>NC_092046.1:74464096-77178220 GCF_003086295.3 Arachis hypogaea | reverse complement strand
TCTAAAACTAAGAGAAATCCTAATCCTAAAACCTAAGAGAGAGGAGAGAGCCCCTCTCTCTCTCTCTAAACTACATTTAAAACTAAAATTGTGAATAATGAATGTTGTTTTAATGAATGGATTGATTCTCCCACTTTAATCCTCTAATCTGTGTTTTCTGGGCCGAAAACTGGGTCAAAAACAGCCAGAAATCGCCCCCATCAATTTCCGATACGTCTAGCACGCAGCAAGTCACGCGTGAGCGTTGTCCACGCGTGGGCGTGGATTGGATTTTTGCCAGGTCATGCGTGCGCGTGATCCACACGTGCGCGTCATCTATCTTCAGGGAAGCTATGGCAAATTATATATCATTGCGAATACCCAGATGTTAGCTTTCCAACGCAACTAGAACCGCCTCATTTGGATCTCTGTAGCTCAAGTTATGATCAATTTTGTACCAAGGTCAGGCTGGACACATAGTCATAGAGCATCGCAATGGTATAAGACATTAACCCATAATAAATTTAAAATAAAAAAAATGACCAAGGAAACAAGTTTTCAATCATAGCACAAAATCAGAAGGAAATTGTAAAACCATGCATTTTGTATGAATAAATGTATGAAAGATTGATAAATCCACTCAATTGAGCACAAGATAAACCCTAAAAATGGGATTTATCAAAGAGACTAAGGAGCTCAAGAATCCATTAGTTCTTCAAGAGGAAGAAGAAGCCACCATCACTAAGGTTGACCCGTTCTTTATCTCCTTGTTTATTTTCTTTTCTGTTTTTGGTTTCTATGCCTTATGTTCTGTCTATGTTTTTTGTCTTTATTACATGATCATTAGTGTTTAGTGTCTATGTCTTAAAGCTATGAATGACTCATGAATCTTTCACCTTTCTTAATGAAATGTTTTTGGAAAAGAAAAGAAGTACATGAATTTCGAATTCTATCTTGAAATTGTTTAATTATTTTGATGTGGTGGCAACACTTTTTTTTTCTGAACGAATGCTTGACAGTGCATATTTTTGATAGTGAAGTTTAGGAATGTTAAAATTGTTGGCTCTTGAAAGAATAATGAAAAAAGAGAAATGTTATTAATAATCTGAAAAATCATAATTGATTCTTGAAGCAAGAAAAAGCAGTGAAAAGCAAAAGCTTGCAGAAAAAAATGCGAAAAATAAAGAAAAAAAGAAAAAGAAGAAAAGAAAAAGTAAGCAGAAAAAGCCAATAACCCTTTAAACCAAAAGGCAAGGGTAAAAAGGATTCAAAGCTTTGAGCATTATGGATAGGAGGGCCAAAGGAATAAATCATAGCTTAAGCGGCTAAACCAAGCTGCCCTAACCATGTGCTTGTGGCGTGAAGGTGTGAAGTGAAAGCTTGAGACTTGAGCGGTTTAAAGTCGTGGTCCAAAGCAAAAAGAGTGTGCTTAAGAGCTCTGGAACCTCTAACTTGGGACTCTAGCCAAAGCTAAGTCACAATCTGAAAAGGTTCACCCAGTTATGTGTCTGTGGCATTTATGTATCCGGTGGTAATACTTGGAAAACAATGCTTAGGGTCACGGCCAAGACTCATAAAGTAGCTGTGTTCAAGAATCAACATACTGAACTAAGAGAATCAATAACACTATCTGAATTCTGAGTTCCTATGGATGCCAATCATTTTGAAACTTCAAAGATAAAGTGAGATGCCAAAACTGTTCAGAAGCAAAAAGCTACTAGTCCCGCTCATCTAATTAAAACTAATCTTCATTGATATTTTTTGGAATTCATTGTATATTATCTTCTTTTCATCCTATTTTTGTTTTTACTTGCTTAGGGACAAGTAACAATTTAAGTTTGGTGTTGTGATGAGCGAATAATTTTATACCCTTTTTGCACTGTTTTTACATAGTTTTTAGTATGTTTTAGTCACTTTTTATTATATTTTTATTAGTTTTCATGAAAAAATCACATTTCTGGACTTTATTATGAGTTGTGTGTTTTTCTGTGATTTCAGGTATTTTCTGGCTGAAATTGAGGGACCTAAGCAAAAATCTGATGCAGAGGCTGAAAAGGACTGCAGATGCTGTTGGATTCTAACCCTCCTGCACTCGAAATAGATTTTATGGAGCTATAGAAGCCCAATTAGCAAGCTCTCAATTGCTTTAGAAAGTAGACATCTTGGGCTTTCAGCAATGTATAATAGTCCATACTTTTCCCGATATTGATGGCCCAAACTGGCGTCTAAACGCCACCAAAGACCTTTTTTCTGGAGTAAAACGACAGAACTGGCACCAGAACTGGAGTTAAACGTCCAAACTGGCACCCAATCTGGCATTTAACTCCAAGAATGGCCTATGCACATGAAAGCTTCAATGCTCAGCCCAAGCACACACCAAGTGGGCCCGGAAGTGGATTCTGAACTATCTGCACTTAGTTACTTATTTCTGTAATCCCTATTAACTAGTTTAGTATAATAGCACTTTTTACTATTATATTAGGAGATTATTCCATTTTTTACATTTGGGAGGCTGGCCATTCGGCCATGCCTAGACCTTTTTCTCTTATGTATTTTCTATGGTGGAGTTTCTACACCTCATAGATTAAGGTGCGGAGCTCTACTGTTCTTCATGAATTAATGCAAGTACTATTGTTTCTACTTCAATTCACGCTTACTTCTTCTCCAAGATATACTCTCGTACTTAATTCAATTAAGTCAGAATGAAGGGGTGACCCGTGACAATCACCCACTATCTTCGTTACTCGCTTAGCCAAGATCCACGTGCCTAACAACCACAAGCGGTCTACATGATGTTCAACGTAGTTCATTGGACGACAGCCGGAGTATATTCTCTTGGGTCTCTAATCAACGGACCGAGTCTGGGAGATTAGAACCTCGTGTATAGGCTAGAACTAATGCAGCATTCTGAGATCGAAAGTCTAAACTTGTCTGTGGTATTCCGAGTAGGATCTGGGAGGGATGACTGTGACAAGCTTCAAAATGGAATATTGGCAAGTGAGTGTGAAAAGGATAGAAATCATTCCGATGTAGTGAGAACCGACAGATATTAGCTGTGCGGTGTACCTGGTATTTCATCCGAGACGAGAATCCGACAGTTGATTAGCCGTGCAGAAACCGTACCTGGTATTTTTCATCCGAGAGGATCATACAACTTGCCATGGAAGGGAGCACGCATGGTTGGAAGAAGACAGCAGGAAAGCAGAGGTTCAGAAGCAACAAAGCATCTCCAAACACTTATCTGAAATTCCCACCAATGAATTACATAAGTATCTTATTTTATTTTATGTTTTATTTATCTTTTAATTATCAAAACCTCATAACCATTTGAATCTGCCTAACTAAGATTTACAAGATGACCATAGCTTGCTTCAAGCCGACAATCTCTGTGGGATCGACCCTTACTCACGTAAGGTATTACTTGGACGACCCAGTGCACTTGCTGGTTAGTTGTGCGGAGTTGTGAAAAGTGTGATCACAATTTTGTTCACCACGGGTGGTCTTCAAAAATAGCACTTTCACGCGTACACGTCACCCACGCGTGCGCGTCACCCACCCGTGCGCGTGATCCTTCAAAAATGTCATTCTCACGCGTACGCGTCACCCACGTGTACGCGTCACCGGCCAAATTTTCCCACTCCGCTATCGCAGGCGCTCTTGGTAAAAACGTAGCACTAAAGGCGCTCTTCTTGCTATAGTGCAGTGCTAAAGCGTAGCACCAAAGGCACTCTCCTGGGGAATGCATAGTGCTCTTGAATAAACGTAGCGCCAAAGGCGCTGTCCTAGACTATGGAGCGCTTTTGGGTAGAATGTAGCGCTCTCCTGATGCTGCCTGGCATTGTTATGCAAAGCACAGTGCCAAAGTTGCTCCCCTGTATCCAAAGCTCCCCTGCTTTGGTGTGCCACACCCATGGAAACTCCTTTTTCTTGCTTTTTTCATCCTTTGTTGCTCTTTTCACCTGAAATTCAAGAAAGACTCTTTTCAAAGCAGTGTCCCATAAATTCATCATATAGTTCATATAATTGCATCACTTGAATAAGATTTTACCAATTCTATGATCCTTTTAGATAAGAGAAAGAGGTAGATGATGTAAGTCATCACAACACCAAACTTAAATTTTGCTTGTCCCTAAGCAAATCAATGTGAATTGTTCTAATTGTTTAAAACTTGACCCTTAAGAGAATGTATTCACAATCAAAGATAGAGGCTAAGTATCAAATCATGTATGAACTTTGTTATTGCTTTCATATCACAATGAATTCTCAAACCTTTGAGGACCCTTTTAAGTGCTTGCTTTTAGAGCCCTTTCTATTGATTGTCACCTTGAAGTAGTAATATTTGTTATTTTTCTTTTGATTGTTCTTTTCTTTTCATTCTTCTTTTGTTTCCTTGATTGACCACGACTCCAAGTGTTTTGTCTCAAGACGACCCTTTAGGTTAAGCTTTCAATTAGCACTCCCAAACCAGTTGGTTTTAGGGTACTAGGTGTTGAAACACCCCTAAGAATCTACTTGCTCAGGTCTCTCTTCTTAACACATCTTCACCACAAGTATCTACTAGGATCTTGGCTCTTTGAGCTATTTGTTTCTTTCTTTTATCCTAGTAGTTGATGCTCAGAGCCTTGGGTCTTGCTTTCTACTTCTCGGTTCTATTGATATTCAAGGGTCATCCTTAGCATCTACTTATTATGTCCCCTAGATCTTGTTGTTTTATTATAAATTACTCACTTCCAAACTTCAATTCATGATTTTATACTTGTTTCTCATCTTCTTATTTTGAATCCAGCTCACTTGGGTCTTAGTCTCTTATTCCTATTTTGCAACAACTCATCATTAATTCTTTGTGGGAACAAACTAATTTTATTGATGCAGTGAAAACTTAACAAAAGACATTTTCTTTCTCAAAATAAAAACTGGAAATTAAAGGACTCATAGAAGGACTCTAAAACTTATAAAGAAAACAACAACTAGCATATCAAAATAAAATACTTAAGCATCAAATTAGAAAATAGATTTTAACCATGGGACTCAACAACCTTTGCTCATTATGGTGCAACTTCAATGCATAGGCCCCTTCCCCTTCTTCTTGGATGACTTATCACCATCCTTCTTTTTGGAGGCTCCTTCTTGTGCTGGGTGTCCAAATTAGTGGGTTTAATGTGGACGCATGACTGAATTGCTCATGATGGTGGCCACACCAAACTTAGTTCTTCAGCCAGCTTCTTAACCCAATTAACATCGTCACATAATGTAGCATGCAAGGTTGCACTTCCAGCAACTAAAAATTTTTTTGAAGTTCAAATAAAAAAAACTATCAACTAAATAACTAACAACTGAAACTAAAAAACAATCAACTAAAGTGACTAAACATAAGCAACAATTAAAGCTTGAAATTGAAAGGATATGAGTGTTGGGGTTCCTCCTAACTAGCGCTTCTTTAACGTCACTAGCTTGATGATTCTTCCTCTTTAGCTGAGGTTATAGTTCACTCTTTGCTCATCTAGTGAGTCTCCCAAGTAGTGCTTAAGTCTTTGGCCATTGACAGTGAAAGTCCTATATGTTTTATCATCCATGAGCTCCACATGACCATAAGGAAAGACTTTGATGATTGTGAAGGGTCCAGACCATCTTGATTTCAACTTTCCTGGGAAAAACTTGAGCCTTGAGTTGTACAACAGCACCTTTTGACCTTCTACAAACTCTCTTCTTGCCAGCTTTTGATCATGCCATTTCTTTGTTTTCTCTTTGTAAATCTTAGCATTTTCATAAGCTTGAGTTCTGAATTCTTCTAACTCATTGAGCTGCAGCAACCTTCTTTCTCCAACAGCTTGATTATCAAAGTTCAACATCTTTAGAGCCCAAAATGCTCTATGTTCAAGCTCCAATGGTAGATGACAAGCTTTTCCAAACACCAATTGATATGGAGACATGCCAATAGGTGTCTTAAAAGCTGTTCTATAAGCCCATAATGCATCATCTAGCTTCTTAGACTAATCTTTTCTTGAGTTCCCAACAATCTTCTCAAGGATTCTCTTGAGCTCTCTATTTGAAATTTCAGCTTGACCATTGGTTTATGGATGGTAAGGGGTGGCTACCTTGTGCTTAACACCATATTTGAGGAGGAGTGTCTCCAATTGCTTGTTGCAAAAGTGAGTTCCCCCATCACTTATAGGAGCTCTTGGAACCCCAAACCGGCTAAATATGTTCTTCCTTAAGAAATTGATCACCACTTTGTTGTCATTTATTGATGTAGCTATGCCTCTACCCATTTAGACACAGTCCACAGCCACCAATATGTAATTATTTGAGTATGAGGGTGGAAAAGGTCCCATGAAATCAATCCCCCAAATATCAAACAACTCCAACTCCATGATGAATCTTTGTGGCATTTCATTTTCTTGGGTAAGTTGCCACCTCTTTGACACTCATTGCACCTTGTCAAAACTCTTTTGCATCTTTGAATATTGTAGGCCAAAAGAATCCACACTGCAACACCTTTGTTTGCAGTCCTTTCTCCATTAAAATTTCCTCCATAGATAGATCCATGGCAATGTCAAAGGACTTATTGTCCTTCCTCATGAGAGATGCATCTTCTTAAAATCCCATCAGCACACCTCTTGAAGAGGTAAGGCTCATCCCAAATGTAATGCTTGGCATCATTGATGGGCTTCCTTTTCAAGTGCTTGTTGATGTTGGAAGGTAGCTTTCCAATGGCCTTGAAGTTGGCTATGTCTGCGAACCATGGAGCCTCTTGGATCATCATCAATTGCTCATCTGGGAAGCTTTCATTTACCCCAGGGCTGTGTGCTTCATCCCCTTCATGTGGGATCCTTGATAGGTGGTCAGACACCTTATTCTCTGCTCCACTTCTATCCTTGATTTCTATGTTGAACTCTTGGAATAATCGGATCCATCTTATCAATCTAGGCTTGGATTCTTACTTGGTTAACAAGTATTTAAGAGTTGCATGGTTAGTGAACACAATGACTTTAGAGCCAATGAGGTAAGATCTGAATTTATCAAATACAAAAACTATAGCAAGGAGTTCTTTTTCTGTGGTGGTGTAGTTCCTTTGGGCTTTATTAAGGACCTTGCTAGCATAATAGATGACATGCACTAGCTTGTCTCTCCTTTGTCCTAAGACAGCACCAATAGCAAAAATCTGATGCATCACACATCAATTCAAAAGGTAAGTCCCAACTAGGTGGTGCTATAATAGGTGCAAAGGAGAGCTTACTTTTAAGCTTATCAAAAGCTTGCATACATTCTCTATCAAAGATAAATTGTACATTAAAGGTTTGAAAAGTCTCTAATAAACCTTCTATAGAACCCAGCATGTCCCAAGAAACTCCTAATTGCTTTGACATTGCAAGGTGGGGTAATTTTTCAATCACTTCCACCTTGGCTCTATCTACCTCTATGCCTTTCTTAGAGATTTTGTGGCCAAGGACTATGATAATGAAGAATTTGTCGTGTCGGTCTAGAATTTCTCTTATAGAAAGAATTTCTTCATTGCAAGCATAGCTCCAAACCAACAAACAACTCTCACATAAAAAATATTGATTGTCACAAGTACAAACCCCAATAAAAATTAACCGAAGTATTTAAACCTCGAGTCGTCTCACAAGGAATTGCAATGAAGTGATCAATTATTGGCTTTGAAGAACTAAAGGGTTTGATTGATTAAAGGGCAAGAAAATAAATTAAATGACAAGAAAGTAAATGACAAGAACTAATAAAATAAAGGAAAAGAACTCTTGGCTTGACATAGGTAATTGAGATCATCATCCTTGTCTACAAACCATATATTGACAATTATGAGGAACCAAGCCATTAAGTCTACTTCCAAAAAGCTTAAGTACGTAATATCTACTCCTAGGCTTGAAGTACGTCAAATGGCTTGATCAACATCAATCCATAAGTCCTAACCTATCTACTAATTAGATTAATAGTGGGTTAGTGTCAATGGGTATCAAATTGATCACCAAGAGTTCTCAAATCACCAATTCAATGAGACCCAATGACTGAAGGTCACTTAATTCCCTTAGCCTAGGCCAAGAGTAAGAAAGCTACTAAAAAACTAGAGGAAACATTTCATCAAACACCTAGTGTGCAATAAAAGTAAACATCACAATTGCAAGAATTAATGAAATTCATAACTAACATAAGCAAGAAATCAACAATAACAATCAAGATCAACATAAAAAAAACATGGAAACATAACATTGCATTAGATGAAATCAAGATCCAACAATTGTTCATCAACATAAAAGAGAGCAAAGTAAGAAATTAACAAGAGAACTAAGAAGATTAAGACAATAGAATACTAAAATATAAAGAGAATTGAAATCAAAACAATAATTGTAAGAGAAATTTGGGGGAGATTAACCTAACTTTACCCTAATTGCTATCTTAAATCTAGAGAGAGGAGAGAGCCTCTCTCTCTGGAATTCTACCCTAAAACATGATGAAAACTAAACTATGACTACTTGGTTCATTCCCCCTTCAATCCATGGATTCAATAGCATCAAAAATGAGTGGAATTAGGCCCAAAATGCTTCAGAAATTGCTGGCCACGTTTTGCCCAAAATGGTCCACGCTGGTCCTGCGACGCGTGCGCGTGATGCATGTGTGTGCGTCGTCTAACTGCAAGGAAACCATGACAAATTTTATATCATTTTGAAGCCCCGGATGTTAGCTTTCCAACTCAACTAAAACCGCCTCATTTGGACCTCTATAGCTCAAGTTATGATCGATTGAGTAGGAAGAGGTCAGGCTTGACAGCTTTGCGATTCCTTCATTTCTCCATGAGTTCTCCCACTTTGCATGCTTTTTCTTCATTCCTTCAATCCAATCTTTGCCTTCTAAACCTGAAACCACTTAACAAACATATCAAGGCATCGAATGGAATTAAAGTGAGTTAAATTTAGCTATTTTAAGGCCTAAAAAAGCATGTTTTCACATTTAAGCACAAATTTAGGGAGAATTACAAAACCATGCTATTTTATTGAATAAATGTGAGAAAAATTGATAAAATCTCCTAAATTAAGCATAAGATAAATCACAAAATTGGGGTTTATCAGACTACCCCTTCGGTGACCATAAAATGACACTTTTTCCAGTTTAAAACTAGGTTAGTCCCTTGGCATCTCTTGAGCACCAAGGCAAGATGGTGTAAGCAATTAGGAAAGGAGTCACCAAACACTAAAAAATCATCTATGAAAACCTCAATAAACCTCTTAATCATATCAGAAAAAATAGACAGCACGCACCTTTGGAATGTGGCAGGTGCATTGCACAAACCAAAGGGAATGCGTCTATATGCAAAAACACCATAAGGGCAAGTGAAAGAAGTCTTCTCTTGGTCTTTAGGATCTACTACAATCTGGTTGTAGCCTGAGTATCCATCCAAGAAACAGTAGTACTCATGTCCAGCAAGCCTCTCCAACATTTGATCCATGAATGGTAGAGGAAAATGATCCTTCCTAGTGGCTTCATTGAGCTTTCTGTAGTCTATACACATGCGCCATCCAGTCACTTTTCTTGTTGGTATCAACTCATTTGTTTCATTTGGCACAACTGTGATTCCTCTTTTCTTGGGGGCTACTTGAACAGGGTTCATCCAAGGGCTGTCTGAGACTGGGTAAATCACCCCTGCTTCCATAACTTCAGCACTTCTTTTTGCACCACTTCCTTCATTGTTGGATTCAATCTTCATTGTGGTTGTATTGAGGGCTTGGAATCCTCCTCAAGAAGGATTTTATGCATGCACATTGAAGGGCTAATCCCCTTTAAACTGAAAGTGTACACCCTATGGCATCCTTGTGTTGCCTCAACACATTGATGAGCTCCTCTTCTTGTTCTTCACTTAAGCTTGAGTTGATGATTACTGGATATGTGTCGTTGCTCCCCAAGTAAGCATACTTCAAGCTTGGGGGCAGGATTTTCAAGTCCAACTTTGGTGCTTCCACTTTCTCTTTGTTTTCGTTGTCTAGCATGATTGAGTCTTCCATAATTTCTTGTGGTAGCTCACCACATGATGTTTGTTTCTCTTGTTCCATTGCATCTTCGAGTTTGTCTTCTTCTTGGACTCCTTGAACCAGCTTCTCCATTGTGTCTACCATCATGCATTCACCAATGGACTCTTTTGAGTAGCTCATTGCAGTGAAAATACTGAACACCATCTTTTCTTCATGCAGCCTTAAGACTAACTCTGCCTTTTGCATATTAATTATAGCTCTAGCTGTTGCCAAGAATGGTCTCCGTAGTATGATTGATGCATTAGCCTCTTCTTCCATGTCAAGCACTACAAAACCAGCTCGGAAGATAAACTCTCCCACTTTAACCAACAAGTCTTCCACTACCCCATGAGGAAACTTGAACGTCTTATCAGCTAGTTGAAGTGCCATTCTTGTTGGTTTGGCCTCTTCAATTCTCATTCTCTTCATCATGGGCAAGAACATAAGGTTGATGCTAGCTCCCAGAACACACAATTCCTTCTCAATGCTAATATCCCCCTATGATGCATGGGATTTGGAAGCTCCCAGGATCTTTAATCTTTTGGGGAAGTTTCTTTTGTATGATGGCACTACATTCCTCTGTGAGAACCACAATTTCCTTTTCTCCCTAGTTTCTTTCTTAGTCATGGGCTCTTTTAGGAACTTGGTATAAAGTGGCATTTGCTCTAGTGCCTCAGCAAAAGGTATATTAATTTGAAGCTTCTTAAAGACCTCTAGGAACCTAGAAAATTGGCTGTCTTTCCCATCTTTTCTCAGCCATTGTGGGTAGGGTACCTTCGGTACATAGGGCTTTAAAACTTGTTTTGGTGGGGCTAGAGCATGTATCACTTCTTCCTCCTTGATTTCTGAGTCATTGGTAGCTTCTTCTTCCTGCAAGTTGTGGCTTGAAGATACCTCTTTTACCACCTTCCCACTTTTTAGTGTGATAACCTTGCATTCTCCTCTTGGATTGGTCATGGTGTCGCTAGGGAATGTATTTGTAGGCATTGGTATTTGCTTGGATAGGTATCCCAATTGTGATTCCAGTTTTGAGATGGCTACCCCTTGGTTCTTTATGTTGGATCTGGCCTTCTCTTGGATTGAATCTATCTTTTTTTTAGCTTGCAATTGTCTCTCTGCAACAGTGGCAATATCCCCTGCCATTCGTGCCATCATAGATTCCAATCTTGCAAAATTTCCACTATCATCACATGGTTGTGGGGTTGAGGATGATACACTTTGAGGAGGGTTGATGTGTGATTGCTAGTTTGAGTGGTAGGGGCAGTGTGTGGGTTGTGGTAGGGTCTATGATTGTTAGATTGATGGTTGGGGTTGTTGTATTGGTTAGAGTGGTATGGTTTGTGGTCTTGAGTGTGGTTTTGTTGGTTTTTCCACCCAAAATATGGGTGGTTCTTCCAGCCTGAGTTGTAGGTTTTGGCATTGGGATCATATGGTTGTCTGGGTTCACATAGTTGGCCTGCTCCCATTCACATTCAACTTCTGGGCTATCTCCTTTTTGCATAGGTGCTTGAGCATTGATGGCTGAGACTTGGTTCTTCTCTATTTGCTTGGTTAGAGCTGCTAGTTGAGCTATAATCACCTTGTTTTGAGCTTGCAGAGAATCCATCTGGTTCAGCTCCATTACTCCCCTCCTTGGGTTCCTATCGGAGGCATAGAAATAATCATTATTAGCCACAGTTTCTATGATGTCTATGGCCTCTTCAATTGTCTTCTTGTTATTGAGAGAACCTCCTGAAGAGTGATCTAGGGCCTTCTTTGACTCTTGAGACAATCCTTCATAGAAAATGTGCAGCTGGACCCACTCATTGAACATATCCGGGGGGCATTTCCTTGTTAGCTCTTTATATCTCTCCCAAGCTTCATAGAGAGTCTCCCCATCTTATTGTCTAAATGTTTGTACCTCAGCTCTCAACTTGTTAACTCTTTGGGGAAGGTAAAATTTTGCCAAGAACTTATTCACAACATCATCCCAAGTTGTCAAACTCTCCTTTGGAAAGTATTCCAGCCACTTAGATGCTTTATCCCTGAGAGAAAAGGAGAACAAAAGCAGTTTATAGGTGTCAAGGTGAACACCATTAGCCTTCACTGTATCACAGATCCTCAAGAATGTGGTTAGATGTTGATTTGGATCTTCTTGAGCATTTCCTCTAAATGAACAGTTATTATGAATAAGAGTAATTAGCTATGGTTTGAGCTCAAAATTGTTGGCATGTATGGTCGGTTTCAAGATGCTACTCTCACAATTCCCAGGATTGGGATTGATATAAGATCCTAGCACTCTCCTTTCTTGTGGGGGAGCATGGTTGCCCACTACCTCATCTTGATGATTGTGTGCTTCACCTTCCATATTTTGGGTTGGATTCTCTTCTTCTTCTTCTTCTTCACCAACCACCCTTTTGCCTCTTGCCACTGCCTCTCTTTTCAATTTTAAAAATGTCCTCTCAGGTTCAGAATCGTAGGAGGTTACAGTTCCTCTCCTCCCTGTCATACTGATGCGTGAGCATCTTTCCTATATTTTTCTAGTGAATTTTCATCTAAATTGTTGAGTTTAATAAAGAATTAATTATCTTTTAGCCAATATGGATGCTACTTTGAGTCTTTTGCAATTTTGTTTATTTTAGGTAGCACTCGGCTGGATTTGATGGAGTTGTTATAGCACAAGAATTAAAGAAGATGGTAGCGAGGAGCGACGCGTGCGCGTACTTAACGTGTACGCGTGATTTAGAGCTTTCTATGGCGACGCGTGCGCGTGACTGACGCGTACGCGTGATTTGAAGATTTGCACGGCGACACGTGCGCGTACCTGACGCATTCGCGTGACTCGCGAAAAAGACCATCGATGCGTACGCGTGACTGACGCGTACGCGTGACATGCGCCACATGCAGAAAACGCAGAAAAATGCTAGGGGCGATTTCTGGGCTGTTTTGACCCAGTTTCCAGCCCAGAAAACATAGATTAGAAGCTGCAGAATGGACAAAACAAGTGGTCCCTACCCATCAACTGAAGACTTGCTGATTATTCTGATTTAAATTCAAATATTATTTTAATTCATATATGGATTAATAATTTAAGAATTGTTTTCACTCTTTATCTTATGAATTTGAGTGGAACGGAAGTATGACCCTTTCTCTAATTGAGTTATTGTATAACTTGAAAAAGATCTTTACTTGAACAACAGCTTGAAAACATATTCTCCTAAATTTTAATTATCTGGATTTAATGGGATACGTGACATATAATCCTTTTATTTTTGGGTAATCAGAGTTTTTGTGGCATATAAACTGGAATTTGATCATCACCCTCTAATTGGAATTAATTGACTAAGGAATTGGCAGTTGATGAAAATTAGAGGAGACTAGAAAGGTCTAAGGAATTAGGGTCTAGTCACATATAGTTTGCCATAAATTAAATCCTACATGATTAAAATAGTTAGTAAGAAAAGTTAATCCAGAAAAATAGATAACTCTGAAACCTTAACTGCCTTCTCCATACTTTATTCCCAACCCATTTACTTTACTATTTTAATTTATGTATGATTGTTTAGTGCTCCTTGAATATTCAAACACCCTTTTCTGTTTGTCTAATGAAGCCAATCAATCAATCATTGTTGCTTACTCCTTCAATCCTCGTGGGATCGACCCTCACTCACTTGAGGTATTACTTGGTACGACCCGGTGCACTTGCCGGTTAGTTTGTGGTTATAAATTTTACATCAAGTTTTTGGTGCAGTTGCCGGGGATTGACTGTGATTGACAACTACTCGTTGTTTGATTGCTTAGATTAGATAATTTTTTTTCTTTTAATTAGTTTTGTTTTAGTATTATTAATTTTTTATTTTCCATTTTTTTCCTTTTGATCTTTTTATTTACGTTTGCCTGTTTTTAATTTTTGTTATTTCATTTTTATTTTATTTTCTTTTTTTATTTTATTTTATTTTTATTTTATTTTATTTTCGTTTTTTGTTTCCTTCCATTTTTTTCTATATTCTATTAGTTTTGTTTTATTTTTGTATTTAATTTTAAATTTTTTTTAAATAAATAGCACTAATATTTTTCTTTAATTTCTGAAATTAAGTTTGGTGTTCTTTAGTTAGTTTTATTTTAATTTTTCTTATTTTAATTTTTAGAATTCTGTTCTTTCTTCTTTACTTTCCTGTTTACCACATGGTGCGTTTAATTCTGTTTGGTATGTTGTGCTAAGGAAAAATAATAGAGAGAGATCACATGGGTTACTACTCCCACCCAAGTAGTAATTCATATGATTGTGGATGGAGGAACTACCCGAATTTTGGTTGGCAAAGTCAAAACCAAAGAAACTTCAATTCTCCATGTTCCAACTATCAAGAACCACCATCTCCATATTCATACCAAGAACCACCACCTCTCTATCTATATCAAGAACCATCATCCTTCTACCCATATCAAGAGCCACTATCTCCCTATTCATACCAAGAACCATCCTCTTTTTACTCTTATCAAGAATCATCATCTCCTTATTACCCATATCAAGAGCCACCACCTTCTTATTCATCTCAAATACCATCAGATCTTAAGCTTCTCATGAAAGAATTCATACATGATATAAAGACAAGTGTCAAAAATGTAGAGAAACATGTGCAGTCGATTATCAAGTCACAGGAAGAGGAGCAAGCAAATTCCTTCTCAAGAGATATAATACAAGATCCTATAGAAGAAAGAGATGAAATCAATCAAAGGAGTTCATACTCCAGTGAATTAGAAAACTTTCCATCCTCACACATAGAAGAAGAGGAAGATGCAAAAAAAAAAAAAGGAGGAAGATGCACCAACAAAGAAGGAAGATGCACAAACAAAGAAGGTTGTAAGGGATGAAAATAATTATGGGAATCTACACCCCCAATGAAGCAGAGAGTGGCATAGGGGGTGAGTTTATTGAACCACCAATTCAAGAAGTTCTTGATGAAGGGTACACTTTAACCATCACACAACACCCATATTTTGAAGTCAAAGAAGTGAAGGCAACCAAGGAAATCACTGAAAAGGGGATTGTGACCAAGAAATAGAAGAAAATATCCATAAAGAAGAAAAGGTCAGCAAAAAGCAATCCAACCTCTACCCCAACAAGCAAGGTGAATCCAGCTAATCACAATAAAAGAAACTTGTTTGGAGGACTTTATTTCAGGGGGCACTAATCTTCACCTCTCCCTCCTTGGAGACATTTGTTTTAACCAACTGGAAGAAGAGAAAGAAACTTCAATAATCAAGTGTCAAGCTAGTAACGTTAAAGAAGCGCTTGTCGGGAGGCAGCCCGATAATTTCGTATCCTTAGTTATTTTTCGTAGTAGAAGTTTTCTTACTTGTTTGAATTTTATTGAATTTTTACTATTTTTCTGATCATGCAACTATTTTATCACAGGAACCGAACACCTCAGGCAAGAAAAAAAGAGAAAAAAAAAGAAGAGAGCACCCAACGCGTAAGCGTCGCTGACGCGTACGCGTCAGATGGGTGTGCGTGAAAAATAAAAATGAACAAAGAGTTGCGCGGGAGTGGCGCAAGAATGATGCCTTTCGCACAAACAAGCCCACGTGTACGCGTACCCCACGCGTGCGCGTCATTCGTGATTTTGGCACTCCACGCGTACGCATCATCGACGCGTATGCGTGACCTTAAAAATCGACGTAAATAAGTGTTTGGGCAGAGAGTTGTGCTGGCTTGGGGCTGGAAGCGTGCTAGAAGCACAAAACTTGTTCACGCGTACGTGTCCCTGACACGTGTGCGTCATTAGCACAAATGGCCATCCACACGTGCACGTGCATAACGCGCACGCGTCGTATGAAATTATTGGTTCCCAAGCCACGCGAACAGAGAGTTGTGTGTGCGCGCGGCTGGCTTCGCGTGAATCGCACAAAACCAAGGGCACGCGGACGCGTGCTTGACTCTCACGCATCATTATGAAATTTTCGCGCCCCACGCATACGCGTGCCGTACGCGTACGCATCGCTTGCGCCAGACAATTACACTAGTTCGCCGCCCAGTTTTAATTTTCTTTCTCTCTCTCCCAATCCTAATTCTTTCTTGTTCTTTTATCCTTTTATTCTTCTTTCATCTTACTATTTGTTTTTGTTTTCAGTTCTTCTTTGCTTGAGGACAAGCAAACCTTTAAGTTTGGTGTTTGACGCTTTGTTTAGAAGTTTTCTGTTTATTCTTATGGAACCAATGGGAGGCGAATCATCTTCACAGAAGGAGCACAACCTGAAGAATAAAACGACCGCTAAGATAACTAAGGTGCTTGAGTTCCTTTCATTCTATATTCCCTCCCGCTTTTACTATATCATGTTCCGGTTTTCTGCTATTTTGCTTTGTTTGTTGCATGATCCTTTATTAGTTAGAATCCTAGGTCTAGTTTAGTTTTCTCTTAATTGCTTTAATTCTGAAAAAGATGTCTCATGTATTACTCACTGAGCTTGAAATTCAAATAAAAAATACAGAAGTGATGTATTGCATGAGAAAGTGAGTTTATATTGAAGAATAGTCTTATTTACTTAGATGTGGTGGTACTTTCTGTGATTCTGAATGCATGACATGAACAGTTCATATTTAAATTTGAATCAAAGAATGTTGATATACAAGGAATGGGAATTTAGAGAATTATTATGATTTCTCTGAAATTAATGAAAGTTTAATCCTTGAAGCAAAAGAAACAGCATTGAAAAAAAAAAGCCAGGTCTAAGGCTCTGAGCATCAATGACTAGGGAGGTCAGACATGATTAAAAGCTCAAAGAGTTGTTTCCCTAGTTATATGCTTGTGGTGTTCTTGTGTCAAGTAATCCTTGAGACAAAACATTTAGAGTCGAGATCAATTGCAATTAGAAGAGTATGCCAAAGGCTTTGAGCACCACTGTCTGGGAGTAGTTGAAAGAAAAATCAAAACTCCAAAAAGAGTTTTCCAGTTAAGTGCTTGTGGTGTTTCTGTGTCAAGTAAAACTTGAAACAAAACATTTAAAGTCACGGCTAGGCTCAAGGTGCAAAGCACCAAAGAAAAGAAAAAAATTGCTATGTTCAAGGGTTAAATTGAGTTACAAAAGATCAGAGGATTCATAATATTATCCGGATTCTAATTCTGAAAGACACTAACATCCTTTTGATTCAAAGGAGAGTGAGATGCCAAAACTATTCAGAATTGCAGTTGTGAACCCCACTATAAGAAGAGACATGAGCTTAATCGAACTCTCATTCTCATGCAAATTCACATCCTAAGTCTATATTAGTTATGGTTGCTTGAGGACAAGCAACAGTTCAAGTTTGGTGTTGTGATGCGTGAGCATCTTTCCTATCTTTTCCTAGTGAATTTGCATCTAAATTGTTGAGTTTAATAAAGAATTAATTATCTTTTAGCCAATATGGATGCTACTTTGAGTCTTTTGCAATTTTGTTTATTTTAGGTAGCACTCGGCTGGATTTCATGGAGTTTTTGTAGCACAAGAATTAAAGAAGATGGCAGCGAGGAGTGACGCGTGCGCGTACTTAATGCGTACGCGTGATTTAGAGCTTTCTATGGCGACGCGTGCGCATGACTGACGCGTACGTGTGATTTGAGGATTTGCACGGCGACGCGTGCGCGTACCTGACGCGTCCGCGTGACTCTTGAAAAAGACCATCGACGCGTACGCGTGACTGATACGTACGCGTGACATGCGCCACGTGCAGAAAATGCAGAAAAATGTTGGGGGCAATTTCTTGGCTGTTTTGACCCAGTTTCCAGCCCAGAAAACAAAGATTAGAAGTTGTAGAATGGACAAAACAAGTGGTCCCCACCCATCAACTGAAGACTTGGTGATTATTTTGATTTAAATTCAAATATTATTTTTAGGAAAAGATATTATTTTAAGTTTGAGAAGATAGATTTTAAATTAATTAGGATTTGATATAAAAAGGGATTCCAACAGGGTGATTCCAACACAACATTATTCCATTCAAACTACCAAAATACATTTTATCAGAATCCTTATTTTCTCTTTACCATGAGCAACTAAATCTCCACTGTTAAGGTTAGGAGCTCTGTCTATTTGTATGGATTGATTTTATTGCTTTTTCTATTTTAATTCATGTATGGATTTATAATTTAAGAATTGTTTTCGCTCTTTATCTTATGAATTTGGGTGGAACGGAAGTATGACTCTTTCTCTAATTGAGTTCTTGTATAACTTTGAAAAGCTCTTTACTTGAACAACAGCTTGAAAATATATTCTCCTAAATTTTAATTATCTGGATTAAACGGGATACGTGACATATAATCCTTTTATTTTTGGGTAATTAGAGTTTTTGTGGCATATAAACTGGAATTTGATCATCACCCTCTAATTGGAATTAATTGACCAAGAAATTGGCAGTTGATGAAAATTAGAGGAGACTAGAAAGGTCTAAGAAATTAGGGTCTAGTCACATATAGTTTGCCGTAAATTAAATCCTACATGATTAAAATAGTTAGTAAAAAAAGTTAATCCGAAAAAATAGATAACTCTGAAACCTTAACTGCCTTCTCCATACTTTATTCCCAACCCATTTACTTTACTATTTTAATTTCTGTACGATTGTTTAATGCTCCTTGAATATTCAAACTCCCTTTTCTGTTTGTGTAACTAAGCCAATCAATCAATTATTGTTGCTTAGTCCTTCAATCCTCGTGGGATCGACCCTCACTCACCTGAGGTATTACTTGGTATGACCCGGTGCACTTACCGATTAGTTTGTGGTTATAAATTCTGCCTCACATACACAACACAAAACATAATTTAAAACAAGGATTATCACCCTCTTGGAAGAAGGGTGGGTAAGTCAAATTTGGTTGATGCAGAGCATCAAACAGTTAGTGTGCTTCTTGTTATAATGGATATATATACAGTGAACAACTGGAAATTCAAGTGCTAAAAGAAATAAAGAAAATAAGGAATTGAAATTAAGGTAATTAATAAAGTGAGTAAAATGGCTTAATCTATGTACCCATCAACTTAATCATTGTCAATTTATAATCAATCCCCGGCAATGGCACCATAACCTTGATGACCGAAAATTCACTATATCACTATAATGAACCCGTCTTTGTCAAGTATACCAAATTGTCGTCAAGTAATAACTCACAATGAGTGAGATCGAATCCCACAGAGATTGATTGATTGAACAACTTTAGTTACTGGGTGATTTAGTCAAGCTAATCAAGAGTAATTGTTGTGTGCAGGATTCTAAATGACAGAATTGTAAATGACTTAAAGATAAAGGAAAGCAATAAAGTGAAGAATTGTAAAGAGCATGGAAGTAAATTGTAGAAACATAAATGACTGAATTGTAAATGGGAATGGGTTAATAGCAGAAATTAAAGAAAGCTATAAATAATAGGAAAGATTAGAATAGGGAAGATTCATTGGGATTGGGAGATATTGCTCTCTTTGGATTAAATTCAGATCATCTCATCTTCAATCATGCAACTCATTGACCTCTTGGCAATCATGACTGATTGAACCCCAATTCCTTGGTGATTCAATCTCTCAATTCTTGATAATCAACCAATTCCTTGGTCTAATTGCTCATGAAAAGAGATAAGCTTGGTCCTTGATTTTACCATACATCCTCATAGATCCAAATATTTGGGTAGATTTCATGTCACCATATCCAATCCCAAAATCTAGATTTACTCAATGTGAGAAGGGATTTCAAGCATGGTTTCAAGTTTCCTTTTCCAAGGCTCCCATGAAACCCAATTTGCATTCAACCTCTTTTCCAAGATGATTGAATACTAAGCATGAAGAATGAAATTTCTTCTAGCAAATCAAAGAGAATATGAAGAGAAGAAGAAATTCACTATCAATTAATCCATCAAGTACAATAGAGCTCCCTCCCCCAATGAGAGGAAAGTTAGCTACTCATAGCTTCCAGTACAAACAGAACTTCCAAACTGCAAATTTAACTAAGTACCAAAGTAAAAGAAAAGTAAAAATTCTAAAGTGCAAAAGTTTAAAAATTCTAAAAAGAGTCCGAGCCAGAATTCCCCTTTTTGGATTCAAGATACCAGCTATTTATACAAAGTTTACTAACTTCTCAGGTGTACTTGCAAGTCTCTCAAAGTGGGCTTTTCACACTTTCAGTTAGTATAGAATATTCTGCTCCCAGGCTGGCATAGCGTTTTTCAGGAAAGCGTAGCATTCGTGCACTCACGCATACGCGTCACCCATGCGTGCGCGTCATCTTCAGCGCTTTTGGGAAAAGCATAGCGTTAGCGCTAAAGGCACTTTTTCATGCGTACGTGTCACCCACGCGTGTACGTGACCCTTCAAAAATGTCACTCTAACGCGTACACATCACCCACGCGTACGCGTCACCCATACGTACCCGTCACCGGCCAAATTTTCCCACTTCTCTATCACAGGCGCTCTTGGTAAAAACGTAGCACCAAAGGCGCTCTTCTGGCTATAGTGCAGCGCTGTTGAAGGAAGCGTAGCACCAAAGGCACTCTCCTGGGGGATGCATAGCGCTCTTGAATAAACGTAGCGCCAAAGACACTGTCCTAAGCTGTGGAGCGCTCTTGGGGAGAATGTAGCGCTCTCCTGATGCTGCCTGGCGTTGTGCAAAGCGCAACGCCAAAGGTGCTCCCCTGTATCCAAGGCTCCCCTGCTTTGGAGTGCCATACCCATGGAAACTCCTTTTTCTTTGTTTTTTCATCCTTTGTTGCTCTTTTCACCTGAAATTTAGGAAAGACTCATTTCAAAGAAATGTCCCATAAATTCTTCATATAGTTCATATGATTGCTTCACTTGAATGAGATTTTACCAATTCTATGATCCTTTTAGATAAGAGAAAGAGGTAGATGATGTAAATCATCAGTATTCTTGAAAATTGATTTATTTTGACCAAGTAGTTGCATGCATTTGGATAGATTGAATATAGATAGTTTGCATTGAATAAAATTCATAGCCCTTTTCTTATTTATTTCTTGATATTTAGGATGAGGATATGCTATTGTTTAAGTATCGGGAGGTTGATAACCTACTAGTTTATGGAAAATTTTGTATTGAAATGAGTAAATTTTATCAACTTATCTTACATTTATTCACTGAAATAGCATGGTTTTTTAAATTTCTTCTAATTATGCTTAATAGTTAAAAATATGCTTTTTAGGCTCCTAAATTGCTAAATTTTATTCACTTTAATTCTATTCTATGCCTTGATGTATTTGTTGAGTGATTTTAGGCTTAGAAGGTAAGGATGGCTTGAAGAAGTGAAGAAAAAGCATGTAAAAATGGAGAATTCATGAAGAAATGAAGTTTTGAAAATCTGTCCAGTTACGCGTACGCATGCCTTATGCATACGCATGACCTGGAATTTTACCAATTTGCGCATACGCATTCCTCATGCGTACGCATGACTGCCAACACGTAGCTTACTTAAGTAAACACGTGGGTCATGATTTCACGCTAATTTTGCGCCCAATCCAACTCATTTCTGAAGTATTTGATGCAATTCTCAAGGAAGGATGAGAGGACAGTAATTAGGATAGGCTTTTAGTATATTTTGGGATAGAATTCTAGAGAGAGAAGCTCTCTCTTCTCTCTAGAATTTGGAATAGTTTTTGGTTAAGTTCTCTTAGATATAGATTTTAATTCTTGTTCTTGTTGGTTCTCTTTACATTTTCTTGTTCTATTGTCTCAATTGGCTTAGTTTCTCTTGTTAATTTCTCTATATTGTCTATTTTACTTTATGAACTCTCTTGTTACCTTTAATTTTCCTTTAATGCAATTTGAGTTTTACATGTTTCATGATGTTTATTTCATTGGGTATTGTTGACTTCTTGTTTTGGTAGTTGTAGCTTTTATAATTCATGCAATTTACCATGCTTTTTCTTTTATGCATTCTAAGTGTTTGTTAAAATGCCTCTTTTAGTTTCAAAGTAGATTTTTGTATTCTTGGCTTAGGTTGGTAACTTGGGTGACCTTGAGTTACTAATGTCCAAGTTGATTGATAATTTGAAGATCTTAATTAGTCTTATTTTCGTTGACGCTAGTCTTTCACTAAGTTAATTAGTGAGTTGGCTAGGACTTATGGATTAGGATTAGTTAAGCCCATTTGACTTTCCTCCGATGTTGAGGATGATAAAGTGGGTTTGCTCTTGTAATTATCATGTTGTGGTTAGTAACAAGGAAAGTGATCCTTGACCATCAACCCTCACCAAGACTTTTTTACCATTTACTTTCTCAATATTTAATTTTGTGTCAACTGCTATCTCACCCCCGATTTCCCTCACACCCAATAATGAGCACTCGATTGCAATTCCTAGGGAGAACGACCCAGGATTCTACTCCCGGTTATTTTGGTTTGTATCGTGACAACCTTTTAAGCTTTGATTGAGAGTTAATTGTTGGTTTGGACTATACTTGCAATAAAATTCTATTGTGAAATTTCTAGACCGACAGTAATCCTCCATCAGGGAATAATCTGAGGAATAGAGATGATAATATGGATCTTGGTGGATATATGAATCATGTAGTTTGGCGTGGTCAAAATGTGGATGAAGTGTTAGCTAGGATGCATATTAATCAACGAGGTGAACGTTATTAGATGACAAGAATAGTTGAAGATATTCTTAATAAGGTCGGAATAAATGTGGGATTTATGAATCAACTATATTTTGTTTCCCCTTTCCCTGCTGTAGTGTGGATGGCAGAAGTGCCTAGGGGGTGTTAAGAATCCTAAGATAAAAACCAAGTTTGCGGGAGAAGTGGGCGAATCAACTACTGAGCATGTTGCTCGATATATGATCAAATTAGGCAACTTGGCAAATGATGAGAAATTGAAAATGAAATTCTTTCATTCATTATTGACAAAGAATGCTTTTACCTGGATTTCAAATTTGAAACCTAATTGGATTGTAACTTGGGCATAGTTAGAAAGTGCTTTTCATTCTCAATTTTATAGAGGTGAGTTGAATGTAACAATCATGTATTTAGTTGCTTTAAAACGTGATGATTGAGAGTCAATTGATGATTTTATGATTTGATTTAAGAATGTTCGATGTCGATGCTATACCTCACTTCCTAAAAGTGAAGTGGTGAAAATAAACACCATGGAATTAGGATTTTATATGTGTCCAAAATTGCTTAATGTACATGTACCTGATTAGTCATTTGACTAGAAGGGTTTGTCAAGTAGATATTCTACAGAAAGTAAAAGAAAAGCTTAGAAATAAGAAAAAGTATAATAGTAAATTTCTTGCTTGAAAAGAAAAGGTGTCGTATGTGAAAATGGGTTCTTCGAGTGAAGAGTCTGATGTTGAATTTCCTAAAGTTGATTTGACTAAATTAAAGAAAGGTCCACCTTATGTTTGTTCTTTACTTAAGAAAATTGCAAATGTTGAAAAATCTAATGATTCAAAATATAAGAGTGGAAAAAATCATAGTTTCGATATTTCAAAATTGAAACAAATATTTGATGTGTTGTTTAAAGATAAACAATTGGTTTTTTCAGAAGGCAAGACCATAGTTATTAAAACTGGACCGGATCGGCCGATTCCATCGAAAAATCGGTAAATCGGACCTAACACCGGTCCAGTCCAAGGTTAGGACCGCTTAAGGTAGAAAACCGGCATGAACCGGTCAAATCCAGAGTGAACCGGCAAAAACCGATCAAATTCTATGAAAATCGGACCGGATCGAACCTCTCGGGTCATAGTTGAAGGGGAATCTACGATGCACCAGCATTCTGCAAGTCTACCGTGCTCCATGTACTCCAGTGCTGCCAAGTATCAAAGCCTGTGAGTTTTGAAAAATTTACCCAAAATGCTTCACATAGGGTTCAAACCCCTTCCTCCAAGAATGCAATATGGATTATTGACCACCCAAGCTTCAATGCTTCTTATCAATATATATACAAATTATAATACATATAGCAATCTTTGATTTTACTTATATTCAATTTATTTTAATTTCAAAGTCACTCATTTTTAAATCAATTATATTTTATTTAATAATAAATTTTATTAAATATATACAAATTAAAAATGTAAACAAAAATTTTATTAATCACAATTTATTTTTTTAATAAATACTTGTAATATATGAAAATCATTAGATGATATTTAGTCAAAATTTGTAAAATCATCTAACAGTTCTTAAATATCAACTTCATATAAAAATAACTGTATGTGAGTTTTCACCTATAATAATATAATAATAAAATAAATATAAAGTAATTAATAAAGTTTAAAATTTAAAAATGATAATTATTTTTATAAAAATGAAATAAAAGTATTTATAATAAGGAAAAATAATTAAATTTTATATAATTATTTAATTATATCGGGTTAATTGGTTTGACCAGTGATCCACCGGTTAAACCAGTAATCCAGTGACCCAGTAAACTGACCGGTTCGATCACTGTTTCGGTTCTAACAACTATGGGCAAGACATTGCTTTCGATAAAAGATTTGAAAGGAAAGCCTTATTGTAAATTTCATCAAGCAACTAGCCATTTAACTAATAGTTGTGTCCTTTTCAGAGACTTGATTCAAGAAGCAATTAAGGAAGGAATATTGAAGTTTGATGATGGTAAAAAAGATATGATGGTTGATATTAATCCCTTTGACGTTAGAGCAAACTTTGCTGAGCCTCACTTTATGGGGGGTCAATATGGCTGGCTTTAACTCCTATGAATTCGATTCTGCTTTATGAGACTTCGAAACCAGTGTGCGTACAGTGTATCCTGGTGTGGCTGAAGGATTGCTAGAATTCTTGAAGCAACAGAAATTAAAAGATCAAGATGTTTCTTTATGTCCTCGATGTAATGTTGTTCGACGCTGAAGCTGCAGCGATTTTCAAGAAAGAATGAATGAAGAAAGAGTTGGCTCAAAAGAAAGAACAAATTCATCAAAGGCAGCCTTCTCGAAGGCAGGAAGGTCAAAGTTTTCGAAATCCTCAAGGGAACTTTTCTCCTTCGTTGAGTCGCTCAGAAGCCATGGGAGTTCAATGGATTAAGAATTGCCAAGAACTTTTGTCCTAGATGTCATTGGACCACTCTGCTGGTGGATCTCTTCATCTGAAGAAAACGCCTGCAGAAGCCCAGGAACTCATTGAAATGGTTGCAAATAACCAGTTCATGTATACTTCTGAAAGAAATCCTGTGAATAATGGGATGACTCAGAAGAAAGGAGTTCTTGAGATTGATACTCTGAATGCCATATTGGCTCAGAACAAAATATTGACTCAGCAAGTCAATATGATTTCTCAGAATCTGACTGGAATGCAAGCTGCATCCGGCAGTACTAAAGAAGCCTCCTCTGAAGGAGAAGCTTATGACCCTGAGAATCCTGGAATGGAAGAGGTGAATTACATGGGGGAATCCTATGGAAACACTTACAATCCTTCATGGAGGAATCATCCTAATTTCTCATGGAAGGATCAGCAGAAGCCTAATCAAGGCTTCAATAATAATAATGGTGGGAGAAATAGGTTTGGCAATAGCAAGCCTTTTCCATCATCTTCTCAGCAACTGACAGAGAATTCTAATCAGAGCCTCTCTGACTTAGCAACCATAATCTCTGATCTATCTAAGACCACTCTCAGTTTCATGACTGAAAGAAGGTCCTCCATCAGAAATTTGGAGGCACAAATGGGTCAGCTGAGTAAAAGAGTTACTGAAATCCCTCCTAGTACTCTCCCAAGCAATACAGAAGAGAATCTAAAGAGAGAGTGCAAGGACATCAATATACCCAAAGTGGCCGAACCTATAGAGGAGGAAGAGGCAGTGATTTCCAGTGAGGAAGACCTCAATGGACGTCCACTGACCACTAAGGAGTTCCCTAATAAGGAACCAAAGGAATCTGAGGCTCATACAGAGGCCATAGAGATTCCACTGAACTTACTGTTGCCATTCATGAGCTCTGATGAGTATTCTTCCTCTGAAGAGGATGAAGATATTATTGAAGAGCAAGTTGCTAAGTATCTAGGAGAAATCATGAAGCTGAATGCAAAGTTATTTGGTAATGAGACTTGGGAGGATGAACCTCTATTGCTCATCAATGAATTGAATGCCTTGGTTCAACTGAAATTACCTCAGAAGAAACCAGATCCTGAAAAGTTTTTAATACCTTGTACCATAGGCACCATGACCTTTGAGAAGGCTCTGTGTGACCTGGGGTCAGGAAAAACCTCATGCCACTCTCTGTAATGGAGAAATTAGGGATCTTTGAGGTACAAGCTGCAAGAATCTCACTAGAGATGGCAGACAAATCAATGAAACAGGCTTATGGACTTGTAGAGGATGTCTTAGTGATTGTTGAAGGCCTGTACTTCCTTGCTGATTTCATAATCCTAGACAATAGAAGGATGAAGATGAATCCATTATCCTTGGAAGACCCTTCCTAGCCACAGCAAGAGCTGTGAATGATGTGGACAAAGGAGAGTTAGTCCTTCAATTGAATGAGGACTACCTTGTACGTTTTTAAGGCTCAAGGATCTTCTTCTGTAACTATGGAAGGAAGCATGAAAAGCTTCTCTCAATACAGAGTCAAGCAGAACCCCCACACTCAACTTCTAAGTTTGGTGTTAGGAGACAACCATTAAGCTCTGAGTCTTTGTGAAGCTCTCTAAGAGCTCACTGTCAAGCTATTGACATTAAAGAAGCGCTTATTGGGAGGCAACCCAATGTTATTTAATTATATTTATCTTTATAGACATTTGTTTTCCATTGTCATGTTATGTTTTCTTTAGGTAGATGATCATGTGGAGTCACAAAAACAGCTACAAAAGTAAGGCAGAATAAAAAACAGTATCAAAAATAGTACATCCTGGAGGACATGCTTACTAGCGTTTAAATGCCAATAAGGATAGCAGAATGGGCGTTTAACGCCCATGCAGGCAGCATTCTGGGCGTTCAGAAAAACACCCAGTAAAGAAGGAATCCTGGTGTTTAACGCCAGCCAGGGTATCTGGCTGGGCGTTAAACGCCCAAATAGGTAGTCAAGTGGGCGTTAAACGCCAAAATGGATAGCATTCTGGGCGTTTAACGCCAGGATGACACAAGGGAGGTAATTTTGTTTCCAATTCGATTTTTTTCAATTTTTCATGTTTCAATTCATAATTTTTTGCATCAAACATATTTTAAATGTTCATCTTTTAATTTCTACTTTCAAAAATTAATAATCTTTCCAATTCTTTTTAATTCTTTCTCAATTCTTTTCAATTCCTTCCAAAACATTTTCAAAACTTACATTTCTTTTCAAATTCTTTTCAACTCTTTTTAAATTTTTCTTGCATAAAGTAATAAGTTTTCAAAATTAATTGCATCATTCTTCTTCTACTTCCTTCTATCTTATTTTTCTCGAAGACGAGCAAAGCTTTTAAGTTTGGTGTGGAAAAAGCTTTGCTTTTACTTTCCATAATCACTAATGGCACCTAAGGCCGGAGAAATCTCTAGGAAGAGGAAAGGGAAGGCAGTTGCTTCCAACTTCGAGTCATGGGAGATGAAGAAATTTATCTCAAAAGCCCATCACTAGAAAGAGGATGGAGCAAACAA
Organism: Arachis hypogaea; assembly: GCF_003086295.3. Lineage (NCBI taxonomy): Eukaryota > Viridiplantae > Streptophyta > Magnoliopsida > Fabales > Fabaceae > Arachis > Arachis hypogaea. The sequence goes on along the minus strand of NC_092046.1, from coordinate 77,150,686 downwards.
GAGAGCCCACTCATGGACCTCAACAAAGGCAAGGAAGAGTGACGAACAGATTTTCTGCTAGTAAAGAATTTTATAAAAATAATCACATTGTAGGTATAGCTTCTAAACCAACAAAGAATCCTTTCGTACAAAAGTTTGGTTGTCACAATTAACAAAACCCAATAAAATTTATAACCGAAGTATTTAAACCTCGGGTCGTCTTCTCAAGGAATTGTAGGGAAGTATGATTTACTATTGGTTATGGAAAAGGTATAATTTTGGGTTTTTGAAATAAGGAACAAGTAATTTAAATGACAAGAAAAATAAATTAATAATTAAGAAAACCCTTGGCAAGGTATGAGAACTGGAAATCCCATCCTAGTTATCCTTATCAGGTGTGATGAGAATTGTTTATTGCTCCCACTTAGTTAACCCTTACTAAATAAAGGAAAGTCAAGTGGACTAATCAACTTGATTCCTCAAGTCCTAGTCAACTCCTATGGAAAGACTAGCTTTAGAGGGATCCAAATCAATCAGCAAATTCTAATTTTCAATCAACAGCTGAGTTTGATAACTCAAGTGTCACCAATTACTCAACCAAAGCAAAGGGGGAAAAATCTAAATTATTTATATCATAAACAGAAGAAAGCAATCATAAATCTAAAATACCTCAAATTACATTAAATAGAAATTAAAATCTAAGATGAAGAGTTCATAAGCCAATTTAGCAACATAAGTAATTAATAAGTGAAAGCACTAGAATAAATAAAAGTAGATGAGAAACTAAATTAAAAGAACATTGAACCTGGAATTGAGAAAAAGCAATCCTAAAACTAAGAGAAATCCTAATCCTAAAACCTAAGAGAGCGGAGAGAGCCCCTCTCTCTCTAAAACTACATTTAAAACATAAAATTGTGAATAATGAATGTTGTTTTAATGAATGGATTGATTTTCCCACTTTATAGCCTCTAATCTGTGTTTTTTGGGCTGAAAACTGGGTCATAAACAGTCCAGAAATCGCCCCAGTGATTTCTGATACGTCCAGCACGCGACAAAGTCACGCGTGAGCATCATCCACGCGTGGGCGTGGATTGGATTTTTGCCAGGTCACGCGTGTGCGTGATCTACGCGTGCGCGTCATCTATCTTCGAGGCAGCTATGACAAATTATATATGGTTGTGAAGCCCCGGATGTTAGCTTTCCAACACAACTAGAACCGCCTCATTTGGACCTCTGTAGCTGAAGTTATGATCGATTTAGTACCTAGAGGTCAGGCTGGACAGCTTTAGCAGTTCCTTCAGTTTCTTGTATTCCTTCCACTTTTGCATGCTTCCTTTCCATCCTCTAAGCCATTCCTGCCCTATAAACCCTGAAAACACTTAACACACATATCAAGGCATCGAATGGTAATAAGAGGAGATTAAACATAATAAATTTAAGACCAAAGAAACATGTTTTCAATCATAGCACAAAATCAGGAAGAAAATTGTAATACCATGCATTTTGTATGAATAAGTGTATGAAAGATTGATAAGATCCACTCAATTGAGCACAAGATAAACCCTAAAAATGGGGTTTATCAACCTCTCCAGACTTAAACATTAGCATGTCCTCATGCTAAGCTCAAGAGAAGCTATAAAGAAGTAAAGAGGAATGGTAGAATGTATGAAATGCAACCTATCTATATGAATGCAACTACATGCAGAATGCTTTTTCTTACTTGGTTAAAAGTAAACAAATCTTTTAAGAATAAATACGAACTGGTTTCACTAATTCAAATTATAAAAATGAAGTACAAATAGACTTGCAAGAAGAAGATAGCTCATGAAAGCCAGGAATAAAGAATCGAGCATCAAACCCTCACTGCAAGTGTATACACTCTAATCACTCATGTGTTTAAGGTCAAAATACACATATCAAGAGGTCTTTTAAGGGTTGTAATGGGTTTGGGTCAAGGTAGGATTGTATTTGGTCAAGTGGACTAAAATCTGAATCCTTAATTAACCTAAACTTCTCACCTAACTTAGGACAATCCATGTAATCATAATATAAGCTAACTACCATTAACCATGTTTTCCACATATTCATGCATCCTAATTCGAGTACAGTACATATGCATTGCTTTCACCATTTACTTTGGGGCATTTTGTCCTTTTTTATTGTTTGCTCTTTTTCTTTTCTTTTTTTTTCCTTTATTTATTTATTTTTTTCTTTTTATTTCTTACTAATTACTTTCTAAGGTTGTCTTTTTATCTAGTTTGTATATATCGGGTTTTTGGGTCAAGGTAGGATTGTATTTGGTCAAGTGGACTAAAATCTGAATCCTTAATTAACCTAAACTTCTCACCTAACTTAGGACAATCCATGTAATCATAATATAAAGCCTAACTACCATTAACCATGTTTCCACATATTCATGCATCCTAATTCGAGTACAGTACATATGCATTGCTTTCACCATTTACTTTGGGGCATTTTGTCCCTTTTTATTGTTTGCTCTTTTTCTTTTCTTCTTTTTTTCCTTTATTTATTTATTTTTTTCTTTTATATATATATTTTTTCTTTTTATTTTTTTTCTCAATGCATATGATTAAATTATTGGATGCATGAATCATGTCCTAAACATTTCTTTCACATTTTCATAAAGATATATAACACCCAGTTCTTAAACCAAATGTTTTCAAACCCAACTTCCCCATACTTAAATCATGAACACTCTCACTAGTCTAAGCTAACTAAGGATTCAAATTAAGGACATTATTGTTTTACGCTTAGAGTTAGTGATGAGCTAAAGTAAAAAACAAAAGGGTAAAATAGGCTCAACATTGGTTTACAAAGGATAATGAAAGGGTAAGGCTATGTGGGTATGTAAGCTTAGTGAAACAAAGGCCTCAATCATATAAGTGCATGCATACATCAAACCATGGAAATATAGAATTAAGCAAGACAAAAATCATAATTTTAGAGAGAACAACACACACCAAAAATAAAATATTGGTTGATAAAATGCAACCAATCAAATAGGCTCAAAATCTCACAGGTTTTGTGTGTTTGAGCTCTAAACCATGTTCCAATATAAAAGTTCTTCAAGCAAGTTTAATAAAAAGTTTTAATTTAAATTAGTGAAATACTCTAAAAAGTTTCTTGAAAAAGAAAATATTACTTAAACCAAGTAGTGGTAAAATATGCACAAAATCAAACAATCATGCAATCAAACATGCAAATGCAACAATGGACTAACAAAGAAAATAAAACATTGGTGTTGAGACAGGAAGTACTAACCCGCAGAAGCCGGTATCGACCTCCCCACACTTAAAGATTGCACCGTCCTCGATGCATGCTGAGATGTGCTAGTGGACGGGTTGTTCCAACTGATGCTTTTCTCCAAAGATTGTGCAGATGGAACTTGTTTGTTGCCCATGTAAAGGTTTTCCGTTTTCCTTCCTCGGTGGCCATCCTGAAAGAAGAGGAAAAAGAAGAAAAGTAACCCAGGAATAAAGAGAAGAAAATAAATAAAGTATGGGTGGGTTAATGCCAAATAATGGGGGTCTCAATTACATGGTAGCTATAACATGCAAGTGAGAAAATAATAGAAGCACATGGCATACCAGTGGTGCAAAATTTGCAACAAAGGGGAGGAGTGTGGGTAATGAAAGACAGTATAAGTTCATATCAATGCAAGAGGAGTACAAGTATCATAAAAGATTAGCATTGATTTAAATAATACTGCCCAATCAAAATAAAACAAGTCATGAAGTACCAGGATAATTCAAGAGAAGATGCAACAGTTAAATAAGAAAATTTAACACCAACGGAAAAATAATAAATTTAGAAAAGAAAAAAAATATGCACAAAATTAAATTGCAATGAATGAAAGTATGCAGATAATTTAAGTAAAATAGAATGAAAGAAAAAAAGGATGAGAAGTTAAAAAGATGAAGAAAAAGAAAGTAAGAAAGGAGGAGGAAAGAAGTGGAAAAGAGAGAAGAAAGGAGAAGGAAATTAAAATGGGACGCGACACGCACACGGGTATCACGCTCACGCGTGAAAACAGAAATAGTCATGCGACGCGTAAGCGTCGCCCACGCGTACGCGTCGATGGTCTGGAAGCAAAAGGACGCGCACGCGTCAGGGATGCGTACGCGTGGGTCATTTTGTGCCTATAGCACCATTCCAGCACGAGGGCAGCACAACTCTCAGGTTAGCACCTATTTACGCCGATTTCCCTATCCACGCGTGCACGTGCTTGACGCGTACGCGTGGGTCGAATTGTGCGCAGAGCACACCAGCCGCACGATTCCATCACAACTTTCTATTCGTTGGATGGGATAGCAAAAAGTGCTATCGACGCCCACGCGTGGCCTGCGCGCTCGTGTGGTTTACCCCCCCTTTTTTTTGAAAAAAAATGCAGAATGCAGAATGCAGATGCTGATGCAGACATTATGAATGAACACTAAGAAAAAAGAATAAAATAAAACTAAGAATAAAACAAAACAAAATAAAACTAAGAATAATAACATAATAAAATAAAACTAAGGATAAAAATAGAAGATAATACCTTGGTGGGTTGTCTCCTACCTAGCACTTTTAGTTAAAGTCCTTAAGTTGGACATTTGGTGAGCTCCTTGTTATGGTGGCATGTGCTTGAACTCATCCAGGAATCCCCACCAATGTTTGCAATTCCAATATCCTCCGGGATCCTACACTAGTTGCATAAATCCTTCAAGCAAGTTAAAGCAAGTGACAAGGCCCCAAGAGTGTTGATTGCCAGAATGAATTCTGGGGTCCCAAACCTTGCTTTTGCACCCGTCTTCTTGTTGATCATCATTTTTCCACTTGGGTGGTGAACAGTCAGAATTCTCACGGAGTCATCCAAACAATTTTCTAGACCCATTCAATTGAGAATTATACCAACCCTTATACTTCAATTTGGAGCATGCAAACATATTGAACCTTACATGACAACTCTTGCCACTAACCATCTCCCTCTTACTCTTATAGCCACAAAGAGCTCTAAGTTGCCTATCCATCTCAAGCAAAGCATATTCAAGTGGGCTAATTAAGCTTAGAGATGAAAGATTTACCCACTTGAATGAAGGAATGGACGGTGATGGCTTTGGGGGAGAGGTCTCCAACAACTTTGGCAAGGTGATTTCCAGCTCCATTCTCTTGAGCTCTTCCTTGACAACTTCCACCTCCTTGCAAGCTTCTTCAATTTCAACCTCTTCCTCTTGGTTGCCTTCTTCCAATTTGATCTCTTCTTCATTGTTCACCAAGAGCATGGGAGGTTGTGCTTCTTCTTCTTTGATCTCCATGTCTAGTCTAATGGGAGAGGGTTCAATTGTAGATAAGAATTCATCAATGATTGAATCCATCTCTTGATCATCCCCTTCAAAGTCTTAAACCATGATATGTCTTGGAGGTTGTACACCCTCCTCAACAACAAATTCAAACTCCTTAGAAGGGGGCTCTATGACTGGGCTTTCCTATGGACGTTCCGCATCTCCTAAGTCTTCGACCACTTCTTCCTCTTTAACGATTACGGCTTCCTCCAATTGTTCCAATACAAAGTCATGCTGCTCACTGTCCACTGGAGTTTCTAGTGTCTCCTTCATGCTGGGGGCTAATCGATTTATCGCTTGCTCCAATTGATTAACAGTTGCATGGAATTGATCTACTGTTTCCTTGAGGTGAGCCTGTGATTTTTGGGTCGATGGATATGGACATGGTGCATATGAAAGTGGTGATTCTTGGGGGTAATTAGATTGGAATTGGGGTGGGTAAGGGTTAGGATCATATGGAGGTGAATGGTTGTAGGTGGCTTGTGAGTATGGTGGTTCGAAGCTATGTTGAGGAGGTGGTTCATTGGCATATGATGGGGCTTGTTGGTAACTACAAGGGGGTCCTCCATATCTATCATCTTGGTACGCACCTCGGAATGGCTCTTGACCATAGTAATTTGGTGGAGGTGGTTTGTCACGAAAGGGTCCACCATAACTATTGTCTTGGCATGCATTGTAGGATGGTCATTGTCCATGGTATCTTGGAAGGTGTTGTTGCCGAAAGGGTTGATCAGATCCTCGTGGCTCCTTCCATCTGTGATTGTTTCGACCTTGATGCATGCTCCTATTATAGCTTCCATTCCTTTCAACAACATTAGAACCAAACTCAAAGCGACGGGGGTGAGAACTCATAGTAGATAATAAAAATTAAAAACAAAAATAAATAAAAACAAATAAACAAGCAAAATAAAATATTTACAATAACCAATAATAAGGCACACGTTTACAATTCCCCGGCAATGGCGCCATTTTGACGAACGGATTTTCTGCTAGTAAAGAATTTTATAAAAATAATCACGTTGTAGGTATAGCTTCTAAACCAACAAAGAATCCTTTCGTACAAAAGTTTGGTTGTCACAATTAACAAAACCCAATAAAATTTATAACCGAAGTATTTAAACCTCGGGTCGTCTTCTCAAGGAATTGCAGGGAAGTATGATTTATTATTGGTTATGGAAAAGGTATAATTTTGGGTTTTTGAAATAAGGAACAAGTAATTTAAATGACAATAAAAATAAATTAATAATTAAGAAAACTCTTGGCAAGGTATGACAACTGGAAATCCCATCCTAGTTATCCTTATCAGGTGTGATGAGAATTGTTTATTGCTCCCACTTAGTTAACCCTTACTAAATAAAGGAAATTCAAGTAGACTAATAAACTTGATTCCTCAAGTCCTAGTCAACTCCTATGGAAAGACTAGCTTTAGAGGGATCCAAATCAATCAGCAAATTCCAATTTTCAATCAACAGCTGAGTTTGATAACTCATGTGTCACCAATTACTCAACCAAAGCAAAGGGAGAAAAATCTAAATTATTTATATTATAAACAGAAGAAAGTAATCATAAATCTGAAATACCTCAAATTGCATTAAATAGAAATTAAAATCTAACATGAAGAGTTCATAAGCCAATTTGGCAACATACGTAATTAACATGTGAAAGCACTAGAATAAATAAAAGTAGAGGAGAAACTAAATTAAAAGAACATTGAACCTGAAATTGAGAAGAAGCAATCCTAAAACTAAGAGAAATCCTAATCCTAAAACCTAAAAGAGAGGAGAGAGCCCCTCTCTCTCTCTCTAAAACTACATTTAAAACCTAAAATTGTGAATAATGAATGTTGTTTTAATGAATGGATTGATTCTCCCACTTTATATCCTCTAATCTGTGTTTTTTGGGCCAAAAACTGGGTCAAAAACAGCCCAGAAATTGCCCCCATCAATTTCCGATACGTCTAGCACGCGGCAAAGTCACGCGTGAGCGTTGTCCGCGCGTGGGCATGGATTGGATTTTTGCCAGGTCATGCGTGTGCGTGATCCACACGTGCGCGTCATCTATCTTCAGGGAAGCTATGGCAAATTATATATCATTGCGAAGACCCAGATGTTAGCTTTCCAACGCAACTAGAACCGCCTCATTTGGATCTCTGTAGCTCAAGTTATGATCAATTTTGTACCAAGAGGTCAGGCTGGACAGCTTTAGCAGTTCCTTCAGTTTCTTGTATTCGTTCCACTTTTGCATGCTTCCTTTCCATCCTCTAAGCCATTCCTGCCCTATAAACCCTGAAAACACTTAACACACATTCAAGGCATCGAATGGTAATAAGAGGGGATTAAACATAATAAATTTAAGACCAAGGAAACAAGTTTTCAATCATAGCACAAAATCAAGAAGGAAATTGTAAAACCATGCATTTTGTATGAATAAATGTATGAAAGATTGATAAAATCTACTCAATTGAGCACAAGATAAACCCTAAAAATGAGATTTATCAAAGAGACATAAAGGAGCTCAAGAACTCCATTAGTTAAATCCTAGCCTAAGCGGCTAAACCAAGCTGTCCCTAACCATGTGCTTGTGGCGTGAAGGTGTGAAGTGAAAAGCTTGAGACTGAGCGGTTAAAGTCGTGGTCCAAAGCAAAAAGAGTGTGCTTAAGAGCTCTGGGCACCTCTAACTTGGGACTCTAGCAAAGCTGAGTCACAATCTGAAAAGGTTCACCCAGTTATGTGTCTATGGCATTTATGTATCCAGTGGTAATACTGGAAAACAAAATGCTTAGGGTCACGGCCAAGACTCATAAAGTAGCTGTGTTCAAGAATCAACATACTGAACTAAGAGAATCAATAACACTATCTGAATTCTGAGTTCCTATGGATGCCAATCATTCTGAACTTCAAAGAATAAAGTGAGATGCCAAAACTGTTCAGAAGCAAAAAGCTACTAGTCCCGCTCATCTAATTAAAACTAATCTTCATTGATATTTTTGGAATTCATTGTATATTCTCTTCTTTTTATCCTATTTTGTTTTTAGTTGCTTAGGGACAAGTAACAATTTAAGTTTGGTGTTGTGATGAGCGAATAATTTATACCCTTTTTGGCACTGTTTTTACATAGTTTTTAGTATGTTTTAGTCACTTTTTATTATATTTTTATTAGTTTTCATGAAAAAATCACATTTCTGGACTTTACTATGAGTTTGTGTGTTTTTCTGTGATTTCAGGTTTTTTCTGGCTGAAAAAGGACTGCAGATGCTGTTGGATTCTAACCCTCCTGCACTCGAAATAGATTTTCTGGAGCTATAGAAGCCCAATTAGCAAGCTCTCAATTGCTTTAGAAAGTAGACATCTTGGGCTTTCCAGCAATGTATAATAGTCTATACTTTTCCCGATATTTGATGGCCCAAACTGGCGTCTAAACGCCCACCAAAGACCCTTTTTCTGGAGTAAAACGACAGAACTGGCACCAGAACTGGAGTTAAACGTCCAAACTGGCACCCAATCTGGCATTTAACTCCAAGAATGGCCTATGCACGTGAAAGCTTCAATGCTCAGCCCAAGCACACACTAAGTGGGCCCCGAAAGTGGATTTCTGAACTATCTGCACTTAGTTACTTATTTTCTGTAATCCCTATTAACTAGTTTAGTATAAATAGCACTTTTTACTATTATATTAGGAGATTATTCCATTTTTCACATTTGGGAGGCTGGCCATTCGGCCATGCCTAGATCTTTTTCTCTTATGTATTTTCTACGGTGGAGTTTCTACACCTCATAGATTAAGGTGCGGAGCTCTACTGTTCTTCATAAATTAATGCAAGTACTATTGTTTCTCCTTCAATTCACGCTTACTTCTTCTCCAAGATATACTCTCGTACTTAATTCAATTAAGTCAGAATGAAGGGGTGACCCGTGACAATCACCCACTATCTTCGTTACTCGCTTAGCCAAGATCCGCGTGCCTAACAACCACAAGCGGTCTACATGATGTTCAACGTAGTCATTGGACGACAGCCGGAGTATATTCTCTTGGGTCTCTAATCAACGGACCGAGTCTGGGAGATTAGAACCTTCGTGGTATAGGCTAGAACCAATTGGCAGCATTCCTGAGATCCGGAAAGTCTAGACCTTGTCTGTGGTATTCCGTGTAGGATCTGGGAAGGGATGACTGTGACAAGCTTCAAAATTACGAATATTGGGCACAGTGACAGTGTGCAAAAAGATAGAGAGATCCTATTCCGATGCTAGTGAGAACCGACAGATGATTAGCCGTGCGGTAGCTGTACCTGGTATTTTTCATCCGAGACGAGAAATCCGACAGTTGATTAGCCGTGCAGAAATCGTACCTGGTATTTTTCATCCGAGAGGATCATACAGCTTGCCATGGAAGGGAGCACGCATGGTTGGAAGAAGACAGCAGGAAAGCAGAGGTTCAGAAGCAAGAAAGCATCTCCAAACGCTTATCTGAAATTCCCACCAATGAATTACATAAGTATCTTATTTTATTTTATGTTTTATTTATCTTTTAATTATCAAAACCTCATAACCATTTGAATCCGCCTAACTAAGATTTACAAGATGACCATAGCTTGCTTCAAGCCGACAATCTCCGTGGTATCGACCCTTACTCACGTAAGGTATTACTTGGACGACCCAGTGCACTTGCTGGTTAGTTGTGCGGAGTTGTGAAAAGTGTGATCACAATTTCGTTCACCACGGGTGGTCTTCAAAAATAGCACTTTCACGCGTACGCGTCACCCACGCGTGCGCATCACCCACACGTGCGCGTGATCCTTCAAAAATGTCATTCTCACGCGTACGCGTCACCCACGTGTACGCGTCACCGGCCAAATTTTCCCACTCCGCTATCGCAGGCGCTCTTAGTAAAAACGTAGCACTAAAGGCGCTCTTCTTGCTATAGTGCAGTGCTAAAGCGTAGCGCCAAAGGCACTCTCCTGGGGAATGCATAGTGCTCTTGAATAAACGTAGCGCCAAAGGCGATGTCCTAGACTATGGAGCGCTTTTGGGTAGAATGTAGCGCTCTCCTGATGCTGCCTGGCATTGTTGTGCAAAGCACAGTGCCAAAGTTGCTCCCCTGTATCCAAAGCTCCCCTGCTTTGGTGTGCCACACCCATGGAAACTCCTTTTTCTTGCTTTTTTCATCCTTTGTTGCTCTTTTCACCTGAAATTCAAGAAAGACTCATTTCAAAGAAGTGTCCCATAAATTCATCATATAGTTCATATAATTGCATCACTTGAATAAGATTTTACCAATTCTATGATCCTTTTAGATAAGAGAAAGAGGTAGATGATGTAAGTCATCACAACACCAAACTTAAATTTTGCTTTTCCCTAAGCAAATTAATGTGAATTGTTCTAATTGATTAAAACTTGACCCTTAAGAGAATGTATTCACAATCAAAGATAGAGGCTAAGTATCAAATCATGTATGAACTTTGTTATTGCTTTCATATCACAATGAATTCTCAAATCTTTGAGGACCCTTTTTAGTGCTTGCTTTTAGAGCCCTTTCTATTGATTGTCACCTTGAAGTAGTAATATTTGTTATTTTTCTTTTGATTGTTCTTTTCTTTTCATTCTTCTTTTGTTTCCTTGATTGACCACGACTCCAAGTGTTTTGTCTCAAGACGACCCTTTAGGTTAAGCTTTCAATTAGCACTCCCAAACCAGTTGGTTTTAGGGTACTAGGTGTTGAAACACCCCTAAGAATCTACTTGCTCAGGTCTCTCTTCTTAACACATCTTCACCACAAGTATCTACTAGGATCTTGGCTCTTTGAGCTATTTGTTTCTTTCTTTTATCCTAGTAGTTGATGCTCAGAGCCTTGGGTCTTGCTTTCTACTTCTCGGTTCTATTGATATTCAAGGGTCATCCTTAGCATCTACTTATTATGTCCCCTAGATCTTGTTGTTTTATTATAAATTACTCACTTCCAAACTTCAATTCATGATTTTATACTTGTTTCTCATCTTCTTATTTTGAATCCAGCTCACTTGGGTCTTAGTCTCTTATTCCTATTTTGCAACAACTCATCATTAATTCTTTGTGGGAACAAACTAATCTTATTGATGCAGTGAAAACTTAACAAAAGACATTTTCTTTCTCAAAATAAAAACTGGAAATTAAAGGACTCATAGAAGGACTCTAAAACTTATAAAGAAAACAACAACTAGCATATCAAAATAAACTACTTAAGCATCAAATTAGAAAATAGATTTTAACCATGGGACTCAACAACCTTTGCTCATTATGGTGCAACTTCAATGCATAGGCCCCTTCCCCTTCTTCTTGGATGAATCATCACCATCCTTCTTTTTGGAGGCTCCTTCTTGTGCTGGGTGTCCAAATTAGTGGGTTTAATGTGGACGCACGACTGAATTGCTCATGATGGTGGCCACACCAAACTTAGTTCTTCAGCCAGCTTCTCAACCCAATTAACATCGTCACATAATGTAGCATGCAAGGTTGCACTTCCAGCAACTAAAAATTTTTTTTGAAGTTCAAATAAAAAAAAACTATCAACTAAATAACTAACAACTGAAACTAAAAAACAATCAACTAAAGTGACTAAACATAAGCAACAATTAAAGCTTGAAATTGAAAGGATATGAGTGTTGGGGTTCCTCCTAACTAGCGCTTCTTTAACGTCACTAGCTTGACGATTCTTCCTCTTTAGCTGAGGTTATAGTTCACTCTTTGCTCATCTAGTGAGTCTCCCAAGTAGTGCTTAAGTCTTTGGCCATTGACAGTGAAAGTCCTATAAGTTTTCTCATCCATGAGCTCCACATGACCATAAGGAAAGACTTTGATGATTGTGAAGGGTCCAGACCATCTTGATTTCAGCTTTCCTGGGAAAAACTTGAGTCTTGAGTTGTACAACAGCACCTTTTGACCTTCTACAAACTCTCTTCTTGCCAGCTTTTGATCATGCCATTTTTTTGTTTTCTCTTTGTAAATCTTAGCATTTTCATAAGCTTGAGTTCTGAATTCTTCTAACTCATTGAGCTGCAGCAACCTTCTTTCTCCAGCAGCTTGACTATCAAAGTTCAACATCTTTAGAGCCCAAAATGCTCTATGTTCAAGCTCCACTGGTAGATGACAAGCTTTTCCAAACACCAATTGATATGGAGACATGCCAATAGGTGTCTTAAAAGCTGTTCTATAAGCCCATAATGCATCATCTAGCTTCTTGGACTAATCTTTTCTTGAGTTCCCAACAATCTTCTCAAGGATTCTCTTGAGCTCTCTATTTAAAATTTCAGCTTGACCATTGGTTTATGGATGGTAAGGGGTGGCTACCTTGTGCTTAACACCATATTTGAGGAGGAGTGTCTCCAGTTGCTTGTTGCAAAAGTGAGTTCCCCCATCACATATAGGAGCTCTTGGAACCCCAAACCGGCTAAATATGTTCTTCCTTAAGAAATTGATCACCACTTTGTTGTCATTTATTGATGTAGCTATGGCCTCTACCCATTTAGACACAGTCCACAACCACCAATATGTAATTGTTTGAGTATGAGGGTGGAAAAGGTCCCATGAAATCAATCCCCCAAACATCAAACAACTCCAACTCCATGATGAATCTTTGTGGCATTTCATTTTTCTTGGGTAAGTTGCCACCTCTTTGACACTCATTGCACCTTGTCAAAATTCTTTTGCATCTTTGAATATTGTAGGCCAAAAGAATCCACACTGCAACACCTTTGTTTGCAGTCCTTTCTCCATTAAAATTTCCTCCATAGATAGATCCATGGCAATGTCAAAGGACTTATTGTCCTTCCTCATGAGAGATGCATCTTCTTAAAATCCCATCAGCACACCTCTTGAAGAGGTAAGGCTCATCCCAAATGTAATGCTTGGCATCATTGATGAGCTTCCTTTTCAAGTGCTTGTTGATGTTGGAAGGTAGCTCTCCAATGGCCTTGAAGTTGGCTATGTCTGCGAACCATGGAGCCTCTTGGATCATCATCAATTGCTCATCTGGGAAGCTTTCATTTACCCCAGGGCTGTGTGCTTCATCCCTTCATGTGGGATCCTTGATAGGTGGTCAGACACCTTATTCTCTGCTCCACTTCTATCCTTGATTTCTATGTTGAACTCTTGGAGTAATCGGATCCATCTTATCAATATAGGCTTGGATTCTTACTTGGTTAACAAGTATTTAAGAGTTGCATGGTTAGTGAACACATTGACTTTAGAGCCAATAAGGTAAGATCTGAATTTATCAAATACAAAAACTATAGCAAGGAGTTCTTTTTCTGTGGTGGTGTAGTTCCTTTGGGCTTTATTAAGGACCTTGCTAGCATAATAGATGACATGCACTAGCTTGTCTCTCCTTTGTCCTAAGACAGCACCAATAGCAAAATCTGATGCATCACACATCAATTCAAAAGGTAAGTCCCAACTAGGTGGTGCTATAATAGGTGCAAAGGAGAGCTTACTTTTAAGCTTATCAAAAGCTTGCATACATTCTCTATCAAAGATAAATTGTACATTAGAGACAAGCAAGTTACTTAAAGGTTTGGCAATCTTTGAAAAGTCTCTAATGAACCTTCTATAGAACCCAGCATGTCCCAAGAAACTCCTAATTGCTTTGACATTGCAAGGTGGGGGTAATTTTTCAATCACTTCCACCTTGGCTCTATCTACCTCTATGCCTTTCTTAGAGATTTTGTGGCCAAGGACTATGATAATGAAGAATTTGTCGTGTCGGTCTAGAATTTCTCTTATAGAAAGAATTTCTTCATTGCAAGCATAGCTCCAAACCAACAAACAACTCTCACATAAAAAATATTGATTGTCATAAGTACAAACCCCAATAAAAATTAACCGAAGTATTTAAACCTCAAGTCGTCTCACAAGGAATTGCAATGAAGTGATCAATTATTGGCTTTGAAGAACTAAAGGGTTTGATTGATTAAAGGGCAAGAAAATAAATTAAATGACAAGAAAGTAAATGACAAGAACTAATAAAATAAAGAAAAAGAACTCTTGGCTTGACATAGGTAATTGAGATCATCATCCTTGTCTACAAACCATATATTGACAATTATGAGGAACCAAGCCATTAAGTCTACTTCCAAAAACCTTAAGTACATAATATCTACTCCTAGGCTTGAAGTACGTCAAATGGCTTGATCAACATCAATCCATAAGTCCTAACCTATCTACTAATTAGATTAATAGTGGGTTAGTGTCAATGGGTATCAAATTGATCACCAAGGGTTCTCAAATCACCAATTCAATGAGACCCAATGACTCAAGGTCACTTAATTCCCTTAGCCTAGGCCAAGAGTAAGAAAGCTACTAAAAAACTAGAGGAAACATTCCATCAAACACCTAGTGTGCAATAAAAGTAAACATCACAAATTGTAAGAATTAATGAAATTCATAACTAACATAAGCAAGAAATCAACAATAACAATCAAGATCAACATAAAAAAAACATGGAAACATAACATTGCATTAGATGAAATCAAGATCCAACAATTGTTCATCAACATAAAAGAGAGCAAAGTAAGAAATTAACAAGAGAACTAAGAAGATTAAGACAATAGAATACTAAAATATAAAGAGAATTGAAATCAAAATAATAATTGTAAGAGAAATTTGGGGGAGATTAACCTAACTTTACCCTAATTGCTATCTTAAATCTAGAGAGAGGAGAGAGCCTCTCTCTCTGGAATTCTACCCTAAAACATGATGAAAACTAAACTATGACTACTTGGTTCATTCCTCCTTCAATCCATGGATTCAATAGCATCAGAAATGAGTGGAATTGGGCCCAAAATGCTTCAGAAATTGCTGGCCACGTTTTGCCCAAAATGGTCCACGCTGGTCCTGCGACGCGTGCGCGTGATGCACATGTGTGCGTCGTCTAACTGCAAGGAAACCATGACAAATTTTATATCATTTTGAAGCCCCGGATGTTAGCTTTCCAACTCAACTAAAACCGCCTCATTTGGACCTCCATAGCTCAAGTTATGATTGATTGAGTAGGAAGAGGTCAGGCTTGACAGCTTTGCGATTCCTTCATTTCTCCATGAGTTCTCCCACTTTGCATGCTTTTTCTTCATTCCTTCAATCCAATCTTTGCCTTCTAAACCTGAAACCACTTAACAAATATATCAAGGCATCGAATGGAATTAAAGTGAGTTAAATTTAGCTATTTTAAGGCCTAAAAAAGCATGTTTTCACACTTAAGCACAAATTTAGGGAGAATTACAAAACCATGCTATTTCATTGAATAAATGTGAGAAAAATTGATAAAATCTCCTAAATTAAGCATAAGATAAATCACAAAATTGGGGTTTATCAGACTACCCCTTTGGTGACCATAAAATGACACTTTTCCCAGTTTAAAACTAGGTTAGTCCCTTGGCATCTCTTGAGCACCAAGGCAAGATGGTGTAAGCAATTAGGAAAGGAGTC
Organism: Arachis hypogaea; assembly: GCF_003086295.3. Lineage (NCBI taxonomy): Eukaryota > Viridiplantae > Streptophyta > Magnoliopsida > Fabales > Fabaceae > Arachis > Arachis hypogaea. The sequence continues at coordinate 77,134,914 of NC_092046.1, read as the reverse complement.
ACCAAACACTAAAAAATCATCTATGAAAACCTCAATAAACTTCTTAATCATATCAGAAAAAATAGACAACACGCACCTTTGGAATGTGGCAGGTGCATTACACAAACCAAAGGGAATGCGTCTATATGCAAAAACACCATAAGGGCAAGTGAAAGAAGTCTTCTCTTGGTCTTTAGGATCTACTACAATCTGGTTGTAGCCTGAGTATCCATCCAAGAAACAGTAGTACTCATGTCCAGCAAGCCTCTCCAACATTTGATCCATGAATGGTAGAGGAAAATGGTCTTTCCTAGTGGCTTCATTGAGCTTTCTGTAGTCTATACACATGCGCCATCCAGTCACTTTTCTTGTTGGTATCAACTCATTTGTTTTATTTGGCACAATTGTGATTCCTCTTTTCTTGGGGGCTACTTGAACAGAGTTCACCCAAGGGCTGTCTGAGACTGGGTAAATCACCCATGCTTGCCATAACTTCAGCACTTCTTTTTGCACCACTTCCTTCATTGTTGGATTCAATCTTCATTGTGGTTGTATTGAGGGCTTGGAATCCTCCTCAAGAAGGATTTTATGCATGCACATTGAAGGGCTAATCCCCTTTAAACTGAAAGTGTACACCCTATGGCATCCTTGTGTTGCCTCAACACATTGATGAGCTCATCTTCTTGTTCTTCACTTAAGCTTGAGTTGATGATTACTGGATATGTGTCGTTGCTCCCCAAGTAAGCATACTTCAAGCTTGGGGGTAGGATTTTCAAGTCCAACTTTGGTGCTTCCACTTTCTCTTTGTTTTTGTTGTCTAGCATGATTGAGCCTTCCATAATTTCTTGTGGTAGCTCACCACATGATGTTTGTTGCTCTTGTTCCATTGCATCTTCGAGTTTGTCTTCTTCTAGGACTCCTTGAACCAGCTTCTCCATTGTGTCTACCATCATGCATTCACCAATGGACTCTTTTGAGTAGCTCATTACAGTGAAAATATTGAACACCATCTTTTCTTCATGCAGCCTTAAGACTAACTCTGCCTTTTGCATATTAATTATAGCTCTAGCTGTTGCCAAGAATGGTCTCCGTAGTATGATTGATGCATTAGCCTCTTCTTCCATGTCAAGCACTACAAAACCAGCTGGGAAGATGAACTCTCCCACTTTAACCAACAAGTCTTCCACTACCCCATGAGGAAACTTGAACGTCCTATCAGCTAGTTGAAGTGCCATTCTTGTTGGTTTGGCCTCTTCAATTCTCATTCTCTTCATCATGGGCAAGGACATAAGGTTGATGCTAGCTCCCAGAACACACAATTCCTTCTCAATGCTAATATCCCCCTATGATGCATGGGATTTGGAAGCTCCCAGGATCTTTAATCTTTTGGGGAAGTTTCTTTTGTATGATGGCACTACATTCCTCTGTGAGAACCACAGTTTCCTTTTCTCCCTAGTTTCTTTCTTAGTCATGGGCTCTTTTAGGAACTTGGTATAAAGTGGCATTTGCTCTAGTGCCTCAGCAAAAGGTATATTAATTTGAAGCTTCTTAAAGACCTCTAGGAACCTAGAAAACTGGCTGTCTTTTCCATCTTTTCTCAGCCTTTGTGGGTAGGGTACCTTTGGTACACAGAGCTTTAAAACTTGTTTTGGTGGGGCTAGAGCTTGTATCACTTCTTCCTCCTTGATTTCTGAGTCATTGGTAGCTTCTTCTTCCTGCAAGTTGTGGCTTGAAGATACCTCTTTTACCACCTTCCCACTTTTTAGTGTGATGACCTTGCATTCTCCTCTTGGATTGGTCATGGTGTCGCTAGGGAATGTATTTGTAGGCATTGGTATTTGCTTGGATAGGTATCCCAATTGTGATTCCAGTTTTGAGATTGCTACCCCTTGGTTCTTTATGTTGGATCTAGCCTCCTCTTGGATTGAATCTATCTTTTTTTCAGCTTGCAATTGTTTCTCTACAACAGTGGCAATATCCCCTGCCATTCGTGCCATCATAGCTTCCAATCTTGCAAAATTTCCACTGTCATCACATGGTTGTGGGGTTGAGGATGATACACTTTGAGGAGGGTTGATGTGTGATTGCTGGTTTGAGTGGTAGGGGGCAGTGTGTGGGTTGTGGTAGGGTCTATGATTGTTAGATTGATGGTTGGGGTTGTTGTATTGGTTAGAGTGGTATGGTTTGTGGTCTTGAGTGTGGTTTTGTTGGTTTTTCCACCCAAAATATGGGTGGTTCTTCCAGCCTGAGTTGTAGGTTTTGGCATTGGGATCATATGGTTGTCTGGGTTCACATAGTTGGCCTGCTCCCATTCACATTCAACTTCTGGGCTATCTCCTTTTTGCATAGGTGCTTGAGCATTGATGGCTGAGACTTGGTTCTTCTCTATTTGCTTAGTTAGAGCTGCTAGTTGAGCTATAATCACCTTGTTTTGAGCTAGCAGAGAATCCATCTGGTTCAGCTCCATTACTCCCCTCCTTGGGTTCCTATCGGAGGCATAGAAATAATCATTGTTAGCCACAGTTTCTATGATGTCTATGGCCTCTTCAATTGTCTTCTTGTTATTGAGAGAACCTCCTGAAGAGTGATCTAGGGCCTTCTTTGACTCTTGAGACAATCCTTCATAGAAAATGTGCAGCTGGACCCACTCATTGAACATATCCGGGGGGTATTTCCTTGTTAGCTCTTTATATCTCTCCCAAGCTTCATAGAGAGTCTCCCCATCTTATTGTCTAAATGTTTGTACCTCAGCTCTCAACTTGTTAACTCTTTGGGGAAGGTAAAATTTTGCCAAGAACTTATTCACAACATCATCCCAAGTTGTCAAACTCTCCTTTGGGAAGTATTCCAGCCACTTAGATGCTTTATCCCTGAGAGAAAAGGAGAACAAAAGCAGTTTATAGGTGTCAAGGTGAACACCATTATCCTTCACTGTATCACAGATCCTCAAGAATGTGGTTAGATGTTGATTTGGATCTTCTTGAGCATTTCCTCTAAATGAACAGTTATTCTGAATAAGAGTAATTAGCTATGGTTTGAGCTCAAAATTGTTGGCATGTATGGTGGGTTTCAAGATGCTACTCTCACAATTCCCAGGATTGGGATTGATATAAGATCCTAGCACTCTCCTTTCTTGTGGGGGAGCATGGTTGCCCACTACCTCATCTTGATGATTGTGTGCTTCACCTTCCATATTTTGGGTTGGATTCTCTTCTTCTTCTTCTTCTTCACCAACCACCCTTTTGCCTCTTGCCACTGCCTCTCTTTTCAATTTTAAAAATGTCCTCTCAGGTTCAGAATCGTAGGAGGTTACAGTTCCTCTCCTCTCTGTCATACTGATGCGTGAGCATCTTTCCTATATTTTCCTAGTGAATTTTCATCTAAATTGTTGAGTTTAATAAAGAATTAATTATCTTTTAGCCAATATGGATGCTACTTTGAGTCTTTTGCAATTTTGTTTATTTTAGGTAGCATTCGGCTGGATTTGATGGAGTTTTTGTAGCACAAGAATTAAAGAAGATGGTAGTGAGGAGCGACGCGTGCGCGTACTTAACGCGTACGCGTGATTTAGAGCTTTCTATGGCGACGCGTGCGCGTGACTGACGCATACGCGTGATTTGAAGATTTGCACGGCGACACGTGCGCGTACCTGACGCATTTGCGTGACTCGCGAAAAAGACCATCGATGCGTACGCGTGACTGACGCGTACGTGTGACATGCGCCACATGCAGAAAACGCAGAAAAATGCTAGGGGCGATTTCTGGGCTGTTTTGACCCAGTTTCCAGCCCAGAAAACACAGATTAGAAGCTGCAGAATGGACAAAACAAGTGGTCCCTACCCATCAACTGAAGACTTGCTGATTATTCTGATTTAAATTCAAATATTATTTTAATTCATATATGGATTAATAATTTAAGAATTGTTTTCACTCTTTATCTTATGAATTTGGGTGGAACGGAAGTATGACCCTTTCTCTAATTGAGTTATTGTATAACTTGAAAAAGCTCTTTACTTGAACAACAGCTTGAAAATATATTCTCCTAAATTTTAATTATCTGGATTTAATGGGATACGTGACATATAATCCTTTTATTTTTGGGTAATCAGAGTTTTTGTGGCATATAAACTGGAATTTGATCATCACCCTCTAATTGGAATTAATTGACCAAGGAATTGGCAGTTGATGAAAATTAGAGGAGACTAGAAAGGTCTAAGGAATTAGGGTCTAGTCACATATAGTTTGCCATAAATTAAATCCTACATGATTAAAATAGTTAGTAAGAAAAGTTAATCCAGAAAAATAGATAACTCTGAAACCTTAACTGCCTTCTCCATACTTTATTCCCAACCCATTTACTTTACTATTTTAATTTATGTATGATTGTTTAATGCTCCTTGAATATTCAAACACCCTTTTCTGTTTGTCTAACGAAGCCAATCAATCAATCATTGTTGCTTACTCCTTCAATCCTCGTGGGATCGACCCTCACTCACTTGAGGTATTACTTGGTACGACCCGGTGCACTTGCCGGTTAGTTTGTGGTTATAAATTTCACATCAAGTTTTTGGCGCAGTTGCCGGGGATTGACTGTGATTGACAACTACTCGTTGTTTGATTGCTTAGATTAGATAATTTTTTTCTTTTAATTAGTTTTGTTTTAGTATTATTAATTTTTATTTTCCATTTTTTTCCTTTTGATCTTTTTATTTACGTTTGCCTGTTTTTAATTTTTGTTATTTCATTTTTATTTTATTTTCTTTTTTATTTTATTTTATTTTTATTTTATTTTATTTTCGTTTTTTGTTTCCTTCCATTTTTTTCTATATTCTATTAGTTTTGTTTTATTTTTGTCTTTAATTTTAAATTTTTTTAAATAAATAGCACTAATATTTTTCTTTAATTTTTGAAATTAAGTTTGGTGTTCTTTAGTTAGTTTTATTTTAATTTTTCTTATTTTAATTTTTAGAATTCTGTTCTTTCTTCTTTTCTTTCCTGTTTACCACATGGTGCGTTTAATTCTGTTTGGTATGTTGTGCTAAGGAAAAATAATAGAGAGAGATCACATGGGTTACTACTCCCACCCAAGTAGTAATTCATATGATTGTGGATGGAGAAACTACCCGAATTTTGGTTGGCAAAGTCAAAACCAAAGAAACTTCAATTCTCCATGTTCCAATTATCAAGAACCACCATCTCCATATTCATACCAAGAACCACCACCTCTCTATCTATATCAAGAACCATCATCCTTCTACCCATATCAAGAGCCACTATCTCCCTATTCATACCAAGAACCATCCTCTTTTTACTCTTATCAAGAATCATCATCTCCTTATTACCCATATCAAGAGCCACCACCTTCTTATTCATCTCAAATACCATCAGATCTTAAGCTTCTCATGAAAGAATTCATACATGATATAAAGACAAGTGTAAAAAATGTATAGAAACATGTGCAGTCGATTATCAAGTCACAGGAAGAGGAGCAAGCAAATTCCTTCCCAAGAGATATAATACAAGATCCTATAGAAGAAAGAGATGAAATCAATCAAAGGAGTTCATACTCCAGTGAATTAGAAAACTTTCCATCCTCACACATAGAAGAAGAGGAAGATGCAAAAAAAAAAAAGGAGGAAGATGCACCAACAAAGAAGGAAGATGCACAAACAAAGGAGGTTGTAAGGGATGAAAACAATTATGGGAATCTACACCCCCAATGAAGCAGAGAGTGGCATAGGGGGTGAGTTTATTGAACCACCAATTCAAGAAGTTCTTGATGAAGGGTACATTTTAACCATCACACAACACCCATATTTTGAAGTCAAAGAAGTGAAGGCAACCAAGGAAATCACTGAAAAGGGGATTGTGACCAAGAAACAGAAGAAAATATCCATAAAGAAGAAAAGGTCAGGAAAAAGCAATCCAACCTCTACCCCAACAAGCAAGGTGAATCCAGCTAATCACAATAAAAGAAACTTGTTAGGAGGACTTTATATCAGGGGGCACTAATCTTCACCTCTCCCTCCTTGGAGATATTTCTTTTAACCAACTGGAAGAACAGAAAGAAACTTCAATAATCAAGTGTCAAGCTAGTGACGTTAAAGAAGCGCTTGTCGGGAGGCAGCCCGATAATTTCGTATCCTTAGTTATTTTTCGTAGTAGAAGTTTTCTTACTTGTTTGAATTTTATTGAATTTTTACTATTTTTCTAATCATGCAACTATTTTATCACAGGAACCGAACACCTCAGGCAAGAAAAAAAAGAGAAAAAAAAAGAAGAGAGCACCCAACGCGTAAGCGTCGCTGACGCGTACGCGTCAGATGGGTGTGCGTCAAAAATAAAAATGAACAGAGAGTTGCGCGGGAGTGGTGCAAGAATGATGCCTTTCGCACAAACAAGCCCACGTGTACGTGTACCCCACGCGTGCGAGTCATTCGTGATTTTGGCACTCCACGTGTACGCATCATCGACGCGTATGCGTGACCTTAAAAATCGACGTAAATAAGTGTTTGGGCAGAGAGTTGTGCTGGCTTGGGGCTGGAAGCGTGCTAGAAGCACAAAACTTATTCACGCGTACGTGTCCCTGACACGTGTGCGTCATTAGCACAAATGGCCATCCACACGTGCACGTGCATAACGCGCACGCGTCGTATGAAATTATTGGTTCCCAAGCCACGCGAACAGAGAGTTGTGTGTGCGCGCGGCTGGCTTCGCGTGAATCGCACAAAACCAAGGGCATGCGGACGCGTGCTTGACTCTCACGCATCATTATGAAATTTTCGCGCCCACGCATACGCGTGCCGTACGCGTACGCGTCGCTTGCGCCACACAATTACACTAGTTCGCCGCCCAGTTTTAATTTTCTTTCTCTCTCTCCCAATCCTAATTCTTTCTTGTTCTTTTATCCTTTTATTCTTCTTTCATCTTACTATTTGTTTTTGTTTTCAGTTCTTCTTTCCTTGAGGACAAGCAAACCTTTAAGTTTGGTGTTTGACGCTTTGTTTAGAAGTTTTCTGTTTATTCTTATGGCACCAATGGGAGGCGAATTATCTTCACAGAAGGAGCACAACCTGAAGAATAAAACGACCGCTAAGATAACTAAGGTGCTTGAGTTCCTTTCATTCTATATTCCCTCCCGCTTTTACTATATCATGTTCCGGTTTTCTGCTATTTTGCTTTGTTTGTTGCATGATCCTTTATTAGTTAGAATCCTAGGTCTAGTTTAGTTTTCTCTTAATTGCTTTAATTCTAAAAAAGATGTCTCATGTATTATCACTGAGCTTGAAATTCAAATAAAAAATACAGAAGTGATGTATTGCATGAGAAAGTGAGTTTATATTGAAGAATAGTCTTATTTACTTAGATGTGGTGGTACTTTCTGTGATTCTGAATGCATGACATGAACAGTTCATATTTAAATTTGAATCAAAGAATGTTGATATACAAGGAATGGGAATTTAGAGAATTATTATGATTTCTCTGAAATTAATGAAAGTTTAATCCTTGAAGCAAAAGAAACAGCATTGAAAAAAAAAGCCAGGTCCAAGGCTCTGAGCATCAATGACTAGGGAGGTCAGACATGATTAAAAGCTCAAAGAGTTGTTTCCCTAGTTATATGCTTGTGGTGTTCTTGTGTCAAGTAATCCTTGAGACAAAACATTTAGAGTCGAGATCAATTGCAATTAGAAGAGTATGCCAAAGGCTTTGAGCACCACTGTCTGGGAGTAGTTGAAAGAAAAATCAAAACCCCAAAAAGAGTTTTCCAGTTAAGTGCTTGTGGTGTTTATGTGTCAAGTAAAACTTGAAACAAAATATTTAAAGTCACGGCTAGGCTCAAGGTGCAAAGCACCAAAGAAAAGAAAAAAATTGCTATGTTCAAGGGTTAAATTGAGTTACAAAAGATCAGAGGATTCATAATATTATCCGGATTCTAATTTTGAAAGACACTAACATCCTTTTGATTCAAAGGAGAGTGAGATGCCAAAACTATTCAGAATTGCAGTTGTAAACCCCACTATAAGAAGAGACATGAGCTTAATCGAACTCTCATTCTCATGCAAATTCACATCCTAAGCCTATATTAGTTATGGTTGCTTGAGGACAAGCAACAGTTCAAGTTTGGTGTTGTGATGCGTGAGCATCTTTCCTATCTTTTCCTAGTGAATTTGCATCTAAATTGTTGAGTTTAATAAAGAATTAATTATCTTTTAGCCAATATGGATGCTACTTTGAGTCTTTTGCAATTTTATTTATTTTAGGTAGCACTCGGCTGGATTTCATGGAGTTTCTGTAGCACAAGAATTAAAGAAGATGGCAGCGAGGAGCGACGCGTGCGCGTACTTAACGCGTACGCGTGATTTAGAGCTTTCTATGGTGACGCGTGCGCATGACTGACGCGTACGTGTGATTTGAGGATTTGCACGGCGACGCGTGCGCGTACCTGACGCGTCCGCGTGACTCGCGAAAAAGACCATCGACGCGTACGCGTGACTGATACGTACGCGTGACATGCGCCACGTGCAGAAAACGCAGAAAAATGTTGGGGGCAATTTCTTGGCTGTTTTGACCCAGTTTCCAGCCCAGAAAACAAAGATTAGTAGTTGTAGAATGGACAAAACAAGTGGTCCCCACCCATCAATTGAAGACTTGGTGATTATTCTGATTTAAATTCAAATATTATTTTTAGGAAAAGATATTATTTTAAGTTTGAGAAGATAGATTTTAAATTAATTAGGATTTGATATAAAAAGGGATTCCAACAGGGTGATTCCAACACAACATTATTCCATTCAAACTACCAAAATACATTTTATCAGAATCCTTATTTTCTCTTTACCATGAGCAACTAAATCTCCACTGTTAAGGTTAGGAGCTCTGTCTATTTGTATGGATTGATTTTATTGCTTTTTCTATTTTAATTCATGTATGGATTTATAATTTAAGAATTATTTTCGCTCTTTATCTTATGAATTTGGGTGGAACGGAAGTATGACTCTTTCTCTAATTGAGTTCTTGTATAACTTTGAAAAGCTCTTTACTTGAACAACAGCTTGAAAATATATTCTCCTAAATTTTAATTATCTGGATTTAACGGGATACGTGACATATAATCCTTTTATTTTTGGGTAATTAGAGTTTTTGTGGCATATAAACTGGAATTTGATCATCACCCTCTAATTGGAATTAATTGACCAAGGAATTGGCAGTTGATGAAAATTAGAGGAGACTAGAAAGGTCTAAGAAATTAGGGTCTAGTCACATATAGTTTGCCGTAAATTAAATCCTACATGATTAAAATAGTTAGTAAAAAAAGTTAATCCGGAAAAATAGATAACTCTGAAACTTTAACTGCCTTCTACATACTTTATTCCCAACCCATTTACTTTACTATTTTAATTTCTGTACGATTGTTTAATGCTCCTTGAATATTCAAACACCCTTTTCTGTTTGTGTAACTAAGCCAATCAATCAATCATTGTTGCTTAGTCCTTCAATCCTCGTGGGATCGACCCTCACTCACCTGAGGTATTACTTGGTATGACCCGGTGCACTTACCGGTTAGTTTGTGGTTATAAATTCTGCCTCACATACACAACACAAAACACAATTTAAAACAAAGATTATCACCCTCTTGGAAGAAGGGTGGGTAAGTCAAATTTGGTTGATGCAGAGCATCAAACAGTTAGTGTGCTTCTTGTTATAATGGATATATATACAGTGAACAACTGGAAATTCAAGTGCTAAAAGAAATAAAGAAAATAAGGAATTGAAATTAAGGTAATTAATAAAGTGAGTAAAATGGCTTAATCTTTGTACCCATCAACTTAATCATTGTCAATTTATAATCAATCCCCGGCAATAGCGCCATAACCTTGATGACCGAAAATTCACTATATCACTATAATGAACCCGTCTTTGTCAAGTATACCAAATTGTCGTCAAGTAATAACTCACAATGAGTGAGATCGAATTCCACAGAGATTGATTGATTGAACAACTTTAGTTACTGGGTGATTTAGTCAAGCTAATCAAGAGTAATTGTTGTGTGCAGGATTCTAAATGACAGAATTGTAAATGACTTAAAGATAAAGGAAAGCAATAAAGTGAAGAATTGTAAAGAGCATGGAAGTAAATTGCAGAAACATAAATGACTGAATTGTAAATGGGAATGGGTTAATAGCAGAAATTAAAGAAAGCTATAAATAATAGGAAAGATTAGAATAGGGAATATTCATTGGGATTGGAAGATATTGCTCTCTTTGGATTAAATTCAGATCATCTCATCTTCAATCATGCAACTCATTGACCTCTTGGTAATCATGACTGATTGAACCCCAATTCCTTGGTGATTCAATCTCTCAATTCTTGATAATCAACCAATTCCTTGGTCTAATTGCTCATGAAAAGAGATAAGCTTGGTCCTTGATTTTACCATACATCCTCATAGATCCAAATATTTGGGTAGATTTCATGTCACCATATCCAATCCCAAAATCTAGATCTACTCAATGTGAGAAGAGATTTCAAGCATGGTTTCAAGTTTCCTTTTCCAATGCTCCCATGAAACCCAATTTGCATTCAACCTCTTTTCCAAGATGATTGAATACTAAGCATGAAGAATGAAATTTCTTCTAGCAAATCAAAGAGAATATGAAGAGAAGAAGAAATTCACTATCAATTAATCCATCAAGTACAATAGAGCTCCCTCCCCCAATGAGAGGAAAGTTAGCTACTCATAGCTTCCAGTACAAACCGAACTTCCAAACTGCAAATTTAACTAAGTACCAAAGTAAAAGAAAAGTAAAAATTCTAAAGTGCAAAAGTTTAAAAAGTCTAAAAAGAGTCTGAGCCAGAATTCCCCTTTTTGGATTCAAGATACCAGCTATTTATACAAAGTTTACTAGCTTCTCAGGTGTACTTGCAAGTCTCTCAAAGTGGGCTTTTCACACTTTCAGTTAGTATAGAATATTCTGCTCCCAGGCTGGCGTAGCATTTTTCAGGAAAGCGTAGCATTCGTGCACTCACGCATACGCGTCACCCATGCGTGCGCGTCATCTTCAGCGCTTTTGGGAAAAGCGTAGCGTTAGCGCTAAAGGTACTTTTTCATGCGTACGTGTCACCCACGCGTGTACGTGACCCTTCAAAAATGTCACTCTCACGCGTACGCATCACCCACGCGTACGCGTCACCCACACGTACCCGTCACCGGCCAAATTTTCCCACTCCTCTATCACAGGCGCTCTTGGTAAAAACGTAGCACTAAAGGCGCTCTTCTTGCTATAGTGCAGCACTGTTGAAGGAAGCATAGCACCAAAGGCACTCTCCTGGGGGATGCATAGCGCTCTTGAATAAACGTAGCGCCAAAGATACTGTCCTAGGCTGTGGAGCGCTCTTGGGGAGAATGTAGCGCTCTCCTGATGCTGCCTGGCGTTGTGCAAAGCGCAACGCCAAAGGTGCTCCCCTGTATCCAAGGCTCCCCTGCTTTGGAGTGCCATACCCATGGAAACTCCTTTTTCTTCCTTTTTTCATCCTTTGTTGCTCTTTTCACCTGAAATTTAGGAAAGACTCATTTCAAAGAAATGTCCCATAAATTCTTCATATAGTTCATATGATTGCTTCACTTGAATGAGATTTTACCAATTCTATGATCCTTTTAGATAAGAGAAAGAGGTAGATGATGTAAATCATCAGTATTCTTGAAAATTGATTTATTTTGACCAAGTAGTTGCATGCATTTGGATAGATTGAATATAGATAGTTTGCATTGAATAAAATTCATACCCCTTTTCTTATTTATTTCTTGATGTTTAGGATGAGGATATGCTATTGTTTAAGTATCGGGAGGTTGATAACCTACTAGTTTATGGAAAATTTTGTATTGAAATGAGTGAATTTTATCAACTTATCTTACATTTATTCACTGAAATAGCATGGTTTTTTAAATTTTTTCTAATTATGCTTAATAGTTAAAAATATGCTTTTTAGACTCCTAAATTGCTAAATTTAATTCACTTTAATTCTATTCTATGCCTTAATGTATTTGTTGAGTGATTTTAGGCTTAGAAGGTAAGGATGGCTTGAAGAAGTGAAGAAAAAGCATGTAAAAATGGAGAATTCATGAAGAAATGAAGTTTTGGAAATCTGTCCAGTTACGCGTACGCATGCCTTATGCATACGCATGACCTGAAATTTTACCAATTTGCGCATACGCATTCCTCATGCGTACGCATGACTGCCAACACGTAGCTTACTTAAGTAAACACGTGGGTCATGATTTCACGCTAATTTTGGGCCTAATCCAACTCATTTCTGAAGTATTTGATGCAATTCTCAAGGAAGGATGAGAGGAGAGCAATTAGGATAGGCTTTTAGTATATTTTGGGATAGAATTCTAAAGAGAGAAGCTCTCTCTTTTCTCTAGAATTTGGAATAGTTTTTGGTTAAGTTCTCTTAGATATAGATTTTAATTCTTGTTCTTGTTGGCTCTCTTTACATTTTCTTGTTCTATTGTCTCAATTGGCTTAGTTTCTCTTGTTAATTTCTCTATATTGTCTATTTTACTTTATGAACTCTCTTGTTACCTTTAATTTTCCTTTAATGCAATTTGAGTTTTACATGTTTCATGATGTTTATTTCATTGGGTATTGTTGACTTCTTGTTTTGGTAGTTGTAGCTTTTATAATTCATGCAATTTACCATGCTTTTTCTTTTATGCATTCTAAGTGTTTGTTAAAATGCCTCTTTTAGTTTCAAAGTAGATTTTTGTATTCTTGGCTTAGGTTGGTAACTTGGGTGACCTTGAGTTACTAATGTCCAAGTTGATTGATAATTTGAAGATCTTAATTAGTCTTATTTTCGTTGACGCTAGTCTTTCACTAAGTTAATTAGTGAGTTGGCTAGGACTTATGGATTAGGATTAGTTAAGCCCATTTGACTTTCCTCCGATGTTGAGGATGATAAAGTGGGTTTGCTCTTGTAATTATCATGTTGTGGTTAGTAACAAGGAAAGTGATCCTTGACCATCAACCCTCACCAAGACTTTTTTACCATTTACTTTCTCAATATTTAATTTTGTGTCAACTGCTATCTCACCCCCGATTTCCCTCACACCCAATAATGAGCACTCGATTGCAATTCCTAGGGAGAACGACCCAGGATTCTACTCCCGGTTATTTTGGTTTGTATCGTGACAACCTTTTAAGCTTTGATTGAGAGTTAATTGTTGGTTTGGACTATACTTGCAATAAAATTCTATTGTGAAATTTCTAGACCGACAGTAATCCTCCATCAGGGAATAATCTGAGGAATAGAGATGATAATATGGATCTTGGTGGATATATGAATCATGTAGTTTGGCGTGGTCAAAATGTGGATGAAGTGTTAGCTAGGATGCATATTAATCAACGAGGTGAACGTTATTAGATGACAAGAATAGTTGAAGATATTCTTAATAAGGTCGGAATAAATGTGGGATTTATGAATCAACTATATTTTGTTTCCCCTTTCCCTGCTGTAGTGTGGATGGCAGAAGTGCCTAGGGGGTGTTAAGAATCCTAAGATAAAAACCAAGTTTGCGGGAGAAGTGGGCGAATCAACTACTGAGCATGTTGCTCGATATATGATCAAATTAGGCAACTTGGCAAATGATGAGAAATTGAAAATGAAATTCTTTCATTCATTATTGACAAAGAATGCTTTTACCTGGATTTCAAATTTGAAACCTAATTGGATTGTAACTTGGGCACAGTTAGAAAGTGCTTTTCATTCTCAATTTTATAGAGGTGAGTTGAATGTAACAATCATGTATTTAGTTGCTTTAAAACGTGATGATTGAGAGTCAATTGATGATTTTATGATTTGATTTAAGAATGTTCGATGTCGATGCTATACCTCACTTCCTAAAAGTGAAGTGGTGAAAATAAACACCATGGAATTAGGATTTTATATGTGTCCAAAATTGCTTAATGTACATGTACCTGATTAGTCATTTGACTAGAAGGGTTTGTCAAGTAGATATTCTTCAGAAAGAAAAAGAAAAGCTTAGAAAAAAGAAAAAGTATAATAGTAAATTTCTTGCTTGAAAAGAAAAGGTGTCGTATGTGGAAATGGGTTCTTCGAGTGAAGAGTCTGATGTTGAATTTCCTAAAGTTGATTTGACTAAATTAAAGAAAGGTCTACCTTATGTTTGTTCTTTACTTAAGAAAATTGCAAATGTTGAAAAATATAATGATTCAAAATATAAGAGTGGAAAAATCATAGTTTCGATATTTCAAAATCGAAACAAATATTTGATGTGTTGTTTAAAGATAAACAATTGGTTTTTTCAGAAGGCAAGACCATAGTTATTAAAACTGGACCGGACCGGCCGATTCCATCAAAAAACCGGTAAATCGGACCTAACACCGGTCCAGTCCAAGGTTAGGACCGCTTAAGGTAGAAAACCGGCATGAACCGGTCAAATCCGGAGTGAACCGGCAAAAACCGATCAAATTCTATGAAAATCGGACCGGATCGAACCGCTCGGGTCATAGTTGAAGGGGAATCTACGATGCACCAGCATTCTGCAAGTCCACCGTGCTCCATGTACTTCAGTGCTGCCAAGTATCAAAGCCTGTGAGTTTTGAAAAATTTACCCAAAATGCTTCACATAGGGTTCAAACCCCTTCCTCCAAGAATGCAATATGGATTATTGACCACCCAAGCTTCAATGCTTCTTATCAATATATATACAAATTATAATACATATAGCAATCTTTGATTTTACTTATATTCAATTTATTTTAATTTCAAAGTCACTCATTTTTAAATCAATTATATTTTATTTAATAATAAATTTTATTAAATATATACAAATTAAAAATGTAAACAAAAAATTTTATTAATCACAATTTATTTTTTCAATAAATACTTGTAATATATGAAAATCATTAGATGATATTTAGTCAAAATTTGTAAAATCATCTAACAATTCTTAAATATCAACTTCACATAAAAATAACTGTATGTGAGTTTTCACCTATAATAATATAATAATAAAATAAATATAAAGTAATTAATAAAGTTTAAAATTTAAAAATGATAATTATTTTTATAAAAATGAAATAAAAGTATTTATAATAAGGAAAAATAATTAAATTTTATATAATTATTTAATTATACCGGGTTAATTGGTTTGACCAGTGATCCACCGGTTAAACCAGTAATCCAGTGACCCAGTAACCTGACCGGTTCGATCACTGTTTCGGTTCTAACAACTATGGGCAAGACATTGCTTTCGATAAAAGATTTGAAAGGAAAGCCTTATTGTAAATTTCATCAAGCAACTAGCCATTTAACTAATAGTTGTGTCCTTTTCAGAGACTTGATTCAAGAAGCAATTAAGGAAGAAATATTGAAGTTTGATGATGGTAAAAAAGATATGATGGTTGATATTAATCCCTTTGACGTTGGAGCAAACTTTGCTGAGCCTCACTTTATGGGGGGTCAATATGGCTGGCTTTAACTCCTATGAATTCGATTCTGCTTTATGAGACCTCGAAACCAGTGTGCGTACAGTGTATCCTGGTGTGGCTGAAGGATTGCTAGAATTCTTGAAGCAACAGAAATTAAAAGATCAAGATGTTTCTTTATGTCCTCGATGTAATGTTGTTCGACGCTGAAGCTGCAGCGATTTTCAAGAAAGAATGAATGAAGAAAGAGTTGGCTCAAAAGAAAGAACAAATTCATCAAAGGCAGCCTTCTCGAAGGCAGGAAGGTCAAAGTTTTCGAAATCCTCAAGGGAACTTTTCTCCTTCGTTGAGTCGCTCAGAAGCCTTGGGAGTTCAATGGATTAAGAATTGCCAAGAACTTCACAGTAGAGATGTTCAATATAGATGTCATCCTCAAAGAGGACATCTGTAAACACCAAAAAATTAATGAATAATTAGCTAATAAATTAAAATTTATAGTTTAGGAAAGTAGAAAGTACGAATTTTGGCACTAATTTTAAAGGTTTTGGGCCAAAAACGGGCCAACGCGCCAACGGACTGAACCAGTTGGACCAGTCCCAAAGGCCAACATATATAACGCAAAGCTCAGCCTTTCTTCCCCAAATTCACAAGGGAATCACACGGAACATTGAAAGGGGGAGGAACAAAAACCTAAACCTCAAATTCCATCTCAATTTCAATTCCACATATCATCCAATCTAGAGCTCCGATCGCCGCACCGTTTACGGCCACGCAACCACCGCCTCAAGCTCTTCGAAACCATCCGAATGAAGTGGTAAGAAATTAGCTATTTCTCATAGAGTCTCTTCCTCTTTAATTTTAAAAATTTATAGTTAATGGGATTGAACTAGCTTGAGAAAATTTTTGGGTTTTGCCCAAGTAATCTGTGGCTGAGGTAAGAAACCGTTAAACCCTTGTGAATTATTAAAATTTGGTAACCTTATGATTGATTATAGTGAATTGTGTGGTATTAGATTAAATTGTATGATTTAGAATCAAATTGGTGGATGTTAGATGATTAATTTGAGGCTCGGAAGATGGGATTTCGTTTGGTGAGAAAATTGGAGACTTGGAGCTTGTGGAAAGAAGGAATTTTGAGGTGTTCCGAGCTTAGGGAGGAATCGACCAAGGTATAGTTTTGGTTTATCGTAGTTAAGGTATAATGTTACCTGAAAACTTAGACTAGTTGACCATAGGATAACAATGAAAGATTGGTGAATGTGATATTGAGTTAACAATGAAAGATTGGTATTTTTGGTAACTAAATTATTGATGAGTAATGGGTTGGTGCTTGGTGAGTTATGATGTTGCTTGAAATGGATTTGATTAGGATTTGGTTGGTTTTGGTTTGGAAAACATGAGGTTTTCAGTTTTGGTAAAAATAGAATTTTAACCAACTTTTAAGCACTGTAACTTGGCCCTCGAACCCTCAAATTTGGTGAAACTTGTCTTAACTAAAAATTAGGTCTGAGTAGTTTATGTCATTTGAAGAATGGATGAAAAATGATTTTTAACGAAAAAGTTATGTGCATTCAAAGTTTGGGCCTAAAAACAAGACTCTGCAAAAAGTGCTAGAAACCAGGAAATTTGGTATGTATGCATACGCACGCTATCGTGTGCACGCATGGACCAGAGCGAAGTGGGTACTCGTGCGTACGCACACCCTGGGGATTTTGGAAGTTGTGCGTATGCACACTATACGTAAGCACAGGCTGGAAAAGTTGTCTCATGCGTGCGTACGCACGGAAAGGAAATTTCGTCTGGTGCATGCATACACACAGTAGCATGCGTACGCATGATGTCCTGTTTTATACTAAAAATTCTGTTTTTAAATGATCGACCTTCCAAGCAAGTTTGTGACCCTCCGTAACCACTATTTTGTTTAAAATTCATAATTTTTGAACTATCAACCATTCCTCTAGTTTTTCAAACCTCTGAAAACTCTGTTGAAGGTCCGAAGGCTAGGTCTTAGGCTACAGAATATGAGTAAGTGTCTTGAGGGAGCTTGTTTTGATATCGAAGGATACCTGAGAAATGTATGATCAACTTGATGAGATGATAAAAGTGATGAATGAGACATGATTTAAGAATGATGTTGACATTAGTGAATTATGTTTGGGATATTCATATGACTTATAAAATTGAATGAGATGAGACACAGGTTTCCTTGGGTGATGTAGTGACTTGTCACCACTTGCAACAGGTTGAGACCCAATACTCTGTTAACTCTCTGTCGCATGATATGACCGGGCACTTTAATTCCCCAGGTTCCCCCATTGGCACGCATATATATATATATATATTAATTTGATCTTGGAATTTTCTCCATGGATATTTTTTAGCTTAGGAATGCACGCACACAGGGTCTGTCCAAGGTTAGCTACCAGGACATGTCGAGTTGGCTATATAATCGACAGATGAGACTCATCAGCCATAGGACAAGCATACATAATGTGCATTTGTATGTTTTGCTTGAGGGTGCATTGTTTTGGTTTGCTTAACTACTTAACTCTGCTTATCTGTAACTTGTTCTACTTGTTGTAATTATACCTCTAGCTGTGTTTTCTTTCTTTGATTTGCCTGTGTATTGATGACTTGCATCATCTACCCTTTTTTCTTGCATAAAAAGGACCATAAAAGAGTATAATCTCATTTGATCATTGCAATTCATGCATTATTTGATGAATATTATGGTACATTGCTTTGAAATGAGTTTGTACTGAATTTCAGGTGAAAAAGACATCAAAAAGGGGAAGAAAACAACAAAACAAGCTGGGCGTGTGAAACTGGCATGCCACTTGGAGCAAACGCCACAAAAATACACTGGCGTGGTGATGAGCAGATAATTTATATGCTTTTTGGCATTGTTTTTAGGTAGTTTTCAGTATGTTTTAATTACTTTTTAGTATATTTTTATTAGTTTTTATTCAAAATTTACATTTCTGGACTTTACTATGAGTTTGTGTGTTTTTCTATGATTTCAGATATTTTCTGGCTAAAATTGAGGTACCTGAGCAAAAATCTGATTCAGAGGCTGAAAAAGGACTGCAGATGTTGTTGGATTCTGACCCTCCTGTACTCGAAATGGATTTTCTCAAGCTACAAAAGCCCAATTGGCATGATCTTAATTGCGTTGGAAAGTATACATTCTGGGATTTCCAGAAATATATAATAGTCTATACTTTTCCCGAGATTTGATGGCCCAAACTGGCGTTCCAAGTCAGCATAAAAATTCTGGCGTCAAAACGCCAGAACTGGCATAAAAGCTGGAGTTAAACGCCCAAACTGGCACCAAAGCTGGTGTTTAACTCCAAGAAAAGTCTCTATATATGAAAGCTTCAATGCTCAGTCCAAGCACACACCAAGTGGGCCCGGAAGTGGATTTCTGCATCATTTACTTATTTTTGTAAATCCTAGGTTACTAGTTCTCTATAAATAGGACCTTTTGCTATTGGATTTTCATCTTTGATTAGTCTTATGCTATCTTAGACCTTTATGGGGGCTGGCCATTTGGCCATGCCTGGACCTTCATTACTTTTGTAGTTTTAACGGTGGAGTTTCTACACCCCAAAGATTAAGGTGTGGAGCTCTGTTATTCCTCATGAATCAATGCAAAGTACTACTGTTTTTCTATTCAATTCAAGCTTATTCTTGTTCTAAGATATTCATTCGCACACAAGAACATGATGAATGTGATGATTATGTGACACTTATCACCATTCTCACTTATGAACGCGTGCCTGACAACCACTTCCGTTCTACATGAAAACAAGCTTGAATGCATATCTCTTAGCCTCTATTCCGTGAGATCAGAGTCTTCATGGTATAAGCTAGAATCAATTGGCAGCATTCTTGAGAACCGGAAAGTCTAAACCTTATATGTGGTATTCCGAGTAGGATTTGGGATGGGATGACTGTGACAGACGCAAAAGGATCAATGGATCCTATTCCAACATGATCGAGAACTAACAGCTGATTAGACGTGCGGTGACAGTGCATTTGGACCATTTTCACTGAGAGGACGGATGGTAGCCATTGACAACGGTGATCCCCCAACATACAGCTTGCCATGGAAAGGAGTATGAATGATTGAATGAAGGTAGTAGGAAAGCAGAGATTCAGAAGGAGCAAAGCATCTCCATATGCTTATCTAAAATTCTCACCAATGAATTACATAAGTATTTTTATCTTATTTTATGTTTTATTCATATTTTAATTATCTTAAACTTCATAACCATTTGAATCTACCTGACTAAGATTTACAAGATGACCATAGCTTGCTTCAAGCCGACAATCTCCGTCGGATCGACCCTTACTCACGTAAGGTTTATTACTTGGACGACCCAGTGCACTTGCTAGTTAGTTGTGAGGAGTTGTGAAAAGGAATTGAGATTATGATCATGCGTACCAAGTTTTTGGTGCCGTTGATATCACAATTTCGTGCACCAAGTTTTTGGCGCCGTTGCCGGGGAACATACAATCCCCGCGCAACCAAGTTTTTGGCGCCGTTGCCGGGGATTGTTCGAGTTTGGACAACTGACGGTTCATCTTGTTGTTCATATTAGGTAATTTTATTTTATGCTTAAGCTTTTTACTTTTTATTTTTGAAAAATTTCAAAAAAAAAATATTTCTATTCTGTTCTTCAGAGTTTTTAAGAATGAATTCTAGAGTTTCATGATGATCTGTTGAAGTCTGGATGGCTGAGAAGCCATGTCTAATCTTTTGGACCGAGGTTTCAACTTATCATCACAAGAGCTTGTTGATTTCTATCAATTTTATTGTTGAATACAGTGATCTAATAAAGCTTGGCTGGCCATTGGCCATGTCTAGTGTTTTGGACCGAAGCTTTCACTGAAAGCTTGGCTGGCTAGTAAGCCATGTCTAATTCCTGGAATTCTCTATTGTTGAATTCTCATTGCATTTTTTGCATTATGTTCTTCATTAATCTTCAAGTTGTTCTTGACGATTTCCTTGCTCTGATCTTTAATTTCTCTTTTTTTTGTGTGTTTTGTTGTTTTTCATATGCATTCTCAATTTGTTAGTGTCTCTAATATGAAAATTTCTAAGTTTGGTGTCTTGCATGCATTGTTTATTTGATCTTAGTTTTCCATGATTAGTTGCATTTTGATTGTTTCTCATCATTAAAAAATTCAAAAAATTTTCAAAATTATGTCTTTTAAAGTCAATAATACAGAGAATTGAAGATTCAGAACATGCAGCAGATGAATTACAGAGAAAAAGCTGGGCGTTCAAAACGCCCAGTGAGGAAGGAAAACTGGCATTTAAACGCCAGCCAGGGTATCTGGCTGGGCGTTAAACGCCAAAAAGGTAGTATTTTGGGTGTTAAACGCCAGAATGGATACCATTCTGGGCATTTAACGCCAGGAGGGCACAGGAGGGAAGATTTTGTTTTTAATTCAAATCTTTTTCAAATTTTCATAATTTCTCAAAATCAAATCTTTTTCAAATCATATCTTTTCAATCATATCTTTTCAAAATCAAATCCTTTCCATTTTTCTCTCACTATTTTTGAAAATCTTTGCTACCAATTAATGATTTGATTCAAAAATTTCAATTTTGTTACATCTTTGTTAAGAAAGGTTCAATATTTGAATTTTAGAATCATATCTTTTAAATTTCTTGTTAGCCAAGTCATTAATTTTAAAAATCAATTTTTTTTAAATTGTTTTTCAATCATATCTTCTCAATCACATCTTTTTCAAAATAATTTTCAATCATATCTTTTTGATTGCTAATTTCAAAATCTTTTTCAAAATCACTTAACCACTTTCTCACTTTTAATTTTCGAAAACCATCAACCACTTTTTCAAATTCCTTTTATTAATTTAATTTTTTTTTAATTTTGTTTTCGAAAATTCTTTTCCCTCCCCATAGCCTTCTATTTAGGGGACTAATACTCCTTCTCAATGTGCAATTTGAACTCTCTCCCTCTTGATACGTTCGAATTCTCTCCTCTTTACCTCCTCCTTCTATTCTTCTTTTCCTCTGACACCTCAAGGAATCTCTATACTGTGACATAGATGATTCCATACTTTCTTATTCTCTTCTCTTTCATATGAGCAGGAACAAGGACAAAGGCATTCTTGTTGAAGCTAATCCTGAACCTGAAAGGACCTTGAAGAGAAAGCTAAGAGAAGCTAAAGCACAACTCTCTGGAGAGGACCTAATAGAAATTTTCAAACAAGAAGAAGCCATGGCAGCCGAAAACAACAACAATGCCAACAATGCAAGGAAGGTGCTTGGTGACTTTACTGCACCTACTCCCGACTTCTATGGGAGAAGCATCTCTATCCCTGCCATTGGAGCAAACAACTTTGAGCTTAAGCCTTAATTAGTTTCTCTGATGCAACAGAATTGCAAGTTTCACGGACTTCCATTGGAAGATCCTCATCAGTTTTTGGCTGAATTTTTGCAAATCTGTGACACTGTCAAGACCACTGGGGTTGATCCCGAGGTCTACAGGCTTATGCTTTTTCCCTTTGCTGTAAGAGACAGAGCTAGAATATGGTTGGATTCACAACCTAAGCAAAGCCTGAACTCTTGGGAAAAGCTGGTCAGTGTTTTTCTGGCTAAATTCTTTCCACCTCAAAAATTGAGTAAGCTTAGAGTGGAAGTCCAGACCTTCAGACAGAAGGAAGGTGAATCCCTCTGTGAAGCTTGGGAAAGATACAAGCAATTGATCAGAAGGTGTCCTTCTGACATGCTTTCAGAATGGAGCATGGTGCGCGGAAATTGTGATTACACTTTAATTATGTAAAATACATCGCTCTTTATTTCCCTGGTAATGGCGCCAAAAACATGATGCCAATACCATGGTTCACAACTTCGCACAACTAACCAGCAAGTGCACTGGGTCGTCCAAGTAATACCTTACGTGAGTAAGGGTCGAATCCCACGGAGATTGTTGGTATGAAGCAAGCTATGGTCACCTTGTAAATCTCAGTCAGGCGGATATAAAATAGTGATGGAGTTTTCGAAATTAAATAATTAAAGAGGGATAGAAATACTTATGTAATTCATTGGTGAGAATTTCAGATAAGCGAATGGAGATGCTTTTGTTCCTCTAAACCTCTGCTTTCCTGCTATCTTCATCCAATCAGTCTTACTCCTTTCCATGGCTGGCTTTATGTGATACATCACCATTGTCAATGGCTACTTTCGGTCTTCTCTCGGGAAAATGATCCAAATGCCCTGTTACGGCACGGCTAATCGTCTGGAGGCATCACCCTTGTCAATGGCTTCATCTTATCCTCTCAGTGAAAATGATCAACGCACCCTGTCACGGCACGGCTATTCATCTTTCGGTTCTCGATCATGCTGGAATAGGATTTACTATCCTTTTGCGTCTGTCACTACGCCCAGCAATCGCGATTTTGAAGCTCGTCACAGTCATTCAATTATTGAATCCTACTCGGAATACCACAGACAAGGTTTAGACTTTCTGGATTCTCTTGAATGCCGCCATCATTCTAGCTTACACCACGAAGATTCTGATTAAGAGATCTAAGAGATACTCATTCAGTCGAAGGTAGAACGGAAGTGGTTGTCAGGCACGTGTTCATAGGGAATGATGATGATTGTCACGTTCATCACATTTAGATTGAAGTGCGAATGAATATCTTAGAAGCGAAATAAAATGAATTGGATAGAAAACAGTAGTACTTTGCATTAATCTTTGAGGAACAGCAGAGCTCCACACCTTAATCTATGGAGTGTAGAAACTCTACCGTTAAAAATACATAAGTGAAAGGTCCAGGCATGGCCGAGATGGCCAGCCCCTCTGATCTAAGAACCAGGCGTCCAAAGATGTCTAATACAATAGTAAAAGGTCCTATTTATAATAAACTAGTCACTAGGGTTTACAGAAATAAGTAATTGATGCATAAATCCACTTCTGGGGCCCTCTTGGTGTGTGCTTGGGCTGAGCTTGAAGTTTACACGTGGAGAGGCGGGTAATTTATACGCTTTTTGGCATTGTTTTTAGGTAGTTTTCAGTATGTTTTAATTACCTTTTAGTATATTTTTATTATTTTTTATTCAAAATTTACATTTCTAGACTTTACTATGAGTTTGTGTATTTTTCTGTGATTTCAGGTATTTTCTGGCTGAAATTGAGGGACCTGAGCAAAAATCTGATTCAGAGGCTGAAAAAGGACTGCAGATGCTGTTGGATTCTGACCCTCCTGCACTCGAAATGGATTTTCTCGAGCTACAGAAGCCCAATTTGCGCGCTCTCAATTGCATTAAAAAGTAGACATCTTGGGATTTCCAGCAATATTTAATAGTCCATACTTTTTCCGAGATTTGATGGCCCAAACCGGCGTTCCAAGTCAGCATAAAAATTCTTGCGTCAAAACGCCAGAACTGGCATAAAAGCTGGAGTTAAACGCCCAAACTGGTACCAAAGCTGGTGTTTAACTCCAAGAAAAGTCTCTACATGTGAAAGCTTCAATGCTCAGCCCAAGCACACACCAAGTGGTCCCGAAAGTCGATTTCTGCATCATTTACTTATTTCTGTAAACCCTAGGTTACTAGTTCTTTCTAAATAGGACCTTTTGCTATTGTATTTTCATCTTTGATTAGTCTTATGCTATCTTAGACCTTTATGGGGGCTGGCCATTCGGCCATGCCTGGACCTTCATTACTTTTGTAGTTTCAACGGTGGAGTTTCTACACCCCATAGATTAAGGTGTGGAGCTCTGCTGTTCCTCATGAATCAATGTAAAGTACTACTATTTTTCTATTCAATTCAAGCTTATTCTTGTTCTAAGATATTCATCCGCACACAAGAACATGATGAATGTGGTGATTATGTGACACTCATCACCATTCTCACTTATTAACATGTGCCTGACAACCACTTCCGTTCTACATGAAAACAAGCTTGAATGCATATCTCTTAGCCTCCATTCCGTGAGATCAGAGTCTTCGTGGTATAAGCTAGAATCAATTAGCAGCATTCTTGAGATCCAAAAAGTCTAAACCTTGTCTATGGTATTCCGAGTAGGATCTGGGATGGGATGACTGTGACAAGCTTCAAACTCGCGAGTGTTGGGCATAGTGACAGACGCAAAAGGATCAATGGATCCTATTCCAATGTGATCGAGAAGCAACAGCTGATTAGCCATGTGGTGACAGCGCATTTGGACCATTTTCACTGAGAGGATAGACGGTAGCCATTGACAACGGTGATCCCCCAACATACAGCTTGCGATGGAAAGGAGTATGAATGATTGAATGAAGGCAGTAGGAAAGTAGAGATTCAAAAGGAGCAAAGCATCTCCATAAGCTTATCTGAAATTCTCACCAATGAATTACATAAGTATTTCTATCTTATTTTATGTTTTATTCATATTTTAATTATCTTAAACTTCATAACCATTTTAATCTGCCTGACTGAGATTTACAAGATGACCATAGCTTGCTTCAAGCTGACAATCTCCGTGGGATCGACCCTTACTCACGTATGATTTATTACTTGGACGACCCAGTGCACTTGCTGGTTAGTTGTGCGGAGTTGTGAAAAGGAATTGAGATTATGATCGTGCGTACCAAGTTTTTGGCGCCGTTGAGATCACAATTTCGTGCACCACGTGGCACGCCAGGAGCTCGGCATGGCACGCCAGTACTAAATTCCAAAAAGGATCATCAAGCTCTCTATTTGGGCGTGGAACGCCAGCTATGATTTCCAGAGAAGTATACTTGTGCATTTTACATGGGCGCGGCACGCCAAGAGCTGGGCATGGCATGCCCGTGTAATTTTCCAGAGAGCAATGTTGAAGGCCACTAAAGGGGCGTGGCACGCCATGCTGGGTGTGGCACACCTAGCCCATCACACACTATGGGCGTGCCACCTGAGCCATGGGCATGGCACGCCAGTTCATCGCTCCAGAAGATATCATCACATGGGCATGCCACTTGGTATCGAAGGCGTGGCACGCCAGCTTCAAAAGTCACTTGGGCGTGCCACTTGAAGAGCCAGGTGTGGCACACCAAGCTGAAAAGTATCACACTAAAGGGGCGTGCCACTTTAGCATCAGGGCGTGGCACGCCAGTACAAGATTCCAGAGAGCAACACTGAAGACCCATAAGGCTGGGCGTGGCACGCCAGCTTCAAATTGTCACTTTGGCGTGCCACTTGAGGAGCCATGCGTGGCACACCAAGCTGGAAAAGAGCCACATTGAAGTGGGCGTGCCACTTGAGCATCAAAGTGTGGCACGCCAGTACAAGTTTCCAGAGAAGAGGTTGAAAGCCAAAAAGGCTGGGCGTGCCACTTGGTATCGAAGGCGTGGCACACCAGCTCTCAACTTCCACTTTGGCGTGCTACTTGAAGGACCATGCGTGGCACGCCAGCCACTGGACCAAGGCAAAATACTGGGCGTGGCATGCCAGACCCTGGGCGTGGCACGCCAGTTATATTTTCCAGAGTAGGAGTTCGGAGGCCACTGATGAGCGGATAATTTATACGCTTTTTGGCATTGTTTTTAGTATGTTTTTAGTAGAATCTAGTTACTTTTAGGGATGTTTTCATTAGTTTTTATGCTAAATTCACATTTCTGGACTTTACTATGAGTTTTTGTATTTTTCTGTGATTTCAGGTATTTTCTGGCTGAAATTGAGGGACTTGAGCAAAAATCAGATTCAGAGGTTGAAGAAGGACTGCTGATGTTGTTGGATTCTGACCTCCCTGCACTCAAAGTAGATTTTCTAGTGCTACAGAACTCAAAATGGCACGCTTCTAATTGCGTTGAAAAGTAGACATCCAGGGCTTTCCAGCAATATATAATAGTCCATACTTTGGCCGAGTTTAGATGATGCAAAAGGGCGTTGAACGCCAGTTCTACGCTGCAGTCTGGAGTTAAACGCCAGAAACACGTCACGAACCAGAGTTGAACGCCAGAAACACGTTACAACTTGGCGTTCAACTCCAGAAAAAGCCTCTCCACGTGTAAACTTCAAGCTCAGCCCAATCACACACCAAGTGGGCCCCGGAAGTGGATTTATGCATCAATTACTTACTTCTGTAAACCCTAGTAGCTAGTTTATTATAAATAGAACTTTTTACTATTGTACTAGACATCTTGGGACATCTGGTTCTTAGATCATGGGGGCTGGCCATTCGGCCATGCCTGGACCTCTCACTTATGTATTTTCAAACGGTAGAGTTTCTACACTCCATAGATTAAGGTGTGGAGCTCTGCTGTTCCTCATGAATTAATGCGAAGTACTACTGTTTTTCTATTCAACTCAACTTATTCCGCTTCTAAGATATTCATTCGCACTTCAACATGAATGTGATGAACGTGACAATCATCATCATTCCCCCACGAACGCGTGCCTGACAACCACTTCCGTTCCACCTTAGATTGGATGATTATCTCTTAGATCTCTTAATCAGAATCTTCGTGGTATAAGCTAGATTGATGGCGGCATTCATGAGAATCCAGAAAGTCTAAACCTTATCTGTGGTATTCCGAGTAGGATTTTGGGATTGAATGACTGTGACGAACTTCAAACTCGCGAGTGCTGGGTGTAGTAACAGACGCAAAAGGAGGGTGAATCCTATTCCAGTATGATCGAGAACCTCAGATGATTAGCCGTGCTGTGACAGAGCATTTGGACCATTTTCACAAGAGGATAGGATGCAGCCATTGACCGCGGTGATGCCTCCAGACGATTAGCCATGCAGTGACAACGCATCAGACCATTTTCCAGAGAGGATGAAAAGTAGCCATTGACAATGGTGATGTCTTTACATAAAGCCAGTCATAGAAAGGAGTAGGACATATTGGATGAAGACAGCAGGAAAGCAGAAGTTCAGAGGGACGAAAGCATCTCTATACATTTATCTGAAATTCTCACCAATGATATACATAAGTATTTCTATCTTTATTTTATGTCTATTTATTATAAATTTTCGAAAACTCCATAACTATTTTATATCCGCCTGACTGAGATTTACAAGGTGACCATAGCTTGCTTCATACCAACAATCTCCGTGGGATCGACCCTTACTCACGTAAGGTTTTATTACTTGGACGACCCAGTGCACTTGCTGGTTAGTTGTATCGAAGCTGTGAATGAAAAACGATTTATTAAGATGTGCGTACAGAGTTTTTAGCGCCGTTGCCTGAGATCACAATTTCGTGCACCAAGTTTTTGGCGCCGTTGCCGGGGATTGTTCGAGTTTGGACAACTGACGGTTCATCATGTTGCTCAGATTAGGTAATTTTCTTTTTGTTTTATTTTCAAAAATTTTTCAAAAAAAATTCTTTCAAAAATTTCCCCTTTGTTTTCGAAAATTATTTCAGAATTTTAAGAATGAATTCTAGTGTTTCATGAAGCATGTTGAAGCCTGGCTGGCTGTAAAGCCATATCTAAATTCTTTTAGACTGAGGCCTCCACATGTCAGGGAATTGCTTATATCTTCTAAAGCTTGATTGGCTATTAAGCCATGTCTCATCCTCAGATTGGAGCTTTAGACTAAGAATTAAAGATTCCTGGAATTCATATTAAAAATTTTGGAATCCTTATTTTTTCTTTTTCATATAATTTTCAAAAATTCCAAAAAAATTAGAAAATCAATATATATATATATATATATATATATATTTCATGTTTCTTGTTTGAGTCTTGAGTCAATTTTAAGTTTGGTGTCAATTGTATACTTTAAAGTCTGCATAAAATTTTCGAAAAAACATGCATTCATAGTGTTCTTCATGATCTTCAAGTTGTTCTTGGTAAGTCTTCTTGTTTGATCTTGATGTTTTCTTGTTTTGCATCTTTTCTTGTTTTTCATGTGCATTTTTGCATTTATAGTGTCTGAACATGAAAGATTTCTGGTGTCTTACATGTTTTCTTTGCATATAAAAATTTTCAAAAATATGTTCTTGATGTTCATCATGATCTTCAAAGTGTTCTTGGTGTTCATCTTGACATTCATAGCATTCTTGCATGCATTTATTGTTTTGATCCAAAATTTTCATACATTGAGTCTTTTTCATGTTTTTCTCTTTCATCATTAAAAATTTAAAAATAAAAAAAATATCTTTCCTTTTTTCTCTCATAAATTTCGAAAATTTGGATTGACTTTTTCAAAAATTTTTAAAAATTCAATTGTTTCTTATGAGTTAAATCAAATTTTCAATTTAAAAATCTTATCTTTTTCAAAATCTTTTTCAAAAATCATATCTTTTTCATTTTCCTTAGTTATTTTCGAAAATTTTAAAAATATTTT
Organism: Arachis hypogaea; assembly: GCF_003086295.3. Lineage (NCBI taxonomy): Eukaryota > Viridiplantae > Streptophyta > Magnoliopsida > Fabales > Fabaceae > Arachis > Arachis hypogaea. The sequence continues at coordinate 77,106,184 of NC_092046.1, read as the reverse complement.
TCAAAAATCTTTTTCTTATCTTTATCACATAATTTTCGAAAATAACATCAACAATTAATGTGTTGATTCAAAAATTTCAAGTTTGTTACTTACTTGTTAAGAAAGATTCAAACTTTAAGTTCTAGAATCATATCTTGTGATTTCTTGTGAATCAAGTCATTAATTGTGATTTTAAAAATCAAATCTTTTTCAAAACTAATTTCAATCATATCTTTTCAAAAATATCTTTTTATCTTATCTTTTTCAAAATTATATCTTTTTCAAAAATTTGATTTTAAAATATCTTTTCTAACTTCTTATCTTCTTATCTTTTCAAAATTGATTTTCAAATTTGTTTCAACTAACTAACTAACTTTTTGCTTGTTTCTTATCTTTTTCAAAATTACCTAACTAACTCTCTCTCTCTAATTTTCGAAAATATCTCCCTCTTTTTCAAAATTTCTTTTTAATTAACTAATTATTTTAATTTTTGATTTTAATTTTATTCCTAATTTTCGAAAATTACTAACCTTTTTCAAAAACTATTTTCGAAAATCACTAACCATTTTTCAAAAATAATTTTCAAAAATTCTCTTTCTCTCCCATCTCCTTCTATTTATTTATTCATCTACTAACACTTCTCTTCATCTCACATCTCTGCTCTCCTCACCCTTGTGTTTCTTTCCTTACATTACATTATCTTCTTCTTTTCTTCTACTCACACAGGGACCTCTATACTGTGGTAAAAAGGATCCCTATTATTATTATTTTTCTGTTCCCTCCTTTTTCATATGAGCAGGAGCAAGGACAAGAACATTCTTGTTGAAGCAGATCCAGAACCTAAAAGGACTCTGAAGAGGAAACTAAGAGAAGCTAAATTACAATAATCCAGCAAGCACCTTTCAGAAATTTTCGAACAAGAAGAGGAGATGGCAGCCGAAAATAATAATAATGCAAGGAGGATGCTTGGTGACTTTACTGCACCTAATTCCAATTTACATGGAAGAAGCATCTCCATCCCTACCATTAGAGCAAACAATTTTGAGCTGAAACCTCAATTAGTTTCTCTGATGCAACAAAACTGCAAGTTTCATGGACTTCCATCTGAAGATCCTTTTCATTTCTTAACTGAATTCTTGCAGATCTGTGATACTGTTAAAACTAATGGAGTAGATCCTGAAGTCTACAGGCTTATGCTTTTCCCGTTTGCTGTAAGAGACAAAGCTAGAGTGTGGTTGGACTCTCAGCCCAAAGATAGCCTAAACTCTTGGGATAAGCTGGTCATGGCTTTCTTAGCCAAGTTCTTTCCTCCTCAAAAGTTGAGCAAGCTTAGAGTGGATGTTCAAACTTTCAGACAGAAAGAAGGTGAATCCCTCTATGAAGCTTGGGAGAGATACAAGCAACTGACCAAAAAGTGTCCTTCTGACATGCTTTCAGAATGGACCATCCTGGATATATTCTATGATGGTCTGTTTGAATTAGCTAAGATGTCATTGGATACTTTTGCAGGTGGATCCATTAACCTAAAGAAAATGCCTACAGAAGCTCAAGAACTCATTGACATGGTTGCTAATAACCAGTTCATGTACACTTCTGAGAGGAATTCTGTGAGTAATGGGACGCCTCAGAAGAAGAAAGTTCTTGAAATTGATACTCTAAACGCCATATTGGCTCAGAATAAAATATTGACTCAGCAAGTCAATATGATTTCTCAGAGTTTGAATGGAATGCAAGCTGCATCCAACAGTACTCAAGAGGCATCTTCTGAGGAAGAAGCTTATGATCTTGAGAACCCTGCAATAGCAGAGGTGAATTACATGGGTGAACCATATGGAAACACCTATAACCCCTCATGGAGAAATCACCCAAATCTCTCATGGAAGGATCAAAAGCCTCAACAAGGCTTTAATAATGGTGGAAGAAACAGGTTTAGCAATAGCAAGCCTTTTCCATCATCCACTCAGCAACAGACAGAGAATTTTGAGCAGAATCCATCTAGCTTAGCAAATTTAGTCTCTGATCTATCTAAGGCCACTGTGAGTTTCATGAATGAAACAAGATCCTCCATTAGAAATTTGGAAGCACAAGTGGGCCAGCTGAGTAAAAGGATCACTGAAATCCCTCCTAGTACTCTCCCAAGCAATACAGAAGAGAATCCAAAAGGAGAGTGCAAGGCCATTGAATTAATTACCATGGCCGAACCTGTAAGGGAGGTTGAGGACGTGAATCCCAGTGAGGAAGACCTCCTGGGATGTCCAGTGATCAATAAGGAGTTTTTCTCTGAGGAACCAAATGACTCTGAGGCTCATCTAGAGACCATAGAGATTCCATTGAACCTCCTTATGCCCTTCATGAGCTCTGATGAATATTCTTCTTCTGAAGAGAATGAGGATGTTACTGAAGAGCAAGTTGCCAAGTTCCTTGGTGCAATCATGAAGCTGAATGCCAATTTATTTGGTAATGAGACTTGGAGAGATGAACCTCCCCTGTTCGCCAATGAACTAAATGCATTGGATCAACTGAGATTGCCTCAGAAGAAACAGGATCCTGGAAAGTTCCTAATACCTTGTACCATAGGCACCATAACCTTTGAGAAGGCTCTATGTGACCTTGGGTCAGGAATAAACCTCATGCCACTCTCTGTAATGGAGAAACTGGGAATCTTTGAGGTACAAGCTGCTAAAATCTCATTAGAGATGGCAGACAATTCCAGAAAACAGGCTTATGGACAAGTAGAGGACATGTTAGTAAAGGTTGAAGACTTTTACATCCCTGCTGATTTCATAATCCTAGATACTGGGAAGGATGAGGATGAATCCATCATCCTTGGAAGACCCTTCCTAGCCACAACAAGAGCTGTGATTGATGTTGACAGAGGTGAATTAGTCCTTCAATTGAATGAGGACTCTCTTGAGTTTAAAACTCAAGGACATCCTTTTGTAAACATGGAAAAGAGGTACAGTAAGCTTCTCTCAAAACAGAGTCAATCAGAGCCCCCATAGTCAAACTCTAAGTTTGGTGTTGGGGAGTCTCAACAATGCTCTGAACATCTGTGAGGCTCCATGAGAGCCCACTGTCAAGCTATTGACATTAAAGAAGCGCTTGTTGGGAGGCAACCCAATTTTTATTTATCTAATTTTATTTTTATTGTTATTTCATGTTTTATTAGGTTCATGATCATGTGGAGTCACAAAATAAATATAAAAATTGAAAACGGAATAAAAAACAGCAGAAGAGAAATCACACCCTGGAGGAGGATCTCACTGGCGTTTAAACGCCAGTAAGGAGCATCTGTCTGGCGTTCAACGCCAGAACAGAGCATGGATCTGGCGTTCAACGCCAGAACAGAGCATGGATCTGGCGTTGAACGCCAGAAACAAGCAGCATCCTGGCGTCCAGACGCCAGAAATGCGCAGTGAAGAAGAGTTGGCGCTGAACGCCAGAAACAAGCATCTGGCTGGCGTTCAACGCCAGAAATATGCTGCATCTGGGCGCTGAACGCCCAGAACAGGCATCAATTTGGCGTTTAAACGCCAGAATTGCATGCAAAGGCATTTTACATGCCTAATTGGTGCAGGGATGTAAATCCTTGACACCTCAGAATCTGTGGACCTCACAGGATCCCCACTTATCTCACCCTCTCTCTCTCCATTCATGGTCATCCCTTCTGTTTTTCATTCACCAGTCACATCCATACACCCCACTTACACACAAAATTCAAAATCTCTTTCCCACCCAATCCCACCCATATGGCCGAATACACACATCCCTCCATCTCCTCCATATCTTCTTCTTCTTCTTCTTCTATTTTTTCTTCTTTTGCTCGAGGGCGAGCAACATTCTAAGTTTGGTGTGGTAAAAGCATAGCTTTTTTGTTTTTCCATAACCATTAATGGCACCTAAGGCCAGAGAAACCTCAAGAAAGAGGAAAGGGAAGGCAATTGCTTCCACCTCTGAGCCATGAGAGATGGAAATATTCATCTCACAAGCCCATCACTAAGAAAAGGATGGAACAAACAAGAGAGCCCACTCATGAAGCTCAAGAAACACATGAGGAAGCTCATCATCAAGAAATCCCTGAGATACCTCAAGGGATGCACTTTCCTCCATAGAATTTTTGGGAGCAAATCAACACCTCCCTAGGAGAACTAAGTTCCAACATGGGACAACTAAGGGTGGAACATCAAGAGCACTCCATCATCCTTCATGAAATTAGAGAAGATCAAAAAGCAATGAGGAAGGACTAACAAAGACAAGGAAGAGACATAGAAGAGCTCAAGGACATCATTGGTTCCTCAAGAAGGAAACGCCACCATCACTAAGGTGGACTCATTCCTTGTTCTTAAATTATCTATTTTTCGTTTTCTTTATGTTAAGTGCTTATCCATGTTTGTGTCTTATTACATGATCATTAGTAATTAGTAACTATGTCTTAAAGTTATGAATGTCCTATGAATCCATCACCTCTCTTAAATAAAAAAATGTTTTAATTCAAAAGAACAAGAAGTACATGAGTTTCGAATTTATCCTTGAACTTAGTTTAATTATATTGATGTGGTGACAATACTTTTTGAATGAATGCTTGAATAGTGCATATGTCTTTTGAAGTTGTTGTTTAAGAATGTTAAATATGTTGGCTCTTGAAAGAATGATGACAAGGAGACATGTTATTTGATAATTTGAAAAATCATAAAAATAATTCTTGAAGCAAGAAAAAGCAGCAAAGAACAAAGCTTGCAGAAAAAAAGAGAAAAAAATAGCAAAAAAAAAAAAGAGAGCAAAAGCAAGCAGAAAAAGCCAAAAGCTCTTAAAACCAAAAGGCAAGAGCAAAAAGCCAATAACCCTTAAAACCAAAAGGCAAGGGTAAATAAAAAGGATCCCAAGGCTTTGAGCATCAGTGGATAGGAGGGCCTAAAGGAATAAAATCCTGGCCTAAGCGGCTAAACCAAGCTGTCCCTAACCATGTGCTTGTGGCGTGAAGGTGTCAAGTGAAAACTTGAGACTGAGCGATTAAAGTCAAGGTCCAAAGCAAAAGAAGAGTGTGCTTAAGAACCCTGGACACCTCTAATTGGGGACTTTAGCAAAGCTGAGTCACAATTTGAAAAGGTTCACCCAATTATGTGTCTGTGGCATTTATGTATCCGGTGGTAATACTGGAAAACAAAGTGCTTAGGGCCACGGCAGAGACTCATAAAGTAGCTGTATTCAAGAATCAACATACTGAACTAGGAGAATCAATAACACTATCTAAACTCTGAGTTCCTAAAGATGCCAATCATTCTGAACCTCAATGGATAAAGTGAGATGCCAAAACTATTCAAGAGGCAAAAAGCTACAAGTCCCGCTCATCTGATTGGAGCTATGTTTCATTGATGGTTTGGAATTTATAGTATATCCTCTTCTTTTTATCCTATTTGATTTTCAGTTGCTTGGGACAAGCAACAATTTAAGTCTGGTGTTGTGATGAGCGGATAATTTATACGCTTTTTGGCATTGTTTTTAGTATGTTTTTAGTAGAATCTAGTTACTTTTAGGGATGTTTTCATTAGTTTTTATGCTAAATTCACATTTCTGAACTTTACTATGAGTTTGTGTGTTTTTCTGTGATTTCAGGTATTTTCTGGCTGAAATTGAGGGACTTGAGCAAAAATCAGATTCAGAGGTTGAAGAAGGACTGCTGATGCTGTTGGATTCTGACCTCCCTGCACTCAAAGTGGACTTTCTAGTGCTACAGAACTCAAAATGGCGCGCTTCCAATTGCGTTGGAAAGTAGACATCTAGGGCTTTCCAGCAATATATAATAGTCCATACTTTGGCCGCGTTTAGATGACGCAAAATGGCGTTGAACGCCAGTTCTACGCTGCAGTCTGGAGTTAAACGCCAGAAACACGTCACGAACCAGAGTTGAACGCCAGAAACATGTTACAACTTGGCGTTCAACTCCAGAAAAAGCCTCTCCACGTGTAAACTTCAAGCTCAGCCCAAGCACACACCAAGTGGGTCTCGGAAGTGGATTTATGCATCAATTACTTACTTTTGTAAACCCTAGTAGCTAGTTTATTATAAATAAAACTTTTTACTATTATACTAGACATCTTGGGACGTCTGGTTCTTAGATCATGGGGGCTGGCCATTCGGCCATGCCTGGACCTCTCACTTATGTATTTTCAAACGGTAGAGTTTCTACACTCCATAGATTAAGGTGTGGAGCTCTGCTGTTTCTCATGAATTAATGTAAAGTACTACTGTTTTTCTATTCAACTCAACTTATTCCGCTTCTAAGATATTCATTCGCACTTCAACATGAATGTGATGAACGTGACAATCATCATTATTCCCCCACGAACGCGTGCCTGACAACCACTTCCGTTCCACCTTAGATTGGATGATTATCTCTTGGATCTCTTAATCAGAATCTTCGTGGTATAAGCTAGATTGATGGCGGCATTCATGAGAATCCGGAAAGTCTAAACCTTGTCTGTGGTATTCCGAGTAGGATTCTGGGATTGAATGACTGTGACGAACTTCAAACTCGCGAGTGCTGGGCGTAGTGACAGATGCAAAAGGAGGGTGAATCCTATTCCAGTATGATCGAGAACCTCAGATGATTAGCCGTGCTGTGACAGAGCATTTGGACCATTTTTACAAGAGGATAGGATGCAGCCATTGACCGCGGTGATGCCTCCAGACGATTAGCCATGCAGTGACAGCGCATCGGACCATTTTCCAGAGAGGATGAAAAGTAGCTATTGACAATGGTGATGTCCTTACATAAAGCCAGCCATAGAAAGGAGTAAGACTGATTGGATGAAGACAGCAGGAAAGCAGAAGTTCAGAGGGACGAAAGCATCTCTATACATTTATCTGAAATTCTCACCAATGATATACATAAGTATTTCTATCTTTATTTTATGTCTATTTATTATAAATTTTCAAAAACTCCATAACTATTTTATATCCGCCTGACTGAGATTTACAAGGTGACCATAGCTTGCTTCATACCAACAATCTCCGTGGGATCGACCCTTACTCACGTAAGGTTTTATTACTTGGACGACCCAGTGCACTTGCTGGTTAGTTGTATCGAAGTTGTGAATGAAAAACGATTTATTAAGACGTGCGTACAGAGTTTTTGGCGCCGTTGCTTGAGATCACAATTTCGTGCACCAGCCACCCATATGGACGTGCCACTTGGTATCGAAGGCGTGGCACACCAGCTACCATTTATCACTTCAGCATGCCATTTGAGTTCTGGACGTGGCACGCCAGCACAGGAGCTAAGCACACAAATGGGCGTGGCACGCTAGACCCTGGGCATGCCACGCTAGTTCAGTTTTCCAGAGAGGAAGGCCAAGCACACATAATGTGCGTGGCACGCCAGACCCTGGGCGTGCCATGCTAGTTCAACTTTCCAGAGGCAATGAGAAGAGGGAGAAGGCCTGGGCGTGCCACTTAAGGTCAAAGGCGTGGCACGCCAGGCTACACAAGTGCTTAAAGAACCTTGGGCGTGCCACGCCAGGGATGCCAATGAAGGAGGGCGTGCCACTTGAAGAGTTGGGCATAGCGCGCCAAGCCAGATTTAGAGCTGGGCGTAGCACGCCACTGAAGCGCCAGTCACACGCCAGCTGGGAGATCACGTTTATTGAGTTTCTTTTCCCTCCAAATTGTAATTTTCTTTTCACTTTTGTATTTTCTTTAATTTCTAGTGCTAGGAGTAGTATAAATAACCCCTAAAAGTACTGAGAAAGGGGTTAAGCAGTGGAGCTATTAGTTATAGTTAGATTTACTTTTCACTTTATCATCTCTTCCATCTCTTGTACTTTTCTCTGAGCTATGAGTAGCTAAATTTTCTCTCATTGAGAGAGGGAGCTCTGTTGTACTTGATGGATTAATGATAGTGAATTTCTTCTTCTTTGCATCTTCTCTTTGAGTTGCTAGAAGGAATTTTGTTTTAATGTTAGTGTTCAATCACCTTGGAAAAGGGGTTAAATGCAAAATGGGTGAACCTTGGAAAAGGAAACATAAAACCATGCTAGAAATCCCTTCTCACACTTGAGTAGGATCTGGGTTTTGGTGTTTGGATATGGTGATATACAATCCTGATGCCAGGGCATTTTGGCCAGTTTCACTGACCTTTTTCTTTACTATTTTAGGGTAGTTTCATGCATTCTCTTAGTAAATAAGCAAGTTTTGGGTGAATATGCACTTACAACTTGATTCAAGCAAATATTGTGAACTTTACATGATTTCATGAGAATTATGCATGAATTGAATGATAAAATGGATGATGCATGATCTCATGACTTAAAACAAAGCTTTGATGCACCTTGTTTGTTGGATTTTAGGACAAAGGAAGCAAAGAAGAGCCACGTTAGCAGCCACATTAGCTTCACTAACGTGACCACCAACATGGAATGGGAGCGAGCTTGCAACGTTAGTGGTAAAGTTACCACCAATAACGCCTTCGAATGCCATCATAACCCACGTTAGTGCCACGTTAGTTACACTAACGTGGGAACTAACGTGGAAGAAAAGGGGAGCTCCAACGTTAGTGGTGAAAGTGAACACCACTAACGTTCCAAAATGCCACACTAAGCCACGTTAATCCAAAACGTGGACTCTAACGTGGAGTGAAGAGGAAGTCGCAAGTGTTAGTGACAATCACCATTGTCACTAACGCTAGACCAAGCCTAAATTGCCTACGTTAGTGGTCACGTTAAGACCACTAACGTGAAGGGTAACGTGGAGCAATGAATGATAGGCCAATGTTAGTGACACTCACCTTTGTCACTAACGTTGGAGATGGCATATACACCCACGTTAGTGGTCACGTTAATGCCATTAACGTGAAGCACTACCATGGAAGGAAGGGGCGTTTTGAAGCGTTAGTGACAAATGTGAGTGTCACTAACGCTCTCGAGCCTTGGCATACCCACGTTAAAGGCCACGTTAGTTACACTAACGTGGACCATTAACGTGGAAGAAAGGGACAAAGAGCAACGTTATTGGTAAAGATGAGTGCCAATAACGTTTGCGAAGGGCTAAGAGGCTACGTTAGTACCACTAACATTGAAGTTAACGTGGATCAATTAGTTTGGAACGTTAGTGACAAAGTTATCGTCACTAATGCTCTCGAACCCAAGTTTACACTTAACGTTAACGCCACTAACGTCCTAACTAACTTCCCATCATGCCTAACTCACACTTTCTTTGCAAGCAAAGCTGAGCCCACTAAAGACTATAACTGCTTCAACTAAAGATCAAGGGCCCAAATCCAAGACTTGAAGAGCTAACTAAAAGATCAGAAGAGTAGTATATATAGGGATAGTTTTGAATTAAAAAGGGAGATCTGGAACTTGAGAACTATACTTTGTATATTTTACTTTCTCTGCAACTTCAAGTTTAATTTCATAATGCACTTTTCATTTTTGCTTTCCATTTCCAGAGCTATGAACAATTAAACCTCTTTTTATTGGGTTAGGGAGCTCTGTTGTAATTTGATGGATGAATAATAGTTTTCATTATTCTTCCTCTTTCTTTTCTCTTGATTTTACTAGAAAGCTTTCGTTCTTCATCCAATTGGTTAGCTATCTTGGAAGAGAAGCTCTCCATAATTGGATCTCCTCGGAACCTTGGAAGAGGAATGAGGAGATCATGCTAGAATTACTTTCTCATGCTGGACCAAATTGGGGTTTGGATGGATATAGTGACATATAATCCTACCAACACTTTGATTTGGGAATGCATGTGGTATAGTCAGTGACCAAACTTCATCTCTTCTCATGAGCAATTAAATCAAGAAATTGGACAATTGTTCAAGCTTATAGAGATTGGGTTGCCAAAGAATTGGAATCCAATCACTTAAGATTGCCAAGGAGATCAATGAATGCATTGATTGAGGAAGAGATGAGAATGAACTTGATCTGGAGAATGCAACATCTCCTAAGCCCAATGAATCCCCCATTTTTGATCTTACCCATTCTCTTTATTTTCTGCCATTTACTTTTCTGCTTATCTCCCAAACTCCCCATTTAAGATTCTGTAATTTACTTCATGCCATTTACATTCCGTCATTTATTTCCAGCACTTACATTTTCAGTTATTTACTTTCCCTCCATTTAACTTTTGTAATTACTCAACTAAATTTCTGCTTAGCTCAACTAGAACATTCCTCTAATTAAAGTTGCTTGACCAATCAATCCCTGTGGGATTTGACCTCACTCTATTGTGAGTTTTTACTTGACGAAAATTCGGTATACTTGCTGAAGAAAATTTGTTGAGAGACAAGTTTCCGTGAATCATGTTTATGGCGCCGTTGCCGGTAATTGATTTTGTATCGATAATGATTAAGTTGGAGGATAACTAGATTGAGCAATTTTCTTTCGTTTTGTTTAATTCCATTTGAGCGATTTACTTTCAGTTCTAGCTATTTTCTTCCCTTTTTCCCTTACCTGTTTATTGTGTTTTCTTCAGTTGTTTACAATTTAGTTCACTAACCCACTAACTGTTTGATATATTGCATTACTCACACTAACAGCCATTCTAACAAGAGTAATTTCCATTCAATTTCTTTCTTACTTTTTGCCTTGTTGGTTGTATGACAGGTAGGAGAAGCGGGGCTTCAACTTCCTTTGATTCTAAACCTGAGAGGACCTTTCTTAGATTAAGGAGGGAAGCAAGAGGAAATAGAGTCGTTGGTGCTGAGGAAGAGGAAGAGTATTTTGAACTAGACATAGAGGAGAATATGGAGAACCACCATGAAGAAGAAGCTCACAACCATGCCAGAGAAGGCCCAGTAAATCATGCTGGGCAAGAGAGAAGAGTTCTAGGCTCTTATATCAATCCAAACCCAAGAAACTGTGGAAGTAGCATCCAAAAGCCAACCATACATGCCAATAACTTTGAACTAAAATCCCAGCTCATCACCCTAGTCTAGAACAACTGTGCATTCGGAGGAAGTGCCCAAGAAGATCCCAATCAACATCTCACCACCTTCCTAAGGATATGTGATACTATGAAGTTTAATGGTGTTCATCTTGACACCTATAGACTGCTTCTGTTTCCATTTTTCACTCAAGGACAAGGCATCTAAATGGCTGGAATCCTTCCCGAAGGAGAGTTTAACAACCTGGGAGGATGTGGTGAACAAATTCTTGGCGAGATTCTACCCTCCTTAAAGAATCAACAGATTGAGAGCTGAGGTACAAACCTTCAGGCAATAAGATGGTGAAACTCTCTATGAAGCATGAGAGAGGTTTAAGGACTTAACAAGAAGGTGCCCGCCAGACATATTCAATGAATAGGTGCAGTTACAAATTTTCTATGAGGGTCTTTCTTACGAATCAAAGAAGGCATTAGACCACTCATCTGGGGGATCTCTGAACAAGAAGAAGACCATTGAAGAAGCCATAGATGTCATCAAAACTGTAGCTGAGAATGACTACTTCTATGCTTCTGAAAGGGGCAACACTCGAGGAGTAATGGAGCTGAACAACATGGACGCACTGCTGGCTCAAAACAAGATGATCACCAAGCAGTTGGCTGACCTTACCAAGAAGATGGAAAGAAACCAAGTTGCAGCAGTCACCACCTCATCAGCAGCTCAAGAAGGAGTGAATGCAGAGGAAGAGGGTGACCAGGAACAAGCTAACTATATTGGGAACTCAGCTAGGCAAACCCATGATCCATACTCCAAAATTTATAATTCTGGTTGGAAGAACCACCCAAACTTTGGGTGGGGAAATCAACAAGATCAAGGCCAAGATCAGAGACGTCACAACCCCAACAACAATGCAACTCACCAACATTCCACACAGAGATCATATCAACACCCACCCAACCATGCCTCTCAACATCCATATCAAAACTAAAATGGCCCTTCTCACCCCTCCAACCTCAACCTATCATCACCATCCGAAGATAGACTCTTTAGAATTGAGACTCTACTTGAAGGTATATGCAAGGAAATCCAAGACAACAGAGTGTTCAAGGATGAGGTGTGAGCTAATATCAAAAACCAGGGAGACACCATCAAGAGGCTGGAATTTCAAGTGGGGTACCTCTCTGAGAAGATTCCTAAACCTACTGATAGTTTCCCAAGTGACATAGAGAAAAACCCGAGAGGTGAAGCAAAGAAAGTAAGATGGGAAAATGTAAGATGGTCACTATAAGTGATGAAGGGAGTGTGGAAGAACTGAACAAACCCTTAGAACACTCTCGAAATATTCTAGCAGAGAAGCAGGAAGAGGTGACCAAGAAACCAACTCCACACAGAAGAAGGGGTTAAGGGAGAAGGAAATTCTGAACCCATATGCACCTTTTCCCCAAAGACTCAAGGGTGGTGTAGAAAGGAGAGTGTACTCAAAATTCCTTGACATGTTTGCATCTCTCCATGTAAACATACCATTCATCAAGGCTCTCCAACAAATGCCCTCATACATTAAATGCATGAAAGAGCTGCTGACCAAGAAAAGCTCACTAAAGGGAGGGCAAACAATAATGATGAATAAGGAGTGCAGTGCTCTCATTCAAACAGAGTTGCCTACAAAAAGGAAGGATCCAGGGAGTTTTCACATCCCTTGTGCTATAGGAGAAACAGTAATTGATAAAAGACTCTGTGACCTGGGAGCAAGCATCAACTTAATGCCTTTATCCCTCATGAAGAAGCTTCAGATCAATGAGCTAATGCCCACAGACGTAGTCATCAAGTTGGCTGAAAAAACTCAAAAACAAGCCATAGGAGTGGTTGAGAACGTGCTGGTAAAGGTTGGGAACTACTTCCTTCCCACAGACTTTGTTATTTTGGAGATGGAAGAAAGTCATCTCCATCCATTCATATTGGGAAGACCATTCCTAGCCACAGGCAGAGCACTTATAGATGTGGAGCGAGGAGAGCTAATACTGAGGATACATGATGGACAACTTACCTTCAATGTCTTCAGACCTTCACAAGAAGCAGATCAAGAAAACGAGGAATCAAGGGAGGATCACAATAAGGCAATGGTGGAAGAAACAAGCACTGAAGCACAAACAATACACCTGGGAATACCTTTAGTTGACAAACAATACAGTCAGAAGGTACAACAGCTAAAGGAAACCCAAGAGGAGCTAAACCCACCAGAGTCATCTGAGACCAGCAACAAAATCTCCCTAGGAAAAGAGGTTACAAGGAGTAAGATAGCATTAAAAGAAACAAGAAAGAAGGCACCAATGGGATGGAGGAACAAGAAGATCCCTACAGAGGATTTCTCCTCAGGGGGATAAAGTAATCTCTACTCATTTCCCAGCTATTCCACCTCATCTCCCCACCATTCTATCTCAAATGCCTAAAGTTTACACCATCAGCAGAATTCTCTCCTTGGAACATATGGAGATTCTTAATGAAGCTAACGGAGATAGATTCACTGCGAGAGGGGAAGATTTGAGGCATTACCAACCACCATGACAAAGGCAAAACGTCAAGCTAATGACACTAAAGAAGCGCTTCATGGGAGGCAACTCATGTTTTATATCCTTTCATTTTTTTATGTTTAAAGTAGTTAATAAAGCAAGGTTTATGAATTCCAAATCAACTGTGACAAACATTTAGATGAATCCTTATATGCAACATATAGGGAACAACAAGTTTGGTGTTCCAGGCACACTAAGAAGACAAGAACACAGTTCATATTGTGTTACTCTTAGAGCCTTAATCAACTCTTTTTACACCACATGGTCACAAACTAAGTTTGGTGTCACCAATGTTGCATACATGAATAATTAATCGGTCAGTTGGGTTGTATTCATGAATAGCACTTAGTTATGTAAAAACAAAAATTTTAAAAAGTAGTTATTCCACTCTCTAATTTTGCCGCCACTATCCAAACTCATTACTTTTATTCCTTTTATCTTGTAGGAGAAATGAAGGGAAGATTGGATGGAATTGATGGGACAAATGAAGAAGGGAGTTCAGCCACTTCACAAAAGGGGTCTATACACATGTCTTCAAAAAAGGAATGCATTGGAAAATGTTGCCATGCAACATTGGAAAGAGAATATCCTTGGAGACTGAACCAATCCATCATAAAAGTGGTGATCATTTTGCTCATTTCATGCCAAACTCCAACCGTCCATGATTAGCCTATACCATCAATCCACACCTTTTATTTACTCACCACTTTTCTATATAAGTGGCTCTTATTCCGTACCTCTTCACATTCCAATTCTCCTTTATTCATACTTCTTAATCTCACCCACACCTTTAGCTACACCCTTTCAAACCATTCACACTTCTACAATTTAGAGATCACTCGTGGCATCATCAAGCTCCAAGAGGCGAAAAGGAAAGGGACCGGTGGAGAGCATCCCTTTTGATGAGGGAAGGTTCAAGACCGCCTTCCATGAGCTTCAATTTGAACGGATAAAGCACAAAAAAATATTGCCAGAATTGACATTCCAGTTCAATGATGATGAGTGCCCACAGATTAGAGAGAAGATTGAACAAAGGGGTTGGCAAGAGCTCACGAACCCAGACACAAAGATAAATGTAAATCTCATTAAGGAGTTCTATGCCAATGTGACCAGAGAAGACACTACCAAAGCTCCTACCTTCAGTAGCTACGTGAAAGGAAAGTCCCAATGCCATAATGAGGACTCTTCATCTGAGATTACAACCTTCTGACAAGCCCAGTTATCAAGCAAGAATAAGTAATGGCCCCGACAATGATGAGCTTGAAGAAATTGTGAACGATATGTGTGTTATAGGATCAGATTGGGAAAGGTATTCAGATAAGAGGCCACGGTTCATTAGAAGAGGAGATCTCATCCCAGAAGCTAAGGGATGGTTTGAGCTCGTGAGAAGATCTATCCTTCTAGCCTTAAACAATTCTGAGGTCAACATTGCTCGAGCTACTATGGTACATTGCATTATGAGGGGTGGAGACATCAATGTACATGAAATTATAGCTGAGGGGATCCAAGAAGCAGCCGAAAAGGTTGATCTGAGTGCTCGACTTTGCTACCACAGTACCATCTTGAGACTATGTATGAAAGCCAAGGTAGTCTTCGAAGATAGCAACCCAAATTGGATAAACCCTGGAAGGTTAGTTACGCTCTAGCGCATAACATATGTGGCACCTGCTCAACAACAAAGAAGGCCTCAGATAAGGAAAAGAACATCACAAGAAGAACCTCATCAAGAAGAACCTCAACAAACAGAATACCAACAAGAAGAGCAATACGATCCAACCAACATAAATCTGGTTCACATTCAAGGAGCCATTGAGGATTTGGCAAGGAGATATATGGAAGGACAAGAAAAATAACTACACTTTCAATCCCAAAGGATGGATCGTCAGGAAGAACTACTTTCTAATTGGATGAATCAACAAGGGGAATGGCAGAAACAACAAATGGAGCAGCAATAGGAACACTACTCCCAGCTCACCCAAGCCATCAATCAAGTAACTGAAAGGCAAGAGCGTCAAGATAAACGCCTTCAAGAACTCAACCAACGTCAGTTAGCTCAGATGAAAGCATTCAACGAGTTCAGCGTGCTTAATGAAGGACGGCAACTACATAGGAAAGAAGTCAACATAAACACTCAGGCCAAGTTGACTTATGTGGCTGGGCATATGCATAATTTGCACTCTGCCATCCCAAGGTATGATACAGTTCACAAAGACTTAACAGAACAAGAGGAAGGGAAAGTGAAACAACAGAAGGAAGCATTGAAGAAGAAGATGGAAGATGCTGGCTTCTGAAAAAAGTTGATCGGAAAGCACAAAGGAAATGGGGATTCGAGCAATCAAGAAGGACACAAAGAAGACAAACAAGAGAGAGAGCATGGGCACCCCCATGAGTAAAAGGTGGCGGAGTTCCTTTTCCTTTTATTTCTTTCAAGCTTAAAATAAGGAAAATCATGTATGAAACAGAACATGCATCCATAGTAGCTTAGGAATTTTCAATTCTGTCTTTAAGATTTCATTGCTTAAGTCTATGTGTGCTAGTCTCAGTTTTCTATTTTCATTTTCACCCTGCTTAAATGTATGCTTTTCTTTTAAGCTAAATAAAAGAAAATGTTATGAAAAACCAGAGTGGAGTTCATTTTGTGGAGTAAGTTCTCAATGTTTTTGGTGTGGTAATTGGTTAGCTATGTTGGTTCACCAACAAGGTACACAGGCAACTAGATGTTCTGAATCCTATGCTTGAAGCACATTCTATGAGACTAGCTAAACAGTGAGAGTTGGAAAAAGAAAGAAAAAGAACAAGAAATAAGGCTAGGCACCAAGGGTTTAAATCTTGAGGGATGTGTCTGTGGTGTTCCTGTGCCAAGGATCTGCTTGGATGAATAAGTTCTTAGGAGTGCTTTATCACTTGGTAACTTGGGATAACTAACCCGGAATTATCAACTGAAAATCCACTATCAAGAGCAACCTTGCTACAAAACATTTAGTAACCCAAAGAGGTACTGGACACCAAGGCCTCAAGGAAAGAAAATAACAAACCATATGCCTATGGTGTACATGTATGGGGGAGAGAGACTTAAGGGAGTAAGTCCTTAGGGATGTTTCAACACCTAGCACCTTGAACCAACTAGTTCGGGAGTGTTGGGTGAAAGCTTATTTAAAGAGTTGCCCCCTCACAAAGTACTTAGCCTAAGAATGCAATAAACCCTGAAAAGAAAGGGAAGATCAAGGAATAAAGATCTCATAGGATGCAATCAAGCAAATATTCAAGAACATGATAGGGACCTAAAAACCAGTAAAGGAATGAACCTAAGTTGCTATGCATGAAACCCCATAAACTAAGAGCTTAACTTCTATAATAAGAACTTGTGTCTCTTGTTCTTTCATTCATCATTCTTATGTTTCAGTACTTGCTTAGGGACAAGCAAGCTTTAAGTTTGGTGTTGTGATGCCAGGGCATTTTGGCCAGTTTCACTGACCTTTTTCTTTAATATTTTAGGGTAGTTTCATGCATTCTCTTAGTAAATAAGCAAGTTTTGGGTGAATATGCACTTACATCTTGATTCAAGCAAACATTGTGAACTTTACATGATTTCATGAGAATTATGCATGAATTGAATGATAAAATGGATGATGCATGATCTCATGACTTGAAACAAAGCTTTGATGCACCTTGTTTGTTGGATTTCAGGACAAAGGAAGCAAAGAAGAGCCACGTTAGCTTCACTAACGTGACCACTAACGTGGAATGGGAGCGAGCTTGCAACGTTAGTGGTAAAGTTACCACCAATAACACCTTCGAATGCCATCATAACCCACGTTAGTGCCACGTTAGTTACACTAACGTGGGAACTAACGTGGAAGAAAAGGGGAGCTCCAACGTTAGTGGTGAAAGTGAACACCACTAACGTTCCAAAATGCCATACTAAGCCACGTTAAGAGCCACGTTAATCCAATTAACGTGGGCTCTAACGTGGAGTGAAGAGGAAGTCGCAAGCGTTAGTGACAATCACCTTTGTCACTAACGCTAGACCAAGCCTAAATTGCCTACGTTAGTGGTCACGTTAAGACCACTAACGTGAAGGGTAACGTGGAGCAATGAATGATAGGCCAACATTAGTGACACTCACCTTTGTCACTAACGTTGGAGATGGCATATACACCCACGTTAGTGGTCACGTTAGTGCCATTAACGTGAAGCACTAACGTGGAAGGAAGGGGCATTTTGAAGTGTTAGTGACAAAGGTGAGTGTCACTAACGCTCTCGAGCCTTGGCATGCCCACGTTAAAGGCCACGTTAGTTATACTAACGTGGACCATTAATGTGGAAGAAAGGGACAAAGAGCAACGTTATTGGTAAAGGTGAGTGCCAATAACGTTTGCGAAGGGCTAAGAGGCTACGTTAGTTGCTACGTTAGTACCACTAACGTTGAAGTTAACGTGGATCAATTAGTTTGGAATGTTAGTAACAAAGTTATCGTCACTAACGCTCTCGAACCCAAGTTTACACTTAACGTTAACGCCACTAACGCCCTAACTAACTTCCCATCATGCCTAACTCACACTTTCTTTTCAAACAAAGCTGAGCCCACTAAAGATTGTAACTGCTTCAACTAAAGATCAAGGGCCCATATCCAAGACTTGAAGAGCTAACTAGAAAATCAGAAGCGTAGTATATATAGGGATAGTTTTGAATTAAAAAGGGAGATCTGGAACTTGAGAACTATACTTTGTATATTTTACTTTCTCTGCAACTTCTAGTTTAATTTCATAATGCACTTTTCGTTTTTGCTTTCCATTTCCAGAGCTATGAACAACTAAACCCCTTTTCAATGGGTTAGGGAGCTCTGTTGTAATTTGATGGATCAATAATAGTTTTCATTATTCTTCCTCTTTCTTTTCTCTTGATTTTACTAGAAAGCTTTCGCTCTTCATCCAATTGGTTAGCTATCTTGGAAGAGAAGCTCTCCATAATTGGATCTCCTCGGAACCTTGGAAGAGGAATGAGGAGATCACGCTAGAATTTCTTTCTCATGCTGGACCAAATTGGGGTTTGGATGGATATAGTGACATATAATCCTACCAACAATTTGATTTGGGAATGCATGTGGTATAATCAGTGACCAAACTTCATCTCTTCCCATGAGCAATTAAATCAAGGAATTGGGCAATGTTCAAGTTTAGAGAGATTGGGTTGCCAAGGAATTGGAATCCAATCACTTAAGATTGCCAAGGAGATCAATGAATGCATTGATTGAGGAAGAGATGAGAATGAACTTGATCCGGAGAATGCAACATCTCCTAAGCCCAATGAATCCCCCATTTCTAATCTTACCCATTCTCTTTATTTTCTGCCATTTACTTTTCTACTTATCACCCCAACTCCCCATTTAAGATTCTGCAATTTACTTCATGCCATTTACATTCCATCATTTATTTCCAGCACTTACAATTTTAGTTATTTACTTTCCCGCCATTTAACTTTCTGCAATTACTCAACTCAATTTTTGCTTAGCTCAACTAGAACATTCCTCTAATTAAAGTTGCTTGACCAATCAATACCTGTGGGATTCGACCTCA
This sequence comes from Arachis hypogaea, assembly GCF_003086295.3. Classification (NCBI taxonomy): domain Eukaryota; kingdom Viridiplantae; phylum Streptophyta; class Magnoliopsida; order Fabales; family Fabaceae; genus Arachis; species Arachis hypogaea. Next base: position 77,087,180 of record NC_092046.1, on the reverse strand, counting down.
CTTTATTTTGAGTTTTTACTTGACGACAACTTGGTATTCTTGCCGAGGGAAATTTGTTGAGAGACAAGTTTTCGTGCATCAAATCCTCCCTCTACTTGGACCTATGATGATGTGTGGTATAATCAGGGACCAAGCATATCTATCTTCATGAGCAATTAGACCAAGGAATTGGCTATTGATCAAGATCTGAGAGATTGAGACACCAAGGGATTGGGGCTCAATCAATCATGATTGCCAAGAGGTCAATGAGTTGCATGATTGAAGAGGATATGAGCTGGATTTAATCCAAAGAGACAACATCTCCTGATCTCAATGAATTCCCCTATCCTTATCTTTCACTTTCTTTATAGCTTTCTTTATATTCTGCAAATCCCCATTCCCATTTACAATTAAATCATTTACATTTCTGCACTTTACATTATTTCCATTTTCTTTTTTGCACTTTACTGCTTACATTTACTTTTGAGTCATTTATGTTTCTGTCTATTTACAATTCTGCAATCATAATCTATTCTGCTTAGCTTAACTAATTCACCAATTGATTAAAATTGCTCAAATCTACCAATCTCTGTGGATACGATCCCACTCCACTATGGGTTATTACTTGACAATAATTTTTGGTGCGCTTGCCAAAAGAACGGATTCATCATTTTTTTTACATGGGGAGTGAATTCCGGTCCATCAAGTTTTATGGCGCCGTTGCCGGAGATTGGTTTGAATTTGACAATGATAAAATTGATTGGAGAGCTAGATTAAGCATCTTAATTCCCTTGTTATTTTTTTTAGTTCCTTAATTCTTTTTCTGTTATGTTTTTTTTATTTTACTTTGGATTTTAGTTATTCATACTTCATATTTGCATTCTTCTAACTGTTTGATTAATTGCATCAACCAAGCTAACCATTAATCTAAACAAGAGTGATTCCTTCACTTGCCCTCTGCTTGCTGTTTATTGAATGTATGACAGGTAGAATGGGAGAAACTTCATCCACCTTCGATAGTGAACCTGAGAGGACCCTCCTTAAATTAAGGAGGGAAGCAAGAGGCAAAGGCATAGTTGGAGATGAAGTAGTAGAGGAAGATTGATAAACCATTATTTTATGGTTTATATTGTGTTTAATTGTGTGGTTTTATCAAATCTTTACCCACTTATTCATTAAATTAGCATGTATTTACAATTCCTTCCCAAAATTACTCCATGATTGAAAACTTGCTTCCTAGAGACTTTTAATTATGTATTTTAATTCTCCTTTATTCTATCCGATGCCGTGATCCGTGTGTTAAATGTTTCAGGCTTTATAGGGCATGAATGACTTGGGGATTGGAAAGGAGGCATGCAAAAATGGAAGGAACACAAGAAATTAAGGAGATTACCAGCGAGAAGTGACACGGGCGCATGGCTCACGCGACAGCGCGAAATAGAGGAAATTGCAGTGACGCGATCGCGTGCCTGACGCGAACGCATGGATTGGAAACTGCACAAGTGACGCGAATGCGTGGACGACGCGCACGCGTGGCAAGGCAAAACGCTGGATGACGCGAATGCATGGATGACGTGATCGCGTGACGCACGCGATCTGCAGAATCTGCAGAATTCGCTGGGGGCGATTTTGGGCCCTGTTTTGACCCAGTTTTTGACCTAGAAAAGCAGATTAGAGCCAGGGAACATGCAGAGACTAGAGGGACATTCATTCTGCATAATTTTTAGTTTTTGAGATCTGATTTTACTCCTCCTCTAGGTTTTCTCTCTACACATTCATAGTTCTTAGGATTTTGTTTTTATTGCTTTTTAGATTGGGATATTGAGAAGAGTTATTACCTCCGCCAAGACTTCATCATTCTAGTTTGTTTCCTTACTTGTCACTTACTCTTTCATATCCTTAATTTGTTTAGAATTACTATTGGATTATTTTTAGAATTTATTAATACAAGAACTATTTTTATTTTTAATTGGTCTCTTTGATTATTATTATTTATCATGTCTTTCTTTATTTCCCTTTCTTATTTTGTGAAGTTTACAATCATAATGAGCGAGTAGTTCCATAACTTGATTGGGAGTTGATTGAAAGGAGGACCTTGAGTTGGAATGCTCAAGAGTAAAATTATAATTGGGTTTATCGTTGGGTCGCCCTCTAGTCACTGACACTAGTCCTTCCCAAGGGAGAGGATTAAAACTTGTGAATAGAAACTGACTTCCAACTTGCTTAACTTTCCTTTATCTGGTAAGGGATAACTGAGCAGAACAACCTTCAATTATCAATTGATCTTGGGAGAACTCCAACAAGAATAGGACTTCCGACTAATCTACTCCATGTCAAGGTTTTTATTTAAATTATATAAATTCTCTAATTTAATTTCCTGTTTATCAACTCAAACTATTTTAGAAAATATCTGATTAATAAAATAGCACATCTTTCTGCAACTCGTTGGGAGAAGACCTGGGATTCATACTCCCAGTATTTTAATTCTAATTTTGTGATAACCCTTCTAAATTGATAAGCAGATTTTTGTTGGTTAAGGACTGTACTTGCAACGTTCCTCTTACATCAATTTCTTAATCCGCAAATTTCTGCCACGTCAAAGATCTAGGAGCAACTATGGAAGGAGAGGTACAAGACCATGTTGGAGTGGATGCTGGCAATCATGTTGGGCAAGAGAGGAGAGTCTTAGGCTCCTACATCAACCCAAATCTAGGAAACTGTGGCAGCAGCATTCTCAAACCAACAATTCATGCTAACAACTTTATGTTGAAGCCTCAACTCATCACACTTATTCAGAATAATTGTTCATATGGAGGGGGAGCCCAGGAGGACCTAAACCAACATCTCACTACATTCTTGAGGATTTGTGACACTGTAAAGTCTAATGGTGTACACCCTAACACCTACAAGCTACTTTTGTTCCCTTTCTCACTTAGAGATAAGGCAGAAAAGTGGTTGGAAGCATTTTCCAAGGAAAGCCTAACAACTTGGGATGAGGTTGTGAACAAATTTCTAGCAAGATTCTACCCTCCACAGAGAGTCAATAGATTGAGAGCTGAGGTGCAGACCTTCAGACAGTAGGATGGTGAAACACTTTATGAGGCTTGGGAGAGGTTCAAAGACTTGATAAGAAAGTGCCTCTCAGACATGTTCAACGAATGGGTTCAACTCCACATCTTCTATGAAGGGCTGTCATATGAAGCAAAGAAAGTCGTGGACCACTCTTCAGGAGGGTCACTTAACAAGAAGAAAACCATTGAAGAAGCCATAGATGTTATAGAGACTGTAGCTGAAAATGAATACTTCTATGCTTCAGAAAGATCTCAAAAGAAGGGAGTGCTGGAGCTAAATTCTATGGATACCTTGTTAGCACAAAATAAGATGATTGCAGCACAACTAGCAGCCCTAACAAAGAGGATGGAGACTGGCCAAGTTTCAGCTGTCCAAGCTCAAGCACCATCACAGGAAGAAGATGCCCCAGAAGTTGAAAGTGAATGGGAGCAGGCGAATTACTTGAACAACTCTTCTAGACCATCATATGACCCAAACTCCAAGACATATAACCCAGGTTGGAAGAACCACCCAAACTTTGGGTTGGAAAACCAACAAAGCCACAACCAGGACCATAACAGACCATTCCAATCCAACCAACACAACAACCATAACCCTAACCATCAATCAGGCAATAACAGACCTTACCATAACTCACAAAACACCTCATATCATTCCACCCAACAAACACACAACAACCACCATCAAGACACATCAACCCCAACCATGCAACCATGTGAAATCAAGAGCAATTTTGAAAGAGTGGAAGCTGCAATAGTACAGATGTCATCATAGCTGACAGGAGCTATTTCTAATATTTTAGAAAGACAAATACAAGGCGAAAGGAAGATGGATGGATGCCAACCAAGAAGAGTGTAGATCAAACATAAAAAATCAAGGTGCAGCAATTTCAAAATTGGAAGCACATCTAGCGAACTTATCTAAGCGAATTCCAATGCCCACACATATATTTTTCAGTGATACCATGGTCAACCCAAGAGGGAAATGCAAAGCCATCACACTTAAAAGTGAAAAAGTTGTAGAAGAGGCACCCCCAAATAAAAGCAATCAAGAAAAAGAAGCTGCAAAAGAGCCTGAAAACAAGAAAGAAGAAGAGACCCCTACACCATCCTCATCAAAGCCATTCTTAAAGCCATATGTGCCACAAGCACCCTATCCACAAAGGCTAAGGAAAAATGGAAGAGACAGCCAGTTCTCAAGGTTCCTAGAAATCTTCAAGAAGCTCCAGATCAACATACCCTTTGCTGAGGCATTAGAGCAAATGCCCCTCTATGCCAAATTTTTAAAGGAGTTGATGACAAGAAAGAGGAATTGGGGAGAGAAGGAAACCATAGTGCTAACTGAGGAATGCAGTGCTATCATACAAAAGAAGCTCCCCCAGAAAATGAAAGACCCTGGGAGTTTTCAAATTCCATGCATCATAGGTGATATCACCATTGAAAAAGCACTGTGTGACCTGGGGGCTAGCATCAATCTCATGTCCTTGGCCATGATGAGAAGGATGAAGATTGAGGAAGCCAAACCAACAAGGATGGCACTCCAATTGGCTGACAGAATATTCAAGTTTCCTCATGGGGTAGTGAAGGATTTGTTGGTGAAAGTGGGAGAGTTTATTTTCCCAGCTAACTTTGTTGTGCTGGATATGGAAGAGAAAGCCAACACATTTATCATTCTAGGAAGGCCATTTCTAGCTACTGCTGGAGCCATTATTGATGTCCAAAAAGGGGTACTAGTCTTGAGGTTGCATAAAAAGAAGATGGTCTTCAATGTGTTCAAGGCAATGAGTTACCCCAAAGAATCCATAGGAGAGTGCATGAGGGTAGATACCATAGAGAAGATAGTCCAAGGAGTATTGGAGAAAGAACAATGTGAAGAAATTATGGAGCTGGAACAACAAGAATTAGGTGAAGAAATGCCACAAGAAATCACAGAGAAATCGATCATGCTGAACCACAAAGACAACAAGAAAGTGGAGGCACCAAAACTAAAGCTGAAGACCTTACCTCGAAGCTTGAAGTATGCATACTTAGGTGACAACACTTACCCAGTGATCATCAATTCAAGCTTGAGTGAGGAACAAGAAAAGAAGCTTCTCCAAGTGCTGAGACAATATAAAGATGCTATAAGATGGACACTTGCAGACTTGAAGGGAATTAGTCCTTCAATGTGCATGCACAAAATCCTACTTGAAGAAGGAGCCAAGCCTTCAAGACAGCAACAAAGAAAGCTAAACCCAACCATGAATGAAGTGGTTCAAAAAGAGGTGCTGAAACTGTGGCAAGCTCGGGTGATTTATCCTATCTCAGACAGCCCTTGGGTAAGCCCAGTGCAAGTAGTCCCAAAGAAAGGAGGGATCACTGTTGTACCAAATGAGAAGAATGAGTTGATACCTACTAGAACAGTGAGCGATTGGCGCATGTGCATCGATTATAGGAAGCTTAATGAGGCCACCATGAAGGATCACTTCCCCCTACCTTTCATGGATCAGATGCTTGAAAGATTAGCAGGACATGAGTATTATTGCTTCTTGGACGGTTATTTTGGCTACAACCAAATTGTTGTAGACCCCAAGGACCAAGAAAAAACCTCATTTACTTGTCCATATGGTGTTTTTGCTTATAGGAGAATGCCCTTTGGATTGTGCAATGCACCTGTAACATTCCAAAAGTGCATGCTCTCCATATTTTCAAACATGATTGAAAGATTCATTGAGGTGTTTATGGATGACTTTTCTATATTTGGTGATTCGTATTCTAACTGCTTGCACCACTTAGCTTTGGTTCTAAAGAGATGCCAAGAAACCAACCTTGTTTTGAACTGGGAAAAATGCCACTTTATGGTTATAGAGGGGTGGTTCTTGGCCACAAGATCTCGAAAAGAGGAGTAGAGGTGGACAAGGCTAAGGTGGAGGTGATTGCAAAGTTACCCCCACATTGCAATGTCAAAGTAGTTAGAAGTTTTCTAGGACATGCTGGTTTCTATAGGAGGTTTATTAGAGACTTCTCCCAGGTTGCCAAACCTTTGAGCAACCTACTTGTCTTTAATGTATCTTTTTCTTTTGATAAAGATTGCATGCTAGCCTTTGAAGAGCTTAAGAACAAGCTCTCCTCTGCACCTATCATAGCACCACCCAGCTGAGATTTACCTTTTGAGTTGATGTGTGATGCATCCGACTTTGCTGTTGGTGCTGTCCTAGAACAAAGGAGGGACAAATTGGTTCATGTTATATACTATGCCAGCAAAGTCCTCAATGAGAATCAAAGAAACTATACCACTACAGAAAAGGAATTACTTGCCATTGTCTTTGCTTTTGATAAATTTAGATCATATCTTATTGGCTCTAAAGTAATTGTATTCACTGATCATGCAGCACTCAAATACTTGCTTACCAAACAAGAGTCCAAGCCCAAACTAATAAGGTGGATCCTGCTTCTCCAAGAGTTTGACATTGAAATTAAAGATAGGAGTGGAGCAGAGAACAAAGTAGCTGACCACCTCTCAATGATCCCACAGAAAGAAGATGATGCACCCCAAATTGCAGTTAATGAGAGTTTTCCTGATGAGCAGTTGATGATGATCCAAGAAGCCCCTTGGTTTGCAGACATAGCTAATTTCAAGGCTATTGGAGAACTACCAACCAACATCAACAAACACATGAAGAGGAAGCTAATCAAAGATGCTAAACACTACACCTGGGAAGAGCCCTTTCTGTTTAAAAACTGTGCTGATGGGATCTTGAGAATGTGCATTTCTCATGAAGAAGGACAGGAAGTACTTTGGCAATGTCATGGCTCTGCATACGGAGGCCATTTCAGTGGGGAAAGAACTGTAGCCAAGGTGCTACAATGTGGGTTCTATTGGCCAACCATGTTCGAGGATGCAAAGGAATTAGTGTCAAGGTGTGATGAATGCCAAAGGGTTGGTAATCTGCCCAAGAAAAATGAGATGCCACAGAAGTTTATAATGGATTTAGAATTGTTTGATGTATGGGAAATTGATTTTATGGGACCTTTCCCATCCTCCTACTCAAATAATTATATATTGGTGGCTGTAGATTATGTTTCAAAATAGGTAGAAGCCATAGCCACAACCACAAATGACAATAAAGTTGTGATGAACTTCTTGAGAAAGAATATCTTCAGAAGATTTGGAGTTCCTAGAGCTCTCATCAGTGATTGGAGGATCATACTTCTGCAATAGGTAACTTGAAGCATTCCTCTCTAAATATGGAGTGAAACACAAAGTAGCAACTCCGTACCATCCACAGACCAACGGGCAAGCTGAGATCTCAAACAGGGAGCTCAAAAGAATTCTTGAAAAAACTGTTGGAAGCTCAAGAAAGGATTGGTCTAAGAAGCTGGATGATGCATTATGGGCCTGCAGGACAGCCTTCAAAACACCCATTGGGATGTCCCCATACCAATTGGTGTTTGGTAAGGCTTGTCACTAACCAGTTGAGCTTGAGCATAGAGCATTCTGGACTCTAAAAATGCTACATTTTGATGATCAAGCTGCTGGAGAAAAAAGGCTAATGCAACTCACTGAGTTGGAGGAATTTAAAAATCAAGCTTATGACAATGCAAAAATTTACAAGGAAAACACAAAGAGGTGGCATGATCAAAGGATAGCAAGGAGGGAGTTCAAAGAAGGACAAAGAGTGTTGCTGTACAATTCAAGACTTAAGTTCTTCCCAGGGAAGCTTAAGTCTCGATGGTCTGGACCCTTCACCATCCTCAAAGTATCACCTTATGGTCTTGTAGAGCTCATGGAGGACAAAATACAAAGAACTTTCACTGTGAATGGCCATAGACTCGAGCATTATTTGGGAAACTCACTGGATAAAAGGAGAGTGAGCTACCATCTCAGCTAAAGAAGGAAGAACGTCAAGCTAGTGATGCTAAAGAAGCGCTGGTTGGGAGGCACCCTAACACTTTATATCCTTTTGATTTACCGCTTTCTTAGAAGTAGCTTAGAAATTGTTAGTTTAGGCAGTTCAAATCTCAGTTTAATGTTTTGTTTCAGTGCTTTACAAACGTAGATTGAAGGTGGTAGATTAGGAAGTTTAAATTTCGGTTTTTAGTAGTTAGTAGCTTTACATTCTATTTTTTTTATGAAGATGCAACTTGATGAACATTCATTGCTGGTGAGTAATTGGGCTGAGAACTAGCTAAAAAGCTAAGTTTGGTGTGGCCACCAATCCACTTAATCTAGGCTTACTACCTTTGAACAAATTAAATTTGAAAGTAAGCCCAGAGATTAAGTTTGGTGTGGCCACCACCATACGAAATCCCACCTAGCAAGCCCAATGCCATTCAAGTTAAAAGCATTTAATAAATTGATAAATGTATGAAAATTGGTTTTAAATGTGTTCGGAAGGGGTTAGAAGCAAAAGAATGTGAAAGGATAAAAGTTAATACACCCTTATAAACACATTAAAAACCTAATGATGAACCCAATTTATTAGATGTAATGGGATTAAGTTTGGTGTCCCAAGGGACGCCCATCAGTTGCAATCTCATTCACTCATATAAAAAGGAATGTGGAGGATTCTTTTGTCATTACTGATGGGGTTTCGGTTTTATTTTTCAGGAGAGAGAATGGGGCCCACATGATTGATAGCTTATAAAGCAAAGAAGTCAAAGTATACTTATACTTTGGAACTCAACACATGCAGGAAGCAAAGTGGGATAAGGATTGGCGCCTCTTCCCATGCTAGGCGCCACTCCCCAAGTGGGAAAATATTGAATTGCTTCCACTTCCCACCATTCAGACCACACTTTCCACCCCTATAAAAACCCCTTACTTTTTCCCACCTTTCCTCACACTTCAAACTCCAACTTCACACACGAAAGGACCCTCACAATTCCTTCTTTCTTTTCATCTCCCTCCTCTTTTCTTTACCTTTTTCTTCTACTTGATTAAAGACAATCAAGCCCTAAGTTTGGTGTTGGAGCAAAACTGTATTTTGCTTGCTTTCTCTTGCAACTTTCTTCAACTTTCTTTAACACTTCAAACACACCTTGTTCACCATAATGGCACTACCAAGAGCCTCATCAACAAAGAAAAGAAAGACTAAGGAACCAACCTCAGGGTCTTCAAGCCACAATAAACACAAGTTCCTCTCTTCATTCAACCAAAACCAATTCTATGGTTGGGTGAGTGAGGGGCAGATTATTCCGGAAGTTGGTTTCCAATTGGGGAGAAATGAGCATCCTGAGATCAACAGGGAGATAAACAATAGAGGCTGGGCACTCTTGTGCAATCCACCAAGGAAGGTGGTGGAAAGCCTAGTGAGAGAGTTTTACGCCAATGCTGTGCCTCAGCCAGGGTAACCCTATGGCTATCTTAGCTATGTGAGAGGGAAATCCATTGACTACAGTCCCTCTAACATAGATAGGATGCTCATGGTAAGACAAACAAGCTCCACTCGGAGCTATGAAGAAAGGATGAAGCAAGAAGACCCAGGATTTGATGAAATCCTCAATGAGATTTGTGTGTTGAATGTGCAATGGATCAGAGATAAAGATGGGAGACCAACCAGCTGAGGAGGAGAGATTTGAGCCCCCAAGCTAGAGGGTGGCTGGATTTTGTGAGAAGATCTCTCAACCCTACTTCAAACACTTCTGAGGTTACAGTGGAAAAAGCTGTGCTCATATACAGCACCATGAAAGGTGAGAATGTGAATGTTGGGGAGATGATAGCCAACAACATTAACAGGGTGCTGAAAAGCACCAAGGATAGCACAAGGCTAGCATTCTCCAGCATCATCCAAAGGCTGTGTGATGAAGCAGGGGTTAAAAAGATTATTGATGAAGTGTTGGTAGATCAAGACAAGCCCATAACTGCCAAGAAGATAGCCAAAGTGGTGGCTGTCAACCCACTTGAGAGGAGAAGAGAGCAAAGAGGACATGATCATGGGCCACAAGGGCAGCCACAACAAGAAGAAGAGCAACCACATCATCTAGCACTTCAACTACCACCATATCAACAATACCAACAATATCAACAAGTTCCTAAAGGTTTTAACTGGGAGCAAGTGCAAGGAGATATACACCAAATGAAGGGAGACATACACCATTTGAGAGAGGATGTCAACCAACTAAAGAACAACCAACAACAATAATGGAACCAAGTAAATGAGAACATACAACAACTCCAAGGGAGCTGAGAACACATGAGGAAAGAGCAGCAAGAACAGTTTGACTGGGGAGAGGTGCGAAATACACTCAACAAGATAGTAGAGCAGAATAAATGGCAGCAGAGGAACCTCACTGAGTTTAGGAATCTTTATGATGCCAGAACTATCTCAAGGAGGCAATATGATATCAACACACAAACGAAGCTGAATCACTTGTGTAATGTTGTGGCTGCCTTAAACCCTGGATACCCAACGTTCATGCAAGGAATGGAGGAGTTGAGTGCAAGACAAGAGGAAATTCTGGCCAAGCACAAGGAAGATGAAAGAAATTACATGAGGAAGCGAGGATTCTGGCAGCCCAAAGACACAAAGGAACAAGAAGGATCCTCCAAAAAGGATGATGATGACTCCTCCCCTTCCAAAAAGAAACATAAAGGAAAGGGGCCAATGAACTGAAGCTGCTCAAGGTTGTTGAGTTCCATGGTTGACACTCTCAAATTTCTAGATTTCTGCTTAGTTTCTTTATGTTTAAATTTCTGTTTGATAATAAGTTGCAATGTTAGGATAGTTTATGTTTTGATGCTTAGTTTGTTTTTTTTACCCTGAAGTCTTTTATGAGTCTTTTTCAATTATAAGAAAGAAAATGCAATGTTAGTCAAGTTTCATCAACATAAATAAAAGATTAGTTTGTTTCCATAAGATTCATTGTAAGTGTTGCAAAAACAAGAGCAAAAGAGACTAAGACCAGGTAGAAGTGTTCAAAAATTAAGAGATGATGAATTAAGTGCAGAACCTTGAAAGAACTGGAAAGAAAATGAGTCATGAAGAACAACTAGGCTTAGAAGGTATAACAAGTAGAGGTAGAAGAGTGCTTCTTGACTATCTATAGAACCAAGAAGTAGTAAGAAATAAAGATCCAAGGCTCTGAGCATCAACTACTAGGATGGAAAGAAACACTAAATAGCTCACAAGAGTTGGAAAACCTAGTAGATGCTTGTGGTGAAGATGTGTCAAGAAGAGGCCTGGGCAAGTAAATTCTTAGGGGTGTTTCAACACCTAGTACCCTAAAGCCAACTGGTTTGGGAATGCTAATTGAAAGCCTAATTTAAGGGTTGTCTTAAGACAAAACACTTAGAGTCGTGGTCAAGGAAAAAGAAAAAAATGAAAAAGGAAAGAACAACCAAAAGAAAAAAAGAAATAACTCTTACTACTTCAAGGTGACAATCAATGAAAAGGGCCCCTGAAGCTTCTACTTGGAATAACCTTCAAGAACCTAGTAGTTCTTTGTGACCTTGAAATAGAAATAATCATGTGTTAAACACTTAGCCTCATCCTTAGTAATGTTGCATTCATTCAAGGTCAAAGTCTTAATTTATCAAAGAACTACTCACAGTGATTTGCTTGGGACAAGCAAAGCTTAAGTTTGGTGTTGTGATGACTTGCATCATCTACCATTTTTTTTTGCATAAAAAGGATCATAAAAGAGCATAATCTCATTTGATCATTGCAATTCATGCATTATTTGATGAATATTATGGTACATTACTTTGAAATGAGTTTGTGCTAAATTTCAGGTGAAAAAGACATCAAAAAGGGGAAGAAAACAATAAAACAAGTTGGGCGTGTGAAACTGGCGTGCCATTTGGAGCAAACGCCACAAAAATGCACTTGCGTGGCATGCCAGGAGCTGGGCGTGGCACGCCACTACTAAATTCCAGAAAGGATCATCAATCTCTCTATATGGGCGTGGCACGCCAGCTATGATTTCCAGAGAAGCATACTTGTGCACTTTAGATGGGCATGGCATGCCAGGAGCTGGGCGTGGCACGCCAGTGTAATTTTTCAGAGAGAAATGTTGAAGGCCACTAAAGGGGCGTGGCACGCCATGCTGGGCGTGGCACGCCTAGCCCATCACACACTATGGGGGTGCCACCTGAGCCATGGGCGTGGCACGCCAGTTCAACGCTCCAGAAGAGATCATCACATGGGTGTGCCACTTGAAGAGCCAGGCGTGGCATGCCAAGCTGAAAAGTATCACACTAAAGAGGCGTGCAACTTGAGCATCAGGGCGTGGCACGCCAGTACAAGATTCCAGAGAGCAACATTGAAGACCCATAAGGCTGGGCGTGCCACTTGGTATCAAAGGCGTGGCACGCCAGCTTCAAATTGTCACTTTGTTGTGCCACTTGAGGAGCCAGGCGTGGCACGCCAAGTTGGAAAAGAGCCACATTGATATGGGCGTGCCACTTGAGTATCAAGGCGTGGCACGCCAGTACAAGTTTCCAGAGAAGAGGTTGAAAGCCAAAAAGGCTTGGCGTGTCACTTGGTATCGAAGGCGTGGCACGCCAGCTCTCAACTCCCACTTTGGTGTGCCACTTGAAGGACCAAGCGTGGCATGCCATTCACTGGACCAAGGCAAAATACTGGGCGTGGCACGCCAGTTATATTTTCCAGAGGAGGAGTTAGGAGGCCAACCATATGGGCGTGCCACTTGGTATCAAAGGTGTGGCACGCCAGCTACCATTTCTCACTTCAGCGTGCCACTTGAGTTCTGGGCGTGGCACGCCAGACCCTGGGCGTGCCACGCCAGACCCTGGGCGTGCCACGCTAGTTCAGTTTTCCAGAGAGGAAGGCCAAGCACACATAATGGGTGTGGCACGCCAGACCCTGGGCGTGCCATGCTAGTTCAACTTTCCAGAGGCAAGAAGAAGAGGGAGAAGGTATGGGCGTGCCACTTAAGGTTGAAGGCATGGCACGCCAGGCTACACAAGTGATTAAAGAACCCTGGGCGTGCCACTTGGGCTTGAAGGCGTGGCACACCAGGGATGCCAATGAAGGAGGGCGTGCCACTTGAAGATTTGGGCGTGGCACGCCAAGCCAGCTTTAGAGCTGGGCGTAGCACGCCACTGAAGCGCCAGTCACACGCCAGCTGGGAGATCACGTTTATTGAGTTTCTTTTCCCTCCAAATTGTAATTTTCTTTTCACTTTTGTATTTTCTTTAATTTCTAGTGCTAGGAGTAGTATAAATAACCCCTAAAAGTACTGAGAAAGGGGTTAAGCAGTGGAGCTATTAGTTATAGTTAGATTTACTTTTCACTTTATCATCTCTTCCATCTCATGTACTTTTCTCTGAGCTCTGAGTAGCTAAATTTTCTCTCATTGAGAGAGGGAGCTCTGTTGTACTTGATGGATTAATGATAGTGAATTTCTTCTTCTTTTCATCTTCTCTTTGAGTTGCTAGAAGGAATTTTGTTTTAATGTTAGTGTTCAATCACCTTGGAAAAGAGGTTGAATGCAAAATGGGTTTCATGGGAACCTTGGAAAAGGAAACATGAAACCATGCTAGAAATCCCTTCTCACACTTGAGTAGGATCTGGGTTTTGGTGTTTGGATATGGTGACATACAATCCTCCCTCTACTTAGACCTATGATGATGTGTGGTATAATCAGGGATCAAGCATATCTATCTTCATGAGCAATTAGACCAAGGAATTGGCTATTGATCAAGATCTGAGAGATTGAGCCACCAAGGGATTGGGGCTCAATAATCATGATTGCTAAGAGGTTAATGAGTTGCATGATTGAAGAGGATATGAGCTGGATTCAATCCAAAGAGACAACATCTCCTGATCTCAATGAATTCTCCTATCCTTATCTTTCACTTTCTTTATAGCTTTCTTTATATTCTGCAACTCCCCATTCCCATTTACAATTAAGTCATTTACATTTCTGCACTTTACATTATTGCCATTTTCTTTTCTGCACTTTACTGCTTATATTTACTTTTGAGTCATTTATGTTTCTATCCATTTACAATTCTGCAATCACAATATATTCTTCTTAGCTTAACTAATTCACCAATTGATTAAAATTACTTAAATATACCAATCTCTGTGGATACGATCCCACTCCACTGTGGGTTATTACATGACGATAATTTTTGGTGCGCTTGCCAAAAGAACGGATTCATCATTTTTTGCATGGGGAGTGAATTTCGTCCATCATGTATGTATCTGAGAGATCCTCTTCTGGTGGAGGAGTGTTGAGGGTTGTTCCACTGGTGATTCGGAGGTTTGGAGGAGACAGAATATGTAGAGCTAGACTAGGGCTAGAATCGCATAGTTAGGTTACCTATATTATTGGTTTAGAATAACTTTTTAAAATTAATCTGAGTGTCGGAGTTCTAAGATTGTCTCCGACTTTCCCGAGACCTTATACATTATCTTTGTAGGTACCTTTACCATGATGAGAACCCCCCGGATCTCATTCCAGATATATTTCTACTGTTTTTCAGATGCAAGTCGAGAGGCACCATGTTGAGCATCTGGAGACCCGCCTTACAAGCTAATAACTATCTTTCGGACTGTCATATTTTGTTTTAGGCTATGTATATATGTATATAGATTCTCCATATGTATATTTTATATTTTTTCCTCTTAGAGGTTGCTTTTAGAGAAACAGGTGCTATGTTCACATTTTGGGATAACTTTTGGTTATATATATATACACACGATTATAATAGGAGCATCCATCGACATAAATTCATATTTATAATACCAACATCATGATCAATTGGTACTTTGATTAATTATGTATATGTATACTCTGGTCAATCTTAGCTTCGCAGGTCATGTTTGGAGCTTGATATCTATATCTTTGGAACTCCAATCTATATGTATGTGTGTGTGTGTGTTTATGTATGTTATCTTTACTATTAATCTCGTTTATCTAGCTTGCATGTATCTTTGCGAGTGTGACACAATTTTTCTGTTTTCGCTTTTGTTTAGCTTCTTCTTTAAGGCTCCTAGATTTGAATTCTTTTAACTATATTTATATACGTCTCTTTATTTTAGAGGTTATAATACGTCGCCACTTCTGCTTTACAACTTAAGCGTAAAGCTCTGTGTGGTAGGGTGTTACATTATGGTATCAGAATAGTTCGTTCCTATAGAGCCTGAGGGACGGACTGACTATGCTTCTGAGCATACTCTAGGTATGTATATATACTAATTAGGATATCTAACAAATATATGTGGCATATTTGTTCATGAGCATGTATTTCGTACTTTGAATCACTAGACTTGAGGTATTGAGACTGATCACCTTGATATCACTTGTTTGGTGTAAACAGGAACCGAATGACAACTCGTGGATGCGGACGTGGTCACGGGAGAGGTCAGAATAGAAATGAGGAACCCAAAATAATTGCGAATAATCTCGTGAACTTCATGAATACTCTAGAAAATATGGTTGCAGCTATGCATGCTACGACTGAGGTACTCGGTCAACAGGTTAATAATGGAAACGGGGGTAATGGCGGAACTAGACCGATGACACTAGCAAATTTTCTAAAGATAAACCCACTCGTCTTTAGAGGAACCACAAATCTGATAGAAGCTGACAATTAGTTTTAGACAATGGAACGAGCCTTGCGAGCGTAACAAGTACCTGAAGATCAGTGTGTCAAGTTCGCTACTTATCACCTAATGGTTGAAGCTCAATATTGGTGGCAGGGGACCCGACGCCTTCTGCAGCGAGATAATGTTGTGATACCTTGGGATGCATTTCAATCCGAGTTTTATAAGAAGTATTTCCCTAATTCAGTCAGGACGGCGAAGGAGCTTGAGTTGTTATAACTGAAGCAGGATTCAATGTTAGTGGTGGAGTACACCAGTTGATTTGAGGAACTATGTGAATTTTCTAGGATTTGTCAGGGTGCTCCAGGGGATTTTGAAAAGTGGAAATGCATAAAGTATGAAGGTGGTCTGTAGAGTGACATATTGAGTACAGTGGGCTCGATAGAGATCAGGACTTTCTCTGAACTGGTAAACAAGAGTAGAGTTGTTGAGGATTGTGTGAGAAATGCTATGTTAGACAAGGGTGATCACCAAACTTTTATGAGGAGAGATCAACGGAGGAACTTTGCACTTAGAGGTCGAAACTTCAAGCGAGGAAGCTATATTCCACAACCACCTCAGGGTCAGAGTAATTTTTGAAGGTTTAACAACAATAACAACAACCAAGGACGAGGCAAGGGAAAGTAGGTTCAGAATCCTTCCAATAAATTGAGATATAGGAGATGTGAGGAATATCATCCAAACACCCTGTGCAGAGCAGGTTTGGGTGTGTGCCACTACTGTGGTGGATCTGGGTATTTGTCCTGGAATTGTCTGGAAAAGAAAAGATAGGAAGCTGGGAGAGTTCAGCAGCAACGATGTGTGTTTACTATGGCAGCAGATAGTGCTGAGAGGTTAGACACTCTGATTTGAGGTAATTGTGAAATCAGTGATAAAATCTTAATTATTTTATTTGATACTGAGGCATCACATTCATTTATATCATTTGAGAAAGCCAGTGAGTTAGGATTGAAAATATCTATGTTAGCTTATGATTTGCAAGTACATACTTTTGCCTCTGATGCTGTCGTGACTAGATTAGGTTGTCAACAAGTTTCGTTTTGAATTAAACACCGAACCTTTGTCCATGATTTGATTTGTTTGCCCATGACTGGACTCGATCTAATTTTGTGCTTGAATTAGCTGTCAAAGCATCACGTACTGCTAGATTATTTTGAACGATCGGTGTAATTTATGTTTGAAGGGTCAGAAGGACCGGTGGTGGCAAAGGGATATTACCTGAATTATGTTATGGTGAACTGTAGTGGGAGCGAGTGTCAGGGTTTCATGCTTTTAGCTGCAAGCATGTCAGGCAATGAACAGAGTTTGAATCAGATTCCGGTTGTAAATGAATTTTCTGAGGTATTCCCTGAAGACACACCTGAATTTCCTCCTTTTTGAGAAATCGTGTTTGTGATTGAGCTGGTGCCTAGAGCAGGACCAATTTTAATTGCGCCCTACCGAATGTCACCCATGGAGTTGGCTGAACTTAAAGTTCAGCTGGAAGAGTTAATGAGTAAGGACTTCATTCGTCCAAGTGTTTCTCCGTAGGGAGCACCGATGTTGTTAGTGAAAAAAGAGGATGAAAGTATGTGGCTATGCATGCATTACAGAAAACTGAACAAAGTAATCGTGAGGAACAAATATCCATTGCTGAGAATTGATGGTCTGATGGATCAGTTGCAAGGAGCTAGAGTTTTTTCCAAGATTGATTTGAGGTCTGGTTACCACTAGATAAAGTTGAGAGATAAAGATATTCTGAAAACTGCTTTCAAAACTTGTTACGATCACTATGAATATATTGTAATGTATTTTGTGTTAACAAATGCCCTGGCAGTGTTCATGGATTATATGAATCAAATATTCCATCCTTCCCTAGAAAATTTCGTCATCGTCTTCATTGATGATATTTTAATATACTCTAAGAACGAAGGGGAACATGCGGAACACTTGCGAATCGTGCTATAGATTCTGAAAGAAAGGTGGTTGTATGCGAAACTTTCTAAGTACAAATTCTGGAAGAATGAGGTGAAATTTCTGGGTCATGTAGTGAATAAGCAAAGAATAGCTTTGGATCTTTCTAAGGTTGAAGCAGTGATGGATTGGGGACAACTGACCTTAGTAACGAAAATAAATAGATTCTTAGGTTTAGCAAGATATTATCGGAATTTTATCAAGGACTTTTCACAAATTGTGTTGCCTTTGACAACGTTAACTCGGAAGGATGTGCCTTTTTTTGGACATCAGAATGTGAGGAAAGCTTTCAAGCTTTGAAGCAAAAACTGACTATAGCGCCTGTGCTTGTGTTACCAAAACCTAATGAGCCTTTTGAGGTGTATTGCGATGCTTCGTTGAAATTATTGGGGTGTATGTTGATGTAACACCGCAATATAGTGGCGTATGCTTCTCGACAGTTGAGACCGCATGAAGTAAACTATCTGACGCACGACCTGGAATTCGCTGTGGCTGAGTTCGCCTTGAAAGTGTGGAGGCATTATCTGTATGGGGTTAAGTTTCAAGTTTTCTCTGACCACAAAAGTTTGAGATATCTTTTTTATCAGAAGGAGATTAATATGTTCCAGAGAAGTTGGATGGAGCTGCTGAAAGACCATGATTTTGAAATAAATTACCATTCAGGAAAAACTAATGTCGTGGAAGATGCTTTGAGCTAGAAATCGTTATAGGTTGCTTGGATGATTCTTACAGAAGAAACATTGCTGAAAGAGTTTAAGGACCTGAATTTGGGCGTTAGAGAAGTAGCCGGGAATATATGCTTGAATCAGCTACATATTTCCAGTAATTTCAAGGCTAAGATTTAAAAGGCTCAGCAGAATGATCATGAGCTACAGAAAATGCTGCAAATAATTGAACAGAGGAAACAAAGAGAGGTTACTCAAGATAGCGAAGGAGTTTGGAGGTATAAGGGAAGGATCTGTATACCGAATGTGGGAGACTTGAGGCAAGATGTGTTAACAGAAGCTCACTGAAGTAAGTTTCTGATCCATCTAGGGATTACTAAGATGTATCATGACCTAAAAGCAATGTTTTGGTGGCCGGGAATGAAGAATGATGCGGTGTTAGATGTTTCCAAGTGTTTAACCTACCAAAAAGTAAAAAATTAACCACCAGAGACCATCTGGAACTTCACAACCTTTGGAAATTCCGTAATAGAAGTGGAAAAGTATCGCCATGGACTTCGTGTCTAGATTGCCAAGGACTCGAACATGATTTGACGCAGTATGGGTGATTGTGGATCAGTTGACAAAGTCAGCTCACTTCTTGCCTGTTCGAATGAGTTATATATTGAAGAGTTAGCCCAATTGTATATTAAAGAGATTGTAAGGCTGCATGGTGTGCCTATAACCATAGTTTCTCACAGAGATTCTTGTTTCACATCAAGGTTCTGGGGAGCTTTCTCAGAACTCAATTGAGCCTAAGCACTGTGATGAGCGGATAATTTATATGCTTTTTGGCATTGTTTTTACATAGTTTTTAGTATGATTTAGTTAGTTTTTACTATGTTTTTATTAGTTTTTACGAAAAATTCACATTTCTGGAGTTTACTATGAGTTTGTGTGTTTTTCTGTGATTTCAGGTATTTTCTGGCTGAAATTGAGGGACCTGAGCAAAAATCTGATTCGGAGGCTGAAAAAGGACTGTATATGCTGTTGGAGATACAGAAGGGGAGTTTCTGGAGATACAGAAACCCAATTGGCGCGATCTCAATTGCGTTGGAAAGTAGACATCCAGGGCTTTTCAGCAATATATAATAGTCCATACTTTTCCCGAGTTTTGACGACACAAACTGGCGTTCAAACACCAACTTCCTGCCCTATTCTGAAGTTAAACGCCACAAACAGGCTGAAAGCTGGCGTTTAACTCCAAGTGGAGTCTCTACACGTGAAAGCTTCAATGCTCAGCCCAAGCACACACCAAGTGGGCCTCGAAAGTGGATTTCTGCACTATCTGCACTTAGTTACGCATTTTCTGTAAACCCTAGTGACTAGTTTAGTATAAAAACTACTTTTAGTGATTTATTTCACATCTTTTGATCATTTTTGAGACTATCTTTGTATCATTTTTGATCTCTTGATCATGTTTAAGGGGCTGGCCATTCGGCCACTGATAACACGGAAACTTGTCTCTCAACAATTTTTCTTCGGCAAGTATACCGAATTGTCGTCAAGTAAAAACTCACAATAGAGTGAGGTCGAATCCCACAGGGATTGATTGGTCAAGCAACTTTAATTAGAGGAATGTTCTAGTTGAGCGAAGCAGAATTTGGTATGAGAGTTGCAGGAAATTAAATGGCGGGAAAGTAAATAGCAGAAAATGTAAATACTGGAAGTAAATAGCTGAAAGTAAATGACGGAAAGTAAATTGCAGAATTGTAAATGGGAATGGGGAAGATGCTCATGAAAGTAAATTGCAGAAATTAAAGAGAAAGGGTAAGATCAGAAATGGGAATTTATTGGGCTTAGGAGATGTTACATTCTCCAGATCAAGTTCATTTTCATCTCTTCCTCAATCAATGCATTCATTGATCTCCTTAGCAATCTTAGGTGATCGAATTCCAATTCCTTGGTAATTCAATCTCTCAAATCTTGATCAATAGCCAATTCCTTGGTCAATTGCTCATGAGAAGAGATGAAGTATGGTCACTAATTATACCACATGCATTCCCAAATCAAGTGTTGGTAGGATTATAGTCACCATACCCAACCAAACCCAATTTGGTCCAACATGAGAAAGCATTTCTAGCATGATCTCTTCATTTCTCTTCCAAGGTTCAGAAGAGATCCAAGTATGAATAGCTTCTTTTCCAAGATAACTACCCAATTGGATGAAGATTGAAAGCTTTCTAGTAAAATCAAGAGAAAAGATAGAAGAAGAGTAATGAAAAATTAGTATTGATACATCAAATTACAACAGAGCTCCCTAACCCAATGAAAGGGGTTTAGTTGTTCATAGCTCTGGAAATGAAAACAAAGATGGAGAATACATCATGAAAACTAGAACTAGAAGTGCAGAGAAAGTAAATTATACAGAGAGTAGTTCTCAATTTCCCATCCCCCAAAAAGCTGCTTCCAGATTCAAAACTATCCCTATATATACTACTCTTCTGATCTTCTAGTTGATTCTTCAAGTCTTGGATATGGGCCTTTGGATCTTGAATTTGAAGTAGTTATCTTCTGTAGTGGGCTTAGCTTTACTTGCAGAGAGAAAGTGTGAAGTAGGAAGGGTCTTTAGCTCAGGACGTTAGTGGCGTTAACGTTAAGTGAGAGTGTGGGTTCGAGAACATTAGTGACAATCACCTTTTTCACTAACGTTCCTCACACAGGGATGATCCACGTTAACTTCAACGTTAGTGGCACCAACGTGACCACTAACATTGCCTCTTGGTCCTTCGCACACGTTATTGGGACTCACCTTTTCCAATAACGTTGAGAGTCCTCCCTCCCTACGTTAGAGTTCACGTTAACTTAGTTAACGTGGCTCTTAACGTAGGCTTGCCAATTCTTCGGGAATGTTAGTGACACTTACCTTTGTCACTAACGTTCCAAGGTGCCCCTACTTCCCACGTTAGAGTCCACGTTAACTAAGTTAACATGGCTTCTAACGTGGTAATGAGAGCCATCTCCAACGTTAGTGACAAAGGTGAGTGTCATTAACGTTGGCTCATCATCCTATCCTCAACGTTAGCTTCCACGTTAACTAAGTTAACGTGGAAGTTAACGTGGATCATAGTGGCTCATTGTGGCTCATTCCAACGTTAGTGACAAAGGTGAGTGTCACTAACGTTGGCGATTGTTTGCTTTCTCCACGTTAACTTCCACGTTAACTAAGTTAACGTGGAAGTTAACGTAGCTCAAGGTGGCTTAGTCCAACGTTAGTGACGTTGGCCATTCTTTTTCTTCCCAACGTTAGAGTCCACGTTAACTAAGTTAATGTGGAAGCTAACATGGCCAATATGAGCTTGGTCCAACGTTAGTGACAAAGGTGAGTGTCACTAACGTTGGCTCCATTTTCTTTCTTCCACGTTAGAGTTCACGTTAACTTAGTTAACGTGACTCTTAACGTGGGCTATGATGGCTTCAAGGGCGTTATTGGCGAGTGCTTTTCTCATTAACGTTGCAAGCTAGCTCCCATTCCATGTTGGTGGTCACGTTAGTTAGACTAACGTGGCTGCTAACGTGGCTCTTTCTTGCTTCCTTTGTCCTGAAATCAAGCAATAAAGTGCATCAAAGTTCTAATCCACATCATGAGACATGCATCATCCAATTTGTCATCTAATTCATGCAAAATTCTCATGAAATCATGTAAAGTGCACAATGTATGCTTAAATCAAGATGTAAGTGAAATTCTACCCAAAACTTGCTTATTTCCTAAGAAAATGCATGAAACTACCCTAAAACAGTAAAGAAAAGGTCAGTGAAACTGGCCAAAATGCCCTGGCATCACAACACCAAACTTAAAGCTTGCTTGTCCCTAAGCAAGTACTGGAACAAGAGAATGATGAATGAAATGCCAAAAGAAATCAGTCATTATTGTGGAAGTCATGTCCTTGGTTTTATGGTGGTTTCATGCATAGCAACTTAGGTTCATTCCTTCATTGGCTTTCAGACCTTTATTATGTCTTGGAATACTCACTTAATTGCACCCTATGAGACTCTTATTCATTGATCCTTTTTATTGTTTTCAGGGCTTATTTGTGTTCTTAGACTAAGTGCTCTGTGAGGGGGCGACTCTTTAAGATAAGCTTTCAGCCAGCACTCCCAAACCAGTTGGTTCAAGGTGCTAGGTGTTAAGACACCCCTAAGGACTTACTCCCTCAAGTCTCTTTCCCCCATACATACACACTAGAGGCACATGGTTTGTTTATTTTCTTTCTTAAGACCTTGGTGTCCAGCACCTCTTTGGGTTACTAAATGTTCTGTAGCAAGGTTGCTCTTGATAGACTTTCAGCTGATAATCCCAGGTTAGTTAACCCAAGTTACCAAGTGATGAAGCACTCCTACGAACTTATTCATCCAAGCAGATCCTTGGTACAGGAGCACCACAGACACATCTCTCAAGTTTCAAACCCTTGGTGCCTAGCCTTATTCTTTATTAACTTTTCTTTCTTTTTCAACTCTTATTGTTCTTTTCCCCTTTTTCTTATTAGGATCTTGTTATTTAGCTAGTCTCATGGGGTGTGTTTCAAGCATATGATTCTGGACAGATAGTTGTCTTCCCACCCTTGTTGGTGAATCAACTTAGCTAACTTATGACCACATCACACACTAAAAAACTTACTCCACAATATGAACTCCACTCTGGTCTTTGATAACACACATTCTCTTTTTATTTGATTCAAAAGGAGACAAGCAACACAATAAGCAGGATGAAATTGAAAACAGGCAACTTGACTAGTAATCATGTTCTATTTCATACATGATTTTCCTTATTTAAAGCTTGAAAAAGATGGAACAGATAGGGAACTCCACCACCTTTTACTCATGGGATTGCCCATGCTCTCCCTCTGGCTCATCCTCGTTGTGTCTACTTGTTGCGCTTGAGCTCACACCTCCTTTGCTTTTTCCAATCAACTTCTTCCAGAAGCCAGCATCTTCCATCTTCTTCTTTAATGTTTCCTTCTGCTGTTTCACCTTCCTTTCTTCTTGTTCTACAAAATCTTTTTGGACCTCATCATATGTAGGGATAGCATAGTGTAGATTATGCATATGACTAGACATGTAGTTCAACTTGGCTTGAGTGTTTATGTTGAACTCCTCCCTATGTAGTTGCCGTCCTTCATTAAGTACACTGAACTCATTGAATGCTTTCGTCTGAGCTAGCTAGCGTTGGTTGAGTTCTTGAAGGCGCTTATCTTGACGCTCTTTCCTTTCAGACACTTGATTGATGGCTTGAGTGAGCTGGGAATAATGTTCCATTTGCTGTTTCTGCCACTCCCCTTGTTGATTCATCCAATTAGAAAGGAGCTCTTCTTGACGATCCATCCTTTGAGCTTGAACATGCAGTTGTTGTTCTTGTCCCTCCATATAACTCTTTGCTAGTTCCTCAATGGCTCCATGAATGTGATTCATGTTTATGTTGGTTGGGTCATAATATTATCTTTGTTGGTGTTCTTTCTTATGAGACTCTTCTTGGTGAGCTCCTCCTTTTGGTTTTGGCTTTCCTATGTGAGGTCTTCTTTGTTGTTGGGCTGGTGTCACATGAGTTAGACGCTGAAACGTAATTAGCCTCCCAGGATTTAACCAATCTGGGTTGCTATCCTCGAAGACAACCTTGGCCTTCGTGCACAGTCTGAGGATGGTGCTGGGGTACCAAAGCCTGGCACCCGAATCAATCTTCTCAGCTGACTCTTGAATCCCCTCAACTATAAGTTCGTGCACATTGATATCTCCACCTTGTACTAAGCAATGTACCATAGTAGCTCGAGTGACGTTGACCTCAGAATTGTTTGCTGCTGGGAGGATAGATCTCCTCACGAGTTCAAACCATCCCTTGGCTTCAGGGCTGAGGTCTCCTCTCTTGATGAACCTGGGCCTCTTATCCGCATACCTTTCCCAGTCAGCTCCTATAACACATATGTCATTCACAATTTGTTCAAGTTCATCATCATCAGGGCTCCTACTTACTCTTGCTTGATAACCGAGATCATCAAAATGTGGTGATTTCAACTGAAGAGTCCTTGTTATAGCATTGGGGCTGAAATCCACCTCTCTCCCTCTTACATAACTTTTGAAGGTGGGGGCCTTGGTTTTGTCTTCTCTGACCACGTTTGCATAGAACTCTTTGATGAGGTTTGCATTTATCTTCCCCTCCGGGTTCGTAAGCCTTTGCCAACCCCTTTGTTCAATCTTCTCTCGAATCTGTGGGCACTCATTCTCGTCAATTTGGAACGTTAACTCAGGCAGTATCTTCTTGAGCTTTATCTGTTCAAATTCGAGTTCATGGAATGCAGTTTTGAATCTCTTCTCATCGAAAGGAATGCTCTCCACTGGTTCCTTCCTCTTTTGCCTCTTGGAGCTTGATGATGCCATGAGTTTGAGTTGATGTGTGAAGAGGGTGGAAGGTACGGATAGATAAGGAATTCGGTTGGTTAGGACAAGGTGTGATGAAGGGGAAGAGTGTTTGGTTTCGAGAATGAGAAGTGTGGGGAGTGAAATTGGAATGTTAAGGGTGTACTTAGTGCGAATCACTTATATAGGGAAGTGGTGTGTGGATGAAAGGTGTGGATTGATAGGGTTGGTGTATGATGAACGGATGGGGTTCTGCAGGGGATGAGCACAAGGATCATCATCTTTATGAGGGAGATTGGTTCGGTCTTCATGGGTCTCATTCTTTCAATGTTGCATGGCACATTTCCCAATGCATTTCCCCTTGAGACATGTGTGTATTCTCCCTTCATGAAGTGGCCGAACCCTCCTCATTTAATTTTCCACTCAATCCACTTCAATACCCCTTTCTTCTCTCTTACAAAATAAAAGAATTGTGATTAAAAAAATATGTGTGGAAAGTGGTGGCAAAATTAAAAGAATAACTACTTTTTAAAGTTTTTGTTTTAACTAACTAAGTGCCATTCAATAGAGCAAACCAACTTACTAACTCAACATCCATGTGTGCAACATTGGCAACACCAAACTTAGTTTGGTACCGTGTGGTGTAAAAGATTTGTTCAAGGCCCCTAAGAGTGACATGATATGGGTTACATTGATGTTCTCTTAGTGTGCCTTGAACACCAAACTTGTTCTTCACTATATGTTGCACACAAGGATTCATTCAAGTCCATGTCAAGTTGATTTGAAATCCCTGAACCTTGCATTATTAACTACTTTTAAAAGCATGTAAAACATGGGTTGCCTCCCATGAAGTGCTTCTTTAGCGTCACTAGCTTGACGTTTTGTCTTTGTCATGGTGGTTGGTAATGCTTCAGATCTTTCCCTCTTGCAGTAGACCTATATCCATTGGCTTCATCAAGGATCTCTACATGTTCTAAGGAAAGAACTCTGTTAATGGTGAAGACCTTAGGTAACTGAGATGGGATAGTGGGGAGATGAGGTGGAATATCTGGGAAGTAGGCTGAGATCACTTTATCCCCCGGAGAAAAGTCCTCTGTAGGGATCTTTTTTTTCCTCCACCTCCTTGGTGCCTTCTTCTTTGTCCCTTTTGATGTTGTCTTGCTTTTTGTGACCTCCTCTTCTAAGGGAATTTAGTTACTGGTCTCATATGACTCTGGTGGTTTAGATTTCTCCTTATTTTCCTTGAGCTGTGACAGCTGTTGATTGCCTTGTTCTTTAACAAAGTGGTTTCCCAGAGGTGTTGGTTGTGCTTCAGTGCTTGCCTCCTCCCTCAGTATCTCATTATGATCTGTTTCTTGTGAGAGTTTGAAGACATTGAAGCTGAGTTGTTCATCATGGATCCTCAAAATTAGCTCCCCTCGCTCCACATCTATGAGTGCTCTGGCTGTAGCTAAGAACGGTCTTCCCAATATGATTGGGTAAGTGTGACTTTCTTCCATGTCCAAGATGACAAAGTCTGTGGGAAGGAAGTATTTTCCCACCTTCACCAGCATATTTTCAACCACTCCTACTGCTTGTTTTTGAGTTTTGTCAGCCAGCCTGATAACTACATCTGTGGGTATTATCTCATTGATCTGCAGCCTTTTCATAAGGGATAAAGGCATTAAGTTGATGCTTGCTCCCAAATCGCAGAGTGCTTTATCAAACATTGTTTCTCCTATGGCACAGGTGATGTGAAAACTCCCTGGGTCCTTCCTTTTTATAGGTAACTCTGGTTGAATGAGAGCACTGCACTCCTTATTCATCACTATTGTTTGTCCTTCCTTGAGTGAGCTTTTCCTGGTCAGCAGCTCCTTCATATACTTAATATATGAGGGCATTTGTTGGAGGGCCTTGATGAATGGTATGTTTACATGGAGGGATACAAGCAGGTCAAGAAACCTTGAGTATATTCTCTTCTCTACAGCACCATTGAGTAATTGGGGAAATGATGCATAGAGTTTCAGCAGCTCCTTCTGTGTCAGCTCTTTTTGTGAAATTTTGGGTTCTTAGTGATCCTTTTCCTGTTTCTTTGCTGATGTCTCCCCAAGTTGTTCTAATGGCTTGTTTTGCTTTTCCTCAATCTCCATATTACTTATAGTAACCATCTTGCAATCTTCCCATCTGACTTTCTTTGCTTCACCTCTCGGATTTTTCTCTTTGTCACTTGGGAAGTTATTAGTAGGTTTGGGAATCTTTTCAGATAAGTATCCCACTTGAAATTCCAGCCTCTTGATGGTGTCCCCCTGGTTCTTGATACTAGCTCGCACCTCCTCTTTGAATACCTTATTATCTTGAATCTCTTTGCATATGCCTTCAAGCAGAGTCTCAATTTTAGAGAGTCTTTCTTCAGATGATGGTGAGTTGAGAGTGGATGGGCGAGTTGGGTCATTTTGGTTTTGGTATGGATGTGGAGAGGTGTTGTTAGGGTGGTGCTGATATGATCTCTGTGTGGAATGTTGGTGAGCTGCATGGTTCTTGGGGTTGTGACATCTCTGATCTTGGCTTTGATCTTGTTGATTTCTCCACCCAAAGTTTGGGTGATTCCTCCAACTAGGGTTGTACGTTTTGGAGTAAGGATCATGGGTCTGCCTGGGTGAGTTTCCAATGTAGTTGGCTTGTTCTTGCTCCTCCTCTGCCTCAGCACTCACTCCCTCTTGGGTTGCTGATGAGGTGGTAATTGCTGCCACTTGGTTTCTCTCCATCTTCTTGGTGAGGTCAGCCAGCTGCTTGGTAATAAGCTTGTTTTGGGCCAACAGTGCATCCACATTGTTTAGCTCCATCACTCCTCTAGTGTTGCCTCTTTCAGAAGCATAGAAGTAGTCATTCTTCGCTACAGTCTCAATGACATCTATGGCTTCTTCAATGGTCTTCTTCTTGTTCAGAGATCCCCCGGATGAATGGTCTACTGCCTTCTTTGATTCATAAGAGAGGCCTTCATAGAAAATGTGTAGTTGCACCCATTCATTGAACATATCTGGTGGACACCTTCTTGTCAGGTCCTTAAACCTCTCCCATGCTTCATATAGAGTCTCACCATCCTGCTGCCTGAATGTTTGCACCTCAGCTCTTAGCCTGTTGATCCGTTGAGGAGGATAGAATCTTGCCAAGAATTTGTTCACCACATCTTCCCAGGTTGCTAAACTCTCCTTTGGGAAGGATTCCAGCCATTTAGATGTCTTGTCCTTAAGTGAGAAAGGGAACAGAAGTAGTCTATAGGTGTCAGGATGAACACCATTAGACTTCACAGTATCACATATCATCAGGAAGGTGGTTAGATGTTGATTGGGGTCTTCTTGGACACCTCCTCCGAATGAACAATTGTTCTGAACCAGGGTGATGAGTTGTGGCTTTAGTTCAAAGTTGTTGGCATGTATGGTTGGCCTTTGGATGCCGCTTCCACAGTTTTCTGGGTTTGGGTTGATGTAAGAACCCAGAACTCTTCTCTCTTGTCCGGCCTGATGCACTGGACCTTCTCTGCCATGGTTGTGAGCCTCTTCTTCATGATGGTTCTCCATGTTTTCATCCATGTCTGGTTCAAAGTACTCCTCCTCTTCCTCAGCACCAACTAATCTCTTTCCTCTTGCTTCCCTCCTTAATCTAAGGAAGGTCCTCTCAGGTTCAGAATCAAAGGAAGTTGAAGCCCCGCTTCTTCTCCCTGTCATACAACCAATAAGGCACAAGCAAGGAAATAGATGCTGAAAGTACTTTTGTTAAAATTGCTGTTAGTATGAGTGATGCAATATATCAAACAGTTAGTGGGTTAGTAAACTGAATGGTAAATAACTAAGAAACAGGAGTAGGGGGAGGGGAGGAAAATAACTAAAACTCAAAGTAATTAACTCAAATAGAAATTTAAATCAAACAAAAGAAAAATGCTCAATCTAGTTATCCTCCAATTTAGTCATTGTTGATACAAAATCAATCCCCGGCAACGGCACCATAAACTTGATAACACGGAAACTTGTCTCTCAACAATTTTCCTTCGGCAAGTATACCGAATTGTCGTCAAGTAAAAACTCACAATAGAGTGAAGTCGAATCCCACAGGGATTGATTGGTCAAGCAACTTTAATTAGAGGAATGTTCTAGTTGAGCGAAGAAGAATTTGTTTTGAGAGTTGCAGGAAATTAAATGGCAGGAAAGTAAATAGCAGAAAATGTAAATACTGGAAGTAAAGAGCTGAAAGTAAATGACGGAAAGTAAATTGCAGAATTGTAAATGGGAATGGGGAAGATGCTCATGAAAGTAAATTGCAGAAATTAAAGAATGGGTAAGATCAGAAATGGGGATTCATTGGGCTTAGGAAATGTTACATTCTCCGGATCAAGTTCATTTTCATCTCTTCCTCAATCAATGCATTCATTGATCTCCTTGGCAATCTTAGGTGATCGAATTCCAATTCCTTGGTAATTCAATCTCTCAAATCTTGATCAATAGCCAATTCCTTGGTCAATTGCTCATGAGAAGAGATGAAGTATGGTCACTGATTATACCACATGCATTCCCAAATCAAGTGTTGGTAGGATACCCAACCAAACCCAATTTGGTCCAACATGAGAAAGCATTTCTATCATGATCTCTTCATTCCTCTTCCAAGGTTCAGAAGAGATCCAAGTATGAATAGCTTCTTTTCCAAGATAACTACCCAATTGGATAAAGATTGAAAGCTTTCTAGTAAAATCAAGAGAAAAGATAGAAGAAGAGTAATGAAAATTAGTATTGATCCATCAAATTACAACAGAGCTCCCTAACCCAATGAAAGGGGTTTAGTTATTTATAACTCTGGAAATGGAAAACAAAGATGGAGAATACATCATGAAAACTAGAACTAGAAGTGCAGAGAAAGTAAATTATACAGAGAGTAGTTCTCAATTTCCCATCCCCCAAAAAGCTGCTTCCTGATACAAAACTACCCCTATATATACTACTCTTCTGATCTTCTAGTTGATTCTTCAAGTCTTGGATATGGGCCTTTGGATCTTGAGTTTGAAGCAGTTATCTTCTGTAGTGGGCTTAGCTTTACTTGCAGAGAGAAAGTGTGAAGTAGGAAGGGTCTTTAGCTCAGGACGTTAGTGGCGTTAATGTTAAGTGAGAGTGTGGGTTCGAGAACGTTAGTGACAATCACTTTTTTCACTAACGTTCCTCACCCAGGGATGATCCACGTTAACTTCAATGTTAGTGGCTCCAACGTGACCACTAACGTTGCCTCTTGGTCCTTCGCACACGTTATTGGGACTCACCTTTTCCAATAACGTTGAGAGTCCTCCCTCCCTACATTAGAGTTCACGTTAACTTAGTTAACGTGGCTCTTAGCGTAGGCTTGCCAATTCTTCGAGAACGTTAGTGACACTTACCTTTGTCACTAACATTCCAAGGTGCCCCTACTTCCCACGTTAGAGTCCATGTTAACTAAGTTAACGTGGCTTCTAACGTGGTAATGAGAGCCATCTCCAATATTAGTGACAAAGGTGAGTGTCACTAATGTTGGCTCATCATCCTATCCTCAACGTTAGCTTCCACGTTAACTAAGTTAACATGGAAGTTAACGTGGCTCATAGTGGCTTATTGTGGCTCATTCCAACGTTAGTGACAAAGGTGAGTGTCACTAACGTTGGCAATTTTTTGCTTTCTCCACGTTAACTTCCACGTTAACTAAGTTAACGTGGGAGTTAACGTAGCTCAAGGTGGCTTAGTCCAACGTTAGTGACGTTGGCCATTCTTTTGCTTCCCAACGTTAGAGTCCACGTTAACTAAGTTAACGTGGAAGCTAACGTGGCCAATATGAGCTTGGTCCAACGTTAGTGACAAAGGTGAGTGTCACTAACGTTGGCTCCATTTTCTTTCTTCCACGTTAGAGTTCACGTTAACTTGACTCTTAACGTGGGCTATGATGGCTTCGAGGGCGTTATTGGTGAGTACTTTTCTCATTAACGTTGCAAGCTAGCTCCCATTCCACGTTGGTGGTCACATTAGTTAGACTAACGTGGCTGCTAACGTGGCTCTTTCTTGCTTCCTTTGTCCTGAAATCAAGCAATAAAGTGCATCAAAGTTCTAATCCACATCATGAGACATGCATCATCCAATTTGTCATCTAATTCATGCAAAATTCTCATGAAATCATGTAAAGTGCACAATGTATGCTTAAATCAAGATGTAAGTGAAATTCTACCCAAAACTTGCTTATTTCCTAAGAAAATGCATGAAACTACCCTAAAACAGTAAAGAAAAGGTCAGTGAAACTGGCCAAAATGCCCTGGCATTAGCCATGCCTGGACCTTCATCACTTATGTATTTTCAACGGTGGAGTTTCTACACCTCATAGATTAAGGTATGGAGCTCTGCTGTTCCTCATGAATTAATGCAAAGTACTATTATTTTTCTATTCAATTCAAGCTTATTCTTATTCTAAGATATTTATTCGCACCCAAGAACATGATGAATGTGATGATTATGTGACACTCATCACCATTCTCACCTATGAACGCGTGCCTGACAACCACTTCTGTTCTATCTGCAATAGCTTAAGTGTGTATCTCTTAGCCTCCATTCCGAAAGATCGGAGTCTTTGTGGTATAAGCTAGAATCAATTGGCAGCATTCTTAAGATCCGGAAAGTCTAAACCTTGTCTGTGGTATTCTGAGTAGGATCTAGGATGGGATGACTGTGACGAGCTTCAAACTCGCGAGTGTTGGGCGTAGTGACAGAAGCAAAAGGATCAATAGATCCTATTCCAATATGAGTGAGAACCGACAGATGATTAGCCGTGCGGTGACAGCGCATTTGGACCATTTTCACTGAGAAGATGGACGGTAGCCATTGACAACGGTGATCCCCCAACATACAGCTTGCCATGGAAAGGAGTATGAATGATTAAATGAAGACAGTAGGAAAGCAGAGATTCAGAAGCAACAAGCATCTCCATACGCTTATCTGAAATCCCACCAATGCATTACATAAGTATTTCTATCTTTATTTTATATTTTATTTATATTTTAATTATCAAAACCTCATAACCATTTGAATCTGCCTGACTGAGATTTACAAGATGACCATAGCTTGCTTCAAGCCGACAATCTCCGTGGGATCGACCCTTACTCACGTAAGGTTTATTACTTGGACGACCCAGTGCACTTGCTGGTTAGTTGTGCAGAGTTGTGAAAAAGAGTTGAGATTACGATCGTGCGTACCAAGTTTTTGGCGCCATTTCAGAGATCACAATTTTGTGCACAACATTGCATACCATCCTCAGACTGATGGTCAATCGGAGGGGATGACATAAACCCTTGAAGATATATTGAGGGCTTGTGTGCTGGACCAACCGGCAAGTTGGGATCGTTATATTCCACTAGTGGAGTTTGCGTACAACAACAGTTATCATGCGAACATCGGAACGGCTCCGTATGAGGCTTTATATGGGAGAAAGTGCTAACCTCCATTATGTTGGTATGAAGTTGGAGTAAGTTTATTGGGGCCTGAAACCACATAGCAAATTAAGAAGATCCGCAATAGAATGCTTACCTCTCAGAGCCGCCAAAAAAGCTATGCCAATCAGAGGTGGAAACCTTTAAAATTTGACGAAGGAGATCATGTATTCCTTAAGGTTACTCCAACAACAAGAGTGGATAGAGTGATCAAGACAAACAAAACTAAGTCCTCGTTATATCAGTCCGTTTCAGATTTTGAAGAGAATGGGCCAATGGCATATCGGATAACTCTACCCTCGCATCTTTCGATCCTGCACAATGTATTTCACGTTTCGCAGCTTTGGAAGTACACTTCTGATACCAGCCATATTTTAGAACCAGAATCAGTTCAATTGAAAGAGGATCTGATGCTTCAAGTGATTCCGGTCTGAATTGATGATACCAGTATTAAACGGGTTGCACGAAAAAGAAGTTTTGCAAGTAAAGGTTGCTTGGAGTCGAGCTGGAATTGCGGAACACACCTGGGAACTTAAGTCAGAAATGAGGAATGACTACCCGCACCTATTTTCAAGTAACTAAATCTGAAATTTGAGGAGAAAATTCTTAATTAGGAAGGTAGGATGTAAATCCCGGGAAATTAATGAATAATTAGCTAATAAATTAAATAATTTTAAAGAAATTAGGAAATTAAATTTTATAGTTTAGGGAAGTAGAATATTAAAAATACGAATTTTGACACTAATTTGAAAGATTTTGGTCCAAAAAGGGCCAATGGGCCAAACCGGTTGGATCAGGCCCAAGGCCCAACATATATAAGGCAAAGCTCAGCCTTTCTTCCCCAAATTCATATGGGAATCACACTGAACATTGAAGGGGGAGGAATAAAAACTTGAACCCCAAATTCCATCTCAATTTTAATTCCACATATCTTCCAATCCGGAGCTCCAATCTCTGCACTGTTTGTGGCCACGCAACCACTGCATCGAGCTCTTCGAAACTATCCAAACAAAGTGGTAAGAAATTAGCTATTTCTCACCCAGTATCTTCCCCTTTAATTATGAAATTTGTAGTTAACGGGTATTGAAGACTTTAGTATTTTAATGTTTAGCATTGAACTAGCTTAAGAAAATTGTTGGGTTTTGTCTAAGCAATCCATGAGTGAGGTAAGAAATGTTAAATCCTTGTGAATTATTAAAATTTGGTAACCCTATGACTGATTATAATGAATTATGTGGTATTGGATTAAATTGTATGATTTGGAATCAAATTAATGGATGTTGGATGATTGATTTAAGGCTCGGAAGATGGGATATCGTTTGGTGAGCAAATTGGAGACTTGGAGCTTGTGGAAGGAGGGCATTTTGAGGTATTCTAAGCTTAGGGAGGAATCAACCAAGGTATGGTTTTAGTTTCTCATAGTTAATGTATAATGTTACGTGAAAATTTAGGCTAGTTAACCGTAGGATAAGTTGAATTATGTGAATGGTGCATGTTTAGTGGACATAATTAATGGATGTTGAGTGGATGTGAATTGTATTTTGAAATTAGTAAGTAGTTATCATTAATTATATATTGTGATGATTTTGGTGTAGTTGGAGTTGGTGAAATCATTTTATATATATACATATATGAATGTGATGAATGTGATATTGAGTTAACAATGAAAGATTAGTATTTTTGGTAACTAAACGATTGATGAGTAATGGGTTCATGCTTGGTGAGTTATGATGTTGCTTGAAATGGATTTGATTAGGATTTGGTTTGTTTCGGTTTCAAAAACTTGAGGTTTTGAGTTTTGGTAAAAACACAATTTTAACCAACTTTGACGCACTATAACTTGGCCCTCGGACCCTCAAATTTGGTGAAACTTGTCTTAAATAAAAATTGGGTCTGAGTAGAGTATGATGTTTGAAGAATAGACAAAAAATTATTTTTAACGAAAAAATTATGCACGTTCGAAGTTTGGGCCTAAAAACAGGATTCTACCGAAAGTGTTAAAAACTAAGAAATCTGATATGCGTGCGTACGCACGCTATTGTGTGCACGCATGGACCTGAGCGAAGTGGGGCACTCGTGCATACGTACGAGGGAGTATGCGTAGGGATTTTGCAAGTTGTGCATACGCACACTATGATGTGTATGCACAGGCAAGGAAGGTTTTCTAGTGCGTGCGTACGCATGGGAAGGAAATTTCGTCTGGTACGTGCGTACGCACAATACCATGCGTATGCATGATTCCCTGTTTTGTACTAAAAATTCTGTTTTTAAATGTTCGACCTTCCCAGCAAGCTTGTGACCCTCCGAAACTAATGTTTTGTTAAAAATTCATAAATTTTGAACTTTCAAACCTCTAAAAACTCTGTTGAACGTCCATAGGCTAGGTCTTAGGCTACAGAATATGAGTAAGTATCTTGAGGGAGCTAGTTTTGATCTCGAAGGAGACTTGAGAAATGTATGATCGACTTGATGAGATGTTAAAAGTGATGAATGAGACATGATTTAAGAATGATATTGATATTAATGAATTATGTTTGACATATTCGTATGACTTATATAATTGAATGAGCTAAAACACGGGTTTCCCTGGGTGAATGCAGTGGCTTATAACCATTTGCTCCAGGTTGAGACCCGATGCTCTGTTAACTCTTTGTTGCAAGATGTGACCAGACACTTTAACTCCATGGGTTCCCCCATGGGCATGCATATATATATTAATTTAAGCTTGGGATTTTCTCCGTGGATATTTTTTAGCTTGGGGATGCATGCACAGAGGGTTTGTACAAGGTTAGCTACCAAGACATATCAGGTTGGCTATACAACTGACAGATGAGACTAATCAGCTACAGGACATGCATACATCATGTGAATTTGAATGTTTTGCTTGAGTGTTAATTGTTTTGGTTTGCTTAACTCTGCTTATCTGCTACTTGTTCTTCTTGTTGTAATTGTACCTCTGTTTGTGTTTTCTTTGTTTGATTTGCCTGTGTATGTATCTGAGAGACCATATTCTGGAGGAGGAGTGTTGAGGGTTGTTCCATTGGTGATTCAGAGGTTTGGAGGAGACAGAAGGTGCAGAGTTAGACTAGGGCTAGAATCCCTTAGTCAGATTACCTATATTATTGCTTTAGAATAAATTTTTAAGATTAATATGAGCATTGAAGTTCAAGGATTGCCTCTGGCTTTCATGGGACCTTATACATTATCTTTGCGGGCACCATTACCAAGCTGAGAGCCCCCAATTCTCATTCCATACATATTTCTACTGTTTTTCAGATGTAGGTTGAGAGGCACCTCATTGATCGTCTGGAGACCCTCCTTACAAGCGAAGAACTATCTTTTGGGTTGTCATATTTTGTTTTAAGCTATTTATATATGTATATAGATTCTCTGAATGTATATTTTATATTTTGTGCTCTTAGAGGTTGCTTTTGGAGAAACAAGTGCTTTCTTCAGATTTTGGGTTATGTGTGTGTGTGTGTGTGTGTGTGTGTGTGTGTATAGTCTGGCAGGCCTTAGCTTCGCAGGTCAAGTTTGGAGCTTAATATCTGTATCTTTGGAACTCTGATATATATATATATATATATACATATATCTCTCTGTGTGTGTGTGTGTGTTATCTTTACTGTTGATTGCGTTTATCTGGCTTGCGTGTATCTTTCTGAGTGTGACATGATTTTTTATTTTCGCTTTTGTTTTGCTTCTTCTTCAAGGCTCTTAGATATGAATTCTTTCAACTATATTTATATACTTCTTTTTCTTTTAGAGGTCGTAATAACTCGCCACTCTACTTTACGACTTAAGTGCATCTGTGTGGTAGGGTGTTACAACATCGAGGTTTTAATCGAGGTCGTCACCCATATCCTCGAGGAAGGGCCAGAGGAAATTAAGGTGGAAAGTATGTATGCCAAACAAAGGCAGAAAGACCATTGACCTCAATGGACAAGGGGGTAACTCCTTTTATTCATACTCAAATAATTTTTTCGTCTGATGGAGAAATCTATTCCAAAGGGAATCCTTCGCCAGCTAAGGGGGAGAAGGGTGATAAACTCCCTTTGTAGGGTTTATCTAGTGTTGAATTTAGAACATTTTGATAACCTTTCCTCACATTTATTCAATGAAATAGCATTATTTTGTGATTGTCTCCGTACTTGTGCTTAGATGTAAAAATATGCTTTTTTAGACCTTTAATTTGATAGTTTTAACCTTCCTTTGATTCCACTATATGCCTTGATGTGTTTGCTAGTGATTTCAAATTGAAAAAGGCTAGGAAAGGATCAAAGGAGTTAAAGGAAAGCATACAAAGTGGATAAATCATGAAAAGGCAAAGATTTAGAAAAAGCCCATGGGGGCGCGCGCGCACTAGCGCCTACGCGCGGATTGCGAACTGCTCCATGGACGCGTACGCGCACTGTACGCGTACGCGCTGAAGGCCGCACATGATTTTTAAAGAGAAACTCGTGCCTGGTGATTTTGGAGGGTTTCTGGCCCCATTTGGAGCTGAGTTTTTGGCGGGAAAAAGTTAAATAGACCAAGAAATGAAAGGGGAGGCATCTAGACATTCATACACACACTTTAGGCTAGTTTTAGTTAGTTTTAGAGAGAGAAGCTCTCTCTTCTCTCTAGAATTAGGATTAGGATTAGGTTTAGTTCTTAGATCTAGGTTTTAATTTCATGCTTTCATCTACTTCTTCTTCTTAATTCTTTGTTGTTACATTCATCATTCTTCTATTGTTTGTTATAATTTCTTCTACTTTGTTTGTAGATCTACTTTTGTTCATTCTATTTTCTTTCAATTCAATTTGAGGCAATTCATGATAATTGTGTTTCTTTTGATTGTTGTTATTAACTTCTTGCAATAATTGTTGTTAGATTTCATTGTTGTTGCCAATCTACTTTGTTTTTCTTTTATGCCTTCCAAGTGTTTGACAAAATGCTTGGTTAGAATTTAGTATTGATTTTATTCCTCTTGGCCTAGGTAGAGTAATTAGTGACACTTAAGTTATCTAATTCCCTTGATGATTGATAATTAGAAGTTGCTAATTGATTTAGATACCACTAAAGCTAGTCTTTCCCTTGGGAGTTGGCTAGGACTTGTGGAATTAAGTTGATTCATCCACTTGACTTTCCTCCATGGTTAGAGGTTAACTAAGTGGTAGCAATGGACAATTCTCATCACAATTGAGGAGGATAATGAGTATAGGACTTCTAATTCTCGTAACCTTGCCAAGAGCTTTTCTTAGTTGTTAGTTTATTTCTTTTGCAATTTACATTCCTTGTTCCTTAACTCAAAAACCCCAAACATACTTCATAACCAATAACAAGACACTTCATCGTAATTCCTAGGGAGAACAATGATAAACCATTATTTTATGGTTTATATTGTGTTTAATTGTGTGGTTTTATCAAATCTTTACCCACTTATTCATTAAATTAGCATGTATTTACAATTCCTTCCCAAAATTACCCCATGGTTGAAAACTGCTTCCTAGAGACTTTTAATTATGTATTTTAATTCTCCTTTATTCCATTCGATACCGTGATCTGTGTGTTAAGTGTTTCAGGCTTTATAGGGCATGAATGACTTGGAGATTGGAAAGGAGGCTTGCAAAAATGGAAGGAACACAAGAAATTGAGGAGATGACCAGCAAGAAGTGACGCGGACGCATAACTCACGCGACCGCACGAAATAGAAGAAATTACAGTGACGCGCTCGCGTGCCTGACGCGAACGCATGGATTGGAAACTGCACAAGTGACGCGAAGGCATGGACGACGCGCACGCGTGGCAAGGCAAGACGCTGGATGACGCGAACGCGTGGATGACGCGATCGCGTGACGTGCGTGATCTGCAGAATCTGCAGAATTCGCTAGGGGCGATTTTGGGCCCTGTTTTGACCCAGTTTTTGGCCCAGAAAAGCATATTAGATCCAGGGAACATGCAGAGACCAGCAACAGCATTCATTCCGCATAGTTTTAATTTTTAGATCTGATTTTACTCCTCTTCTAGGTTTACTCTCTACACATTCATAGTTCTTAGGCTTTTGATTTTATTGCCTTTTGGATTGGGATATTGAGAAGAGTTATTACCTCTGGCAAGACTTCATCATTCTAGTTTGTTTCCTTACTTGTCACTTACTCTTTCATATCCTTAGTTTATTCAGAGTTACTATTGGATTATTTTTAGAATTTATTAATACAAGAACTATTTTTATTTTTATTGATCCCTTTGATTATTATTTATCATGTCTTTCTTTATTTTCCTTTCTTATTTCATGAATTTCACAATCATAATGAGCGAGTAGTTCCATAACTTGATTGGGAGTTGATTGAAAGGAGGACCTTGAGTTGGATGCTCAAGAGTAAAATTATAATTGGGATTAGCGTTGGGTCGCCATCTAATCACTGACACTAATCCTTCCCAAGGGAGAGGATTAGAACTTGTGAATAGAAACTAACTTCCAACTTGCTTGACTTTCCTTTATCTGGTAAAGGATAACTGAGCAGACAACCTTCAATTATCAATTGAACTTGAGAGAACTCCATCAAGGATAGGGCTTCCAACTAATCTACTCCCGGTCAAGGTTTTTATTTAAATTACATAAATTCTCTGATTTAATTTCCTGTCTATCAAACTCAAACCCTTTTGGAAAACATCTGATTAATAAAATAGCACATCTTTCTGCAACTCGTTGGGAGACGACCTGGGATTCATACTTCCAGTATTTTAATTCTAATTTTGTGACAACCCTTTTTAAATTGATAAGCGGAATATCGGTTGGTTGAGAACTATACTTGCAACGTATCTCTTATAATAATTTCTTAACTCGCCAATTTCTGCCACGTCAATTTTTGGCGCCGTTGCCGGGGAGTTGCAATAGAGTGCTAAGTTATTGATTGGAATTTATTTATTTGTATTTTATTTTATTTTCGTTACTATGAGCTGCATGTTTCTTTCGTTAAATGACGCGTTCACTTCCTGATCCAAGCTTGCCAGTATTTGATCCTGAGATTGAAAGAACTATTTCACGTATAAGGCAAGCTCGGCGTCGGTTAGTCCTCTCCGAGGGCGAATCTGAAACGTCACTTGAGGAAGAAACAAGCTCCCTTTCTACTGATTCAGTTGATTTACGTGCAGGTGACATGGCAGCACCTAGGAGAGTTACTATCCAGGAGGCTGGAGCCCCTGATTTCACACTGTAACCGTTTCAAGCACATCACCCAACGGTGGCTACAGATTTTGAAATAAAGACTGCACTGCTCAACTTAATGCCTAAGTTTCATGGCTTACCTGCTCAAGAGCCTATCAAGCACCGTAGGGATTTCCAAGCAGCCTGTTCTACTATCAGGCGTGATGGTGCAGATGAAACTTCTATTTTGTTAAAAGCTTTCCCATTTTCTCTTGAGGGAAAGGCGAGAGAGTGGTACTACACTCAACCCGCAGCAACTGTTTCTGACTGGGATACGCTTAGAAGAGAATTTTTGGAAAAGTTCTTTCCAGCTAAAGTTACTGATAAACTGAGGAAAGACATTTCCATGATTGTTCAGGACGAGTCCGAGACTCTCTATGAATACTGGGAGCACTTCAACAATCTTCTGGAAGCATGCCCCCACCATATGATTGACAAGATAGTGTTGCTCGGCTACGTCACACAGGGCATGAGGCCCCAAGATAAGACCACATTGGAAAGTGCTACCAATGGGTCTATGAAAAAGTACAAAACTACTAATGAGGCATGGCAATTGATCAGTGACTTGGCTGAATATACTAGGAATCACAGGCAGAAACAAAGCCTGGCGAAGGCCGTTGCAGAAGTATCCTCTAACAGAGAGACTGCTGCTCTAACTCAGAGTATCTGTGAAATGACCAACTTGCTGAAGCAGATGCAGTTGAGTCAACAACAAGCTCAGCAAGCTCAGCCCCCTCCACCACAGCAAAGCCAACAGTTGGTTCCACAAAGAGTATACGGGATCTGTGCTGATTGTAGCCATTATACTGATGAATGTCCGCAGCTCCAACAGGAAGACAACACTGTGGCAGCCACTCATAACTTCTATGACCGTTCCAATCAAGGATACAATCAAGGTGGTAGCTACAACCATGGATGGTAGGACAATTCAAACCAAGGTTGGAGAGATAATTCTAACCAGGGCTGGAGGGACAACAATAACAGAGGAGGCAGAGACAATCAGGGAAATCAGAGGTGGAATAATAACAACAACAGGCAGTAGAACCAAAACCAACCTTACAGAGCACCTCACCTGAGGCAATTCCAAGGACCACAACACAACCAACAACAGACTTCTCAGATCACTTATCCCTCTTCATCTTCTAATGATGAGTTACTACAATCTATTGATCGGAGATAGCAGGCTATGGAAAACAACCTTACTTCTACTCTAAATGGTCTGAACTCTACCTTGCAAGCTCTTGTATCACAGATTGGATCACTAAATAACTCCAATAACCAGCCTTTGAGCTCCAGCAGAATCTCCTCTCAACCATTGCCCAATCCAAAGGGTGGCATCAATGCCATCACCCTAAGGTCCGGAACCACATTGCAAGAGAAGAATCAGGAGGAGCCAATCCCATCAGAACATGCCTCAGCTAAAGAGGTAGTGGAAGTAGAGGATGCTGAAGAGGAAGAGGACATACAAGACATGGTTGAAGAAGAAGAAGCTCAACCACAGAAGGAAGTACCAAAGGAGGCAGACTCTGTAGGAAATGCCCTCCCTATTCCATTTCCACAAATTGCACGGAAGCCCAGGAAGCAGATGGAACTTGATCCCAAAATGATAGAAATATTCAAAAAGGTTGAGCAGATAATTTATACGCTTTTTGGCATTATTTTTACATAGTTTTTAGTATGATTTAGTTAGTTTTTAATATATTTTTATTAGTTTTTAAATAAAAATCACACTTCTGGACTTTACTATGAGTTTGTGTGTTTTTCTGTGATTTCAGGTATTTTCTGGCTGAAATTGAGGGACTTGAGCAAAAATCTGATTCAGAGGCTGAAGAAGGACTGCAGATGCTGTTGGATTCTGACCTCCCTGCACTCAAAATGGATTTTCTGGAGCTACAGGAGTCCAAATGGCGCGGTCTCAATTGCGTTGGAAAGTAGACATCTAGGGCTTTCCAGAAATATATAATAGTCCATACTTTGCTCGAGTTTAGACGACAAAAACTGGCGTTCAACGCCAGCTCTCTGCCCTATTCTGGAGTTAAACGCCAGAAACAGGTTGCAAAGCAGAGTTAAACGCCAGAAACAGGTTACAAACTGGTGTTTAACTCCAAGGAAGACCTCTACACGTGAAAGCTTCAATGCTCAGCCCAAGCACACACCAAGTGGGCCCGGAAGTGAATTTCTGCATCATTTACTCATTTCTGTAACCCTAGTAACTAGTTTAGTATAAATAGAACTTTTTACTATCATGTTAAAAGGGGGGATCTTTGATTAGTCTTATGCGATCTTAGACCTTTATGGGGTCTGGCCTCTCGGCCATGCCTGGACCTTGTTCTTATGTATTTTCAACGGTAGAGTTTCTACACACCATAGATTAAGGTGTGGAGCTCTGCTGTTCCTCATGAATTAATGCAAAGTACTACTGTTTTTCTATTCAATTCAAGCCTATTTTTCTCTAAGATATTCATTTGCACACAAGAACATGATGAATGTGATGATTATGTGACGCTCATCATCATTCTCACTTATGAACGCGTGCCTGACAAATACTTCCGTTCTACATGCAAACAAGCTTGAATCTCTTAGCCTTCTGATCGTGAGATCAGAGTCTTCGTGGTATAGGCTAGAACTATTGGCGGCCATTCTTGAGATCCGGAAAGTCTAAACCTTGTCTGTGGTATTCCGAGTAGGATCCGGGAAGGGATGGCTGTGACGAGCTTCAAACTCGCGAGTGCTAGGCGTAGTGAAGACGCAAAAGGATTACTGAATCCTATTCCAGTATGATCGAGAACCGACAGATGATTAGCCGTGCGGTGACAGCGCATCTTGGACCATTTTCACTGAGAGGACGGGAAGTAGCCATTGACAACGGTGATGCCCTACATAAAGCTTGCCATGGAAAGGAGTAGGAATGATTGGATGAAGACAGTAGGAAAGCAGAGGTTCAGGAGGAATAAAAGCATCTCTATACGCTTATCTGAAATTCTCACCAAGGAATTACATAAGTATCTCTATCCTGTTTTATATTTTAATTATATTTTAATTATCAAATATCCATAACCATATGAATCTGCCTGACTGAGATTTGCAAGATGACCATAGCTTGCTTCAAGCCGACAATCTCCGTGGGATCGACCCTTACTCACGTAAGGTTTATTACTTGGACGACCCAGTGCACTTGTTGGTTAGTTGTGCAAAGTTGTGACAAATAACTAAAATTATGAACGTGCGCATTAAGTTTTTGACGCCGTTACCAAGGAATGAACGATCACGATTTTGCACACCATCTATATATGATACTTTGAGGCTCCCTCCCTTAAAAAGGTCGGCAGCTCATTTTGTGTTAGCAGATAAAAGCATAATTACAGTGGTTGGAATTGCTGAAGATGTATTAATGAGCATTAAGGGGATCACATTTTCCATTGACTTCTACATCCTGGAAATGCCCCCTAATGACTTAGGAAGGCCATCATCAATCCTGCTTGGAAGACCATTCCTGAAGATTTCAAAGTTCAAGCTGGACGTATTTTCTAGAACTTATTCCGTTGAAATAGATGGCAGAATAGTGAAATTCAGTTTAAATGGAGCTATGGAGCACCCTCTGGATGACCTTTCTATCTCCCAGTGTGACATCATAGATGAAACTGTGGCTGAAGTTCACCAGGAGGAGTTAGAAGAGAAGTACACAGGACAAGGTCCAAGTGTGGGGACACTTTTAGAGGACAATGAGGGTACTTTTCCATTATCACCAGCCCCAGATAATCCAGAGCCTGACCATGAACAGAAATTAGAATTAAAGCCCCTCCCTTCACACCTCAAGTATGCTTACCTTGAGGACAAGCAGAAGTTTCCAGTTATCATTGCAAAGGAACTCACTTCCCAACAAGAAGAACAGCTACTCAGTGTGCTGAGGAAACACAGAAAAGCAATTGGATGGAGCTTGGCAGACATAGAAGGCATCAACCCTCAAGTTTGTGAGCACAGAATATTTTTAGAAGAGGGAGCTAGGCCTGTTCGTCAACCCCAGAGAAGACTGAATCCCATTATCTTGGGGGTTGTCAAAAAGGAAGTGACCAGACTACTTGAGGCGGATATCATCTACCCCATCTCAGACAGTGAATGGGTAAGCCCAGTACAAGTGGTACCCAAGAAGTCTGGAGTCACTACCATGAAGAATGAGCATGGAGAGCTCATAGCAACCAGAGTACAGAACGCCTGGAGGGTCTGCATTGATTACAGGCGCCTCAACCAGGCCACTCGTAAGGATCACTACCCCCTTCCATTCATTGACCAAATGCTGGATCCGCCTGTCAGGTAATTCACATTATTGCTTTTTAGATGGTTACACAAGCTATTTCCAGATTCATATAGCTCCTGAAGATCAGGAAAAGACTACTTTTACATGTCCTTTTGGGACTTATGCTTATAAGAGAATGCCCTTTGGCTTGTGCAATGCACCAGCTACTTTCCAAAGGTGCATGATAAGTCTTTTCTCTGACATTATTGAGGACTGTATGGAGGTTTTTATGGATGATTTTAGCGTTTACGGTGATTCCTTTAGCCTTTTCTTAGATAGTTTATCTAGAGTATTAGATAGATGTGTCAGTACAAACCTTGTATTGAATTTTGAAAAATGTCACTTTATGGTAAAACAAGGGATTGTACTAGGACATGTTGTGTCTAATACTGGCATTTCTGTAGATCCAGCAAAGGTGGAAGTTATTTCTAGTTTACCTTACTCCTTCTCTGTGAGGGAAGTCCGTTCGTTCCTTGACCATGCAGGTTTTTACCGGAGATTCATTAAGGACTTTAGTAAGGTAGCACTACCCTTATCCAGACTACTGTAGAAAGATATTGAGTTCGAGTTCAGTGAGGATTGCAAACAAGCGTTTGATAAGCTGAAGACCGCCCTGACTCAAGCTCCAATTGTGAGAGGACCAGACTAGAGCCAGCCATTTAAAATCATGTGCGATGCTTCCAACCATGCAGTAGGAGCAGCGCTGGCTCAGCGTGAAGGTAAGGACCCTTTTGTAATTGCTTATGCATCTAAGACTTTAGACACAGCTCAGTCTAATTACACTGCTACTGAGAAAGAGCTTCTTGCTATTGTTTTTGCTCTGGATAAATTCCGAGCCTATTTACTTGGTACTAAAGTAGTAGTGTACTCAGACCACGCAGCTATAAAGTATTTATTAGCTAAAAAGGAGTCCAAACCAAGGCTTATACGTTGGATACTGCTACTACAAGAATTTGATTTAGAAATTAAGGATAGGAGTGGTAACCAGAATCTAGTGGAAGACCACTTGAGTCGCC
Source organism: Arachis hypogaea (assembly GCF_003086295.3). Lineage (NCBI taxonomy): Eukaryota > Viridiplantae > Streptophyta > Magnoliopsida > Fabales > Fabaceae > Arachis > Arachis hypogaea. The sequence continues at coordinate 77,042,607 of NC_092046.1, read as the reverse complement.
TTTAGCACATTAAGGGTACCGCCACTCCTATAAATGATAATTTCCCATTTGATAACTTACAAGCAGTATCTGAAGTAGTCCCTTGGTATGCGCCTGTAGCTAATTATCTAGTTAGCTGCACCTTTCCTCCAAACTTTACTAAGCATCAAAGAGACAAGCTGAAAAGCGAGTCCAAATATTATATATGGGATGACCCATATTTATGGAGATGTGGCACTGGCCAGGTAATTAGAATGTGTGTGCCTCAATCAGAATTCCAGTCCATTTTAGAGGCCTGCCACTCATCTGAGAGTGGATGACATTTTGGCCCTCAAAGAACAGCTAGGAAAATTTTAGACTGTGGATTCTGGTGGCCTACTCTTTTTAAAGACGCTGCTGAATTTTGTAAATCTTGTTCCCTATGCCAAAGGTTTGGTAATATATCCAAGAGGGATGAGATGCCTCAACAGACTATACTTTTCTGTGAAATTTTTGATGTGTGGGGCATCGACTTCATGGGTCCATTCCCAAATTCTAATGGTCATTTTTATATATTGTTAGCTGTAGATTACGTTTCTAAATGGGTGGAAGCAATTCCTACCCGCACTGATGATGCTAACACTGTTGTTTCCTTTGTTAGAAACCATATTATTTATCGCTTTGGATCACCACGAGCAATTATGAGCAATCAAGGCACTCATTTCTGTAACAGGAAACTAACAGGATTACTGAAGAAGCATGGGATAGTTCATAAAGTGGCAACAGCCTACCATCCCCAGACTAATGGACAAGCTGAGGTGTCTAACAGAGAGATAAAGAGTATATTGCAGAAGATAGTCAAACCTCATAGAAGAGACTGGAGCAGCAGGCTACAAGATGCACTCTGGGCATACAGAACAGCATACAAGACACCCATTGGGATGAGTCCCTTTCGCTTAGTTTATGGAAAAGCCTGTCACCTTCTAGTTGAGGTAGAGCACAAAGCCTTTTGGGTAGTAAAAGAGTGCAATATGGGATTTGAAAAAGCTGGAGCTGAAAGGAAGTTACAACTGCAAGAATTAGAAAGCCTTCGCCTAGAAGCTTATGAGAACTCAAGGCTGTACAAAGTAAAGATGAAGGTTGTGCATGATAAGCACATCAAGAGGAGAGAGTTCCAACCTGGGGACTTTATCCTCCTTTACAACTCTAGACTGAGGCTCATGCCAGGCAAGTTAAGATCAAGATGGGAAGGTCCATATAGAGTAGAAAAGACTGAGCCATACGGAGTCTTCCATCTGAGTCATCCTTCAAGCTCTGAATTCATCAAAGTTAACGGGCATCGCTTAAAGCTATATCATGGTGAGAAGGCAACGAAACCCAAGGAGCTAGAGATCTTCCTCTTGGAGGATCCACCCACAGCAGAAGACTAAGCTAGTGGAGTGTCCAACTTAAGGACGTTAAAGCAAAGTGCTAGGTGGGAGACAACCCACCATGGTATGATCGTTCCTTTCTCTCTTCTTAATTTTCTTTTTTCAATAACTCTTCTCAATTATTCGTGCATTGAGTTTGTATCTTCATCTGCACATTTGCATATTTTTTTAAAAAAAAAGGGCTCGCGACGCGACAGCGTCGCCGACGCGTCCGCGTCGCAGGTGAGTAAGAAAGAAAAATAAATCGAACAGAAAGTCACGTGGGAGCGTGGCCGGAGGTGTGCCTTTGGCACAAATTGATCCACGTGACCGCATCACTGACGCGTCTGCGTCATGTGGGAAAAATGCCTCCCACACGTTCGCGTCACCCACGCGGACGCGTGATCTGGAAATCGACGTAAGAAAGGGTGCCTGGCCAAAAGTTGTGCTGGAATGGGGCTGGACTGGCGCTAGACGCACAAGCCTTACCACGCGAACGCGTGCCCCACACGTCCGCGTCGCATTCCAATATTGGCCACCCACGCGATCGCGTCAACCACGCGACCGCGCACCCTGGAATTTGGCAATAATGAGTTTTGAACAGAGAGTTGTGCGAGCGAGAGGCTGCCCTCGTGCCAGTAGCACAACACGAGTCACGCGTCCGCGTGACCGACGTGATCACGTCGATTCATATAAGCGCCATCCGCGCGAACGCGCACCCCATGCGTCCGTGTCGCTTGCGCCGCACAGTTTATCCGAATCTGCTAACATATCTTATCTTTCTCTTCCCCTAATCCTACTTTTTCTTTTCCCTCATTATTTTCTTCCCCTTTCTTCTTCTTCCTTCTTTCTCACTTTCTACTTTTTCTCTCTCACCATCATTAACAAGGTTTTTCTTTTCTTCTTCCCTCCTTACTTCTCTATTCTTCTTCTTAATTTATGTTTTCTTCTTCTTCTTTTCTTTTTCTTTTTACTTGCATTATCCATGTTTTTTTTCTTTCTTTTTCTTTTAATTGGTGTTAGAAATTTAGTAGGGTCATTATTATTCCTTATGATTTGCTTGTGGATTGTTGCAAAATTGTTTGGCAATTATATATTAATTTTTAAGGGTTGCTTGCATGTTCAATTTAATACATTCAATAACTTATTCACCATGCATGCTATGTGTTTGTGAAAATGCCCGTATGGCATTGTGCACTTTTTTTTCGATATCTTTTATTCTACTACTCTAAATACTTGCTTTTCCAAAAACCCTTCTTTTATTTTGTTATTTAAATATAATTGTCGTTACAAACAAATTATCATTTTGAAAGGCTTGGTAATCTAACTTGGACATTGAATGCTTGATCTATGCTACTCATGCCTTTGTCTGCATGCCAATAAACACCTTGCATTTAATTGTCATCATATGCACGTGCTATATTTCCATAGTTGATTTCTCACATGTATCATGACCATGTGTTAACATCATTCATCTTTAATGTGAACTGATTACCTCCTTTCCCGCCTTCTACCTTGCTCCAAACCTTGACATTTTAACATATTTTCCCTTTTCTTTCTTTTAGGATGGCCACCAAGAAAGGCAAGGAGAAAGCTACTCCCAAATCAACAGCAAGGAGAGGAACCAAACGAGCTCTAGTGGCAGAGCCATCTTCAACTGCAGTCAAGCCCTCAACAAAAAGAATTAAGAGGATTATTATGGTTGATGACAAAGAGAAAGCCTTCCCAGCAAAGGACACTGCACGATTTACCAATCGCTACTATGAGCAGATGTTCCCCATCCTGGCAGAAAGGAGTTACAACAACGAATACCTTCTTATCCTCCTAACCCGTATTGCTGAATTTGTTGAGCCGCAAATTGAATGAAGACAATGGGGTTTCCTTCAGAGACAGCCACGGCAGGTCAATCTTTCCTGGGTAGTCGAGTTCTACTCTAATTTCCACTTGCCAACCCTGCAGTCTGTCTACGTCCGTCAAAAACAAGTCCCCATTACAGAAGAGGCCATTCAACGAGCTCTAGATCTCCCCCTTACTCCAGAAGGACTAGACACATTTCAAGAAGCTTCACTCAAGCACCAGATGTACCAATTTGACTAGGACGCTGTTCTCAGAGTTATCGCACTACCTGGCAGCAGATGGATCTATGGATACCATCGTTCCCGACCTAAGGGAATATCGGCTTCTGCACTTACCTTGGAGGCTCGCATATGGGCACAGATTATGTCCCATTACGTCTTTCTGAGCACTCACGAGTCCTCCTTCACTGCAAACATGGCCGTTCTACTATGGTGCATCCTTACGAACCAGCCTCTGAACCTACCAAGACACATGCGGAATGCCATGGGACACGTACAAATTGCGAGTAACTTACCTTTTCCCGCCTTGGTCTCAGATCTTGTCTCAACAGCCGGAGCCTTCTACAGAGCTGGGGACACTAAAGCCATGCTTCCACGGGATGATCAGTACGTCCCTAATGGGAAATATATCAGATCTCCAGCCGTAACTACAAGCCATCCCACTGAACCAGCTGAAGACATTCCTCCTTCAACACTACAAGCACCAACAACAAACCAACTGCTCCATCAGATACTTGAGAGGTTGGATCGGCAGGAACACAAAGCAAAGCTAAGAGAGCGCCATAACAAGCGCCGATTCACATAAGAATCCTTTTTTGGATTGATGAAGGAAAAACTGAAGTGATAAAGGAAGATTTAAGTCTTTATGTTGAGTAGATCCATGTTGACGTTAAGGTTTGTAATGACAAAATAAAACCACTTAATGTTGACAGGATGCTCAATTGTTACAATTGTGAAGGCTGTTTATTAACTTTATAAGGGCTTAATGTGAAGCTGCGCCACCTAAAGCTTGATTACAACCCGACTGGTTGGGAGTAGAGGTCGAGAACTCAGTTCGATTATGTCTTGTCATGACTGATAAATAAGATATATCAAACTATTTATGTTTCTTAAAAAATTATTTAGATAGTTTAAGTGTCTCTCATGTTAGAAAGGATTAAGGACTATTTATCGAAAGCACCTGTAACGGCAATAGTCTGCCCTTTCGAACCTTTAAAATTGTATGTTGCGGCTTCAGCAAATACTATTGGTTGTATGCTGGTTCAAAATGATGAGGAACGACGTGAAAGGACAATTTATTACCTAAGTCGATTGTTGTCTGATATCGAAACGAGATATTCTACAATCGAAAAACTGTGCTTTTTCTTTTATTATGCTTGCACAAAATTAAAGTGTTATATGGTTGCAAAAACTATTCAAGTTGTTGCACAAACTGATCTGGTTAAGTATATGTTGTCTTACCCGATACTAAGAGGTTGATTGGGAAAATGGATTCTTGCTTTAACTGAGTTTGATTTGCAGTACGTCCCGGATAAGGCCGTTAAAGATCAAGTCATTGCAGTTCTTTTGGTTAATCGACCAACTAATCTTAATGACCAAGAAACAAATATTATTAATATTGAGTCTGAACCTTGGAAGCTATATTTCGATGGGTTGAAACATAAGGATGGATTGGTGTCAGCATTTTGATTATATCTCCAAAGGGAATTCCATCAAAATTTTTCTTCGAATTAAAGTATCCTTGATTGAATAATATAGCTAAATATGAAGCTTTGATATTAGGTTTAGAAATTTTGGTTAACAAGGGAGTACTGGATGTTCAGGTATTGAGAGATTCTCAGTTAGTCTTAAAGCAATTGTCGAAAGAGTTCAAATGTAATAATAAAAAATTACAAAAATATTTATCGACAGCTGATGAGCGAATTGTTATGATGGTATAGAATTTTCTCAATTGAATGAATTCTTGTTGCAAGTATAGTTCTACACCAACAAAAAATCCTCCCAATCAAAAATATTAGTTGTCACAAGTGCAAACCCCAATAAGAATTAACCGGAGTATTTAGACTCCGGGTCGTCTCACAAAGAATTGTAATGAAGTGGTCAATTATTGGCTATGAAAATACAAAGGGGGTTTGATTGATAGAAGGGGTGAGAAATTAAATGGGCAAGAAAGGTAAATCAAGCAAACAATTAAAGGAAGCAAGTAAAGAGGAGAGACATTCATGGCAAGGGTTGAGATCATAGGCTTTCTATCCTAGTCATACAATGATCAATTCATCTTATTTAGTCAACTCCAACAAATAGAAGAAGGTATCATGTCATCTTCACATAGGGAGAATGTCAAACAAGACTAATCAATCATATCACAATAATAAACAAGAATTTATCTCATTTCGTCATCCCCAATATTGGAAGAAGGTGTAAGTTATCTTCCATGAGAGAAAGTCAAACAAGACTAGTTAATCTCAAGTCAAACATCCTAATCAACTCACTAATTGAATTAGCAAAAAATTAGAGTCATTGAGAATGATATTAACTAACAACTCTAGATCACCAACATGAGTTAGGTTTTCATGACTCAATATTGCCTAATTACTCTTTCCAAGCCAAGAATGCTCAAAATCTACTCTAAAGCCCAACCAAGCATTTTGTCAAACACTTGGTGGGTACAAATGGAAAGCATGGTAAAAGTGCAAGAATAATAAATCTACCAACTACCAAATGCAAGGAAAGTAAATCAACAACTCAAATCATCAATAAAGAAACATCAACATTAAATTTCATCAAATGTAAACAAGATCCAACATGAATATTCATAAACTTAAAGAAGATGTAAAAGTAAAATTGACAAGAGAACTAAGAAGAATAGAGTAGTAGAAATAAGAAATTGGAAAGGAAACAAGATGAAATCAAGAAATCATGCCTAGATCTAAGATGGATTAACCTAACCTAATTCTAGAGAGAAGAGAGAGATTCTCTCTCTAGAAACTAACCTACATGATGTTAATGCTACAAACAATTGCTCCCTTGTGCATTATCCCTCCACCCTTAATGTTGATTATTACCATGAGGGTAGTTATTTTGGCCTTGAGGCGGATAGGGTGGACGGTTGTTGTAATTCACATTGGCTACTACAAGAGCATGTTCCTCTTGAATTTGATGGCATTGATCGGTGTAATGTGTGGTGCTAGAGCACAAACCACAAATTCTCGGAGGGCCTTCAAGTTGAGCAACTGGAGGTGGGGCTTGGACGGCTTGGATGGAGTAGTATTCCTTTTGATCCTTTTGTATTTGGGTGAGGATGGTGGTCATATCCCCAAGTGCCTTGGTTAGGCTTGATTCGGAAGGGGATGGTTCTATCACACCCTTGAGAGGATTACTTCTCACCCTTGTATGTTGTGTAGCCTCGGTAACATCCTTTATCAAATTCCAAGCTTCTCCCTCCGTTTTGTTTTTCAAAAGGGAACCACCACTAGAAGCGGTGAGCAATCTTCTATCTTCCACACAAAGACCTCCGGTGAAGTAGTTAATGAGCAAGTGAGTGTTCATTCAATGGTGTGGACAAGATTCCAATAGCCTCTTAAACCGAGACCAATACTCGTACAAACTCTCTTGGTCTTTTTGCATTATACCCGAAATCTCCTTCCGGATGTTGTCGGTCTTTTTCGGTGGGAAGAATTTATCTAAAAACTCTCTTCTTAAGAAATTCCAATTGGTTGCAATCTCATCTGGTAGCGAATAAAACCATGTCTTCGCTTGCCCTTCAAGAGAGAAAGGAAAGGCAAAAATCATGATAGCCACCTCATCGGCTCCATTCCTTCGAGCCGTAGAACAAGCAACTTGAAAATCCTTTGGATGTCGGATAGGATCTTGACCCGGCAACCCATGATATTTAGGAAGTAGATGTATCAAGCTACTCTTCAGTTCAAAGTTTGGATCAAGGTTAGGATACCTTGCTTGCAATGGTTGAAGTATGATATCCGGAGCTCTTTGCTCATGCAAAGTGATCCGTCGTGGCTCCGCCATGTGTGGCTTACCTGTAGGATGCAAATATGTATTATTAGTGCCAATAGAAGAATAGGAAGTAGCGGACTCCAAGTCACTCTCGGTGCCGCCTAGTGATTCGGTGTGTTCCTCAAGAGAGGCTGAAGTACTAGCCGTATAATCCAACCGCCGTCTAGCTTGCCGAGTGTGTAACAAAGTTCTTTCAATCTCAGGATCAAAATCGGCTAAGCTAGAATTTGGTTGACACCGAGTCATCAAACTTGAGAGTCATAGCACAAATATAAAAGCAATCTAAACTATAGCTAAGTATTGAAAGCAATTAAACTATCTACAATATTCACATATTCACATAACCAATATCAAGGCATATGTTGCAACCATTCCCCGGCAACGACGCCAAAAATTTGATGTGCTGGAGGATTTATATCAGTAAAGAATTTCTCAATAAAGTCGCGTTGCAAGTATAGCTCTACCAACAACAATCCTCGAGTATCAAATTTAGAAAGGGATTTGGTTGTCACAAGTTCAACCCCAATAGAAATAACCGAAGTATTCAAACCTCGGGTCGTCTCACAAGGAATGGGCAAATGATGAGCGGATAATTTATACGCTTTTTGGCATTATTTTCAGTATGTTTTTAGTATATTTTTGTTAGTTTTTATTATGTTTTTATTATTTTTTATTCAAAAATTACATTTCTAGACTTTACTATGAGTTTGTGTGTTTTTCTGTGATTTCAAGTATTTTCTGGCCGAAATTGAGGGACCTGAGCAAAAATCTGATTCAGAGGCTGAAAAAGGACTGCAGATGCTGTTGGATTCTGACCTCCCTGCACTCGAAGTGGCTTTTCTGGAGATACAGAAGCCCAATTGGCGCGCTCTTAATTTCGTTTGAAAGTAGACATCCTGGGCTTTCCAGCAATATATAATAGTTCATACTTTGCCCGAGATTTGATGGCCCAAACCGGCGTTCCAAGTCAGCATAGAAATTCTGGCGTCAAAACGCCAGAACTGGCATAAAAGCTGGAGTCAAAACGCCCAAACTAGCACAAAAGCTGGCGTTTAACTCCAAGAAAAGTCTCTACACATGAAAACTTCAATGCTCAGCCCAAGCACACACCAAGTGGGCCCCAGAAGTGGATTTTTATACTAAACACCCTAGCTTACTCATTTTCTGTAACCCTAGGTCACTAGTTGATTATAAAAACCACTTTTAGTGATTCATTTTGTACCTCATGATACTTTACACGTTTCATATTATATTTCTGACAGCATGAGTCTCTAAACCCCATGGTTGGGGTGAGGAGATCTGTTGTGTTTTGATGAATTAATGCAATTACTACTATTTTTCATTCAATCACGCTTGCCTCTATTCTAAGATATTCATTCGCACTTCAACCTGATGAATGTGATGATCCGTGACACTCATCATCATTCTCACCTATAAACGCGTGCCTGACAACCACCTCCGTTCTACATGCAATCAAGCTTGAATGTGTATTTCTTGGGTTTCTAATCTAGGATTGGAACCTTTGTGGTATAGGCTAGAATTATTGGCGGCCATTCTTGAGATCCGAAAAGTCTAAACCTTGTCTGTGGTATTTCGAGTAGGATCTGGGAAGGGATGACTGTGACGAGCTTCAAACTCATGCATGCTGGGCGTAGTGACAGACGCAAAAGGATCAATGGATCCTATTCCAGCATGAGTGAGAACCGACAGATGATTAGCCGTGCGGTGACAGCGCATTTGGAACATTTCACTGAGAGGACGGATGGCAGCCATTAACAACGGTGATCCACCAACATACAGCTTGCCATGGAAGGAGCCTTACGTGCATGAAGAAGAAGACAGTAGGAAAGTAAAGATTCAGAAGATAGAGCATCTCCAAAACCTCAGCCTATTCTCCATTACTGCATAACAAGTAATTATTTCATGTTCTTCTACTTTTTACAATTAAATCTGAGAATTATTGATATCCTGACTAAGAGTTACAAGATAACCATAGCTTGCTTCAAACTGACAATCTCTGTGGGATCGACCCTTACTCACGTAAGGTATTACTTGGACGACCCAGTGCACTTGCTGGTTAGTTGTGCGGAATTGCAAAAGTGTGATTGTGATTTCGTGCACCAAGTTTTTGGCGCCGTTGTCGGGGATTGTTCGAGTTTGGACAACTGACGGTTTATTTTGTTGCTTAGATTAGGAATAATTTATTTTTGTTGGTTTAGAGTCACTAAATTTGAGTCTTTTATTTGAGTTTAGTTTCATATCTTAAGTTTAGTGTCAATTGCATACTTTTATTTTCTTTTAATTTTTTGAATTTGCATGTTCTTAGTTCTTTCTTGATCTTTAAAAAATCTAAGTTTGGTGTCTTCTTTGTGTTTTCCTTTAAATTTTCAAAAATTTGTGCTTGATTTTCTAAAAAGTTTAAGTTTGGTGTATTTTGTGCTTTTATTTACTTAAGAATTTTTCAAAAATTTGTTCTTGGTGTTCATCTTAATCTTCAAAATGTTCTTGGTGTTCATCTTGACATTCAAAGTTTTCTTGTTTGTTCTCTTTGTTTTGATCTAAAATTTCTAAGTTTAGTGTCATTTTGTTGTTTTTCTCTTTCCTCATTAAAATTCAAAAATTAAAAAAATATCTTTTCCTTATTTTACTCATAATTTTCAAAATTTTGCATTAAATTAGTCAAAGATTTTCAAAATCATATCTTTTTTTTAGTCAAGTCAAAATTCTAATTTCAAAAATTGATCTTTTCAAATCTTTTTCAAAAATCAAATCTTTTTAATTTCTTCAATCATATCTTTTCAATCTTATCTTTTTTTAAAATTGCAATCATATCTTCTCAATCATATCTTTTTCAAAATAATTTTCAATCATATCTTTTTTATTGCTAATTTCAAAATCTTTTTCAAAAAATCACTTAACTACTTTTCTCTTTCATATTTCGAAATTAACTAAGCATTTTTTTCAAAATCTTTTTAATTAATTAATTAATTTAGTTTTCAATTTGCTTTTATTTTCTTCTAATTTTTGAAAGTTTTATTTTATCTTCCACTTATTTTGTTTTATTTTTTTCGGTTACTTTTAATTAAGTAAAATAAAAAAATTCTAAAAATATAATTTAATTACAATTCATATCAATTCCCTTTTCTCCATCATGGACATAAGTGGAAGTGAACAGTCCAGAAGGACTCTAGGGTCATATGCTAACCCCATTACAGCTGCATATGGGAGTAGCATCTGTATACCTCCCATCAAAGCAAGCAGTTTTGAGCTAAATCCTCAGCTCATTATCATGGTGCAGCAAAATTGCCAGTATTCCGGTCTTCTACAGGAAGAACCTACTGAGTTTCTGGCACAGTTCTTACAAATTGCTGACACAGTACGTGATAAAGAAGTGGATCAGCATGTCTATAGATTATTACTATTTCCATTTGCTTTAAAAGATCAAGCTAAGAGGTGGTTAAATAACTAACCCACAGCAAGCATAAAAACATAGAGACAGTTATCAGACAAATTTCTGAATCAATTTTACCCTCCAAAAAGGATGACACAGCTAAGGCTGGACATCCAAGCTTTAAACAAGAGGATCATGAATCCCTTTATAATGTCTGGGAGAGGTACAGAGGGATGCTAAGGAAATGCCCCTCTGAAATATTTTCAGAGTGGGTACAGTTAGACATCTTCTACTATGGGTTTACAGAAAAAGCTCAGATGTCTCTAGACCACTTAGCTGGTGGATCTATACACATGAGGAAGACGATTGAAGAGGCTCAAGAACTCATAGATACGGTTTCTAGAAATCAACATTTGTACTCTAGCAGTGAGTCCTCCATAAAGGAAGAGGCCAGGGTAGTAACTACTGATCCTAATCCTCAAGAACAGATTATTGAGCTTAATCAACAATTACTCCTTATGACAAAACAATTAGCAGAATTTAAAGAGATGCTCCAAGACACTAAAAATGCTAATAAGAATATGGAAGCACAATTGAATTAGACAAGACAACAGCTATCTAAACAGATAACAGAAGAATGCCAAGCTGTCCAATTAAGGAGCGGGAAGACATTGAATAAATCAGCTCAAAGTAGCAGAAAGCTAAGAAAGGAACAACTGACAGAGGATGACCAAACTACTGCCTAAAATCCCTCTAAGGACAGCAAGAGCCCAGAGAGGAATGATTCTGGCGTTCAAACGCCAGAAAAGGGAGAAAAGTTGGCATTGAACGCCCATCCCTTGCCCAGTTCTGGCGTTCAAACGCCAATGAGGGATCAGACACCTGCAAGTGCTGATAGCAACCCCTCTAAGAAGGCTTCTCCAACCACCTCTATAGGGAATAAACCTACAGCAACTAAGGTTGAAGAATATAAAGACAAGATGCCTTATCCTCAGAAACTCCGCCAAGCGGAGCAGGATAAAAAATTTGCCCGCTTTGCAGACTATCTCAGGACTCTTGAGATAAAGATCCCATTTGCAGAGGCACTTGAGCAAATACCCTCTTATGCTAAGTTCATGAAAGAGATCTTAAGTCATAAGAAGAATTGGAGAGAAACTAAAAAAGTTTTTCTCACTGAAGAATGCAGTGCAGTCATTCTGAAAAGCTTACCAGAGAAGCTTCAAGATCCAGGAAACTTTATAATACCATGCACATTAGAGGGTGCTTGCACCAAGACAGCTCTATGTGACCTTGGAGCAAGTATCAACCTGATACCTGCATCCACTATCAAAAAGCTTGGCTTGACTGAAGAAGTCAAACCAACCCGGATATGTCTTCAACTTGCTGATGGCTCCATTAAATATCCATCAGGAATAATTGAGGACATGATTGTCAAGGCTGGGCCATTTACCTTTCCTACTGACTTTGTAGTGCTGGAAATGGAGGAGCACAAGAGTGTCATTTTAGGAAAACCTTTCCTAGCAACTGGACGAACTCTTATTGATGTACAAAAGGGGGAAGTGACCTTGAGAGTCAATGAGGAGGAGTTCAAGTTAAATGCTGTCAAAGCTATGCAGCATCCAGACACATCAGATGACTGCATAAGCACTGATATTATTGACTCTTTGGTGGAAGAGATCAATATGGCTGAAAGTCTTGAATCAGAGCTAGAGGACATCTTTAAAGATGTTCAGCCTGGTCTGGAGGAATCAGAGGAAATAAAAGAACCTCTGAAAATTCCTCAGGAAGAGGATAAGCCTCCTAAACCCGAGCTCAAACCACTACCATCATCCCTAAAATATACATTTCTGGGAGAAGGTGACACTTTTCCAGTGATCATAAGCTCTTCTTTAAATCCACAGGAAGAGAAAGCACTAATTCAAGTGCTAAGGACACACAAGACAGCTCTTTGGTGGTCCATAAGTGATCTTAAGGGCATTAGTCCAGCAAGATGCATGCACAAGATCCTATTAGAGGATGACGCTAAGCCAGTGGTTCAACCACAGAGGCGGCTAAATCCAGCCATGAAGGAGGTGGTGCAGAAAGAGGTCACTAAGTTACTAGAGGCTGTGATTATTTATCCTATTTCTGATAGTCCCTGGGTGAGCCCTGTCCAAGTTGTCCCCAAAAAGGGAGGCATAACAGTGGTTCATAATGAAAAAAATGATCTGGTTCCCACAAGAACAGTTACAGGATGGCGTATGTGTATTGACTACAAAAGGCTTAATACAGCCACCAGAAAGCATCATTTTCCTTTACCATTCATAGACCAGATGCTAGAGAGACTAGCAGGTCATGACTACTACTGCTTTTTGGATGGCTATTCAGGTTACAACCAAATTGCAGTAGATTCTCAAGACCAAGAGAAAACAGCATTCACATGTCCCTCTGGCGTATTTGCTTACAGAAGGATGCCTTTTAGTCTGTGCAATGCACCTGCAACCTTTTAGAGGTGCATGCTCTCTATCTTCTCTGATATGGTAGAAAATTTTTTGGAAGTCTTCATGGATGACTTTTCAGTATTTGGAGACTCATTCAGCTCTTGTCTTGACCATTTAACACTTGTTCTGAAAAGATGCCAAGAGACCAACCTAGTTTTAAACTAGAAAAATGTCACTTTATGGTGACTGAGGGAATTGTCCTTGGGCATAAAATTTCAAACAAGGGAATAAAAGTGGATCAAGCTAAAGTGGAGGTAATTGAAAAATTACCACCACCTGCCAATGTAAAGGCAATCAGAAGCTTTCTGGGACATGCAGGATTCTACAGGAGGTTTATAAAGGATTTTTCAAAAATTGCAAAACCTCTGAGCAATCTGTTAGCTGCTGACATGCCATTTGTGTTTGACACAGAGTGTCTGCAGGTGTTTGAAACCCTGAAAGCTAAGCTGGTAACAGCACCAGTCATCTCTGCACCAGACTGGACATTACCATTCGAACTAATGTGTGATGCCAGTGACCATGCCATTGGTGCAGTGTTGGGACAGAGGCATAACAAGCTTCTGCACATCATTTACTATGCTAGCCATGTTTTAAATGATGCACAGAAGAATTACACAACCACAGAAAAAGAGTTACTTGCAGTGGTTTATGCCATTGACAAGTTTAGATCCTATTTAGTAGGTTCAAAAGTGATTGTGTATACTGACCATGCTGCTCTTAAATACCTACTCACAAAGTAGGACTCAAAACCCAGGCTCATAAGATGGGTGTTGCTTCTGCGAGAGTTTGATATAGAAATAAGAGACAGAAAAGGGACAGAGAACCAGGTAGCTAATCACCTGTCCCGACCAGTAGCAGGGGCGTCCCTCTCCTACTGAGATCTCTGAGACCTTTCCGGATGAACAACTCTTTGCCATTCAAGAGGCACTATGGTTTGCGGACATTACAAATTATAAAGTTGTGAGGTTCATACCCAATGAGTACAGCAAGGTACAAAGAAAAAAACTAATTTCTGATGCAAAGTACTACCTATGGGATGAGCCATACCTCTTTAAGAGATGTGCAAACGGAATGATCTGCAGATGCGTACCTAGAGAGGAGGCACAGAAGATCCTATGGCATTGCCATGGATCACAGTATGGAGGACATTTCGGAGGCGAGCGAACAACCACTAAGGTCCTCCAATGTGGCTTCTACTGGCCTACTATCTATAAAGATGCCCGAGAGTTTGTGCGTAACTGTGACAGTTGCAAAGAGCTGGTAACTTGCCTCATGGTTACGCCATGCCTCAACAAGGGATCTTAGAGATTGAGTTGTTTGATGTATGGGGTATTGACTTCATGGGTCCTTTCCCACCATCATACTCAAACACTTACATTCTGGTGGCAGTAGACTACGTATCTAAATGGGTAGAAGTAATTGCCACACCCACTAATGATACTAAGACTGTGCTGAAGTTCCTCCAGAAACATATTTTCAGCAGATTTGGTGTTCCCAGAGTACTAATAAGTGATGGGGGCACTCATTTTTGCAATAAATAGCTTTACTCTGCTATGGTCAGATATGGAGTTAGCCACAAAGTGGCAACTCCGTATTATCCACAGACAAATGGGCAGGCTGAAGTCTCTAACGGAGAACTAAAGAGAATCCTGGAACGGACTGTAATGCCCGTAGAAAGGATTGGGCAAAAAGCTTGGATGATGCTCTGTGGGCATACAGAACAGCATTCAAGACTCCTATAGGAACCTCTCCATACCAGCTGGTATATGGCAAGGCCTGTCATCTGTCCGTGGAACTGGAACATAAAGCCTACTGGGCAACCAGATTCCTAAACCTGGATGCTAAGTTTGCTGGAGAGAAAAGACTGCTCCAGCTGAATGAGCTAGAGGAATTCAGACTCAATACTTTTGAAAATGCAAAAATTTATAAGGAGAAAGCAAAAAGGTGACATGACAAGAAACTGTCATCTAGAGTCTTTGAACCAGGACAGAAGGTGCTATTGTTTAACTCTAGGCTCAGACTATTCCTCAGAAAATTAAAATCCCGGTGGAGGGGACCATATGTGATTACAAGTGTGTCACCATATGGATATGTTGAGCTTTAGGATTTTGACTCTGATAAAAAGTTCATTGTTAATGGACAGAGAATCAAACATTATCTTGAAAGCAATTTTGAGCAAGAATGCTCAAAACTGAGGCTTGAATAAAGCTCAGTCAAGGTCCAGCTAAAGACAATAAAGAAGCGCTTGCTAGGAGGCAACCCAGCCATTAGCAAGTTATTTGTCTTAAGTAATACTTGCAGAAGTTGAAATAAATTTTCTTCAAAGATTAATCATCAAAATTGAAGGAATTCGCAGAGTTACAGAAGGATTCAGCGCAAAAATCAGAGAAAAGGAGCTCACTGGCAAGAAAACGCCAGTAAGGAGTATTTTGGGCGTTTAACGCCAGTAAAGGTACCATTTTAGGCATTAAATGCCAGAATGGGTACCATTCTGGGCGTTTAATGCCAGAATTGCAGCATCCTGGGCGTTCAGAAAAACGCCCAGTAACAAAGGATTTATGGCGTTTAACGCCAGTCAGGGTACCTGGCTGGGCGTTTAACGCCAGAAAGGCAGGGGGAGGAGATTTTGTTTTCCACTTCAAAATTTTTCAAATTTTCATGTTTTGACTCATAATTTTCTGCATAAACATGTTTCAAACTTGCATCATTCATCCTCAATTTTCAAAAATTCAACACTCTTCTAAATCTCTTTTCAAATTACTTTCAAATCCTTCCCAATTCTTCTTCGAAAAACTCAAGTATCTTTTCAATTTCTTTCCAAATCTTTCCAAACTCATCATATCATCTCTTATTTCTTAGATGCATAACCAAAATTTTCAGATTTAACCTCTTTATATATTTTTCAATTAAAAATCTCACCTTTTTCATATCATGATTTTATTTTCTTCCACCAATCATATCTCTATGTCATATCTCTTTCAAAATTTTTGAAATCCCTCCCCTCCTATTATAAATACACATTCGCCCATCCCCTCCTCTCCACCATTTGAATTTTCTTCTCCTCCTCTCTCTCCCCTTTCCTTTCTTTTGCTTGAGGGCAAGCAAACCTCTAAGTTTGGTGTGTTTTTCCATGATCACTGAGCTAAGACTCATCAAGATCATGGCTCCTAAGGGAAAAAAAACTAATTCAAGAGGAAAGAAAGAGAATACTCCAAAGAGTCTTTGGAATCAAGAGAGGTTCTTAACCAAAGAACATGCAGACCATTACCACAAAATAATGGGTCTGAGGTCAGTGATCCCGGAAGTTAAATTCAATCTGAAAGAAGACGAATATCTGGAGATCCAAGAGAAAATTCGAAACAGAGGATGGGAAATTCTAGCTAATCCTGAAACAAAGGTTGGAAGAAACATGGTTCAGGAATTCTACTCAAATCTATGGCTAACAGATAAGCAGAGAATAACTGGAACCGCCTTTCACACCTACCGAACTATGGTCAGAGGGAGGCTTATTTACTTCCATCTGGACAAAATAAGAGAGGTCTTCAAACTGCCTCAACTACAAGATGATCCAGAATCCTTTAACAGGAGAATGGTGAGAGTAGATAAGGGGTTGGATCAAGTTCTAGAGGACATATGCCTCCCTGGAACTAAGTGGATAACCAATTCAAAAGATGTCCCAAACTAACTCAAGAGAGGAGATCTCAAACCAGTCGCAAGAGGCTGGTTGGACTTCATTGGGCGTTCTATATTTCCCACTAGCTACCGCTCTGAGGTCACTGTCAAAAGAGTAGTGACGATAAATTGTATTATGCTGGAAAAAGAAGTGGAGATTCATCATCTGATTTCTTGTGAGATTTACACAATTGCAAACAAGAACTCCACTGAAGCCAAACTGGCTTACCCAAGCTTAATTTCTCTGCTATGTAAAGATGCTGGGGTGAGGATGGGAGTAGATGAATTCATCTCAATCGAACACCCAATCACCAAGAAGTCAATGGAAGGACAAGTGCAAGACAACTCCATCAAAAGGAGGGTGCAGGAGTTCCTCCCAGAAATCCCTGAAATTGACTAATGGACCCGCCTAGAAGCATCTGTTACCAAGCTACAAGAAGCTATGGAACAACTTAAGGAAGAACAGCAGAATCAAAACTGCATGCTCTGCAAGCTGCTGAAGGAACAGGAGAAGCAGGGGCGTGAGCTACAGGAGCTGAAGCGTCAGAAGCTCTCCCTTGAAGGACCAAACACCCCACAGATTGAAGGAGCATCCACTGCTCAAAATTAAGGTTGTTGAGTCCTAACTCTGTGATAACCTCTATTAATAGGAATCTATTTTAAGAGTCATTTATTTTTCTATTTTTAATTATTATTGGTTTGCTCTTATATTTATTTTTGAGTCTTATTGTCATTCCAGGATTAATAAAATTTAAAGTTTATGTCTTAAAGCTATGAATGTCCTATGAATCCATTACCTTTCTTAAATAAAAAGTGTTTTTAATTGCAAAAGAAAAAGAAGTACATGGATTTCAAATTTTAAAATAGATTAATTATTTTGATGTGGTGGCAATACTTTTTGTCTTTCTGAATGAATGCTTGAACAGTGCATATTTTTGAATTTGTTGTTTATGAATGTTAAAATTGTTGGCTCTTGAAAGAATAATGGAAAAGGAGAAATGTTATTGATAATCTGAAAAATCATAAAAATGATTCTTGAAGCAAGAAAAAGCAGTGAAAAGCTTGCAGAAAAAAATATATGCGAAAAAAATGGCGAAAAAAAAGAGAAGAAAAGAAAAAAAAAGAAGAAAAAGAAAAAGCAAGCAGAAAAAGCCAATAGCCCTTTAAACCAAAAGGCAAGGGTAAAATAAAAAGGATCCAAGGCTTTGAGCATCAGTGGATAGGAGGGCCCACAGGAATAAAATCCTGGCCTAAGCGGCTAAACCAAGCTGTCCCTAACCATGTGCTTGTGGCGTGAAGGTGTCAAGTGAAAACTTGAGACTGAGCGGTTAAAGTCATGGTCCAAAGCAAAAAGAGTGTGCTTAAGAGCTTTGGACACCTCTAATTAGAGACTCTAGCAAAGCTGAGTCATAATCTGAAAAGGTTCACCCAGTTATGTGTCTGTGGCATTTATGTATCCAGTGGTAATACTGGAAACAAAATGCTTTGGGTCACGGCCAAGACTCATAAAGTAGCTGTGTTCAAGAATCAACATACTGAACTATGAAAATCAATAACACTATCTAAATTCTAAGTTCCTATAGATGCCAATCATTCTGAACTTCAAAGGAAAAAGTGAGATGCCAAAACTGTTCAGAAGCAAAAAGCTAATAGCCCCGCTCATCTAATTAAGGCTGATCTTCATAGATGCTTTTGGAATTCATTGTATATTCTCTTCTTTTTATCCTATTTGATTTTCAGTTGCTTGGGGACAAGCAACAATTTAAGTTTGGTATTGTGATGAGCAGATAATTTATACGCTTTTTGGCATTGTTTTCAGTATGTTTTTAGTATATTTTAGTTAGTTTTTATTATGTTTTTATTAGTTTTTATTCAAAAATCATATTTCTGGAATTTACTATGAGTTTCTGTATTTTTCTGTGATTTTAGGTATTTTCTGGCTGAAATTGAGGGACCTGAGCAAAAATCTGATTCAGAGGCTGAAAAAGGACTGCAGATGGTGTTGGATTCTGACCTCCCTGCACTCGAAGTGGATTTTCTGGAGCTACAGAATCTCAATTGGCGCGCTCTTAATTGCGTTGGAAAGTAGACATCCTGGGCTTTCCAGCAATATATAATAGTCCATACTTTGCTCGAGATTTAATGGTTCAAATCGGCGTTCCAAGTCAGCATAGAAATTCTGACGTCAAAACGCCAGAACTGGCATAAAAGTTGAAGTTAAACGCCCAAACTGGCACAAAAGCTGGCGATTAACTCCAAGAAAAGTCTCTACACATGAAAGCTTCAATGCTCAGCCCAAGCACACACCAAGTGGGCCCCGGAAGTGGATTTTTACACTAAACACCCTAGCTTACTCTTTTTTTGTAACCCTAGGTCACTAGTTGATTATAAAAACCACTTTTAGTGATTCATTTTGTACCTCATGACACTTTACACGTTTCATATTGTATTTCTGACGGCATGAGTCTCTAAACCCCATGGTTGGGGGTGAGGAGCTCTGCTGTGTTTTGATGAATTAATGCAATTACTACTGTTTTTCATTCAATCACGCTTGCTTCTATTCTAAGATATTCATTCGCACTTCAACCTGATGAATGTGATGATCCGTGACACTCATCATCATTCTCACCTATGAACGCGTACCTGACAACCACCTCCGTTCTACATGCAATCAAGCTTGAATGTGTATCTCTTGGGTTTCTAATCTAGGATTGGAACCTTCGTGGTATAGGCTAGAATTATTGGCGGCCATTCCTGAGATTCGAAAAGTCTAAACCTTGTCTGTGGTATTCCGAGTAGGATCTAGGAAGGGATGACTGTGATGAGCTTCAAACTCACGCATGCTGGGCGTAGTGACAGACGCAAAAGGATCAATGGATCCTATTCCAGCATGAGTGGGAACCGACAGATGATTAGCCGTGCGGTGACAGCGCATTTGGAATATTTTCACTGAGAGGACGGATGGCAGCCATTGACAACGGTGATCCACCAACATACAGCTTGCCATGGAAGGAGTCTTGCGTGCATGAAGAAGAAGACAGTGGGAAAGTAGAGATTCAGAAGATAGAGCATCTCCAAAACCTCAACCTATTCTCCATTACTGCATAACAAGTAATTATTTCATGTTCTTCTACTTTTTACAATTAAATCTGAGAATTATTGATATCCTGACTAAGAGTTACAAGATAACCATAGCTTGCTTCAAGCCGACAATCTATGTGGGATCGACCCTTACTCACGTAAGGTATTACTTGGACGACCCAGTGCACTTGCTGGTTAGTTCTACAGAATTACAAAAGTGTGATTGTGATTTCGTGCACCAGAAAACATATGCTTCAACATTGGTTAGAAATCCGGGGTTGTGAGTCATGAGCAAGAATTTAAACTAGGAATCTTAACAAGCAAGTAATCTTAAATTGCAAGGAACTAATTCAAATAACTAAGCAAGATATGAGCAATTCTAAACTAACAAAGTAACATCCAATATAATTCTATTCTAAACTAAACAAGTAACTATAACTAAGACAAGTAATCAAGAATTTGGGTTTTCAAATATGATGATAAAAGCAACTCTTGGCTAGGCATGGGAATTGGGGTCACCATCCTTGTCTAATAACCATATCTTGACAATTATGAGGAACCAAACTCATAAGTACGTCAAATGGTTTGGTCAACATCAACCCATGAGTTCTAACCTCACTACTAATTGACTTAGTAGTAGGTTAGTGTCAATGCTTATCAAATTGACCACTAAGGGTTCCCAAATCATCAAATCCATTAGACCCAATGACTTAAGTTTACCCAATCTCCTTAGTCTAGGCCAAGAGTAAAGAGAAATACTCCATAATCAAAGTAAACAATTCATCAAACACATGGTAAGCATTAATAAAAGACATGTTTAAATTGCAATTAAATTGAAATTAACAGATACCCACAAACAATTATCCACATACAATCATTCAAACAACACAATTAATTATAGAAATCATCAATGTAACATCAACAAATCAAGATTCACAACATTCATGAAATGGGTATAAAATGACAATTGACAAGAATTCATAAAACTAACACAAGATCTAAGCAAAATTATACTAAGGAATTCAAATTAAACAATTAAAACTAGTAATTAACAAGATCCAACTCAGAATTCAACAAGGGAAGATCAAATTAAAACTAGATCTAGAGAGGAACAAGGGTTTCTCTCTCTAGAAGAACAAAGAACCAAAAACTAGCTAAAAATTGTGTCTAGTGTAAAATGAATGATCCCCCCCCCTTTCCTCCTAGCATCCTTGGGTCTTTTCCATGCAGAAACAGATTGAATTTGGGCCTGATGAGCCTCAGAAATCGCCAGGCACGATTTCCTTTAATGAGGTCACGTGCAGCTTTCCACGCGTGCGCGCCATGCATGCGTGCACATCGGTGGGAATTTTCTGATCCGCACGGATGCGTCCATCCTTGCGCGTCACTTCTAGCTATCCTCATCCATGCGTGCGCGTGGAGTGCGCGTCCGCGCCAATATTGAGTTTCCCAAAATCCAAATCTTCATGTTCCTTTCTCTTGTGCATGCTTTCTTTCTCTCTTCTAGGTCATTCCTACCCTATAATTCCTGAAATCACTCAACAAATACATCACAGTATCGAATGGCAATAAAAGAGGATTAAAATATGGTAATTTTAAGGCAAAATAAACATGTTTTTCATCATGGAGCAATATTAGGAAGGAAACACAAAACCATGCATTTCTTGTGAATAAGTGTGGAAAATATTGACAAAACTCCCTAAATTCTACACAATATAAACCACAAAATTGGGGTTTATCAACAGCATGGAAATTATTGGTATCTTTTCAAAAAGTATTTTTGGTTCATATTCCAAGGATTCAAAATGAAGTTGCTAATGAGTTGGATCGAATTGCGTCGATGTAAAAGTTTTACTTGAGACTCTAGGAAAATTGATAGAGGTTCAACAAATCCTTACTCTTATCAAAGAAAGAGAAATCTTAGTCATTGATAAGTGGGATAATAATGATTGGAGAAAACTAATTGTAGAATATTTAAAAGATCCTAACATGCAAGTTGATCAAAAACTTTAATTAAAAGCAATGAATTTTGTGGTAATAGGTGAGGAGTTGTATTAAAAAGGCATCAAAGAAAGTCTCATGAGATATTTGAGTCAGTCTGAGAAAATAATTACTCTTGGTGAAGTCGATGAGGGTATATGTGGTACCCATCAAGCTGGTGAAAGAATGAAGTGGGTATTGCGACGTGATCAAGTGTATTATTCGTCTATGGTCAAAGATTGCATTGATTATGCAAAAGCATGTCAAGAGTGTCAGAAGCATGGAGTAATACAACAAATTTCTACTTCTAAATTGCATTTGATTATAAAGCCTTCTCCATTTAGAAGATGGACATTGGATTTAATTGGAATGATTCACCCTCCATCATCTAAAAATCACAAATTTTTTTTAGTAGCGATTGACTATTTTACAACATGGGTGGAAGCTATCCCTTTGATAGAAGTTGGTCAAAATGAGATTATCAATTTCACAGAGGAACATATAATTTATCAATTTAGAATTCCTCAAACTTTAAGTACTGATCAAGGCACAATGTTTACTGGCCAACGTATAAAAAATTTTGCAACATCAAAGAATATAACTATGGTGACTTTGACCCCATATTATGCACAAGCAAATGGTCAGGTTAAAGCAGCAAATAAGATTTTAATTAGTTTAATTAAGAAACAAATTGGCAAAAAACCTCACACTTGGCATGAAACTTTGAGTCAGGTGTTATGGGCTTATCGAAATTCAGTAAGAGGTTCGATAAACACGTCTCCTTATAAATTAGTTTATGGCCATGATGCAATTTTACCTTTAGAAATTAATCCTAATACTATAAGGGTGTTGCATCAAGATGAATTACCAGTTGAAGATTATTAGAATACGATGTTTGATGAGTTGAACAACTTAAACAATGAACGTTTATTAGCACTCGATCACATTTTTCATTATAAAGACTAAAGAGAATGTGGCACGCATATACAATCAACAAGTAAAAGAAAAAGTGTTTGACATTGGTAAACTAGTTTGAAAAGTTATTTTGCCGATTGATAAAAAATCAAGTGTTTATGGAAAATGGTTCCCCTAGTTTGGAAGGACCTTTTCAAATAATTAGTTTGTATTCAAGGAATGCATATCGAATTAAACATATTAATACTGGACTCGAAATTAAATCGATAAACGGGGAGTACTTAAAATAGTATCGATGTTTGTGAAATGATAATTAAGCTTGAAACTAAAGTAATGGTAAATTCAAAATATTTTTACAAGAGAAACTTGGAATTCGAAGCCTTCAATCTTCACAAAGTTGCAAGAGTTAGTCCAATTGTTCTTTTATCTTGGTGTGATCTTGTGCGAGTGATTCAAGTTCTCGAAGATGCTCACTTTCTGTAATCTGATGTTGGAGAGTTCGACCGTCCAAGTCATCTTTGTCCTTTGATAAAGAAAGGACTTCTTTGTCGAGCAATTGTTTTATACTTTGGATCTTGTTAAGAGGTTTTTGGAGAAGAGCTTTGTTCTGCCTAATTTCAGCAAGTTCTTTTTTGAGCTCATTTTCCCAGTTAATCAGTTGATTCAATTCGATAGAAGCCTCAATCAGATGAGTTTCATAATCTAATACTTTCTTTTGTCTATCAGCTAAGGAAACCTCAACCTTGGCACTTCGATCTTTAACCTCTTTCATCCCTTTTTTATGGAACTAAAGCTCGTTCTGACATGAGAAAAGTTTTTTGGTGTGATTGATAAAAGATGCAAGTGGTTTGATATGATCAAAAGAATCTTGAAGGGAAATATTGGAATTCAAAATCTGGTTAAGTGTAGCATCAAGACCATCTTGTGAGAACCATACCCCAATAGGATTGGCAAGAAGAAGTTTTAGTTTTTGAAGGAGATCGAAAACATTAGGATTAATGGGATTTTTTGTTACATTTGGATCACATGTGCCTTCAGGAAGGTTAGGAACTTAAGGATTCTGATCTAAATGAACTGATTTGTTCTCAGAACTCGATAGTCTAGTTTCTTTGCCTTTGGAGATCTTCAAGATGACTCCAAGAAGCTCACTCAAAACGTCATCACCTTGGCTAAGATCGATAGTTTCTTCCCTTTGATTATTGACTTCTGCACCTCCAGTTTTAAGCAAGTGGGAAATTGGGTCTTGGGCAAAGGGTGTAAGTTCGACCCTATCAGAAGGAGTATACACAATGACATCATGTGTGGTCATTGGAGCTTCGATGACAACTCCAGTTTGCAACAAATTTGTCTCATCATCTCTTTGTCTTCTTTGGCTCAGTATTGATTGGTGGGGTCCAGTTAGCACTGGAAGATTGATGAATCCACATTTCATGGTATTTATTTGCTTTAATTAGGTGGATTTCATTGACTTTTCTTGCATTTATCCATTGAAATAGCATAGTTTCATGATGTCTTCCTAATTTGTGTTTGAAAGTGAAAACATGCTCTTTAGGCCTTTTTATTGCTAAATTTTATTCACTTTGATCCCATTTGGTGCCTTGATATATTTGTCAAGTAATTTCAGGTTTTCAAGGAAAGTTTGGGTTGAAGAAGTGAAGAAAGAGCATCCAAAATGGGGGAAATCGTGAAGAAAATGGAATTTGGAAGCTGCTGCAAAGATGCGTACACACGAATAGTGATGCGTGCGAACGCACAACGGTAACTTCATGCAAGGATGCGTACGCATGATGGGAATTTTGCGCAACTGTGCGTACGCATCGTAGGTTGTGCGTACGCACGATTGCATGCACGTGAGGCCATTAATTGGAAATTGCTGGGGGTGATTTTTGGGCTTCCAAAGCCCAATCCAGCTCATTTCTGAAGCTATTTCAAGCCAAAGTGAAGAAAGATGAAGGGGGGAGCACTTAGGTTTAGATTTTTACATGTTTTAGTTTGTTTTCTAGAGAGAGAAGCTCCCCCTTCTCTTTAGAATTAGGGTTTATAGTTTACTTTCTCTTTAATTTCAGTATTTAATTCTTGTTTTAGTGTAATTTCACTTATGTTTTCATGCTCTCTTGCTTTGATCTTCTTCATTTCTTTTGTTATTTCCTCAATTTTGTTGTTTCTAGTTTATGAACACTCTTGTTACTTTCAATTTCATTTAATGCAATTTTGATATTTTATGTCTCTCTTTAATGCTTGTTTGAGTTGTTATTATCATTTTATTGTAATTGGTAGTTATAGAATTTTTTTTATTGCAATTTATGATATTTCCCCTTTTATGCATGTTAGGTGTTTGATAGAATGTCTCTTTTAGCTTTTGGCTAGTTTTTCACACTCTTGGCTTGGAATTGGATAATTAGGTGACCTTGAATCATAGATGTCCATTCGATGTTGTGATTAGGATTGTTAGTTGGTTTAGTTTCCACTAACATTAATCTTTCATTAAGTTAATTAGTGAGTTGATTAGGACTTGTGAATTGAGATCAATTATACCCTTTTGACTTATTCTCGATGTTAGGATAGACTAATTGGGATTAATTCTTAGCAATTATCATGTTTGTGTTCTATGATTATGATAGGAATCTTTAACTCCCAATCCTTGCTAAGATTTCCTACTTTTTTCCACTTGAATTACATTTTTGATTTACTTGCTTTGAGCTTTAATTCCTTGCATGTCTATTTACTTCCTTGCATTTTAATTTCTTGCCTCTTATAATCAACTGATGGATATTTTTGTGGAAAAACGAATTTCTCCAAAACACCCAAAACTAACCGGCAAGTGCACCGGGTCGCATCAAGTAATAATAACTCACGGGAGTGAGGTCGATCTCACAGGGATTGAAGGATTGAGCAATTTTAGTTTAGTGGTTGATTTAGTCAAGTGAATCAAGATTTGGTTGAGATATTTGTGATTAACAAAATTTAAATTGCATGGAAAGTAAAGGGAATGGGTAAATTGCATGAAAGTAAAGAGAACTGAAATTTAAAGTGCTGAATCTTAAAGAACAAGAAATTAAATGGCAGAAACTTAGAACGCAAGAAATGTAAATTGCAGGATCTTAAAGTGCAAGAAATGTAAATGGCTTGAATTGTAAAGGGAATTGGGAATTGGATTTGCAGAAATTAAACAAGGAAAAGTAAAATTGCAACAAGCAGAGAAGTAAAGGATCACTTGGATTGAATCGGATCTATAAACAGAAATGTAAATGAGATTGAAAAAAAACATTAAACAAAGGATGTAAAGTTGGAATTCAGATCTCAGGACCCAAGAGACTAGATAACCAAGTCTAGATCTCAATGCCTTCCTAGATCCAACAAGAACAATTGCAAAGGAATTGTAAATTATAGAGAAAGTAGATGAAGAAGCAATTAACAAAAATTTAAATTCAATTGTGCAGTAAAATTCAACAAAGAGATCTCAGGATGAGATTGAAACAGAATTCCTTCAATTCTCCAACCCAAGATCCAAGATAAGTGTAATTGAAATTGAAAGCAAGAAAACTAAGAGGAAGGGAATTCAATTCTCCTTCCCCGAGACTTAGAAATTAAAATTCACTCAACACCAAAAGCTCTCCGAAAACTCTCTATGAAAATTAAAAGGGAAAGCTCTCCGAAAAACTTAAATCCTATGCTATTTATACACTTTCTTCAAATGGTCTTCAAGCCTTCAATTGGGCCTTTGCTCTTGATGGAATTGGGTTGATAGAGGCCTTGGTTGATTGCTCTTGGAGTTTGGAGAAGAACCGAATTGAACCGGGTTTGGAATCATGAAAGCTTGAGTAAAAGTTTGAGTAAAAGTTTGAGGCAAACTTTTACTCAAACTTTTCACATCAGCCACCCTCTTTTGCTGATACCAACGTTGGGGCAAAAGTTAGGGGTCAAACTTTTGCTCCAACGTTGGCCTCCCCTTGCACACTCATGGCACCAACGTTTGCCAAAAAGTTAGAGGCAAACGTTGGCGCAAACTTTTGCTCTCCAGGGTGTGTTGTTCATGCGCCAACGTTTGCCAAAAAGTTTGAGGCAAACGTTGGCGCAAACTTTTGCTCTCCAGGGTGTTGATTTGTGATGCCAAAAGTTTGCCAAAAAGTTTGAGGCAAACTTTTGCTCCAGCTTTTTGCCCAAAAGTTTGCACAAAAGTTTGAGGCAAACTTTTGGTCCAGCTTTTTGCTCCCTGGTTCATTTCCACTTATTCCGAAAGTTTGAGCTAAAGTTTGAGGCAAACTTTTGCTCAAACTTTTTGTCCTCTCTTCCTCCTATCCATTCCTTCTTGCTTCAACCTTTCTCCAAGCTTTCTTCACCTATCATTAATCAACCAAACACATCAAAGCTATGCTTAAAATCATGAGATATTCATTCTTTCATAATATGTGACAATTATAGCATAAAACCTCATGAAATAGCATGAATTCATACATGGTTGATTAAATCAAAGGAAGCATGATAATCTACCCAATTGGCTTGCTTATGGCTCAAGAAAGTGCATAATTCAATTGAAAACAAAAGAAAAAGGCTAGTGAAACTAGGCTAAGATGACTTGTCATCACAACACCAAACTTAAAGCTTGCTTGTCCCCAAGCAAGGAATGAATTATGCTCAATGGTTCTTTCATTTAAGATGGATTGAAGAACAACTTGTAAAGTCCTGTGAGTGAAGTGATCAAGTAACAGTGGGGTGAACTCTAAATTATATGCTCATACAAGGGCTTCAGTGCTTACTAGTACTCACATATTGGGAGTCTTAGGTCTTAGGATTTTCATCCAAATGGTATCATGGAGATCTCTTTATATGTAGTCACCTTGAAGCAGCTTATAATTTCTGTGCTTTGGCCTCGACTCTAAGTGTCATGTCTCAAAGCAGCTCTTTAGATAAGCTTTCAATCAATACTCCTAAACCGATTGGTTTTAAGGTATTAGGTGTTAAAGCACCCCTAAGGATTTACTTGCTCAAGCCTCTTTCTTTGACACAACTCAGCCACAAGCATTTACTAGGCTAACAACTCTTTGAGTTTTGTTTCTTCTTTCTTTTTCTGCCTAGTAATTGATGCTCAGAGCCTTGGGCCATGTTCTTTTTGCTTTTGTATTTTCTTTGTTTTCTTTTGTTTTGTTTGCTGCTTCTTGGATCAATAGATTTTTGAGAATCTCCACAATACTTCTTTGAACTTCATGTCCTGCCTATGAGCTCCCATGCAAGTTTTCACAAGCATGCAACCTCAATACATAATCATACAACTAGAACCACCACTTCTCCTAATCTTTTGCTTGCCTCAAAATTGTTTAATTCCTCAATCCTTCTTTTCAAAGAACTTTCTTGTGATGCATTTTTTGAAATCTTGAGTGCATGCAAACTTTAAAAGTATAGTGTTGTGAACAATCAAACATCTTAATTATTGAATAGCAGAAAAAACTACACTATGCAGACAAGCAGGGGTATTATGTAACTTTCAATTTAGCAGCATCTGATACAAAATTATCACTGAACAATACAACCTTTTGGAGTTCGCTTGCTTTCCTTCTTCTCATCATCATCATTATTGGTCTTCACATTTCTCTTTCATTCCCTTGATTGATGATGCTTAATCTTTCCAAAAGCTTGTATGATGCTCTGCAATGATATTGGAAGTTGCTTGTTCCCCAAGCACTTGAAAGAAGAAATGGTTAGCTTTCATGATTTATTTGTGGGCTTTTGAACTTACTTTGGTGTGGGAACACCAAACTTAGTACCTTGCCAATGGCTTTCATGCATCAAATTAACCATGTGTGATAATTTTTTTTCTTTTTTTTCTTCTTTTTCAAAAGCAATAAAACTGAAAACTAGGAAACAGCAAAATAGTTAACCAGTTCATCCAACATGCTTGAAGCCAGCATTATGCAGATAGTGAGAAAGTGTTTTATAATGGGATTTTGGTGGAACACCAAACTTAGAATCCTTCATTCTCCTTTATATTGTTTTGGTGTGTAACACCAAACTTAGCTTCTTGCAATATAGATAAAACTAATTAGCCTTTTTATTAAAATAGATATGAAGAGATGGTTACCTGCGGTTGGGTTGCCTCCCAACAAGCGCTCTTTTATTGTCACTAGCTTGACATCTTGCTCTTTGATTATGGAGGCTGGAAATCATAATGCCTCAGTTTTTCTCTTCTTGCTGTAGGATTCCTTTCCTCCCTGACCTGCACAATCACAAACGATCCAAATGAAAATTGGATATTCTCATGCCATAATGTAGTCAGAGGATTAGTTGACACAATGTGTCAAACAGTTAATAGGCTTTGAGAGAAAATCAGAAGAAAATTGCTTTTGTTGTACAGAACAACAAGAAACAGACACAGAACCAGAAAAGCAATATACTCTACTGAGAGAGCAAAGTTAGTGTTAGTTTAGGCAAAAATTCAAATAGTTAGTGGGTTAGTCAAAATTAGAGAAAAATAAAGAAAAAGTGCTTGATCTAGATCACCACCTCACTTAATCATTGTCAATCTAATCAATCTCCGGCAACGGCGCCAAAAACTTGATGTGCGGAAAACGATCCGACACAAAACTCACTGGCAAGTGCACCAGGTCGCATCAAGTAATAATAACTCACGGGAGTGAGGTCGATCCCACAGGGATTGAAGGATTGAGCAATTTTAGTTTAGTGGTTGATTTAGTCAAGTGAATCAAGATTTGGTTGAGATATTTGTGATTAACAAAATTTAAATTGCATGGAAAGTAAAGGGAATGGGTAAATTGCATGAAAGTAAAGAGAACTGAAATTTAAAGTGCTGAATCTTAAAGAACAAGAAATTAAATGGCAGAAACTTAGAACGCAAGAAATGTAAATTGCAGGATCTTAAAGTGCAAGAAATGTAAATGGCTTGAATTGTAAAGGGAATTGGGAATTGGATTTGCAGAAATTAAACAAGGAAAAGTAAAATTGCAACAAGCAGAGAAGTAAAGGATCACTTGGATTGAATCGGATCTATAAACAGAAATGTAAATGAGATTGAAAAAAAACATTAAACAAAGGATGTAAAGTTGGAATTCAGATCTCAGGACCCAAGAGACTAGATAACCAAGTCTAGATCTCAATGCCTTCCTAGATCCAACAAGAACAATTGCAAAGGAATTGTAAATTATAGAGAAAGTAGATGAAGAAGCAATTAACAAAAATTTAAATTCAATTGTGCAGTAAAATTCAACAAAGAGATCTCAGGATGAGATTGAAACAGAATTCCTTCAATTCTCCAACCCAAGATCCAAGATAAGTGTAATTGAAATTGAAAGCAAGAAAACTAAGAGGAAGGGAATTCAATTCTCCTTCCCCGAGACTTAGAAATTAAAATTCACTCAACACCAAAAGCTCTCCGAAAACTCTCTATGAAAATTAAAAGGGAAAGCTCTCCGAAAAACTTAAATCCTATGCTATTTATACACTTTCTTCAAATGGTCTTCAAGCCTTCAATTGGGCCTTTGCTCTTGATGGAATTGGGTTGATAGAGGCCTTGGTTGATTGCTCTTGGAGTTTGGAGAAGAACCGAATTGAACCGGGTTTGGAATCATGAAAGCTTGAGTAAAAGTTTGAGTAAAAGTTTGAGGCAAACTTTTACTCAAACTTTTCACATCAGCCACCCTCTTTTGCTGATACCAACGTTGGGGCAAAAGTTAGGGGTCAAACTTTTGCTCCAACGTTGGCCTCCCCTTGCACACTCATGGCACCAACGTTTGCCAAAAAGTTAGAGGCAAACGTTGGCGCAAACTTTTGCTCTCCAGGGTGTGTTGTTCATGCGCCAACGTTTGCCAAAAAGTTTGAGGCAAACGTTGGCGCAAACTTTTGCTCTCCAGGGTGTTGATTTGTGATGCCAAAAAGTTTGCCAAAAAGTTTGAGGCAAACTTTTGCTCCAGCTTTTTGCCCAAAAGTTTGCACAAAAGTTTGAGGCAAACTTTTGGTCCAGCTTTTTGCTCCCTAGTTCATTTCCACTTATTCCGAAAGTTTGAGCTAAAGTTTGAGGCAAACTTTTGCTCAAACTTTTTGTCCTCTCTTCCTCCTAGCCATTCCTTCTTGCTTCAACCTTTCTCCAAGCTTTCTTCACCTATCATTAATCAACCAAACACATCAAAGCTATGCTTAAAATCATGAGATATTCATTCTTTCATAATATGTGACAATTATAGCATAAAACCTCATGAAATAGCATGAATTCATACATGGTTGATTAAATCAAAGGAAGCATGATAATCTACCCAATTGGCTTGCTTATGGCTCAAGAAAGTGCATAATTCAATTGAAAACAAAAGAAAAAGGCTAGTGAAACTAGGCTAAGATGACTTGTCATCACAACACCAAACTTAAAGCTTGCTTGTCCCCAAGCAAGGAATGAATTATGCTCAATGGTTCTTTCATTTAAGATGGATTGAAGAACAACTTGTAAAGTCCTGTGAGTGAAGTGATCAAGTAACAGTGGGGTGAACTCTAAATTATATGCTCATACAAGGGCTTCAGTGCTTACTAGTCCTCACATATTGGGAGTCCTAGGTCTTAGGATTTTCATCCAAATGGTATCATGGAGATCTCTTTATATGTAGTCACCTTGAAGCAGCTTATAATTTCTGTGCTTTGGCCTCGACTCTAAGTGTCATGTCTCAAAGCAGCTCTTTAGATAAGCTTTCAATCAATACTCCTAAACCGGTTGGTTTTAAGGTATTAGGTGTTAAAGCACCCCTAAGGATTTACTTGCTCAAGCCTCTTTCTTTGACACAACTCAGCCACAAGCATTTACTAGGCTAACAACTCTTTGAGTTTTGTTTCTTCTTTCTTTTTCTGCCTAGTAATTGATGCTCAGAGCCTTGGGCCATGTTCTTTTTGCTTTTGTATTTTCTTTGTTTTCTTTTGTTTTGTTTGCTGCTTCTTGGATCAATAGATTTTTGAGAATCTCCACAATACTTCTTTGAACTTCATGTCCTGCCTATGAGCTCCCATGCAAGTTTTCACAAGCATGCAACCTCAATACATAATCATACAACTAGAATCACCACTTCTCCTAATCTTTTGCTTGCCTCAAAATTGTTTAATTCCTCAATCCTTCTTTTCAAAGAACTTTCTTGTGATGCATTTTTTGAAATCTTGAGTGCATGCAAACTTTAAAAGTATAGTGTTGTGAACAATCAAACATCTTAATTATTGAATAGCAGAAAAAACTACACTATGCAGACAAGCAGGGGTATTATGTAACTTTTAATTTAGCAGCATCTGATACAAAATAATCACTGAACAATACAACCTTTTGGAGTTCGCTTGCTTTCCTTCTTCTCATCATCATCATTATTGGTCTTCACATTTCTCTTTCATTCCCTTGATTGATGATGCTTAATCTTTCCAAAAGCTTGTATGATGCTCTGCAATGATATTGGAAGTTGCTTGTTCCCCAAGCACTTGAAAGAAGAAATGGTTAGCTTTCATGATTTATTTGTGGGCTTTTGAACTTACTTTGGTGTGGGAACACCAAACTTAGTACCTTGCCAATGGTTTTCATGCATCAAATTAACCATGTGTGATAATTTTTTTTCTTTTTTTTTCTTCTTTTTCAAAAGCAATAAAACTGAAAACTAGGAAACAGCAAAATAGTTAACCAGTTCATCCAACATGCTTGAAGCCAGCATTATGCAGATAGTGAGAAAGTGTTTTATAATTGGATTTTGGTGGAACACCAAACTTAGAATCCTTCATTCTCCTTTATATTGTTTTGGTGTGTAACACCAAACTTAGCTTCTTGCAATATAGATAAAACTAATTAGCCTTTTTATTAAAATAGATATGAAGAGATGGTTACCTCCGGTTGGGTTGCCTCCCAACAAGCGCTCTTTTATTGTCACTAGCTTGACATCTTGCTCTTTGATTATGGAGGCTGGAAATCATAATGCCTCAGTTTTTCTCTTCTTGCTGTAGGATTCCTTTCCTCCATGACCTGCACAATCACAAACGATCCAAATAAAAATTGGATATTCTCATGCCAGAATGTAGTCAGAGGATTAGTTGACACAATGTGTCAAACAGTTAATAGGCTTTGAGAGAAAATCAGAAGAAAATTGCTTTTGTTGTACAGAACAACAAGAAACAGACACAGAACCAGAAAAGCAATGTACTCTACTGAGAGAGCAAAGTTAGTGTTAGTTTAGGCACAAATTCAAACAGTTAGTGGGTTAGTCAAAATTAGAGAAAAATAAAGAAAAAGTGCTTGATCTAGATCACCACCTCACTTAATCATTGTCAATCTAATCAATCCCCGGCAACGGCGCCAAAAACTTGATGTGCGAAAAACGATCCGACACAAAACTCACTGGTAAGTGCACCAGGTCGCATCAAGTAATAATAACTCACGGGAGTGAGGTCGATCCCACAGGAATTGAAGGATTGAGCAATTTTAGTTTAGTGGTTGATTTAGTCAAGTGAATCAAGATTTGGTTGAGAGATTTGTGATTAACAAAATTTAAATTGCATGGAAAGTAAAGGGAATGGGTAAATTGCATGAAAGTAAAGAGAACTGAAATTTAAAGTGCTGAATCTTAAAGAACAAGAAATTAAATGGCAGAAACTTAGAACGCAAGAAATGTAAATTGCAGGATCTTAAAGTGCAAGAAATGTAAATGGCTTGAATTGTAAAGGGAATTGGGAATTGGATTTGCAGAAATTAAACAAGGAAAAGTAAAATTGCAACAAGCAGAGAAGTAAAGGATCACTTGGATTGAATCGGATCTATAAACAGAAATGTAAATGAGATTGAAAAAAAAAACATTAAACAAAGGATGTAAAGTTAGAATTCAGATCTCAGGACCCAAGAGACTAGATAACCAAGTCTAGATCTCAATGCCTTCCTAGATCCAACAAGAACAATTGCAAAGGAATTGTAAATTGTAGAGAAAGTAGATGAAGAAGCAATTAACAAAAATTTAAATTCAATTGTGCAGTAAAATTCAACAAAGAGATCTCAGGATGAGATTGAAACAGAATTCCTTCAATTCTCCAACCCAAGATCCAAGATAAGTGTAATTGAAATTGAAAGCAAGAAAACTAAGAGGAAGGGAATTCAATTCTCCTTCCTCGAGACTTAGAAATTAAAATTCACTCAACACCAAAAGCTCTCCGAAAACTCTCTATGAAAATTAAAAGGGAAAGCTCTCCGAAAAACTTAAATCCTATGCTATTTATACACTTTCTTCAAATGGTCTTCAAGCCTTCAATTGGGCCTTTGCTCTTGATGGAATTGGGTTGATAGAGGCCTTGGTTGATTGCTCTTGGAGTTTGGAGAAGAACCGAATTGAACCGGGTTTGGAATCATGAAAGCTTGAGTAAAAGTTTGAGTAAAAGTTTGAGGCAAACTTTTACTCAAACTTTTCACATCAGCCACCCTCTTTTGCTGATACCAACGTTGGGGCAAAAGTTAGGGGTCAAACTTTTGCTCCAACGTTGGCCTCCCCTTGCACACTCATGGCGCCAACGTTTGCCAAAAAGTTAGAGGCAAACGTTGGCGCAAACTTTTGCTCTCCAGGGTGTGTTGTTCATGCGCCAACGTTTGCCAAAAAATTTGAGGCAAACGTAGGCGCAAACTTTTGCTCTCCAGGGTGTTGATTTGTGATGCCAAAAGTTTGCCAAAAAGTTTGAGGCAAACTTTTGCTCCAGCTTTTTCCCCAAAAGTTTGCACAAAATTTTGAGGCAAACTTTTGGTCCAGCTTTTTGCTCCCTGGTTCATTTCCACTTATTCCGAAAGTTTGAGCTAAAGTTTGAGGCAAACTTTTGCTCAAACTTTTTGTCCTCTCTTCCTCCTAGCCATTCCTTCTTGCTTCAACCTTTCTCCAAGCTTTCTTCACCTATCATTAATCAACCAAACACATCAAAGCTATGCTCAAAATCATGAGATATTCATTCTTTCATAATATGTGACAATTATAGCATAAAACCTCATGAAATAGCATGAATTCATACATGGTTGATTAAATCAAAGGAAGCATTATAATCTACCCAATTGGCTTGCTTATGGCTCAAGAAAGTGCATAATTCAATTGAAAACAAAAGAAAAAGGCTAGTGAAACTAGGCTAAGATGACTTGTCATCATCAACCCCCAAAATCCCTCATAGCCAATAATAGGACACTTAATTAAAATTCCTAGGGAAAACGACCCAGGAGTTTAAATACTCTTGGTTATTTGATTTGAATTATGATAATCCTTTGATTTAAACTTTGATTGAGAGTTAATTGTTGGTCTAGACTATGCTTGCAACAAGATTCTACTTTTGTGAAATTTTAGATCAACATAAATTTTTCTCATCAAAGATGTAAAAGATAATTGATGGATGGTGGGGTTGGTACTAGTTCTCCTTCGTAGCTTCAGAATCCGCAAAGTTGTGAGAACTGGAAGAGATATCTTCAAGGCCAGCTTCGAAATCTCCAGTGTTCAATGGAGAAGTTTTGGTACTTGAATTTTCTGAAGGGGATTCAACAGACTTGCTGGTGTGTTGTTATTTAGCCTAAGAAAATAAAATTTTTTTCAAATAACCTCAATTGGTGGAAATATAAGTATAAAAAGTAATAGAAATAGTTTGTTTCAATACCTCTGCCAAATTTGATGCTCTAGAAGAAGTTTTCGAAGCTTTCAATTTCTTCCTTGGAGCTTTTGAGGATTCTGCTTTCCTCTTCGAGATAGCAATGGTGGCAGGCTTTTCACCCATGCTTGGACAAACCCTCAACATATCTTCAAAAATCTCTTCAAGGCTGCAATTGTATTGAGAATAATATTTTTTCCACTAGACAAGAAAAGAGTTGGTCACATATCGACTTGGGACAAAGTCAATTGCTTCGTACTCAGATTGATAATCTTTGTTGTGTTTTAGTTTCTGAGTTGTAACTAACATGGAGTTGTAAATTTTTTGGCCTAGTTGACTTGATAATTTTGAACCAAATAAAGCTAGCAAGGATTGAGAAAATCCCATTTGTCGAGCCACAAAATAGGGAGCATGTAAAGTGATTTGATATGGATCCTTTTTGTACATGGGGATGCCAGTAGTGAAAACTTGGATGGCAATATAATTGCTCCAGTTTCTATCATTTGAACATTGCACTTTCTCATTATTGTCCTTTGAAATTCTTGGTGCTCGAAACCAAGTAGGATCACATTTTCGGTCGACAAAAGGTGCAAAGTTAAGCTCCCCGTTCTAAAAGGTTTTTTCATGATAAAATTTGGTGAAGATTGCCCAAAAAAGATCTTCAATTTTGGGACCAAGACAAGTTGGTTTCAAAGATGCAAGGCAGAAGCCTTTGATGGGTTGTTTAGGTAAAATCGGGATGCCATCGACTTCCATAAACTTCCCTAAAACTGCGTTCAACCACAATTAAAGGAGCCAAAGTGGTCCCACTGCACTAAGAGGAGATCGATTTTCAAGGCTTGTTACCATGTGGACAAGCTCATCATACAGATTACCTCTCATGGATCAGGGCAGCAAGAGGTGGATAGAGTCATTGCATGGTAACACTTCGAGATCAAAAAACTATAGCATTTAGCCGAAAACATAAAAAGGCTACGTGTTCATCATTAGAAACGGGGTTTTTACCTTGACCCATGTTATTTTTTACAAATTCCCCTTAAGAAGAGCTTTCCCAATTGATTTTGTACTTCTTTGTTGGTTCCATGTTAGGGGAAATCTCGATCCCCGAAGGAGTTATGTAACAACTTAGTTTTGGGGTACACGAGACCTTTTTTGAAGATACAGAGTTATTTGAAAGATTAATAAAGGAAGAACCTCTAGTATATTATCAAGCACATTGATCTTCATCATCATCATGTCATCACTAAGCAAGAACTTCTTTTGAGATAAGCTCGACAAAACAGTCGCGAAGAACCTAGTTTTTGAGCCGTTTCGGTTAGGAGTTTTAGACTCTGGTCTCCGTAGTTAGTCTCAGTTTAACAAGCCGAATTTAATTCATGAGAGAAGAGAAATAGTAATATAATATTATTATTATATTAAATTTAGAGCTGCTTGAATAATATTATAATATTATTTGATCTATTTTAGTTAAAAACAAGAGATCGGTTTAACCGAGTTCATAGTCTATTAGTGCAGGTTAACACCAGAACTTTCTGATGACTTTAGAAATGCTAATGCATCATCATATACCTTCTATTCTCATGTTAGTCATGTTACTAGTGTCATTTATACTAGAAGCTCAAATACTAATCTCTAGATATGTTGTTACTTGTGCTCTAATACATCTAATTTTAGTAATTATATACCTGAGATATTTTAATATTATTTTAAACCACCACCAACACCATCCAATCATGGCTCTCCCTTCACCCCCAAGACCTCAATCTGGTTCATTTCCTCTCTTGTGGCCGAAAACTTGGAAGAGAGAAAAGAGAGAAAAGTTCTCGGTTGTTGATCTTCAAAGCTTGATTTCTTCTGAACTAAAACTCAAATCAAAATTCTATACCGATCAAAGTGATCCTATCTTATTTCTCTTCAAATCCATGTGACTTATCAAGGATGGAAGTAAGGTGAGATGGCTGTTCTCCCTCCTTTTGTTTCGGTTTCAAGAACACATGCATAAACATGTGTTTTCTTGATGTTCTTCCATAGGTATCATGCTTAACTTGACTTGAGGGACAAGGAACCTCAAATTCCAGCAAGATTAAGGTGAGTAATCTCATTTTAACTTGTGATTGAAGGTTTGTTCAGTTAGGATTTTGAGGATATAAAGTTGTTCTTGAGGTGATTTAGGAAGAAAAAGTGCCCTAGGAACACCTTGAAGCATAGCTAAATTAGGAGCAGCAAATTAAGGTAGAGTTTGGTAAAATTAATCTTGATTAATTGTGTTTGAGTTGTGTGATTATGATATGGTTTTGTTATGCTTGAAATTGATTGTTTACATGAGTGATTCTTGGTGAAATTTTGGTAAAAATTTGATGAAATTTGATAAAATTCAAGCTATGAACTTGGGTTCTTGGGCAGATGGGAATTCGAAACCCTAATGTTAGGGTTGAAATTGTGTTGAAATCAAGTGAAAATTAAGGGGTTTTGGTGGTTGCTATTTTATTTTAAATTATGATAAAAATTGGTTTGAAAAACAGGTAAGAATCAAAGAAAGAATTTGAAGAATTTACGAAGAACACGAAGAATACTTTGAATTTTGTCAAGAACACTGAAGAATAGCCTTTGATCTCGAAAGGGGCTAAAGTAAAAATATTTTTATATTTTTGGGAGAAAAAGTATAAACCTTAAAAGTTTAAGGGTTTAAAGTATAAATATTAAAGTTATAGGGGTCAAAATGTAATTTAATAAAAGTTTGGGGTAAATTAGTAAATTTTCAAAAATAATAATAAAATATTAAATAATAATAAATATTAAATAATATTATTTAATTAATAATAATATTTTATTAAAAATAATAAAATAATAGCGAAAAGGCAATTTTTCCTAAAAGTCTTAGGAAGACAATTTTAACCTCAGAATCTCATAATTATCTTCATAAAATACATAGGGATATAGTAATATATTAGTAAGGCAAAGATAAAAGAAAGATAAAATGTTGAAGAAAAGATAAAAATCGAAGAAAAAGTCGGTAAAGTTTTAATGACAAAGATAAATGGTGACTAGTGAAGCGATCTAGGAGTAACATAGTTAGTATTTGAATTGCGCTTAGGGTTAGGTGTTATATGAAAAGTCAAAATAGTTCAACATAGACTTAATGAACCTATGCTTTGGATAGGCTGACTATTCATACCGAAATTGGCATTAGCTATACAAACGTTAAGAAGAGAAACAAGGGTAGCACAAAGAGGCAAAAAGGAAAGAGAAAACGAGAATGAGAATAAAGAACTGAACCTTATGTTATGATCATCTGTTGTATGTTCATCTGCTGCATTGAGGCAGCAAGATAGATAATGGTATGACCACAGAATGTTTTCCAATGATACACAGCCATTGAGGGCTGCATCTGCAACTGAGAACTTGGGATCACTTGCAGAGGATATCATTTCATACACGGCTAGAATGCCGCACCTGTAAGGCAAAGATTGCTTATAGAGGATATGATTGCATACATTAGTTAGTGAGAACTGTACCTATGTTGACTGGAAAACCATAGCCGTTTCCGCTGCTTTGGGTTATGTCAGGAGCGGGTAGAAACCGACAAATGAGCTCATTACCTGCACTAGGACTAGACATGAATCATCCTTGTGTGTGCATTATTCATTGTCGTGTATTCTCTGTGTTGTGCTTTATTCTTGTATTTCTCTGTTTGTACTCTGCTTTTCGACTTTTTTTGCTTTTTTGTTTATTTGCTTTCTTGCTTTCTTCTATCTTCTATAAAAGTATATTTACTATTTGAAAAGCACGACGGAGCCAATTAACATGACTAATTAGCCCGAAGCTACTAAGAACATCCCAATTCTTACCCCTTCTCTCTCCCTTCCTCCTTCAAATGGAAACGGGAGTCATATTCTATGAAGTCGAAGATCTTTATATCTACGAGGATCCAGTGTACCATAGTTACTATGTTTTGAGAGTGGAGCCTCGTGTTAGACGTTATGCGTTACGAGATCGTCCTTTCCAGCATCCTCTGAATATCCTTCTTTTCAACCCCGATGCTCCATACGAGTTTCCTCTATCATGGCTTCACCCAAACGCTCCTGGTCACCCTTTCCCTGACGGTCATGCACACCCTATCCCAGCTTAACCTCTGAATCAGGCGGCACCTAAGCCTATAGTTCCCGAGGAGTCTGAGTTCTTTGGTCATTATATCCCTGTGACTCCACCGAAGTGGGATTTCCCTCCTGATCCTATTCCTGACTTCCCGCCAGACGATGAGCCGGCACTACCGGATGATGGAGTTATCCCTATCCACGTAGACGGTCCTATGCTCACTAACGGATTTGTACATAGTGATAGTAGTGTCTTTGGTGGTTTTGGGGGTATTGCTATAGCTGCTGACGATGAGGAGGAGGAGGATCCAGATTTGGAGATAGAACAGGAGGAGGAGATAAGTGAGCACCATGATGATCTACCCAACGGCCACATGTACATATTGACTGACAGTAGTAGGAGCATTCTTTTTTATGACGCTCAAGTCTAACATTGACTTACGATTAGTCTCTTACTTGTGTTAGTACACCCAAGATTTAGGAGTTATAAAGTTGTTAGGCTAGCATGAGCATCAGCTTAACGGCTTTTTTTATGGGCCAGATCCCGTGGTGTCGTGTATATATTAGCTACTTAGGGTTGATGCAGATGTAGACTTTGTAAGACCCCATATTTTTGGAAATTAAATAAAAAATTATTTATGATTTATTATATTTATTTGAGAATATATTTTCAGGGATTTTTATATTAATTGAGTACTTTCTTATTATTGATTTAAAGCTTTAGTGATTAATTCTGTTTTAGGATTGAGTTTTGATGGTGATTTGTTTTAATTTAGGCCGGAGGCCAAGTTAATTTAATTTGGGTCAGAGGCCGAGTTGATTTGATTTGGGCCAGAGGCCGTGATTGGTTGGATCAGTGGTAAGTTTTGTTTAAAATGGTTTCTTAGTAAGCGGTGAAATGTATGGAATGTTATTTTGCGTGAAATTTTTATAAGAAAAAAAAATATGAGTTTTAGATTTGGATAATGAACTGATGATCACTGTTATTGAAAATAGTTTTATTTAAAATATTTTCTTATGACAATTCTTAAACCCTCTACTGAGAACCTGCGAGGACGAAGTTCTCATCCCCCTACAGGCTACTCTTTTCAGGATGGACGAGGAAGCTCGCGGAATTTTTGCTAAGTTGTTATAGATGTTATTTCTGTTTGTATACATATGTTATAGATTTCCCTCGCCTATATTATTATATTCTTGTAAGAGGGATAGGAGTCGTGACTGTAATGACATGTATGTGTATAATATTTGTAAGTTGCTTGGTAAGAAGTTTTGTATATGTATATGCTTGTTTTCTTTCAAGAAAAAGTATTTTTCCAGCTTTTCAAAGAAGATAGCGATACAGTTTCGAGTCAAAAGCTCCTATTTTATTATTAAGTATATGAAGTCGTCGTAATACTTTTCGCTATTAGAGTGGCACAGTTGAAAGTGTAATATTCTGATAGTAAGGGTGTTAGATTATAGTATCAGAGTAGTCTTTTTCGTAGAACCTGAGGAATGGACTAACTATGCTTCAGTTTCATACTCTAGGCATCTTTCATATTTTAGGTCTTATTCTGATTACGAGAGTTAGAGCTTTATGCACATGATGGTCTATTGATTAATGCCACTAGGCTATCATTGCACACATCACGGTATTAAGTTTGGTCAGTAGTGGACGAAATTGTGATTACACTTTGATTATGTAAAATTCATTGCTCTTTCTTTCCCTGGCAATGGCGCCAAAAACATGATGCCAATACCATAGTTCACAACTTCGCACAACTAACCAGCAAGTGCACTGGGTCGTCCAAGTAATACCTTACGTGAGTAAGGGTCGAATCCCACGGAGATTGTTGGTATGAAGCAAGCTATAGTCACCTTGTAAATCTCAGTCAGGCAGATATAAAATAGTAATGGGGTTTTCGAAAATAATACTAAAATAAGGATAGAAATACTTATGTAA
The DNA here is from genome assembly GCF_003086295.3 of Arachis hypogaea. Lineage (NCBI taxonomy): Eukaryota > Viridiplantae > Streptophyta > Magnoliopsida > Fabales > Fabaceae > Arachis > Arachis hypogaea. The sequence goes on along the minus strand of NC_092046.1, from coordinate 77,001,200 downwards.
TTCATTGGTTAGAATTTCAGATAAGCGTGTAGAGATGCTTTCGTTCCTCTGAACCTCTGCTTTCCTGCTGTCTTCATCCAATCAATCTTACTTCTTTCTATGGCTGGCTTTATGTAAGGATGTCACCGGTGCCAATGGCTACTTTCGATCTCTCTCGGGAAAATGATCCAAATGCTCTGTCACAGCACGGCTAATCGTCTTGAGGCATCACCTTTGTCGTTGGTTGCATCCTATTCCTCCCTGTGAAAATGGTCCGATGCGCTGTCACTGCATGGCTAATCATCTGGAGGTTCTCGATCATGCTGGAATAGGATTTACTATCCTTTTGCGTCTGTCACTACGCCCAGCACTCGCGAGTTTGAAGCTCGTCACAGTCATTCAATTCCAGAATCCTACTCTGAATACCACGGACAAGGTTTAGAATTTTTGGATTCTCATGATGCCGCCATCAATCTAGCTTATACCACGAAGATCCCAATATCTCGGACTCGGTCCCCTGTATTAGTAATCTAAGAGATACTCGTTCAATCGAAGGTAGAACGGGAGTGGTTGTCAGGCACGCATTCATAGGGAATGATGATGATTGTCACGTTCATCACATTCAGGTTGAAGTGCGAATGAATATCTTAGAAGTGGAATAAGTTGAATTGAATAGAAAACAGTAGTACTTTGCATTAATCTTTGAGGAACAGCAGAGCTCCACACCTTAATCTCTGGAGTGTAGAAGCTCTACCATTGAAAATACATAAGTGAAGGTCCAGGCATGGCCAAGAGGCCAGCCCTCAAAACGTGATCAATAGATCAAAAGATAATCCAAAGATGTCTAATACAATAGTAAAAGGTCCTATTTATAATAAACTAGCTACTAGGGTTTACAGAAGTAAGTAATTGATGCATAAATCCACTACCGGGGCCCACTTGGTGTGTGCTTGGGCTGAGCTTGAGTGTTACACGTGTAGAGGTCATTCCTGGAGTTGAACGCCAGTTTTGGTGCCAGTTTGGGCGTTGAACTCCACTTTGCAACTTGTTTCTGGCGCTGGACGCCAGAATTGGGCAGAGAACTGGCGTTGAACGCCAGTTTGCATCATCTAAACTTGGGCAAAGTATGGACCATTATACATTGCTGAAAATCCCTGGATGTCTACTTTCCAACGCAATTAGAAGTGCGCCATTTCGAGTTCTGTAGCTCCAGAAAATCCACTTTGAGTGCAGGGAGGTCAGAATCCAACAGCATCAACAGTCCTTCTTCAACCTCTGAATCTGATTTTTGCTCAAGTCCCTCAATTTCAGCCAGAAAATACCTGAAATCACAGAAAAACACACAAACTCATAGTAAAGTCCAGAAATGTAAGTTTAACATAAAAACTAATGAAAACATCCCTAAAAGTAACTAGATTCTACGAAAAATATACTAAAAACAATGCCAAAAAGCGTATAAATTATCCGCTCATCACAACACCAAACTTAAATTGTTGCTTGTCCCCAAGCAACTGAAAATCAAATAGGATAAAAAGAAGAGAATATACTATAAATTCCAAACTATCAATGAAACATAGCTCTAATCAAATGAGCAGGACTTATAGCTTTTTGCCTCTTGAATAGTTTTGGCATCTCACTTTATCCATTGAGGTTCAGAATGATTGGCATCTATAGGAACTCAGAGTTCAGATAGTGTTATTGATTCTCCTAGTTCAGTATGATGATTCTTGAACACAGCTTCTTTATGAGTCTTGGCCGTGGCCCTAAGCACTTTGTTTTCCAGTATTACCACCGGATACATAAATGCCACAGACACATAATTGGGTGAACCTTTTCAGATTGTGACTCAGCTTTGCTAAAGTCCCCAATTAGAGGTGTCTAGGGTTCTTAAGCACACTCTTTTTTTGCTTTGGACCTTGACTTTAACCGCTCAGTCTCAAGTTTTCACTTGACACCTACACGCCACAAGCACATGGTTAGGGACAGCTTGGTTTAGCCGCTTAGGCCAGGATTTTATTCCTTTAGGCCCTCCTATCCACTGATGCTCAAAGCCTTGGGATCCTTTTTATTTGCCCTTGCCTTTTGGTTTTAAGGGTTATTGGCTTTTTGCTCTTGCCTCTTGGTTTTAAGAGCTTTTGGCTTTTTCTGCTTGCTTTTTCTTTTTCTTTCTATTTTTTTTCGCCTATTTTTTTTTCTGCAAGCTTTGTTCTTTGCTGCTTTTTCTTGCTTCAAGAATCATTTTTATGATTTTTCAGATTATCAAATAACATGTCTCCTTGTCATCATTCTTTCAAGAGCCAACAGTATTTAACATTCTTAAACAACAACTTCAAAAGACATATGCACTGTTCAAGCATTCATTCAGAAAACAAGAAGCATTGTCACCACATCAATATAATTAAGCTAAGTTCAAGGATAAATTCAAAACTCATGTACTTCTTGTTCTTTTGAATTAAAACATTTTTCATTTAAGAGAGGTGATGGATTCATAGGACATTCATAACTTTAAGACAAAGTTACTAACTACTAATGATCATGTAATGAAGACACAAACATAGATAAACACTTAACATAGAGAAAACGAAAAACAGAGAAAGTAAGAACAAGGAATGAGTCCACCTTAGTGATGGTGGCGTTTCCTTCTTGAGGAACCAATGATGTCCTTGAGCTCTTCTATGTCTCTTCCTTGTCTTTGTTGCTCCTCCCTCATTGCTTTTTGATCTTCTCTTATTTCATGAAGGATGATGGAGTGCTCTTGATATTTCACCCTTAGTTGTCCCATATTGGAACTCAATTCTCCTAGGGAGGTGTTGATTTGCTCCCAATAGTTTTGTGGAGGAAAATGCATTTGAGGCATCTCCGGGATCTCATGGTGATGAGCTTCATACGCCTCTTGAGCTCCATGGATGGGCTCTCTTGCTTGCTCCATCTTTTTCTTAGTGATGGGCTTGTCCTCTTTAATGAGGATATCTCCCTCTATGTCAACCCCAGCCGAATTGCATAGGTGGCGAATGAGGTGAGGAAAGGCTAACCTTGCCATAGTGGAGGACTTGTCAGCCACCTTGTAGTGTTCTTGAGGTATAATCTCATGAACTTCCACCTCTTCTCCAATCATGATGCTATGGATCATGATGGCCCGGTCTATAGTAACTTCAGACCGGTTGCTAGTGGGAATGATTGAGCATTGAATAAATTCCAACCATCCTCTAGCTACAGGCTTAAGGTCCAGTCTTCTTAGTTGAACCGGTTTGCCTTTTGAGTCAATCTTCCATTGAGCTCCTTCTACACATATGTCCATAAGGACTTGGTCCAACCTTTGATCAAAGTTGACTCTCCTTGTGTAGGGGCGTGCGTTCTCTTCCATGTTTGGCAAGTTGAACGCCAACCTCACATTCTCCAGACTAAAATCTAAGTATTTCCCCCGAACCATTGTAACATAGTTCTTTGGATCCGGGTTCTTACTTTGATCATGGTTCTTGGTGATCCATGCATTGGCATAGAACTCTTGAACCATTAGGATGCCGACTTGTTGGATGGGATTTGTTTGAACTTTCCAACCTCTTCTTTGAATTTCATGTCGGATCTCTGGATACTCATTTCTTTTGAGTTTGAAAGGGACCTCGGAGATCACCTTCTTCTTGGCCATAACATCATAGAAGTGGTCTTGATGGGCTTTGGAGATGAACCTTTCTATCTCCCATGACTCGGAGGTGGAAGCTTTTGTCTTCCCTTTTCCTTTTCTAAAGGATTCTCCGGTCTTAGGTGCCATCAATGGTAATGAAAAAACAAAAAGCTTATGCTTTTACCATACCAAACTTAGAATTTTGCTCGCCCTCGAGCAAGAGAAGAAAGAATAGATGAAGAAGAAGAAGAAATGGAGGAGAGGGAGAAGGGGTTGTGTTTCGGCCAAGAAGAGAAGAGAGGGTTGTGTTGTGTGAAAATGAGGAAGAATGGAGGGTTATTTATAGGGATGGGAGGGGGTGGAGGTTCGGCCATTTAGGGTGGGTTTGGGTGGGAAATTGATTTTGAATTTTGAAGGTAGGTGGAGTTTATGAGGTAGGTTTATGGGGAAGAGTGGATGGATGTGAGTGGTGAGGAGGTGATGGGGAAGAGAGATTGTGGTGATTGGTGAAGGGTTTTGGGGAAGAGTGTTTATGGGATTGTGTGAAAGAGGGGTGAGAAGAAGTGAGTGGACGTAGGTGGGGATCCTGTGGGGTCCACAGATCCTGAGGTGTTCAAGGATTTACAACCTTGCACCTAATTAGGCATGTAAAATGCCCTTGCACACAACTCTGGGCGTTCAGTGCCAGGTTGGTGCCCATTTTGGGCGTTCAACGCCCATTTGTTGCCCATTTCTGGCGTTGAACGCCAGAACCATGCTTGTTCTGGGCACTCAGCGCCAGCTCCTCTCCAGGGTGCAATTCTGGCGTTCAGCGCCCAGATGATGCCCATTTTGGGCGTTCAGCACCCAAATACTACCCATTTTGGACGTTCAGCGCCAGAACCATGCTCTGTTCTAGCGTTGAACGCTAGGCAGATGCTTCCTCTAGGGTGTGATTTTTCTTCTGCTGTTTTTGATTCCGTTTTCAATTTTTTATATTTATTTTGTGACTCCTCATGATCATGAACCTATAAAGACATATAACTAAGAAAAATATAGTTAGATAAATAGAAATTGGGTTGCCTCCCAACAAGCGCTTCTTTAATGTCAATAGCTTGACAGTGGGCTCTCATGGAGCCTCATAGATGTTCAGAGCATTGTTGAGACTTCCCCAACACCAAACTTAGAGTTTGGATATGGGAGTTCAACACCAAACTTAGAGTTTGGTTGTGGCCTCCTAACACCAAACTTAGAGTCTGACTGTGGGGGCTTTGGTTGACTCTGCTTTGAGAGAAGCTTTTTCTGCTTCCTCTCTATGGATGCAGAGAGAGATCCTTGAGTTGTAAACACAAGGTTGTCCTTATTTAATTGAAGGATCAATTCTCCTCTGTCCACATCAATCACATCTCTTGCTATGGCTAGGAAAGGTCTTCCTAGGATGATGGATTCATCCTCTTCCTTTCCAGTATCCAGGACTATGAAATCAGGAGGGATGTAAAGGCCTTCAACCTTTACTAACACGTCCTCTACTTGTCCATAAGCCTGTTTTCTTGAATTATCTGTCATCTCTAATGAGATTTTAGCAGCTTGCACCCCATAGATTCCCAGTTTCTCTATTACAGAGAGGGGCATGAGGTTTATCCCTGAACCAAGGTCACACAGAGCCTTAAAGATCATGGTGCCTATAGTACAAGGTATTATGAACTTTCCAGGATCCTGTCTCTTATGAGGTAATGTCAGTTGATCCAGATCACTTAGTTCATTGGTGAACAAGGGAGGTTCATCTTCCCAAGTCTCAATACCAAATAATTTGGCATTCAGCTTCATGATTGCACTAAGAAACTTGGCAGTTTGCTCTTCAGTAACATCCTCATTCTCTTCAGAAGAGGAATACTCATCAGAGCTCATGAATGGCTTAAGGAGGTTCAATGGAATCTCTATGGTTTCTAGATGAGTCTCAGATTCCTTTGGTTCCTCAAAGAGAAACTCCTTATTGATCACTGGGCGTCCCAGGAGGTCTTCCTCCTTGGGATTCACGTCCTCCTCTCCCTCATTGGGTTCGGCCATTTTGGTTATGTCAATGGCCTTGCACTCTCCTTTTGGATTTTCTTCTGTATTGCTTGGGAGAGTGCTAGGAGGGATTTCAGTGATCCTTTTACTCAGCTGGCCCACTTGTGCTTCCAAATTTCTAATGGAAGACCTTGTTTCATTCATGAAACTTACAGTGGCCTTAGATAGATCAGAGACTAAGTTTGCTAAATTAGAAGTATTTTGTTCAGGGTTCTCTGTCTGTTGCTGAGTGGATGATGGAAAAGGTTTATTATTGTTAAACCTGTTTCTTCCACCATTATTAAAGCCTTGTTGAGGCCTTTGATCCTTCCACGAGAGATTTGGATGATTTCTCCATGATGGATTATAGGTGTTTCCATAAGGTTCACCTAAGTAATTCACCTCTGCTATTGCAGGGTTTTCAGGATCATAAGCTTCTTCTTCATAGGAAGCCTCTTGAGTACTGTTGGATGCAGCTTGCACTCCATTCAGACTCTGAGAAATCATATTGACTTGCTATGTCAATATTTTGTTCTGAGCCAATATGGCATTCAGAGTATCAACTTCAATAACTCCCTTCTTCATAGGCGTCCCATTATTCACAGGATTCCTTTCAGAAGTGTACATGAACTGGTTATTTGCAACCATGTCAATGAGTTCTTTAGCTTCTGCAGGCGTTTTCTTTAGGTGAATGGATCCACCTGCAGAAGTATCCAATGACATCTTTGATAGCTCAGATAAACCATCATAGAATATATCCAGGATGGTCCATTCTGAAAGCATGTCAGAAGGACACTTTTTGGTCAACTGTTTGTATCTTTCCCAAGCTTCATAGAGGGATTCACCTTCTTTCTGTCTGAAGGTTTGAACATCCACTCTAAGCTTGCTCAGCTTTTGAGGAGGAAAGAACTTGGCTAAGAAAGCCGTGACCAGCTTATCCCAAGAGTTTAGGCTGTCTTTGGGTTGAGAGTCCAACCACACTCTAGCTCTGTCTCTTACAGCAAAAGGAAAAAGCATGAGCCTGTAGACTTCAGGATCTACTCCATTAGTCTTAACAGTATCACATAACTGCAAGAATTCAGTTAAGAACTGAAAAGGATCTTCAGATGGAAGTCCATGAAACTTGCAGTTCTGCTGCATCAGAGAAACTAGCTGAGGTTTCAGCTCAAAGTTGTTTGCTCCAATGGCAGGAATGGAGATGCTTCTTCCATGTAAATTGGAATTAGGTGCAGTAAAGTCACCAAGCATTCTCCTTGCATTATTGTTGTTGGGTTCGGCTGCCATCTCCTTTACTTGTTCGAAATTTTCAATAAGGTTGTCTCTGGATTTAGCTTCTCTTAGTTTCCTCTTCAGAGTCCTTTCAAGTTCTGGATCAGCTTCAACAAGAATGCCTTTTTCTTTGTCCCTGCTCATAAGAAAGAGAAGAGAAAAATAAAAGAAGAGGAATCATCTATGTCACAGTAAAGAGGTTCCTTATTGTTAGTAGAAGAAGAGAAGAAGAAGAAAAAATTTGAACACAGATAGAAGAGGGGGGTTCGAATTTGGTGAGTGATGTGAGGAAGAGGTGTTAGTAGATGAATAAATAAATAGCATAAGATGAGAGAGGGAGAGGATTTTCGAAAATAATTTTTGAAAAAGAGTTAGTAATTTTCGAAAATAGTTTTTGAAAAATGTTAGTAATTTTCGAAAATTAAGATTTTAAAAATTGAAATAATTAGTTAATTAAAAAGAAATTTTGAAAAAGAGGGAAGATATTTTTGAAAATTAGAGAGAGAGAGTTAGTTAGGTGGTTTTGAAAAAGATAAAAAACAAACAAAAAGTTAGTTGGTTAGTTGCAACAAATTTTGAAAAGATAAGAAGTTAGGAAGTTAGAAAAGATATTTTGAAATCAAATTTTTGAAAAAGATAAGATGAGAAGATATTTTTGAAAAGATATGATTGAAATTAGTTTTGGAAAAGATTTGATTTTTAAAATCACAATAAATGACTTGATTCATAAGAAATCACAAGATATGATTCTAGAACTTAAAGTTTGAATCTTTCTTAACAAGTAAGTAATAAACTTGAAATTTTTGAATCAAAACATTAATTGGTGATGTTATTTTCGAAAATTATGTGATAAAGATAAGAAAAAGATTTTTGAAAAACATTTTTATAATTTTTGAAAATAACTAAGAAAAATGAAAAAGATTTGATTTTTGAAAAATATTTTGAAAAAGATAAGATTTTTAAATTGAAAATTTGATTTGACTCATAAAAACAACTAGATTTTAAAAATTTTTGGAAAAGCCAAATCTAATTTTCAAAATTTTGAGAGAGAAAAAGGGAAAGATATTTTTTTGATTTTTTGAATTTTTATGATGAGAGAGAAAAACAAGAAAAATAATGCACTGCATGAAAGTTATGGATCAAAACAATGAATGCATGCAAGAATGCTATGAATGTCAAGATGAACACCAAGAACACTATGAAGATCATGATGAACATCAAGAACACATTTTTGAAAAATTTTTAATGCAATAAAAACATGCAAGACACCAAACTTAGAAATCTTTAATGCTTAGGCACTAAGAATTCAAGAATGCATATGAAAAACAAGAAAAGACACAAAACATGCAAATGCAAAGATCAAACAAGAAGACTTACCAAGAACAACTTGAAGATCATGAAGAACACTATGAATGCATGATTTTTTTCGAAAAATGCAAGATGCACATGCAATTGACACCAAACTTATAACATGACTCAAGACTCAAACAAGAACACAAAAATATTTTTGATTTTTATGATTTTCTAATTTTTTTTTTGTATTTTTTTTTCGAAAATTAATTGAAAAACAAAAAATAAGGATTTCAAAATATTTAATATGAATTCCAGGAATCTTGTGCTCTTTAGTCTAAAGCTCCAATCAAAGGGTCAGATATGGCTTAATAGCCATTCAAGCTTTAGAATGGATTTACATCCATTGAGGTGATTAGTTGAAGACCAATCCCAAAGGAGTTTGGGTATGGCTTTTCAGCCAGATAGGATTCAACATGTTACCATGAAACTCTAGAATTCATTCTGGAAAGTTTTGAAGCCATAGAATAATTTATTTTTGAAAACATTATTTTTATTATATTTTTGAAAACTTTTTTTATTTTTAGATTTTTTCAAAAACAAAGGAGAAATTTTTGAAAAATTTTTGAAAAATTTTTGAAAACAAAACAAAAAGAAAATTACCTAATCTGAGCAACAAGATGAACCGTTAGTTGTCCAAACTCGAGCAATCCCCGGCAACGGCGCCAAAAACTTGGTGGACGAAATTGTGATTACACTTTGATTATGTAAAATTCGTTGCTCTTTCTTTCCCTGACAATGGCGCCAAAAACATGATGCCAATACCATGGTTCACAACTTCGCACAACTAACCAGCAAGTGCACTGGGTCGTCCAAGTAATACCTTACGTGAGTAAGGGTCGAATCCCACGGAGATTGTTGGTATGAAGCAAGCTATAGTCACCTTGTAAATCTCAGTCAGGCAGATATAAAATAGTAATGGGGTTTTCGAAAATAATACTAAAATAAGGATAGAAATACTTATGTAATTCATTGGTTAGAATTTCAGATAAGCGTGTAGAGATGCTTTCGTTCCTCTGAACCTCTGCTTTCCTGCTGTCTTCATCCAATCAATCTTACTCCTTTCTATGGCTGGCTTTATGTAAGGATGTCACCGGTGCCAATGGCTACTTTCGATCTCTCTCGGGAAAATGATCCAAATGCTCTTTCACAGCACGGCTAATCGTCTTGAGGCATCACCTTTGTCGTTGGTTGCATCCTATTCCTCCCTGTGAAAATGGTCCGATGCGCTGTCACTGCATGGCTAATCATCTGGAGGTTCTCGATCATGCTGGAATAGGATTTACTATCCTTTTGCGTCTGTCACTACGCCCAGCACTCGCGAGTTTGAAGCTCGTCACAGTCATTCAATTCCAGAATCCTACTCTGAATACCACGGACAAGGTTTAGAATTTTTGGATTCTCATGAATGCCGCCATCAATCTAGCTTATACCACGAAGATCCCAATATCTCGGACTCGGTCCCCTGTATTAGTAATCTAAGAGATACTCGTTCAATCGAAGGTAGAACGGGAGTGGTTTTCAGGCATGCGTTCATAGGGAATGATGATGATTGTCACGTTCATCACATTCAGGTTGAAGTGCGAATGAATATCTTAGAAGTGGAATAAGTTGAATTGAATAGAAAACAGTAGTACTTTGCATTAATCTTTGAGGAACAGCAGAGCTCCACACCTTAATCTATGGAGTGTAGAAGCTCTACCGTTGAAAATACATAAGTGAAGGTCCAGGCATGGCCGAGAGGCCAGCCCTCAAAACGTGATCAATAGATCAAAAGATAATCCAAAGATGTCTAATACAATAGTAAAAGGTCCTATTTATAATAAACTAGCTACTAGGGTTTACAGAAGTAAGTAATTGATGCATAAATCCACTTTCGGGGTCCACTTGGTGTGTGCTTGGGCTGAGCTTGAGTGTTAAACGTGTAGAGGTCATTCCTGGAGTTGAACGCCAGTTTTGGTGCCAGTTTGGGCGTTGAACTCCACTTTGCAACTTGTTTCTGGCGCTGGACGCCAGAATTGGGCAGAGAACTGGCGTTGAACGCCAGTTTACATCATCTAAACTTGGGCAAAGTACGAACTATTATACATGTCTGGAAAGCCCTGGATGTCTACCTTTCAACGCAATTGAAAGCGCGCCGTTTTGAGTTCTGTAGCTCCAGAAAATCCACTTTGAGTGCAGGGAGGTCAGAATCCAACAGCATCAACAGTCCTTCTTCAACCTTTGAATCTGATTTTTGCTCAAGTCCCTCAATTTCAGCCAGAAAATACCTGAAATCACAGAAAAATACACAAACTCATAGTAATGTCCAGAAATGTGAATTTAACATAAAAACTAATGAAAACATCCCTAAAAGTAACTAGATTCTACTAAAAACATACTAAAAACAATGCCAAAAAGCGTATAAATTATCCGCTCATCAGTCAGCTTAACACTAATGGTTTATGTATATGAGAGCACTATCGGGTTATCATAGGCAAAAATATAAGTAATAGGAAGCGCATATCGCGGGGTTTGGAAAACGCTAGAAGTTGAAGTTTGGGAAGTTAAAGCTCTGAAATTCGTACGAGATCAGTGTGCAGATGCACGTCGTTTTAACCACAGCCTATTTTATAACCTTTCACCACCTTGCGTTACCATCGCATGTTTGAACCATGTCATCTTTTGCATCAAGCTTGCCTTGTAACTTCTGCTTTGTAATTACATTTCTACCCTTATATCTTTATACCATATGAAAATCCAAGTATTTGAAAACTGTATATGTATACATATGAGCTGAGACTTTTTGCTTTTCCATAAGAAGTTTAAAAGTAAAGTGTTGGCACTATGTAATGCTTTATGTATTACGTTAATTTTCGAGGACGAAAACTTTTATAAGTGGGGTAGGATGTAAGACCCCAAATTTTTGGAAACTAAATAATAAATTATTTATGATTTATTTTATTTACTCAAAAATATTTTTTAGGTAATTTTATATTAATTGAGTACTTTTTATTATTGATTTAAAGCTTTAATGATTGATTCTGCTTTTGTATTGAGTTTTGATGTTGATTTGTTTTAATTTGAAACGGAGGCCGAGTTGATTTAATTTAGGCCAGAGGCCGAGTTGATTTAATTTGGACCGGAGGCCAAGTTGATTTGATTTGAGCCAGAGGCCATCATTGGTTGGATCAGTGATAAGTTTTGGTTAAAATAGTTTCTTAGTAAGCGGTGAAATGTATGGAATGTTATTTTGCGTGAAATTTTTATAAGAAAAAAATATGAGCTTTAGATTTGGATAATGAACTGACGATTACTGCGGTTGAAAATAGTTTTATTTAAAATATCTTCTTATGACAATTCTTAAACCCTCTACTGAAAACCTACGAGGACGAAGTTTTCATCCCCCTACAGACTTCTCTTTTCAGGATGGACGAGGAAGCTCACGGAGTTCTTGCTAAGTTGTTATAGATGCTATTTCTGTTTGTATATATATGTTATAGATTTTTCTTGCCTATATTATTATATTCTTGTAAGAGGGATAGGAGTCGTGACTGTAATGACATGTATGTATATAATATTTGTAAGTTGCTTGAGTAAGAAGTTTTGTATATATGTATATGCTTGTTTGTTTTCAAGAAAAAGTATTTTTCCGATTTTTCAAAGAAGATAGCAATACGGTTTCGAGTCAAAGGCTCCTATTTTATTATTAAGTATATAAAATCGTCGTATTACTTCTCGCTATTAGAGTGGCGCAACCGAAAATGTGACATTTTGATAGTAAGAGTGGTGTATACTGACATGATCTTTTATAAACGCTACATGTTCTGTTTATAGTTTACATGATGTATATTATCAGTTATGCTATATGTTTCTTTATGTTTCTTTATATTTCTATATGTATATGTCTATTTATATTGGATCCTTTATATCGCTTCAAATGTTTTTAAAAAAATTCGCTCGTAAAATTGATAACGCTTTAATGTGGCACAGGCTCATATATTAAATAATAGTTAATAAATAGAAAAACAAGTTAGTGACACTTAGCTTCTTGTATGACCATGGCATACCAGGAGTTGGGTCGTTACAAGTTAGCCCTGTGATAGCACTACAAGAAAACAGCTCTATTCCCATGCTTTTAAAGTGTGGCAAAAAGCTGAAAAAAGCTTGGAGATAGCTTTTCGCCACGCTTTTTGAACTACCGCCATGCTTTTGAAAGGGTCTCGTCTGCGAGCTTGGCGGTTGCTCTATCGCCACACTTTTGTGACCTATTGCCACGCTTTTTTTTGCCACGCTTTTTCAAAATGGCCACGCTTAAAGGCATGGCCGTATGTGAGAGATATGGCCACGCTTTAAAAACATGACCATATGTGAAATATGGCCATGCTTTTAAAGTGTGGCGACAGAGAGATATGGCCACGCTTTCAAAGCGTGGCGATAGAGAGAGATATGGCCACGCTTTTTAATCGTGGCGACAGCGATATACAGCCAAATTTTAAAAGCGTGGCAATAGCCTTATAAAGTTAAAAAAAATCCTTTTTCTTATTTTTACCTTCACCGCTGCAAATTATAAATTTTCAGTTCTTTTTTATTACCAAACCTACAAATATAGTATACAATTTTAATTACAAGACAAATCAAACAATAATTAGTGACATATATAATTTTTGCTATAATTGTTTTAGACATTAAAAAACTAATACTCAAATAAAAAATAAATCTTGAGTTCAAATTCCAAAACTAAAAATTGAAGAAAAATACAGAAACAATACAACTTAAATCCTAAGTCCTTTGCTGTTCCTCCTTCTTCCTCTAGCCCTCTTAAACTTCCTTCCCTTAGATCATACATAATTATTTCTGGAACATTTGTGAACTTTTTTCACCTGCAAAAGATGGCAAAAATAGATACAAAATTGATAAATTATTTTGAAGCTTCACTTTCCATTCTAGGAAACACTAGCCTTATTTTCTTTCAGCCTATTACTCAAACTCGCAAACCAAAACATGTGTTATCTTGTAAAAAAACTTTAAAAGAAGATTAAAGAATAAAAGAAAAGGAAACAAGCATTATTACCAGAAGTCCTCCTCCAACAAGGAAAGACAATATGATTTCCTTTGATCGAAAAACATGCCAGAATTTGACATTATTCATTTTCTGGCAGTCTTGCTCCGATTGAGCTGTGAGGAAATCAACTTCATCCTCTAAGTAAGCAAGATCATATATAGATCTTAGAAAGCACATCAACTGCTTCTTTTTTCCTATTATGTACATGAAAGCAAAATCTCAAGATGCTTTCCTAAACAAGTAGCTTTCGAAAGTAGCATTTTTGGCACAACTCTCAAAGCAATTATGTACCATAAATAGCCATCTTGGGGATTCGGAAAGAAAGAGCATGCAAACAAACTAAACAACTGCTGGCACACCTAATACTCCAAGCCGCAAACCACTATTTTCTTTCATTCTCAACTCCCATAAAGTCAGCTACAATTATATTAAATGATGAAGCTTAGAAATAGATACCAATAGAAGGTATAAGGAAGAACTCATTATGACAATAAAGCATTAAAGAAACCATCAACTGAAAAAATTCGCCTGGCATCCTTCGGTAACAGCTATTACAGGACTCTGGCTTTCATTAACTACATTCTGCATGAAGTTTAACGAGGTAGGATGCCAAAGCCTGAAATATTGAAAAATAACTAAGGAATTCTAGCAACTAAAAGTAAACATATACAAATTTTAGTAGATTTTCAATTATTCCTTTGCCTCCACAAGAAAATACCAGGTCACTTAATATCACTTATGTCCAAGGAAACGAAAAAGAAAAATTAAGAAAATAAGCCAATTTATGTAATTAAAGTAAGCTAGATACATAAACTTGATTGCCTTGACTAATAAGGAAAAAAACAACACGGTGCATAGGAACTGAACTGAAATGTGAACCAAAACAATAGAAGAGAGAAATCAACAATTGAGATTAAAGTGAACAACATACAATTCTTATCATCAAAAATAAATAGCCAAAGAAATATTGTAAATTGTCATAGTTAAGTCATATTCAAGTCTAAAGGGTATTGCATGGCTGGAAAATTAAGAATGAATCATGGAGAAGCAATTAATAGCAGATACTTATTCCTATTTCCATAAAAATTTAAGATAAAAGTGTTGAAGTACTGTACAGAATCCTTACGGTCATAACGTACAAACATGTATGTCCTAGTTATAAATATAGATCACATTGCAAAAGCTACGTGCAACAGCTGCCTGGAAAATAGCACAAATATCACAGATCATAACCAACAGGGAAATCATATTAACTCTACACACTAGTTTAATAATATCAGCAGTGATAATCAACAAGAGATTTTGACACAAGAAAGCAAAATATTAGTCTTGGTCTCTACACATTTGACTAAGGAAATAGCTCACCATAGACCATTGACTTGGGCTAAAGCAAAGTCCTGACCAACTCTTCCCCAATACCATTATCAGGAGGCAACACTGAATACGTAAGCCTGTCAACATCTGCAAAAAGGAAACTCTTATTCAAGACAGTGATAAACTCCAGCTTAATTTTTTTTCATTTTTTTTCTGAGTAGCATTATTTCTCTCAGAATCCAGCAAGACAATATATACAATAACCAGGTTTTTGTGTTCCTTAGAATCTTAGCATTGTAAAAGGAATCAATTATGTAAATCTAACTAGTTGCCTCTAGATAAAAATGATATACTTGACAAAAAGAGTCAGAGCGAGATTAAATATATATGTTTGTGTGTATGTATGTTAAATGTCTCACAAACAAGTAACAACAGCAACCCTCAAGCATTGAATCCTCGTCTAGAAGTTTATGCCTCAAGCAGATATACATATCTTAGTTCTAAATCATTCAGTTTATAAATTAGTTTGATAAAGTTAGAAGATAGTGAATTTGCAACATATGATAGTGCCCATAAAAGTCAGTAAATGTAACACCCTAATTACCCTAAGCTATACCTCACGTCGTAAAGCAAAGGTTAATCAAAGGTTACGATAATTCTAAACTCATACATATAATATAGAAAGAATTAATATAGTCTAGAAGCCCGATGAAGGATATAGCTCAAAAATAGGATTTGAAAAGCGCAAAACGTACTCACAAAGCTACAAACTTAACGCACAAGATATAGATATGATATATCAAAACATAAGAGTATAATAGTATGAAGATCTAGCCACGACTCGCGGAGTTTAAGCCGGCTAGCTATATTTAGACCATATAGAAATCTGAAAGTTTAAAAACAGCTTATACAAGTTTTTCTCTCAAATAAGCCTCTAGGCAACACTAAATACAAAAGATGAGAGATAATAAAAAATAAGCAAAAAGACTCCAAAATATATCCAGGATCCTCCACTCTGTCACCATTGAAACAACTCACCGAGGTGGGTTGCGACCTGCATGTGAAAAACAACAACAAAATATGGTATGAGAACCGGAAGTTCTCAATATGGTAACAGTGCCCAGTGATGTAAGATATAAGACTCCGAGATGCCAGAGGCAATCCTAGAACTTCATATCCATCACAAGATTCATCTTAAAGCATGACTAAAATAGTAAAGCATAACTTAAAACCTTAACATAATAAAAGGGTAATCTAACTTAGTGGATTTTCTAACTAACAACTCTCCGCTGTCCCACAGCCTTCACCAACCTATCCTCCATGCGATCCCATCACCACCGCCTTCCGAGCCTCCTCAATCCCAGTAGAAAACATAATTAATTACAATGCAAGTAAAACACAAGTATAGGCATATATCTCAAGTAATTCAAATAGGCAATTAGGCATTTTATACAATTAGGCAAACAAATTACAAGTCAGCAAAGCAAACAAACATATAGAAGATACACATGATGAATGCCTATCCTACTGGCTATGATATCACATTGTCGGTTCAACTGCCAACTCGACACATCTCCATGGAGATGTCGCCATTCGGAATCATAATTGGGAACCCCCGAGATATGGTGCTCAAAACACCGTCCAGAATTTTATGCCTACAAACTCTAGTGATCTGAAGGGATGCGAGCGGGATACTATTGCCACAGACCTCACATCTCAACGCAAGCAGGACAAACCACCACCCTTACGCCCCCGCCGCTACCTCGATAGGTAGGATCTAACCACCGTCCCTGCCGAGCGCATAGCGTCTCAACAATCTCAATATAAAATAGAAATACAGTGGTTTTCAGAAAATATTTTCAGTATATCAATGATTCATCATTGCAATTCTGAGTCCTTGACTCATCTCAACCACTGCAATTAAACATTTCCATTCCGAACTCATTAGTTCATCAGTTTCTCAATTCATATACCATTCTTCCTTCTTACTCCACCAAAGCCATCCTCAGTACACCAGAAACCTAAGCCTCCATTTTCTAACTTTTCAATGTAGTACCAAATTAAATCTCCTAGGACCTTTTTCCATGTTTTGATACCCAAAAATAAGCCAAAGAGTCTTAAATAGGTGTCACAGAAGGTTACAAGCTTATTGGAAAGGTGAAATAGTTAAAAACAAAGTTTTAGTTGAAAAATAGGGCATGTGTGTACGCACAGGGGTGTGCGTGCGCACGCCCAGGAGGATTTTCAAAAGTGTGCGTACGCATAGAGGTGTGTGTATGCATAAGTACAAAATTTTCCAATTCTGTTCGCTTGCATAAGGCGTGCGAACGCCCTCAACAGAATGCACCTTCCAACGTGTGCATGCGCACAGGGATGTGCGTGCGCACAGCTTGCAGAACTTCGTTGGTTATGTGTGCGCACAGGGCGTGCTAGCGCTCCCATCAGTAACCCTTCCCCTGTGTGTGCCTATGAACAAGGCTGTGCGTGCGCACAGGTTCAAAAACTCATAGGGGTGTACATGCGCACACAAACCAGAAATCACAAAATTCTGCAACATTGCAGAATTCAGATTTTGACACCAAATTTTCAACTTTCATATATTCTTCTACCAAATTCATATTTCCACAAAATTTAAACCATTTTAAAGCTTGTTCAATTATCTTTTATTTGATATAAAATTCATTGAATTTCAAGTACGGTAGCTCAAGATATGATTCATTAAAGTTCATCAAAATTTCAGTTTTACCAAAAGTTCATAAATTCTCAATTTTCTAATTTCACAACCAAAACTAAACCACCATCTCATCAAACTCCCAAAACACATCAAATTCACATTTTTCATACCTCAATTCACCACCAAACCTCATGCAATCATCAATCCCCATTATCAAATACATAATAATACATTCATGTCTCAACCAACACATTAATTCAATTATCTTTCCACCATTACCAACAATCATCATAATCAATTTCAAATCTCAATCTCCAATACCATACTATCAATATCAATATTTCAATTCATCAAAATCCCAAGTCATCAAATCATCATACAATAATTTCAACAACCAAATTAATTCAATCCTATCCTATGGGTCACTAGCCTAAGTGTCCAGAAATATTATATATTACATAGAGGAAACTGAAATCATACCTTGGCCGATTTCTAATATGTACCAAAATCCAATTGAGTATAAGTTAATCTTTCAACCACAATCCAAGCCACAAATCAACTCCAACAAGCATTAACAATCACCAACAAGCCATCAACTCAATTCCAAAGGCTTCCCAACTCACAATAATTAAGCTATATACACACAAATTATAACTAATCAACCTAGGGTTCATCATAATTAGAATTTCACAAGGGTTAAGAACAACTCACCTTACCTAACAATTTTGGAAGCAAAGCCCACTAGTAATCAAGTGCTAGAGTGTACCTAAACACCCAAAATCACAAAATTTCACTCAACACAAAGCCCTAAAATTTCGAAATTTTGGAAGTAAGAAATGAGAGGCATTTCATGATTTTCTTACCAGTTTCTTGTGTGAGTTTTGTAGAGCTCTTCGCAAGGATCGTGTGGCCATAAACGGTGCGGCGATCGGAGCTCCATAGCTCAAGTTATGAGCTTGAGAAGATGATGATGAATAGTGCTTCTTCTCTCTTCTCCCTCTCTTGCTTTCAGCTGGTGTGGGTGTTGTGTTTAAGTGTTGTGTGCTGAATTGGCCTTTAATGAGAGTATATATATGTTGGGCTTGAGCCCAACTTGGGCCCGGTCTAACCCGTTAGCGTTTTTAGCACGTTTGGCCCAACTTTGGGCCAAACCTTTAAAATGAACGCTCGGTTTTCGAATTTAAATATTTTTCTAAAGTTTTCTACTGTTTTTAATTTTTCTCGCATAGTACTGGACAGACTTAAATCGGTTCGACCAGTTCGGCTGCTGGTTCGTGATTTTTCTCGGTTTTTCCCAGAAAATACATTTTCTGTCTCAGAAAAATCTACTGAATCCGAAAATCATATTTAAATCATCTAATTCTCATTCTAAATTTTCGAATCCTATTTTGAGCAATATTAATTATTTAATTAGACGGTTAATTAGTCTCGGTTCTTACATTCTCCCCACTAAATAGGAGATTTTGCCCTCAAAATTTAGTGATTACTTGAGAATAACTCGGGAAAATCCTTCCACATCTCGGACTCCAATTCCCAAGTATGCTCCTCAACTCATGCTCACTTCAAAGCAAATTTAACCAGTGAAACTTCCTTTCCTCGCAGTTTCTTCACACTAGTGTCATCAAGTCTCACTAATGTTACATGAAATGTCAAGTTCTCCCTCAACTCGACCGACTCAAGCTCTAACACATGAGCCACATCCGACATGTACTTACGGTGTTGTGACACGTGGAATACGTCATGCAAGTTAGACAAGTGAGGCGGCAAAGTTACTTGATAAGCCACCGGCCTGAATCGCCTCAAAATCTTAAACGGCCTAATGAACCTCGGATTCAACTTCTTTGTTTTGATTGCTCTTCCATTCCCTGTTGTCGGTGTAAGCCTCAGAAATACATGCTCTCCTACTTCAAATTCCAACGGTTTCCTTCTCTAATCCGCATAGCTTTTCTGTCGACTCTGTGCCATTAGAATTCTCTCCCGAATATTCTTAATCTTCTCAGTAGTCTCTGCTACCAAATCAGGACCCAATACACTTGCTTCACCCAACTCATACCAACAAAGTGGAGATCGGCACTTCCGTCCATACAAGGCTTCATACGGAACCATCCCAATGCTCGCATGAAAGCGGTTATTGTACGCAAACTCCACCAATGGCATGTAACGGTCCCAACTTTCGGGTTGATCCAAAACACATGCTCTTAGCATATCTTCCAACGTCTGAATAGTTCTTTCTGACTGTCCATCCGTTTGTGGATGATATGCGATGATGAGACATAGCCTCGTACCGAAAGCTCTTTGAGAACCCCCTGAAACCTTGACGTGAATCGGGGATCACGGTCCGACACTATACTCGATGGCACACCGTGCAAGCTTACGATCTCCTTGATATACAATCTCGCAAACTCCTCCATTGAATAGTTTACCCAGATAGGCAGAAAATGAGTAGATTTAGTTAAGAGATCCACGATTACCCAAACCGTATCAAATTTCAACCTAGTCCTCGATAAACCGGTCACAAAGTCCATCGCAATTCCTTCCCACCTCCACTGAGGAATTTCAAGTGGCTGTAGCATTCCCTATGGTTTCTGACGCTCTATCTTTACCTTCTGACACGTCAAGTACTTAGATACAACTGTAGCTACATTAATTTTCATCCCAGGCCACCGGAACATCTTCTTTTAGTCATAGTACATCTTTGTACTTCCTCAGTGAATTGAAAACCCACTGTTGTGAGCTTCCGACAACAAGTCTTGCCTCAGACTTCCGACATCCGGTATACAAATTCTTCCCTTGTATCTCCAAAATCCTTTGCCATCCTTAGTGAATTCTCCACGTCTCTCCTTACCAACTGGTTGAAATAATTGCTGAAGCTTTTGCTTATCTTGATGAGCTTTCTGTATCTCTGATTTAAACATACTTGAAATCTACAACTGATTCAAACAAGCTCTTCCGGCAACTTCACCAATATCCAGCTTAAGATCCACAAATTTATCCACTAAATCCTCTTCCTTAATTCTCATCCAAGGTATTGTTAAAGACTTCTAATAAACCCCAATTTTGTGGCTTATCTTGTACTTAATTTGGGGGATTTTATCAACTTATCTCACATTTATTCAATGAAATAGCATGGTTTTGTAATTCTCTCTTAATTTGTGCTTAAGTGTAAAAACATGCTTTTTATCCCTTAAAATAGCTAAATTTAATTCACTTTAATTCCATTCGATGCCTTGATGTGTTTGTTGAGTGATTTCAGGTTTGTAAGGCAAGTATTGGATGGAAGAAGTGAACAGAAAAGCATGCAAAGTGAAGAATTCATGGAAAAACAAGGATTTGGAGTGCATACATCAACGCGCACGCGTGACAGACGCGCACGCATGGAGATGAGGTCACCAGGCGACGCGTACACGTGACATGACGCGTACACATGAGAAGCAAAACGCCAGACGACATGTACGCGTGGCCCATGCGTACGCGTCACAGCAGACAGGTGACTTCATTAAAGTGAAAATGCTGGGGGCGATTTCTGAGCTGCCCAGGTCCAAATCCAACTCATTCCTAAGGCTATTTCATGCAGAATTCAAGCTTGGGCAAAGGGCAGAGCAATTAGTTGTAGACTAGGAAGCATGTAGTTAGTTTTTAGAGAGAGAGAAGCTCCCTCTTCTCTCTAGAATTAGGTTAGGATTAGGACAAATTCTCCTAGATCTAGGTTTAATTCCTTATTTTAATCTTGTCTTCTTTACAATTCCTTGTTGTATTGTCTTAATTCTCCTATTTTCTCTTGTTAACTTCCATTCTCTTTAATGCAATTTTGAGGTATTTCATGCTTAGTGTGCTCTCCTTAGTTGTTGTTGTTAATTTCTTGTATTGGGTAGTAGTAGATTTCGTTAATGAGCATTTTGTTGTATTTGATTTTCATTTAATGCAATTTCATGTTTGATGCTCTTTTATTATTAATTGGATTGTTGTTGTTGTTTCCTTGCAATTGGTAGTTGGTGGATTTTATTCTTTCTTGCAATTTATTATGCTTTCTTTTTATGCCTTCCAAGTGTTTGACAAAATGCTTGGTAGGATGTTAGAGTAGATTTTTTAACATTCTTGGCTTGGAAAGAGGAATTAGGCAATCTTGAGTCGTTAAGACCCAACCTATGTTGGTGATCTAGAGTTGTTAGCTAGTATTATTTCCATTGACTTTAATCTCTTGCTAATTCAATTAGTGAGTTGATTAGGACTTTTGGATTGAGATTAGCTAGTCTTATTTGACTTTCTCTATATGTGAAGATAACATTATACCTTCTTCTATTGTTGGAGATGACGAAATAGGATAAATTCTTATTAATTATTGTTATTAGTGACTAGGATAGAAAGCCTATATTCTCAATCCTTGCCATGAATGTCTCTCTTTTATCAATTGCTTTCTTTAGTTGTTTCCTTTATTTTCTTGCCATTTACTTTCTTGCCCCTTTTATAAATCAAACCACTTGTTCCTTCATAGCCAATAATTGATCACTTCATTGCAATTCCTTGTGAGACGACCCGAGGTTTGAATACTTTAGTTTTTCATTGGGGTTTGTACTTGTGACAACCAAAATCTATTAAAATTTGATATGAGAATTGTTTGTTGGTTTGGAACTATGCTTACAACGAAGTAATTCCTTTTACTATAAGAGAAATTCTAAACCGACAACAATTCTCACCTATTAAATTTTTGGCGCCGTTGTCGGGGAATTGCAATGGTGTTATGTTATTGGCTATTGTATATATGTGAATATGTAAATATGTTTGCCTTTTGCCTCTTTGTTAGTTGTTGCTAGTTGTAGGACTTTGCTTTCTTTGTTTCTTGTTAGTTTTCGTTTTTGTTTTCTCTTGTCACCATGAATTCTCATCACTTTGGCTATGAGTGTGGTTCAAACTATGTTGTAGGAAATAGATGCTTTAATGAGGATTTGCATCAAGGATTTGGAGATCAAATGTGGGAGGAGCCCCAAGCTTATGGACAACCCTCTTGGCAACAACCTCCTCTGGTTTCTTATAGGTACAAACCAAATCTTAATGCATACCAATCTAATGTATGTTGTGACCCTCATTGTGATTATCAACCATAAGCACCACATACATATGACCCCTTCCCTCAATGTAGCCCTCAACAACCTCACTCACAAGCCTCATACCACCATTCACCTCCATATGATCCTAACCTATATCCACCATACCAACCACCATATGAACCATATCTAGAGCCACCACCATTCCAACACCAATACTCCCATGAACCACAAATTCCATATACACCACCTCAAGACTTCCACCAATATGAACCATCTTCCAACTATAACACCTTTCCCTCAAACAATAAAACCTCTCTTTCTACACCGCACCTAATGGACAAAGGTCTTCATGCCCTCGTGCTAGAACAAAGAGAGCTTAGATCTCGTATCCTAAGGCAACAAGAGGAAACGAAAAAGGAGTTTAAGGAGCTAGAAGCTAAGATTGCTATTGTGATGGAAGCCGTTAGCAACATGGTCTTATCCCACCTAAGCCTATACGATCAAGGCACTCCCATTGTTGAATATGAAGAAGCAATCAAGGAGCATAGTGAGGGAGTGAATTTGGAGTTTCAAGGTGGAGAAGGGGAGTTGAGACAAGAAGTGCAACAAGAGGAGGAGGTAGGGATTATTGAATAAGAGGAAGTAGTGGTTGAAGATTTAGGAGATGTTGAGTGCAAAGAGGAATCTCAAGTAGAAGAGCCTTCTTCCAGGGATTTGAAATTGATGTTGAGGAGGATAGTACACAACCTCCAAGGCATAATGTGATTGAAGAATTGGAAGAAGTGGGGCAAGCACCAAGCTTCTCTATCTATGATGATTTCGCATCAACATATGATCCTTTGGAGTTTGAGGAATCCTTCCCCATTGGGCTTGGAATTGATGATGAGGTAGACTTCACTAAACCTCCTATCTATGATTTGAGTGATGGGGAAGAGCTAGAAGAATTTGGTGAAGAGGCATGTGAACTTGAGGAAGCTTGGCAAGAGGAAGAGCTTGAAGAACCTTGTCAAGTGGTGGAAGCCTCTAGAAGAGGATGGACGGGAATGGAATGTATGTTATCAAGACTGTTAGGAACTTCTCCACCTAGGCCGCCATCTAATCCTTCAATTGAGTGGGTAAAACTCATTACTCTTAGCTTTATTATCCCACTTGAATTTGGTTTGCTTGAAATGGATGGCCAACTTAAGGTGCTTTGCAGAATTAAGCGTAAGAGGAGGATGTTTAGTGGTTGGCGTTGTAAATCTAGGCTCATTATAGTTGGAAGCTCAAACTTGAGGAGCATGGGTTGGTGTAGTGCTCAATTGGATGGGTCTAGGAGGATAGTTTAGTGCCTTAGTAAGAATTCGCTTTTCTTACGACCCGGAGGAAATTACCAAGATCAACTTGAAGACGGGTGTCAAAACAAAGTGTGGGATCCCGGATTACAAGAGGAGGATCAACTTTGGGAGCTCATGGTTTGTGAAGAACTCGATCAAAGCTTGGAGATATTGACGAGAAGACTTTTGTGTGGTCTAGAAATTCGCAATTAAAAGCTCGTTGAAAGTATAGCTTCTAAAGCAACAAAGAATCCTTTCGTACAAAAACTTGTTTGTCACTAAAGTAAACCCAATAAAAATAAATAACCGAAGTATTCAAACCTCGGGTCATCTCTCAAGGAATTGCAGGGTAGTATGATTTATTATTGGTTATGGAACAGTATCGTTGGGTTTTTGAAATGGGGAACAAGTAATTTAAATGGCAAGAAAAATAAATTAACAATTAGAAAAACTCTTGGCAAGGTAAGAGAACTGGAAATCACATCCTAGTTATCCTTATAAGGTGTGATGAGAATTGTTTAGTGCTCCCACTTAGTTAACCCTTACTAAATAAAGCAAAGTCAAGTGGACTAATCAACTTGATTCCTCAAGTCCTAGTCAACTCCTATGGAAAGACTAGCTTTAGAGGGATCCAAATCAATCAGCAAGTTCTAATTTTCAATCAACCGCTGAGTTTGACAACTCAAGTGTCACCAATTACTTATCCCAAGCCAAAAGGGAAAAATCCAAATTGTTTATATCATAAATAGAGGAAAACAATCTTAAATCTGAAATACCTCAATTTATATTAAAAGGAAAAAAAATCAAATTAAACATAGGAATCCATAAACCAATTTGGCAACATCAAGTAATCAACTAAAGTAATAGAATGATTAAAAGTAGAAGAGAAATTAAATTAAAGGAACATTGAACCTGGATTGAAGAAATAACCATACTCTAAGAGAAATCCTAATCCTAAAACTTAAGAGAGAGAGAAGAGTCTAGAAAACTACATCTAAAATCTAAAATTGTGAATAATGGATTCTGTTCCCTTGATTCCTTCATTCTCCAGCCTATATTATGTATTTCTGGGCTTGGATTTGGGCCGAAAAAGGGCCCAAAAATCGCTGGGGGCGACTTCTGCAATTTTCTGCACGTGGCGTCCGTCACGCATGCGCATGGGTCACGCGTGCGCGTCATTTGAAGATTTTTCGTGTCATGCATATGCGTCAGTCACGCGTACGCGTCGCTTGTGTTTTGCGCTAGGCACGTGTCTGCGTTGTCCATGCGTGCGCGTCGCTGCCATTTTCTTCAAAACTCCATTTTGTGCGTTCCTTCCATTTTTGCGTGTTTCCTTTCTGTCCTCTATGCCATTCCTGCCCTATGAAGCCTGAAATTACTCAACACACAGATCATGGCATCGAATGGTAATAAAGGATAATTAAAATTAATATTTTTAAGGCATAGGAAACATGTTTTCACATATATCATAGAATAAGGAAGGAATTGTAAAACCATGCAAATCTTATGAATAAGTAGGTGAAGAATTGATAAAAACACTCAATTGAGTACAAGATAAATCATAAAATAGTGGTTTATCAACCTCCCTACACTTAAACAATAGCATGTCCTCATGCTAATTTCAAGAGAAAAGAGTGAAGGTAGAATGGTGGAATCTTATGCAATGCAATCTATTCTAAATGCAAGCTACCTAAATGAATCATGCAATTCTAATTACTATCCACTTATATATATAAAGCTTACATATGGTTAAATTGAGTCAAATTTTTCAAGGAAACATATATGCACAGCCAAGGCTAAATCATGTTAAAACACATTCACAATTGAGTTGAGTTAATCAAAAGATTTCACAAACTTGCAAGACAATCAATAATTAAATATGGATATATGGAAATGAGCTATTGAACCCTCACTGGATTTGTGTATACACTCTAGTCACTCAGTTTTTGGGGTTAATCACTCTATTCTTCTCTAGTCATACTTTCTAAAACTTTGTTCTTTATCTAACCAATCAACAAATATTCAATATATACATGCAAACATCATGAGGTCTTTTCAAGATTGTAATGGGGCTAAGGTAAACGTGAGGATATATATATAAGGCTAAGTGAGCTATAAATTGAATCCTTGATTAGTCTAAGATCTCACCTAACATATACATATTCTATATAATAATTTTAGTTTTTTTTTTAAATTATGCCTAGCTACCCAATTTTCCCACTTTTGTATCACATACTCATGCACCAAATTATTTTTTATTTTATCCCATGTGCATTGATTTCTTTACTAAACTCATTATTGGGGTAATTTTGTCCCCTTATTTATTTACTTATTAAAAGGGATTTTTTTTTTTGAAACATAAACACAACATATCAATGCACATGGCATTTTAATTATTTTGGTTTCATATGAGCATGCACCCAAATTCCAAATAATTTATCAGTTAATTGCTCTTCTTATCATCCCATGTTCCCATAGTTTCCCCACACTTAGTGGATGCACAATCTCTATCTTAAGCTAACCAAAGATTCAATTTGGGGTATTTGATTTGTTTTTCTGCTTAAGGCTAGTGATGTGGTTATAGAACAGAAGGAGATTAAAAGGCTCAAGGGGGCTAACAAGGGTGACATAAAAGGGTAGGCTTATTTAGAAAAAGTGAGAAAAGAACAAGTAATGGCCTCGATCATATGCAAGAATGTAAATACATTGAATATTGGACATATAGAATGAAACAAAGTAAAGTCTGCAATCGTAGTGAAGAAGGGAGAAACACACAGGAATGAAAACTATGGTTAAATAATGTAACCATGCAATTAAGCTAAAAAACTCACGGGTTGTGTGTTCTTTGGCTCAAAACCATATATCAATTATGTATATCATGCAAGTAGAAATTAAGAATTTCCATTCAACTCAATGTGAATCTTTGAATGGCTTTTATCAAAATAAGTATATTCTTTTAAAAATGTTGTCAATTTACCAACATTTATTGTTATATATATATATGTATATAGTGGGTGGATTGTTGTGATTCTGAAAAATTAAAATTTCTAGTTTACTCTTTATTTTCAATTAAACCGAATTCTCATATGCTAAAAAGGGTAAACTAAACTAAATAATCCATATGTTTCTTTATCACAACTAAATGCTAAAAGTACAAATCAAGCTAAATATCTAAGATATATATACAAAGTGCAAAATATAAAATGTAATAAAGTAGAAATAGACAGAAAATACAGTAAAAGAAAATGTGCAAGTACTGAAAGAAAAATAAGATAAAGTAAAATAAAATAAAATAAAATAAAATACAAAAAAAGAAATAAAATAGGATAAAGAGTCTGAAAGTGGTTCACCAAGATAATATTCGCCAGAGATGGTGACCTCCCCACACTTATACAATAGCATCGTCCCCGATGCTCAATCACGCTGGGTGTGAAGAAGGGGCATCTCCGGAAGGGTGCTCTGCTGGTGTCTCTATGGTGGCCTGAGTTGCTGCAGTCTGTGTGGGTGCTTGAGGATCTGACTGCTGAAGTGGAGGCTCTGTCTGTAAAGAGACATGTGGATCGGCTGGCTGTATCTGCTGGGGCTTCTCATGATGTGGCGCAGTGATGAGCGGATAATTTATACGCTTTTTGGCATTGTTTTTAGGTAGTTTTTAGTATAATTTAGTTAGTTTTTACTATGTTTTTATTAGTTTTTAAATAAAAATCACATTTCTGGACTTTACTATGAGTTTGTGTATTTTTCTATGATTTCAGGTATTTTCTAGCTGAAATTGAGGGACCTGAGCAAAAATCTGATTCAGAGGCTGAAGAAGGACTGCAGATGCTGTTGGATTCTGACCTCCCTGCACTCGAAATGTATTTTCTGGAGCTACAGAAGCCCAATTGGCGCGCTCTCAATTGAGTTGGAAAGTAGACATCCAGGGCTTTCCAGCAATATATAATAGTTCATACTTTGCCCGAGTTTTGATGATGCAAACTGGCGTTCAAACGCCAACTTCCTGCCCTATTCTGGAGTTAAACGCCAGAAACAGGTTGGAAATCAGAGTTAAACGCCAAAAACAGGTTACAACCTGGCGTTTAACTCCAAAAAGAGTCTCTATACATGAAAGCTCAATGCTCAGCCCAAGCAAACACCAAGTGGGCCCGGAAGTGGATTTCTACATCATTTACTTATCCTATGTAACCCTAGCTACTAGTTTAGTATAAAAACTACTTTTAGTGATTTATTTTATATCTCTGGTTAGTCTTTGAATAATTTTTATGTTCAGAGATCACGTTTAGGGGGCTGGCCATTCGGCCATGCCTGGACCTTCATCACTTATGTATTTTCAACAGTATAGTTTCTACACACCATAGATTAAGGTGTGGAGCTCTGATGTTCCTCATGAATTAATGCAAAGTACTATTGTTTTTCTATTCAATTCAAGCTTATTCCTATTCTAAGATATTCGCTTGTACTTCAACCATGATGAATATGATGATCCGTGATACTCATCACTATTCTCAACCTATGAACGAGTGCCTGACAACTACTTTCGTTCTACCTTGGATTGAGCGTTTATCCCTTAGCCTCCATTCCGAAATATCGGAGTCTTCGTGGTATAAGTTAGAATTATTGGCGGCCATTCTTGAGATCCGGAAAGTCTAAACCTTGTCTGTGGTATTCCGAGTAGGATCTGGGAAGGGATGACTATGACGAGCTTCAAACTCGCGAGTGTTGGGAGTAGTGACAGATGCAAAAGGATCACTGGATCCTATTCCAACATGATCGAGAACCGACAGATGATTAGCCGTGCAGTGACAGCGCATTTGGACCATTTTCACTGAGAGGATGGGAAGTAGCCATTGACAACGGTGATGCCCAACATACAGCTTGCCATGGAAAGGAGTATGAATGATTGAATGAAGACAGTAGGAAAGCAGAGATTCAGAAGGAGCAAAGCATCTCCATACGCTTATCAGAAATTCTCACCAATGAATTACATAAGTATTTCTATCTTTATTTTCTATTATTTATATTTTAATTATCAAAATCCCATAACTAATTGAATCTGCCTGACTGAGATTTACAAGATGACCATAGCTTGCTTCAAGCCGACAATCTCCATGGGATCGACCCTTACTCACGTAAGGTTTATTACTTGGACGACCCAGTGCACTTGCTGGTTAGTTGTGCGGAGTTGTGACAAAAAGAATTGAGATTATGAACATGCGTACGAAGTTTTTGGCGCCGTTGAGATCACAATTTCGTGCACCAAGTTTTTGGCGCCGTTGCCGGGGATTGTTCGAGTTTGGACAACTGACGGTTCATCTTGTTACTCAGATTAGGTACTTTTATTTTATGTTTAAGCTTTTTAATTTTTATTTATTTTCGAAAAATCTCAAAAAATTTTATTTTATTCTTCAAAATTTTTAAGAATAAATTCTAGAGTTTCAAATGATGCTTTTAATATCACAAGAGCTAGTTGATTCCCATCAATTTAGTTGTTGTATGTAATGTCCTGCTGAAGCTTGGCTAGCCATGTCTAATCTTTTTAGACTAAAGCTTTAGACTAACATTACATGATTCCTGGAATTCTTAGTAAAAATTTTGAAATCCATATTTTTCTTTTTCCAATTAATTTTCGAAAAATTACAAAAAATTTTATAAAATCATAAAACCAAAAATAATTTTATGTTTCTTGTTTGAGTTTAGTGTCAATTATTAAGTTTGGTGTCAATTGCATGTCTTTATTCTTCTTGCATTTTTCAAAAGCGTGTTCATGTGTTCTTCATGATCTTCAAGTTGTTCTTGATTATCTTCTTTGTTTGATCTTTGCATTTTCATGTTTTATGTCTTTTCTTGTTTTTCATATGCATTTTCAATTTGTTAGTGTCTAAAGTTTGAAAATTTCTAAGTTTGGTGTCTTGCATGTTTTTATTTTCTTAAAAATTTTCAAAAATAAGTTCTTGGTGTTCATCTTGACATTCAAAGTGTTCTTGGTGTTCATCTTGACATTCAAAGTGTTCTTGCATGCATTGTGTGTTTTGATTCATAATTTTTATGTCTTGTGTCTTTTTTGTGTTTTTCTCTTTCTTTATTAAAAACTCAAAAATCAAAAAAATATCTTTCCCTTATTCTTCTCATAAATTTCGAATATTTGAGTTGAATCATGAATTTAGTTGTTTCTTATGAGTCAGGTCAAATCTTCAATTTAAAAATCCTATCTTTTCAAAACTTTTCAAAAATCAAATCTTTTTCATTTTTTTATGATTTTCAAAAATTTTAAAAATGATTTTCAAAATCTTCTTCTTAATTTCATTCTATAATTTCAAAATCTTTACTAATAATTAATGTGATTGATTCAAAAATTTTAAAGTTTGTTACTTGCCTATTAAGAAAGGTTCCATCTTTAAATTTTAGAATCATATCTTTTAGTTTCTTGTTAGTCAAGTAATCAACTTTAATTTTCAAAATCAAATCTTTTTAATTTCCTTTTCAAATCTTTTTCAAATTGATTTTCAATCATATCTTTTTCAAAACTTAATTTCAAAATCTTTTCTCACTTATTATCTTTTCAAAATTGATTTTCAAATCTTTTTCAATTAACTACTTGACTTTTTGTTTGTTTTACTATTTCTTATCTTTTTCAAAACCACCTAACTACTTTTCTCTCTCTTATTTTCGAAAATCACTAACCTCTTTTTCAAAAATTTCTTTTCATTAACTAATTGTTTTAAATTTCAATTTTATTTTATTTTATTTTCCTCAATTTTCGAATTCTAATTAACAATTAAAATAAAAACAAAAATATTTTCATTTTATTTTAAATTAAATTCGAATTCTCTCCCCCTCTCTCATCTCCTTCTATTTATTTATCTACTAACATTCCTCTTCCACTCAAAAATTCGAATTCACTCTTCTCCTCTGTGTTCGAATTCTTATCTTCTCCTTCTTCTATTCTTCTCTTCTTCTACTCACATAAAGGAATCTCTATACTGTGACATAGAGGATTCCTCTTCTTTTATGTTCTCTTCTTTTTCATATGAGCAGGAACAAGGATAAGAACATTCTTGTTGAAGCTGACCCTGAACCTGAAAGGACTCTGAAGAGGAAGCTAAGGGAAGCTAAGGCACAACTCTCTGCAGAAGACCTGACAGAAATTTTCGAAAAAGAAGGAGACATGGCCGAACCCAATAACAATGGTGGAGATGCAAGGAAGATGCTTGGTGACTTTATTGCACCCTCTTCCAACTTCTATGGAAGAAGCATCTCAATTCTTGCAATTGGAGCAAACAACTTTGAGCTTAAGCCTCAATTAGTTTCTCTAATGCAGCAGAATTGCAAGTTCCATGGACTTCCAATGGAAGATCCTCATCAGTTTTTGGCTGAATTCTTGCAAATATGTGACACAGTCAAGACCAATGGAGTTGATCCCGATATCTACAGGCTTATGCTTTTCTCTTTTGCTGTAACAGACAGAGCTAGAACATAGTTGGATTCACAACCTAAGGAAAGCCTGAACTCTTCGGATAAGCTGGTCAGTGCTTTCCTGGCCAAATTCTTTCCACCTCAAAAGATGAGCAAGCTTAGAGTGGAAATCCAAACCTTCATACAGAAGGAAGGTGAGTCCCTCTATGAAGCTTGGGAAAGATATAAGCAACTAATCAAAAGGTGTCCTACTGACATGCTTCCAGAATGGAGCATCATAAGTATATTCTATGATGGTCTGTCTGAGTTGTCAAAAATGTCATTGGACCATTCTGCAGGAGGATCTCTTCATCTAAAAACCCCTGCAGAAGCTCAGGAACTCATTGAAATGGTTGCAAATAACCAGTTCATGTATACCTCTGAGAGGAATCCTGTGAACAATGGGACACCTCAGAAGAAGGGGGTTCTTGAAATTGATACTCTGAATGCCATATTGGCTCAGAACAAAATATTGACTCAAGTCAATATGATTTCTCAGAGTCTGAAGGGATTGTAATCTGCATCCAATAGTACTAAAGAAGCATCTTCTGAAGAAGAAGCTTATGATCCTGAGAACCCTGCAATGGCAAAGGTGAATTACATGGGAGAACCCTAGGGAAATACCTATAATCCTTCATGGAGAAATCATCCAAATTTCTCATGGAAGGATCAACAAAAGCCTCAACAAGGCTTCAATAATAATGGTGGAAGAAACAGGTTTAGCAATAGCAAGCCTTTTCCATCATCTTCTCAACAACAGACAGAGAATTTTGAACAGAGCCATTCTGGCCTGGCAACCATAGTCTCTGATCTATCCAAGACCACACTAAGTTTCATGAATGAAACAAGGTCCTCCATTAGAAATTTGGAGGCACAGGTGGGTCAGCTGAGTAAGAAGATTACTGAAACTCCTCCCAGTACTCTCCCAAGCAACACAGAAGAAAATCCCAAGAGAGAGTGCAAGGCCATAACCATGACCAACATGGCCGAACCTGAAGAGAGTGAGGTGGACGTGAATCCCAGTGAGAAAAGCCTCATGGGACGTCCTCTGGACAGAAAGAAATTTCCCTTTGAGGAACCAAAGGAATTTGAGGCTCATACAGAGACCATAGAAATTCCATTAAACTTCCTTCTGCCATTCATGAGCTCTGATGAATATTCTTCCTTTGAAGAGGATGAAGACGTCACTGAAGAGCAAGTTGCTAAATATCTAAGAGTAATCATGAAGCTGAATGCCAAGTTATTTGGTACTGAGACTTGGGAGGATGAACCGCCCTTGTTCACTAATGAACTGAATGCATTAATGAGGCAGACATTACCTCAGAAGAAACTGGATCCCGGAAAATTCTTCATACCTTGTACCATAGGCACCATGACCTTTGAGAAGGCTCTGTGTGACCTGGGGTCAGGGATAAACCTCATGCCACTCTCTGTAATGGAGAAACTGGAAATTTTTGAGGTACAAGCTGCAAGAATCTCACCGGAGATGGCAGATAAATCAATGAAACAGGCTTATGGACTAGTAGAGGGGTGCTAGTGAATGTTGAAGGCCTTTACATCCCTGCTGATTTCATAATCCTAGACACTGGGAAGGATGAAGATGAATCTATCATCCTTGGCAGACCCTTCCTAGCCACAGCAAAAGCTGTGATTAATGTTGATAGAGGAGAGTTAGTCCTTCAGTTGAATGAGGACTACCTTATATTCAGAACTCAAGGTTCTCTTTCTGTAACCATGGAGAGGAAGCATGAAAACTTTCTCTCAATACAGAGTCAAACAAAACCCCCACATTCAAACTCTAAGTTTGGTGTTGGGATGCCACAACCAAACTCTAAGTTTGGTGTTGAGAGGCCCCAACATTGCTCTTATTATCTGTGAGGCTCCATGAGAGCTCACTGTCAAGCTATTGACATTAAAGAAGCGCTTGTTGGGAGGCAACCCAATGTTATTTAATTATATCTATATATTTTCCATTGCTATTTTATGTTTTCTTTAGGTTGATGATCATGTGAAGTCACAAAAACAACTGAAATATCAAAAATAGAATGAAAAATAGCATGAAAAATAGCTCACCCTAGAGGAAGAACTTACTGGCGTTTAAACGCCAGTAAGAAGCATCAAACTGGTGTTTAACGCCAGAAAGAATCATCAAGCTGGCGTTTAATGCCAGAAATGGGAGAAAAACTGGCGTTAAACGCCAGAAACAAGCAGCAAACGGGCATTTAACGCCAGAAGTGCAATCTAAGGGCGTTTTGCATGCCCTAAATGGAGCAGGGATGCTAAGTGCTTGACCCCTCAGGATCTGTGGACCCCACAGGATCCCCACCTACCCCATCTCTTCTTCTCTCCTCTTCACACCCTTTCATAACACTCTTCCCCAAATACCCTTCACCACTCACATCCATCTACTCTTCCCCAAAAAAACCCCACCTACCTCCAAATTCAAAATCCTTTCCCTCCTAAACCCAACCCTAATACACGAAACCTAACCCTTCCCCCACCCCTATATAAACCCCTCAACACTACCTCATTTTCACACATTACAAACACTTCTTCCCCCCTTGGCCGAATACACTCTTCCCCTCCATCTCCTCCATTTTCTTCTTCTTCTACTATTTTCTTTCTTCTTTTGCTCGAGGACGAGCAAACATTTTAAGTTTGGTGTGGTAAAAGCGTTGCTTTTTGTTTTTCCATAACCATTAATGGCATCTAAGGCCAGAGAAACCTCAAGAAAAAGGAAAGAGAAGGCAATTGCTTCCACCTCTGAGTCATGGGATATGGAGAGATTCATCTCAAAGGTCCATCAAGACCACTTCTATGAAGTTGTGGTTAAGAAAAAGGTGATCCCTGAGGCCCTTTTTAAGCTCAAAAAGGGCGAATATCCGGAGATCTGACATGAGACTAAAAGAAGAGGACGGGAAATTCTCTCTAATCCTATTCAACAAGTCAGAATCTTAATGGTTCAAGAGTTATATGCAAACGCATGGATCACTAGGAACCATGATCAAAGTATGAACCCGAATCCAAAGAACTAGTCGCCATCACTAAGGTGGACCTGTTCTTTAATTTCCTTGTTCTTTATTTTTCTATTTTTTTCATTTACTATGCTTTATTTTTATTTATGTTTGTGCCTTATTACATGATCATTAGTGTCTAGTGTCTATGCCTTAAAGCTATGAATGTCCTATGAATCCATTAACTTTCTTAAATGAAAAATGATCTAAAAATAAAAGAACAAGAAGTACATGATTTTGAATTCATCCTTGAGCTTAGTTTAATTATTTTGATGTGGTGGCAACACTTTTCATTTTCTGAATGAATACTTGAACAGTGCATATTTTTTTGAATTTGTTGTTTATGAATGTTAAATTTGTTGGCTCTTGAAAGAATGATGAAAAGGAGAAATATTATTGAATATCTGAAAAATCATAAAATTGATTCTTGAAGCAAGAAAAAGCAGTGAATACAAAAGCTTGCAGAAAAAAGGGCGAAAAAAAAGAGAGAGAAAGAAAAAAGAAAAAGCAAGCAGAAAAAGCCAATAGCTCTTTAAACCAAAAGGCAAGAGCAAAAAGCCAATAACCCTTTAAAACAAAAGGCAAGGGTAAAAAGGATCCAAGGCTTTGAGCATCAATGGATAGGAGGGCTCAAAGGAATAAAATCCTGGCCTAATCAGCTAAACCAAGCTGTCCCTAACCATGTGCTTGTGGCATGAAGGTGTCAAGTGAAAAGCTTAAGACTGAGCAGTTAAAGTCGAGGTCCAAAGCAAAAAAGAGTGTGCTTAAGAACCCTGGACACCTCTAATTGGGGACTTTAGCAAAGCTGAGTCACAATCTGAAAAGGTTCACCCAGTTATGTGTCTGTGGCATTTATGTATCCGGTGGTAATACTGGAAAACAAAGTGCTTAGGGTCACAGCCAAGACTCATAAAGTAGCTGTATTCAAGAATCAACATACTGAACTAGGAGAATCAATAACACTATCTGAATTCTAAGTTCTTATAGATGCCAATCATTCTAAACTTCAAAGAATAAAGTGAGATGCCAAAACTGTTCAAAGGCAAAAAGCTACTAGCCCCACTCATCTAAATTGGAGCTAAGTTTCATTGATATTTTGGAATTTATAGTATATTTTCTTCTTTTTATCCTATTTGATTTTCAGTTGCTTGGGGACAAGCAACAATTTAAGTTTGGTATTGTGATGAGCGGATAATTTATACGCTTTTTGGCATTGTTTTTAGGTAGTTTTTAGTATAATTTAGTTAGTTTTTACTATGTTTTTATTAGTTTTTAAATAAAAATCACATTTCTGAACTTTACTATGAGTTTGTGTGTGTTTCTATGATTTCAGGTATTTTCTAGCTGAAATTGAGGGACCTGAGCAAAATCTAATTCAGAGGC
The DNA here is from genome assembly GCF_003086295.3 of Arachis hypogaea. NCBI lineage: Eukaryota > Viridiplantae > Streptophyta > Magnoliopsida > Fabales > Fabaceae > Arachis > Arachis hypogaea. Next base: position 76,965,710 of record NC_092046.1, on the reverse strand, counting down.
TGAAGAAGGACTGCAAATGCTATTAGATTCTGACCTCGCTGCACTCGAAATAGATTTTCTGGAGCTACAGACGCCCAATTGGCTCGCTCTCAATTGCATTGAAAAGTAGACATCCAGGGCTTTCCAGCAATATATAATAGTTCATACTTTGCCCGAGTTTTGATGATGCAAACTGGCGTTCATACGCCAACTTCCTGCCCTATTCTGGAGTTAAATGCCAGAAACAGGGTGGAAATCAGAGTTAAATGCCAGAAACAGGTTACAACCTGGCGTTTAACTCCAAAAAGAGTCTCTACACATGAAAGCTCAATGCTCAGCCCAAGCACACACCAAGTGGGCCCGAAAGTGGATTTCTACATCATTTACTTATCTTATGTAACCCTAGCTACTAGTTTAGTATAAAAACTACTTTTAGTGATTTATTTTATATCTCTGGTTAGTCTTTGAATAATTTTTATGTTCAGAGATCACGTTTAGGGGGCTGGCCATTCAGCCATGCCTGGACCTTCATCACTTATGTATTTTAAACGGTAGAGTTTCTACACACCATAGATTAAGATGTGGAGCTCTGCTGTTCCTCATGAATTAATCCAAAGTACTATTGTTTTTCTATTCAATTCAAGCTTATTCCTATTCTAAGATATTCGCTTGCACTTCAACCATGATGAATATGATGATCCGTGACACTCATCACTATTCTCAACCTATGAACGCGTGCCTGAAAACCACTTCCGTTCTACCTTGGATTGAGCGTTTATCCCTTAGCCTCCATTCTGAAAGATCGGAGTCTTCGTGGTATAAGTTAGAATTATTGGTGGCCATTCCTGAGATCCAGAAAGTCTAAACCTTGTCTGTGGTATTCCGAGTAGGATCTGGGAAGGGATGACTGTGACGAGCTTCAAACTCGCGAGTGTTGGGCGTAGTGACAGACGCAAAAGGATCACTGGATCCTATTCCAACATGATCGAGAACTGACAGATGATTAGCCGTGCGGTGACAGCGCATTTGGACCATTTTTACTGAGAGGACGGGAAGTAACCATTGACAATGGTGATGCCCAACATACAGCTTGCCATGGAAAGGAGTATGAATGATTGAATGAAGACAGTAGGAAAGCAGAGATTCAGAAGGAGCAAAGCATCTCCATACGCTTATCTGAAATTCTCACCAATGAATTACATAAGTATTTCTATCTTTATTTTCCGTTATTTATATTTTAATTATCAAAATCCCATAACCAATTGAATCTGCCTGACTGAGATTTACAAGATGACCATAGCTTTCTTCAAGCTGACAATCTCCGTGGGATCGACCCTTACTCACGTAAGGTTTATTACTTGGATAACCCAGTGCACTTGCTGGTTAGTTGTGCAGAGTTGTGACAAAAAGAATTGAGATTATGAACGTGCGTACCAAGTTTTTGGCGCCGTTGAGATCACAATTTCGTGCACCACGCAGCCTGCTCGGGTCCTGCCTGCGCAGCCTCTGCTCGTGCATCCTCCACCTGGTCATCCGCCTCCTCCTCAGATGGCTCTGATGGTGTGTCAGGATCGGAAGGGATGTCATCGTGGCCTGACCGGATCATCAACTTCAAATGCTCATAGCGTCGCTTGCTGCGACGCTTAAACCTCTCATATCGCCGTTTGTTGCGGCGCTCCATCTGGTCTAACCGCTGAAAGAGGCGGTAAACTAAGTTGTAAATGGGCTCGGAAGCAGGTGAAGGTGCTGTGGTGGTGGCTGGTGCGGCAGGTGCTGAAGGAGCATCAAAAGATGTGGCTGCATCAGCGGAGGCAGTGAGAAAGGGCGGTCTGTAACCCAGAGCCATAAACTTTCTGCCATGTGGGATGATCTTCTTGCAGTCAGCGACTGGTGGCTTCTCATCCGCAAGCTCCTAAGGTACCTCAGCTCGGCGGCCCATCTGAGTAATCAAATAGGGGAAGGGCAGAGTGCCTCGGACATGAACCCTGGACATGGAGTACCGAATAAATCAGGGAAGGTACAGGTCCTTGCCTTCTATCATGCACCAGATAAGAGAAATCATGGCAGCTGGCACCTCAGTCTCGTGAAGCCTCATCGTTGAGGTAGATGATTTTGATCCCTTTTGGGGTCACTGTTGACTTACCCATAACCCAGGGGACAGCAGGATCAATAGATATGGTGCACTTCACTGCTTCCCAATCAAACCTCATAAATCTCATATCTTCCTCATCCTGCTGATAACCATCTGGCTGATCGGATTTAAGCATGAAATGGAGGATGTCTTCAATCGCCTCCTTAGTAACTAGAATCTGTTTGCCTCTGAGCTGCACTGCATCCAGGGTTGTTTTAAAATAGTTGCAGTAAAATTTTCTGACCCAAGATGCATTGACCTCAGTCAAGTTCCTCTCCAGAAAGAACCAGCCTCTCTGTTTGATTTGTTCTGTAGCGTACTATTGTAATTTGGCTGGAATTCGGAGGGTCTTTTCTAGATATAGGTTCCTTGAAGTTGCAAAGACTGGATACTTCAGTTCACAGTATCAGTTTACAAACTTGACTGGGTCGGTTGCAGGCACTAATTGATCAACTTTTTCCTGCGGAGTAAAATTCTTCTCCCGCCAGGAATCATCATGCAGTATATCCAGGATAGTGGTCGAGGATTCTCCGCTTTTTCTTTTGCATGTTCCTGTTTTGGCTTTTCCTTTGCCTTTTGGGTTAGACATCTTGAAAAGCAGAGGTTCCAGGATACAGTTTATTAAATTAAAGCAGGAAAACAGGTAAGCAAATAGTATTTGAGCAATATAAGCATAGCTAGGCAAAAGAGGAATAGAATAACAATATAAGCATGAAGTGAGTTAGATAGATGTAGAATTTTGGACTGTATGCCAGCTAAAAATCAAAGAATTAAAATAAAAATCACAATCCAAGATCTATGATATGCGGAATGCTTGTTTATCAGGAACAACAGTAATCGTGCCATGAAATGGGTTGAAAGTAGTTAGGTGAAAATTAAGAGAGAAGTTAGAAAGTTAATGCAGTTAAGAGTTAAAAAGTGAAGTTAAAGTGAGTGGCACGGTATTGTAGTTTCTAATGAACAAAAATTGCATAAACGTAAAGAACAAGCAACTCACATTCTAGTAGATATTGCGGATTATTGATGATAAACATGAAAATAAAAGAAGTGCAAAAATGAACAAAATCATCAATAAAGCGATTTAACTAATAAGGGAACCAGAAGAAGTAGGAATTCTAGCCCATTCATCCATTAAATGGCTTGGTTGAAACCAATTAGTGTAGAGTTTAAAAGTACCAAAGCCAATTTATAAATGGGAATTGAGTGAAACAATTTGCGGAAAAAAATTGGGCAGCATTTCGGCTATAAATTGGACGTTCCCGGAAAATCAAATAGCTTAATAATGCAAGTAGCATTACTGTTTAAGCAATATTAGCAGCTTATATGAATCCTAGAACAGGTAAGACCAAAAATAGCAAGTGTAGGCAATAAGCAAGTTTAGCTAATCCAAAACAGCAATAAATGATTTAGCTAAGCCTAAACAGCAGTAATTAGGTATATGTAATCAACCTGGCTTTAGCAAATTCAGAAAGCAAGCAAGAATATAGGATATGGATGCAATGTATTTGGCTTAACGAATTAATGAGGATAAAGCAAATGTCAACAAGAATGCTAATGTATGTGCAGTTATATAGGCATTGGCAACACTCAATTAAGATCTGCTGAAACAAAGTAGTATTGAACAGGAATGGAACAGCAGTGAATAGCAAAATCAACAGCACAGCAATTTCAGAATTGCGAAACAGATAAAGCAAAAAGCAAGAACGGCACAATTATCAGGCCTAAATCCACTAACCACATCCTAGCTACCTAACCACCTAAAATCCATTACGAACATGCATCTCTTGCTATCCTAATTTGAACAGAATTTGAAAAATATGCAAACTAACTAACTGGAACTAGAAAGGAATCGGAGTGCAGTGGAACCTGGTGTGCGTAGTGACAGAAATTGAACGCAGAGAGAGGGTGGTGGTGTGGTGGCGCTGGTGGGCGGCACGACGGCGCTGGGTGCCTGCGGTGGTGGCAGGGGGTCTAGTTCGGCCGCGGTGGAGGCAGGGGGTAGGGATAAGAAAAATAAGAGAAGGGGAGAAAGAGGGGGGTAAGGGCGGTGCGGCGAGGGTGGCGCGGTGGACTTGGTCGGCGACGGTGGTGGCTGGTGGTGGGTGGAAGGTTGGAGGAGAGAGAGGAAGCGCTGAGGGGTTGGGGGGAAAAAGGGGCAACACTGGGGTTAGGGTTTCCGCGTCGAGGGGGTAAGTAAATTCAAATCCACGCGGACGCGTGGATCACGCGAAAGCATGGATGAGGCGGAAGTGCAGCGACGCGGAAGCGTCATTGACGTGAACGCGTGAATGAGGGATAGTGAAAATGATGCGTACGCGTGAGGCACGTGTACGCGTCGACTAGGATTGTGCTAAACGCATAAATCCAGCGTCGTTTTGGCGCAACTCTCTGTTTCAATTAAGGGGGCAAAAATTTTCACGCGACACGTAAGCGTCGCCTACGCCCACGCGTGGTGTGTGTAAGTGAAAATGACGCGTACGTGTCGTTGACGCGTACGCGTGGCCCAATTTATGCCTAACGCATACCAGCCGCACGATTCCAGCCCAACTTTCTGGGCGTTGGATGGAGACGTCGATTTGAGATCGACGCCCACGCGTGGCCCATGCACACGTGTGGTGTGATTTTTTTTTTTTTTTAGAGTATATGCAGAATGCAAATGCTAATGCGGATGTTATGAATGATTCCAGGGAGAATAAAATAAAATAAAATAAAATGAAACTAAAAACAAACAATAACTCAATAGAATTAAAATTAAAAAAGGAACGATCATTGATAAACCACTATTTTATGGTTTATCTTGTTCTCAATTGAGTGGATTTCATCAACTCTATACCCACTTATTCATACTATTTGCATGGTTTTACTTTTTCCTTCCTGATTTTGTGCTATGATTAAAAACATGCTTCCTGGGCCTTTAAATTGCTAATATTAATCCTATCTTATTACCATTAGATGCCTTGATATGTGTGTTAAGTGTTTCCAGAGATTACAGGACAAGAATGGCTCAGAGGATGGAAATGAAGCACGCAAAAGTGGAAAGAATACAAGAAATTAAAGAAATTGCTAAGCTGTCCAGCCTGACCTCTTCGCACTCAAACGATCATAACTTGAGCTACAAAGGTCCAAATGAGATGGTTTTAGTTGCGTTGGAAAGCTAACATCCGGGGCTTCGCAACGATATATAATTTGCAATAGCTGCCCCGACGCCAGGTGACGCAAACGCGTGGACGACGCCTCCGCGTCACTTTGCCGCGACCTGAACGTAACAGAAATCGCTAGGCGATTTCTGGGCTATTTCTGACCCAGTTTTCAGCCCAGAAAACACATATTAGAGGCTATAAAGTGGGGGAATGCATCCATTCATTAACATGTCTTCAATAATTCACTTTTCATAGTTTAGATGTAGTTTTTAGAGAGAGAGGCTCTCTCCTCTCTCTTAGGATTTAGTTTTAGGATTTAGGATTATTTCTTCATCACAGGTTCAATGTTCCTTTAATTTAACTTTTATTCTACTTTTATTTGTTCTAGCTTACTAGTTTATTCTATTTTTCTTGTTGATTCTCTTTTTAGCCAAATTGGCTTATGAACTCTTTATGTTTAGATTGATTTTCTTAATTAATAATTTGAGGTATTTCAGATTTATGATTCTTATTTAGCTTTTTATATTATTGGCTTTAATTGATTAACTGGAAGCTCTTGAGTTATCAACTATCCGTGATTGGTTGTTATGTCGGCTAAATTGACTGGTATTCTACTAACTCTAGTCTTTCCTTCGGAGTTGGCTAGGACTTGGGAATCTAACTAATTAGTTCACTTGACTTTCCCTTGCTTTCATAAGGGTTAACTAAGTGGGATTAACTTCCATTCTCATAGGAGTAACTAGGATAGGACTTTCGAATTTTCATACCTTGCCAAGAGTTTATTTTACAGTTATTTATTTATTTTATTTGTCATTTAAATTACTTGTTCCTTACCTTTCAAAACCCCCATTTCACAAAACTCATAACCAATAATAAGAACACCTCCCTGCAGTTCCTTGAGAAGACGACCTGAGGTTTAAATACTTCGGTTATCAATTTATTTAGGGGTTTGTTACTTGTGACAACCAAAACGTTTGTACGAAAGGATTTTCTGTTGGTTTAGAAGCTATATCTACAACGCAATCATATTTTTATATTTCTTTACCGATAGAAAAATCCCATCGTCAAAATGGCGCCGTTGCCGGGGAATTGCAAACGTGTGCCTTATTATTGGTTATTGTAAATATTTGCTTTTTACCTGTTTATTTGTTTTTATTTTTGTTTTTATTTTTGCTTTTTCGTAAATTAAGAGGTTATTGGTTTTTATTTAGTTATTAAAAATTTTTCAAAAAATTTTTTCTTGGTGTTCATCTTGATCTTCAAGTTGTTCTTCGTGTTCATCTTGACCTTCAAGTTGTTCTTAGTTGTTTTCTTCGTTCTGATCTAAAAATTTTAAGTTTGGTGTCATTTTATTGTTTTTCTCTTTTCTCATTAAAATTCAAAAATTCAAAATTTCAAACTCAAATTTCAAATTTCAAATTTCGATTTTCAAAATTCAAATTAAAAAAAAAATTAAATTCAAAATTTCAAAATTTCAAATTTCAATTTTCAAAATTCAAATTTAAAAATTTAAAATTCAAATCTTTTTTTCAAAAAAATCATATCTTTTTTCAAAATCTTATCTTATCTTATTTCAAAAATCAAATTTCAAATTTCAATATTTAAATTCCGAAAATTCAAAATCCAAATTTTAAATTTTAAATTCAAAAATTTTAAAAATCAAACCTTTTCAAAATTTAAATCTTTTTTAAATTTTTATCTTATATTGTTGACTTTTTCAAAATTCAAATTTCAAAATTCAAATTTCAAATTTCAAATTTCAAAATTTAAAATTTAAAATTTAATTTTCAAAATTTAAATTTCAATAACCTTTTAATTTCAATTTGTTTTTATTTTCGTTTTTAATTTTATTTGCTACTATGAACTCTCACCTCTTTGGCTATGAGTCTGGTTACAATTATGTTGCAGGAAGAGGAAACTATAATGAAAATAGACATCAAGGTTGGAAGAATCAAAGATGGGAGGAGCCACAAGGATTTGATCAACCCTCTTGGCAACAACCTCCTCTAACGCACTATAACCAACAACCATTCTGTGATGCATACCAAAATGATGACTATGGTGGACCCCCTTGTAGTTACCAACAAGCCCCGCCATATGCTTATGAACCATCTCCTCAACACAACTTTGTACCACCATACTCACAAGCCCCTTACCACCAAACACCACCATATAATCCTAACCTGTATCCACCACACCAACCACCATATGAACCACACCCAGAACCACCACCTCAATATTCACTATCTCCATATCCTTATCAAGAAGAACCACCTTTCTATTATGAACCCTTTCTCCTAACCAATGAACCCTCATATCCACCCCAACCTCCAATGGATGACAAACTTCGTGTTCTTCTTCAAGGGGAAGCGAAGATGCAAAGGAGTATACTGGAACTCACGACTGCCTTAACCGAGATAGTAAATATAATAGCTTCCCGACATCTGAGCACTCAAAGAACTCCCATGGCTACATGTGGAGAATCAAAAGAAGAGTAAAGCATGAAGGAGACACTAGAAACTTCGGTGGACAATGAGGAACATGGCTCTGTACTGGAATAAGCGGAGGAAGCCATAATAGTTGCAGAGGAAGAAATAGTTGTAGACTTAGGAGATGCTGAACCTCCATGGGAAAGTCAGGTTATAAAACCTCCTTCCAAGGCGATTGAAATTGATGCTGAGGAGGGTGTACAACCTCCAAGGCATATCATAGTTGAAGACTTGGAAGAGGTTGATCAAGAGATGGAGATTCAAGAAAAAGAGGCACAACCTCCCATGCCCTTGGTGAGCAATGAAGAAGAGATTGAATTAGAAGAAAACTACCAAGAGGAAGAGGTTGATATTGAAGAAACTTGCAAAGAGGTGGAAGTTGTCAGAGAAGAGCACAAGGGAGTGGAGCTTGCAAATTCGTTAGAAATACCTCCCCTAAGTTGCCATCATCCTTCACAACATTCAAGTGGGTAAAATTCATATCCCTTAGCTTTCTAATTCCACTTGAATATGGGCTACTGGAGACGGATGGTCAACTTAGAGCTCTTTGTGGCATAAAGAGTAAGAGGAAGATAGTCAGTGGTAAGAATTGCCCTGCAAGGTTCATTATGGTTGGAAGCTTTAAGTTTAAATGCAAAGGTTGGTGCAGAGCTCAATTGAATAGTCTGGGAAGTTGTCTGGATACTTCAGTGAGAATTCTAAGGCTGAACCACCCGGATGGAATCATGATGATCAAATAGAAGACGGGTGCAAAAACAAGGTTTGGGACCTCGGAATTCATTCCAACCATCAACACTCTTGAGGCCTTGTCACTTGCTTTGACTTGCTTGAAGGCTTTATACGCCTAGTTTGGGACCCTGGAGGTTACTAGAAGTACAAACATTGGTGGAGATTCCTGGATGAGTTCAAGCACAAGCCACCATAACAGGGAGCTCACCAAGTGTCCAACTTAAGGACTTTAACTAAAAGTGCTAGGTGGGAGACAACCCACCATGGTATGATCGTTCCTTTTTCATTTTCTATTTAGTTTTATTTGTTTTCGAGTTTTATTTTATTTTATTGTATTGAACCTGAAGTTTTACATAACATTCATATTAGCATTGCATTCTGCATGCTGCATTAAAAAAAATGCACGCGACGCGTAAGCATCGCTGACGCGTCCGCGTCACAAGTGCATTAGGAAGAAAAGAAAAGTGAACAGAGAGTCACACGAGAGCGTGGCTGGAGGCGTGCCTTTGGCACAAATTGATCCATGTGACCGCGTCACTGACGCATCCGTGTCATGTGGGAAAAATGCCTCCCATGCGTCCGCGTCACCCACGCGAATGCGTGGCCCTGTGAAATCAACGTAAAAGGGTGTAAGGCAGTAAGTTGGGCTGGAACCGTGCTAGAAGCACAAGCCCTCCCACGCGAACGCGTGCCCCTATGCGTCCGCGTCATTTTCAAAATATGGCCATCCATGCGATCGCGTCAACCACGCGACCGCGTCACCCAAAAATTTGGCAAAAAGAGTTTCAAACAGAGAGTTGCGCGAACGCGAGGCTACACTCGCGCGAATCGCACAAATCAGGCCACGCGATCGCGTGACCCACGCGTCCGCGTCGCCTCCGCCGCACAGCTTATCCAAATCAGCGCCAAAAATCTTATCTTTTCTTCCTCAATCCTAATTTTTCCTCCCTCCTTTCTTACTTACTTCTTCTTCCCTTCTTTCCCTTCTCATTCCTCTTATCCTTCATTTTATTTTATTTTAATTTATTTTCATACTTTCATTCATTACATTTTAATTTAGTGCATATTTTGTTTTCTAAATTCATTATTTTTCCATTGATGTTAAATTTTCTTATTCAACTGTTACATCTTTTATTGAATTATTCTGGTGCTTCATGACTTGTTTTATTCTGATTGGGTATTATCAATTATATGTCACTGCTAATTTTTATAATACTGGTATTCCTTTTGCATTGACATGAATTTATATTGTCTTTCATTACCCACACTTTTCCCCCATTTGTTGCAACTTTTGCACCACTGATATGCCATTTGCTTCCACTATTTTCTCACTTGCATGTTGTAGCTACCATGTAATTGAGACCTTTACTATTTGGCATTAACACCCATATTTTCTTTATGTTCTTATCTTTATTTCTGGGTTACTTTCCTTCTTTTTCTCTTCTTTCAAGATGGCCACCGAAGGAGGAAAAGGGAAAGCTTCTAACTGGGGAGACAGGCAAGTCAATCTGCACAATCTATAGAGAAAAACATCAGTTGGAGCAGCCCGTCCACTTGTACATCTTAGCATACACCGAGGACGGTGCAATCTTTAAGTGTGGGGAGGTCGATACCGATCTTCATGGGTTAGTTACTCTTCTATCTCAACACCAATGGTTTATTTTCCTTGTTAGTTGTTGCATTTACATGTTTGATTGCATATTTGTTTGATTTTGTGCATATTTTACCACTTGGTTGAAGAAATAGTTTCTTTTTCAAAAAAAAAAACTTTTAGAGCATTTCACTAATTTGAATAAAATTTAATGTTACACTTATTTGAAGAAATATTATACTAGAACATGGTTTAGAGCTCGAACACTTAAAACCTGTGAGATTTTTGAGCTTATTTGAATTGGTTGCATTTTACCAACCGATATTTTATTTTTGGTGTGTGTTTTTCTCTCTAAAATTGTGATCTTTGTCTTGCTTAATTCTATATTTCCATGGTTTTATGTATGCATACACTTACATGATTGAGACCTTTATTTCACTGAGCTTACATACCCATATGGCCTTACCCTTTTCATTATTCTTTGCAAACCAATTTTGACCCTATTTTACCCCTTTGTTCTTTACTTTAGCACATCATTAACTCTAAGCGGAAAACAATAATGTCCTTAATTTGAATCCTTGGTTAGCTTAGACTAGTGAGAGTGCTCATGAATTAAGTATGGGGAAAGTTGAATTTGGAAACATTTGGTTTGAGAATTGAGTATGTTAGAATTTTCTGAAAATGTGAAAAAAAATGTTTAGGACATGATTCATGCATCCAATAATTTAATCATATGCATTGAGAAAAATAAAAGAAAAGAAAAAAAATATATATATATAAAATAAAAAAATAAAAAAAGAAAAAAATTACAATTAAGCAAAAAAAGGACAAAATGCCCCAAAGTAAGTGGTGAAAGCAATGCATATGTACTGTACTTGAAATTAGAATGCATGAATATGTGAAAAACATGGTTAATGGATAGTTAGATGTTGTATTATGATTACATGGATTGTCTAAGTTAGGTGGAAAGTTTAAGTTAATTAAGGATTCAGATTTTAGTCCACTTGGCTAAATACAATCCTACCTTGACCCTAACCCCATTACAACCCTTAAAAGACCTCTTGATATGTGTATCTGTGCATTAAATTTTTGTTGATTGTTAGATGAAGAGCAAGCCTTAGAAAGTAAGGTTAGTAGAGAATTGAGAGAATCGAAACCTTAAACACATGAGTGATTAGAGTGTATACACTTCCGGTGAGGGTTCGATGCTCGATTCTTTGTTCCCGGCTTTCATGAGCTATTTTCTTTTACAAGCCTATTTATACTTCATTTTTATGATTTGAATTAGTGAAATCCAGTTCATGTTTATTCTTGGAAGATTTATTTACTTTTAACCAAGTAGGTAGAAATATTCTGCATGTAGTTGCTTTCACATAGATAGGTTGCATTTCATACATTTTACCATTCCTCTTCACTCCTTTATAGATTCTCTTGAGCTTAGCATGAGGACATGCTAATGTTTAAGTGTGGAGAGGTTGATAAATCACTATTTTATGGTTTATCTTGTGCTCAATTGAGTGGATTTTATCAACTCTTTACCCACTTATTCATACTATTTGCATGGTTTTACTTTTTCCTTCCTGATTTTATGCTATGATTGAAAACATGCTTCCTGGGACTTTAAATTGCTAATATTAATCCTATCTTATTACCATTAGATTCCTTGATATGTGTGTTAAGTGTTTCCAGAGATTACAGGGCAGGAATGGCTGAGAGGATGGAAAGGAAGCATGCAAAAGTCGAAGGAATACAAGAAATTGAAGAAATTGCTAAGCTGTCCAGCCTGACGTCTTAGCACTCAAACGGTCATAACTTGAGCTACAGAGGTTCAAATGAGATGGTTCTAGTTGCGTTAGAAAGCAAACGTCCGGGGCTTCGCAACGATATATAATTTTCCATAGCTTCCTCGACACCAAGCGACGCGAATGCGTGGATCACGCGGACGCGTGACCTGGCAAAAATGCAATCACGCAAACGCATGGATGACGCCTCCGCGTCACTTTGCCGCGACCTGAACGTAACAGAAATCATTGAGGGCGATTTCTGGGCTGTTTCTGACCCAATTTTTAGCCCAAAAAACACAGATTAGAGGTTATAAAGTGGGGGAATGCATCCATTCATTAACATGTCTTCAATAATTCACTTTTCATAGTTTAGATGTAGTTTTTAGAGAGAGAGGCTCTCTCCTCTCTCTTAGGATTTAGTTTTAGGATTTAGGATTATTTCTTCTTCATCATAGGTTCAATGTTCCTTTAATTTAACTTCTATTCTACTTTTATTTGTTCTAGCTTACTAGTTTATTCTATTTTTCTTGTTGATTCTCTTTTTAGCCAAATTGGCTTATGAACTCTTTATGTTTAGATTGATTTTCTTAATTAATAATTTGAGGTATTTCAGATTTATGATTCTCATTTAGCTTTTTATATTATTAGCTTTAATTGATTAACTGGAAGCTCTTGAGTTATCAACTATCCGTGATTGGTTGTTATGTCGGCTAAATTGACTGGTATTCTACTAACTCTAGTCTTTCCTTAGGAGTTGGCTAGGACTTGGGAATCTAACTAATTAGTTCACTTGAATTTCCCTTGCTTTCATAAGGGTTAACTAAGTGGGATTAACTTCCATTCTCATAGGAGTAACTAGGATAGGACTTCCAAATTTTCATACCTTGCCAAGAGTTTATTTTATAGTTATTTATTTATTTTATTTGTCATTTAAATTACTTGTTCCTTACCTTTCAAAACCCCTATTTCACAAAACTCATAACCAATAATAAGAACACCTCCCTGCAGTTTCTTGAGAAGACGACCCGAGGTTTAAATACTTCAGTTATCAATTTATTTAGGGGTTTGTTACTTGTGACAACCAAAACTTTTGTAAGAAAGGTCAATTGCTCGGTTTAGAAACTATACTTGCAACGGGAATTTATTCTGAATTCTAAACCGTCAATCTGCAGTTCTTCAATCATACCATGGTGGGTTGTCTCCCACCTAGCACTTTTAGTTAAAGTCCTTATGTTGGACTTTTGTTGAGCTCCTTGTTATGGTGGCTTGTGCTTGAACTCATCCAGAAATCTCCACCAACGTTTGCAATTCCAATAGCCTCCGGGGTCCCAAACTAGGCACGTAAAGCCTTTGAGCAAGTTAAAGCAGGTTTTCAGGCTCCACGGGTGTTGATTATCAGAATGAATCCCAGGATCCCAATCCTTGCTTTTGTACCCATCTTTGTCTTAATCTTCATCTTTCCAGCCGGGCGGTACGCAACCTGGATTTTCACTGATATACCCGAACTTCTTCCGAAATCCAGTCAATTGAGCTCTATACCAATCCTTGTACTTCTATTTGGAGCGTGGAACCGTATTGAACCTTGGATACCAACTTCTATTACTAACCATCTCCCTCTTACTCTTAAAGTCGTAAAGAGTGCTAAGCTGGCCATCTGTTTCAAGCAGGCCATATTCAAGTGGGAAAGTAAAGATGAAGGCTAAGGATTTTACCCACTTAAAGTTTGTATTGGGTGGTAATGGCCGTGGGAGAGGTGTTTCCAGTGGCTCTTCAAGCTCCACTTCCTTTTACTCCTCTGTGAATTCTTCCAATTCCTGACAAACCTCTTCAACTGCGACCATGTCTTGATCAAAGTCTTCAATTTCTTCCTCATCACTCAAGTCATAAGTTGGAGGTTGAGAAAAGTCTACCTCTACATCATCCTCATATTCACTTGGGGAAGAATCTTCTAGCTCAAAGAGTTCAATTGTGACTGCAAGGTCATCATTAGGAGAGCTTGGTTTATGATCATCACTACCAAGGAAACTTGCGTCTCGATCTATTCCATCCATTTCTTCATAAGGTACATGCTTTGGGGGTTGTGCACTATCCTCCTTAGCATCGGTTGCAAATTTCTCGACGAGATTCTCTACAATTCCTGATTTTCATGGAGGTTCAGCGTCTCCTAAGTCTTCAACCAATTCTTCTTCTTCGATAATTCCAGCTTCCTCTACTTGTTTCAGTACAAAGTCATGCTCCTTACTGTCCACCAGAGCTTCTAGTGTCTCCTTTGTACTGTGGGCTAATCGATTTATCGCTTGCTCCAATTGATGAAGGGTTGCATGAAATTAGTTTATTGTGTCCTTGAGACGATCCTGTGATTCTTGGTTCGATGGACATGAATATGGTGCATATGGAAGTGGGGGTTCTTGGGAGTAATCGGATTGGAATTGGGGTGGATGAAGGTAATGGTCATATGGAGGTGAATGGTTGTGAGTGGCTTGTGAGTATGGTGGTTCGAAGCTATGTTGAGTAGGTGGTTCATAGGCATATGATGGGGCTTGTTGGTAACTACAAGGGGGGTCCAGCATATCTATCATCTTGGTACGCACCTCGGAATGGCTCTTGACTATAGTAAACTGGTGGAGGTGGGTTGTCACAAAGGGGTCCACCGTAGCTATTGTCTGGGCGTGCATCGTGGAATGGTCGTTGTCCCTGGTACTTTGGAAAGTGTTGTTGCCGAAAGGGTTGATCAGATCCTCGTGGCTCCTTCCCTCTTTGATTGTTTCGACCTTGATGCATGTTCCTGTTATAGCTTCCATTCCTTATAACAACATTGGAACCAAACTTAAAGCCAGAGGGGTGAGAACTCATAGTATTTAATAAAATTTAAAAACAAAAATAGAAACAAATAAACAAGCAAAATAAAATATCTACAATAACCAATAATAAGGCACACAATTGCAATTCCCCGGCAACGACGCCATTTTAAACGAGAGGACTTCTGCCGGTAAAGAATTTCATAAAAATAATCACGTTGTAAGTATAGCTTCTAAACCAACAAAGAATCCTTTCGTACAAAAACTTGTTTCTCACTAAAGCAAACCCAATAAAAATAAATAACTGAAGTATTCAAACCTCGGGTCGTCTCTCAAGGAATTGCAGGGTAGTATAATATATTATTGGTTATGGAAAAGTATCGTTGGGTTTTTGAAATGGGGAACAAGTAATTTAAATGGCAGGAAAAATAAATTAACAATTAGAAAAACTCTTGGCAAGGTAAGAGAACTGGAAATCCCATCCTAGTTATCCTTATCAGGTGTGATGAAAATTGTTTAGTGCTCCCACTTAGTTAACCCTTACTAAATAAAGGAAAGTCAAGTGGACTAATCAACTTGATTTCTCAAGTCCTAGTCAACTCCTATGGAAAGACTAGCTTTAGAGGGATCTAAATCAATCAGCAAGTTCCAATTTTCAATCAACCACTGAGTTTGACAACTCAAGTGTCACCAATTACTTATCCTAAGCCAAAAGGGAAAAATCCAAATTATTTATATCATAAATAGAGGGAAACAATCTTAAATCTGAAATACCTCAATTTATATTAAATGAAAAATCAAATCAAATTAAACATAGGAATCCATAAACTAATTTGGCAACATCAAGTAATCAACTAAAGTAATAGAATAATTAAAAGTAGAAGAGAAATTAAATTAAAGGAACATTGAACCTGGATTGAAGAAATAACCATACTTTAAGAGAAATCCTAATCCTAAAACCTAAGAGAGAGGATATAACCTCTCTCTCTAGAAAACTACATCTAAAACCTAAAATTGTGAATAATGGATTCTGTTCACTTGATTCCTTCATTCTCCAGCCTCTATTCTGTGTTTCTGGGCTTAGATTTGGGCCGAAAAAGGGCCCAAAAATCGCTGGGGGCGACTTTTGTAATTTTCTGCACGTGGCGTCCGTCACGCGTGCGCGTGGGTCACGCGTGCGCGTCATTTGGAGATTTTCCTTGTCACGCGTACGCGTCGCTTGTGTTTTGCGCTAGGCACGCGTCCGCGTCATCCATGCGTGTGCGTCGCTGCCATTTTCTTCAAAACTCCATTTTGTGCGTTCCTTCCATTTTTGTGTGTTTCCTTTCTGTCTTCTAAGTCATTCCTGCCCTGTGAAGCCTGAAATTACTCAACACACAGATCACGGCATCGAATGGTAATAAAGGATAATTAAAATTAATATTTTTAAGGCATAGGAAACATGTTTTCACATATATCATAGAATAAGGAAGGAATTGTAAAACCATGCAAATCTTATGAATAAGTGGGTGAAGAATTGATAAAAACACTCAATTGAGCACAAGATAAATCATAAAATAGTGGTTTATCAGATATCAATCTTGAATGATAGAGCTTATTGGAAGTCCAAGTATTGGTGGATGTTCAAGGATGGATTCAAGCACAAGTCACCTTGATGAAGAGCTCCCCATAAGTCCATCTTGAGGACAATAAACAAAAGTGCTAGGTGGGAAACACCCCACCATGGTAACATTTTTCCCTTTTTTTCCTTTTTGTACATATTGGTAAAACTAGTTTAATTTCATGTTTTGTTTAGTTAGTTGAGTTTATTTAGGATTCTAGTATGTTAAATAAGATTTTATGGTATTTTGGTAGCTGTTTGGAGGTTTGGAATGCTTGGTTTGGTGCACGAACTTGGAAAAATTTTGAAAAACAGAGCACCATAACACGCGTACCGTCACCCATGCGTACGCATGACTCCAAGTTTTTCCTACCATCCACGCGTACGCCTCACCCACGCATACGCGTGGAATCCAAAATTCCCACCTCCCATACAAATTCCAGAGAGTTGTGCGAGTTTTGGGCTGGAGTTGTGCGTATGGCACAAAATCCACTCCACGCGTACATGTGACCCACGTGTACGCATCGCCTCTCTCTGATTTTTCCATTACACGTACACGTGAGCCACGCGTACGCGTTGCACCCATTTAACCCCTCCATGCTTACACGTCATGCCACACGTACGCGTTGATTGCCCTGTTTCCCCCACTTCTTTTCTTCTCCTCTTTCCATTTCTTTCCTCCTTCTCTCTTCTTCTCTTTCCTTTCCCTCCTTCAACCATCATTCAACACTACCAATCACCATTTATCACCATTTCTTTTAGTTAGTTAGTTAGTTAGCTATTTAGTTAGTTCAATTTTTATTCAATTTTCTATTTTTCATTATAAGTGTTGGATTATTAAACTTGTTTACTGTTTGTTGCTGCTAATTACTAATAGGATGTTAGTTTAACATCATTGTTGTTTATATTCATTGTTGGATTTCTTAATTGAGGTTACACTTTGATACTTGGTTTTGAGTTCTTAATGCTTAATTTTGTGCGTACCAAGTACATGTGTCATTGCCTTCAAGCATCTTAACTCTTTTGAATTGCATGTTTTGGCCACCATGAATTCATCATCCATTGTTAGGCCATTGTGCATTATCAATGCATTTTTTGTTAGGGGATGCTTGTTTATGATTGCCCCTTATTTACATCACCTATTTCATGCATTGAGATTTTGGAATTGTGAAATTGGATCATAAGCTTACCTAGTGACATATTTTTTAGCTTTGTAAAGCTTTGTGGACCATGATTACTATGTGATTGATTTCCACTCCTATCTTCTTTTTCCCAAGTTCCATAGCACCCATGGGTTCCACTTCTATGTCTCTTAGGTGTTGCAACAACTTCAACATGTGTCATTATTTGATGTGTGAGCTCTATATTTCAATTGGTTCATTAAATTTCCTTGCACATCAATCAATACAGATGCATTATCCAATTTCACAATTGTTTGATTATTGCTTGAATGCTTTCATGCTTCTTCACTACTTGTTTGGTCGACTTAACCTACAAGTCTTCTTTGAAGCATTTCAAGCACACTAGAATGAGTGAAGTGCACCTTTCTTTTTGTTTAATTGTGACCTGGTTTTTATGCTAGTGTGTGTGCTCTAAACCGCATGCAACTTAGAACCCACACACTATTCTTTAATATCACACTAGCCCACTCATCCCATTCTAGTGATTCTACCTCATTCCAACAATGTATGCTTCCTTGCTTTTGCATTTACTTGTCTTCTTATCCTGTTTTCTATTTTCAGGATAAGACACCATAAGCAAAAATGGAAGCGAGAGAAGAACACACAGCAGTCGGTTGATCTACCAGCTGAAGGTGGCAACCCGTGTAGTCGCCGCACCCGCTTGCTCATCTTTGAGTGCACCGAGGACGGTGCAAACTTTTAAGTGTGTGGAGGTCGTTCAACCACTCGGCGTCTTTGGGTGACAATTTTCTAATCCCAACACTTTTGCATTTCATTTTTAGGTCTTTTAGGATTTTATTTGCATTTTCTTGTTTTGCATATACATACAATAAGCTTAGTCAAAATAATGAAATTTTCCAAGAAATTTACTTATAGGGCACCCTAATTGATTTGAAAAAAAATTTTAGAACTTGCTTGAATTATACACATTGTGGAACATGATTTTTGAGCTAAGAACACAAGCATATGAGATTTGAGCCTTAATTGTGTGGTTACATCATATAACCACTATTTTCATTCTTGTGTGTATTATTCTCTTTTTTTATTGTAATCTTTGATTTGTTTGATTCTTTATGTCCATTATTTTGTGTATGAATACACTTATATGATTGAGGCCATCATTTCGATTAGCTCACTTACCCAAACAGCCTACCTTTATCTTCTATTGTTAGCTAACTTTGAGCCTATGCTAAACCTATTTGTTCTTAATTTTAGCACATTACAAGCCTTTAAGCGAAAAATAATAAATGTCCTTAATTTGGATCTTTGATTAGCTTAAACTAGTGAGAGTGTTTATCATTTAATTATCGGAGAGTTGGGAACATTGGGTAGGGATAAAATTGTATTTTTGTATTTTTATTGAAAAATGTTGGGAATTGGGCACAGACTCATGCATTAAATGTTAAACCATATGCATTGATGCTCTTGTATATATTTTAGTTTGCAAAAAGAAAAGAAAAATAAAAAGAGAAAAACAAAAGAAAAATAAAAAAAGAAAAATAGAAAAAGAAAAAGAAAAGAAATAAAAAGGGGACAAAATACCCCAAAGTAAAGTAATAAAAAATCAATGCATATGGGTTGTGATAAAAAAGAGAATGCATGGGTGTGTGAAAAAGTGAAGAATGGGTAGTTAGGTTAGCTTTGAATTGTATAGGTTGTTATATAAGTTAGGTGGGAAGTTTAAGTTAATCAAAGATTCAAATTTCAAGCTCACTTGACCATATATAACCCTACCTTGACCCTAGCCCCATTACAACCTATGGAAAAGTCTTCATGATATTTGTATGCATGCATGAAATAATTGTGGATTGTTAGATGAAAAATGAATCTTGGAAAGCATGATTAGGGGAGAATTGAGTAAATCAACCCTATACACTTGAGTGACTAGAGCGAATACACATCCGGTGAGGCTTTGATTGCTCAATTGCATGTTTTCACCTATGATCATCTTTTCTTGCAAGTTTGTAAAATCTTTTGAATAACTCAATTCAATTGTGGGTTTGCTTTGATTGCTATTGCTTTAGCCCTTATGTTCATCATGTTTTCTTGGAAATTGATTTATTTTGACCAAGTAGTTGCATTCATTTATATAGATTACATGTAGATAGGTTGCATTTAGGTAGTTTGCGTTGAATAAATTTCTATACCATTTGTTTCTTTCTTTAGTTTAGCATGAGGACACGCTTAGTTTAAGTGTGGGGAGGTTTGATAAACCTCAATTTTGTGGTTTATCTTGTGCTTAATTTGGGGGATTTTATTAACTTATCTCACATTTATTCAATGAAATAGTATGGTTTTGTAATTCTCCATTAATTTGTGCTTAAGTGTAAAAACATGCTTTTTAGTCCTTAAAATAGCTAAATTTAATTCACTTTAATTCCATTCGATGCCTTGATGTGTTTGTTGAGTGATTTCAGGTTTATAAGGCAAGTATTAGATGGAAGAAGTAAAGAGAAAAGAATCCAAAGTGGAGAATTCATGGAAAAACAAGGATTTGGAGTGCATACATCAACGCGCATGCGTGACAGACGCGCATGCGTGGAGATGAGGTTGCCAAGCGATGCATATGCGTGAGAAGTAAAATGCCAGACGATGCATACGCGTGGCCCATGTGTACACTTCACAGCAGGCACGTGACTTCATTAAAGTGAAAACGCTGGAGCAATTTCTGAGCTGCCCGGGCCCAAATCCAACTCATTCCTAAGGCTATTTCATGCAGAATTCAAGCTTGGGCAAAGGGGGGAGCAATTAGTTGTAGACTAGGAAGCATGTAGTTAGTTTCTAGAGAGAGAAGCTCCCTTTTCTCTCTAGAATTAGGTTAGGATTAGGACAAATTCTCCTAGATCTAGGTTTAATTCCTTGTTTTCATCTTGTCTTCTTTACAATTCCTTGTTGTATTGTCTTAATTATCCTATTTTCTCTTGTTAACTTCCATTCTCTTTAATGCAATTTTGAGGTATTTCATGCTTAGTGTGCTCTCCTTAGTTGTTGTTGTTAATTTCTTGTATTGGGTAGTAGTAGATTTCATTAATGATCATTTTGTTGGATTTGATTTTCATTTAATGCAATTTCATGTTTGATGTTCTTTTATTATTAATTGGATTATTGTTGTTGTTTCCTTGCAATTGATAGTTGGTAGATTTTATTCTTTCTTGCAATTTATTATGCTCTCTTTTTATGCCTTCCAAGTGTTTGACAAAATGCTTGGTAGGATGTTAGAGTAGATTTTTTAGCATTCATGCTTGGAAAGAGGAATTAGGCAATCTTGAGTCGTTAAGACCCAACCTATGTTGGTGATCTAGAGTTGTTAGCTAGTTCAATTAGTGAGTTGATTAGGACTTTTGGATTGAGATTAGCTAGTCTTATTTGACTTTCTCCCTATGTGAAGATAACATTATACCTTCTTCCATTGTTAGAGATGACGAAATAGGATAAATTCTTATTAATTATTGTTATTAGTGACTAGGATAGAAAGTTTATATTCTCAATCCTTGCCATGAATGTCTCTCTTTTATCAATTGCTTTCTTTAGTTGTTTCCTTTATTTTCTTGCCATTTACTTTCTTGTCCCTTTTATAAATCAAACCCCTTGTTCCTTCATAGCCAATAATTGTTCACTTCATTGCAATTCCTTGTGAGACGACCTGAGGTTTGAATACTTCGGTTAATTTTCATTGGGGTTTGTACTTGTGACAACCAACATATTTAAAATGTGATGTGAGTATTATTAGTTGGTTTAGAGCTATGCTTACAACGAAGTAATTCTTTTCTATAAAGAGAAATTCTAGACCAACAACAATTCTCACCTACCAACTTCCAACTCAAAGCGTCCGCCACCACATTCGCCTTTCCAGGGTGATAACTTAGTTCAAAATCATAATCCTTAAGCAACTCCATCCACCTCTTCTGACGCATATTAAACTCCTTCTGATCAAAGATGTACTTGAGACTCTTATGATCAGAAAAGATGCTAAACTTCACTCCGTACAAGTGGTGCCTCCAAATCTTCAATACAAACACAATCGCCGCCAATTCCAAGTCATGAGTTACGTAATTTACCTTATGCGGTCTCAGCTGACGCGATGCATAAGCCACCACATTCCGGTGTTGCATCAACATGCAACCCAAGCCCTTCAAGGAAGCATCACAGTATACTTCAAACGGTTCGTGTGGTTCCGTTAAAATCAAAACAGGCGCTAAAGTTAACTTCTGTTTCAAGGTCTGAAAACTTTCTTCACACTCAGACGTCCACACAAACGGCACTTCCTTCCTTATTAACTTAGTCATCGGTAGTGCAATCTGGAAAAATTCTTCAATAAATTTCTGGTAATATCCAGCCAAGCCCAAGAAACTCCTAACTTCTGTCACCGTCGTTGGTCTTTCCCATTCCATCACCGCCTCTACTTTCGAAGGATCCACGGCTATTCCTCCTTTGCTCACTACGTGACCTAAGAACTTTACTTTCCTCTTTCCAAAACTCACACTTGGACAACATACCATACAATTTCTGCTCCTTTAAGATTTGCAACACAATTCTTAAGTGTTCTTTGTGCTCCTAAAAATGCTCAAATGTATATGGTGAGTATATGAAAATACCTTGAGAAAAGAGAGCAGATGGAGTTGAATATTGCGAGTAGTAAGGAACTTGTGGAGGAAGTGTTTTCTGCTTACAGATGCAGAACAAGGAAGATGAAAGGATATGGCACTAGGAAGGAGAAGTTACGCGACAAAGAAGTTTCTTGAAAAGTGTTAAAATGCTAGTGGAGTGGTATTTATAATTTGGAATTGAAAAGGATTAACGTCCGAAATTAATGGGGAAGTACACATGATGGGACGTGCATTTAATGGATGTGCTTAGTGGAGCAGTTTCCAAAATTTGGTGTCAGTTATGGATTCCAAACGTTTTCTGTTTCTTGGATTTAAATGCTTTGTGGAATCGATAGACTTGTTGGTTTGAAATAAATCTAAATTAGTAGTAAATATAGCTATAAAATTTGTTAAGATTCATCGAGCAAGTTTTTGAGTTTATCGATGGTGGTCATCAATGAGCAAGGAAGATTGATCGAAAAGGTTTGTGTAAGACAAGATTCGACGACCAAAGTCCTTTGACCACGTTGAAGGCATTTTATCGCTTTCCTTTGAATTTAAAGTCATTTACTTTACTCTTTGGAATTTCAATTTCAAGTCATTTAAATTCTATTTATATTTCAAAATTTTTCTTTTCTTCTTTATTCGTTCAAAATTGGGATCTTTAGGTGCACTTTCGAAAATTGATATTCACAAAGGAGGAATAGGTTTCGCTCTCAGATCATTAGATATCGAACCAACCCAAATTTACTAAAAATCTGCATAACATATACATGAACATAGAGGATTTTGATACAAATTTGTATCAAGAAATAGAGAATTAGATAGAAAATCAGAGAGAATAGAAAAAAATCCCTAGAATTAGGGCCAAAGAGGAAAAATAGAGTTTCTCATTACATCATGGATATCCTACATTATTACATCATGTTCCTATTTATAGTATAATTCTCTAATTGAGCTTGCCCGATACTAATCCTAACATTACCCTACTCTTCAAAATAACCTTGTCCTCAAGGTTGCAAATATATATATATATATATATATATATATATATATATATATATATATATATATATATATATATATCGTAATGAAAATTGTAAAAGGTAATTACAAGTAATAAAAAATATTAGCAATTCTAAAATAATATTTTTTATGCTACTGCTAAAAAAAATTTTAACCACCAGGATCCCTTTGAAAAAAATTTACTCCAATCCGAAACAAAAATAATATATCTGAAGCAGTAATTTGAAATTGGTTCAAATGGACTGCAATCTTTGCCATGGGTTCCGCTGTTGCCGGGAGACCCACCTATGCCGCCACTGCGTTCATCCCACGGACACCCCTCAACAGCGCACGTCGGTCGCCACTTCCGACCATCCCAATGTCGGAACCCGCCACCTCCACCTTCGTCTTTGGCCACTCTAACCACCGTGCGAGCGTCAATCTAAACCACCACCGCCATTTCATCTCTCTGCTCCGATGTCTTCTGCGTAGCGCCATAGAGCACGCTCTCGGCCGTCGTAGCACTATCGTCGACTGTTCGCATGGCATCTTCGCGACTCCAAGGGAAGATCACCACACCTTCGGGGATCTCTGGTGCCGGTCGCTGCTGTCACTCCGTCAACCTGGGGCGTCGCGAGCATCTACTCCCCCTCTATGGAGGCGCCGTCCTCGGCGTCGCTACTGAGGGTTAGATATGCTGGTGCTTCCTCCTCGACGCCTCTGCCTCTGTTCAGCACTGAAGTGTCATCGGCGCCGACCACGACCACCGCATTCGAGTTCAAATGCGGTGGTTTTGGTGGTGGTCGCAGCACCCTTACCTCCGTCGGTTCTGAATCCGTGAACTTCACCCTCTCCATCGCGATGACGCCGCTTCTAGTTCCATCACTGTTGCCCAAATTTGTGCCATCCACTGTTCGTACATCAACCTCGATACCGTCAATCGCAATTGTAATGACCCACATTTTTTAATATCTAAATATAAATAAGCTATAATTTATTTTATTAATTGGAGTTTCTTATTTTCAAAAATTATTTTATTAAAAGTAATTAAATTAATTTTATAACTATTTGAATTCAATTAAATTCATATTCTTATACATTTTTTTATGATGAAATATTTTACAAAATTAAAATTATAATTCTATTAGTTTACAAGTAGTGAAAATTATATATATATATATATATATATATATATATATATATATTAATTTGAGTAATTGATATTTCTAATTTAAAAATAGAGTTTAGTTAATAATATTATTATCAAGCTTGATATCCGCCGATGAACTTAGCTTTGCTAACGCATCATCGTATATCTTTTATTCTTATAATCATTATGTTACTAATGTTATTTATAATAGTAACTCATATATATTATTACTTGTATTTTAATATATCCAATTTTCATAGTTATCCATTTAAGATATTTATAACCTAAATCGCTAACTCGGCAGCTTAATGCCGCAACATCCAACCCCCTTCATTTAATGCCTTGACACCTCATTACCATCACTAATTATTCATCATCCTTCAGCCTCATCATCCATTTTTGAAGGAAAAAGAAAGAGAACCCGAGAGAGAGAGAGAGAGAGAGAGAGAGAGAGAGAGAACGTGATTCCATGGATGCCATGAACTTTCGAGCTTGATTTCTTGAGATCCGTAACTCCAATAAAAAATATAATTCGATCAAAGTGTTCATATCTTCCTTCTCTTCATGTTGACGTCACTTTTGTCCAGAAAAAAATTGATGGTGGAGCTGCTGTCCCTCCATGCAAAGTTTGGCTGAGGGAGCCCCGGAGGTGGAGTAGCCGATTTTGACATTTTCTTCTTCAATTTCTCATTCAGAAAACTTCTCTGAAGCTTCTCTTGTTGTGATTTCTGCAAGGAGGTAGGATTTGGTAATTTTATAATAATTAATTATAAATTTGATAAGTGAATGTCGGTTTGATTGATTATTGTTTGAATTTAATTAAGTTTATGTTGAATTTTTGTTGAATTATTGTTGTTTGCTTAAGATTTTGGTTTGGCTATGTATGAACAGTAGGGTGTTTTGATTATTTTGGGGCTGTTGTAATGTGGTATTTCGAGATAAATTTGATGAGTTTAGATGGCCGCGAGATTGAATTAAAAGCTGTGAAAAATCAATTACCAAAATCATTGAAAAACTAGTTAAAAATCAAGTAATTTTGATGAACTTTTGATGAGTTTGATTTAGTTCTTTAAAAAATACAAAAGCCTCGTATTTTGACTATTTTTTAACCAAAATATAATTAAGAAAAAGTTTTGGGGCTGGAATTTAAGTAAAAGAAAGTTTGTGAGTTAAAATAGAATTTTTAGAAGTTTAGTGATTAAAGTGTAATTTCTAAAAAGTTTGGGAGTTAAAATGAATTTTCAAAAGCTTTAAGAATTATATTAGCTGATTTTAAATTATTAAAAAAATTATTTGATTTTGGAAGTGGTTGGATTTTGAGTTGGTTTGATTTTGAAAGAGATTTAATATTAGATTGGTTCGATTTTGTAAATGATTTTGCTGTTGGAAATGGTTTGGATATGACCCGAGAAGGGTGGCAAGGTCTGAGTTTTAGGGGAGGTATTGCCGAAATATTTAGAAGAATTTTGAGAAGTTCTATTTTAGTTAATTTGGATTGAAGAATTGTTTTATTTAATTTTGATTTATTTAAGAAAAGAATGAATTATGTTTGAGTTTAAATGATTTGGTTTTGAAATGAGATTAGTTGTCACTCCCCTAAAAGTCTAGAGACCTTGTCGAAGGATTTAACTAATAAATGATTATTCTTTTGTCTTTTGAAAGAATACTTGAGTTTGGAAAGAAGAATTGGTTTTAAGTGAAATGGTTTTAAAGGTTTTTGGAGAATGTCACAAAAAAGAAAATTTAAGATTTGAATTACCGGGTAAGATGCAGTGGCGTTGTCCATTTGCTCCGGAAAAGGGATGAGGAAGAAAAATGATGAAAACTGAGTTTGAATTATGAAATTGAATGAATATGATAAATAAGGATGATTGACGATGAGTATGTCTGTGTTTTCTCTCTGGTTGAAGGATGACAGGGCACCTAATCTCTCTAATGGTGCAAGGCACATAATTCCTCTAATGGTGACAGGGCACGTATTCCCTCTAATGGTATTAATGCGCAACAGAGAGACAGTGTCCGGATTAGCTACCGAACATGTCGGGTTTGGCTATATAACCGACAAATGAGCTCATTAGCTATAGGACAGACATGCATCATACTTGTTTGCACATATTTGTTTGTGAGTGTATTTTCTGTGATTGTGGGTATGCTACATGATTATTTGATTTTTGTGTTCTTTATTTGTTAAGTCTAAATGTATTCTATTGCTCGTTGTTGTTGGCTATGGTAATAAAATGAACATAACTATACACCTCGACCCTACTAAGAACTCCTAAATTCTCACCCCTATTTTCACCCACTTTCAGCTACAGGTGTGAAAGTTTAGTGCGGAGCTATAGGAGCATAGAAGATTATGTTTACGATTTGAGTTGTTAGAATTTATTTTCTCCTCGCCTTGTTAGTTAGAGTTTTATTTAGAGGGGTAGGTTTTGTAAATGCTTTTGTATGTAATACTATAATGTATAATTAATATTAAGTATGTGAATATGTGTTCTTTTTTCTTGTTGGAAAAGTTTTAAGTTTTTAGTAGAACCATTGATAGATTTACGCGTAAAAGCTCATACCTTATTATTTAATATATGAGAGCCGTCGTAATACCCCCGCTATTAGAGTGGCGCACCTCGAAATGTGACATCCTGATAGTAAAAGTGTTACAGCGATCGCGCTAGGTAATTTTAAATATGCCTCTGAATCTTCTACTTGGTGAATTGCTTGTGTTGTCTTGTCTCGAATTGCGAAACCCTGCAATGTTAGTTGAATTACTGGATTGATTAGAATTTTGGCTTGTTCTGTATTTGCTATTAAAACTAGAGGTGAATGGATCTGAATTTCTGGGTTTGAGATCTGAATTTCTGCTTGATCCACACTTTCTGTTGATTCTTGTTGTTGTTGTTGAGGTCAAAATTTCAAATTGAAAGTTGTTGCTTCCTGTTCCGTGTGTGCAGAAATCATTGCTAAGTCCACAATTTTTTTGTGCTGCATTCTTGATTTGTCTATCTGTCTATTGAATTTTCTGTCTCTAAAATATCTGCTTCTGGATTTTGGTTGCTTTTGCTTTGTCTAAAATTGTTAGATCCAGTGTGTCTATTGATGATTTGTTGTTGCATTCCCTAATTCCTCATCCTCATAGATCGAATCTAGATTCTGGAATTTTAGAACCGAAATTGATGAATTTGCTACTTCTATATTTGTTGAATTCTTGTGGAGCAGGTGCAAATGTAATTCTGATTTGGCCTAAAATATTGTACAAATTCTAGCACAAGTTTCTTTAATTTAGTATCCTGTGTTGATTTTGATAAGTTGAATTCAAGCATTGTAAGCTATGTTGAATTGGATCCCAAATCAAATCTGGTGAATCACCATGGAAATATGGCATGGTGTTTAATGAAAGCACCCTTTTATACGAATTTGTATTAAGAAATAGAGAATTGGATAAAAAACCAGAGAGAATAGAAAAAAATTCCTAAAAATAGAAGCAAAGGGAAAAAATAGAGTTTCTCATTGCATCGTAAATATCTTATATTATTACATCATGCTCTTATTTATAGTATAATTCTCTAACACTACTAGAATTCAGACATTTACTAACATTTTTTATCTAACATTTTTTAAAATGTTAGCTATTCTAATAAAATTATACTTATAGTAACATTTGTAAATAAATGTTAGAAAACATTATTTTTATTTTTAAAGAAAAATAAAAATAAGATACAAACGTTACCAAATACAAAGGGGTGTTCTCTTCATCTTCATTTTCCCCCGATTTCACGCGTCTTCTCACTCCCACTCTCGAGGGGTGTTCTCTTCAGTCTTCATTTTCCCCTAATTTCATGTGTCTTCTCACTCCCACTCTCGAAGCTGTGAAACCACCTCTCGCTCCTCCTCTTCGATCTCTCGTTCTGCCTTTTCGATCTCTCATTCCGCCTCTTTGATCTCACGGTTCGTGAATCGAAACCACAATCTGATGTTCTCACTCTCACTCCAGCTCGTGTTGTCTCGCCTCTGGTTCATCCTCTCGCACCGTCGTTGATGATTAGACTTTTGTGTGGTCTAGAATTCACAACTGAAGTCTCGTTACAAGTATAGTTTCTAAACCAACAATAGTCCTTTCATACAAAAGATTGTTTGTCACTAGTACAAACCCTAAATTTATAAACCGAAGTATTAAACCTCGGGTCGTTCTCCCTAAGAATTGAAACAAAGTGTTTTTGTTATTGGTTATGAGGTATTTTTGGGGTTTTGATAAGAGACATGAAATATAAATGACAATGAAAATAAACTAACAACGAAAAAGGTCTTGGCAAAGGTTGGTGGTCAAGGATCTCTATCCTAATCACTAACCACAACATGAGAATTGGTAAGGATCAACCCCACTAAGTCATCCTCTAACTAATAGTAAAGGAAAGTCAAGTGAGCTATGTCAATCCAAGACTATAAGTCCTAGTTCTCCACCAAATCAATTAGTGAGATCTAGAGTTAATGGCTCCCAATCGTCAATCACTTGGACATTAGTAACTCAAGAGTTCCTAAGTTACCTTCCCAAGCCAAGAGCACTAAAATATACTCTAAAATCCAACTAAGCATTTTATCAAACACTTAGAAAGCATAAAAGGGAAGCATAGTAAAATGTGCAAGGAAAGTGAATCTACACTACTCAATTGCAAGAAATTAAACAACAACAAATCAAATGAACAATAAAGGAAAATAAAAACATAAATTGCATTAAAGAGAAAAGGAAGGAACAAAAGTGCATCAATCATAAAAGTAGAGAATCACAAGAATGGAATACAAAACTAGAGAGAGGAGAAGAAGATGAACAAGAATTGATAAAGAAAAAGTGAATCAAAGCATGAATTAAACCTAGATCTAAGGAATTCTAATCTAGATCTAAAACCTAATCCTAATCACTTCTCTCTCTAAAACTAACCTAAACTAAACTAATGTGTGAAAGTATGTAAAGTATGTTGATTCCCCTTCAATCCTTGGCTTAAATAGTATCAGAAATGAGTTGGATTGGGCCCACAAGGCTTCAGAATTCGTTGGCCACGTATTGCTTTAAGTGGATCATATGGCAGCAACGATGCGTGCGCATACAGTGCACGTATGCATCACCATACGTGTAGCAACTATGGCGAATCTTATATCGTTTTGAAGCCCCGGATGTTAGCTTTCCAACACAACTAGAACCACATCATTTGAACCTCTGTAGCTCAAGTTATGGCCGATTAAGTGCAAAGAGGTCGGCTTGACAGCTTTTGCGATTCCTTCATTTCTTCATGAGTTCTCCATTTATACATGCTTTTTTCTTCATTCCCTTGATCCAATCTTTGCCTCCTAAGTCTGAAATCACTTAAAAAACATATCAAGGTATCTAATGGAATCAAGGTGAATTGAATTTAGCTATTTTAAGACCTAAAAGCATGTTTTCACACTTAAGCACAATTAAAGGAGAAGTTATAAAACCATGCTATTTCATTGGATAAATGTGGGTTAAAAGGTTATAAAATCCTCTAAATTCAACACAAGATAAACCCTCCAAATAGGATTTATCAACCTCCCCACACTTAAAACAAGCATGTCCTCATGCTTAAACCAAGAGAAAGCAAAGGATATCAACATTTATTCAATGAGGTCTAACTAAATGCACCCTTCCTATATGCATCTATCTACATGAATGCAACTAAATGCAAAATGATTCTACCTACTTGGTTAAAAATAAATCAATCCTCCAAGACATACATGCACAAGTTGGGCTAAGGTCCCATGACAACTCATAAATCCTACCAATTTAAATATCAAAATGAAGTTCAAGTAGATTTGCAAGAAGAATGCTCATGAAAGCCGGGAATCAAGGAATTGAGCATCGAACCCTCACCGGAAGTGTTTGCACTCTAGTCGCTGAAGTGTGTAGGGTCAATTCTCTCAATTCTCCCCTAATCATATTTTTCAAGATTTGTTTTTCTTCTAACAATCAACATATATTTCACGCATGCATACAAGTATCATGAGGTCTTTTCTTTAGGTTGTAATGGGGCTAGGGTCAAGGTAAGGATGCATATTTGGTCAAGTGGACTTGAAATTTGAATCTTTGATTACCTTAAACTTCCCACCTAACCATATGGCAACCTATACAATTCTAAACAAACTTAACTATCCATTCTTCACTTTTTCACATACTCATGCATTTTTCCTTGATCACAACCCATATGCATTGATTTTATTGAGCTTTACTTGGGGCATTTTGTCCCCTTTTTGTTACTTTTCTTTTCTTTTTCTTTTCCTTCTATTTTTTTCTTTTCCATATTATTTTTTTTTTCTTTTTCTTTCACCTTTCTAATTTTCTTCTTTCTTTTGCTTTGCAATATATACAAAAACATCAATGCATAAGGTTTTACATTTAATCAATACATGAGTATGTACCCAATCCCCAAATATAGAAATACAAAACAAAAACTACCCTTTTATTCACCCAATGTCCCAAATTTCTCATACTTGAATGATACTCACACTCACTAGTCTAAGCTAATCAAAGATCCAAATTAAGAACATTTATTGTTTTCTGCTTTAGGCTTGTAATGTGCTAAATTAAGAACAAGTGGGTTAATCGTAGGCTCAAATTAGCTAACAATGGATGATAAGAGGTGAGGCTATTTGGTAAGTGGGCTAAATGAAATGATGGCCTCAATCATATAAATGCATGAATACATAAAATAATGGACATAAAGAATCAAACAAATCAAAGATCACAATCATAGAAAGAGAATAATGCACACAAGAAGGGAAAATAAGTGGTTATTAGATGTAACCACACCATTAGGCTCAAATCTCACAAGCTTGTGTGTTCTTAGCTCAAAACCATGTTCCAAAATAAATTCTTTCAAGCAAGTTCAATAAAAGTTTTCAAATTGGTAGGTTGCCCTAAAAATAATTTCTTGGAAAAGAAATCATCACCCTAACCAAGTAGTCCTAATAAGAAAGAAGTGGTAAAAATATGTACAAATTCTAACTAACATGCAACCTATCATGCAATGCAACAACTATCTAACGAAGAAAATAAAAAATTGGTGTTGAAAAGGAAATTGTTACCCATGGAGATCGGTCGAATGACCTCCCCACACTTGAAGATTGCACCGTCCTCGGTGCATGCAAAGAAGAGTGAGGTGGATGGGTTGCTACAATTGACGAGCTCCTTCAAAAGATTGTGCGGATGACTCGTTTGTTACCCTATTTAGAAGCTTTTCCTTTTCTTCCTTCTCGGTGGCCAACCTAAAGGAAGAGAAAAAGAAAGAAAATTAAGCCTATAACAAAGATATCAAAGCAAAGAGAACATAGGCGGGGCTAATGCCAAATAAGGGTAAGGTTCTCACTACATGGTAGCTACAACATGTGAGTGAGAAAATAATATAAGCTAATGGCATATTAACTACTACTTGATGCAAGAGTAAAATCAAAGCATGAAGAACATATTGAGCATCAAGTTCAAAGAAGAAAGATCGGGTCATGAAAAACAATATTAGGTCATATCAATGCACAAAGACACAAGAGTCATAGAAGATTAGGCATTGATGTAAAAGTTTCATCACCTAAAAATATCAAACAAGTCAAGAGGCACCAAAATAATGCAAGAAATTCTCAACGATTGAATAGGAAAATTCAACTCCATTATTAAAATAAGAAACTTAAAAAAGGAAAATTACAACAAGCTATAAAATCAAAATTAAAATGCAATGAATGAAAGTAAGCAAATGCAATAAAAGAAAATGGAAGAAAAAAAATTTGTATTTTATTTATTTATTTATTTATTTATTTATTTATTTATTTATTTATTTATTTATTTATTTATTTATTTATTTAGTATTTATTTTTTTTTCTTTTATTTAAAAAAAAAATTTTTCAAGAGAAGAAGAAGAAAGGTAGAAAGAAAGAAGAAGAAAAGAAGAAAGAAGAAGAAAGGAGAAAGGAGAAAGGAGAAAAATAGGGTGCAAATCCACGCGTACGCGCGCATGGCGCGCGCGCGTCGATGGTTTTTTTTTTTTTTTTGAGAGTGATGCGTACGCGTCATGTACGCGTACGCGCGAGTGGTTTTGTGCCAAAGGCACCATGCGCGCGCAGCGTTCGCACAACTCTCGGGTGTTTGGCTTGGGGGTGGAATTTCTCAATCCATGCGTACGCGTACATGGCGCGTGCGCGCGAATAGGTGAAAATGCTTGATGCACGCGTACACGCGCAGTGCGTGTACGCGCGGATGGCGCTTTCTGTTTTTTTT
Source organism: Arachis hypogaea (assembly GCF_003086295.3). Classification (NCBI taxonomy): domain Eukaryota; kingdom Viridiplantae; phylum Streptophyta; class Magnoliopsida; order Fabales; family Fabaceae; genus Arachis; species Arachis hypogaea. The sequence continues at coordinate 76,933,278 of NC_092046.1, read as the reverse complement.
TTTTTTTTTGAAAATTTTTCTATGTTTTTGCACCAATCCAAGCATTTCAAACCTCCACAGCTACCAAAACACCCTAAAACCTTATTTAACATATTATACTACCAAATAAACTCAACAAACTAGTAAAAATATGAAATTAAACTATTTTTACCAATATTTACAAAAGAGAAAATGAAAAGATATTACCATGGTGGGGTGTCTCCCACCTAGCACTTTTGTTTATTGTCCTTAAGTTAGACTTATGGGGAGCTCCTCCCAAGGTGGCTTGTGCTTAAACTCATCTTGGAACTCCCACCAATGCTTGGTTCTCCATTGTGCCCCAAGATATCTCATGGATTGAGCCAAGTCTTGATGGAGTTCTTCACAAGCTTGGGGCTCCCAAAGTTAGTCTTCTTCTTGTGATCTGGGATCCCACACTTTGTTTTCACACCCGTCTTGAAGTTGATCATCATTATTAGTCCAACCGGGTGGCAAGTAAAGAGAATTCTCAATAAAGTGACCAACAATCCTCCTAGAGCCATCTATTTGAGCACTACTCCAACCTTTGTATTTCATGTTTGAAGCATCAACCATAATGAGCCTTGATTTGCAATGCCAACCACAAAACTTTTTTCGCTTACGCTTCATCCCACAAAGCTCCCTAAGTTGGCCAACCGTTTCAAGCAAGCCATATTCAAGTGGGATAATAAAGCTAATAGAAATGAATTTCACCCACTCAAATGAAGGTATAGATGGCAATCTAGGCAAAGGTGATTCCAAGGGTCTTAACAAAGTGTAGCCAACCCCCATTCTTCTATTTCTAGGGGCTTCGACCTCTTCACAAGATCTTTTAATTTCAATCCTTCATTCACCAATTCTATCTAAGCCTTTTCCCTTACTCAAATCATAAATAGGAGGATGAGAGAAATTTACCTCCACATTGCCTTCAAATTCATCGGGAGAAGGTTCTTCAAGCTCAAAGGATTCTTCACCACTAAAACTTGGTGCTTGATCTTCCTCACCAAGGGAACTCAATTCTTGCTCTATTCCATCCAAGTCTTCATATGGAATATGCCTTGGAAGGTGTGCACTTTCCTTCCTAGCATCAATTTCAATCATCTTGGAGGGGTTTTCTTCAACTCTATGTTCCCATGGAGGCTCCGCATCTCCTAAGTCTTCAACCAATTCTTCCTCTTCTTCAACAATTGTAGCTTCCTCCAATTGTTCCAATACAAAGTAACTTCCCTCATTCTCCACCAATCTCTCCTTCATGTTATGCTCTTTATTTGATTCTCCACATGTAGCCATGGGAGTTCCTTGAGTGTTCAAGCATTGGGATGCTAACCGGTTTACCACCTTATCCAAGGCGGCCGTGAATTGTTGCACATCTTTTTTCATCTCCTCTTGTCCTTGAACAAGAACATCAAGGATGTCATCTATTGGAGGTTGGGGTGGATGGAAGGGTTCATCAATTTGGGGGAAAGATTCATGGTAGGAAGGTGGTTCTTCTTGGTAGAGTTATGGTGGTTCAATATTTTCCATTCTTTCCACTTGTTGCACAACACACTCCATGGTTGCTTGAAATTGATCCAATGCTTCCTTGAGACGATCCCTTGACTCTTGTTCCTCTTGGATATCATGAGTAGGATCATATGGCTCTTGGATTGAAGGACATGAATATTCTTCCATGGGAGGTTGTAGTGGAAAGTAGTATTCATCTTGTGGTTGGAAATTTTCATACATTGGAGGTGGTTCATCTTGGTAATAACATGGAGGGGGTGGCTCTTGAAAATGTTGATGTTGGAATGGTGGTGGCTTTATATGTGGTTCATATGGTTGTTGGAAGGATGGATATGGATTAGGGTCATATGAAGGTGGTTGGTGAAAAGGGGCTTGTGAGTATGGTTGAGGCTTATGTTGAGGATATGGCTCATAGGCATATGGTGGTGGTTCTTGAAAGTCACAAGGATGCTCACCATAGCCATTTGATTGGTATGCATCATAGAATGGCTCTTCTTCATAGTGCATTGGTGGAGGTTGTTGCCATGAAGATTGATCATATGCATATGGCTCCTCCCACCTTTGATTATCCCATCCTTGATACAGATCCTTATTGTAGCTCTCATTTCCTACAACATAGTTGTAATCACACTCATAGCCAAAGTGAGAATTCATGGTGAAAAGAGAAAATAAAATTCAAAAGCTAATAGAAAAATAATGAAACAAAGTCCTAAACTAGCGAAGACTAGCAAACAATCCAAAAATCAAGATATTCACAATATTCACATATGTACAATAACCAATGACATAACACCATTGCAACTCCCCAGCAACAGCGCCATTTTGATGATTAGACTTTGTGTGGTCTAGAATTCACAATTGAAGTCTCGTTGCAAGTATAGTTTCTAAACCAACAATAGTCCTTTCATACAAAAGATTGTTTGTCACTAGTACAAACCCCTAAATTTATAAACCGAAGTATTGAACCTCGGGTCGTTCTCCCTAGGAATTGCAACAAAGTGTTCTTGTTATTGGTTATGAGGTATTTTTGGGGTTTTGATAAGAGACATGAAATATAAATGACAATGAAAATAAACTAACAACTAAAAAGGTCTTGGCAAAGGTTGGTGGTCAAGGATCTCTATCTTAATCACTAACCACAACATGAGAATTGGTAAGGATCAACCCCACTAAGTCATCCTCTAACTAATAGTAAAGGAAAGTCAAGTGAGCTTTGTCAATCCAAGACCATAAGTCCTAGTTCTCCACCAAATCAATTAGTGAGATCTAGAGTTAATGGCTTCCAATCGTCAATCACTTGGACATTAGTAACTCAAGAGTTCCTAAGTTACCTTCCCAAGCTAAGAGCACTAAAATCTACTCTAAAATCTAACTAAGCATTTTATCAAACACTTAGAAGGCATAAAAGGAAAGCATAGTAAAATGTGCAAGGAAAGTGAATCTACACTACTCAATTGCAAGAAATTAAACAACAACAAATCAAATGAACAATAAAGGAAAATGAAAACATAAATTGCATTAAAGAGAAAAGGAAGGAACAAAAGTGAATCAATCATAAAAGTAGAGAATCACAAGAATGGAATACAAAATTAGAGAGAGGAGAAGAAGAGGAACAAGAATTGATAAAGAAAAAGTGAATCAAAGCATAAATTAAACCTAGATCTAAGGAATTCTAATTTAGATCTAAAACCTAATCCTAATCCTAATCCTAGAGAGAAGTGAGAGATTCTCTCTCTAAAACTAACCTAAACTAAACTAATATGTGAAAGTATGTAAAGTATGTTGATTTCTCTTCAATCCTTGGCTTAAATAGCATCAGAAATGAGTTGGATTGGACCCACAAGGCTTTAGAATTCGCTGGCCACGTATTGCTTTAAGTGGATCATATGGCAGCAACGACGCATGCGCGTACAGTGCATGTACGCATCACCATACGTGTAGCAACTATAGCAAATCTTATATCGTTTCGAAGCCCCGGATGTTAGCTTTCCAACGCAACTGGAACCGCATCATTTGGACCTTTGTAGCTCAAGTTATGGCCGATTAAGTGCGAAGAGGTCGGCTTGACAGCTTTTGCGATTCCTTCATTTCTTCATGAGTTCTCCATTTATACATGCTTTTTTTCTTCATTCCCTTGATCCAATCTTTGCCTTCTAAGTCTGAAATCACTTAACAAACATATCAAGGCATCTAATGGAATCAAGGTGAATTGAATTTAGCTATTTTAAGACCTAAAAGCATATTTTCACACTTAAGCACAATTAAAGGAGAAGTTATAAAACCATGCTATTTCATTGGATAAATGTGGGTTAAAAGGTTATAAAATTCTCTAAATTCAACACAAGATAAACCCTCCAAATGGGGTTTATCAGTCGTCTTCTCGCCTTCACTGTCGTCTTCTTGCCGGTTCCATTGTCAGCTCATCCCACGGCTTGGTAAGTTCCAGTTCTCTTGTTTATTTAGTTTCTTACTCCTTCAATCCTCTTTAATCTTTAGGTAATAATTAATTTGATGTATAATTATTAGTTGATTTAAGTTTTTATTTGGTTATTTAGTAGTTAGGTTTTGAATTTAGGTTATTTATCGATCTCGAAACATGTTTATTTGCTTATTAAATTGTTAAAAACCATACATTATTAGGTTTTCATATCCTCTGTTTTCTAGTTGCTTTTTCTTACTAAGCTTGGATTCTAATTTTTGTTTTGATGTTGATGTGGAATGGAGCTTCTTGAACTTGGAAGTGGATGAGGGAATAGTAGGGGAGTTGAGCTGCTTGTTACTCTTGTTGGAGGTGGAGCTTGTGGAATTTAGCTTCTTGAAGCCAGTAGTGTCGGGGGTTGTGGTTTTAGAAGATGATGAACTCTTGGAGGAAAGGTTTTTGGATTTGATGGTTTTGATTTTGGTTTGGTTCTTGGCAGAAATGTTACTACTAGATTTGAGTGTTTTTGTTTGGTTGTTCTCGGTGGAAAGGGAATTACATTTGATGATTTTTCTGCATACAATAATCCATTAATGTGATAGATTTTTATAGATAATTATGCATACATTGTGTTTTTCTGCATACAATAATCCATTTCCATAAAAATAATCCATTTCTATTTGTATACTCTCTCTTTTGATTATGCCCATGCAAGATAGGATAACTGTAAAAACTAAAAAGTAAAGCAGAGCAGTTTTTTCAAAAAAATCATCAATTTGAATCTAATTATAAGTAGGATTAATTGAGCGAACAATAATAACAAAAATGATATTTTCTTAGAAAACTAAATTACAGCCAGCATTATATTATAGAGAGAGAAAAAAGAAAAAAGCTAATATAGAAATACAGAAAACTAAGAAAATTTTTTTATGAAAAATATACTAACAAAAATATAGAAAGAAGAAGAACTGAAGAAGCAATGATGATCAATCTCTCTCTTCTTCATAGTAAGAGCACTAATTTTTATCTTTCTCATAGGAATCGAATGGAGAGCAAGAAATGAAATTACAAAAACCCCCCCTAAATAAGGACAATAATCTCTATCAAAGTAAGGGAATTAGCCTTCAACTCTCCAGATACCCAAGCCAAGCGGCGTCACTCCAGCGTCACGCTATTGTCGATTTGTTCTACCACCGTCTGTTGTAGTTTTCGGTCGTGCTCTCTCTCCCTCGAGTTCCATCGTGCTCCCTCTCCCTCATACTCTATTCGAGTGAAGGTTTGCTGCGATTTAAGTTATTTTTCTTGTTGTTTAGTTCTTAGCGTAATGTGTTTTCTATGATTTACGGGTTTGATTTCTTGATCTTGTTTTTTCTTATTTAATTGTTCAATCATGGCTGTGTTTGCTGTTAATTGTTCAATTTTGGCTGCCTTGGTTAGCTGGTGTTTGGAGAATAATTTTCTTTCACTTAATTTATGTTGTTAGTTTATAATGGCTGCCTTGGTTGATTACTTGTTGTTCAGTTCTTTGTCTTGCTGTGTTTTTTTAATTTTTTTAGTTCTTGTTCTTGCTCTTTTGTTGTTATTATAGGTCTTTGTTCTTGATTTAGTTATTATTCTTCTGATCTTTTTCTTATTTAATTGTTCAATTATGGATGTGTTTGCTTTTAATTGTCCATTTATGGCTGCCTTCGTTAGTTGGTGTATGGATAATAATTTGTGTTCACTTAATTTTGGTGGTGGAGTAGGCTCAATTGGTGGCGCAGGAGGAGGAGTAGGAGGCCTTGATGGAGGACTCGGTGGTGAAGACGGTGGTAGTGGTCTAAGGGGTAGTTTTAGAGGAGGTAGCGGTGGGGGTGGTATTTTAGGGGGTGGTTATGGAGGCGGAGGCGAAATAGGAAAAGGGATAGTTGGTCGAGTTGGTGCATATGGAGGGATTTACAAAGGAATTGGTGGTGGCATTGGAGGGATTGGTGGTGGTGCCGATGCCATTGGTGGTGTTGGTGATTTTATTGGAGCCACCAAAAAATAAGTTGAAACAAATAATAAGCCATGATTATCAAAACTATTTAGCTAATAGGAACTTCCAATTTTCATAGATTTTGTCATATGATATTTTAATTAATTTCATGTATGTGTTGTTGATTTTACATCATAAAAGTGCTTGCTTAATTAATCTATATTTTCTTTTCAATGATGTTGTTAATGTACCCAATAGTAATTCATGTAGCCATATGTACGAGTGATGTATATATATATATATATATATATATATATATATATTGTGAGATCGATCTTGTGATGGAGTACATGTATAATTTTCTTGGAGTAGAAAAGGATTTAGCACTATCTAATATTATTCTGCTATTCCTTATGATGGAGTACATGTATATCTTTGAGCTTTGGCCTTGAGATTTTATCTTACGCACTTTCTATAATTGTTATAGTGTTATGGAAAATAAGAAAGACAAAGCTTTAAGGTCAAGCATCTCAATGAGAGATATTATCTATGAACAAGAAGAGAAAATTGGATTAGTTCCTCGTCAATTCCGATTAATATCAACCGTGAAGAAAAGTAGAGGATTGAAAGGTGGTTCTATGATTAATATCATTGGTGAACTAGAGGATACTGCATCAAGCCCTTCTCAAACATCTTTAGTATCATATTCTAATAATGACCGTAAGTGTGCCTTTATTTCATGTGATTTGAAAGAAATAAAATAATACTATTTTTAATTTCCTGCTTGTGTATGTGTATTTTATTCTTGAATTTGATAATACCTTAATACTATTGTCCAATTCTTTTTTTTTAAAAAAGAAAAAAAAACCACAGGAACAAACAAGTTAGAAAAGTGAGATAATTTTTTTATTGTTGTCACAATTAATCTATTTCCTTTCAAATGACTTTTGCTTTTAATACTTAATAACAGGACCAGTTTTAGCATCAGCCCAAACTAATGATGATGATAGCAAGTAATTATGTTTTATGTTTAGTTTAATACTTATAATCAATGCATATTATTTTTTGCATTATTGTCTTTTATTTATTTAATTCCATAACAGGACCAACAACCAAAAGAAAAAGGGGTCCGACAAAGTGCCTTAAAACTCATGGTTTAAGCTATGAAGATCGGCTGCCAATAAGATTAAATAAGTATGGTCAACCAATTGGTTGTAATCGAGCCAAGTTAAGCAGTCATTTAGGGACTTTGGTTAGAAATGCACATCTTGCTCCATTGACATACACAAGTTGGCATGGACTTAAAGATAATTCAAAAGATTTGTGGGAAACTACCATTATATTACACTTTTACCTCTTTTAACTTAGGTGTTTTTTTTCTTTATTGATCTTAAAAACTAAGTATTACTACATCATGGTGCAGGAAAAGTTTGACATTGGAGCAAGAGCTAAAGGGTGGGTTTTCAAAATCTTAGGTTCATCTTGGAGGACATATAAAAGTCGATTAAAAAATCAATATTTTAAGGAAAACATGCCACTAGTTTACAATATAAAGAATTATCCTTGTACTGTTTCACTTGAACATTGGAAGATTCTTGTTCAATTTTAGAGCCTAGATATGATTAGGGTGCCTTTTTGTAACATTGGGTGAACATGTTCTTTTTAACACACAAGCCAAGAGATGGAAAACCAATGAGTGAGGGAACAAGCAAAATTTTTGTAAGATATGTATTTCTTTTAATATATATTTTTTGTGATATAGATTTTTTGTCATAGATTAATGTAGTTTGAATTTTGGATTTTAGTCTGAGCTTGAGGATGCCGTAGTTTCACATCCTGAAAAATTAGAAAACACAAATCAAGATGATATACTTTTCCAGGTATTAAGAAAAGATCAACCCGGTCGTGTCCGTACTTATGGTAGAGGTGTTGTAGCTTCAAATTTGTGGGGACCTAGATTTCAAGTTGATACGAAGAGGTTAATTGAAGAAGTTAAAGAGAATGCTCAAACAGAAATTCAGAATATACAACAAAAGATGCAAGAGAAGGTGGAAATAAAACTTCAAGAAAGAATGGAGGACATGAAATCACAGATGTGTGGATTTAATGTGTTTTTTAATCAAATACAGAAAAATCTCCCAAGAGTATAAATTCCAAATCTCTCTTTTATGTCAACTACTTTAAATACGAAAGAAGTAGAAGCTACTGCAACAACAAATCATGAAGTTCTTGCTGCTGAAAAAGAGGTATTTATATCATTCTTTGTATTTTTTCTTAATAATAATTTATAAAATTTACTTTTCATAATGTTAAATGTATTCAATCATTTAATTTACAATGAATCAATCTTAGCGTGTATAAACTAATAGTATCATTAGCATTCATTCGGAATTCAAAGAATGATATCTAAGTCTATAATTTCCTATTTTAGATTTAAGCTATCCTCAAAGTATTTGTACAGTAGTACTCAAGCTATATTATATCTGTTTTATATTTAAATAAATATTAATTACTTCTTTTCTTACTAAAATATTGGCAATTAGTATTTTTTTATTATTTTATTTTGTTCAATAATTTTTAACTTGTTTGTAAATTTTTTATTTTTTATAGTGGGCTGATGCACGCCTTTGAACCTGTCTTAAGATTTTTTAAACCTTTACATTTCTAATATGTTTGTTCATTATATTTTGATTCTGATTTAATATATTTCTTGTTTTTAATTTCTTTATTTTTTATCTTCACTTTACAAACACATGCAATTTGAATCAATATTATTATTTTCTATTCTATTTAATAACCAATAACTATCACGATAAAAATTCTTAACAAATTAATATGTGAACTAAATATTAAAAAAATGAAGCCATAAAATAAACAGAGGGTCGTGCATGCACTTTTGAGTGCTTCTTTATTTTTTCTTTCCCTTTCTTATTATGGGTGGTTTAATAATATTATGGGTGGTCTAATAATATTTTATTTTTTTTATATTTTAGGTTTCAAGTAAATCATCTACTATAATAAAAAGTGTTTTTAAATCTCATATTAAGTCATTACCTCAAATAAAGAAAAAGAATATGATTCTTTCACCTAAAAAGAAGCAAGTATATTTATACCTAAAATTAAAAAATTTAAAATAGCATTTATAATTCATGCTTTATAATAATTATATTTTTTAAATGTTAGTAAAAATCAATTATGTAGTAGTGTAATTGAATTAGTTCAGTATTAATTCTATCAGATTTTGAGTTGTTTTTCTTTTTTATTTTCTACGTTTTCTTAAAGAACCCTAAGACAACGCCGTTTAGAGTAATAGAGAAAAAACCGACGAATTTTGGTTCGATTTGATCGACTATTTTTTAACCGATTTAATAATTCACAAGTAATTTTTTCCATTTTATCTTATAAACCGAACCGTATAGACAAATGGTTCTCGGTCCGACTAATTTGATCGATCGATTAGATCTAATTTTTAAAATATTTGTTAACGGTATATTCACAAGGTTGGTTCACTAATCAAGAATTCAAGATTGCGCGCATACCACATTTTTAAATGAGCAATCAATTATAAACATGTTTGATAAAGCATAGGTATGTTTGATATAATAATATAGCCATCAAAATTCTATCCATTCATCTTTAAAATTTTTGCACAAAATAAATGGATGGGATTTGGTATGTATACTGACACAAATTTTGTGCATAAATTATTTAATAAAAATATATTATTAGATATATAGTCGTATTTTTTTAATAGATAATTTTTTAATATGATATTAAAAATTTTATGATAAAAAAATTTAAAATTCGATATTTGTTACTTTCATTCTTACAAAGGAACAAAGAATTTTAGCGTAAAATAAGTTAAGTTTTTGAAACAAATTATTTGATAATAAATATAAAGTATTTACATTAGACAAGGTATTCACATTTTGATTATTAGTAGAAATTTTTATATAGTTGTTTTTATGTGAAGTTGTTATTTAAAAATTATTAAATAATTTAACACGTTTAATTAAATTATTATCTAATGACTTTTAATCATCAACTTCACTAAAGACAATTGCGTGTGACTCTTTACCATTATTATTTGCCTCTCATTTTAGATTCTAGTTTAGTCAAATATATCAAATTATCAAACTATTCTTAACTATTAACTTTACATAAAGACAACCGTAAGTGAGACTCCGAGTTTATTTTTATAAACTGATATTTTAAAAAAATTAAAAAGTGAATATTTTTTCTTGCATTTCATTTTTACTCTTCTCTGCAATAAATTTAGAGTAGAGTAAATAATTATGTTGACCAAATAAATTTTAAAAAATATAAATAAATAACATATCTTTAAAAAGTTATTTTGTCATATATCTTTTAGGATATATTTTATCAAAATCATAAATTTCCGAAATGCAAATTGGCTATTTACTCCTTGAAGTATCTATCTCAGTAGTTTTACCAAACATTTGAATTGAGATGACACCAACAGCCGAACTCTGACAATATGTAACATATCTACTCTTTTACTATTTCGTGATATATACAGTACGTATGAATTTGCATTGGATCGGAATTCAATAGAACAAAGTGACAGTGAAATTTAGTTTCTTATCTTTTCAATTTTATCCGTTTTCTTATAATGGACATTGTTATGATTACGAGAAGTATCTAGGATTATTTAACTTATATTTATTATTTATATATGTATATATGTAACTAAGTACAGTGTCTCTATCTCCAACTATGATCCTATTTTGAGTATTTTCCCTTCAAGAAGATACTAAAATAAAACTATAAATTACTCGCAAAAATTATTTATGAAAAATATAAAAAAGTCAAATAAAAAATCTAATTTAAATAAGTTTCATATATTATTAGAAGTTTCACATTTTAAATATAAGGATCATAGAGAATTTATTATAATGAATAATAACAAATACTCAACTTCCAAAGTCCAATAATGGAAAGTGAACTCCCACAATCATCTCACATGGTGTGACTCTTCAAGAATTCTAGTGTAGCAGGATCTGGTGAACTTTCATATGCTCTCAAAAGCTAGCAACCTTTTTTGCTTGATTGGTTTTAAGTGATTTGATTGAACAATATATCTATTTTTCTTACTTAGATATCATTATTCTATTCCATATTTTCTCTCTTTTCCTCTCCCCCCACAGAAAGAAATGCAAAATCGTCTCTTCATTTTTGGAAACGTTTTCATCCTTTTGTGTCAGCTATCATCTTTGCAAAGAGCCCCCCTGAAATCTGAATCCATTCACATGACATACTATAGCATAAATAATAAAACATTATATATATATATATATATATATATATATATATATTCATAGTTTAATTAAATGTTACTCTTATATATACAAACACCTTTTCCAAAGTAATTGACAAAATTGAATTCACGCATATCCCATTATTACATTCTTCAAATTGACCTAGCTAGCTAGATTTTCATCTTTATGGTAACCGTAAAGTAGTTCCAATAAAGGAAAAATCATTGTGCTATAGTAACTACTCCATTGAGCTCAAAATATTAACCTACGTGGCATAACATGATGCATTGGTTCTTACACAGAAATTTACTAATCATAATAGTACCAGTGTGTATATATGTTGTGCACTGTGCAATGCATATCCCTGCAATGCCGTTGAAGATTTGCTTGTCCCAATCACTAACTTTGAAATAATTCAATTCAAAGAAATTAAATGAAAGAATGTACATTATTGCATCAAGTTTATTATTATGCTCGGTCAAAAGTTATAGCTTCGTATATATAACGTGTAAGTTTATTTCATTTTAATTGGGAATATTTAAAAATATTATTTTTCTTTTATTTTATAGATTTGATATCAATCAAATTATTAAAATTAGAATATGAACACATATAGATTTAATGAAACTATGTATTCCAAAATTTTAATAAAGACACAAATAATTATATATCTAATACACTATTGTTTAATTCTTCTAATAAAAATTTCTTTTGTATTTGCTTAAATTTTAGCATGGATTTTTTTTTTTTTTTTTTTTGGCTTATGCTAGTTTTTTTTAGGGGGATAACAATAGTCAAACTTTAGACTTTTTAATCATATAAATTATTATACTATGTTATGATATTATTTTTTTAAAGCTTAAGCTAAAAAGAGAAAGTATATAAATAATTATAGAAGAAATACTAAAAACCATCAAAATTTATTATTTTTTGCTATCAATTAGTCATCAATATTTAAAAGTATAAGATAAATTAAAGTATGTTGTTAGATTATTAGACTAAAGAAATTAGACTAAAACAATTGAGTTGATAACTACGTAAAAGACAAAAATAATAAATTATAATTACTTCCTAACATTTCTCTAATTATATGTCTACCTCCATTTATTTAAAAAACAAACTATTCAAATTTGGTGTTTTCTCTAAAACAAGCCTTTACTTTGATATTACTTATTGAATGATGAAACTTTCTATCACTAAACAAAAAAAATTATAGATATTAACAAATGTATAAATCTAGTTCCCTAGAACCTCACAATAAACATAAGAAGGTTAGTTAATGGTAGGCAAGCATTAATAATGACCGCCAAAATGTTTACACCACGAAATCTTGAAAGAGAGATAGGTCAAACAAATCAGACATAATAATAAGATGGATAATGCATTTAAGCATACATATCAATGTAGATATGTACACATCTTGGTTGATATATAATGATTCTCCACAATCCCAGCAAGCGAAACAGTATCACTAGACAATTATATGAGGACAACCTGAAAAGACAAATGTTAAGGTTTTGTCATGATGACTCGTTTGATGGATCGGGTGAACATGTCCTACAATAATCTTTATCAATGGCCTTCGACTTTCTGAACGAAAGTGATTGATTGTTCTAGCATTTCCATGATTGTAACCATTTAAAATATATAAAGACAATGTAACTGCGATTCAGCTGGTCATGTGTCGGAGGGTACGCCTTTATTTTTGATGATCATGCCTTATGACCATAGCTCATATTCTATCAGATTTTTTAACTAAGTTCAGTGTCACAATTAAGCTAAGGGGAACACTACTCATTTTGTTCGTCAATCCAAATATATCTTTAATATGAGTTTAATTTTTATATTCGCTGTAAAATTTTGTTGGCAATAATCGTAACTAGTAAGTATGGCCACAATCCACAATTCACTAATTTTTTTTGTGTTTGAATAATTTCTTGTTTTATATATATATATATATATATAAAGTACCAATATGATCAAATAAATTTAAAATTTATTATTATGATATACATCATATTATTGGAGATGAATTTTATATGAATTAATTTAAATTATTCTTGGTAATAGAATTAATAAAAAATTAGTATTTTTACCCATAATAATATTATGGGAATATAAATCTTTTAAAATTATAATGTCTTGACATTATAAATGATGGTACAAAAAATTTATAACATTAAATTACTTTTACAAAAAGATCATAAGGAACAAAAGTCTCCATCTACTAAGAAGGCTAAGGTCTCTGTAGATAAAGAAAATTAAATAATAAATTTTTTAGTTATTATTTTTATATGAAAGAGTTTAATTTTTCACTAGCTAATAATTGATTTTAACATTCATTATCTAAAATTTGAAAGAATTTAACGTGTATCCTTTTATATTTGATTAAGTATTAAGTCTGTTATACAAATAAAAATAATTAATTTTATATTTATTATTTAAAAATAATATTTTTTCTCTATATTTATAAAAATATAATTAGATATTAGTATAAAAAATTTATATTCATAGTTATAAAATTAACTCAAATTTATTTTTTTTAAAACAATTGAATTTTGATTCTAAATTTTAATCACAACATTAATTTCAGAAGTTAAGAAAAAATTTTATTTTAATTATAATAAAAAATATCTTGTGACACATTTTAATTTGTCAAATTATTAATATAAAATATAAATTATAAATTATATATAGAGTGGAAAGGATAGAGAGAAATAGAAAAAAAAAAGAGAGGTAGATAAGAAAATGTAAGAAGGAGGTTTACTAAGGGAAATATTTTCTCTAAATTTTAATAAGAGAGTGTTACGTGATACATTTTAGTTATTAAATTAGTTAATAATATATAAATTTAATATATAATATAGCTATATTTTAATTTTAATTTAATTTTAATATAATTAAAGAATGTCATGTTGTATATTTTGATTGTCAAATTATTTGTAATTAGTCATTGATATAAAAGAGATAGAGTGAGTGAAGAAATAAGAGAGATAGAGAAAGGGAGAGAGAGGAGGGGAGAACTCTTTAATTTTAAAAGAAAAGATTTAATTTTAATTGCAATAAAAAAGTGATATGTGGCATATTTTGATTGTAAAATTAGTAATATATAATAGAATATTAATAATAATAGTTCGAATAAGTCAATATACTACAACAAATTCGAGTTGAGGTAATCCTTCAAAAACGTTGCCTATAATAAGAAAAAGTGATGCCTTTGATCAAAGGCAACACCTTTTAACAAAACGCAACGCTTTTTAGGGGTTGGCTATACGGCCGTTACCTTTGGTCTAAGACAACGTGTTTTGGAATAAAAGGAAACCCTTTTTGTGGTAACATTTAAAAAACATTGCCTTTTCTACTAAAAAAAACAACTTCATATGAGGGTTGCCTTAGATGACCCAAACACAACACATAAAAAAACTACTTTATTACAACACTTTTTATGAGTTATATTTTCTAATATATAAAGCAACACTTGTATAAATTTTTTTAAGTTACTTTTTCATATACCTAAAGCAACACTTATATAAATTTTTCTGGTTATTTTTCTGTGTTGCCTTTTTAGATATCTATAGCAACACTTATCTAAATTTATTTAAGATTATTTTTTTCAAAGGATATATAGCACACTTTAATAAAATTTAACTATTTAAACTAAATTTAATAGATAGAAAAAAAATAAGTTAATAAGCTAATATATTGCATATATATTAAATTAAAAAGTTATTTCAAATTCAACTAAATAAATTTTAAATACATATACAGTTGCCAATTCAAATAAAAATACACATAACTAAACAACAACAAAAAAAACATAATTTCTCATAAACTTTGACAAAAAATAAAAGTAAATGCCCAATTTCATCAACTTCCGTTCTCTTCGTCAATTTTTCCATAATGCCATTGTTAGGGTTGATCTCCATATTCTTTTTGTTAGACATGTAGCCAGTCATGTTAGTCTCTCAAAGCCCAAGCTTTTATAATTCTCTCCATGTTTATAGTCCAACCATACTCACCAGTGACCAAACAACAAGTAACCTATTAACCTAAAATCTTAAACATCTTCGTATCATAAAATACCAACCCTACAAAATCATGAATCAAAGTAAATGTGCAAAAGCATCATAAAACAGCAAATCCAAGATAAGAAAATTCTTTACATTTTCCTACCAACATCATAAAAACTGAACATGTATTTATTTAAAATTTTATTTGTCATCAATTTAGTAATTTTATTTAAAAAACTTAACAAGCTTTTAATTTCTGACAAAAATATGAATAAAAACTAACTCGAACAAAAAAGCTCAATACACAATCCCATTCAGATGACCCTTTTCAAAAAACACCATTGCCGTCAACAAATTGAAACATAAACAAATTGATAGTAACATAAAGAATATCTTATGAGCAACAAGAACAGGATCCACAGAATTTCAATAATGTTAAGAGCAGCAAGGATAGTTCAATATATTACGTATGCACATGAAGATAGAAATTGCGAAAACTATTTACGTTATGAGAAGCACTAACATTGTCTTTCTTAGTTCTTAAAATACAGCACTAACATAGATACATAATAATAACAAGTGCACAAAATTAGCATTAGCATAATAAACAAGGCAAAAAAAAGTTCTAACATTCATTCATTCATGGTTATGCTGAGTGAGGTTCCACCAACTGACCTTCCTTTACAACTTTGCGATGATCCAACTCAACAGAATGGAGATTCAGATCTGAGAAAAGGTACCAAACTTAATCAACAGCATTCTGAAATGGCACCTTGGTGCGCAGAAATTGTGATTACACTTTGATTATGTAAAATTCATCGCTCTTTCTTTCCCTGGTAATGGCGCCAAACACATGATGCCAATACCATGGTTCACAACTTCGCACAACTAACCAGCAAGTGCACTGGGTCGTCCAAGTAATACCTTACGTGAGTAAGGGTCGAATCCCACGGAGAATGTTGGTATGAAGCAAGCTATGGTCACCTTGTAAATCTCAGTCAGGCAGATATAAATTGATAATGGTGTTTTCGAAAACAATTAATAAAACAAGGATAGAAATACTTATGTAAATCATTTGTGAGAATTTCAGATAAGCTAATAGAGATGCTTTCGTTCCT
Source organism: Arachis hypogaea (assembly GCF_003086295.3). NCBI lineage: Eukaryota > Viridiplantae > Streptophyta > Magnoliopsida > Fabales > Fabaceae > Arachis > Arachis hypogaea. Next base: position 76,916,995 of record NC_092046.1, on the reverse strand, counting down.
CTGAACCTCTGCTTTCCTGCTATCTTCATCCAATCAGTCTTACTCCTTTCCATGGCTGGCTTTATGTGATACATCACCATTGTCAATGGCTACTTTCGGTCTTCTCTCGGGAAAATGATCCAAATGCCCTGTCACAGCACGGCTAATCGTCTGGAGGCATCACCTTTGTCAATGGTTTCATCTTATCCTCTCAGAGAAAATGGTCAACGCACCCTGTCACGGCACGGCTATTCATCTGTCGGTTCTCGATCATGCTGGAATAGGATTTACTATTCTTTTTGCGTCTGTTACTACGCCCAGCAATCGTGAGTTTGGAGCTCGTCACAGTCATTCATTCATTGAATCCTACTCGAAATACCACAGACAAGGTTTAGACCTTCCGGATTCTCTTGAATGCCGCCATCATTCTAGCTTACACCACGAAGATTCTGATTAAGAGATCTAAGAGATACTCATTCAATCTAATGTAGAACGGAAGTGGTTGTCAGGCACACGTTCATAGGGAATGATGATGATTGTCACGTTCATCACCTTCAGGTTGAAGTGCGAATGAATATCTTAGAAGCGAAATAAGATGAATTGAATAGAAAACTGTAGTACTTTGCATTAATCTTTGAGGAACAGCAGAGCTCTACACCTTAATCTATGGAGTGTAGAAACTCTACCGTTAAAATTACATAAGTGAAAGGTCCAGGCATGGCCGAGATGGCCAGCCCCTCTGATCTAAGAACCAGGCGTCCAAAGATGACTAATACAATATTAAAAAGTCCTATTTATAATAAACTAGTCACTAGGGTTTACAGAAGTAAGTAATTGATGCATAAATCCACTTTCGGGGCCCACTTGGTGTGTGCTTGGGCTGAGCTTTAACTTTCCACGTGCAGAGGCCATTTGTTGAGTTGAACGCCAGGTTTTGATCCATTTCTGGCGTTCAACTCTGGTTTTTTATCCCTTTCTGGCGCTGAACTCCAGAATTGGGCAGAGAGCTGGCGTTGAACGCCAGTTTGTGTCATCTAAACTTGGGCAAAGTATGAACTATTATATATTTCTGGAAAGCCCTGAATGTCTACTTTCCAACGCAATTGGAAGCGTGCCATTTTGAGTTCTGTAGCTCCAGAAAATTTATTTTGAGTGCAGGGAGGTCAGAATCCAACAGCATCAGCAGTCCTTCTTCAACCTCTGAATCTGATTTCTGCTCAAGTCCCTCAATTTCAGCCAGAAAATACCTGAAATCACAGAAAAACACACAAACTCATAGTAAAGTCCAGAAATATGAATTTAACATAAAAACTAATGAAAACATCCCTAAAAGTAACTAGATCCTACTAAAAATATACTAAAAACAATGCCAAAAAGCGTATAAATTATCCGCTCATCACAACACCAAACTTAAATTGTTGCTTGTCCCCAAGCAACTGAAAATCAAATAGAATAAAAAGAGGAGAATATACTATAAATTCCAAACTATCAATGAAACATAGCTTCAATCATATGAGCGGGACTTATAGCTTTTTGCCTCTTGAATAGTTTTGGCATCTCACTTTATCCATGGAGGTTTAGAATGATTGGCATCTATAGGAACTCAGAGTTCAGGTAGTGTTATTGACTCTCCTAGTTCAGTATGATGATTCTTGAACACAGCTATTTTATGAGTCTTGGTCGTGGCCCTAAGCACTTTGTTTTCCAGTATTACCACCGGATACATAAATGCCACAGACACATAATTGGGTGAACCTTTTCAGATTGTGACTCAGCTTTGCTAGAGTCCCCAATTAGAGGTGTCCAGGGTTCTTAAACAACAACTTCAAAAGACATATGCACTGTTCAAGCATACATTCAGAAAACAAGAAGCATTGTCACCACATCAATATAATTAAGCTAGGTTCAAGGATAAATTCGAAACTCATGTACTTCTTGTTCTTTTGAATTAAAACATTTTTCATTTAAGAGAGGTGATGGATTCATAGGACATTCATAACTTTAAGACAAAGTTACTAACTACTAATGATCATGTAATGAAGACACAAACATAGATAAGAACATAACATAGAAAACGAAAACCAGAAGAAATAAGAACAAGGAATGAATCCACCTTAGTGATGGTGGCGTTTCCTTCTTGAGGAACCAATGATGTCCTTGAGCTCTTCTATGTCTCTTCCTTGTCTTTGTTGCTCCTCCCTCATTGCTTTTTGATCTTCTCTTATTTCATGAAGCATGATGGAGTGCTCTTGATGTTCCACCTTTAGTTGTCCCATATTGGAACTCAATTCTCCTAGGGAGGTGTTGATTTGCTCCCAATAGTTTTGTGGAGGAAAGTGCATTTGAGGCATCTCCGGGATCTCATGGTGATGAGCTTCATACGCCTCTTGAGCCCCATGAATGGGCTCTCTTGCTTGCTCCATCTTTTTCTTAGTGATGGGCTTGTCCTCTTTGATGAGGATATCTCCCTCTATGTCAATCCCAGCCGAATTGCATAGGTGGCAAATGAGGTGAGGAAAGGCTAACCTTGCCATAGTGGAGGACTTGTCAGCCACCTTGTAGAGTTCTTGAGGTATAATCTCATGAACTTCCACCTCTTCTCCAATCATGATGCTATGGATCATGATGGCCCGGTCTATAGTAACTTCAGACCGGTTGCTAGTGGGAATGATTGAGCATTGAATGAACTCCAACCATCCTCTAGCTACAGGCTTGAGGTCCAATCTTCTTAGTTGAACCGGCTTGCCTTTGGAGTCAATCTTCCATTGAGCTCCTTCTACACATATGTCCATAAGGACTTGGTCCAACCTTTGATCAAAGTTGACTCTCCTTGTGTAGGGGCGTGCGTTCTCTTCCATGTTTGGCAAGTTGAACGCCAACCTCACATTTTCCGAACTAAAATCTAAGTATTTCCCCCGAACCATTGTAACATAGTTCTTTGGATCCGGGTTCTTACTTTGATCATGGTTCTTGGTGATCCATGCATTGGCATAGAACTCTTGAACCATTAGGATGCCGACTTGTTGGATGGGATTTGTTAGAACTTTCCAACCTCTTCTTTGAATTTCATGTCGGATCTCCGGATACTCATTTCTTTTGAGTTTGAAAGGGACCTCAGGGATCACCTTATTCTTGGCCACAACATCATAGAAGTGGTCTTGATGGGCTTTGGAGATGAACCTTTCCATCTCCCATGACTCGGATGTGGAAGCTTTTGTCTTCCCTTTCCCCTTTCTAGAGGATTCTCCGGTCTTAGGTGCCATCAATGGTAATGAAAAAACAAAAAGCTTATGCTTTTACCACACCAAACTTAGAATTTTGCTCGCCCTCAAGCAATAAAAGAAAGAATAGATGAAGAAGAAGAAGAGATGGAGGAGAGGGAGAGTGGGAAATGTTTCGGCCAAGAAGGGTGTAGAGGGGTGTGTTGTGTGAATTTGATGAAGAATGGAGGGCTTTATATAGGGAAGGGAGGGGGGGTTAAGGTTCGGCCATATGGGTGGGTTTGGGTGGGAAATTGGTTTTGAATTTTTGAAGGTAGGTGGAGTTTATGAGGTAGGTTTATGGGGAAGAGTGGATGGATGTGAGTGGTGAAGAGGTGATTGAGAAGAGTTGAGTGGAGGTAGGTGGGGATCCTGTGGGGTCCACAGATCCTGAGATGATCCTGTGGGGTCTACAGATCCTGAGATGATCCTGTGGGGTCCACAGATCCTGAGGTGTCAAGGATTTACATCCCTGCACCCATTAGGCATGTAAAATGCCTTTGCACACAACTCTGGGCGTTCAGCGCCAGGTTGGTGCCCATTTTGGGCGTTCAACGCCCATTTGTTGCCATTTCTGGCGTTGAACGCCAGAACCATGCTTGTTCTGGGCGTTCAGCGCCAGGATGCTGCCCATTTTGGGCGTTCAGCGCCAGAACCATGCTCTGTTCTGGCGTTGAACGCCAGGCAGATGCTCCTCCAGGGTGTGATTTTTCTTCTGCTGTTTTTGATTCCGTTTTCAATTTTTATATTCATTTTGTGACTCCACATGATTATGAACCTATAAAGACATATAACTAAGAAAAATATTATTAGATAAATAAAAATTGGGTTGCCTCCCAATAAGCGCTTCTTTAATGTCAATAGCTTGACAGTGGGCTCTCATGGAGCCTCACAGATGTTCAGAGCATTGTTGAAACTCTCCAACACCAAACTTAGAGTTTGGATATGGGAGTTCAACACCAAACTTAGAGTTTGTTTGTGGCCTCCCAACACCAAACTTAGAGTTTGACTGTGGGGGCTTGGGTTGACTCTGCTTTGAGAGAAGCTTTTCATGCTTCCTCTCCATGGTTGCAGAGGGAGATCCTTGAGTTTTAAACACAAGGGAGTTCTCATTCCATTGAAGGACTAGTTCACCTCTGTCAACATCAATCACAGCTCTTGCTGTGGCCAGGAAAGGTCTTCCTAGGATGATGGATTCATCCTCTTCCTTTCCAGTATCCAAGACTATGAAATCAGCAGGGATGTAAAGGCCTTCAACCTTTACTAACACGTCCTCTACTTGTCCATATGCCTGTTTTCTTGAATTGTCTGCCATCTCTAATGAGATTTTAGCAGCTTGCACCCCATAGATTCCCAGTTTCTCTATTACAGAGAGGGGCATGAGGTTTATTCCTGAACCAAGGTCACACAGAGCCTTAAAGATCATGGTGCCTATGGTACAAGGTATTATGAACTTTCCAGGATCCTGTCTCTTCTGAGGCAATGTCAGTTGATCCAGATCACTTAGTTCATTGATGAACAAGGGAGGTTCAACTTCCCAAGTATCAATACCAAATAATTTGGCATTCAACTTCATGATTGCACCAAGGAACTTGGCAGCTTGCTCTTCAGTAGCATCCTCATTCTCTTCAGAAGAGGAATACTCATCAGAGCTCATGAAGGGCATAAGGAGGTTCAATGGAATCTCTATGGTCTCTAGATGAGCCTCAGAGTCCTTTGGTTCCTCAGAGGGAAGCTCCTTATTGGTCACTGGACGTCCCAGGAGGTCTTCCTCCTTGGGATTTACGTCTTCCTCTCCTTCTTTGGGTTCGGCCATGGTGCTTATGTCAATGGCCTTGCACTCTCCTTTTGGGTTCTCTTCTGTATTGCTTGGGAGAGTACTAGGAGGGATTTCAGTGATCCTCTTACTCAGCTGGCCCACTTGTGCTTCCAAATTTCTAATGGAAGACCTTGTTTCATTCATGAAACTCACAGTGGCCTTGGACAGATCAGAGACTAAGTTTGCCAAATTAGAAGTATTTTATTCAGAGTTCTCTGTCTGTTGCTGAGTGGATGATGGAAAAGGTTTATTATTGTTAAACCTGTTTCTTCCACCATTATTAAAGCCTTGTTGAGGCTTTTGATCCTTCCATGAGAAATTTGGATGATTTCTCCATGATGAGTTATAGGTGTTTCCATAAGGTTCACCTAAGTAATTCACCTCTGCTATTACAGGGTTCTCAGGATCATAAGCTTCTTCTTAATAAGAAGCCTCTTAAGTACTGTTGGATGCAGCTTGCATTCCATTCAGACTCTGAGAGATCATATTGACTTGCTGAGTCAATATTTTATTCTGAGCCAATATGGCATTTAGAGTATCAACTTCAAGAACTCCCTTCTTCATAGGCGTCCCATTATTCACAGGATTCCTCTCAGAAGTGTACATGAACTGGTTATTAGCAACCATGTCAATGAGTTCTTGAGCTTCTGCAGGCGTTTTCTTTAGGTGAATGGATCCACCTGCAGAAGTATCCAATGACATCTTAGATAACTCAGACAGACCATCATAGAATATATCCTGGATGGTCCATTCTGAAAGCATGTCAGAAGGACACTTTTTGGTCAACTGTTTGTATCTTTCCCAAGCTTCATAGAGGGATTCACCTTCTTTCTGTCTGAAGGTTTGAACATCCACTCTAAGCTTGCTCAGCTTTTGAGGAGGAAAGAACTTGGTGATGAACGGATTTTTGATGGTATAGAATTTCACAAATGAATTCTCGTTGCAAGTATAGTTTCTAAACCAATCACTAATCCTTTCATACAAAAAGTTGTTTGTCACTAGTACAAACCCCTAAAATTTATAAACCGAAGTATTGGACCTTGGGTCGTTCTCCCTAGGAATTGTAATGGAGTGTCTTGTTATCGGTTGTGAGTTATATTTGGGGTTTTGATATGAAGCATGAAAGATAAATGGTAAGAAAGTAAACTAATGGCTAAAAAGGTCTTGGCAAGGGTTGGTGGTCAAAGATCTCTATCCTAATCACTAACCACAATATGAGAATTGGCAAGGATTAATCTCATTAAATCATCCTCTAACTAGTAGTAAAGGAAAGTCAAATGAGCTATATCAATCCTAGTCCATAAGTCCTAACTCTCCACTAATTCAATTAGTGAGAACTAGAGTCAATGAATCCCAATCATCAATTACTTGGACATTAGTAACTCAAGAGTTCCTAAGTTACCTTTCCAAGCCAAGAACATAAAACTCTACTCTAAAATCCAACCAAGCATTTCATCAAACACTTGGAAGGCATAAAAGGAAAGCATAGTAAGATTGCAAGAAAAGTAAATCTACACTACTCAATTTGCAAGGAATTAAACAACAACAAATCAAATGAACACAATTATTATGATTTACCTTGAATTGAATTGAAAGAGAAAGGGAGGAACAAAAGTAGATCTACAACAAAATGCAAGAACAACATAAAGGAAATTACAACAAAAGGATGGAAGAAGAATGAATGTAACAACAAGGAATTGAGAAGATAGAAGTAGAAGAAGATGAATTAAAATCTAGATCTAAGAACTAAACCTAATCCTAATTCTAGAGAGAAGTGAGAGCTTCTCTCTCTAGAAACTAACTCTCACTACTAAACTAAGCTAAAACTAAACTAATGGTAACTAACTTCTAAAGTATGAAAAGTATCTAAAAGTCCCCTGATTCCCCTTCAATCCTTGGCTTAAATAGCATCAGAAATGAGTTGGATTGGGCCCACAAGGCTTCTAAAATCGCTGGCCACGTTTGCATTAAGTGGGTCATGTGCCACCATTGGCGCGTCCGCGTACCGTGCGCGTGCGCGCCCCTATGCGTGATGCAACTATGGAAAATCTTATATCGTTTCGAAGCCCCGGATGTTAGCTTTCCAACCCAACTGGAACCGCATCATTTGGACCTCTGTAGCTCAAGTTATGGTCGATTAAGTGCGAAGAGGTCGGCTTGACAGCTTTCCGGTTCTTTCATTTCTTCATGAGTTCTCCAACTTTTCATGCTTTCTTTCTTCATTCCCTTGATCCAATCTTTGCCTCCTAAACCTTAAATCACTTAACAAAAATATCAAGGCATCTAATAGAATCAAGGTGAATTAAATTTAGCTATTTTGAGTCCTAAAAAGCATGTTTTCACTCTTAAGCACAATTAAAGGAGAATATACAAAACCATGCTATTTCATTGAATAAATGTGGGTAAAAGGTGATAAAATCTCCTAAATTCAATACAAGATAAACCCTACAAATGGGGTTTGTCACTTGGCTAAGAAAGTCGTGACCAGCTTATCCCAAGAGTTCAGGCTGTCTTTGGGTTGAGAGTCCAACCACACTCTAGCTCTGTCTCTTACAGCAAAAGGGAAAAGCATGAGCCTGTAGACTTCAGGATCTACTCCATTAGTCTTAACAGTATCACATATCTGCAAGAATTCAGTTAAGAACTGAAAAGGATCTTCAGATGGAAGTCCATGAAACTTGCAGTTCTGCTGCATCAGAGAAACTAATTGAGGTTTCAGCTCAAAGTTGTTTGCTCCAATGGCAGGAATGGAGATGCTTCTTCCATGTAAATTGGAATTAGGTGCAGTAAAGTCACCAAGCATTCTCCTTGCATTGTTGTTGGGTTCGGCTGCCATCTCCTTTACTTGTTCGAAATTTTCAATCAAGTTGACACTGGATTGTTGTAATTTAGCTTTTCTTAATTTCCTCTTCAGAGTTCTTTCAGGTTCTGGATCAGCTTCAACAAGAATGCCTTTTTCTCTGTCCCTGCTCATAAGAAAGAGAAGAGAAAAAGAAAAGAAGAGGAATCCTCTATGTCACAGTAAAGAGGTTCCTTATTGTTAGTAGAAAAGAAGAAGAGAAATTCGAACACAGATGGAAGAGGGGGTTCGAATTTGGGTGAGATGAAGTGTTAGTAGATGAATAAATAAATAGAAGGAGATGAGAGAGGGAAAATTTCGAAAATAATTTTTGAAAAAGAGTTAGTTGATTTTTGAAAATAGTTTTTGAAAAAGGTTAGTGGTTTTTTGAAAATAAAAATAAAAAAATAAAATAATAAAAAAGAAATTTTTGAAAAAGGGGGAAGATATTTTTGAAAATTAGAGAGAGAGAGAGTTAGTTAGGTAGTTTTGAAAAAGATAAGAAACAAACAAAAAGTTAGTTAGTTAGTTGAAACAAATTTTGAAAAGATAAGAAGTTAGGAAGTTAGAGAAGATATTTTGAAATCAAATTTTTGAAAAAGGTGAGATAAGAAGATATTTTTGAAAAGATATGATAGAAATTAGTTTTGAAAAAGATTTGATTTTTAAAATCACAATTAATGACTTGATTCACAAGAAATCACAAGATATGATTCTAGAACTTGAAGTATGAATCTTTCTTAACAAGTAAGTAACAAACTTGAAATTTTTTAATCAAAACATTAATTGTTATTGTTATTTTCGAAAATTATGAGATAAAATTAAGAAAATATTTTTGAAAAAATATTTTTGTAATTTTCGAAAATAACTAAGAAAAATGAAAAAGATTTGATTTTTGAAAAAGATTTTGGAAAAGATGAGATTTTTAAATTGAAAATTTGATTTGACTCATAAAAACAACTAGATTTTAAAAATTTTTGAAAAAGTCAAATCTAATTTTCGAAATTTTGAGAGAGAAAAAGGGAAAGATATATTTTTTTTATTTTTGAATTTTTATGATGAGAGAGAAAAACAAGAAAAATGATGCAATGCATGAAAGTTGTGAATCAAAGCAATGAATGCATGCAAGAATACTATGAATGTCAAGATGAACACCAAGAACACTATGAAGATCAAGATGAACACCAAGAAATTATTTTTGAAAAATTTTTAATGCAAAGAAAACATGCAAGACACCAAACTTAGAATTCTTTAATGCTTAAGCACTAAGAATTCAAAAATGCATATGAAAAACAAGAAAAGACACAAAACATGCAAATGCAAAGATCAAACAAGAAGACTTACCAAGAACAACTTGAAGATCATAAAGAACACTATGAATGCATGAGAGTTTTCGAAAAATGCAAGATGCACATGCAATTGACACCAAACTTATAACATGACACATGACTCAAACAAGAAACAGAAAAATATTTTTGATTTTTATGATTTTCTAATTTTTTTGGATTTTTCGAAAATTAATTGAAAAAGGAAAATAAGGATTCCAAAATTTTTAATATGAATTCCAGGAATCTTGCATTCTTAGTCTAAAGCTTCAGTCCAGGAATTAGACATGGCTCACTAGCCAGCCAAGCTTTCAATGAAAGCTCCAGTCCAAAACACTAGACATGGCCAATGGCCAGCCAAGCTTCAGCAAGATATCAGAATATACTGCTCATTACTTATCAAATATGTAACTTGCCTCTATGCTGATGGTTTGGAAGCCTCAGTCCAAAAGAATTTAGACATGGCTTTGCAGCCAGCCAGGCTTCACATGCTTCATGAAACACTAGAATTCATTCTTAAGAATTTTGAATCTAAAAATTTTTTTTTTCGAAAACACAAGAAAAAATTTTTGAAAGAATTTTGAAAGTTTTTTTGAAAATAAAACAAAAAGAAAATTACCTAATCTGAGCAACAAGATGAACCGTCAGTTGTCCAAACTCAAACAATCCCTGGCAACGGCGCCAAAAACTTGGTGCGCAGAAATTGTTATTACACTTTGATTATGTAAAATTCATCGCTCTTTCTTTCCCTGGTAATGGCACCAAACACATGATGCCAATACCATGGTTCACAACTTCGCACAACTAACCAGCAAGTGCACTGGGTCGTCCAAGTAATACCTTACGTGAGTAAGGGTCGAATCCCACGGAGATTGTTGGTATGAAGCAAGCTATGGTCACCTTGTAAATCTCAGTCAGGCAGATATAAATTGATAATGGTGTTTTTGAAAACAATTAATAAAACAGGGATAGAAATATTTATGTAAATCATTGGTGAGAATTTCAGATAAGCTAATAGAGATGCTTTCGTTCCTCTGAACCTCTGCTTTCCTGCTATCTTCATCCAATCAGTCTTACTCCTTTCCATGGCTGGCTTTATGTGATACATCACCATTGTCAATGGCTACTTTCGATCTTCTCTCGGGAAAATGATCCAAATGCCCTGTCACGGCACGACTAATCGTCTGGAGGCATCACCTTTGTCAATGGTTTCATCTTATCCTCTCAGTGAAAATGGTCAACGCACCCTGTCACGGCACGGCTATTCATCTGTCGGTTCTCGATCATGCTGGAATAGGATTTACTATCCTTTTGCGTCTGTCACTACGCCCAGCAATCGCGAGTTTGGAGCTCGTCACAGTCATTCATTCATTGAATCCTACTCGGAATACCACAGACAAGGTTTAGACCTTCCGGATTCTCTTGAATGCCGCCATCATTCTAGCTTACACCACGAAGATTCTGATTAAGAGATCTAAGAGATACTCATTCAATCTAATGTAGAACGGAAGTGGTTGTCAGGAACGCATTCATAGGGAATGATGATGATTGTCACGTTCATCACCTTCAGGTTGAAGTGCGAATGAATATCTTAGAAGCGAAATAAGATGAATTGAATAGAAAACTGTAGTACTTTGCATTAATCTTTGAGGAACAGCAGAGCTCTACACCTTAATCTATGGAGTGTAGAAACTCTACCGTTAAAATTACATAAGTGAAAGGTCCAGGCATGACCGAGATGGCCAGCCCCTCTGATCTAAGAACCAGGCGTCCAAAGATGACTAATACAATAGTAAAAAGTCCTATTTATAATAAACTAGTCACTAGGGTTTACAAAAGTAAGTAATTGATGCATAAATCCACTTCCGGGGCCCACTTGGTGTGTGCTTGGGCTGAGCTTTAACTTTCCACGTGCAGAGGCCATTTGTGGAGTTGAACGCCAGGTTTTGATCCATTTCTGGCGTTCAACTCTAGTTTTTGATCCCTTTCTGGCGCTGAACTCCAGAATTGGGCAGAGAGCTGGCGTTGAACGCCAGTTTGCATCGTCTAAACTTGGGCAAAGTATGAACTATTATATATTGCTGGAAAGTCCTGGATGTCTACTTTCCAATGCAATTGGAAGCGCGCCATTTTGAGTTTTGTAGCTCCATAAAATCCATTTTGAGTGCAGGGAGGTCAGAATCCAACAGCATCAGCAGTCCTTCTTCAACCTCTGAATCTGATTTCTGCTCAAGTCCCTCAATTTCAGCTAGAAAATACCTGAAATCACAGAAAAATACACAAACTCATAGTAAAGTCCAGAAATGTGAATTTAACATAAAAACTAATGAAAACATCCCTAAAAGTAACTAGATCCTACTAAAAACATACTAAAAACAATGCCAAAAAGCGTATAAATTATCCGCTCATCACACCTTCATCGATTTGTTCCATTTCTGAAGAAGAAATGTTCCACCACATCTTCATTCTAAGCGAATGTTAAGCTAATATACAAAGAAGGTATTTGTGAGAATAAATAGCATGAGACTTTGCAATACTTTTTTAAATTAAAAAAATAGAAAAAATGAGACTTAATCATCCATTTAGTATTCAAATTATAAAATGGATTTTTTAAATCCAAACAATTTAATAGTAAATAACTAGCAACAAACCTATGGCTAGTTGAAACCAATGAACATGCCAATTAATCACCATGCCATGACTAAGAAACCTCTAGAAAGTTATCTTACAATTTAAAACACAGTTACACAAGTCCTATGTAAAATTTTCACATACCTCAAAAATATTAGAATACCTCAGAAGGTTTAGCACCCCATAAAAACACTTTCGGTCAAAATTGACACAAGCCATAAGCTCCAGCGGCCAGAATTTCCAAGCTCCACTACATATTACATCAGCATCTCCCTACAAGACAACAATGATGATATATATGATATCAAATAGCACTCAAAAGAAAACTAAAGAAAAAAACAGACACCTTGAATTAAAATTTTAATAGTGTCTCAAACTGCTCTTTTTGTTCCTTCTTTCTTGTTCTTTTTCCTTTAAGTTGAATCCTACTGAAAAGCAGTGAAAAACTTGAAATTCAACAAAATATCAATCAAGCCAGTCCAAACAAATTAAAATTCCAGACTCAAGAATCATAATAGCATGCTTAATTAGCTATGAACTAAGACAAATGCTGATAAAAAAATCCTAATTTTAAAGTAACCTAATCAGCCAAAATAAGTTTGACTAAATAAAATTATTAAGTAAAAATTGAAATCTAACTAAAATATAATGAGTTAAATCAGAGAACAGTAAAATGGGTTTTTGCAAAAACCTGAAAATTAAAGAACAGAACAAGAAGGCAGGGGTGATGAGGTTGCACCTGAGGGGTGGTTGCCGTGTTGCCAGAGCAATAGACCAGTTGAGGTGGTCGCCGTGATACATCAAAGCTCGCCAGCGGAATAGAGGTGGCTACGGTTTTTACATCTCTGGTTCGCAAAGAGGAGGATGCGAGAAAAGAGAAGAAGAGGGAGAAGGAGAAGAAGAGTAGGGAGAGGGGTTTCTCACCGGTGGAGGTTTGGCGTAGAACGAGGAGTGTACCGTGCCGTCGCCATCGAGAAGCCTGCGTGGAGAAGAGCACCGCGCCGTCGCCGCGGAGGAGAGCGCCGTTGCTGTGGAGGAGGGCACCGTGTGTCGAGCTGCTGTCGCCGTTAGCGTCGTCGATTATTGGAGCTGGTAATGGAGAACGGAGAGAAAGGGTTTGTGTGTGGGTGTATTATTGGCTTCAGGGGCTTGGTAATTTAAGGCTTAGGGCTCTTTCAATTTCAAATGAACTGAGAAACAAATGTTTTTTTTTAAGTTGTTTGATAGGGAAAATAATTGGTGGGAATATAATTAAAAATTTCTTCTAAAATTTTTAGTTATAAATAATTTTAGGCAACTTTTTATAAATGTTATTTATTTAATTTTTTTACAATCCTTATAAAATGTTATATTTTTATTTAAAAATGTTGTCTTAAATTTTGTATAATGTAACATTTTTTAAGTGTTGTTTTAGATATCAAAGACAACTATTTTAGTGGGTGACCAAAAATTTTATCTTTGCCATACTCAAATGCAACTCGTTAAAAATGTTGTCTTTTTCTATCTAAAACAATATTTGTTAAATGTTACTTTTATATATATATATATGATTTTTACCTGACAGATTAATAAATTTATTTATTAAATTATGTATATAGATATAGAGATATAATTTTTAAGCAGGATTATGATGAGAATATCTAATAGTTATAATTATTATATATTTTTAAGTAAAATGTTTTAACAAAGAGCATAATATCCTTTGTTAATACTAAGAATTTGATGATAATATGACAATTAAAAATGCTAAATTTTTAGGATGAGTTTTAAACTTGATTTTAAGTTTTGATAAAATCATAATTGAACCATTTCAATTTGTTGCATGATTTTATTCAATTTAAAATGAGAGAATATATGATTTGAAATTATATATATAAAGGAAATTAAAGGACATACAATTCTGTTCATGCTCATATATTTGTGTCTGTGAGAGAGAGAGTATAATATTTAATTAGGTCAGTATTTCGGAAGAAGAAATTACAAACTAATTTCTCAATTCAGATCATACTTTTTTAGTTAAGGAGTTGATAATAAGAATTAATCTTTCTATGAATACGCATTGTTAGATTTGTCAAACGGGTTGACTTAATTTGTTTTGGTCCAATTGTTTACGAGTATCGGCCAATTATATATCCACTTTTTATATATTAAGTATGTGCTAAAAGCTCATGAAAATAAAATTAATTAAGATGATGAAAAGTTGTTTATAAATTATAACTTACATAAGAGGTTTTGGGTGCAAGATATCACCCAAAAAAAAATATTAAATACCTTTGAATTTAGCGTCGCATTTTAGTGACGATTTTATTATTAGATTTACCGGCAGTTAAAGTAATAAATTCATCAAGGCAGATTATTACCGACGAATTTTGGTTTCTAACGGTAAATTCGCTAGTAATAATTGAAAGGAGAAAATAAAAAAAAAGATGCAAAAATTAGGGTCGGATTTATCCTAATTAGTGGAATACTACGTTTTGGTAACTATGAATTTATTATCGTCGGATGGGTGACTAAATCCGATGATAATGTTGCCCTAAATTCAAAATGTGCAGCTCTCTCCCGTCACTTTCAAAGCCCCTTCTCTCTCCACCATTCTCCTCTCTCCCCTCCGGCCAACCTCCGCTAACGGCGGTCACCTCCATTCTCCTTCAATGACTCTGTAGATTCAGCTAGATCTCATTTTGTCGTATGAAACGGAACTACTTCTCAATCGCTGTCATGGGTGTCATTGCTCCGTTCTATCGCTGGAGCTGCATCCCTTCTTCCTCCTCCAAATAGATTGTCATTATCCGTCTCTCTATTTCTTTCCATTTTTTATTTTTTTTAAATAAAAACTAACCCCTTTCTGAACCACCAGCCCGTTCGGTCACTGCACTACCACCGCCACCACTACACCGTCGTTATTGCTATCACGCCAAAACAATATAAATACTTTGAACTTTGGATTTATTGTATATATATATATATATATGTCTATTTAAATTGTAGATACTGATTAATGTTAAATTAATGTCTGTCGATATACTTTTTTTTATTTGGATTTTTAAAATTAAAGATTTTGAAGTGAAGTGTTAATGTGCTGATTTTAACAACTGAATGATAATATAGTTGTTTTGATCAAATTTAATGGTCGTCTATGGATGTTATCTATTTAGATTTTTTTTATGTGCAAAGTAAATATTTTGTTTATTTTAGTTTAATTTTATTGAGTAATTTGATTTATTAGAAATTTGATAATATAAATGTTATATTTTAGTAGAAATAATTATGATCATTGAGGTTGAATCATATACATGAATGAATTTTTTTAGATTATCCTAGCATTACCCTTAACATTAAATTAACTATTCTCTTATAATTGCATTAGTTTATTTAAGGAAACATTTAATTATTCCTTGCGTTTGATGATTGATGGTAACAATTAATAAATATTAAATAAGGTAAATTATAACTGTTTTTGACTTTTTTTTTTTGTTGTCAAACATTTTCGGCACAAAAACATGTATAGTAACAGATGTTTCTAAATGCAGTCATTTTGGGATAATAACAGAAGCTTTAATTTATTTCAATACATAACTTAACTAATAAGAAGTGAGGTAATTAAATTAAGTTTTGTTAATATTTTTTTTTAATTAAATTACATATACAAAATGCACCGTTGTTGAAAAAGTTTCATTTGTACCAAGTCCAAATTAAATTTTGAGTTCGTTTGAAAAGTTTTAAAAATAATTTTATTTGAGTTTTTGACTTATAAAAAGTAGTAGTATTAATATTTGGTACAATTTTTAAAATTAAATTGCACATTTTTAAGAAGCTATTTAGAAATTTATAGAAAAGTTAAAAGAAATTATTTCTCTCATAATACTGCTACTTTTTATCAAATTTTTTTTAAAATAAGTACTTTTAGAACTAAAAATCCAAACATAAAATAACTTATTTATAAGTTACTTTTAATATAGCTATTTATTGTTTAAACTATTTTTTTAAAAGGAACTTAATTAATCTGTTTATCCAAACTGAACATTTGTATCATTGTTAAAAAATTTTAATTTGACTGAGGAAACATTATTGAAACATTGTGATTAAAGTCTGACATACGTTTGATATTGTTTGTTAAATTAAAATGTTAATATTTAATATTTGTTTAATTGCATTTGAGAGAAAGTATGCATAATTTTTTTTGTTATCATTTTTTTATTTAATAATTTTTATATTTTACTAATTTTAATTTATTTTTGTTTTAGGATTTTTTTTTAACTTCGTTTAAACTAAACGTGGATTGTTCGTGCTAATACATACGAGGATTGTTCGTGCAATATCGAGATTAGTTTTCTGTCTCTAAACATGTTAAATTATTTAAGTTTTATGTCAGACTTACTTTTTCTAGAATATAGTTTTAGGATAGAAGTGGGAGAATGTTGCCTAATAGCGCCTTTTTGAAACTCTTATTTGCTGAAAAATTACGGAATAATAAGGGGATGCGCAACCTTCAGCAACCTACACACCTCCACTCTGAGGGCTTCGTCCGCCTTAGCCACGAGTCTTGTAGATCCCAATGACGTTGATTTGCGAGAGCAGGTTTGCAGCCTCATTTAGAGCCTATAGGACAAGGGTTACCAGCTGCATCTGGGTGAGGAAAGGTATAACGAGCTCATCGCACGCATAGTAGAAAGGAATGCTCGCAATGCAGAGATGCGCAACGCCACTGCTGGCGGGGGCTCCTCGCGATCGTCCTTTGCACAGGCACCAGGACAGGCACCGATGCCATCACCTAGACCGTTATCCCAGCAGGACCAGGGGAATGACGATGACGATGATTATTAGGACCCATTGTGATTAGGGTTTTGTTTTGCTTTGTTTGACAGTATTTTATCTGTTTAACTTTTTGTTCTGTATCGTTGTTATTTAACATTATAGTTGACTATTTTTATTAGTGTTTTGACAATCGAACTGGACCGGCCGGTTCGATCAAGTTAATTGGAAACTTGTCATCTGTCTAGTTTGATTGATGTGAAGAACTGCTCTGTAAAAAACTGGCTCAAGAACCGAAAGAACCGACAGTTAACTGGTGAACCGCCAGAACAGGCTGGATTTTTTCTGATTCAGTGATATATATATATATATATATAAATTCACAATTACCCAGTACCTCTCTCTCTCTCTCTCTCTCTCTCTCTCTCTCTCTCTCTCTCTCTCTCTCTCTCTCTCTCTCTCTCTCTCTCTCTCTCTCTCTCTCTCTCTCTCTGTGTGTGTGTGTGTGCGCGCGCGCGCGCAAACCCAACCCTAATCCCTAACGAACCCAGCCACTATCCCATCGCCAAACTCTTCTCGTCCGGGAGTTGTCGCCGTCGGTCGCACTGTGGAAGGTTGCTCGCTTCTCCTCGATCCTCTTCTCCTCGACGTCGCACGAAGGCTTGCTTGGAGCTATTGGCGTCTCCCGCCGCGAAGGTGTACTCTGTCGTCGTCTCTGCTCGCCTCGCCGTTCTCGATCGTGAGTGACGTCGCTGCTTGCTTCTTTGAGGGACGCTGCCATTCTGCTTGCCTCTCTGCTATGGTTTTACTTGCTTCACTATAATCTTTACCACTGTTTTTGTTCTTTTCCTTTTTTTTATGATTTCATTTATTTTATTTTTAAAATTAAAGGTTAAACTAAACTCAAATAAATTTGTAATCTGATTTTGTGATACTGTTTATTTGATTGTTGATAAAATTAAATTAATAATCAAATTTGTGATGTTTATTGTTGGTTGTTAATAATAATAGTAAATTAGTAATAGTAATAATGGAGTTTGAAGTGAAATAAGATGGTTTAAGATGTTTATGAAAGTGTTGAATTTTGCTGAGAGATTTAAGTTGATACTAACTGGGACAAGTGCAAACGAATTGTTAGGCCAATTGTTCTTGTTTACTTATGCTTATGATTCTTATGTGTGACTTATTCTTTCGTGTCTTTAACTCCCTCATTCTCAACTTGGTATATATACATATATATTTTATCTCTTTGATTATTTGAATAGTTGTGGTAATTCTGGTAAATAATTATCTGAATTTTGATACAATACAAATTAAAGGTGTGTTAATGTTTCGGTTGGTTGAATTAGTTCAAATCTTGTGTTCTAGAAAAATAAGTGTCTTGAAACCTTTTATGAACTATACAAACCAAATTAGACTAGTTTCATATTAGTTAAATTTGAAAACTTGTTCGTTATCCTGGTTTTTTTTGGTGGTGAATATTATGTGCTTATCATTTAATGAAATCAATTTAATCACAGTTCAATTTCAATTGAACCATTGAACTATTGAGCCTATCACTTGATCGATTCCATTTTTGTAACTTTGACTTTTATTTAAAATACTACTTGATTTTTACTAATGGGGATTTGACTATTAATTATTGATATATTGATGATAAAAATTAAGTTTTAACAAGTTCAAAAAAATAATAAAATTTATGATTATTGTCAGATTTACTATCAGTAAATTTACCGATAAGTTTTAATTTAATTAATATAAAATAATATTTTACTGACAGATTTATTAATGGATAAATCCAATGATAATAGAACACGAACCCATAATACATGGCGCTAAAATTACTGTAAAAAAAATTTCAATGATAACAACCTTCATAATTTTACCAATCAATTATTCAAATCCACCAATAATTTCTCTTTCGGTCGAATTTTATAATCCGATAGTAACAAATTGTCGGCTAAGATTTTATTATCTGATTTTGTTTGACACTAAATCTATCAGTAATAAATTTATTGACAAAATTTTTAAATAATTTTGTCCGTAAATCCAACGGTTCTCGGCAAATTTTTTATAGGGTATGAAAATAACAAATTTTTTTTATAGATTATATATATTGAAGGATATTTTAGAAAAAAAAGTTGGACACCAAATTACTCTTATATCCTATATATATATATACTTGACGACATGCGAGGAACGACCTAAGACTTCATGCATGCTACCAAAACTCCTTATCATTATAGCTAGACTGCTAGATCAATCATAATGGCTCTAATATATGGTCTAAAATAATTGGCATTTTTTTTAATACAACAACAACAAAGTCTTGTCCCACTAAGTGGGGTCGGCTACATAAATCAAATGATGCCATTGTGCTCTGTCATGTATCATGTCTACAGAGAAACCGTTTACATGTAGATCTCGTTTGACTACCTCATGGATGGTCTTCTTAGGTCTTTCTCTGCCTTTCGCCCTTTGTCCATCTTCCATCTCATCCACCCTCCTGACTGGATGTTCTATCGGTCTTCTTCTCACATGTCCAAACCACTTGAGACGCGATTCAACCATCTTTTCCACAATGGGTGCTACTCCAACTCTCTCCTTTATATTTTCATTCCTTATTTTATCCAATCGCGTATGACCACTCATCCATCTCAACATCTTCATCTCTGCCACACTCAGCTTATGTTCGTGCTCCCCTTTAGCCGCCCAACACTCCGTACCATACAGCATAGCTGGTCTTATAGCGGTGCGATAGAATTTACCTTTAAGTTTTAAAGGCACTTTTTGTCGCATATAAAACCAGATGCACTCCGCCATTTTGACCAACCTGCTTACTTGGATCCTATGATTTACATCCTGTTCAATCTCTCCATTATCCTGTATGATGCACCCAAGATACTTAAAACTTTTAACTTTTCGTAGAATGTTTTCTCCAATCTTCATCTCTATATTGAGATTTTTTCTTGGCATTTTTTTAATGATTATATTTTATATATCAGGATAAAAGAGGTATATATTATGAATTATTATATATAAATTTGCTTTTAAATTTTGTAAAATTTTATACAATGATGAATTGTCTCCATTTGATGGTTAGAATGTAAATATGACAAAACATTGTTTTTGTATAAGTGGATTCTAATACACATTATGCACACATATCTCTCTTTCTTTCTTTATATATATATATATATAGTCATATATACTATCATTATTATATTACTCAATTATATGATCATATATGGAAGTTTTTAGTGCCAGCTCACGACAAAAGAATTTATTTTGATGAAGATAACGAGTGAGTGATACAACTCCTACGATATATGTAGAACAGTAGGGTTCCATATAGGTGGCGTTCGGAAATTAAATTGGAAAGAAAGGAAAAAAGGGAAGGAAAAAAAAAAAAGAAGGAAATATCGATTTCTTGTACCCTACAACTGGAAAGGGGGATCATTTTTTCAAAATCCTACATCCTTTGAGAAGCAAAAATAAATAAATAAATAAAAGTTGTAACTAGGCGTTGTTCAATTAAAGCTGCAGCAACATGCAAAACCTTTTCTATTCAATAAAGTTGACTCAAGTTTGACTCTTCAAAAAATAATTTTTTTTTTAAAGAGTTCTATTTTATTTCTGTCTTCAATAAACTCGCACCATATCATATATATATATATATATATATATATATATATATATATATATATATTGGATAGTTATTAATTGTGATTAATTAATTTGAGATTTACTAAAATATTTTTGAAAAATTACAGAAACTTTCTTTTGAAGCAAGTCGATTAATGAATAGTTGGTAGAAGTGACCACTAGTGGTTAGTAAGCCAATTCACGATCAGGAAATAATATTCTCGTTAAAATTACTATATAGATTGAGATACATTAATATAGATATTGAACTAAATTAGAAGCTGGGTTCAAATGTTCTTAAATAATCAAGATTGTGACTTCATGCCTTCTCTTTTAAACATACTTTGTCCCCAAAGTCTATGATCAAGCCCCACTGGATGCTTTTTTTGTTTTTTAAAAAATAAAAAAGTTAATAATTTCGTTTCAGCTGATAATAATATAGAATCAAATTGGCTACTGTATTATTGTGCCAACCCATGACACTTTTAACTGTATCCGAGTGTTATGTTACTTGCAATGGTTGCTGACATATCAAGCTAATTTTGTAAGTACTGTTATTGATATTATCTTTGTGTTGTATAGTATAGCAAATTATAACACACAATCTTATTGTTATCCAATGAGATAGATGTAAGAATCATAATTGTGTTTTAAACTGTGATTTACAATTATAAATATAGATGGCTGGGATAACACTTTTTATTAATATTATTAGTCAATCATTTAGATTATTATTTTATTTTTATATTATCAAGATTTAAAATTTAAAATCAAATTTAGTATTTAAAATTGAAAAATACAGAGTTAACTTTTTTTTATTTTACAGTATTTTCTAATTTGACAAGTCAAAAACTAATTTGATATAGATCGAAACTATATTTAAGAATTTGTTGCTTCCCAATAAATTCCTGTATATATAAAACGTGATTCGAGCTTCGAACATTTGTTTAAACGAACGAGTTAATTAATTACTTGGCCAATTATAAATTAGGGCAAATCACTATATTAAGCTAACGGGAGTAAAAAATTACACAGATCCGCCAAACCAAAAATTATTTCATAAATCAATCAATGCATGTTTATATGTAGTTCGAATCAACTAAATTCGAATTTGATCTACACATAATTCGAATCATGTTGCTTCGAATTATACACAAAACTCACACACACACTAATTTGAATCAACCTGATTCGAATTTCACACATACAATAATTCGAATCAGGTTGATTCGAATTACACCTTCATTTATTAAAAAATATTAATAATTTATTAAAAAATTTATTAAAAAATAATAATCTAAAATTAAAAAAATATATATTTTATTTCATGCATTAAAAAAAGCTAACAAAATATTTAATTACGAGAATTCTTTAAAATATTAATGAGCTATCAATTCGAATTCCATATAATACTCTTTTGTTCATTTTTAATAGCTCATAAATATTTTTTAATAATTTTTTTAAATTATATGGTAAGATATTACATGATTCGAATTATACGGTGAGCAATTCGAATTCTATACAATACTCTCCTGCCCATTCTTGATAGCTCATGAATATCTTTTAATAAATTTATTTTAATCATACCACAAAAAAATATTTTATTCTATACAAAATAATTTAAAAAATGGCTTAAAAGATGTTAGGAGTACTATAAAAATTTGTAATGATTTAGGACATTAAAAAAATACTCTACATAGTCGATAATAATTTAAAAATTAAAGAAAATATATTTTTATCATGTATTTACCTAAATCACTAGAATATTATAAACTTTTATAATACTCATAACATTTTTAAGCCATTTTTTTTAAATTATTTTGTATAGAATAAAATATATTTTTTAATTGTTTTGGATGGAATAAAATATTTTTTTTAATTTCTAAATTATTATTGACTATGTAGAGTATTTTATTTAAAATTTGTGTACATGCATGTATTTACCTATGTCATTAGAACATTACAAATTTTTATAGTACTCCTAATATTTTTTAATCAATTTTTTAAATTATTTTATATAGAATAAAATATTTTTTTGTGGTATGATTAAAATAAATTTATTAAAAAATATTCATAAGCTATCAAGAATGGGCAGAAGAGTATTGTATAGAATTCAAATTGCTCACCATATAATTCGAATCAGAGTGATTGAACTTCCCATGCGTAATTCGAATCATGTAATATCTCACCATATAATTTAAAAAAAAATTATTAAAAAATATTCATGAGCTATTAAAAATGGACAAAAGAGTATTGTATGGAATTCGAATTGATAGCTCATTAATATTTTAAAGAAGTCTCGTAATTAAATATTTTATTAGCTTTTTTTAATGCATGAAATAAAATATATATTTTTTTAATTTTAAATTATTATTTTTTTAATAAATTTTTTAATAAATTATTAATTTTTTTAATAAATGAGGATGTAATTCGAATCAACCTGATTCGAATCATTGTATGCGTGTAATTCGAATCAGGTTGATTCGAATTAGTGTGTGTGAGTTTTGTGTATAATTCGAAGCAACATGATTCGAATTATGTGTAGATCAAGTTCGAATCTAGTTAATTCGAACTACATATAAACATGTATTGGTTGATTCATGAACGAGATTTTGGTTTGGCGTATTTGCGTAAAAATTTCTTTCCCTTGGCTTATTTTAGTGTTTTGCCCTATAAATTATTAATAACCAATATAGTCAACTTTTTTTTTAATTCTTAATATTTTTATTTTTTTAATTTTAAAAATTTAAATTTTATAATTTAAAACAGAGTTAACAGTTTATAATTTAGAGTTAAAATTTAAAGTAAATAAAATAATTTTATAAAATTACTAATATTAGTTAAAAAATTATTTTCTTAACATTATTATTTAAAATTTAATATTAGCTAAATATTAAATAAAAATAATAAATTTTATTAATCTTCTATTATAATTTCAGTCATTATTACTACTGCAGCTGTATTAAGTTGAAATTGTATAGTATGCTATTTCGTGTACGTAATATTACTGCAACATAATCGTATTTGAATTTTTCAAGTGTATCGGTCTATGATGTACAGATATTGATAAGGATACGAGACACAACATGATATAAAATATATCAATATGTAAATTTTAAAATCTTACATAGCACGACAACACGCATACATATAAAATATAAAGTATTTTTTAGATAAATCGTAATAATATTTTGATATTTTATTGATATTAAAATATAAATAAAATTTTTTAATTATTTTTAATATCTTATTTTAATTATATTAAATATTTAAAATATTTTTTATTTTAATAAATAATAATATATATTATATCTAAATTTATTTTAAAAATATATGTTAAGAATAAGATTGGACATGTTGACATGTGATGTGATGGTATTTAGGTATATCTAAGCATATCTGGAGAAGAAATTTTTATTTTTTATTAAGACACAGTTAGACATAGTAAACACACGTGTTGGACGAGTGTCGGTGAGTATCGTATCCGAAATATCTCTGATACACAGACACGACAACTCAGCGAAATATCTGTACTTACAAGTAGTGATATATTTCAGTAATTTTTAATAGTTAATCTTAATTATAAAAAAATATATAATATATATAATTAAAATTAATAATTAAAAATTACTAAAATAACGATGTATCGGTATACTTGAAAACTTTTCGATCGTATCAGAATTAAAAAGGGTATTAGCCTATTAGGTATATGCACTGTTATATTGCAATCGTTACAATGTGCATCATAAAAGCTAAAAGTTGTAATACCTCATCTAATGAGTAAATGCCCAAAATGATCCCTAAATTTCAAATCGCTATTCAATTTAGTCCTCAATTTTTTAAAATAACTAATCAAATCCATGAAATTCGAAAAAGTGTATCGTCGTTAGTCCCTTGCAGAAGTGTCATCTAAACGTTGATGATGTACATTCCAGCTGTATACTGATGTATACCAAACTTGAATTTAATTTAAATTGGTACTTGAAATTGCTTAATAATATCTAAATTAATCCATTTTCAATTATAAAATCTTAATCCTCTAATATATACAATCCAGATTGAAAAGTGCTTTATATATATAATTTGGTAACTAAATTTTTGTTTCTAAAATATTTTTCTTTAGACAAAAAAATAGTTAGAATTTGTCTTATTTAGTATTAATTAATTGTCGTAACAATTAATGAATACTAAATATGACAAATTATGACTGTTTTTGACTGATTTTCTTTGATTACCAAATATTTTCATTTTCGTTATACGTAATTTTTAAAGTTATATTTAGTATTTATTTGTAAGATTTAAATTCAAAATTTCGTTTTTAAAAAATGATATACTTTCCATTTTTGTTAACCTAACCCTTATTGACTAATATTTTTAGTTAATATATAATCTAACATCTTTAATTTAATAACTCAATATCATTTTTTAATTAATATTTTTACTGATTAATTAATTATTAATAAAAAATAATAAATTCTACTGATGTTATAACATTGCTCAAACATAAGAGGCTATATAGCTATTAATGATAATACGCTAGTTTACAATTAAGGAAAGGTATGTGTAAGTTTTAATTTCCGAAATACAAAAAATATACAAATGATTTATGGATTCGAATAATCTAGCAACATATATCTGTGAACAGGAGCACACACTACTGTACTATTACTCCTCATCAATGCTCTGATTGATGCTTTGCTTTTTAGTCGGTAATAATAATCCATATCCAATAATATTATGGACAGTGATATAGTGGGTGTTTGGTTTGTGATGAGCAAAAGTTAAGAAGTTGAATACAAGTGGATACAGCTATTTTAATATATCTATATCTCCTATGTCTTGCGATTGGCGTTACACTATATATGCTTTTTGTACTGATTCATTTGTTCTAACTAGGGCCCTTGTTTCACCATTTCTAACTCATCCTTCCTTCACTCTCCAAAGCCTTCTACTATCTTTATTCTTCTTTTTAATTAAAGGATTATATATATTACCAACTAATAATACTAATACTATTAGTAATCATGGCGTTAATATGATTAGACCCATCATAATATATGTAAGCAATAAATATATGTTCTGAGTTAAAAGTTACTACTATTACTATTATTAATTATCATAAATCTGTTTGTACCAACAATTTTAAATTTCTTTTTGAAATTTGTATAAATATTTTTTTTATTAAAATTCTTATATCGATATATTATATCATAAAATTACTTTTTTTCTAAAAGTTTAAACCATTGAAAAGAAATACATGAATAATTATTTTTATATACAAATTTGAACTAGATGCCAAGAATGGGGTAGTAGCTAAGGATATATGCAGAATGATGAAAAACATTGATCCGATAATGATTTTGATTTAAGATCGTAAAAAGTAGTGACGCTATGTTTGTTGCAATCCTCGAGAGAGAGCATAAACTAGATCTTTGAAAACTACAGAACAAGGAGGGTACTACTAGTGCTATATGAGTATTATATAGTACTACTACTTCAACACGAGCACATCCACTTGTGTTCATCAATTCATTTATTCCATTTACCCCCATTCGCTCAACCCAAATAATAATTATTATAACATTTTCGGAACCAAACTTGGAATTTCATCATTCCCTCTTTCTCGTACGCATGTACTAATTAAATTCTGCGGCATGTTCTTGTCAAATCAAATCACAAAAAACCAACATTTTTTTTTTCACTTTGGTAATAAGGTACAACTAATAATAACACGCGTGATTTCATGAGAACCAGTAAAGTTATGTATGAAATTCATCTATATAAAAACTTTAATTTTATGTTATTTTTATGTCTAAGGAAAAAAACGTCCTAACTAGCGGAAAAGCATATCTCTTACTCTCTTAGATAATAATATGCTTTTTTGAGTCTCATCAAAAGCTTATAAAGTCCTTCCTTCCAGTATCATCCATAACAAAAAGCTCAATAATCAAAACTAAATCATTGCTGGTCATAATCAAACATGCATCAAAATTAATATTATACGAGTACTACTGTTACTTACTACTGATCCAGCTCATCATCATCATCTACCATATGAACAAAAATAAATGAAATTAGAAAGATAACAAAATGAGGTTAATTATTTTTTTCAGTTATTGCTTATGAAACAAAGTCATTTCAATTCATTTTCCTTATTGTAGGTTAGAAACACAACAAAAGACAGATAAGTAACAAAAGCAGCAATAATATAGATGAGAAATGAAAGTGATCAGTGATGAGAATTAATAGAATAACGTATTTTGGGGTGCGAAAAGTGTAAAGAATTTGAACACAAGAGGATCCATGTGTCCGGGCGATCAGGCAGGCCTGAACCTCTGCCGGCACGAGTGGCACGTGATCTCCAAAGCAGAAGAGGAGGAGGAGGTGGAGGAAGAGGAGCCGAGGCGGGCGGTGGCGCGTTCCTTCATCCGCTCGGCACTCTCCACCTCCTCCCTTGCTCGCTCCCACATTTGCCTGGCGCGCGCAAACTCCGACTGCGCCATCTCCATCTCCCGGCGCGTGAGCTCCCTCACCCGCTCCGCATACGCCTTCTCCATCGCCGCCAGCCTGATTTGCTCCGCCGCCTCCCACTTCAGCGCCTCCACGCCCTCGCACATCCGCACCACGCACTCCGCCGCCGTCGGACGCCCCACGCTTATCGAAAGCTGAAGGTCCACAGAAGGCGCTACCTCCGCGAGCGAAGACGAAGAAACCGTGGATCGGAAGCGGAGCAGAGAGGAATCGGCGCGCGAAGACGGTAGAAGCTCAAGTTCTCTGTTGTCTTGTTCTTCCATTTGAGAGAAAGAGCAAAAGAAAAAGAAAAGGAAGAGAGAGAGAGAGAGAGAAAGAGAGAAAGTGTGAGGAAGAAGAAGAAGAGGGAATTGGATACGGTGGAGAGAAGAGGAAAATGGTGTTGTAATGGCGAAAGAGGGAGTTTGGGACTCTCAACCCCCGTAGTGATAGGTATATATAGACATGCCACGTGCAAATGTACGGTTTTGCCCCCACTCTTCCACCATCGTTGTCTTGGTATTTTTGTTTCTCCGCCTTTAATAACAATATTATAGGTGACAATAATATTCTAAACTGGTTACATACTAAGATTCAATGAGAATAATACTCTAAGTGACAAAGATTAATTAATACCTTTGATTGCACACAATTTCGATAAACTATCAATTTCTTTTAAAACAGATCAGATATCAACCATATTATTATGTGTATATCAAAATTTAATAATAAAATTAACTATTAAGATAGAATATTTACTTAAATAATATATATAAATAAATATATAATGATTAATTTTTAATGTATATATAGTATTATTTTTTAATATATATAATTATTGGATGAGACAAATTATTATACATTATTATATGTAAAGATTTATTCTTTTTAAGAAAAGGATTAAAAAAATTTAGAAGAAAATATTACATTTCTATGAAGTCAACCAAAAAATCACATTCATATGAGGCTTTTGTTTTTTAATACTAGGATGTCAACACTTTTAATTAAGAAAAACGTAGAGAATTGACTAATGTTTACTTAAATAGAAGGTAAAAATAAAAATATATTTTAATTTATATATATTGTTTGAGAAAGAATGTTAGAGAATTATCAGAATGTATTATTTTTTATTATCAATTAGTTATTAATATTTAAAAGTATAGAATAAAATATGTTGTTGGATTACTATACTAAAGAAATTACACTAAGAGTGTGTGGGTTGGAGAAATTATAAATAATTCTTAGAAATTTTAAGATGAGAATATCATATTTTTATATTTGGTTCAAAGTCTGAAAATCTATTTTTAAATAAGTTTAATTTCTAGAAATCAAAATACCATCATTTCAATTCCCACATTTTTCCTGGGTATATTTGATTTTTATGAAAATGAAATTTGAATAACAAAGTAATACTTAAACTACACACACCCTAAAAAAATTAAGTTGATGATTAAGTGATGATAAAAAATAATAAATTCTTATAGGTTTAGTATTTCTCTTGTTTGAGAGGTATATTGGTATATATCAAATGAAAAATCTAACCTATTAGTATTTTTTTAATTACCATATAATTAATAATTTTATTTTCATTCTTGTTCGTCCTTCACGAAAAAGAGAAACAAACATACTTGAATAATTGGTTTCACATGATTCTATTGAGAAAAAAGAAAAAGAACAATTGATGAACTGAGAGTTTTGGTTTGCAATTTTGTGAAAACTCAGCAGATGGTTTGATACAAGTGAGTCGGAATTGTAAGTGATATTATTATTATTATTATTATTATTATTATTATTATTATCATAATGTTGTAAGATAAGGAGAATCAGATTTGCATATAAAGGGAATAAGAAAAGCGTTTGAAGTGGGGGACGAGACAGTAATTTTGATGGAAAGTGGGGATGAATGACAAAAAAGGGTGGGAAATTCCGTTATAAGGATTGGGAAAAAGGAGGGAAAAATAACGGATCGCGTTATGGGATTGGTTTTAGCAGTGAAAAAGGTTTTGGTATCTTTATGGTTTATTTGAATATTTAAATCAAAATTTTGACTTTTTCTTTTCCGGGATATGAGATGAGCATGGGAGTATTTGGGGGTGTGGGTATCTAATTATTACAATCGCACGTGCGCGCTGCTGGACTCCTCACATTTCATCAATAAAATACTGCTACACCATATACTAACATAATAATGCCCTAAAAATTTTACTATTAAATATTGTCTATTTTCTAGAACAGGAAAAAATTTATTTATATCAATTCATTTTACATTGACCTAGCTTACCTAGCTTAACTTTAACAACTGTGCTGCCTCGTAAATAAGATACATTTTTTTGTGTAGGTTGCATGATAAGGGTCATTCCCCCATGCCCCATGAATATTAAGAATCTACAGCTATATATTTATTGAGAAAAATGTTATTTGAATTCTTAAAAGGGTTGACGTTCAACATTCTAAAAGATTGATCGGGAAGGGAAAAAGAAAAAGAGGAAAGTTATGGGATCTAAAATGAGTTAGTTTTGTGAGAGAATTAGTGCGTGCCTAGTTTTTTTTTTTTTTTTTTTCGCATAGTGTTTGTTAATTGGATGTTCAGAAAGAAAGGGTAGGTGCTTGAAAAAACATATATCATCATTCAACTACAGAATCAAGGTTCCCAAACTGAAACCAATAACCGGTTATTATTTTCTTATTTAGTATTTAATTTTATAATTTCACTGAAGAAACAATATTTAATCCGTCAACGTCATTCAATTTTTACATCGAGTTTCAACTAACTCTAATTGTGTGTTTGCTCAAGAGTTTCGAAACATATGCCTTTTTCTTTAGAATTTCTTTTTTAAGAATGTCCATGTATAATCTGGCATCTATAATCTAATAACAAATAAGTATTTAAATATTCATATCATAATATTTTTAGGAATGATAATAATGAAGCGAGTTTATTATGTACTAACTTTGTCCCACTTTACTTTATCCTAAATATATAGAATCCATTCCGTTAATATCTGCCAATATATTAGCGATGGCAATACCACCTGAATTCGCGGGTATCCACTCTGCTCCTATTCATTTGGGGTGGATAATTATCCGTCCCGCATTGGGGCGGATTTTTAACGGGACAGGTTCTTGGGAGGAGCGGGACAGGGTCAGATTTAGGTAATACCTGTTCCTACTTGCCCCGCTATATATATAATTTTAATATATAATATGTATAATATATGTAAAATAATTAGTAAATAATTAATAATATTATATTATATTTAAATTTTTATTTTAATTTATGTTATATATGTGATGATGGTTATATAAATTTTGAAATTTAATTTAATTTATTGAATTTTAATAATTATAGAGATGGTAGGGGCGGGGCGGATACCCGCAGGGACGGGTTAAGGTTCAACGATTTACTACCTGCGGATAAAAGTGGGGCAGGTTCTATGCGGCTTGTTGTACGGCGGAGCAGGGTTGGGTAGAGCAAAAATCCGCCCCTATCCGCCCCATTGCCACTCCTAAATATAGTAAAATTTCTTAATTCGTCCTATTTTGTAATATTTAAAATTCGTTAGAAAAAAATAAATTTTAAAATTTATAAAACTTTAAACATCATCCAAACATAAATTAAACTAAAAAAAAGTAAACAAAAATGATATAATTTTAAAAATGAATATATATATTATGTATTTATATATATTAGAACAGGTAGAGATGAAAACACCCAAAATTCGACTCCGTCCCATCCTTATGAACCCTAAAAAGGCCGGACTATTATCTGCCTCAATCGAGTAGTGCCGTGGCAAGTACTCGTAGGTATGAGTTATATTGTCTTCCCTAAATGATCTTTAGTGGGATTTCAAATGCATGTTTTAAAACTGACATTTGAATATTTCTTTTTTGTGAATATAAATTATACAAAATAAAAAGTAAGAAAACATGCCTCATATTATATAGTATCAGTATTTCAACGGTCTCATTGCTCAAACCAATTGAAAATTAAGCAATTTTTAAATCAAAATAACAAAATTATTATATGCTTATAAAAAATTAGCTATCATATATTGGTGCATAAATATATATGTTGTATAATTTATTTCAATGCGTATTTTATATTTTAGGAAAAGTATCGGGTACCAATATACTATTTGTCAATTTATTACTAACAATAATTAATTATTATATTTTAAACACATGTATAAAGAGATACATTTAAGAAATATATCTATAAAAACACTTTCATTAAATACAGCTATAAAAAAGACATTTTTATTAGACACATCCGCAAAGACACTTCCATTAAACACAGTTATAAACAAGAATTGGCAGAAGTTGATAGAAATGCTGTTGATAACGTAGCGAAATTGTATATTTTAATATATATTCTATATAAATAGTTAATTTAGTAGTTAATTTTCTGTCTACATATAACATGATTGTTAAAATAATTAATTATTATTCAAATAACTCCTTCACGGCGAACATTATGAATGCTCTATTCTAATTATTAAAAGAAATGCTTAAATGACTTTTTTGATGCAATGTTCCTTGTACCGAAGTTTTAGATGTTTTAATATTAGACGTATGTTGAAATTTTTTTTGGGAATATAAATTATAGAATAAAAATAAGAATGGATCATTTGAGACATTGATTGAAATCTCATGCATTAATATTAATATCTATTGAAGATGCCATTGAAATTGAAATAGGCTTATTGTTAGTGTTGCAAGTGTGAGGAGTGTTAAAATTAGTCCCACATCTAAGAAAGCAAGGAAGAGTGAGGAGTTTATAAGATGAGAGACCCATTAATTTACTATCTTAAGGTTTTGAGTTTGATGTGGTGTCTCCCCGATAGTTGAAAGCTTCCTACGGTTGGCCCAACACTTAAGTGCATAAATGAGAGTAATTGCATACGAAAGAAAAGAAGAAATTGAGAACATGTAAAAGAGCAGCAGAAAGTGACATGTGTTCATGGCCCGACAAAGATGTGAAGGTTGAAGAAGAAGAGAACGTTGCACTACCAATGTTGGCTAATTTTAAAATTAACTAGTTGATGTATGTTACTAAGTTACATTCTTGGAACAAGTTCAGGATTTGGTATTGATTTCTTTTGGCCTGAAGTATAGACAAAATCTTTTCATAAAGATTCACATTATAGTAGTGGCTAATGTAATGCCCTCCTTCAGGGAGGGGGGCTGCCCATCATGATTATGCTTCTCTCACCTATTTATGACTCCCCCTTCAATCTTCCCTCGCCGGATAGGGGCCTTTCATTCTTCTTTTTCTTCTAATAATATTTTTCATAATCAATCTTCTAATATTGCCATCATCCATGCAAGTTCACATAAATACTATCACATAGGCTGCGGTTTTCTTGATGAAGAAAAATATGTTGAAAGTGGGATTTGAACCCACGCCCTTTCGGACCAGAACCTTAATCTGGCGCCTTAGACCAACTCGGCCATCTCAACTACAGGCCAATGTCTTGGAAATTTTGATACATCTAGGTAATGTGGAATAATACATCTTGTTTATGTGACTGCATGTGGCATTAACCATAATAAATTAGTTTTTACTTTTTATTATGTTGATTTATAAAGTTAGTATTCAATAAGCTTGAATTGAAACAAAAATTCATACCAATACTATCACATAGCATGATAATTGAACTCAAAGTTTGACTGGATTTAAGTCATGTTATCATTAATCAATATTCAGTAATTTTCATCATCATTATGATTGCTCAAAAATTTCCCGGTTGCCTTTTGACCGTTCATTTGTTTTTAACCAAATCTATTATTGTTGAAGCTAAGGATGCAGTAAAGCAAATAATAGTGCTTGGCCAGTGACATAATTACCCAAACCAATAATTTAGAATCAGATGCCAATATTTTCATAATCATTGATCATCAAGTTCCGCATTGACCTCTTGCTATTGTCGTCACTATATTGTTACTTTCTGTAACATAGGAAATAGGGGATGTAATATGGACGTGTCTCATCATTCTAATATGCAACAAATTAGTGGGGATAGCTAGCTATGATGTAAATTGGAAATTAAACTAGTTAGCTACCCAAAACGGTCAAATCCAAGTTTATTAGAAACATAGAACTTAATTACTTCGAAAGTTATATGAACAATAATGTAGCATTTAAAAAATAAAGACTCACTTTTTTTTAATTAAAAAGAAAAATTGTGTTGGGATTTTTTTTAAGTAAACATTCAATTTGGTCCTTGATGAGTATTTCGAAGGATAGAGTGTTTATTGACTAAAAAAAAGCTCAATTTGATCCTTGTTTTTTAACATAATAGGACAACTGACGGAGGAAAAATATTGGTAAAGATTTTCACAAAAATTATTGCGTTGCAAATATAATTCTAAACCGACAATTAAACCTCAATCAATGTTTAAATTGTTTGTCACAAATACAAACCCAATAAAATTAACCGAAGTATTTAAACTTCGGGTCGTCTCTCAAGGAATTGCAGGGAAGTATACTTATAATTGGTTATGGAAAAGTATTTTTGGAGTTTTTTGTGATAAGAGACAAGTAATGTAAATGATAAGGAAATAAAATAACAACTAAGAAAAGTCCTAGCAAGGATTGAGAATTGGAATTCCTATTCTCATTATCATCATCAATTGTGATGGTAATTGCCTTTTGCTTTTACTTAGTTAACCTCTAACAATGAAGAAAAGTCAAGTGAGCAAAATCAACTTAAGTTTACAAGTCCTAATCAAAGACTAGATTTAGTGAAGTCTAAGCCAACCAGCAAGTCTCAATCACTAATCAACAAAAGAATTTTGATAACTCAAGAGTCTCTAATTGATCAATCCAAGTTAAGAACATAAAAATCTAATTTAAAATCCAACCAAGCATTTTATCAAACACTTGGAAGGCATAGAATAAAAACTTAGAAAACTAACAAGACATAGCAAAATCTAAGACCAACGATTGCATTAGGAAACAATAATAACAAATGGAGAAAGAAGCAATCATAAACATGAAAACATAACTTGCATTAATAAGGAGTAAAGGAAATAAGAAGAATTCATAAACTAAATTGGCAACATAAAAGAATCAATGATAGAAGTAGACAAACCAAAGTACTAGAACAAATAAAAGTATAAGAAAACTAAATAAAAGTAAGGTAGAAATCTGAATTTGAGAAAAACTAAACCTAAAAATACTAAAACCTACTCTAGAAAACTACATCTAAACCTAACTAATGTGAATGAAAGTATGAATGAATGAATCCTCCTTCCAGCTCCACTCTGCAGCCTCTAATCAGTATTTTCGGGCTTGAAACTGGGTCCAAAGCAGCCCAGAAATCGCCCCCAGCGTCTTCTGTTTAATGTAGCACGTGACTCTCTGTCACGCGTACGCGTCAGCCACGCGTACACGTCGCTGGTCTTTTTCACTGGCCACGCGTAGGCGTCAGCCACGCGTGCGCGTCGTGTGTCTACTGCACCAGTCACACGTACGCATCGTCCATGCGTGCGCGTCGCTACCAGATTCTGAAATACTTGATTTCTTGTGTTCCTTCCACTTTTGCATGCTTCTTTTCTATTCTCTAAGCCATTCCTGCCCTATAAACCCTGAAAACACTTAACAAACATATCATAGCATCGAATGGTAATAAGAGAAGATTAAAATTAGCGAATTTAAGGCAAAAAAAGCATGTTTTCAATCATAGTACAAAATTAGGAAAGAAAAATATAAAACATGCAAATTATATGAATAAGTGAGAATAATAAATAAAATCCGCTCAATTCAATACAAAATAAATCGTAAAATAGCGGCTTATCAACAACGCGATCATTGACAAAAAAATAAAAGTAATATTTTTATTATTAGTTTTTATGTAAAAACATTCAAAAAATTACACCATAAAGAACCATAAAGAGTGACATTAAGTCAACAAAATTAACTAGCACATACTTCAAAAAAATTAGTCAATTAACTAGCACATAATTGCCGTGGCTCATTAAGCCAGGTGTCGTCCTCACGTTATTTTAAAATAAAATAATGAAGAAGTAGATTGTTAAAGGTAAAGGTTATTCTATTATCTCTGTTTCTGCGTTGCTCCTTCTCTCTCCCTTCTAAGTTTCTCACTCTCTGTCTCTCCTCCTTTTCTCTCCTCCTTCCTTCATCGTGTCAGTGTATCAATCTCTCTAAGGATCTCCTTTTTCCCAGTAAAAGCCAGTAGAACCGGCTGCTTCAAACCCTAAACCCTGCCCCCTTTTCCATTTTCACTCTCAGGCACAGAACACATCGAAAGCCGAAACCCAACCCGCAAAATTCTAGGGTTTGTGTTTGCGGTTCCATAATGTCTCAGAACGGGAAGCTCATCCCCAATCTCGACTAGCACAGCACGAAGCTCCTCAACCTCACTGATCTTCAGCGCATCGATCCGTTCGTCGAGGAAATCCTCATCACCGCTGCACACGTCACCTTCTACGAGTTCAACATCGACCTCTCCCAATGGATTCGTTCCTTTATAATCTCCTTCGTTTCATCTATTCCATTCTCTATCTCTCTCTATCTAACGCTTTCTCTCTCTTCTTTCTGCGATTACCGTTTGCAGAGTCGCAAGGACGTCCAGGGATCCCTCTTCGTTGTCAAAAGGTCTACTTTTTGTTCTTTTTCCTTCATCATATCGCAACAATTCATGAATTCCACGATCCGATTGCTTTTTGTTTGATTTTCTCTGATTTAAACAAACCAAATGAACCAAATTCAATTTTCATTCCATTCATATTTGATGTGCACACAGAAATAAAAAGCATAGCTTGGATCTACTAAGTCATCAAGAACAGATGAAAAGATTCGGACATCACCTTAAACTATTGTTCAATGATAAGAAACCATCACAATCTCAGACAAAACAACTCTGCAGAGGTTTCTGTCAGGTAAACACTGATAAGATTTGTTCATTCTTAATGTTTTCAATATTATATATGTTGTTGGGTTTTTGTTTTAGGGGACTAAGTTTGTTTCTCCAAACCAAGATGATTTTGCTGTGATTTCACCAAGAATTAAACTCAGAGATGGGAGGCACCTGGCTTATCTTGAGAGAGGGGTTTCTAAGGATGTGGCAAAGTATAAGATCATCATTGTCCATGGTTTTGGAAGCTCCAAAGAGATGAACTTTCTCGCACCCCAAGTACAATTACTCATTCCCTTTCAACTTAAATAGAATAGTAGTACTATACAATTAAGATATTCATATGCTGAATAAGGTTACTCAACGTGTATATATACATATATACAGGAACTAATAGATGAACTAGGCATATATCTACTGCAATATGACCGAGCTGGGTATGGAGAAAGTGATCCAAATCCCAAACACTCGCTCAAAAGTGAAGCACTTGACATTCAAGAACTTGCTGATCAGTTAGAGTTAGGGCCACAGTTCTATGTCATTGGAGTCTTAATGGGTTCATATGCTACATGGAGTTGCCTTCAGTACTTACCCCACAGGTACAGAATTACAACCTTCCATATGGATATATAGATTGCAAGACAAAATAGTCTATTAGGATTTGTTTGATAAGAGGAAAATTGATAAGAGATTAATTGAGTATCCAGCTGGATTTTGATCTGAGATTGCATCGCAGTTAGGAAAACAGAAATGAGCTCAGAACGTCTACAAGAAAATTAAGTTAAATAATTTTTCTTCTTGCTTATATTTATATAAATTATATTTATAAATAATTTTTCTTATTGCTTATATTTTTCTTCGAATTTGTGTGCTCAGGTGAGAGAGTTAAGCATAGAGTGCGCTCGAGTTGGCGGAGTGGAGATTCCGAACAACAAGAGAATTGAGTTCTCGCTACAGTACATCCATGGAATCGGAAGGAGCAGAGCTCGCAAGATTCTCTGCGATATAAGCATGGACAACAAGGTCACTAAGGATCTCAGCGAAGAGGATCTCATCACTCTTAGAGATGAAGTCTCCAAATACGTCATTGAAGGCGATTTGGTTAGTTTCCTTTCGCTTAAACCATTCAATTAATTAAGAAGAAAGTTTAATTTATTGATGTGTTTATTGATTTTCTCAGAGGAGGTTTAATGCGCTGAATATAAGGAGATTGAAGGAGATTCAATGTTACAGAGGATAGGTAGATAGGTACGTTTACTGAAGAAGGCAAATGAAATAGCAGTGCTATGCGATGCCGAAGTCGCACTCATCATCTTCTCTACCAAAGGCAAGCTCTTCGAATATTCCAGCGATCCCTGGTTCGTACCTCTTCATTCTCTCCCTCTCTGACCCAATATCACCTTTACTTAATTTCAATGCTCATAACTATACATAATATGGATCTTGATTAATTAGTAAAATTTTAATTTCTGTGTGGAAATTACTTAATTAAGAACGCCACCGATTATGTGTTTTCATCTGTTTCACATTAAGAGTACTGTCCACATGCAGTAGTAGGAGTATATATGCTTTTACATTTCCTATTTCCTCTTATATATATGCTTTCTGTGTGTAACAAACTCTGCTTTATGCTTAATTAAATTTGATTAGCTTTCATATTCCTAATTAAGATAGTATTTTGTTGAACCAGATTGGGGTTGGGTGCTTATTAGAGAAGCTAATAAGGCTAATAATTTGAATTTCCTCATATAGAGCTGAAGCTTGCCGGACTTATTTTTCTTCTTGCTTATATTTATATAAATTATATTTAATTTGTTCTTTTTTTTGTGGTTTAGTAATGTTTTTTTTTTGAGATAATGCATATTTTAGAACGAGTGAAATGAGAAGAACCAGTTGATTGTAGAAAGAGAAAAAGCTTTTAGCTTTTTTTGAAGTTAAAGATTGGTTTCTGATATATATTTAGTGGTTCTAATATTTTATATGCTAAAGTTTTTGCTTCTTTTATGGGTTGTTATGTTAATATAATACATTGGAATGAGGAGTTGTGTTGAGACAATTTTGCTTCTTTTGGTTTTAATTTCTATTTATCTCTTACTTCTATTTAACAGCAGAGAAAGAAGAACAACTCGAGCATGGCACAAACGCTAGTGATGCCTATAGCTCCCTCTCTCGCCCTAATCTCAAACCCTAGACCTCTTTCCAGAGCCGTCTATTTCCCTGTTCTCAACCCTCCCAAGGTAACATAAAACAAACTCTACCTTACATTTTATAATGTGATTTCTTCGTGGATAAAGATGTATAAGAGAGCGATTGAGGAGGTTGTTGGTTTTGGTTCTCAAATTGCAAAACAGTTTTACTTAACATGGAAATGTGGTCAGAAAATTTTCAAGAAAGTTAAGGTAAAAATTTTTCCCTTTGACCTCTTTGTGTATAAACTGTGATAAATTGTGATCTCTTTGTTTATGGAGTTTATATTTCATTTCCAAATAATCCATTTAGTTTGTTGGATGTCTGAACTTCTTTGATTAATATTTTTGGATGAAATTTACTTTTATTGTCACATTGGACCTATAAAATGTGTATTTTTAACATGACATTGGACCTATAAAATGTGTATTTTTAACATGGTCTCTGACAGATAAAATTTGTAACTTTAATAAAAAAAACCAGATATTTATTTCTTTCAGTGATGATACTAAATCATTTTTTAATCTTTGGATTACTGATCCCATATTCCTTAATTTTGACTTTTATATTTTTCAATCTTAAAAGATATAATTTATGCACCTGAATGATAAAGTTATTTTGTTTTAAAATGTGGAAAAACCTATAAAATTCGATATGGTTCAATTTCAACTGTTGGCTTCCTCATTTGCTTCAGATTGGAGCTATTTATCTCTTATATTTCTCATTTTTCCACCATTTGGTTCGCACTGGAACTCTTAACTTTTATTTTTTAACTCTTAAATGATTAATTTTTATGCATTTATATTTAAAAAACTTCTGTACTAAAAAGTGGAAAATTTGATAAAAATCAATCCAATGCACTTTGTTTCTATTGAATCTGTAATCATCAAATATCTAACCTGTTCTGGTGAGCGAACATTTGGAATTAAAGAACTTCTGTTGTGTTCGGCCCACTTTTCCAGCCCCTCATCCGAGGTCTACCATTTCAGTCGCGAACTCGCCATAATGGTTTCCGCCGTGGCCTCCGCAATGCCTCTGGACACTGTTCTGAGGGGTCATTGGCGGCAAAAAACAGTAACGTTTGCCTTTAGGGCTTCTGTCACCACCCGCTCGCTTTGACTGGACCAGATTCCGATTCCGTTGGGCATATATCGGCATTTTTAGTAATTAAAGAATTGCTTCTTCCTCTTCATAGATGCTGTCAGTGTCACTGCAGCCGTTTACAGCATCCATCCACAGTGTTCTTAGAGAGATATCGCAGAGCAGCATTGACAAAATAGCCAGATTTAAAGAGAAACCTAAACTGAAAGGAGGAAAACAGAGTTGAAGGGCTAGGGTTTCAGAGTGAGAAAAACATCGAGAGAGAAGGAGAGTGTGTGTGTCTCAAGCAAAAGCAAGGGGATGGTAGAATGCAAAAAAGATCAAGAAGTAGAGAACTGGGTTTGAGAGTGAGAGTAACACCGTGAGAGAGAGAATGAGAAAATGAGAGAGAAAGAGAGTGTCACACAGAGGAGAGGAAAGGATCGAGGTCACAACACCGACGAAAATGATCCAGGCCAGAAAGAGAGAATAGCCAATCCAGGAGAGAATGAAGGGAATGAGGGGATTAGGGTTTTTGAGAGAGATAGAGAGAGGAGAGACAGTGTCAAATGGAAGACACTGTTCTCTATCTTTCATTTGACGATGTCTCTCCTCTCTCTATCTCTCTCAAAAATCCTAATCCCCTCATTCCCTTCGTTCTCTCTTGGATCGGCTATTCTCTCCTTCTGGCTTGGATCCTTTTCGTTGGTGTTGTGACCTCAATCCTTCCCTCTCCTTTGTGTCACACTCTCTTTCTCTCTCTCACGGTGTTGCTCTCACTCTCAAATCCAGTTCTCTGCTTCTCGATCCCTTTTTGCATTCTACCATCCCTTGCTTTTGCTTGAGACACCCACTCTCTCCTTCTCTCTCGATGTTTTTCTCACTCTGAAATCCTATCCCTTCAACTCCTTTTCCTCCCTTCAGTTCGGGTTTCTCTTCAAATCTGACTATTCTCTCAATGCTGCTCTGCGATATCTCTCTAAAAGCATTGTGGACGGATGCTGTAAACGGCTGCAGTGACACCGACAGCATCTATGAAGAGGAAGAGGCGATTTCTTTAATTACTCAAAATGCTGGTATATGCCCAGTGGAATCGGGATCTGGTCCAGTCAAAGTCGTGGGGAGTGGCGACGGAAGCCCTAAACGTTACTGTTTTTTGCCGTCAATGACCCCTCAGAATAGTGTCCGGAGGCATTGCGGAGGCCACGGCGGAAACCATTATAAGAGAGCGATTGAGGTGGTTGTTGGTTTTAGTTCTCAGCAATACAATTTTACTGCATATGGAAATGAGGTCAGAAAATTTTTAAGAAACTTAAGGTAAAAATTTTTCCCTTTGACCTCTTTGTGTATAAACTATGATAAATTGTGATCTCTTTGTGTATGGAGTTTATATTTCATTTCCAAATAATCCATTGAGTTTGTTGGATGTCTGAACTTCTTTGATTAATATTTTTGGATGAAATTTACTTTTATTGTCACATTGGACCTATAAAACGTGTATTTTTAAGATGGTATCTGACAGATAAAATTTTTAACTTTAATAAAAAAATCAGATATTTATTTTTTTCAGTGATGATACTAAATCATTTTTTTAATCTTTGGATTACTGATCCCATATTCCTTAATTTTGACTCTTATATTTCTCAATCTTAGAAGATATCATTTATGCACTTGAATGATAAAGTTCTTTTCTTTTAAAAAGTGGAAAAACATAAAATTCGATATGGTTCAATTTCAACTGTTGGCTTCCTCATTTTCTTCAGATTGGAGCTATTTATCTCTTATATTTCTCATTTTTCCACCATTTGGTTCGGACTGGATCTCTTAACTTTTATTATTTTAACTCTTAAATTATTAATTTTTATGCATTTATATTTAAAAAATCTGTACTAAAAAGTAGAAAATTCTATAAAAACCAATCCAATGCACTTTCTTTCTATTGAATCTGTAACCACCAAATATCTTTTCTTTGCCTTTTCATATTCTCCTTTTATATTAGTTACTTTTTTATTATTTCATTCGTTATTATTATTACTAAATGCCGTTTAACAAATTTCGATCTTATTTTGCCACAGTCATTTGACTAATCCTTGGCATGTTTGTGCATTTACTAAATGCCATTTTTTTAGTGTTCTCTTTTTAGGGACAAAAAAAAATAAAAATAAAAAACTAAGCATTATCTTATGGCATATGTAAATTTTTACTCTAATATAACTTTATTAAGATATTATTATAGCTTTTTTGCACTTTATCCACTTGGATGTGTTTATAAATAGATTCAGTTTCCCTTGGTTTAATCACAGCTGTCTAACTTCTTTCTACTTCCTTGGTGTTGTTAATTTAAAAAGTTTGTTAGTGTTTTAACAATTGTTAGTTTACTAATTCTCTTTGTCCCTTAACTTAGACGAGAACATACATACCAAAAATGAAAACATATTATTCTTTCAATAAAAAAATTACTACCTTGAATAATTTGAAAGCTAAATTTAATGCTGTATATCTGTCGCATTAGTACATAGTTCCATCCTTGACAATTTTTCTATGACTTTCTTCATTTTTCATTCTTTCAAACATGTTATTTAATACAAAGACATGGATATGTTGATCACTTGCTTTGTTTAACTCGTGTTGGTCTTTGAAATCTGTTAATAATTGAAATTTTGCTATTTACTACTTTATTTTTTTTATTCTACAAGGGCATGGATTCAAGAGAATTAGACAATCAATCATGGTGGTTTAGTTTTAATTTGTTCTTTGGATAGGACAATGCTTATTTAATGTGTTCTTACTTGAGTTGAATTTTCGTTTAACTTGTGTGTCACTCTAAAATATGCCAATGTTTGAGATGTTGTTCATTTGAAGGAAAACAGTTTTCAAAATTAGTAGAATCAGAACTTTAATAGAAATGCTGAGTTTTGCAAACTTTGCTTTATGAATCGAATGACGGAGTACAAGCTTGATTGTGCGAATTTCGTTCATGATTTATGATCTAGATTGGTTCAAGTCTGTGGTTAAAATGGTTAGAAAGAAAGTTTAGTAATATAAAGCTGAGCAAATGGGTCATGTATGATTTTAATCCTTACAATTTTATCAATCAAAAGGAAGCTATTGATGGAATATATAGTCAGTCAAAAAGTAATAGTTATATGAAGCAAACAAATCAGTCTTTTTTCTATCTAGCAAGTTATTTTGTTGCTTGAGCTTTTTCTAAGACCTCAAGGGTATTTTTAATTGTGGGGTAAATATGAAGTCAAAATTTTCATAGATAAACTTAATACATAAAATATACACTTTGGTCAAAAAATTTTTCTATACTACAGAGTGACACTTCTAAATAAATATCTTCATAAAACTTTGGTTGAAATTGTTAGAGCTTATTGAATACAAGTTGGATTGTATATTATGGAATCCTTGTGCTTCAACACTAACTAACTAACAACCATAGAGGATGAACTAAACTGTCTATAAAACGTCTAAAAAAAGTGTTACAAAGATTTTGGAAACTAATTCAAGGAATTCTACTTTGATTACAAATGTAAAAGCAAGATTAGAGCAAAATCTATCTGCATCTAAGCCTACAAATCTCAATCAATAGTTAGGACTAATGGTCTCCACAAACCATGCTACAAAACTTGAAGGATTTTCATTTCCTTGACAATTAATAGTACTCAATCCGATTAAATAAAATATCTTCTAGATATATTTTTTACTTTTTAATTAAAAATAGTTTTATGTTTTTCAAATAATCATTATTTTTTTTGAAATTCCTTTTTCATAACTTTGCTAAGTTTACAATTGAATTGATAATTCTTTTCTTTTTAAATCTTAAACAATAAATTTATTCAAAAAATATTTAATTTAATTATTCATCTATTTTTAAGTGTGTAATTTTCTCTCTAAAATCCTTTTCACATTTTTTTGTCCACTTATGATTTTTATTAGTCACATAAAATTTATCTGAAATTATAAATATTCAATCCATTTTATGTTATATTATTTTTTTTTGTTGATGCATCATATACAATTTTGAATATTTATTTTATAAAATCTATAATTTAGAAAAACATGGAATTATACGGTACAGAATAAGAAGATCTCCCACTCATGTTACATTTTTATCATTGATGAATTCTGCATATAACACCAATAAATTTTATTTCCTTTTCTCCCTTGACCCCATCTTCCATCTTCTGGCTTTTCTTTACAATTTTCTAGGCTCCTACACTTGGCTGTTTGCACCTCTTCCATTCCTTCCAATGGTAATGATTTCTTCCCAAACTTCATTATCCTGTATTTGTTTATCTTCAGAGTTTTTGGTTCCTGATTCTCCAAGTAATACAGATAATAGTAAATCATAGATTAATCCACCATCTTTTTTCGCATCTAACCACAATTTGGTGGCACCATGCCTGAAAAATATCTATAATTTTATCAGATTTTACCTAGTAAATTTCTCCTATACTTCAATACTAATACTACTTAGTCTCATTATTTGCTTAATTTCTGATTCTCCCTCAATTTTATATTTGGTATTTACGTATCTTTATTTAGTTTCTTATCTCACATGCTGTGGTAGTTCTCATTTACTGATTTTTGGAAATGACATACTCATTTAGTGCAATGACATGCTTTATAGTTTCTCAAGTAAAAGTTTATCCATAATAAAATCTGAATTTTCTGTATAATTTGTTCTGAGTTTTGGTATATTATTTCTACCTTTTATGTTCGGTTCAAAGATGCAGAACTTTTATTTCGTTATTTGTTCTCAGCTTTCCTGTGTTGTTTGTGGATTTTATTCTAGGATAAAAATGCTAAAATAATTCGAATAGCGTGAAAGTGTAGTCTGTGTGTTCAAATCAGTTTAATGAAAATTTAGTTTCTTCAATTAGTCACTTGAATTGGATATTACCTATTTAGTGAAAAAACAT
This sequence comes from Arachis hypogaea, assembly GCF_003086295.3. Taxonomy (NCBI): domain Eukaryota; kingdom Viridiplantae; phylum Streptophyta; class Magnoliopsida; order Fabales; family Fabaceae; genus Arachis; species Arachis hypogaea. The sequence continues at coordinate 76,873,161 of NC_092046.1, read as the reverse complement.
GGTCTAAAATTTCAGTTTTTTATATTTTCTCATTAAAAGGGTTGAATGTTCCTTTTTGTTTTTTGTCAAAAGTTTGGGTGTATACTTTGGATATTTAACTTGGAGTTAGAAAATCCTAAAAATTTTTCAAAATAATTAAACAATTGTGATTTTAACTTAATCAATTTGTGTGCACTTTCTTAAAAAAGTAGTTGAGTTCAACAAGTTGTATAAAAATTCCAACTACTAACCAAGCTTTATGTTCTAGACTATGTAGTTTATCCTTTTATATTGTATTTTGTGCCACATAATTTATGAAGTTAAACAATTTTTCTTAGAAATTGGATTGTGTTACATTATTTCTAAATTAGTGTGAGAAGAACAGATTTGTTTTCATGGTTAGAAAAAAGAAATTCACTCATATTTTGAAGCGATTTTTTGTAAATTTATTTAAAAATAAAGTTTTTTATCTTTTATAATTAGTAATTTTATGCTAACCATTTTTTTTCTTTTGCCAATGGCGATCAATTAAAAAAATAATAAAAAAATTTAATGATCAAATTTCGAATAATGTTTTTAAGAAAGATTGGAATAAATATATAAATTATTTGTTAGTTATTAGAAGATAGTGCATTTTTTTGTAAACCGGTACAATTTAAATTAAAAAAACTAATATACCATTTTTTTAAAAAGCAATTTTATCAAAAGAATTAAACTATTTAAGAGAAAAATAATAATTTATTACAATTTTAATTAGAAAACTAATATATTATTCTTTTAAAATCTATTTTATCAAAAGAATTAAACTATTTAAGAGACAAAAATAATAATTTATTCTCAATTAAATTTTTAATATGATTACATCAATGGTTGGTTTATGTACACTTTAAAAGACACTGGAGGAAGCAATTCTAGATGCAGTTTAATTTTCCAACCTCTTGGACAGTTATCCCATATATATAAAATACAATAATTCATAAAAATATATCACTTACCCAATAAAGTGAAACAGAGAGCACGGGTTGTGTGGTTTACTACAAAAAATTCTTATGAATTTTGCAACATTAGGATCCATGAATGGTGGCGGTGGTGGCTTGAATTGTGCCTTCAATTAAATTTGCACTTAATCTCATTTGCATTTTTAAAAATTAAATAGAATCAAATTAGGAAAGTAACTTATTATTTTTAACAAATTATATTTACTGTGGTCTTCTGAATATTTTAATGTTTATTCCATTTTTTATATGGTTAATACATATGTAAATTTTCAACTTGAAACTCCTAACATGTTTTGATCTTCAATCTTTCTTATTAATAGTGATAGTGTTGTGTTTGCATGTGAACAAGACACTATATGCTTCTAATTTTGTTGTTTATATTTATAAATTGTGTTTGCTGTCATGTGATTTATGAAGTTGAACAAGATACAGCGTACTTTGAAGAAGGAGGTCATTAATCAATTCTGAGAAATTCTCAAAGAAGGAGAGCTATATTCTATATCTCGATTCACGGTAGTTCCAAATATTGGTGCAGCAAAAATTGTAAAGCATCGATATAAGTTGCTTTTTCGGTTTGACACGAAGGTTATTCCAATTTTTGATGTTGAGTTTCCAGAGACTTCATATTCATTAGAGACTGTTGAAAGTGTTGTTCAGATGGGACAAGATTCAGTCTACTTGATCAGTATAATTATGATTTACTATCTTAAATGTACTCTAATCACAAATAAAATGGATATGTATGTTATAAATCATCATTGTATGTTAATCTCTTTCTGTTTGATGTGATCAGATGTCATGGGTTTCCTGATAAGTGTTCGTGACTATTCTGATGTTGAACTTGACGATGGGAAAAAGTTTAAATTAGTTCTCATCTAGTTGTATTCAAATGGGTTAGCATTTTATTTGATTGTTTATTGTTTATTGCGATTTTTAGTATCTGATTTGGATTTTTTCATTCTTTATATGTCCGTATTCATGGAGTCTACTAATAAACAAATTAGTTAGTACTTATGTTGAACATGTCATATTGTAGCTCTTATCTCACCTGTAATTTATTTGGAGATTTTTTAACAAAGATGCGGTTGGCTCTTATGAATGCTGTCTCGCAACTGCCAATCATTTTACTCCAATCTGTCAAGGTCAAGATTTATGAAGGTATTCTGAATTTTCTTTTAGAATTCATTGTTTCGTAAAGAATTTCAGCACTAAACATATGGCTTCAAATATTTAAGTTACACCTGATTTACATAAGTTTTATAAAAAATTAGTAGGTTATTATAATGTGTGAATAAAGTTAATGTTTTAATTAATGTCAATCTAATTATAAATGAATAGTCCCAAAATTAAAAATAAAGATAATGAAAAGATTAGAAGCTCTCGAGCATGTGATAAATATGATATTTTTAGTATAAACTCAGTCAAAAAAGAATTGTTAGAGAGGTTTATGCCCTTATTAATATACTATTGATAATAATATTTGATTTTATGACTTCAATTAGAATTATTTTCGGATGATAAAGTTTATTTTGATGTTATTTTTTTCACAGAAAAATAATATATTGATTTTATTATTTTTATTTTACCAATAATAGGGAAGGTTGTAGTTCAGAATGTAATAGATTGTACCAAAATCATGATCAATCCTGATATTCCAGAGGCTGTATGTTTTATTACTAGGTGAGCATCAATTTTTTCTTCTAATTGGTGTTATGTATTTTGTGTATATTGACATTAATGTTGGTATTTAGTAACTTTTTTTGTGACTATAAAATATGTAGATTGGATCCTTCAGAGTCATATTTCATTGACTCTATCACCCTTGGTAATGGATTTATTGTTGCTGATGTCGATGTTGATTTTGTCAATCTCTCTATGAATAGGAGTATTAAGGAATTAAGAGAAAATGATGCAGTTAGTAGAACTTAATTTGTCATTTTTAGGATTGTAAACTATGTGTAACTTTGCTTATTATAGTTGTCTTTCTTTGAAATTTTGTTTTTGTGTTTCTCATCATTGTAATTATTTCTAATTCAATATTTGTGATATAGGATGGTTTCTTCAATGTTGTTGCTAAGATTAAAAGTATATGCAACAATTTTGATTGGTGGTACTACTCATGTGTCTGTGGTTATCTTTTGGAGCTTTTTAGAAGTCATTTCAGTTGTTCCGAATGTGGAAGGAAAATAAAGAATGCTGTAAAGAAGTATGTCCGATTTACTTCTAAGAAATATCATATGTTATATAATTTATATGTGAAATTAGTTCATTGTTAAAATATCTTATAATTATTTTATGTCTTAATTTAGGTACAAGGTTTTAGTAGATGTTGAGGATGCTACTGGAAGTGCTAGATTTGTTTTGTATGACCGTCCTGCAGCGCTCTTATTCAGGAAAAAAGCTCATTGAGGTTCTTCGGGATCTTGATGCTGAGCACTCGGTATAGATATATATTTCATAATACCAAAACACATATTTTATACTTTTTCATTTATTAATGATATTTGGTCTTTTGAGTGACATTCATTTATTTTGGTTGACTTCATTTTTATTTTATACTTTTCTGGTTAATTGTAGGTTGTGTATGCAACCCCTTATCCACCATTCTTTAATGATGTAATTGGAAAGAAAGTTATGTTTAAAGTAGATCGGAAAAAAGTTGGAAATAGACCAAATGTTGGGACATTTAAAGTAGTCAACTGTTCTGATGATCATGTGATTGTTAACAAATTTAAGACAGATCCTGTTTCCAGTGTTAGTAGTTCCATTCCATACTTTACTTTGGACTTTGTGTACCGTGAATTGATCTTTTGTTCTTTCAAAGACATATAGTTACCATGCTTTTTTTGTTTTTCCTTTTTTATTTCTATCTTGATCAATTAACATTTTGTGTAGAGACTTCTCCCTCCAACTGTATTTTCACCGATTTATGAGGATGTCATTCAAAATTCGCAGCCTCATGATGAAATATCATCTCTTGGTAGTAGAATCTCAGTTACTTCTGACAACATGGAATCTATTGAAGTTGATATGGAGGCTTTGGGTGCTGCGTATAACCTTACAAAGCCGATACAAAATAGTTTAGATTGATTTTGTATAAATATAAATGATATTAAGCATGCTGTTTGGATTCAATTTAATTAATTTTCTCATGTTTCTTTCGTTTCTTTTGGATCATAAAATTCAACAAATTATAGGATCCTTGTGTTCTGTTGGCTGGTACAATTACATCTATCTCTAATGATAGGAATTGGTGGTACTCAGTTTGTTTGTGTGGTGAAAAAATAGATGCTGACCAATCTAAGCTCTTTTGTCACCTTTGCTTGACACATTGTTCTGATGGAGTTTTGAGGTTATCTTTTGAACTATGTTCATTTTTATTTATATATTTTTTAATTAGTAGATTTTTGGGTTAGTTTAGGACTTTTGGATTATTTTAAAATATCTTTACTGTTATTTTATTATTGTAAATACAAAGTAAAAGTTTATGTTAATCACGCTGGTGGTTGCAATGCATTAATTCTCCATGATGGAGATGTGCAACACTTAATGGGGAAAAAATGTTCTGAGGTTTTAAGAGATGATGACTCCTTTATCTTGGTTAACTTCTTCACGAGTTACTTCTGAACGAGATTAATTTATTATCTATTTGTTACATTGATGCGTATAATTTATCTAAAAATTGTGAACTATTCAGATATGGGTTTTGATAACAACTCTTTTATTTCATATGGTGCTATAAGTAATATTGAGAATCTGTATTTTTTCCAACTAATATTGAAATAAAATTAGTGAGGAGTTTATTCTTATCTGTGTTATTATACTCCACTTGAATTTTAGTTGGATATGTTTAACATTTAGTTGTTTACTGTTTGTAATCTAAAACTGATGAGTGAGTTGTTTCTCTTGGAATTGGTAATGTATTTAGGAGTTGGTTGTGTGTGTGTGTATTTTTTTTTGTTAGTGGTATTTTTATTTTTAAAAACTTTTATGTCTTGCAGGTCACATTCTTAACTTTATTAGAAAATAAGACATTTATTTTAATTTCATTTATGATGCTAAGTTAGTTTCTAATATTTGAATTATTGATGTTGTATTTTTTATTGGAGATTTAATTCAATAAATTAATAATGTTGATGTTCTGCTTTTTTTTTTCACCATGTTCTCTAGACTGGAACTCCTTATCTCTTATATTTTTACCTGTTAAATGATATATCTTTATTCATTTAATGTAAAAAAAATGTTGTGATTAAAAGTAAAAAATTCTGTAAAATTCTCTCTGATGTGATATCAATTGATGATTTCCTTAATTTGTGTCTTTAAGATACGTCATGTGTATTGTTACTACTCTTTAATTTGTTCTCTTTCTGTGTCTTTGATTTTTTGGGTTTGATATTCTATTCTTTTTTTTCTCTGTATATTCAGATACTGACTTCTCTATTCTTCTATTGTCAGAATGAAGAATTTCACTTGGATGCATCCGATTTTTTGTACAAATTGATAGAAAAAAAAATTGGTATTCATGGTTGATCCTCAGCCCGTTGAGAGTGACACAATATGCCCTGCGTATAATATTTTTAAAGTTTCTACACATGAGTTTATGTTAAAGCTGATTGAACGTGTTGAGAATCGTGCTTTGAATGCGGTTAGTTTAGTTTTCTCTATTGACTTCCAAGATATTTTTTAATAAGTGTTTGTTCACTTTTTTAGTATTATGCGTAACAATGATATTGTCTTCTCTATCAAAACATGTATAATTAGTGTGCTATTGTTTCGGCCTCAAATGTGGCTTCTATTGAAGACCATGTTTCACATATTTCTGGTTCAGTATTACCTGCTGTAAGTTTTCATCTCTATGTTGTATTTCCGACCATTTTTCCTTGATATCGTGTTTTTGTAGAACTGGTTTTTTATTGCTTAAGTATTTCGTCTTTAATTAAATTTCAGTAAATTTAACAAATTTCATTTTTGTTGTCTAATTTCTTAGCACAAATCTGTTCGTGTGGTGAATGAAATTGTTTGCAACAAGAGATTGGCATCCCCATACCGTGATGTACCAAGATCTACAAAGCAAAAACTTGAAGATACCTTTTCTAGGCGTATAGATGAAACTTGGAATGATAATGAGGAGGCATCATCATCTATGAATATTTAGGATCAGATTCAGTTGTTGCTAATGTGATTTGCCTAGAATGTTTAGTTACAATGTGTGATTTAGTTTCTTTGTGTTAAAGATATGGTGTTGTAGTTTTCTTGAATTGGGTTGTTGTGAGTTGGTTGGACTTAGACATTCTGTTAATATTTTACTTGCTGAAGTTCTAAATTCAAATGTTTCCTTTTATTTGAGTAACCTACAATTTCAGTTGTAACTTTATTAGTAAATAGTGGAGTTTGTGTTCTAATTAAGAATTTTTAGTATATTACTTGCGAAATTGATGCATGTATTTCTAACAGGTGGTTTGGGAGAAGTAGTTCTCCCAAAGAATTAAGGTAAATATTTTGTCCTTTTCCTTTGGTCTTATATCTACTACTTGTATAATTGCCGTGGCTCATTAAGCCAAGTGTCGCCCTCACGTTATTTTGAAATAAAATAATGAAGAAGTAGATTGTTAAAGGTATAGGTTATTCTATTCTCTCTGTTTCTGCGTTGCTCCTTCTCTCTCCCTTCTAAGTTTCTCACTCTCTGTCTCTCCTCCTTCTCTCTCCTCCTTCCTTCATCGTGTCAGTGTATCAATCTCTCTATTTATCTTCTTAATTATGTTGTTTATATTTTTAAGTTGTATTTGTTGTTCCATAATTTATGAAGTTGAATAAGATACAATGTTTTGAAAGAGAATTTCTATAGCCAATTCTAAGATGTGTTCATCAAAATTAATGTTTTGAAAAGCAATGATACTTATACAAACAATGAAGAGTTAGAAAAAATACTTATGTATTGAGTGGTTATAGAGTAAATAAATTTGTTACATTTAGTTAAAAATCGAATAACAAAAGTACTTTTTATTAACGTAAAAAGTGACAATCCAAGAACACTGAAAAAACAAATCCAAAAGAAGGAACAGAAATTTTCAACCCATGCGTTGCACGGGTCTTCTGCTAGTATATATATATACGGATGTTTCAATCTAAATGATTATATATAATGTTCAAAGTCTAGTATGAATATTATAATTTTTATTATATATGTCAAATAATGTCTTTACTAGTTTTCAAAATTGTCCTTTAATTTTCATTAATATTTTTGGCTTTTAATTGTAAAATTTTTATTTATATTTTTAAAAATTACATTGAAAATTATTTATTTGATTTCATAATAAATGATCTTTTAAATTTGAATAATTTATTAAAAATTAATATAATAAATATCATAACAATAAAAAATTAATATGAAAAAAAAATTATATACAAAATCCTTTTAGGATAAATAGGTCCTTAACAAATAAGTTCCTAGCCAATTTGACGTTAAAACAATGTCGTTTTGTTAGAGTGAATAGGGACAAATAGGCCCCTAACCAATTTGGCAGTGACTACATTACACTTAACTTACCAACTTATCACCCAAACGTGCCACTTAAGCAATTTTCATTACGAGTTAATGGCATAAATGACGGAAAAATTGTGTTGTCCTATTGCGTTAAGGGATCGGGACCGAATTGGGCTCTTTTTTGTTATCAGGAAATACTTTGTCCTTCGAGATAATAGTTAAGAACTGGGTTGGATATTCACTCTTTTTTAAATAACGTGAATATGGAGTTGTTATTGTTAGAGTATAATCAGGATCAATTAAGATCAGTTAGCATTAATTATATTTATTTACCATATCTGTATATTTATTATAGGATATTACACTTTTATTACTTTGATTCTTCTAGCACCTATATATATCCTTATATATTGTATCACTCTCAACACACTAAATAATACACAAATACTTTTTTTAGATTATTCTCTTTGTTTCTAACCATTATATAATCTAGGAATGTCATTATTTTGGGATAATTTCATGGATTTTAAGCCAATCCAACTAGAAAATTATGGGTTGGGTTGAAATCATGGATTGATTTGATTTCGAAATTAAAAATCATCAATCTATGTAATTCACCCAACTCACCTAATCTAAAAAAAAAATGAACAGTAATATACTAATATTAAAAAACATTCAAAAATACTATGCGGAGAAAAAAAACCAGCCATTAAATTGTTTATCATGTCATTACAGAAAAAAATGTTGAACATCGTCGAATTTATTGGTGAATTTAGCAAGGGTCGTTATTGGCAGATTTAGTAGCATATTTTTCGACAGTTACAAGTGTAAATTTATCCCCATAAAAACTTGCCAACGGAGTTTATTTTATCCCCAAAAGGGACGAGAAAATTTATTTTCTAAGCGCCAATTTTATTGAGAAATTTACCGTAAAAAATTTTTATGGTAATGTGAATTAATGAAACATGGCGTTTTGAACAACTACTAGCACATTACCGTCAGATTTATCTGCTAGTAAAACTGACGGAAAAATTGAATAAAATTCTAATTTAAAAATTCTTTCCCCTCACTTCTACAATTTCGCCCTCTCCTCTCTCATTCTCTCTCACCTTGATTCTCCCTTTCCTCTCCCTTTCTCACCAGAGATCCAGGCTTCGCTGTCACTGCTGCCTCATGGGTTTCTGTTGCTGCTGGGTTCCGTGGGTTGTCGTCGCTGTCTCGGGTTCCATCATCGTCGCTGCTTCCTCATGGGTCATCGTCGCTGCTAGGGATAACAATGGGTCACCATGGGTGGGGACCCCTCCTTCGACCCCGTCCCAGTTTAGTAAAATGCCCCCGTCCCCGCCCCATCCTTCTACGGGTATCGATTTATTTCTCTCCGCGGGTATCTATAGATAATTGTATATTATTAAGTTTTAATTTTTTTAAAAAAATTAATACAACCATAATAAAATCTTATATAATTCAACCAAAGATATCAAATTAAACACAATTCAAACACAAATTTAACATAATAATATATACATAAAATTTTTAACATATAAATTAAAATAAAATGAATTAGAGTTACTTACATAACTTATATATAAATTTAAGTAAATTTTCTTTTTTGAGAATTTTGCGGATCCTCTGAAACAGGTACCTCAATCCCGTCCCATCCCATTTATTCGTGAGGATGGGTTACCATTTCTGTATGGATTTTGCGGGTCCCTGTTAGCCTTCCTGTTGCTGCCTCGGGTTCCTTTTCCAGGTGAGTGTGAATCCTCCCCATTATTCAATTTGTCAATTTTTAAATTTAGTGTTTCTTTTAATTTTCTTCAATTATATAATATATATATTATTAATTTTGTATTTAATTTTTATTTTAAAATGTAAATTTTTTTTTAAAAATTTTTATTTTAAATTTTTTGTAATTTACTGGTTAGGATATTTGGTTTTAAAATTTAAGTTAAAAATTTGTAATTTTTTGAAAATTTGTGTTTAAAATTCGTTCTTTTATTTAGATTTATTAAGGTTAAGTCAAATAATTTAGGTTGTCAGAGTTAACTTTGTTTAGCAATTAGATTATTTTAGGTAAATTAAATTTTGTAGTTTAAAGTAATATTTTTTTACCAATTATGTTCATTAGATTACTCAAGTTAAATGACTTTTTGAATTAGTTTTACCTAATGAATTTAATAAGTTGTCTTTTTTTATTAGTATTGTTATTTTCTTTAAGATCCATTGGAGTTTACTTTTTTCGTAGTTTCTGTAGTTATATTTCATGGATTGTTCATCCAGTGCTCACGTTAGTTCTCTATCTCTGAATATAATGAATTATTTAAGTTTTATGTCGAGCTTATTTTTCCTAGCATAGAGTTTTAGGATAGAAGTGAGAGAAAGTTGCCTAGTGGCACCTTCTCGAAACTCTTGTTTGCTGAAAAATTGTGGAGTAATAAGGAATTGCGCACTAGAACGGCTAAGAATTGATGTTTGCTTAAATGTGTGCTTGTTTGAATTAATGCTTCCAACTATTTCCTATGTGAAAATTTGATAAAATTTTTTAGTTGAGGTATTTGAATTAAGAAAAATTTTGCCGAATTTTCTTTAAAACCCTTGTTTGGTTTGTAAAAAAAAAATAAATATTAAATTTGGAGGAGGCTTCTAATTATATATGAAACTTTGTCAAAATTTTTAAAAAATTTAAATATAATTGAATGACAAAATTAAAAACAAAAGGCTTTTTGACAATGAATGAATAATAATCATGAAATACAAAAACAAAAGATATGACAAAAAATCTAAATTTAATTTGTTTTATCTATAAATTGTTAAAATCTCTTTCTTTGCAGACATAGCACAGCAAAAATGAAAGACATTGAAAATTTTAAATCAGATGTGAAGTTCATATATTAGTTCAAATTTGATTTAAACTACTAAAGATAAGAAGCCTAATTAGAATCAAATTTGTAATTAGTTTTGATATGTTTCATAATGTAGCTCTTTCTACTTGACTTCTAGTATTTTAAGTAGTTTTTAAATCTGAACTAATTTCAACTAACTTTGTGATGCACGGAAACTTGTCTCTCAACAAATTTTCCTTCGACAAGTATACCGAATTGTCGTCAAGTAAAAACTCACAATAGAGTGAGGTCGAATCCCACAGGGATTGATTGGTCAAGCAACTTTAATCAGAGGAATGTTCTAGTTGAGCTAAGCAGAAATTGAGTTGAGATTTGCAAAAAAGTAAATGGCGGGAAAGTAAATAACAGAAAATGTAATTGCTGGAAGTAAATGGCAGAATGTAGATGACAGAAAGTAAATTGTAGAATCTTAAACGGGGGTTGGAGAAATGAGCATAAAAGTAAATGGCAGAAAGTAAAGAGAATGGGTAAGATCAGAAATGGGGATTCATTGGGCTCAGGAGATGTTGTATTCTCCGGATCAAGTTCATTCTCATCTCTTCCTCAATCAATACATTCATTGATCTCCTTGGCAATCTCAAGTGATTGGATTCCAATTCCTTGGTAATTCAATCTCTCAAATCTTGATCAATAGCCAATTCCTTGGTCTAATTGCTCATGAGAAGAGATGAAGTATGGTCACTGATTATACCACATGTATTCCCAAATCAAAGTATTGGTAGGATTATATGTCACTATATCCATCCAAACCCCAATTTGGTCCAACATGAGAAAGCATTTCTAGCATGATCTCTTCATTCCTCTTCCAAGGTTCTGAAGAGATCCAAGTATGAATAGCTTCTTTTCCAAGACAACTACCCAATTGGATGAAGATTGAAAGCCTTCTAGTAAAATCAAGAGAAAATAAAGAAGAAGAATAATGAAAACTATTATTGATCCATCAAATTACAACAGATCTCCCTAACCCAATGAAAAAGGGGTTTAGTTGTTCATAGCTCTGGAAATGGAAGAAGATAAAGAAGAATGCATTATCCAATTAACTAGAAATTACAGAGAAAGTAAAATATACAGAGTGTAGTTCTCCCAAAATGCCCCTAAAGCCCCTACTAGTTCAAAACTACTCCTATATATACTACTCTTTTGATCTTCTAGTTGGCTCTTCAAGTCTTGGATATGGGCCTTCGATCTTGAGTTGAAGCAGTTACAATCTTCAGTGGGCTCAGCTTTGCTTGCAGAAAAAGTGTGAGTTAGCCATGGACGTTAGTTAGGACGTTAGTGGTGTTAATGTTAACTGAAAATGTGTCGAGAACGTTAGTGACAATCACCTTTTTCACTAACGTTCCAAACCAAAAACGATCCATGTTAACTTCAACGTTAGTGGCACTAACGTGACCACTAATGTTGCCTCTTGGTCCTTCACAAACATTATTGGCATTCACCTTTTCCAATAATGTTGCTAATTACCTCTTTTCCCCGCGTTAGAGTTCACGTTAGTATAACTAACGTGACCCTTAACGTGGGCATGCCTAAGCTTCGAGAGAGTTAGTGACACTTACCTTTGTCACTAATGCTCCAAACACCCCTCCTTCCCACGTTAGAGTTCACGTTAATTAGATTAACGTGGCCACTAACGTAGTGGTAATTGCCATCTCCAACGTTAGTGACAAAGGTGAGTGTCACTAACGTTGGCCTATCACTCCTTGCTCCACGTTACCCTTCACGTTAGTGGTCTTAACGTGACCACTAACGTGGGCAATGTTGGCCTAGTCTAACGTTAGTGACAAAGATGAGTGTCACTAACATTGGCAATTTCTTCCTCCTCCCACGTTAGAGTTCACGTTAATTAGATTAACGTGGCTTTTAACGTGGCTTATGTATGGCCTTTTGGAACGTTAGTGGTGTTCACTTTTACCACTAACGTTGGAGCTCCTCTTTTCTTTCCACGTTAGCTCCCACGTTAATGTAACTAACGTGGCAATTAACGTGGGCTATGATGGCTTTCAAAGGCGTTATTGGCGATCACTTTTCTCATTAACGCCACAAGCTTATGGCCATTCCACGTTAGTGGTCACGTTAATTAGACTAACGTGGCTACTAACGTGGCTCTTCCTTGCTTCCTTTGTCCTGAAATCAAGCAAATAAAGTGCATCAAAGCTCTATTCCAAGTCATGAGATCATGCATTATCCAATTTGTCATTCAATTCATGCATAATTCTCATGAAATCATGTAAAGTTCACAATGTTTGCTTGAATCAAGATGTAAGTGTATTTCTACTCAAAACTTGCTTATTTACTAAGAAAATGCATGAAACTACCCGAAAACAGTAAAGAAAAGGTCAGTGAAACTGGCCAAAATGCCCTGGCATCACAACGCTAAACTTAAAGCTTGCTTGTCCCTAAGCAAGTACTGAAACATCAGAATGATAAATGAAAGAACGAGAGAAACAAGTTCTTATTATAGAAGTAAAGCTCTTGGTTTATGGGGTTTCATGCATAGCAATTTAGGTTCATTCCTTTACTGGTTTCCAGGTCCTTATCATGCTCTTGAATACTTGCTTGATTGCATCCTATGAGATCCTTATTCTTTGATCCTCCCTTTTTTTCTCAGGGTTTATTGCATCCTTAGGCTAAGTGCTCTGTGAAGGGGCAACTCTTTAACGTAAGCTTTCAGCCAACACTCCCGAACTAGTTGGTTCAAGGTGCTAGGTGTTGAAACACCCCTAAGGACTTACTCCCTCAAGTCTCTATCCCCCATACATGCACACCACAGGCACATGGTTTGTTATTTTCTTTCTTTGAGGCCTTGGTGTCCAGCACCTCTTTGGGTTACTAAATGTTCTGTAGCAAAAGTTGCTCTTGATAGTGGACTTTCAACTGATAATCCCGGGTTAGTTAACCCAAGTTACCAAGTGATAAGGCACCACTGAGAGTTTAGTCATCCAAGCATATCCTTTGCACAGGAGCACCATAGACATATGCCTCAGTATTCAAACCCTTGGTGCCTAGCCTTATTTCTTATTATTTTTCTTTCTTTTTCAAACTCTTATTGTTCTTTCTCTTTTTCTTATTAGGATCTTGTTGTTTGGCTAGTCTCATAGGATGTGTTTCAAGCATGTAATTCAATACACATGAGTGCCCTCATACCTTATAGGTAATCCAACTTAGCTAATCTATTATCCCACCACAAACCTTGAGGACTTATTTCACCATATGAACCCTACTCTAGTTTCTTTCATAACATTCTCTTTTATTGAATTCAAAGGGCAAGCATACAAGTAAGTAGGATGAAAATAAAAACAGGTAACTTGGACCAGCACACATGTGTCAGAAGCAAAGAAAAAAAAACAAACATTAAATTCTAATGACTTAAACTAAAGAGTAACTATTAATCAGGGGCATATTCAGACTTCCAATTTGAGCATTTCCAAGCATATGGAATCAAGTAACAATACAACCTTTTGGTGGTGACTTCTAGCTATCCCTTTGTTGTCATCATCCATAGCTTTTGCATCCTTCTTCGCCTCCTTGGATGATGGTGCACTATTTTCCAGAGGATTGATTGAATTCCTGCAAAGTTATTGGAAGTTGTTTGTTCCCAAAGCACTTGAGAAATAGTTAACATGCATGTATGCTTGTGAATTTCTGAACTTAATTTGGTGTGTGAACACCAAACATAGTTCCTTGCCTAATGCAACAGATTGAATACATGCAGAGAAACTCATGTGCTTTTATTAATAAAACGACTATGAACTAGAAACTAAACTATTGTTAAGTGGTTTCCCTGATTGGTTGGGGCTAGCAACTTGCCATTGAAGAGGTGTAGTGTGATTCTAACTGAAATCTTTGGTGGGACACCAAACTTAGAATTACACATTCACTCTTGGATTGTTTTGGTGTGCAACACCAAACTTAGCTCCTCACAATACAGGGAAAACTACTTGTAACTTTTATTGAAATGATCATGAAAATGAAACTACCTTAGGTTGGGTTGCCTCCCAATGAAGCGCTCTTTAAGCGTCGCTAGCTCGATGATTTCTCCATTAGTTGAGATGATATTTCATTTTGGGGTTTTCTCCCATGTTGCCCATGTAGTGTTTGAGCCTTTATCCGTTCACAGTGAAAGTCCTCTTTGAACTTTCCTCCATGATTTCTATGTGTCCATATGGCGAGACCTTTGTGACAAGAAAGGGTCCTGACCACCTTGATTTGAGTTTCCCAGGGAAAAGTCTCAATTTGGAGTTGTAGAGGAGCACCTGCTGTCCTTTTTCGAAGCTCCTGGGTGTCAGATTGAGGTCGTGTCTTCTCTTCGCCTTTTCTTTATAGATCTTGGCATTTTCATAGGCTGGAGATCTAAACTCCTCCATTTCTGCAGCTGCAAGACCCTTTTTTCACCAGCAGTAATGCTATCAAAATATAGTAGCTTGAGAGCCCAGAGGGCTTTGTGTTCCAGCTCCAATGGTAAATGACAGGCCTTTCCATACACCAGTTGATACGGGGACATCCCAATTGGTGTTTTAAATGCTGTATGCCTAAAGAGCATCATCTAGCTTCTTCGACCAGTCCTTTCTTGATGCTCCTACAGTCTTCTCTAGAATCCTTTTTAATTCTCTGTTAGATATCTCGGTTTGCTCACTTGTTTGGGGATGGTAGGGCATGGCAACCTTGTGTTTTACCCCATATCGTAGGAGAAGAGCTTCTAGTGGTCTGTTACAAAAATGGCTCTCTCCATCACTGATGAGGGCTCGTGGGACTCCGAACTGGCTAAAGATATTCTTTCTGAAGAAGTTCATGACCACCTTGTTATCATTTTTTGGGGTTGCAATAGCCTCTACCCACTTGGAAACGTAATCCACTACTACCAAGATATACTTGTTTGAATATGAGGTTGGGAATGGTCCCATGAAATTGATTCCCCACACATCAAACAGTTCCAGCTCTAAGATGAAATTCTGTGGCATCTCATTTCTTTTAGGTAGGTTTCCAGATCTTTGGCAGTCATTGCAGTTCTTTACTACTTCTTTGGCATCCTTGAAAAGGGTGGGCCAAAAGAATCCACTTTGTAACACCTTGGCTGCAGTTCTTTCCCCTCCAAAGTGGCCTCCATAGCATGAGCCATGGCAGTTCCATAGGACCTCTCGTCCCTCTTCTTCTGAAACACATCTTCTCAAGATTCCATCTGAACACTTCTTGAAGAGATATGGCTCATCCCAGACAAAATATTTAGCGTCATTGATGAGTTTTCTTTTTTGATATTTGTTGATCTCTGGCGGCAAAGCCCCAGTTGCCTTAAAATTGGCAATGTCTGCAAACCAGGGTGCTTTGTGAACCGTCATTAACTGCTCATCTGGGAAGAACTCATTTACACTTGTATCATGTGTTCCACCTTTATCATGAGGGATTCTGGATAGGTGATCTGCTACCTTGTTCTCTACTCCTTTCTTGTCTCTAATCTCAATATTGAATTCCTGCAACAACAAGATCCATCTTATCAGTCTTGGTTTTGATTCCTGCTTGGCAAACAAATATTTAAGTGCTGTGTGATCTGTGAAAACAATTACTTTGGCACCAATGAGGTATGATCTAAACTTGTCAAATGCAAAAACTATTGCCAGCAACTCCTTTTCAGTAGTGGTATAGTTTCTTTGAGTGTCATTGAGGACTTTGCTGGTATAGTATATCACATGGACCAAATTATCTTTCCTCTGTCCTAACACTACCCCAACTGCAAAATCAGATGCATCACACATCAATTCAAATGGTAAGTTCCAATCAGGTGGGGAAATGATAGGGGCGGAGGACAGCCTCTTTTTCAAGTTTTTGAATGCTAGCATGTACTTTTCATCAAAGATAAATGGTGTATCAGATACAAGGAGATTGCTTAAGGGCTTGGCTATCTTTGAAAAATCTTTAATAAACCTTCTGTAAAAGCCAGCATGCCCTAAAAAGCTTCTAATTGCCTTGACATCACTTGGTGGGGGTAATTTTTCAATGTGTTCCACCTTAGCTCCGTCTACCTCAATGCCTTGGTTAGAAACCTTATGGCCAAGGACTATTCCTCCTGTCACCATAAAGTGACATTTTTCCCAGTTCAAAACCAGATTGGTCTCTTGACATCTTTTTAATACCAAGGCAAGGTGATTTAGGCAATTAGGAAAGGAATCCCCGAATACTGAAAAGTCATCCATAAAGACTTCAATGAATTTCTCTATCATATTTGAGAAGATAGAAAGCATGCAGCGTTGGAAAGTTGCAGGTGCATTACATAGCCCAAATGGCATGCACCTGTAGGCAAACACTCCATATGGACAAGTGAATGAGGTTTTTTCTTGGTCTCTTGGATCAACCACTATTTAATTTTATCCTGAATAACTATTGAGAAAACAATAATATGCGTGTCCTACAAGTCTTTCCAGCATCTGATCCATGAATAGAAGGGGAAAATGATCTTTTCTTGTAGCTTCATTGAGTTTTCTATAGTCTATGCACATCCTCCATCCTGTGACGGTTCTTGTAGAGATGAGTTCGTTCTTCTCATTGGGGACTACAGTGATTCCCCCTTTCTTGGGGACCACTTGGACGGGGCTGACCCATGGGCTATCCGAAATTGGGTAGATTACCCCTCCTTGCCACAACTTCATGACTTCCTTTTGTACCACTTCTTTCATGACTGGATTTAGCCTCCTTTGGGGTTGGATGGAGGGTTTGGCATCATCTTCCAACAGTATCTTATGCATGCATATGGCCAAACTGATTCTCTTCAGGTCAGCGAGGGTCCATCCAATGACATCCTTATGCTTTTGTAATACTTGGAGTAGTTCCTCCTCTTGTTCTTGGCTGAGGGCTGAGTTTATGATCACTGGGTAACTTTCATTCTCTCCTAAATATGCATATTTGAGAATGGGCGACAGTGCTTTGAGTTCAAGTTTGGGTGCTTCTTTTATTTCATTCTCCTCTTCTAGTGTGCCCTGAACATGAACCTCCGCTGTTGCAGCCTCTTTGCTTAATGCTGATTCCTCTTCTGTTAACCCCTAAAGTTCTTCTTCTTCAAAAGTCTCTTGTACTGCATCTTCCAATGAATCCACCCTCATACATTCTCCCAATAGTTCTTGTGGGTAACTCATGGCCTTGAACACATTGAATATCATCTTCTCATTGTGTAGTCTCAGGGTAAGTTCACCTTTTTGGACATCAATGATAGCTCCAACAGTGGCTAAGAATGGTCTTCTCAGGATGATAGAAGCCTTGACTCCTTCCTTCATATTGAACACTACAAAGTCTGCTGGGAAGATAAAGTCTCCTACCTTCACTAGCAAGTCTTCTACTATGCTGTGAGGAAACTTGAATGATCGGTCTGCCAGTTGTAAGGCCATTTTTGTTGGTTTGGCCTCCTCAATCCTCATTTTTCTCATCATAGCTACGGACATCAGATTTATGCTGGCTCCTAAATCACATAGGGCCTTTTTCACTGTGATTTTCCCTATAATACAAGGAATCTGGAAGCTCCTAGGATCCTTCAATTTCTGGGGTAGTTTGTGCTGAATGATGGCACTACATTCTTCGGTTAGTATCACAGTCTCATTGTTCTTCCAGCTTCTCTTCTTGGTCATCAATTCCTTCAAGAACTTGGCATAGCGGCATTTGATCTATTGCTTCAGCAAAGGGTATGTTAATCTATAGTTTCTTGAAGATTTCTAAAAATCTTGAGAATTGGCTGTCATCCCCCTTCTTTTTCAATTGCTGAGGGTATGGAACTTTTGGAACATATGGCTTCAGCACTTCTCCTTTTTGATGTGAATTGGATGTGGGAACTTGGACTTCATCTTGTTCCTCTTCCTTTTCATTTGAGTCCTTCTCTTGTGGTTTCTTGGAAGTCTCCTTCAATTTCTTCCCACTTCTGAGGGTGATAGCCTGACACTCCTCCCTTGGGTTTGAATCACTGTTGTTGCATAGGTTATGGCTGGGAACTTGCTTAAATAGGTAGCCAATTTGTGTCTCAAGTTTCTTGATGGCAGCATCTTGATTCTGCATATTGGATCGCACTTTCTCTCAGAATATTTTACTGTCTTGAACTTCTTTGCATATACGTTCAAGTAGAGTCTCAATCCTTGAGAGTCTATCTTCGAATGATGGTGAGTTGAGATTGGAGGGATGAGAAGGGCCATTTTGGTTTTGATATGGATGTTGAGAGGTATTGTTAGGTGGGTGCTGATATGATCTCTGTATGGAATGTTGGTGAGCTGCAATGCTGTTGGGGTTGTGACGTCTCTGATCTTTTCCCCACCCAAAGTTCGGGTGGTTCCTCCAACCAGGATTATAAGTTTTGGAGTATGGATCATGGGTCTACCTAGGTGAGTTCCCAATGTAGTTGGCTTGTTCCTGATCACTCTCATCCTCTGTATTCACTCCTTCTTGAGCTGCTGATGAGGTGGTGACTGCTGCCACCTGGTTTCTTTCCATCTTCTTGGTAAAGTCAGCCAGCTGCTTGGTGATCATCTTGTTTTGAGCCAGCAGTGCATCCACGTTGTTCATCTCCATCACTCCTCTAGTATTGCCCCTTTCAGAAGCATAGAAGTAATCATTCTCAGCTACAGTCTCAATGACATCTATGGCTTCTTCAATGGTCTTCTTCTTACTCAGAGATCCCCCGGATGAGTGGTCTACTACCTTCTTTGATTCATAAGAAAGACCCTCATAGAAAATATGTAACTGCACCCATTCATTAAACATGTCTGGTGGGCACCTTCTTGTCAAGTCCTTAAACCTCTCCTATGCTTCATAGAGAGTTTCACCATCTTGTTGCCTGAAGGTTTGTACTTCAGCTCTCAACCTGTTAATTCTCTGAGGAGGGTAGAATCTCGCCAAGAATTTGTTCACCACATCTTCCCAGGTTGTTAAACTCTCCTTCGGGAAAGATTCCAGCCATTTAGATGCTTTGTCCTTGAGTGAAAAGGGGAACAAAAGTAATCTATAGGTGTCAGGATGAACACCATTCGACTTCACAGTATCACATATCCTTAGGAAGGTGGTGAGATGTTGATTGGGGTCTTCTTGGACACTTCCTCCGAATGAACAATTGTTCTGAACAAGGGTGATGAGCTGTGACTTTAGTTCAAAGTTATTGGCATGTATGGTTGGCTTTTGGATGCTACTTCTGCAATTTTCTGGGTTTGGATTGATATAAGAGCCTAGAACTCTTCTCTCTTGGCCAGCATGATTCACTGGACCTTCTCTGCCATGGTTGTGAGCCTCTTCTTCATGGTGGTTCTCCATATTCTCCTCCATGTCTAGTTCAAAATACTCTTCCTCCTCCTCAGCACCAATGACTCCCTTTTCTCTTGCTTCCCTTCTTAATCTAAGGAAGGTCCTCTCAGGTTCAGAATCAAAGGAAGTTGAAGCCCCATTTCTTCTACCTGTCATACAACCAACAAGGCAAAAAGCAAGAAAGAAATTGAATGGAGAAATTGCTCTTGTTAGGAATGCTGTTAGTGTGAGTGATGCAATATATCAAACAGTTAGTAGGTTAGTGAACTGAATTGAAAAAAAATGAAGATAACACCACAAACGGGTAAGGGGTAAAGGGAAGGAAATAACTAAAACTGAAAGTAAATCACTCAAATGAAATTAAATCAAACAAAGAAAAATACTCAATCTAGTTATCCACCAATTTAATCATTGTTGATACAAAATTAATCCCGGCAACGGCGCTATAAACTTGATGCACGGAAACTTGTCTCTTAACAAATTTCCCTTCGGCAAGTATAACGAATTGTCATCAAGTAAAAACTCACAATAGAATGAGATCGAATCCCACAGGGATTGATTGGTCAAGCAACTTTAATCAGAGGAATGTTCTAGTTGAGCTAAGCAGAAATTGAGTTGAGATTTGCAAAAAAGTAAATGGCAGGAAAGTAAATAACAGAAAATGTAATTGCTAGAAGTAAATGGCAGAATGTAGATGACGAAAAGTAAATTGCAGAATCTTAAACGGGGGTTGGAGAAATGAACATAAAAGTAAATGGCAGAAAGTAAAGAGAATCGGTAAGATCAGAAATGGGGGATTCATTGGGCTCAGGAGATGTTGTATTCTTCGGATCAAGTTCATTCTCATCTCTTCCTCAATCAATGCATTCATTGATCTCCTTGGCAATCTTAAGTGATTGGATTCCAATTCTTTGGTAATTCAATCTCTCAAATCTTGATCAATAGCCAATTCCTTGGTATAATTGCTCATGAGAAGAAATGAAGTATGGTCACTGATTATACCACATGTATTCCCAAATCAAAGTGTTGGTAGGATTATATGTCACTATATCCATCCAAACCCCAATTTGGTCCAACATGAGAAAGCATTTCTAGCATGATCTCTTCATTCCTAAGACAACTACCCAATTGGATGAATATTGAAAGCTTTCTAGTAAAATCAAGAGAAAAGAAAGAAAAAGAATAATGAAAACTATTATTGATCCATCAAATTACAACAAAGCTCCTTAACCCAATGAAAAAGGGGTTTAGTTGTTCATAGCTCTGGAAATAGAAGATAAAGAAGAATGCATTGTCCAATTAACTAGAAATTACAGAGAAAGTAAAATATACAGAGTGTAGTTCTCCCAAAATGCCCCTAAAGCCCCTACTAGTTCAAAACTACTCCTATATATACTACTCTTCTGATTTTCTAGTTGGCTCTTCAAGTCTTGGATATGGGCCTTCGATCTTGAGTTGAAGGAGTTACAATCTTCAGTGGGCTCAGCTTTGCTTGCAGAAAAAGTGTGAGTTAGGCATGGACGTTAGTTAGGACGTTAGTGGTGTTAACGTTAAGTGAAAATGTGGGTTCGAGAACGTTAGTGACGATCACCTTTTTCACTAACGTTCCAAACCAAAAACGATCCATGTTAACTTCAACGTTAGTGGCACTAACGTGACCACTAACGTTGCCTCTTGGTCCTTCGCAAACGTTATTGGCATTCACCTTTTCCAATAACATTGCTAATTACCTCTTTTCCCCGCGTTAGAGTTCACGTTAGTATAACTAACGTGACCCTTAACGTGGGCATGCCTAAGCTTCGAGAGCGTTAGTGACACTTACCTTTGTCACTAACGCTCCAAACGCCCCTCCTTCCCACGTTAGAGTTCACGTTAATTAGATTAACGTGGCCACTAACGTGGTAGTAATTGCCATCTCCAACGTTAGTGACAAAGGTGAGTGTCACTAACGTTGGCCTATCACTCCTTGCTCCATGTTACCCTTCACGTTAGTTGTCTTAACGTGACCACTAACGTGGGCAATGTTGGCCTAGTCCAACATTAGTAACAAAGGTGAGTGTCACTAACGTTGGCAATTTTTTCCTCCTCCCACGTTAGAGTTCACGTTAATTAGATTAACGTGGCTCTTAACGTGGCTTATGTATGGTCTTTTGGAACGTTAGTGGTGTTCACTTTTACCACTAACGTTGGAGCTCCTCTTTTCTTTCCACGTTAGCTCCCACGTTAATGTAACTAACGTGGCAACTAACGTGGGCTATGATGGCTTTCGAAGGCGTTATTGGCGATCACTTTTCTCATTAACGCCACAAGCTTATGCCCATTCCACGTTAGTGGTCACGTTAATTAGACTAACGTGGCTCTTCCTTGCTTCCTTTGTCCTGAAATCAAGCAAATAAAGTGCATCAAAGCTCTATTCCAAGTCATGAGATCATGCATTATCCAATTTGTCATTCAATTCATGCATAATTCTCATGAAATCATGTAAAGTTCACAATGTTTGCTTGAATCAAGATGTAAGTGTATTTCTACCCAAAACTTGCTTATTTACTAAGAAAATGCATGAAACTATCCTAAAACAGTAAAGAAAAGGTCAGTGAAACTGGCCAAAATGCCCTGGCATCACATTGTTATAAATAGTTTTGATTTAGAAAACTCTTCCTACTTTACTTTTTGAATATGAACTCCATTTAACCTTGTTAGAGGTGGTTTAGATTTAGAAAACTCTTCATATCTGCAAGCATTAGGATTTTATCTTGAGGTGTTTTTATTGTAGGATTTAAGTTGTAGGTTGTGATTTGGGTTGGGGCCACTGATTTTTGAAGTGTCTTTGAATTTTATCGAGTTTTGTTCCTACAGTCCTACTTAGTTGTTGCATTATTTGGGGCTAATCCTAAAAGTCTTTTGTTGTGAAAATTCTTTTGTGTTTATGATTTTGGGCACATATTTTTGCTATTATATTTTTTTTGGCTAGTGTTAATTAGTATGCTCTTTCAAGACATAATGACAAGTGTCACAAATTGGCCTCGTGGTTGGAGTAGAGAGAGAGGGTGTCTATTGCTACCCCTAGAACTTTTTAGTTATTGTCCTTTACTCTGACTACCCCTGGGACGTCACAGAAAATGGGTACATAGGATCAACCGTTCATCATCGTCCCTAACCCCAACTACGTAGCTCATTCTGCTGTGCCATCCCCACCACCAAGAAATTGTCCGGCTGCTTCACCAGAGTGGACTCCTCCACCACCTCCATCCGCTCAGCAGTCCACTACTTCGACGATGATGCCACCTCCAGCGATGGATACTGCAATGCCAGAATCCTCTCACGGATCTGATAAAACCCCAATTTTGTGGTTTATCTTGTGTTAAATTTAGGGGATTTTATCATCTTTTCTCACATTTATTCAATGAAATAGCATGTTTTGTGAATTTCTCCTAATTTGAGCTTAAGAGTAAAAATATGCTTTTTAAGCCTTTCAATTGCTAATTTTAATTCATTTTAATTCCATTCGATGTCTTGATATGTTTGTTAAGTGATTTCATGATTAGAAGGCAAATATTGAGTTGAAGGAATGAAGAAAAAGCATGCAAAAATGGAGAATTCATGAAGAAATGGGGATTTGCTGAACTGAAAGCCACGTGCACGCGTCACCCATGCGTATGCGTGAGAAGGAGATTCGCCAGTGACGCGCACGCGTGACCAGAGAATCATCTAGCGCCGCGCACGCGTCATTCACGCGCACACGTGATGTTGGTCACGTGACTCACTTAAAGGCAAAACACTGGGGGCGATTTATGAGCTCAAGGAGGCCCAAATCCAACTTATTTCTGATGCTTTTGAATCCAAGGATGGCAAGGGATTGTGGGGGAGGGGAGCAATTATAGTGTAGTTTTCATCATGTTATAGTTAGAATTCTAGAGAGAGAATCTCTCCCTTTTCTTTAGAATTTAGGGTAGTTTAGGTCAAATTCTCTTAGATCCAACTTTTAATTCTTGTTTTGATTTAGTTTTTCCTTTTAATTTTTTGTTGTTACATCTTTATTCTTCTTAGTTTTACTTGTCATTCCCTTTATTTTGCTCTCTTTTATGTTTGATGAACTCTTGTTGATTTCAATTTTCTTTCAATGTAATTTTATATTTCCTTGTCTCTTTATGTTCATCTTAGTTGCTATTGTTGATTTCTTGTTTGTGTTAGTTATGGGTTCCATTAATTCTTGCATTTTGTGATGTTTACTTTTATTGCACACTAGGTGTTTGTTAAAATGCTTTCTCTAGTTTTAGAGTAGTTTTCTTTACTCTTGGCCTATGCTAAGGAAATTAGGTGACCTTGAGTCATTGGGTCTCATTGATTTGGTGATTTGAGAACCCTTAGTGGTCAATTTGATAACCATTGACACTAGCCTACTACTAAGTCAATTAGTAGCTAGGTTAGGACTTATGGATTGATGTTGATCAAGCCTATTTGACGTACTTCAAGCCTTGAGGTAGATATTGTACGTATTTCAAGCATAGAAGTATACTAAATGGGTTGGTCCCTCATAATTGTCAATACATGATTTGTAGACAAGGATGGGTGATCTCAATTCCTATGCCTAGTCAAGAGTCCTTTCCCTTTCTTTATTAGTTCTTGTCATTTACTTTCTTGATTTTATATTTTCTTGTCAAATTGCAAATCAAACCCCCTTGCCCCTTCATAGCCAATAATTGATCACTTCATTGCAATTCCTTGTGAGACGACCCGAGGTTTGAATACTTCGGTTAATTCTTATTGGGGTTTGTATTTGTGACAACCAAAATATTTAAAATTTGATTGAGAATTATTAGTTGGTTTGGAACTATGCTTACAACGAAGAAATTCCTTTTTTATTGAGAGAAATTTCTTGACCGACAATAATTCTTATATCAAATTTTTGGCACCGTTGCTGGGGAATTGCAATGGTGTTATATTATTGGCTATTGTGAATATGTGAATATGTTTGTGTTTTTCTTGTTGGTTAGTTTTTGTTAGGTTTAGGACTTTATTGCTTATTTTTGTTAGCTTTTGTTTTTATTTGCTACTATGAATTCTCATCCCTTTGGCTGTGAGTTTGGCTCAAATTATGTTTTAGGAAATGAGAACTACATGACAACATGCATCAAGGATGGAACAATCAAAGATGGGAGGAGCCTCAAGGAATTAATCACTCTTCGTAGCAACAACCTTCGCCGATCTCTTTTAGGTATAATTCCACTCCTAATGCATATCAATCTAATGGATGTGGTGACCCTCATTGTGGTTGTCAACAACCACCACCATATGCCTATTAACCACCTCCTCAACATAATTTTGAACTACCATACTCACAAGCCCCATACTACCAAATACCTCCATATGACCCTAATCCTTACCCACCATACCAACCACCCTATGAGCCGTATGAACCATATATAGAGCCACCACAATTTCAACACAACTACTCCTAAGAACCACCTCCATATACACCATCTTCATACCCTTACCAAGATAGACCACCTTCCAATTATGAGCCCTTTTTCCCAAACAATGAATCCTCTCTTCCCACACCACCTCCCATAGATGAATCTCTCCATGCCTTCATGATAGAACAACAAAGAGATATTAGTTCTTACATCCAAAGGCAAGAGGAGACGCAAAAAGAGTTCAAGAAGCTAGAAGCCGTGATTGCTATCGTGGCGGAAGCCGTTAGCAACATGGTCTCCTCCCGCCTAAGCCTATACGATCAAGGCACTCCCATTGTTGAATGTAGATAGGCAATCAAGGAGCATAGTGAGGGAGTAAATTTGGAGCTTCAAGGTGAAGAAGAGGAGTTGAGGCAAGAATCGCAACAAGGGGAGGGAGTAGAGACAATTGAGCTGAAAGAAGTGGTTGAAGACCTAGGAGATGTTGGAAGTCCATGGGAATGTAGTATTAGAGAGCCCTCTTCCAAGAAGCTTGATATTGATATTGAGGAGGGTGTAGAACCTCCAAGGCATATCATGGTTGAAGACTTTGAAGAGGTTGATCATGAGATGGATTCAATCATTGATGAGTTTCTATATACAATTGAATCCTCTCCCATTGGGCTTGACATAGAGATTAAAGAAGAAGATACCTCACTTTCCATACCCTTGGCAAGCAATGAAGAAGAGATTGAATTGGAAGAAAGCTACCAAGAGGAGGAGGTTGAGCAAGAAGCAAACTCCATCATTGAAGATGATTCCACACCAACCAATGTGTCTTTTGGAATTGATGAACCTCCCTCATTGTGTTATGAAATTGCTGACAAGGAGGACCGTGCACAACTTCCGACACATGGTTTGAGCAATGAGAGGTGTATAGAAGAAGTTGGTGAGCAAGGAATTGAAATTGAAAAAGCTTGTCAAGAGGTAGAGGTAGTCAAGGAAGAGCACAAGGGAGTGGAACTTGCAAGATCATTGGGACCACTCCTTCCTAAGTTACCATCCAACACAACATTCAAGTGGGTAAATTCCTATCCCTAAAGTTTACTTTCTCACTTGAATATGGTTTGATTGAAATGGATGGTCAACTTAGAGCTCTTTGTGGATTGAAGAGTAAGAGGAAGTTGTGTTAGTGGTTGTCAATTTGATGTTAGGCTCATTAAGGTTGAACCCTCAAGGCATAGGTACCATGGTTGGAGGAATGCTAATTTGTATGGGTTTAGGAGGAGAAATTGGTACCCCAAGGAGAATTCTATGTGTTTCTCACCCAATTGAAATTGTGTTGATTAACTTGAAGATAGGCATAGAAATAAGATTTGGGATCTGGGAATATATGAAGATCAACTTTGGGAGCCCTTAGCTTGTGTGGAACTTCATCAAAGCTTGGTGCCATTGATTTTGAAGTTTGGAGCTTACTTGAAGACCAAGCATTGGTGGAAGTTTCAAGATGAATTCAAGCACAAACCACCTTGATAAGGAGCTTCCCAATTGTCCAACTTAAGGACAATAAATAAAAGTGCTAGGTGGGAGACACCCCACCATGGTAAACTCTTTCCATTCTCTTATATATATAATCAATGAATGAATTGAGTTGCCATTGTTAGGTAGTAAGTAGTTTTCTTCTTTGCATATTCTTATTTTAGTGTTTTGGTTGCTAGTTTGTTTGATTAGATTTATGCCTTAAGTTGTAGAGTAGTTGTTGTTGAATTGTGTTTTGCTTGAAGTGTAAGTTGTGTTTGTATTGTACTTGAAAATTTTTCAAAGACCAAAAAGATTTTTGTTAAATTTGAATTTTGGTTGATTTAGAATGCATATAGGTTAAGAGAGTGCTCTGTTTCTATTCCTTCTTCTATATATATATATATATATATATATATATATATATATATATATATATATATATATATATATATATATATATATATATATATATATATATTAAAAAAAAGGGTGCGCGCCACGCGTGAGCGTGGCCGACGCGCACGCGTCGTATGCTGATTTTGCAACTCCCAGTACAAAAACCAAAGAGTTGCGCTGGAGTTGTGTGTGTTTTGTGCGAAAAGCACACTTTAGCCTCATGCGTATGCGTAGCTGACGCGTACGCGTCCCCTCTGTTTTCTGCTTTCCACGCGCAGGCGTAGACGACGCGCACGCGTGAGATGACTTTCCTTGCTTCCCACGCGTACGCGTGGATGAAGCGTGCGTGTCACCTCCGCGCCTTGTTTCCCCTGTTTTTGCCCTGTTTTCTTTTCCCTTCTTCTCTTCTTTTCTTCTTCTTTCTTCTTTCTTCTTCTTTCCTTCTTCTCTCCTTCTTCTTTCCTTCTTCTTTCTTCTCTCATTTCTTCTTCTCTCTTCTTCCTTTCGTACTTGCTTCTTCTCCCTCTCTTCAAAATTTCATTTCTTATTTTTCTTATTTTCATCTTCTTTTATTTATTGCATTTGCATGCTTTCATTTATTGCATTTTAATTTTGTTTTTATAACTTGTTCTTATTTTCTTTTCTAAGTTTCTTATTTTAACATTGGTGTTGAATTCTCATACTCAAATATTGAGAATTTCTTGCATTGTTATGGTGCTTCGTGACTTGTTTAGCATTAATTGTAATATTTATTCCACACACAGACTAGTACTTTAGTCCTTCCTAACTCATTATTCTTTATTTTTGTACCTCAATATCATTGAGTTAGGATGGGACCAAATGCTCTCATGCTTATCACTAATCTTGTTTGTGTCAATTCTTGCTTGAACTTGATGCTTCCGAGTGCTCTTCATGCTTTGACTTTACTCTCGCATCCAGTGTTAGTGATATTCCCTTTGCTTACATTGCTTTCTCACTCACATGTTGTAGCTACCATGCAAGTGGAGAACCTTACTCTTATTTGGCATTAGCATCCGCCTATGTTCTATTTGCTTTGACATCTTTGTTGTAGGCTTAACTTCTTTCTTTTTCTCTCTTTTTAGGCTGGCCATCGAGAGGGAAAGGAAAAGCTTATTAGGGCAACAAACAAGTTCCTCCGCACGACCTTTTGAAGAAACTCATCAGTTGTAGCAACCCATCCACCTTTCTCTTCTTTGCATGCACCGAGGACGGTGCAAATTTCTAAGTGTGGGGAGGTCGTCCAACTAACCTCCGTAGGTAACCACTTCCATTTTCAACACTAATTCTTAATTTTCTTTGTTAGTTAATTGTTGTATTGCATGATAGGTTGCTTGTTAGTTAGAATT
This sequence comes from Arachis hypogaea, assembly GCF_003086295.3. Taxonomy (NCBI): domain Eukaryota; kingdom Viridiplantae; phylum Streptophyta; class Magnoliopsida; order Fabales; family Fabaceae; genus Arachis; species Arachis hypogaea. Next base: position 76,844,859 of record NC_092046.1, on the reverse strand, counting down.
TGTACATATTTTACCATTTTTTTATGTTAGGACTACTTGGTTAGGGTGATGATTTCTCTTCCAAAAAACTATTTTTAGGGCACCTTACCAATTAAAAATTTTTTTTATGTGAACTTGCTTGAAGAATTTATTTTAGAACATGATTTTTGAGTTAAGAACACATAAGCATGTGAGTTTTGAGCCTAAATTTCATGGTTATATTGACGTTGGGATTTTATGGTGGTAAAGAATTTTATAAAAATAGTCGCGTTGTAGATATAGATTCTAAACCAACAGAAATCCCTTCGTGCAAACGTTTTGGTTGTCACAAGTAACAAACCCCTTTAAAATTGATAACCGAGTATTTAAACCTCGGGTCGTCTTCTCAAGGAACTGCAGGGAAGTATGTTCTTATTATTGGTTATGGAGATTGTAAATTGGGGTTTTGAGAATGAGGAGTGAATAGTTTAATTAGCAATTAAAGTAAATGAAGAACAAGTAATTTAAATGGCAAGTAAAATAAATAAATGACTGTAAATAAACTTTTGGCAAGGTATGATAAATTAGAGGTCCTATCCTAGCTATCCTTATCAATGATGATGAGAATTGAATCTTAATTCCACTTTGTTAACCTTTACTAAGATAAAGGAAGGTCAAGGGATTAATTGGTTTGATCTTCGAATCCTAATTATTTCCTAAGAAAAGATTGGGATTATTGAAGTTCAATTTAATTAACAAAGATAACAATTATCAATCATGTTTGAGTTTGATAACTCCTGAGTTACTGATTTCTTAACCAAGACCAAAAGGGAGAAAAGTAAATCTACTGGAATAAAAATGCCTTCAGATGGGAATAACAATAATGTAAAAAAAAGAAAAGCAATAATAAACTGAAATACCTCAAATAACATTAATTCAAAAGAGTAATCTGTAACATGGAAGAATTCATAGATTAAATTGCAAAAGTAAATAAAAAGGAGTATTGAACCTGATAAAGAGATAATCCTGAAAGCGAATAAAATCCTAATTCTAAATCCTAATTCTAAAGAGAGAAGAAAGAGGAGAGAACCTCTCTCTCAACTAAATCTAAATCATGAAAACTAACTAAAGTGGAGACTCTCCTTGAACAGATGCATTCCCTCACTTCATAACCTCTGGTCTATGCCTTCTGGACTTGGATTTGGGCTAAAAAGGGCTTCAGAATTCGCTGGGAGCGTTTTCAGTAATTTCTGGTGCGTGGCCTCTGTCACGCGGTCGCGTCATTTGTAACACCCTAACCTTTAGCACGTCATGATCGTACCAAAAGTAAGGAGTTACTAACCTGTTCTCCTTATTTACTATTTAATATTGAGCCTTTAGGTCGATATTGCGTTTCAGTTTATAAGAAAATACCAGAAAATTATTTGTAGTAATTAAAATCACACAATTATTAATAATAGTAAATGCTATACAAATGAATTCAATATAAAACTCAAATACAATACCTATCCCTCTGGATAAAATAAAACTTAAAGCAACAAGGGCGAGGGAACTCTATAAAAATAACAGGAATCACAAGTTAATCTACTAGTCGTCTGCATCTTCTAACTGAATCTTCGAACCTGTGTCACTGAAAGGGTGGAAGATTTTGGGGGTGAGAACAAACCACACGTTCTCAGTAGGGAATGGGAATGCCGTAAAAGTAATGAATTTAATGCAAATAATTAACTTACTTAGTAAAACTATTTTGTTAACCCTTTGGAAATACTTTTATTTCTACTTTAGATAAATAATTACTTTTCTTTAAATTTCTAAACTCAAAACAAAACTTAAATATAAAACTAGTCACATTTTCTGTCTCTCAGGCACATAGTTAATCCTCAGTCAAAAGTAAACTCGTAATCACTTTAATACACTCACAAACAAATAGTGCAAGCAAGAGATTCAATTCAATGCACAAGCAAGTCACAACAAGACAAACAATACAATCACAAAGTAATAAAACAAGCAAGCGCAATCAAATGTAAATGTGCAAACAACATGATGCATGTCTATCCCTAACGCAGGCCATGAGCTCATGTGTCGGTTGCCTACCCGCTCCCGACATTACCCGGGCACAAGTCCCAGATATGGTTTTCCAGATGCATCAGTGTGCTTATAAGTCGTACGGCCAGGCCGCATCAGTGTGACTTTAAGTCGTACGGCTAGGCCGCATCAGTGTGACTTTCCAAATCAATAAGCGTACATCTGGAAAACAGTTCTCAGTGTGTGGGCGTCCCCACTTTACATTTGGCACTAAGGCCCAAACAATGTCACATCTGCTCTCCTGTGGCAGACACTTCATTAATTAATATATTCTTTAAATCCTTGTTCTCTGCTCTCCTATGGCAGAGATTCCTTTTCTTAATAAACCGAGCTCAAATCTTTACTTAAAACAAAATCTCTCCTTAAAAGATTGGGTTTAAAACATTATATTTTTCTTAATAAATCAAACTTTAAAATAGAATAAATCTTTTCTTAACTAAATATATTTTAAATAATTTAATTTTTCAAAACCAAATCTTTTAAAATAACTTTTCAAATAAAACCTCAGATTTTATAAAATTTTGGCAGCACTTCCCCTAAAACTCGGGCTTAGCCACCCTTTTCGAGTCCCAGCTGAACTATTTTCAACCTCTTTTCAATCAAGAAATCAAATACATATTCATCAAATTCAGTCATTCCAAACAATCTTAAATTATTTACAAATACCCACTAGACTTCCATGGTATTCATAGTTTAAAACAGTTAATTTCAAAATAAAATCCCATACCTCCGTACGAAATCAAAACAACAGAAGCTCCGAAGAAGCTTTCTGATCGAACTGCTGAAGGAAAAAGCATCAGAAATCGTCTGTGCTTCCTAAAACTCCAGTTAGCCGAACTCAAGGAGAAGAGGAGCTACGTCACCATCAACTTCTACCGGATCAAAAGTAACGTCAACGTGTAGAGAAAAAGGATACAAACATTTTTATCAGATTAAATTTTTTATTAGAGTTACAGATCGCAAGAAATCGAAATCGAAAATTTGAGTGGGGTTACAGTTCCTTCATGCAACATTCGGTCTCTGCTTTTCTTATTTTCTTTCTTCTGAGTTCGGTGAAGAAAGGAACAAGGAAATTATTCATTGAGTAATAAGTTTAGCTAATGAGGTGGCTGATGGTGCTTTATAATTAGAAAAGGGGATTTGCTTAGTAATAAGATTAGGTGTCATGGTTTAATTAAATGAAAGAGAACATGTGTCATCGTTATACATATATACATGTACATTAAGCCATGTTTCTTTTCCTTTTATTATCAAATGATTTCGTTGGAAACTTTCCTAATAATAATAATAATAATAATAATAATAATAATAATAATAATAAAAATTTATAAAAATTTATAAAAATTAATTTAAACTGTAACTATCAATATAGTTTCTGATAGATAATTCAAAATAATAGAATAAGTCATAATTAAATTAAATTTTATTCTTAAATTCAAAACATAAAATTTAATTTTAAAAATTTGGATTGTTATATTCTACCCACCTTACAAAAATTTTCGTCCTCGAAAATTGATATAAGATGGAAAAGATTCATATCAACTCAATTTTCAAAAATATCAAAGAAAAGAAATAGAGAGGTGTGGCATGTTTAGTTTGCAAATGTGAAAGAAACCATATCTGATGAAAGAAGTTTGAAACAAAAAGTCTTACGGCAAACAACCAAGGAAGAGATTCACATTAGCACGAATAAGGATTATGCGTTGAAACGGAGCTAACCCCTAAACTTAACTTCTAACGTTCCCAAACCACGCAATTTACGTTACTTATTACTTCTATTGCGTCTATGATAACCCGTTAGTACTCTCATATACATAAATCATTAGCATTAAGTTGGCCAGACTTATTACCATGAGGTATGCAATGATAAGCTAACAGCATTAATCACAGACAGTCATGCATCTCAAAACTCAAACTCTTGTCATTAGGACAAGTCCTATTACATGACAGACACTCAGAGTATGCAGTGAAGCATAATCAGTCCATTCCTAAGGCTCTAATAGGAACGAACTGCTCTGATACCATAATGTAACACCCTAACCTTTAGCACGTCATGATCGTACCAAAAGTAAGCAGTTACTAACTTGTTCTCCTTATTTACTATTTAATATTGAGCCTTTAGGTTGATATCGTGTTTCAGTTTATAAGAAAATACCAGAAAATTATTTGTAGTAATTAAAATCACACAATTATTAATAATAGTAAATGCTATACAAATGAATTCAATATAAAACTCAAATACAATACCTATCGCTCTGGATAAAATAAAACTTAAAGCAACAAGGGCGAGGGAACTCTATAAAAATAACAGGAATCACAAGTTAATCTACTAGTCGTCTGCATCTTCTAACTGAATCTTCGAACCTGTGTCACTGAAAGGGTGGAAGATTTTGGGGTGAGAACAAACCACACGTTCTCAGTAGGGAATGGGAATGCCGTAAAAGTAATGAATTTAATGCAAATAATTAACTTACTTAGTAAAACTATTTTGTTAACCCTTTGGAAATAATTTTATTTCTACTTTAGATAAATAATTACTTTTCTTTAAATTTCTAAACTCAAAACAAAACTTAAATATAAAACTAGTCACATTTTCTGTCTCTCAGGCACATAGTTAATCCTCAGTCAAAAGTCAACTCGTAATCAATTTAATACACTCACAAACAAATAGTGCAAGCAAGAGATTCAATTCAATGCACAAGCAAGTCACAACAAGACAAACAATACAATCACAAAGTAATAAAACAAGCAAGCGCAATCAAATGTAAATGTGCAAACAACATGATGCATGTCTATCCCTAACGCAGGCCATGAGCTCATGTGTCGGTTGCCTACCCGCTCCCGACATTACCCGGGAACAAGTCCCAGATATAGTTTTCCAGATGCATCAGTGTGCTTATAAGTCGTACGGCCAGGCCGCATCAGTGTGACTTTAAGTCGTACGGCTAGGCCACATCAGTGTGACTTTCCAAATCAATAAGCGTACATCTGGAAAACAGTTCTCAGTGTGTGAGCGTCTCCACTTTACATTTGGCACTAAGACCCAAACAATGTCACATCTGCTCTCCTGTGGCAGACACTTCATTAATTAATATATTCTTTAAATCCTTGTTCTTTGCTCTCCTATGGCAGAGATTCCTTTTCTTAATAAACCGAGCTCAAATCTTTACTTAAAACAAAATCTCTCCTTAAAAGATTGGGTTTAAAACATTATATTTTTCTTAATAAATCAAACTTTAAAATAGAATAAATCTTTTCTTAACTAAATATATTTTAAATAATTTAATTTTTCAAAACCAAATCTTTTAAAATAACTTTTCAAATAAAACCTCAGATTTTATAAAATTTTGGCAGCACTTCCCCTAAAACTCGGGCTTAGCCACCCTTTTCGAGTCCCAGCTGAACTATTTTCAACCTCTTTTCAATCAAGAAATCAAATACATATTCATCAAATTCAGTCATTCCAAACAATCTTAAATTATCTACAAATACCCACTAGACTTCCATGGCATTCAAAGTTTAAAACAGTTAATTTCAAAATAAAATTCCATACCTCCGTACGAAATCAAAACAACAGAAGCTCCGAAGAAGCTTTCTGATCGAGCTGCTGAAGGAAAAAGCATCAGAAATCGTCTGTGCTTCCTAAAACTCCAGTTAGCCGAACTTAAGGAGAAGAGGAGCTACGTCACCATCAACTTCTACCGGATCAAAAGTGACGTCAACGTGTAGAGAAAGAGGATACTAACATTTTTATCGGATTAGATTTTTTATTGGAGTTACGGATCGCAAGAAATCGAAATCGAAAATTTGAGTGGGGTTACAATTCCTTCGTGCAACATTCGGTCTCTGCTTTTCTTATTTTCTTTCTTCTGAGTTCGGTGAAGAAAGGAACAAGGAAATTATTCATTGAGTAATAAGTTTAGCTAATGAGATGGCTGATGGTGCTTTATAATTAGAAAAGGGGATTTGCTTAGTAATAAGATTAGGTGTCATGGTTTAATTAAATGAAAGAGAACATGTGTCATCGTTATACATATATACATGTACATTAAGCCATGTTTCTTTTCCTTTTATTATCAAATGATTTCGTTGGAAACTTTCCTAATAATAATAATAATAATAATAATAATAAAAATTTATAAAAATCAATTTAAACTGTAACTATCAATATAGTTTTTGATAGATAATTCAAAATAATAGAATAAGTCATAATTAAATTAAATTTTATTTTTAAATTTAAAACATAAAATTTAATTTTAAAAAATTCGGGTTGTTATATCATTCGGAGTTTTCCTTGTCACGCGGTCGCGTCAGTCATGCGACCGCGTCATATGTGTTCTGCTTAAGGCGTGCGGTCGCGTCAGTCATGTGGCCGCGTCGTTGCTTCTTCGCGCTTGGCATGCGTCCGCGTCGCCCATGCGATCGCGTGGATGCCAGTTTCTCTAAAAACTCCGTTTTGTGTTTTCCTTCCATTTTTGTATGTTTCCTTTCCATCCTTTAAGTCATTCCTGCCTTAGAAGATCTGAAACTACTCAACACACTAATCACGGCATCGAATGGAAATAAAGGTAATTAAAATAATTAATTTTAAAGTATAGGAAACATGTTTTTCACATACATCACATAATAAGGAAGGGAAAGTAAAACCATGCAATTAATATGAATAAGTGGGTGAAGGATTGAATAAATCACTCAAACTAAGCACAAAATATATCATAAAATATAGGTTTATCAACCTCCCCACACCTAAACAATAGCATGTCCTCATGCTAAGTTCAAGAGTAATGTTAGGTTGAAGTGGTGGAATGTCATGCAATGCAATCTAATCTAAATGCAACTACCTAAATGCATCATGCATCATGCAATTCTAATTTTTTATTCACTTGTATATAAAGCTTGCATGTAGTTGAACTAATTCACATTCTCAAGGAGTCATATATATATATATATATATAGCCAAACCTTAGATAATTGATAAAGTGCCTTTACAATTGAAATGGGAGAGAAAAATATTTTATAAACTTACAAGACAATTAATAATTTCAACAGAGATATATGTTAATGAGCTATTGAACCCTCACTGGATTTTATGTTTACTCTCTAGTCACTCAGTGTTTATTGGGTTAATCACTCTATTCTTATTTTTATCCTTACTTTCTATAACTTTGTTTTTCATCTAACCAATCAACAATTATAGAATATAGACATACCAAAAATCATGAGGTCTTTAGTTAAGGTTGTAATGGGGCCAAGGTAAAGGTAAGGATATATGTATAAGGCTAAGTGAGCTAATAAGTGAATCCTTAATTAGTCTAAGATCTCACCTAACACACATACTTTGTAAAGCAAAGCTTCTTTACCTATTTTCTCATATTTTTCCACTTTTGATGTCACATGCTCATGTTTCAATATTTATTATTTTTATCCCATGTGCATTGCTTTATTTCACGTTTGGTGAATCCTTTTGTGTCCCCTTTATTCAACTATTGAAAAATAATACTTTTTTTTAATACACATGGTAATTCAATTATTTTGATTTCACATGAGCATGCGTCCCAAAATTTTTATTTGAATTATTTTATTCTTTTCAACTTTTCTACCTTTTTGTTTTTATCATCCATGTTCTCAATAGGTATCCCATATGTAAATCATACACAATTTCTATCTTAAGCTAACCAAGGATTCAACTTGGGATTTTTATTTTGTTTTTCTGCTTAAGGCTAGTAATGTGGTTTATAGAAAAAAGGGATTTAAAGGCTCAAGGGGGCTAACAAGGGTGATGTGAAAGGTAGGTTATTTTGGGATAAGTGAGCTAAAATCAAATAATGGCCTCAATCACTCTCTTGGTATGTATTTCTATTCTATAATCGGACATATAGATTAAAACAAAGTAAAGAACATCAGAATAAAAAAGAAGGGTGGAACACACAGGAATAAAATATTATGGTTTGAATGTAACCATACAATTAAGCTCAAAACTCACAGGCTGTGTATTCTCTAGCTCAAAAATCATTTATCACTTATGTATGTCATGCAGGTTTAGTTAAAAATTCCCATTATTCTCAATGTAAAACTTAAGATGGCTTTAAAGTTCTAGTGTTTCTCCTTGATGAAATGTTGTTAACTAACTAACATGTAATGCTATATATACAAGGTGTGTGGATTGTTTCTATTATGTTCAAGTCCTAGTTTACTTCCTTTTTTATATTTTCAATTTAAACTAAGCTATCTTATGCTAAAAATGGGTAAACTATACTAATTAATCCACAATTTCTATAACTAATAAGTTAGAATTGCTACTAAACTAAATGGCTAAAATATGAACTAAAAATGCAACATAGAATAAATACATAAAAATAGCAATATATATAAGTGCTGAGAAAATAAAAATAAAAATAAAGAGAAAAATACAGAAAAGTAGCAAAATAAATAAAAGAGTATGTAGTAGTTCACCAAAAAAAAAGAACGCCAGAGATGGCGACCTCCCCACACTTAAAATGTAGCATCGTCCCCGATGCTCACTCAAGCAGGGTGTGAAGGGGTGTCATCACTGGAAGGGTGGGTAGCTGGGGTCTTTGTGGTGGTGGTCGGAGGATCAGCCTGCTGCAGAGGAGGTGCTGACTGAATGGGGATCTCTGGGTCTACAGCCTGAATCTGAGGCGGAGCCTCCTGATGTGATGCTGCCTGCTGGGTGCCTGCCTGCTCTGCCTCGCTCAGTGGATAGGTCTCTGCCTCGTGAGCATCCGCCTCCTCCTCAGATGCCTCGGATGGTGTGTCAGGCTCGGAGGGGATATCGCCAGATCGTATCAACAGCTTCAGGTGCTTATAGCGTCACTTGTTGCGACTCTCCATCTGGTCAAGCCATCGAAACAGGCGGTGCACTAGATGATAGATGGGCTCTGGGGCAGGTGGAGGTGCAGTGGTGGTGGCAGGGGTTGCTGTGGAAGAAGAGGGGTCGGCAGATGGTGTGGCTGTGTCAGCAGTAGCAGTGAGGAGTAGACGTCTGTAGCCCAAAACCAGAAAGTTCCTGCTGTGAGGGATAATCTTCTTGCATTCTGTAGTAGGTGGCTTCTCATCAGCATCCTCCCAAGGCACGTCAGCTCGACGGCCTAGCTGTGTAATCAAATAGGGAAAGGGAAGAGTACCTCGGACGTGGACCCTGGCCATGTGGTACCAGATAAAGCGTGGCAGGTACAGGTCCTTACCCTCCATCACACACCATAGGAGGGTGATCATAGCGGCTGGTATCTCAGTCTCGTGAGTACTCGGCATAATGAAGTTAATAAGTATCTGATGCCATAGCCGAGCCTCGTCATTCAGGTAAATCCGCTTGATTCCCTTTGGCATGGTGGTGTTCTGACCCATAATCCAAGGAACGGTCGGGTCAAGGGCTATCCGGGCCTTGACTGCATCCCAATCAAACGTCATGAAGCGCATATCTTCCTCAGCTTTCTGATAACCATCCAGTTGATCAGTTTTAGGCAGAAGCTTCAGAACATCTTCAATGGCCTCTTCAGTGACCAGAATCTGCTTTCCTCTAAGGTTCACTACATCTAGGGAGGTTTTGAAGTAATTGCAGTAGAATTCTCTAACCCAAGATGCATTGACCTCAGTCAGGTTTATCTCCAGGAAGAACCAGCCTCTTTGTTTGATTTGGTCAGAGGTGTATTGCTGGAGTTCTTCTGGGATCTTCAAAGTTCTCTCCAGGTATAGGTTCCTGGAGTTTGCAAACACCGGATACTTCAGCTCACAGTATCGTTTTGCAAACTTTATTGGATCAGTGGCAGGTATTAGCTGGTCGACCTTCTCATGCGGGGTAAAATTTTTCTCCCGTAAGGAGTCATCATGCATAATATCCATAATGGACATGGAGGATTCTCCTCTTTTTCGTTTGCCAGTAGTAGCCTTTTCTTTTCCTTTTCTCTGGCTGGCAGACATCCTGAAAAATAGAAAACCAGGATATAGTAAAAACAAGAAAACAAATAGGCAAATAATCAAAAGAAACACAAAGTGGCAAAGGAGCAAAAGGATAAGGAAAATGAGTTAAGTAAATGTGCATTAAGGATTGTATAGGAGTTAAAAGTCTGAAAAGTAAAATTAACAATCCAAAATGTATTAGAAATCATGTTAAATAGAAAAATTGACATCATGCCATGGTTAGAATGTTAAAAGAAAGTGAAAGAAAATCAGAAGAAAAGTTTTGAAAGGTTAGGTTGGTTAGAATTGAAAAAGAGTTTAGGAAGTTAACATTAGTGAGTTAGTAAAAAGTGGGTTAAAGTAAGTGGCATAATGAAAATATTTCAAGTAACACGTATTCACAGTTAGAAGCTATAAGTAACTCATATCCAAATAAGGAAAACAGGTTGATGATGATTCAAATAGATATAGAAATAGCAAAAATTGGAATCAAACATCAAAAATGCAAATTATGAACCAGGAAATCAAAAAGAATAAGAAAGCTTGCCCTGGCATTCATGAATTGTTTTGGTTAAATCTAAGGAAAGCACAGTTGAAAATGCCAAAATCAAGACATGAATGGAAACATTTTATAGAAATTTGGGCAGCATTCCGGCTAAAATTGGATTGTCCCGGAAAATAAACAACAACAGAATAGTTCATATGAATCAGAAATACAGCTGCAATTACATATAAGGAATAAGAACATGAAAAATCAGAGTAAAGAGCAGCATGAAACAAGAAATTACAGCATATGAACAAAACTAACATCACAGCAACAGCAGAATTGTGAAAATAATGAAACAAGAAACACGAACAGCGTAATTAAACAGACCTAAATCCACTAACCACATCCTAGGCTACCTAACAACCTAAAATCCACTACAACATGCATATCTAACTAGCCTAATGACGAGCATAAACAGAAAAATATGAATTAACTACGAAGGATAGAAGGGTTGTGTTTGTCAGAACCTGGTAGGCGTAAGAAAGAGAGTGGGGCAGAGAGGTGGCTGGGGATGACGGCGGTGGCGTCCGGCACGGCGGAAGAGGGTGGCGCGGCGGCGGTGGCTGCTGTTCGGAGGAAGGGAGGGAAAGGTAGGGGTAATGGGTGTAGGGGGTAATAGGGGAAGGAAGGGGGGCTGTGGTTGGTGCTGGGTAGTGGTGACGGGGCGGCGGCGGTGGGTGGTGGTTGCGCGGCGTGGGCAGTGGCAGTTAGAGGGGAAGAAGAAGAAAGAAGAAGAGAGAAGGGGGAAGGAGGAAGGGGGGTAGGTGGCGGCGGGGTCTGGGTGGTCGACGGCGTCTGGCGGTGGCGTGGTGGTGGTGTGGTGGTGGCTGGGTGGTGTGGTGGTGGTGGTGGCTGGTGTGGTGGTGACTGATAGGGTTCGCGTGACTGGGAGTTATAAATTTGAATCCACGCAATCGTGTGGGGAACGCGGTCACGTGGTTGGGCTGAAATGGTGGTTGACGCGATCGCGTGGGGCACGCGATCGCACGGAATGGGAAAAGAGTGAATGACGCGATCGCCTGGGGCATGCGATCGCGTCGCTGGAAATTGTGCTAAACGCACGAATCCAGCGTCGTTTCAGCGCAACTCTCTGTCTCTTTTTGGGGTGTTGTGCAATCCTATGCAACGCGATCGCGTCGCTCACGCTGTCGCGTGGGATTGAGGTTGTGCAAGTGACGTGATCGCATGGGCATTTTGTGCTAAACGCACAATGGCCGCACAATTCTAGCCTAACTTTCTGGACGTTGGATCTTTACGCCGATCTCCAGGTCACGCGGCCGCGTGAATGACGCGGTTGCGTGGGAAGTGTTTTTCGTAACTTGACGCGATCACATGAATGATGCGGTCGCGTCGCGCACCCTTTTTTTATGCAGGTATGCAATTATGCAGTATGCAGAATGCAATGATTAATATGAATGAGATGCAAAACTCCAGGTTCAATAAAATAAAACTTGAAAACAAATAAAACTAAATAAAAATTGAAAAAGGGACGATCATACCATGGTGGGTTGTCTCCCACCTAGCACTTTTAGTTAAAGTCCTTAAGTTGGACATTGGATGAGCTTCCTGTTATGGCGGCTTATGCTTAAATTCATCCATAAATCTCCACCAATGCTTGGAATGCCAATAGCCTCTGGGGTCCCAAATTAGGCATGTAAAGCTCTTGAACAGCTTCAAATAGATTCGCAGGCTCCCGGGGTGACGAATGTCAGCATAGATTCCAGGATCCCAAGCTTTGCTTTTAAATCTGCCTTCGTCTTGATCTATACTTTTCCATCTGGGCGGTTTAGAAATTAGATTCTCACCAGGATAACCAAACATTTTCCGAGATCCATCCGATTGATCATGGTGCCAATCTGTGCACTTCGAGTTGAAGCGTGGAACCTTATTAAACCTTGTGCACCAGCTCTGAGTACGAGCCATTTCCCTTTTACTCTTAAAGCTGCAGAGAGCTCTAAGCTGGCCATCTGTTTCAAGCAAACCATATTCAAGTGGAAAGATACAGTTAAAGGTTAAGGATTGTACCCACTTAAAACTTGTATTGGGTGGTAATGGCCTTGGGATAGGTGGTTCTAGTGGTTCTGTGAGTTCTACTCCCTTGTGCTCTTCTGTGAAATTCTCCACTTCCTTGCAAGATTCTTCAAATATATCCATGTCCTGATCAAAGCCATCTATGTCTTCCTCATCACTTAAGTCATAGACTGGAGGTTGAGAGAAATCTACCTCCGTATCATCTTCGTATTCACTTGGGAAAGATTCTTCGATCTCAGAGAATTCACTTGCGGATGCAAGTTCATTACTAGGAGAACTTGACTTGTGACTATCATCGTCAAGGAAATTTGCTTCTTGGGCTATTCTGTCTAGTTCTTCATGAAAGACTTGCTCTGGGGATTGCGCACAATCCTCCTTAGCATCAATTATAACATCCTGGACAGAATGCTCCACAACTTTGGATTCCCATGGAGGTTCATCGTCTCCTAAGTCTTCAACCAACTCTTCTTCTTCAATAATAACAGCTTCCTCTACTTGTTCCAGTACGAAACCATGCTCTGTCTTGTCTACTGGAGTTCCTAGTATCTCCTTCATACTACGCTCTTCGTTAGATTGTCTACATGGGGCTGTGGGAGGTCCTTGAATGTTCGAATGTCTAGAAGATAATTGACTTACTGCTTGCTCCAGTTGATGAAGGGTTGTTTGAAGTCGATTTACTGTTTCCTTGAGGCGAACCTCTGATTCTCGGGGTGATAGATTTGGATATGGCATAGGGGGAAGTGGTGGTGTTTGGGGGTGATTGGATTGGAACTGGGGTAAATGAGGATCATACGGTGGTGAATGGTGAAAAAAAGCTTGTGAGTGTGGTGGTTCAAAGTTACGTTGAGAGGATGGCCTATAAGCACAGGGTGGGGCTTTTTGGTAATTACAAGGTTGTCCACCATGTCTATTTGCTTGGTATGCAATGTAGAATGGTCTTTGTCCATGATATCTTGGAGGGTGTTGTTGCCTAAAGGGTTGATCAGATCCTCTTGGCTCCATCCATCTTTGGTTACTCTAACCTTGATGCATGTTCCTGTTATAACTTCCATTCCTTTCAATAACATTAGAACCAAACTCAAAGCGGAAGGGGTGAGAATTCATAGTATCTAAAAAGAAATAAAGAGGGGGAAAATAAAGACAAATAAACAAGTAAAAAAAAATATTTACAATAACCAATAATAAGGCACACGATTGCAGTTCCCCAGCAACGACGCCATTTTGACGTTGGGATTTTATGGTGGTAAAGAATTTTATAAAAATAGTCGCGTTGTAGATATAGATTCTAAACCAACAGAAATCCCTTCGTGCAAACGTTTTGGTTGTCACAAGTAACAAACCCCTTTAAAATTGATAACCGAGTATTTAAACCTCGGGTCGTCTTCTCAAGGAACTGCAGGGAAGTATGTTCTTATTATTGGTTATGGAGATTGTAAATTGGGGTTTTGAGAATGAGGAGTGAATAGTTTAACTAGCAATTAAAGTAAATGAAGAACAAGTAATTTAAATGGCAAGTAAAATAAATAAATGACTGTAAATAAACTTTTGGCAAGGTATGATAAATTAGAGGTCCTATCCTAGCTATCCTTATCAATGATGATGGGAATTGAATCTTAATTCCACTTTGTTAACCTTTACTAAGATAAAGGAAGGTCAAGGGATTAATTGGTTTGATCTTCGAATCCTAATTATTTCCTAAGAAAAGATTGGGATTATTGAAGTTCAATTTAATTAACAAAGATAACAATTATCAATCATGTTTGAGTTTGATAACTCCTGAGTTACTGATTTCTTAACCAAGACCAAAAGGGAGAAAAGTAAATCTACTGGAATAAAAATGCCTTCAGATGGGAATAACAATAATGTAAATAAAAGAAAAGCAATAATAAACTGAAATACCTCAAATAACATTAATTCAAAAGAGTAATCTGTAACATGGAAGAATTCATAGATTAAATTGCAAAAGTAAATAAAAAGGAGTATTGAACCTGATAAAGAGATAATCCTGAAAGCGAATAAAATCCTAATTCTAAATCCTAATCCTAAAGTGAGAAGAGAGAGGAGAGAACCTCTCTCTCAACTAAATCTAAATCATGAAAACTAACTAAAGTGGAGACTCTCCTTGAACAGATGTATTTCCTCACTTCATAACCTCTGGTCTATGCCTTCTGGAATTGGATTTGGGCTAAAAAGGGCTTCAAAATTCGCTGGGAGCGTTTTCTGCAATTTCTGGTGCGTGGCCTCTGTCACGCGGTCGCGTCAGTCATGCGACTGCGTCATATGTGTTCTGCTTAAGGCGCGCGGTCGCGTCAGTCATGCGGCCGCGTCGCTGCTTCTTCGCGCTTGGCATGCGTCCGCGTCGCCCATGCGATCGCGTGGATGCCAGTTTCTCTAAAAACTCCGTTTTGTGCTTTCCTTCCATTTTTGTATGTTTCCTTTCCATCCTTTAAGTCATTCCTGCCTTAGAAGATCTGAAACTACTCAACACACTAATTACGACATCGAATGGAAATAAAGGTAATTAAAATAATTAATTTTAAAGCATAGGAAAAATGTTTTTCACATACATCACATATTAAGGAAGGGAAAGTAAAACCATGCAATTAATATGAATAAGTGGGTGAAGGATTGAATAAATCACTCAAACTAAGCACAAAATATATCATAAAATATGGGTTTATCATACATCATATAACCACTTATTTCCATTCTTGTGTGCATTATTCTCTTTCTATGATTGTAATCTTTGATTTGTTTGATTCTTTATGTTCATTATTTTGTGTATGAATGCACTTGTATGATTGAGGCTATCATTTTATTTAGCTTACTTACCCAAATAGCCTACCTTTCATAAACCATTATTAGCCAATTTTAGAGCCTATTTAATCCCTTTTGTTCTTAATTTTAGCACATCACTACCCCTAAGTGAAAAATAATAAATGTCCCTTAATTTGGATCTAGCTAGTGAGGATATGTATCATTTGGGTATGGGAAACTTGGGAACATTGGTTGAGGTAAAAGTGTGTTTTTATATTTTGGTTGAAAATCATGGGATTGGGTACATACTTATGCATTAAATATGTAAAACCATATGCATTGATACGTTTGTATATACTTTAGTGAAAAAAATGATAAAAAAAAAAGGAAAATAAAAAGACAATAATATATAAAAGAAAAAAAAGACAAACAAAAGCAATAAAAAGGGGAAAAAATGCCCCAAAGCAAAGTAATAATAACAATGCATATGGAATGTGAATTAAAGAGAATGCATGAGTATGTGAGAAAAAAAGTGGGAATTATGGGTAGCTAGGTATTGTATTAGAATTGTATAGGTTGTTATATATATTTGGTGAGAGCTTAGGTTAATCAAAGACTCAAATTTCAAGCTCACTTGACCATATGCATCCTTACCTTTATCCTAGCCCCACTACAACCTATGAATAAGTCCTCATGATAAATATATACATGCATTGAATAATTGTTGATTGTTAGATGAAAAACAAATCTTGGAAAGTATGATTAGAAGAGAATTGAGTGAATCAACCCTATACACTTGAGCGACTAGAGCGGATACACTTCCGATGAGGGTTCGATGCTCAATTCCTTACTCCCATCTTTCATGAGCTTTCTTCTTGCAAGTCTGTTTGAACTTCATTTTGATATTTGAATTGGTGAGATTCATGAATCGTCATATGATCTTAGCCCTACTTGTTCATATGCTCTTGGAGATTGATTTACTTTTAACCAAGTAGATAGAATCATTTTGCATTTAGTTGCATGCATATAGTTTATTTGCATTGAATAAATGTTCATACCCCTTTTCTTGTCTTTCTTGGTTTAGCATGAGGACATGCTTGTTTTAAGTGTGGGGAGGTTTGATAAACCCCAATTTTGTGGTTTATCTTGTGTTGAATTTAGGAGATTTTATCATCTTTTCTCATATTTATTCAATGAAATAGCATGGTGTGTGAATTTCTCCTAATTTGAGCTTAAGAGTAAAAACATGCTTTTTAAGCCTTTAAATTGCTAATTTTAATTCACTTTAATTCCATTCGATGCCTTGATATATTTGTTAAGTGATTTCAGGATTAGAAGGCAAATATTGGGTTGAAGGAATGAAGAAAAAGCATGCAAAAATGGAGAATTCATGAAGAAATGAGGATTTGCTGAACTGAAAGCCATGCGCACGCGTTACCCACGCGTACGCGTGAGAAGAAGATTCGCTAGCGATGCGCACGCGTCACCCACGCGCACGCGTGACCAGAGAATCATCAAGCAACGCGCACGCGTCATCCACGTGCACGCGTGATGTTGGTCACGTGACTCACTTAAAGGCAAAACGCTGGGGGCGATTTCTGAGCTCAATGAGGCCCAAATACAACTCATTTCTGATGTTTTTGAACCCAAGGATGGCAAGGGATTGTTGGGGGGGGGGGAGCAATCATAGTGTAGTTTTCATCATGTTGTAGTTACAATTCTAGAGAGAGAAGCTCTCCCTTCTCTCTAGAATTTAGGGTATTTTAGGTCAAATTCTCTTAGATCCAACTTTTAATTCTTGTTTTGATTTAGTTTTCCCTTTTAATTTCTTGTTGTTACATCTTTATTCTTCTTAGTTTTACCTGTCATTTCCTTTATTTTGCTCTCTTGTATGTTTGATGAACTCTTGTTGATTTCAATTTTCTTTTAATGCAATTTTATATTTCCATGTCTCTTTATGTTCATCTTAATTGCTATTGTTGATTTCTTGTTTATGTTAGTTTTGGATTTCATTAATTCTTGTATTTTGTGATGTCTACCTTTATTGCACACTAGGTTTTTGTTAAAATGCTTTCTCTAGTTTTAGAGTAGTTTTCTTTACTCTTGGCCTAGGCTAAGGGAATTGGGTGGCCTTGAGTCATTGGGTCTCATTGATTTGGTGATTTAAGAACCCTTAGTGGTCAATTTGATAACCACTGACACTAGCCTACTACTAAGTCAATTAGTAGCTAGGTTTGACTTATGGAGTGATGTTGATCAAGCCTATTTGACGTACTTCAAGCCTTGAGGTAGATATTGTACGTACTTCAAGCATAGAAGTAGACTAAATGGGTTGGTCCCCTCATAATTGTCAATACATGGTTTGTAGACAAGGATGGGTGATCTCAATTCCTATGCCTAGCCAAGAGTTCTTTCCCTTTCTTTATTAGTTCTTGTTATTTACTTTCTTGTTTTTATATTTTCTTGTCAAATTGCAAATCAAACCCCCTTTCCCTTTCATAGCCAATAATTGATCACTTCATTGCAATTCCTTGTGAGACGACCCGAGGTTTGAATACTTTTGTTAATTCTTATTGGGGTTTGTACTTGTGACAACCAAAATATTTAAAATTTGATTGAGAATTATTAGTTGGTTTGGAACTATGCTTACAACGAAGAAATTCCTTTTCTATTGAGAGAAATTTCTTGACCGACAATAATTCTTATATCAGGATCCCAGCCAGATGTCCCTCCACCACTGCCCGTCGTACGGATGATGATTTGGCCTGATAGTTTGATAGCGTGAGTACTATTTTAATGTCTTTTAAATGCAATCTATTTATATATTCTTATTCAACATATGTGTTTGCTAATCTTAAATTTTTCATTGTTAGGTTTGCGCTAAATAACAATGCATGTACATAGGATTATACCAGTATCATTAAACTGATGGATGATCACCTATGGCTGAGCTACAAGAAGATCCCTGCTGACACTAGAGTGCGATGATTTCAGAAGTGGGCGGTAAAAACTTAACATATTCAAACCTTAGCTAGTTTATATCTTATATTTTGTTTAATTATGTATTTAATTTTGATTAACTAGTGCCAAATGTTTCTTTGTGCAGAAGATATTTGATAAACCGCTATTTTACGGTTTATCTTGTGCTTAATTTAGTGGATTTTATCCATTATTCTCACAATTATTCATTGAATTCACATGTTTTACATTTTCCTTCTTAATTTTGTGCTATGATTGAAAACATGCTTCTTTGGCCTTAAATTTGCTAATTTTAATCCTCTCTTATTACCATTCGATGCCTTGATATGTGTGTTAAGTGATTTTAGGGTTTATAGGGCAGGAATGACTTAGAGGATGGAAAGGAAGCATGCAAAAGTGGAAGGAATACAAGAAATTGAAGAAATCGCTAAGCTGTCAACCTTGACCTCTTCGTACTAAATCGACCATAACTTGAGCTACAGAGGTCCGAATGAGGTAGTTCCAGTTGTGTTGGAAAGCTGACATCTGGAACTTCAAAATAATATGCAATTTGACATAGTTTCCATGCAGTTAGGTGACGTGCACAGGTGGGTCACGCATACGCGTGACCTTGCGAAAGTTCAGCGACGCGTACGCGTGACAGAGCCACGTGCTGCACGTATCAGAAAATGCTGGGGTGATTTTTGGACTGTTTTTGGCCCAGTTCCAAGTTCGAAAACATAGATTAGAGGCTGCAGAGTGGAGGAATCATTGATACAACTTTCATTTACATAATTTTAGGTTTTAGATGTAGTTTTCTAAAGAGCGAGACTCTCTCCTCTCTCTAGGTTTTAGGATTTTTAGGTTTAGTTCTTCTCAAATTCTGAATTTTATCTTATTACAATTTAGTTTCTCTTCTACTTTTATTTGTTCTAGTACTTTAGTTTATCTATTTCTCTTGTTGATCTCTTTATGTTGCTATTTTAGTTTATGGATTCTCATGTTAGATTTGATTTCCCTTTTAATGTAATTTGAGGTATTTCATGTTTATTGCTTCTTCCTTTATTTGTTACCATTGATGCTTGCAATTGTTGGTTTTAGATTTTACATTCTCTATTGTTTTTCTATGCTTTTACTTTGCGCCCATCAAGTGTTTGATGAAATGCTTGGTTGGATTTTAAACTAGCTTTTTATGGTCTTAGCTAAGATTGAGTAATTAGAGACTCTTGAATTGTCAAAGTCTCTTGTTGATTGACAATTAAAAGTTTCTAGTTGACTTAAATTCCACTAACTCTAGTCTTTCCTTAGAAGTTGACTAGGACTTGAGGGTTCATGTTAATTTTCTCACTTGACTTACCTTCAATTATTAGAGGTTAACTAAGTGATAGCAAAAGGCAATTACCATCACAGTTGACATTGATAATGCAGATAGGAATTCCAATTATCAATCCTTGCTAAGACTTTTCTTAATTATTATTTTATTTTCTTGTTATTTACATTACTTGTTCCTTATTTCAAAACCCAAAAAGATAAAATCCCATAACCAATTATAAGTATACTTCCCTGTAATTCCTTGAGAGACGACCCGAGGTTTGAATACTTCGGTTATTATTTTTATTGGGGTTTGTTACTTGTGACAAACAATTTTTTGCATGAAAGGATTATTTGTTGGTTTAGAAACTATACTTGCAACGAGAATTCATTTGTGAAATTCTAAACCACACAAAAATCTATTCATCAATATTTATATGAGAGAAGACTCACGATGCCATGATAAGGAAGATCTTTGACCATCAGATGGCTAGCAGCTTCAGCAGATGATGCAGGATGTATGTGAGAGGCATAACCACCTCATTATTTGGCTCCGCTCAGATAGTAAGAAGGCACTATATGTCTATTGGGAGACTGATGAGGAGTTCAGGAATCATCGTTTCCCAAGCAGAACTAACAAGATATTAGTCAGGTTGTCGAAGTATACCGGTGGGTTAGTAACTTTCATGAAGAGAAAGGCTAGGCTAATATGTAACTTATTTCATTTTGTTTTTAAGTTTGTTTTGTCTTTGACATTCAATGTCATTATTAATTGATTTAACATATTATTTCAATATGTGTAGTCTAAGTCGTTGGATCGTGATGCAATGATGGCGGAGACCTTTAAGTAAACTCACACTTTGAAGGAGAACAACAAGGAGAGATTTGCCGATCAGCCATATGCGAATCATTATGTGAGTAAACACCATGTGATATAAAATTTTCAATTAACTATCATCCTAATCATAACATGTGTTACACAGGAGTTCTACATGCAGAGATTGGAGGCTACAACCCAGAAATCTTAGCATACTAGAGAGGACGACAACAACTCTACTGATTCAGTTGTCGATCCTGATACGGTTTGATGTGAAACTGTATCTAAGCCGTATAAGAATCACGTCTATGAGTTGGGATTGTTCTTTGCCAACAATCTCTATACCTCCACATCGAGGGCTTCATCCGCCTCTGCCACCAGCCCTATCGATGCCAAGGATAGTGTCAATTTGAGGGAGCAGTGCAAAATCTCGCCAATAGGCTCAGTAGTTGTAGCAGTCTGAAGAGTGGTATAATGAGATCTTCGCATGCATGTCAGACACAAATTTCCTCAGGCTAGAGGTTAGGCAGGAGCTGGAGTGGATTCAGCGGATGCAGCAACAGATAGCGGTGTACCAAGAGCAAATACGCGCTAGTGGCAGCTGTGTTACTAGAAGGGCACCGACATCACCGCCTCGTCCGTTGCCTCAGCAGGACCAGGGGGATGACGATGACGACAACTATCAAGATCCATAGTGAGTAGGGTTTTGTTTTAGACTATTTGATTATATTTTATTTATTTTACCTTTTATTCTATACGTATACTTCATATTTAATAAAATCTTATTTGGTTTCTATTATTTTGAATTTGACTACTAATTGTGTTAAAAAAAATTAAATAATTGAATTTGACTACTAATTGTATTTAAAAAAAATTAAATTTATCATCGAATTTACCGGGGAAAACATCCGGCTATAAGTAGGCGTGAAACAATATAGTGTGGCACCAAAATTATTGGCAGAAATTTTTTGCCGATAACCAAATAGATTTTGGGCAAAGAATTTGTCGCAGAACCATCGGATTAAGAAATCCAACGGTAATTGGTTACTAGCGAGGGTTACACCGTTGGATTGTTTTTGACGGTAAATCCAACGGTAATATATTTACCAGCGGATTATTTTTGTTATTCCACTGGTAAATCTGACAGTATTCAGTGTTTTTATTGTAGCGTGTATTTGTGTATAAAATATGTATTGTTTAACTTATTTTCAATGTTTATTTTCTACTTTAACATGTATTCTAACAAGTGGCTAATTTAGTGGTGATGACACATCATCTTAAGCATTTTAGGGCCCTTTTTCATCTGTTTTCCTAGGATTTCTTAGGTTTTCTTAGATTTTTAACCAAATTTCTTATGTTTTCTAGTAAACTTTCATAATTAATCAAATATTTGAAGTTGTGTTAGTATTATTAAGTTTTCAAGTGTTTTTGACTCAAAATAAACAAGAATTATGGCATTTTAGCAAGAAAACACAAAACCTGTTCAACCGGGCCCATAAGGAAGAGTAATGGACACCCAAGCCTTCAAGCATGGATGCCCAGCATCCCCCCTCAATGATGCAGACACACCCGGCGGCCATGTGAGCAATCCCGACATCCATACCTCCATGCAACACAAGCTCGGCGTGTCACGTTGTAAGTTCGGCATCTCTCCAATTGAAGCCCACAATCCCGGCGTCCAAACCCCATGGAATGGGCAATTGGGCTTATGCCCAAAATTGAAGATCACAAGCCCAGTGTATCAACATTACTCAACTCCCAAACTCAATTTTTCAACACTTGACAAGACCTAAATTCAATTATCAAATCATTAGAATCCTTAATTACATCTAAAGATTGAAGATTCAAGAGATTAATTATCATTAATTCCTTCTAGAAATATAGAGATTTAGTTGTTAGGATTTATTTCTAGAATTAGATTTGAATTATTATTTTAATTTGAATTTGAGAGTAAATAGTTAGCTATCTTATCTTTCCAAAGGATAAGATTAGGGTTAGTTTTAAATTTGAATTCTAGAATTTAGGATATAAATAAGTGAACCTTGTTCACAAGAGAGGGAATGAACCCTTCGGCAGATCACTCACTACAAGAAAAATGCTGAGTACTGTCGGATTTATCGTTGGATTTAGCGTCATAGAGTAGCGGTGGATTTACTGGCGGTAACGACGTTGAATTTGTAAGGTTAAGTAATTATCGTCAGATTCTGTTTTCTAATGATAGTTCTGACGGTAATATCTGGAGTGAAAATAGATTAATTTGGCATGTCCTTTATTGGCGGGTTTACCGTCGGATTTTTTTGACAGTAACTCCAATTAGTGAAACGCTCCATTTTGGTGTCCCGCAATGGATTGCCATCGAAATTTTTCGATGGTAAAGGGGCATAAATTCAAATCACGAACCCTCTTCCCCCTCATTCGAAATCATCATCACCATCCCTCTCTCTTTCTCTCTCTTTCTTTCTTTCTCTCTCTCTCTCTCTCTCTCTCTCTCTCTCTCTCTCTCTCTCTCTCTCTCTCTCTCTCTCTCTCTCTCTCCGTCACCACTATCTGCTGCCACCGCGAGACTACCACTGTCAGCAACCCCTTTCAGTCACTGGTAACCCACCACCAACCCTTCCTTTTTCTCTTTATTCCCCTCCCTCTCTCTCTCTCTCTCTCTTTCTCTCTCTCTCTCTTTTCAGTGTCACCGTCACCACCATTTGCCGCCACCACAAGCCCCTTCTTTTTCTTCTTTTCTTTTCCCTCTCAGGCTTAATCGTTGCTTCTTGCTCTCTCTGTCTGATTGACACAAAACTAAAGCTGCAGTAGTTCCCTTCATGCCAGCAAGCTTCGATGCAACTTTGGCGACCACTACTGTAACATCCACCTCTTCCTTTATTTCTTGCTCTGTTCTTCATTATAGGTTCTTGAACAACTCTTTTCTAACTCCTTTAAGTTTAGTTTAATTTAGTTTAGGTTTGATTAGAATTTTAATTTTAATTTTGATCAATTTTAAAATTAGTTCAGTTTAGCGGATTAATCTTACTGGATATAGGTTAATTAAGCTAGGTTAGATTCAATACATTAGGTTTTGAAATGCTGTAGTGTTTGAAATTGTCAAATTATGTTGATTGCTGCGTTGATGGCTATTTTGCTGAGAAATTATTGCTGAGATTATTTGACAATTGTTTGATTGTATGAAGATTCTCTGTTTTATTGCTAGTTTTGATTGTGTTGATTTACTGTTAAGGCTGTTTTGGTTGATTTGCTATTGAGTTCATGAGTTATGCTGTTGGTTTGGTGTTATTGGTGATGAAATTTTGAATTGGTCCTGAGAGGATGCTTGTTAGTGTCATTTTGTGTCATTTACACTTTGGTAGACCAAGTATTGATGCATGAGCATCATTTGTATCTTTTCTATGTGATTTTACATGGTTTTTTGTTGATTTGTTAGAGGATTATTCCCCATTGGATGCTACTTTAAGTTTTGTGGCTTTTGATTGAGTTCAGGTAGCATTTTGGTAAAGAATTGATGGAAGAGGGCATAAAGAATAAAAAGAGAACCATGCATACACATCATCCATGCGTACGCATCATTGGAGCAAAAAGGGAGATTGTGCGTATGCATGTGTTGCACGTATGCACAACCACAAGAGCTTAATTGGGCCAATTCTCCTTTGGATGACTGGTGCTAAACGCCACGACCCGGCGTTTAGCGCCTAAAGCTTCGTAACTCACTATTCAATTCAAGAGACCTGGTGCTAAACACCAGTAGTTGGGAGTTTAGCGCCCAAGGTCAAATTTTGCACACAAACTTCACTGCCTGGGTGGCGCCAAAGGCCCAGAACCTAGCGTTTGGCGCCGAATGCGTACAAAGGAGAATGGGGACCACACATTGCAACAAATCAACAAGGATTTTGGATATTTTATTTTGTAAAATCACATGATTATTAGAGGAGATCTCTTAGAGTTTTATTTAGGTTTTAAATCTATTTTGATTAGGACTATAAATAGGATTGAGATCTACCCACACGGGAACTTCTCTTCTCCTAATTTTCATTCCACACTTCTTTGCACTTTTTCTGTGCTAGGATTTTCTACACCGTGAGCAACTAAGCCTCCATTATTAAAGTTATGAGCTCTGTTTACTTGAATGGATTAATAAATATTTATTCTTCTACTCTTGATTATTGCTTTGATTATTATAGATTGGTTTCGTTCTTCATCATAGAGATTAGTGATTATTGGAAAATAACTTTAATTCTACTTGAATTCTATTTGAGTCTTAAAAAAGTTATATCATTAGAATTACAGCTTGAAACTAATTTCTCATAACTTCTAATTAGCTGGACTTAATGTGATACATGACATATAACTGCATTCTGCTTTTGGATTCTTAGGGTTGTGTGGCTTATAAATCAGAATTTGAACTTAACCTTTTGATATAATTGAGTGATCAAGGAATTAACAATCGGTTAAGTTAGAGGAGATTGGATTGCCTAGGAATAGGAATTTAATCACCTGAGGTTTGCTATAAACATAATCATTGCATGATAAAGGTAGTTGACATTGAATATTAATCCAGACATTTAAGCATCTCTGATGCCTTAACTCCATTCTCACATTGTTTTCGCAACCGTTCATTATTTGCTTTCTCATTTTATTGCTTTTTATGCCATTTGACAACCAAAACTCTTATCAACTTGTCTAACTAGAATAGCTAATCAACCATTGCTTGCTTAGTCCGTTAATCCTCGTGGGATCGACACTCACTCACCGTGAGCTATTACTTGGTACGACCTGGTGCACTTGCCGGTAAGTTTTTGATATTGAATTTCGCCTCAAGTTTTTGGCACCATTGCTGGGGATTAATTGTGACTAATAACTACCAGTTGATTAGTTACCTAGATTATACCTTTTGTTTTTGTTTGAGTTTTTGTTTCATTGTTATTTTATTCTATTTTATTTTACATTATTTTAGCTTGAGTTTATTTTTATTACCTTTTAATTTTCATTTCTTTTAGCCTTATTTTCTTTTAATTTTTCGACCCTTTTGGTTAATTTATTTTAGTTCTTTTTCTTCTACTTTCGTGTACCTCACTGGGTTCTCTTCACTGTGACGTGGAGAATCCCACTTTCCTTGTTCTATTTGTTTATGTAGAGGAACTGGAATAAAGAGCCTCTTGTGTACGACCCTGAGATTGAAAGGGCTCTTCGTAAGGAAAGAAAACAAGCTAGAGCTCAAGAAGTTCATGAGATCTTTGGGGACGAGTCTGAAGAGGAAGCTGAATCAGTATGGCTGAGAATACTAAAAATCTTGTGGTTAATAACCCGAACAATGCCCCGCCTGTTAGAAAAACTATGGGGTCCTATACTGACCCCAATCCCGAGAGTTGTGTGAGAAGTATTGTACTCCCGAATGTGCATGCAAACAACTTTGAGTTGAAGCCTCAACTTATATCTCTGGTTTAGCAAAATTGTCAGTTCAGTGGAAGCCTGCAGGAGGATCCTAATCTTTTCATATCTAATTTCCTGAGGATATGTGATATAGTCAAGACCAATGGGGTTCTTGCAGAAGTTTACAGGTTTTTCCCTTTTGTTGTTAGAGACCGATTTAGTTAGTAAGTTTTTAACTAAATTCTTTTCCCCTAGAGGTTGACTAAGCTGAGGACTGACATTTAGACAGCTTGAAGGAGAGTCTCTCTATGAAGCTCGGGAGAGATACAAGGCTATAATAAGAAAGTGCTCTCAGGAAATGTTTGCAGACTGGGTACAATTACAGATTTTCTATGATGGTATCACTTTGACTTCGAGGCATTCTCTGGATAATTCTGCAAGAGGTTCTTTGCATATGGAGATCATTGATGAGGCACTAGATTTGATAGAGATGGTTGCCAATAATCAGTACCTATATTTCTTAGAGAGAACCGTAAAGAAAGATGTCATGGAATTGGATGCCTTGGATGCTATTTTGGCTTGGAACAAAGCGATGTCTCAACAAATAGCCGCTATCACTCAACACTTAGGAGGTATGCAAGTCTCTTCCATTGCTACCCCAGATCCTTCTTTAGATATGAGTGGTGGAGCGTCTCAATTCGGAAGCTTTGGTTATGAGCAAACCCTTTATGAGCAAGTCAATTACATGGGTAATTCTTCAAGACCAGCTAATAATGACCTTTTTCCCAAAACATATAATCTGGGATAGAGAAATCACCCAAATTTGGCTGGGGGAACTAAAATCAAGGTTAAGGGCATTCCAACTTCAACAACAACAACCAGTTCAACCGGAAAAATCCCTTCAACCAGCAACACTTAATCCTTTCAATCAAAGAATCTACCCTAGTGGCCTAGGATACCTTAGCTTTGGGAGCTCAATTGGCAGAGCTCTCTAAGAACACTAATAGTTTCATATAGGAAACTAGAGCTTCAATTCAAAACTTGAAAGTAAAAGTGAGACAGTTGAACAAGCAACTTGTTGAGAGGTCACCTAATATACTCCCCAGTGATACAATTCCTAATCCAAGAGAGGAATGTAAGCCCATCTCTGTGATAAGTGGAAAAGAAGTGGATGTTTCATCCTCCAGTGATGAGGAGCCAGCTAAGGAAGATAAAAAGGATGACGAAGACCTTGAAGGGCATACTCTCTCTCTCTCTCTCTCAGCGCATACAAAGACTGAGCAGACCGAGGTGGAGACTTCCGTACATGAGTCTACCCTAAGGATTCCACCTCCTCAAAAGCATAAAAAAAACACAAGAATGAACATTGCTTCAAGCTTTTGGAGGTATTTAAAACACTGCACATTAACTCTCATTTTATAGAAGTTCTTGAAAAAACGCCAATGCATATTAACTTCATGGGGGAATTGTTGTCCGAGAAAGGATCTCTCAAGGGAGACCAAATGGTAGTACTAACCAGAGAGTATAGTGCCATCATTCAGAGGAATTTGCCGACTAAGATGCCTAACCCGAAAAGTTTCCAAATCCTTTGTGCCATTGGAAACAACACTTTTGAGGGAGCATTGTATGATTTAGGAGCGAGCATCAACCTGATGCCACTTTCTGTGATGAAAAAGCTGCAGATTCAAGAGGTGAAGCCCACAAGAATAGCTCTTCAATTGGCAGATAAATCTGTAAAGGTGGCACATTGAGTGGTAGAGAATGTTCTGGTCAAGGTAGGAAAGTTCTTCCTAACAACAGATTTTATGATTTTTGACATGGAGGAAGATGAAAATATCTCCATCATCCTTGGAAGACCATTCTTATCCACTGGGCGTGCTCTCATTGATTTAGAAAGACGTGAATTAGTACTGAGGGTGCATAATGAGCACTTAGTCTTTCATGTCTTTAAAGCCTGACATTACCCCAACAAAGAGGAAAAGCGCATGAAGACTAATTCCACTATGCAGTTCCTTTCAGAACCACCTGATGACACAAAAGTTGATTTACACTTCAAAGCTTCTATAGTGGAAAGTAAGAAAATTTCCCCTGACATTAAATATAAGTTTGGTGTCGGGTGTGCAACATCAACTCAGGAGGAGACACCTAAGAAGAGGATACCCAGGGGTTGGAGGAAAAAAAATATCCCCACTGAAGATTTCTTACCAGGATTGAAAGTGATTTGATAAACCCCGATTTTGTGATTTATCTTGTTCTTATTTTAGGGGATTTTACCACCTTTTCCCACATTTATTCAATGAAATAGCATGGTTTTATAATTCTCCCTTGAATTGTGCTTAAGTGTAAAAACATGCTTTTTAGGCCCTTAAATTGGTGATTTTGATTCACTTTAATTCCATTCGATGCCTTGATGTGTTTGTTCAGTGATTTCAGGTTCATAAGGCAAGTATTGGATGGAAGAAATAAGGAGGAAAGCATGCAAAGTGGAGAATGCATGAAGAAACAAAGATTGAGAATGCACCAATGGGCGCGCACGGGTACAAGGCGCGCACGTGCAAAAGTGATTTTACATAGAGACGCGCACGCATACATGACGCGTCCGCGCGGATGAAGAATTTACCAATCGACGCGCACACGCACATGACGCACACGCGCCGATACTCTCACATGACCCACTTAAAGGCAAAATGCTGGGGGTAATTTTTGAGCTGCCCAGGCCCAAATCCAACTTGTTTCTAAGTGTATTTCATGCAGAATTGAAGTCCAAGCAAAGGGGGAGCAATTAGCTTAGCCAACATGAGCCTTTAGTTAGTTTTCTAGAGAGAGAAGCTCCCTCTTCTCTCTAGAATTTGGTTAGGATTAGGTTAGATTGTCTTAGATCCATGATTAATTACTTGATCTCATCTTGTTTCTTTTATAATTTCTCATTTCTACATCTTGATTCTCTTATTTGTGATGTTAATTTCTCATTTTGCTCTCTTTTGGGATGATGAACTCATGTTGGATTTAGTTTACATTTAATGCAATTTGATGTTGATGTTCTTTTTATTGATGAATTGAGTTGTGAAATTACTTTTCTTGCAATTAGTAGTTGGTAGATTTTATTATTTCTTGCAATTTATGATGTTTACTTTTATTGCACTCTATGTGTTTGATGAAATGTTCTCCTTAGTTTTTGAGTAGTTTTGTCAACTCTTGATCTATGCTAAGGGAATTGGGTAAACTTGAGTCATTGGGTATAATGGATTTGGTGATTTGAGAACCCTTGGTGATCAATTTGATACCCATTGACGCTAACCCACTACTAAGTTAATTAGTAGGTAGGTTAGGACTTAAGGGTTGATGTGATCAAACCTATTTGACGTACTTCAAGCTTAGGAGTAGATGTTACGTCTTAAAGCTTTTGGGAAGTAGACTTAATAGGTTGGCCTCTCATGATTATTAATATTTGGTTTGTTGACAAGGATGGTGATCTCAGTTACCTAAGTCTTAGCCAAGAGTTCTTTATCTTGCTTTCTTTACTTACTTGTTTAATTTACTTTTCTTACCCTCTTCTGAACCAAAACTCCCCTTACCCCTTCATAGCCAATAATTGAGCAATTCATTGCGTCCTAGGGAGACGACCCAGAGTCTAAATACTTCGGTTAATTCTTATTAGAGGGTTTGTTATTCGTGAAAAAACCACAAATTTTTGATTGCAAGAATTGTTTGTTGGTGTAGAACTATACTTGCAACGAGAATTCATTCAATTGAGGGAATTCTATATCAACAAAAGTTCATGCATCAAAATGGCGCCGTTGGCGGGGAAGCAATGGTGCTATGTTATTGGCTATTGTATATATTGTGAATAGCTTGAATTTTGGTTTGTTTGCTAGTTTTTGCTAGTTTAGGATTTTATTTTCTTTGTTTCTTATTAATATTTGTTTTTATTTTCTCTTTCACTATGAATTCTCATCCTTTTGGCTATGAGTGTAGTTCAAACTATGTTGTAGGAAATGGAAGCTCCAATGAGGATATACATCAAGGATTTGGAAATCAAGGATGGGAGGAACCCCAAGCTTATGAACAACCTTCATGGCAACAACCTCCTACGAACTCTTATGGATATAATCCTGATCCTAATGTGTATCATTCCAATGTGTGCGATGATCTTCATTGTGGTTGTCAACCACAATCATCATATGCATATGATCCCACTCCTCAATATAGCCATACACCATACTCACATGCCTCACACCATCATTCACCTCCATATGACTACAACCCATACCTACCATATCAACCACCGTATGAACCACATCTAGAACAACCACCATCCCAATACCAATACTTCCAAGAACCACAAATTCCACATACACCACCTCAAGAATTCCACCAATATGAACCACCTTCCAACATCAAATCTCCCTCAAACAATGAACCCTCTCTTCTATCACCACCTCTTGATGAAGCCTTCATGTTAGAACTGAGAGACCTTGAATCTCGTATCTTAAGGCGACAAGAGGAGGATGAAACTAAATTTAAGGAGCTAAAAGCAAAGATAGCTGGCATAGTAGAAGCCGTGATTCACCTAACATCCCACCTAAGCTCATGTACCTTAAGTACCCCCATTGTTGAATGTGGAGAAACGATCAAGGAGCCTAGTGAGTGAGTAAACTCGGAGATCCATGGTGAGGAAGAAGAGTTGAAGTAAGAAGTGCGACAAGAGGAGAAGGTAGAGATTAGCAAACAAGAGGAAGTAGTGGGTGGATGTTTAGGATATGTTGAGCACATAAAGGAATCTCAAGCTGAAAAGCCCTCCTCTACAAAGTATGGAAGAGATGTTAAAAAAGAGAGTAAAGTTGCAAAAGTGAACGGAGAATTGAAGGAAGTTGATCAAGAAGTGGATTCCATCACTAATGATTTTTTGCCCACATTGATCAATCCCTTTGACGATATTGTTGAACCTTCTCCCAGTGGACTAGAAAGCAAGGTTGAGGAGGATGTGCAACCTCCAAGACCTATTGTGAGTGAAGAACTGGAAGAAGTTTTCCAAGCAACAAGCCCTCCTATCTATGATGATTCCGCATCAACATATGACCCTTCCGAGTTTGAAGAGTCCTTCCCCAAAATGCTTAGACTTGATGATGAGTTAGACTTCAGTAGACCTCCTATCCATGATGAGAGTGATGGGGAAGAGATAGAAGAAATTGGTGAAGAAGAATGTGAACTTGAGGAAGCTTGGCAAGAGGAGAAACTTGAAAAACCTTGCCAAGTGGTGGAAGCCTCTAGAAGAGGATGGACGGGAGTAGAGCATGCTTTATCAAGATCTTTGGGAACCCCTCCACCTAGGTTGCCATCTGATCCTTCGCTTGAGTGGGTAAAACTTCTAACTCTCAGCTTTATCCCACTTGAGTATGGTTTGCTTGAAACGGATGGCCAACTTAGGGCGCTTTGTGGAATTAAGCGAAAGAGGAGGATGTTTAGTGGTTGGCGTTCTAAATCTAGACTCATTATGGTTGGAAGCTCTGAAACTACTCAACACACTAATCACGACATCGAATGGAAATAAAGGTAATTAAAATAATTAATTTTAAAGCATAGGAAACATGTTTTTCACATACATCACATATTAAGGAAGGGAAAGTAAAACCATGCAATTAATATGAATAAGTGGGTGAAGGATTGAATAAATCACTCAAACTAAGCACAAAATATATCATAAAATATGAGTTTATCATACATCATATAACCACGTATTTCCATTCTTGTGTGCATTATTCTCTTTCTATGATTGTAATCTTTGATTTGTTTGATTCTTTATGTTCATTATTTTGTGTATGAATGCACTTGTATGATTGAGGCTATCATTTTATTTAGCTCACTTACCTAAATAGCCTACCTTTCATTTTATTTAGCTCACTTACCCAAATAGCCTACCTCCATGCAACACAAGCTCGGCTGTCACGTTGTAAGTTCGGCATCTCTCCAATTGAAGCCCACAATCCCGGCGTCCAAACCCCATGGAATGGGCAATTGGGCTTATGCCCAAAATTGAAGATCACAAGCCCAGTGTATCAACATTACTCAACTCCCAAACTCAATTTTTCAACACTTGACAAGACCTAAATTCAATTATCAAATCATTAGAATCCTTAATTACATCTAAAGATTGAAGATTCAAGAGATTAATTATCATTAATTCCTTCTAGAAATATAGAGATTTGGTTGTTAGGATTTATTTCTAGAATTAGATTTGAATTATTATTTTAATTTGAATTTGAGAGTAAATAGTTAGCTATCTTATCTTTCCAAAGGATAAGATTAGGGTTAGTTTTAAATTTGAATTCTAGAATTTAGGATATAAATAAGTGAACCTTGTTCACAAGAGAGGGAATGAACCCTTCGGCAGATCACTCACTACAAGAAAAATGCTGAATACTGTCGGATTTATCGTTGGATTTAGCGTCATAGAGTAGCGGTGGATTTACTGGCGGTAACGACGTTGAATTTGTAAGGTTAAGTAATTATCGTCAGATTCTGTTTTCTAATGATAGTTCCGACGGAAATATCTGGAGTGAAAATAGATTAATTTGGCATGTCCTTTATTGGCGGGTTTACCGTCGGATTTTTTTGACAGTAACTCCAATTAGTGAAACGCTCCATTTTGGTGTCCCGCAATGGATTGCCATCGAAATTTTCCGATGGTAAAGGGGCATAAATTCAAATCACGAACTCTCTTCCCCCTCATTCGAAATCATCACCACCATCCCTCTCTCTTTCTCTCTCTTTCTTTCTTTCTCTCTCTCTCTCTCTCTCTCTCTCTCTTTTCTCTCTCTCTCTCTCTCTCTCTCTCTCTCTCTCTCCGTCACCACTATCTGCTGCCACCGCAAGACTACCACCGTCAGCAACCCCTTTCAGTCACTGGTAACGCACCACCAACCCTTCCTTTTTCTCTTTATTCCCCTCCCTCTCTCTCTCTCTCTCTCTCTCTCTCTCTCTCTCTCTCTCTTTTCAGTGTCGCCGTCACCACCATTTGCCGCCACCACAAGCCCCTTTTTTTTCTTCTTTTCTTTTCCCTCTCAGGCTTAATCGTTGCCTCTTGCTCTCTCTGTCTCATTGACACAAAACTAAAGCTGCAGTAGTTCCCTTCATGCCAGCAAGCTTCGATGCAACTTTGGCGACCACTACTGTAACATCCACCTCTTCCTTTATTTCTTGCTCTGTTCTTCATTATAGGTTCTTGAACAACTCTTTTCTAATTCCTTTAAGTTTAGTTTAATTTAGTTTAGGTTTGATTAGAATTTTAATTTTAATTTTGATCAATTTTAAAATTAGTTCAGTTTAGCGGATTAATCTTACTGGATATAGGTTAATTAAGCTAGGTTAGATTCAATACATTAGGTTTTGAAATGTTGTAGTGTTTGAAATTGTCAAATTATGTTGATTGCTGCGTTGATGACTATTTTGCTGAGAAATTATTGCTGAGATTATTTGACAATTGTTTGATTGTATGAAGATTCTCTGTTTTATTGCTAGTTTTGATTGTGTTGATTTACTGTTAAGGCTGTTTTGGTTGATTTGCTATTGAGTTCATGAGTTATGCTATTGGTTTCGTGTTATTGGTGATGAAATTTTGAATTGGTCCTGAGAGGATGCTTGTTAGTGTCATTTTGTGTCATTTACACTTTGGTAGACCAAGTATTGATGCATGAGCATCATTTGTATCTTTTCTATGTGATTTTACATGGTTTTTTGTTGATTTGTTAGAGGATTTTTCCCCATTGGATGCTACTTTGAGTTTTGTGGCTTTTGATTGAGTTCAGGTAGCATTTTGGTAAAGAATTGATGGAAGAGGGCATAAAGAAGAAAAAGAGAACCGTGCGTACACATCATCCATGCGTACGCATCATTGGAGCAAAAAGGAGATTGTGCGTATGCATGTGTTGCGCGTATGCACAACCACAAGAGCTTAATTGGGCCAATTCTCCTTTGGATGACTGGTGCTAAACGCCACGACCCGGTAAACGCCACGACCCGGCGTTTAGCGCCTAAAGCTTCGTAACTCACTATTCAATTCAAGAGACCTGGCGCTAAACACGAGTAGTTGGGGGTTTAGCGCCCAAGGCCAAATTTTGCACACAAACTTCACTGCCTGGGTGGCGCCAAAGGCCCAGAACCTAGCGTTTGGCGCCGAATGCGTACAAAGGAGAATGGGGACCACACATTGCAACAAATCAACAAGGATTTTGGAGATTTTATTTTGTAAAATCACATGATTATTAGAGGAGATCTCTTAGAGTTTTATTTAGGTTTTAAATCTATTTTGATTAGGACTATAAATAGGATTGAGATCCACCCACACGGGAACTTCTCTTCTCCTAATTTTCATTCCACACTTCTTTGCACTTTTTCTGTGCTAGGATTTTCTACACCGTGAGCAACTAAGCCTCCATTGTTAAAGTTATGAGCTCTGTTTACTTGAATGGATTAATAAATATTTATTCTTCTACTCTTGATTATTGCTTTGATTATTATAGATTGGTTTCGTTCTTCATCATAGAGATTAGTGATTATTGGAAAATAACTTTAATTCTTCTTGAATTCTATTTGAGTCTTAAAAAAGTTATATCATTAGAATTACAGCTTGAAACTAATTTCTCATAACTTCTAATTAGCTGGACTTAATGTGATACATGACATATAACTGCATTCTGCTTTTGGATTCTTAGGGTTGTGTGGCTTATAAATCAGAATTTGAACTTAACCTTTTGATATAATTGAGTGATCAAGGAATTAACAATCGGTTAAGTTAGAGGAGATTGGATTGCCTAGGAATAGGAATTTAATCACCTGAGGTTTGCTATAAACATAATCATTGCATGATAAAGGTAGTTGACATTGAATATTAATCCAGACATTTAAGCATCTCTGATGCCTTAACTCCATTCTCACATTGTTTTCGCAACCGTTCATTATTTGCTTTCTCACTTTATTGCTTTTTATGCCATTTGACAACCAAAACTCTTATCAACTTGTCTAACTAGAATAGCTAATCAACCATTGCTTGCTTAGTCCGTTAATCCTTGTGGGATCGACACTCACTCACCGTGAGCTATTACTTGGTATGACCTGGTGCACTTGCCGGTAAGTTTTTGATATTGAATTTCGCCTCAAGTTTTTGGCACCATTGCTGGGGATTAATTATGACTAATAACTACCAGTTGATTAGTTACCTAGATTATACCTTTTGTTTTTGTTTGAGTTTTTGTTTCATTGTTATTTTATTCTATTTTATTTTACATTATTTTAGCTTGAGTTTATTTTTATTACCTTTTAATTTTCATTTCTTTTAGCCTTATTTTCTTTTAATTTTTCGACCCTTTTGGTTAATTTATTTTAGTTCTTTTTCTTCTACATTCGTGTACCTCACTGGGTTCTCTTCACTGTGACGTGGAGAATCCCACTTTCCTTGTTCTATTTGTTTATGTAGAGGAACTGAGATAAAGAGCCTCTTGTGTACGACCCTGAGATTGAAAGGGCTCTTCGTAAGGAAAGGAAACAAGCTAGAGCTCAAGAAGTTCATGAGATCTTTGGGGACGAGTCTGAAGAGGAAGCTGAATCAGTATGGCTGAGAATACTAAAAATCTTGTGGTTAATAACCCGAATAATGCCCCGCCTGTTAGAAAAACTATGGGGTCCTATACTGACCCCAATCCCGAGAGTTGTGTGAGAAGTATTGTACTCCCGAATGTGCATGCAAACAACTTTGAGTTGAAGCCTCAACTTATATCTCTGGTTTAGCGAAATTGTCAGTTCAGTGGAAGCCTGCAGAAGGACCCTAATCTTTTCATATCTAATTTCCTGAGGATATGTGATATAGTCAAGACCAATGGGGTTCTTGCAGAAGTTTACAGGTTTTTCCCTTTTGTTGTTAGAGACCGATTTAGTTAGTAAGTTTTTAACTAAATTCTTTCCCCCTAGAGGTTGACTAAGTTGAGGACTGACATTTAGACATCTTGAAGGAGAGTCTCTCTATGAAGCTCGGGAGAGATACAAGGCTATAATAAGAAAGTGCTCTCAGGAAATGTTTGCAGACTGGGTACAATTACATATTTTCTATGATGGTATCACTTTGACTTCGAGGTATTGTCTGGATAATTCTGCAAGAGGTTCTTTGCATATGGAGATCATTGATGAGGCACTAGATTTGATAGAGATGGTTGCCAATAATCAGTACCTATATTTCTTAGAGAGAACCGTAAAGAAAGATGTCATGGAATTGGATGCCTTGGATGCTATTTTGGCTTGGAACAAAGCGATGTCTCAACAAATAGCCGCTATCACTCAACACTTGGGAGGTATGCAAGTCTCTTCCATTGCTACCCCAGATCCTTCTTTAGATATGAGTGGTGGAGCGTCTCAATTCGGAAGCTTTGGTTATGAGCAAACCCTTTATGAGCAAGTCAATTACATGGGTAATTCTTCAAGACCAGCTAATAATGACCTTTTTCCCAAAACATATAATCTGGGATAGAGAAATCACCCAAATTTGGCTGGGGGAACTAAAATCAAGGTTAAGGGCATTCCAACTTCAACAACAACAACCAGTTCAACCGGAAAAATCCCTTCAACCAGCAACACTTAATCCTTTCAATCAAAGAATCTACCCTAGTGGCCTAGGATACCTTAGCTTTGGGAGCTCAATTGGCAGAGCTCTCTAAGAACACTAATAGTTTCATATAGGAAACTAGAGCTTCAATTCAAAACTTGAAAGTAAAAGTGAGACAGTTGAGCAAGCAACTTGTTGAGAGGCCACCTAATATACTCCCCAGTGATACAATTCCTAATCCAAGAGAGGAATGTAAGGCCATCTCTGTGATAAGTGGAAAAGAAGTGGATGTTTCATCCTCCAGTGATGAGGAGCCAGCTAAGGAAGATAAAAAGGATGACGAAGACCTTGAAGGGCATACTCTCTCTCTCTCTCTCTCTCTCTCTCAGCGCATACAAAGACTGAGCAGATCGAGGTGGAGACTTCCGTACATGAGTCTACCCTAAGGATTCCACCTCCTCAAAAGCATAAAAAAAACACAAGAATGAACATTGCTTCAAGCTTTTGGAGGTATTTAAAATACTGCACATTAACTCTCATTTTATAGAAGTTCTTGAAAAAATGCCAATGCATATTAACTTCATGGGGGAATTGTTGTCCGAGAAAGGATCTCTCAA
This sequence comes from Arachis hypogaea, assembly GCF_003086295.3. NCBI lineage: Eukaryota > Viridiplantae > Streptophyta > Magnoliopsida > Fabales > Fabaceae > Arachis > Arachis hypogaea. Next base: position 76,807,894 of record NC_092046.1, on the reverse strand, counting down.
GGGAGACCAAATGGTAGTACTAACCAGAGAGTATAGTGCCATCATTCAGAGGAATTTGCCGACTAAGATGCCTAACCCGAAAAGTTTCCAAATCCCTTGTGCCATTGGAAACAACACTTTTGAGGGAGCATTGTATGATTTAGGAGCGAGCATCAACCTGATGCCACTTTCTGTGATGAAAAAGCTGCAGATTCAAGAGGTGAAGCCCACAAGAATAGCTCTTCAATTGGCAGATAAATCTGTAAAGGTGGCACATTGAGTGGTAGAGAATGTTCTGGTCAAGGTAGGAAAGTTCTTCCTAACAACAGATTTTATGATTTTTGACATGGAGGAAGATGAAAATATCTCCATCATCCTTGGAAGACCATTCTTATCCACTGGGCGTGCTCTCATTGATTTAGAAAGAGGTGAATTAGTACTGAGGGTGCATAATGAACACTTAGTCTTTCATGTCTTTAAAGCCTGACATTACCCCAACAAAGAGGAAAAGCGCATGAAGACTAATTCCACTATGCAGTTCCTTTCAGAACCACCTGATGACACAAAAGTTGATTTACACTTCAAAGCTTCTATAGTGGAAAGTAAGAAAATTTCCCCTGACATCAAATATAAGTTTGGTGTCGGGTGTGCAACATCAACTCAGGAGGAGACACCTAAGAAGAGGATACCCAGGGGTTGGAGGAAAAAAAAATATCCCCACTGAAGATTTCTTACCAGGATTGAAAGTGATTTGATAAACCCCGATTTTGTGATTTATCTTGTTCTTATTTTAGGGGATTTTACCACCTTTTCCCACATTTATTCAATGAAATAGCATAGTTTTATAATTCTCCCTTGAATTGTTCTTAAGTGTAAAAACATGATTTTTAGGCCTTTAAATTGGTGATTTTGATTCACTTTAATTCCATTCGATGCCTTGATGTGTTTGTTGAGTGATTTCAGGTTCATAAGGCAAGTATTGGATGGAAGAAATGAGGAGGAAAGCATGCAAAGTGGAGAATGCATGAAGAAACAAAGATTGGGAATGCACCAATGGACGCGCACGCGTACAAGGTGCGCATGAGCAAAAGTGGTTTTACATAGAGACGCGCACGCTTACATGACGCGTCCGCGCGGATGAAGAATTTACCAATCGACGCGCACGCACACATGACGCGCACGCGCCGATACTCTCACATGGCCCACTTAAAGGCAAAATGCTGGGGGCAATTTTTGAGCTGCCCAGGCCCAAATCCAACTTGTTTCTGAGTGTATTTCATGCAGAATTGAAGTCCAAGCAAAGGGGGAGCAATTAGTTTAGCCAACATGAGCCTTTAGTTAGTTTTCTAGAGAGAGAAGCTCTCTCTTCTCTCTAGAATTAGGTTAGGATTAGGTTAGATTGTCTTAGATCCATGATTAATTACTTGATCTCATCTTGTTTCTTTTACAATTTCTTATTTCTACATCTTGATTCTCTTATTTGTGATGTTAATTTCTCATTTTGCTATCTTTTGTGATGATGAACTCAAGTTGGATTTGGTTTACGTTTAATGCAATTTGATGTTGATGTTATTTTTATTGATGAATTGAGTTGTGAAATTACTTTTCTTGCAATTAGTAGTTGGTAGATTTTATTATTTCTTGCAATTTATGATGTTTACTTTTATTGTACTCTATGTGTTTGATGAAATGGTCTCCTTAGTTTTTGAGTAGTTTTGTCAACTCTTGGTCCAAGCTAAGGGAATTGGGTAAACTTGAGTCATTGGGTATAATAGATTTGGTGATTTGAGAACCCTTGGTGATCAATTTGATACCCATTGATGCTAACCCACTACTAAGTTAATTAGTAGGTAGGTTAGGACTTAAGGGTTGATGTGATCAAACTATTTGACGTACTTCAAGCTTAGGAGTAGATGTTACGTACTTAAAGCTTTTGGGAAGTAGACTTAATAGGTTGGCCTCTCATGATTATCAATATTTGGTTTGTTGACAAGGATGATGATCTTAGTTACCCAATCTTAGCCAAGAGTTCTTTATCTTGCTTTCTTTACTTACTTGTTTAATTTACTTTTCTTGCCCTCTTATGAACCCAAACTCCCCTTACCCTTCATAGTCAATAATTGAGGACTTCATTGTGTCCTAGGGAGACGACCCGGAGTCCAAATGCTTCGGTTAATTCTTATTAGGGGTTTGTTATTCGTGACAAAACCACAAATTTTTTATTGCGAGAATTGTTTGTTGGTGTAGAACTATACTTGCAACGAGAATTCATTCAATTGAGGGAATTCTATATCAATAAAAGTTCATGTATCAGTGCTCACTCACTATTCCACATTACTGGTGCACGAAATTGTGATCACACTTTTCACAACTCCGCACAACTAACCAGCAAGTGCACTGGGTCGTCCAAGTAATACCTTACGTGAGTAAGGGTCGATCCCACGGAGATTGTCGGCTTAAAGCAAGCTATGGTCATCTTGTAAATCTTAGTCAGGTGGATTCAAATGGTTATGAGGTTTTGATAATTAAAAGATAAATAAAACATAAAATAAAATAAGATACTTATGTAATTTATTGGTGAAAATTTTAGATAAGCGTTTGGAGATGCTTTGTTGCTTCTAAACCTCTGCTTTCCTATTGTCTTCTTCCAATCATGCGTGCTCCCTTCCATGGCAAGCTGTATGATCCTCTCGGATGAAAAATACTAGGTACGGTTTCTGCACGGCTAATCAACTGTCGGATTTCTCGTCTCGGATAAAAAATACTAGGTACAGCTACCGCACAGCTAATCATCTGTCGGTTCTCACTAACGTCGGAATAGGATCTTTCTATCCTTTTGCACACTGTCACTGCGCCCAATATTCGCGAGTTTGAAGCTCGTCACAGTCATCCCTTCCCAGATCCTACTCGGAATACCACAGACAAGGTTTAGACTTTTCGGATCTCAGGAATGCTGCCAATTGGTTCTAGCCTATACCACGATGGTTCTAATCTTCCGGACTCGGTCCGTAGATCAGAGACCCAAGAGAATATACTCCAGCTATCGTCCAATGACTATGTTGAACATCATGTAGACCGCTTGTGGTTGTCAGGCACGCGGATCTTGGCTAAGCGAGTAACAAAGATAGTGGGTGATTGTCACGGGTCACCCCTTCATTCTGACTTAACTCAATTAAGTATGAGAGTATATTTTGGAGAAGAAGTAGGCATGAATTGAAAGAGAAACAATAGTACTTGCATTAATTCATGAAGAACAGCAGAGCTCCACACCTTAATCTATGAGGTGTAGAAACTCCACCGTAGAAAATACATAAGAGAAAGAGGTCTAGGCATGGCCGTGTGCCAGCCTCCAAATGTAAAATAAGATGATAAAGTCTTAAAGGATCAAAAGTCTCAAAAGTATATGAATACGATAGTAAAAAGTGCTATTTATACAAAACTAATTACTAGGGTTTACAGAAAATAAGTAACTAAGTGCAGATAGTGCAGAAATCCACTTCCGGGACCCACTTGGTGTGTGCTTGAGCTGAGCATTGAAGCTTTCACGTGCATAGGCCATTCTTGGAGTTAAACGCTAGCTTGGGTGCCAGTTTGGGCATTTAACTCCAGTTCTGGTGCCAGTTCTGGCGTTTTACTCCATAAAAGGGTCTCTGGTGGGTGTCTGAATGCCAGTTTGGACCATCAAATCTCGAGAAAAGTATGAACTATTATACATTTCTGGAAAGCCCAAGATGTCTACTTTCCAACGCAATTGAGAACGCGCCAATTTGGTTTCTGTAGCTCCAGAAAATCCACTTTGAGTGCAGGAGGGTCAGAATCCAACACCATCTGCAGTCCTTTCTCAGCCTCTAAATCAGATTTTTGCTCAGGTCTCTCAATTTCAGCCAGAAAATACCTAAAATTACAGAAAAACACACAAACTCATAGTAAAGTCCAGAAATGTGATTTTTGCATAGAAACTAATAAAAATATAATAAAAAGTAACTAAAACATACTAAAAACTATGTAAAAACAATGCCAAAAAGGGTGTAAATTATCTGCTCATCACAACACCGAGCTTAAATTGTTGCTTGTCTCCAAGAAAATAAAAACAAATAGGATAAAATGAAGAGAAAATACAATAAATTTCAAAAATATCAATGAAGATTAATTTCAATTAGATGAGCGGGACTAGTAGCTTTTTGCTTCTGAACAGTTTTGGCATCGCACTTTATCCTTTGAAGTTCAGAATGATTGGCATCCATAGGAACTCAGAATTCAGATAGTGTTATTGATTCTCCTAGTTCAGTATGTTGATTCTTGAACATAACTACTTTATGAGTCTTGGCTGTGATCCTAAGCATTTTGTTTTCCAATATTACCACCGGATACATAAATGCCACAGACACATAACTTGGTGAACCTTTTCAGATTGTGACTCAGCTTTGCTAGAGTCCCCAGTTAGAGGTGCCCAGAGCTCTTAAGCACACTCTTTTTGCTTTGGACTACGACTTTAACCACTCAGTCTCAAGCTTTTCACTTGGACCTTCATGACACAAGCACATGGTTAGGGACAGCTTGATTTAGCCGCTTAGGCCATGATTTTATTCCTTTGGGCCCTCCTATCCATTAATGCTCAAAGCCTTGGATCCTTTTTACCCTTGCCTTTTTAGTTTAAAGGGTTATTGGCTTTTTCTTCTTGCTTTTTCTTTTTCTTTCTTTTTCTTTATTTTTTTCACCATTTTTTTCTCGCAAGCTTTTGTTTTTCACTGCTTTTTCTTCCTTCAAGAATCAATTTTATGATTTTTCAGATTATCAATAACATTTCTCTTTTTTCATTATTCTTTCAAGAGCCAACAATTTTAACATTCATATACTTCACTATAAAAAATATGCACTGTTCAAGCATTCATTCAGAAAACAAAAAGTATTGCCACCACATCAAGATAATTAAACTAATTTCAAGATAGAATTTAAAATTTATGTACTTCTTTTTATTTTTCAGAAAACTTTTTTCATTTAAGAAAGGTGAAAGATTCATGGAGTCATCCATAGCTTTAAGACATAGACACTAGACACTAATGATCATGTAATAAAGACAAAAACATAGACAAAACATAAAGCATAAAAATCGAAAAACAGAAAAATAAGAACAAGAAAATTAAAGAACGGGTCCACCTTAGTGACGGCGGCTAGTTCTTCCTCTTGAAGATCCTATGGAGTGCTTGAGCTCCTCTATGTCTCTTCCTTGCCTTTGTTGCTCTTCTCTCATGGCCTTTTGGTCCTCTCTGATTTTATGGAGGATGACGGAGTGCTCTTGGTACTCCACTCTTAGTTGCTCCATGTTGGAACTCAATTCTCCTAAAGAGGTGTTGAGTTGCTCCCAATAGTTGTGTGGAGGGAAATGCATCCCTTGAGGCATCTCAGGGATTTCTTGATGAGGGACTTTCTCATGCTCTTGTTGAGGTCCATGAGTGGGCTCTCTTGTTTGCTCTATCCTCTTTCTAGTGATGGGCTTTTGAGATGAATCTCTCTATCTCTCATGACTCGGAGGTGGAAGCAATTGCCTTCCTTTTCCTCTTTCTAGAGGTTTCTCCGGCCCTAGGTGCCATTAATGGTTATAAAAAAACAAAAAGCATAGCTTTTTCCTACACCAAACTTAAAAGGTTTGCTCGTCCTCGAGCAAAAGAAGAAAGAAAGGATTAGAGGAAGAAGAGATGGAGGAGATGGAGGTGTGTGAATGGTTCGGCCAAGGGGAGTTTTAGGTGGTTATGATGTGTGAAAATGAAGGAGTGATGAGGGGCTTATATAGGAGTGGAGTGGAGAGGGAATTCTTGTAATAGGGGATGGGTTTGGGTGGGAGATGGTTTGAATTTGAATGGGTGGGGGTAGGTGGGTTGTATGATGGGTTTTTGGGGAGTAGTGGATAGATGTGAGTGGTGAAGAGATTGTGGGGAAGAGGATAGGATTTGATAGGTGAATGGTGTTTGGGGAAGAGATATTGATGTGATTTTTGGTCAAGGGTATTTGGGGAAGAGTGTTATGGAAAGGTGTGAAGAGGAGAGAAAGAGAGGTTGGGTAGGTGGGGATCCTGTGGGGTCCACAGATTCTAAGGTGTCAAGGAATTCTGGTCCCTGCACCTTTCTGGCATTTAAACGCCCTCTGTGTGCCATTTCTGGCGTTTAACGCCAACTCTGCTATGTTTTCTAGCGTTAAACGCCAGGTTGATGCCTTTTTCTGGCGTTTAACGCCACCCAGACACCCTTTTCTGGCGTTAAACGCCAGTCTGTCTGCCAATTCTGGCGTTTAACGCCAGCCATACACCAGGCACCCTTTTCTGGCATTAAACACCAGTCTGTCTGCCAATTTTGGCGTTTAACGCCCATAATGCTGCCAGACTGGGCGTTAAACGCCCATTCTGCTATCCTTACTGGCGTTTAAACGCCAGTAAGCCTGTCCTCCAGGGTGTGCTATTTTTGATTCCGCTTTAGTTCTGTAGCTGTTTTTGTGACTCCACATGATCATCTACTTAAAGAAAACATAACATGACAATGGAAAACAAATGTCTATAAAAATAAATATAATTAAATAACATTGGGTTGCCTTCTAATAAGCGCTTCTTTAATATCAATAGCTTGACAATAAGCTCTTAGAGAGCTTCACAAAGACTCAGACCTTAATGGTGGCCTCCCAACACCAAACTCAGAAGTTGAGTGTGGGGGCTCTGTTTGACTCTGTATTGAGAGAAGCTTCTCATGCTTCTTCTCCATGTTTACAGAAGAAGATCCTTGAGCCTTAAACACAAGGTAGTCCTCATTCAATTGAAGGACTAACTCTCCTCTGTCGACATCAATCATAACTCTTGCTGTGGCTAGGAAGGGTCTTCCAAGGATAATGGATTCATCCTCATCCTTTCAAGTGTCTAGGATTATGAAATCAGCAGGGATGTAAAGGCCTTCAACCTTCACTAAGACATCCTCTATAAGTCCATAAGCCTGTTTCCTTGATTTGTCTGCCAATTCTAGTGAGATTCTTGCAGCTTGTACCTCAAAGATCCCTAGTTTCTCTATTACAGAGAGTGACATGAGGTTTATTCCTGACCCCAGGTCACACAGAGCCTTCTCAAAAGTCATGGTGCCTATAGTACAAGGTATTAAAAACTTTCCGGGATCCGGTTTCTTTTGAGGTAATTTCAGTTAAACCAAAGCATTCAGTTCATTAATGAGCAATGGAGGTTCATCCTCCCAAGTCTCATTTACCAAATAACTTGGCATTCAGCTTCATGATTGCTCCTAGATACTGAGCAACTTGCTCTTCAAAAAAATCTTCATCCTCTTCAGGGGAGAAATACTCATCAGAGCTCATGAATGGCAAAAGTAAGTTCAGTGGAATCTCTATGGTCTCTATATGAGCCTCAGATTCCTTTGGTTCCTCATTAGGGAGCTCCTTAGTGGTCAGTGGGGATCCATTGAGGTCTTCCTCACTGGAAATCACTGTCTCTTCCTCCTCTATAGGTTCGGCCACTTTGGGTATATTGATGGCCTTGCACTCTCTCTTTGGATTCTCTTCTGTATTGCTTGGGAGAGTACTAGGAGGGATTTCAGTAACTCTTTTACTCAACTGACCCACTTGTGTCTCCAAATTTCTAATAGAGGACCTTGTTTTAGTCATGAAATTAAAAGTGGTCTTAGATAAATCAGAGACTATGGTTGCTAAGTCAGAGAGGCTCTGCTTAGAATTCTCTGTCTGTTGCTGAGAAGATGATGGAAAAGGCTTGCTATTGCCAAACTTATTTCTCCCACCATTATTATTATTGAAGCCTTGCTGAGGCTTCTGTTGATCCTTCCATGAGAAATTAAGATGATTCCTCCATGAAGGATTGTAAGTGTTTTCATAGGATTCTCTTATGTAATTCACCTCTTCCATTCTAGGATTCTCAGGGTCATAAGCTTCTCCTTCAGAGGAGGCTTCTTTAGTACTGCCGGATGCAGCTTGTATTCCAGTTAAGTTCTGAGAAATCATACTGACTTGCTGAGTCAATATTTTGTTCTTAGCCAATATGGCATTCAGAGTATCAATCTCAAGAACTCCTTTCTTCTGAGTTATCCCATTATTCACAGGATTTCTTTCAGAAGTATACATGAACTGGTTATTTGCTACCATCTCAATGAGTTCCTAGGCTTCTGCAGGTATTTTCTTCAGATGAAGAGATCCACCAGCAGAGTGATCCAAGGACATCTTGGACAATTCAGACAGACCATCATAGAATATACATAGGATGTTCCATTTTTAAAGCATGTTAGAAGGACACCTTCTGATCAATTGCTTGTATCTTTCCTAAGCTTCATAGAGGGATTTACCTTCCTTCTGTCTGAAGGTTTGGACTTCCACTCTAAGCTTGCTCATCTTTTGAGGTGGAAAGAATTTGGCCAAGAAAGCATTGACCAACTTTTCCCAAGAGTTCAGGCTTTCTTTAGGCTGTGAGTCCAACCATATCCTAGCTCTGTCTCTTACAGCAAAAGGGAAAAGCATATGTCTGTAGACCTCGGGATTAACCCCATTGGTCTTAACAGTGTCACAGATTTGCAAGAATTCAGCTAAGAACTAATGAGGATCTTCCAATGGAAGTCCATGAAACTTGCAATTCTGCTGCATTAGAGAAACTAATTGAGGCTTAAGCTCAAAGTTGTTTGATCCAATTGCAGGAATTGAGATGCTTCTTCCATAGAAGTCAGAAGTTGGTGCAGTAAAGTCACCAAGCATCTTCCTTGCATCTCCACCATTGTTGTTGTTTTCGGCTGCCATGTCTTCTTTTTTTTTCGAAAATTTCTGTAAGGTCCTCTCCAGAGTGTTGTGCTTTAGCTTCTCTTAGCTTCCTCTTCAGAGTCCTTTCGGGTTCAGAATCAGCTTCAACAAGAATGTTCTTATCCTTGTTCCTGCTCATATGAAAAAGAAGAGAACAAGGAGGAAAGAGGAACCCTCTATGTGACAGTATAGAGATTCCTTTATGTGAGTAGAAGAATAGAAGAATAGAATAATGAGGTAGAGAGAGAATAAGAGGAATTCAAACACACAGAGAGGGAGAGGGTTCGAATTATGAGTAGAAGAGAAGTGTTAGTAAATAAATAAAATAAATAGAAAGAGATGAGAGAGAGAGTATTCGAATTTTAAAAAGAGGGAGAAGAAAAATATTTTTATTTTTTATTTAATTAATTAAGTTAGAATTCGAAATTTAAGAAAAGAAATAAAATAAAATTAAAATTTAAAACAATTAGTTAATTAAAAAGAATTTTGAAAATGTGGTTAATGATTTTCGAAATTAATGAGATAGATAAGTAGTTAGGTGGTTTTGAAAAAGATAAAAAAATAGTAAACTTTTTAAAATTAAAACAAACAAGTCAAGTGGTTAATGAAAAAAGATTTGAAAATAATTTTTGAAAAGATAAGAAGTTAGAAAAAGATTTTGAAATTAAATTTTGAAAAAGATATGATTGAAATTTATTTTGAAAAAAAAAAAGATTTGAAAAGGAAATTAAAAAGATTTGATTTTTAAAATTAAATTTGATTACTTGACTAACAAGAAACTAAAAGATATGATTCTAGAATTTAAAGGCTGAACATTTCTTAACAGGAAAGTAACAAACTTGAAATTTTTGAATTAAAACATTAAATGTTAGCAATAATTCCGAAAATATGAAATAAAATTAAGAAAAAGATTTTGAAATTTTATTTTGAAGAATTTTCAAAAAACATGAAAGAAAAATGAAAAAAGATTTGATTTTGAAAAATATTTGAAAAGATAGAATTTTTAAATTGAAATTTTGGCTTGACTAACAAGAAACAACTAAATTTTAAAATTTTTTGACTAAGTCAACCCAAAATTTTGAAATTTATGAGTGAAATAGGGGAAAGATATTATTTTTGATTTTTTTGAATTAATGAAGAAAGAGAAAAACAACAAAATGAAACAAAACATAAAAATTTAAGATCAAAACAAAAAATGCATGCAAGAACACTTTGAATGTCAAGATGAACACCAAGAACACTTTGAAGATCATGATGAACATCAATAACATATTTTTGAAAATTTTTAAGAAAAGAGATACATGCAAGACACCAAACTTAAAAATTTTAAATGTTTAGACACTATGAATTCGAGAATGCATATGAAAAATAACAAAAAATACAAAACAAGAAAATCACAAGATTAAATAAAGAAAATCATCAAGAACAACTTGAAGATCATGAAGAACACATGATGAATTTTCGAAAATTTTAAGAAAATTAAAAGAATGCAATTGACACCAAACTTAAAATTTGACACAAGACTCAAACAAGAAACATAAAATTTTTTTGGTTTTTTTAATTTTTAAAATATTTTTTGTATTTTTTGAAATTATTTTGGAAAAAGAAAATAAAAAAATTTTAATAAGAATTCCAGGATTCATGCAATATTAGTCTAAAATTTCGGTCAAATAGAATTAGACACGGCCAAATGGCCAGCCAAGCTTTAGCAAAACAATTACAGACATGTCCTTTCTACAATGGAAAGTGGAAACCTCGGTCCAAAAGATTAGACATGGCTTAACAGCTAGCCAGGCTTCAACATATCTCAAGAAGCTCTAGAATTCATTCTTAAAAATTTTTATAAATTTTTCGAAAACTAAAAATATATATATATATTTTTTTCGAAAAAAAAAATAAAAAGCTTAAAAATAAAATAAAATTACCTAATCTAAGCAACGAGATGAACCGTCAGTTTTCCAAACTCGAACAATCCCTGGCAACGGCGCCAAAAACTTGGTACACGAAATTGTGATCACACTTTTCGCAGCTCCGCACAACTAACCAGCAAGTGCACTGGGTCGTCCAAGTAATACCTTACGTGAGTAAGGGTCGATCCCACGAAGATTGTCGGCTTGAAGCAAACTATGGTCATCTTGTAAATCTTAGTCAGGCGGATTCAAATGGTTATGAGGTTTTGATAATTAAAAGATAAATAAAACATAAAATAAAATAAGATACTTATGTAATTCATTGGTGGGAATTTCAGATAAGCGTTTGGAGATGCTTTGTTGCTTCTGAACCTCTGCTTTCCGATTGTCTTCTTTCAATCATGCGTGCTCCCTTCCATGGCAAGCTGTATGATCCTCTCGGATGAAAAATACCAAGTACGGTTTCTGCACGGCTAATCATCTGTCGGATTTCACTAGCATCGGAATAGGATCCTTCTATCCTTTTGCACACTGTTACTACGCCCAACAATCGCGAGTTTGAAGCTCGTCACAGTCATCCCTTTCTAGATCCTACTCAGAATACCACAGATAAGGTTTAGACTTTTCGGATCTCAAGAATGCTGCCAATTGGTTCTAGCCTATACCACGAAGGTTCTAATCTTCCGGACTCGGTCCGTAGATCAGAGACCCAAGAGAATATACTCCGGTTGTCGTCCAATGACTACGTTGAACATCATGTAGACCGCTTGTGGTTGTCAGGCACGCGGATCTTAGCTAAGCGAGTAACAAAGATAGTGGGTGATTGTCACGGGTCACCCCTTCATTCTGACTTAACTGAATTAAGTACGAGAGTATATCTTGGAGAAGAAGTAGGTGTGAATTAAAAGAGAAACAATAGTACTTGCATTAATTCATGAAGAACAGCAGAGCTCCACACCTTAATCTATGAGGTGTAGAAACTCCACCGTAGAAAATACATAAGAGAAAGAGGTCTAGGCATGGCCGTGTGGCCAGCCTCCAAATATAAAATAAGATGATAAAGTCTCAAAGGATCAAAAGTCTCAAAAGTCTATGAATACAATAGTAAAAAGTGCTATTTATACTAAACTAATTACTAGGGTTTACCGAAAATAAGTAACTAAGTGCAGATAGTATAGAAATCCATTTCCGGGGCCCACTTGGTGTGTGCTTGGGCTGAGCATTGAAGCTTTCACATGCATAGGCCATTCTTGGAGTTAAACGCCAGATTGGGTGCCATTTTGGGCGTTTAACTCCAGTTCTGGTGCCAGTTTTGACGTTTTACTCCAGAAAAGGGTCTCTGATGAGCGTTTGAACGCCAGTTTGGGAAATCAAATCTCGGGCAAAGTATGGACTATTATACATTGCTGGAAATTCCAAGATGTCTACTTTCCAACACAATTGAGAGCACGCCAATTGGGCTTCTGTAGATCCAGAAAATCTACTTTGAGTGCAGGAGGGTCAGAATCCAACAGCATCTATAGTCCTTTCTCAGCCTCTGAATCAGATTTTTGCTCAGGTCCCTCAATTTCAGCCAGAAAATACCTGAAATTATAGAAAAACACACAAACTCATAGTAAAGTCCAGAAATGTGATTTTTGCATAAAAACTGATAAAAATATAATAAAAAGTAACTAAAACATACTAAAAACTATGTAAAAACAATGCCATAAAGGGTATAAATTATCCGCTCATCAATTACTATACACGGTGAACTAGATTCTCTCTCTTGAGTGTAACACCCCGTTACCCTAAGCCTTACCTCTAGTCGTAAAGCAAAGGATAACAAGGCGTCACGACAGTTCTAAAGCTCATACATTAACAAGTATAGAAGAAAATAATAATACTAGGAGCCTAATGAAGGAATAAAGTTCAAAATCGCGTAAAGCGGATTTACAAAGCGCCAAGCGTTCACACACGATAACTAAAAGTGTAAAGGTACGAGATACAACATGAGACTATATATATATATGATACCACTTGTTAAGGAGATTGTAAAGAATCTTGTAAAGGCTCGGATAAAGGTTCAGGTTGTACTGCTTATAAAGGATCAGGTTGTATCATTTGGAAGTTTACAACTTGTATTCGTGACTGTATCTCTTGTAAAGCAATCATACTTTGTCTATGAAGATAATGCATTCTTCTAACATGATGAATACGTTGATTCTTAAAACTTTCTCTAACATTTTTTATTGATTTTATGGTTTTAGTATGTTGTAACAACTTTTGGTTCTAATTATTTTCTTGTTTATCTTCTCTATTTCTACTTTTAGTTTTGAAGACTCAGTTATTAATCTTCTTATTTTCATTTCTATTGCCATCACTCTTGTTTTCATTTTTCTTCTAACAAGCTTCAAAGAAGTAAGTCTTTTCTGAAACTCTTTCATGTTCTAAGAATAGAAATAATAACTAAGAGAATAAAGAAATTATAAGAAAAGAAAGTTTAAGATAGTAAGCATACAGAGATGAACTTGTACTATTATTTCTTGCAAAGTTGATACAAACTTGAAGATGATTACAAATATTTGGAAAATTTTATGAAGTAAGAAGATATAGAAGTAGAGAGAGCTTTTGAGCTTTCAAGTTTTTGATTCCTGGGAATGAATGAGGCCTTTGGTATTTATAGACCCCAAATGATTACTATTTGGCTACTATTTGCCGACAGTACTGTTTGCTTTTACTGTTTGCCGACATTTACTGTTTTGCCAACATTTACAATTTGCTTTTTTTTACAGAGATCATTTTCTTTATGATTGGATTTTTTACATTGATTTCATATACAATTTTTACTACATTTCAAATAGGTCTTGAGAGTCTTGATAGTAATGAGCTGGGTTGGACTGGACCTCTTCGTCTTCTCCAAGAGGTACGGCTTGTATTGCTTATAGAGAGCTTTGAATATCTTCCTCTGAGATTGCTGCTGCTAGGGCTGCCATAATTTGTTGCTTCTGCGCTAAAAATTGGGTCTCTTTTTTATAAGCTATTTGCTCATTGTTAGTGCTTGAGGCTGTTATTGCTGGATGCTTTTGTGATGTTGTTAACCATTGATCAATGGCTGCTTTTCTTAGCAGATTTATATCATATTTGTTTCACCACTTTATTTTTATTATTCTTACTAAATATTGTATGCTTGGATATTCTTCATATGCTGCTGAATCATATTCCCAAGTCATAATCCAGCTTATTCCCAAAGCTGCTATAAATGAAATGAATTTGTACTCTTGTAAGAATGATGACTTGCTTTTAAAATATTCCTATGCCAGACTGGCTTCTTTTGGGAAGAAGGCTTCTATCGGTCCAAAATTCTGGAACCATGATTGGAACCATTTGAAAATTGCAATGATATCCCCTTTCTGAACCAAATGAACCAAGAATGGGGACTTGGTGATAGGAATAAGATATGATTCCATGCTTCTTGGTAATCATAATAGGTATAGCTCTGAGGTTCAAATTTCAAAGAGAAGCTTTTAGACTGATATGGGGGTAATTCCCACTCTTGTAGAGATAATATTTTCATGATTTTTATTTTTGAATAAATGGGCTGTTTGGTGTTGGAATCTCTATAATGTGTCTACTCAATAGATCCGGTGTCTACTGACGAACGAATTTTTGACGGTTTAGGATTCACAAATAACATCTCGTTGAAAGTATAGTTTCTAAACCAACAATATTCCTTTCATATAAAAATTTGGTTGTCACAAGTAAGAAACCCCTTAAAAATATAACCGAAGTATTCAAACCTCGGGTCGTCTCTCAAGGAATTGCATGGAAGTGTTCTTATTATTCGTTTTGAGATTTTATCTTTCTGGGGTTTTAAATAAGGAATAAGAAAAGTAAATTGCAAGAATTAAACTAATAACTAAGAAAACTCTTGGCAATGTATGAAAATTAGAAGTCCTATCTTAGTTATCCTTATCAATTGTGATGAGAATTGTCCATTGCTCCCACTTAGTTAACCTCTAACTATGAAGGAAAGTCAAGTGGATGAATTAATTTGATTCCTCAAGTCCTAGTCAACTCCTAAGGAAAGACTAGCTTTAGAGGGATCCAAATCGACTAGCAACTTTCAATTATCAATCAACAAAGGAGTTTGATAACTCAAGAGTCTCCAATTACTCAACCAAAGCCAAGAGGAGATAAATCTACACTAGAATCCAACCAAGCATTTTATCAAACACTTGGAAGGTATAACATAAAATCATAGAAATTAATAAGTGATATTAAAACCTAAGCAACCAATTGTAAGGAATCAATAACATAAATTGAAGAAAGAAATCATAAATGTGAAATACCTCAAATTGCATTAATAGGAAATTGAATCTAACATGAAGTTCATAAATCAAATTAGAGAATAAATAAACCAATAAGAGAATATAAATAAACTAAAGGACTAGAACAAATAAGAGTAGAGGAAAACTAAATTAAAGCAAAGTAGAAATCTGAGATTAAGAAAAGATAAACCTAAAATCCTAAAAACCTAGGGAGAGGAGAGAGCCTCTCTCTCTAGAAAACTACATCAAAACCTCAAATTATGTGAATAAAAGTTGTGTGAATGAATGTATGGATGATTCCTGGTGCACGAAATTACAATCACATTTTTGTAACTCCGCACAACTAACCAGCAAGTGCACTGGGTCGTCTAAGTAATACCTTACGTGAGTAAGGGTCGATCCCACGGAGATTGTCGGCTTGAAGCAAGCTATGGTTATCTTGTAACTCTTAGTCAAGATATCAATAATTCTCAGATTTAATTGTAAAAAGTAAAAGAACATGAAATAAATACTTGTTATGCAGTAATGAAGAATAGGTTGAGGCTTCGGAGATGCTTTGTCTTCTGAACCTCTGCTTTCCTACTGTCTTCTTCTTCATGCACGCAAGACTCCTTCCATGGAAAGCTTTATGTTGGGCATCACCGTTGTCAATGGCTACATCCCGTCCTCTCAGTGAAAATATTCCAAATGCGCTGTAACCACACGGCTAATCATCTGTCGGTTCTCGATCATGTCGGAATAGGATCCATTGATCCTTTTGTGTCTGTCACTACGCCTAACACTCACGAGTTTGAAGCTCGTCACAGTCATCCCTTCCCAGATCCTACTCAGAATACCACAGACAAGGTTTAGACGTTCCGGATCTCAGGAATGACCGCCAATGATTCTAGCTTATACCACGAAGACTCCGATTTGAATCATGAGGCTAAGAGATATGCATTCAATCTAAGGTAGAACGGAGGTGGTTGTCAGGCACGCGTTCATAGGTGAGAATGATGATGAGTGTCACGGATCATCACATTCATCAGGTTGAAGTGCGAATGAATATCTTAGAATAGAAGCAAGCGTGATAGAATGGAAAACAGTAGTAATTACATTAATTCATGAAGAACAGAGCTCTTCACCCCCAACAATGGGGTTTAGAGACTCATGCCGTAGAGAATACAATATGAAACGTGTAAAGTTTCATGAGGTACAATATGAATCACTGAAAGTAGTATTTATAGTAAACTAGTGACCTAGGGTTACATAAAATGAGTAAGCTAGGATGTTTATTGTAAAATTCTACTTCCGGGGCCCACTTGGTGTGTGCTTGGGCTGAGCATTGAAGCTTTCATGTGTAGAGACATTTTTTGGAGTTAAACGCCAGCTTTTATGCCAGTTTGGGCGTTTAACTCTAGCTTTTGTGCCAGTTCTGGAGTTAAACGCCAGAATTCTTGAGCTAACTTGGAACGCCTGTTTGGGCCATCAAATCTTGGGAAAAGTATGGACTATTATATATTGCTGGAAATCCCAGGATGTCTACTTTCCAACACAATTGAGAGCGTGCCAATTGGGCTTCTGTAGCTCCAGAAAATCCACTTCGAGTGCAGGGAGGTCAGAATCCAACAGCATCTGCAGTCCTTTTTTAGCCTCTGAATCAGATTTTTGCTCAGGTCCCTCAATTTCAGCCAGAAAATACTTGAAATCACAGAAAAACACACAAACTCATAGTAAAGCCCAGAAAAGTGATTTTTATTTAAAAACTAATAAAAACATAATAAAAACTAACTAAAATGTACTAAAAACATACTAAAAATAATGCCAAAAAGCATATAAATTATCCACTCATCACAACACCAAACTTAAATTGTTGCTTGTCCCCAAGCAACTAAAAATTAAATAGGATAAAAAGAAGAGAATATACAATGAATTCCAAAAACATCTATGAAGATCAGTATTAATTAGATGAGCGGGGCTTTTAGCTTTTTGCCTCTGAACAGTTTTGGCATCTCACTTTATCCTTTGAAGTTCAGAATGATTGGCTTCTATAGGAACTCAAAATCCAGATAGTGTTATTGATTCTCCTAGTTAAGTATGTTGATTCTTGAACACAGCTACTTTATGAGTCTTGGCCGTGACCCTAAGCACTTTATTTTCCAGTACTACCACCGGATACATAAATGCCACAGACACATAACTGGGTGAACCTTTTCAGATTGTGATTCAGCTTTGCTAGAGTCCCCAATTAGAGGTGTCCAGAGCTCTTAAGCACACTCTTTTTGCTTTGGACCATGACTTTAACCGCTCAGTCTCAAGTTTTCACTTGACACCTTCACGCCACAAGCACATGGTTAGGGACAGCTTGGTTTAGCCGCTTAGGCCAGGATTTTATTCCTGTGGGCCCTCCTATCCACTGATGCTCAAAGCCTTGGATCCTTTTTGTCACCCTTGCCTTTTGGTTTAAAGGGGTATTGGTTTTTTCTACTTGCTTTTCTCTTTCTTTTTTTTTTAGCATATATGTATTTTTTTCTGCAAGCTTTTCACTGCTTTTTCTTGCTTCAAGAATCAATTTTATGATTTTTCAGATCATCAGATAACATTTCTCCTTTTCCCATAATTCTTTCAAGAGCCAACAATTTTAACATTATTTAAACAACAAATTCAAAAATATGCACTGTTCAAGCATTCATTCAGAAAAACAATAGTATTGCCACCACATCAAAATAATTAAACTGTTTTAAAATTTGAAATTCATGCACTTCTTTTTCTTTTTTAATTAAAAACATTTTTCATTTAAGAAAGGTGATGGATTCATTTGCATAGCTTTAAGGCATAGACACTTAGACACTAATGATCATGTAATAAAGACACAAACATAAATAAAATAAGCATAAAAATTCAAAAAACAGGAAAATAAAGAACAAGGAAATTAAAGAACGGGTCCACCTTAGTGATGGCGGCTTGTTCTTCCTCTTGAAGATCTTATGGAGTGCTTGAGCTCCTCAATGTCTCTTCCTTGCCTTTGTTGCTCCTCTCTCATGACTCTTTGATCTTCTCTAATTTCATGAAGGAGGTCCACCCTTAGTTGTCCCCTATTGGAACTTAATTCTCCTAGGGAGGTGTTAATTTGCTCCCAATAGTTTTGTGGAGAAAAATGCATCCCTTGAGGCATCTCAGGGATTTCATGATGATGATTTTCCTTATGCTCTTGTTGAGGTCCATGAGTGGGCTCTCTTGTTTGCTCCATCCTTTTCTTAGTGATGGGCTTGTCCTCTTCAATGAGGAGTCTTGGCCACAACTTCATAGAAGTGGTCTTGATGGACCTCTCTCCATCTCTCATGACTCGAAGGTGGAAGCAATTGCCTTTCCATTCCTCTTTCTAGAGGTTTCTCCGGCCTTAGGTGCCATAAATGGTTATGGAAAAACAAAAAAAAAACTGAGCTTTTTCACACCAAACTTAAAAGGTTTGCTCGTCCTCGAGCAAAAGAAAAAAGAAAGGAGGAGAAGAAGAAGAGATGGATGAGATGGAGGTGTGTGAATTATTCGGCCAAGGGGGGTTTTAGGTGGTTATGATGTGGAAAAGGAAGGAGTGATGGTTTGAATTGGTGGAGGTTATTTGGGGAAGAGTATTATGAAAAGGTGTGAAGAAGTGAGAGAGTGAGTTGAGGTTGGTGGGGATCCTGTGGGGTCCATAGATCCTGAGGTGTCAAGGATTTCCCATCCCTGCACCAATTAGGCGTGCAAAATGCCCTTTGCTGCCAATCCTGGCGTTAAACGCCAAGTTGCTGCCCATTTCTGGGGTTTAACGCCAGCTTCTTGCCCTTTTCTGGCGTTAAACGCCAGTCTGGTGCCCATTTCTGGCGTTAAACGCCCAGAATGGTGCCAGACTGGGTGTTTAACGCCCATTCTGCTGTCTTTACTGGCGTTTAAACGCCAGTAGGCTTCTCCTCCAGGGTGTGCTATTTTTCATTCTGTTTTTTAGTTCGTTTTTGCTTTTTCAATTGTTTTTGTGACTTCACATGATCATCAACCTACAGAAAACATAAAATAACAATGGAAAATAGAAATTAACATAGATAAGTAAAATTGGGTTGCCTCCCAACTAGCGCTTCTTTAATGTCAGTAGCTTGACAGTGGGCTCTCATGGAGCCTCATAGATACTCAGAGCATGATGATGGCCTCTTAACACCAAACTTAGAGTTTGGTTGTGGCCTCCCAACACCAAACTTAGAGTTTGAATGTGGGGGTTTTATTTGAGTTTGTATTGAGAGAAGCCTTTCATGCTTCTTCCCTTTCCTGTCTGCAAACCATGGTGCTTCCTGAATGGCAAAGAGTTGCTCATCCAGAAAGGTTTCAGAGATCTCAGTAGGAGGGAGGGACGCCCCTGCTACTGGTTCTATCTGGGATAGGTGATCAGCTACCTGGTTCTCTGTCCCTTTTCTGTCTCTTATTTCTATATCAAACTCTTGCAGAAGCAACACCCATCTTATGAGCCTGGGTTTTGAATCCTGCTTTGTAAGTAGGTATTTAAGAGCAGCATGGTCAGTATACACAATCACTTTTGAACCTACTAAATAGGATCTAAACTTGTCAATGGCATAAACCACTGCAAGTAACTCTTTTTCTGTGGTTACGTAATTCTTCTGTGCATCATTTAAAACATGGCTAGCATAGTAAATGACGTGCAGAAGCTTGTTATGCCTCTGTCCCAACACTGCACCAATGGCATGGTCACTGGCATCACAAATTAGTTCGAATGGTAATGTCCAATCTGGTACAGAGATGACTGGTGCTGTGACCAGCTTAGCTTTCAGGGTTTCAAACGCTTGCAGACACTCTGTGTCAAATACAAATGGCGTGTCAGCAGCTAGCAGATTGCTCAGAGGTTTTACAATTTTTGAAAAATCCTTTATAAACCTCCTGTAGAATCCTGCATGTCCCAGAAAGCTTCTGATTGCCGTTACATTGGCAGGTGGTGGTAATTTTTTAATTACTTCCACTTTAACTTGATCTACCTCTATTCTCTTGTTTGAAATTTTATGCCCAAGGACAATTCCTTCAGTCACCATGAAGTGACATTTTTCCAAGTTTAAAACTAGGTTGGTCTCTTGGCATCTTTTCAGAACAAGTGCTAAATGGTCAAGACAGGAGCTGAATGAGTCTCCAAATACTGAAAAGTCATCCATTAAGACTTCCAGAAATTTTTCTACCATATCAGAGAAGATAGAGAGCATGCACCTCTGAAAGGTTGCAGGTGCATTGCATAGACCAAAGGGCATCCTTCTGTAGGCAAATACTCCAGAAGGACATGTGAATGCTGTTTTCTCTTGGTCCTGAGGATCCACTGCAATTTGGTTGTAACCTGAATAGCCATCCAAAAAGCAGTAATATTCATGACCTGCTAGTCTCTCTAGCATCTGGTCTATGAATGGTAAAGGAAAGTGATCCTTTCGGGTGGCTGTATTGAGCCTTCTGTAGTCAATACACATACGCCACCCTGTAACTGTTCTTGAAGGAACCAGTTCATTCTTTTCATTATGAACCACTGTCATGCCTCCCTTCTTGGGGACAACGTGGACAGGGCTTACCCAGGGGCTATCAGAAATAGGATAAATAATCCCAGCCTCTAGTAACCTAGTGACCTCTTTCTGCACCACTTCCTTCATGGCTGGATTTAGCCGCCTCTGTGGTTGAACCACTGGCTTAGCATCATCCTCCAATAGGATCTTGTGCATGAATCTTGCTAGGCTAATTCCCTTAAGGTCACTTATGGACCACTGGTATGCGAAATTGTTACTCAGGTTGTGAATTATTGTTCGAAATTGATTCCCTAGCGATGGCACCAAAAACGGATGCACAGAACCATGGTCTAAACATATCTTCACAACTTCGCATAACTAACCAGCAAGTGCACTGGGTCGTCCAAGTAATACCTTACGTGAGCAAGGGTCGAATCCCACGGAGATTGTTGGTATGAAGCAAGCTATGGTCACCTTGTAAATCTCAGTCAGGCGGATATAAAATAGTAATGGGGTTTTCGAAAATAAGTAATAAAAGAAGGATAGAAATACTTATGTAAATCATTGGTGAGAATTTCAGATAAGCGTATGGAGATGCAATCGTTCCTCTGAACCTCTGCTTTCCCGCTATCTTCATCCAATCAGTCTTACTCCTTTCTATGGCTGGCTTTATGCAAGGGCATCACCGTTGTCAGTGGCTACATCCCCTCCTCTTGTGAAAATGGTCCAAGATGCCCTGTCACGGCACGGCTAATTATCTGAGGTTCCCGATCATGCTGGGAAAGGATTCACCCTCATTTTGCGTCTGTCACTACGCCCAGCATTCGCGAGTTTGAAGCTCGTCACAGTCACTCAATCATTGAATCCTACTCGAAATACCACAGACAAGGTTTAGACTTTTTGGATTCTCTTGAATGTCGCCATAATTCTAGCTTAAACCACAAAGATTCTGATTAAGAGATCTAAGAGATACTCGTTCAGTCGAAGGTAGAACGGAAGTGGTTGTCAGGCACGCGTTCGTAGGGAATGATGATGATTGTCACGTTCATCACATTCAGGTTGAAGAGTGAATGAATATCTTAAAAGCGAAATAAGATGATTTGAATAGAAAACAGTAGTACTTTGCATTAATCTTTGAGGAACAGCAGAGCTCCACACCTTAATCTATGGAGTGTAGAAACTCTACCATTAAAAATACATAAGTGAATAGAGGGTAAGCATGGCCGAATGGCCAGCCTCCCATGGAGGTCTAGAGATCTCAAAATGATCAAAAGATGTCTAATACAATAGTAAAAAGTCCTATTTATAATAAACTAGCTACTAGGGTTTACAGAAGTAAGTAATTGATGTATAAATCCACTTCCGGGGCCCACTTGGTATGTGCTTGGGCTGAGCTTGAATGTTACACGTGCAGAGGCTCTTTCTGGAGTTGAACTCCAGGTTGTAACGTATTTCTGGCGTTCAACTCTGGTTTGTGACTTGTTTCTGGCGTTTAACTCCAGACAGTAGCGTAGAACTGGCGTTCAACGCCCTTTTACGTCGTCTAAACTCGGTCAAAGTATGGACTATTATACATTGATGGAAAGCCCTGGATGTCTACTTTCCAACGCAATTAAAATCGTGCCATTTTGAGTTCTGTAGCTCCATAAAATCCACTTTGAGTGCAGGGAGGTCAGAATCCAACAGCATCAGCAGTCCTTCTTCAACCTCTGAATCTGATTTTTGCTCAAGTCCCTCAATTTCAGCCAGAAAATACCTGAAATCACAGAAAAATACACAAACTCATAGTAAAGTCCAGAAATGTAAATTTAACATAAAAACTAATGAAAACATCCCTAAAAGTAACTAGATCCTACTAAAAACAATGCCAAAAAGCGTATAAATTATCCGCTCATCACAACACCAAACTTAAATTGTTGCTTGTCCCCAAGCAACTGAAAATCAAATAGGATAAAAAGAAGAGAATATACTATAAATTCCAAACTATCAATGAAACATAGCTCCAATCAGATGAGCGGGACTTGTAGCTTTTTGCCTCTTGAATAGTTTTGGCATCTCACTTTATCCATTGAGGTTCAGAATGATTGGCATCTATAGGAACTCAGAGTTCAGATAGTGTTATTGATTCTCCTAGTTCAGTATGATGATTCTTGAACACAGCTATTTTATGAGTCTTGGCCGTGGCCCTAAGCACTTTGTTTTCCCGTATTACCACCGGATACATAATGCCACAGACACATAATTGGGTGAACCTTTTCAGATTGTGACTCAGCTTTGCTAAAGTCCCCAATTAGAGGTGTCCAGGGTTCTTAAGCACACTCTTTTTTTTTTGTTTTGGACCTTGACTTTAACCGCTTAGTCTCAAGTTTTCACTTGACACCTACATGCCACAAGCACATGGTTAGGGACAGCTTGGTTTAGCCGCTTAGGCCAGGATTTTATTCCTTTAGGCCCTCCTATCCACTGATGCTCAAAGCCTTGGGATCCTTTTTATTTGCCCTTGCCTTTTAGTTTTAAGGGTTATTGGCTTTTTGCTCTTGCCTCTTGGTTTTAAGAGCTTTTAGCTTTTTCTGCTTGCTTTGGCTCTCTTTTTTTTTTTCGCCTATTTTTTTTTCTGCAAGCTTTGTTTTTTGCTGCTTTTTCTTGCTTCAAGAATCATTTTTATGATTTTTCAGATTATCAAATAACATGTCTCCTTGTCATCATTCTTTCAAGAGCCAACATATTTAACATTCTTAAACAACAACTTCAAAAGACATATGCACTGTTCAAGCATTCATTCAGAAAACAAGAAGCATTGTCACCACATCAATATAATTAGACTAAGTTCAAGGATAAATTCGAAACTCATGTACTTCTTGTTCTTTTGAATTAAAACATTTTTCATTTAAGAGAGGTGATGGATTCATAACTTTAAGACAAAGTTACTAACTACTAATGATCATGTAATGAAGACACAAACATAGATAAGCACTTTAATATAGAGAAAACGAAATCAGAGAATGTAAGAACAAGGAATGAGTCCACCTTAGTGATGGTGGCATTTCCTTCTTGAGGAACCAATGATGTCCTTGAGCTCTTCTATGTCTCTTCCTTGTCTTTGTTGCTCCTCCCTCATTGCTTTCTGATCTTCTCTAATTTCATGAAGGATGATGGAGTTCTCTTAATGTTCCACCCTTAATTGTCCCATGTTGGAACTTAATTCTCCTAGGGAGGTGTTGATTTGCTCCCAATAGTTTTGTGGAGGGAAGTGCATCCCTTGAGGTATCTCAGGGATCTCTTGATTTGCAGCCACATGTTCTACCACTGAGCTATAGACCCTTGAGATGAATCTTTCCATCTCCCATGACTCGGAGGTGGAAGCCTTTGTCTTCCCTTCCCCTTTTCTAGAGGTTTCTCCGGTCTTAGGTGCCATCAATGGTAATGGAAAAACAAAAAGCTTATGCTTTTACCACACCAAACTTAGAATGTTGCTTGCCCTCGAGCAAAAGAAGAAAGAATAGAAGAAGAAGAAGATATGGAGGAGATGGAGGGATGTGTGTATGGATGTGAGTGGTGAATGGAAAACAGAAGGGATGACCATGAATGGAGAGGGAGAGGGTGAGGTGGGTGGGGATCCTGTGGGATTCACAGATCCTGAGATGATCCTGTGGTTTCCACAGATCCTGAGGTGTCAAGGATTTACATCCATGTACCCAATTAGGCATGCAAAATGCCCTTGCACACAACTCTGGGCGTTCAGCGCCAGATTGGTGCTTGTTCTGGGCGTTGAACGCCCATTTGTGGCCCATTTCTGGCGTTGAACGCCAGAACCATGCTTGTTCTGGGCGTTCAGCGCCAGCTCTTCTCCAGGGTACATTTCTGGCGTTCAAACGCCCAGATGCTGCCCATTTCTGGCGTTCAGCGCCAGAACCATGCTCTGTTCTGGCGTTGAACGCCCAAAACATGCTTCTTACTGGCGTTTAAACGCTAGTAAGGTCTTCCTCCAGGGTGTGATTTTTCTTCTGCTATTTTTTATTCTGTTTTCAATTTTTATATTTATTTTGTGACTCCACATGATCATGAACCTAATAAAACATGAAAAACAATAAAAATTAGATAAATAAACATTGGGTTGCCTCCCAACAAGCGCTTCTTTAATGTCAATAGCTTGACAGTGGGCTCTCATGGAGCCTCATAGATGTGCAGAGCTTTGTTGAGACCTCCCAACACCAAACTTAGAGTTTGGATATGGGGGATTGACACCAAACTTAGAGTTTGGTTGTGGCCTCCCAACACCAAACTTAGAGTTTGACTGTGGGGGTTTGTTTGACTCTGCTTTGAGAGAAGCTTTTTATGCTTCCTCTCCATGGATGCAGAGAGAGATCCTTGAGTTGTAAACACAAGGTTGTCCTCATTTATTTGAAGGATCAATTCTCCTCTGTCCACATCAATCACAGCTCTTGGCTGTGGCTAGGAAGGGTCTTCCAAGGATGATGAATTCATCCTCATCCTTCCCAGTATCTAAGACTATGAAATCCGTAGGGATGTAAAGGCCTTCAACCTTTACTAGCACGTCCTCTACTTGTCCATAAGCCTATTTTCTTGAATTGTCTGCCATCTCTAATGAGATTTTAGCAGCTTGCACCCCATAGATTCCCAGTTTCTCTATTACAGAGAGAGGCATGAGGTTTATCCCTGAACCAAGGTCACACAGAGCCTTAAAGATCATGGTGCCTATAGTACAAGGTATTATGAACTTTCCAGGATCCTGTCTCTTCTGAGGCAATGTCAGTTGATCTAGATCACTTAGTTCATTAGTGAACAAGGGAGGTTCATCTTCCCAAGTATCAATGCCAAATAATTTGGTAGTTAGCTTCATGATTGCACCAAGGAACTTGGCAGCTTGCTCTTCAGTAACATTCTCATTCTCTTCAGAAGAGGAATACTCATCAGAGCTCATGAATGGCATAAGGAGGTTCAATGGAATCTCTATGGTCTCTAGATGAGCCTCAGAGTCCTTTGGTTCCTCAGAGGGAAGCTCCTTATTGATCACTGGACGTCCCAGGAGGTCTTCCTCCTTGGGATTCACGTCCTCTCCTTCCCTTACAGGTTCGGCCATGGTGCTTATGTCAATGGCCTTGCACTCTCCTTTTGGATTCTCTTCTGTATTGCTTGGGAGAGTACTAGTAGGGATTTCAGTGATTCTTTTACTCAGCTGGCCCACTTCTGCTTCCAAATTTCTAATGGAAGACCTTGTTTCATTTATGAAACTTACAGTGGCCTTGGATAGATCAGAGACTAAGTTTGCTAAGCTAGATGGATTCTGCTCAGAATTCTCTGTCTGTTGCTGAGTGGATGATGGAAAAGGCTTGCTATTGCTAAACCTGTTTCTTCCACCATTATTAAAGCCTTGTTGAGACTTTTGATCCTTCCATGAGAGATTTGGGTGATTTCTCCATGATGGATTGTAGGTGTTTCCATATGGTTCACCCATGTATTTTAACTCTGCTATTGCAGGGTTCTCAGGATCATAAGCTTCTTCCTCAGAAGATGCCTCTTGAGTACTGTTGGATGCAGCTTGCATTCCATTTAGACTTTGAGAAATCATATTGACTTGCTGAGTCAATATTTTGTTCTGAGCCAATATGGCATTCAGAGTATCAATTTCAAGAACTCCCTTCTTCATAGGCGTCCCATTATTCACAGGATTCCTCTCAGAAGTGTACATAAACTGGTTATTAGCAACCATATCAATGAGTTCTTGAGCTTCTGCAGGCGTTTTCTTTAGGTGAATGGATCCACCTGCAGTAGTATCCAATGACATCTTTGATAGCTCAGATAAACCATCATAGAATATATCCAGGATGGTCCATTCTGAAAGCATGTCAGAAGGACACTTTTTGGTCAGCTGCTTGTATCTTTCCCAAGCTTCATAGAGGGATTTACCTTCTTTCTGTCTGAAGGTTTGAACATCCACTCTAAGCTTGCTCAGCTTTTGAGGAGGAAAGAACTTGGCTAAGAAAGCCGTGACCAGCTTATCCCAAGAGTTCAGGCTATCTTTGGGTTGAGAGTCCAACCACACTCTAGCTCTGTCTCTTACAGCAAAAGGGAAAAGCATGAGCCTGTAGACTTCAGGATTTACTCCATTAGTTTTAACAGTATCACAGATCTACAAGAATTCAGTTAAGAACTGAAAAGGATCTTCAGATGGAAGTCCATGAAACTTGCAGTTCTGCTTCATCAGAGAAACTAGCTGAGGTTTCAGCTCAAAGTTGTTTACTCCAATGGCAGGAATGGAGATGCTTCTTCCATGTAAATTGGAATTAGGTGCAGTAAAGTCACCAAGCATTCTCCTTGCATTATTGTTGTTGGGTTCGGCTGCCATCTCCTTTACTTGTTCGAAATTTTCAATAAGGTTGTCTCTGGATTGTTGTAATTTAGCTTCTCTTAGTTTTCTCTTCAGAGTCCTTTTAGGTTCTGGATCAACTTCAACAAGAATGCCTTTTTCTTTGTCCCTGCTCATAAGAAAGAGAAGAGAAAAAGAAAAGAAGAGGAATCCTCTATGTCACAGTAAAGAGGTTCCTTATTGTTAGTAGAAGAAGATAAGAAGAGAGAAAATTCGAACACAGATAGAAGAGGGGGTTCGAATTTGGTGAGTGATGTGAGGAAGAGATGTTAGTAGATGAATAAATAAATAGAATAAGATGAGAGAGGGAGAGGATTTTCGAAAATAATTTTTGAAAAAGAGTTAGTGATTTTTGAAAATAGTTTTTGAAAAAGGTTAGAAATTTTCGAAAATAAAAATCAAAAAATTAAAATAATTAGTTAATTAAAAAGAAATTTTGAAAAAGGGGAAAGATATTTTCGAAAGTTAGAGAGAGAGAGTTAGTTAGGTGGTTTTGAAAAAGGTAAGAAACAAACAAAAAGTTAGTTAGTTAGTTGAAACAAATTTTGAAAAGATAAGAAGTTAGGAAGTTAGAAAAGATATTTTGAAATCAAAATTTTTTGAAAAAGATAAGATAAGAAGATATTTTTGAAAAGATATGATTGAAATTAGTTTTGAAAAAGATTTGATTTTTTTTTTAAGAATCACAATTAATGACTTGATTCACAAGAAATCACAAGATATGATTCTAGAACTCAAAGTTTGAATCTTTCTTAACAAGCAAGTAACAAATTTGAAATTTTTGAATCAAAACATTAATTGATGATGTTATTTTCGAAAATATGATGTAAAATTAAGAAAAAAATTTTTGAAAAATATTTTTGAAATTTTCAAAAATAACTAAAAAAAATAAAAAAGATTTGATTTTTGAAAAAGATTTTGAAAAAGATGAGATTTTTAAATTGAAAATTTGATTTGATTCATAAAAACAACTAGATTTAAAAAATTTTTGAAAAAGTCAAATCTAATTTTCAAAATTTTAAGAGAGAAAAAGGGAAAGATATTTTTTTGATTTTTGAATTTTTATGATGAGAGAGAAAAACAAGAAAAATGATGCAATGCATGAAAGTTATGGATCAAAACAATGAATGCATGCAAGAATGCTATGAATGTCAAGATGAACACCAAGAACACTATGAAGATCATGATGAACATGAAGAACACATTTTTGAAAAATTTTTTTATGAAAAGAAAACATGCAAGACACCAAACTTAGAAATCTTTCATGTTTAGACTCTATGAATGCAAGAATGCATATGAAAAACAAGAAAAGACACAAAACATGCAAATGCAAAGATCAAACAAGAAGACTTACCAAGAACAACTTGAAGATCATGAAGAACACTATGAATGCATGAAATTTTTCGAAAAAATGCAAGATGATTATGCAATTGACACCAAACTTATAACATGACTCAAGACTCAAATAAGAACACAAAAATGTTTTTGATTTTTATGATTTTCTAAATTTTTTTTGGTTTTTTTTTTATATTTTGTATTTTCTTTTAATTTTTTCGAAAATCATTTTGAGAAAGAAAAATAAGGATTCCAAAATTTTTAATATGAATTCCAGGAATCTTATGCTCTTTAGTCTAAAGCTCCAATCAAAGGGTCAGGCATGGCTTAATAGTCAGCCAAGCTTTAGTATGTAACTCAGACATGACACGCCTGACATACCTTATCCAGAAGAATTGGACATGGCTCCATTGAGGTGATTAGTTGAAGACCAATCCCAAAGCAGTTTGGGTATGGCTTTACAGCCAGATAGGATTCAACATGCTTTATGAAACACTAGAATTCATTCTTAAAAATTCTGAAGAAAAATATATTTTTGAAAACATTTTTATTATTATTATTTTTTTTCGAAAACAAAGGGGAAATTTTTGAAAGGTTTCTGAAAAATTTTTGAAAACAAAATAAAAAGAAAATTACCTAATCTGAGCAATAGGATGAACCGTCAGTTGTCCAAACTCGAACAATCCCCGGCAACGGCGCCATAAACTTGGTATGCGAAATTGTTACTTAGGTTGTGAATTATTGTTCGAAATTGATTCCCTGGCGATGGCACCAAAAATGGATGCACAGAACCATGGTCTAAACATATCTTCACAACTTCGCATAACTAACCAGCAAGTGCACTGGGTCGTCCAAGTAATACCTTATGTGAGTAAGGGTCGAATCTCACGGAGATTGTTGGTATGAAGCAAGCTATGGTCACCTTTTAAATCTCAGTCAGGCGAATATAAAATAGTAATGGGGTTTTCGAAAATAAGTAATAAAAGAAGGATAGAAATACTTATGTAAATCATTGGTGAGAATTTCAGATAAGCGTATGGAGATGCAATCGTTCCTCTGAACCTCTGCTTTTCCGCTGTCTTCATCCAATCAGTCTTACTCCTTTCTATGGCTGGCTTTATGCAAGGGCATCACCGTTGTCAGTGGCTACATCCCCTCCTCTTGTGAAAATGGTCCAAGATGCCCTGTTACGGCACGACTAATCATCTGAGGTTCCCGATCATGCTGGAATAGGATTCACCCTCCTTTTGCGTCTGTCACTATGCCCAGCATTCGCGAGTTTGAAGCTCGTCACAGTCACTCAATCATTGAATCCTACTCGGAATACCACAGACAAGGTTTAGACTTTCCGGATTCTCTTGAATGCCGCCATCATTCTAGCATACACCACGAAGATTCTGATTAATAGATCTAAGAGATACTCGTTCAGTCGAAGGTAGAACGGAAGTGGTTGTCAGGCACGCGTTCATAGGGAATGATGATGATTGTCACGTTCATCACATTCAGGTTGAAGAGTGAATGAATATCTTAGAAGTGAAATAATATTATTTGAATAGAAAACAGTAGTACTTTGCATTAATCTTTGAGGAACAGCAGAGCTCCACACCTTAATCTATGGAGTGTAGAAAATCTACCGTTAAAAATACATAAGTGAATAGAGGGTAAGCATGGCCGAATGGCCAGCCTCCCATGGAGGTCTAGAGATCTAAAAATGATCAAAAGATGTCTAATACAATAGTAAAAAGTCCTATTTATAATAAACTAGCTACTAGGGTTTACAGAAGTAAGTAATTGATGTATAAATCCACTTCCAGGGCCCACTTGGTGTGTGCTTGGGCTGAGCTTGAATGTTACACGTGCAGAGGCTCTTTCTAGAGTTGAACGCCAGGTTGTAACGTATTTCTGGCCTTCAACTCTGGTTTGTGACTTGTTTCTGGCATTTAACTCCAGACAGCAGCGTAGAACTGGCGTTCAACGCCCTTTTACGTCATCTAAACTCGGTCAAAGTATGGACTATTATACATTGCTGGAAAGCCCTGAATGGCTACTTTCCAACGCAATTGGAAGCGCGCCATTTTGGGTTCTGTAGCTCTAGAAAATCCACTTTGAGTGCAGGGAGGTCAGAATCCAACAGCATCAGCAATCCTTCTTCAACCTCTGAATCTGATTTTTGCTCAAGTCCCTCAATTTCAGCCAGAAAATACCTGAAATCATAGAAAAACACACAAACTCATAGTAAAGTCCAGAAATGTGAATTTAACATAAAAACTAAACATCCCTAAAAGTAACCAGATCCTACTAAAAACATACTAAAAACAATGCCAAAAAGCGTATAAATTATCCGCTCATCAACCACCCAAGAGCTGTCTTGTGTGCCCTTAGCACTTGAATTAGTGCTTTATCTTCTTGTGGATTTAAAGCAGAGCTTATGATCACTGGAAAAGTGTCACCCTCTCCTAGAAATGCATATTTTAGGGATGGTGGTAGTGGTTTGAGCTCGGGTTTAGGAGGTTTCTCCTCTTCCTGAGGGATTTTCAGAGGTTTTTTTATTTCCTCTGATTCCTCCAGATCAGGTTGAACATCTTTAAAGATGTCCTCTAGCTCTGATTCAAGACTTTTAGTTATATTGACCTCTTCCACCAGGGAGTCAATAATATCAATGCTCATGCAGTCATTTGACGTGTCTGGATGCTGCATAGCTTTGACAACATTTAACTTGAACTCATCCTCATTGACTCTCAGGGTCACTTCTCCTTTTTGGACATCAATGAGAGTTCATCTAGTTGCTAGGAAAGGTCTTCCTAGAATCAGAGTTGCACTCTTGTGCTCCTCCATTTCCAGCACTACAAAGTTAGTGGGAAAGGCAAATGGCCCAACCTTGACAATCATGTCCTCAATTATGCCTGATGGGTATTTAATGGAGCCATCAGCAAGTTGAAGACATATCCGGGTTGGTTTGACCTCTTCAGTCAAGCCAAGCTTTCTGATGGTGGATGCAGGTATTAGATTGATACTTGCTCTAAGGTCACATAGAGCTGTCTTAGTACAAGCACCCTCTATTGTGCATGGTATCATAAAGCTCCCTGGATCTTGAAGCTTCTCTGGTAAGCTTTTCAGAATGACTGCACTGCATTCTTCAGTGAGAAACACTTTTGCAGTTTCTCTCCAATCCTTCTTATGACTTAAGATCTCTTTCATGAACTTAGCATAAGAGGGTATTTGCTCAAGTGCCTCTGCAAATGGGATCTTTATTTCAAGAGTCCTGAGATAGTCTGCAAAGCGGGCAAATTGTTTATCCTGCTCCGCTTGGCGGAGTTTATGAGGATAAGGCATCTTGGCTTTATATTCTTCAACCTTAGTTGCTGCAGGTTTATTTCCTATAGAAGTGGTTGGAGAAGCCTTCTTAGAGGGGTTACTATCAGCACTTGCAGGTGTCTGATCCCTCATTGGCATTTGAACACCAGGAATGGGGGCTGAATGGGTGTTTAACGCTAGGTTCCCACTCTTTTCTGGCATTTAAACGCCAGATTTGGGCATCCATTGGGAGTTTAACGCCAATTTCCCCCCCTTTTCTGGTGTTTGAACGCCAAAGTTATTCCTCTCTAGGCTCTTGATGTCCTCAGAGGGATTTCGGGCAATGGTTTGGTCATCCTTTGTCATTTGTTCCTTTCTTGACTTTTTGCTACTTTGAGCTGAGTTATTCAATGTCTTCCCGCTCCTTAGTTGGACAGCTTGGCATTCTTCTGTTATCTGTTTAGATAGCTACTGTCTTGTCTGATTCAATTGTGCTTCTATATTCTTGTTAGCATTTTTAGTGTCTTGGAGCATCTCCTTGAATTCTGCTAATTGTTTTGTCATAAGGAGTAATTGCTGATTAAGTTCAACAATCTCTTCTTGAGGATTAGGATCAGTAGTTACTACTATAGCCTCTTCTTTTATGGAGGACTCACTGTTTGAGTACAGATATTGATTTCTAGCAACTGTATCTATGAGTTCTTGAGCCTCTTCAATTGTTTTTCTCATGTGTATAGATCCACCAGCTGAGTGATCTAGAGACATCTGAGCTTTTTCTGTAAGTCCATAGTAGAAGATGTCTAACTGTACCCACTCTGAAAACATTTCAGAGGGGCATTTTCTTAGCATCCCTCTGTACCTCTCCCAGGCATTATAAAGAGATTCATGATCCTCTTGTTTAAAGCTTTGGATGTCCAGCCTTAGCTGTGTCATCCTTTTTGGAGGGTAAAATTGATTCAGGAATTTGTCTGTTAATTGTCTCCATGTTTTTATGCTTGCTGTGGGTTGGTTATTTAACCACCTCTTAGCTTGATCTTTTACAGCAAATGGAAACAATAATAATCTGTAGACATCCTGATCCACTTCTTTATCACGTACTGTGTCAGTAATTTTAAGAACTGTGCCAGAAACTCAGTAGGTTCTTCCTGTGGAAGACCGGAATACTGGCAATTTTGCTGCACCATGATAATGAGCTGAGGATTTAGCTCAAAGCTGCTTACTTTGATGGGAGGTATACAGATGCTACTCCCATATGCAGCTGTAATGGGGTTAACATATGATCCCAGAGTCCTTCTGGACTGTTCACTTCCACTTATGTCTATGATAGAGAAAAGGGAATTGATATGAATTATTTTTTTTTAAAGTAACTGAAAATAATAAGTAAAATAAATGGAAAATAAAATAAAATTTTGAAAACAAAAATAAAATAAAAGCAAATTGAAAACTAAATTAATTAATTAATTAAAAAGATTTTGAAATTAACAATTAAAAAGATATGATTGAGAATTATTTTGAAAAAGATATGATTGAGAAGATATGATTGCAAATTAAAAAAAAGATATGATTAAGAATTATTTAGAAAAAGATATGATTGAGAAGATATGATTGCAAATTAAAAAAGATATGATTGAAAAGATATGATTGAAGAAATTAAAAAGATTTGATTTTTGAAAAAGATTTAAAAAGATCAATTTTTGAAATTAGAATATTGACTTGACTAAAAAAAAGATATGATTTTGAAAATCTTTGACTAAATTAATGCAAAATTTCGAAATTTATGAGTAAAATAAGGAAAGGATATTTTTTTGATTTTTGAATTTTAATGCGGAAAGAGAAAAACAACAAAATGACACTAAGCTTAGAAATTTTAGATCAAAACAAAGAGAACAAACAGAAAAACTTTGAATGTCAAGATGAACACCAAGAACACTTTGAAGATCAAGATGAACACCAAGAACAAATTTTTGAAAAATTTTTAAGTAAATAAAAGCACAAAAACACACCAAACTTAAAATTTTTAGAAAATCAAGCACAATATTTTCGAAAAATTAAAGGAAAACACAAAGAAGACACCAAACTTAGAATTTTTAAAGATCAAGAAAGACTAAGAACATGCAAATTCGAAAAAATTAAAAGAAAATAAAATCATGCAATTGACACCAAACTTAAAATATAAAACTAAACTCATATAAAAGACTCTAAACCAACAAAAATAAAATATTCCTAATCTAAGCAACAAGAATAACCGTCAGTTGTCCAAACTCGAACAATCCCCGGCAACGGCACCAAAAATTTGGTGCACGAAATTACAATCACACTTTTGTAACTCCAAACAACTAACCAGCAAGTGCACTGGGTCGTCCAAGTAATACCTTACGTGAGTAAGGGTCGATCCCACGGAGATTGTCGGCTTGAAGCAAGCTATGGTTATCTTGTAACTCTTAGTCAGGATATCAATAATTCTCAGATTTAATTGTAAAAGTAAAAGAACATGAAATAAATACTTGTTATGCAGTAATGAAGAACAGGTTGAGGCTTCGGAGATGCTTTGTCTTCTGAACCTCTGCTTTCCTACTGTCTTCTTCTTCATGCATGCAAGACTCCTTCCATGGCAAGCTTTATGTTGGGCATCACCGTTGTCAATGGCTACATCCCCTCCTCTCAGTGAAAATGTTTCAAATGCGCTGTCACCGTACGGCTAATCATTTGTCGGTTCTCGATCATGTCGGAATAGGATCTATTGATCCTTTTGCGTCTGTCACTACGCTCAGCACTTGCGAGTTTGAAGCTCGTCACAGTCATCCCTTCCCAGATCCTACTCAGAATACCACAGACAAGGTTTAGACGTTTCGAATCTCAGGAATGACCGCCAATGATTCTAGCTTATTGGTGCACAAATTGTGAATCACACTTTTCACAACTCGTACCACTGACCAGCAAGTGCACTGGGTCGTCCAAGTAATACCTCACGTGAGTAAGGGTCGAATCCCACGAAGATTGTTGGTTTGAAGCAATCTATGGTTATCTTGTAAATCTTAGTCAGGAAGTCAATTATGTTTATCAGTTGAATTGCAAATAAACAAGAGAGCATGGATTAAAGGTTACTTGTTATGCAGTAATGGAGAATATGTTGGAGTTTTGGAGATGCTTTGTCTTCTGAATCTTTGCTTTCCTCTGTCTTCTTATTCACGCACGCACGTCCTCCTATGGCAAGCTGTATGTTGGTGGATCACCGTTGTCAATGGCTACCTTCCATCCTTCCAGTGAAAACTACGCTCACGCGCTCTGTCACAGCACGGCTAATCACCGGTTGGTTCTCGATCCGGTTGGAATAGAATCCCTTGATTCCTTTGCGTTTGTCACTAACACCCAGCCTTCAGGAGTTTGAAGCTCGTCACAGTCATTCAATCCTTGAATCCTACTCGGAATACCACAGACAAGGTTTAGACTTTCCGGATTCTCATGAATGCCGCCATCAATTCTAGCTTATACCACGAAGATTCTGATTAAGAGATCTAAGAGATACTCATTCAATCTGATATAGAACGGAGGTGGTTGTCAGGCACACGTTCATGGGTTGAGAATGGTGATGAGTGTCATGGATCATCACCTTCATCACAGTTAAGCGCGAATGAACATCTTAGATAGGAACAACGTGTTTGAATAGAAAACAGAAATACTTGCATTAATTCATCGAGACACAGCAGAGCTCCTCACCCCCAACAATGGAGTTTAGAGACTCATGCTGTCAAAGAGTACAAAGTTCAGATCTAAAATGTCATGAGATGTAAAATAAGTCTCTAAAAGTTGTTTAAATACTAAACTAGTAGCCTAGGTTTACAGAAAATGAGTAAACTCTGATAGATGGTGCAGATATCCACTTCTGGGGCCCACTTGGTGTGTGCTGGGGCTGAGACTTAAGCAATTCACATGCATAAGGCTGTTTTGGGCGTTCAACGCCAGGTTTGGGTCTATTTCTGGCGTTGAACTCCAACTTTTGATCCTTTTCTGGCGCTAGACGCCAGAATTGGGCAGAGAACTGGCGTTGAATGCCAGTTTACGTCATCTATCTTCGTGCAAAGTATGGACTATTATATATTTCTGGAAAGCCCTGGATGTCTAATTTCCAACGCAATTCGAAGCACGCCATTTCGAGTTCTGTAGCTCCTGAAAATCCACTTTGAGTGCAGGGAGGTCAGAATCCAACAGCATCAGCAGTCCTTTTTCAGCCTGAATCAGATTTTTGCTCAGCTCCTTCAATTTCAGCCAGAAAAATACCTGAAATTATAGAAAAACATAAAACTCATAGTAAAGTCCAGAAATATAAATTTTTCCTAAAAACTAATGAAAATAAACTAAAAACTAACTAAAACATACTAAAAATTATATGAAATTAACCCCAAAAAGCGTATAAAATATCCGCTCATCACAACACCAAACTTAAACTGTTGCTTGTCCTCAAGCAACTAGACAAATAAAATAGAAGACTAATGGGTTGAGAAGCAATAATATCTCAGAGTTTTTTGAGTGAAGCTCAGATTTTAATTAGATGAGCGGGACTAGCAGCTTTTTGCTTCCGAACAGTTTTGGCATCTCACTTTATCCATTGAAGCTCAAAGTGATTGGCATCTATAAGAACTTTGAATTCAGATAATGTTATTGATTCTCCTATTTCAGTGTGATGATTCTTGAACACAGCTATTTTATGAGTCTTGGCCGTGGCCCTAAGCACTTTGTTTTCCAGTATTACCACCGGATACATAAATGCCACAGACACATAATTGGGTGAACCTTTTCAGATTGTGGCTCAGCTTTGCTAAAGCCCCCAATTAGAGGTGTCCAGGGTTCTTAAGCACACTCTTCTTTTTGCTTTGGACCTTGACTTTAACCGCTCAGTCTCAAGTTCTCACTTGACACCTACACGCCACAAGCACATGGTTAGGGACAGCTTGGTTTAGCCGCTTAGACCAGGATTTTATTCCTTTAGGCCCTCCTATCCACTGATGCTCAAAGCCTTGGGATCCTTTTTATTTGCCCTTGCCTTTTGGTTTTAAGGGTTATTGGCTTTTTGCTTTTGCCTCTTGGTTTTAAGAGCTTTTGGCTTTTTCTGCTTGCTTTTTCTTTTTCTTTCTAATTTTTTTTCGCCTATTTTATTATATATATATATTTTTTTTTTTCTGCAAGCATTGTTCTTTGCTGCTTTTTCTTGCTTCAAGAATCATTTTTTATGATTTTTCAGATTATCAATAACATGTCTCATGTTCATCATTCTTTCAAGAGCCAACATATTTAACAGTCTTAAACAACAAATTCAAAAGACATATGCACTGTTCAAGCATTCATTCAGAAGACAGAAAGCATTGCCACCACATGTTACTAATTAGAATTTTTCTTATTAAAAACTCGAAATTTTATTGCCTCTTATTCAAAAGATCTACTATTTTATTCATGTTTGCTGATGATGAGAAAAATAGACTATAACTTAATTGGGGATAAAATCAAAATAGACACTAATTACTACTAATGATCATGTAATGAAGACACAAACATAGATAAGCACTTAACATAGAGAAAACGAAAAACAGAGAAAGTAAGAACAAGGAACGAGTCCACCTTAGTGATGATGGCATTTCCTTCTTGAGGAACCAATGATATTCTTGAGCTCTTTTATGTCTCTTCCTTGCCTTTGTGGCTTGATTCCTAGTGATTTTTGGTATTTCTATCCTCAGTTGCTTCCAATAATTATGTGGAGGGAAGTGCATCCCCTGAGGTATCTCAGGGATCTCTTGATTTGCAGCCACATATTCTACCACTGAGCTATAGATCCTTCACATAATTATTTTACCACACCAAACTTAGAATGTTGCTCGCCCTCGAGCAAAAGAAGAAGGAATAGATGAAGAAGAAGATGTGAAAAAAAACTAGGATTATGAGGAGGGAAGGTGGGGATCCTGTGGGGTCCACAGATCTTGAAATGATCCTGTGAGGTCTACAGATCTTGAGGTGTCAAGGCATTTACATCCCTGCACCAATTTAGGCATGTAAAATGCCCTTGCACACAACTCTGGGCGTTCAGTGCCAGGTTGGTGCTCATTTTGGGCGTTCAACGCCCATTTACTAGCCATTTCTGGCGTTGAACGCCAGAACCATGCTTGTTCTGG
The DNA here is from genome assembly GCF_003086295.3 of Arachis hypogaea. NCBI lineage: Eukaryota > Viridiplantae > Streptophyta > Magnoliopsida > Fabales > Fabaceae > Arachis > Arachis hypogaea. Next base: position 76,770,232 of record NC_092046.1, on the reverse strand, counting down.
GCGTTCAGCGCCAGGATGTTGCCCATTTTGGGTGTTCAGCGCCAGAACCATGCTCTGTTCTGGCGTTGAACGCCAGACAGGTGCTTCCTCCAGGCTGTGATTTTTCTTCTGCTGTTTTTGATTCCGTTTTCAATTTTTAATATTTATTTTGTGACTCCACATGATCATGAACCTAATAAAACATGAAAAACCATGAAAGTAAATAAAAGTTGGGTTGCCTCCCAACAAGCGCTTCTTTAATGTCCTTAGCTGGACCTTGCTGAGCTTTTAATCTAGCTTCAACCTTGAGCACTCTTGCTCAACATTGCCTTCAAGATAGTGCTTGATTCTCTGTCCATTAACAATGAACTTCTTGTCAGAGTCAATATCTTGAAGCTCTACATAACCATATGGTGATACGCTTGTAATCACGTATGGTCCCCTCCACCGGGATTTCAATTTCCCGGGGAATAGCCTGAGTCTAGAGTTGAACAGCAGAACCTTCTGTCCTAGTTCAAAGATTCTAGATGACAGCTTTCTGTCATGCCACTTTTTTTATTTCTCTTTATAAAGCTTGGCATTTTCGAAAGCTGTGAATCTGAACTCCTCTAGCTCATTTAGCTGGAGCAATCTTTTTTCTCCTGCTAATTTGGCATCAAAGTTTAGGAATCTGGTTGCCCAGTAGGCCTTATGTTCCAGTTCCACGGGCAGGTGACATGCCTTACCATACACGAGTTGGTATGGAGAGGTCCCTATAGGGGTCTTGAATGCTGTTCTGTAAGCCCACAGAGCATCATCCAAGCTCCGTGCCCAATCCTTTCTACGGGTATTTACTGTCCGTTCCAGGATTCTCTTTAATTCTCTGTTAGAGACTTTAGCTTGCCCATTAGTTTGTGGATGATATGGAGTAGCCACCTTGTGGCGAATCCCATACCGAACCATGGCAGGGTAAAGCTGTTTATTGCATAAGTGAGTGCCCCAATCACTGATTAGTATTCTAGGGACACCGAACTTGCTAAAGATATGTTTCTGGAGGAACTTCAGCACCGTTTTAGTATCATTGGTGGGTGTGGCAATGGCCTCAACCCATTTTGATACATAATCAACTGCCACCAGAATATAAGTGTTTGAGTATGATGGTGGGAAAGGTCCCATGAAGTCAATTCCCCATACGTCAAACAACTCAATCTCCAAGATTCCTTGTTGAGGCATGGCGTAACCATGAGGCAGATTGCCAGCTCTTTGGCAACTGTCACAGTTACGTACAAACTCTCGGGAATCTTTATAGAGTGTGGGCCAATAGAAGCCACATTGGAGGACCTTGGTGGCTGTTCGCTCACCTCCGAAATGGCCTCCATATTGAGATCTGTGGCAATGCCACAGGATCCTCTGTGCTTCTTCTCTAGGCACACACCTACGGATAATTCCGTTTGCACATCTCTTAAAGAGATAAGGTTCATCCCACAAGTAGTACTTTGCATCAGTAATTAATTTTTTCTTCTGTATCCTGTTGTACTCCTTGGGTATGAACCTTGCAGCTTTATAGTTTGCAATATCGGCAAACCATGGTGTTTCCTGAATGGCAAACAAGTGCTCATCTGGAAACGTCTCAGAGATCTCAAGAGAGGGGAGGGGCGTCCCTTCTATTGGCTCTATCCGTGATAGATGATCAGCCACTTGGTTCTCTGTCCCTTTTCTGTCTCTTATTTCTATATCAAACTCTTGCAGAAGCAACACCCATCTAATGAGCCTGGGTTTTGAATCCTGCTTTGTGAGAAGATATTTAAGAGCAGCATGATTAGTATACACAATCACTTTTGATCCTACTAAGTATGATCTGAACTTGTCAATAGCGTAAACCACTGCAAGTAATTCTTTTTCTGTAGTTGTGTAGTTTTTTGGGCATCATTTAGAACGCGACTAGCATAATAAATGACATGCAGAAGCTTGTCATGCCTCTGTCCCAATACTGCACCAATGGCGTGATCACTGGCATCACACATTAGCTCAAATGGTAACGTCCAGTCTGGTGCAGAAATGACTGGTGCTGTGACCAGCTTAGCTTTCAGCGTTTCAAACGCCTGCAGGCACTCTGTGTTAAACACAAATGGCGTGTCAGCAGTTAGCAGATTGCTTAGAGGTTTTGCGATTTTTGAAAAATCCTTTATAAACCTCCTATAGAATCCTGCATGCCCCAGAAAGCTTCTGATTGCCTTAACATTGGCAGGTGGTGGTAATTTTTTAATTACCTCTATTTTTGCTTGATCCACCTCTATTCCTTTGTTTGAGATTTTATGCCCAAGAACAATTCCTTCAGTCACCATGAAGTGACACTTTTCCCAGTTTAAAACTAGGTTGGTCTCTTGGCATCTTTTCATAACAAGTTTTAGGTGATCAAGACAGGAGCTGAATGAGTCTCCATATACTGAGAAGTCATCCATGAAGACTTCCAGAAATTTTTCCACCATATCAGAGAAAATAGAGAGCATGCATTTCTGGAAGGTTGCAGGCGCATTACATAGCCCAAATGGCATCCTTCTATAAGCAAACACTCCAGATGGACATGTGAATGATGTTTTCTCTTGATCCTGGGGATCTACTGCAATCTGGTTATAGCCTGAGTAGCCATCCAAAAAGCAGTAATAATCATGATCTGCTAGTCTTTCTAGCATCTGGTCTATGAATGGTAAAGGAAAATGATCCTTTCTGGTGGCTGTATTGAGCCTTCTGTAGTCAATACACATGCGCCACCCTGTAACTGTTCTTGTAGGAACCAGTTCATTTTTTTCATTATGAATCACTGTCATGCCTCCCTTTTTTGGGACGACTTGAACAGGGCTCACCCAGGGGCTATCAGAAATAGGATAAATAATCCCAGCCTCCAGTAATTTGGTGACCTCTTTCTGCACTACTTCTTTCATGGCTGGATTTAGCCGCCTTTGTGGTTGAACCACTGGTTTGGCATTATCCTCCAAAAGGATTTTGTGCATGCATCTAGCTGGGCTTATGCCCTTAAGGTCACCTATGGACCACCCAAGAGCTGTCTTGTGTGTCCTTAGCACTTGAATAAGTGCTTCCTCTTCCTGTGAATTTAAAGCAGAGCTTATGATCACTGGAAAAGTATCACCTTCTCCCAGAAATGCATATTTCAAGGATGGTGGTAATGGCTTGAGCTCGGGTTTAGGAGGTTTTTCCTCTTCCAGAAGAAATTTCAGAGGCTCTTTCATGTCCTCTGAGTGCTCCAAATCAAGCTGAACATCCTTAAAGATATGTTCCAACTCTGATTCGAGACTCTCAGCCATGTTGATCTCTTCTACCAAAGAGTCAATAAGATCAACTTTCATGCAGTCTGTTTATGTGTCTGGATGCTGCATGGCTTTGACAGTGTTCAACTTGAACTCATCATCATTGACTCTCAGGGTTATTTCCCCCTGTTGGACGTCAATGAGGGATCGTCCAATTGCTAGGAAGGGTCTTCCTAGAATGAGAGTAGCACTCTTGTGCTCCTCCATTTTCAGCACAACAAAGTCAGTGGGAAAGGCGAATGACCCAACTCTGACAATCATGTCTTCAATCACGCCTGATGGGTATTTAGTGGAACCATCAGCAAGTTGGAGACATATCCGGGTTGGTTTAACTTCTTCAGTTAAGCCAAGCTTCCTGATAGTGGATGCAGGTATTAGGTTGATGCTTGCCCCAAGATCGCATAAAGCTGTCTTGGTGCAATTACCTTCTAATATGCATGGTATCAGAAAACTCCAAGGGTCTTTAAGCTTTTCAGGAAAGCTCTTCAGAATGACTGCACTGCATTCTTCAGTGAGGAGAACTTCTTTCTGTTTCTCTCCAATCCTTTTTATGACTCAAGATCTCTTTCATGAACTTGGCATAAGAAGGTATTTGCTCAAGTGCTTTTGCAAATGGAATCTTTATTTCAAGAGTCCTGAGATAATCTGCAAAGCGAGCAAATTGCTTATCCTGCTCCTCTTTCCGGAGTTTTTGAGGATAAGGTATCTTGGCTTTATATTCTTCAACCTTAGTTGCTGCAGGTTTATTGCCTACAGAAGTGGTTGAAGAAGCCTTTTTAGAGGGGTTGTTATCAGCATTTGTGTGTGTCTGATCCTTCACTGGCAGTTGAGTGCCAGAGTTAGAAGCTGGAGTGAAATTGGACGCTAGCTCCTTGTCTGCTCCTGGCGTCTGAACGCCAGAACTGTGCCCATTTTGGGCGTTCAGCACCAGATCTTGCCCATTTTGGGCGTTCAACGCCAGATCCTTGCCCATTTCTGGCGTTGAACGCCAGTTTTGCCTTGTTTCTGGCGTTGAACACCAGTTTTGGGCATGGTCTGGGTGTTCAGCGCTAGCCTTCCACCAATTTTCTGGCATTTTAGTGCCAGAATTATTTTTCCGTGGGCTCTTACTGTCCTCAGGTGAATTTTGGGTGGTTTGCTCATTTCTTAACTTTTTGCTGCCTTGAGGTGGGGTATTTAATATTTTCTCACTTCTTAGTTGAACTGCTTGGCATTCTTCTGCTATTTGCCTTGACAGCTGCTGCTTTGTTTGCTTAAACTGTTCGTCCATATGTATATTAGCCATCCTTGTCTCTTGTAACCTGTCTTTAAATTCGGCTAGCTGCTTTGTTAGAAAGTCCAATTGCTGATTGAATTCAGCAGCTTGTTTTACAGGACTGAGTTCAGCAGTTACTGTTTTAACCTCTTCATTCATGGAAGGGTTGCTGCTTAGGTACAGATGCTAATTCCTGGCAACTGTATCAATGAGCTCTTGAGCCTCTTCAATTTTCTTTCTCATGTGGATAGATCCACCAGCTGAGTAATCTAGAGACATCTGAGCTCCTTCTGCAAGCCCATAGTAGAAGATGTCTAACTGAACCCACTCTGAAAATATTTCAGAGGGGCATTTTCGTAGCATCTCTCTGTATCTCTCCCAGGCATCATAAAGAGATTCATTATCTCCTTGTTTAAAGCCTTGGATGTCCAGCCTTAGCTGTGTCATCCGTTTTGGGGGAAAGTATTAATTCAGGAATTTTTCTGTCAGCTGTTTCCATGTCCTTATGCTGGCCTTAGGTTGGTTATTTAACCACCTCTTAGCTTGATCTTTCACAGCAAATGGAAACAGTAATAGTCTGTAGACATCCTGATCTATTTCCTTATCATGTACTGTGTCAGCAATTTGTAAAAACTGTGCCAGAAACTCTGTAGGTTCTTCCTGTGGAAGACCGGAATACTGGCAATTTTGCTGCACCATGATAATGAGCTGAGGATTCAACTCAAAGCTACTGACTCCAATGGAGGGTATGCAGATGCTACTCCCATATGAAGCAGTAGAGGGGTTAGCATATGACCCCAGAATCCTCCTGGACTGTTCATTTCCACTTAGATCCATGATGGAGAAAGGGAGATGATGTAAAATAAAAAAAATATTTTTATTTATTTATTTATTTAATTATTTCGAAAATAAAATAAATTAAAATAAAATAAATTAAAATAGGTGAAGATTTTCGAAAAAATGTGGAGAGAGAAAGTGGTTAGGAAGTTTTGAAAAAGGTTTTAAATTTTGAAATAAAAATTTGAATTTTAGAAATAGATTTCGAAAATTTGCTTTTAAAACAGAGAGAAAAGATATTTTTGAATTTAAAGAGGAGAGAGAAAACAATAAGATAGCACAAGATTTAAAATTTTTAGATCTGATGCTCCTTGTTTTCAAAAATTTTTAAGGGAAAAACACTAAGGAACACCAAACTTAAAAATTTTAAGATCAAGACACAAGGAAAACTCAAGAACATTTTGAAGATTCACAAGAACACAAGAACACGAAGGAAGAACACCAAACTTAAAATTTTTAGAAAACCAAACTAAAATTTTCGAAAAACACAGAGAAATCAACAAGAAAACACCAAACTTAAAGTTTGGCACAAAATTTAATAGAGAAATTATTATTTATGAAAAAGAAGATTTTGAAAAGAATATAAAAGATTCTAACCCAATTACCAAGAACACAGACCAACGCTCTAGCCAAATGAGTTATGAATTTAACACTTGTTTTGAAGAAGTATTTCTTTTTTTTTTTGAAAAATCAACAAGAAAACACCAAACTTAAAGTTTGGCACAGGATTTAATAGAAAAAATTGTTTTCGAAAAAGATTTTAAAAATATGATAGCCAATTACCATGAACATAAACACCACGTTCTAACTAATTGAGCTATAAATTTAAAGTGTTTTAACAAGGGATAAATAATAAAAGACTCTAAACCAAAAAAAGAAAAATTTTTCCTAATCTAAGCAACAAAATAAACCGTTAGTTGTCCAAACACGAACAATCCCCGGCAACGGCACCAAAAACTTGGTGCACAAATTGTGAATCACACTTTTCACAACTCGTACCACTGACCAGCAAGTGCACTGGGTCGTCCAAGTAATACCTCACGTGAGTAAGGGTCGAATCCCACGGAGATTGTTGGTTTGAAGCAATCTATGGTTATCTTGTAAATCTTAGTCAGGAAGTCAATTATGTTTATCAGTTGAATTGCAAATAAACAAGAGAGCATGGATTAAAGGTTACTTGTTATGCAGTAATGGAGAATATGTTGGAGTTTTGGAGATGCTTTGTCTTCTGAATCTCTGCTTTCCTCTGTCTTTTTGTTCACGCACGCACGTCATCCTATGGCAAGCTGTATGTTGGTGGATCACCGTTGTCAATGGCTACCTTCCATCCTTCCAGTGAAGACTACGCTCACGCGCTCTGTCACAGCACGGCTAATCACCGGTTGGTTCTCGATCCGGTTGGAATAGAATCCCTTGATTCCTTTGCGTTTGTCACTAACGCCCAGCCTTCAGGAGTTTGAAGCTCGTCACAGTCACTCAATCCTTGAATCCTACTCGGAATACCACAGACAAGGTTTAGACTTTCCGGATTCTCATGAATGCCGCCATCAATTCTAGCTTATACCACGAAGATTCTGATTAAGAGATCTAAGAGATACTCATTCAATCTGATATAGAACGGAGGTGGTTGGCAGGCACACGTTCATAGGTTGAGAATGGTGATGAGTGTCACGGATCATCACCTTCATCACAGTTAAGCGCGAATGAACATCTTAGATAGGAACAAGCGTGTTTGAATAGAAAACAGAAATACTTGCATTAATTCATCGAGACACAGCAGATCTCCTCACCCCCAACAATGGAGTTTAGAGACTCATGCCATCAAAGAGTACAAAGTTCAGATCTAAAATGTCATGAGATGTAAAATAAGTCTCTAAAAGTTGTTTAAATACAAAACTAGTAGCCTAGGTTTACAGAAAATGAGTAAACTCTGATAGATGGTGCAGAGATCCACTTCTGGGGCCCACTTGGTGTGTGCTGGGGCTGAGACTTAAGCAATTCACGTGCATAAGGCTGTTTTGGGCGTTCAACGCCAGGTTTGGGTCCATTTCTGGCGTTGAACTCCAACTTTTGATCCTTTTCTGGCGCTGGACGCCAGAATTGGGTAGAGCACTGGCGTTGAACGCCAGTTTACATCATCTATCCTCGTGCAAAGTATAGACTATTATATATTTCTGGAAAGCCCTGGATGTCTACTTTTTAACGCAATTGGAAGCACGCCATTTCGAGTTCTGTAGCTCCAGAAAATCCACTTTGAGTGCAGGGAGGTCAGAATCCAACAGCATCAGCAGTCCTTTTTCAGCCTGAATCAGATTTTTGCTCAGCTCTTTCAATTTCAGCCAGAAAAATACCTGAAATTACAGAAAAACACACAACTCATAGTAAAGTCCAGAAATATGAATTTTTCCTAAAATCTAATGAAAATAAACTAAAAACTAACTAAAACATACTAAAAATTATATGAAATTAACCCCAAAAAGCGTATAAAATATCCGCTCATCACTTATACCACGAAGACTCTGATTTGAATCATGAGGCTAAGAGATATGCATTCAATCTAAGGTAGAACGGAGGTGGTTGTCAGGCACGCGTTCATAGGTGAGAATGATGATGAGTGTCACGGATCATCACATTCATCAGGTTGAAGTGCGAATGAATATCTTAGAATAGAAGCAAGCGTGATAGAATGGAAAACAGTAGTAATTGCATTAATTCATGAAGAACAGCAGAGCTCCTCACCCCCAACAATGGGGTTTAGAGACTCATGCCGTAGAGAATACAATATGAAACGTGTAAAGTGTCATGAGGTACAATATGAATCACTGAAAGTAGTATTTATAGTAAACTAGTGACCTAGGGTTACAGAAAATGAGTAAGCTAGGGTGTTTATTGTAAAATACCACTTCCGGGGCCCACTTGGTGTGTTCTTGGGCTGAGCATTGAAGCTTTCATGTGTAAAGACATTTCTTGGAGTTAAATGCCAGCTTTTATGCCAGTTTGGGCGTTTAACTCTAGCTTTTGTGCCAGTTCTGGAGTTAAACGCTAGAATTCTTAAGCTGACTTGGAACGCCTGTTTGGGCCATCAAATCTCAGGCAAAGTATAGACTATTATATATTGCTGGAAAGCCCAGGATGTCTACTTTCCAACGCAATTGAGAGCGCGCCAATTGGGCTTCTGTAGCTCCAGAAAATCCACTTCGAGTGCAGGGAGGTCAGAATCCAATAGCATCTGCAGTCCTTTTTTAGCCTCTGAATCAGATTCTTGCTCAGCTCCCTCAATTTTAGCCAGAAAATACCTGAAATCACAGAAAAACACACAAACTCATAGTAAAGCCCAGAAAAGTGATTTTTATTTAAATAATAATAAAAAATAATAAAAACTAACTAAAATGTACTAAAAACATACTAAAAACAATGCCAAAAAGCGTATAAATTATCCGCTCATCAATTCCCCCATTCTGCAGATTCTATTCTGTGTTCTTAGGCTTGGAATTGGGCAAAAAAGGAGCCCAAAAATTGCTTCTAGCGCTTTCTGCAATTTCTGCACATGGCGCATGTCACGCGTACGCGTCGGTCACGCGTACGCGTTGCTTGGCGAAATTCCTTGTCATGCGTACGCGTCAGTCACGCGTACGCGTCGCTTGTCTTCTGCGCTAGTCACGCATACGCGTCGCTGCCAGCTTCTCAAAACTTTATTTTCTCGCGTTCCTTCTACTTTTTCATGTTTCCTTTCCATCCTCTAAGCCATTCTTGCCCTATAAAGCCTGAAAACACTTAACACACAGATCACGGCATCGAATGGTAATAAAAGAGTAATTAAAATTGACAGTTTAAAGGCCTAGGAAACATGTTTTCAACTATATCATAGAATTAGGAAGGATTTGTAAAACCATGCAAATTATACGAATAAGTGAGCAAAGAATTGATAATAAACCACTCAATTTAGCACAAGATAAACCATAAAATAGTGGTTTATCAATCTCTCCACACTTAAACATTAGCATGTCCTCATGCTAAGCTCAAGAGAATCAAAAGAGTAAGTTCCTGAGAAGGCATCTAATTTGAACTTTGAAGTCTTCAGAAATGGCCTTCCAAGCAGGATGGATGACGGTCTTCCTGAGTCATTAAGGGGCATCTCCAAAATATAGAAGTCAATAGGAAATGTGAGCCACTTAATGCTCACCAGCACATCCTCAGCAATTCCAACCATCGAAATTATGCTTTTATCTGCCAAAACAAAACGTGTTGCCGACCTTTTTAAGGGAGGGAGCCTCAAAGCATCATATACAGATAATGGTATAATGCTAACACATGCACCTAAGTCATACATGCAGTCGAAAAATTGTTCACCCCCAATGGTACATGTAACCATGCATGGCCCCGGATCCCCACATTTTTCTGGTATGGCACCCATCAAAGCAGATATAGAGCTACCTAAGGGAATAGTTTCTAAATCCTGTATTCTATCCTTATGCATGCATAAATCTTTTAGAAACTTCGCATATTTAGGTACCTGGCTAATAGCATCAAAAAGGGGAATGGTTACCTCAACCTTTTTGAAGATCTCCACCATCTTTGGGTCGAGCTCCATCTGCTTTCTGGACTTCCTAGCAAGGTTTGGAAAGGGGATAGGGATGGCATCTCTTGTAGCTTCAGCTTCCATTGGTACGATATTCTCTGGTTGAGCTGCTTCTTTTTCAACCATGTCTTGTACTTCATCCTCCTCTTCAGCATCTTCTACCTCAACAACATCTTCAACTTGGATATCTTCATTTGAGCTTGGCTCCTCATGACTCCTCTCTTGCAGTGTGGTTCCGGACCTCAAAGTGATGGCATTGATTCCACCTTTGGAGTTGGGTAAAGGTTGAGAAGGAATTGCACTGGAGCTTGAAGGTTGATTGTTGGGGGTAATTAGTGAATCCATCTGGGAGATGAGAGCTTGTATGGTGGAGCTAAGACCATTTATGGAAGAGTGAATTGAATTTTGAATGTCTTGTTGTTCTTGTGTAATAGTGCGAAGCATCTCATCATTAGAAGAAGATGGGTAAGTGATTTCAGGGGCCTACTGTTATTTGTTCTGAGGCGCTTGGAACTGCCTTTGGTGAGGTGCTCTGTAAGGCTGGTTTTGGTTTTGCTGTCTGTTATTGTTGTTCCATCTTTAATTTCCACTGTTGTCTCTGCCTCCTCTGTTGTAGTTGTCCTTCCATCCCAGGTTGGAATTATCTCTCCATCCCTGGTTGGAGTTGTCTTGCCAACCTTGATTGTAGTTTCCACCTTGGTTATAATTGCCGCCTTGTTGATAGTATCCTTTATTCGGGCGGTCATAGAAATTGTGGGTAGCTACCAAGGTGTTGTCTTCTTGTTGGAGCTGCGGACACTCATCAATGTAATGAGTATAACAGGCACATATTCCGCACACTCTCTGAGGAACCAACTGTTGACACTGTTGTTGTGAGGGAGGTTGAAGTTGTTGTTGATTCAGCTGTAGCTGCTTCAGTATGTTGGTCATCTCTCCCAGAGTTTGTGATAGCAGCAGTCTCACTACTAGAGGAAACCTCCGCAATGGCCTTGGGATGGTTATTCCTATGCCTGATATTCTGGGTAGACTATGTTAGATCAGTGATCAGTTGCCACGCTTCTGTCGTCGTCTTGTACTTCTTCAGAGAGCCATTACTTGCAGCATCTAATGTAGTCTTATCCTGAGACTTCATGCCTTGTGTGAAGTAGCTGATCAACACCATCTGGTCAATCTTGTGGTGGGGGCATGAGTCTAGGAGATTCCTGAAGCGTTCCCAATACTCATAAAGAGTCTCTGACTCGCCTTGGATAATGCAGGAAATCTCTTTCCTCAGTCTATCTGTAACTTCAGCTGGAAAGTATTTTTCTAGGAACTCCCTTCTGAGCAGATCCCAATTGGTAACGACTGCTTCAAGTTAAGTGTAAAACCACTCCCTCGCCTTTCCCTCAAGAGAAAACGGGAAGGCATACAGCCAAATAGTAGTCTCATCTGCACCATGACGCCTAGTAGTTGAGCAGGCTGTCTGAAAATCTCTGAGGTGCTTGATAGGCTCTTGAGCAAGTAAGCCATGAAACTTGGGCAGTAAGTTGATTAGCGCGGTCTTTAGTTCAAAATCTGCAGCCAGATTTGGGTGATGCGCTTGATACGGTTGCAGTGTAAAGTCTGGAGCTCCTGCTTCCTGGAGAGTAATCCTTCTGGGCTCCGCCATATTACCTGCACGTAAATCAACAGAATCAGTAAAAGGGGAGCTTGTTTCTTCCTTGGATGGCGCTTTAGATTTGCCCTCTGATGATATTGGTGAATTAGTAAGAACCACTTCACCACCCTCAGAGGCTAACCAACGCCGAGCTCGCCTAATACGTGAAATAGTTCTTTCAATTTCAGGATCAAACGCGGCTAAGCTCGAGTCAGGTAGTGAACACGTCATTCAATGAAAGAAACATACAGGTCATGGTAATAAAATAAAATAAAATATGCAAATATGAAAAATTAAAAATATTTATACCAACCAATAATTTAGCACACTATTGCAACTCTCCGGCAACGGCGCCAAAAATTGACGTGAGAAAAATTGCCGATTAAGAATTTAATATAGAAATAGCGTTGCAAGTACAGTTCTTAACCGACGAAAATTCCGCTTATCAATTTAGAAAGAATTGTCACAAATTGAGAATAAAAATACTAGGAGTAGAATTCCCAGGTCGTCTCCCAACGAGTTGACAAAAGAGTGCTATTTTATTAGTCAGGAATTTTCTGAGAAATTTTAAGAGTTGGAGAATAGGAAAAATAAATGATTGTAAATTAAAGCAACGAAGATCAACGAGAGGTTTTATATAATCAGAATAAAAAGCCTTGACTGGGAGAAGATTAATTGAAAGTTCTATCCTTATTGGATTTTTCCAAGTGTAATAATAAGAGGTTGTTGTTCTACTTAGTTATCCTTTACTGAATAAAGAAAAGTCAAGTAACTAACTAACTAACTCTGAATCCCAAGTCCTAATCCTCTCCTATGGAAGGATTAGAGCCAGAGACCAGAGAGCCAGCCAACAACTTCCAAACAAAATTAACACTTGAGTATTCCAACTCAAGGGTTTTCTTTTAATCGACCCCCAAGTCAAGTTGGGAGTCTACTCCATTGACATGATGAATACAACTTTCACAGGCATATAAAGGGAGTAAAAAGAAGACATGATCAATTTAATTAAAATAATAACTGAAAATTAATTAAAGGTAAAAATAGTTCTTTACATTAATAAATTTCAAAACTATAAGCATACTTATCTGAATAGGGTTAATAAGGGATTAAAAGAGTTAAGGAATAAGGAAACAAACTAGAATAATGGAAACTTCAATGGAGGTAGTGACTCTTCTCAATATCCAAATATAAAGCATAAAACTCTAAAAACTATGAATGTGAAGGAAACCTAGAGGAAGTGGTGTTTTTTCTCTCTAAAATTCAAAACTAAAACTAAAAACTCTGTAAAAGTGAATGTGTTAATGTGTGTTGAGTCTCTGCTTGTCCCTGGCTCTAGTCTGTGTTTCTGGGCTGAAAAATGGGTCCAAACTTAGCCCAAAATCGCTCCCAGCATTTTTTGTGATTTCTACACGTGGCGCATGTCACGCGTACGCGTTAGTCACGCGTACGCATCGATGGTCTTCTTTGCGTCTCACGCGTACGCGTCAGGTACAAGCACGCATCGCTATGCAAATCTCCAGTTCACACGCACGCGTGAGCCATGCATGCGCGTCGATGCTTGCTGGTTATCTCCTTTATTTCTTGTGCTCCTTCTATTTTTGCAAGCTTCCCCTCCATCTTCTAAGCCATTCCTGCCTTATAAAGTCTGAAAATACTGAACGCACGGATCACGACATCGAATGGTATAAAGGGGATTGAAAATATATAATTTAGAGGTTTAGGAAGCAAGTTTTCAACCATAGAACAAAATTGGGAAGGAATTGCAAAAGCATGCAACTTGTATGAATAAGTGTGCAAAGACTTGATAAAAACCACTCAAATTAGCACAAGATAAACCATAAAATAATGGTTTATCATCTACTAATATGAATTCATAGAATTTTTGGGTTTTTTGTGGGTTAATAGGAATATAATGGAAAGTATTTGGGAAAATAGTCTTGTATAGGGTTTTCCTATGTTTTTTAAACCACTCTTTTTCGATGGTTAATATTTTAATAGGATTGGGTTTTTCATAGTAAGGAAACTGTTCTTTCAAGAGTTGAGTGTTATAGAGATCTGATGGTTGCAATAATGTGAATTTATTATTAGTAGTAATTAAAGAGCTCTTAGAAGGTGATGATGATGATGCTTTTACAACCTGCGACATAGTCATAGGTCTTAATGATAATGGTTTTGCCGGTACAGGAGTAATAGGTAATTTTCTTTCTTTTATTTGGTCAAAAGGTTTACCATAATCTTCACTGGAGGCTGGTTTTTGATCCATTCTTTCCCTGCAAAAATTCTCTAGTAAGAAAGTCAGGGAGTGAATTTAGTTCTCCTTTTATATGTTCAATAGTAAAATCGAAACATGATAGAATAGCTTGCCATCTTGCAAATATTTATTTTGAAACTAGATTTTTGACATCATTTTCTAAAACACTTGGGGCTGCTTTACAATCAGTTCTTATTATAAAATGTTTTATTAAATAAATCTTCTTGAAATTTTGAAACATATAATACTATGACAAGTATTTCTTTTTTAACTGTTAGATAATTCTTTTGAGCCTGGTTCCAAATTCCTGAATGATATTTTACTATTTGTTCTTTTGAGGAGGTTTTTGTTTAAGAAATCCTCCCTATCCTAATTCTGATGCATCTGTTTCTATAATTAATTTTGCCAATGGATCTAGTATACTTATACAAGGTATTTCCTTTATTGCGTTCTTTATCTTTATTATTATAGAAGTCATTTCTTTTGTCCATGGAGGTGGATTTTTTCTTAATCTCTTATAAAGAGGTTCGCATGTGACTCTTATTCCAGGTAAGAATTCTACTACATAATTTAAACATCCCAAAAATCTTTGTAGTTGTTTTTTGTCAGTTATTTTATTTGGAAATTTATTGGCAAATTCAATGGCTCTTTTAATAGGTACTATAGTTCCCTGATAAATTTCATATCCTAAAAATCTTACTTTAGTTATAAAGATTTTCATTTTCTTTTCTGATAAAACTAATCCTTGTTCTTTTATAATATTCATAAATTTTTCTAGATGATGTATATGATAATTTATTCCTTTTGAATATACTAATACGTCATCAAGATATACTATAGTAAACTCTATGTGCGGGTAAAATATATTATTCATTATTTCTTGAAACTCGCTTGGAGCATTTTTTAATCCTTGGGGAATTAGATTCCATTCATAATGTCCAAAGGGTACTATAAAAGCTGTTTTATATCTATCTTCCTCTTTTACTGCAATCTGATAATATCCTGATTTCAAATCAAATTTTGAAAAGATATTTGCTTTATTTAATCTTTTAATTAAATCACTTTTATTTGGTAAGGGATACCTAATCCATTTTAATACTTTGTTAAGAGGTTTATAATTGATAATTAATCTTGGAGCACCTCTTTCTATTTCAGATGCTTTCATCACATAGAAGTCTGTACAGCTCCAGGGTGATTTCGAAGGTCTTTTTAGTCCCTTATCCAAATATTCTTGTATTTCTTTCTTACAATATTCTAGATACTCTTTATTCATATGTATTGGTTTTGCCCTTGTTGGAATATCTTTTTCATTAAACCCATCTTCATATGGTAAATATATTTCATGTAATTTTCTATGCTAAAAAGCTTTGGGGTTTGGGCTACATAATTCTTTCTTAATTTTTTCTTCAATCGCTTTTATTTTATTTTGTATTTCAGGAGTTTGTAATTGTTCTTCTATTCTTTTGTATATAACTTCTTGATTTAAATAGTTAATTTGTCTTGTTTTTCTTTCTATAACATTAATTTGGATTGGTAGGTGTTGTAAAATTTTTTCTTGGTTTAAATAGTTAATTTGTTTTGTTTCTTTTTCCATAATATTAACTTGTGTAGATAGATGTTGTAACATATTGAGTTCATGTTGTTTTGGTTTAGTGAGAAATTTAAAATGAACAGGATGATTTGGAATGCGTACACAAGTTATTCCGTTGATGTCGACGTTAAAGGGATACAGTAATATAGTAAAAGGATTTTCTAAAATGACTTGATGAGATATATTTCTTGCCAAAAAGAATGTAGTGGCAAAACATACTCGATCTTTACAAATTTTTGCTTTAGATAATTTATAGTCTATAGTCATTCTATTATTTTCTGCTTTTAGAACTTTTTCTGTAGTTTTTTCATAATATTTTGTAGGTATTAACCTTTCTTGTATACAATTAACATCAGCTCCTGAATCTACCATAGCTATGAAATCAAAATTTTCTTCTCTTGCAATTAAGGTTATCGTAGTGAACCACTTTTGGCTTACTAATAAAGTTAGTATATTTATATAATTTTCTGGACCCATGTTAATATAATTCTCGGGAATTATTATGTTACTAGTCCCTTCTGTTTTACTAATATTATTTTGTAAAGTTTATTCTTGAATTTTTATTATATTTTCTCCTTCTATTTTTAGTAATCTATAATCCATATTAATATTTTGTTGTTTTAATTCTGAAACTTCTCTTTTTAGCTTTTTTATCTTCTCTTTAAGATTATTAAGAGAGACTTCTTCTTGTGGGTTTTTTAACCGATTATAGATTTTCTTTATTTCTATTGGTCTTATTTCCTGCTTACTCTCTTCTTCTTTTTTAACTAATTCCACTAATTGATTTATGAACTCATCTCTTAATGGAGTATCTTCTAACCTGTCAATTATTTTTATTAGTGTAGAAGTCTGGTCTTTAGTCAAAACATTTACAGTTTTTTCACAATTTCTACAATTACATAATCCTATTCCTAAACAATTATTCTGCTCATCTTTTTCAATATTTTCTTCTGAGCTCTCTTCTTCTGACATAAGGTCTAATTGTTGTATAAAATAATCTTCAGTTTCAGAAGAGTCCTCATAAATTGATTTTTCTTCCGATTCTGAATTGATTAATATAGCTGTCAAAGCGTGTTTGATTTCTTTATTTTCTATTTTATTTATTTTCTGTTCTGTAGTACACTTATTAGCATAATGTCCTTGTTTTTTATATTTCCAACATGTTACTTGCTTTTTCTTATTAGAAGATTTAGGTTTTCCTTTAGGGGTTTTATAGAATTTTTTATAATGTTTTTATTCATAATAAAGAGATTTATCTATATTATATTTAGCTTTTTTATAGAATTTTTCTTTTTAATTTTATGTTGACCACTGGGTGCTTTTTCTGGTGTTATTCCATATTGATAACAAAACATTCTAAGTTCTCTTTTCCATGTGATAGTTTCTTGTTTTATATTTTGTTATAGCTTGGTATCTGTGCATACTTCGATGCCTGTTTGTACTATTATATTATGCAATTGTCCAAAGGTTAACGAATTATAGGAAATTTGGGTCCGAAACTGTGTTTGTAGTTTTTGTAATACTTTTTCAGAGAATAATTTTGGTAAAGCTGCTACAAATCTTTCTTTCCAGAAAGGTGCATGTGCATCATCTCTTATCATGACTTTTGACATAAAAACATCTTTATACCCTCTATAATCAGACATGGTTGGACATCTTAAATTCATTAATTGGGTTCCTATCCTATTTTTAAAAGTACTTGGATCTCCTACAAAATTTTTAATAATGGTATATATTAATGTGGAGGTAGCATCTGGTGACTGATCTTCTTGTTTAACGCTATTAATAATTAATTTTTTTTCTTGAATGCTGAAAAAATTATCCCACCAACCTTTTAATTGTCCTGTAAATCCTTGGGTTAACATAATTGCTGCTTCTTTATTGGAGGCTTTTCTCATTTTATAAGCAGTTGCAACCATAGTCATATTACACATTTGATCTGAAATGGCTTGTTCACTTAATCCATCTATATTCCATTCTACTAAGTCTGATCCTGTGAAGTTATTTTGTACTAATTGTGTTCTTTCTTCTAAGCCTACATTTACTGGTGATGGTCTAGAATAATGATTTCTTGTTTTAGGATAATATCTTTTATGGGATATTTTATTTATTTTTAATTCTTCTTCCCTTTTTAATGTATTAATTGTCATTTTCCCCAAACTAATACTTCTAAGTTTTTCTTTTAATTCTTCAACTTCTGCTACTACTTTAGATTTTAAACTAATATTATCTAAGCTTTGTAATTTATATATAGGTTTTTCTATAGTTTTTTCTACCTTAATGGTTTTTTTTTCATATTTTCCATTCTTCCTAATTGATTTTTCATTATGTCTAGCATGGTAGTAGTAAAGTTTAATTGTTGATGTAATTTCTTAATATCTCTTTTTTCTATGTTTCCTTCTGAATTGCTATCTTTATAGGATGTTGCTTCAACTTCTAGATCTTTTCCAACTGGTATTTTAATAATTTCTTTAGGAGGATATTCAGATTCTATTATTGATCCTAAACTAGTTTTCCATACAACAGTTAATTTTGTTAAAGGATATTTTCAGAGTAATAATTAGCGTACCAGTCAAAGGAGTATAAATTAATTATATTTTCTTTCATAAAATCATAGAATAGTTCTCTTAGTCTAATAACTTCACTTTCGGAATAATTAGTAAAATACAAATCTCTTAACGATTTATTATAATCAGCATTAAAATCTTGTCTGATCTATTCTTTATCAATCTCAAATGGTTCTTCCCTAATAATTACTGATAATACTTGTGATTCCATTGGATCAAATTCTGAAGGTGATTTATATACAGGAGTGGCTATATGCGGCCTTGTATTATTAATTCCTATAATATTATTCATATTTCCTATTGATAAATTATCTATAGAATTCCTATGACTAATAGTTTTAACACTATCAGGAATTCTTACTGATTGGGATCTATTCATCCTAATTCTAATATCTGTTCCTTCTCTTATTATTTCTCTTAATCTAGTGTTTTGTATTTGTGGTTCTTCTATAACATCAGGTATTACCTATTCTTCAGGAATTTTGCTTATTAATTCCTCATGTCTTAGCTTTCTGGGTATTTGTATATTAGATCTTTTAAAATTTGCATGCATAATTATCGTTTCTTCTTTTGAGGATTGTTTTAATGCTTTAAAGTTATAATTAACCTTAGTTATTTTATAATGTATTCTATATATTATTTCAAATGGATCATATTTTTCATTTATAATTTTCTCATCAGATCTGACCTGCAATTTTAAGGCTTGTCAAGTGTATTCATTTTTTAAACTCATAGTATAATTCGGATAACAATTGAAGAAAACTGGTCCATCATGACAGTTACTTTCTAATATTCCTATTAATGAATCACTAAAATTTTGAAATCTGGTATCTCTTAAGGTCAATAATATAGGAATATTTATTCCAATTCTAAAATTAGGTTTTATTGGTACTTGTATTAATCCTATATGGATGAAGTTGTATCCTTTATTACTATGTTCTTTTAGCTTATCTTCTTCTAAGATAGTAATAATTCTATTACTACTTGTTCCTGGTTTACAGTATTCTAACATATGAATTTCATAATTTCTTCCTTCCCATAAGTTTCTTTTCTTATATACTTTATCTTTATCTATTATAGATATATTCCAATTATGAAAACTTTTTTCTAACTTAGCTATTTCTAATTCATTTTTAGTTCCAGAGGTGGATGCTTTATCATTATCTGTTTTTATTACTAAAGAATTATTTTTTCCTAGATTTAAACTACTCATCGTTCTCAATAAACTAGCCATTTTATGGTTAGAACTTTGTGAGTTTCGAGACCACCCTCGTTAACCAACGGATTCACTGCCTCACTAATACTTACAACCGGGACCACGATCTGGGCTGACCAATGTATTAACAGTTCTCACTGCTATTTCAAAGTTGTAACTATAAAACTTTTAGTTTATCAAGGAGACTTGTAATAAAAATCTGTCAAAAAAATATTCTTTATAAATGTTATCAGATACCATATATATATATATATATAAACAACATTTTTAAGTTAAAATAGCTTATACAACTTATCTCTCAAAATAAGCCTCTAAGACAGCAGAGTATAATAACAAAAGTGAGAGAACTACATCTTAATATCCAAAATATGAAGATAATAAAAGATCTTCCGCTCTGTCACCATCCGCAACTCACCGAGGTGGGTAACGACCTGCATCTGAAAAATAAAAACAACATATGGTATGAGAATCCGAGGTTCTCAGTATGGTAACAGTGCCGAATATATAAGATAAAAGGCTCTAGGATGCCAAAGGCAATCCTAGAACTTTACATCATAGATATTCCAGCTTAACAAAATAAATAACTTAAACCATAAACCATAAATAGGATTATCTACACTTAGGGAATTTCTAACTAATACTAAACACACCGCTATATCCCACAGCCTTCGCCAACCTAACCTCCGTGCGATCCCATCGGCACCACCTCCCGATCCTCCTCAACACCAGTAAAACACATTTAATGCAAGCAAATAAAGCACAAATAGTATTCAGGTATAACAGATAAGTCAATTAGCATTTAGACATATTATTCAAATAGGCATAACTCATGTAATCAAAGCAAACAAGAAGATAGAAAATGCATATGATGAATGCCTACCCTATTTGGCTCGTGATATCACTTGTCGATTCAAAATGCCAACCCGACACATCCCCGAGATGTCGCTTTTCTGGCATGACTAGGGTTATAGTGCCCTGCTCACTATTTCTAATGCCCAGCACTTTATCTTGCACCCCGTGAGTTATAGTGCCCGACACACTCTTTTGGGTTATAATGCCCTTGTTCACTCTGGCAGTAGAAAGGTTATGTGAGCGGAAGACTGCCACAGTCCTCACATCTCAACGTAGGCGGGAGACTGCCTCGGCCGCTACACCAGCACCATTGCCTCGACAAGCGGTAGACTGCAACAGCCCTTGCCCGAGGCGCGTAGCGACGTACCAATCATAACAATTCAATAATACAGCATAGCTTATGGCATTATTTCTTTCATACTTATTCCACTCTCATCATCCATCATCAATATTCCAATTCATCATCAATCCGTCTCCCCAGTAGTTCAAAAGACAACTCCACGCAACTGATATACCAAGCCTAAGTCTCCGTCTTCCAAATTTTTTACCAGAATTTATTCTGGTTAGACTCACTTATGGTATTCTCTATGATTCAAAGCCTAAAAACAAGTTAAGACACCCTAGATATGCTTTTCGAAAGTTCACAAGCTTGCTGGAAAGGTAAAACAGTTAAAAACAAGGTTTTCATTGAAAAACAGAATAGTGTGCGTACGAATAGAGGTGTGCGTACGCACATAAGGTAAAAATTTCCATTTGAGTGCACGCATGGATACGTGTGAACGCCCTCAATAGAAGACACTTCCCAGCATGTACGTACGCACAACAAGCAAAATTCGCAAGGTGTGTGTGCGTGCCAGAGTGTGCTAGTGCTCTCAACAGTAGGCATATCCCTGTATGTGCGTGTGCACAAGGGTGTGTGTACGCACGTTTTCAAAGATTTACAGGGTGTGCGTACGCACAAGTGAAGATATGGCCTCTGTTCAGAGCACACACACAGTAGTGTGCATGGGCACACATACCAAAAATCACAAATTCTGCAACGTCACCGAATTTCAGATTTTCAGATTTTTGACACCAACTTCCAACGATCATATCTTTTTCTACGAACATCCGATTTCGACAAAACCTATAACATTTTAAATCTCTTTGAATTATCTTTAATTTGATATAAAATTCAATCAATTTGAAAAACTTTAGCTCAAGATATGATCCGCAAAAGATGGCCAAAAACCCATTTTAACTAAAAACTTTTATAGCTCAAATTTACCAAGTCTCTCAATTCAAGCCTAGTTACTCACACCACAAACAACAGTCAAGGTAACACAAAAGTCCATACTAATCATTCCTCAACTCAACCATTAATAGTAACCCAATTTCACCAATTCCACACCATCAAAATAATTAATCATCAACAATATCAACAAACCCTCATCAACAACAATAAATCACAACCTTCATCATCAACCTCTGTAGTAATTAAAAATCAACAATCATCATCAATAATATTATATATCCCACATCCCAAAACACTATATCATCATCACTGATGAGTGGATATTTTATACACTTTTTGGCATCATTTTCATAATGTTTTAGTTATGTTTTGTTTAAGTTTCACCATATTTTCATAGTTTTTAGTGCTAAATTCACATTTTTAGATTTTACTTTGAGTTGTTGTGTTTTCTGATGATTTCAGATAATTTCTGGCTGAAATTGAGGAGCTTTGGCAAAGTCTAATTCAGAGGCAAGGAAAGTGTAGCAGATACTGTCAAATTCTGACCTCCATGCACTCAAACGAGCATTTTTGGAGCTACAGAGGTCCAAATAATATGTTCTTAACGCCGTTGGAAAGATAACGTCTAGAGCTTTCTAGCAATATATAATGGTCTATACTTTTTCTTTGAAGTAGCCTGCCCATATTGGGCATTGAATGCCCAAGAACTACCCCCTTTTTGGCGTTCAACGCCCCAAAGGGAGCAAGCTGGCGTTTGGACGCCCAAAAGGGATCAAACTCAGCGTCCAACACCCCAGAAGGAGCACTAGGACGTGGATCCACCAAAAGCTCAGCCCAAACACTCACCAAGTGGGCTCGGAAGTGGGTTTTCACACCCTTTAGCTTAGTTTATCACATTTTTGTTATTTTTAATTGTGAGTAACATCTTTTAGGTCTAGTATTATATTATAAATAAGAGACTTCCTTACTCCTGAGGATTATGCCTCTCAGGAGGGCAGCAGCATAGACACATTACTTCTATTACTTCTATAAAGCATGAGCAACTAAACCTCCTAAGTTAGGGTTAGGAGCTTTGCTGATTCTCGTGGATTAATAATATTACTGTTCTATTTCAATACACATTTGATTCCATTCTCTTGTGCACTTTCATTTTTCATCTCATGAATTGAGGATGACCAGTGACAATCATCCTTGTTCTACATGGGTTCTGTGTGAGTCCTGATCTGGATAGCATTGAACCACAGCTAGAGAGCGCACTGTAGATTCCAAGAGCGTGCCTGGGTGACTTTGGATATGTGACATATAATTCCGTTGACTGTGGGTTATTGAGGTTTTTGTGGTGTTAAGGCTAGAGTATGAGAAGCAGCGTTCCCTGATCCGGAAGATCCAACCTTGTCTGTGGCGTTTTGAGTAGGATCGCGAATGGGAGTGGATTGCTTAGGTCTTCACCTTCGACTATAGTGGGAAGCCATGAGTTAACTTGATGAGGATGCTACATGAGTTGCACGGATATAGTGGACTGCTATGGTTTAGAAGAGACTAACTTGATAAGGATGCTACATGAGTTAGTCAATTACGGCTGCCATTGAATAAGTCATTCGTTGTTGAAGTAGATAGTAAGAAAAATTAATCCGGAAAGAATACGCATTTCCGAAGCCTTAAATTTCTATCACTGCTTTTACACTAATCCGGTATTTCGTCCTTTACTATTTCGTTTATGCTTTAAAACAACCAACCATCTTTTCTAATTGCCTGACTAAGATTTACAAGATAGCCATTACTTGCTCAATCCGACAATCTCCGTTGGATTCGACCTTCACTCGCTTGAGGTATTACTTGGATGACCAGGTGCACTTGCCGGTTCAGTTGTGCGGAGTTCAATTTCGTGCACCAATCACCCCACAACTTATCTTCAAACATCAAATTCACACACAATTAAATATACACCCAAACATTCAATCCTATCTTAAGGTCAACTAGCCTAAGTTTCACGAAACATTACATTTTACATAAAGAAACCGAAACCATACCTTCGCCGATTACCCTCTACGCACAAAAACACTTCACCACAAGTTTTCAAGCCTTCACTCAATACCAAACAACACCAAGAACACTCTATTACATGAAAAACAATAAGAAACAAAGCTAGGGTTTATTACATTCAACTAAAAATAAGGACTTAGTGATATCTTACCTTACCCAGAGAGTTTTGGGGTAAAACTCACTACTCACCCAAGCTAGATTACCTAAACAACAAGAACACAAAGAAACTCAACAACTCAAAGAGCTATTTTTGAAAATGACATAGGGTAGAGAAACTGGGAAGGAAAGAGTGAGTTTCTTACCACTTTGTTTAGCTAGAAATGACGGGCTCAATAAGAGCTTTGTGTGGCCAGAAACGAATCGTCAATCGAAGCACCGTAGCTCAAGATATGGCTCAAAGAAGGAGAGAGTGAATAGTGTTCTTCTTCTTCATCTCTTCCCTCAAAAACCAGAGCCCCCTTTGTGTGTGTGTGTGGGTATTATGAGCTGAAAAAGGCTCATTAAAGGGTGTATGTGAGTTGGGCTTGGGCCCAACTTAGATCCGGTCCAACCGCGTAGCATTTTTGGTTTGTTTGCCCTAACTTTGGACCAAACCTTTAGTATAAGTGCCCAGTTTGCTATTTCAAATACTTTTCTAAGATTTTCTACTATTTTATTCTCTCTCACGTAGTATTGGACAGACTTAAGCCGGTACTGCCGGCTAATCTACCGGTACGCGTTTTTACATGAAAATTTTAAAAAGAAAATATTTTCCCACTCAAAAAAATCCACTGAATCCGAATCTCACATTTATGTTTTAGAAAAACATTTTTATATTTTCGAACCTATTCTGGGCCATTAGATTGTTTCTATCCTACTTAAGCGGTTTTACGCAAAAACTCCAGTTCTTACATCCTCCCCTGCTAAAAAAAGATTTTCCCTCTCGAAAATGCTAATCAGCACTCTTTCGCTGCGTTACTTTGATCCTTCGTCATCACAAATCCGAATTCCTCGGCTACCTGGGGGTTACTATAAAAATAATCATTGTATGATCAAGGTAGTTGACATTAAACATTAATCTAGACATTTAAGCATCTCCGAAGCCTTAACTCTATTCTCACATTATTTTTGCAACCGTTCATTGTTTGCTTTCTCTCTTTATTGCTTTTTATGCCATTTGACAACTAAAATTCTCATTTCATCTTGTCTAACTAGAATAGCTAATCAACCATTGCTTACTTAGTCCATTAATCCTCGTGGGATCGACACTCACTCACTGTGAGTTATTACTTGATACGACCCGGTGCAATTGCCGGTAAGTTGTCGATCATGAATTCCGCATCAAGTATTCGGCAATATGCCTCAATGAGTTCTTAATGAAATTTTGGTTCAATCCTTGGAAATCAATTCTTGCTTTCACATTCTTATTGTTATTATGATTTGATGAATGGATGTTAAATGCTTTTAATTGACCAAAATCTTTGTTGCTGTTGCACTTTATATGAGAAGATATTCGACCATAGATTGAGTCGCGGCTCCAGCAGATGCTAGATGATGTTCATCAGGGGCGGGACCACTAGAAATCCTGGCTCTGACCAAAAATAAAGAAGGCTCTGTTTGTTAATTGGGAGACAGATGAGGGATTCAGACATCAGCGTCTCACCAATAGAGCTAACAGGGCATCGGCCAGGTCGTCCAAGTACATTGGTGGCTCAGCGACCTTCATGAAGACTAAGGCCAAGCTGGTATGTAGTGACTTTAATTTTGTTAATAATTTAGTTATATTCTTTTGCATATTATTACCAAGCATCCTAATCATATTGTTTTAATGCAACATCTGTAGTCGAAGTCGTTGGATTGCGAGGCAACATTGGCAGAGACATTTAAGTACACCTACACGCTGAAGGAGTACAAAGAGAGATTTGCTTATCAGCGGCCTGATGAGCGGATATTTTATACACTTTTGATGTTATTTTTTTAGTGTCTTTGGTATATTTTGTTAAGTTCTATTATGTTTTAGAAGGTTTTATTGCAAAATTCACCTTTTGGATGATACTTCGTGCTTTTGTGTTTTTATTATGATTTTACGTGAATTTTGGGTGAATTTGGCAGATTTTGGCAAAGTCTGATTCAGAGGCAAGAAAAGCATAGCAGATGCTGTCAGATTCTGACCTCCGTGAATTCAAACGAGAAATTCTGGAGCTACAAAGGTTCAAATGACGCGTTCTCAATAATGTTGGAATGCTAATTTTTAGAGCTTTCCATCAATATATAATAGTCTACACTTTTCTTCGAATTGGACTGCCCAAAATGGGCGTTGAACGCCCAAACTACTCCATAGTGGGAGTTCAACGCCCCAATAAGACCAAGGCTGGCATTGAACGCCTAAACCTGGCATTCAATGCCACAAGGGAAGCAAAGAAGCAGCATGGACACTCCCTAGTAGACACCCAACGCCCACTCATTCAAGTTAGAAGCCAAGCTCAGCCTAAGCACTCACCACGTGGGCCTAGAAGTGGATTTTTGCACCTTTAGCCTAGTTTATTTCATTTTTGTAATTTCTAATTATAATTAAGGTCTCTTCAGGTTTAGTATTAGTATATATATGGGAAGATCACCATTGGTTAGGACTGACTCCACCACATTCAAATATCATATATTATTTTCTGTATAGTATGAACAACTAAACCTCTTAGATTAAGGTTAGGAGCTCTGCTGATTCCTATGGATTAAAACAATTACTTTTCTACTACAATCTATGTTTGATTCTATTCTATGATGCATTGTCGTTCTTCATCCTTATGAATCTCGATTCTATATGAGTTTCTTACGAGTCTTGACCCGGATAGTATTGAGCTACAGCTTGAGGATGCATCACGGGTTCCAACAAGTTATCTGGGCTAATTGGGGTATGTGACATAAAACCTCGTTAGTCAGGGGTAATTGAGGTTCCTGTGGCTCTAAGGGCTAGAATCATAGGAGCATCATTATTTGATCCAGAAGATCCAACCTTGTCTGTGGTGTTTTGAGTAGGATCATCAAGAGATTGAATTATGTGCGCTTCACCCTCTCCCATATTGATCTAGTCCATTCGGATGTTTGGTTTGGACGTGAGGAGATTAATGACCATGATCAATGGCTTAATCACTTACAGCCTTACCATTGAAGGAATCACTCATCATTGGAGTAGTGAGCATGACGTGTTAATCCAAAAGAAGAAGTATCTCCGAAGCCTTAACTAATCTATCATTACTGTCTTTGCATCAACTCTTTATCGCTTTTGTTATTGCTTGTTTATGCGCCTACAACAAACAACAACTATCCTTCTATTCACCTGACTAAGATCTGTAGGATAACCACAGCTTGCTCAATCCGGCAATCCTCGTGGGATTCGACCCTCACTCACCTGAGGTATTACATGGACGACCTAGTGCACTTGCCGGTTCAGTGTGCAAGTCACAAATTCGTGCACCAAGTTTTTGGCACCATTGTCAGGGATTGTTTGTGATTGACAAACTAACGGTTGTCTTGCTCCTTAGATCAGGTATTTTTACTTGTTTTTGTTTTTGTGTTTCTTTGTTTCTTTTTGAAAAATAGTTTTCAAAACTTTTTGTCTTTAGTTATCTTTTCTTTTGTTTGAGTCTTGTGTTAATTTTTAAGTTTGGTGCCCCTTTGGTTTTTGTTTCTTTTTTTGAATCTTTGAAAATTGTTCTTGCTTTTCTTCCCTAGTGTTCGAACTGTTCTTGCTATTTTTCTTGTTTGATTTCAAAATTTTTAAGTTTGGTGTCCTTTGGTGTTTTTCTTTCAAGATATTCGAAAATTAGTGTCTTTGATTTTCAAAATCTTTAAGTTTGGTGTCCTTTAGTGTTTCTCCTTTTTGATTTTTCGAAAATTTGTTTCTTTAATTTTTAAAATTAATTTCGAAAATTTTTCTGATTGGTTTTAAAATTTTAACTTTGATATCTTGGTTGGTAGTCTTGTTTTTCTTGCTTATCTTTTCTTTAAATCGTTATCTTATCTTTTCTTTCTTTAATTTTCAAAATTGTGTTATCTTATCTTTCTTTTAAATTCAATTTTAAAATTTTAGTATTTTGTTTGTTTTTCTTTTTTTTAATTTTGAATTTAAATTTATTTTAAATTTTTAAAATCTTTCTTTAACTTTCTCTCTTTAATTTCAAAATTTTTTAAAATCAAATCTTTTGTCTTAAATTTTAAAATCTTATCTAGTTTCTCTCTTTTAACTTTCTCTTTTTAAATTTTAAATTTCAAGGATTCTTTTCCAACTTCTTACTTTTTAAAATTTCAAATATTTTCAAAAATTAAATCTCTTTCAAATCTTTTATTTTATTTTCAAATCTCTCTTAGTTAGTTACTTGTTTTTTTCATTTTAATTTTAAAAGTTTGATTCTTTCTAATTCTTCTCTATTTCTTCTAATTTTCGAAAACATCTAACTCTTTTCTCTTTCTTCTTTTTTGAAAATCTTTTTCTTCATTTCTCTCTCCCATTTTCGAAAATTTCTTTCCAATTTCCCTCTTTAATTTTGAAAATTATTTATAATTAAAAAGCATCTTTCTTTTCTTATCTCTTCCTCTAAACTTTCTCACAAGGACCTCTATACTCTGACATAGAGACTCATTTCTTCTTCTTTTCTTGGTTTTTTTCTTCTTGTTTATGAACAGGAGTAAGGATAAAGAACCTCTCTTTGATCTGGATCCTGAACTTGAAAGGACTCTGAGAAGGCGTCTTCAACAAGCTCAATCTAGCAGGGCCATAAGGAATCTCACAGGAGCTTTAGAACAAGAGGCAGAAGAAACAATAATGGCAGCTAATCTAGACAATGGGGGTGACGTAAGAAAGGTCATAGGATCTTACACTACACCCAATTCTTACTTCTATGGGCGCAGTATCTCCATTCCTGTTATTGGGGTAAACAACTTTGAGTTGAAGCCTCAACTGGTCACTCTAATACAACAAAACTGCCAGTTTCATGGACTTTCACAAGAAGATCCAAACAAGTTCCTATCTGACTTTCTGCAGATATGTGACAATGTCAAGACTAATGGAGTAATTCCAGAAGTCTACAAGCTCATGCTCTTCCTCTTTGCAGTAAGAGACAGAGCAAGGCTATAGCTAGATTCTCAGCCTAAGGAAATCCTAGACACTTAGGAGAAGGTGGTCAATGGATTCTTGACCAAGTTCTTTTCACCTCAGAAGCTAAGCAAGCTGAGGGTGAAAGTACAAACCTTCAGTCAGAAAGAGGATGAATCCCTCTATAAAGCTTGGAAAAGATACAAGCAACTGATCAGGAGATGTCCTCTTGACATGATCTCAGATTGGACTATGTTAGATATTTTCTATGATAGCCTATCTGAAATGTCCAAGATGGCATTAGACTACTCTGTAGGTGGATCTCTCCAGTTGAAAAAGACGCCTGAAGAGGCACAAGAGCTTATTGATATGGTTGCTAACAACTAGTATATGTACACTTCTGAAAGGAACCCTGTGAACAATGGGCTACACAGAAGAGAGGCGTCCTAGAAGTAGGAACCTTAGATGCCATCCTGGCTCAGAACAAGCTCATGTTCCAGTAGATCAACATGATCACTCAGCACCTGAGTGGGACGCAGAGCTCAGAAGCTTACTGTCCAGAGATAGCCTATGAGGTGGACACAGGTGATAACGCTTGGACCACCATGGAGGAGGTAAGCTACATGGGAATCTACTCAAAGAACTTCAACAACAATCCCTATTCGAATACTTTCAATCAGGTATATAGGAACCACCCCAATTTTGGGTGGAAAGATCAGCAGAAGCCTCAACAAGGCTTTAGTAACAATCAGGGTGTAATGAACCAGAATAGGTTCAATAGTAGGCCCTATGAAACTTCTCAGCAACTATTAGAGACACCCAAGCAGAGTCTCTGTGAATTGGCTGCTATAGTCTCCAACCTCTCCAAGACCACTTACAGTTTCATGGCTGAAACTAGGTCTTCCATTCGGTACTTGGAGATACGGGTTAGTTAGCTGAGCAAGAGGATTCCAGAGATCCCTTCCAACACTTTTTCAAGCAACACCGAGGTGAATCCAAAGGAAGAGTGCAATGCCCTCATGGTAGAGGTGGTGACCGAACCCAAGGAGGAGCCTTCCATTGAGGAGCTCAAGGAAATCAAAGCTCATGAGGAGACTGATACTGTCATCTTGCACGCCTCTTTGCTGATAGAGGAACCTGAGGGATACTCTTCTTCAGACGAGGATGTGGAGTCCAAGGAAGAGCAGATTGCTCGGTACCTGGCCATCGTCAAGAAGCTGAAAGCCAACTCTTCTCATACAGAGGCGTTGGAGGAGGAAGATGAGCCTGTGACATTGGCCAAGGAGTGCAGTTCCTTGCTTTCAAAAGAAGCTGCCAGATCCCGGAAGCTTCCTTATTCCATTCACTATAGGGACCATCACCTTTAAGAAGGCACTATGTGACCTTGGCTCTAGCATCAACCTCATGCCTCTCTCTGTAATGAAGAGGCTAGAAATTCTAGAGGTGCAGCGTGCCAATATCTCATTAGAGATGGCAGACAAGTCCCTGAAAAGGGCATATGGTATGGTGGAAGATGTCCTAGTGAAGGTTGAAGACCTTTACATCCCTGCTGATTTTGTAATCCTAGATAATGGGGAGGACAGAGATGAATCCATCATCCTTGGAAGGCCTTTTCTAGCCACTGCTAAGGCTATTATTGTGTGGAAAGAGGAGAGCTAGTCTTGAGACTACATGAGGATTGTATTTTGTTCAAGATACACAACCCTCAATATCCTTCCGACAGAGGTGGTACCATTGTGTAGCACATTGTGTTTCAGCATTCTCCTTCAGTGTAGAGCTTTACAGAGCCCCTAGATACCAACTCTAAGTTTATTGTTGGGAAACCATCATCAAACACTAAGAAGGAAGGTACTAAGAAGAAGGTACCTAAAGGCTGGAGGGACAACAAGATCCCCATTGGAAGCTTCTCACCTGGCATGAGAGTTGTCTTCACTAAGAATCCAGTCGTTCCATACACAGTGAACAGGATCCTATCTCTAGAGCATGTGGAGCTTACCCATGAGAGCATAGGAAGAAAGTTCACTATTAGGGGTGAAGTTCTGAGCCCCCACCTACCTCTGTAATGGAGCTGTCCGTCAAGCTAATGATAGTAAAGAAGCGCTTGTTGGGAGGCAACCCAACTGTTAGTATAGTAATTTCTATCCCTTTTTATTTACTTTAGTTTGAGTTTATATTTTAGTTTTCCTCTTACTTTTTGATGTTTGTGATCATGTGCAGAACTTAGAACAGTGACAAAAACACTCATAACTGAAAACAGAACACCCTGGGGAAAATCTGCCTATCAATTTAGAAATGTGTCACAAAGAGTTTAAATCAAAATTACTGGGAGTTTTAAGTCCTAGGTCGTCTCCCAACGAGTTGCAGAGAAGGGTGCTATCTTATTAATCAGAGGTTCGAAGAAATTGAGGTAAGTAAATTGGAATGTAAACTGAGGGAAATTAAATGATATGAATAAAAGCCTTGACTGGGAATTGATTAGTTAGAATCTCTATCATTGATGGAGTGATTTTTAAGATTGATTTATAATTCACGGTTACTCTGTTTAGTTATCCTTTACTAGGTAAGGGAAAGTCAAACAAGTTGGATTACTAGATCCGTTCACGAGTTACAACCCACTTAGTTCAAAGGGATTGATGTTGGTGACAGGATATCAATTCAACAATTAACCCAATTACAAATTTTCTTTCAATCCTTCCAACTCAAGAGTTCCTTTTCAATCAATTCCCCATCAAGTAATGAAACTACTCACGCATTGTAAATAATAAATCCATAACACATATAAGGGAATTAAAAGAAGACATGATTATTAGAATTGAAATTGAATTAAAAAGAAATAATCCTTGCGTTAATTAATCATAAAAGTATCTGAATGACAAAATTGAACATAACAAAGAACATGGAAGAATAAAACCAAGTTAAGAGAACAAACTAGAATGATGAAGTCTTGATGAGGAAATAACTCTTCTCAATGTTCTAATGCTAAGACCAATTGAAAATTAAAATTCTAAAAACTAGAGAGAAAAACCTAAGAGAGTGAAAAACTAGATCTAAAACTACTGAATGAATGTGTGTGTTATTTCTGCATATTCTCTGACTCTAGTCTGCTGTTCCGGGCCGAAAACTGGGCCGAAATAAGGTCCAAAATCGCCCCCAACGAATTCTGCAGATTATGCAAATCGCACATGTCACACGATCGCGTCATCCATGCGGACACGTCGCTTGCGCTTTTTCCTCTCCACGCGTTCGTGTCGTCCACGCTACCGCGTCGCTTGCGCTTTCCAATCCGCGCGGCTGCGCAAGTCATGCAGCCGCGTCACTGCGATTTGCGCTCCTTCGTGCGGTCGCGTGAGCCATGCGACCGCGTCACTTCTCGCTGGTTATCTCCTCAAATTCTTGTGTTCCTTCCATTTTTTCTAGCTTCCTCTCCAATCTCCATCTCATTCATGTCCTATAAAGCCTGAAACACTTGATACACAGATCACGGCATCGAATGAAATAAAGGAGAATTAAAATTAAATAATTAGAGTCTCTAGGAAGCAATTTTCAAACATGTACTAAATTTAGGAAGGAAATCTAAATGCATGCTAAATTGATGAATAAGTGGGTAAGGATCATGACAAAATCACACAATTAAACACAATATAAACTATAAAATAGTGGTTTATCAGCAACCCAATTGTTAGTATAGTAATTTCTATCCCTTTTTATTTACTTTAGTTTGAATTTATATTTTAGTTTTCCTATTACTTTTTGATGTTTGTGATCATGTGCAGAACTTAGAACAGTGACAAAAACACTCATAACTGAAAACAGAACACCCTGGGGAGAGTCCCTTGCTGGTGTTGAATGCCAGACAAGGAGAAAGCTGGGTGTCCAATGCTCACAAAGGAGATAAGATGCTCCTCTCCCTGATCCCCTCTGGGCGTTCAACGCCCATTGAGGAGGAATAGCTGGTATTGAACGCCATAAATGGATAACTTTGGGGCATTCAACGCCCTACAAGGGGCATATCCTGGCGTTGAACGCCAACCAGGGAGCAAAGTTGGGCATTCAACGCCATAAAGGGGGCAGCCAGGACCAACTATTTGGTCCCCTATGGGCGTTCAACGCCCATTCCTGGCGTTGAACGCCAGGTAGGGGGTAGGGAATTTGAAATTCCTAGCCTCTCAGGCTAGTGGATCCCACATAACTCCACTTACCCCACCTTTCTTCTCTCTCCTACCTTTTCAAAATCTTGAAACCCACACCCCACTTTCCCTCTTTCCCATACACCCTCACCAATCATATCTAATTACCTTTTCCTCTTCCCAACACCCATCATAATATCCATCATTCAATTCCTACCAACCCCACCCACTTCAAATTCAAACCATTCCCACCCATTTCCCTTCCCATTCAACCGAACCCAACCCTACCCTCCTCTATAAATACCCCCTCTTAGCTCTCTTTATATTCACACCTTCTACACACTCTCTCACTCTTACCCTATGCACTTTCCACACTCTTCTTCTTCCTCATCCTCCACTTGGCTGAAGCCTTATTCCTCCTCTCCTTCCTCCCTTCTTCTTCGTCTCCTATTTTTCTTTTTTATTACTCAAATTTGCTCGAGGATGAGCAAACATCTTAAGTTTGGTGTTGCAAAAGCTTTGCTTTTTGACTTCTACCATCCCTAAGTATGGCCCCAAAGGTTAGTGAAGCCTCAAGGAAGAGAAAGGGAAAGGCTCCCGCTTCCTCTTCCGAACCATGGGAATCATGGAGATTCCTCGCTAGAGCCTACCAAGATCATTTCTATGTTGTGGTTAGGCACAAAAAGGTGATTCCTGAGGTCCCCTTTAGACTCAAAGAGGATGAGTATCCGGAAATGCTTGAAGAAACCTGGAGAAGGGACTAGGAAATTCTAGCTCATCCTATCTCAGCTATTGGCAGACTAATGGTGCAAGAATTCTACGCCAACGCTTGGGTCACAAAGGGGCATGACACTAGTGTGAGCCCACAACCCAAGAACTTCTGCACCATGTCCAAGAGCAACTCTTGGACTTTAGCCCAGAAAGTGTGAGGATGGCGTTGCAACTGCCTCAATTGCAAAGTGACCCACACTCCTACACAAAAAGGGTCAACTCCGATCAGAAGTTGGAGTAAGTGCTCACAGACATCTGTGTGGAGGAAGCCCAATGAAGGCTAGACGCACACAGCAAGCCCGACCAACTAAGTAGGCTTGACCTCAAGCCAGTGGCAAGAGGATGGTTGGAGCTTGTGCAAAGCTCCATCAACTTACTAGTAATCGGTCTGAAGTTACCATTGACCGAGCTAAAATGGTGCATGATGACAAGTCATCTTATGCTAATTTTACAAGCATTTTTTATTAGTTTCATTAGGTTTTATGCACTTTTTTGCACCATAAGTAAGTAATTGGAGTGGATTTTCATGATTATGTTGAATCAATCAAACATCATTTATTTTACACAAAATCATGGGTTTTATGCTAGAATTGATTGATTTTATAAATGATACAAAGATCTTGTGATTTTGGTGAGGCTTTGATGTATTTGTTTGGTTGATGACAGGTGAAAAAATAAAGGAAAAGAAGGAGAAAGAACAAATTTAGCTCAAACAGAGGAAAGAAGGATTTTTGGGGCACACTTTGAAGTTTGAGCATGCTTTGGACCTTAGGCCACACTTTGAGAAGCATGGCCCATGACATTAAAGCGTTGCGCTCAACCAAGGGAGACATGTCCAGGAGGTAGCGTTCAAAGAAGTGAACGCTACGTTCACTATCTCTACCTTTCTCGAGCTCGGAACCAAAGAAGGCTTGGCATGAGGGGAGCCACAAGAGTGAACGTAGCGTTCACAAAACCCAACTGAACGCTTCCCTGGGAGCTAACCACATACACCATGACCCAAGCCACTTGAACCAAAGCCAACCGGGCCTATCTTTCTTCAAATCCAAAAATCAAAAGGCCCACTCCAAGCTTTGAAGACCAAAATAGAAAGTGTATAAATAGTAGTTAATTTGATTTGTAAAGAAACCTTTAGCTCATTTTTAGTTTTCTCACTTTTAATTTTTCAATTGTTTTTGAATTTGGGATTTGGGATTGGATCTATTTGCTTTCTATTTTCATTTTCTTTCTTCTGCATCTTCTACTTTCTGTTTTGGATTTTGAATTGAGATTGAAGAGCTCCATTGATTCAAAATCTGAGAATCATCTTTTTCTTTTCTTCTCAATAGTTCTAAGGATTGGATCTTAATCTTCTTTTCTGGTTATTTTCATTTTCTTCTGTAATTTCCCTTCTGCTTGATTAAGGGAGTAATTGAGATCTAGACCTGCTTCCTGATCTCATTTCTCTTCTTCGATCTTCAATTTCTCTTCAGGATTTCATAATTGATTTAAGTTCTCTTGCTATTTTATTTCTTGAAGCAATTTACCATTTCTGTCTTAGCTACTGAGATCCAGATCTGGATCTGCATCTTATAGTTCTTTGAGTTACTGCAATTTACATTTTCTAGCTCAATTCTGAATCTCAGTACCCAAATCCCTTTTATTCTTCAAGCAATTTAGATTTTCCAGCAATTTAGATTTAGCAATTTAAGTTTCTTGCACTTTAAGTTTCAGTAATTTACTTTTCTTGCAATTTAAGTTTCAGCTCTTTTACTTTCTTGCACTTTAAATTTCTGAATTTACTTTTCCTGCACTTTAAAATTCAGCAAATTTTCATTCTGTACCTTTTATTTTCTTGCAATTTAGCTTCTGTTAATCAAAATCACTCAAATCATCAAATATTCGCTCAACTAAATTCATCACCTAACTAAAATTGCTCAATCCATCAATCCCTGTGGGATCGACCTCACTCTTGTGAGTAATTACTACTTGATGCCACCCGGTACACTTGTCGGTGAGTTTTGTGTGGAATCATTTTTCCCTCATCAAGTTTTTGGCGCCGTTGCCGGGGATTGATTTAGATTGACAATGATTAAGTAGGGTGATAATCTAGATTAAGCATTTTTTTTATTTTTACTAAGCACACTAACTGTTTGAATTTTTGCTTAAGCTAACACTAACCTCACTCTAGCAGTAGAGTATTTCATTTTGGTTTCTGGTTTTGTGTTTTATGTCAGGAGGAAGAGGAGGTGAATCCACATCTTTTAACCTTGACGAGAGAACCCTCCGAAGATTGAGAAGAGAAGCAAGAGGAAAGGGAGTTATTGGTGAAGAAGAATTAGAGGAGGAAGATCAAGTAATGGATGATAACATTCCAGATCACACTGATGGTGTGGCCAATAATAATGGTCAACCTCTGAGAAGAGTCTTAGCATCCTACACTATCCCCAACCCAAAGAATTGTGGAAGTAGCATCCTAACCCCCCAATGTCAATGCCAATAACTTTGAACTCAAGCCTCAATTGATCACCCTGGTTCAAAACAATTGTCAATATAGAGGAAGTGCTGCTGAAGATCCAAACAAACACCTCTTTGTGTTTTTGAGAATCTGTGACACTGTCAAAATCAATGGAGTCAACCCTGACATCTATAAGCTTCTTTTATTCCCATTTTCACTGAGGGACAAAGCCACACATTGGTTAGAAACATTCTGTAAGGAGAGTATTACCAGCTGGGATGATTTGGTTAGCAAATTTTTAGCCAAATTCTATCCACCCCAAAGAGTTATCAAGCTAAAAATTGATGTGCAAACCTTCAGACAGCAAGAAGGAGAGTCATTGTATGAAGCTTGGGAGAGGTATAAGGCTTTAATCAGAAGGTGTCCAGAGGGAATGTTCAGTGAATAGGTGGAGTTGCAGAATTTCTATAAAGGCTTGTCCTTACCTTCAAGGAAAGCTTTGGATTATTCATCAGGAGGATCTTTGCAAATGATGAAAACTGCTCAAGAGGCACATGATCTCATAAATATGGTGGCCAACAATGAGTATTTCTACTCATCTGAAAGGCAAGCAGCTCCAAAGAAGGGTGTATTTGAGCATGAAGGAGTTGATACTATATTAGCTCAGAATAAACTCATGCACCAGCAGCTCCAATAACAAATTGAAACAATGTCAAAGAGGATAGATGGATTGCAACTTGCAGTAGTGAGCACAACTAACCAACCATCAGTGGTGTGGGGACAGCAGGAGGAAATTTATGAGGAGCAGCAGCCTGAACAAGTGCAGTACATGCACAATCAAAGCTCTGGATCAAATAACTTCCATGGAGACACTTACAACTCATCCTGGAGAAACCACCCAAATCTGAAATGGGGAGAGAACCAAAACCAGCAGCCTTGGCAAAGAAACTCAAACCAAAACAACTTCAAAAACACAAACCATCAAAACTATCAAAACACTAACCAAAATTCATACAGAAAACCACAAAATAATCAACCCTAACCCAACTACTATCCACCCAACAACTCATCCACTAACCAAAACAACTATCATTCACCCTCAACATCCCATAATCAACCACAACCACCCCAAAAGTCTCTGAGAATTTCCAACTTGGAGATATTGATGGAGAAGATAATGAAACATCAAGAGATAGCCAACAAAAATGATGTAGCTTCACTGAAAAACTTGGAAAGGCAAATTGGTCAATTATCAAAGTAAACAGTGGCTGAGAGACCAACCAATGTATTACCAAGTGACACCATTCCTAACCCCAAGGAAGAATGCAAAGCAATCCAATTAAGGAGTGGAAGAACCTTAGTAAACGACAAGAGGCCAAATGATAAAGAAACTACCAAGAAGCCAGCTGAGAATGATAAAGCTAGTAGCAAGGAAGAAGTGACACTTAAAGACAAGCAAGACCAAGAGAAGATAAAGGATGAGGAACAGCCACAATCCTCAAAGAAGGGGAAGCAAATCATGGAGGAACAATCACAAGAACAGAGGAAGATAGTGAAGACTTACACTCCCTCCATTCCATATCCTTAAAGGTTTAACAGAGAACTTAAAGATCAACAGTTCCCCAAGTTCCTAGAGGTGTTTAAGAAGCTAGAAATTAATATTCCACTTGCTGAAGCTCTAGAACAAATGCCTCTATACGCAAAATTCCTCAAAGAGCTCATCAATAAGAAAAGGAGCTGGAATGAGAAAGAGACAGTGATCCTAACCTAGGAATGCAGTGCAGTGATCCAAGAAGGCATCCCACCAAAACTCAAAGACCCTAGGAGCTTCTACTTACCTTGCATCATTGGTGACACAATCATTGACAAGACACTGTGTGATTTAGGATCCAGTATTGACCTCATGACTCTGTCCATGATGAGAAGGCTATCTATAGAAAAAGTGAAGCCCACACAGATGTCATTGGAGCTAGTGGATAGATCTCTGGTAATTCCCAAGGGGGTGATTGAAAATCTCTTAGTCAGAGTAGGAAAATTCATATTTCTTGCAGATTTTGTAATCCTGGACTTAGGTAAAGAGGGGAAAGATTCAATTATATTGGGAAGATCTTTCCTAGCCACAGCAAGGGCCATCATTGATATTGAACAAGGAGAAATGACTTTGAGGGTAAATGATGAGAAGATCACTCTGAATGTCTTCTAGGAAATACAGCACACTGTCAAAGAGAAAAGCTACATAAGGGTTGAAGAGGAAGATATACATTGGGAAGAAAGAGCCAAGGAGACACTCTTTAGCTCACCTGTGAAGCAAGAGATAGACAGTGGAGAAGAGAAAGAGAGTAAGGAACATGTGAAGGCTAAGAAGAGAAGGCAGGAAGGGACTGCAGACTTGATTATTGAGAAAGAGGTCCCTGACATAAAACCTGCTGCAAAGAAAGAAGGAGAACCAAAGAAAGTAAAGAAGAACAAGAAAAGAGCTCCAAAATGGTGGAAGAACAAGAAGATACCAACTGAAAGATTCTCAAAAGGGGACAGAGTGGGATTGATATACCAGTAGTTGGAGACAAATCCACAAACTAATGATAATTACACCATCAACAAGATACTCTCACTGGAGCATGTGGAGATTGACCGTCAACGAACAGGAAGAAGGCTCACAGTGAGAGGAGATAAATTGAGGCACCACAATCATCAACCACATTAATAAGGGACCAATGTCAAGCTAGTGACAATAAAAGAGCGCTCCATAGGAGGCAGCCCATGATTTAATGTTCTTGCTGTTATTTTAATTTCAATAATTACTGGATTTTTCTAGCATAAATTTGAGCTCTCATGAGTGGATTTAATAATTGCACATATCATTTTAGAGCATATGTTTGACTCCTAATTTTGGTGTGCCTAAAGGCACTTTAAAATAGTTTTTCAAGCATGATTGATCATAGAACCATTCTAGGATATATACTCATTCTTTCTGTTTAAGTATATAGCCAAATCTTAAGTTTGGTGTCTGTATATGCTATGAATTTCAAGAAAGTCAATTTTTACTCAAAGGCTCAAATTCATGAATAGATAAACCATACATTGCATCATTTTATGAGTTTATGGTAGCATGGTAGCAAATAAAATGTTCCTTATAATGAATATACTAATTGTGATGGATATTCATTGTATTTTATATAGATCACTTAGAAGAAAACAAGTTTGGTGTTCACCAAAATTTTGTTCAATTTCTAAGGGGCATGGTTGGTTATTCACACATAAGGAACACATAGCAACATTTTCTTTTTATATATATAATACACCACCATCGTATGATATTTAAGAGTTTAAGCTCACTATTTGTTGGTTCACATGGATAGGAATGGTAAAAATTGAAGAAAAGGACAAAAGGCATGCACGACTATCACAAGATGAACAAGGGAGTCACATGTGCTTAGGGAAGTGTGCTCTCATGGAAACAAAATCTGCATGGCTTAACACCTAGGAGGCCGAACCACATGCAACCAATGAGGGAGCAATCCTTGTCTTCATCCATCTCCACATGCACACCGTCCATTTCATGGCTTTTCAACAATGAATTGCTCAATCCCCACCTTTCTTTACAACTCAACCGAATCCTCCAACTCTTTGTTTTGTTTCATGCCTTGGCTATAAATTGGCAATGATACTTCCGGAGTTCACATATCCTTGCTTTCTCTATATAAGACCTCCTCACTTATTTACCTTTGTTTCACTCAAACATCCCTCCCAAACACGGTACATCCTCATTCTCTCACCCAAAGGCATCACACAACACCTTACCTCCCATTCTTCCCTCACAACCGTGCCTTAACCGAAGCCTATCTTCTCTTCTTCTTCCTTTCCTTCCTAACTCATGGCTTCATCAAGTTCCAAAAGGTGGAAAGGAAAGGAACCAGCTGTAGCCGAACCACCAACCTATGATACCAAAAAATTTAAGTCTCAATTTCATGAATCAAAGTATTATAGGCTAATGGAATCAAAGAAAGTCTACCAGAGACGGGGTTCAGACTGAAAGATGGAGAATATCCCATTATGAGAAGAATAAAGGCAGAGAGGAGATAGAAGCTTTTGTGTGATCCTCTCACAGACATCAGTGCAGTCATGATAAGGGAATTTTATGCAAATGCTATGAGGACAAGCAAGGACAACCCTCCCTATAAGAGCTATGTTAGAGGGGTTGAGGTAGATTTCAGCCTACCATCTATTATGAGAGTCCTACAGATAAAGGTGATATAATATGGAGAACCCAGCTTTGAGGAAAGGCTGCAGGGTGAGAATGACCCTGATGAGATATTAAATGGGTTATGTTTTGAAGGCAAAGACTGGGAAAGGGACTCAGAGGGAGCTCCAAGCCACTTGAAAAGAATGGATCTCATACCAGAAGCCAAAGGTTGGTATGAGATAGTGAGAAGATCTATTCTTCCTACTGCAAACACATCTGAGGTCACAATCAAGAGAGCCATTCTGACATATTGCATACTTAGGGGAGGAGAAGTCAATGTCTCACAGCTCATCGCAGATAGCATTCAAGAAATAGCTGAGGATACTGGTAAATCAAGTAGACTTGGTCACCCAAGCACTATTCTGAGGCTATGAAAAAGAGTAGGAGTACTCTTTGAGGATGAAAATACTGAGAAGGTAAAAGGAAGCAGAAGGGTCACCAAGCAAAGCATGGAAGGTGTCACTGATGACACTGAAAATCAGCAAGAGAGAAGAGCTCAAGGAAGAAGGAGAAGACCACAAGTGGAGGGGGAACAAGCTTCTGGTGCAATGAATTTAAGCCAGATGCAAAGAGCCATTGAAGAAATGTCTCAATAATACATGAGAGCACAGGAGAAACAACAGCATTGGCAGCAGCAAATGATAGAGAAGCAAGAAAACTTCCAGCTCAAGATGTTGGAGCAACAAAGAGAGTTTCAGGCAAAAATTCTTGAGGGGCAAGGGGAACAATCAGCAAACTTTCAAGAATCATTCAATAGATTGTCCCTACGACAAGCCAAGTATGGGGAGTACACCCAAAATCTCTACCAGTGGAAGAATGGAGTATGATATAACAACTCAAGCAAAGTTAGACTATGTAGTCCATAGCATGCCAGCATGGAACCAACAAATCAAGCCATTTGAGCAATGCCAAGAGTTGATAGACCATCAGAGAGCACTAGCCAATAAAAATACAGCACACATGCAACAAGGATTAAAGGATGCTGGTCTCTGGGGTCAGGTAGACCAAATTTGGGATCGTAGGTGCCCTGTTGAAGAACCCTAAGAAAGAAAGAAGAAGAAGAAGAAAGGAGAAAGCGGCAAAAGGGAAAGAGCACGACAACTAGAGGTGGTGGAGTCCTTTTTATAGTTTTAATCAAATAAGGATGATGCATATCTGAAACATGACTGCAATTTCATATCTTGAGTAGTTTTCTTGTTAGGATTTGCATTATGCTTGTTATCACTCATCTAGCTTAAATTCTATCTTATTTCCTTTTTGCATTAATAAGAGAAAATATTTGAAATAGAGAGTAAGTGTCCAATGTTTTAGGAATTAGAATAAAGACTTGTGGTGGTGATTGCTTGATTAAATGGAAAGCTCAATAATAAAAACTGCATAATAGAGTGTTCTTTGTAGTGTGAACTTGGTTGCTGTCATAAAACCTTTTATTAATGAAATTCCCTGGAAAATGAAGCAAAGTAAGAAAGAAAAAGAAAAGAAAAGCCAAGAATTGGCAAAGAAACAAACAATAAGGCTAGACACCAATAGCTTGGACCTTAGGACATATGTCTGTGGTGCTTTTTGTACTAGGATATGCTTGGATAATTAGGTTCTGAGGAGTCTTTTAAAACTTGGTAACTTGGATTAACTAATCCGGGATTACCAACCGAAAGTCCATCATCAAGAGCAACCTAGCTACAAAGTATTTAGTGATCCAAAGAGATGCTGGGCATCAATGTTTCTAAGAGGATTTGTGAGCCAAGTGTCTGTAGTGAAGAAGTGTTGAGAAAAATTGAGCCAAAAGGCTACTGCAACACTTGACACTGAGTTATCATTAAGAAATAAGCTTTCTAAGCAAAAGAAATAAGGAAAAACCAAAAAGGGATCAATCAAAGAGCAAGGCATTATGACAGCAACTCTAGTGAATCCTCAAAGAAACATCTCTTATCTATTAGCAAGGAATAAGTGAGCTGGATTTTTGTCTGCATAAAACCCCATGGTTCAAATTCTATTATCTGCTAAATAAGGACATATGCTTCTCTGTTCCATTTCATTTATTCTCATGTTTAATGCTTGCTTGGGGACAAGCAACGTTTAAGTTTGGTGTTGTGATAACAAGTCATCTTATGCTAGTGTTACAAGCATTTTTCACTAGTTTCATTAGGTTTTATGTACTTTCTTGCACCATAAGTAAGTAATTGGAGTGGATTTTTATGATTATGTTGAATCAATCAAACATCATTTATTTTACACAAAGTCATAGGTTTTATGCTAGAATTTATTGATTTTATAAATGATGCAAAGATCTTGTGATTTTGGTAAGGCTTTGATGTATTTGTTTGGTTGACGATAGGTGAAAAGATAAAGGAAAAGAAGGAGAAAGCACAAATTTAGCTCAAACAGAGGAAAGAAGGATTTTTGGGGTACACTTTGAAGTTTGAGCACGCTTTGGACCTTAGGCCACGCTTTGAGAAGCGTGGCCCATGACATTAAAGCGTTGCGCTCAACCAAGGGAGACATGCCCAGGAGGTAGCGTTCAAAGAAGTGAACGCTACGTTCACTATCTCTACCTTTCTCGAGCTTGGAACCAAAGAAGGCCTGGCATGAGGGGAGCCACAAGAGTGAACGTAGCGTTCACAAAACCCAACTGAACGCTCCCCTGGGAGCTAACCACATACACCATGATCCATGCCACTTGAACCAAAGCCAACCGGACCCATCTTTCTTCAAACCCAAAAATCAAAAGGCCCACTCGAAGCTTTGAAGACCAAAATAGAAAGTGTATAAATAGTAGTTAATTTGATTTGTAAAGAAACCTTTAGCTCATTTTTAGTTTTCTCACTTTTAATTTTTCAATTGTTTTTGAATTTGGGATTGGATCTATTTGCTTTCTATTTTCATTTTCTTTCTTCTGCAACTTCTACTTTTTGTTTTGGATTTTGAATTGAGATTGAAGAGCTCAATTGATTCAAAATCTGAGAATCATCTTTTGCTTTTCTTCTCAATAGTTCTAAGGACTGGATCTTAATCTTCTTTTCTGGTTTTCATTTTCATTTTCTTCTGCAATTTCCCTTCTGCTTGATCAAGGGAGTAATTGAGATCTAGATCTGCTTCCTGATCTAATTGCTCTTCTTCGATCTTTAATTTCTCTTCAGGATTTCATAATTGATTTAAGTTCTCTTGATATTTTGTTTCTTGAAGCAATTTTCCATTTCTGTCTTAGCTACTGAGATCCAGATCTGGATCTGCATCTCATAGTTCTTTGAGTTACTGCAATTTACATTTTCTAGCTCAATTCTGAATCCTAGTACCCAAATCCCTTTTATTCTTCAAGAAATTTACATTTCCCAGCAATTTAGATTCAGCAATTTAATTTTCTTGCACTTGAAGTTTCAGTAATTTACATTTCTTACAATTTAAGTTTCAGCTCTTTTACTTTCTTGCACTTCAAGTTTTTGCAATTTACTTTTCCTGCACTTTAAGATTCAGCAAATTTTCATTCTGTACCTTTTATTTTCTTGCAATTTATCTTCTGTTAATCAAAATCACTCAAATAATCAAATATTCGCTCAACTAAATTCACCACCTAACTAAAATTGCTCAATCCATCAATCCCTGTGGGATCGACCTCACTCTTGTGGGTAATTACTACTTGATGCGACCCAGTACACTTGCCGGTGAGTTGTGTGGAATCGTTTTTCCCTCATCAGTGCATTGCATCACGCTCGAAAATGAAGTGGAAGTGCACGAGCTAATCCCTCAAGAAATATACAAAGTAGCCACAAAAGCCTCCACTAAGGCAAGGCTAGCCTTCCCACATCTCATCCATCATATGTGCAATTTGGCTGGGATTAACATTCCAGGTGACGTGCTCAATTGAGAAGGATAAGCCCATCACAAAGATAAGGATGGAGAATGTCAAAGAGCCGACGCAAGGACCCCAACAAGAGCCTGTGCAGCCGCCTCCACCAGAAATTTCTGAGATGCCTCAAGAGATGTATTTTCCTCTCCGTGACTATTGGGATCAACTGAATACCTCAATAGGGGAGCTGAGCTCAAACTTGGAGAAGCTGAGGGTGGAGCATACTGAGCACGCCACCATCCTCCACGATATGAGAGAAGATCAGAGAAGGCGGATGGAAGAACAGCTAAGGCAAGGGCGTGACATAGAGGAAATCAAACGCTCCATTGGATTCTCCAGGGGAAGCAGCAGCCGCTGCCACTGAGGTTGTTGAGTCCCATTATATCTCTCTGCTTTATTTTTGTTTTCACTATACTTTTGTTTATTGTCTGTTTTTCTTTTCTAAGTTCATGATCACATCTAGTCATTTGTCTTTCTTTTAGTCTTATTTTCTGTTTTATTTTTGTTATAAGATATCCTCTGTATCCTCACCATGCTTAAAAGAAAAATTATTTGAAAAAGAAAATAGTGAGATAAATAAGTTTTGAGTTATACCACGAGAAGATTCCATTTATTTTAAAGATGTGGTGGCACTGTATTTATTTTCTGAATGCATGAGTTAACAGTGCATAATTGATATTGGAGTGAGAATTTTGGCTCTTGAAAGAACAAAGAATTTAGAGAAGTATTATTGACTCTTTGAAAAATAAAAAAAACATTGATTCTTAAAGCAAGAAAAAGTAG
Source organism: Arachis hypogaea (assembly GCF_003086295.3). Lineage (NCBI taxonomy): Eukaryota > Viridiplantae > Streptophyta > Magnoliopsida > Fabales > Fabaceae > Arachis > Arachis hypogaea. The sequence goes on along the minus strand of NC_092046.1, from coordinate 76,725,614 downwards.
CATAAAAAAAGTAGAAAATAAAAAGAAAAAAGAAAAATAAAAAGAAAAAGAAAAGAATGCTCATAAAAGAAAAATCAAAAGAGCAAGGATCCAAGGCTTTGAGCATGATAAACCCCGTTTTTAGGGTTTATCTTGTGTTGAATTTAGAGCATTTTGATAACCTTTCCTCACATTTATTCAATGAAATAGCATGGTTTTGTAAATTCTCCTTTAATTGTGCTTAAGTGGAAAAACATGCTTTTTAGGACTTAAAATAGCTAAAGTTAATTCACATTGATTCATTAGATGCCTTGATATGTTTGTTAAGTGATTTTAGATTTAGGAGGCAAGGATGGGATTGAGGGAATGAGGAAAAAGCATGTAGAAATGGAGAACTCATGAAGAAATGAAGGAATCACAAAGCTGTCAAGCCCGACCTCTTCGCACTTAATCGATCATAACTTGAGCTACAGGTCCAAATGAGGCGGTTTCAGTTGCGTTGGAAAGCTAACATCAGGGGCTTCAAAATGATATAAAATTTGCCATAGTTGCATTGCGTTTAGGGATGCGCACATGCACTATACGCATACGCACCGATGTTGCACGTGACCCACTCAAGTGCAACTTGTGGCCAGTGATTTCTGGTGCATTTTGGGCCCAATCCAACTCATTTTTGTTGCTATTTAACCCAAGGATTGAAAGGGGATGAACCACTTAGTCATCATTAGTTTAGTTTAGATTAGTTTTTGAGGAAAATTAGTTTCTAGAGAGAGAAGCTCTCACTTCTCTCTAGGATTAGGATTAGGTTAGATCTAGATTAGGAATTCTTAGATCTAGGTTAATTTCATGCTTTGATTCACTTTTCCCTTTATAATTCTTCTTCTTCTACATCTCCTATCTCTAGTTTAACAGTTAATTCTTGTAATTCTCTACTTTTATGTTCATGCACTTTTGTTTCTTCTATTTCTCTTTAATGCAATTTATGATTCATGTTCCTTTATTGTTCAATTGAATTGTTGTTGTTTAATTCCTTACAATTGAGTAGTGTAGATTTACTTTCTTTGCAATTTTACTATGCTTTCCTTTTATGCCTTCCAAGTGTTTGATAAAATACTTGGAAGGATGTTAGAGTATATTTTAGTGCTCTTGACTTGGGAAGGTAACTTAGGAACTCTTAAGTTACTAATGTCCAAGTAATTGATGATTGGGAGCCATTAACTCTAGTTCTCACTAATTCAGTTGGTGGAAAGTTAGGACTTATGGACTAGGATTGATATAGCTCATTTAACTTTCCTTTACTACTAGTTAGAGGATGATTTAATGCGATTGATCCTTGCCAATTCTCAAGTTGTGGTTAGTGATAAGGATAGAGATCCTTGACCACTGGTGCACGAAATTGTGATCTCAACGGCACAAAAAACTTGGTACGCACGATCATAATCTCAACTCTTTTTCACAACTCCGCACAACTAACCAGCAAGTACACTGGGTTGTCCAAGTAATAAACCTTACGTGAGTAAGGGTTGATCCCACGGAGATTGTCGGCTTGAAGCAAGCTATGGTCATCCTTGTAAATCTCAGTCAGGCAGATTCAAATGGTTATGAGGTTTTGATAATTAAAATATAAATAAAATACAAAATAAGATAAAGTTACTTATGTAATTCAATGGTGGGAAATTCAGATAAGCGTCTGGAGATGCTTTGTTACTTCAGAACCTATGCTTAACTATTGCCTTCTTCCAACCATGCGTTACCTCCTTCCATGGCAAGCTGTATGATCCTTTCGGATGAAAACAAATCCATATGCGCTGTCACCGCACGGCTAATCATCTGTCGGTTCCCGCTAGCGTCGGAATAGGACCATTGTCCTTTTGCACACTGTCACTTGTGCCCCACATTCGCAGGTTTGAAACTCGTCACAATCATCCCTTCCCAGATCCTACTCGGAATACCACAAACAAGGTTTAGACTTTTCGGATCCCGAATCCTACTCGGAATACCACAGACAAGGTTTAGACTTTTCGGATCCCAGGAATGGCTGTCAATAATTCTAGCCTATACCACGAAGGTTCTAATCTTAGATTAGAAACCCAAGAGAATATACTCCAGCTGTCGTCCAATAACTACGTTGAACATCATGTAGATCGCTTTGTGGTTGTCAGGCACGCGACCTTGGCTAAGCGAGTAACGAAGATTGGGTGATTGTCACGGGTCACCCCTTCTATTCTGACTTAACTGAATTAAGTACGAGAGTATGTCTTAGAGAAGAAGTAGGCGTGAATTGAATCGAAAACAATAGTAATTACATTAATTCATGAAGAACAGCAGAGTTCCACACCTTAATCTATGGGGTGTAGAAACTCCACCGTAGAAAATACATAAGTGAAAGGTCTAGACATGGCCGTGAGGCCAGCCTCCAAATGTGTACAATATGGTGTAAAATTTAAGGACTAAATGTCCAAAGATTAAAAGCTCTTTAAAATAAATCTCTAAAAGTAGTTTTTATACTAAACTAGTAACTAGGGTTTACAGAAAATGAGTAACTAAGTGCAGATAGTACAGAAATCCACTTCCGGGGCCTACTTGGTGTGTGCTTGGGCTGAGCATTGAAGCTTTTTTGTGCTTAGGCTGTTCCTGGAGTTAAACGCCAGCTTTGGTGCTAGTTTGGGCGTTTAACTCCAATTCTGGTGCCAGTTTGGGCGTTTTACGCCAAGATGTTTTAGGCTGACTTTGAACGCCAGTTTGGGCCATTAAATCTCGAAAAAAATATGGACTATTATATATTTCTGGAAAGCCCAGGATGTCTAATTCCCAACGCAATTGAGAGCGTGCCAATTGGGCTTCTGTATCTCTAGAAAATCTATTTCGAGTGTAGCAGGGTCAGAATCCAACAACATCTGCAGTCCTTTTTCAGCCTCTGAATTAGATTTTTGCTCTGGTCCCTCAATTTCAGCCAAAAAATACCTAAAATCACAAAAAAATACACAAACTCATAGTAAAGTCCAGAAATATGATTTTTGAATAAAAACTAATAAAAATATAATAAAAAGTAACTAAAACATACTAAAAACTATGTAAAAATAATGCCAAAAAGGGTATAAATTATCCGCTCATCACAACACCAAACTTAAATTGTTGCTTGTCTCCAAGCAACTAAAAAAAATAGGATAAAAATAAGAGAATATACAATGAATTCCAAACTTATCAATGAACTTAGTTCCAATTAGATGAGCAAGACTTGTAGCCTTTTTGCCTCTGAATAGTTTTGGCATCTCACTTTATCCTTTGAAGTTTAGAATGATTGGCTTCTATAGGAACTTAGAATTCAGATAGTGTTATTGATTCTACTATTTTAGTATGTTGATTCTTGAACACAGCTACTTTATGAGTCTTGGTCGTGACCCTAAGCATTTTGTTTTCCAGTATTACCACCGGATACATAAATGCCACAGACACATAACTGGGTAAACCTTTTCAGATTGTGACTCAGCTTTGCTAAAGTCCCCAATTAGAGGTGTCCAGAGCTCTTAAGCACACTCTTTTTTTGCTTTGGACCATGACTTTAACCGCTCAGTCTCAAGCTTTTCACTTCACACCTTCACGCCACAAGCACATGGTTAGGGACAGCTTGGTTTAGTCGCTTAGGCCAGGATTTTATTCCTGTGGGCACTCCTATCCATTAATGCTCAAAGCCTTGGATCCTTTTTATTTTACCCTTGCCTTTTGGTTTAAAGGGCTATTGGCTTTTTCTGTTTGCTTTTTTTTTTCTTTATTATTTTTTTTGCCATTTTTTCTTTTTTTTTTTCCTTTTTTTTGCATTTTTTTCTACAAGCTTTTCACTGCTTTTTCTTGCTTCAAGAATCAATTTTATAATTTTTCAAATTATCAATAACATTTCTCCTTTTTCATTATTCTTTCAAGAGCCAACAATTTTAACATTCATAAATAACAAATTCAAAAATATGCACTATTCAAGTATTTATTCAGAAAATAAGAGGTATTGCCACCACATCAAAATAATTAAACTAATTTCAAGATAGAATTCAAAATCATGTACTTCTTGTTCTTTTGTGATTAAAAATAGTTTTTATTTAAGAAAGGTGAGGGATTCATAGGACATTCATAGCTTTAAGACATAGACACTAATGATCATGTAAGAAAGACACGAGAAAAACAGAAAATAAAGAACAAGAAAATTAAAGAACGGGTCCACCTTAGTGATGGCGGCTAGTTCTTCCTCTTGAAGATCTTATGGAGTGCTTTAGCTCCTCTATGTCTCTTCCTTGCCTTTGTTGCTCCTCCCTCATAGCTCTTTGGTTTTCTCTAATTTCATGGAGGAGGATGGAATGCTCTTGGTGCTCCACCCTTAGTTGTCCCATGTTGGAACTCAATTCTCCTAGGGATGTGTTGATTTGCTCCCAATAGTTTTGTGGAGGAAAGTGCATCTCTTGAGGCATCTCAGGGATTTCTAGATGAGAAATTTCCTCATGCTCTTGTTGAGGTCCATGAGTGGGCTCTCTTGTTTGCTCTATCCTTTTCTTAGTGATGGGCTTGTCCTCTTCAATGAGGGTGTCTTCCTCTATGATAATTTCGGTTGAATTGCATAGGTGACAAATGAGATGAAGGAAGGCTAACCTTGCCAAAGTGGAGGGCTTGTCTGCCACCTTGTAGAGTTCTAGGGATATAATCTCATGAACTTCTACTTCCTCTCCATTCATGATGCTATGGATCATGATAGCCCGGTCTATAGTAACTTCAGACCAGTTGCTAGTAGAAATTATAGAGCGTTGGATAAACTCCAACCATCCCCTAGCCACGGGTTTAAGGTCAAGCTTTCTTAGTTGAACCAGCTTGCCTCTTGAATCTCTCTTCCATTGAGCGCCTTCCACACAAATGTCCCTAAGGACTTGGTCCAACCTTTGATCAAAGTTGACCTTTCTAGTGAAAGGGTGAGGATCTCCTTGCATCATTGGCAAGTTAAATGCCAACCTCACATTTTTCGGACTAAAATCCAAGTAATTCCCCCGAACCATTGTGAGCCAATTCTTTGGGTTCGGGTTCACACTTTGGTCATGGTTCTTAGTGATCCATGCATTGGCATAGAACTCTTGAACCATTAAGATCCTGACTTGTTGAATGGGGTTGGTGAGAATTTCCCAACCTCTTCTTCGAACTTCATGTCGGATCTCTGGATATTCACTCTTTTTGAGCTTAAAGAGGACCTCGGGGATCACCTTTTTCTTAGCCACAACTTCATAGAAGTGGTGTTGATGGACCTTTGAGATGAATCTCTCAATCTCTCATGACTCAGAAGAGGAAGCAATTGCTTTCCCTTTCCTCTTTCTAGAGGTTTTTCTAGCCTTAGGTGCCATTAGTGGTTATAGAAAAAACAAAAAGCTTTAGCTTTTCCCACACCAAACTTAGAAGATTTACTCGTCCTCGAGCAAAAGAAAAAAAAATGAGTAGAAGAAGAAGAAATGGAGGAGATGGAAGGAGGTGAGTAGTTCGGCCAAGGGGGTAGTGGTGTGTATGTTGTGTGAAAATGAAGGTGGTAAGGAGGGGTATTTATAGGGTAAGGGAGAGAGGGTATTCGACCATGTGTGGGTGGGTTTGGGAGGGGAAATGGTTTGAATTTGAATGGTAAGGTAGGTGGGGTTTTATGATGGATGGATGTGAGTGGTGAAGAGGTTGTGGGGAAGAGGGTAGGATTTGACAGGTGAGGGGTGATGAGCGGATAATTTATACGCTTTTTGGCATTGTTTTTAGTATGTTTTTAGTAGAATCTACTTACTTTTAGGGATGTTTTCATTAGTTTTTATGTTAAATTCACATTTCTGGACTTTACTATGAATTTGTGTTTTTTTCTGTGATTTCAGGTATTTTCTGGCTGAAATTGAGGGACTTGAGCAAAAAATCAGATTCAGAGGTTGAAGAAGGACTGCTGATGCTGTTGGATTCTGACCTCCCTGCACTCAAAATGGATTTTATGGCGCTACAGAACTCAAAATGGCGCACTTCCAATTGCGTTGGAAAGTAGACATTCAGGGCTTTCTAGAAATATATAATAGTCCATACTTTGGCCGAGTTTATAGGATGCAAAAGGGCGTTGAACGCCAGTTCTACGCTGCTGTCTGGAGTTAAACGCCAGAAACACGTCACAAACCAGAGTTGAACGCCAGAAACACGTTACAACCTGGCGTTCAACTCTAGAAAGAACCTCTGCACGTGTAACATTCAAGCTTAGCCCAAGCACACACCAAGTGGGCCCCGGAAGTGGATTTATGCATCAGTTACTTACTTTTGTAAACCCTAGTAGCTAGTTTATTATAAATAGAACTTTTTACTATTGTATTAGACATCTTGGGATAGATCATAGGGGCTGGCCATTCGGCCATGCCTGGACCTTTCACTTATGTATTTTCAACGGTAGAGTTTCTACACTCCATAGATTAAGGTGTGGAGCTCTGCTGTTCCTCATTCCTCATGATTTAATGCAAAGTACTACTGTTTTTCTATTCAACTCAACTTATTCCGCTTCTAAGATATTCATTCGCACTTCAACATGAATGTGATGAAAGTGACAATCATCATCATTCCCCCACAAACGCGTGCCTGACAACCACTTCCGTTCTACCTTCGATTGAATGATTATCTCTTGGATCTCTTAATCAGAATCTTCGTGGTATAAGCTAGATTGATGGCGGCATTCATGAGAATCCGGAAAGTCTAAACCTTGTCTGTGGTATTCCGAGTAGGATTCTGGGATTGAATGACTGTGACGAACTTCAAACTCATGAGTGCTGGGCGTTGTGACAAACGCAAAAGGAGGGTGAACCCTATTCCAGTATGATCGAGAACCTCAGATGATTAGCCGTGCTGTGACAAAGCATTTGGACTATTTTCACAAGAGGATAGGATGCAGCCATTGACCACGGTGATGCCTCCAGACGATTAGCCATGCAGTGACAGCGCATCGGACCATTTTCTAGAGAGGATCAAAAGTAGCCATTGCCAATGGTGATGTCTTTACATAAAGCCAGCCATAGAAAGGAGTAAGACTGATTGGATGAAGACAGCAGGAAAGCAGAGGTTTAGAGGAACGAAAGCATCTCTATACGTTTATCTGAAATTCTCACCAGTGATATACATAAGTATTTCTATCCCTATTTTATTATGTATTTTCGAAAACTCCATAACTATTTTATGTCCGCCTGACTGAGATTTACAAGGTGACCATAGCTTGCTTCAAGCCGACAATCTCCGTGGGATCGACCCTTACTCACGTAAGGATTATTACTTGGACGACCCAGTGCACTTGCTGGTTAGTTGTATCGAAGTTGTGAATGAAAAACAATTTATTAAGACGTGCGTACAGAGTTTTTGGCGCCGTTGCCTGAGATCACAATTTCGTGCACCAAGTTTTTGGCGCCGTTGCTGGGGATTGTTCGAGTTTGGACAACTGACGGTTCATCTTGTTGCTCAGATTAGGTAATTTTCATTTTGTTTTATTTTTTAAAAATTTTTCAAAAATCTTTCAAAAATTTCTCATCTGTTTTCAAAAATATATTTTTCTTCAGAATTTTTAAGAATGAATTCTAGTGTTTCATAATGTTTTGTTGAATTCTGGCTGGGTGTAAGTCATGTCTAATCTTTTGGACTGGGGTTTCAACTTATCATCACAAGAGCTTGTTGATTCTCACACACTTAGTTGCTCTATACATGGAAAGTATAAATCTCTTCTAAAGCTTGACTGGCTATTAAGCCATGTCTAACCCTCAGATTGGAGCTTTAGACTAAGAGTACAAAGATTCCTGGAATTCATATTAAAAATTTTGGAATCCTTATTTTTCTTTTTCATATATAATTTTCGAAAAAATCCAAAAAAATTTTAGAAAATCATAAAAAAAATCAAAAATATTTTGTGTTTCTTATTTGAGTCTTGAGTCAGATTTTAAGTTTGGTGTCAATTGCATGTTCATCTTGCATTTTTCGAAAAAAATCATGCATTCATGGTGTTCTTCATGATCTTCAAGTTGTTCTTGGTAAGTCTTCTTGTTTGATCTTGATGTTTTCTTGTTTTGTGTCTTTTCTTGTTTTTCATGTGCATTTTTGCATCCATAGAGTCTAAGCATCAAACATTTCTAAGTTTGGTGTCTTGCATGTTTTCTTTGCATAAAAATTTTTTTCAAAAATATGTTCTTGATGTTCATCATGATCTTCAAAGTGTTCTTGGTGTTCATCTTGACATTCATAGCATTCTTGCATGCATTCATTGTTTTGATCTAAAAATTTTCATGCATTGCATCATTTTCATGTTTTTCTCTCTCATCATAAAAAAATTCAAAAAAAAAAATCTTTCCCTTTTTCCTCTCATAAAATTCGAAAATTTGAGTTGACTTTTTCAAAAAATTTTAAAATCTAGTTGTTTCTAATGAGTCAAATCAAATTTTCAATTTAAAAATCTTATCTTTTTCAAAATCTTTTTCAAAAATCAAATCTTTTTTATTTTTCTTAGTTATTTTCGAAAATTTTAAAAATATTTTTCAAAAATCTTTTTCTTATCTTTATCACATGAATTTTGAAAATAACATCATCAATTAATGTTTTGATTCAAAAATTTCAAGTTTGTTACTTGCTTGTTAAGAAAGATTCAAACTTTAAGTTCTAGAATCATATTTTGTGATTTCTCGTGAATCAAGTCATTAATTGTGATTTTAAAAATCAAATCTTTTTCAAAACTAATTTCAATCATATCTTTTCAAAAATATCTTCTTATCATATCTTCTTCAAAAATTTGATTTCAAAATATCTTTTCTAACTTCTTATCTTCTTATCTTTTCAAAATTGATTTTCAAATTTGTTTCAACTAACTAACTAACTCTTTGTTTGTTTCTTATCTTTTTCAAAACTACCTAACTAACTCTCTCTCTCTAATTTTCGAAAATATCTCCCTCTTTTTCAAAATTTCTTTTTAATTAACTAATTATTTTAATTTTTTATTTTATTTTTCGAAAATTACTACCCTTTTTCAAAAACTATTTTCGAAAATCACTAACTCTTTTTCAAAAATAATTTTCGAAAATTCCCTTTCTCTCTCATCTCCTTCTATTTATTTATTCATCTACTAACACTTCTCTTCATCTCACATCTCTGCTCTCCTCACCCTTGTGTTTCTTTCTTTACATTACATTCTTTTCTTCTTTTCTTCTACTCACACAGGGACCTCTATACTGTGGTAAAAAGGATCCCTATTATTATTATTTTTCTGTTCCCTCCTTTTTCATATGAGCAGGAGCAAGGACAAGAACATTCTTGTTGAAGCAGATCCAGAACCTGAAAGGACTCTGAAGAGGAAACTAAAAGAAGCTAAATTACAACAATCCAGCAAGCACCTTTCAGAAATTTTTGAACAAGAAGAGGAGATGGCAGCCGAAAATAATAATAATACAAGGAGGATGCTTGGTGACTTTACTGCACCTAATTCCAATTTACATGGAAGAAGCATCTCTATCCCTACCATTGGAGCAAACAATTTTGAGCTGAAACCTCAATTAGTTTCTCTGATGCAGCAGAACTGCAAGTTTCATGGACTTCCATCTGAAGATCCTTTTCAGTTCTTAACTGCATTTTTGCAGATCTGTGATACTGTTAAGACTAATGGAGTAGATCCTGAAGTCTACAGGCTCATGCTTTTTCCTTTTGCTGTAAGAGACAGAGCTAGAGTGTGGTTGGACTCTCAACCCAAAGATAGCCTGAACTCTTGGGATAAGCTGGTCACGACTTTCTTAGCCAAGTTCTTTCCTCCTCAAAAGCTGAGCAAGCTTAGAGTGGATGTTCAAACCTTCAGACAGAAAGAAGGTGAATCCCTCTATGAAGCTTGGGAGAGATACAAGCAACTGACCAAAAAGTGTCCTTCTGACATGCTTTCAGAATGGACCATCCTGGATATATTCTATGATGGTCTGTCTGAATTAGCTAAAATGTCATTGGATACTTCTGCAGGTGGATCCATTCACCTAAAGAAAACGCCTACAGAAGCTCAAGAACTCATTGACATGGTTGCTAATAACCAGTTCATGTACACTTCTGAGAGGAATCCTGTAAGCAATGGGACGCCTCAGAAGAAGGGAATTCTTGAAATTGATACTCTGAATGCCATATTGGCTCAGAACAAAATATTGACTCAGCAAGTCAATATGATTTCTCAGAGTCTGAATGGAATGCAAGCTGCATCCAACAGCACTCAAGAGGCATCTTCTGAAGAAGAAGCTTATGATCCTGAGAACCCTGCAATAGCAAAGGTGAATTACATGGGTGAACCTTATGGAAACACCTATAACCCCTCATGGAGAAATCACCCAAGTTTCTCATGGAAGGATCAACAAAAGCCTCAACAAGGCTTTAATAATGATGGAAGAAACATGTTTAACAATAGTAAACCTTTTCCATCATCCACTCAGCAACAGACAGAGAACTCTGAACAAAATACATCTAATTTAGCAAACTTAGTCTCTGATATATCTAAGGCCACTGTAAGTTTCATGAATGAAACAAGGTCCTCAATTAGAAATTTGGAGGCACAAGTGGGCCAGCTGAGTAAAAGGATCACTGAAATCCCTCCTAGTACTCTCCCAAGCAATACAGAAGAAAATCCAAAAGGAGAGTGCAAGGCCATTGACATAGTCAACACGGCCAAACCTAGAAAGGAAGGGGAGGACGTGAATCCCAAGGAGGAAGACCTCCTGGGACGTCCAGTGATCAATAAGGAGTTTCCCTCTGAGGAACCAAAGGAATCTGAGGCTCATCTAGAGACCATAAAGATTCCATTAAACCTCTTTATGCCATTCATGAGCTCTGATGAGTATTCCTCTTCTGAAGAGAATGAGGATGTTACTGAAGAGCAAGTTACCAAGTACCTTGGTGCAATCATGAAGCTGAATGCCAAATTATTTGGTATTGAGACTTGGGAAGATGAACCTCCCTTGTTCACTAATGAACTGAGTGATTTGGATCAACTGACATTGCCTCAGAAGAAACAGGATCCTGGAAAGTTCCTAATACCTTGTACCATAGGCACCATGATCTTTGAAAAGGCTCTATGTGACCTTGGTTCAGGGATAAACCTCATGCCCCTCTCTGTAATAGAGAAACTGGGAATCTTTGAGGTACAAGCTGCTAAAATCTCATTAGAGATGGCAGACAATTCCAGGAAATAGGCTTATGGACAAGTAGAGGACATATTAGTAAAGGTTGAAGGCCTTTACATCCCTGCTGATTTCATAATCCTAGATACTGGAAAGGATGAGGATGAATCCATCATCCTTGGAAGACCCTTCCTAGCCACAGCAAGAGCTATGATTGATGTTAACAGAGGTGAACTACTCCTTCAATTGAATGAGGACTCCCTTGAGTTTAAAACTCAAGGACATCCTTCTGTAAACATGGAAAAGAGGCACAGTAAGCTTCTCTCAAAACAGAGTCAACTAGAGCCCCCACAGTCAAACTCTAAGTTTGGTGTTGGGAGGCCACAACCAAACTCTAAGTTTGGTGTTGAACTCCCATATCCAAACTCTAAGTTTGGTGTTGGGGAGTCTCAACAATGCTCTGAACATCTGTGAGGCTCCATGAGAGCCCACTGTCAAGCTATTGACATTAAAGAAGCGCTTGTTGGGAGGCAACCCAATTTTTATTTTCATTGTTTTTCATGTTTTATTAGGTTCATGATCATGTGGAGTCACAAAATAAATATAAAAATTGAAAATGGAATCAAAAACAGCAGAAGAAAAATCACACCCTGGAGGAAGATCTCACTTGCATTTAAACGCCAGTAAGAAGCATCTGGCTGGCGTTCAACGCCAGAACAGAGCATGGTTCTGGTGCTGAACGCCCAAAATGGGCAGCATCTGGGCATTTGAACGCCAGAATTGCACCCTGGAGAAGAGCCGGTGCTGAACGCCCAGAACAAGCATGGTTCTGGCGTTCAACGCCAGAAATGGGCAACAAATGGGCGTTCAACGCCCAGAACAAGCACCAATCTGGCGCTGAACGCCCAGAGTTGTGTGCAAGGGTATATTGCATGCCTAATTTGGTGCAAGGTTGTAAATCCTTGAACACCTCAGGATCTGTGGACCCCACAGGATCCCCACCTACCTCCACTCACTTCTTCTCACCCCTCTTTCACACAATCCCATAAACACTCTTCCCCAAAACTCTTTACCAATCACCTTAATCTCTCTTCCCTATCTCTCTTCCCTATCACCACTTCACCACTCACATCCATCCACTCTTCCCCATAAACCTACCTCATAAACCCTACCTACCTTCAAAATTCAAAATCAATTTCCCACCCAAAACCCACCCTTATGGCTGAACCTTACCCCCCCTCCCTTCCCTATATAAAGCCCTCCATTCTTCTTCAAATTCACACAACACAACCCTCTATTCCCCTTCTTGGCCGAAACACCTCTCTCTCTTCCTCTTCTCTATTTCTTCTTCTTCTTCATCTATTCTTTCTTCTCTTGATCGAGGGCGAGCAATATTCTAAGTTTGGTGTGGTAAAAGCATAAGCTTTTTGTTTTTCCATTACCATTGATGGCACCCAAGACCAGAGAATCCTCTAGAAAAGGGAAAGGGAAGACAAAAGCTTCCACCTCCGAGTCATGGGAGATGGAAAGATTCATCTCCAAAGCTCATCAAGACCACTTCTATGATGTTGTGGCCAAGAAGAAGGTGATCCCTGAGGTCCCTTTCAAACTCAAGAGAAATGAGTATCCGGAGATCCGACATGAAATCCAAAGAAGAGGTTGGAAAGTTCTAACAAACCCCATCCAACAAGTCGGCATCCTAATGGTTCAAGAGTTCTATGCCAATGCATGGATCACTAGGAACCATGATCAAAGTAAGAACCCAAATCCAAAGAATTACATTACAATGGTTCGGGGGAAATACTTAGATTTTAGTCCGAAAAATGTGAGGTTGGCGTTCAACTTGCCTATGATGCAAGGAGATGCACGCCTCTACACTAGAAGGGTAAACTTTAATCAAAGGTTGGACCAAGTCCTTATGGACATATGTGTGGAAGGAGCTCAATGGAAGATTGACTCCAAAGGCAAGCCAGTTCAACTAAGAAGACTTGACCTTAAGCCTGTAGCTAGAGGATGGTTGGAGTTCATCCAACGCTCCATCATCCCCACTAGCAACCGATCTGAAGTTATTGTGGATCGGGCCATCATGATCCATAGCATCATGATTGGAGAGGAAGTAGAAGTTCATGAAGTCATCTCCCTTGAACTCTACAAAATAGCCGAAAAGCCCTCTCCTGGGGCAAGGCTAGCTTTTCCTCATCTTATTTGCCATCTATGTTACTCAGTTGGAGCTTTCATAGAAGGAGACATTCCCATTGAGGAAGAGAAGCCCATCACTAAGAAAAGGATGGAGCAAGCAAGAGAGCCCATTCATGGATCTCAAGAGGCGCATGAAGCTCATCACCATGAGATCCCGGAGATGCCTCAAATGTATTTTCCTCCACAAAACTATTGGGAGCAAATCAACACTTCCCTAGGAGAATTAAGTTCCAACATGGGACAATTAAGGGTGGAACATCAAGAGCACTCTATCATCCTTCATGAAGTTAGAGAAGATCAAAAAGTAATGAGGGAGGGGCAACAAAGACAAGGAAGAGACATAGAAGAGCTCAAGGACATCATTGGTTCCTCAAGAAGGAAACGCCACCATCACTAAGGTGGACTCATTCCTTGTTCTTACTTTCTCTGTTTTTCGTTCTTTATGTTAAGTGCTTATCTATGTTTGTGTCTTATTACATGATCATTAGTGTTTAGTAACTTTGTCTTAAGGTTATGAATGTCCTATGAATCCATCACCTCTCTTAAATGAAAATTTTTTTAATTCAAAAGAACAAGAAGTACATGAGTTTCGAATTTATCCTTGAACTTAGTTTAATTATATTGATGTGGTGACAATGCTTCTTATTTTCTGAATAAATGCTTGAACAGTGCATATGTCTTTTGAAGTTGTTGTTTAAGAATGTTAAATATGTTGGCTCTTGAAAGAATGATGACAAGGAGACATGTTATTTGATAATCTGAAAAATCATAAAAATGATTCTTGAAGCAAGAAAAAGCAGCAAAGAACAAAGCTTGCAGAAAAAAAATAGGCAAAAAAAAAAAAGAGAAAAAGCAAGCAGAAAAAGTCACAGCTCTTAAAACCAAAAGGCAAGAGCAAAAAGCCAATAACCCTTAAAACCAAAAGGCAAGGGTAAATAAAAAGGATCCCAAGGCTTTGAGCATCAGTGGATAGGAGGGCCTAAAGGAATAAAATCCTGGCCTAAGCGGCTAAACCAAGCTGTCCCTAACCATGTGCTTGTGGCGTGAAGGTGTCAAGTGAAAACTTGAGACTGAGCGGTTAAAGTCAAGGTCCAAAGCAAAAGAAGAGTGTGCTTAAGAACCCTGGACACCTCTAATTGGGGACTTTAGCAAAGCTGAGTCACAATCTGAAAAGGTTCACCTAGTTATGTGTCTGTGGCATGTATGTATCCGGTGGTAATACTGGAAAACAAAGTGCTTAGGGCCACGGCCAAGACTCATAAAATAGCTGTGTTCAAGAATCATCATACTGAACTAGGAGAATCAATAACACTATCTGAACTCTGAGTTTCTATAGATGCCAATCATTCTGAACTTCAATGGATAAAGTGAGATGCCAAAACTATTCAAGAGGCAAAAAGCTACAAGTCCCGCTCATCTGATTGAAGCTATGTTTCATTGATAGTTTGGAATTTATAGTATATTCTCTTCTTTTTATCCTATTTGATTTTCAGTTGCTTGGGAACAAGCAACAATTTAAGTTTGGTGTTGTGATGAGCAGATAATTTATTCGCTTTTTGGCATTGTTTTTAGTATGTTTTTAGTAGAATCTAGTTACTTTTAGGGATGTTTTCATTAGTTTTTATGTTAAATTCATATTTCTGGACTTTACTATGAGTTTGTGTGTTTTTCTGTGATTTCAGGTATTTTCTGGCTGAAATTGAGGGACTTGAGCAAAAAATCAGAATCAGAGGTTGAAGAAGGACTGCTGATGCTGTTGGATTCTGACCTCCTTGCACTCAAAATAGATTTTCTGGAGCTACAGAACTCAAAATGGCGCGCTTCCAATTGCATTAGAAAGTAGACATCTAGGGCTTTTCAGCAATATATAATAGTCCATACTTTGGCCGATTTTAGACGACGCAAAAGGGCGTTGAACGCCAGTTCTACGCTGCTGTCTGGAGTTAAACGCCAAAAACACGTCACAAACCAGAGTTGAACGCCAGAAACACGTTACAACCTGGCGTTCAACTCCAGAAAGAACCTCTGCACGTGTAACATTCAAGCTCAGCCCAAGCACACACCAAGTGGGCCCCAAAAGTGGATTTATGCATCAATTACTTACTTCTGTAAACCCTAGTAGCTAGTTTATTATAAATAGAACTTTTTACTATTGTATTAGACATCTTGGGACATATAGTTCTTAGATCATGGGGGCTGGCCATTCGGCCATGCCTGGACCTTTCACTTATGTATTTTCAACGGTAGAGTTTCTACACTCCATAGATTAAGGTGTGGAGCTCTGCTGTTCCTCATGATTTAATGCAAAGTACTACTGTTTTTCTATTCAACTCAACTTATTCCACTTCTAAGATATTCATTCGCACTTCAACATGAATGTGATGAAAGTGACAATCATCATCATTCTCCCACGAATGTGTGCCTGACAACCACTTCCGTTCTACCTTCGATTGAATGATTATCTCTTGGATCTCTTAATCAGAATCTTCGTGGTATAAGCTAGATTGATGGTGGCATTCATGAGAATCCAGAAAGTCTAAACTTTGTCTGTGGTATTCCGAGTAGGATTCTGGGATTGAATGACTGTGATGAATTTCAAACTCGCGAGTGCTGGGCGTAGTGACAGACGCAAAAGGAGGGTGAATCCTATTCCAGTATGATCGAGAACCTCAAATGATTAGCCGTGCTGTGACAGAGCATTTGGACCATTTTCACAAGAGGATAGGATGCAGCCATTGACCACAGTGATGCCTCCAGACGATTAGCCATGCAGTGACAGCGCATCGGACCATTTTCCAGAGAGGATCAAAAGTAGCCATTGCCAATGGTGATGTCCTTACATCAAGCCAGCCATAGAAAGGAGTAAGACTGATTGGATGAAGACAGCAGGAAAGCAGAGGTTTAGAGAAACGAAAGCATCTCTATACGTTTATCTGAAATTCTCACCAGTGATATACATAAGTATTTCTATCCCTATTTTATTATGTATTTTCGAAAACTCCATAACTATTTTATATCCGCCTGACTGAGATTTACAAGGTGACCATAGCTTGCTTCAAGCCGACAATCTCCATGGGATCGACCCTTACTCACATAAGGTTTATTACTTGGACGACCCAGTGCACTTGCTGGTTAGTTGTATCGAAGTTGTGAATGAAAAACAATTTATTAAGACGTGCGTACAGAGTTTTTGGTGCCGTTGCCTGAGATCACAATTTCGTGCACCAAGGGGTGTCTGGGGACGAGTGATTGAGGTGATTGGTCAATGGTGTTTGGGGAAGAGTGTTATGGAAAGGTGTGAAGAGGAGAGAAGAAGAGGTGGGGTAGGTGGGGATCCTGTGGGGTCCACAGATCCTGAGGTATCAAGGAATTCAAGTCCCTGCACCATTCTGGCGTTCAAACACCCATTTTGTGCCAATTCTGGCGTTTAACTCCAGCTCTGCTACCTTTCCTGGCGTTAAACGCCACTCTGCTGCCCATTTCTGGCGTTAAACGCCAGCCATATGCCAGACAGCTCTCTCTGGCGTTAAATGCCCAGAGTGCTGCCCATTCTGGCATTTAACGCTCAGAATGCTGCCAGGCTGGGCGTTAAATGCCCATTCTGCTATCCTCACTGGCGTTTAAACGCCAGTAAGTCTGTCCTCTAGGGTGTGTATTTTTAATGCTATTTTTCATTCTGTTTTTGAATTTTTTTTGTTGTTTTTGTGACTTCACATGATTATCAGCCTAAAGAAAACATAAAATAGCAATGGAAAAGAAAATAAATATAATTAAATAACATTGGTTTGCATCCCAACAAGCGCTTCTTTAATGTTAATAGCTTGACAGTAAGCTCTTAGAGAGCTTTTACAGAGACTCAGAGCTTGATGTTGGCCTCCCAACACCAAACTTAGAAGTTGAGTGTGAGGGCTCTGTTTGACTTTGTATTGAGAGAAGCTTTTCATGCTTCCTCTCCATGGTTACAGAAGAAGATCCTTAAGCCTTAAATGCAAGGTAGTCCTCATTCAATTGAAGGACTAACTCTCCTCTGTCCACATCAATCACAGCTCTTGCTGTGGCTAGGAAGGGTCTTCCAAGGATGATGGATTCATCTTCATCCTTCCCAGTTGATGAGGGAACTTTTGCGTGGTCTAGAAATTCACAAATAAATCCTCGTTGCATGTATAGCTTCTAAACCAACAAAAGCCCTTTCATACAAACGTTTTGGTTGTCACAAGTAACAAACCCCTTGAAATTGATAACCGAGTATTCAAACCTCGGGTCGTCTTCTAAAGGAACTACAGGGAAGTATGTTCTTATTATTGGTTATGGAGATTGTAAATTTGAGGTTTCAAGAATGAGGAACAAATATGGCAATTAATTTAAATGGCAACTGAAAATAAATAAATACTGTAACGCAAACTTTTGGCAAGGTATGAGAAATTGGAAGTCCAAATTAGTTATCCTTCTCAACAATAAAGAAGATTGAATCTTAATTCCACTTAGTTAACCTTTGCTAAAGTAAGGGAAAGTCAAGGGATTAATTAGTTTGACCTTCGAATCCTATTTATTTCCTAAGAAAAGATTGGGATTATTGAAAGTCAATTCAATTAGCAAAGATAACAGTTATCAATTATGTTGAGCTAAGATAACTCCTGAGTTACTGATTTCTTAACCAAGACCAAAAGGGAAAAAGTAAATTTGCTGGAATAAAAGTATCTTCAGATTGAAAGCAATAGTGACATAAATAAAAGAAAGCAATATTAAACTGAAATACCTCACATAGCATTAATTCAAAAGAGTAATTGTAACATAGGAGAATTCATAAATTAAATGGCAAAAGTAAATAAACAACTAAAGTAATGGAATGAACAAAAGTAAAAGGGAAGCTTAAAGCAAAGGAACATTAAACCTGGATCGAGAGTCACTCCTAAAACTAAGAGAAGTCCTAAATCTTAATACTAAAAGAGAGAGGAGAGAACCTCTCTCAAGACTAACCTAATTCATGAGAAGTAACTAAATTGGCGAGCTCTCCCTGAATGGATGCATTCCCTCACTTCATAACCTCTGGTCTATGCCTTCTGGACTTGGATTTGGGCCAAAAAGGGCTTCAGAAATCGCTGGGGGCGTTTTTTGCAATTTCTGGTGCATGGCCTCTATCACGCGTCCGCGTGGGTCACACGGTCACGTCATTCGGAGCTTTTCTTGTCACGCGGTCGTGTCAGTCATGCGGCCGCGTCATTGTTGATTCGCGCTTGGCATGCGTTCGCATCGCCCATGCGATCGCGTGGATGCCAGTTTCTTCAGAAACTCCGTTTTGTGCTTTCCTTCAATTTTTGTATGTTTCCTTTCCATCCTTTAAGTCATTCCTGCCTTAGAAGATCTGAAACTACTCAACACACTAGTCATGGCATCGAATGGAATTAAAGGTAATTAAAATAATTAATTTTAAGCATAGGAAACATGTTTTTCACATACATCATATAATAAGGAAGGAGAAGTAAAATCATGCAATTAATATGAATAAGTGGGTGAAGGATTGGATAAATCACTCGAATTAAGCACAAAATATATCATAAAATATGGGTTTATCACCAGCATCTAGGATTATGAAGTTAGCAGGGATGTAATAGCCTTCAACCTTCACTAAGACATCCTCTACAAGTCCATAAGCCTGTTTCCTTGAATTGTCTGCCATCTCTAGTGAGATTCTTGCAGCTTGTACCTCAAAGATCTCTAGTTTCTCCATTACAGAGAGTGGCATGAGATTTATCCCTGATCCCAGGTCACACAGAGCCTTCTCAAAGGTCATGGTGCCTATGGTACAAGGTATTAAGAACTTTCTAGGATCCTATTTCTTCTGAGGTAATTTCAGTTGAACCAGATCATTTAGTTCATTGATGAGCAATGGGGGTTTATCCTCCCAAGTCTCATTACCAAATAACTTGGCATTCAGCTTCATGATTGCTCCCAGATATTGAGCAACTTGCTCTTCAGCAATATCTTCATCCTCTTCAGAGGAAGAATACTCTTCAGAGCTCATGAATGGCAATAGTAAATTCAGTGGAATCTCTATGGTCTCTATATGAGCCTCAGATTCCTTTGGTTCCTCATTAGGGAACTCCTTGGAGGCCAGTGGACGTCCATTGAGGTCTTCTTCACTGGAAATCACTGCCTTTTCTTCCTCTCCAGGTTCGGCCATGTGGGTTATATTTATGGCCTTGCACTCTCTTTTTGGATTCTCTTCTGTATTGCTTGGGAAAGTACTAGGAGGGAGTTCAGTAACTTTTTTACTCAGCTGACCCACTTGTACCTCTAAATTTCTAATGGAGGATCTTGCTTCAGTCATAAAGCTGAGAGTGGTCTTAGATAGATCAGAGACTACAGTTGCTAAGTCAGAGTTGCTCTACTTAGAATTCTCTGTCTATTGCTGAGAAGATGATGGAAAAGGTTTGCTATTGCCAAACCTGTTTCTTACACCATTATTATTATTATTGAAGCCTTGATTAGGCTTCCGTTGATCCTTCCATGAGAGATTAGGATGATTCCTCCATGAAGGATTATAGGTGTTTCCATAGGATTCTCCCATGTAATTCACCTCTTCCATTGTAGGATTCTCAGGGTCATAAGCTTCTCCTTCAGGGGAGGCTTCTTTAGTACTGCCTGATGCAGCTTGCATTTCAGTCAGACTCTGAGAAATCATATTGACTTGCTGAGTCAATATTTTATTCTGAGCTAATATTGCATTCAAAGTATCAATCTCAAGAACTCCTTTCTTCTGAGTTGTCCCATTATTCACAGGATTCCTTTCAGAAGTGTACATGAACTGGTTATTTGCAACCATTTCAATGAGTTCCTGGGCTTCTGCAGGCTTCTTCTTCAGATGAAGAGATCCTCCAGTAGAGTGGTCTAATGACATCTTGGACAATTCAGACAGACCATCATAGAATATACATATGATGCTCTATTTTGAAAACATGTCAGAAGGACACCTTCTGATCAATTGCTTGTATCTTTTCCAAGCTTCATAGAGGGATTCACCTTCCTTCTGTCTGAAGGTTTGGACATCCACTCTAAGCTTGCTCAACTTTTGAGGTGGAAAGAATTTGGCCAACAAAGTATTGACCAACTTTTCCCAAGAGTTCAGGCTATCTTTAGGTTGTGAGTCCAACCATGTCTTAGCTCTGTCTCTTACAGCAAATGGAAAAAACATAAGTCTGTAGACCTCAGGATTAACCCCATTGGTCTTAACAGTGTCACAGATTTGCAAGAATTCAGCCAAGAACTGATGAGGATCTTCCAATGGAAGTCCATGAAACTTGCAATTCTGCTACATCAGAGAAACTAATTGAGGCTTAAGCTCAATGTTGTTTGCTCCAATTGTAGGAATTGAGATGCTTTTTCCACAGAAGTCAGAAGAGGGTGCAATAAAGTCACCAAGCATCTTCCTTGCATCTCCACCATTGTTGTTGGCTTCGGCCATCTCTTCTTCTTTTTCAAAAAATTATGTCAGGTCTTCTCCAGAGTGTTGTGCCTTAGCTTCTCTTAGCATCCTCTTTAGAGTCCTTTCAGGTTCCGGATCAGCTTCAACAAGGATGTTCTTATCCTTGCTCCTGCTCATATGAAAAAGAAGAGAACAGAAAAGAATAGGAATCCTCTATGTCACAGTATAGAGATTCCTTTATGTGAGTAGAAGAAAAGAAGAGTAGAATGAAAAAGAGAGAAGATGAAGAATTCGAACACAGAGAAGGAGAGAATGTTCGAATTATAAGAAGAAGAGAAGTGTTAGTAAATAAATAAATAAGAGATGAGAGAGAGAAATTTTGAATTTTAAATTAAAATAAAAGGAAAATATTTTTGTTTTTATTTTAATTATTGGTTAGTATTCGAAATTTAAAAAGAGAAATAAAATAAAATTAGAATTTAAAATAATTAGTTAATTAAAAAGAATTTTGAAAAAGGGGTTAGTAGTTTTCGAAAATTAGAGAGAGAGAGAAAGGTAGTTAGGTGATTTTGAAAAAGATATGATTGAAATAGTAAACTTTTAAAATAAAAAATTCAAGTAGTTAATTGAAAAGGATTTGAAAATCAATTTTGAAAAGATAAGAAGTTAGAAAAGATTTTGAAATTGATTTTGAAAAAGATATGATTGAAAATTCATTTTGAAAAAGTTTTGAAAAGGAAATTAAAAAGATTTGATTTTTGAAATTAAAGTTGATTACTTGACTAACAAGAAACTAAGATATGATTCTAGAATTTAAAGATTGATCCTTTCTTAATAGGCAAGTAACAACTTAAGATTTTTGAATCAAAATATTAAATGTTAGTATTAATTTTGAAAATATGAAACAAAAATGAGAAAAAGATTTTGAAAATTAATTTTAAAAGTTTTCGAAAATATATAAAAAATGAAAAAGGTTTGATTTTTGAAAAGGAATTGAAAAGATAAAATTTTTAAATTGAAATTTATGACTAAAATAAGGAAAGATATTTTTTTTATTTTTGAATTTTAATGAAGAAAGAGAAAAACATCTAAATGACACATGACACACAAATTATGAATCAAAACAAGAAAAATATGCAAGAATACTTTGAATGTCAAGATGAACACCAAGAACACTTTGAATGTCAAGATGAACATCAAGAACATAATTTTGAAAATTTTTAAGAAAAGAAAGACATGCAAGATACCAAACTTAAAAATTTTTACCCTATAGACACTAATAATTCAAAAATGTATATGAAAAACAAGAAAAGACACAAAACAAAGAAATTTAAAGATCAAACAAAGAAATTCATCAAGAACATCTTGAAGATCATGAAGAACAAAACTCAATGCATGGATTTTCAAAAATTTTTGAGAAAAATTAAAACATGCAATTGACACCAAACTTAAAATTTGACACTAGACTCAAACAAGGAATGCAAAATATTTTTGGTTTTTATGGTTTTATTAATTTTTTTTATATTTTTCGAAAATTATTTGGAAAAAGAAAAATAAGGATTTCAAAATTTTTAATAAGAATTCCAGGAATCATGCAATGTTTGTCTAAAGCTTCGGTCCAAAATTTTAGACATGGCTTAATAGCCAGCCAAGCTTTATGTGAAAGCTTCGGTCCAAAAGATTAGACATGGCCAATGGCCAGCCAAGCTTCAGCAGAGCATTACATACAACAGCTAAATTGATGAGAAATCCAAAGAAGCTCTTCTAAAGATAAGTGGAAGCCTCAGTCCAAAAAAATTTGACATGGCTTAATAGCCAGCCAGGCTTCACATATCATGATGAAACTCTAGAATTCATTCTTAAGAATTCTAAAGAACATAGAATAATTTTTTTTTTTGAAATTTTTCGAAAATAAACAGAAATTAAAAAGCTTAAACATAAAATAAAAGTATCTAATCTGAGCAACAAGATGAACCGTCAGTTGTCCAAACTCAAACAATCCCCGGCAACGGCACCAAAAACTTGGTGCACGAAATTGTGATCTCAACGGCGCCAAAAACTTGGTACGCACGATCGTAATCTCAACTCTTTTTCACAACTCCACACAACTAACCAGCAAGTGCACTGGGTTGTCCAAGTAATAAACCTTACATGAGTAAGGGTCGATCTCACGGAGATTGTTGACTTGAAGCAAGCTATGGTCATCCTTGTAAATCTCAGTCAGGAAGATTCAAATGGTTATGAGGTTTTGATAATTAAAATATAAATAAAATATAAAATAAGATAAAGTTACTTATGTAATTCATTGGTGGGAATTTCAGATAAGCGTCTAGAGATGCTTTGTTACTTCAGAACCTATGCTTTCCTATTGCCTTCTTCCAACCATGCATTACCTCCTTCCGTGGCAAGCTGTATGATCCTCTCGGATGAAAACAAATCTATATGCGCTGTTATCGCACGTCTAATCATCTGTCGGTTCCCGCTAGCGTCGGAATAGGACCATTGTCCTTTTGCACACTGTCACTTGTGCCCCACATTCACAGGTTTGAAGCTCGTCACAGTCATCCCTTCCCAGATCCTACTCGGAATACCACAGACAAGGTTTAGACTTTCTGGATCCTGGATCCTACCCGAAATACCACAGACAAGGTTTAGACTTTCCGGATCCCAGGAATGGCTGCCAATAATTCTAGCCTATACCACGAAGGTTCTAATCTTAGATTAGAAACCCAAGAGAATATACTCCAGCTGTCGTCCAATGACTACGTTGAACATCATGTAGATCGCTTTGTGGTTGTCAGACACGCGACCTTGGCTAAGTGAGTAACGAAGATTGGGTGATTGTCACGGGTTACCCCTTCATTCTGACTTAACTGAATTAAGTACAAGAGTATATCTTGGAAAAGAAGTAGGCGCAAATTAAATAGAAAACAGTAGTAATTGCATTAATTCATGAAGAATAGCAGAGCTCCACACCTTAATCTATGGGGTGTAGAAACTCCACCGTAGAAAATACATAAGTGAAAGGTCTAGGCATGGCCGTGAGGCCAGCCTCCAAACATGTACAATATGGCATAAACTCTAAGGACTAAACGTCCAAAGATTAAAAGCTCTTTAAAATAAATCTTTAAAAGTAGTTTTTATACTAAACTAGTAACTAGGATTTACAGAAAATGAGTAACTAAGTGCAGATAGTGCAGAAATCCACTTTCGGGACCCACTTGGTGTGTGCTTGGACTGAGCATTGAAGCTTTTTCGTGCTTAGGCTGTTCCTGGAGTTAAACGCCAGCTTTGGTGCCAGTTTGGGCATTTAACTCCAATTCTGGTGCCTGTTTAGACGTTTTACGCCAGGATATTTTAGGCTGACTTTGAACGCCAGTTTGGGCCATCAAATCTCGAGCAAAATATGGACTATTATATATTTCTGGAAATTCCAGGATGTATAATTTCCAACGTAATTGAGAGCGCGCCAATTGGGTATCCGTAGCTTCAGAAAATCCATTTCGAGTGCAACAGGGTCAGAATCCAACAGTATCTGTAGTCCTTTTTCAGCCTCTGAATCAGATTTTTGCTCAGGTCCCTCAATTTCAGCTAGAAAATATCTGAAATCACAGAAAAACACACAAACTCATAGTAAAGTCCAGAAATGTGATTTTTGAATAAAAACTAATAAAAATATAATAAAAAGTAACTAAAACATACTAAAAACTATGTAAAAACAATGCCAAAAAGGGTATAAATATCCGCTCATCAACCACCAACCCTTGTCAAGACCTTTTTAGCTATTATTTTACTTCCTTGCCATTTATCTTTCATGTCTCTTATCAAAACCCCAAACATAACTCATAACCAATAACAAGGACACTTTGTTACAATTCCTAGGGAGAACGACCCAAGGTTTGAATACTTCGGTTTATAAATTTAGGGGTTTGTACTTGTGACAAATAATATTTTGTTTGAAAGGATTATTTGTTGGTTTAGAAACTATACTTGCAACAAGAATTCAATAGTGAATTCTAAACCGTCAAAAATTCTGTTCATCAGAGCATCAATGGTTAGGAGGGTTAAAAATCAAGCCTAAAAAGCTCAATTGAGTTACTATCCCTAACTAAATGCTTATAGTGTGAAGGTGTCAAGTGAAAAGCTTGAGACTGAGCAGTTAAGGTCGTGATCCAAAGCAAAAGAGTATGCTCAAGAACTCTGGGCACCATTGACTAGGAATTTAAGCAAAGCTTAATTCAAATCCAAAGGGTTCCCCGGTTAAGTGCCCATGGCGTTTATGTATCCGGTGGTAATACGGGAAAACAAAATGCTTAGAGTCATGGCTAGGCTCAAAAGGGTACAAAGCACCAAAAGAGACTGTGTTCAAGAATCAAGAAGAGCTTAACTAAGAGAATCAATAATATCATCCGGATTCTAGTTCTAAGAGATGTCAATATTTCTGAACTTCAAAGGAAAATGAGATGCCAAAACTGTTCAGAAGAAAAGAGTTATTAGCCCCATTCAATACTTGGAACTGAGCTTAATTGAAAAACTTTAAGACTTATTGTATCTTTCTCTTCTTTTTAGTCCTACTTGTTTTTAGTTGCTTGAGGACAAGTGATAAACCCCAATTTTGTGGTTTATCTTGTGCTTAATTTAGGAGATTTTATCAACTTATCTCACATTTATTCAATGAAATAGCATGCTTTTGTAATTCTCCCTAAATATTTGTGCTTAAAAGTGAAAGCATGCTTTTTAAGCTTTAAATTTTCCAATTTTAATTCATTTTGATTCTACTCGATACCTTGATATATTTGTTGAGTGAGTTCAAATTCATAAGGAAAGTATTGGATGGAGGAAGTGAAGAGAAAAGGATGCAAAGTGGAGAATTCACGATGAAATGAGCATTTGGAGGAATCAAGGCCATGCGCACACATCATCCACGCTTACGCGTGCAAAGGACATTTGCAAGGCCACGCGCACGCGTCACTTACGCGTACGCGTGAGGAAGAAATTTGCGAGCGAGGCGCACATGTCGACCAGCCGCATGTGTGACGCTGATCACGTGACCTCACGAAAGTGAATATGCTGGGGGCGATTTCTGAGCTTTCCAGGCCCAAATCCAACTCATTTCTGAGGCTATTTGATGCAGAACTCAAGATGTATTAAGGGGGGAAGCAATTAATTAGTGTAGGATCATGCTTTAGGTAGTTTCTAGAGAGAGAAGCTCCCTCTTCTCTCTAGAATTAGGTAGATTTAGGGTAGATCTCTTCTAGGTTTAGTCTTTAATTCTTGTTTTCATCTAGTTTTCTTTATAATTTCTTGTTCTAGTAGTCTAGTTCTCCTAGTTTCTCTTGCTATTTCCTTTATTTTTCACTTTTCATGTTTATGAGCACTTTGTTGATTTTAATTTCAATTAATGCAATTTATGTTTGATGTTCTTATGGTTAATTGATTGTTGATTGTTACATTTCTTGCATTGGGTAGTGGTAGATTTTATTTTTCCTTGTTGAAAGAGAAATTAGGTGCTCTTGAGTCATTAATACCCAATTTAGATTGGTGATCTAGAGTTGTGAGTTAATATTGTTTCCATTGACTTTAATCTCTTGCTAATTATATTAGTAAGTTGATTAGGACTTTTGGATTGAGATTAACTACTCTTATGTGACTTTCTCTCAAGTGAAGATAATATTATACCTTCTTCTTGTGTTAGAGATGACTAAATAGGATTAGCTCTTGTTAATTGTTGTATGATAATTAATGACTAGGATAGAAAGCCTAGATTCTCAATCCTTGCCATGAATGTCTCTCTTATTTACTTGCTTTCTTTAGTTGTTTCCTTTATATTTGTTGCCATTTAAATTCTTTCCTTTTTATCAACCCAACCCTTGAAACTCATAACCAATAATTGGGCATTCGATTGCAATTCCTAGGGAGAACCACTCGGAACTAATACTCTCGGTTACTTTTATTGGGTTGAACTTGTGACAACCAAAAATTAAACTTTGATTTGAGGATCGATTGTCGGTTTGGGCTATGCTCAACCGGTATAAATCCTCACATCAAGTTTTTGGCGTCGTTGTCGGGGAATTGCAATGTGTGCTTGTTATTGGTTATTGTACATATGTTAATATTGTGAATAGTTTGCTCTTTTGTTGGTTTGCTTGTTTGAGTTAGTAGTCAGATTTTATCTCTTTATTTCTTGTTGCGTTTTGTTTTTGTTTTTCTAATATGAATTCTCATCCTTTTAGCTATGAGTTTGGTTCTAACTATATTGTAGGGAATGGAAGCTACAATGAGGATATGCAATAAGGTTGGGACAATCAAAGGTGGTAGGAGCCTCAAGCATTTGATTAACCTTCATGGCAACAACCTCCACCAATGTACTATGATCAAGAACCATACCATGATGCATACCAATCTAATATGTGTGGTGTGCCTCCTTGTGGTTATCAACCACAACCACCATATGCTTATGAACCCCTTACTCAACATTGTTATCCACTATATTCACAAGCTTCATACCACCATTCACCTCCATATGATCCTAACCCATATCCACATACCAACCACCATATGAACGATACCTAGAACCACCACCATTCCAACACCAATACTCTCAAGAACCACCAATTCCTTATACACCACCTCAAGATTTTTACCAATATGAACCACCTTCCAACTATAATACCTTTCCCTCAAACAATGAACCCTCTCTTCCACCACTACCTTCATTGGACCAATCTCTCCAACCCCTAATGCAAGAACAACAAGAACTTCTAACTCGTTGCCAAAAGCAAGGGGAAGTCGTGGCTAGCTTAGCCAAAGTGATGAGCCAATTGGCATCATTATGCTCAACTATCCAAGACACCCTTATTGTTAAATATGGAGGATCAGTTGAGAGGCACAATAAAAAAGAGAATTTGGAGCTTCAAGGTGGAGAAGAGGAGTTGAAGCAAGAAGTGCAACAAGAGGAGGAAGTAGAGATAATTGGACCAAAGGAAGTGGTTGAAGATTTAGGAAATGTTGAGTGCAAAGAGGAATCTCAAGTTGAAGAGCCTTCTTCCATGGAGTTTGAAAGTGATGTCAAGGAGGATAGTGCACAACCTCCAAGGCACAATATGATCGAAGAATTGGAAGAAGTGGTACAACCAAGAAGTCCTCCCATCTATGATTATTCTGCATCAACATATGATCCTTTTGAGATTGATGAATCCTTCCCCATTGGACTTGGAATTGATGTTGAGGTAGATTTCACTCAACCTCCTATTTATGACTTGAGTGATGGGAAAGAGTTAGAAGAAGTTGGTGAAGTAGAATGTGAACTTGAGGAAGCTTGGCAAGGGGTAGAGCTTGAAGAACCTTGTCAAGTGGTGGAGGCCCTTAGAAGAGGAAGGACGGGAGTGGAATTCGCTTTGTCATGATCATTGGAAACCTCTATACCTAGGCCGCCATCTAGTTCTTCATTTGAGTGGGTAAAACTCATTACTTTTAGCTTTATTATCCCACTTGAATTTGGTTTGCTTGAAACGGATGGCCAACTTAGGGCGCTTTGGGGAATTAAGTGTAAGAGAAGGATGCTCAGTGGTTGGTATTATAAATCTAGGCTCATTATGGTTGGAAGCTCAAAATTTATGAGCATGGATTGGTGTAGTGCTCAAATGGATGGGTCTAGGAGGATAGTTTGGTGCATTAGTGAGAATTAGGCTTTCTTACCACCTGGAGGGAATCACCATGATCAACTTGAAGACAGGAGTGAAAACAAGGTTTGGGATCCCGGATTACAAGAGGTGGACCAACTTTGGGAG
This sequence comes from Arachis hypogaea, assembly GCF_003086295.3. Lineage (NCBI taxonomy): Eukaryota > Viridiplantae > Streptophyta > Magnoliopsida > Fabales > Fabaceae > Arachis > Arachis hypogaea. The sequence goes on along the minus strand of NC_092046.1, from coordinate 76,697,079 downwards.
CTCCAAGATTGTGAAGAACTCCATCAAGGCTTGATGCAAATGGTTTGAAATGTTGGAGCTTATTGGATATTCAAGCATTAGTAGATGTTCAAGGATGGATTCAAGCACAAGCCACCTTGATGAGAGCTCCCCAAAAGTCCAACTTAAGGACAATAAATAAAAGTGCTAGGTGGGAGACACCCCACCATGGTAACATCTTTTCATTTTTCTCTTTTGTACATATTGGTAAAATAAGTTTAATTTCATGTTTTGTTTAGTTAATTGAGTTTATTTAGTAGTCTAGTATGTTAAATAAGGTTTAATGGTGTTTTGGTAGCTGTTTGGAGGTTTGAAATGCTTGGTTTGGCGTAAGAAATTGGAAAATTTTGAAAAACAAAGCACCCAGCCACGCGTATGCGTGATTCCCAAGTTTCCAACCCCTCATGTGTATACCTCGACCACGCGTACGCGTGACCCCCCAAATTTTTCAGATCCTGTACAAAAACCAGAGAGTTGCGCGAGTAGTGTGCTGAAATTGTGTCTCTAGCACAATTCTGGCCCACGCGTACGCATCATCTATCTCTTTGCACTCTCATGCGTGTGAGTCGACGATGCGTACGCATCGTGCCTCACTTCTGCAACTCACGCGTACGCGTGACATGAAGCGTACACGTGATACCTGCCCTGTTTCACCCACCTTCTTTTCTTCTCTTCTTTCCATCTCTTCTTCTCTCTTCTTTTCTTTTCTTTTCCTTCTTCAACCATTATCCAACACTACCAATCACCATCTATCACCAAATCTTTTAGTTAGTTAGTTAGTTATTTAGTTATTTAGTTAGTTTAATTTTTGTCTAATTTTTGTTTTCATGATAAGTGTTGGATTATTGATTTTGTTTGCTGTTTATTGTTGCTTACTATTAACTTAATGCTATTTTAGCATAACTGCTTTTGATATTCATTGTTGGGATTCATTGTTGAGGTTATATTTTGTTACTTGGTTTTGAGTTCTTCATGCTTAATGTTTTTGAACACCAAGTACATGTGACATTGCCTTTAAACACTCTAAATCTTTTGAATTGCATGTTTTGGCCAGCATGTGATTTGATTTCTTTATCTATGATGAGGAAATTGTGTATTATCAATGCATTTTTTGTTAGGTGATGCTTGTTTATGATTGACCCTTATTCACATCACCTATTTCATGCATTGAGATTTTGGAATTGTGAAATTGGATCGTACGCTTACCTAGTGACGTATTTTTTAGCCTTCTAAGCTTTGTGGACCATGCTTGCTATGCGATTGATTTTTGCTTCTATCTTCTTTTTCCTAAGTTCCATAGCACCAATGTCTTCCACCCTTATGTCACTTAGGTGTTGCAAACAAACTTCAATTTGTGTCATTGTTTGATGTGTGAGTTCTATATTTCAATTGGTTCACTAAGTTTACTTGCACATCAATCAATGTCCATTCATTATCCATTTCACAATTGCTTGATCATTTGCTTGAATGCTTTCATGCTTCTTCACTACTTGTTTGGTTGTCTTGACCTACAAGTTTTCTTTAGAGTATCTCAAGCACACTAGAATGAGTGAAGTGTATGATTTCTTTTGTGTAATTGTGACATAGATTTTCATGCTAGTGTGTGTGTTCTAAACCGCGCACAAACTTAGAATTCACACACCTATTTTTCATCAATGTCACACTAATTCACTCACTCCATTCTAGTGATTATTACCTCTTTTCAACAATTTATGCTTCTTTGCTTTTGTATTTTCTCATCTTACCGTGCTATTTTCTATTTTTCATGGGTGAGTCATCATAAGCAAAAACGGAAGCAGGAGAAAGAACATACAGCAGTCGGTTGATCCACCAGCTGAAGGTGGCAATCCGAAAAGTCGTCGTATCCCCTTACTCATCTTTTGAATGCACTGAGGACGGTGCAAACTTTTAAGTGTGGGGAGGACGTCCGACGAATCGGCATTTTTGGGTGACAATTTCTAATCCCAACACTTTTGCATTTCATTCCCAGGTCTTTTAGAATTTTAGTTGCATTTTCTTAGTTTGCATATATATAATAAGTTTAGCCAAAATAATAAAATTTTCCAAGAAATTTATCTATAGGGTACCGGTACCCCAATTGATTTGAGAAAAAACATTTTTTAGAACTTGCTTGAATTATACATTGTGGAACATGTTTTTGAGCTAAGAACACATAAGCATGTGAGGTTTGAGCCTAATTATGTGGTTACATCATATAAGTACTATTTTCTTTCTTGTGTGTATTGTTTTCTTTCTATGATTGTAATCTTTGATTTGTTTGATTCTTTATGTCTATTATTCTATGTATACATGCATTTATATGATTGAGATCTTCATTTCATTGAGCTCGCTTACCCAAATGGCCTTACATTTTATCTTCCATTGTTAGCCAATTTTGAGCCTATGCTAAACCCCTTTTGTTCTTAATTTTAGCACATTACAAGCCTTAAAGCGAAAAATAATAAATGTCCTTAATTTGGATCTTTGATTAGCTTAGGCTAGTGAGAGTGTTTATTATTTAATTGTGGAAAATTGGGAACATTGGGTAGAGATAAAAGTGTATATTTGTATTTTTGTTAAAAATCATGGGAATTGGGTTCATACTCATGAATTAAATGTTAAACCATATGTATTGATACTCTTGTATATATTTTAGTTCGAAAAAAAATAAAAAATGAAAAAAAAGAGAAAAATAAAAGAAAAAAAATAGAAAAATAAAAAGAAAGAAAAAGAAAAGAAATAAAAAGGGGACAAAATGGCCCAAAGTAAAGTTCAATAATAATCAATGCATATGGGTTGTGATAAAAAAGAGAATGCATGAGTATGTGAAAAAGTAAAGAATGTGTAGTTAGGTTTGCATTAGATTTTATAGGTTGTCATAGGTTAGGTAGAAAGTTTAAGTTAATCAAAGATTCAAATTCTAGTACACTTGACCAAATACAATCTTACCTTGACCCTAGCCCCATTACAACTCATGGATAAGTCCTCATGATATTTGTATACATGCATTGAATAATTGTTGATTGTTAAATGAAAAACAAATCTTGGAAAGCATGATTAAGGGAGAATTGAGTGAATCAACCCTATACACTTGAGTGACTAGAGCAGATACACATCCAGTGAGGGTTCGATTGCTCAATTACATGTTTTCTCTATGATCATCTCTTTTCTTGCAAGTTTGAAACTATTTTCAATAACTCAATTCAATTGTGGATTTGACTTGGTTTTTAATACCTTTAGCCCTCATATTTGTATATGCTTTCTTGGGAATTGATTTATTTTGACCAAGTAGTTGCATGCATGTAGATAGATTGCATATAGATAGTTAGTTTGCATTGAATAAATGTTGATACCCTTTGTCTCTTTCTTGAGTTTAGCATGAGGACATGCTTAGTTTAAGTGTGGGGAGGTTTGATAAATCCCAATTTTGTGGTTTATCTTGTGCTTAATTTTGTAATTCTCCATAAATTTGTGCTTAAAAGTGAAAACATGCCTTTTAGGCCTTAAATGTCATAGGTTAGGTAGAAAGTTTAAGTTAATCAAAGATTCAAATTCTAGTACACTTGACCAAATACAATCTTACCTTGACCCTAGCCCCATTACAACTCATGGATAAGTCCTCATGATATTTGTATACATGCATTGAATAATTGTTGATTGTTAAATGAAAAACAAATCTTGGAAAGCATGATTAAGGGAGAATTGAGTGAATCAACCCTATACACTTGAGTGACTAGAGCAGATACACATCCGGTGAGGGTTCGATTGCTCAATTACATGTTTTCTCTATGATCATCTCTTTTCTTGCAAGTTTGAAACTATTTTCAATAACTCAATTCAATTGTGGATTTGACTTGGTTTTTAATACCTTTAGCCCTCATATTTGTATATGCTTTCTTGGGAATTGATTTATTTTGACCAAGTAGTTGCATGCATGTAGATAGATTGCATATAGATAGTTAGTTTGCATTGAATAAATGTTGATACCCTTTGTCTCTTTCTTGAGTTTAGCATGAGGACATACTTAGTTTAAGTGTGGGGAGGTTTGATAAATCCCAATTTTGTGGTTTATCTTGTGCTTAATTTTGTAATTCTCCATAAATTTGTGCTTAAAAGTGAAAACATGCCTTTTAGGCCTTAAATTTGCCAATTTTAATTTACTTTAATTCCATTTGATGCCTTGATATGTTTATTGAGTGAATTCAGATTCATAAGGCAAGTATTGGATGGAAGAAGTGAAGAGAAAAGCATGCAAAGTGGAGAATTCATGAAGAAATGAGCATTTGGAGGAATCAAGGCCACGTGCACGCGTCATTTACGCGTACGCATGAAAATGACATTTGCGAGGCCATGCGCACGCGTCACCCACACGTACGCGTGAGGAGAAAATTTGCCAGCGATGCGCACGCGTCAACCATGCGCACGCGTGACGCTGATCACGTGACCTCATTAAAGTGAATACACTGGGGGCGATTTCTGAGCTTTCCAGGCCCAAATCCAACTCATTTTTGAGGCTATTTGATGCAGAAATCAAGATGGGTCAAGGGGGGAGTAGTTAATTAGTGTAGGAACATGCTTTAGTAGATTCTAGAGAGAGAAGCTCCCTCTTCTATCTAGAATTAGGATAGATTTAGGGTAGATCTCTTCTAGGTTTAGTCTTTAATTCTTGTTTTCATCTACTTTTCTTTATAATTTCTTGTCCTAGTACTCTAGTTCTCCTACTTTCTCTTGCTATTTCCTTTATTTTGCCATTTTTCATGTTTATGAGCACTTTGTTGATTTTAATTTCAATTAATGCAATTTATGTTTGATGTTCTTATGGTTAATTGCTTGTTGATTGTTACATTTCTTGTATTGGGTAGTGGTAGATTTTATTTTTCCTTGCAATGTTACCATGCTTTTATTTTATGCCTTCCAAGTGCTTGAAAAAATGCTTGGTTGGATGTTAGAGTAGCTTTTTGAGCATTCTTTGCTTAGAAAGAGAAATTAGGTGCTCTTGAGTTATTAATACCTAATTTAGATTGGTGATCTAGAGTTGTTAGTTAATATTGTTTCCATTGACTCTAATCTCTTTCTAATTCCATTAGTAAGTTGATTTGGAGTTTTGGATTGAGATTTAGTAGTCTTATTTGACCTTCTCTCAAGTGAAGACAACATTATACCTTCTTCTTTTGTTGGAGATGACTAAATAGGATTAGCTCTTGTTAATTATTGTATGATAATTAATGACTAGGATAGAAAGCCTAGATTCTCAATCCTTGCCATGAATGTCTCTTTTATTTACTTGCTTTCTTTAGTTCTTTCCTTTACATTTGTTGCCATTTAAATTCTTGCCTTTTTATCAACCCAACTCTTGAAACTCATAACCAATAATTGGGCATTCGATTGCAATTCCTAGGGAGAATGACCCAGGACTAATACTCTCGGTTACTTTTATTGGGTTGGACTTGTGACAACCAAAAATTAAACTTTGATTTGAGGATCATTGTCAGTTTGGGCTATGCTCACAACGAAATTATTTTGTTAAATTTGGAACCGGTGTAAATCCTCACATCAACAAGAAACAGTTTAAGTTTGGTGTTCTGATGAGCGGATATTTTATACGCTTTTTGATTTTATTTTCTTAGTGTTTTTAGTATATTTTGTTAAGTTATATTATGTTTTAGTAGGTTTTATTGCAAAATTCACTTTTTGGATGTTACGTTGAGCTTTTGTGTTATTCTTATGATTTTAGATGAATTTTGGATGAATTTGGCAAGTTTTAGCAAAGTCTGATTCATAGTGAAGAAAAGCATAGCAGATGTTGTCAGATTCTGACCTCCGTACATTCAAACAAGCATTTCTAGAGCTACAGAGGTCCAAATGACGCGCTCTCAATAGAATTGGAAAGCTAACTTCTAGAGCTTTCCAAAAATATATAATGGCCATTTAACGCCCAAACTACTCCCTAGTGGGTGTTCAACGCCTTAAGAGGACCAAGGCTGGTGTTGAACGCCCAAACCTGGCGTTCAACGCCACAAGGGGAGCAAAGAAGCAGCATGGACACTCCCTAGTGGACACCCAACGCCCACTCATTCAAGTTAGAAGCCAAGCTCAGCCCAAACACTCACCACGTGGTCTCAGAGGTGGATTTTCGCACCTTTAGCCTAGTTTATTTAATTTTTGTAATTTCTAATTATAATTAAGGTCTCTTTAGGTTTTGTATTAGTATATATAAGAGAAGATCATAATTGGTTAGGATTTTCTCCACCACATTCCAATATCATATATTATTTTCTGTACAGTATGAGCAACTAAAACTCCTAGGTTAAAGTTAGGAGCTATGCTGATTCCTATGGATTAATACAATTACTTTTCTACTACAATCTATGTTTGATTCTATTCTATGATGCATTGTCATTCTTCATCCTTATGAATCTCGATTCTATATGAGTTCTTTACGAGTCCTGAGCCAAATAGTATTGAGCTACAACTTGAGAATGCATCACGGGTTCTAACAAGTTATCTAGGCTAATTGGGGTATGTGACATAAAACCTTGTTAGTTAGGGGTAGTTGAGGTTCCTGTGGCTCTAAGGTCTAGAATCATAAGAGCATCATTCTCTGATCCAGAAGATCCAACCTTGTCTGTGGCGTTTTGAGTAGGATCATCAAGTGATTGAATTGCATGCGCTTCACCCTCTCCCAGATTAATCTAGTCCGTTCGGATGTTTGCTTTGGACCTGAGGAGATTAATGACCATGACCAATGGCTTAATCACTTACAGCCTTGCCATTGAAGGAATCACTCATCATTGGAGTTGTGAGCATGACATGTCAATCCAGAAGAAGAAGCATCTCCGAAGCCTTAACTAATCTATCATTAGTGTCTTTACATCAACTCTTTATCGCTTTTGTTATTGCTTGTTTATGTGCCTACAACAAACAACAACTATCCTTCTATTCGCCTGACTAAGATCTGTAGGATAACCATAGCTCAATCCGGCAATTCTCGTGGGATTCGACCCTCACTCACCTGAGGTATTTGATGAGCGAATATTTTATACACTTTTTGGCATAGTTTTCATGTAGTTTTTAATATGTTTTATTCAGTTTTTGTTAAGTTTTTATAGGTTTTAGTGTTAAATTAATATTTTTGGATTCCACTTTGAGTTGGTGTGTTTTTGTACCATTTCAGGTATTTTCTGGCTGAAATTGAAGAGCTGGAGCAAAAGTCTGATTCAGAGACAGAGAAAGCACTGCAGATGCTGTCCAGATCTGAGCTCCTTGCACTCGGAAGAAATTTTCTGGAGCTATAGAAGCCCAAATGGAGCGTTCTCAATGGCTATGGAAAGCTGACTTCTAGAGCTTTTCAGCATTGTATAATAGTTCATACATTGTTTCGGATTTGAAGGCCCAAAACTAGTGTCCAACGCCAACTTCCTTCCCCTTTTCTAGCGTCCAACGCCCAATGAGCAGAGCCTAATGTCCAAACGCCCAGAGAAGACCCCTGGTACACGAAATTGTGATGTCCTGTTCTTTGTACTTGTGTGAGATTAACAATATATAATTGTATTGAATCCTCATTGTGGCTCTATGTGTGGACACAACTCCGTACAACTAACCAGCAAGTGCACTGGGTCGTCCAAGTAATACCTTACGTGAGTAAGGGTCGAATCCCACGGAGATTGTTGGTATGAAGCAAGCTATGGTCACCTTGCAAATCTCAGTCAGGCGGATTTAAACATGATACTTTATTAGATTAAAATAAATAATAAAAGGGATAGAGATACTTATGTAGATTCATTGGCAGGAATTTCAGATAAGCGAATGGAGATGCTTTTCGTTCCTCTGAACCTCTGCTTTCCTGCTATCTTCATCCAATCAGTCTTACTCCTTTCCATGGCTGGCTTTGTGTGATACATCACCACTGTCAATGGCTACTTTCGGTCATCTCACGGGAAAATGATCCAATGCCCTGTCACGGCACGGCTAATCGTCTGGAGGCATCACCCTTGTCAATGGCTTCATCTTATCCTCTCAGTGAATAATCTGCTCACGCACCCTGTCACGGCACGGCTATTCATCTGTCGGTTCTCGATCATGCTGGAATAGGATTTACTATCCTTTTGCGTCTGTCACTAACGCCCTGCAATCGCGAGTTAGGAGCTCGTCACAGTCATTCAATCATTGAATCCTACTCGGAATACCACAGACAAGGTTTAGACTTTCCGGATTCTCTTGAATGCCGCCATCATTCTAGCTTACGCCACGAAGATTCTGGTTAGGAGATCTAAGAGATACTCATTCTAGCTTAATTCATGTAGAACGGAAGTGTTTGTCAGGCACGCGTTCATAAGGGAAAAGGATGATGAGCGTCACACATAATCATCACCTTCATCACGTTCTTGGGTGCGAATGGATATCTTAGAAGCGAAATAAGAAGAATTGAATAGAAAACAGTAGAAGTACTTTCATTAATCTTTGAGGAACAGCAGAGCTCCACACCTTAATCTATGGAGTGTAGAAACTCTACCGTATGAAAATACATAAGTGAAGGTCCAGGCATGGCCGAGATGGCCAGCCCCCTAAACGAGATCAATAGTCTCCTAAGATGAATAATGAAATAAAACTGAGACCAAAGATGCCTAATACAATAGTAAGAGGTCCTATTTATAATAAACTAGCTACTAGGGTTTACATGAGTAAGTATTTGATGTATAAATCCACTTCCGGGGCCCACTTGGTGTGTGTTTGGGCTGAGCTTAAGTGTTGCACGTGCAGAGGCCATTTGTGGAGTTGAACGCCAGTTTTTGTGCCAGTTTGGGCGTTCAACTCTGGTTTTGGCTCCTTTTCTGGCGCTGGACGCTAGATTTGGGCAGAAGGCTGGCATTGAACGCCAGTTTACGTCGTCAATTCTTGGCCAAAGTATGGACTATTATATATTGCTGGAAAGCCCTGGATATCTACTTTCCAACGCAATTGGAAGCGCGCCATTTCGAGTTCTGTAGCTCCAGAAAATCCACTTTGAGTGCAGGGAGGTCAGAATCCAACAGTATCAGCAGTCCTTTTTCAACCTCTGAATCTGATTTCTGCTCAAGTCCCTCAATTTCAGCCAGAAAATACCTGAAATCACAGAAAAACACACAAACTCATAGTAAAGTCCAGAAATGTGAATTTAACATAAAAACTAATGAAAACATCCCTAAAAGTAACTAGATCCTACTAAAAACATACTAAAAACAATGTCAAAAAGCGTATAAATTATCCGCTCATCAACCCCCTGGCTGGCGTTCCATGCCCAAGAGACCTCATAGTACGTGGATCTCATCAAAGCTCAGCCCAAACACTCACCAAGTAGGTCCCAAAAGTGGATTTTAGCACCAAAAAGACTTTTTTACCCTTGCTAGTCATTAGTTTAGTATTTAAGGGATTTAATTCATGTTATTCAGACACTTTTTGACAACTTTTGTATCACTTTTACCATCATACATGTTTTACCATCAACATGAGTTTCTAAACCTCCTAGGTTGAGGGGAGGAGCCCTGCTGAGTCCTATGAATTAATAAAAGTATTGTTTCTCTTCGATCCGTGTTTGATTAATTCTAAGATGTATATTCGTTCTTCATCAATATGAATGCGTTGAACTGGCATAAGGTTATCAGATTCTACATGGGTTCAGAGTGCGTCTTTCATCAGACAATGATGAACCACCAGCTTGAATATACGTCTCTCAGACGGCTAATCCACGATTTTGTTGGGGACTTCTCGAGACATCAGTTCAGCCAATTTCTGGGGAGATTAGGGTCTCTGTGGTAGAGACTAGAACCCAAGGTGTAGCATTCTCTGATCCGGAAGATCTGACCTTGTCTGTGGCATTTTGAGTAGGATCATTAAGGAGAATGAACTATACGAGCTTCACCCTCAATCAGAATAGATCCGCACTAAACCTGGGGTTCAAATCTGGAGGAGTATTGGCAGCTGCTCAAACCAATGTCAATCACATACATCCTGCCATTGAAGAAATCAAACACAAGCAAAGTAAACAGTACTACCAGAATTAATTCAGAAAGACTAAGCAACTCCAAACCTTTACCTCATTCTTCTACCTCTTTTCACAGTTTACACGACTTCTGAGATATAATTACCCTGTTTATGTATTCCCTTTAATTTTATGCAAATTAAAAATAACATACCAACATCTTCAACTCTTTCATCTGCCTGACTAAGACCTGCATGAAAACCATAGATTGCTTCAAACCACAATCCTTGTGGGATCGACCCTGACTCGCTCAGGTATTACGTGAACGACCCAATGCACTTGCTGGTACTGCTGTACGAGGTGTGGGGATTTGTATGCACCAAGTTTTTGGTGCCGTTGTCGGGGATTGTTGAGTTTGGACAAATTGAAGGATTGTCTTGTTCCCTGGATCAGGTAATTTTTATTTTTTATTTGAGTCTTTTTTTTTTTGTTTTCTTTTTCTCTAATTTTCGAAACAAAAATTAAAAACCTTTTCAAAAATATTTTTCTTTTCTTTGTTCAATTTTTGTTCTTGGTATTGAGTCTTACATGTTCTTGTTTTCTCTTTTTCAATTCCAAAAAATTTTAAAACTTCTTCCTAAACCTTTTTCAAGAAATATTTGTCTTTTCTTTGTTTGAGTCTTTGTTTGTGTTCTTGGTTCGAGTCTTTGAGTTTTTATTTTTATCTTCTTCTTCTTCTTCTTCAAATTTTCGAAAAAAATTAAAAAGTTTTTCAAAAAAATATTTTTATTTTCTTTGCTAAATTGGTTAGTGCCTTGTGCTTATGTTCTTGGTAATTGTTGTTCCTTTGAGTCTTTCTTTCTAAAAATTTTTCAAAAATAATTTTTCTTTGGTTAAATCTTGTGTCAAATTTTTAAGTTTGGTGTCTTCTTGTTATTTTTCTTTTATTTTTCGAATTTTTTTTGGTTTTTTAAAAATTTTAAGTTTGGTGTTCTTTTTGTGTTCTTGTGTTTTTTGAAGTCTTTGAATTTTGTTCTTTGTGTTCTGGTGAGTCTTCAAAGTGTTCTTGAGTCTTTTTTATGTTTTGATCTTAAAATTTTTAAGTTTGGTGTCCTTTTGTACTTCCCTCCAAAATTTTTGAAAATCAAGGGTGCTAGATCTAAAAATTTTAAGTTTTGTGTCTTTTACTTGTTTTTCTCTTTCATTATTAAATTCAAAAATAAAAAATATCTTTTTTTTATCTTAACCATATTTTCGAAATTTTTAAGTTAAAAATTCAGATTTCTAATTTTAAATTTTTATCTTATCTTATCTTAGTTTTTAATTTTCAAAAATCATATCTTTTTCAAAGTTCTTATCGTATCTTATTTCAAATTTAAAGTTTCAAATTTCAAAATTCAAAAATTTAAAATTAAAATTTCATAAATTCAATTTCAAAATCTAAAATTTAAATTTAAATTTAAATTTAAATTTTTAAAATTAAATCTTTTCAAATTTTGAATTTCAATTTTCAAATTCAAATTTCAAAATTCAAATTTTAATTTTTTTTCAAATTACAAATCTTAAATTCAAATCTCTTTTAAATTAATTGCATACCTTCTCTCTATTCTTTTTCAAAACTCCCTAACCAACTGCTTCTCTCTAATTTTTGAAAATCCTCTTCTTCTTCTCTCTCTTCTATTTTCAAAATTTAATAATTAAATTTTAAATTCCTTTTAATTAATTAATTTTAATTTCGGTCTAAATAAATAAATAAAATAAAAATAAAAATATTTTAATCCTTATTCATCTCCCCTATCCCTATTTCTTCTTCCTTTCCTTCTATCTTTCTTCATTATGAATGCAAGTGGGAATGAAGAGTTCAGGAGAACTCTAGGATCTTATACAAATCCCTCTGCTGACTTCTATGAAAAAAGTATTAGCATACCTCACATCAGAGCTAGTAGCTTTGAAGTGAACCCTCAACTCATTACTCTAGTACAGCAGAACTGCCAGTATTTTGGGCTTCCTCAGGAAGAACCTACAGAATTCTTGGCAGACTTCTTAAAGATTGCTGACACAGTACACAGTGAGAGAGTAGACCAAGATGTCTACAGATTACTGTTTTTTTCTTTTGCTGTAAAGGACCATGCAAAAAGGTGGTTGGATAACCATCCTAAAGCCAGTTTAAAAACTTGGAAACAGTTAGTAGACAAGTTTTTAAACCAATAGTTTCCCCCAAGAAAGATGACCCAGCTGAGGGTGGACATCCAAGGCTTCAGACAAGGAGATAATGAATCTCTTTATGATGCCTGGGAAAGGTATAGAAGGATGTAAAGAAAATGTCCCACTGAAATATTTTCAGAATGGGTAGAATTAGACATCTTTTACTATGAACTTTCAGACATGGTTAGAATGTCTTTAGACCACTCTGTTGATGGCTCTATACACATGAGAAAGACCATAGGAGAAGCTCAAGAGCTTATTGAGATAGTTGCCACTAATCAGCATCTGTACTCATCTCCTGAGCCTTCTATAAAAGGAGAGGTTAATGCAGTAGTTACTAAACATAACCCTCTAGAACAAGATGGCCCATTGACTCAGCAACTGGAAGCCCTTGCCCAGTAATTGCTGGAACTGCAAGAGGCTCTGCGAGAAACTCAGGCTTCTAACAGGAATGTAGAAGCCCAGTTGAGTCAAACAAGGCAGCAATTATCTAATCAGATAACAGATGAATGCCAGGCTATTCAACTGAGGAGTGGAAAAATCTTAAACACCCAACGTTAGTACAATAAGAAAGAGAAGCCCATAAATGATAACCAGGTCTCTACACATGATGACTCTAGGCGTTTAAATGGCTAGAGAGGTATCCCTCTTGGCGTTGAATGCCAGGAAAAGGCAGAGACTGGGCGTTTGATAAACCACTATTTTATGGTTTATCTTGTGCTAAATTGAGTCATTTTTATTAGTTCTTTGCACACTTATTCATACAAATTGCATGGTTTTACAAATCCTTCCCAATTTTGTTCTATGATTGAAAACTTGCTTCTTAAGCCTTTAAATTGTCAATTTTTAATGTCCTTTTATACCATTCGATGCCGTGATCTGTGTGTTAAGTGTTTTCAGGCTATATAGGGCATGAAGGGCTTAGAGGATGGAGAGAAAGCTTGCAAAAATGGAAGGAACACAAGAAACTAAGGAGCTGACCAGCGAGGATCGATGCACACGCATGGCTCACGCGGTGCGTGACTTGGAGCATTTCACATCGACGCGTACGCGTGATTGTCGCGTACGCGTGACACGTGCAGAAGACCATCGACGCGTACGCGTGACTGACGCGTACGCGTGACGTGCGTAACATGCTACGACTACAGAAGACGCTGGGGGAAATTTTGGGCTAGTTTTTGACCCAGTTTTCGACCCAGAAACACAGACTAGAGCCAGGGGACAAGGAGAGACTCAAGACACATTCACATTCACTTAGTTTTAGTTTTAGTTTTGAATCTTAGAGAGAAAACACTACTTCCTCTAGGGTTCTTCACATTCTTAGATTTTTAGTTTTATACTTTTGGATTGGATCTTGAGAGAGTTAGTACCTTCGATTGAAATCTCTATTACTACAATTTGCTTTCTTATTTCATTACTCTTTTGCTTTCCATTCAGTTTGTTCAGAGTTACAAATGGATATCTTCGATTTTGGGAATTATTAATGCAAGAGTTATTTTTCTATTTAATTTCATTATTTGTTTGATTATCATCTCCCCTTAATTTATTAGCTCAAAAAATTGCTTTTATTAAATTAATTTTAATTACCATGTATGCTTTCTACTCCCTTTACATGTTTGCGAAAATGGCATCCATGTCAATGGAGTAGACTCCCAACTTGACTTTGGAGTTGATTAATAGGAGACTCTTGAGTTGGAATACTCAAGTGTTAATTTGTAATTGGAAGTTGTTGGCTGACTCTCTAGTCACTAACTCTAATCCTTCCCTAGGAAGGGATTAGGACTTGTGAATCAGAGTTGGTTAGTTACTTGACTTTCCTTTATTAGGTAAAGGATAACTAAGTAGAAGCAACAACCTCTTACTATTATACTTGGGAAAATTCAACAAGGATAGAAATTTCAATTAATCTTTTCCTAGTCAAGGCTTTTCATTTTAAATATATAAAACCTCTTGTTAATTTTTATTGCTTTAATTGATAACCATTTTATTTTTCTAATTCCCAACTCTAAAAATTTCTCGGAAAATTTCCGACCAATAAATTGCACTCTTTTGTCAACTCTTTGGGAAATGACCTGGGAATTCTACTCCCAGTATTTTATTCTTAAATTGTGACATATTCTAAATTGACAGTGAGAATTTGTCGGTTAAGACTGTACTCACAACGCAATTTTTATTAATATTTCTTAACCGGCATTTTTCCTCCCGTCAGCATTCAAACTCCCAGAGAGGTATCCCTCTTGGTGTTGAATGCTAGGAAAGGACAGAGACTGGGCGTTCAAATGCCCAGGGGGGCAGCAGCATAGGCGTTGAATGCCCATGCAAAGGAGGTCAGTCATAGACTGATAACAACCCTCCTAAGCAAGCTGGTAATCCCCCTTCCAACTCACATGGAATTCGGCCTTTATCAACCAAGGTTGATGTATATAAGGCTAAGATGCCATTTCCTCAGAAACTTTGTCAAGAGGAAAAGGGTAAATAGTTTGCCCACTTTGCAGAGTATCTTAGAACATTAGAGATCAAGATCCCTTTTGCAAAAGCTCTTGAATAGATACCTTCTTATGCAAAGTTCATGAATGATATTCTAAGTCATAAGAAGGATTGGAGAGAGACACAAACAGTCCTCCTCATTGAGGAGTGTAGTGCAATCATTCAGAACAGCTTACCAGAGAAACTTAAGGATCTTGGAAGCTTTATGATACCATGCACTCTAGGTGATGCTTGTACAAGGACAGCTCTATGTGACCTTGGGGCAAGTATCAACCTAATACCTGCTTCTTTAATAAAGAAGCTTTGTTTGACTAATGAAGTCAAACCAACCCGCATATATCTTCAACTTGCTGATGGGTCTATTAAGATACCATCAGGAGTAATTGAAGACATGATTGTCAGGGTTGGACCCTTTGCCTTCTCCATTGACTTTGTGGTGTTGGACATGGACGGGTACAAGAGTGCGTCCCTTATCCTAGGAAGACACTTCTTAGTTACAGGACAGACCGTCATTGATGTTGAAAAAGGGGAAGTAACCTTGAGAGTCAATGAAGAAAAGTTCGTACTAAATGCTATAAAGGCTATGCAGCATCCAGACATTCCTGAGGAATGCATGAGCATTGACCTCATTGATTCCCTGGTGGAAGTGGTCAACATGGCCGAAAGCCTTAAGGAAGGGTTAGATGATATCCTTGGTGATACTCAGCCTGATTCAGGGGGACCTCTGGAAACCTCTGAGGAAAAGGAGAAGCCTCCAAAGATTGAGCTTAAGCCACTATCATCCTCCCTGAAATATGCATTTCTGAGAGATGGAGATACCTTTCCTGTGATCATAAGCTCTACCCTAGAGCCACAGGAAGAAGAAGCACTAATCAAAGTGCTCAAAACACATAGGACCGCCCTTGGATGGACTATAAGTGACCTTAAGGGCATTAGCCCAGCCCGATGCATGCATAAAATCCTACTGGAGAATAATGCCAAACCAGTGGTACAACCACAGAGGCGATTGAATCCAGCTATGAAAGAAGTAGTGCAGAAGGAAGTCACTAAGCTCTATGAGGCTAGGATTATTTATCCCATTCTGATAGCCCCTGGGTGAGCCCTGTCTAAGTTGTCCCTAAGAAGGGAGGGATCACAATGGTTCATAATAAAAAGAATGAGCTGATCCCAAAAAGGACAGTTACAGGGTAGCGTATGTGCATTGACTACAGAAGGCTCAATGACGCCACCAGAAATGATCACTTTCCTTTACCCTTCATTGACCAAATGCTAGAAAGACTAGCAGGTCATGCTTTTTATTATTCCTGGATGGATATTCTAGGTACAATCAAATAGCAGTGGATCCATAGGATCAAGAGAAAACAGCATTCACATGTCCATCTGGCGTGTTCGACTAAAGACGAATGCCATTTGGCCTGTGCAATATGCCTGCAACCTTTTAGAGATGCATGTTATCCATCTTCTCTAATATTGTGGAGAAATTCCTTGAAGTATTCATGGATGAATTCTCTGTTTATGGAGACTCATTTGACTCCTGTCTTGATCATCTGACCCTGGTCCTAAAAAGATGCCAAGAAACAAACCTAGTTCTGAACTAGGAGAAACGCCACTTCATGGTAACTGAAGGCATTGTTCTTGGACATCAGATCTTAAATAAAGGTATAGAAGTAGATAAAGCTAAGGTGGAAGTAATAGAATACTTGCTTCCACCTACTAATGTCAAGGCAATCAGAAGTTTCCTAGGACATGCAGGATTCTACAGGCAGTTCATAAAAGATTTTTCTAAAATCGCCAAACCCATGTGTAATCTCTTGGCCACTGATATTCCATTCGTCTTTGAGCAAGAGTGCATGCATGCATTTGAAACTCTGAAAGCCAAGCTTGTCACTGCTCCTATCATCTCTGCACCCAATTAGGACTTTTTATTTGAGCTAATGTGTGATGCAAGTGATCATGCAATTGGCGCAGTCCTAGGGCAGAGACATGACAAGCTTCTGTATGTCATTTATTATGCTAGTCGCGTATTAAATGATACGCAGAAAAACTATACTACTACAGAAAAGGAGCTACTTGCAGTGGTTTATGCCATTGACAAGTTCAGATCCTACCTAGTGGGATCTAAGATCACTATTTATATTGACCATGCTTCTCTAAAATATCTACTCACTAAGCAGAATTCTAAACCCAGACTTATAAGATGGGTATTACTCCTGCAAGAGTTTGATATAGAAATTAGAGACAGAAAAGGGACAGAAAATTAGGTAGCTGATCACTTGTCACGGATTGAGCCAGTAGTAGGGACTTTTTCTCCCCCCATTGACATATCCGAATTCTTTCCAAATGAGCAACTCTATGCCATCCGGACAGTACCTTGGTGATAAACCTCGTTTCTAGGGTTTATCTTGTATGAATTTTGAGGGTTTTATCAATGTTCTTTCACACTTATTCATAGAAAAAGCATGGCTTTGTGTTTCCTTCCTGATTTTGCTTCAAGGATGAAAACATGCTTCTTTTACACTAAATGTGCTATATTTGAATTCTCTCTTATTATCATTCGATGCCGTGATCTGTTTGTTAAGTGATTTCAGAAGTTACAGGGTAAGGATGGCTTAGAAGAGAGAAAGGAAGCATGCATGAATGGAAGGAGCATGGAAAATGAAGCTTTGGAGCTTGAGCAGCAACGCGCACGCGTTCCTTGCGCGTACGCGTGGATGCGCGCCACCAGGACCGGCGCGAAGGAGCCAAAGCTAGAAGCCGGCGCATTCACATGGCTTAGCCAGAACCTCGTGGACACGCACGCGTGCTTGGCGCTTGCGCGTGGATCATGAAAACCCTAGGGATGCGCACGCGTGCTGTACGCGTACGCGTCGGTGGCCACAAGTGATTTTTAAGTGAAAACGTGCCCAGCGAATTCACAAAGGTTGTGGGGCTCAATTGGAACTGATTCTGGCGCCAAAACCCATAAGAAAACCAAGGGATGAGGGGATTATCATCAATTGACTCATTTTTTTAGATAATTTTTCCTAGTTAGTTTTGGAACTAACATTTTGTTGAGAGAGAAACTCTAGCTTCTCTCTAGGGTTTAGCTTCTCAAATTGGAATTCTCTTATAACCATTGGTGAGATCTATTGTCATTTCAATTCTACCTTGCTTCAAGTTGTAGATCTAGATTCTCCTACTCTCAATTTAGTTCTTGTTGTTCAAGTTACTTGTGGATCTTAGCTTTTGGATGTTGTTACTTCTATTTCCATTAATACATTGAGGTAATTTCATGTTCTTAGTTTTCAATTGTTTGATTGTTGTTAATCTCTTGTAGTGGATACCTTTGATTTCAATTTTATTCTCAATTTTACAATGTCTCTCATCATTGCCTTCCAAGTGTTTGAGAAAATGCTAACTTTAACTATGGAGTAGACTTTTCATCCTTGGCTTAGGAGTTGAGGTATTGGAGACACTTGAATTATTAATATCCTTTGTTGATTATCAATTGGAGATTGCTAATTGATTTGCATGTCACTAAAGCTAGACTTCCCTAGGGTTAGACTAGAACTTGTGAACTCAAATCCATTACTTTCACTTGACTTTCCTTAATATTAGAGGTTAACTAAGTGAAGTACTAACTAATTATGGTCACAATTGATAAAGATTATGATGATAGGAAGTCCAATCCTCACTCCTAGCCAAGGCTTTTATATATCTTGATTCTCATTCACACTATTAGCTCGCTTCTTTATTGCATTAAAGTCCAAAACACCAATACAACCTCTAACCAATAATATGCATCTTGGAGCACTCCTAGGAAAAACGATTCGGGACTAACACTCTCGGTTATTGAATTTAGATTGTGGTGACACAATTAGTTTGATGAGGGATTGCGTGTCGGTTTAGACTATACTACGATTGGATTTATTGATAAATTCTATACCGTCATAAAATCACTCATCAAAATGGCGCCATTGCCGGGGAGTTGCACACGAGTGCCATGTTGTTGGTTAGTGTAGATATGTGGATATGTACATACTTGCCTTTTGTTTGATTGTTTGTGTTAGTTAGGGTTATCCTTTGTTTAGTTCACTTTATTGTCATGAGCTCACTATCTCTTTCCTTGGATGACGCGTTCTTTACCCAATCCGAGCTTAGCTAGATTTGATCCAGAAATAGAAAGAACTTTGCTTCACCTTAGACAAGCTCGGAGAAGGTTAGCCTTTGGAGGTAGTGAAAAGGTTTTTGCCAATTCACCCACCATATCCGAAGTTGATTCCGAATCGTCATTTGAAGAAGGCACTGTTTACTCTTCCATAGATACCACTAATAACTCTTCCATTGATCTAGGTACGGACACTATGGCCACTCCAAGGTGAGTCACTCTCAAGGAAGCTGGTGCTCTAGATTTTGTTCTTCAACCGACTCACATTCGTCATCCGGACTTGAATGCTAATTTTGAGCTTAAAACCGCTTTAATCAATCTTCTTCCCAAGTATCAAGGACTTCCCGCTCAAGATCCGATTAGACACTTTAAGGATTTCCAAGGTGTATGCTCTACTACTAGGCAGGAAGGCTATAGTGAAGTTGCGGTTTGGTTGTATGCTTTTCCTTTCTCTCTTGAAGGAAGAGCTAAGGAGTGGTTCTACTCTTTGCCAAGTGAGATTGTTGGTGATTAGGACTTGCTTAGAAGAGAATTCTTAGACAAATTCTTTCCTGCGGTGGTGACCGATAAGTTGCGGAAAGAAATTTCATGCATTGTCCAAGGTGAATTGGAAACTTTATATGAATATTGGGAGCGGTTTCGAAAGCTTCTTGACTCATGTCCCAACCATATGATTGACACTCTAGTGTTGCTTAGCTATTTTTGCCAAGGAATGAAGCCACAAGACAAGATCCTCCTAGATGCTTTAAGCAATGGTTCTCTGACAAAATATAGGACGGCGGAGGAGGCATGGCAATTGATCACCGATTTGGCTGAATCTACCTTGCATGCTAGACAAAGGAGCAATCACCCTAGAACCGTTAATGAAGTTTCTTCTAGTGGTGAGACCGCCACCCTTACCAAAACCTTGTGCGAGATGACAAGCATTCTAAAGCAACTCCAAATAAATCAACAACAACTCCCACCACCTCCTCAACACCAACAAAGTCAACAATTGGTCCCCCAAAGAATATGCGGTATTTGTTCTTGCTACTCCCACTACACGGATGAATGTCCGAGTCTCCAAGAAGATAACACCTTGGTGGCTACCCATAATTTCTATGACCGCCCTTTCTATGACCGCCCTAGTCAAGGATACCATTCACAAGGCGACAATTTCAACCAAGGGTACCCCCAACAAGGAGGCAATTACAATCAAGGGAGTAACAACTTTAATCAAGGTTGGAGAGATAATCCCAACCAAGGTCGGCGGGACAATTATCAACAAGGAGGTAGGGACAATGGAGGAAACTAAAGATGGAACACCAACAATTCACAAAACTGATACTCACAAAACCCTCCATATCAATAACCAAAGCAAGGAAGAAACTACCAAACCTATCAACTGCCTCATCATCGGCAACCACCTCAACCCAACCAATCACAAGCTCCTCAAATCACCTATTCTTCTCCTTCCTCCAATCAAGATGAGACACTCTGGTCCATACTCCAAGGGAAAAAAGAAATCCAAAACACACTTACCTCTAGCCTTACTGGCCTTACTTCTACCCTCAAAGCCCTCATTGCTCGCATGGAACCACCTTCTACCTCCACTCCTCAAGCTTCAGGTTCTAGTGCCATACCCTCTCAACCTCTACCCAACCCCAAGGGTGGCATCAATGCCATCACCTTGAGGTCCTGAACTCAATTGAAAGAGAGGAGTTCAAAGACACCTAACCCAATGATAGTCACTCAAGATGAGGATGTGATTAAGATAGAAGAAATTGAAGAGGAGGATGAAGCACATGGGGTAGTTGAAGATGAAGTCCCTCAACTAAGGAGTGAAGTCTCTAGAGATGAGCAAGTCTTGGAGGAAGTTACTCAACCAATTCTATTTCCTACATTGGCAAGAAAGACTAAGAAGCGTGTAGAACTCGACCCCAAAATGGTGGAGATGTTCAAGAAAATTGAGGTAACTATCCCTCTCTTTGATGCTATCCATCAAGTGCCTAAATATGCAAAGTTTCTTAAAGATCTATGTATGAAAAAAGATAGAATTCATGAGTTAGAAACTATTCCATTGGGGAGTTCTATTTCGGCTTTGATAGGGGCAATACCAGAAAAGTGTGGTGATCCGGGCCCTTGCTTAGTCTCTTGTACCATAGATGGAGTTCAATTCATTGATTGTATGTGCAATCTTGGTGCATGCGCTAGCATTATTCCTCTCTCCGTTTATCATATATTGAAGCTCCACCGTTGAAGCGGTCGGCGGCTAGGTTTGTCTTGGCGGATAAGAGCATAATAACCGTGACGGGTATTACGGAAGATGTGTTGGTAAACATAAAAGGGTTTGGTATTTCCGATTGATTTTCATATCCTTGAGATGCCACCTAGTGAATCCGAAAAGACGTCATCTATCCTACTTGGAAGACCATTCTTGAGGACCTCTAGGTTCAAATTGGATGTCTATTCAGGAACTTATTCTTTTGAAATCGATGGAAGAGTTGTTAGGTTTAGTCTTGATGAAGCCATGAGAACACCCACCAGAGAATCATTCCATATTCCGGTGTGACCTAATTGATAATGTTGTGGCCGAAGTGCATTGTGCAAATATTGATGAGAAAGATTGAAGAATCAAGTGTGGGGAGCCCCCACGAATGTGAAGAGAACACCGTACCCCCTCCAGATTCACCGGAAGTTCAAATGCCAAGTCAAGAGCAACATGTAGACTTGAAACCACTACCGCCCCACCTAAAATATGCCTATCTTGATGAAGCTCACAAGTTCTCGGTAATTGTTGCAAGGGAACTCACTCCTCCACAAGAAGAGAAGTTGCTTAATGTTTTGAGGAGGAACAAAAGAGCTATAGGATGGAGCTTGGCGGACCTAGTGGGCATAAGCCCCCAAGTGTGTTAGCACCAAATCTTCTTAGAAGAAGGAGCTAGACCCGTTCTACAACCTCAAAGGCATTTGAATCCTACCATTCTAGAGGTTGTAAAGAAGGAAGTTACCCAGTTATTAGAGGCGGACATCATTTACCCCATTTCGGATAGTGAATGGGTAAGTCCCATCCAAGTTGTTCCAAAGAAGTCCAGGGTGACCACAATCAAGAATGAGAGCGGGGAGCTTATAGCTACGAGGGTGCAAAACTCATGGAGGGTATGTATTGACTACCAGCGTTTGAACACGGCCACTAGGAAGGATCACTTTCCGCTACCATTTATCGATCAAATGCTTCATCGATTGTCTGGTAAATCTCATTACTATTTTTTAGATGACTCTTCGGGGTATTTTCAAATCCACATTGCTTTAGAGGATCAAGAAAAAACAATATTTACGTGCCCATTTGGAACTTATGCCTACAAGGGTATGCCATTTGGCTTATGCAACGCACCGGCAATTTTCCAAAGGTGTATGATGAGCATATTTGTGGATCTTCTAGAGCATTGCATGGAGGTGTTCATGGACGATTTTAACGTCTATGGGGACTCTTTTGATCTTTGCTTGGACAACCTTGCAAAAGTGTTGGAGAGGTGTACTAAATCAAATCTTATCTTAAAGTTTGAGAAGTGTCATTTTATGGTTAGACAAAGGATTATTTTAGGACACGTTGTCTCTAACGATGGTATTTCTGTGGATCCGGCAAAGATCAATGTTATATCTAGTTTGCCTTATCCCTCCTCCGAGAGGGAAGTCTGTGCGTTCCTTGGACATGCAAGTTTTTACCAGTGATTCATTAAGGACTTTATTAAGGTAGCACTACCTCTATCTCGACGGTTGCAAAAGGATGTTGAATTTGATCTGAGCAAAGAATGCATGGAGGCGTTTGACAAGCTCAAAGTTGCATTGACCCAAGCACCCATAGTAAGAGAGACCCGACTGGAGTCGGCCATTTGAAATAATGTGTGATGCTTCAAATTATGCCATGGGAGCCGTGCTAGCACAGCGTGAGGGTAAGAATCCTTATGTCATTGTGATGAACGGATAATTTATACGCTTTTTTGCATTGTTTTTACATAGTTTTTAGTATAATTTAGTTAATTTTTAGTATATTTTTATTAGTTTTTAAATAAAAATCAGATTTCTGGACTTTACTATGAGTTTGTGTGTTTTTCTGTGAGTTCAGGTATTTTCTGGCTGAAATTGATGGACTTGAGCAAAAATTTGATTCAGAGGCTGAAAAAGGACTGCAGATGCTGTTGAATTCTGACCTCCCTTCACTCAAAGTGGATTTTCTGGAGCTACAGAAATCCAATTGGTGTGCTCTTAATTGTGTTGGAAAGTAGACATCTAGGGCTTTCCAGAAATATATAATAGTCCATACTTTTCACGAGTTTTAACGACGCAAACTGGCGTTCAAACGCCAACTCCCTGCCCTATTCTGGAGTTAAACGCCATAAACAGGTTGCAAATCAGAGTTAAACGCCAGAAACAGGCTACAACCTAGCGTTTAACTCCAAAAAGAGTCTCTACACATGAAAGCTCAATGCTCAGCCCAAGCACACACTAAGTGGGCCCGAAAGTGGATTTCTACATCATTTACTTATCTTATGTAACCCTAGCTACTAGTTTAGTATAAAAACTACTTTTAGTGATTTATTTCACATCTCTGGTTAGTCTTTGACTAATTTTATGTCTTGAGATCACGTTTAGGGGGCTGGCCATTCGGCCATGCCTCGACCTTCATCACTTATGTATTATCAACAGTAGAGTTTCTACACACCATAGATTAAGGTGTGGAGCTCTACTGTTCCTCATGAATTAATACAAAGTACTATTGTTTTCTTATTCAATTCAAGCTTATTCCTATTCTAAGATATTTGCTTGCACATTAACATGATGAATGTGATGATCCGTGACACTCATCACCATTCTCAACTTATGAACGCGTGCCTGACAACCACTTCCGTTCTATCTTGGATTGAGCGTTTATCTCTTAGCGTCCATTCTGAAAGATCGGAGTCTTCGTGGTATAAGCTAGAATTATTGGTGGCCATTCTTGAGATCTGGAAAGTCTAAACCATGTCTGTGGTATTCCGAGTAGGATCTGGGATGGGATGACTGTGACGACCTTCAAACTCGCGAGTGT
This sequence comes from Arachis hypogaea, assembly GCF_003086295.3. NCBI lineage: Eukaryota > Viridiplantae > Streptophyta > Magnoliopsida > Fabales > Fabaceae > Arachis > Arachis hypogaea. Next base: position 76,673,196 of record NC_092046.1, on the reverse strand, counting down.
TGGGCGTGTGACAGACGCAAAAGGATCAATGGATCCTATTCCAACATGATCGAGAACCGACAGATGATTAGTCGTGCGGTGACAGCGCATTTGGACCATTTTCACTGAGAGGACCGGAAGTAGCCATTGACAACGGTGATGCCTAACATACAGCTTGCCATGGAAAGGAGTATGAATGATTGGATGAAAGCAGTAGGAAAGCAGGGGTTCAGAAGGAACAAAAGCATCTCCATACGCTTATCTGAAATTCTCACCAATGAATTGCATAAGTATCTCTATCCTATTTTTATATTTTATATCATAATTATCAAAATCCCATAACCATTTGAATCTGCCTGACTGAGATTTACAAGGTGACCATAGCTTGCTTCAAGCCAACAATCTCCGTGGGATCGACCCTTACTCACGTAAGGTTTATTACTTGGACGACCCAGTGCACTTGCTGGTTAGTTGTATCGGATTTGTGAAAAAGAATTTGAGATTATAAACGTGCGTACCAAGTTTTTGGCGCCGTTGGTAGAGATCACAATTTCGTGCACCAAGTTTTTGTTGCCGTTGCCGGGGATTGTTCGAGTTTGGACAACTGACGGTTCATCTTGTTGCTCAGATCAGGTAATTTTATTTTATTTTAAGCTTTTTATTTTCAAAAAAATTTTCAAAATAAATAAATAAATAAATTATTCTATGGCTTCAGAATTTTGAGAATGAATTCTAGAGTTTCATTAGATATGTTGAATCCTGGCTGCCTGTTAAGCCATGTCTAATCTTTTGGACCGAGGTTTCAACTATCCTTAGAAGAGCTTCTTTGTCTTTCTCAGCAATTTAGCTTTTGTATGTAATGTTCTGCTAAAGCTTGGCTGGCCATTGGCCATGTCTAGTGTTTTAAACCGAAGCTTTCACTGAAAGCTTGGCTGGCTATTAAGCCATGTCTAATTCCTGGACCGGAGTTTTAGGCTAACATTGCATGATTCCTGGAATTCTTATTAAAAATTTTGAAATCCTTATTTTCTTTTTCAAAATTAATTTTCGAAAAATCCAAAAGAAAAATTTAATTAATAAAATCATAAAACCAAAAATATTTCGTGTTTCTTGTTTGAGTTTAGTATCAAATTTTAAGTTTGGTGTCAATTGCATGTTTTATTTTTTCTTTAAAATTTTCAAAAACTCATGCATTTGTTCTTCATGATCTTCAAGTTGTTCTTGATGATTTTCTTTGTTTGATCTTTGCATTTTCATGTTTTGTGTCTTTTCTTGTTTTTCATATGCATTTTCAATTTGTTAATGTCTAAACATTGAAAAATTCTAAGTTTGGTGTCTTGCATGTTTTTCTTTTCTTAAAAATTTTCAAAAAATAAGTCTTGATGTTCATCTTGATCTTCAAAGTGTTCTTGGTGTTCATCTTGACATTCAAAGTGTTCTTGCATGTATTAGTTGTTTTGATTCATAATTTTTATCTTTTGTTTTATTTTTGTGTTTTTCTCTTTCTTCATTAAAAATTCAAAAATCAAAAAAATATCTTTCCCTTTTCCTTCTCATAAATTTCGAATATTTGAGTTGATTTTTTCAAGAATTTTTCAAAATTTAGTTGTTTCTTATGAGTCAAATCAAATTTTCAATTTAAAAATTCTATCTTTTTCAAATCTTTTTCAAAAATCAAATCTTTTTCATTTTTTCTTTCATATTTTCGAAAATTCAAATTGATTTTCAAAAATATTTTTCTTATTTTATTCCATATTTTTCAAAATCTTTACCAACAATTAATGTGATTGATTCAAAAAAATTTTTAGTTTGTTACTTGCCTATTAAGAAAGGTTCAATCTTTAAATTTTAGAATCATATCTTTTAGTTTCTTGTTAGTCAAGTAATCAATTTCAATTTTCAAAATCAAATCTTTTTAATTTCCAATTCAAATCTTTTTCAAAATGATTTTCAATCATATCTTTTTTCAATTTCAATCATATCTTCTTCAAAATCAATTTCAAAATCTTTTCTAACTTCTCACCCTTTCAAATTTGATTTTCAAATCTTTTTCAATTAACTACTTGACTTTTTGGTTTATTTTTAAAAGTTTTCTATTTCAATCATAACTTTTTCAAAACCACCTAACTAATTTTCTCTTTCTAATTTTCGAAAACTCCTCAGCTTTTTTTAAAAATTCTTTTTAATTAACTAATTATTCCAAATTTTAATTTTAATTTTATTTCTCCTTTTAATTTTCGAATTCTAACTAATATTTAAAATAAAAACAAAAATATTTTTATTTTATTTTATTTTATTTTTGAATTCTTCCCATCTCTCATCTCCTTCTATTTATTTATTTATCTACTAACACTTCTCTTCTACTCATAATTCGAACCCCATCTTCTTCCCTGTGTTCGAGTTTTCCTCTTTTCCTCCTTCTATTCTTCTCTTCTTATACTCACATAAGGAATCTCTATACTGTGACATAGAGGATTCCTCTTCTTTTCTGTTCTCTTCTTTTTCATATGAGCAGGAACAGGGATAAAGACACTCTTATTGAAGCTGATCCTGAACCTGAAAGGACTCTTAAGAGGAAACTAAGAGAAGCTAAAGCACAACTCTCTGGAGAGAACCTGACAGAAATTTTCGAAAAAGAAGGAGACATGGCCGAACCTAATAACAATGGTGGAGATACAAGGAAGATGCTAGGTGACTTTATTGTACCCTCTTCCAACTTCTATAGAAGAAGTATCTCACTCCCTGCAATTGGAGCAAATAATTTTGAGCTTAAGCCTCAATTGGTTTCTATAATACAGCAGAATTGCAAGTTTCATGGACTTCCAATGGAAGATCCTCATCAGTTTTTAGCTGAATTCTTGCAAATCTGTGACACTGTTAAGACCAATGGAGTTGATCCCGAGGTCTACAGGCTTATGCTTTTCCCTTTTGCTTTAAGAGACAGAGCTAGAACATGGTTGGATTTACAACCTAAGGATAACCTGAACTCTTGGGATAAGCTGGTCAGTGCTTTCCTGGCCAAATTCTTTCCACCTCAAAAGATGAGTAAGCTTAGAGTGGAATCTAAACCTTCAGACAGAAGAAAGGAGAATCCCTCTATGAAGCTTGGGAAAGATACAAGCAACTGATCAAAAGGTGTCCTACTGACATGCTTCCAGAATGGAGCATCATAAGTATATTCTATGATGGTCTGTCTGAGTTGTCAAAAATGTCATTGGACCATTCTGCAGGAGGATCTCTTCATGTGAAAACCCCTACAGAAGCTCAGGAACTCATTGAAATGGTTGCAAATAACCAGTTCATGTACACCTCTGAGAGGAATCCTGTGAACAATGGGACGCCTCAGAAGAAGGGAGTTCTTGAAATTGATACTCTGACTGCCATATTAGCTCAGAACAAAATATTGACTCAGCAAGTTAATATGATTTCTCAGAGTCTGAATGGATTGCAAGCTGCATCCAACAGTACTAAAGAAGCATCTTCTGAAGAAGAAGCTTATGATCCTGAGAACCCTGCAATAGCAAAGGTGAATTACATGGGAGAACCCTATGGAAACACCTATAATCCTTCATGGAGAAATCACCCAAATTTCTCATGGAAGGACCAACAGAAGCCTCAACAAGGCTTCAATAATAATGGTGGAAGAACTAGGTTTAGCAATAGCAAGCCTTTTCCATCATCATCTCAGCAACAGATAGTGAATTCTGAACAGAGCCATTCTGGCCTGGCAACCATAGTCTCTGATCTATTCAAGACCACACTAAGTTTCATGAATGAAACAAGGTCCTCCATTAGAAATTTGGAGGCACAGGTGGGTCAGCTGAGTAAGAAGATTACTGAAACTCCTCCCAGTACTCTCCCAAGCAATACAGAAGAAAATCCCAAGAGAGAGTGCAAGGCTATAACCTTACATGGTGTGGCCGAATGCCCAAAGGAGGAGGAGGACGTGAATCCCAGTGAGGAAGACCTCATGGGACGTCCTTTGGACAGAAAGGAGTTCCCCTTTAAGGAACCAAAGGAATCTGAGGCTCATACAGAGACCCTAGAGATTCCATTGAACCTCCTTCTGCCATTCATGAGCTCTGATGAATACTCTTCCTCTGAAGAGGATGAAGACATCACTGAAGAGCATGTTGCTAAGTATCTAGGAGCAATCATGAAGCTGAATGCCAAGTTATTTGGTACTGAGACTTGGGAGAATGAACCCCCTAGTTAACCAATGAACTGAATGCATTAATGAGGCAGACATTACCTCAGAAGAAACCGGATCCTGGAAAATTCTTCATACCTTGTACCATAGGCACCATGATCTTTGAGAAGGCTCTATGTGACCTGGGGTCAGGGATAAACCTCATGCCCCTCTCTGTAATGGAGAAACTGGGAATCTTTGAGGTACAAGCTACAAGAATCTCACTAGAGATAGCAGACAAATCCATGAAACAGGCTTATGGACTAGTAGAGGACGTGCTAGTGAAGGTTGAAAGCCTTTACATCCCTGCTGATTTCATAATCCTAGACACTGGGAAGGATGAGGATGAATCCATCATCCTTGGCAGACCCTTCCTGGCCACAGCAAAAGCTGTGATTGATGTTGACAAAGGAGAGTTGGCCCTTCAGTTGAATGAGCACTACCTTGTATTTAAGACTCGAGGTTCTCCTTCTATAACCATGGAGAGGAAGCATGAGAAGCTTCTCTCAGAACAGAGTCAAACAAAACCCCCACATTCAAACTCTAAGTTTGGTGTTGGGAGGCCACAACCAAACTCTAAGTTTGGTGTTGAGGGGCCCCAACATTGCTCTGATTTTCTGTGAGGCTCCATGAGAGCTCACTGTCAAGCTATTGACATTAAAGAAGCGCTTGTTGGGAGGTAACCCAATGTTATTTAATTATATCTATTTATTTTCTATTGCTATTTTATGTTTTCTTTTTGGTTAATGATCATGTGAAGTCACAAAAACAACTGAAAAATCAAAAACAGAATGAAAAACAGCATTAAAAATAGCTCACTCTGGAGGAAGAGCTTACTAGCGTTTAAATGCCAGTAAGAAGCGTCAAACTGGTGTTTAACGCCAGAAAGAAGCATATAGCTGGCGTTAAATGCCAGAAACAAGTACCAGACTGGCGTTTAACGCCAGAATAGAGCATGGAATTGGCGTTTAAGGCCAAGAATGGGAGAAAAGCTGGCGTTAAACGCCAGAAACAAGCAGCAAACTGGCATTTAACGCCAGACATGCATTCTAAGGGCATTTTGCACGCCTAAATGGAGTAGGGATGCTAAGTCCTTGACCCCTCTGGATCTGTGGACCCCACAGGATCCCCACCTACCCCACCTCTTCTTCTCTCCTCTTCACACCTTTTCATAACACTCTCCCCCAAATACCCTTCACCAGTCAACTCCATACCTCTTCCCCAAATACCCTTAACCACTCACATTCATCCACTCTTCCCCATAAACCCCACCTACCTCCAAAATTCAAATTCTTTTCCCTCCCAAACCCAACCCTAATGGCCGAAACCTACCCTCCCCCCACCCCTATATAAATCCCTTAACACTACTCCATTTTTACACATCACAAACACTACTTCCCCCTTGGCCGAATACACTCTCTCACTCCATCTCCTACATTTTCTTCTTCTTCTACTACTTTCTTTCTTCCTTTGCTCGAGGACGAGCAAACCTTTTAAGTTTGGTATGGTAAAAGCATTGCTTTTTGTTTTTCCATAACCATTAATGGCACCTAAGGCCAGAGAAACCTCAAGAAAGAGGAAAGGGAAGGCAATTGCTTCCACCTCTGAGTCATGGGAGATGGAGAGATTCATCTCAAAGGTCCATCAAGACCACTTCTATGAAGTTGTGGCCAAGAAAAAGGTGATCCCTAAGGTCCCTTTTAAGCTCAAAAAAAGCGAGTATCCGGAGATCCGACAAGAGATTAGAAGAAGAGGATGGGAAGTACTCTCCAATCCTATTCAACAAGTCGGAATCTTAATGGTTCAAGAGTTCTATGCAAACGCATGGATCACTAGGAACCATGATCAAAGTATGAACCCGAATCCAAAGAATTGGCTTACAATGGATCGGGGGAAATAATTAGATTTCAGTCCGAAAAATGTAAGGTTGGAGTTCAACTTGCCAATGATGTAAGAAAACGCACGCCCCTACACTAGAAGGGTCAACTTTGATCAAAGGTTGGACCAAGTCCTCCTGGACATATGTGTGGAAGGAGCTCAATGGAAAGTTGACTCAAGAGGCAACCCGGTTCAATTGAGAAGACCGGACCCTAAGCCTGTAGCTAGAGGATGGTTGGAGTTCATCCAATGCTCTATCATTCCTACTAGCAACCGATCCGAAGTAACTGTAGATCGGGCCATCATGACCCATAGTATCATGATTGGGGAGGAAGTGGAAGTTCATGAGAATATACCTCAAGAACTCTACAAGGTGGCTGACAAGTCCTCCACTTTGGCAAGGTTAGCCTTTCCTCACCTTATTTGCCACCTCTGCAATTCGGCTGGGATTGACATAGAGGGAGATATCCTCATTGATGAGGACAAGCCCATCACTAAGAAAAGGATGGAGCAAACAAGAGATCATGGACCTCAACAAGAGCATGAGAAAATTCCTCACCATGAAATCCCTGAGATGCCTCAAGGGATGCACTTTCCTCCACAAAACTATTGGGAGCAAATCAACACCTCCCTAGGAGAATTAAGTTCCAACATGGGACAACTAAGGATGGAACACCAAGAGCACTCCATTATTCTCCATGAGATTAGATAAGATCAAAAAGTTGTGAGGGAGGAGCAACAAAGACAAGAAAGAGACATAGAGGAGCTCAAGAACACCATTGGTTCTTCAAGAGGAAGAAGATGCCACCCTCACTAAGGTGAACCCGTTCCTTAATCTCCTTGTTCTTATTTTTCTATTTTTCGGTTTTTGAGCCGTATGTTTTATTTATGTTTGTGTCTTTACTACATGATCACTAGTGTCTAAGTGTCTATGTCTTAGAGCAATGAATGTCCTATGAATCCATCACCTTTCTTAAATGAAAAATGTTTTAATTACAAAAGAACAAGAAGTACATGAATTTTGAATTCATCCTTGAAATTAGTTCAATTATTTTGATGTGCTGGCAATACTTTTTGTTTTCTGAATGAATGCTTGAACAGTGCATATGTCTTTTAAATTTGTAGTTTATGAATGTTAAAATTGTTGGCTCTTAAAAGAATAATGAAAAAGTAGAAATTTTATTGATAATCTGAAAAATCATAAAATTGATTCTTAAATCAAGAAAAAGCAGTGAATACAAAAGCTTGCAGAAAAAAAAGGAAAAAAAAAAGAAAATGGCGAAAAAAAAGAGAAAAAGAAAAAGAAAAAGCAAGCAGAAAAAGCCAATAACCCTTTAAACCAAAAGGCAAGGGTAAAAAGGATCCAAGGCTTTGAGCATCAGTGGATAGGAGGGCCCAAAGGAATAAAATCCTGGCCTAAGCGGCTAAACCAAGCTGTTCCTAACCATGTGCTTGTGGCGTGAAGGTGTCAAGTGAAAAGCTTGAGACTGAGCGGTTAAAGTTGAGGTCCAAAGCAAAAAAAGAGTGTGCTTAAGAACACTGGACACCTCTAATTGGGGACTTTAGCAAAGCTGAGTCACAATCTGAAAAGGTTCACCCAGTTATGTGTTTGTGGCATTTATGTTTCCGGTGGTAATACTGGAAAACAAAGTGCTTAGGGCCACGGCCAAGACTCATAAAGTAGCTGTGTTCAAGAATCAACATACTGAACTAGGAGAATCAATAACACTATCTGAATTCTGAGTTCCTATAGATGCCAATCATTCTGAACTTCAAGGGATAAAGTAAGATGCCAAAACTGTTCAAAGGCAAAAAAGCTACTAGCCCCACTCATCTAAATTGGACCTAAGTTTCATTGATATTTTGAAATTTATAGTATATTCTCTTCTTTTTATCCTATGTGATTTTTAGTTGCTTGGGGACAAGCAACAATTTAAGTTTGGTGTTGTGATGAGCGGATAATTTATACGCTTTTTGGCATTGTTTTTACATAGTTTTTAGTATGATTTACTTAATTTTTAGTATATTTTTATTAGTTTTTAAATAAAAATCACATTTCTGGACTTTACTATGGGTTTGTGTGTTTTTCTGTGATTTCAGGTATTTTCTGGCTGAAATTGAGGGACTTGAGCAAAAATCTGATTCAGAGGCTGAAAAAGGACTGCAGATGCTGTTGAATTCTGACCTCCCTGCACTCGAAGTGGATTTTCTGGAGCTACAAAAACCCAATTGGCGCGCTCTCAATTGAGTTGGAAAGTGGACATCCAGGGCTTTCCAGCAAAATTTAATAGTCCATACTTTGCACGAGTTTTGACGACTCAAACTGGCGTTCAAACGCCAACTCCCTGCCCTATTCTGGAGTTAAACGCCATAAACAGGTTGCAAATCAGAGTTAAACGCAAGAAACAGGCTACAACCTGGCGTTTAACTCCAAAAAGAGTCTCTATACATGAAAGCTCAATGCTCAGCCAAAGCACACACCAAGTGGGCCTGGAAGTTGATTTCCACATCATTTACTTATCTTATGTAACCCTAGCTACTAGTTTAGTATAAAAACTACTTTTAGTGATTTATTTCACATCTCTGGTTAGTCTTTGACTAATTTTATGTCCTGAGATCACGTTTAGGGGGCTGGCCATTCGGCCATGCCTGGACCTTCATCACTTATGTATTTTCAACGGTAGAGTTTCTACACACCATAGAATAAGGTGTGGAGCTCTGCTGTTCCTCATGAATTAATGCAAAGTACTATTGTTTTGTTATTCAATTCAAGCTTATTCCTATTCTAATATATTCGCTTGCACTTTAACATGATGAATGTGATGATCCGTGACACTCATCACCATTCTCAACCTATGAACGCGTGCCTGACAACCATTCTGTTCTATCTTGGATTGAGCGTTTATCTCTTAGCCTCCAGTCTGAAAGATCGGAGTCTTTGTAGTATAAGCTAGAATTATTGGCGGCCATTCTTAAGATCCAGAAAGTCTAAACCTTGTCTGTGGTATTCTGAGTAGGATCTGGGATGGGATGACTGTGACGAGCTTCAAACTCGCGAGTGTTGGGCGTGTGACAGACGCAAAAGGATCAATGGACCCTATTCCAACATGATCGAGAATCGATAGATGATTAGCCTTTCGGTGACAGCGCATTTGGACCATTTTCACTAAGAGGACTGGAAGTAGCCATTGACAACGGTGATGCCCAACATACAGCTTGCCATGGAAAGGAGTATGAATGATTGGATGAAAGCAGTAGGAAAGCAGAGGTTCAGAAGGCACAAAAGCATCTCCATACGCTTATCTGAAATTCTGCATAAGTATCTCTATCCTATTTTATATTTTATATCATAATTATCAAAATCTCATAACCATTTGAATCCACCTGACTGAGATTTACAAGGAGACCATAGCTTGCTTCAAGCTGACAATCTCCGTAGGATCGACCCTTACTCACGTAAGGTTTATTACTTGGACGACCCAGTGCACTTGCTGGTTAGTTGTATCGGAGTTGTGAAAAAGAATTTGAGATTATAAACGTGCGTACCAAGTTTTTGGCGCCGTTACTAGAGATCACAATTTCGTGCACCAAGTTTTTGGCGCCGTTGCCGGGGATTGTTCAAGTTTGGACAATTGACGGTTTATCTTGTTGCTCAGATCAGGTAATTTTATTTTATTTTAAGCTTTTTATTTTCAAAAAAATTTTCAAAAAAAAAAATAAATAAATAATTCTATGGCTTCAGAATTTTGAGAATGAATTCTAGAGTTTCATGAGATATGTTGAATCCTGGCTGGCTGTTAAGCCATGTCTAATCTTTTGGACCGAGGTTTCAACTATCCTTAGAAGAGCTTCTTTGTTTTTCTCAGCAGTTTAGCTTTTGTATGTAATGTTCTGCTAAAGCTTGGCTGGCCATTGGCCATGTCTAGTGTTTTGAACCGAAGCTTTCACTGAAAGCTTGGCTGGCTATTAAGCCATGTCTAATTCCTGGACCGGAGTTTTAGGCTAACATTGCATGATTCCTGGAATTCTTATTAAAAATTTTGAAATCCTTATTTTCTTTTTCAAAATTAATTTTCAAAAAATAAAAAAAATTAATTAATAAAATCATAAAACCAAAAATATTTCGTGTTTCTTGTTTGAGTTTAGTATCAAATTTTATGTTTGGTGTCAATTGCATGTTTTATTTTTTCTTTAAAATTTTCGAAAACTCATGCATTTGTTCTTCATGATCTTCAAGTTGTTCTTGATGATTTTCTTTGTTTGATCTTTGCATTTTCATGTTTTGTGTCTTTTCTTGTTTTTCATATGCATTTTCAATTTGTTAATGTCTAAACATTGAAAAATTATAAGTTTGGTGTCTTGCATGTTTTTCTTTTCTTAAAAATTTTCAAAAAATAAGTCTTGATGTTCATCTTGATCTTCAAAGTGTTCTTGGTGTTCATCTTGACATTCAAAGTGTTCTTGCATGCATTAGTTGTTTTGATTCATAATTTCTATGTTTTGTTTTATTTTTGTGTTTTTCTCTTTCTTCATTAAAAATTCAAAAATAAAAAAAATATCTTTCCCTTTTCCTTCTCATAAATTTCGAATATTTGAGTTGACTTTTTCAAAAATTTTTCAAAATTTAGTTGTTTCTTATGAGTCAAATCAAATTTTCAATTTAAAAATTCTATCTTTTTCAAATCTTTTTCAAAAATCAAATCTTTTTCATATTTTCGAAAATTCAAATTGATGTTCAAAAATCTTTTTCTTATTTTATTCCATATTTTTCAAAATCTTTACTAACAATTAATGTGATTGATTCAAAAAATTTTTGAGTTTGTTACTTGCCTATTAAGAAAGGTTCAATCTTTAAATTTTAGAATCATATCTTTTAGTTTCTTGTTAGTCAAGTAATCAATTTCAATTTTCAAAATCAAATCTTTTTAATTTCCAATTCAAATCTTTTTCAAAATGATTTTCAATCATATCTTTTTCAATTTCAATCATATCTTTTTCAAAATCAATTTCAAAATCTTTTCTAACTTCTCACCCTTTCAAATTTGATTTTCAAATATTTTTCAATTAACTACTTGACTTTTTGATTTATTTTTGAAAGTTTTCTATTTCAATCATATCTTTTTCAAAACCACCTAACTAATTTTCTCTCTCTAATTTTCGAAAACTCCTCACATTTTTTTAAAAATTCTTTTTAATTAACTAATTGTTCCAAATTTTAATTTTAATTTTATTTCTCTTTTTAATTTTTGAATTCTAACTAATATTTAAAATAAAAACAAAAATATTTTTATTTTATTTTATTTAATTTTCGAATTCTTCCCCTCTTTCATCTCCTTCTATTTATTTATTTATCTACTAACACTTCTCTTCTACTCATAATTCGAACCCCATCTTCTTCTCTGTGTTCGAGTTTTCCTCTTCTCCTCCTTCTATTCTTCTCTTCTTATATTCACATAAAGAATCTCTATACTGTGACATAGAGGATTTCTCTTCTTTTCTATTCTCTTCTTTTTCATATGAGCACGAACAGGGATAAAGACACTCTTATTGAAGCTGATCCTGAACCTGAAAGGACTCTTAAGACAAAACTAAGAGAAGCTAAAGCACAACTCTCTGGAGAGAACCTGACAGAAATTTTCAAAAAAGGAGACATGGCCGAACCTAATAAAAATGGTGGAGATGCAAGGAAGATGCTTGGTGACTTTATTGCACCCTCTTCCAACTTCTATGGAAGAAGCATCTCACTCCCTGCAATTGGAGCAAACAATTTTGAGCTTAAGTTTCAATTGGTTTCTCTAATGCAGCAGAATTGCAAGTTTTATGGACTTCCAACGGAAGATCCTCATCAGTTTTTAGCTGAATTCTTGCAAATTTGTGACACTGTCAAGACCAATGGAGTTGATCCTGAGGTCTACAGGCTTATGCTTTTCCCTTTTGCTGTAAGAGACAGAGCTAGAACATGGTTGGATTCACAACCTAAGGATAACCTGAACTCTTGGGATAAGCTGGTCAGTACTTTCCTGGCCAAATTCTTTCCACCTCAAAAGATGAGCAAGCTTAGAGTGGAATCCAAACCTTCAGACAGAAGGAAGGAGAATTCCTCTATGAAGCTTGGAAAAGATACAAGAAATTGATCAAAAGGTGTCCTACTGACATGCTTCCAGAATGGAGCATCATAAGTATATTCTATGATGGTCTGTCTGAGTTGTCAAAAATGTCATTGGACCATTCTGCAGGAGGATCTCTTCATGTGAAAACCCCTACAGAAGCTCAGGAACTCATTGAAATGGTTGCAAATAACCAGTTCATGTACACCTCTGAGAGGAATCCTGTGAACAATGGGACGCCTCAGAAGAAGGGAGTTCTTGAAATTGATACTCTGACTGCCATATTAGCTCAGAACAAAATATTGACTCAGCAAGTCAATATGATTTCTCAGAGTCTGAATGGATTGCAAGCTGCATCCAACAGTACTAAAGAAGCATCTTCTGAAGAAGAAGCTTATGATCCTGAGAACCCTGCAATAGCAAAGGTGAATTACATGGGAGAACCCTATGGAAACACCTATAATCCTTCATGGAGAAATCACCCAAATTTCTCATGGAAGGACCAACAGAAGCCTTAACAAGGCTTCAATAATAATGGTGGAAGAACTAGGTTTAGCAATAGCAAGCCTTTTCCATCATCATCTCAGCAACAGACAGTGAATTCTGAACAGAGCCATTCTGGCCTGGCAACCATAGTCTCTGATCTATTCAAGACCACACTAAGTTTCATGAATGAAACAAGGTCCTCCATTAGAAATTTGGAGGCACAGGTGGGTTAGCTGAGTAAGAAGATTACTGAAACTCCTCCCAGTACTCTCCCAAGCAATACAGAAGAAAATCCCAAGAGAGAGTGCAAGGCCATAACCTTACATGTTGTGACCGAATGCCCAAAGGAGGAGGAGGACGTGAATCCCAGTGAAGAAGACCTCATGGGACGTCCTTTGGACAGAAAGGAGTTCCCCTTTGAGGAACCAAAGGAATCTGAGGCTCATACAGAGACCCTAGAGATTCCATTGAACCTCTTTCTGCCATTCATGAGCTCTGATGAATACTCTTCCTCTGAAGAGGATGAAGACATCATGAAGAGCATGTTGCTAAGTATCTAGGAGCAATCATAAAGCTGAATGCCAAGTTATTTGGTACTGAGACTTGGGAGAATGAACCCCCCTTGTTAACCAATGAACTGAATGCATTAATGAGGCAGACATTACCTCAGAAGAAACCGGATCCTGGAAAATTCTTCATACCTTGTACCATAGGCACCATGACCTTTGAGAAGGCTCTATGTGACCTGGGTTCAGGGATAAACCTCATGCCCCTCTCTGTAATAGAGAAACTGGGAATCTTTGAGGTACAAGCTACAAGAATCTCACTAGAGATGGCAGACAAATCCATGAAACAGGCTTATAGACTAGTAGAGGACGTGCTAGTGAAGGTTGAAAGCCTTTACATCCCTAATGATTTCATAATCCTAGACACTGGGAAGGATGAGGATGAATCTATCATCCTTGGCAGACCCTTCCTGGCCACAGCAAAAGCTGTGATTAATGTTGACAAAGGAGAGTTGGTCCTTCAGTTGAATGGGGACTACCTTGTATTTAAGACTCAAAGTTCTCCTTCTGTAACCATGGAGAGGAAGCATGAGAAGCTTCTCTCAGAACAGAGTCAAACAAAATCCCCACATTCAAACTCTAAGTTTGGTGTTGGGAGGCCACAACCAAACTCTAAGTTTGGTGTTGAGGGGCCCCAACATTGCTCTGATTTTTTGTGAGGCTCTATGAGAGCTCACTGTCAAGCTATTGACATTAAAGAAGCGCTTGTTGGGAGGAAACCCAATGTTATTTAATTATATCTATTTATTTTCCATTGCTATTTTATGTTTTCTTTAGGTTGATGATCATGTGAAGTCACAAAAACAACTGAAAAATAAAAAATAGAATGAAAAACAGCATTAAAAATAGCTCACCCTAGAGGAAGAGCTTACTGGCGTTTAAACGCCAGTAAGAAGCATCAAACTGACGCCAGAAAGAAGCATAAAGCTGGTGTTAAATGCCAGAAACAAGCACCAGACTGGCGTTTAATGCCAGAACAGAGCATGGAATTGGCGTTTAAGGCCAAGAATGGGAGAAAAGCTGGCGTTAAACGCTAGAAACAAGTAGCAAGCTGGCGTTTAATGCTAGACATGCATTCTAAGGGCGTTTTGCATGCCTAAATGGAGCAGGGATGCTAAGTCCTTGACCCCTCTGGATCTGTGGACCCCACAGGATCCCCACCTACCTACCGCTTCTTCTCTCCTCTTCACACCTTTTCATAACACTCTCCCCCAAATACCCTTCACCAGTCACCTCCATACCTCTTCCCTAAATACCCTTAACCACTCACATTCATCCACTCTTCCCCATAAACCCCACCTACCTCCAAAATTCAAATTCTTTTCCATCCCAAACCCAACCCTAATGGCTGAAACCTACCCTCCCCCACCCCTATATAAACCCCTTAACACTACTCAATTTTCACACATCACAAATACTACTTCCCCCTCGTCCGAATACAATTTCTCACTCCATCTCCTACATTTTCTTCTTCTTCTACTACTTTCTTTCTTCCTTTGCTCAAGGACGAGCAAACCTTTTAAGTTTGGTGTGGTAAAAGCATTACTTTTTGGTTTTCCATAACTATTAATGGTACCTAAGGCCAGAGAAACCTCAAGAAAGAGGAAAGGGAAGGCAATTGCTTCCACCTCTGCGTCATGGGAGATGGAGAGATTCATCTCAAAGGTCCATCAAGACCACTTCTATGAAGTTGTGGCCAAGAAAAAGGTGATCCCGGAGGTCCCTTTTAAGCTCAAAAAGAGCGAGTATCCGGAGATCCGACAAGAGATTAGAAGAAGAGGATGGGAAGTACTCTCCAATCCTATTCAACAAGTTGGAATCTTAATGGTTCAAGAGTTCTATGCAAACGCATGGATCACTAGGAACCATGATCAAAGTATGAACCCGAATCCAAAGAATTGGCTTACAATGGATCGGGGGAAATAATTAGATTTCAGTTCAAAAAATGTAAGGTTGGAGTTAAACTTGCCAATGATGTAAGAAAACGCACGCCCCTACACTAGAAGGGTCAACTTTGATCAAAGGTTGGACCAAGTCCTCCTGGACATATGTGTGGAAGGAGCTCAATGGAAAGTTGACTCAAGAGGCAACCCGGTTCAATTGAGAAGACCGGACCATAAGCCTGTAGCTAGAGGATGGTTGGAGTTCATCCAAGGCTCTATCATTCCTACTAGCAACCGATCCAAAGTAACTGTGGATCGGGCCATCATGATCCATAGTATCATGATTGGGGAGGAAGTGGAAGTTCAAGAGATTATACCTCAAGAACTCTACAAGGTGGCTGACAAGTTCTCTACTTTGGCAAGGTTAGCCTTTCCTCACCTCATTTGCCACCTCTGCAATTCGGCTGGGATTGACATAGAGGGAGATATCCTCATTGATGAGGACAAGCCCATCACTAAGAAAAGGATGGAGCAAACAAGAGATCATGGACCTCAACAAGAGCATGAGAAAATTCCTCACCATGAAATCCCTGAGATGCCTCAAGGGATGCACTTTCCTCCACAAAACTATTGGGAGCAAATCAACACCTCCCTAGGAGAATTAAGTTCCAACATGGGACAACTAAGGATGGAACACCAAGAGCACTTCATCATTCTCTATGAGATTAGAGAAGATCAAAGAGCTATGAGGGTGAGCAACAAAGACAAGGAAGAGACATAGAGGAGCTCAAGAACACCATTGGTTCTTCAAGAGGAAGAAGATGCCACCCTCACTAAGGTGGACCCGTTCCTCAATCTCCTTGTTCTTATTTTTCTATTTTTTGGTTTTTGAGCCGTATGTTTTATTTATGTTTGTGTCTTTACTACATGATCACTAGTGTCTAAGTGTCTATGTCATAAAGCTGCGAATGTCCTATGAATCCATCACATTTCATAAATGAAAAATGTTTTAATTACAAAAGAACAAGAAGTACATAAATTTTGAATTCATCCTTGAAATTAATTCAATTATTTTGATGTGGTGGCAATACTTTTTGTTTTCTGAATGAATGCTTGAATAGTGCATATGTCTTTTGAATTTGTAGTTTATGAATGTTAAAATTGTTGGCTCTTAAAAGAATAATGAAAAAGTAGAAATGTTATTGATAATCTGAAAAATCATAAAATTGATTCTTGAAGCAAGAAAAAGCAGTGAATAAAAAAGCTTGCAAAAAAAAGGAAAAAAAAAAGAAAATGGCAAAAAAAAGAGAAAGAAAAAGAAAAAGCAAGCAGAAAAAGCCAATAACCCTTTAAACCAAAAGGCAAGGGTAGAAAGGATCCAAGGCTTTGAGTACCAGTGGATAGGAGGGCCCAAAGGAATAAAATCCTGGCCTAAGCGGTTAAACCAAGCTGTCCCTAACCATGTGCTTGTGGCGTGAAGGTGTCAAGTGAAAAGCTTGAGACTGAGCGGTTAAAGTTGAGGTCCAAAGCAAAAAAGAGTGTACTTAAGAACCCTGGACACCTCTAATTGGGGACTTTAGCAAAGCTGAGTCACAATCTGAAAAGGTTTACCCAGTTATGTGTCTGTGGCATTTATGTATCCGGTGGTAATACTGGAAAACAAAGTGCTTAGCGCCACGGCCAAGACTCATAAAGTAGCTGTGTTCAAGAATCAACATACTGAACTAGGAGAATCAATAACACTATCTGAATTCTGAGTTCCTATAGATGCCAATCATTCTGAACTTCAAGGGATAAAGTGAGATGCCAAAACTGTTCAGAGGCAAAAAATCTACTAGCCCCGCTCATCTAAATTGGAGCTAAGTTTCATTTATATTTTGAAATTTATAGTATATTCTCTTCTTTTTATCCTATTTGATTTTCAGTTGCTTGGGGACAAGCAACAATTTAAGTTTGGTGTTGTGATGAGTGGATAATTTATACGCTTTTTGGCATTATTTTTACATAGTTTTTAGTATGATTTAGTTAATTTTTAGTATATTTTTATTAGTTTTTAAATAAAAATCACATTTCTAGACTTTACTATGAGTTTGTGTTTTTTTTTGTGATTTCAGGTATTTTCTGGCTGAAATTGAGGGACTTGAGCAAAAATCTGATTCAGAGGCTAAAAAAGGACTGCAGATGCTGTTGAATTCTGACCTCCCTGCACTCGAAGTAGATTTTCTGGAGCTACAAAAACCCAATTGGCACGCTCTTAAATGCGTTAAAAAGTAGACATCCAGGGCTTTACAGCAATATATAATAGTCCATACTTTGCGCGAGTTTTGATGACACAAACTGGCATTCAAACGCCAACTCCCTGCCCTATTCTGGAGTTAAACGCCATAAACAGGTTGCAAATCAGAGTTAAACGCCAGAAATAGGCTACAACCTGGCGTTTAACTCCAAAAAGAGTCTCTACACATGAAAGCTCAATGCTCAGCCCAAGCACACACCAAGTGGGCCCGGAAGTAGATTTCTACATCATTTACTTATCTTATGTAACCCTAGCTACTAGTTTAGTATAAAAACTACTTTTAGTGATTTATTTCACATCTCTGGTTGGTCTTTGACTAATTTTATGTCCTGAGATCACGTTTAGGGGGTTGGCCATTCGGCCATGCCTGGACCTTCATCACTTATGTATTTTCAACGGTAGAGTTTCTACACACCATAGATTAAGGTGTGGAGCTCTGCTGTTCCTCATGAATTAATGCAAAGTACTATTATTTTCTTATTCAATTCAAGCTTATTCCTATTCTAAGATATTCGCTTGCACTTTAACATGATGAATGTGATGATCTGTGACACTCATCACCATTCTCAACCTATGAACGCGTGCCTGACAACCACTTCCGTTCTATCTTAGATTGAGCGTTTATCTCTTAGCCTCCATTTCGAAAGATCGGAGTCTTCGTGGTATAAGCTAGAATTATTGGCGGCCATTCTTGAGATTCGAAAAGTCTAAACCTTGTCTGTGGTATTCTGAGTAGGATCTGTGATGGGATGACTGTGACGAGCTTTAAACTCGCGAGTGTTGGGCGAGTGACAGACGCAAAAGAATCAATGGATCCTATTCCAACATGATCGAGAACCGACAGATGATTAGCCGTACGGTGACAGCGCATTTGGACCATTTTTACTGAGAGGACCGGAAGTAGCCATTGACAACGGTGATGCCCAACATATAGCTTGCCAAGGAAAGGAGTATGAATGATTGGATGAAAGCAGTAGGAAAGCAAAGGTTCAGAAGGAACAAAAGCATCTCCATACGCTTATCTGAAATTCTCACCAATGAATTAGTATCTCTATCCTATTTTATATTTTATATCATAATTATCAAAATCCCATAACCATTTGAATCTGCCTGACTGAGATTTACAAGGTGACCATAGCTTGCTTCAAGCCGACAATCTCCGTGGGATCGACCCTTACTCACATAAGGTTTATTACTTGGACGACCCAGTGCACTTGCTGGTTTGTTGTATCGGAGTTGTGAAAAAGAATTTGAGATTATAAACGTGCGTACCAAGTTTTTGGCGTCGTTGCTAGAGATCACAATTTCGTGCACCACATTGCCTATGCATAAAAAACATTGGATGGAGCCCAATCCAATTACACTACCACCAAAAAAGAGTTGTTGGCCATTGTCTTCACTTTGGATAAATTCCGAGCATATCTACTTGGTTCCAAAGTGGTAGTGTACTCGGATCATGCGGTGTTAAAGTATTTGTTGGCTAAAAAAAAATCCAAACCAAGGTTGATTAGATGGGTTTTATTATTGCAAGAATTTGACCTAGAAATTAAAGATAGGAGTGGTACGCAAAACCTAGTGGCGGATCACTTGAGTCGCCTTCAGTACACAAAAGCCGATGCCACTCCTATTAATGATTCTTTTCCCTTTGAGGGCCTGCTAGCAATCTCGGAAGTCATACCTTGGTACGCACCAATTGCAAATTACTTGGTATCTCGCACCTTTCCTCCTAATCTCTCCAAGCATTAAAGGGATAAGCTAAAAAGTGAATCCAAATACTATGTATGGGATGACCCATACCTTTGGAGATGTGGTGCAGATCAAGTAATTCGGAGGTGCCTTCCACAAACCGAATTCCAATCAATCTTGGAAGCTTGCCACTCATCTGAGGGAAGAGGCCATTATGGACCTCAAAGGACAGCAAGAAAGATCCTAGATTGTGGATTTTGGTGGCCAACTCTTTTCAAGGACTCTTCTCTCTTTTGTAAATCTTGTTCTCAATGTCTTAGATTTGGTAATATCTCCAAGAAGGATGAGATACCTTAATAAACCATGCTATTTTGTGAGATTTTTTATGTGTGGGTATCGACTTCATGAGGCCATTCCCAAATTCTAATCGTTTTCTCTACATTCTACTAGCCATTGATTATGTGTCCAAATGGGTGGAAGCGATACCCACCCGGATGGACGATGCTAATGTGGTCCTTTCTTTTGTGAAGAATAACATAATTTGTTGATTTGGGTCGCCAAGAGCAATCGTGAGCGACCAAGGCTCACATTTTTGCAACAAGAGAATGGACGGATTAATGAAGAAATATGGCATCTTGCACAAAGTAGCCACGGCCTACCATCCCCAAACTAACGGCCAAGTCGAGGTTTCCAATCAGGAGATTAAACGCATATTGGAAAAAATTGTGAAGCCTCATCGAAAAGATTGGAGTGCTAAGCTCACCGACGCACTATGGGCCTACTGAACAGCTTACAAAATGCCAATTGGCATGAGCCCCTTTCGGTTGGTCTATGGCAAAGCTTGCCACCTACCGGTGGAGATAGAGCACAAAGTATATTAGGCCATCAAGGAGTGCAATTCAAGTTTGGGAGGGGCCAGAATTGAGAAATAGCTACAATTATTGGAATCGGAATGTTTTAGGTTGGAAGCCTATGAGAACTCTGGACTTTACAAGGAGAGGATGAAAGCCGTGCATGATAAGAACATAAGAGGAAAAGAATTTAAAGCCGGCAACCTAGTCTTCCTCTACAATTCAAGATTGAGGTTGATGCCCAGAAAGCTAAGGTCAAGATGGGAAGGACCGTATAGAATAGAAAAGGCGGAGCCGTATGGGGTCTATCATTTATGCCATCCTTCAAGCTCCGACATTTTCAAGGTTAATGGGCATCGTTTAAAGTTGTATCATGGTGAAAAGATAAAAAGCAACAAGGAGATTGAGGTGTTTCTTTTGGGAGATGCACCTAATGGCAACAAGAATTGAGCTAATGACCGTCCAACTTAAGGACGTTAAACAAAAGTGCTAGGTGGGAGACACCCCACCATGGTGAGATCTACCATTTTTTTGTCTCTTTTGTATATAGTCTTGAACTCTTGCTTGATTTCATAAATGCTTAGTTTTTGAGATTGCTTAGATAGACTTTATTGTTCTAGTTATGATTTTCATGAAGATTTGCATTGATCTTAAGTAGGTTGGATTATTGGTGCCAAAGAAACACTCTATTTTTAGGTGTTGCATGAAATTTTGGGTGTTTTTGTACCCTTCAGCTTGAAAACCTACCACATTTATGATGAAAATGCATTCCTTCATGTCTATGAAAAAAAAAAGGGGGCAACCACGCATGGGCGTACAAGATGCATCCACGTCGTTGGCCCGGCGCGACTCCTGGTACTTCAACCAGAGAGTTGTGCCAACTCTGAGCTAGCACTGAGCCCCACGCCTTAACCTACTCACGCGTGCGCGCACATGATGCATACGCGTCCCTAAACTGGATCGCACCATCCACACGGGGGCGTGCTAGACGCATACGCGTCGATTGCGCCCCACACTCTCTGGTACATTTTACCCGAGAGTTATGCAAGAACTGGGGCAACGCTGAGCCCCCCGCATGACTCGTCCCACGCGTACGCGCACTTGCTGCGTCTACGCCCCTTTGCTGCTCTGCGCATGAATGCGTAAGCGTGTATGACGCGTCCGCGTCGGTGGTGCAACCTCAACTCTTCGTACGTTTTCCAGAGAGTTGCGCAAGCATCGCGCCACCACTGCGCTGGGAGTACAACCCCTTCCCACTCGCAAGCGTACCTGACGCTCTCGGGTCCATCTATTTTCTGTTGACCCCCGCGTGCACGCACCATGCACGTGCGCGTCGTTACTCCAATGGCCAACTCCTGGTACTTCAACCAAAGAGTTGTGCGAGATTCATGCTGGTACTGTGCCACTGGCGCAATTACTCCCACGCGTGCGTGCGACTTGCGCGTACGTGTCCCTTATTCTTTTGCTGCCCACGCATACGCGTGGGCGACGCTTCCGCATCCTTGCCTCCTTCTACCCATCCACGCGTACGCGTGGAGGGCGTGCGCGCGTCAATCTTGCGACGTTTCTTACTTAAAGCGTGCCTGTTTTCAAACTTTTCCAATCTTCTTCTTCTATTTCCATCTTCCCGTCTTCTCCACCCACTTCTACCACCCCTTCTCAGCCCTTTCCACCGGCGACCACCACCTCTGGTGGTCCCCTCTCTCCTTTCTCCTCTTTTTTTTCCCAATTCTCTCCTCTTCTCCTCCCATACATTGCTTTCTTTCTCATTTCAAGGTACTACTCACTTTTCTTCTTCTTTGTTTTGTTCCCATTTTTCACTCTTTAGTCACATTTCTTTGCATTCTCCCTTAGTTAGACTCTCATTCATGCATTCTAGTTTAATTGCTTGCCTTTTTTTCTAATTACCATGGGTGTTGAGGGTGGAGTTCTCTCTTGTATTAGTGGGTTCTTTTACTATGTTTTGATTTTTTTGTGCTATATGGTGCTATATGATGATTTATAATGTCTTGTGGGATGCTACATTGTCATCTCTCCTCTATTTGCTTATTGCCTAAAAGTTGCACACCAAGTGTTTGATGAAAGGCACCTATGCATTTTGTTTCAACATTGACATCATGCTTTCAACTTAGTGCCTTTTCTCGTTCCCTTGCTTGTTCCTATGTGCATTGAGCCTATTGTTCTTCATCTTCTCCATTCATATGCTCATCCCTTAGGACTTGCTTCTTGTTATTGATGCTTGAGTATATACTTCTCATGCCTTTTATTTGCATGCTTATACCCCTCTTGCATCACATGCTAAGTGACTTGCCATTATTTTACCTTTGGTCTTGCTTACATGTTGCAGCTGTCATGTTTACAAGACACCTATTCTTTTGTGGCTCTCTCTATCACTTGCATGATACTTTCCATGTGTTGTTTCTTTGAGTTTCATGTATGCTCTTTCTTCCTTTTTTAGGATGGTCATCACAAAGGATAAAGGAAAGGCACCTCAAAGATCCACCACCAAGACGCACCAAGCCAAGCCCCTCCTCAAGAAGGCGAGGAGCATCATTAGAGTTGATGAACAAGAGAAGGAAAACCCTACGAGGGATTCTACTAAGTTTCCCAACCGTTATTGTGAGCTCATGTTCCCCCTGGTGACTGAAAGGAACTATCACCATGAACCTCTTCTCGCCCCTCCGGCCCATGTTGCTCAGTTGGTGATACCCAGCATCGAGCGGCGGCAGTGGGGGTTTCTCATGAGAAGACCGCAGGAGGCTAACTTGTCATGGGTGGTGGAGTTTTACTCCAATTACCATTCACCTTCTCTCAATTCCGTATTCGTGTGCTGGAGGCAAGTCTCCGTCTCGGAGGATGCTATTCAAGGAGTACTTAAGACCAGACTTTTGGCGGATGGGATAGACGCCTACCAAGAGGTCTTGAAGCAGCGTTGTGAATTTGGTTTCAATTTCGATTGGGATGCCGTTCTCCGGGTAATTGCCGAACCGGAAGCAATTTGGATCCAAGGAAGAATGAGATCCCGGACACTACAAGAAAAATACCCATTCAGCCACACTTTTTTTAAGCTACATTTAAAAAGCGTAACCTATTCATAGAATAGGCTACTCTTTTCTCCGTGTTGCCTTTTTATAAGAGAAAAGGATGCACAAATGTGGCATCATTTAAAAAGCGTAGCCTTAGGTATTATAGAAATCACTTATAAAGCGTAGCCGTAGGTTGATATTTATAGGTTCATTTTTCGTATCAAAGGAGACGCTTTTAAAGGGTAGCCTATTTGTTAAGTTTAGGGTGCATTTTAAAAGTGATGCCTAATGTATCTAGAGCCAAAAACTTAACACTTAGTAAATTTTTTTCCTCTTTTTCCTGAAAGCAAACTGATGACATTTAGTAAAATTTTTGTCCATTCCCTCCAAATCTCACTCACCTCCAAAGCACCTTCATCCACTTTCGTAAACCCTCGTCGCCCCCCATTCCTTCTAAAGTCACCATCGCAAAGTAGAAACCTTGCCTGCCTCCAAAGCTCACATTCGCCACGCACCCTTTCACACACACACACACACACACCCAGATTCAGAATGAGTGAACCAGAGGGAGGAGAGGAGGAAGACAGAGATAAGAGCGCGAGCGAGAGACCAGAGAGTGAGAGTGGGTCACTGCCGCTGCAGCCGCTGCCATCGCCGTCGTGGAGGAGGGAGTCCGGAGGAGAGAGAGAGAAAGATGATTCGCAGACGAGATGGAGAGAGAGGACGAAGACGCGACGCGAGAGAGAAGGAGGTTGTTCTGCCGTGCACTGTCGTCGCTCCTGGGGTCAATTGAAGCCGCCGCCGTTGCTAGGGCTTGCCGTGCTCCTGTCCTCACTTTCGGCTTCTACGATTACTTCCTGTTCGTACTCCCAACCCCTCTCTCTCTCCAACTTTCATTTCATTCTCATTTCAATTTCAATTTTGATGTCTCTGCAGGTGTTTCATCGATGCCGTTTTCGACGCCAAGGGTGCGGATGTAATTCTCTCTTTTGAAAAGTTCTGCTGCAATCTCTCCAGACCTCTTCTTCAGGTTCCGATTTCTATTTGGATTAGTTTTCTCAATTCGATTTTGATCCATCTGCTAATTAATTGGGTTGATTAATACCAGATCATATATCTCGCCATAATCAGTTCAACATATTATTTCATTGTAAAATCGTGTTTAACAGATCATATATGATTAATGTAAATGAAGAACACTAGGTTGAGTTGAATTGAATTGAATCATGGATAAGAGCATGTTAGCTGGTTTGGAATCACTTCCAAAAGCTTATCAGCAAAGAATGGTGTCCATGATGGAACAAGTTCAAATCCGTGACAGGTGCCTCCTCTTCACTCTATCTGTTAACTAATTCCATGTGTTTTGAGTTGAGCTTCATGTTCCTAAATATTCCTATCATTGAATTCAGCATTTCAAAGTTTGGTCTTTCTTCGAGACTGTGCCAACTGGAGTTAAAATTTGAGTGAAGCAAAAGGAACATATTTTTAAGTGCTTATTCATCTCCTTCAAGTCAATTTCTTAAAATTTTCATGTATTACACTGATCTAATGATCTGCATTTGCTTTTGCTAACTTTGCCAATCCACTATGCTTTCTTTACTCTCTTGATTTATTACACTAATCTAATGTTCTCAATGTTTTGTAGATTCTATGAAATTTAGCATGAGTAGTTTTTGCGATTTATCCGAAATAGTAAAGTTGAGTAAAGAGTGAAAATTATAACTCTTACCATTGGTATCCATGATTCCATCATCAATGAGCTCTTGCATATTTTCTTGTAAGATAACTTTGCAGCCATGTTGTGCTAATTTATGAGACAAGTGCATTAGCGGGTTCACATGCCCTTGTGCTGGAAATGGAATAACTGGAACATGTTTTTTTTCTTCTTTTCTGGTGTTTTTTATTCTGAGGTTTAGCATTACTCTTTCTTTTAGTTGCATTGTAGCTACTGATTTAAGCTATGTACCTACCTTATTTTAATTTAACTTTTTTGCACAAGACAGCTATAAGAAATGCTTGATTACAAGTAAAGCAAGTTGATTCCTTAGTGCCAAACAGAGTTGGAGTTTTGGTTCTAATTTTAGAGTTGTCTTCAGGGATTATTGAGTAACTTTTTAACTTTGAATTTGCTAGTATATTTCTTATAGGAAGGGCGTCTTTGGGAATTGGAAAGGGTATATTAAATTGTGACTAAAAGAAAACCTTTTTACTAGTATACTTTGTGGCAGAATTTATTGTAACTTTGAATCTCTCAATGATTTTTATTGTTGCTTTATGATGTGGAGGCTGCTGTGAGTTAAGAGATTGGAGTCATTCTCAGGTTTGATTTGCATTTATTTAATTTTCTATAGTGAATGTGATTTCTTTTCAAGTAGGTGCTTCTCTATGTGGATGAGAAGAAAATAGCAACTTATTTTTCCAATGATTGTTATGGTATTTAATTAAACTGATATAATCTGCAATGTAGTTTTTTGTACCTTTGACTATTGTATCAACATGTAGATAACCTCTCTACTGAATCTATTGCTCAGATATTCAGAAAAAAGAAGCCCAAGAAGTAAAACTCAAACTTGTTTACAATTTCATAATTACTAAGGGAGGAATCTGTTGCTCAGATAACCTCTCTACTGAATCTGTTGCTCAGATAACCTCTCTTTATGAAGTTTCATGCATTGGAGGAATCATTGCATTTTTTCCTCCTTTTCTGCAACTTTTCTAATAAAACATCATGTGACATTTTTAGGAAAATGAGATATAAATTCAAAATATGTATGATGAAGTTCTATGAAGGGTTAATGCAGATAATTAACTGAAGTGCTGAAGCCAATTTATATCCTGGTGCAATAACTTCGACAGTTAAGTGCTGAAGCTTGGGTAGATATATTCTAATATTTTCTTTGATTAGTTTCTTTGCTTCTCATTAAGGACATTATTTTGTGTTATCAGCTTCAAATTACAGAGACAGTTGGATACTTACTTTCTCCTTGCTCACATGTGCTCTGTCAAGCTTAAAGAATGGACGCTTGTCCTGTTTACTTCTATTAAGAAGTTCTAAGGTATGCTTGGATTCATTGACATGATTGCAACAGCAACGATGTTAAAATAAATGGTAAAAATGTAATAGATGATGAAAAATAGAATCCTTAATCATTTTGTTATATATATAATATGAGGTGACAAAAGCAATAACACTGACATGATATAATTATGTTAACTATGTCGAACTGGTACAAGGCTAGCCAAATGGCATTGCTATTAGACTCCTAACATGAGAATATTTCCAATGTCTTAGTAATTAGCGCCGTCATTTTCCTCTTATCATTGGTTCTACATTATTGTTAAATGATTTTTATAACATGCTTGGAATTAAACGTGAAAATCAGAGAGGACTTTTTTAAGCACACACAGCAATAAGCCAGTAATCATTGCCTTTCTTCACTGTCATTGCAGTTTTCCTTTTGTAAAGGGAGTCATTTAGACATGTATTTGGCATCTTTTTAATTCCATTCTAGCAAAGGTTCACTTTGTTGCAAGTGCATTCTTCTGATGAGATTTTACAGGTGTTTTTTGACTTATTCAGACGTGATGTTCGGCTGTGAAAAGCATGCAGCACCACACTGCAGGTATATATAATCTATATGGGGTACCATTATTTATCTGTGGAAGATAAGTAGCAAAAATAAAAATGCATTCATGAATTGTATCTGTGATTATGGTAATTTCTTCTACTCTATGTCTCTACTTTTCTGTAAAACAAATACAATTTTTTTTTAAAAAAAAGAAAAAGAAAAACCTAAAGAGTGTCTTAATTTTTTATTGTCTTGTGTGATAATATGCTCAAACGCCTAAGGCTATTTTTATCCTTTTTTTTTTAATTATTTTTTCTCATATTTGATTTCTCATTTGAAGAGTACCACATATTTTTGTGGTTCATAAATCTTTTGCCAAAAAGCGTAGCCGTAGCCCAGAAAGCGTAGCCGTAGCCTAAGGCATCATTTTTTTTCACTTTTGGCTACACTTTTCAAGTGTACCTGAATGGGTGTTTTTCTTGTAGTGGGACCAAGGGCATTGACACGTGTTATCTCACTGTGGAGGCCCAAGCCGGGGCTCAAATCTTATCTCACTATGTATTGCCAACCACCCACGGGTCATTTATCACCGCGGAGCTAGTCTTGTTGGTTTGGTGCATACTTATAGAGAGGCCGGTCAATGTTCCACTTCTCATCTGACAAGCCATGGATTGTGTCCATGCTAGAGGAAACCTACCCTTCCCCGCTTTGGTGACCGAGTTAGTTGCTGCTGCTGGTGTCCCTTGGGAGACTAAGGATCGGAAGGTACTAATTCCGATGGACGGCGATGTCATCCCATCCGGAAAATATCTCAAGCCTCCGACGGACACCGGAAACCTTGATATAGCTATTCCCATGGGCATTCCCACCACTTCATCCGCACCACCAAGATCATCCCACCAACGCCTTGAGGATCTCCATAAGAAGGTGGACCGATATGAACGGTGGAACCAACGCCGGTTTGCTTATATAAAGAAGCTTTTGAGTTGTATGACCCCACCTATGGAGGAACTGGAGATTTCCACTTCCACCTCGAACGTGAGTGAAGATAGCTTGGATGGACTGGACAATGGAAGCTCCAAGGCCGATCACCCCTTGCGCCTCACCAATAGCACCGAGGACGGTGCAAATTTTTAAATGTGGGGAGGTCGTTCGACCGGTCTCCGTAGGTAACACCCAAATAAACTTTGATTTTCTTTAGTTAATTAGGATATATTGCATGATTAGGTTTTGCTTTTTGAACACCTTTTTCATGATTAGTGTTTCTTGTTAGGTCTACTTGGTTAGTGTAATGATTTTCTTTCCAAGAAACTATAATTTTTGGGCTACCCTACTAATTTGAAAATTTTTGTTGCTAAACTTGCTTGAGGATTGTATCTTGGAACATGGTTTTAGAGTGAGAACACAAGCAAGTGAGACTTGAGCCAATTGTGTGGTTACATCCTATAACCACTTACCTTCCTTCTTGTGGGCATTGTTCTCCTTCTATGATTGTAATCCTTGATTTGCTTGACTCTATATGTCCATTATTGTGTGTATGAATGCATGTATGTGATTGAGGCCATCATTTTACTTAGCCACTTACCCAAATAGCCTTACCTTACAACAACTTTTGTTACCCAAATTGAACCTATGATTAACCCACTTATTCTTAATTTTAGCACATTACAAGCCTAAGGCAAAAAACCATAAATGTCCTTATTTGAATCTTTGATTAGCTTAGACTAGTGTGTGTGTGTCATTCAAGTGTGGGAATGGGGGACATTGGTTGATGTAAGAGCATGTTTTTGTCTTTATGAAAAATATTGGGAAGTGGATATATACTCATGTGTCTATTGAATATGTAAACCATATGCATCGGTACTTTTGTATATAAGTACGTCAAAAAGAAAAAAAAAGAGAAAGAGCAAAAAAAAAAAGAAAAGATAAATGAACAATGAAAACAAAAAAATGGAAAGGAAAGAAAAAAGAAAAAGAAAGAAAGAAAAAGGGGATAAAATGCCCCAAAGCAAGATTCAATAACAATCAATGCATATGTGAAGTGACCAAAGAAGAACACATGAGTATGTGAAAAAGTGAGGAATGGATAGTTAGGTTAGCACTTAAATTTATAGGTTGTATATAGGTTAAGTGGGGTGCTTAGTTTAATCAAAGATTCAAATTCTAGCCCACTTATCCGTATATATATATATATATATACCTTAACCCTAGCCCCATTACAACCCAAGAAAAGACCTCATGATATGTGTATGTATGCATGGAATAACTGTTGATTGTTAGAGGAAGAACAAATTTTGGAAAGCATGAAATAGAGGAGAATTGAGTGATCAACCCTATACACCGAGCAGATAGAGTGTAAACACTTCTGGTGAGGGTTCGAGGCTCGATTCCTTGTTCCTGGCTCTCGCGAGAATTCTTCATGCAAGTTACGCACACTTCATTTTGATTATTGGAATTAGCAGAGTTCATATATTGTTTATCATATTGCCCTACTTGCTTATATATGTGTGATGGTCCTCGTGGACTATGTTGGTATAGAATTTCTCAATAAAATCCCGTTGCAAGTATAGCTCTTCCCAACAACAATCCTCGAGTATCAAATTTAGAAGGGAATTTGGTTGTCACAAGTTCAACCCCAATAAAAGTAACCGAAGTATTCAAACCTCGGGTCGTCTCATCATGAATGGGCAAACATGTGCTTCAACGTTGGTTAAAAATCCGGGGTTGCAAGTCATGAGCAAGAAATTAAACTAGGAATCTCAATAAGCAAGTAATCTTGGAATGCAAGAAACTAATTCAAACATTTAGAGCAAAATGTAAATAATTCTAAACTAAGCAAGTAACTATAACTAAGACAAGGCAATCAAGATTTTTGGGTTTTCAAATATGAATGACAAAAGCAACTCTTGGCTAGGCATGGGAATTGGGGTCACCATCCTTGTCTAATAACCATATCTTGACAATTATGAGGAACCAAACTCATTAAGTTTACTTCTATACTTGAAGTATGTTAAATGGTTTGGTCAACATCAACCCATAAGGTCCAACCTAACTACCAATTAACTTGATAGTAGGCTAGTGGCAATGGCTATCAAATTGACCACTAAGGGTTCCTAAATCATCAATTCCATTAGACCCAATGAATCAAGTTTATCCAATCCCTTTAGCCTAGGCCAAGAGTAAAAAGGACTACTCCATAATCAAAGGAAACATTTCATCAAACACATGGTAAGCATTAATAAAAGACATATTCAAATTGTAATTAAATTGAAACTAACAAGTACCCACTAACAATTATCAACATGCAATCACTCAAACAACACAATTAATCATGGAAATCATCAATGCAACAATAACAAATCAAGATCCACAAGATTCATGAAATGGGTATAAAATGACAAATAACAAGGAAACATAAAACTAACACAAGATCTAAACAAAATTATACTAGAGAATTCAAATTAAACAATTAAAACTAGTAATTAACAAGATCCAATTCAGAATTCAACAAGGGAAGATCAAATTGAAGCTAGATCTAGAGAGGAACAAGGATTTCTCTCTCTAGAAGAACAAAGAACCAAAACTAGCTAAAAATTATGTCTATGTGTAAAATGATTGATCCTCCCTTTCCCCTAGCATCCTTGGAACTTTTCCATGCAGAAACAGCTTGAATTTGGGCCTGATGAGCCTCAGAAATTGCCAGGCACGATTTCCTTTAATGAGGTCGCGTGTAGCTTTTCGCGCGTGCGTGCGCGCCGATTGCTTTTGTGATCCACGCGTGTGCGCCATGTGCGCGTGCGCGTCGATGGAATTTTTTTGATCCGCGCGGATGCGTCCATCCTTGCGCACCGCTTCCAGCTATCCTCATGCACGCGTGCGCGTGCAGTGCGCGTGCGCGCCCTTTGCAAAGTTTCCAAAATTCAAATCTTCATGTTCCTTCCTCTTGTGCATGCTTTCTTTCTCTCTTCTAGGACATTCTTGTCCTATAATTCCTGAAATCACTTAACAAATACATCACGGCATCAAATGACAATAAAAGAGGATCAAAATATAGCAATTCTAAGGCAAAATAAGCATGTTTTTCATCATGAAGCAAAATTAGGAAGAGAACATAAAACCATGCAATTCTAGTGAATAAGTGTGAGAAATATTGACAAAAACCCCCAAATTCTACACAATATAAACCACAAAATTGGGGTTTATCAAATCTCCCCACACTTAAACCAAGCATGTCCTCATGCTTAAAATAAAAAGACAAAAGATCATGGTGAGAAAGGGTTTATGAAATGCAAACTACCTAAGTGAATGCATGCAGCTAAAGTAAAATCGTCTATCTACTTGGTCAAGGGTAAATCTATCCTCCAAGAATACATATGAGCATATGGGGTGAAAATGCTATGTAGTTCATGAATCCTACCAATTTGAACATCAACATGAAGTGCATATAACTTGCTAGATGAACGCTTGTGAAAGCCAGGAACAAGGAGTTGAGCATCGAACCCTTACCGGAAGTGTATCCGCTCTATTCGCTCGAGTGTATAGGGTTCGTCACTCAATCCTCTCCTAATCATGCTTTCTAAGATTTGTCTTTCATCTAACAATCAACAATTACTTAATGCATGCTTACAAGTATCACGAGGTCTTATTCATGGGTTGTAATGGGGCTAGGGTGAAGGTAAGGATGTATATGGTCAAGTGAGCTTAAAGATTTGAGTCCTTGATTAACTTAGGATCCCACTAGACACATAGAACAACCTATACAACTATAATACAATGCCTAGCTACCCATGGGTTTCACTTTTTGCATACTCATGCATTCTTTTCTATTCACATCCCATATGCATTGTTATTATTACTTTGTCTTGGGGCATTTTTGTCCCCTTTCATTGCTTTCTCTTTTTTTTGGTCCCCTTTTTCTTGGGGTTTCATGTACAAAAGTTCCAATGCATATGGCTCAATCATTCAATACATGAGTATGTTTCCAAATCCCAGAATTCTCAAATTCAATTACAACTACAAATACATACCTTTACATCTACCCAAGTTCCCAAGTACACCCTCCCATTTGAATGACACACACCCTAACTCACCTAAGCTAATCAAGGATCCAAATCTAGGGACACTCATTATTTTTTGCTTAGGGTTGTTGATGTGCTCTATTTAAGAATAAAGAGGGTTTATCATAGGCTCAAAACTGGTTAGCAATGGTAGATAAAGGGTTAAGGCCGTTTGGGAAAAGTGACTATTGAAATGATGGCCTCAATTATGTAAATACATTCATATACAAAGTAATGGACATATAGAATCAGACAAAGCAACGATTACAATCATAGAGAGAGAATAATGCACACAAGAATGGGAATTAATGGTTAGAGAATATAACCACACAATAGGCTCAAAACTTACATGCTTGTGTTCTTAGCTCAATCACTATGTTCCGAAATACATTCTCGAAGCAAGTTTATCGCAAAAATTTTTCAAAATTGGTAGGGTATCCCAGAACACAGTTTCTTGGAGAAGAAGTCATTATTTTGACCAAGTAACTCTATAGGAACTAGCTATCATGCAAGGGGTATTTACAAGCAAAACTAACTACACATGCAATGTACTAACTACTAAGCAAAAGATAAATCCATGGGTGTTGAAAGGAAGAGATTGTTACCCATGGAGATCGGTCGAACGACCTCCCTACACTTAGAATTTAGCACGATCCTCTGTGCTACCAACAATGCGCAAAGGACGGTCGGGACTAGAAGCTTCACTATCCCCTCCATCAGAGCTCCCATCACTTGGGTTTGAGGTGGACGTGAATATCTTGGGTTCCTTCATGCTAGGGGTAACACAACGCAAAAGCTTCTTGATATAAGTGTATCGGCGTTGGTTACGCCACTCATATCTATCAATCTTCCGGTGTAGATCTTCTATCCTTTGATGTGTGGATCTTTGCCGTGGTGGTGATGATGAGGTGGGAAAGGCAAATGGCCCAATGATGAGCGGATAATTTGTACGCTTTTTGGCATTGTTTTTAGTATGTTTTTAGTAGGATCTAGTTACTTTTAGGGATGTTTTCATTAGTTTTTATGTTAAATTCACATTTCTGGACTTTACTATGAGTTTATGTATTTTTTTGTGATTTCAGGTATTTTCTGGCTGAAATTGAGGGACTTGAGCAAAAATCAGATTCAGAGGTTGAAGAAGGACTGCTGATGCTGTTGGATTCTGACCTCCCTGCACTCAAAGTGGATTTTCTGGAGCTACAGAACTCAAAATGGCGCGCTTCCAATTGCGTTGGAAAGTAGATATCCAGGGCTTTCCAGCAATGTATAATAGTCTATACTTTGGCCGAGTTTAGACAACGTAAAAGGGCGTTGAACGCTAGTTCTACGCTGCTGTCTGGAGTTAAACGCCAGAAACAAGTCACAAACCAGAGTTGAACGCCAGAAATACGTTACAACCTGGCGTTCAACTCCAGAAAGAGCCTCTGCACGTGTAACATTCAAGCTCAGCCCAAGCACACACCAAGTGGGCCCTGGAAGTGGATTTATACATCAATTACTTACTTCTGTAAACCCTAGTAACTAGTTTAGTATAAATAGAACTTTTTACTATTGTATTAGACATCCTGAGTTTTATCTTTGGAATCATCTTTGGACGCCTGGTTCTTAGATCATGGGGGCTGGCCACACGGCCATGCCTGGACCTTTCACTTATGTATTTTTAACGGTAGAGTTTCTACACTCCATAGATTAAGGTATGGAGCTCTGCTGTTCCTCAAAGATTAATGCAAAGTACTACTGTTTTTCTATTCAACTCAACTTATTCCGCTTCTAAGATATTCATTCGCACTTCAACTTGAATGTGATGAACGTGACAATCATCATTATTCCTTATGAACGCGTGCCTGACAACCACTTCCGTTCTACCTTAGATTGAATGAGCATCTCTTAGATCTCTGAATCATAATCTTCGTGGTGTAAGCTAGAATGATGGCGGCATTCAAGAGAATCCAGAAAGTCTAAACCTTGTCTGTGGTATTCCGAGTAGGATTCAATGATTGAATGACTGTGACGAGCTTCAAACTCGCGAGTGCTGGGCGTAGTGACAGACGCAAAAGGAGGGTGAATCCTATTCCAGCATGATCGGGAACCTCAGATGATTAGCCGTGCCGTGACAGGGCATCTTGGACCATTTTCACAAGAGGAGGGGATGTAGCCACTGACAACGGTGATGCCCTTGCATAAAGCCAGCCATGGAAAGGAGTAAGACTGATTGGATGAAGGCAGCAGGAAAGCAGAGGTTCAGAGGAACGAAAGTATCTCTATACGCTTATCTGAAATTCTCACCAATGAATTACATAAGTGTTTCTATCCCTATTCTATGTTTACTTATTAATTAATTTCGAAAACTCCATAACTATTTTATATCCGCCTGACTGAGATTTACAAAGTGACCATAGCTTGCTTCATACCAACAATCTCCGTGGGATCGACCCTTACTCACGTAAGGTATTACTTGGACGACCCAGTGCACTTGCTGGTTAGTTATGCGAAGTTGTGAAGATATGTTTAGACCATGGTTCTGTGCATCCATTTTTGGTGCCATCGCCAGGGAATCAATTTCGAACAATAATTCACAACCTGAGTAACAATTTCGCATACCACCCAACCTTGACAATTATGTCCTCAATCATGCCTGATGGATATTTAATGGAGCCATCAGCAAGTTGGAGACATATCCGGGTTGGTTTGACTTCTTTAGTTAACCCAAGCTTTCTCATAGTGGATACAGGTATTAGGTTGATACTTGCTCCAAGGTCACACAGGGCTGTCTTGGTACAAGCGCCCTCTAATGTGCATGGTATCATAAAGCTTATTGGATCTTGAAGCTTCTCTGGTAAGCTTTTCAGAATGACTGCACTGTATTCTTCAGTGAGAAACACTTTTTCAGTTTCTCTCCAATCCTTCTTATGACTTAAGATCTCTTTCATGAACTTAGCATAAGAAGGTATTTGCTCAAGTGCCTCTGCAAACGGAATCTTTATTTCAAGAGTCCTGAGATAGTCTGCAAAGCGAGCAAATTGTTTATCCTGTTCCACTTGGTGGAGTTTCTGAGGATAAGGCATCTTGGCTTTATATTCTTCAACCTTAGTTGCTGCAGGTTTATTCCCTACAGAGGTGGTTGGAGAAGCCTTCTTAGAGGGGTTACTATCAGCACTCTCAGGTGTCTGATTCCTCATTGGCGTTTGAACGCCAGGATTGGGTACAGAATGAGCGTTTAACACCAGCTTTTCCCCCTTTTCTGGCGTTTGAACGCCAGAAGTATTCCTCTCTGGGCTCTTACTGTCCTCAGAGGGATTTTGGGCAGTAGTTTGGTCATCCTCTGTCAGTTGTTCCTTTCTTGGCTTTTTGCCATTTTGAGTTAAATTGTTCAATGTCTTCCCACTCCTTAGTTGAACTACTTGGCACTCTTCTGTTATCTATTTAGATAGCTGCAGTTTTGTCTGATTCAACTGTGATTCTATATTTTTGTTAGCAATTTTAGTTTCTTGGAGCATCTCTTTGAATTCGGCTAACTGTTTTGTCATCAGGAGTAATTGTTGATTAAGTTCAACAATCTGTTCTTGAGGATTAGGATCAGTAGTTACTGCCATAGCTTCTTCTTTTATAGAGGACTCACTGCTTGAGTATAGATGTTGATTTCTAGCAACCGTATCTATGAGCTCTTGAGCCTCTTCAATTGTTTTTCTCATGTGTATAGATCCACCTACTGAGTGGTCTAGAGACATCTGAGCTTTTTCTATAAGCCCATAGTAGAAGATGTCTAACTGTACCCACTCTGAAAACATTTCAGAGGGGCATTTCCTTAGCATACCTCTGTACCTCTCCCAGGAATTATAAAGGGATTCATGATCCTCTTGTTTAAAGCCTTGGATGTCCAGCCTTAGCTGTGTCATCCTTTTTGGAGGGTAAAATTGATTCAGGAATTTGTCTGTTAATTGTCTCCATGTTTTTATGCTTGCTGTAGGTTGGTTATTCAACCACCTCTTAGCTTGATCTTTTACAGCAAATGGAAACAGTAATAATCTGTAGACATCCTGATCCACCTCTTTATCACGTACTGTGTCAGCAATTTGTAACAACTGTGCCAGAAACTCAGTAGGTTCTTCCTGTGGAAGACCGGAATACTGGCAATTTTGCTGCACCATGATAATGAGTTGATGATTTAGCTCAAAGCTGCTTGCTTTAATGGGGGGTAAACAGATGCTACTCCCATATGCAGCTGTAATGGGGTTAGCATATGACCCCAGAGTCCTTCTGGACTGTTCACTTCCACTTATGTCCATGATGGAGAAAAGGGAATTGATATGAATTATATTTTTAATTTTTTTTATTTTATGTAATTAAAAGTGACCGAAAATAATAAAATAAAATAAAATGGAAAAAAATAAAATTTCGAAAACTAAAAGAAAATAAAATCAAAGCAAATTGAAAACTAAATTAATTAATTAATTAAAAAGATTTTGAAATTAGCAATTAAAAAGATATGATTGAAAATTCTTTTGAAAAAGATTTGATTGAAAAGATATGATTGAAGAAATTAAAAAGATTTGATTTTTTTGAAAAAGATTTGAAAAAAAAAATAATTTTTTTTTAAATTAGAATTTTGACTTGACTAAAAAATATGATTTTGAAAATCTTTGACTAAATTAATGCAAAATTTCGAAAATTATGAGTAAAAAAGGAAAGGATATTTTTTTTATTTTTGAATTTTAATGAGGAAAGAGAAAAACAACAAAATGACACCAACTTAGAAATTTTGAATCAAAACACAGAGAACAAACAAGAAAACTTTGAATGTCAAGATGAACACCAAGAACAAATTTTTGAAAAATTTTAAGTAAATAAAAGCACAAAAACACCAAACTTAAAATTTTTAGAAAATAAAGCACAAATTTTTGAAAAATTAAAAGAGAACACAAAGAAGACACCAAACTTAGAATTTTTTTAAAAATCAAGAAAGAACTAAAGACATACAATTGACACCAAACTTAAAATATGAAACTAAAATCAAATAAAAGACTCTAAACCAACAAAAATAAAATATTCCTAATCTAAGCAACAAGATAAACCGTCAGTTGTCCAAACTCGAACAATCCCCGGCAACGGCGCCAAAAACTTGGTGCACGAAATCACAATCACACTTTTGTAATTCCGCACAACTAACCAGCAAGTGCACTGGGTCGTCTAAGTAATACCTTACGTGAGTAAGGGTCGATCCCACGGAGATTGTCGGCTTAAAGCAAGCTATGGTTATCTCGTAACTCTTAGTCAGGATATCAATAACTCTGAGATTTAATTGTAAAAAGTAGAAGAACATGAAATAAATACTTGTTTTGCAGTAATGGAGAACAGGTTGAGGTTTTGGAGATGCTCCATCTTCTGAATCTCTGCTTTCCTACTGTCTTCTTCTTCAAGCACGCAAGGCTCCTTCCATGGCAAGCTGTATGTTGGGTTTCACCGTTGTCAATGGCTACCACCCATCCTCTCAGTGAAAATGTTCAACGCGCTCTGTCACAGCACGGCTAATCATCTGTCGGTTCTCGATCATGTCGGAATAGAATCCAGAGATTCTTTTGCGTCTGTCACTAACGCCCAACACTTGCGAGTTTGAAGCTCGTCACAGTCATTCAATCCTTGAATCCTACTCAGAATACCACAAACAAGATTTAGACCTTCCGGATTCTCAAGAATGGCTGCCAATGGATTCTAGCTTATACCACGAGGATCCTGATTAAGGAATCCAAGAGATACACACTCAATCGAAGGTAGAACGGAGGTGGTTCTCAAGCACATGTTCATAGGTGAGAATGGTGATGAGTGTCACAGATCATCACATTCATCAGGTTGAAGAACAAGTGGTATCTTGGAATAGAACAAGCATGATTGAATGGGAAAAATAGTAGTAATTGCATTAATCCATCAAGACACAGCAGAGCTCCTCACCCCCAACCATGGGGTTTAGAGACTCATGCCGTAGAAGATACAAAATGAAACGTGTAATGTGTCATGAGGTAAAGATACAATAGCAAAAAGGTCTTATTTATAGAGAACTAGTAGCCTAGGGTTTACAGAAATGAGTAAATGACGTAAATATCCACTTCCGGGCCCACTTGATGTGTGCTTGGGCTGAGCATTGAAGCATTTTCGTGTAGAGACTTCTCTTGGAGTTAAACGCCAGCTTTTGTGCCAGTTTGGGCATTTAACTCCCACTTTTGTGCCAGTTCCGGCGTTTAACGCCGGGAATTCTGATGCTGACTTTGAACGCCGGTTTGGGCCATCAAATCTTAGGCAAATATGAACTATTATATATTGCTGGAAAGCCCTGGATGTCTACTTTCCAACGCAATTGAGAGCGCACCAATTGGGATTCTGTAGCTCCAAAAATTCCACTTTGAGTGCAGAGAGGTCAAAATCCAACAGCATCTGCAGTCCTTTTTCAGCCTCTGAATCAGATTTTTGCTCAGGTCCCTCAATTTCAGCCAGAAAATACCTGAAATCACAGAAAAATACACAAACTCATATTAAAGCCCAGAAAAGTGATTTTTATTTAAAAACTAATAAAAACATAATAAAAACTAACTAAAATATACTAGAAACATACTAAAAATAATGCCAAAAAGCGTGTAAATTATCCGCTCATCACAACACCAAACTTAAATTGTTGCTTGTCCCCAAGCAACTGAAAATCAAATAGGATAAAAAGAAGAGAATATACAATGAATTCCAAAAATATCTATGAAGATCAGTATTAATTAGATGAGCGGGGCTTTTAGCTCTTCCAAAAACACACAAGTTCACAGAAGCGGTTGGGGAACTTTGAAGAATCCTTTGCCAGTTTGCTCTTCTCGCTTTCATCAATAGGGGCGGATGCCTTTGCCTTCTTAGATAGGGGTTTGGCTCCTAATGAAGAGTGCGCCTTAGAGTTTGACCTTTGGGGTGCCCTCTTTGCGGCCGGTTTCCTTGAAGCTTTCTCCTTGCCTTTCTTGGTGGCCATCCTGAAAAAGGAAGGGAAAAAGGAAAATATTAAACCCAAAAAATCATCTCAACAAAAATATGCAAGTGAAAGATAGTGCCCACAAGAAATATTGCAACAAAGTAATCATAAAAACATGGGTCATAACACTTAGCATGGGATGCAAGAGAAAGTAAAGCATGCAATATGGCATGAGAAGAATAATTTCAAGCATCCATAACAAAGAATAATTTCAAGTCATGTTCAATGAGTATCTCATTAGCAAGTAATAAGAAAAGTGGACTCAATGCGTATAGAAGACAACAAGTGAGTGAGGGGAAAGCACCAAATTGAAGATACATGATTGAAATAAACCAAAATGGCATATGTGCATTTCCACGAACACTTGGTGTGCAATTGTCAAGCAATGAGCAATTATGAGATACTCAATCAAATTGGAGCCCAAAATGAAATAACAATCATCACATAACATCACTTACAAGACAAAGACAATGAAAGACAACAAGAAGATCTATCAAAGCAAATTAAAACTCAAATTAACATCCATGGAAAAACAAGGAAAAGGAAAAGTAAGCCAACAAAAAGCAAGTAGTATAATCATGTAACTAAAAGAGAAAAACAAGTAAATCAACAAGAAAGATCTAACTAGAAGAAGTGCAAAGAAAGTAATAGATGAGATATGGAAGAAGTAGAACCTTGAGAAGGAGGAAAGAAGAAAGTGAAGTTCTCTTCTTGTGAGAATGAGAAGAAATAGAAGAGATGTAGGGCCACCAGAAGTGGTGGTGGTTGATTGTGGAAGAAGAAGAAGAGAAGAGACGTGATGGAGAAGGAAGAAGAAAGAAATAAGAAAGAGAGGGGGTAGAGAGGCAGGGCGCGCAGCTTTAAAACTGGTTCGCGTGACCGGCGCGCGCGCGCACGGTGCGCTGGCGCGTCAGTGAAAGTAAAGCGTGGGACGCGTGCGCCTCATTGGCGCGTTCACGTGAATACAGCTGTGCCCCAGGCACAGGATTGGCACAAAGTTGGCCTAAGTCTTGGGTAATTTGTACCAGAGTTAGCATGCAGCACAGGCGCGTGGACGCGCACAGGCGCACGGATGCGCACAGTGCGCGGACGCGTGCCTGAGTGGATTGGCGACCGGCGCGGACGCGCGCAGTGCGCGAACACGTCGGTGTGGCACAGGTTGGGCACAAGTATGACACAACTCTCTGGTTTTTGTACCAGGGAGTTTAGGTAGCACCATCGGCGTGCGCGGCACGTACGCTGGCGCGTGGGTGTCTAGCACGAGATGGGTACAAAGTGGGCATGAGTCTCGGGTTTTTGGCCCAAGAGTTTGAAATACTCCTCCGGTGCGCGCGCACAGTGTGCTCGTGCGCGGATGCCCCTTTTCCTTGCTTTTGCTTCTCTTTTTTTTTTGTATAACATAGGAAAAGCTATTCTAACACATTTTTGGCAGGTGTTCAAATTAGTAGTCAAGGAAGCACTCATAAATTCATGCACCATTCAAGAAAAAGCATTTTCTCTAACTTCAACAATTCATCTATACCAAAATGATGAAATCTATATGAACATCCTATCTATCCAACAAGAACAATGAAACTAGCAATCCTATGCAGTCAACAACATCTAGAAGTCACAAAATTCACAAGAATCTAAAGCTAAAAGCAAGATGATATACACAAGGAAGATCTTACCACGGTGGGGTGCTGGTATGCGAAATTGCGATCATCAACAATGGCGCCAAAGACTTGGTGCTCTCAAAGGTGAATCACACTTTGTCACAACTTCGCACAACTAACCAGCAAGTGCACTGGGTCGTCCAAGTAATAAACCTTACGTGAGTAAGGGTCGATCCCACGGAGATTGTCGGCCTGAAGCAAGCTATGGTCACCTTGTAAATCTCAGTCAGGCGGATTCAAATGGTTATTGTGAATTGATAATAAAAACATAATTAAAATGTAAACTAGGATAGAGATACTTATGTAATTCATTGGTGAGAATTTCAGATAACCGTATAGAGATGCTTTTGTTCCTCCTAAACCTCTGCTTTCCTGCTATATTCATCCAATCATTCCTACTCCCTTCCATGGCAAGCTGTATGTAGGGCATCACCGTTGTCAATGGCTACATCCCATCCTCTCTGTGAAAATGGTCTAATGTGCTGTCACTGCATGGCTAATCATCTGTCGATTCTCGATCATACTGGAATAGGATTTACTATCCTTTTGCGTCTGTCATTACGCCCAGCACTCGCGAGTTTGAAGCTCGTCACAGCCATCCCTTCCCAGATCCTACTTGGAATACCACAGACAAGGTTTAGACTTTTCGGATCTCGGGAATAGCCATCCATGGGTTCTAACTTATACCACGAAGACTCTAATATCTCGGACTCGGTCCCCTGTATTAGATATCTAAGAGATATTCATTCTAGCTTGTTTGCATGTAGAACGGAAATATTTGTCAGGCACACGTTCGTAAGTGAGAATGATGATGAGCGTCACATAATCATCACATTCATCATGTTCTTGGGTGCGAATGAACATCTTAAAATAGGAATAAGGTTGAATTGAATAGAAAAATAGTAGTACTTTGCATTAATTCATGAGGGACAGCAGAGCTCCACATCTTAATCTATGGTGTGTAGAAACTCTACCATTGAAAATACATAAGAACAAGGTTCGGGCATGGCCGAGAGGCCAGCCCCCTAAACATGATCAAAGGATCAAAAGATAATCCAAAGATATCCAAAGATGTAAATACAATAGTAAAAAGTCCTATTTATACTAAACTAGTTACTAGGGTTTACAGATATGAGTAAATGATGCAGAAATCCACTTCTGGGGCCCACTTGGTATGTGCTTGGGCTGAGCATTGAGCTTTACACGTGTAGAGGCTTCTCTTGGAGTTGAACGCCAGTTTGTAACCTGTTTCTGGCGTTTAACTCCACTTTGCAACCTGTTTCTAGCGTTTAACTCCAAAATGCAGCATGGAACTGGCGTTGAACGCCATTTTGTGTCATCTAAACTCGAGTAAAGTATGAACTATTATATATTGCTGGAAAGCCCTGGATGTCTACTTTCCAGCGCAATTGAGAGCGCACCATTTGCAGTTCTGTAGCTCCAGAAAATCCACTTTGAGTGCAGGGAGGTCAGAATCTAATAGCATCTGCAGTTCTTCTTCAACCTCTGAATCTGATTTTTGCTCAAGTTCCTCAATTTCAGCCAGAAAATACCTGAAATCACAGAAAAATACACAAACTCATAGTAAAGTCCAGAAATGTGATTTTTATTTAAAAACTAATAAAAATATACTAAAAAGTAACTAAATCATACTAAAACCTATGTAAAAACAATGCCAAAAAGCATATAAATTATCCGCTCATCACAACACCAAACTTAAATTGTTGCTTATCCCCAAGCAACTGAAAATCAAATAGGATAAAAAGAAGAGAATATACTATAAATTCCAAACATCAATGAAACTTAGCTCCAATCAGATGAGCGGGACTTGTAGCTTTCTGCCTCTTGAATAGTTTTGTCATCTCACTTTATCCATTGAAGTTCAGAATGATTGGCATCTATAGGAACTTAGATTTTAGATAGTGTTATTGATTCTCCTAGTTCAGTATGTTGATTCTTGAACACAACTACTTTATGAGTCTTGGCCGTGGCCCTGAGCACTTTGTTTTTCAGTATTACCACCAGATACATAAATGCCACAGACACATAACTGGGTGAACCTTTTCAGATTGTGACTCAGCTTTGCTAAAGTTCCCAATTAGCGGTGTCCAGGGTTCTTAAGCACACTCTTCTTTTGCTTTGGACCTCGACATTAACCACTCAGTCTCAAGTTTTCACTTGACACCTTTACGCCACAAGCACATGGTTAGGGACAGCTTGGTTTAGCCGCTTAGGCCATGATTTTATTCCCTTAGGCCCTCCTATCCACTGATGCTCAAAGCCTTGGATCCTTTTGAATACCCTTGCCTTTTGGTTTTAAGGGCTATTGGCTTTTTCTGCTTGCTTTTTCTTTTTCTTTATTATTTTTTTTCGCTAATTTTTTTCTTTCTCTTTTTTTTTCGCGTTTTTTTTCTGCAAGCTTTGTTCTTTGCTACTTTTTCTTACTTCAAGAATCATTTTTATGATTTTTCAGATTATCAAATAATATTTCTCCTTTTTCCTCATTCTTTCAAGAGCCAACATATTTAACATTCATAAACCACAATTTCGGAAGGCATATACACTGTTCAAGCATTCATTTAGAAAACAAAAAGTATTGTCACCACATCAAAATAATTAAACTAGTTTCAAGGATGAATTCGAAACCATGTACTTCTTGTTCTTTTGTTTTTAGAATATTTTTTTCATTTAAGAGAGGTGATGGATTCATATTCATAACTTTAAGGCATAGACACTTAGACACTAGTGATCATATAGTAAAGACACAAACATAAATAAAACATATAGCTCAAAAAATCGAAAAATAATAAAATAAATAGACAAGGAGATTAAGGAATGAGTCCACCTTAGTGAGGGTGGCGTCTTCCTCTTCCTGAAGAACCAATGGTGCTTTTGATCTCCTCTATGTCTCTTCTTTGCCTTTGTTGCTCCTCCCTCATAGCTCTTTGATCTTCTCTAATTTCATGGAGGATGATGGAGTGCTCTTAGTGCTCCATCCTTAGTTGTTCCATGTTGGAACTTAATTCTCCTAGGGAGGTGTTGATTTGCTCCCAATAATTTTGTGGAGGAAGGTGCATCCCCTGAGGCATCTCAGGGATTTCATGGTGGGGGATTTCTTCATGCTCTTGTTGAGGTCCATGATCTCTTATTTGCTCCATCCTTTTCTTATTGATGGGCTTGTCCTCTTCAATGAGGGTGTCTCCCTCTATGTCAATTCCAGCCGAATTGCAGAGGTGGCATATGAGGTGAGGAAAGGCTAACCTTGCCTAAGTGGAGGACTTGTCAGCCACCTTGTAAAGTTCTTGAGGTATAATCTCATGAACTTCCACCTCCTCTCCAATCATGATACTATGGATCATGATGGCTCGGTCTATAGTAACTTCAGACCGGTTGCTAGTAAGAATGATTGAGCGTTGAATGAACTCTAGCCATCCCCAAGCCACAGGCTTAAGGTCCAGTCTTCTCAATTGAACCGGCTTGTCTCTTGAGTCAATTTTCTATTGAGCTCCTTCTACACATATGTCCATGAGGACTTGGCCCAACCTTTGATCAAAGTTGACCCTTCTAGTGTAGGGGCGTGCGTTTTCTTCCATCATTGGCAAGTTGAACGCCAGCCTTACATTTTTCGGACTGAAATCTAAGTATTTCCCCCGAACCATGGTAAGCCAATGCTTTGGATTCGGGTTCACACTTTGATCATGGTTCCTAGTGATCCATGCATTTGCATAGAACTCTTGAACCGTTAAGATCCCGACTTATTGAATGGGGTTGGTGAGAACTTCCCAACCTCTTCTTTGGATCTCAAGTCGGATTTTCGGATACTCATTCTTTTTGAGCTTGAAAGGAACCTCAGGGATCACTTTCTTCTTGGCCACAACTTCATAGAAGTGGTCTTGATAGACCTTTGAGATGAATTTCTCCATCTCCCATGACTCAGAGGTGGAAGCAATTGCTTTCCCTTTTCCTCTTTCTTGAGGATTCTCTGGCCTTAGGTGCTATTGATGGTTATGGAAAAGCAAAAAGCTATGCTTTTTACCACACCAAACTTAAAATGTTTCCTCGTCCCCGAGCAAAAGAAGAAAGAAAGAAGGAGAAGAAGAAGAAAAATGGAGGAGAGGGAGAGGGGTTGTGTTTTCGGCCAAGGGAGGAAGAAAGGGTTGTGTTATGTGAAAATAAAGAAGGAATGAGGGGTTTATATAGGAGTGGGGTGGGAGTTAGGGTTCAGCCATTAGGGTTGGGTTTGGGAGGGAAAAGAGTTTGAATTTTGGAGGTAGGTGGGGTGTATGGGAAAGAGTGGATGGATGTGAATGGTTAAGAGGTGATGGGAAAGAGTGATTTG
This sequence comes from Arachis hypogaea, assembly GCF_003086295.3. NCBI lineage: Eukaryota > Viridiplantae > Streptophyta > Magnoliopsida > Fabales > Fabaceae > Arachis > Arachis hypogaea. The sequence goes on along the minus strand of NC_092046.1, from coordinate 76,628,632 downwards.
GGGGAGAGAGATATGAAAAAGGTGTGAAAAGGAGAGAAGAAGGTAGGTGGGGATCCTGTGGAGTCCACAGATCCTGTGGGGATCCTGTGGGATCTACAGATCCTGAGGGGTCAAGGACTTAACATCCCTGCTCCAATTAGGCATGTAAAACGCCATTGCTGTGCAATCCTGGCGTTTAACGCCAGACTGCTGCCTGTTTCTGGCATTAAACGCCCAAAAGTAGCTTGTTTCTGGCGTTTAACGCTAGGTAGATACTTGTTTCTAGCGTTAAACGCCAGCTTGGTGCTTGTTTCTGCCGTTAAACGCCAGACAGATGCTTGTTTCTGGCGTTTAAACGCCAGACTGCTCCTCCTCCAGGGTGTGCTATTTTTAATGCTGTTTTTCATTCTATTTTTGATTTTTCAGTAGTTTTTGTGACTTCACATGATCATTAACCTAATAAAACATGAAATAACAAAAAGAAAATAAAATAGATATGATTAAATAACATTGGGTTACCTCCCAACAAGCGCTTCTTTAATGTCAATAGCTTGACAGTGAGCTCTCATGGAGCCTCACAGATAATCAGAGCAAGGTTGGAACCTCTCAACACCAAACTTAGAGTTTGAATGTGGGGGTTCAACACCAAACTTAAAGTTTGGTTGTGGCCTCCCAACACCAAACTTAGAGTTTGACTGTGGGGGCTTTGGTTGACTCTGCAGTGAGAGAAGCTTTTCATGCTTCCTCTCTAAGGTTACAGAAGGAGATCCTTGAGTTTTAAATACAAGGTTGTCCTCATTCAGTTGAAGGACCAACTCTCCTCTGTACACATCAATCACAGCTCTTGTTGTGGCTAGGAAGGGTCTTCCAAGGATGATGGATTCATTCTCATCCTTCCCAGTGTCTAGGATTATGAAATCAGCAGGGATGTAAAGGCCTTCAACCTTTACTAACACGTCCTCTACTTGTTCATAAGCCATTTTCATGGATTTGTCTGCCATCTCTAATGAGAAATTGGCAGCCTGTACCTCAAGGATTCCCAGTTTCTCCATTACAGAGAGTGGCATTAAGTTTATTCCTGACCCCAAGTCACATAGAGCCTTCTCAAAGGTCATGGTGCCTATGTTACAGGGAATTAGGAATTTACCAGGATCCTATTTCTTTTGAGGTAATTTCTACCTATCCAATGCATTTAGTTCATTGGTGAGCAAGGGAGGTTCATCTTCCCAAGTCTCATTACCAAATAATTTGGCATTCAGCTTCATGATTGCACCAAGGTACTTAGTGACTTACTCTTCAGTAATTTCTTCATTCTCTTTAGAAGAAGAATACTCATCAGAGCTTATGAAGGGCAGAAAGAGGTTCAATGGAATCTCTATGGTCTCTAGTTGATCCTCAGATTCCTTTGGTTCCTCAAAGGGAAACTCCTTATTGGTCACTGAACGTCCCAGGGGGTCTTCCTCACTGGGATTCACGTCCTCCTCCTCCTCTTTGGGTTCGGCCACACCAAGCAAGGTAATGGCCTTGCACTCTCTTTTTGGATTTTCTTCTGTATTGCTTGGGAGAGTACTAGGAGGAGTTTCAGTGATCCTTTTACTCAGCTGGCCCACTTGTGCCTCTAAATTTCTAATGGAGGACCTTATTTCATTCATGAAACTTAAAGTGGCCTTAGATAGATCAGAGACTATATTTGCTAAGCTAGATAGATTCTGCTCAGAATTCTCTGTCTGTTGCTAAGTGAATGATGGAAAAGGCTTGCTATTGTTAAACCTGTTTCTTCCACCATTATTAAAGCCTTGTTGAGGCTTTTGTTGATCCTTCCATGAGAAATTTGGATGATTTCTCCATGAGAGATTATAGGTGTTTCCATAGGGTTCACCCATGTAATTCACCTCTGCTATTGCAGGGTTCTCAGGATCATAAGCTTCTTCTACAGAAGATGCCTCTATAGTACTGTTGGATGATTCCTTCAATCCATTCAGACTCTGAGAGATCATATTGACTTGCTGAGTCAATATTTTATTTTGAGCCAATATGGCATTCAGAGTATTAATTTCAAGAACTCCCTTCCTCTGAGACGTCCCATTACTCACAGGATTCCTTTCAGAAGTGTACATGAACTGGTTATTTGCAACCATGTCAATGAGTTCTTGAGCTTCTGCAGGTGTTTTCTTTAGGTGAATGGATCCACCTGCAGAATTGTCCAATGACATCTTTGATAACTCAAACAGACCATCATAGAATATATCCAGGATGTTCCATTCTGAAAGCATGTCAGAAGGACACTTTTTGGTCAGTTCCTTGTATCTCTCCCAAGCTTCATAGAGGGATTCACCTTCCTTCTGTCTGAAGGTTTGAACATCCACTCTAAGCTTACTAAGCTTTTGAGGAGGAAAGAACTTGGCTAAGAAAGCCGTGACCAGCTTATCCCAAGAGTTCAGGCTGTCTTTAGGTTGAGAGTCCAACCATATTCTAGCTTTGTCTCTTACAGCAAATGGGAAAAGCATAAGCCTGTAGATCTCGGGATCAACTCCATTGGTCTTAAAAGTATCACAGATCTGCAAGAATTCAATTAAGAACTGAAAAGGATCTTCTGATGGAAGTCCATGAAACTTGCAGTTCTGTTGCATCAGAGAAACTAATTGAGGTTTAAGCTCAAAATTGTTTCCTCCAATGGTAGGGATTGAGATGCTTCTTCCATGTAAATTGGAATTTGGTGCAGTAAAGTCACCAAGCATCTTCCTTGCATTGTTATTATTTTCGGCCATATCTCCTTCTTTTTCGAAAATTTCAGTCAGATTTTCTCAAGAGAGTTGTGCTTTAGCTTTCCTTAGCTTCCTCTTCAGATTCCTTTCTGGTTTAGGATCAGCCTCAACAAGAATGTTCTTATCCTTGTTCCTGCTCATATGAAAAAGAAGAAAACAGAAAAGAAAATATGGAATCCTCTATGTCACAGTATACAGATTCCTTATGTAAGTATAATAAGAGAATAATGGAGGAAGGAAAAGATAAGAATCCAAATACAAGGGAGAGGAATGAGTTCGAATTCTCGGGTGAAAAGAAGTATTAGTAAATAAATAAATAAATAGAAGGAGATGAGGGATGGAATTTTCGAAAATAATTGAAAAGAAAAGAAAAATATTTTTGTTTTTAAATTAAAAATTATAATTAAAATTCGAAAATAAGAAAATAAATAAAATTAAAATTAAAATTTAAAATAATTAGTTAATTAAAAAGGAATTTTGAGAAAGAGGGAAGGGATTTTCGAAAATTAGTAAGAGAGAGTTAGTTAGGTAGTTTTGGAAAAGATAAAAATCAAACAAAAAGTTAAGTGGTTAATTGAAAAAGATTTGAAAATCAAATTTTGAAAAGATAAGAAGTTAGAAAATATTTTGAAATTGATTTTGAAAAAGATGTGATTGAAACTTATTTTGAAAAAAGATTTGAAAAAGAAATTTAAAAAAGATTTGATTTTGACAATTAAAGTTGATTACTTGACTAACAAGAAACTAAAAATATATGATTCTAGAGTTTAAAGATTGAACCTTTCTTACTAGGCAAGTAACAAACTTAAAAATTTTGAATCAATCACATTAATTGTTAGCATTAATTTCGAAAATATGAAATAAAAATAAGAAAAAATTTTTGAAAATCAATTTGAAAATTTCGAAAATCATAAAAGAAAAATGAAAAAGATTTGATTTTTGAAAAAGATTTGAAAAAGATAGAATTTTTAAATTGAAAATTGATTTGACTCATAAGAAACAACTAATTTTTTAAAAAGTTTTGAAAAAGTCAACTTAAATCTTCGAAAATTTATGAGAGAAAAAGGGAAAGATATTTTTTTTATTTTTGAATTTTTAATGTAGAAAGACAAAAACATCAAAGAGACTCAATGCATGAAAATTTTGGATCAAAACACATAATGCATGCAAGAACACTATGAATGTCAAGATGAACACCAAGAACACTTTGAATGTCAAGATGACACCAAGAACTTATTTTTGAAAATTTTTAAGAGAAAAAAAATATGCAAGACACCAAACTTAGAAATTTTCAATGTTGAGACATTAATAATTCAAAAATGCATATGAGAAACAAGAAAAGACACAAAACAAGAAAATATGAAGATCAAACAAGAAGACTTGTCAAGAACAACTTGAAGATCATGAAGAACAAATGCATGAGTTTTCAAAAATTTTAAGAAAAATTAAAAAGATGCAATTGACACCAAACTTAAAATTTGATACAAGACTCAAACAAGAAACACAATATTTTTGGTTTTTATGATTTTATTAATTTTTTCTTGGATTTTTTCGAAAATTATTTTGGGAAGAACAAAAAAGAAGAAATTTTTTTTTGTATTTTTCTAAAATAAGAAATAAAAGCTTAAAATTAAAATAAAATTACCTAATCTGAGAAACAAGATGAACCGTCAGTTGTCCAAACTCGAACAATCCCCAGCAATGGCGCCAAAAACTTGGTATGCGAAATTGCGATCATCAACAATGGCGCCAAAGACTTGGTGCTCTCAAACGTGAATCACACTTTGTCACAACTTTGCACAACTAACCAGCAAGTGCACTGGGTCGTCCAAGTAATAAACCTTACATGAGTAAGGGTCGATCCCACGGAGATTGTCGGCCTGAAGCAAGCTATGGTCACCTTGTAAATCTCAGTCAGGCGGATTCAAATGGTTATGGTGAATTGATAATAAAAACATAATTAAAATGTAAACTAGGATAGAGATACTTATGTAATTCATTGGTGAGAATTTCAGATAAGCGTATAGAGATGCTTTTGTTCCTCCTGAACCTCTGCTTTCCTGCTGTCTTCATCCAATCATTCCTACTCCCTTCCATGGCAAGCTGTATGTAGGGCATTGATGGGAAGCAGAAGCTGGTGAATTAAAAATTTATTAAAATGGTTACGTTGCAGGTATAGTTCTTAACTCACCGAGAATCTGCTTATCAATTTAGAAATATGTCACAGAAAGTTCAAATTAAAATTACTGGGAGTTTTAAGTCCCAGGTCGTCTCCCAACGAGTTGCAGAAAAGTGTGCTGTTTTATTAATCAGATGTTCCAAGAAGTTGAGCTAAGTAAATTGGAATTTAAATTAAGGATTTTTAAATAATATAATAAAAGCCTTGACTGGGAATTGATTGGTTAGAATCTCTATCATTGATGGTGTGATTGTAAGATTAATTTGTAATTAATGGTTGTTCTGTTTGGTCATCCTTTACCAGGTAAGGGAAAGTCAAACAAGTGGGAATGCCAGATCTGTTCACAAGTTGCAACCCACTTAGTTCAAAGGGATTGGCGTCGGTGACAGAATAGCAATCCAACATTTAACCCAATTACAAATTTTCTTTCAATCCTTCCAACTCAAGAGTTCCTTTTAATCAACTCCCCATCAAGTAAGGAAACTACTCACGCATTGTAATTAAAGAATCCATAGCACATGAAAGGGAATTAAAGGAAGACATGATTATTGGAATTGAAATTGAATTAAAAAGAAATAATCCTTGCATTAATTAATCATAAAAGTATCTGAATGACAAAATTGAACATAACAAAGAACATGGAAGAATAGAACCAAGTTAAGAGAACAAACTAGAATGATGAAGTCTTGATGAGGAAATAACTCTTCTCACTGTTCCAATGCTAAGACCAATTGAAAATTAAAATTCTAAAAACTAGAGAGAAAAACCTAAGAGAGTGAAAAACTAGATCTAAAAACTACTGAATGAATGTGTCCCTTGTTTCTGCATATTCTCTAACTCTAGTCTGCTGTTCCAGGCCGAAAACTGGGCCAAAATAAGGTCCAAAATCGCCCCCATCGAATTCTGCAGATTATGCAGATCGCGCATGTCACGCGATCGCGTCGTCCATGCGGACGCGTCGACTTGCGCTTTTTCCTCTCCACGCGTTCGCGTCGTCCATGCTACTACGTCGCTTGCGCTTTCCAATCCGCCCATCCGCACAAGCCATGCGACCGTGTCACTGCGAATTGCGCTCCTTCGCGCGGTCGCGTGAGCCATGCGACTGATGAGCGGATAATTTATACGCTTTTTGGCATTGTTTTTAGTATGTTTTTAGTAGAATCTAGTTACTTTTAGGGATGTTTTCATTAGTTTTTATGTTAAATTCACATTTCTGGACTTTACTATGAGTGTGTGTGTATTTCTGTGATTTCAGATATTTTCTGGCTGAAATTGAGGGACTTGAGCAAAAATCAGATTCAGAGGTTGAAGAAGGACTGCTGATGCTGTTGGATTCTGACCTCCCTGCACTCAAAATCAATTTTCTGGAGCTACAGAACTTCAAATGGCGCGCTTCCAATTGCGTTGGAAAGTAGACATCCAGGGCTTTCCAGAAATATATAATAGTCCATACTTTGCCCATGTTTAGACGACGCAAACTGGCGTTCAACACCAGCTCTCTTCCCAATTCTGGCGTCCAGCGCCAGAAACAAGCTGCAAAGTGGAGTTCAACGCCCAAACTGGCACAAAAGCTGGCGTTCAACTCCAGAAAGAGCCTCTTCACGTGTAACATTCAATCTCAGCCCAAGCACACACCAAGTGGGCCCCGGAAGTGGATTTATGCATCAATTACTTACTTCTGTAAACCCTAGTAGCTAGTTTATTATAAATAGGACTTTTTACTATTGTATTAGACATCCTGAGTTTTATCTTCGGATCAGAGAAGTCTTGGTTACTCTGGTTCCTCTCTGGGGCCGAGACCAATGAACTCCATTATCACTTATGTGTTTTCAACGGTAGAGTTTCTGCACTCCATAGATTAAGGTGTGGAGCTCTGCTGTTCCTCAAAGATTAATGCAAAGTACTACTGTTTTCTATTCAATTCATCTTATTTCGCTTCTAAGATATTCATTCGCACTTCAACCTGAATGTGATGAACGTGACAATCATCATCATTCCCTATGAACGCGTGCCTGACAACCACTTCCGTTCTACATTAGATTGAATAAGTATCTCTTAGATCTCTTAATCAGAATCTTCGTGGTATAAGCTAGATTGATGGCGGCATTCAAGAGAGTCCGGAAAGTCTAAACCTTGTCCGTGGTATTCCGAGTAGGACTCTGGGATTGAATGACTGTGACGAACTCCAAACTCGCGAGTGCTGGGCGTAGTGACAGACGCAAAAGGATAGTAAATTCTATTCCAGTATGATCGAGAACCTCCAAGATGATTAGCCATGCAGTGACAGCGCATCGAACCATTTTCACAGAGAGGAATAGGATGCAACCAACGACAAGGTTTATTACTTGGACGACCCAGTGCACTTGCTGGTTAGTTATGCGAAGTTGTGAAGATATGTTTAGACCATGGTTCTGTGCATCCGTTTTTGGTGCCATCACCAGGGAATCAATTTCGAACAATAATTCACAACTTGAGTAACAATTTCGCATACCAAGTTTTTGGCGCCATTGCCGGGGATTGTTCGAGTTTGGATAACTGACGTTTCATCTTGTTGCTCAGATTAGGTAATTTTCTTTTGTTTTATTTTCAAAAAATTTTTCAAAAATCTTTCAAAATCTTCTCCTTTGTTTTTGAAAAAAAAAATTTTAAATAAAAAAAGTGTTTTCAAAAATATATTTTTTTTTTCAGAATTTTTAAGAATGAATTCTAGTATTTCATGAAGCATGCTGAAGCCTGGCTGGGTGTAGGGTATGTCAGGCGTGTCATGTTTGAATTACACTCATATTTTTACTAAAGCTTGGCTGGCTATTAAGCCATGCCTGACCCTTTGATTGGAGCTTTAGACTAAAGAGCATAAGATTCCTGGAATTCATATTAAAAATTTTGGAATCCTTATTTTTCTTTTTCAAAATGATTTTCGAAAAATATAAAATAAAAATACAAAAAAATTCATAAAATCATAAAAATCAAAAAAATATTTTGTGTTTCTTGTTTGAGTCATGTGTCATGTTATAAGTTTGGTGTCAATTGCATATCCATTTTGCATTTTTCGAAAATTCATGCATTCATAGTGTTCTTCATGATCTTCAAGTTATTCTTGGTAAATCTTCTTGTTTGATCTTGATGTTTTCTTGTTTTGTGTTGTATGGTGTTTTTCATATGCATTCTTGCATCCATAGAGTCTAAGCATCAAAGATTTCTAAGTTTGGTGTCTTGCATGTTTTCTTTGCATTAAAAATTTTTCAAAAATGTGTTCTTGATGTTCATCATGATCTTCATAGTGTTCTTGGTGTGCATCTTGACATTCATAGCATTCTTGCATGCATTCATTGTTTTGATCCATAACTTTCATGCATTGCATCATTTTTCTTGTTTTTCTCTCTCATCATAAAAATTCAAAAATCAAAAAAATATCTTTCCCTTTTTCTCTCTTAAAATTTCGAAAATTAGATTTGACTTTTTCAAAAATTTTTAAAATCTAGTTGTTTTTATGAGTCAAATCAAATTTTCAATTAAAAAAATCTTATCTTTTTCAAAATCTTTTTCAAAAATCAAATCTTTTTTCAATTTTTTTAGTTATTTTCGAAAATTTCAAAAATATTTTTCAAAAATATTTTTCTTAATTTTACATCATATTTTCGAAAATAACATCATCAATTAATGTTTTGATTCAAAAATTTCAAGTTTGTTACTTACTTGTTAAGAAAGATTCAAACTTTAAGTTCTAGAATCATATCTTGTGATTTATTGTGAATCAAGTCATTAATTGAGATTTTAAAAATCAAATCTTTTTCAAAAACTAATTTCTATCATATCTTTTCAAAAATATCTTTTTATCTTACCTTTTTTCAAAAAAGTGATTGCAAAATATCTTTTCTAACTTCCTAACTTCTTATCTTTTCAAAATTTGTTTCAACTAACTAACTAACTTTTTGTTTGTCTCTTACCTTTTTCAAAACTACCTAACTAACTCTCTCTCTCTAATTTTCGAAAAAATTTTCCCTCTTTTTCAAAATTTCTTTTTAATTAGACTAATTATTTTATTTTTTTATTTGAATTTTTGAAAAACTACTAACCTTTTTCAAAAACTATTTTCGAAAATCACTAACTCTTTTTCAAAAATTATTTTCGAAAATTCTCTCCACCTCTCATCCCCTTCTATTTATTTATTCATCTACTGACATTTCTCTTTATCTCACATCTCTGCTCCTATCATCACCTTTGTGTTTGGATTCTTCATTCTTCTTCACCCCTATTCCTTTTCTTCTTCTACTAACAATAAGGAACCTCTTTACTGTGACATAGAGGATTCCTCTTATTTTCTTTTTCTCTTCTTTTTCTTATGAGCAGAGGACAAAGAAAAAGGCATTCTTGTTGAAGCTGATCCAGAACCTGAAAGGACTCCGAAGAGAAAACTAAGAGAAGCTAAATTACAACAATCCAGAAACAACCTTATTGAAAATTTCGAACAAGTAAAGGAGATGGCAGCCGAACCCAACAACAATAATGCAAGGAGAATGCTTGGTGACTTTACTGCACCTAATTCCAATTTACATGGAAGAAGCATCTCCATTCCTACCATTGGAGCAAACAATTTTGAGCTGAAACCTCAGCTAGTTTCTCTGATGCAGCAGAACTGCAAGTTTCATGGACTTCCATCTGAAGATCTTTTTCAGTTCTTAACTGAATTCTTGCAGATCTGTGATACTGTTAAGACTAATGGAGTAGATCCTGAAGTCTACAGGCTCATGCTTTTCCCTTTTGCTGTAAGAGACAAAGCTAGAATATGGTTGGACTTTCAACCCAAAGACAGCCTGAACTCTTGGGATAAGCTGGTCACGGCTTTCTTAGCCAAGTTCTTTCCTCCTCAAAAGCTGAGCAAGCTTAGAGCTGATGTTCAAACCTTCAGACAGAAAGAAGGTGAATCCCTCTATGAAGCTTGGGAAAGATGCAAATAGCTGACCAAAAAGTGTCTTTCTGACATGCTTTCAGAATGGACCATCCTGGATATATTCTATGATGGTTTATCTGAGCTATCAAAGATGTCATTGGATACTTCTGCAGGTGGATCCATTCACCTAAAGAAAACGCCTGTAGAAGCTCAAGAACTCATTGACATGGTTGCTAATAACCAGTTTATGTACACTTCTGAGAGGAATCCTGTGAGTAATGGGACGCCTATGAAGAAGGGAGTTCTTGAAATTGATACTCTGAATGCCATATTGGCTCAGAACAAAATATTGACTCAGCAAGTCAATATGATTTCTCAGAGTCTGAATGGAATACAAGCTGCATCTAACAGTACTCAAGAGGCATCTTCTGAAGAAGAAGCTTATGATCCTGAGAACCCTGCAATAGCAGAGTTAAATTACATGGGTGAACCATATGGAAACACCTACAATCCATCATGGAGAAATCACCCAAATCTCTCATGGAAGGATCAAAAGCCTCAACAAGGCTTTAATAATGGTGGAAGAAACAGGTTTAGCAATAGCAAGCCTTTTCCATCATCCACTTAGCAACAGACAGAGAATTCTGAGCAGAATCCATCTAGCTTAGCAAATTTAGTCTCTGATCTATCTAAGGCCACTGTGAATTTCATGAATGAAACAAGGTCTTCCATTAGAAATTTGGAAGCACAAGTGGGCCAGCTGAGTAAAAGGATCACTGAAATCCCTCCTAGTACTCTCCCAAGCAATACAGAAGAGAATCCAAAAGGAGAGTGCAAGGCCATTGAATTAATTACCATGGCCGAACCCACAAGAGAGGAGAAAGACGTGAATCCCAAGGAGGAAGACCTCCTGGGACGTCCAGTGATCAATAAGGAGCTTCCCTCTGAGGAACCTAAGGAATCTGAGACTCATCTAGAAACCATAGAGATTCCATTGAACCTCCTTATGCCATTCATGAGCTCTGATGAGTATTCCTCTGCTGAAGAGAATGAAGATGTTATTGAAGAGCAAGCTGCCAAGTTCCTTGGTGCAATCATGAAGCTAAATGCCAAATTATTTGGTATTGAAACTTGGGAAGATGAACCTCCCTTGTTCACCAATGAACTAAGTGATCTGGATCAACTGACATTGCCTTAGAAGAGATAGGATCCTGGAAAGTTCATAATACCTTGTACCATAGGCACCATGATCTTTAAAGCTCTGTGTGACCTTGGTTCAGGAATAAACCTCATGCCCCTCTCTGTAATAGAAAAACTGGGAATCTATGGGGTGCAAGCTGCTAAAATCTCATTAGAGATGGCAGACAATTCAAGAAAATAGGCTTATGGACAAGTAGAGGACATGTTAGTCAAGGTTGAAGGCCTTTACATCCCTGCTGATTTCATAGTCTTAGATACTGGAAAGGAAGAGGATGAATCCATCATCCTAGGAAGACCTTTCCTAGCCACAGCAAGAGCTGTGATTGATGTGGACAGAGGAGAATTGATCCTTCAAATAAACGAGGACAACCTTGTGTTTACAACTCAAGGATCTCTCTCTGCATCCATGGAGAGGAAGCATAAAAAGCTTCTCTCAAAGCAGAGTCAACCAAAGCCCCCACAGTCAAACTCTAAGTTTGGTGTTGGGAGGTCACAACCAAACTCTAAGTTTGGTGTCAAACCCCCATATCCAAACTCTAAGTTTGGTGTTGGGAGGTCTCAACAAAGCTCTGCACATCTGTGAGGCTCCATGAGAGCCCACTGTCAAGCTATTGACATTAAAGAAGCGCTTGTTGGGAGGCAACTCAATGTTTATTTATCTAATTTTATTTTTGTTTTCCATGTTTTCTTAGGTTCATGATCATGTGGAGTCACAAAATAAACAAAAAATTTAGAAACAGAATCAAAAACAGCAGAAGAAAAATCACACCCTGGAGGAAGCACATGTCTGGCGTTCAATGCCAGAACAGAGCATGGTTCTGGCGCTGAACGCCCAAAATGGGCAGTATCTGGGCGCTGAACGCCCAAAATGGGCAGCATCTGGGCGTTGAACGCCCAGAACAAGCATGGTTCTGGCGTTCAACGCTAGAAATGGGCAACAAATGGGCGTTGAACGCCCAAAATGGGCACCAACCTGGCGCTGAACGCCCCGAGTTGTGAGCAAGGGCATTTTACATGCCTAAATTGGTGCAGGAATGTAAATGCCTTGACACCTCAAGATCTGTGGACCTCACAGGATCATCTCAGGATTTGTGGACCCCACAGGATTCCCACCTTCCTTCCTCATAATCCTAGTTTTTTTTCCACATCTTCTTCTTCATCTATTCCTTCTTCTTTTGCTCGAGGGCGAGCAACATTCTAAGTTTGGTGTGGTAAAACAATTATGTAAAGGATCTATAGCTCAGTGGTAGAATATGTGGCTGCGAATCAAGAGATCCCTGAGATACCTCAGGGGATGCACTTCCCTCCACATAGTTATTGGAAGCAACTGAGGATAGAAATACCAAAAATCACTAGGAATCAAGCCACAAAGGCAAGGAAGAGACATAGAAGAGCTCAAGAACATCATCGGTTCCTCAAGAAGGAAACGCCATCATCACTAAGGTGGACTCATTCGTTGTTCTTACCTTCTCTGTTTTTCATTTTCTATGTTAAGTGCTTATCCATGTTTGTGTCTTCATTACATGATCATTAGTAGTTAGTAACCATGTCTTAAAAGTTATGAATGTCCTATGAATCCATCACCTCTCTTAAATAAAAACTGTTTTAATTCAAAAGAACAAGAAGTACATGAGCTTCGAATTTATCCTTGAACTTAGTTTAATTATATTGATGTGGTGACAATGCTTCTTATTTTCTGAAGGAATGCTTGAACAGTGCATATGTCTTTTGAAGTTGTTGTTTAAGAATGTTAAATATGTTGGCTCTTGAAAGAATGATGACAAGGAGACATGTTATTTGATAATCTGAAAAATCATAAAAATGATTCTTGAAGTAAGAAAAAGCAGCAAAGAACAAAGCTTGCAGAAAAAAAAATATATAAGCGAAAAAAAATAGAAAGAAAAAGCAAGCAGAAAAAGCCAAAAGCTCTTAAAACCAAGAGGCAAGAGCAAAAAGCCAATAACCCTTAAAACCAAAAGGCAAAGGCAAATAAAAAGGATCCCAAGGCTTTGAGCATCAGTGGATAGGAGGGCCTAAAGGAATAAAATCCTGGTCTAAGCGGCTAAACCAAGCTGTCCCTAACCATGTGCTTGTGGCGTGTAGGTGTCAAGTGAAAACTTGAGACTGAGCGGTTAAAGTCAAGGTCCAAAGAAAAAAAAGAGTGTGCTTAAGAACCCTGGACACCTCTAATTGGGGACTTTAGCAAAGCTGAGTCACAATCTGAAAAGGTTCACCCAATTATGTGTCTGTGGCATTTATGTATCCGGTGGTAATACTGGAAAACAAAGTGCTTAGAGCCACGGCCAAGACTCATAAAGAAGCTATGTTCAAGAATCATCATACTGAACTAGGAGAATTAATAACACTATCTGAACTCTGAGTTCCTATAGATGCCAATAATTCTGAACCTCAATGGATAAAGTGAGATGCCAAAACTATTCAAGAGGCAAAAAGCTACAAGTCCCGCTCATCTGATTGAAGCTATGTTTCATTGATAGTTTGGAATTTATAGTATATTCTCTTCTTTTTATCCTATTTTATTTTCAGTTGCTTGGGGACAAGCAACAATTTAAGTTTGGTGTTGTGATGAGCGGATAATTTATACGCTTTTTGGCATTGTTTTTAGTATGTTTTTAGTAGAATCTAGTTACTTTTAGGGATGTTTTCATTAGTTTTTATGTTAAATTCACATTTTTGGACTTTACTATGAGTTTGTGTGTTTTTCTGTGATTTCAGGTATTTTCTAGCTGAAATTGAGGGACTTGAGCAAAAATCAGATTCAGAGGTTGAAGAAGGACTGCTGATGTTGTTGGATTCTGACCTCCCTGCACTCAAAATGGATTTTCTGGAGCTACAGAACTCAAAATGGCGCGCTTTCAATTGCGTTGGAAATTCGACATCCAGGGCTTTCCAGCAATATATAATAGTCCATACTTTGCCCATGTTTAGACGATGCAAACTGGCGTTCAATGCCAGCTCTCTGCCCAATTCTGGCGTCCAGCGCCAGAAACAAGCTGCAAAGTGGAGTTCAACGCCCAAACTGGCACAAAAGCTGGCGTTCAACTCCAAAAAGAGCCTCTGCACGTGTAACATTCAAGCTCAGCCCAAGCACACACCAAGTGGGCCCCGGAAGTGGATTTATGCATCAATTACTTACTTCTGTAAACCCTAGTAGCTAGTTTATTATAAATAGGACTTTTTACTATTGTATTAGACATCCTGAGTTTTATCTTCGGATCAGAGAAGTCTTGGTTACTCCGGTTCCCCTCTGGGGCCGAGACCAATGAACTCCATTATCACTTATGTATTTTCAACGGTAGAGTTTCTGCACTCCATAGATTAAGGTGTGGAGCTCTGCTGTTCCTCAAAGATTAATGCAAAGTACTACTGTTTTCTATTCAATTCATCTTATTTCACTTCTAAGATATTCATTCACACTTCAACCTGAATGTGATGAACGTGACAATCATCATCATTCCCTATGAACGCGTGCCTGACAACCACTTCCGTTCTACATTAGATTGAATGAGTATCTCTTAAATCTCTTAATCAGAATCTTTGTGGTATAAGCTAGATTGATGGCGGCATTCATGAGAGTCCGGAAAGTCTAAACCTTGTCCGTGGTATTCCGAGTAGGACTCTGGGATTGAATGACTGTGACGAACTCCAAACTCGCGAGTGCTGGGCGTAGTGACAGACGCAAAAGGATAGTAAATTCTATTCCAGTATGATCGAGAACCTCCAAGATGATTAGCCATGCAGTGACAGCGTATCGGACCATTTTCACAGAGAGGAATAGGATGCAACCAACGACAAGGGTGATGCCTCCAGACGATTAGCCGTGCTGTGACAGAGCATTTGGACCATTTTCCCGAGAGGATTGAAAGTAGCCATTGGCACCGGTGACATCCTTACACAAAGCCAGCCATAGAAAGGAGTAAGACAGATTGGATGAAGACAGCAGGAAAGCAGAGGTTCAGAGGAATGAATGCATCTCCATACGCTTATTTGAAATTCTCACAATGATTTACATAAGTATTTCTATCCTTATTTTAGTATTAATTTCGAAAACTCCATAACTATTTTATATCCGCCTGACTGAGATTTACAAGGTGACCATAGCTTGCTTCATACCAACAATCTCCGTGGGATCGACCCTTACTCACGTAAGGTTTATTACTTGGACGACCCAGTGCACTTGCTGGTTAGTTATGCGAAGTTGTGAAGATAGGCTTAGACCATGGTTCTGTGCATCCGTTTTTGGTGCCATCGCCAGGGAATCAATTTCGAACAATAATTCACAACCTGAGTAACAATTTCGCATACCAGCGACCACGTCACTTCTCGCTGGTTATCTCCTCAAATTCTTGTGTTCCTTCCATTTTTGCTAGCTTCCTTTCCAATCTCCAACTCATTCATGCCCTATAAAGTCTGAAACACTTAACACACAGATCACGGCATCGAATGGAATAAAGGAGAATTAAAAATAAATAATTAAAGTCTCTAGGAAGCAATTTTCAAACATGTACTGAATTTAGGAAGGGAATCTAAATGCATGCTAAATTGATGAATAAGTGGGTAAGGATCATGACAAAACCACACAATTAAACACAATATAAACTATAAAATAGTGGTCTATCAACCTCCCCACACTTAAACATTAGCATGTCCTCATGCTAAATTGAAGGAGACAAGGAAATAAGTTTGAACATGTAGAAACTCATGGAATGCAATGCAACCCTACATATATAAATAAATGCAACTATATGATTATTGTCCACTTGATCAAAAGTAAATAAGCTCTTCAAAACAGTTACAAATCAAATTCCACTAATTCTATCATTATACAATAAAACCGATAAAAGTGCAAGAAGATAGCTTATGAAAGCAGGAAACATGAAAATTCAAGCATTGAACCCTCACTGATAATGTATGTACGCTTTAATCTCTAGTGTATAGGGTAATCACTCTATTCTTCTCTAGTCATGTTTTCTAACTTTTGTTTTTCTCCTAACCAATCAACAACAGTTAATATACCAATGCAAACATCATGAGGTCTTTTCAGGGTTGTAATGGGGCCAAGGTGCAGGTAAGGATATACATATGGCTAAGTGAGCTTTATAAATTGAATCTTTAATTGACCTAAGCTCTCACCTAATATACATATATTCTATATACTTTTAAATTCATGCTTAGCTACCCATAATTCCCTTTTTCAACCCATACTCATGTTTCAACTTTGTATTTTAATTCTATCATATGTGCATTGATCTTTGAATTCTGAATTTAACATTGGGGTAATTTTGTCCCCTTATTTATTTGTTTATCATTTTTTTTTGAATTGAAATAAATAAAGCTTATCAATGCACATAGATTTTTTATTCTTATAGTTTCACATGTATGGGTATCCAAATTCCCTTTAAATTTTCATGACACATTCCCTTAACAACTTTTGTTCCCACAATTTCCCATACTTAACTAGCACACACAATTCTATCTTAAGCTAACCAAAGATTCAATTTGGGATATATAATTGTTTTTCGGCTCAAGGTTAGTAATGTGGTAAAATATCAAACAAATAGGAATTAAAGGCTCAAAGTGGTTAACAAGGGTAATTGGGAAGGGTTGGCTTGATTTGGATAAGTGAGTTTAAACAAATAATGACCTCAATCATGTGCAAGCATGTAAATATAATAAATATTGGACATATAAGATAGAACAAAATATAGATTACAATCATAGAGAAGTAAACACACAAGAATAAAATGATTATGGTTAAATAATGTAACCATACATAAAGGCTCAAATCTTTCACAAGTTGTGTGTTCTTTAGCTCGAACATCATGTTCCAAATACAACTCAAGCAGATTTATCATAAAAATTTTGAAAAATTAGTGAAATTTTGTTCCAAAGATAGATTTTTAAAGGAAACTTATTGTCTTTTCAATCAAGTAGAACATGCATGCAACTATTCTAACCTATGCAATTTATTCTATTCTATAAAAGAAAGAAAATCTAACTAAAATATCCTAATTATTGGTGCCAGAGAAGAGAATTTTCCTCCGGAAGTCAGGTACTGACCGACCTCCCCACACTTAAGGCTTTGCACCGTCCTCGGTGCCATCTGTCAGGAATAGGGGTGGGCTGGTAGCAGTATCTCCACAGTCGGGACCATCATGGCTCCCGGTGCTGGTAAAAGAAGTGGAGTCCAGAGTGTCTGAGTCCTTGAATTTGCCCATGATCAGCTCCTTGAGGTATGTGAATCGGCGCTTGTTACGGCGCTCTCGCATCTTAGCTTTCTGTTCATTCCGATCCAACTTTTCAAGTAACTGTTGGAGCAATTTCTCAGTGGTAGATGCTTGTGGTGTTGAAGAAGGAATATCTTCAACTGGCTCAGTAGGCTAGCTTGTAGTGGCTGCTGAAAGTCTGAGGTATTTCCCGTTAGGGACATATTGATCATTGATAAACCACTATTTTATAGTTTATATTGTATTTAATTGTGTGGTTTTGTCATGATCCTTACCCACTTATTCATCAATTTAGCATGCATTTAGATTTCCTTCCTAAATTCGGTACATGTTTGAAAATTGCTTCCTAGAGACTTTAATTATTTACTTTTAATTCTCCTTTATTCCATTCAATGCCGTGATCTATGTGTCAAGTGTTTCAGGCCTTATAGGGTATGAACAAGATGGAGATTGGAGAGGAAGCTAGCAAAAATGGAAGGAACACAAGAATTTGAGGAGATAACCAGCGAGAAGTGACGCGGTCGCATGGCTCATGCGACCGCGCGAAGGAGCACAAATCGCAGTGATGCGGCCGCATGGCTTGCGCGGCCGCGCGGATTGGAAAGCGCAAGGGACGCGGTAGCGTGGACGACGCGAACGCGTGGAGAGGAAAAAGCTCAAGCGACGCATCCGCATGGACGACGCGATCGCGTGACATGTGCGATCTGCATAATCTGCAGAATTCGATGGGGGCGATTTTGGACCTTATTTCGGCCCAGTTTTCGGCCCGGAACAGCAGACTAGAGTCAGAGAATATGCAGAAACAACACAGACAGTCATTCAGTAGTTTTAGATCTAGTTTTTTCACTCTCTTAGGTTTTTCTCTCTAGTTTTTAGGATTTTAATTTTCAATTGATCTTAGCATTGGAACATTGAGAAGAGTTATTTCCTCATCAAGACTTCATCACTCTAGTTTGTTCTCTTAACTTGGTTTTATTCTTCCATGTTCTTTGTTATGTTCAATTTTGTCATTCAGATACTTTTATGATTAATTAATGCAAGGATTATTTCTCTTTAATTCAATTTCAATTCCAATAATCATGTCTTCTTTTAATTCCCTTTTATGTGCCATGGATTCTTTATTTACAATGCGTGAGTAGTTTCATTACTTGATAGGGAGTTGATTAAAAGGAATTCTTGAGTTGGAAGGATTGAAGGAGAATTTTATAGTTGGGTTAAATGTTGGATTGCTATCCTGTCACCAACGCCAATCCCTTTGAACTAAGTGGGTTGTAACTTGTGAATAGATCTGGCAGTCCAACTTGTTTGACTTTCCCTTACCTAGTAAAGGATAACCAAACAGAGTAACCGTTAACTATAAATCAATCTTAAAAATCACTCCGTCAATGATAAAGATTCTAACTAATCAATTCCCAGTCAAGGCTTTTATTTATATTATTTAAAATTCCTCAATTTAAATTCCAATTTACTTAGCTCAACTTCTTGGAACATCTGATTAATAAAACAACACACTTTTCTGCAACTCGTTGGGAGACGACCTGGGACTTAAAACTCCCAGTAATTTTAATTTAAACTCTCTGTGACATATTTCTAAATTGATAGGTAGATTTTCGGTGAGTTAAGAACTATACACGCAACGTAACCATTTTAATAAATTTTTAATTCACCAGCTTCTGCTTCCCATCAATTTTTGGCGCCGTTGTCGGGGAGTTGCAATAGAGTGCTAATTTTATTAATTAGAATTTATTTATTTGCATTTTATTTAATTTTGCTACTATGAGCTGCATGTTTCTTCCGTCAAATGACGCGTTCATTTCCTGATTCGCGCTTGCTAATATTCGATCCTGAAATTGAAAGGACTATTTCACGAATAAGGCGAGAACAGCGTAGGTTAGCCCACTATGAGGGCAGATCTGAAAGTGAATCTGAGGAAGAAACCAGCCCCCGTTCTACTGATTCGATTGTTTTACGTGCAGAAAACATGGCAGCTAGAAGAGTTACCATTCAGGAGGAAGGAGCTCCTGATTTCACAATGCAACCGTTTCAAGCGCATCATCCAGCGGTAGCTACGGATTTTGAGATAAAGACCGCACTGCTGAATTTGATGCCCAAGTTTCATGGCCTACCTGCTCAAGAGCTTCTCAAGCACTTGAGAGATTTCCAGGCAGCCTGTTCTACTGTCAGGCGTGATGGCACTGATGAAACTTCAATTCTGCTGAAAGCTTTTCCGTTCTCTCTTGAGGGAAAAGCAAGAGAGTGGTACTACACTCAACCTCTAGCAAATGTATCCAACTGGGATACACTCAGAAAGGAGTTTCTGGAGAAATTCTTTCCATCTGAAGTTACTGATACACTGAGGAAGGATATCTCTACAATTGTTCAGGATGACAGTGAGAATCTCTTTGAATACTGGGAGCGCTTCAATAATCTTCTGGAAGCATGCCCCTACCACATGATTGACAAGATCGTGCTACTCAGCTATATCACACAAGGTATGAGGTCCCAAGATAAGATCACATTGGAAAGTGCCAGTAATGGGTCTATGAAGAAGTACAAGACCACTGATGAATCTTGGCAATTGATCAGTGATTTAGCTGAATCTACTCGGATCCACAGACAAAAGCAAGGTCGTTCAAAAGCCGTTGCAGAAGTATCTTCTGGCATAGAGACTGCTGCACTAAATCGAAGCATCTGTGAGATGACCAACCTGCTGAAGCAAATGCAGTTGAATCAACAAGCTCAGCAAACTCAACCGCAGCAAAACCAACAACTAGTTCCACAAAGAATTTGCGGAATTTGTGCTGATTACAGCCATTACACTGATGAATGCCCGCAGCTCCAACAAGAAGACAACATGGTGGCATCCACTCACAACTTCTATGACCGCCCCAACCAAGGGTACAATCAAAGTGGAAATAATAACCATGGATGGCAGGACAATTCAAACCAGAATTGGAGGGACAACAATAATAGGGGAGGCAGAGATAATCAGGGAAATTAGAGGTGGAATAATAACAACAACAGGCAGCAAAATCAACCTTACCGATCACCTCACCTGAGGCAAAACCAAGGACCACTGAACAATCAGCAGCAAACCTCTCAGTTTACTCATTCTTCTGTATCTTCTAATGAAGATTTATTACAAGCTTTTGAGAAAAGACAACTGGCCATGGAAAATACCATCGTGAACAATATTAACGCCAGTCTGAATGGTTTCACCTCTACTCTACAAGCTTTATTGACACAACTTGGTTCAGCACAAAATTCCAGTAACCAACCTTCAAGCACCACTGGAATCCCCTCTCAACCATTACCCAATCCAAAGGGAGGCATTAATGCCATCACCCTGAGGTCTGGAACCACACTGCAGGAGAGGAATCAGGAGGAACCAAGCTCACCAGAATACGCCTCAGCTGAAGAGATGGTGGAAATCGAAGATGTTGAAGAGGAAGAGGATATACAGGACATAGCTGAAGACGAGATAGCTCAACCACAGGAAGAAGCACCAAAAGGCACAGGCACCACAGAAAACACTACTCCCATTCCATTTCCACAACTTGCAAGGAAGCCCAGGAAGCAGCTGGAACCTGATCCTAAAATGGTAGAAATATTCAAAAAGGTTGAGGTAACTGTTCCCCTTTTTGATGTTATTCAGCAGGTACCTAAATATGCAAAGTTTCTAAAAGACTTATGTATCCATAAAGACAAAATTAATGAATTAAAAACTATTCCTTTAGGTAGTTCTATATCTGTTTTAATGGGAGGATTACCTGAAAAATGTAGTGATCCAGGTCCTTACATAGTTAGTTGTACTATTGGTGGTGTAGTAATTTATGATTGCATGTGTGATTTAGGAGCATGTGTCAGTATAATGCCTTTGTCTATATATGATGTTTTAAGGCTCCCTCCCTTAAAAAGGTCGGCAGCTCGTTTTGTGTTAGCAGATAAAAGCATTATTACAGTGGCTGGAGTTGCTGAAGATGTTTTGGTGAACATTAAAGGGCTCACATTTCCCACTGATTTTTATATCTTGGAGATGCCCCATAATGATTCAGATAAGCCATCATCAATCCTACTTGGAAGACCATTCCTGAAGACATCAAAATTCAAATTGGATGCTTTTTCAGGAACATACTCCTTTGAAATAGATGGCCGCATAGTGATCTTCAATCTGAATAGAGTCATTGACAACCCCCCAGAAGATCGTTCTATCTTCCAGTGTGATGTCATAGACGAGAGTGTGGCTGAAGTTCAAAAAGAAGAGTTTGAAGAGAGGCACACTGGACAAGATCCAAGTGTGGGGACCCTCTTAACTGACAATGAGGACACTTCGCCATTTTCGCAAGCCCCAGATAATCCAGAGCCTACCCATGATCAAAAGTTAGAATTGAAACCTCTCCCTCCACATCTCAAATATGCTTACCTTGAGGATGAGCAGAAGCTTCCGGTTATTATTGCAAGAGAACTGACTTCTCAACAAGAAGAGCAATTACTTGATGTGTTGAGGAAGCATAAGAAAGAAATTGGGTGGAGTTTGGCAGACATAGTGGGAATCGACCCTCAAGTATGCGAGCACAGAATATTTTTAGAAGAGGGAGCAAGACCTGTCCGTCAACCCCAGAGAAGATTGAATCCCACCATCTTGGAAGTTGTCAAAAAGGAAGTGACCAGATTATTGGAAGCCGGTATCATATATCCCATTTCAGACAGTGAATGGGTAAGCCCAGTACAAGTGGTGCCCAAGAAGTCCGGAGTCACTACCGTGAAGAATGAGCATGGAGAGCTCATAGCAACTAGAGTTCAGAATGCTTGGAGAGTCTGCATTGATTACAGGCGTCTCATCCAAGCTACCCGTAAGGATCACTACCCACTTCTATTCATTGATCAAATACTGGATCGCCTGTCAGGTAAATCACATTATTGCTTTCTAGATGGTTACACAGGTTATTTCCAGATTCATATAGCTCCTGAGGATCAGGAAAAGACTACTTTTACATGTCCTTTTGGGACTTATGCTTATAAGAGAATGCCCTTTGGCTTGTGCAATGCACCAGCCACCTTCCAAAGGTGCATGATGAGTTTTTTCTCTGATCTTATTGAGGACTGTATGGAAGTTTTTATGGACAATTTTAGCATTTATGGTGATTCTTTTAACCTTTTCTTAGATGGATTATCTAGAGTATTAGATAAATGTGTTGATACAAACCTTGTATTGAATTTCGAAAAATGCCACTTTATGGTAAAACAAGGGATTGTATTGGGACATGTGGTATCTAATAATGGCATTTCTGTAGACCCAGCAAAGGTGACTGTTATTTCTAGTCTACCTTACCCCTCTTCTGTGAGGGAAGTCCGTTCGTTCCTTGGCCATGCAGGTTTCTACAGGAGATTTATTAAAGACTTTAGTAAGGTGGCACTTCCCTTATCCAGATTACTGCAGAAGGACATTGAGTTCGAGTTTAGTGAAGATTGCAAACAAGCATTTGATAAGCTGAAGACTGCTCTAACTCAAGCCCCAATTGTGAGAGGACCCGACTGGAGCCAGTCGTTTGAAATCATGTGCGATGCTTCCAACCATGCAGTAGGAGCAGCGTTGGCTCAGCGTGACGGTAAGGATCCTTTTGTTATTGCCTATGCGTCTAAGACTTTAGACACTGCCCAGTCCAATTATACTACTACTGAGAAAGAGCTACTTGCTATTGTTTTCGCTCTGGATAAATTCTGAGCTTATTTACTTGGTACTAGAGTAGTAGTGTATTCGGACCATGCAGCTCTAAAGTATTTATTAGCTAAAAAGGAATCCAAACCAAGACTTATACGTTGGATACTGCTGTTACAAGAATTTGATTTAGAAATAAAGGATAGGAGTGGTAATCAAAATTTAGTAGCGGACCACTTGAGTCGCCTTGAACATATTAAGGATGATTCTACTCCTATAGATGATAATTTTCCTTTTGACAACCTGCAAGCAGTATCTGAGGTAGTCCCTTGGTACGCACCTGTTGTTAATTATTTAGTTAGCCGCACATTTCCTCCACATTTCTCTAAACATTAAAGAGACAAGCTGAAAAGCGAGTCTAAATATTATATATGGGATGACCCATATTTATGGAGATGTGGCGCGACCAGATAATTAGACGATGTGTACCTCAATCAGAATTCCAGTCCATTTTAGAGGCCTGTCACTCATCTGAGAGTGGAGGACACTTTGGCCCTTAACGAACAACTAGAAAGATCTTAGACTGCGGATTCTGGTGGCCTACTCTTTTTAGAGATGCCGCTGAGTTTTGTAAATCTTGTCACCCATGCCAGAAATTTGGTAACATATCCAAGAGGGATGAGATGCCTCAACAATATATGCTTTTCTGTGAAATTTTTTATGTATGGGGCATTGACTTCATGGGTCCATTTCCAAATTCTAGTGGATATTTTTATATATTGTTAGCTGTGGATTATGTTTCCAAATGGGTGGAAGCAATTCCTACCCGCACTGATGATGCTAACACTGTTGTTTCCTTTGTGAGAAACCATATTATATGCCGCTTTGGATCACCATGAGCGATCGTGAGCGATCAAGGCACCCATTTTTGTAACAGGAGACTAACAGGATTGATGAAGAAGCATGAGATAATCCATAAAGTTGCAACAGCTTACCATCCCCAAACTAATGGGCAAGCCGAGGTGTCGAACAGAGAAATTAAGCGTATCCTGCAGAAGATAGTAAAGCCTCATAGAAAAGACTGGAGCACCAGACTACAAGATGCACTATGGGCATACAGAACAACATACAAGACACCCATTGGGATGAGTCCCTTTCGCTTAGTTTATGGAAAAGCTTGCCATCTTCCAGTTGAAATCGAACACAGAGCCTTCTGGGCAGTTAAGGAGTGCAACATGGAAATTGAGAAAGCCTGAACTGAAAGAAAGTTGCAACTACAGGAACTGGAGAACCTTCGCCCCAACCTTATGAGAACTCCAGAATATACAAGGAAAAGATGAAAACTGTGCATGATCAAAACATAAAGAAGAGAGAGTTCCAACCTGGAGATTTTGTTCTCCTTTACAAATCTCGATTGAGGCTCATGCCCGGTAAGTTGAGATCAAAATGGGAAGGTCCATATAGAATAGAGAAGGCTGAACTGTACGAAGTCTATCACCTAAGCCATCCTTCAAGTTCTGAACTTATTAAGGTTAATGGACACCGCCTAAAGCTGTACCATGGTGAGAAGGTGCAGAAAAATAAGGAGCTTGAGATCTTCCACTTGGAAGATCCCCACATAGCAGCAGATTGAGCTAGTGGAGTGTCTAACTTACGGATGTAAAAGCAAAGTGCTTGGTGGGAGACAACCCACCGCGGTATGATCGTTCCTTTCTTCACTTTTAGTTTTTCTTCTTTAATAACTCTTCTCTTTATTAGTGCTTCCGTGCTCTTTCAATTACATGTCTTTATCTTTCCTTAAAAAAAAATAATACTTCACCGCGCGACGCGATCGCACCAGCGACGCGTCCGCGTGGTAGGAGGAGTAAAGAAAAATAAAAATGAACAGAAAGTTACGCAAGAGGAGCCCTGGAGTCGTGCCAATGGCACAAATTACTCCACGCGACCGTATCGGATGGAAATCATGGCCCCCCACGCGACCGCGTGCCTCACGCGGCCGCGTGCTTTGCATTTTCGACGTAAAAGGGTGCACAATGCTATATTGTGCGAGAGTGGTGCTGGATTGGTGCTGAAAGCACAATCCTTATCACGCGACCGCATCGCCGACGCGGCCGCGTCAATTATTTTCTGCCGCACACTCACGCGATTGCATGACCCACACGATCGCGTCACCCAATTTTGGCAATTAAAATGAATCGAACAGAGAGTTGTGCTGGAGCGATGCTGCACTCGCGCCAGCAGCGCAACATAGGTCACGCGACCGCGGGACCGACGTGATCACATCCCCTTCCCTGACGCGCCCCCATGCGAACGCATGCCCCAGGCAGCCGCGTCGCATGCACCGCACAGCTAAACCTCAATTGCCAATTTATCTTATCTTTCTTTCCTCCAAATCCTAATTTTTCTTTTCCCTCCTTCTTTCTTTTTTTCCCCTCTTTCTTTCTTCTTTCCCCCTTCTCCTTTCTATCTCACTCTCTCTCTCCTCTATTAACAAGGTTTTACCTTCTTCTTCCTTCTTCTCTTTTCTATCATTCTTATTATATTTTATATATATATATATATATATATATATATATATATATTATTATTTTCTTTTTCTTTTCTTTTTCTTTTCAAACTTTTATTTTCTTTATTCTTCCTTTCCCTTTTTACATGGTGTTAAAAATTTTTTGAGTCATTATCCCTCACTATATGCTTGTGACTTGTTACAATTTATTTGACAATTATTATTATTATTAGGGGATTGCTTGCACGTTCAATTTCATACTTTTTACATCTTGTTTAATATGCATGCTATGTGTTTGTGAAAAAGCCCATGTGGCATTATGCACTTCTCTATGTTCCTATACTATTCAATGCTTGCTTTTCACAATTTTCCCCTATTATTTTATTAATTGAATTCAATTGTCAATATAAACGTGATGGTTTGTTACAAAGTAATGTTTGGTCTGTGCTACTCATGCCCTTTGCCAGCATGTCAATAAACACCTTGCATTCACTTGTCTTTTTATGCACTAGCTATTTCCCATTGATGGCTTTTCATATGTACTCGAGAGCATGTGTTAATGTCATCTACATTTTACTGTGCATTATTCACCCTCTTTTCTGTTTCCTTCCTTGTTGTATCTCTCTTTGCATTTAATTTTCTTTCTCTTCCCTTCTTTCAGGATGGCCACCAAGAAAGGAAAGGAGAAAGCAACTTCCAGACCACCAGCAAGAAGAGAAACTAAAAGAGCATTAGTGGCAGAGCCTTCTTCAACCGCAGTCAAGCCCTCAACAAAACGAGTCAAAAGGATAATAAAGGTTAACGAAAAGGAGAAAGCCTTTCCAGCAAAGGACGCTGCGCGATTTTTCAATCGCTACTGTGAGCAAATGTTCCCCATCCTGGCAGAAAGGAACTATAACAATGAATACCTTCTTACCCTTCCGTCCAATATTGCCACCTTTGTTGAGCCGCAAATTGAGCGAAGACAATGGGGTTTCTTATGGAGACAGCCGAGGCAGGTCAATCTCTCTTGGGTAGTTGAGTTCTACTCCAACTTCTACATACCGACCCTGCAGTCTGTTTATGTCCGGCAAAAGTAAGTCCCCATCACAGAAGAAGCCATTCAGCAAGTTCTAAGTCTT
Source organism: Arachis hypogaea (assembly GCF_003086295.3). Taxonomy (NCBI): domain Eukaryota; kingdom Viridiplantae; phylum Streptophyta; class Magnoliopsida; order Fabales; family Fabaceae; genus Arachis; species Arachis hypogaea. The sequence continues at coordinate 76,602,084 of NC_092046.1, read as the reverse complement.
CCTCCTATTCCTGCAGGAATGGACACTTTTCAAGAAGCCACCCTTCAGCGCCAGAGATACCAATTTGACTGGGACTCCGTTCTCGGAGTCATCGCTTTACCTGGCAGCCGTTGGATCTACGGATACCACTGTACCCGCCCTAAGGGAATCTTGGCTTCCGCACTTACCTTGGAGGCTCGTGTATGGGCACAGATCATGTCCCATTACGTCTTTCTGAGTACTCATGAGTCCTCCTTCACTGCAGACATGGCTGTTCTACTATGGTGCATCCTTACAGACCAACCTCTGAATCTTTCAAGACACATCTGGAATGCTATGGAGCATTTACAAATCGCGAGCAACCTACCTTTTCCCGCCTTGGTCTCAGATCTTGTCTCAGCAGCCGGAGTCTCCTACAGAGCTGGGGACACCAAAGCCATGCTTCCACGGGATGATCAATATATCCCTCATGGGAAATACCTTAGACTTTCAGCAGCCACTACAAGCCAGCCTACTGAGCCAGTTGAAGATATTTCTTCTTCAACACCACAAGCATCTACAACCGAGAAATTGCTCCAGCAGATACTTGAAAAATTGGTTCAGCATGAACTGAAAGCTAAAATGAGAGAGCGCCGTAACGAGCGCCGATTCAAACACCTCAAGGAGCTACTCAAGGGACGCTTCAGAGACTCAGACACCCCGGACTCCACTTCTTTTACCAGCACCGGGAGCCATGATGATCCCGACTGTGGAGATACTGCCACCAGCCCACCCCTGTTCCTGATAGATGGCACCGAGGACGGTGCAAAGCCTTAAGTGTGGGGAGGTCGGTCAGTACCTGACTTCCGGAGGTAAATTCTCTTCTCTGGCACCAATAATTAGGATATTTTAGTTAGATTTTCTTTCTTTTATAGAATAGAATAAACTGCATAGGTTAGAATAGTTGCATGCATGTTCTACTTGATTGAAAAGACAATAAGTTTCTTTTAAAAAATCTATCTTTGGAACAAAATTTCACTAATTTTTTCAAAATTTTTATGATAAATCTGCTTGAGTTGTATTTGGAACATGATGTTTAAGCTAAAGAACACACAACCTGTGAAAGATTTGAGCCTTTATGTATGGTTACACTATTTAACCATAATCATTTTATTCTTGTGTGTTTACTTCTCTATGATTGTAATCTATATTTTGTTTTATCTTATATGTCCAGTATTTATTATATTTACATGCTTGCACATGATTGAGGCCATCATTTGTTTAAACTCACTTATCCAAATCAAGCCTACCCTTCTCAATTACCTTTGTTAACCACTTTGAGCCTTTAATTCCCATTTGTTCGATATTTTACCACATTACTAACCTTAAGCCGAAAAAAAAAATTATATATCCCAAATTGAATCTTTGGTTAGCTTAAGATAGAATTGTGTGTGCTAGTTAAGTATGGAAATTTACGGAAACAAAAGTTGTTGAGGAAATGTGTCATGAAAATTTAAAGGGAATTTGGATACCTACTCATGTGAAGATATGAGAATGAAAAATCTATGTGCATTGATAAGCTTTATTTATTTAAAAAAAATCAATAAATAAGGGGACAAAATTACCCCAATGTTAAATTCAGAATTCAAAGATCAATGCACATATGATAGAATCAAAATACAAAGTTGAAACATGAGTATGGGTTGAAAAAGGGAATTATGGGTAGCTAAGCATAAACTTAAAAGTATATAGAATATATGTATATTAGGTGAGAGCTTAGGTTAATTAAAGATTCAATTTATAAAGCTCACTTAACCATATGTATATCCTTACCTGCACCTTGGCCCCATTACAACCCTGAAAAGACCTCATGATGTTTGCATTGGTATATTAACTGTTGTTGATTGGTTAAGAGAAAAACAAAAGTTAGAAAACATGACTAGAAAAGAATTGAGTGATTACCCTATACACTAGAGATTAGAGTGTACATACATTATTAGTGAGGGTTCAATGCTTGAATTTTCATGTTTCCTGCTTTCATAAGCTATCTTCTTGCACTTTTATCGATTTTATTGTATAATGATAGAATTAGTGGAATTTGATTTGTAACTATTTTGAAGGGCTTATTTACTTTTGATCAAGTGGACAATAATCATATAGTTGCATTTATTTATATACGTAGGATTGCATTGCATTTCATGAGTTTCTGCATGTTCATACTTATTTTCTTGTCTCCTTCAATTTAGCATGAGGACATGCTAATGTTTAAGTGTGGGGAGGTTGATAAACCACTATTTTATAGTTTATATTGTGTTTAATTGTGTGGTTTTGTCATGATCCTTACCCACTTATTCATCAATTTAGCATGCATTTAGATTTCCTTCCTAAATTCGGTACATGTTTGAAAATTGCTTCCTAGAGACTTTAATTATTTACTTTTAATTCTCCTTTATTCCATTCGATGCCGTGATCTGTGTATCAAGTGTTTCAAGCCTTATAGGGTATGAACGAGATGGAGATTGGAGAGGAAGCTAGCAAAAATGGAAGGAACACAAGAATTTGAGGAGATAACCAGCGAGAAGTGACACGGTCGCATGGCTCATGCGACCGCGCGAAGGAGCACAAATCGCAGTGACGCGGCCGCATGGCTTGCGCGGCCGCGCGGATTGGAAAGCGCAAGCGACGCGGTAGCGTGGACGACGCGAACGCGTGGAGAGGAAAAAGCGCAAGCGACGCGTCCGCATGTACGACGCGATCGCATGACATGTGCGATCTACATAATCTGCAGAATTCGATGGGGCGATTTTGGACCTTATTTCGGCCCAGTTTTCGGCCCGGAACAGTAGACTAGAGTCAGAGAATATGCAGAAACAACACAAACAGTCATTCAGTAGTTTTAGATCTAGTTTTTTCACTCTCTTAGGTTTTTCTCTCTAGTTTTTAGGATTTTAATTTTCAATTGATCTTAGCATTGGAACATTGAGAAGAGTTATTTCCTCATCAAGACTTCATCACTCTAGTTTGTTCTCTTAACTTGGTTTTATTCTTTCATGTTCTTTGTTATGTTCAATTTTGTCATTCAGATACTTTTATGATTAATTAATGCAAGGATTATTTCTCTTTAATTCAATTTCAATTCCAATAATCATGTCTTCTTTTAATTCCCTTTTATGTGCCATGGATTCTTTATTTACAATGCATGAGTAGTTTCATTACTTGATAGGGAGTTGATTAAAAGGAATTCTTGAGTTGGAAGGATTGAAGGAGAATTTTATAGTTGGGTTAAATGTTGGATTGCTATCCTGTCACCAACGCCAATCCCTTTGAACTAAGTGGGTTGTAACTCGTGAATAGATCTGGCAGTCCAACTTGTTTGACTTTCCCTTACCTAGTAAAGGATAACCAAACAGAGTAACCGTTAACTATAAATCAATCTTAAAAATCACTCCGTCAATGATAGAGATTCTAACTAATCAATTCACAGTCAAGGCTTTTATTTATATTATTTAAAATTCCTCAATTTGAATTCCAATTTACTTAGCTCAACTTCTTGGAACATCTGATTAATAAAACATCATACTTTTCTGCAACTCGTTGGGAGACGACCTGGGACTTAAAACTCCCAGTAATTTTAATTTAAACTCTCTGTGACATATTTCTAAATTGATAGGCAGATTTTCGGTGAGTTAAGAACTATACTTGCAACGTAACCATTTTAATAAATTTTTAATTCACCAGCTTCTGCTTCCCATCAATCATCCCGTGGAAGCGTGGCTTTGGTGTCCCCAGCTCTGTAGGAGACTCTGGCTGCTGAGACAAGATCTGAGACCAGGACGGGAAAAGGTAGGTTGCCCGCGATTTGTACGTGTTCCATAGCATTTCGGATATGTCTTGAGAGATTCAGAGGTTGGTCTGTAAGGATGCACCATAGTAGAACAGCCATGTCTGCAGTGAAGGAGGACTCATGAGTGCTCGGAAAGACGTAATGAGACATGATATGTACCCATACGCGAGCCTCCAAGGTAAGTGCGGAAGCGAAGATTCCCTTAGGGCGGGTACGGTGGTATCCGTAGATCCAACGGCTGCTAGGTAAAGCGATGACTCCGAGAACGGAGTCCCAGTCAAATTGGTATCTCTGGCGCTAAAGGGTGGCTTCTTGAAAAGCGTCCATTCCTGCTGGAATAGGGGGAAGACTTAGAGCTTGCTGAATGGCCTCTTCTGTGATGGGGACTTGCTTCTGCCGGACATAAACAGACTGCAGGGTCGGTATGTAGAAGTTGGAGTAGAACTCAACTACCCAAGAGAGATTGACCTGCCTCGGCTGTGTCCGTAAGAAACCCCATTGTCTTCGCTCAATTTGCGGCTTAACAAAGGCGGCAATATTGGACGGGAGGATTAGAAGGTATTCATTGTTATAGTTCCTTTCTGCTAGGATAGGGAACATTTGCTCACAGTAGCGATTGGGAAATCGCGCAGTGTCCTTTGTTGGAAAGGCTTTCTCCTTGTCGTCCACCTTGATTATCCTTTTAACTCTTTTTGTTGAGGGCTTGACTGCGTTTGAAGAAGGCCCTGCCACTAATGCTCTTTTAGTTCCTCTTCTTGCTGGTGGTTTGGAAGTAGCTTTCTCTTTTCCTTTCTTGGTGGCCATCCTAAAAGAAGGGAAGAGAAAGGAAATTAAATTCAAAGAGATAAAGCAAGGAAGAGGGTATTGTAAGTGATAATCAATGCACAATAAAGATAAATGGCATTAACACATGGTCCGGATTACATGTGAAAAGCTCATCAATAGAAATATAGCAAGTGCATGTAGGACAATGGAATGCAAGAGGTTTATTGGCATGCAGGCAAAGGCATGAGTAGCATATATCAAACATTCAATGTCCAATTTAGATTACCATTTGTAACAAACTATCACGTTTGTATTGACAATGAAATCTAATTAATAAAATAATAAGGGAAAGTTGTGAAAAGCAAGCATTGAATAGTATAGCAACATAGAGAGGTGCATAATGCCACATGAGCTTTTTCACAAACATATAGCATGCATGGTGAATAGGGTATAGAAAATATAAAGATAAACATGCAAGTAATCCCTTAAATAGGAGAAAAATAATTGTCAAACAATTTGCAATAATCCACAGGCATATAATGGGGGATGATGACTCAAAAGGTTTCTAACACCATGTAAAAGGAAAAGAAGAAGAAGAAGAAAAATAAAAGTTTGAAAATAAAAAAAGAAAAGAAAAAGAAAAAGAAAATAATAATATATATACATAATAGAATAAGAATGATAGAAAAGAGAAGAAGGAAGAAGAAGGTAAAACCTTGTTAATGGAGGAGAGAGAGAGAGAGTGAGAGGTGAGATAGAAAGGGGAAGGGGGAAAAGAAGAAAGAAGGAGGGAAAAGAAAAATTAGGATTTGGAGGAAAGAAAGATAAGATAATTTGGCAATTGGGGTTTAGCTGTGCGGCGCATGCGACGCGGCCGCCTGGGGCATGCGTTCGCGTGGGGATGCGTCAGGGAAGGGGACACGATTGCGTCGGTCACGCGGTCACATGATCTGTGTTGCGCTGCTGGCGCGAGTGCAACCTCGCTCCAGCACAACTCTCAGTTCGATTCATTTTAATTGCCAAAATTGGGTGACGCGATCGCGTGGGTCACGCGATCGCATGAGTGTGCGTCAGAAAGTAATTGACGCGGCCGCGTCGGCGACGCGGTCGCGTGACAAGGATTGTGCTTCCAGCACCAATCCAGCACCACTCTCGCACAATATAGCATTGTGCACCCTTTTACGTCAAAAATGCAGGGCACGCGGTCGCGTAGGAGGCTATGATTCCCATGCGACGCGAACGCGTCAGGGACGCGGTCGCGTGGGTTAATTTGTGCCATTGGCATGACTCCAGCGCTCCTCCTGCGTAACTTTCTGTTCATTTTTATTTTTCTTTACTCCCCCTGCCACACAGACGCGTCGCTGGTGCGATCGCGTCGCACGGCGAATTTTTTTTTTTTTAAAAGAAATAAAGATATGTAATTGAAAGAGCACGAAAACACTAATAAAGAGAATAGTTATTAAAGAAGAAAAACTAAAAGTGAAGAAAAGAACGATCATACCGCGGTGGGTTGTCTCCCACCAAGCACTTTACTTTTACGTCCGTAAGTTGGACGCTCCAATAGCTCAATCTGCTGCGATGTGGGGATCTTCTAGGCGAAAGATCTCAAGCTTCTTATTTTTCTGCCCTTTCTCACCATGGTATAGCTTCAGGCGCTGTCCATTAACCTTAATAAGTTCAGAGCTTGAAGGATGGCTTAGGTGATAGACTCCGTACGGTTCAGCCTTCTCTACTCTATATGGACCTTCCCATTTTGATCTCAACTTACCGGGCATGAGCCTCAGTCGAGATTTGTAAAGGAGAACAAAATCTCCAGGTTGGAACTCTCTCTTCTTGATGTTTTGATCATGCACAACTTTCATATTTTCCTTGTATATTCTGGAGTTCTCATAAGCTTCCAGGCAAAGGTTCTCCAGTTCCTGCAATTGCAACTTTCTTTCAGTTCTAGCATTCTCAATTCCCATGTTGCACTCCTTAACTGCCCAGAAGGCTCTGTGTTCTATTTCAACTAGGAGATGGCAAGCTTTTCCATAAACCAAGCGGAAGGAACTCATCCCAATGGGTGTCTTGTATGCTGTTCTGTATGCCCACAGTGCATCTTGTAGTCTGGTGCTCCAGTCTTTTCTATGAGGCTTTACTATCTTTTGCAAGATACACTTAATTTCTCTATTTGACACCTCGGCTTGCCCATTAGTTTGGGGATGGTAAGCTGTTGCAACTTTATGGATTATCCCATGCTTCTTCATCAAGCTTGTTAGTCTCCTGTTACAAAAATGGGTGCCTTGATCGCTCACGATCGCTCGTGGTGATCCAAAGCGGCATATAATATGGTTTCTCACAAAGGAAACAATAGTGTTAGCATCATCAGTGCGGGTAGGAATTGCTTCCACCCATTTGGAAACATAATCCACAGCTAACAATATATAAAAATATCCACTAGAATTTGGAAATGGACCCATGAAGTCAATGCCCCATACATAAAAAATTTCACAGAAAAGCATATATTGTTGAGGCATCTCATCCCTCCTAGATATGTTACCAAATTTCTGGCATGGGTGACAAGATTTACAAAACTCAGCGGCATCTCTAAAAAGAGTAGGCCACCAGAATCCGCAGTCTAAGATCTTTCTAGCTGTTCTTTGAGGGCCAAAGTGTCATCCACTCTCAGATGAGTGACAGGCCTCTAAAATGGACTGGAATTCTGATTGAGGTACACAACGTCTAATTATCTGGTCAGCGCCACATATCCATAAATATGGGTCATCCCATATATAATATTTAGACTCGCTTTTCAGCTTGTCTCTTTGATGTTTCGAAAAATTTGGAGGAAATGTGTGGCTAACTAAATAATTAGCAACAGGTGCATACCAAGGGACTACCTCAGATACTGCTTGCAGGTTATCAAAAGGAAAATTATCATCTATAGGGGTAGAATCATCCTTAATATGTTCAAGGCGACTCAAGTGGTCTGCTACTAAATTTTGATTACCACTCCTATCCTTTATTTCTAAATCAAATTCTTGTAACAGGAGTATCCAACGTATAAGTCTTGGTTTGGATTCCTTTTTAGCTAATAAATACTTTAGAGCTGCATGGTCCGAGTACACTACTACTCTAGTACCAAGTAAATAAGCTCGGAATTTATCCAGAGCGAAAACAATAGCAAGTAGCTCTTTCTCAGTAGTAGTATAATTGGACTGGGCAGTGTCTAAAGTCTTAGACGCATAGGCAATAACAAAAGGGTCCTTACCTTCACGCTGAGCCAGCGCTGCTCCTACTGCATGGTTGGAAGCATCGCACATGATTTCAAAAGGCTGGCTCCAGTCGGGTCCTCTCACAATTGGGGCTTGAGTTAGAGCAGTCTTCAGCTTATCAAATGCTTGTTTGCAATCTTCACTGAACTCGAACTCAATGTCCTTCTGCAGTAATCTGGATAAGGGAAGTGCCACCTTACTAAAGTCTTTAATAAATCTCCTGTAGAAACCTGCATGGCCAAGGAACGAACGGACTTCCTTCACAGAAGAGGGGTAAGGTAAACTAGAAATAACATTCACCTTTGCTGGGTCTACAGAAATGCCATTATTAGATACCACATGTCCTAATACAATTCCTTTCTTTACCATAAAGTGGCATTTTTTGAAATTCAGTACAAGGTTTATATTAACACATCTATCTAATACTCTAGATAATCCATCTAAGCAAAGGTTAAAAGAATCACCATAAACACTAAAATCGTCCATAAAAACTTCCATACAGTCCTCAATAAGATCAGAGAAAAGACTCATCATGCACCTTTGGAAGGTGGCTGGTGCATTGCACAAGCCAAAGGGCATTCTCTTATAAGCATAAGTCCCAAAAGGACATGTAAAAGTAGTCTTTTCCTGATCCTCAGGAGCTATATGAATCTGGAAATAACCTGTGTAACCATCTAGAAAGCAATAATGTGATTTACTTGACAGGCGATCCAGCATTTGATCAATGAATGGAAGTGGGTAGTGATCCTTACGGGTAGCTTGGTTGAGACGCATGTAATCAATGCAGACTCTCCAAGCATTCTGAACTCTAGTTGCTATGAGCTCTCCATGCTCATTCTTCATGGTAGTGACTCCAGATTTCTTGGGCACCACTTGTACTGGGCTTACCCATTCACTGTCTGAAATGGGATATATGATACCGGCCTCCAATAGTCTGGTCACTTCCTTTTTGACAACTTCCAAGATGGTGGGATTCAATCTTCTTTGTGGTTGACGGACAGGTCTTGCTCCCTCTTCTAAAAATATTCTGTGCTCGCACACTTGAGGGTTGATTCCCACTATGTCTGCCAAACTCCACCCAATTGCCTTCTTATGCTTCCTCAGTACATCAAGTAACTGCTCTTCTTGTTGAGAAGTCAGTTCCCTTGCAATAATAACCGGAAGTTTCTGCTCATCCTCAAGATAAGCATATTTGAGATGTGGAGGGAGAGGTTTCAATTCTAACTTTTGATCATGGGCAGGCTCTGGATTATCTGGGGCTTGTAAAAATGGCGAAGTGTCCTCATTGTCAGTTAAGAGGGTCCCTACACTCGGACCTTGTCCAGTGTGCCTCTCTTCAAACTCTTCTTTTTGGACTTCAGCCACACTCTCGTCTATGACATCACACTGGAAGATAGAACGATCTTCTGGGGGGTTGTCAATGACTCCATTCAGATTGAAGATCACTATGCGGCCATCTATTTCAAAGGAGTATGTTCCTGAAAAAGCATCCAATTTGAATTTTGATGTCTTCAGGAATGGACTTCCAAGTAGGATTGATGATGGCTTATCTGAATCATTATGGGGCATCTCCAAGATATAAAAATCAGTGGGAAATGTGAGCCCTTTAATGTTCACCAAAACATCTTCAGCAACTCCAGCCACTGTAATAATGCTTTTATCTGCTAACACAAAACGAGCTGCCGACCTTTTTAAGGGAGGGAGCCTTAAAACATCATATATAGACAAAGGCATTATACTGACACATGCTCCTAAATCACACATGCAATCATAAATTACTACACCACCAATAGTACAACTAACTATGCAAGGACCTGGATCACTACATTTTTCAGGTAATCCTCCCATTAAAGCAGATATAGAACTACCTAAAGGAATAGTTTCTAATTCATTAATTTTGTCTTTATGGATACATAAGTCTTTTAGAAACTTTGCATATTTAGGTACCTGTTGAATAACATCAAAAAGGGAAACAGTTACCTCAACCTTTTTGAATATTTCTACCATTTTAGGATCAGGTTCCAGCTGCTTCCTGGGCTTCCTTGCAAGTTGTGGAAATGGAATGGGAGTAGTGTTTTTTGTGGGGCCTGCGCCTTTTTGTGCTTCTTCCTGTGGTTGAGCTATCTCTTCTTCAGCTATGTCCTGTATGTCTTTTTCCTCTTCAACATCTTCGATTTCTACCACCTCTTCAGCTGAGGTGTATTCTGGTGAGCTTGGTTCCTCCTGATTCCTCTCCTGCAGTGTGGTTCCGGACCTCAGGGTGATGGCATTAATGCCTCCCTTTGGATTGGGTAATGGTTGAGAGAGGATTCCAGTGGTGCTTGAAGGTTGGTTACTGGAATTTTGTGCTGAACCAAGCTATGTCATAAGAGCTTGCAGAGTAGAGGTGAAACCATTCAGACTGGCGTTAATACTATTCATGATGGTATTTTCCATGGCCAATTGTCTTTTCTCAAAAGCTTGTAATAAATCTTCATTAGAAGATACAGAAGAATGAGTAAATTGAGAGGGTTGCTGCTGATTATTCGGTGGTCCTTGGTTTTGCCTCAGGTGAGGTGCTCGGTAAGGTTGATTTTGCTGCATGTTGTTGTTATTATTCCACCTCTGATTTCCTTGATTATCTCTGCCTCCCCTATTATTATTGTCTCTCCAATTCTGGTTTGAATTGTCCTGCCATCCATGGTTATTATTTCCACTTTGATTGTACCCTTGGTTGGGGTGGTCATAGAAGTTGTGAGTGGATGCCACCATGTTGTCTTCTTGTTGGAGCTGCGGGCATTCATCAGTGTAATGGCTGTAATCAGCACAAATTCCGCCAATTCTTTGTGGAACTAGTTGTTGGTTTTGCTGCGGTTGAGTTTGCTGAGCTTGTTGATTCAACTGCATTTGCTTCAGCAGGTTGGTCATCTCACAGATGCTTTGATTTAGAGCAGCAGTCTCTATGCCAGAAGATACTTCTGCAACGGCTTTTGAACGGCCTTGCTTCTGTCTGTGGTTCTGAGTAGATTCAGCTAAATCACTGATCAATTGCCAAGCTTCATCAGTGGTCTTGTACTTCTTCATAGACCCATTGTTGGCACTTTCCAATGTGGTCTTATCTTGGGGCCTCATACCTTGTGTGATATAGCTGAGTAGCACGATCTTGTCAATCATATGGTGGGGGCATGCTTCCAGAAGATTATTGAAGCGCTCCCAGTATTCAAAGAGAGTCTCATTGTCATCCTGAACAATTGTAGAGATATCCTTCCTCAGTTTGTCAGTAACTTCAGATGGAAAGAATTTCTCCAGAAACTCCTTTCTGAGTGTATCCCAGTTGGATACATTTACTAGAGGTTGAGTGTAGTACCACTCTCTTGCTTTTCCCTCAAGAGAGAATGGAAAAGCTTTCAGCAGGATTGAAGTTTCATCAGTGCCATCACGCCTGACAGTAGAACAGGCTGCCTGGAAATCTCTCAAGTGCTTGATAGGCTCTTGAGCAGGTAGGCCATGAAACTTGGGCATCAAATTTAGCAGTGCGGTCTTTATTTCAAAATCCATAGCTACCGCTGGATGATGCGCTTGAAACGGTTGCATTGTAAAATCAGGAGCTCCTTCCTCCTGAATGGTAACTCTTCTAGCTGTCATGTTTTCTGCACGTAAAACAACCGAATCAGTAGAATGGGGGCTGGTTTCTTCCTCAGATTCACTTTCAGATCCGCCCTCAGAGCGGGCTAACCTACGCTGTTCTCGCCTTATTCGTGAAATTGTCCTTTCAATTTCAGGATCGAATATTAGCAAGCGCGGATCAGGAAGTGAACGCGTCATTTGACGGAAGAAACATGCAGCTCATAGTAGCAAAATTAAATAAAATGCAAATAAATAAATTCTAATTAATAAAATTAGCACTCTATTGCAACTCCCAGGCAACGGCGCCAAAAATTGATGGGAAGCAGAAGCTGGTGAATTAAAAATTTATTAAAATGGTTACATTGCAGGTATAGTTCTTAACTCACCGAGAATCTGCTTATCAATTTAGAAATATGTCACAGAAAGTTTAAATTAAAATTACTGAGAGTTTTAAGTCCCAGGTCGTCTCCCAACGAGTTGCAGAAAAGTGTGCTGTTTTATTAATCAGATGTTCCAAGAAGTTGAGCTAAGTAAATTGGAATTTAAATTGAGGATTTTTAAATAATATAAATAAAAGCCTTGACTGGGAATTGATTGGTTAGAATCTCTATCATTGATGGTGTGATTGTAAGATTAATTTGTAATTAATGGTTGTTCTGTTTGGTCATCCTTTACCAGGTAAGGGAAAGTCAAACAAGTGGAAATGCCAGATCTGTTCACAAGTTGCAACCCACTTAGTTCAAAGGGATTGGTGTCGGTGACAGAATAGCAATCCAATATTTAACCCAATTACAAATTTTCTTTCAATCCTTCCAACTCAAGAGTTCCTTTTAATCAACTCCTCATCAAGTAAGGAAACTACTCACGCATTGTAATTAAAGAATCCATAGTGCATGAAAGGGAATTAAAGGAAGACATGATTATTGGAATTGAAATTGAATTAAAAAGAAATAATCCTTGCATTAAATAATCATAAAAGTATCTGAATGACAAAATTAAACATAACAAAGAACATGGAAGAATAGAACCAAGTTAAGACAACAAACTAGAATGATGAAGTCTTGATGAGGAAATAACTCTTCTCACTATTCCAATGCTAAGACCAATTGAAAATTAAAATTCTAAAAACTAGAGAGAAAAACCTAAGAGAGTGAAAAATTAGATCTAAAAACTACTGAATGAATGTGTCCCTTGTTTCTGCATATTCTCTGACTCTAGTCTGCTGTTCCGCGCCGAAAACTGGGCTGAAATAAGGTCCAAAATCGCTCCGATCAAATTCTGCAGATCATGCAGATCGCGCATGTCACGCGATCGCGTCGTTCATGCGGACGCGTCGCTTGCGCTTTTTCCTCTCCACGCGTTCGCGTCGTCCATGCTACCGCGTCGCTTGCGCTTTCCAATCCGCGCGGCCGCGCAAGCCATGTGGCCGCGTCACTGCGAATTGCGCTCCTTCGCGCGGTCGCGTGAGCCATGCGACCGCGTCACTTCTCGCTGGTTATCTCCTCAAATTCTTGTGTTCCTTCCATTTTTGCTAGCTTCCTTTCCAATCTCCGACTCATTCATGCCCTATAAAGTCTGAAACACTTAACATACAGATCACGGCATCGAATGGAATAAAGGAGAATTAAAAATAAATAATTAAAGTCTTTAGGAAGCAATTTTCAAACATGTACTGCATTTAGGAAGGGAATCTAAATGCATGCTAAATTGATGAATAAGTGGGTAAGGATCATGACAAAACCACACAATTAAACACAATATAAACTATAAAATAGTGGTTTATCAGGCATCACCGTTGTCAATGGCTACATCCCATCCTCTCTGTGAAAATGGTCCAATGTGCTGTCACTGCATGGCTAATCATCTGTCGGTTCTCGATCATACTGGAATAGGATTTACTATCCTTTTGCGTCTGTCACTACGCCCAGCACTCGCGAGTTTGAAGCTCGTCACAGCCATCCCTTCCCAGATCCTACTCGGAATACTACAGACAAGGTTTAGACCTTTCGGATCTCGGGAATGGCCATCCATGGGTTCTAACTTATACCACGAAGACTCTAATATCTCGGACTCAGTCCCCTGTATTAGATATCTAAGAGATATTCATTCTATCTTGTTTGCATGTAGAACGGAAGTGTTTGTCAGGCACGCGTTCGTAAGTGAGAATGATGATGAGCTTCACATGATCATCACATTCATCATGTTCTTGGGTGCGAATGAACAACTTAGAATAGGAATAAGCTTGAATTGAATAGAAAAACAGTAGTACTTTGCATTAATTCATGAGGGACAGCAGAGCTCCACACCTTAATCTATAGTGTGTAGAAACTCTATCGTTGAAAATACATAAGAACAAGGTCCAGGCATGGCCGAGAGGCCAGCCCCTAAACATGATCAAAGGATCAAAAGATAATCCAAAGATATCCAAAGATGTAAATACAATAGTAAAAAGTCCTATTTATACTAAACTAGTTACTAGGGTTAACAGAAATGAGTAAATGATGCAGAAATCTACTTATGGGGCCCACTTGGTGTGTGCTTGGGCTGAGCATAGAGCTTTACACATGTAGAGGCTTCTCTTGGAGTTGAACGCTAGTTTGTAACCTGTTTCTGGCGTTTAACTCCACTTTGCAACCTGCTTCTGGCGTTTAACTCCATAATGCAGCATGGAACTAGCGTTAAATGCCAGTTTGCGTCGTCTAAACCCGGGCAAAGTATGGACTATTATATATTTCTGGAAAGCCCTGGATGTCTACTTTCCAACGCAATTGAGAGTGCGCCATTTGGAGTTCTGTAGCTCCAAAAAAGCGACTTTGAGTGCAGGGAGGTCAGAATCTAACAGCATCTGCAGTCCTTCTTCAACCTCTGAATCTGATTTTTGCTCAAGTCCCTCAATTTCAGCCAGAAAATACCTGAAATCATAGAAAAACATACAAACTCATAGTAAAGTCCAGAAATGTGATTTTTATTTAAAAACTAATAAAAATATACTAAAAAGTAACTAAATCATACTAAAAACTATGTAAAAACAATGCCAAAAAGCGTATAAATTATCCGCTCATCAGGTGCCTCCCACCAAGCACTTTTCTTTAACGTCCTTAAGTTGGACGGTCCTTTGCTTAAGCTTCCTCTCCCCTTGGTGTATCCGTTAGCAGGAACACCTCTAGCTCTTTTGGGAGCTTGTAGCCATGGTACTTCTTCACTCTATGTCCATTCACCTTGAAAGTTGCTTCACTTTTGGGATCAAACAACTCCACCACTCCATAGGGCTTTATCTCCTTCACCTTGAAGGGTCCTTCCACCTAGAACGGAGCTTGCCAGGCATGAATCTAAGCCTCAAGTTGTAGAGGAGAACCTCATCACATTCTTGAAAATCCTTCTTCCGGATGTGATGATCATGAAATGCCTTAGTCTTTTCCTTGTAAATCCGGGCATTCTCACTTGCTTCGTTCCTCAAACACTCGAGCTCCTCTAGCTGTAATTTTCTGGCCACATCCACCTTGGTTGGATCCATGTTGCACTGCTTTACCGCCCAATAGGCTCTATGCTCAATTTCCACCGGAAGGTGGCATGCCTTACCATAGACGATCCGGAAGGGACTCATCCCTAACGGAGTCTTGTAGGCCGTCTTGTACGCCCATAGTGCATCTCCTAGCCGGAAGCTCCAATCCTTCCTTTGTGGATTAACCACTTTCTCCAAGATTCTCTTGATCTCCCAGTTGGACACTTCTGCTTGTCCATTGGTTTGCGGATGATAAGCAGTGGCAACCTTATGCAATACCCCATAGCGCTTGAGCAGTGCCTCTACTTTCTTGTTACAAAAGTAGGATCCTTGGTCGCTCACAATTGCTCGTGGCGACCCATAACGGCATACAATGTGATTTATAATAAAAGAAACAACGGTATTGGCGTCATCAAGGCAGGTAGGTATCGCTTCTACCCACTTTGACACGTAGTCAACCGCTAACAGAATATATATATACCCACTTGAGTTGGAAAATGATCCCATAAATTCAATACCTTATACATCAAATATCTCACAGAACAACATAGGTTGCTGAGGCATCTCATCCATTTGGGATGTGTTTCCCGACTTCTGACACTGATGGCAAGACACACAGAACTGGTTAGCATCCTTAAATAAGGTTGGCCACCAGAATCCACAATCCAACACCCTTTTAGCTATCCTTTGTGGTCCAAAGTGGCCACTACATTCGGATGAATGGCAAGCTTCAAGAATAGGTTGAATTTCAGATTCTGGCACACATCTTCGAATTACTAGGTCTACGCCTCTCTTCCACAAGTGAGGGTCATCCCAAATGTAGTATTTGGAACCACTCCTCAACTTGTCCCTTTGATTTTTAGAAAAGTTGGGAGGGAAGATTTTTGCAACCAAGTAGTTCGCCATTGGGGCAAGCCAAGGAAAACTATCCAACACAGCATGCAAACTATCCAATGGGAATGAGTCATTAATCAGAATTGGGTCAAATTTTAAATTCTCAAGGCGGCTTAAATGATCCGCAAGTAAGTTGAGACCCATTCCGGTCCCTAATCTCAATGTCAAATTCTTGCAAAAGCAAGATCCAACGTATGAGTCTAGGCTTTGACTCATTCTTTGTCAATAAGTACTTTAAAGCTGCATGATCCGTGTATACCACTATCTTGGACCCTAGCAAATAAGATCTGAATTTATCTAAAGCATGAACAATAGCTAGGAGTTCCTTTTCCGTAGTGGTATAGTTGGATTGTGCTGCATCTAGTGTCTTAGAAGAGTAAGCAATGACATAAGGGAGTTTACCATCGCGCTGTGCAAGCGCAGCACCTACAGCATGGTTTGACGCATCGCACATTATCTCGAATGGCAACGTCCAGTTGGGGCCTCGCACAACCGGTGCTGTGGTAAGAACTCTCCTTAGCTCTTCAAACGCTTTCACACATGCACTGTCAAACTCAAAATCCACATCTTTTTGGAGTAGACGTGACAATGGCAAAGTAATATTGCTGAAATCTTTGATAAAGCACCTATAGAATCCTACATGTCCCAAAAACGAGCAGACCTCCCTCACAGATGAGGGGTGAGGTAAAGTGGTGATAACATCGACCTTGGCTGGTCTACTAAAATGCCTTCATGAGAAACTACATGTCCCAATACTATACCTTGTCTTACCATGAAGTGACATTTTTCAAAATTCAAGACAAGGTTAGTGTCAACACATCTAGCTAAGACCTTGGCCAAGTTCTCTAAGCAACAATCAAATGAAGTTCCATAAACACTGAAGTCATCCATAAAGACTTTCAGACAATTCTCCATTAGATCGGAAAAGACACTGGTCATACACCACTGAAAAGTAGCAGGTGCATTACATAGTCCAAATGGCATTCTTTTGTAGGCAAAGGTGCCAAAAGGGCAAGTGAATGTGGTCTTTTCCTGATCTTCAGGAGCAATGTGAATCTGGAAGTATCCAGTGAATCCATCAAGAAAGCAATAATGGAATTTACCCACCAAACGGTCCAACATCTGGTCGATAAAGGGTAGAGGGTAGTGGTCCTTTCTTGTAGCGGCGTTCAACCTCCTATAATCGATGCACACTCGCCATGCATTTTGTACTCTCTTGGTGACCACTTCACCATCATCCTTTTTAACCGCAGTGATGCCCGATTTCTTGGGAACTACCTGGACCGGGCTTACCCATTCACTGTCAGAAATTGGATATATGATACCTGCATCAAGTAGCCTAGTGACCTCCTTCTTTACCACATCAAGGATGGTCGGGTTGAGCCTCCTTTGCGGTTGCCTAACCGGCCTAGATCCTTCTTGGAGAAATATATGATGCATGCACTTGCGAGGGTCAATCCCCAAAATATCAGCTAGGCTCCAACCGATTGCCTTCTTGTACCTTCTTAGGACATCTAGGAGCTTTTCTTCTTCTTCACTGGAAAGCTCACTAGCAATAATGACCGGAAACTTTTGGTTGTCCTCTAAGAAAGCATACTTCAAATGAGATGGAAGAGGCTTCAGTTCACTCTTTGCCTCAAGCTGAGGTTTCTTTTCATCAAGCTCACGGAGTTCATTCTCAACAACTTCCTTATGTTCATCTTCTTGGTCATCCGTCTCTTCAACAATAGGGTAGCATAGCTTGTTGTGGTCTTCTTCTTGCACTTCCGCTACCACTTCATCGATTACATCACATCAGAGAACGGAATGCTCTTTGGGAGGATGCTTCATGGCTTCTTCCAAATTGAACTTGATAGTCTTGTCTCCAACCTCAAAGGAATATGTGCCGGTGAAGGCATCTAACTTAAATTTAGAGGTCTTGAGGAAGGGTCTACCAAGTAGAACGGAGGATGAGCTTCTATTTTCTGTTGGAGTCATTTCAAGGATGTAAATGTCGACTGGAAAGACCAAGTCCTTGATTACCACAAGTATATCTTCTGCTATTCCCATCACAGTGATCACACTTTTATCGGCTAATGCAAACTTCGCCGCCGACTTCATTAATGGAGCTAAATTTAACCGCACAAAAATGGATAATGGCATGATGCTTACGCAAGCTCCTAGATTACACATACAGTCATGAAAAGTGCGCCCACCAATACAATAAGACACCAAACAAGGTCCAGGGTCACCACATTTCTTTGGAATAAGTTCCATTAAGGAAGAAATTGAACTACCCAAGGATAATGTCTCCAACTCTCCTATCCTATCTTTGTGTGTACACAAGTCTTTTAGAAATTTTGCGTACTTCAGAATTTGTTTGATAGCATCAAGAAGTGGTATGGTTACCTCAACTTTCTTGAACACTTGAAGCATGTTTAAATCAAATTCTGGCGTCTTCTTTGCTTTCTTCACCAAGGAAGGGAATGGGATAGGAATGGACTCATCCACTATAGCTTTCCTCTTGGGTTCCTTAAGGCTCACTCCTTCTTCATCATGCTTTTTGTCTACCCCCTCATCTTCATGTGGAGCTTTAACGACCACCTCTTCTTCATGAATGTCTTCCATAACCCTAGGAGGTATCTCCTCCAATGTAGTCTCCGACCGTAGAGTGATGGCGTTGAGACCGCCCTTGGGGTTTGGTTGGGGTTGGGAAGGAAGGCTATAAGAGCTTGAGGGTAGGTTGGTGTTGTTGGAGAAGGACATGGACATCTTCAAAATCATGTCAGTAATATTGGCCAATTGAGCGCCCATGGTATCGAATTGAGCTTTGTAGCTCTCGTCCCGTTTCTCCATAGTGGCTTTAAGCTCATCAAATTGATTAGTGGAAGATGAAGAGGATTGGTTGGATTGTTGTCTATGGTGTGGTGCTTGGTTTTTGGTGTAGTTATTTTGGTTGGCTTGGTTGTTGTTGTTGTTGTGTTGGTATTGAGATGAAGATCGGTTGTTGTGGTAATGAGAAGAAGAATTGTTCCATCTTTGGTTTTGATTGCTCCCTTGTGCATTGTCCCTCCACCCTTGATTTTGATTACCACCATGAGAGTAGTTGTTTTGGCCTTGAGAAGGATAGGACGGACGGTTGTTATAATTCACATTGGCTACAATAAGGGCATGCTCCTCTTGAATTTGATGGCATTGATCGGTGTAATGTGTGGTGCTAGAGCACAAACCACAAACTCTAGGAGGGCCTTCAAGTTGAGCAACTTGAGGTGGGGCTTGGATGGCTTGGATGGAGTAGTATTCCTTTTGATCTTTTTGTATTTGAGTGAGGATAGTAGTCATGTCCCCAAGCGCCTTGGTTAAGCTTGCTTCGGAAGGGGACGGTTCTACCACACCCTTGAGAGGATTACTTCTCACCCTTACATGTTGTGTAGCCTCAACAACATCATTTATCAATTTCCAAGCTTCTCCCTCTATCTTGTTTTTTGAAAGGGAACCGCCACTAGAAGCGGTGAGCAATCTTCTATCTTCCGCACAAAGACCTCCGGTGAAGTAGCTAATGAGCAAGTGAGTGTTCAACCCATGGTGTGGACAAGATTCCAATAGCCTCTTGAACCGAGTCCAATACTCATACAAACTCTCTTTGTCCTTTTGCATTATACCTGAAATCTCCTTCTGGATGTAGTCGGTCTTCTCCGGTGGGAAGAATTTATCTAGAAACTCTCTTCTCAAGAAATCCCAATTAGTCACAATCTCATCCGATTGTGAATAAAACCACGTTTTTGCTTGCCCTTCAAGAGAGAAAGGGAAGGCAAAAACCATAATAGCCAATTCATCAGCTCCATGCCTTCGAGTCGTAGAACAATCAACTTGAAAATCTCTTAGATGTCGGATGGGGTCTTGACCCAGCAACCCATAATACTTAGGAAGTAGATTTATCATGCTACTCTTCAACTCAAAGTTTGGATCAAGGTTAGGATACCTTGCTTGCAAAGGTTGAAGTATGATATCCGGAGCTCCTTGCTCATGCAAAGTGATCCGTCGTGGCTCTGCCATGTATGGCTCACCTGTAGGATACAAAGATGTATTAGTAGTGCCAACAGAAGAATAGGAAGTAGCAGACTCCAAGTCACTCTCGGTGCCGTCTAGTGATTCGGTATGTTCCTCAAGAGAGGCCGAAGTACTAGCCGTATAATCCAACCGCCGTCTAGCTTGTCGAGTGTGTAACAATGTTCTTTCAATCTCAGGATCGAACTCGACTAAACTAGAATTCGGTTGAGACCGAGTCATCAAACTTGGGAGTCATAGCACACATATAAAAGAAATCTAAACTATGGCTAAGTATTAAAAGAAAGTAGACTATCTACAATATTCACATATTCACATAACTAATATCAAGGCATATGTTGCAACCATTCCCCGGCAACGGCGCCAAAAATTTGATGGTCCTCGTGGACTATGTTGGTATAGAATTTCTCAATAAAATCCCGTTGCAAGTATAGCTCTTCCCAACAACAATTCTCGAGTATCAAATTTAGAAGGGAATTTGGTTGTCACAAGTTCAACCCCAATAAAAGTAACCGAAGTATTCAAACCTCAGGTCGTCTCACAAGGAATGGGCAAACGTGTGCTTCAACATTGGTTAAAAATCCGGGGTTGCAAGTCATGAGCAAGAAATTAAACTAGGAATCTCAACAAGCAAGTAATCTTGGAATGCAAGAAACTAATTCAAACATTTAGAGTAAAATGTAAATAATTCTAAACTAAGCAAGTAACTATAACTAAGACAAGGCAATCAAGATTTTTGGGTTTTCAAATATGAATGACAAAAGCAACTCTTGGCTAGGCATGGGAATTGGGGTCACCATCCTTGTCTAATAACCATATCTTGACAATTATGAGGAACCAAACTCATTAAGTTTACTTCTATACTTGAAGTATGTTAAATGGTTTGGTCAACATCAACCCATAAGGTCCAACCTAACTACCAATTAACTTGATAGTAGGCTAGTGTCAATGGCTATCAAATTGACCACTAAGGGTTCCCAAATCATCATTCTATTAGACCCAATGACTCAAGTTTACCCAATCCCTTTAGCCTAGGCCAAGAGTAAAAAGGACTACTCCATAATCAAAGGAAACATTTCATCAAACACATGGTAAGCATTAAAAAAAGACATATTCAAATTGCAATTAAATTGAAACTAACAAGTACCCACTAACAATTATCAACATGCAATCACTCAAACAACACAATTAATCATGGAAATCATCAATGCAACAATAACAAATCAAGATCCACAAGATTCATGAAATGGGTATAAAATGACAAACAACAAGGAAACATAAAACTAACACAAGATCTAAACAAAATTATACTAGAGAATTCAAATTAAACAATTAAAACTAGTAATTAACAAGATCCAATTTAGAATTCAACAAGGGAAGATCAAATTGAAGCTAGATCTAGAGAGGAACAAGGATTTCTCTCTCTAGAAGAACAAAGAACCAAAACTAGCTAAAAATTATGTCTATGTGTAAAATGATTGATCTCCCCTTTTCCCTAGCATTCTTGGGTCTTTTCCATGCAGAAACAGCTTGAATTTGGGCATGGTGAGCCTCAGAAATTGCCAGGCACGATTTCCTTTAATGAGGTCACGTGCAGCTTTCCGCGCGTGCGCGCCATGCGTGCGTGCGCGCTGATTGCTTTTATGATCCACGCGTGCGCGCCATGTGCGCATGCGCGTCAATGGGATTTCTCTGATCCGCGTGGATGCGTCCATCCTTGCACGCCGCTTCCAGCTATCCTCATGCACGCGTGCGCGTGCAGTGTGCATGCCCTTTGCGAAGTTCTCAAAATTCAAATCTTCATTTTCCTTCCTCTTGTGTATGCTTTCTTTCTCTCTTCTAGGCCATTCTTGTCCTATAATTCCTGAAATCACTTAACAAATACATTACGACATCGAATGGTAATAAAAGAGGATCAAAATATAGCAATTCTAAGGCAAAATAAGCATGTTTTTCATCATGAAGCAAAATTAGGAAGAGAACACAAAACCATGCAATTCTAGTGAATAAGTGTGAGAAATATTGACAAAAACCCCCAAATTCTACACAATATAAACCACAAAATTGGGGTTTATCAATGTGCCTTGGAAGGATGATTTGTTCTTGACCAAGTAGATAGTAGCATTCATTTTAGTTGCATTCATGTAGGTAGGTTGCATCTTATAAATCCCACCCTCTTGCGATTCTTTGGTCTTTGGCTTTCTTTTAAGCATGAGGACATGCTTGGTCTAAGTGTGGTGAGGTTGATAAACCCCGTTTCTAGGGTATATCTTGTATGAATTTTGAGGGTTTTATCAATATTCTTTCACACTTATTCATAGAAAAAGCATGGTTTTGTGTTTCCTTCCCGATTTTGCTTCATGGATAAAAACATGCTTCTTTTATACTAAATGTGCCATATTTGAATCCTCTCCTATTACTATTCAATGTCGTGATCTGTTTGTTAAGTGATTTCAGAAGTTACAGGGTAAGGATGGCTTAGAAGAGAGAAAGGAAGCATGCATGAATAGAAGGAGCATGGAAAATGAAGCTTTGGAGATTGAGCAACGATGCGCACACGTGCCTTGCGCGTACACGTGGATGCGCGCCACCAGGACTGGCGCGAAGGATCCAAAGCCAGAAGCCGGCGCATTCGCATGGCTTAGCCAGAAACCTCGTGGACGCGCACGCGTGCTTGTCGCTTGCGCGTGGATCGTGAGAACCCTAGGGACGCACACGCGCGCTGTACGTGTACGCGTCGGTGGCCGCAAGTGATTTTTAAGTGAAAACGTGCCCAGCGAATTCACAGAGGTTGTGGGGCCAATTGGAACTGATTCTGGCGCCAAACCCTATAAAAAAACCAAGGGATGATGGGATTATCATCAATTGACTAATTTTTAGATATTTTTCCTAGTTAGTTTTGGAAGTTACATTTTCTAGAGAGAGAAACTCTAGCTTCTCTCTAGGGTTTAGCTTCTCAAATTGGAATTCTCTTGTAACCATTGGTGAGATCTATTATCAATTCAATTCTACCTTGCTTCAAGTTGTAGATCTAGATTCTCCTACTCTCAATTTAGTTCTTGTTGTTCAAGTTACTTGTGGATCTTAGCTTTTGGATGTTGTTACTTCTATTTCCATTAATACATTGAGGTAATTTCATGTTCTTAGTTTTCAATTGTTTGATTGTTGTTAATCTCTTGTAGTGGATACCTTTGATTTCAATTTTATTCTCAATTTTACAATGTCTTTCATCATTGCCTTCCAAGTGTTTGAGAAAATGCCAACTTTAACTATGGAGTAGACTTTTCATCCTTGGCTTAGGGGTTGAGGTATTGGAGACACTTGAATTATTAATATCCTTTGTTGATTATCAATTGGAGATTGCTAATTGATTTGCATGTCACTAAAGCTAGACTTCCCTAGGGTTAGACTAGAACTTGTGAACTTAAATCCATTACTTTCACTTGACTTTCCTTAATATTAGAGGTTAACTAAGTTAAGCACTAACTAATTGTGGTCACAATTGATAGAGATTATGATGATAGGAAGTCCAATCCTCACTCCTAGCCAAGGCTTTTATATATCTTGATTCTCATTCACACTATTAGCTCGCTTCTTTCTTGCATTAAACTCCAAAACACCAATACAACCTCTAACCAATAATATGCATCTTGGAGCATTCCTAGGAAAAACGACTCGGGACTAACACTCTCGGTTATTAAATTTAGATTGTGCTGACACAATTAGTTTGATGAGGAATTGCATGTCGGTTTAAACTATACTACGATTGGATTTATTGATAAATTCTATACCGTCATAAAATCAGTCATCACTTGGTTTGCAGACATTACAACCTATAAGGCTATACGGTTCATTCCCAAGGAGTTCACCAGGCAACAAGCCCAGAAACTCATGCATGATACAAAATATTACCTATGGGATGAGCCATATCTTTTTAAGAGGTGCTCGGATGGAATAATCTGACGCTGTGTGTCTGAAGAAGAAGCACAGAGAATTCTATGGCATTGCCATAGCTCTAACTATGGAGGACACTTTGGAAGTGAGCGGATAGCCACTAAGGTACTCCAAAGTGGCTTTTACTGGCCTACTCTCTTTAAGGATTCTAGAGAGTTCGTCCGTAATTGTGATAATTGCCAAAGGACTGGCAATCCTCCTCATGGTCACAACATGCCTCAACAAGGAATCCTAGATATTGAGTTGTTTGACGTATGGGGTATAGCTTTCATGGGACCATTCCCGCCTTCATACTCAAACACCTACATCCTTGTGGTGGTAGATTATGTGTCTAAATAGGTTGAAGCAATAGCAACACCCACCAATGACACCAGAGTAGTAATGAAGTTCCTCCAAAAGAACATCTTCAGCAGATTTGGTGTCCCTAGGACACTAATCAATGATGGAGGAACTCATTTCTGCAATAGACAGCTGGATTCAGTCTTAAGCCGTTACAGAGTTCTCCATAAAGTAGAAATACCGTATCATCCCCAAACCAATGGACAAGCTAAAGTCTCAAATAGTGAACTAAAGCAAATCCTAGAGAGGATAGTAAGTGCCTCTAGAAAGGATTGGGCTAGAAAGCTTGATGATGCTCTCTGGGCATATAGAACAGTTTTCAAAACCTCCATTGGAACTTCACCATATCAGTTAGTATATGAGAAGTCCTGTCATTTGCCAGTGGAACTAGAACACAAGGCCTATTGGGCCACTAGATTCCTCAACCTCGATGCTAAAGCAGTAGGAGAAAAACAGCTGCTCCAGCTAAATGAGTTGGATGAATTCTGCTTAGATGCATTTGAGAATGCAAAGATCTATAAGGAAAAGGAAAAGAGGTGGCATGACAGGAAGATAGCTTCCAGAGTCTTTGAACCAGGGCAAAAAGTTCTGCTCTTCAACTCAAGGCTCAGATTATTCCCTGGGAAACTCAAATCCCACTAGAATGGACGGTATTTGATTACAAGAGTATCACCTTACGAACACATAGAACTTCAAGGAAAAGATCCTGAAAACAGGTTCACTGTCAATGGACAGTGAATTAAGCATTACCTTGAAGGAGATATATAGCCAGAAGGCTCAACACTGTTACTATGTTAAGTACAGTGAGGTCTAGCTGAAGACATTAAAGAGGCGCTTGTTGGGAGGCAACCCAATAATTCCTTATATGTTATTAACTCTCTAATTACTTCTATTTTAATTTTCTTTTTAATTAGCTTTTAATGATGTTTTTAGTTATTTTTAATGTTAGTGATCTTGTACAGTGCTTAAATAGAGACAAAATGATGCAGAACAGCAAACAGAATTTCCTGGAGTAAGGAGCTTCCTGGCGTTTAAACGCTAGAAAGGGTAGGGTATTGGGCGTTTAAACGCCCATGGAGGCAGTAGGCCTAGCGTTAAACGCCAGCCAGGAGGCCCTGGCTGGGCGTTTAACGCCCAAGAGGGAGCATCAGCCTGGCGTTAAACGCCAGCTAGGAGGCCCTGACTGGGCGTTTAACGCCCCACAGGGAGGACTACTCTGGCGTTTAACGCCAGCCAGGCAGCATGGAGGTAACTTCAATTTTTCAATCATATCTTGATTCAACTCATCTTCATTCAATTTAATTTCAAAAATTCTTTAGTTTTTAAATTAAATCTTGTTCAAATATTTCATTTTCAATTTAATTTTCAAATTAAAACATTATTTTCAAATTTCTTTCAAATCCTTTTCAGAAGTTCATATCTTTTACAACTTATTTTCAAAATCTTTTCAAAATCTTTTCTTATCTTGTTCATATCTTTTATTAAACATTCAAATCCTTTTCATACTTCATATCTTGTTTTTAATGCCTTTTCTATCCTCTTAAAATCTTTTCTTATCTTTTAAATTTAACAACTTATCTTTTTGATCTTTTTGAAAAATCTTTTTCAAAAATCTTTATATTTTATTCATGCTTATTTTTGAAAATCCCTCCCCGCTCCCTATATATATGTGTGTTGTGTCCTCTCTCCCTCACTCACCACCTCTCATTCGAATTCTCTCTTCTCTTTCTTCTTCTATTCTCTTTTCTAGTTCTTCCTTTCATACTTTTTGCTCGAGGACGAGAAAATTTTTAAGTTTGGTGTGGCAGGAGCCGTGTTCTCTCATCAAGAATTCAATCACATGTCTCCAAAAAGTGGCAAGACCGCCCCAAAGAACAAGAAAGAAGACAACTCAACAGTTATTTTCAAACCTGTTCGATTCTTTACCAAGCAGCATGAAGAATATTACCACAAGGTAATGAGTAAGAGGTCTGTAATCCCAGAAGTAGGATTCAACCTTGGAGAAGAAGAATACCCAAAGATCCAAGAGCAGATTCGAAGGAGAGGCTGGAAGATTCTAAGTAATCCTGAGTTAAATGTTGGATACAACATGGTCTGGGAATTCTGTGAAAATTTGTGGATGACAGATAAGCAAAAGAAAGATGGAACAACCATCCATACTTTTCGCACCATAGTCAGAGAGAAGATCATGTATTTTTACCTGGATAGGGTGAGAGAGATCTTCAAACTACCTCTGCAAAGAGATGACCGTGAATCATACAACAGAAGGGTTGTAGCCAACCAAAAGCTGAATCAAGTCCTAGAGGACATATGCCTGCTTGGAACTCAATGGATTGAGAATACAAAAGGGGAGCCATGCCAGCTAAAAAGGGCCAACCTCAAGCCTGTTGTTAGAGGATGGCTAGACTTTATTGGGCATTCTATACTCCCCACAAGTAACCGCTCTGAAGTTAATATTGTAAGAGCTGTGATGATTGACTGCATCATGATGGGGAATGAGGTGGAATTCTACTAACTAATCCCCCGTGAGATTTACAAGCTATCAAACAGAGATTCCACTAGGGCCATGCTGGCTTATCTAAATCTCATCTTTCACCTATGCCAAGAGGCTAAGGTTCTGATCCAAGTGGACAACTTTATTCCAATAGAAAAATCAATCACTAAGCAGGTGATGGAGAGATCCAAGATAGAAGATGATAACCTAAAGAGAGTCTTTCCAAGAGATCCCTCCGATGGAGTACTAGGAACAGCTGAAGGCGTCTGTAATTCACTTACAGAGCAAGCTGGATTAGCTCAGAGAAGAACATAAAGATCAGACTAGCATGATTTACAAACTGATCAAGGAGCACGAGAAGCAAGGGCGTAAGCTGGAGGAGCTGAAGCGCCAGAAGCTTTCCCCTGAAGAACCATGTGCCCCTCAAGTTGAAGAGCCATGCACCCACAGCTTGAAGAAACCAGCATCCCCCAAGTTGAAGGTTGTTGAGTTTCAACTTTGTGGCTATTCTAATTCCTATTTTTCTGTCTCACGTATTTCTATCCTAATTTAGAGTGGCATGATCACTAGTAGTAATTAAGTCTTTATTTTTATTTTTATTTTATGTCTTTTAATTTTTAGGATTACATAAGCATTAGTAGTAATTAATTAATTTTTATTTTTCCAATTAGCTATAAATTATTCGTCTTATCATCACTAGCGGCTCACCAAGCACTATCGTGCTTGTTGAGCCGCATTTCTATTGAGTTTAAGAAATTAATTTTATATTTTTATTTTAAAATTATAATTTTTAATAATAATTAAAAATAAATTATAAAAAATAAAATATCTTAAATTATTTAACATGTAAAATATTTAAAAAACAAATTTAAATTGAAAATAAGATTAAAAAAATATTAATTTGCTATTATGTGTAATAAAATTAATATAAAAATTTATTGATATTATTTAAAGATTAGTTATTTATAGATATTATTAAATTTATTTATTTTTTTCAATCCTATTTAATTAGAAGCAAATTTAAAAATTTATATCCAAAATATTTATCTCCATCCATAAATCTAATAGATAAAAAATATATTTTTTCAATTTTATCTTGAACCTCTTTAATTATCTTTAATTTTATTATTTTTTAAGATTATTAATTTTTATTTTAATTATATTATCTCATCATATTATACGCTATCGTTTCTCTTATCATTATTATTATGTTGCCTTATTTTATTTTATTTTTTCTTCTTCTATTCATCCCAATCGAAATTAATTATCACCATACCATTATTTCAACTCTCATTTTTGTTTATCACTATCATCTATAACTACCATGGTGTTAACTTTTGAGTTATTACAAATTTGCTAAAGGAATTTTTTTTCTTCTTTGATTTAGATATCTAGATATATACCTATTATATAGATCCTTATTATTTTTCAAACTTACTTGTTAAGTCATATTTTATTGCTTTCAGACAAAATTTAAGATATCAACGATTCAGATTTTTTTTAATCAAATTATAAAATTTGTCAACAATTATAAAAAAATAATATCAAATATTTTATATCTTCTTAAAAGAGTAATATTATATGGATACTACTATTTTAGCTACTATTAACATATACAATTGAATATAAAAATATTATATTATTATTGAATATCTCTCCTATTCTTAACACTTATTTGTAATAATTCTTAATCTTTCTCTAAATCTAATATGTCAACTTCTATGTCTCTAACTAATAAAATTTTTAAGATTTTCTTAAAATTTTATTTAATTTCAAAACAAAATTGTAATTTTTATATTGTTATTTTTTCTAATAATTTTAGAAAATTAATTTTTATGCTTTTTAAATTATAAATTTGAGATAAAAAATAAAAATTTTAATAAATAATAAATTATTAATAAATAAAAATAAAAATAAAAATTTTATAAGTTATTTATTTTTTAATGTATAGAATAATAAAATTTAAATTAATTTAAGTATGATACTAAAATTATTATATTATTTTTATACGTAACAATTAAGATAAAGATTTATACATATTTATAAATTTATTTATTTTTTCAATCTTATTTAATTTGAAGCAGATATAAAAATTTAAATTTAAAGAACTTTTTTTCTCGCATAATTTTAATTGTTTTTTTATTTTATATTCAATATGTTAAATCATCTTTTGTTTCATTATTTTTTTAAAAAAAAATTTATTTTCATTTTTATTATTTTTTACCATTCTCCATATACATATTTATCATTATTTTTTTAATTAAGTGAAATAAAGATAGGGAGAGAGTACTACATGTACTCCATAGAACAAAGAAAAAGACAACGTGGGTAGAAGTTATGTGTAGAATAAAAAAGTAACTGTACAAAGAACAAAGGAAAATTAACTAATAATTACATTTTTGACCAAATTTTAAGACGAAAATTATATTAAACACTATTTATCAATAAGATTAAGATAGAAAAGTGAAAATTGGACACTAGACTCTCCTATTCCCTTTATATATTGTTATAGATATTTAATTTAAAGTACATTAAGATATTATAATAATATCTATAACAATATTATTTAGGACAATTATGGAAGGTTTATCGAATCAAAACTTAAGAAAAAATAAATTATTATTAATTAAATAAACATACAGGATTCTTACCTATATTTGGATCATTCGGTCTATTACTTGGACCACCAACTTCACTGTTATTATTAGTATTTGAATATTTAGAAAATTTGTTATTAGCATGAAAATATATTGTAAAAGATAATTCATATTAAATGATATACTAACTACATAAATTTATTAATGGATGTATAACTTAACTGGCACGCCTTCTGGCGAGGTATTGCTACCTCTGTTCTTCGCTCATGTTTTGTCTTCGTTGTCAGGCATAGTCTTGCCAAGTCAGTCAACCACTTCCATTGGTATCCTGTCAACGGTAATTAATCAAAACAAACATATAAACATAGTTTCACACTTTTATTTAATGACGAAAAAAAATTATATTAGATGAAGCGAGAAAGATGCATGAAAAGATGGATGAGAAATGAAGAAGGTTTTTCTAGTAACAGCAACGTGAAGTGAGAGAGAATAAGGGAAAAAAGAGATAATTATTATAGAAGTTACGTGGATTTATAAAATAAGAGAGAACGTGAATGAAGATGAGGTAGTGAGAGTATTGTAATGCATAATAACTGATGTGGGGTAGGTTATTAAGAAGGATAAAAATGGAAAAAAAGGTTTTAGACATCAAAACAGGTTTTGCCATTATATATTGTTATAAATAAACATGAATAAAATAGTAGATTTTTTTTAGAGGAAATAAATATGCATAAATTTTTTATTTTTCCAATAAAGAATAGTTAGATTATTTTGATGTGGTGGCATTACTTTAGTTTTCTGAATGAAAGAATAAACAGCGCATATTTGAAGTTGAATTTTAGGATGCTGGCTCTTGAAAGAATGAAGAAAAAGGAAAAATATTATTGATGATCTGAAAAATCCAAAATATGATTCTTGAAGTAAAAAAAAGTAGTAAAAAGAAAAAGAAAAAGCATGTTTAAAAAGAAAAAAAAATAACATATGCATGCGAAAAATAAAGAAAAATAGCGAAAAAGAAAAAAAATAAAAAGCAGAAAAATCCATTACTGCCCAAAAATGCAGGAAAAGGAGGGCAGATTGAAAAAGCCAATAACCTTTTAAACCAAAAGGCAAGGGTAAAAGGGTCTCAAGTCTTTAAGCATCAGTGGATAGGCTACAAGAAAAGAGGCCTATGGCCACGCTTTTTTCTTGCCACGCTTTAAAAGCGTGGCTAAAAGTGGTTAATGGCCACGCTTTTATGAGGGTGGCGATAGATTAGAGATTTGGCCACTTTTTTTTGCCATGCTTCAAAAGCGTGGCGAAAAGGGTTAACGGCCACGCTTTTGTAAGGGTGGCAATTGATTAGAGAAATGGCCACATTTTTTCTATCACGCTTCAAAAGCGTGGCCATAGAGAGAAACAGGGACGTTTTAAAAGCGTGGCGATAGGGTTTCATTACAGCCATGCTTACAAAACGTGGCCATATCCTGGTACTCTTTTGGCACGGTTTAAAAGCGTGGCCAAAAGGTTTAAAAAAGAAAAACCCTAATGACCCGACCCCCAACCCGGTTCCCACCCTAATGACACTCTTTCAACCCAGTCCCCAACCCTTTCACCTTGGCTACCCTAATTGCGATTGAGCTCACATCCCCTTTCACCCTGGCCACCCTAATTGATCGAGCACACATCCCCTTTCACCCTGGCCACATCCCCGCCATCACCAGCACCACCCTCGCTACGCCGTTAGCCTCTGCTCCCTCTCCGCCTCGTCTCCTCGTCGCCGTTACCAGCATCCTTACCATCAGCGTCAGCGCCACCTCCCCATCCTCATTTTCTGTTTATACTGATTCCTTCCAAAAGCGAATACGACAAGGGAGAATGTGGGAAGATGTCGAAGCTCGGAGGCGGCAACTGTTTTCGGCGTCTCTTGCTCAGTGTCAATGTCGGTCTTGCCCTTGTTGAAGAAATCGTTGCTTTCGTTGCGTTGTTTCAGGTTCTTCTCCTCTTTCTTTCATGTTTCAATTCGCGCCGGCATTGCTTTTCGGATATGAATTGGTCCGTGCATTGGCAAATTTTAGGGGTTTTATTTAGCATTGTGCATAATTTGGACTAGCTCTTTCCCCATGAGCCCAGAGCCACTAGCTCTTCCTCACCGTGGTGGCCCAGCCTTCCACCGTCGCTAGCATCGCCGCAACTTTCTTATTCCATCTCCCTCTTTGCTGTCTGAGAAACTAAGAACAGGGCAAGACCCTGTTTTACTGTGCACCCACCCTCCGCCACTGCCGATGCCCTAGTGCCACCACTAGGCCGCCACCGTGTTGCTCCGGCCATTTACTCATCATCATCAATCTTTCCCTTCCCTTCCCCTATTCCAATTCCTTGCTTCCTAGGTTTCCCTTTCACCTCATTTGATTTTATTTCTGTTTGATTAATCTGGTTTAGCTCATTCTGTTTAGCTTTTTTAGTTCAACCAATTTAGTTTAGTTGAATTAGGTGGATAGAGAATCTGGACTGGTTAGTGGATGTAGGTTTTGTTTTGTTTACTGCTATTGTTCAAAATGGATTTGTCTTTCCTCTGAATGTTGCCCTGGATGAACTTGTTTATTGTGCTGTTTTGGTGTTGAATTCTGGACTTGTGATTGCTGTTTATTATATTTTTGTTCATTGTCCAAAATAGATGCTGTGAAAGTGTTATTGTTTCATTAATTTTTCTTGGTTTGTTGTTGCTGAGTGCTGCTCTACTTGTTGCTTAGTCCATATTATATAAACTACAATTATTTTAGTTTGTGGAACTGGTTAAGTCATATGAATTCTATTTGCTGCTTGCTTGAACCTGGGAAACATGCTATTTACTGCTGCTGTTTAACAAACAATTGCTTCTGTTGATTCTATTCTTATTTTGAGTTGTGTCTTGAACGTTCTGAATCCTGACACCAAAGTTTGATAATGATAATAATAATAATAATAATAATAATAATAATAATAATAATAATAATAATAATAATGCACAGTGATATTAAGGTGATTTTTCTTATAATATCATTGATTAGCATGTCAGATCTCCTTTTTTGAGTTACTAATGTTCAATTGTAATCAATTTCAGGGGTCCAATATTCTTGTAGATAATAAAGGTTGCATTAAACTTGCAGATTTTGGGGCCTCCAAACAAGTTATTGAGCTGGTAATCTAAGGCTTCTCTATTTCTCTACTATAGTACTATTATATATACTATTTTGACTTTGTGAGGATCTTGTATCTGCGTATTTGTTGAAGAAGCGTCTTTGTTTCATTTAGGCTATTATTTTGGGTGCCAAGTCTATGAAGGGTACTCCATATTGGATGGCTCCTGAGGTTATTCTCCAGTATATATATATTAAATTTTTCTAAGCAAGTGTATATTAATATTGTTGCCTTTTCAGCTCTGCTGACATATGGAGTGTGGGTTGCACTGTGATTGAGATGGCTACTGGAAAGCCTCCCTGGAGCCAACAATACCAATAAGAGGTATCCCAAATTTTGACTCGTTATATTTCTGTTTGAGGTGCTCTCTGAACATCTACTAAAAAATTGGACCAGGTAGCTGCTCTCTTCCATATAGGGACAACTAAGTCTCATCCGTCAATCCCTGATCATCTCTCTATTGCAGCCAAAGATTTCCTACTAAAATGTTTGCAGAAGTATGTTTATTTTTATTCTTCTCTTCTTTCTTTTTATCCAAATTATTCTTCTCTTCTTTCTATCCTTGCATCACTTCCTCAAAATAGAAAATTAAGAAATGTCATTGTTATTAAGAACTTGTATGGAAGTTTAGGCCTTTCTTCTTAATGTATGTAATATGGTATTTATTATTAGCATATTTGGTGAAAGATTCTGAAATCCTCTTTAGGGTTCATTGAGCTGGACCTCGAGAAAAGATATACTTTAAGGGCAGCAATTGTCACTTGTGGAGGGCTCTGCCCTGGCCTTAATGATGTCATCAGACAGGTTAGTTTGTGATCACATTGTTGTTAAGGTAGCAACAATTTATTAGAGAAGTGTAATATTTTAATTTGCATCATCTAATCTTTGGGAGCATGGTGCTTTTGAATATGATGGCGGTGTGCTTCCATCAGGTCGAGCAGGTTCAATAGTTGTGGACCTCACTACACCACACAAATACAAGATACTGAGACCTGGAAGAAACTTGCAAAAGAAACTCTGCATTCAACAGGATTCAGTTGCTACATCATGCTCTAGGTGTAGAGAATTGTGGTGTTCTTCTCTTCAATGAATCTGAGATACTGGGTTGTGGTGATTGTGGTGCTGCTACGGTTGTCTAATTTGAGGTATTGAATAAGAAGGATAAGTTCTATGAGCATGTATGCTAATAGCACTATTGCTTTAGTGTACAGTTGATACAATACTTCTGATATTCCTGTCATGCTTCTGCTTTCTTTGTTTGTTTACGTTTCTGTTAATGCTTTCTCTTTTTTTTTCTCTGAAATTGCAATCAATGGAGTCAGGTTTAGTATAATAGTAGTTAGTAATAACTTCTTATACTGCTCTCTGCACCTTCTAAATTTTAATTCTATGGACTTTTTTTTATTTTTTCTTATGGATGTATCTGTAAATATGGAGTACAAAGTAGTGAAGAAAATAGTTCTATTGAAGGTTGCAATGAAGCTTCTGCTAGATAGGGAAAAATTCATGCAAGTGCTTTGTTGCGAAGGGGAATTTGGACCTTAAATGAAAAAATTTTGTACTGGTTTCTCGTCGGTGTTTGAGGAGAATCATAAATTCCTGGTACAAATTTTAATTACTTAATTACTATACTAATTGTATATTGTAATAATCCAGAAGTTTGTGTTAAGCTGACCAAGTTTATTTTTATTCCTATTAGCATAATGCTGATGAATTTTTATAGTAGAATGTGAACCTGGTTTAATTTGGAATTGTTAATACATGCATAAATTAGATTATTTCTTATAATATTTTTATATATATCATTTTTGTTGGTTCAATTTGTTCTTGATATTTTACCGCAGGCTAGTATTGGAATGGATAACTTGAACGCTTAATGCATAAAGTGGAGCAGTTTTAGGTTGATTCTGATCTTTTACTAAGTATTTAGGTTGATGATCATCTCTATTAGTGTAATTTGATATATTATGAGCAGTTCTAACTTGTATTATTTCTGTATTTTTCTTCGATTTTTAGTTTTGGAATTTGAACTCAAGATTTATTTTGTATTTGAGTATTAGTTTTTTTAATGCATAAAACATTTATAGTAAATTATATATGTCACTAACTATTATTTGATTTCTCTTGTAATAAAATTGCATACTATATTTGTAGGTTTGGTAATAAAAAAGGATCGAAAATTTATAGTGTAGCAATGAAGATCAAGTAAGGAAAAGAATTTTTTTTTAATTTAACAAGGCTTTTGCCACGCTTTAAAAGCGCGGCTGTATATCTTGCTATGGCCACGCTTTAAAAGCGTGGCCGTATCTCTCCCTATTGCCACGCTTTAAAAGCGTGGCTGTATCTCTTGCTATCGCCACGCTTTAAAAGCATGGCCGTATCTCTACCTATCGCCACGCTTCAAAAGCATAGCCATATCTCCCATACGGCCACGCTTTTAAAGCGTAGCCATATCTCTCACATACGGCCACGCTTTAACGGGTGGCTGATGAGCGGATAATTTATACGCTTTTTGGCATTGTTTTTAGTAGGATCTAGTTACTTTTAGGGATGTTTTCATTAGTGTTTATGTTAAATTCACATTTCTGGACTTTACTATGAGTTTGTGTGTTTTTCTGTGATTTCAGGTATTTTCTGACTGAAATTGAGGGACTTGAGCAAAAATCAGATTCAGAGGTTGAAGAAAGACTGCTGATGCTGTTGGATTCTGACCTCCCTGCACTCAAAGTGGATTTTCTGGAGCTACAGAACTCGAAATGGCGCGCTTCTAATTGCGTTGGAAAGTAGACATCCAGGGATTTCCAGCAATATATAATAGTTCATACTTTGGCCAAGTTTAGACGACGCAAACTGGCGTTCAACGCCAGCTCTCTGCCCAAATCTGGCGTCCAGCGCCAGAAAAGGATCCAAAACCAGAGTTGAACGCCCAAACTGGCACAAAAGCTGGCGTTCAACTCCAAGAAGGACCTCTACATGTGAAGCACTCAAGCTCAGCCCAAGCACACACCAAGTGAGCTCCGGAAGTGGATTTATGCATCAATTACTTACTTTTGTAAACCCTAGTAGCTAGTTTATTATAAATAGGACCTCTTACTATTGTATTAGATATCCTGGATCGGGGATTGTATTCTGATCCTGTGATCACGTTTTAGAGGGGCTGGCCATTCGGCCATGCCTGAACCTTTCACTTATGTATTTTCAACGGTAGAGTTTCTACACTCCATAGATTAAGGTGTGGAGCTCTGCTGTTCCTCAAAGATTAATGCAAAGTACTACTATTTCCTATTCAATTCATCTTATTTCGCTTCTAAGATATTCATTCGCTCTTCAACCTGAATGTGATGAACGTGACAATCATCATCATTCCCTATGAACGCGTGCCTGACAATCACTTTCGTTCTACCTTCGACTGAATGAGTATCTCTTAGATCTCTTAATCAGAATCTTCGTGGTGTAAGCTAGAATGATGGCGGCATTCAAGAGAATCCGGAAAGTCTAAACCTTGTCTGTGGTATTCCGAGTAGGATTCAATGATTGAATGACTGTGACGAGCTTCAAACTCGCGATTGCCGGGCGTAGTGACAGACGGAAAAGGATAGTAAATCCTATTCCAGCATGATCGAGAACCGACAGATGAATAGCCGTGCCGTGACAGGGTGCGTTGACCATTTTCACTGAGAGGACAAGATGAAATCATTGACAAGGGTGATGCCTCCAGACGATTAGCCGTGCCGTGACAGGGCATTTGGATCATTTTCCCGAGAGAAGACCGAAAGTAGCCATTGACAATGGTGATGTATCACATAAAGCTAGCCATGGAAAGGAGTAAGACTGATTGGATGAAGATAGCAGGAAAGCAGAGGTTCAGAGGAATGAAAGCATCTCTATTCGATTATCTGAAATTCTCACCAATGAATTACATAAGTATTTCTATCCTTTATTATTTATCTTTTAATTATCTAATCCAATCACATTTAACCCTACCTGACTGAGATTTGCAAGGTGACCATAGCTTGCTTCATACCAACAATCTCCGTGGGATTCGACCCTTACTCACGTAAGGTATTACTTGGACGACCCAGTGCACTTGCTGGTTAGTTGTGCGAAGTTGTGAACCATGGTATTGGCATCATGTTTTTGGCGCCATTACCAGGGAAAGAAAGAGCGATGAATTTTACATAACCAAAGTGTAATCACAATTTCTGCGCACCAAGTTTTTGGCGCCGTTGCCGGGGATTGTTCGAGTTTGGACAACTGACGGTTCATCTTGTTGCTCAGATTAGGTAATTTTCTTTTTTTTTTCTTTTCAAAAATTTTTCAAAAATATTTCAAAATTTTCTCACCTGTTTTCGAAAAAAAAAAAATTTTTCAAAATTTTTAAAGAATGAATTCTAGTGTTTCATGAAGCATGTGAAGCCTGGCTGGCTGTAAAGCCATGTCTAAATTCATTTGGACTGAGGCTTGCAATTTGTTATCAAGAGCAAGCTAGTTGTTGCTAATCCACCTGCTGCTGTTCCTGATTTACATGCTGAAGCTTGGCTGGCCATTGGCCATGTCTAGTGTTTTAGACCGGAGCTTTCATGGAAAGCTTGGCTGGCTAGTGAGCCATGTCTAATTCCTGGACTGAAGCTTTAGACTAAGAATGCAAGATTCCTGGAATTCATGTTAAAAATTTTGGAATCCTTATTTTTTTCTTTTCCATATAATTTTCAAAAAAAAATCCAAAAAAATTAGAAAATCATAAAAATCAAAAATATTTTCATGTTCCTTGTTTGAGTCTTGAGTCATGTTATAAGTTTGGTGTCAATTGCATGTGCATCTTGCATTTTTCGAAAAATTCATGCATTCATAGTGTTCTTCATGATCTTCAAGTTGTTCTTGGTAAGTCTTCTTGTTTGATCTTTGCATTTGCATGTTTTGTGTCTTTTCTTGTTTTTCATATACATTCTCGAATTCTTAGTGTCTAAGCATTAAAGAATTCTAAGTTTGGTGTCTTGCATGTTTTCTTTGCATTAAAAATTTTTCAAAAATGTGTTCTTGATGTTCATCATGATCTTCATAGTGTTCTTGGTGTTCATCTTGACATTCATAGTGTTCTTGCATGCATTCCTTGTTTTGATTCAAAAATAAAAAAGAAAAACATGAAAATGATGTTTTTAATTTTTCTCTCTCTTCATAAAAATTTCAAAAAAATCAAAATTATATCTTTCCCTCTTTTCTCTCATAAATTCGAAAATTTGAGTTGACTTTTTCAAAAAATTTTAAAATCTAGTTGTTTTCTATGAGTCAAACCAAATTTTCAATTTAAAAATCTCATCCTTTTCAAAAATCAAATCTTTTTCAAATTTCTTAGTTATTTTCGAAAATTCCAAAAATATTTTTCAAAAATCTTTTTCTTATTTTTATCACATGATTTTCGAAAATAACATCATCAATTAATGTTTTGATTCAAAAATTTCAAGTTTGTTACTTACTTGTTAAGAAAGATTCAAACTTTAAGTTCTAGAATCATATCTTGTGATTTCTTGTGAATCAAGTCATTAATTGTGATTTTAAAAATCAAATCTTTTTCAAAACCAATTTCAATCATATCTTTTCAAAAATATCTTCTCATCTTATCTTTTTCAAAATTTGATTTCAAAATATCTCTTCTAACTTCCTAACTTCTTATCTTTTCAAAATTGATTTTCAAATTTGTTTCAACTAACTAACTAACTTTTTGTTTGTTTCTTATCTTTTTCAAAACTACCTAACTAACTCTCTCTCTCTCTAATTTTCGAAAATATCTTCCCCCTTTTTCAAAAATTTCTTTTTTATTATTTTAATTTTTATTTTCGAAAAAACTACTAACCTTTTTTAAAAACTATTTTCAAAAATCACTAACTCTTTTTCAAAATTTATTTTCGAAATTTTCCCTCTCTCATCTTATTCTATTTATTTATTCATCTACTAATATCTCTCCCTCACCCACCAAAAATCCGAACCATCTCTCTCTCTTTCTGAGTTCAGATTTTTCTCTTCTTCTTTTCTACTAACAATAAGGAACCTCTTTACTGTGACATAGAGGATTCCTCTTCTTTTCTTTTTCTCTTCTCTTTCTTATGAGCAGGGACAGAGAAAAAGTCATTCTTGTTGAAGCTGATCCAGAACCTGAAAGGACTCTGAAGAGGAAATTAAGAGAAGCTAAATTACAACAATCCAGAGACAACTTGATTGAAAATTTCGAACAAGTAAAGGAGATGGCAGCCGAGCCCAACAACAATGCAAGGAGAATGCTTGGTGACTTTACTGCACCTAATTCCAATTTACATGGAAGAAGCATCTCCATTCCTGCCATTGGAGCAAACAACTTTGAGCTGAAACCTCAATTAGTTTCTCTGATGCAGCAGAACAGCAAGTTTCATGGGCTTCCATCTGAAGATCCTTTTTAGTTCTTAACTGAATTATTGCAGATATGTGATACTGTTAAGACTAATGGAGTAGATCCTGAAGTCTACAGGCTCATGCTTTTCCCTTTTGCTGTAAGAGACAGAGCTAGAGTGTGGTTGAACTCTCAACCCAAAGACAGCCTGAACTCTTGGGATAAGCTGGTCACGACTTTCTTAGCCAAGTTCTTTCCTCCTCAAAAGCTGAGCAAGCTTCGAGTGGATGTTCAAACCTTCAGACAGAAAGGTGAATCCCTCTATGAAGCTTGGGAAAGATACAAACAGTTGACCAAAAAGTGTCCTTCTGACATGCTTTCAGAATGGACCATCCTGGATATATTCTATGATGGTCTGTCTGAGTTATCTAAGATGTCATTGGATACCTCTGCAGGTGGATCCATTCACCTAAAGAAAACGCCTGCAGAAGCTCAAGAACTCATTGACATGGTTGCAAATAACCAGTTCATGTACACTTCTGAGAGGAATCCTGTGAATAATGGGACGCCTATGAAGAAGGGAGTTCTTGAAGTTGATACTCTGAATGCCATATTGGCTCAGAACAAAATATTGACTCAGCAAGTCAATATGATTTCCCAGAGTCTGAATGGAATGCAAGCTGCATCCAACAGTACTCAAGAGGCATCTTCTGAAGAAGAAGCTTATGATCCTGAGAACCCTGCAATAGCAGAGGTGAATTACTTAGGTGAACCTTATGGAAACACCTATAACTCATCATGGAGAAATCATCCAAATTTCTCATGGAAGGATCAAAAGCCTCAACAAGGCTTTAATAATGGTGGAAGAAACAGGTTTAACAATAATAAACCTTTTCCATCATCCACTCAGCAACAGACAGAGAACTCTGAACAAAATACTTCTAATTTAGCAAACTTAGTCTCTGATCTATCTAAGGCCACTGTAAGTTTCATGAATGAAACAAGGTCTTCCATTAGAAATCTGGAAGCACAAGTGGGCCAGCTGAGTAAAAGGATCACTGAAATCCCTCCCAGTACTCTCCCAAGCAATACAGAAGAGAATCCAAAAGGAGAGTGCAAGGCCATTGACATAAGCACCATGGCCGAACCTGTAAAGGAAGGAGAGGACGTGAATCCCAAGGAGGAAGACCTCCTGGGATGTCCAGTGATCAATAAGGAGCTTCCCTCTGAGGAACCAAAGGAATCTAAGACTCATCTAGAGACCATAGAGATTCCATTGAACCTCCTTATGCCATTCATGAGCTCTGATGAGTATTCTTCTTCTGAAGAGAATGAGGATGTTACTGAAGAGCAAGCTGCCAAGTTCCTTGGTGCAATCATGAAGCTGAATGCCAAATTATTTGGTATTGAGACTTGGGAAGATGAACCTCCCTTGTTCACAAATGAACTAAGTGATCTGGATCAACTGACATTGCCTCAGAAGAGACAGGATCCTGGAAAGTTCATAATACCTTGTATCATAGGCACCATGATCTTTAAGGCTCTGTGTGACCTTGGTTCAGGGATAAAC
Organism: Arachis hypogaea; assembly: GCF_003086295.3. NCBI lineage: Eukaryota > Viridiplantae > Streptophyta > Magnoliopsida > Fabales > Fabaceae > Arachis > Arachis hypogaea. The sequence continues at coordinate 76,561,740 of NC_092046.1, read as the reverse complement.
CTCATGCCCCTCTCTGTAATAGAGAAACTGGGAATCTATGGGGTGCAAGCTGCTAAAATCTCATTAGAGATGGCAGACAATTCAAGAAAACAGGCTTATGGACAAGTAGAGGACGTGTTAGTAAAGGTTGAAGGCCTTTACATCCCTGCTGATTTCATAGTCCTGGATACTGGAAAGGAAGAGGATGAATCCATCATCCTAGGAAGACCTTTCCTAGCCACAGCAAGAGCTGTGATTGATGTGGACAGAGGAGAATTGATCCTTCAATTAAATAAGGACAACCTTGTGTTTACAACTCAAGGATCTCTCTCTGCATCCATGGAGAGGAAGCATAAAGAGCTTCTCTCAAAGCAGAGTCAAACAAAGCCCCCACAGTCAAACTCTAAGTTTGGTGTTGGGAGGCCACAACCAAACTCTAAGTTTGGTGTTGAACTCCCATATCCAAACTCCAAGTTTGGTGTTGGGGAGTTTCAACAATGCTCTGAACATCTGTGAGGCTCCATGAGAGCCCACTGTCAAGCTATTGATATTAAAGAAGCGCTTGTTGGGAGGCAACCCAATTCTTATTTATCTAACTATGTTTTTCTTAGTTATATGTCTTTATAGGTTCATGATCATGTGGAGTCACAAAATAAATAAAAAAATTAAAAACGGAATCAAAAACAGCAGAAGAAAAATCACACCCTGGAGGAGCATCTGTCTGGCGTTCAACGCCAGAACAGAGCATGGTTCTGGTGCTGAACGCCCAAAATGGGCAGTGTCTGGGTGCTGAACGCCCAAAATGGGTAGCATCTGGGCGCTGGACGCCAGAATTGCACCCTGGAGAAAAGCTGGCGCTAAACGCCCAGAACAAGCATGGTTCTGGCGTTCAACGCCAGAAATGGCCAACAAATGGGCGTTGAACGCCCAAAATGGGCACCAACCTGGCGCTGAACGCCCAGAGTTGTGTGCAAGGGCATTTTACATGCCTAATTTGGTGCAAGGGTGTAAATCCTTGAACACCTCAGGATCTGTGGACCCCACAGGATCCCCACCTACCTCCACTCACTTCTTCTCACCCCTCTTTCACACAATCTCATAAACACTCTTTCCCAAAACTCTTCACCAATCACCTCAATCTCTCTTCCCCATCACCTCCTCACCACTCACATCCATCCACTCTTCCCCATAAACCTACCTCATAAACCCCACCTACCTTCAAAATTCAAAACCAATTTCCCACCCAAACCCACCCATATGGCCGAAACCCTTCCCCCTTCCCTTCCCTATATAAAGCCCTCCATTCTTCTTCAAATTCACACAACACAACCCCTCTATACCCTTCTTGGCCGAAACACAACACCTTCCCCCTTTCCTCCATATCTTCTTCTTCTTCCTCTATTCTTTCTTTTATTGCTCGAGGGCGAGCAATATTCTAAGTTTGGTGTGGTAAAAGCATAAGCTTTTTGTTTTTCCATTACCATTGATGGCACCTAAGACCGGAGAATCCTCTAAGAAAGGAAAAGGGAAGACAAAAGCTTCCACCTCCAAGTCATGGGAGAAGGAAAGGTTCATCTCCAAAGCCCATCAAGACCACTTCTATGATGTTGTGGCCAAGAAAAAGGTGATCCCCGAGGTCCCTTTCAAACTCAAAAGAAATGAGTATCTGGAGATCCGACATGAAATTCAAAGAAGAGGTTGGGAAGTTCTAACAAACCCCATCCAACAAGTCGGCATCCTAATGGTTCAAGAGTTCTATGCCAATGCATGGATCACCAAGAACCATGATCAAAGTAAGAACCCGGATCCAAAGAACTATGTTACAATGGTTCGGGGGAAATACTTAGATTTTAGTCCGGAAAATGTGAGGTTGGCGTTTAACTTGCCTATGATACAAGGAGATGAACGCCCCTACACTAGAAGGGTCAACTTTAATCAAAGGTTGGACCAAGTCCTCATGGACATATGTGTGGAAGGAGCTCAATGGAAGATTGACTCCAAAGGCAAGCCGGTTCAACTAAGAAGATTGGACCTCAAGCCTGTGGCTAGAGAATGGTTGGAGTTCATCCAATGCTCCATCATCCCCACTAGCAGCCGATCTGAAGTTACTGTGGATCGGGCCATCATGATTCATTGCATCATGATTGGAGAGGAAATAGAAGTTCATGAAGTCATCTCTAATGAACTCTATAAAATAGCCGAAAAGTCATCCCCCATGGCAAGGCTAGCTTTTCCTCATCTTATCTGCCATCTATGTTACTCAGCTGGAGCTTTCATAGAAGGAGACACTCCTATTAAGGAAGAGAAGCCCATCACTAAGAAAAAGATGGAGCAAGCAAGAGAGCCCATTCATGGAGCTCAAGAGGCGCAAGAAGCTCATCACCATGAGATCCCGGAGATGCCTCAAATGCAATTTCCTCTACAAAACTATTGGGAGCAAATCAACACCTCCCTAGGAGAATTAAGTGCCAACATGGGACAATTAAGGGTGGAACATCAAGAGCACTCCATCATGCTCCATGAAATAAGAGAAGATCAAAAAGCAATGAGGGAGGAGCAACAAAGACAAGGAAGAGACATAGAAGAGCTCAAGGACATCATTGGTTCCTCAAGAAGGAAACGCCACCATCACTAAGGTGGATTCATTCCTTGTTTTTATTTCTTCTGTTTTTCATTTTCTATGTTGTGTGCTTATCTATGTTTGTGTCTTCATTACATGATCATTAGTAGTTAGTAACTGTGTCTTAAAGTTATAAATGTCCTATGAATCCATCACCTCTCTTAAATGAAAAATGTTTTAATTCAAAAGAACAAGAAGTACATGAGTTTCGAATTTATCCTTGAACTTAGCTTAATTATATTGATGTGGTGACAATGCTTCTTGTTTTCTGAATGAATGCTTGAACAGTGCATATGTCTTTTGAAGTTGTTGTTTTAAGAATGTTAAATATGTTGGCTCTTGAAAGAATGATGACTAGGAAACATGTTATTTGATAATCTGAAAAATCATAAAAATGATTCTTGAAGCAAGAAAAAGCAGCAAAGAACAAAGCTTGCAGAAAAAAAAATAGGCGAAAAAAAAATAGAAAGAAAAAGAAAAAGTAAGCAGAAAAAGCCAAAAGCTCTTAAAACCAAGAGGCAAGAGCAAAAAGCCAATAACCCTTAAAACTAAAAGGCAAGGGAAATAAAAAAGATCCCAAGGCTTTGAGCATCAGTGGATAGGAGGGCCTAAAGGAATAAAATCCTGGTCTAAGCGGCTAAACCAAGCTGTCCCTAACCATGTGCTTGTGGCGTGTAGGTGTCAAGTGAAAACTTGAGACTGAGCGGTTAAAGTCAAGGTCCAAAGCAAAAGAAGAGTGTGCTTAAGAACCCTGGACACCTCTAATTGGGGACTTTAGCAAAGCTGGGTCACAATCTGAAAAGGTTCACCCAATTATGTGTCTGTGGCATTTATGTATCCGGTGGTAATACTGGAAAACAAAGTGCTTAGGGCCACGGCCAAGACTCATAAAGAAGCTGTGTTCAAGAATCATCATACTGAACTAGGAGAATCAATAACACTATCTGAACTCTGAGTTCCTATAGATGCCAATCATTCTGAACCTCAATGGATAAAGTGAGATGCCAAAACTATTCAAGAGGCAAAAAGCTATAAGTCCCGCTCATGTGATTGGAGTTATGTTTCATTGATAGTTTGAAATTTATAGTATATTCTCTTCTTTTTATCCTATTTGATTTTCAGTTGCTTGGGGACAAGCAACAATTTAAGTTTGGTGTTGTGATGAGCGGATAATTTATACGCTTTTTGGCATTGTTTTTAGTATGTTTTTAGTAGGATCTAGTTACTTTTAGGGATGTTTTCATTAGTTTTTATGTTAAATTCACATTTCTGGACTTTACTATGAGTTTGTGTGTTTTTCTGTGATTTCAGGTATTTTCTGACTGAAATTGAGGGACTTGAGCAAAAATCAGATTCAGAGGTTGAAGAAGGACTGCTGATGCTGTTGGATTCTGACCTCCCTGCACTCAAAGTGGATTTTCTGGAACTACAGAACTCGAAATGGTGCGCTTCCAATTGCGTTGGAAAGTAGACATCCAGGGATTTCCAGCAATATATAATAGTCCATACTTTGGCCAAGTTTAGATGACGCAAACCGGCGTTCAACGCCAGCTCTCTGCCCAAATCTGGCGTCTAGTGCCAGAAAAGGATCCAAAACCAGAGTTGAACGCCCAAACTGGCACAAAAGCTGGCGTTCAACTCCAAGAAGGACGTCTACACGTGCAGCACTCAAGCTCAGCCCAAGCACACACCAAGTGGGCCCCGGAAGTGGATTTATGCATCAATTACTTACTTTTGTAAACCCTAGTAGCTAGTTTATTATAAATAGGACCTCTTACTATTGTATTAGATATCCTGGATCGGGGATTGTATTCTGATCCTGTGATCACGTTTTAGAGGGGCTGGCCATTCGGCCATGCCTGAACCTTTCACTTATGTATTTTCAACGGTAGAGTTTCTACACTCCATAGATTAAGGTGTGGAGCTCTGCTGTTCCTCAAAGATTAATGCAAAGTACTACTGTTTCCTATTAAATTCATCTTATTTCGCTTCTAAGATATTCATTTGCTCTTCAACCTGAATGTGATGAAAGTGACAATCATCATCATTCCCTATGAACACGTGCTTGACAACCACTTCCGTTCTACCTTCGACTGAATGAGTATCTCTTAGATCTCTTAATCAGAATCTTCGTGGTGTAAGCTAGAATGATGGCGGCATTCAAGAGAATCCGGAAAGTCTAAACCTTGTCTGAGGTATTCCGAGTAGGATTCAATGATTGAATGACTGTGACGAGCTTCAAACTCGCGATTGCCGGGCGTAGTGACAGACGCAAAAGGATAGTAAATCCTATTCCAGCATGATCGAGAACCGACAAATATGCATTTCTTGGAGACCAAGAGACCTTCCCAGTAATTATAAATGCCTCCTTAAATCAAAAAGAAGAAAAAAGGTTGTTGCAAGTATTGAGGAGTCATAAGACCGCTTATTGGGTGGACAGTCAGTGATCTCAAGGGCTGCATTTGTTTCTGAGAACAGGACAAGACAAGACACTGAGAACAAGACATAAAGGACTTATAAACCCCATTTTTAGGGTTTATCTTGTGTTGAATTTAGAGAGTTTTATCATCTTTTCCCACATTTATTCAATGAAATAGCATGGTTTTGTAAATTCTCCTTTAATTGTGCTTAAGAGTGAAAACATACTTTTTAGGTCTTAAAATAGCTAATTTAATTTACCTTAATTCCATTAGATGCCTTGATATGTTTGTTAAGTGATTTCAGATTTAGGAGGTAAGGATTGGATTGAGGGAATGACAAAAAAAAAACATGTAGAAATGGAGAACTCATGAAGAAATGAAGGAATCGCAAAGCTGTCATGCCCGACCTCTTTGCACTTAATCGATCATAACTTGAGCTATAGAGGTCCAAATGAGATGGTTTTAGTTGCGTTGGAAAGCTAACATCTGGGGCTTCAAATGGATATAAAATTTTCCATAGTTTCATCGTGTTTATGGATGCACACATGTACTGTAGGCGTACGCGCCGATGTTGCACGTGACTCACTAAAGTGCAACTCGTGGCCAGCGATTTCTGAAGCATTTTGGGCCCAATCTAACTAATTTCTGATGGTATTTAACCCAAGGATTGAAGAGGGATGAGACACTTAGACATTAGTTTAGTTTTAGTTTAAGTTTTGGAGGGAAAGTTAGTTTTAGAGAGAGAAGCTCTCACTTCTCTCTAGAATTAGGATTAGGTTAGATCTAGATTAGAATTTCTTAGATCTAGGTTAATTTCATGCTTTGATTTACTTTTCCTTTATCAATTCTTCTTCTTCTTCTCCTCTCTCTAGTTTTGTATTTCAATTCTTGTAATTCTCTACTTTTATGTTGATGCACTTTTGTTCTTCTATTTTCTCTTTAATGCAATTCATGTTTTGATTTCCTTTATTGATTTGCTTTATTGTTGTTAATTCCTTGCAATTGAGTAGTGTAGATTTACTTTCCTTGCAATTTTACTATGCTTTCCTTTTATGCTCTCCAAGTGCTTGACAAAATGCTTGGAAGGATGTTAGAGTAGATTTTAGTGCTCTTGGCTTGGGAAGGTAACTTAGGAACTCTTAAGTTACTAATGTCCAAGTAATTGATGATTGGGAAGCCATTGACTCTAGTTCTCACTAATTAAATTAGTGGGGAGTTAGGACTTATGGACTAGGATTAATATAGCTCATTTGACTTTCCTTTACTACTAGTTAGAGGATGATTTAATGGGATTGATCCTTGCCATTTCTCATGTTGTGGTTAGTGATAGGGATAGAGATCCTTGACCACCAAACCTTGCCAATACCTTTTTAGCTATTAGTTTACTTTCTTGTCATTTATCTTTTATGTCTCCTATCAAAAACCCCAAAACATATCTCTAACCAATAACAAGAACACTTTATTGCAATTCCTAGGGAGAACGACCCAAGGTTTGAATACTTCGGTTATTATTTTTAGGGGTTTGTACTTGTGACAAACAAATGTTTGTATGAAAAGATTATTTGTTGGTTTAGAAACTATACTTGCAATGAGAATTCATTTGTGAAATTCTAAACCATCAAAAATCCATTCATCAAAATGGCGCCGTTGTCGGGGATTTGCAATGGTGTTATGTTATTGGTTATTGTATATATGTGAATATTGTGAATAGCTTGATTTTTGGATTGCTTGTTAGTTTTTGCTAGTTTTAGGACTTTGTTTCATTATTTCTCATTAGCTTTTGTTTCTTATTTTCTCTCTTCATCATGAATTCTCACTTTGGCTATGAGTTTGGTTCTAACTATGTTGTAGGAAATGAGAGCTATAATGAAGAAATGCATCAAGTATGGAACAATCAAAGGTGGGAGGAGCCATATACATATGATCAATCCTATTGGCAATAACCTCCACCAATGCACTATGAACAAGAGCCATTCTATGATGCATATCAATCCAATGGCTATGGTGAATCTCCTTGTGACTTTAAAGAACCACCACCATATGCCTATGAGCCATACCCTCAACATAACCCTCAACCATACTCACAAGCCACTTTTCACCAACCACCTTCTTATGACCTGATGAGCGGATAATTTATACGCTTTTTGGCATTGTTTTTAGGTAGTTTTAAGCATGTTTTAGTTACTTTTTATTATATTTTTATTAGTTTTTATAAAAAAATCATATTTCTGGACTTTACTATGAGTTTGTGTGTTTTTCTATAATTTCAGGTATTTTCTGACTGAAATTGAAGGACTTGAGCAAAAGTCTGATTCAGAGGCTGAGAAAGGACTGCAGATGCTGTTGGATTCTGACCCTCCTGCACCAGAAGTGGATTTTATATAGCTACAGAAGCCCAATTGGCGCGCTCTCAATTGCGTTGGAAAGTAGACATCTTGGGATTTCCAGCAATGTATAATAGTCCATACTTTGCTCAAGATTTGATGGCCCAAACTGGCGTTTAAATGCCAGCCAAAGACCCTTTTCTGGCGTTAAACGCTAGAACTGGCAGTAGAATTGGAGTTAAACGCCCAAACTGGCATCCAAGCTGGAGTTTAAATCTAGAAAAGGCCTATGCACGTGTAAAGCTCAATGCTCAGCCCAAGCACACACCAAGTGGGCCATGGAAGTAGATTTCTGCACTATCTGCACTTTGTTACTTATTTTTCTGTAATCCTTAGTAACTAGTTTAGTATAAATAGCACTCTTTACTATTGTATTCATATAATCTAATGATCTATTTTGGGACTTTTATGTTACATTTGGGAGGCTGGCCATTCGGCCATGCCTAGACCTTTTTCTCTTATGTATTTTCTACGGTGGAGTTTCTACACCTCATAGATTAAGGTGCGAAGCTCTGCTATTCTTCATAATGTAAGTACTATTGTTTCTCTTTCAGTTCACGCTTACTTCTTCTCCAAGATATACTCTCGTACTTAATTCAGTTAAGTCAGAATGAAGGGGTGACCCGTGACAATCACCCACTATCTTCGTTACTCGCTTAGCTAAGATCCGCGTGCCTGACAACCACAAGCGGTCTACATGATGTTCAACGTAGTCATTGGACGACAGCCGGAGTATAGTCTCTTGGGTCTCTAATCCACGGACCGAGTCCGTGAGGTTAGAACCTTCGTGGTAGAGGCTAGAACCAATTGGCAACATTCCTGAGATCCGGAAAGTCTAAACCTTGTCTGTGGTATTCCGAGTAGTATCTAGGACGGGATGACCATGACGAGCTTCAAACTTACGAATGTTGGATGCAGTGACAGTGTGCAAAAGGATAGAAAGATCCTATTCTGACCCAAGTGAGAACCGACAGATGATTAGCCGTGAGGTAGCTGTACCTGGTATTTTTCATCCGAGACAAGAAATCCGACAGTTGATTAGCTATGCAGAAATTGTACTTGGACCATTTTCACTGAGAGGATCATATAGCTTTCCATGGAAGGGAGCACGCATGATTGGATGAAGACAATAGGAAAGTAGAGGTTCAGAAGTAACAAAGCATCTCCAAACGCTTATCTGAAATTTCCACCAATGAATTACATAAGTATCTTTATTTTAATTTACGTTTTATTTATCTTTCAATTATCAAAACTCATAACCAATTGAATCCACCTGACTAAGATTTACAGGATGACCATAGCTTGCTTCAAGCCCAGAATCTCCGTGGGATCGACCCTTACTCGCATAAGGTATTACTTGGACGACCCAGTGCACTTGCTGGTTAGTTGTGCGGAGTTACAAAGGTGTGATTGCAATTCTGTGCACCATGATCCTAATCCATATCCACCATTCCAACAACCATATGAGCCATATGAACCACATATAGAGCCACCACCACTCCAACATTAACATTTTCAAGAGCTACCCCCTCCATACTATTACCAAGAAGAACTACCTTCCCACTATGAACCCTTCCCCCAAATTGATGAATCCTCTCATCCACCCCAATCTCCAATGGATGACATCCTTGATGTTTTTCTTCAAGGACAAGAGTAGATGAAAAGGGATGTACAAAATTTCACGGCTGCCTTAGATGAGGTGGTAAGCCGGTTAGCATCCCAATGCTTGAATACTCAAGGATCTCCCATGGCTACATGTGGAGGGTCAAATGAAGAGCATAACATGAAGGAGAGATTGGTGGAGAATGAGGGAAGTTGCTTTGTATTGGAACAATTGAAGGAAGCTATAATTGTTGAAGAAAAAGAAGAAGTGGTTGAAGACTTAGGAGATGCGGAGCCTCCATGGGAACATAGAGTTGAAGGAAACCCCTCCAAGAAGATTGAATTTGATGCTAAGGAGGAAAGTGCACATCTTTCGAAGCATATTCCATATGAAGACTTGGATGGGATAGTGCAAGAATTGAGTTCCCTTGGTGATGAAGATCATGCATCAATTCTTACTGGTGAAGAATTCTTTGAGCTTGAAGAACCTTCTCCTGTGGGATGTGAAAGCATCGTGGAGGTAAATTTTTCTCACCCTCCCAATTTTGATTTGAGTAAGGGAAAAGGCTTAGATAAAATTGTTGAACAAAGGATTACATTTGAGAAAAATTGTGAAGAGGTGGAAGTCCTTAGAAAGAGAAGGATGAGAGTTGGATACGCTTTGTCAAGACCCTTGGAATCGTCTTTGCCTAGGTTTCCATCTACTCCTTCATTTGAGTGGGTAAAATTTATTTCTATTAGCTTTATTATCCCACTTGAATATGGCTTGCTTGAAACGGATGGCCAACTTAGGGAACTTTGTGGGATGAAGCGTAAGAGAAAAAGGTTTTGTGGTTGGCATTGCAAATCAAGGCTCATTATGGTTGATACATCCAACATGAGATATAAAGGTTGGAGTAGTGCTCAAATAGATAGGTCTGGGAGGATTATTGGTCACTTTATTGAGAATTCACCTTAGTTGCCACTCGAATGGACTAATGATGATCAATTCAAAGATGGGTGTGGAAACAAGATATGGGATCCGGGAATACATGAGAATCAATTTTGGGAGCCCCAAGCTTGTGAAGAACCCCATCAAGACTTGGTGCAACTCATGAGAAATCTTGGAGCACAATGGAGAACCAAGCATTGGTGGGAGTTCCAAGAAGAATTTAAGCACAAGCCACCTTGAGAGGAGCTCCCCATAAGTCCAACTTAAGGACAATAAATAAAAGTGCTAGGTGGGAGACATACCACCATGGTATACTTGATGATCAAATTTTTGATGGTATAGAATTTCACAATTGAAATCTCGTCGAAGTATAGTTTCTAAACCAATCAATAATCCTTTCATACAAACATTTGTTTGTCACAAGTATAAACCCCTAAAATTAATAACCGAAGTATTAAAACCTCGGGTCGTTCTCCCTAGGAATTGCAATAAAGTGTTCTTGTTATTGGTTATGGAGTATGTTTTGGGGTTTTGATAAGAGACATGAAAGATAAATGGCAAGGAAGTAAACTAATAGCTAAAAAGGTCTTGACAAGGTTTGGTGGTCAAGGATCTCTATCCCTATCACTAACCACAACATGAGAATTGGCAAGGATCAATCCCACTAAATCATCCTCTAACTAGTAGTAAAGGAAAGTCAAGTGAGCTATATCAATCCAAGTCCATAAGTCCTAGCTCTCCACCAATTCAGTTAGTGAGACCTAGAGTTAATGGCTCCTAATCATCAATTACTTGGACATTAGTAACTCAAGAGTTCCTAAGTTACCTTCCCAAGCCAAGAGCATAAAATTCTACTCTAAAATCCTTCCAAGCATTTTATCAAACACTTGGAAGGCATAAAAGGAAAACATAGTAAAATTGCAAGAAAAGTAAATCTATACTACTCAATTGGAAGGAATTAAACAACAACAAATCAAATGAACAATAAAGGAACATGAAAACATAAATTGCATTAAAAGGAAAAGGAAAGAACAAAAGTGCATCAACATAAAAGTAGAGAATTACAAGAATTAAATGCTAAACTAGAGAGAAGAGATGTAGAAGAAGAAGAAGAATTACAAAAGAAAAAGTGAATCAAAGTATGAAATTAACCTAGATCTAAGAAATTCTAATCTAGATCTAAAACCTAATCCTAATCCTAGAGAGAAGTGAGAGCTTCTCTCTCTAAAACTAACTTTTCCTCTAAAAACTAATCTAAAACTACACTAGTGTCTAAAGTCTGTCATCCCCTTTCAATCCTTGGGTTAAATAGCATCAGAAATGAGTTAGATTGGGCCCACAAGGCTTTTAAAATCGCCGGCCATGAGTTGCATTAAGTGAATCATGTGCACCCATCAGCGTGTACGCGTACAGTGCTCGTGCGCGCCTCTATGCATGATGCAACTATCACAAATCCTATATTATTTTGAAGCCCCAGATGTTAGCTTTCCAACGCAACTAAAACCGTATCATTTGGACCTTTGTAGCTCAAGTTATGGTCGGTTAAGTGCGAAGAGGTCGGACTTGACAGCTTTGCGATTCCTTCATTTCTTCATGAGTTCTCCATTTCTACATGCTTTTTCTTCATTCCCTCAATCCAATCTTTGCCTCCTAAACCTGAAATCACTTAACAAACATATTAAGGCATCTAATAGAATCAAGGTGAATTGAATTTAGCTATTTTAAGACCTAAAAAGCATATTTTCACTCTTAAGCACAATTAAAGGAGAATTTACAAAACCATGCTATTTCATTGAATAAATGTGGGGGAAGGCGATAAACTCCTCTAAATTCAACACAAGATAAACCCTCCAAATAGAGTTTATCAACCTCCCCACACTTAAACCAAGCATGTCCTTATGCTTAAACCAAGAAGGATAAGAGAAGGGGTATGGATATTTATTCAATGCAAATAACCTAAATGCATCTATCTATATGAATGCAACTAAATGCAAAAATGATTATACCTACTTAGATAAAAATAAATCAATCCTCTAAGACATACATGCACAAGTAGGGCCAAGATCATATAACGATTCATGAATCCTACCAATTCAAGTATAAAAACGAAGTTCAAATAGACTTGCAAGAAGAACGCTCATGAAAGCCGGGAATCACGGAATTGAGCATCGAACCCTCACCGGAAGTGTTTGCACTCTAGTCGCTCAAGTGTATAGGGTCGATTCTCTCAATTCTTCTCTAACCATGCTTTCCAAGATTTGTTTTTCATCTAACAATCAACATTTATTTCATGCATGCATACAACTATCATGAGGACTTTTCATAGGTTGTAATGGGGCTAGGGTCAAGGTAAGGATGCATATTTGGTCAAGTGGACTTGAAATTTGAATCTTTGATTACCTTAAACTTCCCACCTAACCTATATAGCAACCTATACAATTCTAAACAAACCTAACTACCCATTCTTCACTTTTTCACATACTCATGCATTTTTTCCTTGATCACAACACATATGCATTGATTATTATTGAGCTTCACTTGGGGCATTTTGTCCCCTTTTTATTACTTTTTTTTATTTTTTTCTTTTCTTTCTATTTTTTTCTTTTTCTTTTGATATCTACATATATTTATTTTTCTTTTTTTTATTTTTTTTCTTTTGCAATAAAGTATATATAAAAGGATTAATGCATATGGTTTTACATTTATTACACATGAGCATGTACCCAATTTCCGATATTTACAACAAAAATACAAAACTACCCTTTTATTCACCCAATGTCCCGAGTTTTCCCACACTTGAATGATACTCACACTCACTAGCCTAAGCTAATCAAAGATCCAAATAAAGGACATTTATTGTTTTCCGCTTTAAAGCTTGTAATGTGCTAAATTAAGAACAAAGTGGGTTAATCGTAGGCTCAAAGTTGGCTAACAATGGAAGATAAAAGGTAAGGCTATTTGGGTAAGTGAGCTAAATTAAACGATGGACTCAATCATATAAGTGTATGAATACACAAAATAATGGACATAGAGAATCAAACAAATCAAAGATTACAATCATAGAAAGAGAATAATGCACACAAGAAGGAAAAGAAGTGGTTATAAGATGTAACCACACAATTAGGCTCAAGTCTCACAAGCTTATGTTCTTAGCTCAAAAACCATGTTCCAAAATAAATTCTTTCAAGCAAGTTCATCAAAAAATTTTCAAATTGGTAGGGTGCCCTAAAACAGTTTCTTGGAAAAGAAATTATCACCATAACCAAGTAGTCCTAATAAGAAAGAAGTGGTAAAAATATGTACAAATTCTAAATAACATGCAACCTATCATGCAAAGCAACAACTAGCTAACACTGGTGTTGAAAAAGGAAATTGTTACTCACGGAGATTGTTGGTATGAAGCAAGCTATGGTCACCTTGTAGATCTCAGTCAGGCGGATGTAAAATAGTTATGGAGTTTTCGAAAATATATAATAAAATAAGGATAGAAATACTTATGTAAATCATTGATGAGAATTTCAGATAAACGCATAGAGATGCTTTCGTTCCTCTGAACCTCTGCTTTCCTGCTGTCTTCATCCAATCAATCCTACTCCTTTCCGTGGCTGGCTTTATGTAAGGACATCATCGTTGTCAATGGCTACTTTTTATCCTCTCTGGAAAATGGTCTGATGCGCTGTCACTGCATGGCTAATCGTCTGGAGGCATCACCCTTGTCAATGGCTGCATCCCATCCTCTTGTGAAAATGGTCCAAATGCTCTGTCACAGCACGGCTAATCATCTGAGGTTCTCGATCATACTGGAATAGGATTCACCCTCCTTTTGCGTCTGTCACTACGCCCAGCACTCACGAGTTTGAAGTTCGTCACAGTCATTCAATCCCAAAGTCCTACTCGGAATACCACAGACAAGGTTTAGACTTTCCGAACTCTCATGAATGCCGCCATCAATCTAGCTTATACCACGAAGATTCTGATTAAGAGATCCAAGAGATACTCATTCAATCTAAGGTGGAAAGGGAGTGGTTGTCAGGCACGCGTTCGTGGGGGAATGATGATGATTGTCACGTTCATCACATTCAGGTTGAAGTGCGAATGAATATCTTAGAAGCAGAATAAGTTGAATTGAATAGAAAAACAGTAGTACTTTGCATTAATCTTTGAGGAACAGCAGAGCTCCACACCTTAATCTATGGGGTGCAGAAACTCTACCGTTTGAAAATACATAAGTGAAAGGTTCAGGCATGGTCGAATGGCCAGCCCCTCTGATCTAAGAACCAGACGTCCCAAGATGTTCAAAGATCTAAAAGTGATTAAAATATGTCTAATACAATAGTAAAAAGTCCTATTTATACTAAACTAGCTATTAGGGTTTACAGAAGTAAGTAATTGATGCATAAATCCACTTCCGGGGCCCACTTGGTGTGTTCTTGGGCTGAGATTGAATGTTACACGTGCAGAGGCTCTTTCTGGAGTTGAACGCCAGGTTGTAACCTGTTTCTGGCGTTCAACTCTGGTTTGTGACGTGTTTCTGGCGTTTAACTTCAGACAGCAGCGTAGAACTGGCGTTCAACGCCCTTTTACATCGTCTAAACTCAGCCAAAGTATGGATTATTATATATTGCTGGAAAGCCCTGGATGTCTACTTTCCAACACAAATGGAATCGCGCCAGTTTGAGTTCTGTAGCTCCAGAAAATCCACTTTGAGTGCAGGGAGGTCAGAATCCAATAGCATCAGCAGTCCTTCTTCAACCTCTGAATCTGATTTTTGCTCAAGTCCCTCAATTTCAACCAGAAAATACCTGAAATCACAGAAAAACACACAAACTCATAGTGAAGTCCAGAAATGTGAATTTAGCATAAAAACTAATGAAAACATCCCTAAAAGTAACTAGATTATACTAAAAACATACTAAAAACAATGCCAAAAAGCGTATAAATTATCCGCTCATCACAACACCAAACTTAAATTGTTGCTTGTCCCCAAGCAACTGAAAATCAAATAGGATAAAAAGAAGAGAATATACTATAAATTCCAAACTATCAATGAAACATAGCTCCAATCAGATGAGCGGGACTTGTAGCTTTTTGCCTCTTGAATAGTTTTGGCATCTCACTTTATCCATTGAGGTTTAGAATGATTGGCATCTATAGGAACTCAGAGTTTAGATAGTGTTATTGATTCTCCTAGTTCAGTATGTTGATTCTTGAACACAGCTACTTTATGAGTCTTGGCCGTGGCCCTAAGCACTTTGTTTTCCAGTATTACCACCGGATACATAAATGCCACAGACACATAACTGGGTGAACCTTTTCAGATTGTGACTCAGCTTTGCTAAAGTCCCCAATTAGAGGTGTCCAGGGTTCTTAAGCACACTCTTCTTTTGCTTTGGACCTTGACTTTAACCGCTCAGTCTCAAGTTTTCACTTGACACCTTTACGCCACAAGCACATGGTTAGGGACAGCTTGGTTTAGCCGCTTAGGCCAGGATTTTATTCCTTTAGGCCCTCCTATCCACTGATGTTCAAAGCCTTGGGATCCTTTTTATTTACCCTTGCCTTTTGGTTTTAAGGGTTACTGGCTTTTTGCTCTTGCCTCTTGGTTTTAAGAGCTTTTGGCTTTTTCTGCTTGCTTTTTCTTTTTCTTTCTACTTTTTTTTTCGCTATTTTTTTTCTTTTTTTTTTCTGCAAGCTTTGTTCTTTGCTGCTTTTTCTTGCTTCAAGAATCATTTTTATGATTTTTCAGATTATCAAATAACATGTCTCCTTGTCATCATTCTTTCAAGAGCCAACATATTTAACATTCTTAAACAACAACTTCAAAAGACATATGCACTGTTCAAGCATTCATTCAGAAAACAAAAAGTATTGTCACCACATCAATATAATTAAACTAAGTTCAAGGATAAATTCGAAACTCATGTACTTCTTGTTCTTTTGAATTAAAACATTTTTCATTTAAGAGAGGTGATGGATTCATAGGACATTCATAACATTAAGACAAAGTTACTAAACACTAATGATCATGTAATAAGACACAAACATAGATAAGCACTTAACATAAAGAACGAAAAATAGAGAAAGTAAGAACAAGGAATGAGTCCACCTTAGTGATGGTGGCATTTCCTTCTTGAGAAACCAATGATGTCCTTGAGCTCTTCTATGTCTCTTCCTTGTCTTTGTTGCTCCTCCCTCATTGCTTTTTGATCTTCTCTAATTTCATGAAGGATGATGGAGTGCTCTTGATGTTCCACCTTTAATTGTCCCATGTTGGAACTTAATTCTCCTAGGGAGGTGTTGATTTGCTCCCAATAGTTTTGTGGAGGAAAATGCATTTGGGGCATCTCCGGGATCTCATGGTGATGAGCTTCATGCGCCTCTTGAGATCCATGAATGGGCTCTCTTGCTTGCTCCATCCTTTTCTTAGTGATGGGCTTCTCTTCCTCAATGGGAATGTCTCCTTCTATGAAAGCTCCAACTGAGTAACATAGATGGCAAATAAGATGAGGAAAAGCTAGCCTTGCCCCAAGAAAGGGCTTTTCGGCTATTTTGTAGAGTTCAAGGGAGATGACTTCATGAACTTCTACTTCCTCTCCAATCATGATGCTATGGATCATGATGGCCCGATCCACAGTAACTTCAGATCGGTTGCTAGTGGGGATGATGGAGCGTTGGATGAACTCCAACCATCCTCTAGCTACAGGCTTGAGCTCCAGTCTTCTTAGTTGAACCGGCTTGCCTTTGGAGTCAATCTTCCATTGAGCTCCTTCCACACATATGTCCATGAGGACTTGGTCCAACCTTTGATTAAAGTTGACCCTTCTAGTGTAGGGGCGTGCATCTCCTTGCATCATAGGCAAGTTGAACGCCAACCTCACATTTTCCGGACTAAAATCTAAGTATTTCCCCCGAACCATTGTAATATAATTCTTTGGATTCGGGTTCTTACTTTGATCATGGTTCTTAGTGATCCATGCATTGGCATAGAACTCTTGAACCATTAGGATGCCGACTTGTTAGATGGGGTTTGTTAGAACTTCCCAACCTCTTCTTTGGATGGGGTTTGATGAGCTTTGGAGATGAATATTTCCATCTCCCATGACTCGGAGGTGGAAGCTTTTGTCTTCCCTTTCCCTTTTCTAGAGGATTCTCCGTTCTTGGGTGCCATCAATGGTAATGGAAAAACAAAAAGCTTATGCTTTTACCACACCAAACTTAGAATATTGCTCGCCCTCGAGCAAGAGAAGAAAGAATAGATGAAGAAGAAGAAGAAAATATGGTGGAGAGGGGGGAGAGGTGTATTCGGCCAAGAAGGGGAAGAGAGGGTTGTGTTGTGTGAAAATGAGGAAGAATGGAGGGCTATATATAGGGAAGGGAGGGGGTAAGGTTCGGCCATATAGGGTGGGTTTGGGTGGGAAATTGATTTTGAATTTTGAAGGTAGGTGGAGTTTATGAGGTAGGTTTATAGGGAAGAGTGTTTATGGGATTGTGTGAAAGAGGGGTGAGAAGAAGTGAGTGGAGGTAGGTGGGGATCCTGTAGGGTCCACAGATCCTGAGGTGATCCTGTGGGGTCCACAGATCCTGAGGTGTTCAAGGATTTACAACCTTGCACTAAATTAGGCATGCAATATACCCTTGCACACAACTCTGGGCGTTCAGCGCCAGATTGGTGCTTGTTCTGGGCGTTGAATGCTCATTTGTTGCCCATTTCTGGCGTTGAACGCCAGAACCATGCTTGTTCTGGGCGTTCAGCGCCAGCTCTTCTCTAGGGTGCAATTCTAGCGTTCAAACGCCCAGATGCTGCCCATTTTGGGTGTTCAGCGCCAGAACCATGCTCTGTTCTGGCATTGAACGCCAGCCAGATGCTTCTTACTGGCGTTTAAACGCCAGTAAGGTCTTCCTCCAGGGTGTGATTTTTCTTTTGCTGTTTTTGATTTTTCTTCAATTTTTTTCAGTTGTTTTTGTGACTCCACATGATCATGAACCTATAAAGACATATAACTAATAAAAATATAATTAAATAAAAATTGGGTTACCTCCTAACAAGAGCTTCTTTAATGTCAATAGCTTGACAGTGGGCTCTCATGGAGCCTCACAGATGTTCAGAGCATTGTTGA
This sequence comes from Arachis hypogaea, assembly GCF_003086295.3. Classification (NCBI taxonomy): domain Eukaryota; kingdom Viridiplantae; phylum Streptophyta; class Magnoliopsida; order Fabales; family Fabaceae; genus Arachis; species Arachis hypogaea. The sequence goes on along the minus strand of NC_092046.1, from coordinate 76,543,687 downwards.
GACTCCCCAACACCAAACTTAGAGTTTGGATATGGGAGTTCAACACCAAACTTAGAGTTTGGTTGTGGCCTCCCAACACCAAACTTAGAGTTTGACTGTGGGGGCTCGAGTTGACTCTGTTTTGAGAGAAGCTTACTGTGCCTCTTTTCCATGTTTACAGAAGGATGTCCTTGAGTTTTAAACTCAAGGGAGTCCTCATTCAATTGAAGGACTAGTTCACCTCTGTTAACATCAATCACAGCTCTTGCTGTGGCTAGGAAGGGTCTTCCAAGGATGATGGATTCATCATCATTCTTCCCAGTATCCAGGACTATGAAATCAGCAGGGATGTAAAGGCCTTCAACCTTTACTAACACGTCCTCTACTTGTCCATAAGCCTGTTTTCTTGAATTGTCTGCCATCTCTAATGAGATTTTAGCAGCTTGCACCCCATAGATTCCCAGTTTCTCTATTACAGAGAGGGGCATGAGGTTTATCCCTGACCCAAGGTCACATAGAGCCTTCTCAAAGGTCATGGTGCCTATGGTACAAGGTATTAAGAACTTTCCAGGATCCTGTTTCTTCTGAGGCAATGTCAGTTGATCCAGATCACTCAGTTCATTAGTGAACAGGGGAGGTTCATCTTCCCAAGTCTCAATACCAAATAATTTGGCATTCAGCTTCATGATTACACCAAGGTATTTGGTAACTTGCTCTTCAGTAACATCCTCATTCTCTTCAGAAGAGGAATACTCATCAGAGCTCGTGAATGGCATAAAGAGGTTTAATGGAATCTCTATGGTCTCTAGACGAGCCTCAGATTCCTTTGGTTCCTCAGAGAGAAACTCCTTATTGATCACTGGACGTCCCAGGAGGTCTTCCTCCTTGGGATTCACGTTCTTCTCTCCTCTTGTGGTTCGGCCATGATGGTCAATCCAATGGCCTTGCACTCTCCTTTTGGATTTTCTTCTGTATTGCTTGGGAGAGTACTAGGAGGAATTTCAGTGATCCTTTTACTCAGCTGGCCCACTTGTGCTTCCAAATTTCTAATGGAAGACCTTGTTTCATTCATGAAACTCACAGTGGCCTTAGATAGATCAGAGACTAAGTTTGCTAAATTAGAAGTGTTTTGTTCAGAGTTCTTTGTCTGTTGTTGAGTGGATGATGGAAAAGGCTTGCTGTTGCTAAACCTGTTTCTTCCACCATTATTAAAGCCTTGTTGAGGCTTTTGATCCTTCCATGAGAGATTTGGATGATTTCTCCATGAGGGGTTATAGGTGTTTCCATAAGGTTCACCCATATAATTCACCTCTGCTATTGCAGAGTTTTCAGGATCATAAGCTTCTTCTTCAGAAGATGCCTCTTGAGTACTGTTGGATACAGCATGCATTCCATTCAGACTCTGAGAAATCATATTGACTTGCTGAGTCAATATTTTATTCTGAGCCAATATAGCATTCAGAGTATTAATTTCAAGAACTCCCTTCTTCTGAGGCGTCCCATTACTCACAGGATTCCTCTCAGAAGTGTACATGAACTGGTTGTTAGCAACCATGTCAATGAGTTCTTGAGCTTCTGCAGGTGTTTTCTTTAGGTGAATGAATCCACCTGTAGAAGTATCCAATGACATCTTAGCTAATTCAGACAGACCATCATAGAATATATCCAGGATGGTCCATTCTGAAAGCATGTCAGAATGACACTTTTTGGTCAGTTGCTTGTATCTCTCCCAATCTTCATAGAGGGATTCACCTTCTTTCTGTCTGAAGGTTTGAACATCCACTCTAAGCTTACTAAGCTTTTGAGAAGGAAAGAACTTGGCTAAGAAAGCCGTGACCAGCTTATCCCAAGAGTTCAGGTTATCTTTGGGTTGAGAGTCCAACCACACTCTAGCTCTGTCTCTTACAGCAAAAGGGAAAAGCATGAGCCTGTAGACTTCAGGATCTACTCCATTAGTCTTACCAGCATCACAGATCTGCAAAAATTCAGTTAAGAACTGAAAATGATCTTCAGATAGAAGTCCATGGAACTTGCAGTTCTGCTGCATCAGAGAAACTAATTGAGGTTTCAGCTCAAAATTGTTTGCTCCAATGGTGGGGATGGAGATGCTTCTTCCATGTAAATTGGAATTAGGTGCAGTAAAGTCACCAAGCATCCTCCTTGCATTATTATTATTTTCGGCTGCCATCTCCTCTTCTTGTTCGAAAATTTCTGAAAGGTGCTTGCTGGATTGTTGTAATTTAGCTTCTCTTAGTTTCCTCTTCAGAGTCCTTTCAGGTTCTGGATCTGCTTCAACAAGAATATTCTTGTCCTTGCTCCTGCTCATATGAAAAAGAGGGAACAGAAAAATAATAATAATAGGGATCCTTTTTACCTAAGTATAGAGGTCCCTGTGTGAGTAGAAGAAAAGAAGAAGAAAAGAATGTAATATAAAAAAGAAACACAAGGGAGAGGAGAGCAGAGGTGTGAAATGAAGAGAAGTGTTAGTAGACGAATAAATAAATAGAATGAGATGAGAGAGAGAGAGAATTTTCGAAAATAATTTTTGAAAAAGAGTTAGTGATTTTCGAAAATAGTTTTTGAAAAAGGTTAGTAATTTTCGAAAAAAAAATGAAAATAATTAGTCAATTAAAAAAAACATTTTGAAAAAGAGGGAAGATATTTTCGAAAATTAGAGAGAGAGAGTTAGTTAGGTAGTTTTGAAAAAGATAAGAAACAAACAAAGAGTTAGTTAGTTAGTTGAAGCAAATTTGAAAATCAATTTTGAAAAGATAAGAATATAAGAAGTTAGAAAAGATATTTTGAAATCAATTTTTTGAAGAAGATGTGATAAGAAGATATTTTTGAGAAGATATGATTGAAATTAGTTTTGAAAAAGATTTGATTTTTAAAATCACAATTAATGACTTGATTCATAAGAAATCACAAAATATGATTGTAGAACTTAAAGTTTGAATCTTTCTTAACAAGCAAGTAACAAACTTGAAATTTTTGAATCAAAACATTAATTGATGATGTTATTTTCGAAAATTAGGAGATAAAGATAAGAAAAAGATTTTTTTTGAAAAATATTTTTAAAATTTTCGAAAATAACTAAGAAAAATGAAAAAGATTTGATTTTTGAAAAAGATTTTGGAAAAGATAAGATTTTTAAATTGAAAATTTGATTTGACTTATAAGAAACAATTGAATTTTGAAAATTTTTGAAAAAGTCAATCCAAATTTTCAAATTTTATGAGAGAAAAAAGGAAAGATATTTTTTTGATTTTTGAATTTTTAATGATGAAAGAGAAAAATTAAAACATCATTTTCATGTTTTTCTCTTTTCTTTTTGGATCAAAACAAGGAATGCATGCAAGAACACTATGAATGTCAAGATGAACACCAAGAACACTTTGAAGGTCAAGATGAACATCAAGAACATATTTTTGAAAAATTTTTAATGCAAAGAAAACATGCAAGACACCAAACTTAGAAATCTTTCATGTTCAGACACTATGAATGCAAAAATGCACATGAAAAACAAGAAAAGACACAAAACCAGAAAACATCAAGATCAAACAAGAAGACTTACCAAGAACAACTTGAAGATCATGAAGAACACTATGAATGCATGAATTTTTCGAAAATTTTATGCAAACTTTAAAACATGCAATTGACACCAAACTTAAAATTGACTCAAGACTCAAACAAGAAACACAAAATATTTTTGATTTTTATGATTTTATGATTTTTTTAGATTTTTCAAAAATTATATGAAAAAGAAAAAATAAGGATTCCAAAATTTTTAATATGAATTCCAGGAATCTTGTGTTCTTAGTCTAAAGCTCCAATCTGAGGGTTAGGCATGGCTTAATAGCCAACCAAGCTTTAGTATGTAACTCAGACATGACACGGCTGACATTCCAATTAACTTGCTTCCATGCTGATGGTTGGAAGCCTCAGTCCAAAAGAATTTAGACATGGCTTTACAGCCAGCCAGGCTTCACAAGCTTCATGAAACACTAGAATTCATTCTTAAAAATTCTGAAGAACATAATAAAAAATTTTTTGAAAGGAATTTTTATTTTTTTCAAAAACAGATGAGAAAGTTTTGAAAAACTTTTGAAAATAAAACAAAAAGAAAATTACCTAATCTGAGCAACAAGATGAACCGTCAGTTGTCCAAACTCAAACAATCCACGGCAACGGCGCCAAAAACTTGGTGCACGAAATTGTGATCTCAGGCAACGGCGCCAAAATCTTGGTACGCACATCTTAATAAATTGTTTTTCATTCACAACTTCGATACAACTAACCAGCAAGTGCACTGGATCGTCCAAGTAATAAAACCTTACGTGAGTAAGGGTCGATCCCACGGAGATTGTTGGTATGAAGCAAGCTATGGTCACCTTGTAGATCTCAGTCAGGCGGATGTAAAATAGTTATGGAGTTTTCGAAAATATATAATAAAATAAGGATAGAAATACTTATGTAAATCATTGGTGAGAATTTCAGATAAGCGCATAGAGATGCTTTCGTTCCTCTGAACCTCTACTTTCCTGCTGTCTTCATCCAATCAATCCTACTCCTTTCCATGGCTGGCTTTATGTAAGGACATCACCGTTGTCAATGGCTACTTTTTATCCTCTCTAGAAAATGGTCCGATGCGCTGTCACTGCATGGCTAATCGTCTGGAGGCATCACCCTTGTCAATGGCTGCATCCCATCCTCTTGTGAAAATGGTCCAAATGCTCTGTCACAGCACGGCTAATCATCTGAGGTTCTCGATCATACTGGAATAGGATTCACCCTCCTTTTGCGTCTGTCACTACGCCCAGCACTCGCGAGTTTGAAGTTTGTCACAGTCATTCAATCCCAGAGTCCTACTCGGAATACCACAGACAAGGTTTAGACTTTCCGAACTCTCATGAATGCCGCCATCAATCTAGCTTATACCACGAAGATTCTGATTAAGAGATCCAAGAGATACTCATTCAATCTAAGGTGGAAAGGGAGTGGTTGTCAGGCACGCGTTCGTGGGGGAATGATGATGATTGTCATGTTCATCACATTCAGGTTGAAGTGCGAATGAATATCTTAGAAGCGGAATAAGTTGAATTGAATACAAAAATAGTAGTACTTTGCATTAATCTTTGAGGAACAGTAGAGCTCCACACCTTAATCTATGGAGTGCAGAAACTCTACCGTTTGAAAATACATAAGTGAAAGGTTCAGGCATGGCCGAATGGCCAGCCCCTCTGATCTAAGAACCAGACATCCCAAGATGTTCAAAGATCTAAAAGTGATCAAAAGATGTCTAATACAATAGTAAAAAGTCCTATTTATACTAAACTAGCTACTAGGGTTTACAGAAGTAAGTAATTGATGCATAAATCCACTTCCGGGGCCCACTTGGTGTGTGCTTGGGCTGAGCTTGAATGTTACATGTGCAGAGGCTCTTTCTAGAGTTGAACGCCAGGTTGTAACGTGTTTTTGGCGTTCAACTCTGGTTTGTGACGTGTTTCTGGCGTTTAACTTCAGATAGCAGCGTAGAACTGGCGTTCAACGCCCTTTTATGTCATCTAAACTCGGCCAAAATATGGACTATTATTTATTGCTGGAAAGCCCTGAATGTCTACTTTCCAACACAATTGGAAGCGCTCCATTTTGAGTTCTGTAGCTCCAGAAAATCCACTTTGAGTGCAGGGAGGTCAGAATCCAACAGCATCAGCAGTCCTTCTTCAACCTCTGAATCTGATTTTTGCTCAAGTCCCTCAATTTCAGCCAGAAAATACCTGAAATCACAGAAAAACACACAAACTCATAGTGAATTCCAGAAATATGAATTTAGCATAAAAACTAATGAAAACATCCCTAAAAGTAACTAGATTCTACTAAAAACATACTAAAAACAATGCCAAAAAGCGTATAAATTATCCGCTCATCAAACATATAGAGGAGAAAGCAATGTAGGCAAAGGCATATCAACTAATACTTGATGTAAGCCTAAATTCAGAGTATGAGGGGCACTCAAAAGCATCAAGTTTGAACAAGAAAGAGTGGGTCATGAAAGACAATATGAGGTCCTATCAATGCACAAAGATCACAAGAGTTATAAAAGATTGAGCATTGATTTTAGAAGTTTTATCACCCAATAATATCAAACAAGTCAAAAGGAACCAAAATAATGCAAGAAATTCTCAACAATTGAGTAGGAAGATGCAACACCATTATTAAAATGAGAAACTTAGAAAATAAATGAAAACAAGCTATAAAACAAAATTAAAATGTAAAGAATAGAAGTATGCGAATGCGGACGCGTCATGCACGCTTACGCGCCGATACGCAGATTAGCAGAAGGGCGCGTACGCGCCAGGTGCGTGCACGCGTGGGTGGGATTATGCACGCGGCACAGTGTCAGCCCAAGGTTGGCCCAACTCTCTGGAACATGTACCAGGAGGGCAGGTGGCGCTATCGACGCTCGTGCGCACAGCGTGCGTGCGCATGCATTGCGCATTTAGCTTTATAGACGCGTACACGCCAGGTGCGCGTACGCGCGGGTTGGTTTGTGCCTTAGGCCCAATGTTCGCACAGTGCAGGCCTAACTCTCGGGTTTTTGGCTGGGGGTGGAATTTTCGCATCCACGCGTACGCGCCATCTACGCGTGCGCGTGGATGGTCGAAAATGCTTTGGTCACGCGTGGGTTGGTGCTTTGTTTTCAAAATTTTTCCAAGTTCTTGCACCAAACCAAGCCTTCCAGACCTCCAAACAGCTACCAAAACACCCTAAAACCTTATTTAATATACTAAACTATCAATTATACTCAACAAACTCAACAAAACATGAAATTAAACTAATTACCAATATGTACAAAAAGAGAAAATGAAAAGAAGTTACCATGGTGGGGTGTCTCCCACCTAGCACTTTTGTTTATTGTCCTTAAGTTGGACTTATGGGGAGCTTCTTATCAAGGAGGCTTGTGCTTGAAGCTATCTTTGAACATCCACCAATGCTTGGTCCTCCATTGTGCCCCAAGATTCTTTATTTGTTGCACCAAGTGTTGATGGAGTTCTTCACAAGCTTGGGGCTCCCAAAATTGATTCTCCTTGTGCGATCCGGGATCCCACACTTTATTTTCACACCCGTCTTGAAGTTGATCATTATTAGTCCATCCGGGTGGCATGACTTTAGAATTCTCATGTAAGCGACCAAAAAACTTCCTAGACTCATGCAATTCAGTTCTCCACCAATCATTACTATACAACTTTGAGCATGCAACCATCATGAACTTAGAGTGATGTTTCCAACCACTACACAACTCTATTATACTTTTAACTCCACAAAGAGCTCTAAGTTGACCATCATTTTCAATCAAATCATATTCAAGTGAGAAAGTAAGGCTTAGGGATAAGAATTTTACCCACTTGAATGTTGTGTAGGATGGTGACTTAGGAAAGGGTGGTCCCAATGACCTTGCAAGCTCCACTCCCTTGTGCTCTTCCTTGACTATCTCCACCTCTTCGCAAGCTTCTTCAATTTCAACCTTTTCCCTTTTATCACTTGGCTTGGTGTTGTCTTCAAGAACTTCGATTTCTTGCCGAATGGGAGGTGATTCAATTTTGGATAGGAATTCATTGATGAATGAATCCATCTCTTGATCAACCTCTTCATATTCTTCAATTTCGATATACACCAATTCAACTTTTTCCCCCTGGTAGCTCTCTTCCGATTCACTCTCTTCTTCATTGCTCACCAAGGGTATGGGGGGTTGTGTACATTCTTCTATAATTTCAACTTCATGTCCAATGGGAAAGGATTCACTTGTAGATAGAAATTCATCCATGATTGAATCCATCTCTTGATAAACCTCTTCCAAGTCTCCAACTATGATATGCCTTGGAAGTTGCGCACCTTCCCCAATATCAATATCAAGCTTCTTGGAAGAGTGATCCATGATGATACATTCCCATGGAAGAGTGATCCATGATGATACATTCCCATGGACTTTCAACATCTCCTAAATCTTCAACCACTTCTTCCTTTTCTTCAATAATCATGGCTTCTTCTAGTTGCTCCAATACAAAATAACATCCCTCATTTCCCACTGGGGTTTCCAATCTCTCCTTCATGCTATGCTTTTCAATTGACTCTTCACATGTGGTTATGGAAGCACCTTGAGTGTTCAAGCATTGGTAGGCTAAAGTATGCACTACCTTGGTCAAGTTAGTCACAAACTCTAGGGTGTTCCTTTGCATATCCGCTTGTCCTTGAAGTAGAAAGGTAAGAGAATTATCTATTGGGGCTTGGGGTGAATAGAAAGGTTTATTATTTTGGAGAGAGGGTTCATAGTAGAAAGGTGGTTCTTCTTGGTAAGGGTATGGAGATGGTGTGCATTGAGGTGGTTCTTGGTAGTAATCTTGATAGGGTTATGGTGGTTCTAAAGGTTATTGCTCATAATGGTCATATGAATATGGCATGGGTGATTGGTCATATGATGAGTGTGGGTCACAAGAAGGTGCTTGGTATGGAAAGGCTTGTGAGTACGGTTGAGGTTCATGTTGAGGATAAGAGTCATAGGCATGTGATGGTGGTAATTGATTGTCATAAAATGATTCACCATAGCCATTGAATTGATATGCATTAGGATGGAAATTATACCTATACGTATTCGGAGGTTGTTGCCAATAGGAGTGCTCAATTCCTTGAGGCTCCTTCTATCTTTGTTGGTTCCATCCTTGGTACATGTTGTCATTAAAGTTCACATTTCCTACAACATAGTTAGAACCAAACTCATAGCCAAAGTGAGAATTCATAATGAAAAGAGAAAACAAGAAACAAAAGCTAATAAGAAAGAATGAAATAAGTCTTAAAACTAGCAAAAACTAACAAGCAATCCAAAAAAAAATCAAGCTATTCACAATATTCACATATATACAATAACCAATAACATAACACCATTGCAATTCCCCGGCAACGGCACCATTTTGATGAATGAATTTTTGATGGTATAGAGTTTCACAATTGAAATCTCGTCGAAGTATAGTTTCTAAACCAATCAATAATCCTTTCATACAAACATTTGTTTGTCACAAGTACAAACCCCTAAAATTAATAACCGAAGTATTAAAACCTCGGGTCGTTCTCCCTAGGAATTGCAATAAAGTATTCTTGTTATTGGTTATGGAGTATGTTTTGGGGTTTTGATAAGAGACATGAAAGATAAATGGCAAGGAAGTAAACTAATATCTAGAAAGGTCTTGACAAGGTTTGGTGGTCAAGGATCTCTATCCCTATCACTAACCACAACATGAGAATTGGCAAGGATCAATCCCACTAAGTCATCCTCTAACTAGTAGTAAAGGAAAGTCAAGTGAGCTATATCAATCCAAGTCCATAAGTCCTAGCTCTCCACCAATTCAATTAGTGAGACCTAGAGTTAATGGCTCCCAATCATCAATTACTTAGACATTAGTAACTCAACAGTTCCTAAGTTACCTTCCCAAGCCAAGAGCATAAAATTCTACTCTAAAATCCTACCAAGCATTTTATCAAACACTTGGAAGGCATAAAAGGAAAACATAGTAAAATTGCAAGGAAAGTAAATCTACACTACTCAATTGCAAGGAATTAAACAACAACAAATCAAATGAACAATAAAGGAACATGAAAACATAAATTGCATTAAAAGGAAAAGGAAAGAACAAAAGTACATCAACATAAAAGTACAGAATTACAAGAATTAAATGCTAAACTAGAGAGAAGAGATATAGAAGAAGAAGAATTACAAAAGGAAAAGTGAATCAAAGCATGAAATTAACCTAGATGAGAAAGTTTTGAAAAATTTTTGAAAATAAAACAAAAAGAAAATTACCTAATCTGAGCAACAAGATGAACCGTCAGTTGTCCAAACTCAAACAATCCACGGCAATGGCGCCAAAAACTTGGTGCACGAAATTGTGATCTCAGGCAACGGCGCCAAAATCTTGGTACGCACATCTTAATAAATTGTTTTTCATTCACAACTTCGATACAACTAACCAGCAAGTGCACTGGGTCGTCCAAGTAATAAAACCTTACGTGAGTAAGGGTCGATCCCACGGAGATTGTTGGTATGAAGCAAGCTATGGTCACCTTGTAGATCTCAGTCAGGCGGATGTAAAATAGTTATGGAGTTTTCGAAAATATATAATAAAATAAGGATAGAAATACTTATGTAAATCATTGGTGAGAATTTCAGATAAGCGCATAGAGATGCTTTCGTTCCTCTGAACCTCTACTTTCCTGCTGTCTTCATCCAATCAATCCTACTCCTTTCCATGGCTGGCTTTATGTAAGGACATCACCGTTGTCAATGGCTACTTTTTATCCTCTCTAGAAAATGGTCCGATACGCTGTCACTGCATGGCTAATCGTCTGGAGGCATCACCCTTGTCAATGGCTGCATCCCATCCTCTTGTGAAAATGGTCCAAATGCTCTGTCACAGCACGGCTAATCATCTGAGGTTCTCGATCATACTGGAATAGGATTCACCCTCCTTTTGCGTCTGTCACTACGCCCAGCACTCGCGAGTTTGAAGTTTGTCACAGTCATTCAATCCCAGAGTCCTACTCGGAATACCACAGACAAGGTTTAGACTTTCCGAACTCTCATGAATGCCACCATCAATCTAGCTTATACCACGAAGATTCTGATTAAGAGATCCAAGAGATACTCATTCAATCTAAGGTGGAAAGGGAGTGGTTGTCAGGCACGCGTTCGTGGGGGAATGATGATGATTGTCATGTTCATCACATTCAGGTTGAAGTGCGAATGAATATCTTAGAAGCGGAATAAGTTGAATTGAATACAAAAATAGTAGTACTTTGCATTAATCTTTGAGGAACAGTAGAGCTCCACACCTTAATCTATGGAGTGCAGAAACTCTACCGTTTGAAAATACATAAGTGAAAGGTTCAAGCATGGCCGAATGGCCAGCCCCTCTTATCTAAGAACCAGACATCCCAAGATGTTCAAAGATCTAAAAGTGATCAAAAGATGTCTAATACAATAGTAAAAAGTCCTATTTATACTAAACTAGCTACTAGGGTTTACAGAAGTAAGTAATTGATGCATAAATCCACTTCCGGGGCCCACTTGGTGTGTGCTTAGGCTGAGCTTGAATGTTACATGTGCAGAGGCTCTTTCTAGAGTTGAACGCCAGGTTGTAACGTGTTTTTGGCGTTCAACTCTGGTTTGTGACGTGTTTCTGGCGTTTAACTTCAGATAGCAGCGTAGAACTGGCGTTCAACGCCCTTTTACGTCATCTAAACTCGGCCAAAGTATAGACTATTATATATTGCTGGAAAGCCCTGAATGTCTACTTTCCAACGCAATTGGAAGCGCTCCATTTTGAGTTCTGTAGCTCCAGAAAATCCACTTTGAGTGCAGGGAGGTCAGAATCCAACAACATCAGCAGTCCTTCTTCAACCTCTGAATCTGATTTTTGCTCAAGTCCCTCAATTTCAGCCAGAAAATACCTGAAATCACAGAAAAACACACAAACTCATAGTGAATTCCAGAAATATGAATTTAGCATAAAAACTAATGAAAACATCCCTAAAAGTAACTAGATTCTACTAAAAACATACTAAAAACAATGCCAAAAAGCGTATAAATTATCCGCTCATCAAACATATAGAGGAGAAAGCAATGTAGGCAAAGGCATATCAACTAATACTTGATGTAAGCCTAAATTCAGAGTATGAGGGGCACTCAAAAGCATCAAGTTTGAACAAGAAAGAGTGGGTCATGAAAGACAATATGAGGTCCTATCAATGCACAAAGATCACAAGAGTTATAAAAGATTGAGCATTGATTTTAGAAGTTTTATCACCCAATAATATCAAACAAGTCAAAAGGCACCAAAATAATGCAAGAAATTCTCAACAATTGAGTAGGAAGATGCAACACCATTATTAAAATGAGAAACTTAGAAAATAAATGAAAACAAGCTATAAAACAAAATTAAAATGTAAAGAATAGAAGTATGCGAATGCGGACGCGTCATGCACGCTTACGCGCCGATACGCAGATTAGCAGAAGGGCGCGTACGCGCCAGGTGCGTGCACGCGTGGGTGGGATTATGCACGCGGCACGGTGTCAGCCCAAGGTTGGCCCAACTCTCTGGAACATGTACCAGGAGGGTAGGTGGCGCTATCGACGCTCGTGCGCACAGCGTGCGTGCGCGTGCATTGCGCATTTAGCTTTATAGACGCGTACACGCCAGGTGCGCGTACGCGCGGGTTGGTTTGTGCCTTAGGCCCAATGTTCGCACAGTGCAGGCCTAACTCTCGGGTTTTTGGCTGGGGGTGGAATTTTCGCATCCACGCGTACGCGCCATCTACGCGTGCGCGTGGATGGTCGAAAATGCTTTGGTCACGCGTGGGTTGGTGCTTTGTTTTCAAAATTTTTCCAAGTTCTTGCACCAAACCAAGCCTTCCAGACCTCCAAACAGCTACCAAAACACCCTAAAACCTTATTTAATATACTAAACTATCAATTATACTCAACAAACTCAACAAAACATGAAATTAAACTAATTACCAATATGTACAAAAAGAGAAAATGAAAAGAAGTTACCATGGTGGGGTGTCTCCCACCTAGCACTTTTGTTTATTGTCCTTAAGTTGGACTTATGGGGAGCTTCTTATCAAGGAGGCTTGTGCTTGAAGCTATCTTTGAACATCCACCAATGCTTGGTCCTCCATTGTGCCCCAAGATTCTTTATTTGTTGCACCAAGTGTTGATGGAGTTCTTCACAAGCTTGGGGCTCCCAAAATTGATTCTCCTTGTGCGATCCGGGATCCCACACTTTATTTTCACACCCGTCTTGAAGTTGATCATTATTAGTCCATCCGGGTGGCATGACTTTAGAATTCTCATGTAAGCGACCAAAAAACTTCCTAGACTCATGCAATTCAGTTCTCCACCAATCATTACTATACAACTTTGAGCATGCAACCATCATGAACTTAGAGTGATGTTTCCAACCACTACACAACTCTATTATACTTTTAACTCCACAAAGAGCTCTAAGTTGACCATCATTTTCAATCAAATCATATTCAAGTGAGAAAGTAAGGCTTAGGGATAAGAATTTTACCCACTTGAATGTTGTGTAGGATGGTGACTTAGGAAAGGGTGGTCCCAATGACCTTGCAAGCTCTACTCCCTTGTGCTCTTCCTTGACTATCTCCACCTCTTCGCAAGCTTCTTCAATTTCAACCTTTTCCCTTTTATCACTTGGCTTGGTGTTGTCTTCAAGAACTTCGATTTCTTGCCGAATGGGAGGTGATTCAATTTTGGATAGGAATTCATTGATGAATGAATCCATCTCTTGATCAACCTCTTCATATTCTTCAATTTCGATATACACCAATTCAACTTTTTCCCCCTGGTAGCTCTCTTCCGATTCACTCTCTTCTTCATTGCTCACCAAGGGTATGGGGGGTTGTGTACATTCTTCTATAATTTCAACTTCATGTCCAATGGGAAAGGATTCACTTGTAGATAGAAATTCATCCATGATTGAATCCATCTCTTGATAAACCTCTTCCAAGTCTCCAACTATGATATGCCTTGGAAGTTGCGCACCTTCCCCAATATCAATATCAAGCTTCTTGGAAGAGTGATCCATGATGATACATTCCCATGGAAGAGTGATCCATGATGATACATTCCCATGGACTTTCAACATCTCCTAAATCTTCAACCACTTCTTCCTTTTCTTCAATAATCATGGCTTCTTCTAGTTGCTCCAATACAAAATAACATCCCTCATTTCCCACTGGGGTTTCCAATCTCTCCTTCATGCTATGCTTTTCAATTGACTCTTCACATGTGGTTATGGAAGCACCTTGAGTGTTCAAGCATTGGTAGGCTAAAGTATGCACTACCTTGGTCAAGTTAGTCACAAACTCTAGGGTGTTCCTTTGCATATCCGCTTGTCCTTGAAGTAGAAAGGTAAGAGAATTATCTATTGGGGCTTGGGGTGAATAGAAAGGTTTATTATTTTGGAGAGAGGGTTCATAGTAGAAAGGTGGTTCTTCTTGGTAAGGGTATGGAGATGGTGTGCATTGAGGTGGTTCTTGGTAGTAATCTTGATAGGGTTATGGTGGTTCTAAAGGTTATTGCTCATAATGGTCATATGAATATGGCATGGGTGATTGGTCATATGATGAGTGTGGGTCACAAGAAGGTGCTTGGTATGGAAAGGCTTGTGAGTACGGTTGAGGTTCATGTTGAGGATAAGAGTCATAGGCATGTGATGGTGGTAATTGATTGTCATAAAATGATTCACCATAGCCATTGAATTGATATGCATTAGGATGGAAATTATACCTATACGTATTCGGAGGTTGTTGCCAATAGGAGTGCTCAATTCCTTGAGGCTCCTTCTATCTTTGTTGGTTCCATCCTTGGTACATGTTGTCATTAAAGTTCACATTTCCTACAACATAGTTAGAACCAAACTCATAGCCAAAGTGAGAATTCATAATGAAAAGAGAAAACAAGAAACAAAAGCTAATAAGAAAGAATGAAATAAGTCTTAAAACTAGCAAAAACTAACAAGCAATCCAAAAAAAAATCAAGCTATTCACAATATTCACATATATACAATAACCAATAACATAACACCATTGCAATTCCCCGGCAACGGCACCATTTTGATGAATGAATTTTTGATGGTATAGAGTTTCACAATTGAAATCTCGTCGAAGTATAGTTTCTAAACCAATCAATAATCCTTTCATACAAACATTTGTTTGTCACAAGTACAAACCCCTAAAATTAATAACCGAAGTATTAAAACCTCGGGTCGTTCTCCCTAGGAATTGCAATAAAGTATTCTTGTTATTGGTTATGGAGTATGTTTTGGGGTTTTGATAAGAGACATGAAAGATAAATGGCAAGGAAGTAAACTAATATCTAGAAAGGTCTTGACAAGGTTTGGTGGTCAAGGATCTCTATCCCTATCACTAACCACAACATGAGAATTGGCAAGGATCAATCCCACTAAGTCATCCTCTAACTAGTAGTAAAGGAAAGTCAAGTGAGCTATATCAATCCAAGTCCATAAGTCCTAGCTCTCCACCAATTCAATTAGTGAGACCTAGAGTTAATGGCTCCCAATCATCAATTACTTAGACATTAGTAACTCAACAGTTCCTAAGTTACCTTCCCAAGCCAAGAGCATAAAATTCTACTCTAAAATCCTACCAAGCATTTTATCAAACACTTGGAAGGCATAAAAGGAAAACATAGTAAAATTGCAAGGAAAGTAAATCTACACTACTCAATTGCAAGGAATTAAACAACAACAAATCAAATGAACAATAAAGGAACATGAAAACATAAATTGCATTAAAAGGAAAAGGAAAGAACAAAAGTACATCAACATAAAAGTACAGAATTACAAGAATTAAATGCTAAACTAGAGAGAAGAGATATAGAAGAAGAAGAATTACAAAAGGAAAAGTGAATCAAAGCATGAAATTAACCTAGATCTAAGAAATTCTAATCTAGATCTAAAACCTAATCCTAATCCTAGAGAGAAGTGAAAGCTTCTCCCTCTAAAACTAACTTTCCCTCCAAAAAATAATCTACAACTACACTAGTGTCTAAAGTCTGTTATCCTCCTTCAATCCTTGGGTTAAATAGCATCAGAAATGAGTTGGATTGGGCCCACAAGGCTTCTAAAATTGCTGGCCACGAGTTGCATTAAGTGAATCATGTGCACCCATCAGCGCGTATGCGTACAGTGCATGTGCGTGCCTCTATGCGCGATCCAACTATGGAAAATCTTATATCATTTCGAAGCCCTGAATGTTAGCTTTCCAACGCAACAGAAACTGCATCATTTGGACCTCTGTAGCTTAAGTTATGGTCGATTAAGTGCAAAGAGGTCGGGCTTGACAGCTTTGCGATTCCTTCATTTCTTCATGAGTTCTCCATTTCTACATGCTTTTTCTTAATTTCCTCAATCCAATCTTTACCTCCTAAACCTAAAATCACTTAACAAACATATCAAGGCATCTAATGGAATCAAGGTGAATTTAATTTAGCTATTTTAAGACCTAAAAAGCATGTTTTCACTCTTAAGCACAATTAAAGGAGAATTTACAAAACCATGCTATTTCATTGAATAAATGTGGGGGAAGGCGATAAAATTCTCTAAATTCTACACAAGATAAACCCTCCTAATGGGGTTTATCAACACTCTTTCCACTATATTGTAGCTTTGATTAATAAGTGATTGAGTTACCATTGTAGGTAGTTTTTCTCTTCATATAGGCTTGTTTTAATAATTTGGTTATTAGTTGCTTGACATGCAAGTTTTGCTTGTTTAGTAGTTGGAAAAGTTTCAAAAGTCAAAAAGATTTTTGTAATTTTGCATTTTTGATCAGTTCTGAGTTGTAGGTACTGTTAGGGAGATTTTTTTTAGCTGTTTTAGTGTTTCAAAAAAAAAGAAAAAAAGGGGGGGGGAGGGACGCGTGCGCGCACCTGGCGCGTACGCATCGATGGACTTCACAGCTCCTGGTATAATTTCCAGAGAGTTATGAAAACATTGAGCCAACACTGAGCCCCAGGCCCAACACTACCTGCGCGTGCGCGCACCTGGCGTGTACGCGTCCATGATCCCAAATGCGCAATGCACGCGCGCGCGGTTGCGCCACCTGCATACCTGGTACATTTTCTAGAGAGTTAGGCAAACTCTGAGCTGACACTGTGCCCTGCGTCCAACACAACCCACGCGTGCGCGCACCTGGCACGTACGCGTCCTTCTGCCAAACTGCGCATCGACGCGTGGGCGTGCATGACCCGTCTGCGTCGGTAAAAAAAAGAGTTTTTTTTCTCATCTACCATTTTCTTTTGTTTATTGCATTTGCATACTTTTATTCTTTGCATTTTAATTTTTTTTATAGCCTGTTTTCATTTTTTTCCTAAGTTTCTTATTTTAATAATGGTGTTGAACTTTCCTACTCAATTATTGAGACTCTCTTGTATTATTTTGGTGCTTTGTGACTTGTAGCATTAATTGTAATGTTTGTTCTACACACGAGATTAGTGATTTAGTCCTTCCTAACTCATTATTCTTTGTTCTTGTGCCTCATTATTATTGAGTTAGGATGGGACCAATTGCTCTCATGCTTATCACTATTCTTGTTTGTGTCAATTATTATTTAATCTTGATGCTCAATATGCTCTTCATGCTTTGACTTTACTCTTGCATCAAGCTTAATGATATGCCTTAGCTTACATTGTTTTCTCACTTACAAGCGTAGCTACCATGTAGATGAGAACCATACTCTTATTTGGCATTAGTCCCCGCCTATTTTCTATTTGCTTTGATATCTTTGCTATAGGCTTAATTTTCTTTCTTTTTCTTTCCTTTTAGGTTGGCCACCAAGAAGGAAGAAAAGGAAAAGCTTTTAAATGGGGCAACAAACAAGTCATCCGCACAACCTTTTCAAGAAAGCTCATCAGTTGTTTCAACCCGTCCACCTTGCTCTTCTTTGCATGCACCGAGGATGGTGCAATCTTCAAGTGTGGGGAGGTTCGGTCAATGACCGATCTCCATGAGTAACAATTTCCCTTTTCAACACCAATGTAGTTAGTGGTTGCATTGCATGTTAGGGTGCATGTTAGTTAGAATTTGTATATATTTTATCACTTCTTTTATGCTAGGACTACTTGGTTAGGGTGATGATTTCTTTTCCAAGAAAATTGTTTTAGGGCACCCTACCAATTTGAAAGAAAAAAAGAAAAAAAAATTTTTGTTGAACTTGCTTGAAAGAATTTATTTTGGAACATGATTTTTGAGCTAAGAACACAAGCATGTGAGTTTTGAACCTAATTGCGTGGTTACATCTTATAACCACTTATCTCCCTTCTTGTGTGCAATTGTTCTCTTTCTATGATTGTGATCTTTGATTTGCTTAATTCTATATGTCCATTATTCCTTGTATTCATGCACTTATATGATTGAGGCTATCATTTTATTTAGCTCACTTACCAAAATAGCCTACCTTTTACCTACCATTGTTAGCTAACTTTGAGCCTACGATTACACTTATTCATAATTTTAGCACATTACAAGCCTTAAAGTGAAAAAAAAAGCCCTTAATTTCGATCTTTGATTAGCTTAGGCTAGCGTGAGTGTGTATCATTCAAGTGTGGGAAAACTTGGGACATTGGTTGGGTTAAAAGGGTGTATTGTATTGGGTACATGCTCATGTGTTAATTAAATGTAAAACCATATGCATTGATACTTTTGTGTATACTTTATTGCAAAAAGAAAAAAATTGAGAAAATAAAAAAGAAAGAAAAAATATATGTAGATATCAAAAGAAAAAAATATAAAGAAAAGAAAAAGAAAAGAAAAGTAATAAAAAGGGAACAAAATGCCCCAAGTGAAGCTCAATAATAATCAATGCATATGTGTTGTGATCAAGGAAAAAAATGCATGAGTATGTGAAAAAGTGAAGAATGGGTTGTTAGGTTTGTTTAGAATTGTATAGGTTGCTATATAGGTTAGGTGGGAAGTTTAAGGTAATCAAAGATTCAAATTTCAAGTCCACTTGACCAAATATGCATCCTTACCTTGACCCTAGCCCCATTACAACCTATGAAAAGTCCTCATGATAGTTGTATGCATGCATAAAATAAATGTTGATTGTTAGATGAAAAATAAATCTTGAAAAGCATGATTAGGGGAAAATTGAGAGAATCGACCCTACACACTTGAGCGACTAGAGTGCAAACACTTCCGGTGAGGGTTCGACGCTCAATTCCCTGATTCCCGGCTTTCATCAGCGTTCTTCTTGCAAGTCTACTTGAACTTCATTTTTATACTTGAATTGGTAGGGTTCATGAATCGTCATATGACCTTAGCGCTACCCGTTTGTACATGCTCTTGGAAGATTGATTTATTTTTAACCAAGTAGGTAGAATCATTTTGCATTTAGTTGCATTCATTTAGATAGGATGCATATAGATAGGTTGCATTGAATAAATGTCATACCCCTTGTTTCATTCTTGGTTTAGCATGAGGACATGCTATGGTTTAAGTGTGGGGAGGTTGATAAACCCCATTTTTAGGGTTTATCTTGTGTTGAATTTAGAGGGTTTCATCATCTTTTCCCACATTTATTCAATGAAATAGCATGGTTTTGTAAATTCTCCTTTAATTGTGCTTAAGAGTGAAAATATGCTTTTTAGGTCTTAAAATAGCTAAATTTAATTCACCTTAATTCCATTAGATGCCTTGATATTTTTGTTAAGTGATTTCAGATTTAGGAGGCAAGGATTGGATTGAGAGAATGAAGAAAAAAAGCATGTAGAAATGGAGAACTCATGAAGAAATGAAGGAATCGCAAAGCTGTCAAGCCCGACCTATTTGCACTTAATCGATCATAACTTGAGCTACAGAGGTCCAAATGAGGCGGTTCCAGTTGCGTTGGAAAGCACATCTGGGGCTTCAAAATGGTATAAAATTTTCTATAATTGCATCGCATTTAGGGACCCGCACACGCACTGTACGTGTACGCTCAGATGTTGCACGTGGCTCACTAAAGTACAACTCGTGGCCAGCGATTTTTGAAGCATTTTGGGCCCAATCCAACTCATTTCTGATGCTATTTAACCCAAGGATTGAAGAGAGATGAGACACTTAGACATTCGTTTAGTTTTAGTTTAAGTTTCAGAGGAAAAGTTAGTTTTAGAGAGAGAAGCTCTCATTTCTCTCTAGAATTAGGATTAGGTTAGATCTAGATTAGAATTTCTTAGATCTAGGTTAATTTCATGCTTTGATTTACTTTTCCTTTATCAATTCTTCTTCTTCTTCTTCTCCTCTCTCTAGTTTTGTATTTCAATTCTTGTAATTCTCTACTTTTATGTTGATGCACTTTTGTTCTTCTATTTTCTCTTTAATGCAATTCGTGTTTTGATTTCCTTTATTGATTTGCTTTATTGTTGTTAATTCCTTGCAATTGAGTAGTGTAGATTTACTTTCCTTGCAATTTTACTATGCTTTCCTTTTATTCTCTCCAAGTGTTTGACAAAATGCTTGGAAGAATGTTAGAGTAGATTTTAGTGCTCTTGGCTTGGAAAGGTAACTTAGGAACTCTTGAGTTAGTAATGTCCAAGTAATTGATGAGTGGGAAGCCATTGACTCTAGTTCTCACTAATTGAATTAGTGGAGAGTTAGGACTTATGGACTAGGATTAATATAGCTCATTTAACTTTCCTTTACTACTAGTTAGAGGATGATTTAACGGGATTGATCCTTGCCAATTCTCATGTTGTGGTTAGTGATATGGATAGAGATCCTTGACCACCAAACCTTGCCAAGACCTTTTTAGCTATTAGTTTACTTCCTTACCATTTATCCTTTATGTCTTTTATGAAAATTCCCAAAATATACCTCTAACCAATAACAAGAACACTTTATTGCAATTCCTAGGGAGAACGACCCGAGGTTTGAATACTTCGGTTATTATTTTTAGGGGTTTGTACTTGTGACAAACAAATGTTTGTATGAAAGTATTATTTGTTGGTTTAGAAATAATACTTGCAACGAGAATTCATTTGTGAAATTCTAAACCATCAAAAATCCATTCATCAAGGACAGAGACACAGAATTTAGTGTTCTTGTATTCTGTTTGGTGATAAAATAGAACAAATGATGAGAATCTAATTTATTTTTATTTTTTCATTCAAAAAATTGAGAAAAAATATAATAATAAAAATATAATTATAAAAAATTAACAAGAATGATGAAAAAAAATAAAAAATAAGTTGTGTCCCTTATTAGTGTCTCTGTGCCCTTCCTGTCAGGATGGACACAAAATACACTAATTCAGTGTCTCTGGAAACAATGTCTCTGTCTATGTCTCATCTGTCAAACACGGTTTGTGTCTTAGTGTCCCTGTCTCAGTGTCCTGTCCCTGCAAACAAGCACAGCCAAGGGGATTAGTCCCACCATGTGCATGCACGAGATCTTACTTGAAAATTTCAAACCAATGGTGCAAGCACAAAGAAGGCTCTCCAACAATGAAGGAGGTAGTTCACAAGGAGGTAATAAAGCTGAGGGATGCAAGAATTATATACCCCATCTTTGGTAGCCCATGGGTAAGTCTGATACAAGTGGTTCCAAAGAAGGGAGAATCATAGTGATTTCTAATGAGAAAGATAAATTGATCCCTACAATAGTCACAAGATAGAAAATGTGAATTCATTACTGGTGGCTTAATCTAGCTACACGGAACGACCACTTCCCCCTCCCATTCATTGATCAAATGTTGGAGAGGCTTGCTGGCTGATGCCAGGGCATCTTGGCTAGTTTCACAAGCCATTTTTAGTTTGTTTTAGAGTAGTTTTATGCATTTCTTAGGCAATAAGTAAGTATTTGGATGAGAAATTCATGCTTGTCTTGATTCAATCAAACATTGTTAATTTTGTGCATTTTTATGAGATTTATGCCATAATTACTTGTGTGCTAAGAATGAGGCAAATTCTTGTGACTAGAGCAAAGCTTTGATGTATTTGTTTGGTTGATGATAGGTGGAAAGGAAGCTAAGAAAAGGAAAGGCAAAGAGGCAACAAGAAGGCCATGAAAGGAGGCAAAGGGAAGCAACGTTGGAGCCAAAGTTGGTGCTCCAACATTGCTGGAGGGGTATACTTCCAACAAGAATAACTTAAGCTACAGAGCTCCAAATGGGGTGATTTTGAAAGCATTGGAAAGTAGGAATCGAGAGCTTTCCAAGTATATATGGCACTACATAGGAGACACTAAAATTGAAGGAGAAAACTGCCCCGAAAAATGTATAAATGAACATGGTACCAACCTGTAGTAAGGCCAGCTAACCTCTGCACTTTCGATGGCGATTAACTCGAGCTCCAAATGATGCGCTTCCAATGGTATCGGAAAGTAGAAATTTGGGGCTTTCCAACAATAGATAATAGTATGGAGTGGACAACACATTTGAGCTTCCGAATCTGGCAATGTTCCCAACATTGGTGTAAACGTTGGAGGTCCAACATTGCCTCCAACGTTGCACTCCGACGCCAGCGACCCTGTCCCCTTCAAAGGAGCATAACTTGAGTTGCAGATGTCCAATTGAGGTGATTTCAGTTGGGTTAGAACGCTGACATTCAGAGCTTTTCAACCATATATAATAGTTGATAGTTGGCATTAAATTTGCAACGTTGACAAGAGGACAAAGTAACGTTCCCAGGGCTTGATGTGCAACATTCAGTTTGGAACTTGAAAATTTGGCATCCACGCGCACGCGTAGGTGACCGCATGCATGGATGTGCGAACGTTGGAGTCCAACGTTGCCTCAAACGTTAGCCTCTAACGTCCGCGATAAAATTTCAGAAATGAGAGTTGGGAATTTTGCATCGACGCGTACGCGTCAATGACGCGTTCGCATGAACATACTTTTTCAGCCCAACCACGCGCACGCGTACGGCACGCGTACGGCACGCGTACGCGTGAATAGCAGAACGTTGGCCCTCTAACGTTGAGTCAAACGTCAATGACAGCAAACTAGAAACCATTCTTCAAAGGACGTTTGGCCCAACGTTTTACCTCAAACGTGATCACCAACGTTAAGGCCAATTCAATTCCAAATTGCACCTATGCCCAATATGAAAGTTAGTTGCCAATGCTCATCACTAAGAATCATTCCTCATTGCTTCAATCAAGGCCAAGGACCACATCCAAATACTTGATCCAATTGAAAATGAGAAGATGTTTATAAATAGAAGAATTGTTGAAGATGAGGGGATCTTTGGGGAGGCCCTGAGGGGGCTCTGGGAGTTCAATTCCCCGATTACATTTCCTGCACTTTTTTCTTTCTTTCTTTTGTACTTTATTTATTTCTTTCTGCACTTTTCTTTTTTTATAAAGTTGAATTGAGCTATGAATAACTAACCCCATTTCATTAGGTTAGGGAGCTCTGTGTAATTCAATGGATCAATATTAGTTTTCATTCATCTTCTTCTCTCTTTTCTCTTGATTTTGCTAGAAAGATTTCGTTCTTCATCTAATTGGATAGTTATCTTGGGAAAGAAGCTATTAATAATTGGATCTCCTCGGAACCTTGGAAGAGGAATGAGGAGATCATGCTAGAAATGCTTTCTCACATTGGATTAGATTGGGGTTTGGATGGATATAGTGACATGTAATCCTACCAATACTTTAATTTATGAATTTGTGTGGTATAATCAGTCACCAAACTTTATCTCTTCCCATGAGCACTTAAATCATGGAATTGGGCAATTGTTCATGCTTAGAGAGATTGGTGAGCCAAGGAATTGGGATCCAATCACTTAAGATTGCCAAGGAGATCAATGAATGCATTGATTGCGGAAGAGATGGAAATGAATTTGATCCGGAGAATTGTACATCTCCTGAACCCAATGATTCCCCTTCTCTGATCTACCCATTCTGTTTACATTCTGCTTCTTTAATTTCATGTTAAATCCCCATTCCCTTTTAATTTCTTGCAATTTAAGTTCCTGTTTTTTAATTCCAGCAATTTAATTCTCTGTCATTTAATTTCTTGCCATTTAAGTTTCCCACCAATTTTACTTTCTGTAAATCTCAATTCACTTCCGATTTTGCTCAACTAGCATAATTCTCCAATTAACATTGCTCAATCTTCCAATCCCTGTGGGATTCAACCTCACTCTACAGTGAGTTTTTACTTGACGACAATCCAGTGCACTTGCCGAAAGGAAATTTGTTGAGAGGCAAGTTTCCGCGCATCAAGTTTATGGCGCCGTTGCCAGGGATTGGTTTTGTATTGACAATAATTAAATTGAAGGATAACTAGATTGAGCAATTTTTCTTTTCTTTTGTTAATATTTTTGTTTTAGTTTGTTACTGCTATTTTCTGCACTTTGAGTTATTTTTCTTTGTTCATTTACTTTTTAGCACACTAACCACTAGCTGTTTGTGATATTACCTTACTATGGAAATTCTAATGTCTTTTGGTGATTATTGTTTGAGACAGAGTCTTTTGCAAGAAAGAAAGGAGCATTCAATATCTTTTGGTGACTATTGTTTGAGACAGGGCATCTTGCAAGAAAGAAGGAAGCATCCATCATATTCTGGTCAATCAAAATTCATGAAAAACTCTCCACCACCACAGAATGATTCATGTTATTATGCTCATGGTGGGTGGGAGCATCAAGAAGCTGAAATGGGGTACTTTCCAGAGCCACAAAATGGTCCATATTTTGGTGAAATTGATCACTACTCAAGTTGTGGCTGGGAAGATCAAAATCAAAGGAATTTCACCCATCCATACCCCATTCATCAAGAGCCATCACCTCTTAATTATCCAATCTCATCTCCTAGTATTATATGTCCAAATTCTTCATCATTTGAGTATGCCTCAGCACAAAATTCCTTCCCATACCCATACAATTCATTCCACCACGCACAAAATTCATTCCACTATATATAAAATTCCTTTCATAATCCACAAAACTCATTTCATTACCCACAAGAGCCATACCACTTTCAGAACACACAACCACAAAATAACTAACTCCATTCACAAGCCAATCAGCCTCAACACCCCACTTCCAACCAACTATCACCACATGATGATGACAGAATGTCCAAAATGGAAGCTATGCTTGTAAACCTTTGCAAGGAGTGTGAAGACATGAAAAAATTCTGGAAAGAAGTAAGATCCAATCTGCAAAATCAAGATGCTGCTACTCAGAAACTTGAAGCACAAATTGGATACTTATCCAAGCAAGCTCCTGGCCGCAGTTCCGGTAATGCCACCAAGACAAGTACAATGGAGGAATCAGAAGAACAAGAAAAAGAGGCATTCATACCAAGTGAGATTCCTATGAAGAAGGAGGAGGTTGTGAGAGTATATAAGCTTAAGGCTCCATACCCACAGAGGCTACTACGGGTGACAAAGGAACATGCAAACTCGCTCCCAAAAGATTCAATGCAACATCATGTAAAAGAAAGGGAGGAAGCCAATCAAGGGAGTCCACACTCCAATGAAACAGAGAGTTGCATAGAGGGTGAGTTCATTGAACCACCAATTCAAGAAGCTCTTGATGAAAAGGAAGCTCCAACTATCCAACAGTACCCAAGTCTTGAGATCAAAGGAGTGAAGGCAGTAGAAACAAGCACAAAAAAGAGGATTGTGACTGAGAAACAAAGAACTATATCCATGAAGAGAAGATCAAAGAACAATCCAACTGCTGACCCAACAAGCAAGTTCACTCAAGCCAATCACAAAAGAAAGCTTGCTGGGAAGAATCACTCAAAGCAAGGGGCATCAATTGGCTCCTTTTTCCACTGAAGGTCATTCCTCTTAACAAACTGAAAGAAGAGGAAGAAATTCATGACCAAAATGTCAAGCTAATGACATTAAAAGAGCGCTTGTTGGGAGGCAACCCAACCAGAGGTAGTTTTCTTTTCCTAGTTATTTCAATAAAAGAGTTAAGTAGATTTCTCTGTATTGCAAGGAGCTAAGTTTGGTGTTGCACACGAAAAAAATTCAAAGCGTGAATGTAGGATTCTAAGTTTGGTGTTCCACCAAATATTTCATTAAAAGCACATTTCAATCCTTGGTATTAATAGTCACTGACTCCAAACAATTAGGGAAACTACTTAACAATTATTTTGATCTGTAGTTCATAGTTGTTTTCTTAATAAAAGCACATGAGGTTTTCTGCATGTATTCAATCTGTTGCATTAGGCAAGGAACTAAGTTTGGTGTTCACACACCAACATAAGTCCAGAAAATCACAATCATACATGCATGCTAACCATCTTTCAAGTGCTTGGGGAACAAGCAACTTTCAATCATTTTTACAGGAATTCAATCAATCTCTTGAAATGACTATACACCATCATCCAAGGAGACAAAGAAGGATGCAAAAGCTATGGATGATGATGACAAGGAAGAAACAAAAAAAACAACAAGAGGTTGTATTGTACTTAACTGTCTCTGATTTGTAGTGCTTAAATTGGAAGTATGAGTTAATCCTATTCTCATGAACATTCATATTCTGCTTGTTTCTCTTATTGACGTTTTGGGCTGCTAGTCTAAGTAACTGCTTCATTTTCATCTTGCTTGAATTGTATGCTGTGTCCTTGAGCTCAATAAAAAGAACTTTATAAGAATTTACTGTGAAAGACAATAGTTAAATCCAATGTGCAGAATAAAGTCCTAGTGTTGTCGTGGTAGTTGCTAGCTAAGTTGATTCATCAATAAGGTAAAGAGCTAAGATATCTCTTGAATTATGAGCTTCAAGTGTATTCTATGAGACTTAAATGAATTAATAAAGATCCTAAAAAGAGAAAAAGAGAATGAAAAAGAAAGAAAAGAGGAGAAAATAAAGCTAGGCACCAATAGTTTAGATCTTGAGGCATGTGTCTGTGGTGTTTTTGTGCAAGGATCTGCTTGGATGAGTAAGTTCTTAGGAGTGCTTCATCACTTGACAACTTGGGTTAACTAACCTGGGATTGTCAACTGAAAGTCCACTATCAAGAGCAACCTTGTCACAAGGCATTTAGCAACCCAAAGAGGTGCTGGACACCAAGGTCTAAGGAATGAATAACAAACCATGTGCCTGTGGTGTGTATGTGCTGAGGAGAGACTTGGGTAATTAAGTCCTTAGGGGTGTCTCAACACCTAGCACCTTGAACCAACTGGTTCGGGAATGTTGACTGAAAGCCTATCCTAAAGAGTTGTCTAAACACAGAACACTTAGCTATAGAAAGCAATAAGCTCTAAAGAAGAAAAGAAAACAAAAATAGAGAAGTTAAGGATCAAGAACAAGAGTCTCATAGAAGGCAATAGAGTGAGAGTTCAAGAGCATATGAGAGCCTAGAAACCAGCATGAACATGAACTTAAGTTGCCATGCATGAAACTCCATGAACCAAGGATTTGAATTCTCTGAATAAGGACTTGTATCAATTGAATTTTCATGTTCTATCACTTGCTTGAGGACAAGCAAGATTTAAGTTTGGTGTTGTGATGCCAGGACATCTTGTCTAGTTTCACAAGTCATTTTTAGTTTATTTTAGAGTAGTTGATGACAAGTCATCTTAGCCTAGTTTTACCAGTCTTTTTCTTTGTTTTTATTAGGTTTTATGCACTTTCTTGCATTGTAAGTAAGTAATTTGGAGTAGAAATGCATGTTTTGTTAAATCAACCAACCACCCTTTAATTGATACAAAATCATGAGGTTTAAGCTAAAATTAATTGAATTATGAGTGAACTTTAAACCTTGTGAATTTGGTGATACTTTGATTGGTTGTTTTGATTACTTGTAGGTGAAGAAAGAAGAAAATAAGAAAAACGTAGCCTAAGGAGCGTGCCCAAAGGAAAAGAAAAGCGTGGCATCATCAAAGAAGGATGGAAGCCAAGTTGAGTGAGTGAACCGAGCTTCACAAAGAATAAAAGGAGAAAGCAAGGCACAAAGCTCAGTTCACTGAGTTAACTGAGCCCCAAAGAAGGCAAGGCAAAGACATAAAGCTCAGTTCACTAAGTGAGCTTTATCGGGGGTTCTCCAAAATTAATTCAAAGCAAAATTCTAAGGAGTGAAGCTACAAGGTATCGAACTCATGACCCAAGGAAATTAGCATCAGTTTACTTCCACCAGGATTCGAACTTGGGAGCATGAAGCCAAGGCAAAGCGCTACAAGGGGAGCTCAGTTGATTTTCCCAACTGAGCGCTACTCTCCCCCCGCAACCCCCATACTTTGGCGCAACAAGAAGCACACCAAGGAGCTTGTCATGCGCACTTTTACACGGCCAGGGAGCTAGGACGCACGCTTGACACACCCAAGGTAAAACATAGAGCTCAGTTCAATTTTCCAACTGAGCTCTATTGAAGAGCAACCTGAACAAGGCTGGACGCGCACAAACTGGGCAACACAAAAGCACATTAGGCGCTCAGTTTGGTATTTGAACTGGGCCATCCCCTGGGAAGTTCACCTTGGGCCAAAATCCATCAAAAATCCAAATTAATTCATTTCTTCACCAAATTTTAGAGCCCACCCAAATTCTTAGATCTAAATTAGGAAGTGTATAAATAAGTGTTAGTTGGATTTAGAAAGGACCTTTTGCTTCTTTGAGAATTTTCATCTTTGTAATTTTTGAGAGTTTTTACTTTGAATTTGGATCTTGGAGAATTTGGAAGGATAATTGATCTCTCTTCTTCCTTGTTCTTGCTTAAGCACTCTTTACTTCTTGTTTTGGATCTTGGGTGAAGAATTGAAGAATTTCTGTTTCAATCTCACCTTGAGATCTCTTGTTTTATCTTTCTGCATAATTCTAAGAAATTTTGATTTAGATTTCAAATTCTGTTTACTGCTTTCATTCTTCTACTACTTCTGCAACTTACTTTTCCATTTCTTTTTGCAATTGTTCTTGCTGGATCAAGGAAGGATTTGAGATCTAGACTTGTTTTCTAGTCTCTTCCACTCTTGAGATCTTCAATTTCTCTTTTAATCTCTGCAATTGAGCTGCATTTACTTTCTATTTTTAATTCTTCAATCATTTTCACTTTGTTGTTTAAGATCCACTTTACTTCAATTCACCTTTTACTCTTCTGCTTATTACAATTTACTTCTGCTTGTTTAAATTTCTGCAATCCCAGTTCCCAATTCTTTTTATAATTCAAGCAATTTATCTTTCTTGCACTTTAAGATTCAGTCATTTATATTTCTTGCAATCTAAGATTCTGCAATTTAATTTACTTGTTCTTTAAGATTCAGCACTTTTACTTTCTGTTCTTTTTAATTTACTGTAATTCTTCCCTCTTCCTTTACATTTTATGCAATTTAGTTTCTGTCAATCACAAACCACTCAACCAATACTTGATTCTCTTGACTAAATCAACCACTAAACTAAAATTTTTCAATCCTTCAATCCCTGTGGGATCGACCTCACTCATGTGAGTTATTATTACTTGATGCGACCTGGTACACTTGCCGGTGAGTTTTGGATGTTGGAATTTGTTTTCCAAAATATCCGTCAAGTTTTTGGCGCCGTTGCCGGGGATTGATTAGATTTACAATGATTAAGTGAAGTGGAGATCTAGATCAAGCACTTTTTCTTTTCTGTTTCTTTAATTTTTAACAAACATACTAACTGTTTGAATTTTTGCTTAAGCTAACTAAAATTTCATTCTAGCAATGGATTGAAGTTTTATTGTCCTTCTGTCTTGTGTGATTTTTATGTTCGGTTTGTATGTCAGGGACAAGAGGAGCTATACCCACCTTTTGTGAACAAGACGAAAGAACCCTCAGGAGATTAAGAAGAGCTGAGAGAGGGAAAAACATTGTTGGAGAAGAGGATTCAGAAGAAAAGTTCCAAGACATGGAAGAACACTCAACAAACCCAACAAATCCACCAGGAGGCGTAGCCAATAACAACAACAATCCACCACAGAAAAGAGTTTTGGCTTCCTACACATTTGCAAATCCTAGACATTGTAGGAGTAGCATTCTTACCCCAAATGTTAATGCAAATAACTTTGAACTAAAGCTACAACTCATCACCTTGGTTCAAAATAATTGTTCTTATGGAGGAGGACCACTTGAAGATCCGAACCAACATTTGTCTACCTTCTTGAGGATTTGTGACACTGTCAAAACCAATGGAGTGCATCCTGACAGCTACAAGCTATTGTTATTTCCATTTTCTCTCAGAGATAAAGCTACTCAATGGTTAAAATCTTTCCCAAGAGATTGCCTCAACAACTGGGACGATCTAGTGAGCAAGTTTCTTGCCAAATTTTACCCACCTCAAAGGGTCATCAGGTTGAAAACTGAAGTGCAAACATTCACACAAATGGACACTGAACCCATCTATGAGGCATGGGAGAGATACAAGGCTCTAATTAGGAAGTGCCCTCCTGAAATGTTCAGTGACTGGGACAGATTGTAGAATTTTTATGAAGGGTTGACATTGAAATCTCAGGAGGCTCTTGATCATTCAGCGGGAGGTTCTCTACAATTGATGAAGACTATAGAAGAAGCTCAAAATCTCATTGATATGGTGGCCAACAATCAGTATTTCTTTGCTCACCAACGGCAATGCCAACCATCACAAAGGAAAGGAGTGATGGAGTTGGAAGGAGTGGACTCAATCTTAGCTCAAAACAAAATGATGCAGCAGCAAATTCAACAACAATTTGAGCAAATGGCCAAAAGGATTGATAGCCTCCAAGTTGCAGCAGTCAACACAAGCCAACCATCATCCACATGGAGGGAAAATGAAGAAACTCAAGATGATCAATAGGAAGAACAAGTCCAGTACATACACAATCAAAATTCTGGGACAAATGAGGTTTATGGTGACACTTACAACCCCTCATGGAAGAACCACCCCAACCTCAGATGGGGAGACAATCACAATCAAACTCAACAACCATGGCAAAGGAACTCAAACCAAAATAGTTGGAAAAACACAAACCACAACAACCAGCAAAACAATAACCAAAACACATACAGAAAACCATAAAACACTTATCCCAACTCTAACCATCATCCATCCAATAACCAAGCCACCAATCAAAACACTTATCCTCAACCCTCAATACCCCACAACCAACCAATCTCACAAGACTCTCAGAGGATCACCAACTTGGAGATCTTAATGGAGAAAATGATGAAGCACCAAGAGATGACAACAAAGAACCAGGAGGCTTCCATGAAGAATATGGAAAGGCAGATTGGACAGCTTTCCAAGCAAATTGCTATTGAGAGACCTTTGAGCTCACTCCCAAGTGACACCATTCCTAATCCAAAGGAGGAATGCAAAGCTATACAACTAAGGAGTGGAAAGATCTTGGTGAAGAATGAAGAAGAAACCAAGAAGCCAAAGGAAAATGACAAGAAACAAGGTGAAAAAGAGGAATCCAATGATGAGGATGTAACAGCAAGCAAGCAAACTTCAAAGCAAGCCCAAGAAAAGGAGGAACAGCAAAAAATTTCAAGAAAGAGGAAGGAAGCAATTGAAGAGCCAACTAAGGACCACAGGCAGGGAGTGAACTTCACACCTCCATTGCCATATCCCCAAAGGTTCAACAAGGAGACTAAGGACCAACACTTCCCTAAATTTCTCAAAATCTTCAAGAAATTAGAGATCAACATACCCCTGGCTGAGGCACTTGAGCAAATGCCCCTATATGCCAAGTTTTTTAAGGAACTTATTAACAAGAAGAGAAGCTGGCAAGAAAATGAAACTATACTGCTCACAGAAGAATACAGAGCATTAATCCAGAAAGGACTCCCCCCTAAACTTGAAGATCCTGGAAGTTTCTTTCTACCTTGTGCCATTGGCAGTATGACCATTAACAAGGCAATGTGTGACTTAGGGGCTAGTATCAATCTAATGTCTTCCTCTCTGGTGAAAAAGCTATGCATAGAAGAAGTGAAACCAGTACAGATGTCTCTAAAATTGGTGGACAAGTCAGTGATATGTCCCAGGGGTGTGATTGAGAATCTTCTAGTAAAGGTGGACAAATTCATCTTCCCTGCAGATTTTGTGGTCTTAGATTCAGATGAGGATGAAGGTGATTCCATTATACTGGAGAGACCATTCTTGGCCACTGCAAGGGCCATTATAGACGTAGAGCAAGGAAAGTTAACCCTCAGAATGCATGATGAAAGCTTCACCCTGAATGTATTTCCAGAGATACAGCTCATTGATGAAAAGAAAGACTGCATGGAAACTGACAAGGAAAACTTACAGTGAAAGGAAGGAATTAACAAGACGATCAGCAGCAACTTTCCAAAGCAAGAAGTAGACAATGCAGCATGGCAAAAGAGAAAGAAACTGTGCAGAGCAATGAGAAAATTCAAGAAGGCATTGATGTGTCAGTCATCAAGAAGAAGAATCCCAAAGTGAAGCCCACTTGCAAGAAGAAAGGATCAACAAAAAGAGGGAAGAAAAACAAGAACAAAACTAAAAAGGGGTGGAAGAACAAAAAGATTCCAACAGAGGGGTTCTCTAAGGGTGATGAAGTACAATTGATCTACCAACAACTGGGGGGCAAACCAACAAGCTGATGACTACTATACTGTCAGCAAAATACTCTCACTAGAGCATGCCGAAATTGAACATCAAGGAACAAGGAAGAAGCTCACGGTCAGGGGGGATAAGCTGAGATACTACAGTCATCAACCACCATAAAAAAGGGATCCAATGTCAAGCTAATGATAATAAAAGAGCGCTCCATGGGAGGCAACCCATGATTTAAGATTCTTGCTCGTTTTCGAATTCAATAAATTATGATCACCTTAGCATGATTTTGAATTTTATTGGATATTCTTGACAGATGCATACACTGTTTTGAAATACATGCCAGACTTCTAAGTTTGGTGTGCTTAACAGCACACAAAAGTCTTTTCAAGCATTCTTAGATCATATGCTTAGTTATTTCGATGAAGTATATGACCAAACATTAAGTTTGGTGTCTGTATATGTAACAATTTTCAGAAGGATCAACTTTTGTTCATAAAATCAAAGTCATGCATAGATGAATCATACATTGTTTCATTTTAGGAATTTATGTTAGAAAATGAATTAGAACTTATGAGGAAGATATCAATTGTGACAAAGTGCTTACTTTTGACATTAACCCCTGATCAAAAGACAAGTTTGGTGTTCACCAAACCTTGATTCACTAAGTAAGGGACACAATTGATCCTTCATGACTTAGAAACATAATAAATAATCTAAGCATTCACCACTACACTACTGTGTTCTATCTTAAACCTCACCATTTTGTTGATTTGATTGAATAGGAAAGAGAAGATTGAGAAGAGGACAAGAAAAAGAAGGACCACGGCTATGACAAGCCAAGTGAGAAGTGATCACATGTGCCTAGTGAAGCGCGTCCTTTTGGAAAGCAAAATTTGCATGCATGCACCATTGGACACCAAAAAAGCATGCAACCAATGAGAAGATAATCCTCGTCAAGCTCTAACAATACATGCAGGCCATTCATTTCATGAATCTTCCACATTGTTCAACTCAATCCTCACTCTTCATTATCATAACCGAACTCCCTCCTTTCTTGTGGTCTTGTTGGAAAACTTGGAAGCCTTGTCCATAAATAGCCTCT
Source organism: Arachis hypogaea (assembly GCF_003086295.3). Taxonomy (NCBI): domain Eukaryota; kingdom Viridiplantae; phylum Streptophyta; class Magnoliopsida; order Fabales; family Fabaceae; genus Arachis; species Arachis hypogaea. The sequence goes on along the minus strand of NC_092046.1, from coordinate 76,510,556 downwards.
AACACAACATGGAGTACACTTTCATACAAGCCACCTTCACTTAAAAACTTTAGCTTCACTTTTCTTCTAATCAATAAACACAGCCGACAAGTCCCCTTTCTCTAAACAGCACACAATTTCTTCTTCCCTTTCACAACAAGACCGAACATCACTCCAAACACAACCCTACCAATCTCTTATTCTTACCCAAATTCAATGGCTCCTTCAAGTTCAAGGAGAAGACCAGGAAAGGAACCAATGGTGACCGAACCTCCATCCTATGACACAAAGAGGTTCAAATCCCAATTTCATGAAGCAAGATACCAGAGGCTCATGAAAACAAAGCTTATCATTCCTGAAATGGGGTTCAAGCTGAGGGAGGGAGAATATCCCATCATGCAACAAATCACCAAGGAAAGAAGATGGGATCTTCTATGCCATCCTCTCACTGAGATTAGTGCTGTTATGATAAGGGAGTTTTACACCAATGCTGTTAAAGAGAGCGAAGATAGCCCCCTTACAAAAGTTATGTCAGAGGTGTTGAGGTGGATTTTAGTCCACCATCAATTACAAGAGCTCTAAAGTTGAGAACCATAACTTATGAGGAGCTTAGCTATGAAGACAGATTGCGTGGTGATAATGACCCTGATGAAATATTGGAAGGATTATGTATTGAAGGAAGAGACTGGGAAAGAGACTCAAAGGGAACCCCAAGTTGTCTGAAGAGATTTGATCTCACACCTGAGGCAAAGGGGTGGTATGAGGTAGTAAGGGGATCAATACTCCCTACTGCGAATACCTCATCGGTCATAATCAAGAGAGCTCTCTTGACATACTGCATCCTACATGGAGAGAAAATCAACCTTGCCCAACTCATAGCAGACAGTATCCAGGAGATGGCTGAAGACACATACAAATCGAGTAGGCTTGGGCACCCAAGCACGATTCTGAGATTGTATAACAAAGCTGGAGTGCTCTTCAAAGATGAAGATACGGAGAAGGTGAGACAAACCAGAGGAATTACAAAGAGAAAAATGGAGGGTCTTAATGAAGAGAAAGAGGAAGATCAAGAGGAAGAAAGAACTCACAGAAGAAGAAGGTCACAAAAGAGGGACGAACAAGCTCCTGGTGTCATATACATGAGTCAATTGCAGGAAGCTCTTGAGGAGATATCACAACAAAATGTGAGAGCACAAGAGCAGTATTCAAGGCAACAGGAGCTATATCTGCAACAACAAGAGCAATATCTAGAGCACCAGGAGTAATATTTGAAGGATAGAGAGCAAAATGAGGCTTGGCAGCATCGAAAGGAGGAAACACAAGCAAGCTGGCATCAACAAATGATGGCTCAACAACAAGAGTTTCAAGCAAAGATTCTTGAAGGACAAAAGGAACAATCGACAGAATTCTGAGAATTATATGATAAATTGTACTTGAGCCAGGGCAAATATGGGGAATATACTCACAACTTGTATTAGTGGAAGAACGTTCATCATACCATTGGAGAGACTAGACAAGTACAGCGAATAGAGCATTATGAAAATACACAAGCAAAGTTAGATTATTTGACCCACTGTATGCCAGGATTAAATTCACAAATCAAACCATTTGAGCTGTGCCAAGACTTAAGAGACCAACAGAAAGCAAAAACCCAGCATTATACAGAAATGATGTATCAAAGATTGGAGACAGCTGGGCTCACAGGTCTCATAGATCCTATCTGGGATAGAAGGTGCCCTAGTGAAGAAGTTCGAGACTATTCCAAGCTTGGGAAAAGAAAGAAGAAGAAGGGAGAATCAAGCAAAGGCCAGGAGCATAACAAATAAAAGGTGGTGAAGCTCTTTCATAATTTCAAATTAAATAAGGAAGATGTGTATCTGAAACATGATATACATCCAAGTGCCTTCTTTTTGTTCTGCATAATTTTTGCTAGAAGAGGCTATCTACATAATCTTGTTATCTTTCATTAGCTTGAGTACTTTGCTTTGTTCCCTTGATGTTTGAATAAAAGAGAGATGTTTTATTTGAAAAAATAATTGTTCAATGTTGCACAAGTTAGAATGAAAGTTAGTGGTGGTATATGTTTGATTCAACTGTTAGCTCACAAAATAATTGCTACATAATGACATGTTACTTGAAGCCTAAACTAGTTTGCTGCTATGAAGCCTTGAATTAATAAAGAATCCCTTGAAAATGAACCAAAACAGAAAGAAAAAGAAATAGAAAAGCCAAAAAGTGGCAAAGAAACAAACAATAAGGCTAGACACCAATAGCTTGGACCCTAGGACACATGCCTGTGGTGTTTTTGTACTAGGATATGCTTGGACAAGTAAGTTCTAAGGAGTATTTCATAACTTGGCCACTTAGATCAACTGATTTTGGATTGCCAACTGAAAGTCCACAATAAAGAGCAACCTAGCTACAAAACCATTTAGTTATCCAAAGAGATGCTGGGCATCAATGATCCTAGGAAGAAAAAGGTGAGCCATGTGTCTGTGGTGAAGGAATGTTGAGTGAAATTAAGCCAAAGACCACTGCAATATTTGCCACCAAGCCTTCAATAAGTAATAAGCTCTCTAATACAAAAGAAAGAAGAAAAAAAAAAAGCTACCAAGGGAAGTAAGCAAAAAGTAAGGCATTGTAGTAGCAACCTTAGTGAATCTTTGAAGAAACATTGTCTGTTTAACAGCAAGTAATAAATGAGCTACTATTGATCTGCATGAAATCCCATGAACCAAGTTCAACTATCTGCTTAATAAGGACATGTATACTTCTCTATTACATTTTATCTTCTCTTATGTTTAATCCTTGCTTGGGGACAAGCAAGTTTTAAGTTTGGTGTTGTGATGACAAGTCATCTTAGCCTAGTTTTACCAGTTTTTTTCTTTGTTTTTATTAGGTTTTATGCACTTTCTTGCATTGTAAGTAAGTAATTTGGAGTAGAATTGCATGTTTTGTTAAATCAACCAACCACCCTTTAATTGATACAAAATCATGACGTTTAAGCTAAAATTAATTGAATTGAGTGAACTTTAAACCTTGTGAATTTGGTGATACTTTGATTGGTTGTTTTGATTACTTGTAGGTGAAGAAAGAAGAAAATAAGAAAAGCGTAGCCTAAGGAGCGTGCCCAAAGGAAAAGAAAAGCGTGGCATCATCAAAGAAGGATGGAAGCCAAGTTAAGTGAGTGAACCGAGCTTCACAAAGAATAAAAGGAGAAAGCAAGGCACAAAGCTCAGTTCACTTAGTTAACTGAGCACCAAAGAAGGCAAGGCAAAGACATAAAGCTCAGTTCACTAAGTGAGCTTTATCGGGGGTTCTCCAAAATTAATTCAAAGCAAAATTCCAAGGAGTGAAGCTACAAGGTATCGAACTCATGACCCAAAAAAATTAGCATTAGTTTGCTTCCACCAGGATTCGAACCTGGGAGCATGAAGCCAAGGCAAAGCGCTACAAGGGGAGCTCAGTTGGTTTTCCCAACTGAGCGCTACTCTCCCCCCCCATCCTCCATACTTTGGCACAACAAGAAGCACACCAAGGAGCTTGTCATGTGCACTTTGACACGGCCAGGGAGCTAGGACGCACGCTTGAGACACCCAAGGCAAGACATAGATCTCAGTTCAATTTTCCAACTGAGCTCTATTGAAGAGCAACCTGAACAAGGCTGGACGCGCACCAACTGGGCAACACAAAAGCACATTGGGCGCTCAGTTTGGTATTTGAACTGAGCCATCCCCTGGGAGGTGCACCTTGGGCCAAAATCCATCAAAAATCCAAATTAATTCATTTCTTCACCAAATTTTAGAGCGCACCCAAATTCTTAGATCTAAATTAGGAAGTGTATAAATAAGTGTTAGTTGGATTTAGAAAGGACCTTTTGCTTCTTTGAGAATTTTCATCTTTGTAATTTTTGAGAGTTTTTACTTTGAATTTGGATCTTGGAGAATTTGGAAGGAGAATTGATCTCTCTTCTTCCTTGTTCTTGCTTAAGCACTCTTTACTTCTTGTTTTGGATCTTTGGTGAAGAATTGAAAAATTTCTGTTTCAATCTCACCTTGAGATCTCTTGTTTTATCTTTCTGCATAATTCTAAGAAATTTTGATTTACATTTCAAATTCTGTTTACTGCTTTCATTCTTCTACTACTTCTGCAACTTACTTTTCCATTTTTTTTTGCAATTGTTCTTGCTGGATCAAGGAAGGATTTGAGATCTAGACTTGTTTTCTAGTCCCTTCCACTCCTGAGATCTTTAATTTCTCTTTTAATCTCTGCAATTGAGTTGCATTTACTTTCTATTTTTAATTCTTCAATCATTTTCACTTTGCTGTTTAAGATCCACTTTACTTCAATTCACCTTTTACTCTTCTGCTTATTGCAATTTACTTCTGCTTGTTTAAATTTCTGCAATCCCCGTTCCCAATTCCTTTTATAATTCAAGCAATTTACCTTTCTTGCACTTTAATATTCAGTCATTTATATTTCTTGCAATCTAAGCTTCTGCAATTTAATTTACTTGTTTTTTAAGATTCAGCACTTTTACTTTCTGTTCTTTTTAATTTACTGCAATTCTTCCCTCTTCCTTTACATTTTATGCAATTTAGCTTCTGTCAATCACGAACCACTCAACCAATACTTGATTCGCTTGACTAAATCAACCACTAAACTAAAATTGTTCAATCCTTCAATCCCTGTGGGATCGACCTCACTCATGTGAGTTATTATTACTTGATGCGACCCGGTACACTTGCCGGTGAGTTTTGGATGTTGGAATTCATTTTCCAAAATATCCATCAGTAGTTTTATGTATTTCTTAGGCAATAAGTAAGTATTTGGATGAGAAATTCATGCTTGTAATGATTCAATCAAACATTGTTAATTTTATGCATTTTTATGAGATTTATGCCATATTACTTCTGTGCATAGAATGAGGCAAATTCTTGTGACTATAGCAAAGCTTTGATGTATTTGTTTGGTTGATGATAGGTGGAAAGGAAGCTAAGAAAAGGAAAGGCAAAGAGGCAACAAGAAGGCCATGAAAGGAGGCAAAGGGAAGCAACGTTGGAGCCAAAGTTGGTGCTCCAACGTTGCTGGAAACGTTGCTCCCTATAGCCTGAAGGGGTATACTTCCAACAAGAATAACTTGAGCTACAGAGCTCTAAATGAGGTGATTCGAAAAGCATTGGAAAGTAGGAATAGAGAGCTTTCCAAGAATATATGGCACTACATGGTGGACACTAAAATTGAGGGAGAAAACTGCCCTGAAAAGTGCATAAATGAACATGGTACCAACCTGTAGTAAGGCCAGCTGACCTCTTCCCCTTCGATGGAATATAACGCGAGCTGTGGAGCTCCAAATGATGTGCTTCCAACAGCATTAGAAAGTAGACATTCAGGGCTTTCCAACAATATTTAATAGTATGGGGTGGACAGCACGTTTGAGCTTCCGAATCTGGAAATATTCCCAACGTTGGTGTAAACGTTGGAGGTCCAACGTTGCCTCCAACGTTGCACTCCGACGCCAGCGACCTGTCCCCTTCAAAGGAGCATAACTTAAGTTGAAGATGTCCAATTGAGGTGATTACAGTTGGGTTAGAAAGCTTACATTCAGATATTTCTAACCATATTTAATAGTCTATAGTGGGCGTAAAATTTGCAACGTTGACAAGAGGACAAAGTAACGTCCCCAAGGTTTGATGTGCAACATTCAGTTTGGAACTTGAAAATTTGGCATCTATGCGCACACGTAGGTGACGCGCACGCGTGGATGTGCGAACGTTGGAGTCTAATGTTGGTTCAAATGTTAGCCTCCAACGTTCGCGATAAAATTTCAGAAATGGGAGTTGGGAATTTTGCATCGACGTACGCGTGAACATACTTTTACAGCCCAACCACGCACAAGCATACAGCACGCGCATGCCTGAAATGGCAAATTTGATCATTCACGCGTACGTGTAGGTCACGCGTACGGGTGAATAGCAGAACGTTGGCCCTCCAACGTTGAGTCAAACATCAATGACAGCAAACGAGAAACTATTCTTCAAAGGACGTTTGGCCCAACGTTTGCCCTCAAACATGATCACCAACGTTAAGGCCAATTCAATTTCAAATTGCACCTATGCCCAATATGAAAGTTAGTTGCCAATGCTCATTACTAAGAATCATTCCTCATTGCTTCAATCAAGGCCAAGGCCCACATCCAAATACTTGATCCAATTGAAGATGAGAAGATGTTTATAAATAGAAGAATTGTTGAAGATGAGGGGAGCTTCGGGGAGGCCCTGAGGGGGCTCTGGGAGTTCAATTCTCCGATTACATTTCCTGCACTTTTTTTTTCTTTCTTTTGTACTTTCTTTATTTCTTTCTGCACTTTTCTTTTTCTGTAAATTTGAATTGAGCTATGAACAACTAACCCCATTTCATTGGGTTATGGAGCTTTGTGTAATTCAGTGGATCAATATTATTTTTCATTCATCTTCTTCTCTCTTTTCTCTTGATTTTGCTAGAAAGCTTTCGTTCTTCATCTAATTGGATAGTTATCTTGGGAAAGAAGCTATTCATAATTGGATCTCCTCGGAACCTTGGAAGAGGAATGAGGAGATCATGCTAGAAATGCTTTCTCACATTGGATTAGATTGGGGTTTGGATGGATATAGTGACATGTAATCCTACCAATACTTTGATCTATGAATTTGTGTGGTATAATCAGTCATCAAACTTCATCCCTTCCAATGAGCACTTAAATCAAGGAATTGGGCAATTTTTCATGCTTAGAGAGATTGGTGAGCCAAGGAATTGGGATCCAATCACTTAAGATTGCCAAGAAGATCAATGAATGCATTGATTGCGGAAGAGATGGAAATGAATTTGATCCGGATAATTGTACATCTCCTTAACCCAATGATTCCCCTCTGATTTACCCATTCTATTTACATTTTGCTTCTTTAATTTCATGTTAAATCCCCATTCCCTTTTAATTTCTTGCAATTTAAGTTCCTGTTCTTTAATTCCAGCAATTTAATTCTCTGTCATTTAATTTCTTGTCATTTATGTTTCCCACCAATTTTACTTTCTGCAAATCTCAATTCACTTTCGATTTTGCTCAACTAGCATAATTCTCCAATTAACATTGCTCAATATACCAATCCCTGTGGGATTTGACCTCACTCTACAGTGAGTTTTTACTTGACGACAATCTGATGCACTTGCCGGAAGGAAATTTGTTGAGAGGCAAGTTTCCGCGCATCACTGGCCATGTATTCTATTGCTTTCTTAATAGGTATTCTAGGTACAACCAAATTGCAGTTGACCCCCTTGATAAAGAAAAGACTGCTTTCACATGTCCCTATGGAATTTTTGCTTATCGAAGGATGCCCTTCGAGTTGTGTAATGCACTAGCCACTTTTAAAGGTGTATGCTTTTTATCTTTTCTTATACGGTAAAAACATTTATAGAAGTATTTTTATATGGATGATTTTTCTATATTTGGTGATACATTCAATAATTTCTTGTACCACTTGTCGTTAGTTTTGAAAAGGTGCCAAGAAATAAACTTAGTTTTGAACTGGGAAAAGTGCCATTTTATGGTCACTGAAGAAATTATTCTTGGACGTCGGATCTCAATTAAAAGAATAGAGGTTGACACAGCCAAGGTAGAGGTAATTGAGAAATTACCACCACCAGTGAATGTGAAGGCAATTGGAAGTTTCTTGGGACATGTAGGATTTTATAGGAGAATCATAAAGGAGTTTTCAAAAATTACAAACCACTAAGCAGTTTATTAATAAAAGAAGCTCCATTTATTTTCAATAGAGAATGCCTGCATGCTTTTGAAACTTTAAAATCCAAACTTGTGTGTGCACTAATAATCCAAACTTTTGAATTAATGTGTGATGCTAGTGACTATGCCATAGACACAGTCTTCGGACAAAGAAAAGACAAGCTATAACATGTAATTTACTATGTAAGTCGTGTTTTGAACGACACATAGAAAAATTACACAACAACTGAAAAAGAACTGTTAGCTGTAGTATTTGCTTTTGATAAATTTTGATCTTATTTAATTGGTTCAAAAGTAATAGTCTACACTGATCATTCTATTCTTAAATATCTTTTGTCTAAACAGGATGCCAAGTCAAGATTGATAAGATGGGTGTTACTTATTCAAGAATTTGATGTGGAAATTTTGGGATAGAAAGGTCACAGAAAATCCAATAGTAGACCATCTTTCCATAATCCTTCTTGAAGAATCTCAAGCACCACCAATACCCTTCAAGGAAGAGTTCCCAGATGAACAACTCCAAGTCATTAAAGTTATACCATGGTTTGCTAACATGGCTAACTATAAGGCTAGAAGAATCATTTCTAAGGAACTTAATTGGAATCAAAGAACAAAATTTATTCATGATTCCAGATACTTCATATGGCATGACCCATACCTCTTAAAAGGATATTCTGATAACATCATATGGAGATGTATCTCTGAGGAAGAGATTCAAGGGGTTTTATGGTATTGCCACAATTCAGACTATGGTGACCACTTTAATGGAGAGAGGCGACAGCTAAAGTACTTCAAAGCGGCCTCTATTAGCCTACTCTTTTCAAGGACACCCAATCCTTTATTGAAAAATGCGATAGATATCAGAGATTCGGAAACCTTTCCCAGAGACATGAGATGCCACAAAATTTCATACTTGAAGTAGAGTTATTTGATGTATGGGGACTTGACATAATGGGACATTTTTCTTCCTCAAATTCAAACCTTTACATACTAGTCTCCAAATGGGTGAAAGGCATGCCATCACCCACTAATGACGCTAAGGTTGTAATTGGATTCTTGAAAAAGATAATCTTCAACATATTTGGGGTTCTAAGGACACTAACTAGTAATGGAGGGTCTCACTTCTGTAACAAGCAACTCGATGCTCTTCTTTAAAAGTATGGAGTCAGACATAAAGTGGTAACTCCATATCATCCACAAACTAGTTGACAAATAGAGGTATCTAACCGAAAACTAAAAAGAATTATGGAAAAGATGGTCACTACCTCTCTCGGAAGGATTGGTCCAGAAGGATTGATGATGCTCTATGGGCCTATAGAACAGCCTTTAAAACACCCATTGGCCTGTCACCTTATCAATTGGTCTATGGCTAGGCATGCCATTTACCTGTTGAGCTAGAACATAGAGCATTCTGGAAAATCAAATTCTTGAATTTTGATGCCAAGGCTATGAGAGAGAAGAGACTCTTACAATTCAATGAGCTTAATGAATTTAGAAATCAAGCCTATGACAATGCCCAATTATACAAAGAAAGAACAAATAAGTGGAATGACAAGAAAATCTTCTCAAAAGAATTCAAATTGGGTCAGAAGGTATTGCTATTCAATTCAAGATTGAAGCTTTTTTCTAGAAAGCTAAAATCAAGGTGGTCGAGGTCATTCATTGTGAGTAAAATCTCCCCATATCGACATGTCGAAATAATAGAAGAAAATTCTGTAAGGAGATTCGTGGTCAACGGACAAAGATTGAAACTCTATCTTAGGAAAGTAGATCAATAAAACTCATTGATGACATGTCATCATGTCATGCTTTTCTATGCTTTTTCATACAAGAAATTGATAATTAGTGCTTAAATATTGCATTCTTTTGTGTTTAAATGGTATATTTCATTGATCTTTTGATTTGATAAACTTTGTAGGAAATAAGAAGAAAAAGCAAAAAAGCACAGAATAACCTAAAAAGGAGAAAAAAAGAGTTTTGGAGCACACTTTGAAGTTGGAGCACACTTTGATGTCTTAGGCCACGCTTTTAAAAGTGTGGCCCATGACCATGAATGAAAGAAACAAAGACTAGCGCTCAATTGAAGGGAGCGCTACGTTAAAATAGTTCACTTTTTCGGGATTTTCTTAAGCCTTGTGACAGCACGACCATGCCTCTTTCAAAGGACCATAACTTGAGCTACAGATGTCTAATTGATGTGCTTATAGTTGCATTGAAAAGCTGACATTCAGAGCTTTCCAACGATATATAACAATCTATATTTGGCATAAAATTGAAGCACAAGTAATAGGCATCTTTAAGGCCCAAAAACCAACCAAGCAAGTGCTCACACCAAGGCTCGAAAAGGGGAACCACGTAGCGCTCAACCAAAGGACCAAAAAGCATAGCGCTACGTTAAATCTTTTCACTTTATCGTGATTTCCAAGCTTGGGAGCAAGGGACTTGTGCTGTCCACACACAAGGAGTAGCGCTCAATGAGTTAACTGAGCGCTCAATAAGTGAGCGCTATGGGCAAAAGGAAATTGGCACAAAGTGGAGTAGCCAAGGCTCGAAGAGGGAGACCAACACAAGCAAAGGGGCACTACGTTGAAATACTTCACTGAGCACTATGTTTACACCATGGGCAAGGCTTGGTTCGAAGGGAGGCACAAGGCAAGGAAGCGCTACGTTTCCTTACAAAACTGAGCGCTCCACTAGAGCATGGCTCCCACCAAATTCGAACCAAATGCACCCTGACTCAATTGAACCAAGCCAATCCGGATCCACTCTTCTTCAAATCCAAAGCAAGCAAAGCCCATTATCATCACTCAAAGGCACAAGAGATAGTTAGAATAGGAATTTTATTTAAATTTGTTTTTAATTTCAATTCCATCTTAATTTTGTAAAAGCCTATAAAAAGGCATCTGTTTCATTTTATTAGAGAGGTTGGCTCTGCTAGAGAGCAATAGGAGTAGGATAGAGAGCTCTCTTTTAATTTTCCTTTTTAAATTTGAAAATTGAGATCGGATCTGGGTTCATTTTCTGTTTTTATTTTCTGCAACTTCTACTTTCTGATTCTGGGCTTTTGAACTCTGATTGAAGAATTCTTTGAAGTTCTTCCTCTTGGAGTTCCATTTCTTTTCTGTTTCCTGGATTTATGAATTAAAGATCGGATCTCAATTGTTTCTTTCGGATTTTCACTTCTTCTGCAAATTTTCATTTCTGCTTTAGTTCTTCTGCAAATCTACTTCATCTTCTACTTCTCTGCATTTTACAATTTCAGTTTTATTTTGAATCCCAGTCCCCAAATCCTTTATTCTTCAAGCAATTTAAGATTTCCAGCAATTTAGATTCAGCAATTTAAGTTTCTTGCACTTTAAGTTTCAGTCATTTACTTTTCTTGCAATTTAAGTTTTAGCTATTTTACTTTCTTGCACTTTAAGTTTCTGCAATTTTACTTTCTGCACTTTAAATTCACTGCAATTTTCTTTCTGTTGGTTCAATTTCATTCAATTCACCAATGTTAGCTTGACTAGACTAATCACCCACTAAAGTTGCTTGATCCATCAATCCCTGTGGGATCGACCTCACTCTAAGTGAGTTTTACTACTTGATGCGATCCGGTACACTTGCCGGTGAGTTTTGGGTGTGGAATTTGATTTTCACCCATCACTCATCCCAACCTCTAACCAAGAAGACTCAACATCAAGCTAGTGATGTTAAAGAAGCGCTTGTTGGGAGACAACCCAACTATTGTTAGTTTTCCCTTTCGTGTTCTTTTTCTTTTTCATTCCATAGTTGCATTAATTTCTTCTTCTTCTCCTTCTTTGCATGCATGTTTTTACAGTTTACGTATTCCTTAAAAAAATAGAAGGCGTGAACACTAGGCATTGGGAATTGAATGCCCAGCATCCATAAGCCAAAGGAAGGCTACACGCCCGGCATGTCTTCCCAAAAGCCCGACGTCTGGCCAAGGCAAGCTCCCATGGAGCCAATATTCAGGGACGCTAGACGTCCCGAATTAAAAGTCAAGCATCTTCAAAGGAACCCTTCCTTATTTAAAACCACACTGATTAAGGTTTATCATGTTCCTTTATTTTCCTTGCACATATACTTCTTTATATAATTTACACTTATTCCTAAAGCTCTATTAAACTCTAAGTTTAGTGTAAGCCTTTAAGTTTGGTGTTGATAACACCATGAGCCTCTGGATAATGAAGGATATAGTGAAGATTGGCTAAGATGAATCCTCTCTGGTGGTTAGTTATTTCTTTTTCCTTTGCTTTTGCTTTTTATTGTTCTTTGTTCTTGTTTATGATTTTCTTTATCTCTTTTCTTTTTGCATTCACTACATCAATTTGTTTCTATTTTCTTTCTCTTTTATGTTTGTTCCTCCAGTAATTATGCTCTATAATGGAGGCTATTGATGAGAGTACTTTTGACGGTTTAGAATTTCACAAATGAAAGCTCGTTGCAAGTATAGTTTCTAAACCAAACAATAATCCTTTCATACAAAAATTTGTTTGTCACAAGTACAAACCCCTAAAATCTATAAACCGAAGTATTTAAACCTCGAGTCATTCTCCCTAGGAATTACAATGAAGTGTCTTGTTATTGGTTATGAGGTATTTTGGGGTTTTTGGGATAGGAGGCATGAAATGTAAATGGCAATGAAAATAAACTAACAACTAACAAAGCTCTTGGCAAGATATGAGAACTAGAAGTCCTATCCTAGTTATCCTCCTCAATTGTGATCATAAATTGTCCATTGCTACCACTTAGTTAACCTCTAATCATAGAGGAAAGTCAAGTGGATGAATCAACTTGATTCTACAAGTCCTAGCCAACTCCCAAGGGAAACACTAGCTTTAGTAGTATCTAAATCAATTAGAAACTTCTAATTATCAATCAACAAAGGAATTAGATAACTCAAGCGTCACTAATTACTCTACCAAAGCCAAGAGGTACAAAATCTACACTAAAATCCAACCAAGCATTTCATCAAACACTTGGAAGGCATAAAAGGAAAGCAAGGTAAATTGATAACAACAATGAAATCTAACAACTACTTATTGCAAGGAATTAATAACAACAATCAAAAGAAACACAATTATTATGAATTACCTCAAAACACATTAAAAGAAACTAGGATGAACAAGAGTAGATCTACAAACAAAATAGAAGAAAGTAATAACAACAATAGAAAAGTGATGAATGTAACAACATAGAATTGAGAGGTAGAAGAAGAAGAAAGCATGAATTGAAACCTAGATCTAGATTATTGAACTATACCTAATCCTAATTCTAATCCTAGAGAGAAGTGAGAACTTCTCTCTCTAAAACTAAGACTAAAACTAATCCTAATATGTGTGTTATGATTCAAGATGATCATCCCTCTTCAATCCTTGGTCCTTTTGAGTGTTTTGGCGCCAAAATTGGCTTGGATTGGGCCCCACAGGCTTTAAGAATTCACTGGCCATGTTTTCATTAAAAAATCATAAATCAGCACCGACGAGTACGCGCACAGCACGCGTATGCGTCCATGGGTAAGTTCGCAATGTGCGCGTAAGCGCTTGGTGCCCGCGCGCGTCCATGGCCGAGTTCAATTCTTTGGCTTTTCATGATCTTCTCCACTTGCATGCTTCCTTCCTTGCTCCCTTGATTCATTCCTAGCCTTTTTCAACCTGAGATTGCTAACAAACATATCAAGGCATCTTATGGAATCAAGGAGAAGTTAAAGTTATCTAATCAAAGACCAAAAAGCATGCTTTTTACACTTAGGCACAAATAAGAGAGAGATCACACAATCATGCTAAATCATTGGCTAAATGTGAGAAAAGGTTAGCAAAATAATCTAAATCCAACACAAGATAAACCTTGAAAACGGGGTTTATCAGCTATCTTAATAAAAAGAATTGAATAAAAACAAAATTGGTAGTGCTTAAGAATATGTGGTTGTATTTGAAGAATTTAAGATAATTGAATCTTGAGAAAATGGAATGGGAATCTTCACAAATAATATTTTGAAGAAGTATTGTGAGAATTCGATGATCAATTCCTTGAAACAGTGAAAAAAAGTCTGAAAAGATCAAAGGAATCAAAAGTTATAAGGCTCTGAATACCAACGACTATGGCCCAGTTATGTGCTTGTGATGTTTGTGTTTTATGGAAAGACTTGAGCGAATAAATCCAAGGGGTGCTTTATCACCCGATAACTTGGGCCAACTGGACTAGGATTATTGATTGAAAGCACGCTTATAGAGTCGCCTTAAAACAAAACATTAAGAAGTCCAAACAGGCTCTAGGCATCGACGTCTAGATCAATAAAAACCTTGTGATGTGCTCGTGGTCCGATTGTGTCAAGGAGCGGCTTGGATAATTAGAATCAAGAGGTGCTTTATCACCTGGTAACTTTGGCTAACTGGCCCAGGATTATCGATTAAAAGCCCATTAAGAGCTGTCTTATGCAAAACACTAAAAGTCAAAAAAGCCTCAAAGATCTTTTCCTAAATTAAATGTAAAGTCACTAGTTTCAAGTCATATAAGCCCAAAAGAATTCTCATAATACAATTCGGATCTAAGTTTTTAAAATTCTCAAAATCCTAAGTATGCAAGATTTATGAAAGATAAGAGAGGTCGAAGATAACAACAAAGATTATCATAAATCCCACTTTTGTTTTTAAAAATCAAGTTTGTAAACTCTTCAATTCTTTTCACTTAAGATAAACTCTATTTACTTTTCTTTTTTTTCTTGAGAAAGAGCAAAGTTCTAAGTTTGGTGTTGTGATGATACGTCATCTTAAGCATTTTTAGGGTCTTTTTTCATTTATTTTCATAGGATTTCTTAGGTTTGCTTAGATTTTTTTAATCAAATTTCTTATGTTTTCTAGTGAAATTTCATAACTAATCAAATATTTGGAGTTGTGTTAGTATTATTTTATTTTCAGGTGTTTTTTACTCAAAATAAGCAAAAATTAAGGCTTTCTAGCAAGAAAACACAAAATCGGTTCAAAGACGTTTCAACCAGCCCCATAAGGAAGAAAATTGGACGCCCAAGCCTTCAAGCATGGACGCCCTGCAGCCCCCCTCAATGATGCACACACGCACGGCGGCCATGTGAGCAAACCCGGCGTCCATCCCTCCATCCAACACAATACCCGCATCCCTCCAATTCAAGCACACAAGCCCGGTGTGTCACCTTGCAAGCCTGGCGTCCAAACCCCCTGGAAGGTGCAATTGCACTTACGTCCAAAATTGAAGATCACAAGTCCAGCGTATCCACACTACTCAACTTCCAAACTCAATTCTTCAACACTTGACAAGGCCCAAATTTAATTATCAAATTATTAGAAGCCTTAATCACATCCAAATATTGAAGATTCAAGAGATTAGTTATCATAATTCCTTCTAGAAATATAGAGATTTGGTTGTTAGGATATGTTATTAGAATTAGATTTGAATTATTATTTTGATTTGAATTTAAAAGTAAGTAGTTAGCTATCTTATCTTTCAGAAGGAAAAGATTAGGGTTCGTTTTGAATTTAAATTTTAGAATTTAGGCTATAAATAACTAAACTTTGTTCACAGGAGAGGGAACGACCCCTTCGGCAGATCACTCTCTCATAATTAGGATTAGTTTCTTTCATCATGAGTCAAGAAACTTCTCCGTTGAAGGTTAGGAGCTCTATTTGGTTTTAGGATTAATAATGTAAGTGTTTTTTTTTATTTCAATTCATGCTTCTTTACTTTTTTAAGATTGAGTTTTCTTCTTTATCAATAAGGGTTAAAACTATTGGAAAATATTTTAATCTGTCTTGGATTCTGATTTTACATTTGGAAAAATTAATTTTAGAATTATCTTAAAACTCATCTCAAAATCTTCACTTATCTAGATCTAGTTCGAATACGTGACATATAATTCGGCTAGTGATAGTTCTTGAAGGTTGTGTGGCTTAGAATTGAAAGCCTTCTTCACCGCTTCTCTCGATTAGTTGAACAATGGAGTGGCGATTAATTAGGTTTAGAGAAATTAAGTCACCAAGGAATTGGAGTTTAGTTATAAATGATTTGCTGTGAAAATATTATGCATGAATTAAATAAGAAAGCATAAGCATTGTTCTTCCAAGAATCAAACATCTCAGAAGCCTTCAACATTCTCATCATTGATTTTTTCTCAACTTGAAGCATTCTTCCAAGTCTTTCTTCTCTGTTTCTTCTTTTCTTTAAGATCCACAATCCAAATTCTAAGATTTCATAGATCTAATTAGACATTTAGTTAGACGTTGCTTGCCTCAATCCATTAATTCTTGTGGAAATGTTATCCACTCACCGTGGTATTACTTGAACGATCCGGTGCATTTGCCAGTTTCTGTGAGCTATAATTTTCACTCATCAAGTGACTAATCTTTTTTTTTTAAATTAACAATGGGGCTTAATACCTGAGAAAAGAAAAATTACAAAGAAATAATCCTAGGAAGAGCTATACCAACCGAATTAACATGGAAACATAAGGAGATTCAAAAAGACAAAGTAAAATAAATGTGACAGCCATATTGCAAACTATGATCAAGAGAAGCTAACTTTTCTGCATAAGTGTTAGCTTCCCTAAACTCATGATGAAGAGACCAGCTACTTAAGTTGTTGTAGTACTTCTTGATGGCAAAAACCAATAGTTTGGTAGAGTGGAGCTCACTCAAGTTTTGTGAGCCAACAGCCATTGTCGAGTCCACTTCAATCTCCATATTTGCAGAGCCTAGGCTATATATTAGATCCAAGCCGAGAAGAACACTCATGAGTTCTGCGAAAGTCACAAGGATATCCTAGGTTGGCATTAAAAACATGCAATAAATTTTTTATCACAGTCTTTTAAGATGCCTCCACAAGCACCTTTCCCCTCTTTATTATTAATTAGTACCATTATTAATTAGTGGATACCATACCAAAAGTTTAGAATTAAACTCACTTTGTAATGACTTAAATTGTGAATCATACGTTCAATTATATTGAACCGAATTTGAGTTATTGCAGTAAAAAACATAAATAAAAAACTCGATTTTGATACACACAATATCTTCGTCATAACCATTTTAGCGATAAGCGAGTTTTTGAGATCTTGTAGACACCTTCAATGTTATTTGGGCAAGGATATGTCGGATATCAGAGTTTCAGACACAGAATGATCGATGGTGAAATGTAAGTTTTGTTTCATTACCAATCACGATTTATGATCATTCGCATTATCGAGCAATTTGTTAAGGTTGAAGAGATATTTATGAGTTTTGCAGTATCTGCACCATGGTGCGCAAAATTAGAACTCGCACAACTGAACCGGCAAATGCACCGGGTCGTCCAAGTAGTACCTCAGGTGAGTGAGGGTCGATCCCATGAGGATTGTTGGATTGAGCAAGCAGTGGTTATCCTGCAGATCTTAGTCAAGTGATTAGAAAAGAGAGTTGTTGTTGTTAGATTCACATAAACAAGAAAGTAAAGAAAAGCAATTAAATTGGTAAAGAGGTAATATATGGAAGCAGTTAAGGCCTCGGAGATACTTATCCTTCCGCATTAATACTTCTTACTGACTAATTTAACAACAAATGATTCATTCAATGGCAAGGCTGTAAGTGATTAAAGCCAGGGTCAGTGGTCATTAATCTCCTCTGATCCATATCAAACGCCATGGTCAATGGTCATTCAATCTGAACGAGGGTGAAGCTCACGCAATTCAATCTCTAATAATCCTACTCAAAACGCCACAGACAAGGTCAGATATTCTGGATCGAAGAATGAAGCTTAGGATTCTAGCCTTAGCACCACAGAAACCTCAATTACCCATGACTAACGAGATTTTATGTCACTTATCCCAATTAGCCCAGATAACCTATTGGAATCTATAATGCATTCTCAAGCTGTAGCTCAATACTATCCGGTCAGGGACTCGCAAGAACTCATGTAGAATATGGGGTCATACTTCCGTTCCACCCCAGATTCATAAAGATGAAGAATGACAATACATCATAGAATGGAATCAAACATATATTAAAGAAGAAAAGTAATGATATTAATGCATGGGAATAAGCAGAGCTCCTATCCTTAACTTAGGAGGTTTAGTTGCTCATGCTTTACAAAGAAAAACAGATAAGAAGGTGTAATGTAGTGTGTCTATGCTTCTCCCCTCTTGGGAGGCATCCTCCTCAGAAGCAAGGAAGTCCCTTATTTATAATAAACATTCTAAGACTAAACCTAAGAGATAATGTTTTTTAACTAAAAATTACAAAAGGAAAATAAAATAAGCTAAAAAGTGCTAAAATCCACTTTGGGGTCCACTTGGTGAGTGTTTAGGCTGATGTCTGGCGTCTAAATTGAGTTCTGGGCATTCAACTTTGGTTCCTGCTCCCTGGCTGGCGTTGAACGCCAGTTTAGGCATTCAACTTAGGATGTTGGTCCTGTTTGGGCGTTGAACACCAGAAAGGGAGTAAGTTTAGGCGTTCAACGCCCGTTTTGGGTAGTCCTTTCCAAAAAAAGTATAGACTATTATATATTACTAGAAATCCCTGGAAGTTATCTTTTCAACTCCATTGAGAGTGTGTCAAGTAAACCTCTATAGCTCCAGAAATGCTCGTTTGAATACATGGAAGTCAGGATTTAACAACATCTGGTATCCTTTATTTGCCTCTGAATCAGACTTTGCCAAAACTTGCCATTTTTACCCAAAAATCACGTAAAATCATAAGAAAGACACAAAAACTCAAAGTAGCATCTAAAATGTGATTTTTTCACTAAAACTAAACATAATAAAACTTAATAAAATATAACTAAAAACACAAAGAAAATAGTACCAAAAAGGGTATAAAATATCTACAAATCAGAACACCAAACTTAAACTTTTGCTTGTCCTCAAGCAACCAAAAATAAGTAGGACTAAAAAGAAGAGAAGGATACAATAAGTCTTAAAGTTTTCCATGAAGCTCGGTTCCAAATAATTGAATGGGGCTATTAGCTCTTTACTTCTAAAGAGTTTTTTCTAAAGAGTTTTAGCATCTCACCTTCCTTTGAAGCTCAGAAATATTGACATCTCTTGAAACTAGAATCAGGATGATATTATTGATTCTCTTCTTTTAGCTTTTCTTGATTCTTGAACACAGCTTCTTTTTGGTGCTTTGCACCTTTGAGCCTAGCCGTGACTCTAAGCGTTTTATTTTCAAGTATTACCATCGGATACATAAACCCCACAGGCACTTAACTGGGGGAACCTTTTGGATTCGAAGTTAGCTTTGCTTAAATTCCTAGACAGTGGTGCCCAGAGTTCTTAAGCATACTCTTTTATTGCTTTGGATCACGACCTTAACTGCTCAGTCTCAAGCTTTTTACTTGACACCTTCACACCACAAGCATATAGTTAGGGATAGCAACTCATTTGAGCTTCTTAGGCCAATTTTGACCCTCCTAACCATTGATGCTCAAAGCCTTGGATCCTTGCTCTTGTTTTTTTTTTTGAGCTTTTTATTTTTATTATTTTTTTCTTTTTTTTTTTGCTGCTGGTATGCGAAATTGTTACTCTGAGGTTGTAAAATTTGTTGTTCGTTCTCTCCCTGGCAATGGCGCCAACAAACTGGTGCACAATACCATGGTCCAATCATAACTTCACAACTTCGCACAACTAACCAGCAAGTGCACTGGGTCGTCCAAGTAATAAAACCTTACGTGAGTAAGGGTCGATCCCACGGAGATTGTCGGTATGAAGCAAGCTATGGTCACCTTGTAAATCTCAGTCAGGCGGATATCAAATGGTTATGGAGTTTTCGAATAATAATAATAAATAAACAGAAAATAAAGATAGAAATATTTATGTAATTCATTGGTGAGAATTTCAGATAAGCGTATAGAGATGCTTTCGTTCCTCTGAATCTCTGCTTTCCCATTGTCTTCATCCAATCAGTCTTACTCCTTTCCATGGAAAGCTTTATGTAGGGCATCACCGTTGTCAATGGCTACATCCCATCCTCTCTTGTGAAAATGGTCCAATGCGCTGTCACTGCATGGCTAATCATCTGGAGGTTCTCGATCATACTGGAATAGGATTTAATATCCTTTTGCGTCTGTCACTAAGCCCAGCACTCGCGAGTTGAAAGTCCGTCACAGCCACCCCTTCCCAGATCCTACTCAGAATACCACAGACAAGGTTTAGACTTTCCGAATCTCAGGAATGGCCATCCATGGGTTCTAACTTATACCATGAAGACACTTAATAACTCGGACTCGGTCCCCTGTATTAGATATCCAAGAGATATCCATTCAATCGAAGGTAGAACAAAAGTGGTTGTCAGGCACGCATTCATAAGGAATGATGATGATTGTCACGTTCATCACATTCATGTTGAAGTGCAAATGAATATCTTAGAAGCGGAATAAGTTGAATTGAATAGAAAAACAGTAGTACTTTGCATTAATTCATGAGGAACAGCAGAGCTCCACACCTAAATCTATGGTGTGTAGAAACTCTACCATTGAAAATACATAAGTGATAATGGAGTTCATTGGTCTTGGCCTCAGAGGGGAACCGGAGTAACCAAGTCTATGAATACAATGATAAAAAGTTCTATATATACTAGACTAGCTACTAGGGTTTACAGAAGTAAGTAATTGATGCATAAATCCACTTCCGGGGCCCACTTGGTCTGTGCTTGGGCTGAGCTTGAATGTTACACGTGCAGAGGCTTCTTCTGGAGTTGAACGCCAAGTTGTAACGTGTTTTTGACGTTCAACTCTGGTTCGTGACGTGTTTCTGGCGTTTAACTCCAGACTGCAGCGCAGAACTGGCGTTCAACGCCCTTTTGCGTCGTTTAAAATGGGTCAAAGTATGAACTATTATATATTGCTGGAAAGCTCTGGATGTCTACTTTCCAATGCAATTGGAAGCGCGCCATTTTGAGTTCTGTAGCTCCAGAAAATCCATTTTGAGTACAGGGAGGTCAGAATCCAACAGCATCAGCAGTCCTTCTTCTACCTCTGAATCTGATTTTTGCTCAAGTCCCTCAATTTCAGCTAGAAAATACCTGAAATCACAGAAAAACACACAAACTCATAGTAAAGTCCAGAAATGTGAATTTAACATAAAAACTAATAAAAACATCCCTAAAAGTAACTAGATCCTACTAAAAACATACTAAAAACAATGCCAAAAAGCGTATAAATTATCCGCTCATCAGCTGCTTTTTTTTGCTTCAAGAATCAATATGTTTTATTTTTTAGAGAATCAATAATACTTCTCTAAATTCATTATTCTTCAAGTGCCAACATACTTAACTTCAATATCAATTATGCACTGTTAAGTCATACATTCAGAAAATAAAGGTGAGGCCACCACATCTTAAGTAATTGGAATAATTTATGATATACTCAAGACCTTGTGTATTTTACTACTTCTTTTTCAAAAATTTTCTTTTTAAGCTTATGGGTGATTCATGAGACATCTTTAACCATGAAAATTTTTGAAAATTTTGGAAATAAACTACTAGAGCGAAATCCTAAGAATGGTCATGCAAAAGCTATAATAGAAAATAGAAAATAGAATAAAATACTGAAAAATAGAAAGAAAGGGGGGGATGAAACTCAACCACCTCAGTGCTGATGGTTGCTCAGGTTGTGCTCTTCTGTGAAGATGATTCACCTCCCTTTGGTGCCATTGATGATAATATACACCTAGAGCTTGCTCTGCAACACCAAACTTAAAAACTTTGCTTATCCCCAAGCAAGGAAAACTTGGTCCCTTCTTGGCGTTGAATGCCAGGACTACTTCCCTTGTGGGTGTTGAACGCCCATGCTCTCTCCTCCCTTCTAGCATTGAACGCCAGTAAGGGACACCCTCCAGGGTGTTCTGTTTCTCTCCTATGCGTTCCTGTTTCTATTCTAATGGTTACACATGATCACAAACGTTAGAAAAGCTAAGAAAACTATAAAATAATATGAAGTCAAACTAAAATAACAGAAATAAAACAGAAAAGAAGAAAATATTATAAGATACTTATGGTTGGGTTGCCTCCCAACAAGCGCTTCTTTACTGGCATTAGCTTGACACTTGATTATTGACTTTCTTCCTCTTCTTTCAGTTTGTTAAAAGAAATGACTCCATGGGAGAAGAGGAGAAGATTAGTGCCCTCAGATTTGAATTCCGCCTAACAAGCTTTCTGTTATTGTTATTAGCTTGCTTCTCCTTGTTTATTAGGGTAGGGGTTGTATTGTTTCTTGCAGACCTTTTCTTCTTCATGGATATTATCTTTGGTTCCTTGGTCATAATCCCCTTTGCAAGGCTTTCCTTGATTGTCTTCACCACCATTAATTCTGGACATGGTTGTTGTTGATAGGTGGAGTGTACCTATCACCAAGAACTTCTTGAATTGGTAGTTCAAAGAAGTCCTCCTTTATGCCTTTCTCTGCTTCTTTTACAGTGGGTAGGCTCTTCATGAATGCAACAGAGAGAGGTCTTTGCTCCAAAACCTCAGCAATAGGAGTATTGATTTGCAGTCTCTCAGAGCCTTCCAAGGATTGTGAGTAGTGCTCATCCTTGGTCTCCTTTTGGGGCTTCTGAGGGTGTGGTACTTCAGGCTTTCTTCCCATAAGAGGGGCATGTAACAGTGTACTTCCAGCCTCTTCTTGAGCCTCTTCTTCATTTAGTTTTTCAACAGTGTGTACCACCTTAGGCTCAGCCTCCTTAGTCCTGTTGAGGGCCTTACACTCTTCTCTTGGATTCACCTCAATGTCACTGGAAAGAGTGTTATGAGGTCTCTGAAGTTTCTGAGGGTATGGCAGTTTGGCTCTGTACTCTGGAAAAGGGGTGGTTAGGGTGCCTGGGGGGAATGTCTTTTGAATTGATGTCTATTACCCCATTCTCTAGGCATTCAACGTCCACCCTACTCCCTCTTAGGTGGTCCACTTCCACTCTACCCCCTCCTGGGCATTTTACTTTTTCCCTAGCACTCTTTGTCTCTGTAGTTTCTACTTCTTGAGCTCCCTTTCTTACCAGAGTCCTCTCAGATGAGTATAAGTACTGGTTATAGGCAACCATCTCAATGAGCTCATCTGCCTCTCTGGGTGTCTTTTGCATGTGCAGAGAACCACCTGCAGAGTGATCCAATAACCTCTTGGCCATATTAGAGAGACCTTCATAGAAGATATCTATCTTGGCTCAATGTGTGAACATCTCAATGGGGCATCTTCTGAGCATTAGTTAGTACCTCCCCCAAGCATCATAGAGGGATTCGCTCTCCCCTTGCTTAAAGTTCTGAATATCTAGCCTCAACTCGGTTAACCTCCTTGGTGGAAAGTACTTAGTCAGAAACCTATTCACAATTTTACCGTATGTGTTTAAGCTCTCTCTAGGTTGAGCTTCCAACCAGTCTTTTGCTTGATCTCTCAGAGCGAACGAAAAGAGCATCAGCCTGTAGATATCAAGATCCACTCCAAAAGTATCACAAATCTGCAGGAAATCAGATATGAACCTGATGGGATCTTCCTGTGGGAGTCCATGAAATTAGCAATTTTGCTACACTAGAATGACCAATTGTGGGTTGAGCTCAAAGTTGTCCGCTCCAATAAGAGGCACATTAATGCTCCTTCCACAGAAGTCGGGAGTGGGAGCTGTATATGATCCCTAGTTTTTTCTGGGTTGAGCATTTTTCATTGGATTCATAGTGAACTCTTCCTGTTCCTGCAAACACAAATAAGAAGCAAATAAAAATGGGAGTCTCTATGTCAAAGTCTAGAGAACTCCCGGTGAGATATCCAAATATTTTTTTATTTTTCGAAAATAATAAAAAAATAAAAAATTAGAAAACTAATTCGAAAATAAATAAAATAAAACAAAATAAAAAATTTAACTTAGAAATTTCAAAAAATTTTAAAAAAAATTGGAAAGAAAGAGGTTTAAGAATTTTCAAAATTCAAGAAAAGAAAGAGAAAACAAAGGAACACCAAACTTTAAAATTTGAATTTAATTGAAAATAAGATAACGTAACAAATTTTGAAAATCAAGAAAATTAGAAGGAAAAATTCAAATAAAGATTTTGAAATTCAAATTTGAAAGAAAGACTAAAGAAAAATCAAACTTAAAAATTAAAACAAGATAAAGCAAACAACTAATTAAAAAGATTTGAAAACAAAGATAGAAGATTTGGTTTTTAAATTATTTTTCAAAAATTAAAAAGAAAAAGGTCAAATAAAGATTTTAAATTTTAAAAATTAGAAAGAATGAATCAAGAGAGAGAAGCAAGATAAGATAAGATGATACGTGCTTCAAATGATCGTGATATGAAGAGTTCAAGTATTATTCAGAAGATATTAGTTTACATATTTAGAATGTTTTAATTTAATGAATTTTGATTTTGCTTATTTAATTACTAGATTGGATCTTATGTTTTTGGGCTTAGGGTTTTCTATATTTTAACCTAGTAAGAGTTATAAATACCTCATAAACTAGGGTAGTGGCAGTAAAAAATTATTTAGAGGTTTGAAAACCCCTTTTTCGGTTTCGTGATGAAACCATGATGTGGACAATTGAGGTGGAGGAGTCCCTCTCTTGTTGCATCGGGGAATTGAGTAGAAGATTGAGGAGTCTGATAAACCACTATTTTATGGTTTATCTTGTGCTCAATTGAGTGGTTTTTATCAACTCTTTACCCACTTATTCATACTATTTGCATGGTTTTACATTTGCCTTCCTAATTATGTGTTTTGATTGAAAACATGCTTCTTTGGCCTTAAGTTCCCTATGTTTAAATCCTCTCTTATTACCATTAGATGCCTTGATATGTGTGTTAAGTGATTTCAGAGATTACAGGGCAGGAATGGCTCAAAGCATGGAAAGGAAGCATTCAAAAGTGGAAGGAATACAAGAAGTTGGAAAAATTGCTAAGTTGTCCAGCCTGACCTCTCCGCACTCAAATGGCTATAACTATAGCTACAGAGGACCAAACGACGCGGTTTTAGTTGCGTTTGAAAGCTAACGTCCGGAGCTTCGATTTGATATATAATATGCCATAGTTTCCCTGACGCTAGGTGATGCGAACGTGCGCTCTACACGGATGCATCACAGTTCCGAAAATCAGCGTGGCAGTTTTCTTCTCCAGCGATTTCTGGGCTATTTTCGACCCAGTTTTCGGCCCAGAAAACACAGATTATAGGCTATAAAGTGGGGGGAATCCATTCATTCATAAGAACAAGATCATAATACACAATTTTAGAATTTAGATGTAGTTTTTAGAGAGAGAGGTTCTCTCCTCTCTTTTAGGATTAGGATTTAGGATTTCTTTGCTTTCAGGATTGTTTCTTTTTATCAGGTTCAATTTTTCTTTTATTTATTTTCAATTTAATTTATGAACTCTTCCATGTTACATATGATTTTCTTAATTAATGTTATTTGAGGTATTTCAGTTTATTATTGTTTTATTTATGCTATGAATGCTTTCGATTTATCTAAATTATTTTCATTCGAGTAGATTCTCTTTCCTTTTGGCTTTGGTTAAGTAATTGGTAATGCTTGAGTTGTCAAATAAAGTAGTGGTTGAAATTGGGAGTTGCTCCAATAACTCTAGTCTTTGCATAGGAATTGACTAGGACTTGAGGATCAAACTAATTAGTCCACTTGATTTACCTTCATAGTTAAAGGTTAACAAAGTGGGATTAAAATCCAATTCTCATCACAATTGATAAGGATAACTAGGATAGGACTTCCAGTTCTAATACCTTGCCAAGAGTTTATTTTATTATTACTATTTTATTTTTCTTATCATTTAACATACTGGTTCCTTACTTTCAAAAACCCCCAATTTACAAGACTCATAACCAATAATAAGAACATACTTCCCTGCAATTCCTTGAGAAGACGACCCGAGGTTTAAATACTTTGGTTATCAATTTTAAAGGGGTTTGTTACTTGTGACAACCAAAACTTTTGTAAGAAAGGTTGATTGCTTGGTTTAGAAACTATACTTGCAACGAGCATTTACTCTAACTTCTAAACCATCAATCTTCAATTCTTCAAAATGGCGCCGTTGTTGGGGAGTTGCAAACGTGTGCCTTATTATTGGTTATTGTAAATATTTATTTTTTGCTTGTTTATTTGTTTTTATTTTTGTTTTTATTTTTGCTTTTTTTCATAAATTAAGAGGTTATTGGTTTTTATTTAGTTATTAAAAAAGTTTTCAAAAATTTTTCAAAAATTTAGTTATCTTATCTTATTTCAAAAATCAAATTTCAAAATTTTCAAAATTCAAATTTAAAAATTTTCAAAATTCAAATTTAAAAATTTTCAAATTTCAAATTTCAAAATTCAAATTTCAAAAATTTCAAAATTCAAATTTCAAAATTTCAAATTTCAAATTTCAAAATTTAATTTTCAAACTCAAAATTTAAATAACCTTTTAATTTAAAATTTGTTTTTATTTTCATTTTTAATTACTATTATGAGTTCTCACCCCTCTCGCTTTGAGTTTGGTTCCAATGTTGTTGCAAGGAATGGAAATTATAACAGGAACATGCATCAAGGTCAAAACAATCAGAGATGGAAGGAGCCACGAGGATCTGATCAACCCTTTCGGCAACAACCCCCTCCAATATACTATGGACCACGACCATTCAACAATGCATGTCAAGACAATAGTTATGGTGGACCCTTCCGTGACAACCAACCTCCACCAAATTATTATGGTCAAGAGCCATTCCAGGGAGCGTACCAAGATGATGAATATGGTGGACCCCCTTGTAATTACCAACAAGGCCCACCATATGATTATGAACCCCCTCCACAACATGACTTTGGACCACCATACTCACAAGCCCCTTTCCACCATTCACCACTATATGACCCTTATCCAACACAATCCCAATCCAATTACTCCCAAGAACCACCACATTCTTATTTTGAACCCTCTCCCCCAACCAATGAAACCTCACACCCACCCCAACCTCCAGTGAATGACAAACTTCGTGTTCTTCTTCAAGGGCAAGCAAAGATAGAAAAGGGCGTACTGGAACTCACTACTGCCTTAACCGAGGTAGTGAATATAATAGCTTCCCAATGTCTGAGCACTTAAAGTACTCCCATGGCTGCATATGGAGAATCAAAAGAAGAGCGTAGCATGAAGGAGACCCTAGAAACTTCGGTGGACAATGAGGAACATGGCTTTGTATTGGAACAAGTGGAGGAAGCCACAATAGTTGCAGAGGAAGAAGTGGTTGAAGACTTGGGAGATGCTGAACCTCCATGGGAAAGTCAAGACATAGAGCCTCCTTCCAAGACAGTTGCATTTGATGTTGAGGAGGGTGTACAACCTCCAAGGCATGTCATGGTTAAGGACTTAGAAGAGGTTGATCAAGAGATGGAGATTCAAGAAGAAGAAGCACAACCTCCTATGCCCTTGGTAATTAATGCAGAAGAGATTAAATTGGAAGAAAGCTACCAAGAGGAAGAGGTTGAAATTGAAGAAGCTTGCAAGGAGGTGGAAGTTGTCAAGGAAGAACTCAAGGGAATGGAGCTCAATGCTGTTGGAGACCTCTTCCCCAAAGCCATCACCATCTATTCCTTCGTTCAAGTGGGTAAATCTTTCATCTCTAAGCTTAATTAGCTCGCTTGAATATGCTTTACTTGAAACAGATGGTCAGCTTAGAGCTCTTTGTGGCATTAAGCATAAGAGGAAGATGGTTAGTGATAGGAGTCGTCATGCAAGATTCAATATGGTGGAAAGCTCAAATTTGAAATGCAAAGGTTGGTGTAAAGCTCAGCTGAATGGGTCTAGAAAGTTGTTTGGCCACCTTAGTGAGAATTCAGATTACCTGCCACCCAGATGGAACAATATTGCTCAACAAGAAGACGGGTGCAAAAGCAAGGTTTGGGACCTCGGAATTCATTCTGGCAATCAACACTCTTGGGGCCTTGTCACTTACTTTAACTTGCTTGAAGGCTTTCTGCGCCTAGTTTGGGATCCCGGAGGCCATTGGAAGTTCAAGCATTGGTGGCAATTTCAAGATGAGTTCAAGCACAAGCCGCCATGACAAGGAGCTCACCAAATGTCCAACTTAAGGATTTTAACTAAAAGTACTAGGTGGGAGACAACCCACCATGGTATGATCGTTCCTTTTTCATTTTTATTTAGTTTTATTTGTTTTCGAGTTTTATTTTATTTTATTGTATTGAACCTAGAGTTTTGCATAACATTCATATTAGCATTGCGTTCTGCATACTGCAAAAAAAAAAATGGCACGCGACGTGACAGCGTCGCCGACGCGTCCGCGTCACCAGTACGTTTGGAAGAAAAGAAACGTGAACAGAGAGTCACGTGAGAGCGTGGCTGGAGGCGTGCCTTTGGCACAAATTGCTCCACGTGACCGCGTCGCTGACGCGTCCGCGTCATTTTTGAAAACATGCCTCCCACGCGTCCGCGTCACCCACGCGAACGCGTGCCCTGCAAAATTGACGTAAAAATGTGTTTGGAAGTAAGTTATGATGGAGTGGGGCTGGAATGGTGCTAGCAGCACAACCCCACCACGCGAGCGTGTCAACCACGCGTCCGCGTCATTTTACAAAATCAGGCCATCCACGCGACCGCATCACCCAAAATTTTGGCAAAATGAGTTTGAAACAGAGAGTTGCGCGAACGCGAGGCTGCACTCGCGCCAATCGCACAAATCAGGTCACGCGATCGCGTGACTCACGCGTCCGCGTCGCCTGTGCTGCACAACTTATCCGGATCAGCGCCAATTATCTTCTCTTTTCTTCTCTAATCCTCATTTCTTCTATCTTTTCTTCTTTCTTTCTTACTTTATTTCTTTCACTTCTCATTCCTTTTCACCCTCATTCTATTTTACTTGCATGTTTCATTCATTGCATTTTAAATTTGTGCATATTTTTATTTTCTTTTCTAAATTTATTTTTTTTTCATTGGTGTTAAAAATTTTCTTATTCAACTGTTGCATCTTTTCTTGAATTTACTTTGGTGCTTAGTAACTTGTTTTACACTGTGGGATGATATTAATTATCTGCCAATGCCAATCTTTTATGATACTTGCACTTCATTTGCATTGACATGAACTTATATTGATATTTTCATTACCCACACTCCTCCCTTGTGTTAGAAATTCTGCACCACTGGTATGCCATGTGCTTCTATTGTTTTCTCACGTACATGTTGAAGCTTCCATGTAAATGAGACCCTTATCAATTGGCATTAACACACCCATACTTTATTTATTTTCTTATCTTTACTTTTGGGTGACTTTTCTTCCTTTTTTTTCTTTCAGGATGGCCACCCGGAAGGGAACCGGAAGACGTTTACATGGGGAGACAGACAAGTCCATCTGCACAATCTTTGGAGAAAAGCGTCAGTTGGAACAACCCGTCCACTTGTACATCTTAGCATGCACCGAGGACTGTGTAATCTTTAAGTGTGGGGAGGTCGATACCGATCTCCATGGGTTAGTATTTTCTTCTCAACACCAATATTTTATTTTCTTTGTTAATTGCTGCATTTGCATATTTAATTGCATGTTTGTTTGATTTTATGCATTTACTTACCACTTGGTTGAAGTAATATTTTCTTTCTCAAGAAATTTTTATAGTATTTCACTAATTTAAATTAAAAACTTTTCTATTAAAACTTGTTTGAAGTTGTATTTGGAACATGGTTTTTTTTTTTAGCCAAAGAACACATAACCTGTGAGATTTTGAGCTTATTTATATGGTTACATTATTTAACCATAAACTTTTATTCTTGTGTGTTTTCTTCTCTATAATTGAAATCTTTGCTTTGTTCCATTCTATATGTCCATTATTTAGTGTATTTACATGCTTGCATATGATTGAGGCCATTATTTGTTATTAGCTCACTTATCCAAATAAGCCTACCTTTTACATCACCCTTGTTAGCCACTTTGAACTTTTTAACCCCCTTCTATTTCATAACTACATTACTAGCCTTAAGCAGAAAAATAAAATAAAAATCCCAAGTTGAATCCTTGGTTAGCTTAAGATAGATATTGTGTATAATTTAAGTGTGGAGAATTTTATGGGAATATGGAATGATATGAAAAAGTAGGGAATTAAATTGAATAAGTTATTTAAAAATTTGGGAAGCATGCTCATGTGAAATCAAAATAACTAAATTACCATGTGCATTGAAAAAAAAAAAAATATATATATATATATATATATATATATATTAAGAAATTAAATAAGGGGATACAAAAAAAAATAATGTTATCCCAAATACAAAATAAAAAGAATCAATGCACATGGGACAAAATTCAAAAATAAGTTTGATACTTGAGCATGTAATACAAAAGTGGGAAAAATTTGGGTAGCTAGGTAAAGTATTTTAAAATTGTATAAAGTATGTATATGTGAGGTGAGATCTTAGACTAATCAAGGATTCACTTTATAAAGCTCACTTGGCCATACATATATCCTTACCTTTACCTCAACCCCATTACAACCCTAAAAAGACCTCATGATATTTGCATTGGTACATTAAATATTTGTTGATTGGTTAGATGAAGAACAAAGTTTTAGAAAGCATGACTAGAGAAGAGTAGAGTGATTGACCTTAGACACTTGAGAGTTAGAGTGATATACACTACCAGTAAGGGTTCAGTGCTTAATTCTATGTTCCCTGCTTTCATGAGCTATCTTCTTACAAGTTTACTTGTATTTTACTATGATTTGAATTAGTGGAATTTGAATTATTTTTATCTTGAAGAGCTTATTTACTCATAACCAAGTAGATAGAAACATCTTAGCATGTAGTTGCATTCATATAGATAGGTTGCATTTCATACTTTCTACCATTCCTCTTCACTCTCTTATAGCTTCTCCTGAGCTTAGCATGAGGACATGCTAATGTTTAAGTGTGTGGAGGTTGATAAACCACTATTTTTTATGGTTTATCTTGTGCTCAATTGAGTGATTTTTATCAACTCTTTACCCACTTATTCATACTATTTGCATGGTTTTACATTTGCCTTCCTAATTATGTGCTTTGATTGAAAACATGCTTATTTGGCCTTAAGTTCCCTATGTTTAAATCTTCTCTTATTACCATTAGATGCTTTGATATGTGTGTTAAGTGATTTCAGAGATTACAGGGCAGGAATGGCTCAAAGGATGGAAAGGAAGCATGCAAAAGTGGAAGGAATACAAGAAGATGGAGAAATTGCTAAGCTGTCCAGCCTGACCTCTTCGCACTCAAACAGCTATAACTTTAGCTACAGAGGTCCAAACGACGCGGTTCCAGTTGCGTTGGAAAGATAACGTTTGGAGCTTCGATTTGATATATAATATGCTACAGTTGCCCTGACGCTAGGTGATGCAAATGCGCGCTCTACGCGGACGCATCGCAGTTCCAAAAATCAGCGTGGCAGTTTTCTTCTCCAGCGATTTCTGGGCTATTTTCGACCCAGTTTTTTGCCCAAAAAACATAGATTAGAGGCTATAAAGTGGAGGAATCTATTCATTCATAAGAACAAGCTCACAATACACAATTTTAGGATTTAAATGTAGTTTTTAGAGAGAGAGGTTCTCTCCTCTCTCTTAGGATTATGATTTAGGATTTCTTTGCTTTCAAGATTGTTTCTTTTTATCATGTTCAATTTTCCTTTTATTTATTTTCAATTTAATTTATGAACTCTTCCATGTTACATATGATTTTCTTAATTAATGTTATTTGAGGTATTTCAGTTTATGATTGTTTTATTTATGCTATGAATGCTTTCGATTTATCCAAATTATTTTCATTCGAGTAGATTCTCTTTCCTTTTGGCTTTGGTTAAGTAATTGGTAACACTTGAGTTGTCAAATAAAGCAGTGGTTGAAATTGGGAGTTGCTCCAATAACTCTAGTCTTTCCATAGGAATTGACTAGGACTTGAGAATCAAACTAATTAGTCCACTTGATTTACCTTCATAGTTAGAGGTTAACAAAGTGGGATTAAAATCCAATTCTCATCACAATTGATAAGGATAACTAGGATAGGACTTCCAGTTCTAATACCTTGCCAAGAGTTTATTTTATTATTACTATTTTATTTTTCTTATCATTTAACATACTGGTTCCTTACTTTCAAAAACCCCCCAATTTACAAGACTCATAACCAATAATAAGAACATACTTCCCTGCAATTCCTTAAGAAGACGACCCGATGTTTAAATACTTCGGTTATCAATTTTAAAGGGGTTTGTTACTTGTGACAACCAAAACTTTTGTAAGAAAGGTTGATGGCTTGGTTTAGAAACTATACTTGCAACGAGCATTTACTCTAACTTTTAAACCATCAATCTTCAGTTCTTCAGAGTCCCTTCGATTCAA
Source organism: Arachis hypogaea (assembly GCF_003086295.3). NCBI lineage: Eukaryota > Viridiplantae > Streptophyta > Magnoliopsida > Fabales > Fabaceae > Arachis > Arachis hypogaea. Next base: position 76,478,475 of record NC_092046.1, on the reverse strand, counting down.
ATCCCAAACTATGGCATTGACAAATTTGGTTGAGGATGCCCTTTCTTGTTACGTCAAGAAATTGGGTAGAAGGTAAAGTGATTCTCTTTGTACTCAATTTCAATCTATCTTTTTTGTTACTATTTTAATTTCATTGTATCTTTTTATTGAGTTTGAATCCTTATCTTCTTATTTATCTTTTATTTCTTTATCATTTGGTATCAGAGCTCAGGTATTATATTAATTCTTATTAATCTATATTTGTTCTTCTTTTATCATGAAAAAGAGTCCAGTATCTGTCGTGTCTTTCTTTAAGTTCTTGTGTTCTTGTTTTTCATTTGCGTTTCATTATTGTTAATGTTATTGTTTAAAAAAAAATAAAAAAAGCATACAGTGAAAAAAAAAGAAAAAAAGAAAAAAGAAAAATATAGAAAAAAAACCAAAAAAATTATCTTCATTGTAATTACTGTCCTTTTCATATACTATTTTTCTACCTACAAGATTCGAGGACGAATCTTTTTTGAAGAGGAAGAGAATGATACTTGCTTCAAATGTTCGTGATATGAAAAGTTCAAGTGTTAATTAGAAGATATTAGTTTACATATTTAGAATGTTTTAATTTAATGTATTTTGATTTTGTTTATTTAATTACTAGATTGGGCCTTATGTTTGTGGGCTTAGGGTTTTCTATATTTTAACCTAATAAGAGGTTATAAATACCTCATAAACTAGGGTAGTGGCAATAAAGAATGATTTAGAGGTTTGAAAACCCCTTTTTCGATTTCGTGATGAAACCATGATGTGGACAATTATGGTTGAGGAGTCCTTCTCTTGTTGCATTGGGGAATTGAGTAGATGGTTGAGGAGTCCCTTCGATTCAATTCCCAAACTATGGCGTTAACAAGTTTGGTTGAGGAGTCCCTTTCTTGTTACGTCAAGAAATCGAGTAGAAAGTAGAGTGATTCTCTTAGTACTCAATTTCAATCTATCATTTTTGTTTCTATTTTAATTTCAATGTATCTTTTTATTGAGTTTGAATCCTTATCTTTTTGTTTATCTTTTATTTCTTTATCATTTGGTATCAGAGCTCAGGTATTAAATTAATTCTTATTAATCTATATTTGTTCTTCTTTTATCATAAAAAGGAGTCCAGTATCTGCCGTGTCTTTCTTTAAGTTCTTGTGTTCTTGTTTTCCGTTTGTGTTTCTTTATTGTTAATTTTATTGTTTACAAAAAAAAAGCATACAATGCAAAAAAAAAAGAAGAAAGAAAGAAAATAGAAAAATGTACAAAAAAAAACAAAAAAAATTATCTTAATTGTAATTATTGTCCTTTTCATATACTATTTTTCTACCGACAAAATTCGAGGACGAATCTCTTTTGAACAGGAGGAGAATGATATGTGCTTCAAATGTTGGTGATATGAAGAGTTCAAGTGTTATTTAGAAGATATTAGTTTACATAATTAGAATGTTTTAATTTAATGTATTTTGATTTTGTTTATTTAATTACTAGATTGGGTCTTATGTTTGTGGGCTTAGGGTTTTCTATATTTTAACCTAATAAAAGATTATAAATATCTCATAAACTAGGGTAGTGGTAGTATAGAATGATTTAGAGGTTTCAAAACCCCTTTTTTGGTTTCACGATGAAACCATGGTGTGGACAATTGAGGTGAAGAAGTCCCACTCTTGTTGCATCGGGGAATTGGGTAGAAGGTTGAGGAGTCCTTTCAATTCAATTTCAAAACTATGGCGTTGACAAGTTAGGTTGAGTAGTCCCTTTCTTGTTGCGTGAAGAAATTGGGTAGAAAGTAGAGTGATTCTCTTTGTACTCAATTTCAATCTATCCTATTTGTTTCTATTTCAATTTCAATGTATCTTTTCTTTTTATTCAGTTTAAATCCTTATCTTCTTGTTTATATTTTATTTCAACAATAAAAAAAATAAAAGATAAACAAGAAGATAAGGATTTAAACTGAATAAAAAAAGAAACATTGAAATTGAACAGCAATAAAAAAGATAGATTGAAATTGAGTACAAAGAGAATCACTCTACTTTCTACCCAATTTCGACGCAACAAGAAAAGGACTCCTCAACCTAACTTGTCAATGCCATAGTTTAGAAATTGAATCGAAGGGACTCCTCAACCTTCTATCCAATTCCCCGATGCAACAAGAAAGGAACTCCTCAACCTCAATTGTCCGTACCATGGTTTCATCACGAAACTAGAAAAGGGATTTTCAAACCTCTAAATCATTCTGTATTATGACTACAATAGCTAAGGAGGTATTTAAAATCTCTTATTAGGTTAAAACCAAGAAAACCCTGAAGCCCATACACATAAGACCCAATCTAGTAATTAAATAAACAAAATCAAAATACATTAAATTAAAACATTCTAAAAACGTAAACTAATATCTTCTAAATAATACTTGAACTCTTCATATCACGAACATTTGAAGCACGTATCACTATGGTGTTGACAAGTTAGGTTGAGGAGTCATGTTCTTGTTGCATCAAGAAAGGTAGAAAGTAGAGTGATTCTCTTTGTACTCAATTTCAATCTATCCTTTTTGTTTCTATTTCAATTATAATTTATATTTTTTTATTCAATTTCAATTTGTGTCTTGTTTATCCTGTTATTTCTTTATCATTTGGTATCAGAGCTCGGGTATTAGATTAATTCTTATTAATCTATATTTGTTCTTCTTTTATCATTAAAAAAAGAGTCTAGTATCTGTTGCATCTTTCTTTAAGTTCTTGTGTTCTTGTTTCTGTTTGTGTTTCATTATTGTTTTGTCATGATTGTTGATTTTATTGTTAAAAAAAAAGCATACAGTGCAAAAAAAAAAAGAGAAAAAAAAAGAAATATTTACAAAAAAAGAAAAAAAAGAAATTTTCTTGCTTGTAATTATTATTCTTTTCATATACTATTTTTCCACCAACAAGATTCGAGGATGAATCTCTTTTGAAGAGGGGGAGAATGATACGTGCTTCAAATGTTCGAGATATGAAGAGTTCAAGTATTATTTAGAAGATATTAGTTTACAATTTTAGAAAGTTTTAATTTGATGTATTTTGAGTTTGTTTATTTAATTACTAGATTGGGTCTTATGTTTGTGGGTTTAGGATTTTCTATATTTTAACCTAATAAGAGGTTATAAATACCTCATAAACTAGGGTTATAGGGTAGTCGTAGTATAGAATGATTTAGAGGTTTGAAAACCCTTTTTGGTTTTGTGATGAAACCATGGTGTGGACAATTGAGGTTGAGGAGTCCCTCTCTTGTTGCATCGGGGAATTGGGTAGAAAGTTGAGGAGTCCCTTTAATTCCATTCCCAAACTATGGCATTAACAAGTTAGGTTGAGGAGTCCCTTTCTTGTTACGTTAAGAAATTGGGTAGGAAGTAGAGTGATTCTCTTTGTTCTCAATTTCAATCTATCCTTTTTTATTATATTTCAATTATAATTTATCTTTTTTTATTCAATTTCAATTCTTGTCTTGTTTATCCTATTATTTCTTTATCATTGGGTATCAGAGCTCAGGTATTTGATTTATTCTTATTAATCTATATCTATTCTTCTTTTATCATAAAAGGAGGATGATACGTGCTTCAAATGTTCGTGATATAAAGAGTTCAAGTGTTATTTAGAAGATATTAGTTTACATTTTTAAAATGTTTTAATTTGATGTATTTTGATTTTATTTATTTAATTACTAGATTGAGCTTTATGTTTGTAGGCTTAGGATTTTCTATATTTTAACCTAATAAGAGGTTATAAATACCTCATAAACTAGGGTAGTCATAATATAGAATGATTTAGAGGTCTCAAAACCCCTTTTTGGTTTCATGATGAAACCATAGTGTGGACAATTGAGGTTGAGGAGTCCCTCGCTTGTTTGAAATAAAAGATAAACAAGAAGATAAGGATTCAAACTTAATAAAAAATAGATACATTGAAATTAAAATAGAAACAAATAGGATAGAATGAAATTGAGTACAAAGAGAATCACTCTACTTTCTACCCAATGTCTTGACACAACAAGAAAGGGACTCCTCAACCTAACTTGTCAATGCCATAGTTTGGAAATTGAATCAAAGAGACTCCTCAACCTTCTACCCAATACCCCGATGCAACAAGAGAGGGACTCCTCAACCTCAATTGTCCACACCATGATTTCATCGCGAAACCAAAAAAAGGGGTTTTGAAACCTCTAAATCATTCTATCCTGCCACTACCCTAGTTTATGAGGTATTTATAACCTCTTATTAGGTTAAAATATAGAAAACCCGAAGCCCACAAACATAAGGCTCAATCTAGTAATTAAATAAACAAAATCAAAATACATTAAATTAAAACATTCTAAATATGTAAACTAATATCTTCTAAATAACACTTGAACTCTTCATATCACGAACATTTAAAGCACGTATCATAAAATTTAAAAATTAAATATTTTGAGATTCAAATTTGAAAGAAGATTTAAAATTAAGATAGGAGATTTAAAAATTGAAAAAGTCAAAAGAAAGAAACAAGATAAGATAAGATAAGATTTGAAAATGAAGGTAGGAGATTTGATTTTTCAAAATTTTGAAATTTAAAAAGAGAAAGTCAAAGAGAGAATTTGAAATTCAAATTTGAAAAAGAGAAATTCTAACAAAATACTAAACTTTTAAAGTTTGAATTTAAAATAAAGATAAGATAACAAAATTTTAAAACCAAAGAAAAGGATAAGATAAAGACCAAAGAAGAAAAGATAAGCCAGAAAATTAAATTTAAATAAAAAGGTTACTAACGGGACACTAATCTTTAAAATTTTAAAAGGAAATAAAGAGAAAATATCAAACTTAAAATTTTCAAATTAAAAATAAGATAACTAAAGTGAGAATCAAAAAACAAAAGATAAACAAGATAAATATCAAGAATCAAGAAAGATAAGATATGATTTGAAAATTTAAAAATCACTAACAAGAAACACCAAACTTAAAATTTGAATTTAAATAAAGATAAGATAAAGATTCAAGATTTTATTTTTTGTATTTCGAAAATTTAAAAGAAAGGATTTTAAAAATTTTTGAAATTCAAAAAGAAAAAGAAAGAAAAAGAAAACACTAAACTTAAAATTTTTGAAATCAAATCACACTAATTTTCAAAAATATAAAAGAAAAACACTAAAAGACACCAAACATAAAAATTTTAGGATCAAACAAAAGAAAACACAAGGAAAATTTCGAATAAGAGAAAAGAAACAAAGAACAATTTTCAAGAATCAAGAAAAGACAAATCAACAAAAACCAAAAAGACACCAAACTTAAAAGTTGACACCGGACTCAAACAAAAGAAAAAGATGACATAAGTTAAGTTTTTGAAAAAGAGATTTTCGAAAACACACAAATAATATTTAAAAACTTTTAATAAGAAACATAAACAAAAGAAAAATACTAAAATGTACCTAATCTAAGGAGCAAGACAACCGGTAGTTTATCAATCACGAACAATTCCCGGCAACGGTGCCAAAAACTTGGTGTGTGAAATTAGAACTCACACAACTGAACCGGAAGGTGCACCGGGTCGTCCAAGTAATACCTCAAGTAAGTGAGGGTCAATCCCACGAGGATTGTTGGATTGAGCAAGCAGTAGTTATCCTGCAGATCTTAGTCAGGCGATTAGAAAAGAGAGTTGTTTTTGTTGGATTCGCATAAACAGGAAAGTAAAGGAAAGCAATTAAATTGATAAGGAGGTAATATGTGGAAGTAGTTAAGGCCTCGGAGATACTTATCCTTCTGGATTAATACTTCTTACTGACTAATTTAACAACAAATGATTCATTCAATGGCAAGGCTGTAAGTGATTAAATCCAAGGTCAGTGGTCATTAATCTCCTCTGATCCACATCAAACGCTAGGGTCAGTGGTCATTCAATCTGAATGAGAGTGAAGCTCACGCAATTCAATCTCTGATGATCCTACTCAAAACATCACAGACAAGGTCGGATCTTCTGGATCGGAGAATGAAGCTCAAGATTCTAGCCTCAGCACCACAGAAACCTCAATTACCCATGACTAAGGAGATTTTATGTCACTTAACCCAATTAACCCAGATAACTTGTTGGAATCTGTGATGCATTCTCAAGCTGTAGCTCAATACTATCTGGCCAGAAACTCGCAAGAACTCATGTAGAATAAGGGGTCATACTTTCGTTCCTCCCCAGATTCATAAAGATGAAGAACAACAATGCATCATAGAATGGAATCAAACAAATATTAAAGTAGAAAAGTAATGATATTAATCTACGGGAATAAGCATATCTCCTATCCTTAACTTAGGAGGTTTAGTTGCTCATGCTTTTGATGAGCGGATATTTTATACGCTTGTTGGCATCACTTTCATATAGTTTTTAGTAGCTTTTATTAAGTTTTTGTAGGTTTTAGTGTTAAATTCACATTTTTTTTATTCTACTATGATTTTTTTTTGTTTTTGGACAATTTCAGGTATTTTCTGGCTGAAATTGAGGAATTGGAGCAGAAGTATGATTTAGAGACAGAGAAAGCACTGCAGATGCTGTCCAGATCTGACCTACTTGCATTTGGAAGAGCTTTTCTGGAGCTACAGAAGTCCAAATGAAGTGCTCTCAACGGCTTTGGAAAGCTGACTTCCAGAGCTTTCCAGCAATATATAATAATCCATACTTTTCATCGGATTAGAAGGTCCAAAACTGGCGTCCAGCTCCCAAAGTGCAGAGACCAATATACAAACGCCCAAAGAGGAACCCCTAGCTGGCATTCCATGCCCAAGAGACCTCATAGCACGTGGATCTTATCAAAGCTCTGCTCAAACACTCACCAAGTGGGCCCCAGAAGTGGATTTTAGCACTAAATAGACTATTTTACCCATACTAGTCATTTGTATAGTATTTAAGGGATTTTATTTATGTAATTCACACTTTTAATCACCTTCGTCGATTCCTTTGACCAACATACATGTTTACATTGTATTTTAATTTAGTATGAGTTTCTAAACCTCCTAGGTTGAGGGGAGGAGCCCTGCTGAGTCCTATGAATTAATAAAAGTACTGTTGTTTCTTCTTCAATCCGTGTTTGATCTATTTCTAAGATGTATATCTGATCTTCATCATCGTGAATAGGATGATCTGAAAAATTAGCTTTGTTCATCACATTAAGATGAACGTGCCTAACAAACACCCGCGTCTACTTGGGTTCGTGTGAATACCTGGACGGAAAAGCACGAACCAACAGCTATGTTTATACTCTCTCAGACGGCTGATCCACGACGTTGTTGCAGACTTCTCGAGACACCAGTTCAGCTGATTTCTGGGGACATTAGGGTCTCCGTGGTATAGGCTATAATCCATAGAAGCAGCATTCTCTGATCCGGAGGATTCGACTTTGTCTGTGGCATTTTGAGTAGGATCGCCAAGAGAATGGACTACTATAGCTTCACCCTCCGTCAGATTGAATGACCACAGGAAATGGCATTTGATCTGGAGCAGAGGAGATCAATGACCATGGGCAATGGCTTTGATCACATACAGCCTGCCATAGAAGAAGATCATTCACAAGCAAATATGACAGTAGTACCAGAGTTAATTCAGAAAGGCAAAGCAACTCCGTCTCTCAACTCTATTCATTAACTTTATTACAATTTGGTATTCCTTTCACAACCAACAATGTCTTGATCTGCCTGACTAAGACCTGCAAGATAACCATAGCTTGCTTCAAACCACAATCTCTGTGGGATCGACCCTGACTTGCTCAGGTATTACTTGGACGACCCAGTGTACTTGCTGGTACAACAGTACGAAGGTGTAGGGTTTCCTACGCACCAAGTTTTTGGCACCGTTGTCGGGGATTCTTGTGTTTGGATAAACTGACGGATTGTCTTGCTCCTTAGATCAGGTAATTTATTTTATATTATTTTATTTGAGTCTTTTAATTTTATTTTCTTCTTCTTCAATTTTTGAAAAAAATCAAAAATCTTTTTCAAAAATGTTTTTCTTTTCTTTGTTTAATTTTTGTTCTTGGTATTGAGTCTAGCATGTTCTTGTTTTCTATTTTTCAGTTCTAAAAAAATTTTTTAAACTCCTTCCTAAACCTTTTTCAAGAAATATTTGTCTTTTCTTTGTTTGAGTCTGTATTTGTGTTCCTGGTTTGAGTCTTTAAGTCTTTTATTTTTCTTCAATTTTCGAAAATCATAAAAAAAATTTCAAAAATATTTTTATTTTTCTTATTTAATCTTTGTTCTTAGTTTGAGACTTTTTGTTTTTGTTCTTGTTGAGTTTTTCGTCCCTTTTGAGTTTTTCTTTCAAAAAATTTTCAAAAAAAAATTTTCTTTGGTTTAAACTTGTGTCAAGTTTCTAAGTTTGGTATTTTCTTGTTTATTTTCTTTTGTTTTTCGAAAAAATCTTGTTAGTTTTCTAAAAATTTTAAGTTTGGTGTTCTTTTTATGTTCTTGTGTTCTTGAGTCTTTTGTGTGTTTTGATCTTAAAATTTTTAAGTTTGGTGTCCCTTTGTGTTTTCCTCCAAAATTTTCGAAAATAAAGCGGTGCTAGATCTAAAAATTTTAAGTTTTGTGTCTTTTTTGTGTTTTTCTCTTTCATCATAAAATTCAAAAAATAAAAAATATCTTTTCTCACTTAATTTTAACCATAATTTTCGAAAATCTCATTAAAAATTCATATTTTAATTTCAAAATTTTATCTTATCATATCTTAGTTGTCTAGTTTTCAAAAATCAAATCTTTTTAAAAATAAAAATCTCATCTTTTTCAAAAATCTTATCTTTTTCAAAATTTAAAAATCTCATCTTATCTTCTTAAAATTTTCAAATTTAAGAATTCAAATTTTAATTTTCAAAATCATATCTTTTTCAAAATCAAATTTTAAAATCTTATCTTTTTAAAATCAATTTCAAATATTTTTAATTTTCTTATCTTATCTTTTTCTAATTTCAAATTTTAATTTCAAATCTTTTCTTATCTTATGTTCTATTTTATTTTAAATTCAAATCTTTTCTTAATTAATATCTTATCTTCTCTCTCCTCTTTTTCAAAACTTCCTAACTAACTCATATCTTCCTTAATTTTTGAAAATCATCTCTCTTCTTCTCTCTCTTCTATTTCAAAACTACTTAACTAACCCTCTCCTCTCTCAATTTTCAAAAATTTTCTTCTTCTTCTCTCTCCTCTATTTTCGAAAATTCAACATTCAAATTTTAAAATCTATTTAAATTTTTAACCATAATTTTCGAAAATTAATTAATTAAATAAACAAAATAAAAACAAAAATATTTTGACTCTTATTTACTTTTTCTTTTTATACTGCTCTTCTTCTCACATCTATATCATTCTTCTTCCTCCCTCTCTGTATTCTTCCTTCTCATCTTAATTATTTCTATCCCTTATTTTTAAAATATTCTTCTGCTACTTCTTTTATTTCTTTTCTGTCTTCTTATTCTCTCTTCACATCTCACTTTAAGGAGGAGCTTCTTGCCTATTGGCGGAAACAGTCTTCTTCTTTTCTTTCTTTTCTTTTTCTTCTTGTTTATGACCAGGAACAGGGATAAAGAACCCATCTTGACTCCTGATCCTGAACCTGAGAAGACTCTGAGGAGATGTTTACAACTAGCTAAAGCACAACACTCCGAAAGAGACCTTTCAGAAAGTTTTGAACAAGAAACAGAGGACATGGCCGAACCTCAAGAGGAGCCAAGAAAGGTCCATGGTGACTTCACTATGCCTACCTCTGACTTTTATGGCAGAAGCATTGTTGTACCTACCATTGGAGCTAACAATTTTGAGCTTAAGCCTCAGTTAGTCTCTCTTTTACAGCAGAACTACAAATTTCATAGACTTCCAATGGAAGATCCACATCAGTTTTTAGCTGAGTTCTTATAGATCTGTGATACTGTAAAGACTAATAGAGTTAATCCTGAAGTCTACAAGCTTATGCTCTTTCCCTTTGTAGTAAGAGACAGAGTTAAGTTTTGGTTGGATGCCCAACCAAGAGAGAGTCTTGACTCTTGGGAAAAGCTGGTTAATGCTTTTTTAGCTAAGTTCTTTCCTCCTCAAAGGATGAGCAAGATTAGAGTGGAAGTTCAAACCTTCAGACAAAGAGAAGGTGAATCCCTCTATGAAGGTTGGGAAAGATACAAGCAGCTAATCAGAAGATGTCTTCCTGACATGCTCTCAGAATGGTCCATCATAGGCGTGTTCTATGATGGCTTGTCTGAGATATCCAAGATTTCCTTGGATATCTCTACAGGTAGATCCCTCTACTTGAACAAAATACCTGCAAAAGCAAGAGAACTCATTGAAATAGTTGCTAACAACCAGTTTATGTATACTTCTATAAGAAATTTTGTAAACCATGGAATCTCTCAGAAGAAAGGAGTTCATGAAGTTGAGACTTTGAATGCCATCTTGGCTCAAAATAAGATCTTGACCCAACAGGTCAACATGATCTCTCAACATCTAACTGGGATGCAAACTGCAGCTGGCAGTTCTCAGGAAGCTTCTCCTGAAGAAGAAGCTAATGATCCTGATCAACCCACCATGGAGGAAGTGAATTACAAGGGAGAACCCTATGGAATCACCTACAACCCTTTATGGAGGAACCATCCTAACCTTTCATGGAAGGATCAACAGAAACCTCAGCAAGGTTTCAACAACAATCAAGGTGGAAGGAACCAAAATAGGTTCAATAGCAGACCACCATTCCCATCTTCTCAAGGGAATATGAAAACCTCTAAGCAGAGCCTTTCTGACTTAGTTACTCTGGTTTTCAGCCTCTCTAAGATCACTCACTGTTTCATTAATGAAACAAGGTCCTTCATTAGAAATTTGGAGGTGCAAGTTGGTCAGCTGAGCAAAAGGATCCCTGAGATTTCTCCTGAAACTCTTCCTAGTAATACTGAGGTTAATCCTAGAGAAGAGTGCAAGGCCATAACCATGGAGGAAGAGGCCGAATCAGAGGAGAATGGGAAGGCATTGAATGCTAGTGAAGAAGCCTTCACTGGGCGTTGAATGCCCACAATGGCAGCAAGCTTGGCACTGAACGCCAGTGAGGAACCCCTCACTGGGCATTCAATGCCTATCCTAGCAGCAGAGCTGGCGTTGAACACCAGCCAGGGAGCACTGGCTGGGCGTTCAATGTCCAAATACCTAGGATTTCTAGTGTTGAATGCCAGTGAGGAACTATTCACTGGACGTTCAATGCCCAAACATGCAGCCTTTCTGGCGCTGAAAGCCAGTGAGGAACCCTTCACTGGGCGTTCAACGCCCACTCGCCCAGGGAAGCTGGCATTGAACGCCAGCAAGGACATCCCTGCTGAGCGTTCATCGCCCAGAATGCTAGAGGGATTGGCGTTGAACGCCATCCAAAGCACACCCTTTGAGTGCTTAAAGCCTACTTAAAAACCCTCTAGCCTATAACCAAAGGAAATCATAAAGACTATTGAGGTTCCTTTGAATGCACTTCTGTAGTGCATAAGTTCTGATGACGACTCATCCTCAGATGAGGATGAAGACACTAGAGAAGAGCAAGTTGCTCGTTTCCTAGGAGCTCTTATGAAGCTGAATGCCAAGATATTTGGTACAAAGCCCTTAGAGGAAGAACCTCCACTACTTACCAAAGAATTCCATGCTTTGGTTCAGCAAGAGCTACCTCAGAAGCTTCCAGATCCTGGACGCTTTCTGATTCCTTCCACTATAGGCACTCTAACCTTTGAAAAGGCTTAGTGTGACCTAGGGTCAAGTATCAACCTCATGCCACTCTTTGTAATGGAGAAGCTGAGAATCATTGAGGTAAAAGCTGCAAACATCTCTTTAGAGATGGCAGACAAGATAATGAAGAAGCCATATGGCTTAGTAGAGGATGTCTTGGATAAAGTTGAAAACTACTACATCCCTGCAAACTTCATTGTCTTAGATATTGGAAAGGATGAGGATGACTGTGTCATCTTTGGAAGACCCTTCTTAGCTACTGCAAAAGCCATAATCAATGTAGCTAAGGGAGAAATGGTTTTCCAATTAGGAGAGGACTATATCTTATTCAAGATGTCCAATCCCAATTTTTTCTCAGATAAGAAAGAGACAACTGTGCAACACCTAGTGTTCCAACTTTCTCTTTCTGTGCAGAGCTTTACAGAGTCCCCAGACATCAATTCTAAGTTTGGTGCTGGACAGCCATTAACAAGCTCTAAGCACAAAGGTACTAAAAAGAAAGTATCTAATGGCTGGAGGGACAACAAAGTCCCAACTGAAGGCTTCTCACTTGGTATGAGAGTTGTCTTCACTAAGAAGCCAGCCTTACCACATACAGTGAGCCGTATCCTGTCTCTAGAGTATGTGGAGCTCATTCATGAGAGGAGAAAAAGAGAATTCATTGTAAGGGGCAAAAATCTGAGCCCATACTCACCTCCATAAGGAGCTAAATGTTAACCTAATGACGATAAAAGAACGCTTATTGGGAGGCAACCCAACCTTACTCAACTATATTTATTTGCTTTCATTTTGTTTTTCTTTCATTTGTTAGAGTCATGATCATGTGTAGCATTCAGAACAGAGACAAGAATTTCACAGCAGTGAAAATAGAAAACTCTGAATGGAGTGTCAAAGTTGAACGCTAGCTAGGCTATCCCTACTAGGCGTTCAATGCCCATCATGGGCAGTATTGCTGGCATTGAACGCCAGCCAGGGAGCAGCCCTTGGGCGTTCAAACGCCAATGCTGAGAAGCATGGAAATTGGATTTCCCAGCCTCTCAGGACCTGTAGGTCCTACAGAAGCTCCACCCATCCCACCTTCTTCTACCCTACTTTTCTCGAGGACGACCAAAACTCTTAAGTTTGGTGTTGTAAAAGCTTTGCTTTTTGACTTCTACCACTCCTAAGTATGGAAGAAGAGGATGGAGCATACTAGAAGACATGCACATGAGCCTGTGCAGCCGCCTCAACAAAGACAAAGGAGTGACATTGAAGAGATCAAGAGCTACATTGGATCCTCAATGAGGAGCACTAGCCACCATTATTCAGGTGGATTCGTTCTCTTTTACCTCCCTTCCTGTTTTATTTTTCTATTTTCTGTTATGTTTTGTCTGTTCTCTTGTTCTAGTTACATGATCGTTTGCATTAATGTCTTAAAAGTTGTAAAATGTTCCATAAATCTCTCACCTTGCTTTGCTTAAAAGAAAAATTTTTTATTGAAAAGAATTGAGAGATGCATGAATTTCAAGTTCAAAATAAGATCGGTTTAATTAGTTTGATGTGGTGTCATTTGCTTTTGTTTTCTAAATGTATGATTAAATAATGCATATTTAAAGTTGAAATTTTAGAATGTTGGCTCTTGAAAGAATAAGGAAAAAGGAAAAATATTATTGATAATCTGAAAAATCTAAAAATTGATTCTTAAAGCAAGAAAAAGCAGCAAAAAGCAAAATAAAAAGCATGTTGCAAAAGAAAAAAAATAATATATGCATGCTAAAAAGAAAGAAAAATGACGAAAAAGAAAAAAATAAAAAGCAGAAAAATCCATTATTGCCCAAAAATACAGAAAAAGGAGGGCAGATTGAAAAAGCCAGTAACCCTTTAAACCAAAAGGCAAGGGTAAAAGGACCCAAGGCTTTGAGCATTAATGGATAGGAGGGCCCAAAGTAAAAAAATCCTGGCCTAAGCAGCTTATCAAGCTGTCCCTAACCATGTGCTTGTCGCGTGAAGGTGTCAAGTGAAAAGCTTGAGACTGAGCGGTTAAAGTCGTGGTCCAAAAAAAAAAGTGTGCTTAAGAACTCTGGACACCTCTATCTGGGGACTCTAGCAAAGCTGAGTCACAATCTGAAAAGGTTCAACCAGTTAAAGTGTCTGTGGCATTATTGTATCCGATGGTAATATTGGAAAACAAGGTGCTTAGGGTCACTGCCAAGACTCAGAAAGCTGTGTTCAAGAATCAAAATAAGCTTAACTAGGAGAGTCAATAATATCATCTGGATTCTAAGTTCCTAAGGATGCCAACATCTTTGAGTTTCAATGGATAGTGAGAAGCCAAAACTATTCAGAAGCAAAAAGCTACTAAGTCCCGGTCATCTGATTGTAAGTAAGCTTCATTTGAAACTTAGAAATTTATTCTATCGTAATTTTCTTTTTATCCTACTGTGTTTTTAGTTGCTTGGGGACAAGCAACGGTTTAAGTTTGGTGTTGTGATGAGCGGATATTTTATACGCTTTTTGGCATCACTTTCATATAGTTTTTAGTAGTTTTTTTTTAGTTTTTATTAATTTTTTAATTTAGTGTTAAATTCACATTTTTTGATTCTCCTATGAGTTTTTGTGTTTTTGGACAATTTCAAGTATTTTTTGGCTGAAATTGAAGAGCTGGAGCAGAAGTCTGATTCAGAGACAGAGACAGCAATCCAGATGCTGTCCGGATATGACCTGCCTGCATTCGGAAGAGCTTTTCTGAAGCTACAAAAGTCCAAATGGAGCGCTTTCAACGGCTATGGAAATCTGACTTCCAGAGCTTTCCATCAATAGATAATAGTTCATACTTCGCTTCGGATTAGGAGGCCCAAAACCGGCGTCCAACGCCAGCTTCCTGCCCCTTCCAGGCGTCCACCACCCAAATAGCAGAAACCAATATACAAACGCCCAAAGAGGACCCCCTAGCTGGCATTCCACGCCCAAGAGACCTCATAGCACGTGGATCTCATCAAAGCTCAGCCCAAACACTCACCAAGTGGGCCCATAAGTAGATTTTAGCACTAAATAGACTATTTTAGCCTTTCTAGTCATTTGTTTAGTATTTAAGGAATTTTATTTATGTAATTCACACTTTTAATCACCTTCTTCAATTCCTTTGACCATCATACACGTTTAAATTGTGTTTTACTTCAGTATGAGTTTTTAAACCTCCTAGGTTGAGGGGAGGAGCCCTGCTGAGTCCTATGAATTAATAAAAGTACAATTGTTTCTTCCTCGATCCGTGTTTGATCTATCTCTAAGATGTATATCCAATCTTCATCGTGGTGAATAGGATGATCTGAAAAGTTAGCTCAGTTCAGCACATTAAGACGAACGTGCCTGACAAACACCCGCGTCTACTTGACTTCGTGTGAATACCTGGCCGAAAAAGCACGAACCAACAGCTATGTTTATACTCTCTCAGATGGCTGATCCATGACATTGTTGCATACTTCTCGAGACACTAGTTCAGCTGATTTCCGGAGACATTAGGGTCTCTGTGGTATAGGCTAGAATCCATAGAAGCAGCATTCTCTGATCCAGAGGATTCGACATTGTCTGTGGCGTTTTGAGTAGGATTGCCAAGAGAATGGACTCCTAGAGCTTCACCCTTGTCAGATTGAATGACCACGGGCAATAGCATTTGATCTGGAGCAGAAGAGATCAATGACAATGGGCAATGGCTTTGATCACATACAGTGCCATAGAAAAAGATCATTCACAAGCAAAGAAGATAGTAGTACCATAGTTAATTCAGAAAGGCAAAGCAACTCCGACTCTCAACTCTATTCCTTGACTTTATTACAATTCGGTATTCCTTTCACAACCAACAACCTCTTGATCTGCCTGACTAAGACTTGCAAGATAACCGTAGCTTGCTTCAAACCACAATCTCTATGGGATCGACCCTGACTCGCTCTAGTATTACTTGGATGACCCAGTGCACTTGCTGGTACAACAGTACGAAGGTGCAGGATTTCGTGCTACCAGCTTTACAAAAGAAAACATATAAGAAGGTGTAATGTAGTGTGTCTGTGCTTCTCCCCTTCTGGGAAGCATCTTCCTTAGGAGGAAAGAAGTCCCTTTATTTAAAAATTCTAAGACTAAACCTAAGAGATATTATTTTTTAATTAAAAATTACAAAAGGAAAATAAAATAAGCTAAAAAGTGCTAAAATCCACTTTGGGGTCTATTTGGTGAGTGTTTGGACTGATGCCTGGCATCTAACTTGAGTTCTGGGCATTCATCTTTGGTTCCTGCTCTCTGGCTGGCGTTGAACATCAGTTTGGGCGTTCAACTTGGGAGGTTGGGCCTATTTGGGCATTGAATGCCAGAAAGGTAGTAAAGTTTTGGGCAGTTTTCTCCAAAAAAAAGTATAGACTGTTATATATTGATGGAAAGCTCTGAAAGTTAGCTTTCCAAAGCTGTTAAGAGCTCTATAATTGGACCTTTGTAGCTCTAGAAATGATCGTTTGAATGCACGGAGGTCAGGATTTGACAGCATCTGCTATCCTTTCTTTGCCTCTGAATAAGACTTTGCCAAAACTTGCCATTTTCACCTAAAAATCACCTAAAATCATAAGAAAAACAGAAAAACTCAAAGTAGCATCCAAAATGTGATTTTTGCACCAAAATCTACTAAAACATAATAAAACTTAACAAAATATAACAAAAAACACTAAGAAAATAGTACCAAAAAGGGTATAAAATATCCACTCATCACACCAAATGTAGCAGCTCGGGGAATAGAAGGAAGTTCTTATTCGAGACCTACACTTCAAATAGCTTTCTTTAGTATTGATGACACCTACCTGTATAGAAAGTATAGAGAGATGTTGATGATGGCTTTTACCTAAGATTGAAACTCTAATTTTTTGCATATAACTTTTGTGGTGATTGAAGGTGAAAATGCTGAGTCGTAAAAGTTTTTTCTTATTCATTTGTGTTAGTAGATAACAAAGAATTCTTGTTATATCTGATAAGTGTAATATTATTCGAGATGCTCTCAATGCAGAAGGCAATAGTTAGCACACCCTCCTAATATTTATCATGCATTTTATATTTGGCACAACAAAATTTGCCCTCAACATTAAGATTAAGGATGCAAAAAAGGTACTTTTGAACGTAGCATATGCAAACATTACGCATGAGAGCAAAGTGAGAATCCGAATATGTGTACATAAACTATATATGGGAATCAAAATAATCTGAACATAAAGAGAGCAAAAAATCACCAATTTAATATATCTAATCTACACACATACTTAGCACAATACATAAAAACATCCTAATAAGATATTTTGGTGGATTTTCTAGTGGCTTGGAATTCCATGGCTAAGGGTGATTATGGTTTGACTAGCCATAATATGTGTGACACGTGGCTAAGGAGTTTGGAAGAGACTATTGTAGTCTAACCTATAATCAATGTTTTTTTTTTTGGTCAGTGGATTGGACAACCCACCTATAATCAGTGTTTATGTGGTGGTAAATGTGTGGTGACTTACGCTGAGTTACTGCCAGGACAATTATTGTTATTTCATGTTTGGAAAGTCATTTTTGTTGTTTGAACCTTAATTTGGTTGGCCAAAAACAAAAAATGTGAAGGCTACAGGGTTTAAGGAGCAAAGATATTGTACTAGCCCAAACAAAACAAAATTGAATTTATTTTATTAGTTGATTCCCCAGAACAAAAATGTGATACCCAGCACTTCATGTTATTTTATTTTTCTTAAATTTCTGCTCCACAAATTGAAGCTAGGAAGCTCAGATCTATTGTATTTTGACTATTTTCTACATTTTCTTAGTCTACTAATACTACCTTAGGAGTGAATTCGTCTTGATTCACTTCCTATTTTTCTTCTTTTATATTACTGTATGTAAATTAATTCATTAGAAAAATATAAAACCGTCAATGAATAGCCAAGGCACACAATAGCAGAAACATTAATGTCTTCCAAGCTAGCCGCAAAACATCTCACTCTGCAACACGAAACACACACAGTTTCATGAATATAATTTTGCTTCTAATTATACTAAAAAAGGAGTTCCAGAGCTCAAATAAGAAGAATGTGTCAGAAAGACTATTAAAACAAATAAAAGTTAAGAATGCATTTTACCCACGAATCACTCTTTTCAGGCTAATGACCCCCACTTCTCCTCTCAGTGATGAACACTTTTAAAGCGGACGACCACCACCCGTGCTCTTCTCCTGAATGGAGCCCAATGAAAAACAAGTAGATGGAACTTGTCTGGCTCAACCTTCCGATACCTGATGGAGAACAGCAACTGAAACCCAAGTTCATGATCAACTCTTTACAGAACCACCCTTTTCATCAAGGGTTTGGGGATTCTTCGATATTTTAGAAAAAAAATTCCAATCCTTTCATGTTATATTTTTTTAGTTTTACAAATTTTTTTCCATTAATTTACTCAACTCTTTAAATTTGAATTGTTAATCATTTTTGTTTACTGATCCAATAATTTTACCGTGCTTCATTATTGAAATTACCATGTTTAAATCAGTCAAACATTTTATCTTCTTTGTTCAAACATAACACGTGCCACATTCAGATTGGTCCCATCAGCTTGGCCACCTTAGCCACCAAAAAATAAGTGTCACCACAATCATCTATCAATGTTACTACACATTGGAATCAAATTGATCTAGTCATAAAAAAAGGAAAAAAAATATAATCAATAATGTTTTGAAAATACTTGCTGGCGTAATAAGGCATCCATGTGTAATAGATCATCAATACAATACATGTATTTTGGCCTACCTGCACTTGCCGCTTGAGCTTGTCGCTGCCTTCTCTTGCCTCTTCATGCACCATCTCCAACCATTGGTACTGCAATTGCCTCCCTCCTTCTGTGGCATTCACTGAACATCCATCATCGTCCTCCTTCATTCACAGTTGGGCCTCCTTTTCTCACTAGTGGTACCATTGTCTTTTCGCCTGTCATTTTTGTCATCCTCCTAGTGATGCCATGGTAAAAACCAGTGAGGAAGAGAGTGAAAAATGCGAACGAGGACGATAAAATCGCGGTGGATTACTTTGTTGGTTTAATTACTCTACAGATCCCTATAGTTTCACCGAATTTTCAATTAGGTCTCTATACTTTTTTTCTTTTCAATTACGTCCTTAGACGTTAATTTTTTTTTTCAATTTAGTCCTTGTTGTGACAAAATCGTTTGAAATAACAGAATATTCTGTTCAAAAATCTAATATTCTCATAATTGGGTTAGAATAGCTAATTGAACCCACTTCCATTTTTGAAAATACCAAAATAACCTTAGGCATTTTGTCCCAAAACCCTAGCCAGTGCTTGTTCTCTGAAGTTAGTGGTGTTTCTCCTCTGTTCGTTAGTGTCTTCATCTATTTGCATCGTCATCGTTGTCCTTGGTAGCATGAGTATCCGTCATCATCATCGTCTGTTGTTCTTGTTCTACGCTATTAGTGCGTTTGCTCTGTTCTACTCGACGCTGTTCGTTTGTGGCTTACGTCGTGTTCCCTCGCCGCGCTGCGCCACGCGTCGCCTTACTGCCTAAAGTCGATCTGCCAATATAAGTAATGAGTTAAATTTTTTTTGTTTTTCAAAGTTGATGAAATAGGTTTAAGCAAATGATAATTAGTTTGATATAATGGTTTATGAGCTAATTACGAAAAAATATAGCACTGGTTGAATACCTATTTGCAAGACAAAATTGTAATTAATGAAGTAATGAAAGAACAAAAGAACTATGCATGTAATATAAACAAGTAAAACTATAAAGTAATTGAAAAGTGGTTCAAAACATAAATATAACCTTGACTTGGGATGAATTATGGAAGTCCTTCCTTGCCATAGCCACAACTATAGTAATTTTCATGAGTTAATCTTGCTTAGTTAACCCCTAACATCGAGGAGTAAGTCAAGCAAGCATAATTGACCTTAATCTATAAGTCCTAACTAACTTACCAAACTAGTTGATAAAAGGCTAGCTTTAATGGAAACAAGAATCAACTAACTCCCCAAGAATTACCACTAAATGTTGGACATTATGGCTCTAGTAATCCATAAACTCATTTCCCCAAGCCAAGGGGTGGAAATCTACCCCATAATCAAAATTGGCATTTCATCAAACACATAGATGGCATAAACATAAAATATGGCAAAATTGGGAAAATCATGAAAGCTATGAAGCTTAAATGGTAACAAGCAACAAAAGAAACTCAACAAACATAAAATAAGCATCAAACATCAAATTTATAAACCAAAACTCAAAATTGCAAAACTATGTAAATGTTGACAAGAGGCATGAACGTGTAAGAAAGTGTAGAACAAGCGATGTAATAAAAGAGACAATTAAAGGGATACTTACAATGTAAATTGCCAAATCCAAAATCAAACTTGAAATATAAAATTCTACAAACCCTAATTAAAACCTAAGAGAGCAAAACCTAAAACTACACTACTCCTACTCCTACTATATGTTTTCTTTCTAATTCTACCTAATGAAAGCTTATTTTTTTATATGTGTTAAATCCCCTTATATAGCACTCCAAAATCAGCATCCAAGCCTTCCAAAATGGGCCAAAAGCCCTAAGAAAATGCACAACACGCGTTTCATTAACAAAATCACGTGCAGGGACATGTGCGGACGCACAGATGCGTGCGTCCGCACACTTGGCTGAATTTTCTCCTGTGCGTACGCATAGGTACTTGTGCACACGTACACATGAAAATTTCCTCTTGTGCGTATGCACGCAAGCTTGTGCGCACACACACTTGCCTATGTGTGCTTTTCCTTGTTTTCTTCATGTGTTCTCCCTTGTACATGCTTTCTTCCACTTTTGCTTATCCATTCTTGCCTATTTGACCTGAAATCACTCAACAAACATGTCATGGCATCAAATAGAATAAAAGTGGAATTAAATTTCTCATTTTAAGCACAAAATTGCATATTTTCATATTTAGGATCAAATTGGGGACAAAACACAAAAGTATGCTATTTTGGTGCTTAAGTGTGAGTTCATGTGCTAGAATCCATCCAAATTGAGTCAAAATATACCATCAAATATGGACTCATCAGTCTACTACTCAGATTGTGGTTGACAGGCCTTCAATTACTCACGAGCCAAGGTTTATAAGGATGTACTTGTCTCTTGATTCTGTTAAGCAAGGGTTCTTCGCTGGATGCAGGCCTATCATAGGGGTAGATGATTGCCACCTGAAGGATGATCATGGTCAACAACTTTTGGTGGCTATTGGAAGAGATCCGAATGATAATTATTTTCCAATTGTTGTTGCTGTTGTAGAGGCTGAGACCAGAGACAACTGGGGTTTATTAACTTACTATTGGATGATATTGAACATGTCAGTAGAAGGAAGTGGGTATTTATGTCTAACCAACAGAAGGTTAGTACTTTTAGGTTGTCATTATGTCTTTATTACTTAGGTAATGTTGCATTACATCTTTAACATCTTGGGTATTCATATTAGATTGTCATTATGTATTTATTTTAAATAGCTTAATTTCTTGGTAAAACACTTAGGTATTAATTAAGTTACGACCTCATAATAAATTTATATATATATTTTGTTTATCTTTTAAGACTTCATTATATTTTTTTGGTCTATATTATGTATTCCAGGGTTTGATTCAATTTTTTCAAGAGATGATGCCAGCTTTAGATCATAGACTATGCTTGAGGCATTTGTATGCCAATTGCAAGAAAGCATATGGTGGTGGGACTATTTTGAGAGACCTAATTCTGTCAATAGCTAAAGCTACATATGTGAAGAAATGGGAGAGGAGGATGACTCAGCTGATGCACATCAACTAGCAATGCTATGAAAAGTTGGCAGCATTGGATCCAAAGCTCTGGTGCAAGTGCCACTTCATTTTCCTTGCTAATAACGAAATGTTGATGAATAATATTTCTGAAGCTTTCAATGGGAGGATTTTGGAGGCAAGAGACAAGCCTATTCTTACAATGTTTGAATGGATTCAGTACTATTGGATGTCTCAGTTTGCTGAAAAGAAGAAGAAGGCCAAAAAATATGACGGTACAATCTTGCCAAAACCGAAAAAGAGGCTTGATGTCATTGCAATACGAGCTATGGAATGGCTAGTAAGATGGGTTGAAGATGATTGTAGAGAGGTTCGTCATTGACTTATTGGCTGGAACATGTAGCTGCAGATTTTAGGGACTATGTAGAATGCCCTGCCCGCATGCTTGTTGTGCCATATTCAATAAAGGGGACAATCCAGAAGATTACTGCAGCAATTTCTATATCCCAGCAGCAGATCTTGCACCTTATGGTAAGTTAGTTTCTCCAATCAACAGACAAAATATGTGGCTGAAAGTGGAGTGTGATACCATTATACCTCCATCTTTAGAGTGAAGCTAGGAAGTCCAAGGACGGTGAGGATCAGAGAACCTAATGAGAACCGTTTTTAGACAAAACTTAGGAGGACGGTACATCTGTGACATGCAGCAACTACGGACAATATGGACATAATAGAAGGCATTACCCCAACCCAATAGTTTCAGGTATCAAACAATTTAGAATATATGCAGCTGTTTTACTATTTTTTGGTTGAAATATTTTGTGCTTGAAGCGTTTAATGGAATATGTTGTCATAGTGTCATATAACTTAGTTAATGTGATATATTTTGGGACATATACACTACTGTTTTACCGTTTTACTATTTTTTAGTTGAAATATTTTGTGTTTGATGTGTTGATTGGAATAGGTTGTAATAGATGGTATTTAAGCTAGTGATATGTTTTGGGGATATCTATGCTACTATTTTACTATTTTTTGGTTGAAATATTTTGTGTTTGATGTGTTGATTGGAATAGGTTGTCATAGATAGCATTTAAGCTAGTGAATATGATTCATTTTCTGAGAATACATGCTATTATACTTGGTTTCAGAGTCTGATGCTGCTGCTAATGCAGCCAACGAAGATGATGCGGATGGCCTAAACTCAGCTGCTGTTGACACTAGATCTGGTGTAAATAACAGTAAATATGAAAGAAAAAGACAAGTAGGAATAGGCAGGGGCAGAGGAAGGGGCAACGGAAAGGGTAGAGGAAGGAATGCTATTACATCTTCACAACCTAAACCCACTACACCTGCTACTGTCTCTACTCAACCACCTCCCATAGTTGCTACTTTAGATTCTCAATCTCCAACCTCTTAGCCTCTCGTAGCTATTATAGCTGCAGATTCTCAGCAACCACCTAGAGCATCTTCTCAAGCTTTACTAAAGACAGAGGTGTTTGGTGTGAGGAAGAGTGGGCATCTCAAGTCAGGAGTAAGAAAGCCAACAGGGCAACCAAGTCTACAAATAGACCTAACTGAAGACTGAAGCATGATTACATTTAGAGTTAGGGCTGTTGGGTTTGCTATTAAATAGTATATGTCGTGATGAATTGTGTAGGGTTTATTGTTAGTGCTGTGTCTCTGTGGCCAATGTTTATTATGTGGGTAGGACCACTATTTTGATATTTTGTTATAAGCTTGGACAACTTTTAATTATTGTACTTCTTGGACCTTTATTTTGGATTAGGTATGTGGCATACTATATGACCAGTTATTTTGTGATATATAGTGGACATATAGTATAAAGAAACACTTATTTAATGAACTTTTAGGTATGTAGAATCTCTTACATTAGAATTTCACAACACAGTTAACTTTAAGCCCTTATAAACCACATTGTAATTACTAAGACTATGAATATAAATAGCATATATTGCATTTTGCATTGATTTTTCATATTGTCTTCTAATCTCCCAACTTGTTCTTAGACAATATTAAACTCATCACATAATCTACCCACACAAGCATCCATTTGTCCAGCTTCAACAATTAATCCCTCTATCTCCATGCTTAGTCTCTCCATCTTCCTTTCTTGTGCATCTAATTTCCTAATTTCAGCCTCAAACTTACCATAATCTTGTGTTTCAACAACTCCAACAACAGCAACAGCAGCAGATATGCCTCTTGTTGCACTACCTTCATCAATCCACTCAAAAAATTGCATCTTATATTAGGGCAAGAAATAAATCTTCTATTACGATTCCTTGTTGTTCCAAAAGTTCGAAGAATTAGAGTGTCACCACAAAAACAGTGAACCTCCTTTATTTTTCCTTTGGCCACCTATTCTTTGAACCGTCATCATCACCAATCCCCCAAAATGAAACGACCAATGAAGGGCGCACAATTACTATCTCCCCAAAGAAACATATGTTCCTTTTCTCCTTCAGGTTGGAGCTCTGATGAGCGGATAATTTATACGCTTTTTGGCATTGTTTTTACATAGTTTTCAGTATGATTTAGTTAGTTTTTAGTATATTTTTATTAGTTTTTAATTAAAATTCAAATTTCTGGACTTTACTATGAGTTTTTGTATTTTTCTATGATTTCAGGTAATTTCTGGCTGAAATTGAGGGACTTGAGCAAAAATCAGATTCAGAGGTTGAAGAAGGACTGCAGATGCTGTTGGATTCTGACCTCCCTGCACTCAAAGTGGATTTTCTGGAGCTACAGAACTCCAAATGGTACGCTCTCAATTGCGTTGAAACGTAGACATCCAGGGCTTTCCAGAAATATATAATAGTCCATACTTTGCCCAAGTTTAGATGACGCAAACTGGCGTTCAACGCCAGTTCCATGTTGTATTCTGGAGTTAAACGCCAGAAACAGGTTGCAAAGTGGAGTTAAACGCCAGAAACAGGTTACAAACTGGCGTTCAACTCCAAGAAAGACCTCTACACGTGTAAAGCTCAATGCTCAGCCCAAGCACACACCAAGTGGGCCCCGGAACTGGATTTCTGCATCATTGACTCATTTCTGTAAACCCTAGTAACTAGTTTAGCATAAATAGGACTTTTTACTATTGTATTTACATCTTTGGATTATCTTTTGATCGTTTGACCATGTTTGGGGGGCTGGCCATTCGGCCATGCCTGGACCTTCATCACTTATGTATTTTCAACGGTAGAGTTTCTACACTCCATAGATTAAAGTGTGGAGCTCTGCTGTTCCTCATGAATTAATACAAAGTACTACTATTTTTCTATTCAATTCAAGCTTATTCCTTCTCTAAGATATCCATTCGCACCCAAGAACATGATGAATGTGATGATTATGTGACGCTCATCATCATTCTTACTTATGAACGCGTGCCTGGCAAACACTTCCATTCTACATGCAAACAAGCTAGAATGAATATCTCTTGGATATCTAATACAGAGGACCGAGTCCGAGATATTAGAATCTTCGTGGTATAAGTTAGAACCCATGGATGGCCATTCTTGAGATCCGGAAAGTCTAAACCTTGTCTGTGGTATTCCGAGTAGGATCTGGGAAGGGATGGCTGTGACGAGCTTCAAACTTGCGAGTGCTGGGCGTAGTGACAAACGCAAAAAGATAGTAAATCCTATTCCAGTATGATCGAGAACCGACAGATGATTAGCCATGCAGTGACAGCGCATTGGACCATTTTCACAGAGAGGATGGGATGTAGCCATTGACAACGGTGATGCCCTACATAAAGCTTGCCATGGAAAGGAGTAGGAATGATTGGATGAAGACAGCAGGAAAGCAGAGGTTCAGAGGAACGAAAGCATCTCTATACGCTTATCTGAAATTCTCACTAATGAATTACATAAGTATCTCTATCCTAGTTCATATTTTATTTATCTTTTATTTATTAAAACTCTATATCCATTTGAATCCGCCTGACTGAGATTTACAAGGTGACCATAGCTTGCTTCAAGCCGACAATCTCCGTGGGATCGACCCTTACTCACGTAAGGTTTCTTACTTGGACGACCTAGTGCACTTGCTGGTTTGTTGTACAAAGTTGTGAAACAGAATTAAGAACATGAATGTGCGTATTGAGTTTTTAGCGCCGTTACCAAGGATGGAATGATCACAATTTCGCACACCAAGTTTTTGGCGCCGTTGCCGGCGATTGTTCGAGTTTGGACAACTGACGGTTCATCTTGTTGCTCAGATTAGGTAATTTTATTTTAATTTTGAGCTTTTTATTTCTTATTTTCAAAAAAAAAAATTTTCTTTTTTTGTTTTTCCCAATTAATTTTCGAAAAATACAAAAAAAAATTTACAAAATCATAAAACCAAAAAAATATTTTGATGTTTCTTGTTTGAGTCTAGAGTCAAGTTTTAAGTTTGGTGTCAATTGCATCTTTTTAAATTTTCTAAAAATTATTTTCGAAAATTTCATGCATTGCATTCTTCATGATCTTCAAGTCGTTCTTGGCCAGTCTTCTTGTTTGATCTTCATATTTTCTTGTTTTGTGTCTTTCCTTGTTTTTCATATGCATTCTTGAATTATTAATGTCTAAAGAATAAAAATTTTTAAGTTTAGTGTCTTGCATGTTTTCTTGTCTTGAAAATTTTTCACAAATAAGTTCTTGGTGTTCACCTTGACATTCAAAGTGTTCTTGGTATTCATCTTAACATTCATAGTGTTCTTGCATGCATTAGTTGTTTTGATTCATAACTTCTATGTTTTGTGTCAATTTTGTGTTTTTCTCTTTCCTCATAAAAAAATTCAAAAAATCAAAAAAATATTTTTCCCTTTTTCTTCTCATCAAATTCGAAAATTTGAGTTGACTTTTTCAAAAAATTTTAAAATCAAGTTGTTTCTTATGAGTCAAATCAAATTTTCAATTTAAAAATTCTATCTTTTTCAAATCTTTTTCAAAAACAAATCTTTCTCATTTTTCCTTTCGTAATTTTCGAAAATTCCAAAATGATTTTCAAAAATCTTTTTCTTAATTCTATTTCAAATTTTCAAAATTAATGCTAACAATTAATGTGATTGATTCAAAAATTTTAAGTTTGTTACTTGCCTAGTAAGAAAGGTTCAATCTTTAAACTCTAGAATCATATCTTTTTAGTTTCTTGTTAGTCAAGTAATCAATTTTAATTTTCAAAATCAAACCTTTTTAAATTTCATTTTCAAATCTTTTTCAATCAATCTTATCTTTTTGTTTCAATCATATCTTTTTCAAAACTGCCCAACTAACTCTCTACCTTTAATTTTCGAAAACCCCTTCCCTCTTTTTCAAAATTTCTTTTTATTAACTAATTGTTTTAATTTTTAATTTAATTCAATTTCAATTTTAATTTTCAAATTTTCAATTTAATTTTAAAATATTCTTATTTTATTTTATTAAATTTTCGAATTCTTCTCTCATCTCTAATCTCCCTCTATTTATTTATTCATCCATTAACACTTCTATCCTCACCCTTGTGTTTGGATTCTCATCTTTTCCTTCTTCTATTCTTACTTTCTTCTACTCACATAAAGGAATCTCTATACTGTGACATAGAGGATTCCATATTTTCTTTTCTGCTTTCTTCTTCTTTTTCATATGAGCAGGAACAAGGATAAGAACATTCTTGTTGAAGCTGATCCTGAACCTAAAAGGACTCTGAAGAGGAAGCTAAGGGAAGCTAAAGCATAACTCTCTGGAGAAAATCTTACAGAAAATTTCGAAAAAGAAGAAGATATGGCCGAAAATAATAACAATGCAAGGAGGATGCTTGGTGACTTCACTGCACCTAATTCCAATTTACATGGAAGAAGCATCTCAATCCCTGCCATTGGAGCAAACAATTTCGAGCTTAAACCTCAATTAGTTTCTCTGATGCAACAGAACTGCAAGTTTCATGGACTTCCATCTGAAGATCATTTTCAGTTCTTAACTGAATTCTTGTAGATCTGTGATACTGTTAAGACCAATGGGGTTGATCCCGAGGTCTACAGGCTTATACTTTTCCCATTTGCTGTAAGAGACAGAGCTAGAGTATGGTTGGACTCTCAACCTAAATATAGCCTGAACTTTTGGGACAAGCTGGTCACGGCTTTCTTAGCCAAGTTCTTTCCTCCTCAAAAGCTTAGTAAGCTTAGAGTGGATGTTCAAACCTTCAGACAGAAAGAAGGTGAATCCCTTTATGAAGCTTGGGAGAGATATAAGCAACTGACCAAAAAGTGTCCTTCTGACATGCTTTCAGAATGGACCATTCTGGATATATTCTATGATGGTCTATCTGAACTATCAAAGATGTTATTGGACCATTCTGCAGGTGGATCCATTCACCTAAAAAAACGCCTGCAGAAGCTTAAGAACTCATTGACATGGTTGATAATACCCAGTTCATGTACACTTCTGAGAGGAATCCTGTAAGTAATGGGACGCCTCAGAAGAAGGGAATTCTTGAAATTGATACTCTGAATGTCATATTGGCTCAGAACAAAATATTGACTCAGCAAATCAATATGATTTCTCAGAGTCTGAATGGAATGCAAGCTGCATCCAACAGTACTCAAGAGGCATCTTCTGAGGAAGAAGCTTATGATCCTGAGAACCCTGCAATAGCAGAGGTAAATTACATGGGTGAACCCTATGGAAACACCTATAATCCTTCATGGAGAAATAACCCAAATCTCTCATGGAAGGATCAACAAAAGCCTCAACAAGGCTTTAATAATGGTGGAAGAAACAGGTTTAGCAATAGCAAGCCTTTTCCACCATCCACTCAGCAAAAGACAGAGAGTTCTAAGCAGACCCTATCTAGCTTGGCAAACATAGTCTCTGATCTATCTAAGGCCACTCTAAGTTTCATGAATAAAACAAAGTCCTCCATTAGAAATTTGGAAGCATAAGTGGACCAGCTGAGTAAAGGGATCACTGAAACCCCTCCTAGTACTCTCCCAAGCAATACAGAAGAAAACCCAAAAGGAGAGTGCAAGGCCATTGAATTGATCATCATGGCCGAACCTACAAGGGAGGGAGAGGACGTGAACCCCAGTGAGGAAGACCTCCTGGGACGTCCAGAGATCAATAAGGAGTTTCCCTCTGAGGAACCAAAGGACTCTGAGGCTCATCTGGAGACTATTGAGATTCCATTAAACCTTCTTATGCCATTCATGAGCTCTGATGAATATTCTTCTTCTGAAGAGAATGAGGATGTTACTGAAGAGCAAGTTGCCAAGTACCTTGGTGCAATCATGAAGCTGAATGCCAATTATTTGGTAATGAGACTTGGGAAGATGAACCTCCCTTGCTCACCAATGAACTGAGTGATCTGGATCAACTGAGATTGCCTCAGAAGAAACAGGATCCTGGAAAGTTCTTAATACCTTGTACCATAGGCACCATGACCTTTGAAAAGGCTCTATGTGATCTTAGATCAGGGATAAACCTCATGCCACTCTTTGTAAACTGGGAATCTTTGAGGTGCAAGCTGCCAGAATCTCATTAGAGATGGCAGACAACTCAAGAAAACAGGCTTATGGGCTAGTAGAGGACATGTTAGTAAAGATTGAAGGCCTTTACATCCCTGCTGATTTCATAATCCTAGACACTGGGACGGATGAGGATGAATCCATCATCCTTGAAAGACCTTTCCTAGCCACAGCAAGAGCTGTGATTGATGTGGACAGAGGAGAGTTGGTCCTTCAACTGAATGAGGACTACCTTGTGTTTAAAACTCAAGGATCTCCTTCTGTAACCATGGAGAGGAAGCATGAAAAGCTTCTCTCACTGCAAAGTCAACCAAAGCCCCCACAGTCAAACTCTAAGTTTGGTGTTGGGAGGTCCCAACCTTGCTCTGATTATTTGTGAGGCTCCACGAGAGCTCACTGTCAAGCTATTGACATTAAAGAAGCGCTTGTTGGGAGGCAATCCAATGTTATTTAATCATTTTTATTTTATTTTCTCTTTGTTATTTCATGTTTTATTAGGTTGATGATCATGTGGAGTCACAAAAACTACTGAAAAATCGAAAACAGAATGAAAAATAGCATTGAAAATAGCACACCCTGGAGGAAGGGCTTACTGGCGTTTAAACGCCAGTAAGGAGCATCTGGCTGGCATTTAACGCCAGAACAGAGCATGAAACTAGTGTTAAACGCCAGAAATAAGCAGCAGTCTGGCGTTTAAATGCCAGGATTGCACCCAGAGGAAAGCTGGCGTTAAACGCCAAAAACAAGCATCAGACTGGCGTTTAATGCCAGAAACATGCTATAGACTGGCGTTGAACGCCCAAAACAAGCAAGGAAGTGGCGTTTAACGCCAGAAACATGCTGCAGTCTGGCGTTAAACGCCAGGATTGCATATATAGGGCGTTTTACACGTCTAAAAGGTGCAGGGATGAAAAATCCTCAAATACCTCAGGATCTGTGGACCCCATAGGATCCCCACCTACTTCTTCTCTCCTCTTCACACCTTTCCATAACTCTCTTCCCCAAATACCCCTCACCAATCAACTCAATCACTCTTCCCCATCACCTCTTCACCAATCACATCCATCCTCTCTTCCCCAAAAACCCCACCTACCTTTAAATTCAAAATAATTTCCCTCCCAAACCCAACCCTAAATGGCCAAATCCTACACCCCTCCCCACTCCTATATAAACCCCCATTCCCTCTTCATTTTCACACAACAAAACCCTCTCTCCTTCCCCTTGGCCGAAACCATCTCTCTCTCCCTCTCCTCCATTTTTCCTCTTCTTCTACTTCTTTCTTTCTTCTTTTGCTCGGGGACGAGCAAACATTTTAAGTTTAGTGTGGTAAAAGCATAGCTTTTTGTTTTTCCATAACCATTTATGGCACCTAAGGCCAGAGAAACCTCTAGAAAGAGGAAAGGGAAGGCAATTGCTTCCACCTCTGAGTCATGGAAGATGGAGAAATTCATCTCAAAGGTCCATCAAGACCACTTCTATGAAGTTGTGGCCAAGAAGAAAGTGATCCCTGAGGTTCCTTTCAAGCTCAAGAAGAATGAGTATCCGGAGATCCGACTTGAAATCCAAAAAAGAGGTTGGGAAGCTCTCACCAACCCCATTCAACAAGTCGGGATCCAAATGGTTCAAGAGTTCTATGCAAACGCATGGATCACTAGGAACCACGATCAAAGTGTAAACCCGAATCCAAAGCATTGGCTTACCATGGTTCAGGGGAAATACTTAGATTTCAGTCCGGAAAATGTAAGGCTGGCATTCAACTTGCTAATGATGGAAGAAAACGCACGCCCCTACACAAGAAGGGTCAACTTTGATCAAAGGTTGGACCAAGTCCTCATAGACATATGTGAGGAAGGAGCTCAATGGAAAATTGACTCAAAAGGCAAACCGGTTCAACTAAGAAGGCTTGACCTCAAACCAGTAGCTAGAGGATGGTTGGAGTTCATTCAACGCTCAATCATTCCTACTAGCAACCAGTCTGAAGTTACTATAGACCGGGCCATCATGATCCATAGTATCATGATTGGGGAGGAAGTGGAAGTTCATGAGATCATACCTTAAGAACTCTACAAGGTGGCTGACAAGTCCTCTAATTTGGCAAGGTTAGCCTTTCCTCACCTCATTTGCCACCTCTGCAATTCGGCTAGAATTGACATAGAGGGAGACATCCTCATTGAAGAGGATAAGCCCATCACTAAGAAAAGGATGGAGCAAACAAGAGAGCATGGACCTCAACATGAGCATGAGGAGATTCCTCACCATGAAATCTCTGAGATGCCTCAGGGGATGCACTTTCCTCCACAGAATTATTGGGAGCAAATCAACACGTCCCTAGGAGAATTAAGTTCCAACATGGGACAACTAAGGATGGAGCACCAAGAGCATTCCATCATCCTCCCTGAAATTAGAGAAGATCAAAGAGCTCTGAGGGAGGAACAACAAAGACAAGGAAGAGACATAGAGGAGCTCAAGAGTACCATTGGTTCTTCAAGAAGAGGAAGACGCCACCCTCACTAAGGTGGACTCATTCCTTAATCTCCTTGTTTATTTATTTTCCTGTTTTTTCGATTTTTAAGATTTATGTTTATTTATATTTGTGTCTTATTACATGATCACTAGTGTCTAAGTGTCTATGCCTTAAAGTTATGAATATGAATCCATCACCTCTCTTGAATGAAAAATGTTTTAATTACAAAAGAACAAGAAGTACAGGGTTTCAAATTCATCCTTGAAACTAGTTTAATTACTTTAATGTGGTGACAATACTTTTTGTTTTCTGAATGAATGCTTGAACAGTGCATATGTCTTTTGAAGTTGATGTTTATGAATGTTAAATATGTTGGCTCTTGATGAATAAGGAAAAAGGAGACATGTTATTTGATAATCTGAAAAATCATAAAAATTATTCTTGAAGCAAGAAAAAGCAGTGAATACAAAAGCTTGCAGAAAAAAATAAAAAAAATAGAAAAAAAAAGAGAAAAAGCAAGCAGAAAAAGCCAAAAGCTCTTAAAACCAAAAGGCAAGAGCAAAAGGCCAGTAGCCCTTAAAACTAAAAGGCAAGGGTAATAAAAAGGATCCAAGGCTTTGAGCATCAGTGGATAGGAGGGCCTAAAGGAATAAAATCCTGGCCTAAGCGGCTAAACCAAGCTGTCCCTAACCATGTGCTTGTGGCGTGAAGGTGTCAAGTGAAAACTTGAGACTGAGCGGTTAAAGTCAAGGTCCAAAGCAAAAAAAGAGTGTGCTTAAGAACCCTGGACACCTCTAATTGGGGACTCTAGCAAAGCTGAGTCACAATCTGAAAAGGTTCACCCAGTTATGTGTCTGTGGCATTTATGTATCCGGTGGTAATACTGGAAAACAAAGTGCTTAGGGCCACGACCAAGACTCATAAAGTAGCTGTGTTCAAGAATCAACATACTGAACTAGGAGAATCAATAACACTATCTAAACTCTGAGTTTCTATTGATGCCAATCATTCTGAACCTCAATGGATAAAGTGAGATGCCAAAACTATTCAAGAGGCAAAAAGATACAAGTCCTGCTCATCTAATTGGAGCTAAGTTTCATTGATATTTTGGAATCTATAGTATATTCTCTTCTTTTTATCCTATTTGATTTTCAGTTGCTTGGGGACAAGCAACAATTTAAGTTTGGCGTTGTGATGAGCGGATAATTTATACGCTTTTTGGCATTGTTTTTACATAGTTTTCAGTATGATTTAGTTAGATTTTAGTATATTTTTATTAGTTTATAATTAAAATTCACATTTCTGGACTTTACTATGAGTTTGTGTGTTTTTCTGTGATTTCAGGTAATTTCTGGCTGAAATTGAGGGACTTGAGCAAAAATCAGATTCAGAGGTTGAAGAAGGACTGCAGATGCTGTTGGATTCTGACCTCCCTGCACTCAAAGTAAATTTTCTGGATCTACAGAACTCCAAATGGCACGCTCTCAATTGCGTTGGAAAGTAGACATCCAGGGCTTTCCAGAAATATATAATAGTCCATACTTTGCTCGAGTGTAGATGACGCAAACTGGCGTTCAACGCCAGTTCCATGCTGCATTCTGGAGTTAAACGCCAGAAACAGGTTGCAAAGTGGAGTTAAACGCCAGAAACAGGTTACAAACAGGCGTTCAACTCCAAGAAAGACCTCTACACGTGTAAATCTTAATGCTCAGCCCAAGCACACACCAAGTGGACCCCAGAAGTGGATTTCTGCATCATTTACTCATTTCTGTAAACCCTAGTAACTAGTTTAGCATAAATAGGACTTTTTACTATTGTATTTACATCTTTGGATTATCTTTTGATCCTTTGACCACGTTTGGAGGGCTGGCCATTCGGCCATGCCTGGACCTTCATCACTTATGTATTTTCAACGGTAGAGTTTTTACACTCCATAGATTAAGGTGTGGAGCTCTGCTGTTCCTCATGAATTAATACAAAGTACTACTGTTTTTCTATTCAATTCAAGCTTATTCCTTCTCTAAGATATCCATTCGCACCCAAGAACATGATGAATGTGATGATTATGTGACGCTCATCATCATTCTCACTTATGAACGTGTGCCTGACAAACACTTCCGTTCTACATGCAAACAAGCTAGAATGAATATCTCTTGGATATCTAATACAGAGGACCGAGTCCGAGATATTAGAATGTTTGTGGTATAAGTTAGAACCCATGGATGGCCATTCTCTAGATCCGGAAAGTCTAAACCTTGTCTGTGGTATTCCGAGTAGGATCTGGTAAGGGATGGCTGTGACGAGCTTCAAACTCGCGAGTGCTGGGCGTAGTGACAGATGCAAAAGAATAGTAAATCCTATTCCAGTATGATCGAGAACCGACAGATGATTAGCCATGCAGTGACAGCGCATTGGACCATTTTCACAGAGAGGATGGGATGTAGCCATTGACAACGGTGATGCCCTACATAAAGCTTGCCATGGAAAGGAGTAGGAATGATTGGATGAAGACAGCAGGAAAGCAGAGGTTCAGAGGAACGAAAGCATCTCTATACGCTTATCTGAAATTCTCACTAATAAATTACATAAGTATCTCTATCCTAGTTCATATTTTATTTATCTTTTAATTATTAAAACTCTATATCCATTTGAATCCGCCTGACTGAGATTTACAAGGTGACCATAGCTTGCTTCAAGCCGACAATCTCCGTGGGATCGACCCTTACTCACGTAAGGTTTATTACTTGGACGACCCAGTGCACTTGCTGGTTAGTTGTACGAAGTTGTGAAACAGAATTAAGAACATGAACGTGCATATTGAGTTTTTAGCGCCGTTACCAAGGATGGAATGATCACGATTTTGCACACCAAGCTCCTCGAAACACAGCTTTTCGAAGAGAGAATAAAAGAGGTTCCTTGACTTTGATCCATAGGTTTGTGGAAGAGGTAATCTGAAAAGAACAAAAAATGGAGGAGAAGAGAAATCTCAGAGAAATCAGAAATAAGAAGTATTGAGTGTGCATTAAACACGAAAAAGTTGATGAGCAGAGAATCAATCGGTCTGTGCCTATTGCCAATAATGCTGAAGGTCAATCAACACTGCAAGAAAAACGTTGAATACTGTTGGATTTACTCGGGAAACAACAAAATAATCCACCGGTAATAAGATTATCGTCAAATTTTTCATCGGTTTAAATCTGACGGTATAAACCTCACCAGTAATTGTTTACCGTCGGATTTTGCTGTTTGCCGGTAACTTGTTGCAGAATGTGATTTTTAAGTATGAATACATGATGACAGTTACCGGTGAATTTTTGTGATAGTAACTTTCGCGCCAAACTATTTTGTTCTTGCAAATTTACCGTCGGATTTTTCCCCCAATAAATCCGACGATAAGTTTAATTTTTCATTTTTTGTTAAAATTTTTTTACGCAATTAGTGGTCAAATCCTAAATTCTTTATTCTAAGTTATCTTTTGCACAATTAATAGTCAAATTCTAAATAATAGTAACCAAATATGTTAAATTTAATATCAAGCATATAAATGAAATGAAAAATCAAATAATAGAGAATACAATACAATCAAATAGTCTAAACAAAACCGTAATCACTAAAGATCCTGATAGTCATCGTCGTCCTACTGGTCCTGCTAAGGCAGCGGTCTAGCACTAAAAAAATGTTAGTAAAAATAGCACTAATTTTATGGCGAGTTTAAAGAACTGCCATTACGTTTGTTAATTTCGCGGCACTAACTTATGCTATAATGCTCATGGTTTTTGTGGTGGCTTTTGTTGATTGTGGCGGTTTGGAACCGTCATAGAATTTTTTTTCATTTTTTAACTTGAGTGATGTTTGTAAGACCCATAACTTTTGGAAAATCTTATTATGATTCAATTTCAATTTATTTATTCATTAACGACTTTAATTCCAGAAATTACTTTATTAAAGGTAATTAAATCAAGTTTGGATAAACTGAGTTTGAATTAAATTAGAATTTTTATCTAATTTTCCAAATATTGGATAGTTTTTCCATTTTAAATTATAAAGTTCAGTAGTCGTAAAATAATAAGAATTTTATATTATTTGATTTAAATAAGAGATATTTTGGAATTTAATACTATAATTTTTATGAATAAAGAAAACTAATTATATTATATCTAACTATTAAATTAGAGTATTTATTTGAAAATAAATGTTAAGTTGATAATTAAATAGTATTTTATAAATAATTATTATTGGATTAAAAATTAGTTTTTAATTACTCTAGTATCCCTAATTTTACTAAAATTACTAAACTATCCTTATACCTAATTTTTACCAAAACCCTCATTTTCACTACACTCAAACACATACTTTTTCCTTTACCCAAACCCTAGCTACCAACCTTTTTTCCCCCCCACTCTCAACGGACACACACACACTCAAACACATATACACACACGGCAGAGGAAGAGAGGAGGAGGGAGGGAGCTGTCTGCGCTGCCACCACCCTGCTCACCGTCACGCCGTGCCGCTGTGTCCCACACCATTGCCTCCACCGTCGCACCCCAGAGAAAGAGAGAGGAAGATGGACAGATAAAGGAAGACAGAGGGCGAAGGGAGCGTGCAACAGAGAAGAAGGAGGCATTGCTTGCACTGCCACATCCCGTTGCCATCGCTGGAGATCTGGTCGTCGCCACTGATCGTCATTGAGCCGCATTGGAAATAGAAATGTGAACGAGAGGGACGTGAGGCAAGAGCCCAATGAGTGAGTGAGTGAGAGAGAGAGAGAGAGAGAAAGAGAGAGAGAGCGTGCGCGCATGAGCGAAGGACGGCGTTACTGTCACCATTGTCATTGCTGTTGCGGGAGAAAGGGAGAACGGAGCTGGTAAGAAAGAGGAGGGGTTTCCGCCGCCGTTAGAGCTCTGCTGCCATTGTTGCCATGTCTGCTGCACCTCTAGCTACCAGGAACGGTACTGTGGCCACCAGAACCTTTGCTTGAGCCACTGTCGTTTGGTGTGGTCATTCCTCTTTGGTCATGGTAAGCATTTTTGTTTCGGAACCGTTGAAAATTAGTATTCTATTATGTTTGGCTAGAGACTCTGAGGTTTTGGCAACGTAGAGTTGTGTTTCAATTATTGCAAGTCGTGATTGAAACTTCCGGTACTGCAGGTGATGAGCGGATAATTTATACGCTTTTTGACATGGTTTTTAGTATGTTTTTAGTAGGATCTAGTTACTTTTAGGGATGTTTTCATTAGTTTTTATGTTAAATTCACATTTCTGGACTTTACTATGAGTTTGTGTGTTTTTCTGTGATTTCAGGTATTTTCTGGCTGAAATTGAGGGACTTGAGCAAAAATCAGATTCAGAGGTTGAAGAAGGACTGCTGATGCTGTTGGATTCTGACCTCCCTGCACTCAAAGTGGATTTTCTGGAGCTACAAAATTCGAAATGGTGCGCTTCCAATTGAGTTGGAAAGTACACATCCAGGGCTTTCCAGCAATGTATAATAGTCCATACTTTAGCCAAGAATAGATGACGTAAACTGGCGTTCAACGCCAGCTTTCTGCCCAAATCTGGTGTCCAGCGCCAGAAAAGGAGCCAAAACCAGAGTTGAATGCCCAAACTGGCACAAAAACTGGCGTTCAACTCCAAGAAGGACCTCTACACGTGCAACACTCAAGCTCAGCCAAAGCACACACCAAGTGGGCCCCGAAAGTGGATTTATGCATCAATTACTTACTCATGTAAACCCTAGTAGCTAGTTTATTATAAATAGGACCTTTTACTATTGTATTAGACGTCTTTTTGACAATCTTTGGATTATCTTTTGATCATCTTAGGATCTTAGGATCATCCTTGGATGCCTGGTTCTTAGATCAAAGGGGCTGGCCATTCGGCCATGCCTGGACCTTTCACTTATGTATTTTTAACGGTAGAGTTTCTACACTCCATAGATTAAGGTGTGGAGCTCTGCTGTTCCTCAAAGATTAATGCAAAGTACTACTGTTTTCTATTCAATTCATCTTATTTCGGTTCTAAGATATTCATTCGCACTTCAACCTGAATGTGATGAACGTGACAATCATCATCATTCCCTATGAACGCGTGCCTGACAACCACTTCCGTTCTACATTAGATTGAATGAGTATCTCTTAGATCTCTTAATCGGAATCTTCGTGGTGTAAGCTAGAATGATGGTGGCATTCAAGAGAATCCGGAAGGTCTAAACCTTGTCTGTGGTATTCCGAGTAGGATTCAATGATTGAATGACTGTGACGAGCTTCAAACTCGCGATTGCCGGGCGTAGTGACAGACGCAAAAGGATAGTAAATCCTATTCCAGCATAATCGAGAACCGACAGATGAATAGCCGTGCCGTGACAGGGTGCGTTGACCATTTTCACTGAGAGGATAAGATGAAACCATTGACAAGGGTGATGCCTCCAGACGATTAGCCGTGCCGTGACAGGGCATTTGGATCATTTTCCCGAGAGAAGACCGAAAGTAGCCATTGACAATGGTGATGTATCACATAAAGCCAGCCATAGAAAGGAGTAAGACTGATTGGATGAAGATAGCAGGAAAGCAGAGGTTCAGAGGAACGAAAGCATCTCTATTCGCTTATCTGAAATTCTCACCAATGATTTACATAAGTATTTCTATCCTTATTTTATTAATTATTTTCGAAAACCCCATTACTATTTTATATCCGCCTGACTGAGATTTACAAGGTGACCATAGCTTGCTTCATACCAACAATCTCTGTAGGATTCGACCCTTACTCACGTAAGGTATTACTTGGACGACCCAGTGCACTTGCTGGTTAGTTGTGCGAAGTTGTGAACCATGGTATTGGCATCATGTTTTTGGCGCCATTACCAGGGAAAGAAAGAGCGATGAATTTTACATAATCAAAGTGTAATCACAATTTCTGCGCACTAAGTTTTTGGCGCCGTTGCCGGGGATTGTTCGAGTTTGGACAACTGACGGTTCATCTTGTTGCTCAGATTAGGTAATTTTCTTTTTGTTTTCTTTTCAAAAAAAAATTTTTTTCAAAAATATTTCAAAATTTTCTCACCTGTTTTCGAAAAAAAATTTATTCAAAATTTTTAAAGAATGAATTTTAGTGTTTCATGAAGCATGTGAAGCCTGGCTGGCTGTAAAGCCATGTCTAAATTCTTTTGGACTGAGGCTTTCAACCATCAGTTGTTACACGACTGTAGGGTATGTCAGGCATGTCATGTCTGAATTACATGCTGAAGCTTGGCTGGCCATTGGCCAGGTCTAGTGTTTTGGACCGGAGCTTTCATTGAAAGCTTGGCTGGCTAGTGAGCCATGTCTAATTCCTGGACTGAAGCTTTGGACTAAGAATGCAAGATTCCTGGAATTCATGTTAAAAATTTTGGAATCCTTATTTTTTCTTTTTCATATAATTTTCGAAAAAAAAAACCCAAAAAAATTAGAAAATCATAAAAATCAAAAAAATATTTTTCTGTTTCTTGTTTGAGTCATGAGTCATGTTATAAGTTTGGTGTCATTTGCATGTGAATCCTGCATTTTTCGAAAATTTCATGCATTCATAGTGTTCTTCATGATCTTCAAGTTGTTCTTGGTAAGTCTTCTTGTTTGATCTTGATGATTTTTTGTTTTGTGTCTTTTATTGTTTTTCATATGCATTTTTGAATTCTTAGTGTCTAAGCATTAAAGAATTCTAAGTTTGGTGTCTTGCATGTTTTCTTTGCATTAAAAATTTTTCAAAATTGTGTCTATGATGTTCATCTTGACATTCATAGTGTTCTTGGTGTTCATCTTGATATTCATAGCATTCTTGCATGCATCACATGTTTTGATCTAAATATTTCATGCATTGCATCTTTTTAGTGTTTTTCTCTCTCATCATAAAAATTTCAAAAATCAAAAAAATATCTTTCCCTTTTTCTCTCATCAAATTCGAAAATTTGAGTTGACTTTTTCAAAAATTTTTAAAATCAAATTGTTTCTCATGAGTCAAATCAAATTTTCAATTTAAAAGTCTTATCTTTTTCAAAAATCAAATCTTTTTCAAAATTCTTAGTTATTTTCGAAAATTCCAAAAATATTTTTCAAAAATCTTTTTCTTATTTTTATATCAAATTTTCGAAAATAACATAATCAATTAATGTTTTGATTCAAAAATTTGAAGTTTGTTACTTGCTTGTTAAGAAAGATTCAAACTTTAAGTTCTAGAATCATATCTTGTGATTTCTTATGAATCAAGTCATTAATTGAGATTTTAAAAATCAAATCTTTTTCAAAACTAATTTCTAAAATATCTTCTTATCTTACCTTTTTCAAAAATTTGATTTCAAAATATCTTTTCTAACTTCCTAACTTCTTATCTTTTTCAAAATTTGTTTCAACTAACTAACTAACTTTTTGTTTGTTTCTTATCTTTTTCAAAACTACCTAACTAACTCTCTCTCTCTCTCATTTTCGAAAATCCCTTCCTTCTTTTTCAAAATTTCTTTTTAATTAACTATTATTTTAATTTTTTAAATCTTAATTTTCGAAAAACTACTAACATTTTTCAAAAAAAAAAATATTTTCAAAAATCACTAACTCTTTTTCAAAATTTATTTTCGAAAATTCCTTCTCTCTCATCTCCTTCTATTTATTTATTCATTCACTAACATCTCATCTCACATATCTGCCCTCCTCACAGTTGTGTTTCTTTCTTTACATCACATTCTTTGTCTTCTTCTTTTCTTCTACTAACACAAGGACCTCTATACTGTGGTATAAAGGATCCATATTATTATTATTATTTTTTTCTGTGCCCTCTTCTTTGTCATATGAGCAGGAGCAAGGATAAGAACATTCTTGTGGAAGCAGATCCAGAACCTGAAAGGACTCTGAAAAGGAAACTAAGAGAAGCTAAAATACAACAATCCAGAGATAACCTTTCAGAAATTTTCGAACAGGAAGAGGAGATGGCAGCCGAAAATAATAATAATGTAAGAAAGATGCTTGGTGACTTTACTGCACCTAATTCCAATTTACATGGAAGAAGCATCTCCATTCCTGCCATTGGAGCAAACAACTTTGAGCTGAAACCTCAATTAGTTTCTCTGATGCAGCAGAACTGCAAGTTTCATGGACTTCCATCTGAAGATCCTTTTTAGTTCTTAACTGAATTCTTGCAGATATGTGATACTGTTAAGACTAATGGAGTAGATCGTGAAGTCTACAGACTCATGCTTTTCCCTTTTGCTGTAAGAGACAGAGCTAGATTATGGTTGGATTCTCAACCCAAAGACAGCCTGAACTCTTGGGATAAGCTGGTCAAGGCTTTCTTAGCCAAGTACTTTCCTCCTCAAAAGCTGAGCAAGCTTAGAGCTGATGTTCAAACCTTTAGACAGAAAGAAGGTGAATCCCTCTATGAAGCTTGGGAAAGATACAAACAGTTGACCAAAAAGTGTCCTTCTGACATGCTTTCAGAATGGACCATCCTGGATATATTCTATGATGGTTTATCTGAGCTATCAAAGATGTCACTGGACACTTCTGCAGGTGGATCCATTCACCTAAAGAAAACGCCTGCAGAAGCTCAAGAACTCATTGACATGGTTGCTAATAACCAGTTCATGTACACGTCTGAAAGGAATCCTGTGAGTAATGGGATGCCTATGAAGAAGGGAGTTCTTGAAGTTGATACTCTGAATGCCATATTGGCTCAGAATAAAATATTGACTCAGCAAGTCAATATGATCTCTCAGAGTCTGCATGGAATGCAAGCTGCATCCAACAGTACTCAAGAGGCTTCTTATGCAGAAGAAGCTTATGATCCTGAGAACCCTGCAATAGCAGAGGTAAATTACTTAGGTGAACCTTATGGAAATACCTATAACTCATCATGGAGAAATCACCCCAATTTCTCATGGAAGGATCAAAAGCCTCAACAAGGCTTTAATAATGGTGGAAGAAACAGGTTTAACAATAATAAACCTTTTCCATCACCCACTCAGCAAAAGACAGAGAACTCTGAACAAAATGCTTCTAATTTAGCAAATCTAGTCTCTGATCTATCTAAGGCTACTGTGAGTTTCATGAATGAAACCAGGTCTTCCATTAGAAATTTGGAAGCACAAGTGGGCCAGCTGAGTAAAAGGATCACTGAAATCCCTCCAAGTACTCTCCCAAGCAATACAGAAGAGAATTCAAAAGGAGAGTGCAAGGCCATTGACATAAGCACCATGGCCGAACCCAAAGAGGGAGAGGAAGATGCAAATCCCAAGGAGGAAGACCTCCTGGGACGTCCAGTGATCAATAAGGAGCTTCCCTCTGAGGAACCAAAGGACTCTGAGGCTCATCTAGAGACCATAGAGGTTCCATTGAACCTCCTTATGCCCTTCATGAGCTCTGATGAGTACTCCTCTTCTGAAGAGAATGAGGATGTTACTAAAGAGTAAACTGCCAAGTTTCTTGGTGCAATCATGAAGCTGAATGCCAAATTATTTGGCATTGATACTTGGGAAGTTGAACCTCCCTTGTTCATCAATGAACTAAGTGATCTGGATCAACTGACATTACCTCAGAAGAGACAGGATCCTGGAAAGTTCATAATACCTTGTACCATAGGCACCATGATCTTTAAGGCTCTGTGTGACCTTGGTTCAGGAATAAACCTCATGCCCCTCTCTGTAATAGAGAAACTGGGAATCTATGGGGTGCAAGCTGCTAAAATCTCATTAGAGATGGCAGACAATTCAAGAAAACAGGCATATGGACAAGTAGAGGACGTGTTAGTAAAGGTTGAAGGCCTTTACATCCCTGCTGATTTCATAGTCCTGGATACTGGAAAGGAAGAGGATGAATCCATCATCCTAGGAAGAACTTTCCTGGCCACAGCAAGAGCTGTGATTGATGTTGACAGAGGTGAACTAGTCCTTTAATGGAATGAGGACTCCCTTGTGTTTAAAACTCAAGGATCTCCCTCTGCAACCATGGAGAGGAAGCATAAAAAGCTTCTCTCAAAGCAGAGTCAAACCAAGCCCCCACAGTCAAACTCTAAGTTTGGTGTTGGAGAGTCTCAACAATGCTCTGAACATCTGTGAGGCTCCATGAGAGCCCACTGTCAAGCTACTGACATTAAAGAAGCGCTTGTTGGGAGGCAACCCAATTTTTATTTATCTAACAATATTTTTCTTAGTTATATGTCTTTATAGGTTCATGATCATGTGGAGTCACAAAATAAATATAAAAATTGAAAACGGAATCAAAAACAGCAGAAGAAAAATTACACCCTGGAGGAAGCACCTGCCTGGCGTTCAAACGCCAGAACAGAGCATGGTTCTGGCGCTGAACGCCCAAAATGGGCAGCATCCTGGCGCTGAACGCCCAGAACAAGCATGGTTCTGGCGTTCAACGCCAGAAATGGCAACAAATGGGCGTTGAACGCCCAAAATGGGCACCAACCTGGCGCTGAACGCCCAGAGTTGTGTGCAAGGGCATTTTACATGCCTAATGGGTGCATGGATGTAAATCCTTGACACCTCAGGATCTGTGGACCCCACAGGATCATCTCAGGATCTGTGGACCCCGCAGGATCCCCACCTACCTCCACTCACTTCTTCTCACCCCTCTTTCACACAATCCCATAAACACTCTACCCCAAAACCCTTCACCTATCACCTCCATCCCTCTTCCCTATTAAATCTTCACCATTCACATCCATCCACTCTTCCCCATAAACCTACCTCAAAAACTCCACCTACCTTCAAAATTCAAAACCAATTTCCCACCCAAACCCACCCATATGGCTGAACCTTAACCCCCCCCCCCTCCCTTCCCTATATAAAGCTATCCATTCTTCATCAAATTCACACAACACACCCCTCTATACCCTTCTTGGCCGAAACACTTCCTACTCTCCCTCTCCTCCATTTCTTCTTCTTCTTCATCTATTCTTTCTTTTATTGCTCGAGGGCGAGCAAAATTCTAAGTTTGGTGTGGTAAAAGCATAAGCTTTTTTGTTTTTCCATTACCGTTGATGGCACCTAAGACCGGAGAATCCTCTAGAAAGGGGAAAGGGAAGACAAAAGCTTCCACCTCCGAGTCATGGGAGATGGAAAGGTTCATCTCCAAAGCCCATCAAGACTACTTCTATGATGTTGTGGCCAAGAAGAAGGTGATCCCCGAGGTCCCTTTCA
Source organism: Arachis hypogaea (assembly GCF_003086295.3). Lineage (NCBI taxonomy): Eukaryota > Viridiplantae > Streptophyta > Magnoliopsida > Fabales > Fabaceae > Arachis > Arachis hypogaea. Next base: position 76,434,829 of record NC_092046.1, on the reverse strand, counting down.
AACTCAAAAGAAATGAGTATCCGGAGATCCGACATGAAATTCAAAGAAGAGGTTGGGAAGTTCTAACAAATCCCATCCAACAAGTCGGCATCCTAATGGTTCAAGAGTTCTATGCTAATGCATGGATCACCAAGAACCATGATCAAAGTAAGAACCCGGATCCAAAGAACTATGTTACAATGGTTTGGGGGAAATACTTAGATTTTAGTCCGGAAAATGTGAGGTTGGCGTTCAACTTGCCAAACATGGAAGAGAACGCACGCCCCTACACAAGGAGAGTCAACTTTGATCAAAGGTTGGACCAAGTCCTCATGGACATATGTGTAGAAGGAGCTCAATGGAAGATTGACTCCAAAGGCAAGCCGGTTCAACTAAGGAGATTGGACCTCAAGCCTGTAGCTAGAGGATGGTTGGAGTTCATTCAATGCTCAATCATTCCCACTAGCAACTGGTCTGAAGTTACTATAGACCGGGCCATCATGATCCATAGCATCATGATTGGAGAAGAGGTGGAAGTTCATGAGATTATACCTCAAGAACTCTACAAGGTGGCTGACAAGTCCTCCACCATGGCAAGGTTAGCCTTTCCTCACCTCATTTGCCACCTATGCAATTCGGCTGGGATTGACATAGAGGGAGATATCCTCATCAAAGAGGACAAGCCCATCACTAAGAAAAAGATGGAGCAAGCAAGAGAGCCCACTCATGGAGCTCAAGAGGCGTATGAAGCTCATCACCATGAGATCCCGGAGATGCCTCAAATGCACTTTCCTCCACAAAACTATTGGGAGCAAATTAACACCTCCCTAGGAGAATTGAGTTCCAATATGGGACAACTAAGGGTGGAACATCAAGATCACTCCATCATGCTCCATGAAATCAGAGAAGATCAAAAAGCAATGAGGGAGGAGCAACAAAGACAAGGAAGAGACATAGAAGAGCTCAAGGACATCATTGGTTCCTCAAGAAGGAAACGCCACCATCACTAAGGTGGATTCATTCCTTGTTCTTATTTCTTCTGTTTTTCGTTTTCTATGTTATGTGCTTATCTATGTTTGTGTCTTCATTACATGATCATTAGTAGTTAGTAACTTTGTCTTAAAGTTATAAATGTCCTATGAATCCATCACCTCTCTTAAATGAAAAATGTTTTAATTCAAAAGAACAAGAAGTACATGAGTTTCAAATTTATCCTTGAACTTAGTTTAATTATATTGATGTGGTGACAATGCTTCTTATTTTCTGAATGAATGCTTGAACAGTGCATATGTCTTTTGAAGTTGTTGTTTAAGAATGTTAAATATGTTGGCTCTTGAAAGAATGATGACAAGGAAACATGTTATTTGATAATCTGAAAAATCATAAAAATGATTCTTGAAGCAAGAAAAAGCAGCAAAAAACAAAGCTTGTAGAAAAAAAAATATAATAGCGAAAAAAAATAGAAAGAAAAAAAAAAGAAGAAAAAGCAAGCAGAAAAAGCCAAAAGCTCTTAAAACCAAGAGGCAGGAGCAAAAAGCCAATAACCCTTAAAACCAAAAGGCAAGGGTAAATAAAAAGGATCCCAAGGCTTTGAGCATCAGTGGATAGGAGGGCCTAAAGGAATAAAATCCTGGTCTAAGCGGCTAAACCAAGCTGTCCCTAACCATGTGCTTGTGGCGTGTAGGTGTCAAGTGAAAACTTGAGACTGAGCAGTTAAAGTCAAGGTCTAAAGCAAAAAAAAAAAGAGTGTGCTTAAGAACCCTGGACACCTCTAATTGGGGACTTTAGCAAAGCTGAGTCACAATCTGAAAAGGTTCACCCAATTATGTGTCTGTGGCATTTATGTATCCGGTGGTAATACTGGAAAACAAAGTGCTTAGGGCCACGGCCAAGACTCATGAAATAGCTGTGTTCAAGAATCATCATACTGAACTAGGAGAATCAATAACACTATCTGAACTCTGAGTTCCTATAGATGCCAATCATTCTGAACCTCAATGGATAAAGTGAGATGCCAAAACTATTCAAGAGGCAAAAAGCTATAAGTCCCGCTCATTTGATTGAAGCTATGTTTTATTGATAGTTTGGAATTTATAGTATATTCTCTTTTTTTTATCCTATTTGATTTTCAGTTGCTTGGGGACAAGCAACAATTTAAGTTTGGTGTTGTGATGAGCGGATAATTTATACGCTTTTTGACATGGTTTTTAGTATGTTTTTAGTAGGATCTAGTTACTTTTAGGGATGTTTTCATTAGTTTTTATGTTAAATTCACATTTCTGGACTTTACTATGAGTTTGTGTGTTTTTCTGTGATTTCAGGTATTTTTTTGCTGAAATTGAGGGACTTGAGCAAAAATCAGATTCAGAGGTTGAAGAAGGACTGCTGATGCTGTTGGATTCTGACCTCCCTGCACTCAAAGTGGATTTTCTGGAGCTACAGAACTCGAAATGGCGCGCTTCCAATTGCGTTGGAAAGTACACATCCAGAGCTTTTCAGAAATATATAATAGTCCATACTTTGGCCAAGAATAAATGACGTAAATTGGCGTTCAACGCCAGCTTTCTGCCAAAATCTGGCGTCTAGCGCCAGAAAAGGAGCCAAAACCAGAGTTGAACGCCCAAACTGGCACAAACACTGGCGTTCAACTCCAAGAAGGACCTCTACACGTGCAACACTCAAGCTCAGCCCAAGCACACACCAAGTGGTCCCCGGAAGTGGATTTATGCATCAATTACTTACTCATGTAAACCCTAGTAGCTAGTTTATTATAAATAGGACCTTTTACTATTGTATTAGACGTCTTTTTGACAATCTTTGGATTATCTTTTGATCATCTTAGGATCTTAGGATCATCTTTGGACGCCTGGTTCTTAGATCAAAGGGGCTGGCCATTCGGCCATGCCTGGACCTTTCACTTATGTATTTTTAACGGTAGAGTTTCTACACTCCATAGATTAAGGTGTAGAGCTCTGCTGTTCCTCAAAGATTAATGCAAAGTACTACTGTTTTCTATTCAATTCATCTTATTTCACTTCTAAGATATTCATTCGCACTTCAACCTGAATGTGATGAACGTGACAATCATCATCATTCCCTATGAACGCGTGCCTGACAACCACTTCCGTTCTACATTAGATTGAATGAGTATCTCTTAGATCTCTTAATCGGAATCTTTGTGGTGTAAGCTAGAATGATGGCGGCATTCAAGAGAATCTGGAAGGTCTAAACCTTATCTGTGGTATTCCGAGTAGGATTCAATGATTGAATGACTGTGACGAGCTTCAAACTCGCGATTACCGGGCATAGTGACAGACGCAAAAGGATAGTAAATCCTATTCCAGCATGATCGAGAACCGGCAGATGAATAGCCGTGCCGTGACAGGGTGCGTTGACCATTTTCACTGAGAGGATAAGATGAAACCATTGACAAGGGTGATGCCTCCAGACGATTAGCCGTGCCGTGACAGGGCATTTGGATCATTTTCCCAAGAGAAGACCGAAAGTAGCCATTGACAATGGTGATGTATCACATAAAGCCAGCCATGGAAAGGAGTAAGACTGATTGGATGAAGATAGCAGGAAAGCAGAGGTTCAGAGGAACGAAAGCATCTCTATTCGCTTATCTGAAATTCTCACCAATGATTTACATAAGTATTTCTATCCTTATTTTATTAATTATTTTTGAAAACCCCATTACTATTTTATATCCGCCTGACTGAGATTTACAAGGTGACCATAACTTGCTTCATACCAACAATCTCCGTGGGATTCGACCCTTACTCACGTAAGGTATTACTTGGACGACCCAGTGCACTTGCTGGTTAGTTGTGCGAAGTTGTGAACCATGGTATTGGCATCATGTTTTTGGCGCCATTACCAGGGAAAGAAAGAGCGATGAATTTTACATAATCAAAGTGTAATCACAATTTCTGCGCACCAAGTTTTTGGCGCCGTTGCCGGGGATTGTTCAAGTTTGGACAACTGACGGTTCATCTTGTTGCTCAGATTAGGTAATTTTCTTTTTGTTTTCTTTTCAAAAAAAAATTTTTTTCAAAAATATTTCAAAATTTTCTCACCTGTTTTCGAAAAAAAATTTATTCAAAATTTTTAAAGAATGAATTTTAGTGTTTCATGAAGCATGTGAAGCCTGGCTGGCTATAAAGCCATGTCTAAATTCTTTTGGACTGAGGCTTCCAACCATCAGTTGTTACACGACTGTAGGGTATGTCAGGCATGTCATGTCTGAATTACATGCTGAAGCTTGGCTGGCCATTGGCCATGTCTAGTGTTTTGGACCGGAGCTTTCATTGAAAGCTTGGCTGGCTAGTGAGCCATGTCTAATTCCTGGACTGAAGCTTTGGACTAAGAATGCAAGATTCCTGGAATTCATGTTAAAAATTTTGGAATCCTTATTTTTTCTTTTTCATATAATTTTCGAAAAAAAAAAACCCAAAAAAATTAGAAAATCATAAAAATCAAAAAAATATTTTTCTGTTTCTTGTTTGAGTCATGAGTCATGTTATAAGTTTGGTGTCATTTGCATGTGTATCCTGCATTTTTCAAAAATTTCATGCATTCATGGTGTTCTTCATGATCTTCAAGTTGTTCTTGGTAAGTCTTCTTGTTTGATCTTGATGATTTTTTGTTTTGTGTCTTTTATTGTTTTTCATATGCATTTTTGAATTCTTAGTGTCTAAGCATTAAAGAATTCTAAGTTTGGTGTCTTGCATGTTTTCTTTGCATTAAAAATTTTTCAAAATTGTGTCTATGATGTTCATCTTGACATTCATAGTGTTCTTGGTGTTCATCTTGACATTCATAGCATTCTTGCATGCATCACATGTTTTGATCTAAAAATTTCATGCATTGCATCTTTTTAGTGTTTTTCTCTCTCATCATAAAAATTTCAAAAATCAAAAAAAATATCTTTCCCTTTTTCTCTCATCAAATTCGAAAATTTGAGTTGACTTTTTCAAAAATTTTTAAAATCAAATTGTTTCTCATGAGTCAAATCAAATTTTCAATTTAAAAGTCTTATCTTTTTCAAAATCTTTTTCAAAAATCAAATCTTTTTCAAAATTCTTAGTTATTTTCGAAAATTCCAAAAATATTTTTCAAAAATCTTTTTCTTATTTTTATATCAAATTTTCGAAAATAACATAATCAATTAATGTTTTGATTCAAAAATTTGAAGTTTGTTACTTGCTTGTTAAGAAAGATTCAAACTTTAAGTTCTAGAATCATATCTTGTGATTTCTTATGAATCAAGTCATTAATTGAGATTTTAAAAATCAAATCTTTTTCAAAACTAATTTCTAAAATATCTTCTTATCTTACCTTTTTCAAAAATTTGATTTCAAAATATCTTTTCTAACTTCCTAACTTCTTATCTTTTTCAAAATTTGTTTCAACTAACTAACTAACTTTTTGTTTGTTTCTTATCTTTTTCAAAACTACCTAACTAACTCTCTCTCTCTCATTTTTGAAAATCCCTTCCTTCTTTATCAAAATTTCTTTTTAATTAACTATTATTTTAATTTTTTAAATCTTAATTTTCGAAAAACTACTAACATTTTTCAAAAAAAAAAATATTTTCAAAAATCACTAACTCTTTTTCAAAATTTATTTTCGAAAATTCCTTCTCTCTCATCTCCTTCTATTTATTTATTCATTCACTAACATCTCATCTCACATCTCTGCCCTCCTCACAGTTGTGTTTCTTTCTTTACATCACATTCTTTGTCTTCTTCTTTTCTTCTACTAACACAAGGACCTCTATACTGTGGTATAAAGGATCCATATTATTATTATTATTTTTTTCTGTGCCCTCTTCTTTGTCATATGAGCAGGAGCAAGGATAAGAACATTCTTGTGGAAGCAGATCCAGAACCTGAAAGGACTCTGAAAAGGAAACTAAGAGAAGCTAAAATACAACAATCCAGAGATAACCTTTCAGAAATTTTCGAACAGGAAGAGGAGATGGCAGCCGAAAATAATAATAATGTAAGGAAGATGCTTGGTGACTTTACTGCACCTAATTCCAATTTACATGGAAGAAGCATCTCCATTCCTGCCATTGGAGCAAACAACTTTGAGCTGAAACCTCAATTAGTTTCTCTGATGCAGCAGAACTGCAAGTTTCATGGACTTCCATCTGAAGATCCTTTTCAGTTCTTAACTGAATTCTTGCAGATATGTAATACTGTTAAGACTAATGGAGTAGATCCTGAAGTCTACAGACTCATGCTTTTCCCTTTTGCTGTAAGAGACAGAGCTAGATTATGGTTGGATTCTCAACCCAAAGACAGCCTGAACTCTTGGGATAAGCTGGTCAAGGCTTTCTTAGCCAAGTACTTTCCTCCTCAAAAGCTGAGCAAGCTTAGAGCTGATGTTCAAACCTTCAGACAGAAAGAAGGTGAATCCCTCTATGAAGCTTGGGAAAGATACAAACAGTTGACCAAAAAGTGTTCTTCTGACATGCTTTCAGAATGGACCATCCTGGATATATTCTATGATGGTTTATCTGAGCTATCAAAGATGTCACTGGACACTTCTGCAGGTGGATCCATTCACCTAAAGAAAATGCCTGCAGAAGCTCAAAAACTCATTGACATGGTTGCTAATAACCAGTTCATGTACACTTCTGAAAGGAATCCTGTGAGTAATGGGACGCCTATGAAAAAGGGAGTTCTTGAAGTTGATACTCTAAATGCCATATTGGCTCAGAATAAAATATTGACACAGCAAGTCAATATGATCTCTCAGAGTCTGCATGGAATGCAAGCTGCATCCAATAGTGCTCAAGAGGCTTCTTATGCAGAAGAAGCTTATGATCCTGAGAACCCTGCAATAGCAGAGGTAAATTACTTAGGTGAACCTTATGGAAACAGCTATAACTCATCATGGAGAAATCACCCCAATTTCTCATGGAAGGATCAAAAGCCTCAACAAGGCTTTAATAATGGTGGAAGAAACAGGTTTAACAATAATAAACCTTTTCCATCATCCACTCAGCAAAAGACAAAGAACTCTGAACAAAATGCTTCTAATTTAGCAAATCTAGTCTCTGATCTATCTAAGGCCACTGTGAGTTTCATGAATGAAACCAGGTCTTCCATTAGAAATTTGGAAGCACAAGTGGGCCAGCTGAGTAAAAGGATCACTGAAATCCCTCCAAGTACTCTCCCAAGCAATACAGAAGAGAATTCAAAAGGAGAGTGCAAGGCCATTGACATAAGCACCATGGCCGAACCCAAAGAGGGAGAGGAAGACGTAAATCCCAAGGAGGAAGACCTCCTGGGACGTCTAGTGATCAATAAGGAGCTTCCCTCTGAGGAACCAAAGGACTCTGAGGCTCATCTAGAGACCATAGAGATTCCATTGAACCTCCTTATGCCCTTCATGAGCTCTGATGAGTACTCCTCTTTTGAAGAGAATGAGGATGTTACTAAAGAGAAAACTGCCAAGTTTCTTGGTGCAATCATGAAGCTGAATGCCAAATTATTTGGCATTGATACTTGGGAAGTTGAACCTCCCTTGTTCATCAATGAACTAAGTGATATGGATCAATTGACATTGCCTCAGAAGAGACAGGATCCTGGAAAGTTCATAATACCTTGTACTATAGGCACCATGATCTTTAAGGCTCTGTGTGACCTTGGTTCAGGAATAAACCTCATGCCCCTCTCTGTAATAGAGAAACTGGGAATCTATGGGGTGCAAACTGCTAAAATCTCATTAGAGATGGCAGACAATTCAAGAAAACAGGCATATGGACAAGTAGAGGACGTGTTAGTAAAGGTTGAAGGCCTTTACATCCCTGCTGATTTCATAGTCCTGGATACTGGAAAGGAAGAGGATGAATCCATCATCCTAGGAAGACCTTTCCTGGCCACAGCAAGAGCTGTGATTGATGTTGACAGAGGTGAACTAGTCCTTTAATGGAATGAGGACTCCCTTGTGTTTAAAACTCAAGGATCTCCCTCTGCAACCATGGAGAGGAAGCATAAAAAGCTTCTCTAAAAGCAGAGTCAAACCAAGCCCCCACAGTCAAACTCTAAGTTTGGTGTTAGGAGGCCACAACCAAACTCTAAGTTTGCTGTTGAACTCCCATATCCAAACTCTAAGTTTGGTGTTGGAGAGTCTCAACAATGCTCTGAACATCTGTGAGGCTCCATGAGAGCCCACTGTCAAGCTACTGACATTAAAGAAGCGCTTGTTGGGAGGCAACCCAATTTTTATTTATCTAACAATATTTTTCTTAGTTATATGTCTTTATAGGTTCATGATCATGTGGAGTCACAAAATAAATATAAAAATTGAAAACGGAATCAAAAACAGCAGAAGAAAAATCACACCCTGGAGGAAGCACCTGCCTGGCATTCAAACGCCAGAACAGAGCATGGTTCTGGCGCTGAACGCCCAAAATGGGCAGCATCCTGGCGCTGAACGCCCAGAACAAGCATGGTTCTGGCGTTCAACGCTAGAAATGGCAACAAATGGGCGTTGAACGCCCAAAATGGGTACCAACCTGGCGCTGAACGCCCAGAGTTGTGTGCAAGGGCATTTTACATGCCTAATGGGTGCAGGGATGTAAATCCTTGATACCTCAGGATCTGTGGACCCCACAGGATCATCTCAGGATCTGTGGACCCCGCAGGATCCCCACCTACCTCCACTCACTTCTTCTCACCCCTCTTTCACACAATCCCATAAACACTCTACCCCAAAACCCTTCACCTATCACCTCCATCCCTCTTCCCTATTAAATCTTCACCATTCACATCCATCCACTCTTCCCCATAAACCTACCTCAAAAACTCCACCTACCTTCAAAATTCAAAACCAATTTCCCACCCAAACCCACCCATATGGCTGAACCTTAACCCCCCTCCCTTCCCTATATAAAGCTCTCCATTCTTCATCAAATTCACACAACACACCCCTCTATACCCTTCTTGGTTGAAACACTTCCTACTCTCCCTCTCCTCCATTTCTTCTTCTTCTTCATCTATTCTTTCTTTTATTGCTCGAGGGCGAGCAAAATTCTAAGTTTGGTGTGGTAAAAGCATAAGCTTTTTTGTTTTTCCATTACCATTGATGGCACCTAAGACCAGAGAATCCTCTAGAAAGGGGAAAGGGAAGACAAAAGCTTCCACCTCCGAGTCATGGGAGATGGAAAGGTTCATCTCCAAAGCCCATCAAGACTACTTCTATGATGTTGTGGCCAAGAAGAAGGTGATCCCCGAGGTCCCTTTCAAACTCAAAAGAAATGAGTATCCGGAGATCCGACATGAAATTCGAAGAAGAGGTTGGGAAGTTCTAACAAATCCCATCCAACAAGTCGGCATCCTAATGGTTCAAGAGTTCTATGCTAATGCATGGATCACCAAGAACCATGATCAAAGTAAGAACCCGGATCCAAAGAACTATGTTACAATGGTTCGGGGGAAATACTTAGATTTTAGTCCGGAAAATGTGAGGTTGGCGTTCAACTTGCCAAACATGGAAGAGAACGCACGCCCCTACACAAGGAGAGTCAACTTTGATCAAAGGTTGGACCAAGTCCTCATGGACATATGTGTAGAAGGAGCTCAATGGAAGATTGACTCCAAAGGCAAGCCGGTTCAACTAAGAAGATTGGACCTCAAGCCTGTAGCTAGAGGATGGTTGGAGTTTATTCAATGCTCAATCATTCCCACTAGCAACTGGTCTGAAGTTACTATAGACTGGGCCATCATGATCCATAACATCATGATTGGAGAAGAGGTGGAAGTTCATGAGATTATACCTCAAGAACTCTACAAGGTGGCTGACAAGTCCTCCACCATGGCAAGGTTAGCCTTTCCTCACCTCATTTGCCACCTATGCAATTCGGCTGGGATTGACATAGAGGGAGATATCCTCATCAAAGAGGACAAGCCCATCACTAAGAAAAAGATGGAGCAAGCAAGAGAGCCCACTCATGGAGCTCAAGAGGCGTATGAAGCTCATCACCATGAGATCCTGGAGATGCCTCAAATGCACTTTCCTCCACAAAACTATTGGGAGCAAATTAACACCTCCCTAGGAGAATTGAGTTCCAATATGGGACAACTAAGGGTGGAACATCAAGATCACTCCATCATGCTCCATGAAATCAGAGAAGATCAAAAAGCAATGAGGGAGGAGCAACAAAGACAAGAAAGAGACATAGAAGAGCTCAAGGACATCATTGGTTCCTCAAGAAGGAAACGCCACCATCACTAAGGTGGATTCATTCCTTGTTCTTATTTCTTCTGTTTTTCATTTTCTATGTTATGTGCTTATCTATGTTTGTGTCTTCATTACATGATCATTAGTAGTTAGTAACTTTGTCTTAAAGTTATAAATGTCCTATGAATCCATCACCTCTCTTAAATGAAAAATGTTTTAATTCAAAAGAACAAGAAGTACATGAGTTTCAAATTTATCCTTGAACTTAGTTTAATTATATTGATGTGGTGACAATGCTTCTTGTTTTCTGAATGAATGCTTGAACAGTGCATATGTCTTTTGAAGTTGTTGTTTAAGAATGTTAAAAATGTTATTTGATAATCTGAAAAATCATAAAAATGATTCTTAAAGCAAGAAAAAGCAGCAAAAAACAAAGCTTGCAGAAAAAAAATATAATAGCGAAAAAAAATAGAAAGAAAAAAAAAGAAGAAGAAAAAGCAAGCAGAAAAAGCCAAAAGCTCTTAAAACCAAGAGGCAAGAGCAAAAAGCCAATAACCCTTAAAACCAAAAGGCAAGGGTAAATAAAAAGGATCCCAAGGCTTTGAGCATCAGTGGATAGGAGGGCCTAAAGGAATAAAATCCTGGTCTAAGAGGCTAAACCAAGCTGTCCCTAACCATGTGCTTGTGGCGTGTAGGTGTCAAGTGAAAACTTGAGACTGAGCGGTTAAAGTCAAGGTCCAAAGCAAAAAAAAAAAAAGAGTGTGCTTAAGAACCCTGGACACCTCTAATTGGGGACTTTAGCAAAGCTGAGTCACAATCTGAAAAGGTTCACCCAATTATGTGTCTGTGGCATTTATGTATCCGGTGGTAATACTGGAAAACAAAGTGCTTAGGGCCACGGCCAAGACTCATGAAATAGATGTGTTCAAGAATCATCATACTGAACTAGGAGAATCAATAACACTATCTGAACTCTGAGTTCCTATAGATGCCAATCATTCTGAACCTCAATGGATAAGGTGAGATGCCAAAACTATTCAAGAGGCAAAAAGCTATAAGTCCCGCTCATTTGATTGAAGCTATGTTTCATTGATAGTTTGGAATTTATAGTATATTCTCTTCTTTTTATCCTATTTGATTTTCAGTTGCTTGGGGACAAGCAACATGTAACAACCCCGGTTTTTGAGTACGCGAGATCTATTCTGAAAGTACGAATTTCTCCAGAAGATCAGTAAGGGGAAAACCTTTGATATATCATCAAGTATCTCAATCCTCATTGTCATTATGTCATCTTTAAGTTAGAACCTTTTCCGATACAAGCTCGATAATGCAATCACGAAGAACCTAGTTTTTGAACCATATCGGTTAGGAGTTTTAATTCGATTTTTCGTAAATAATCTCAGTTTGACAAACCGGACTCGATTTATGAGAGGAGAGAGATAATAGGATGATATTATCATTATATGAGTATTAGAAGCCTCTTGAATGATATTATAAGGTTACCTGATCTGTTTTAGTTAAAAACAGAAAACCGGTTTAACCGGGTTCACAATTTACTGGTGCAGCTTAGCACCAGCACTCTCTGATGACTTTAGCAATGCTAAGGCCTCATTATTCATGTTTCATTCTCATAATAAATATGTTACTAGTGTCATTTATGCTAGTAGCTTAGAAAATAATTTTTAGACATGTTTTTGCAAGTGTTCTGATACATCTAGTTTTAGTAGTTATACACCTGAGATATTTTAATATTATTTTAATCCACCTCCAAGCCAACCAATCACAACTCACCCTACACCCCCAAAACCCCCAAGGCTGGCTTATTTTCACTTTGTGGCCGAAAATAGGTAGAGAGAAAAAGAGAGAAAAGTTCTTAGTTCCAAATCTTCAAAGCTTGATTTCTGCTGAACTAAAACTCAAATCAAAATTCCAATCCGACCAAAATGATCCTCTCTTCTTTCTCTACATGATCATATGACTTATCAAGGCTGGGATCAAGGTGGGTTGGCTGTACCATCTCTCTTTTGATTCAGTTTCAAGGAAACATGCTTAAATATGTGTTTTCTTGATGTGATTTAGGAGGAAAAAGTGTTTAAGGACCACCTGAAAGTTTGATTGAATTAGGAGCAGCAAGATCAAGTAGGGTGCCACGAAATTAATCTTGATTATTTGTGTTTGAGATGTGTGAATGTTGTATAATTTGGCTGTGCTAAAAATTGGTTGCATATATGATTGATTCTTGGTGAAAATTTGGTGAAATTTTGATGAAATTTGATGAAATTCAAGCTTTAAAGTTCATGTTCTTGGGCAGCTGGAAAAACGAAACCCTAAGCTTAAATTGAGGTTCAATTTATGTTGAAATCATGTAGAAAATATGGGGTTTTAGTGGCTGCCAATTTATTATGAATTATAGTAAAAATCGGTTGCTGAAAAGACTGAAAAACGGGTAAAAACAGAGAAAGAATCTGAAGAATTTATGAAGAACATGAAGAACACTTTGAGTGTGGTGAAGAACAATGAAGAACACCTTTTTGATTCATAAAAGGGCAAGGAAGTAAAATTTTTGGTGTTTAAGGGGTTATATGGTAATTTCTGGAAGTTAGGGTGGTAAAAGTAGAAATATTAAAAGTTACAGATGGTAAAAAGTGAATTTTAAAGGTTAAAGGTTAAAGTAAAGTTAATTTTCGAAAATATATTAATAAAATAATAAATAATAATAAAATATTAAATAATAATATTTAATTAAAAATAATATTTTAATAAAAATAATAAAATAATGCGAAAAAGGCAGTTTTCTGTAAAAGCTTTAGAAAGACAACTTTAAGTGCAGAATCTTATAATTACCTTCATAAAACACTTAGGGTGTGGTAAGAACATATTAGTGAGGCAAAGATAAAGAAAAGATAAAAAGTTGAAGAAAAGATAAAAATCGAAGAAAAAGTCTGTAAAATTTTAACAACAGAGAAACAGACAGAGACTAGTGAACGAACTAGGGCAACATAGTTAGTTCTTGATTTGCGAATAGGGTTAGGTATTATATGAAAAGTTAAACTGTTTCAGTATAGACTTAATGAACCTATACTTGGGGCAGGCTAACTAATCATACCGAAATTTACATAAGCTTTAAATACATACGTTAAATAGAGAAAGCAGAATAAAGTGAGGAAGCGCAGAGAAAGGAACAAACAGAGCAGAATAAAGAAACAAAGCGAAGAGAGTAATATGATAAAGAGTAGAGGACCTATTGAGAGATCATCTGTTGCATTAAGGCAACCTCAGAGATATCTATATGCTCATCTACTGCATTGTAGCAGTTAGATAGATAATGGTGCAACCACTGAGAAACGCTTTCCTGCGGTACAGATCCATATTTTATTTCTGTAAGGCAGAGGGGTTATTTCCTGCTACAGAAGTACCGTGACCACCTGTTCCATTTCTGTAGTGGCAGAGGGGTTATTTCCTGTATACAGAAGGTGTGTCGGCATACAACCCTGCAGTGGCAGATGTGTTATTTCCTGCGTGCAGTGGACCCTGTGGTGGCAGAGGGGTTATTTCCTGTACACAGGGGTATAGCCAACAGGAAAGCCATATCCGGCTAGTAATGCTGGGTTACGTCAGGAGCGGGTAGAAACCGACAAATGAGCTCATTACCTGCACTAGGACTAGACATGCATCATTCTTGTCTGTGCATTATTCTCTGTTGCATTCCTACTTGTGTTTGATCAATTTCTTTATGTTTGTTTGCTTGAGTGCTATGTCTATGCTTTATTTTCTTGCACTCTTCTGTTTGTGTTCTGTTTTCCCTATCTATTTTAACTACTGTTTACTACTTTACTGTATTCTAATATCTATCTGCTAATCGGAATCAAATAAATGAACGTAACTAATAACCCCGACCCTACTAAGAACTCCCCAGTTCTTACCCCTTCTCTCCCTTCCTCCCCCCTCAGATGGAGATGGGCGTGATCTTCTATGAGTTCGAGGACCCTTACGTCTACGAGGATCCGGTACATCACAGTTACTTCATTATGGGTTTGGAGCCTCGTATTAGACGATATGCGTTACCTAATCGAGCTTTTCAACATCCTCTGTCTAGCCCGCATTTTGACCCTGATGCTCCTTACGACTTTCCCTTATCCTGGTTACACCCTGACGCACCTGGACATCCTTTTCCTGATGATCCTGAGCACCCTATACCAGCTCAACCTTTGAATGAGGCGGTACCTGAGCCTATCATTCCTGATGAGCCTGAGTTAGCTGATGACTACGTACCTGTGATACCACCAGAGTGGGATTTTCCCCTGAGCCGATCCCCGACTTTCCACAGCCTGATGAGCCGACACTACCAGACGGTGGGGTAGCTCCTATATACGTGAACGGACCTGTGCTCGCGAATGGTTTTGTACATAGTGACAGTAGTGTTTCTGGTGGATTTGAGGACATAGTTGTAGCTGTGGACGATGAGGAGGAGGAGGATCTTGAGATAGAGATAGAGCAGGATGAGGAGATGGATGAGCCTCATGATGATTCTCCGAACGGCCACGTGTAAATATAGTTTGACTGCGGAAAGGGGCATTCTTTTGATGACACTCTAGTCTAACATTATCAGATAGTTAGTCTCTCACTTGTGTTAGTACACCCGAGAGCTAGGAGCTATATAGTGGTTAGGCTAGCCTGGGCACCAGCTTAGTGGCTTTTTGTATGGGCCAGACCCTGGGAGTGTCGTGTAAATATTAGCTACGTAGGATGACGAGGATGTAAACTGACTTGATCTTGTGTAAACGCTACATGTTTTGTTATAGTGTACATGATGTATATTATCAGTTGTATTTCTATGTTTCTTTATGCCGCTTTTCTATTACTCCCAATGTATGCTTGTTTATTTTACCGGACCATCCGCAAAAATCAAAAATTAAAAAAAATATTACTCGTAAAATTGGCATCGCTCTAACAAGGAACAGGCTCATATATTAAATAAATAATAATAATTAGAAAGGATAAGTTAGTAACACTTAGCTTCTTGTATGACCATGGCATACTGGAAGTTGGGTCGTTACACAACAATTTAAGTTTGGTGTTGTGATGAGCGGATAATTTATACGCTTTTTGACATGGTTTTTAGTATGTTTTTAGTAGGATCTAGTTACTTTTAGGGATGTTTTCATTAGTTTTTATGTTAAATTCACATTTCTGGACTTTACTATGAGTTTGTGTGTTTTTCTGTGATTTCAGGTATTTTTCGGCTGAAATTGAGGGACTTGAGCAAAAATCAGATTCAGAGGTTGAAGAAGGACTGCTGATGCTGTTGGATTCTGACCTCCCTGCACTCAAAGTGGATTTTCTGGAGCTACAGAACTCAAAATGGCGCGCTTCCAATTGCGTTGGAAAGTACACATCCAGGGGTTTTCAGAAATATATAATAGTCCATACTTTGGCCAAGAATAGATGATGTAAACAGGCGTTCAACGCTAGCTTTCTACCCAAATCTGGCGTCTAGCGCCAGAAAAGGAGCCAAAACCAGAGTTGAACGCCCAAACTGGCACAAAAACTGGCGTTCAACTCCAAGAAGGACCTCTACACGTGCAACACTCAAGCTCAGCCCAAGCACACACCAAGTGGGCCCCGGAAGTGGATTTATGCATCAATTACTTACTCATGTAAACCCTAGTAGCTAGTTTATTATAAATAGGACCTTTTACTATTGTATTAGACGTCTTTTTGACAATCTTTGGATTATCTTTTGATCATCTTAGGATCTTAGGATCATCTTTGGACGCCTGGTTCTTAGATCAAAGGGGCTGGCCATTCGGCCATGCCTGGACCTTTCACTTATGTATTTTTAACGGTAGAGTTTCTACACTCCATAGATTAAGGTGTGGAGCTCTGCTGTTCCTCAAAGATTAATGCAAAGTACTACTGTTTTCTATTCAATTCATCTTATTTCGCTTCTAAGATATTCATTTGCACTTCAACCTGAATGTGATGAACGTGACAATCATCATCATTCCCTATGAACGCGTGCCTGACAACCACTTCCGTTCTACATTAGATTGAATGAGTATCTCTTAGATCTCTTAATCGGAATCTTCGTGGTGTAAGCTAGAATGATGGCGGCATTCAAGAGAATCCGGAAGGTCTAAACCTTGTCTGTGGTATTCCGAGTAGGATTCAATGATTGAATGACTGTGACGAGCTTCAAACTCGCGATTGCCGGGCGTAGTGACAGACGCAAAAGGATACTAAATCCTATTCCAGATGAATAGCCGTGCCGTGACAGGGTGCGTTGACCATTTTCACTGAGAGGATAAGATGAAACAATTGACAAGGGTGATGCCTCCAGACGATTAGCCGTGCCGTGACAGGGCATTTGGATCATTTTCCCGAGAGAAGACTGAAAGTAGCCATTGACAATGGTGATGTATCACATAAAGCCAGCCATGGAAAGGAGTAAGACTGATTGGATGAAGATAGCAGGAAAGCAGAGGTTCAGAGGAACGAAAGCATCTCTATTCGCTTATCTGAAATTCTCACCAATGATTTACATAAGTATTTCTATCCTTATTTTATTAATTATTTTCGAAAACCCCATTACTATTTTATATCCGCCTGACTGAGATTTACAAGGTGACTATAGCTTGCTTCATACCAACAATCTCCGTGGGATTCGACCCTTACTCACGTAAGGTATTACTTGGACGACCCAGTGCACTTGCTGGTTAGTTGTGCGAAGTTGTGAACCATGGTATTGGCATCATGTTTTTGGCGCCATTACCAGGGAAAGAAAGAGCGATGAATTTTACATAATCAAAGTGTAATCACAATTTCTGCGCACCAGCAGGCCAGTAGGAAAAAGGGATTTTTGACGCGTTTCATAGCTTTAAGATTTTGACAATTGAGGTAGGGGCACTTTCTTTAAACTTATTTTATTCTCAAGAATTGTTATAAATCGATATTGATGCAATTAATATACTTTTGATAATTATGTGAGCCTTATTGATTAAACTAAGTTGTTTTGGATAAATGATCGATTAAATCGGTTTCTGAATTCTGCTATAATGATTATTGAGCATTTGAACACGTATTGATAATCGAGGTTGAATTATTGTGATTTACTGGATTGGTTGTTTGAATTCTAGGTTTTTGTTGGTTTCGTTAAGTTGGGTTAGAATGGTGAAAGAGCAAAACCATTGGTTAAGAATTTCTTCTCGGTAAAAGAGAAATAACCTCGTTGCAAGTATAGTTTTCAACCGACAAGTAATGCTCAATCAAAGTTTAATTTGTTTGTCACGAGTGCAAACCAATAAAAATACCGAGAGTGTTAGATCTCGGGTCCTCTCTCAAAAGAATTGCAGTGAGGTATGCACATTATTGGTTATGGTATCCAAGAGGTGGTTTGCAAATAAGGGGGCAAGAAAATAAATGACAAGAAAATAAAGCAAACAACTAAAGAAAGCAATTAATAAAGAGAGAAATTCATGGCAAGGATTGAGAATATAGGCTTTCTATCCTAGTCATTAATTATCATACAATAATTAACAAGAGCTAATCCTATTTAGTCATCTCCAACATTGGAAGAATGTATAATGTTATCTTCACATGAGAGAAAGTCAAATAAGACTAATTAATCTCAATCCAAAAGTCCTAATCAACTCACTAATTGGATTAGCAAGAGATTAGAGTCGAAACAATATTAACTAATAACTCTAAATTACTAATATAAGTTGGGTATTAATGACTCAAGATTGCCTAATTTCTCTTTCCAAGACAAGAATGCTCAAAAATCTACTCTAACATCCAACCAAGCATTTTATCGAATACTTGGAAGGTATAAAAGGAAAGCATGGTAAATTGCAAGAATAATAAAATCTACAACTACTCAATACAAGAAATTAACAATAACACTCAATTAAGCAACAATAAACAAAGAAACATCAAAATTGCATTAAAGGAAATCCAAATCCAACAAGAGTTCATCAACATAAAAAGAGGCATCAAGGGGAAATTAACAACATAAACTAAGAGAACAAAGATATAGAAACAAGAAATTATAAAAAAAACAAGATGCGAACAAGAAATTAAACCTAAATCTAAGAGGAAAATTAACCTAAGAATCCTAATTCTAGAGAGAAGACGGAGCTTCTCTCTCTAGAACTAACCTAAGGCATGTTTCCTACCCTAACTAATTGCTCCCCCCTTGACCCATCTTGAGTTCTGCATCAAATAGTCTTAGGAATGAGTTGGATTTGAGCTTGGGCAGCTCAGCAATCTCCTCCAGCGTATTCACTTTAATGAGGTCATGCGCTGCTTGTGATGCGTACGCATGGGTCACGTGTACGCGTCGTCTAGCTTTTTCTTATCACGCATACGCGTCATGTCACACGTACGTGTTGCCTTCGACGATGCACCTCTTCATGTGTGCGTGTCTGTCACGCGTGCGCGTCGCTCTGAATACTCCAAATGCTCATTTCTTCATGAAATCTCCACTTTGTATGCTTTTTTTTCACTTCTTCCATCCAATCCTTGCCTTAGGAATCTGAAATCACTCAACAAACATATCAAGGCCTCAAATAGAATTAAAGTGAATTAAATTTAGCAAATTAAAGGCCTAAAAAGCATGTTTTTACTCTTAAGCACAAATTTAGGGAGAATTGCGAAACCATATTATTTCATTGAATAAGTGTGAGATAAGTTGATAAAATCTCCTAAATTAAGCACAAGATAAACCACAAAATTGGGGTTTATCAAATGGTTAAGATAATGATTTAATTGGAAATGATTTAGATGACCGAGAGATGTTTGGTTTGGTTGTTGGGACCCTTGAAGGGTGGCAAAGACCGTATTTTAGAGGAGATGCTGCCAAAATTTTTATAAAAATTCGAGACTTGGTTTGAAGTATTATTTAGAAAAATTTGGATTCAAGAATTATATTATTTGATTTTGATTTATGAAGAAAAGAAATGAATTATGTTTTGGGTTTGAAATAAAGGATTTTCTTTTGAGGAGTTTGGTGAATTTATAATATTTGAATTCCATTGGTAAAGAGAGATGATTTTGAGTCTTTGAAAAGTTAGTACACTTAAGAAAAAGTTTCATTTGATTACTTTTAATTTATGAAAGGGTTATGTTTTGAAAAGTATTTAGTAATTTAAAATAAATATTTTCTTGAGTCTTTTGAAAGAGAATTAAACTAGAAAATGGTTTTGAAATTGATTTGGGGGTTTTTGAATGAGTAAATATGAGTTTATGAAAGAGGAACGGGTTTAAAGTGACATCGTTTTGAAGGTTTCCGAAAATGTTATAAAAATTTGGATTTTGGTTTTAAAGGAAAATGATTTGAGGAAAAGTGATTCTTGGTTATGTTTAATTATGATTGAGCTATGAAGAGAATGATTTTGAAAATGATTTACTTGCAGTGGAGTGATTCCACTTGCTGCAATTGAGTGATTCTACTTGCTTATGAATTGTAGTGGAGTGATTCCACTTGCCGCAGCAGAGTGGTTCTGTTTGCCATTATTTGTAGTAGAGTGATTCCAATTGTCGCAGCAGAGTGATTCTGTTTGCTATTACTTGCAATGGAGTGATTCCACTTACCGCAGCGGAATAATTTTGTTTGCAAGATATACCTCTCTGGGTAGATGTAGTGGAGTGATTTCACTTGCTCCGGACATGTTGGATTTGGCTGTATAACTGACAGATGAGCTCATTGCCATAGGGCAGGCATGCATCATTTGCATTTGTGTGTATTGCTTAGGTGTGCATCTTGGATTTGGCTTGTCTATTTGAATAATTGTATCTATATGCTAATTGAACTAATTGATGTAGCTATTCTCTCTGATTGTGTATTCCTTGTATTGTTTTTATTGTGTTTGAACAACTGAGAGATCCTTTATGCTGGCGCGGGTGATGCTGGAGGTTGTTCCTGATGTTGTACTGGCTATAATTGTTCTCTGATTGTATTTGCCTTGTATTGTTTGTTGCTGGTAATTGATTCTATTTTGAGATTGAGTTTTGATGGTGATTTGATTTGAGTTAGGCCGGAGGCCGAGTTGATTTGAGTTGAGCCGGAGGCCGTAATGAGTTTCGATTATATGTTGAGCAAGAGGTTGAAATTAATTATATTATGAGATATTAATTGAGTTTTCAAATTCTTTTAACTAAAGAAGTGAGCTTTGAATTTTTGGATAATTAATTATTAAAATTTTGAATAGATTCATAAGATGAACAATAATCACTGCAATCGAAATTAGTTTTATTTATACGTATCCTCTTTTGACAAATCTTAAAAACCCTCTACTAAGAACCAGCAAGGACGATGTTCTCACCCCCTACAGACTTCTCTTTTCAGGAGACGGATGAAGAAGCTTGTAAACAGACCTTACGTTTTTGCTTACACAATATTGTTGTATTAGCTTAGTTATTACTTTTTCCTTGCCTTTGTTATTATTATATATTTGTAAGAGGGATAGGAATCCTAATTTGTATTGATATGCATGTATGTATATTTGTAAGTTACGTATATAAGAAGTCTAGTACGTTTAGTATATATATATATATATATATATATATATATAAGGATTGTGATTGATCTTTGGTTATATATGCATATTTGATTGAAATAAAAGGTATTTTTGGTTTTTCTTTTTAAAGAAAATAGCAATATGGTTTTAAGCTAAAGGCTCATATCTTATTATTAAATATATATGGAAGTCGTCGTAACATTCTCACTATCAGAGTGGCGCAGCCGGAAGCGTGACATTCTAACAGTAAGCGTGTTACAATGTTGCATATGAGATTGTGATTAGTATTGTTGCATATGAGAAAGTGAGGATGATGTCAATGACGAACTCTAATTTCTTGCCATTGTTCATCTTCCACTAATTTGTCATTCAACTCCTCACTGTCGCTCATCCCCTCGTTGCATCTCATCTCCTTGCTACTGCAAGCAACACCGTTGTCACTGCCTTCAGTGAGCTTCTACGATGTGGCTTTGATTTGAAGATTTGTCAGCGTTTGTCTCATCACCATCGTTCATCTCTCGCCATCACAAAAAACACCATTGTCACTGCCTTCAATGAGCTTCTAGGATCTAGTTCTCAATCTAGCTCATCTCCTCGCCGCCGCAAGCAATGCCATTGTTGTTGCCTTCAGCGAGCTTCAACAATTTGGCTTCATATGAAGATTTGTCGTCGCTCATTTCACCGCCGTCACTTATCTCTACACCATCGCAGGCAACACCATTGTCACTGCCTTCTATGATCTAATTTTCAATCTAGCTCATCTCCTCACCTCGGCAAGTAACATCATTGTTGTTGCCTTTAGCAAGCTTCTACAATTTGGTTTTACCATCTATGTCACTGCTAATAGGTAATCTACTTAATCTTCTTTGATTTTTTCCTTCCTCTTCATACTTTTAGATCTAGTTCATGCTCTAGTAGGAAGAAATAAAGAATGTTGGTTCTTTTTTTTGTTATTGTGTATTTTAATTTTCATTGATCTTTGTGATGTTGTTGTTGTTAGCTTGTTACTGCTGCATTTTCTATTATGTTGTTGTTTTTTTGCTTCTGATTTTATTTAGTTCGAGACCTAATTTGTTCTATTAAACTGAGTAATCTCATAATTTGCATCATTTGTCCGAAATTAGTACAACACAACACTTTGCTTTCTCTTCAAAAAAAAGTCACGCCATTGTAAAGGAAATGATTAGGTTTGGAGCAACAGTGCACACGTATGCAAGGAATGAAGCTCAGCTCACTACGTCTCTCATCTAATGAAATAATTCTGGTTTTGAGGTTACTGGATCTGTTTGCGATGTCTCTGTTCCTCATTAGAGGGAGAAGCTGATGGACTCTATGTGTTCTTAATTCCAAGGGAAACTCAACATCCTTGTAAGCTCTCTTCTTTCTCTGCATTTTATCTGTTTGATATTATTCCCCAACTAACACTGTTGTGTATGTTTTGAATTCACATTAATTGATACTTCAATACCAGTATAGATAAACAATGTTTGGACAAACATTAGAAAACCAATGAGAGAACTCACTACTTCAGAGCTTTCCAGACTAATGGGATACATACGTGTAAACAAAGAGGAAAATATGTGTAGAGGTAAACGTATGTGCATAATTCGAGTTGATAAATTTTCAAATAATAATAGGAAAAAAAACTTTAATATTCTTAAAGTTGAAACTTTCAAGGTACACTATAATTTGAAGGTGCAGGAGGATGACTTTGTTGGTTTAGTTTGAACTATTGTTAGTTTCAGTCCTGGTCATATTGCTTGCTTGTTAAGTGTAGGATTAAACCACAGATTATGTATAGTAAATGAATATGTATAGGATTTGCTTTTTTATTATAATTTTCCTAATACTAATAGTAACAAAAATTAATAAATGACATAATAAACTAATAGATAAAGCATTCACAATGCACCATATTTGGTTGGCTTATGAGGATGTTTTTGAAAATATACTTTTGTATGTTATTGTTCTTTCCAAAATAGTTTGTAAAGAAGAATATAAATTGTAAGTGCGGCAGGGAATGTTCAAGGATGTTAATGTATAAAAAATTAATCATGATCTGGGGCATCCAACGAAATAGGACCAAGATGATCTGCAACTCTTGCGGTCATCTCCTTCGCTACATCTACAACAACGACCCTCCACTCACTTATACTCCCGGTCAGTTCCACATGGGTCCCGGCTAGGTTATACCTCGTGCCCCTAGGTACCACTTCAAGGCCAAAGCACTCACAATTCTTCAAGATCCCTCTTAAGTCTTTACTCTTCCACTACTTCTTGCTCTTACTCTTCTGATTATGATAACATTTTTGTATATTAAGCTTTCATTATAATTTATAAAAAAATTAATCATGATTTGTATATGATTTGCATTTTTTATTGTTGAATGATATGTTTAATTGGGAATTTCACAAGTTTGAGGTTTTAGAAGAGATGAGGGAGCTATGATTAAAGGCAAGGCGTTTCTGTTTTGAATACAATTCTACTGAATTTGGATTTTCTATTAAGATATTATTTACTAGTGAGAATATTATTTACTATTCATAGCAACATCTTTCCTTGCTAGTTCAAAGTTCAAAGTCCATGAATTTATTTTATTCTTGTTGAACTGGGACTGTACATTATTTATAAGTAGTATAAGCAGTATTTAGTTTCAATTCTTTATAATATATCTTGAGGACCTCTTTTTGAGTAATTTCATAAGTGGTTTTAGAAGCTATTATATATATATTGATGCAGCTCATGTGTATGTACAGTGATTGTTTTTTTTCAATGAAATTAAATCTTGTTCATTACTTTAATTCTTCTCTACTTTTTTATATAAAATGCAATGCTTTCTAGATGCAACTTACTATTGTTTTGATACTTTTAATATATATACTTTTGATAGTTTATTCTTCATTGTTGTGTGATTAGAATAAAATTGTGCAAGACTTAATTAGATTGTACTTTAGCCATTTAGTCCATTTCTAGATGCAACTTGCTATAAAATGGTGAATATTTGCTCTCTATGTAGTTCATTGTTGACCTCATTCTATTTTCTATTGACAGGAAGGTGTCCAGTAACTTGTTCTAGGTTTGTACATCATTGGTTGTGACTTGCTCGGTGTGAGGGTTTCAACGAGTTCATACGTCCATATACAACAGTTAGCTTTGAAGTAATTTGTATAAATGAATATATTTTGATATACACTATCTATTATTCTTCTATCTTTCAATTTATAAAGGAACATGTCTGAAGAGTATGGATTTCAGATCTGATTGGGGCGGTCAAATAGTATACATCTCTTTTGTTATCTAAATTAGTATATTTATATTTACTGTTGTTCTCTTTTTCATACTCTGATAAATTCTTTCTCCTCATCTGAATATCTATTTTGGGTGTTGTGATTAGGGGGTCATATCCGAGGTTCCTGAGATCATACTCAGATGTGTTAGTCGAGATGAGGCAACTTTAGCTGTAGCTCAGAAGGTACATTTTCTTGTGCAGAGAATTTAATGATCAATGAAGTTTACTAAATGTTTGTTGTAACTTGGTTGCTTTAGTAGACCCTTTTCTTGTTGCTTCTTGATTTTTTTCCCTATACCTTATACTGAAGTTCAGTTAGGACGCAGGTTGGTTTACTAGGTATCTTCTAATTAACATGATTTATTTATTTATAATTAAATAAGAATGAGAAATGTGGATGCCTCATTTTCAATCTTATTTCTTTATTATAACACATACAGGTATTGGAGATTCATCCTACTATTAAATAGCACAAAGGGAAGGCCCTTGATTTTTGGTTAGAGACAGAGGACAAGTTTGTTTTATTCTAATATATGAAAGTGAGTTTCTTATTATTGGGTACTTTGGTACATAATTATATATGCGATTATATAGTATATAGTATATAGTGTTTATTCAGTAGTGACTTTCTGTGGCTGTGTCTTACTTTATTCTTTTTTATTATGTTTTTAAATTATATTTTTGTTGTAGTAATTGGATCAAGAGAGTGAAATTCCATCGCCAAAAGAGTTAGGAAGTAGGTCTTCTAGAACGAGCAACAGAGTAGTGTGAAATATCATGGAGCTTTTATGTATTAAGAGTTATATGTTAAGATATTTATAGTTAAAAAATGATGTTATGTTTGTTACTTTGTATAGGAGGTATTACTTTTGATTTTCAATATTAAAAAATCATATATTATGTTCAATACTTTATTTATGAGTTACATAATATTTTGTTTATGAATTATGATTTTATTTTATTGTAAAATTTTAATAAAAAACTATTTGTTTAAAGCGATAAAAACAACCGTAAAAACTGTCTTTTTAAGCGATAAAAAAATGCCACATTTATCCGATAAAAACGTCGTTTTAACCAATAAAAATGCCTCTGTTAGGGTAAAATGGCGATTCAAAAATATCCTTTTAACTTGGTAAAAATGATGGTTCAAAAATACCATTTTAGCCAACCAAAAATGTCGTCTTAACCAACCAAAATGCCGCTTTGTCAAGGTAACAATGGCAGTTCATAAACGCCATTTTAACCAACCAAAAAATACAATTTTTACCCTAAAAATAACAGCGGTTTGAACCAGCCGTTTTAACCAACAAGAAAACGCCTTTATTTAGAAATAATGGCGGTTTGAATCGTTGTTTTAACCTATCCAAAAACTGCCATTTTAACCCAGGAAATTATGGCGATTTCAGAAAACTGTCGTAATAGAATGGCGTCCAGAATTTACGTCATTTTTTAAAACCGCCGTTCTTGGTAATAATGGCAGTTCAAACCACTGTAAATACAAAAAACTACCATTTTTACCAGATTTTTTTATAGTGTAGGCGATAATGTTTGTGCCCCTCCAATAGCGTCACCGCTACCACCAATAATGCCACTGCCACTAGCGCACATCTGATCTTGGTACACTGTCATCTATAGCTCCGTCCACTGAAGCTGCTCCAACTCCCGCCTTCACTCCAGCCTAAGATCATCTGTGTCTATCATGCGTGAGAGGATCACCTGATACCTTTCTTTGAACTCCTGCACCTGCTAAGCCTGTTGGTGAAGGCTCTGCGTGAGGAGCAGCACGTGCTCCTCAAATCGACGCCACCCTCGGGATTGACGGGTTGACTGGTGGTAGAGGCGGATGATTGTCTCAATGTGGATGTGCGGAGGTTGTCGGCGAAGAATGATTCCAGCCCACACACGTAATTCTTGTATGGCTCAGATGTGACCTCGCGCCAGTCCCCATCAGGATCGACGACTGATGCAGTGGAGTTGTTGCTGTTGTCTCTAGTACACTGAGATTGCTGGATTGCAGCCTCCAATATCTGCATGTAGGACTTCTGTATAACACATTTTATTATTAGGGTTGTAGTTAATTTAAAAATGGTATATCACATGATGTTTACTCACATAATGATCCATGCCCGCTGGTCAGCAAATCTCTCCTTGTTCTCCTTCAACGTGTGAGTGTACTTGAAAGTCTCTGCCATCATTTCCTCACGATCCAACGACTTAGACTATACATTTTGAAACCACATGTTACGTCAAGTAATAATGATAATATATTAATACTAAACGAATTTAATAACAAAATAAAACAAGTTACTTACTAGCCTGGCCTTTGTCTTCATGAAAGTCGTTGACCCATCGGTATACTTTGACGACCTGACTGATGCCCTGTTAACTCTGGACGTACAGTGCCTTTTTAATGTCCGAGCGGAGCCAAATGATGAGGTAATCGGAGTGCTCACGTATGTCCTCCAACATCTGCTGAAGCCGCCTAGCCATCCAATAGTGGAAGATCTTTCCGACCATGAGATCGTGAGTCTTGTCCCATATAAATTTCTCCTGCAAAAAGAACATTTAGCATGAGTTAATCAAAATTAAATACATAATTAAATAAAATAGAAGATATAAACTAAGATTTGAATATGTTGAGTTTTTACCGCCCACTTCTGAAGCCATCGCTCTCTTGTCTCAGCTAGGATCTTCTTGTAGCTCAGCAATGGGTGGTTGTACATACTTGATGACATTAGTACACTCTTGTGTACTTGCATTATTATTTGGCGCAAACTAATCAATGAGAAACTTAAGATTAGTAGTTTACTAAAAAATTATTTGAAGTCATCTATAAACTTGAATTATAGAAATTTCGGCAATCACTTAAATAGCAACATCTATCAACAATCAACAACAATGTTATTAAAACTGGACCGGACCGGCCAGTTCAACTGAAAAACTAGTGAATCGGACCCTCTACCGGTCCGGTCTGATGTTTGGACCACATGAGGTAGAAAACCGGTGTGAATTGGTCAAACCCGATGTGAACCGGTAAAAACTGGTCGAACTCAATAAAGACCGATCCGACCGAACCAGTTAGGATTTAAATTTTACCAAAATGTTAGAGATGGGATTCAAACTCCTCCCCTCTAGAAAATTAAAGCTATTCATAGCCACCAGGCTATGATGATTCTCATTAATATGCATGCAAATTATAATATATATACATATCTTTTATCAAATAATTTACTTCTATCTAATTTATTTTAAATTTAGTTATAAATTCACATATTCTTAAATTAATTATATTTTTATTTAACAATAATTATAAACTCACTTATTTTTTTCTTTTCATAATTATATAATATCTATTAGTATTATTTTTTATTAAATACTTATAGTATATAATAGTGTAATCGATATAAACTAATTAATAAATTATTGAAATTTGAAAATAATAGTTATTTTAATATAAAAACAAAATAAAAATATTTATAATAGAGTAAAAATAACAAAATACTTATTGTTTTTAGTCCATATTATTTTAGAATAGCTTGATATTCTTAAAATATTAGTAAAATATGTATTTTAAATTTTAATTTTAAATTTTTGACATTTTTATTTTTTATTTACATAGTACCGAGTCAACCAGTGACCCACCGGTTAAACTAGTGACCCAGTATCCTAACCGGTTCGATCACCGGTTTGCATCTAACAACTATGATCAACAAACAAGAATCAAGAATCAAGCAGCAACATCCATCAATCAACAATAAATAGTTCAATTAATTAACATTAGTAATTTCATATATATGACATTATATGACTTAAGCAGCAACATCCATCAACAATTATCAAACACTTTCAGCAATTCAAAACCTACTAACCTAAATCAAACCTATCTTAACAACCTAAATTCACTAAAACTTGAAAATTAAGTGTAACTAAATTAAATTGACTAACTAAAATGGTTTGCATATACAGGAGTTAAAATAGTACTCATGTTGTCATCCCATCAGGCCAAATCATCATCCATGCGATGGAAGGTGGTGGAATGGCATCTGGTTGGGATCTGTGAAAGGATTTCGGCACCACGGTGTATGTCGCTGGATGCGGCGTTGTCGAGATAGTGGGCTACTGAGCAGATAAAGGCATCGTTGTCATAATAGTTGGCTGCTGAGCGGATGTAGGCGGTGTCATCGAGGTAGAAGGAGTCATGTAGTTGGGGTTAGGGACTATGATGAATGGCTAGTCCGGGGCACCCATTACCTGTGACGTCACTGGGGTAGTCAGAGTAGAGGAGGACGACTGAGAAGTCCCAGAGGTACTGGTATGCAAAATTGTGATCGTTCATTCCTTGGTAACGGCGTCAAAAACTTAATACACATGTTCATAATTTTAGTTCTTTGTCACAACTTCGCACAACTAACCAGCAAGTGCACTGGGTCGTCCAAATAATAAACCTTACGTGAGTAAGGGTCGATCCCACGGAGATTGTCGGCTTGAAGCAAGCTATGGTCATCTTGCAAATCTAAGTCAGACGGATTCAAATGGTTATGGTGAATTGATAATTAAAATATAATTAAAATATAAAATAGGATAGAAATACTTATGTAATTCATTGGTGAGAATTTCAGATAAGCGTATAGAGATGCTTTTGTTCCTCCTGAACCTCTGCTTTCCTGCTGTCTTCATCCAATCATTCCTACTCATTTCCATGGCAAGTTTTATGTAGGGCATCACCGTTGTCAATGGCTACATCCCGTCCTCTCAGTGAAAATGGTCCAAAATGTGCTGTCATCGCACGGTTAATCATCTGTCGGTTCTCGATCATACTGGAATAGGATTCAGTAATCCTTTTGCGTCTGTCACTACGCCCAACACTTGTGAGTTTGAAGCTCGTCACAACCATCCCTTCCCAGATCCTACTCAGAATACCACAGACAAGGTTTAGACTTTCCGGATCTCAAGAATGGCCGCCAATAATTCTAGCCTATACCATGAAGACTCTGATCTCATGATCAGCAGGCTAAGAGATATGCATTCAAGCTTGTTTTCATGTAGAATGGAAGTGGTTGTCAGGCACGCATTCATAAGTGAGAATGGTGATGAGCGTCACATAATCATCACATTTATCATGTTCGTGTGCGCGAATGAATATCTTAGAGAAGAAATAGGCTTGATTTGAATAGAAAAATAATAGTACTTTGCATTAATTCATGAGGAACGGCAGAGCTCCACACCTTAATCTATGGTGTGCAGAAACTCTACCGTTGAAAATACATAAGTAAAAATAGGGTAGACATGGCCGAGTGGCCAGCCTCCCATGGAGGTCTCAGAACGTAAAAGTTACATAATGTGTTCCAGAGATCTCTAACACAATAGTAAAAAGTTCTATTTATACTAAACTAGTTACTAGGGTTACAGAAATAAGTAAATGATGCAGAAATCTACTTCCAGGGCCCACTTGGTGTGTGCTTGGGCTGAGTATTGAAGCTTTCACGTGTAGAGGTCTTCCTTGGAGTTAAACGCCAGTTTGTAACCTGTTTCTGGCGTTTAACTCTGCTTTGCAACCTGTTTCTGGCCTTTAACTCCAGAATAGGGTAGAAAGCTGGCGTTGAACGCCAGTTTGCGTCGTCTAAACTCGAGCAAAGCATGGACTATTATATATTGCTGGAAAGCCCTGGATGTCTACTTTCCAACGCAATTGAGATAGTGCCATTTGGACTCCTTTATCTTCAGAAAATCCACTTTGAGTGCAGGGAGGTCAGAATCCAATAGCATCTGCAGTCCTTCTTCAACCTCTGAATCAAATTTTTGCTTAAGTCCCTCAATTTCAGCCAGAAATTACCTGAAATCACAGAAAAACACACAAACTCATAGTAAAGTCCAGAAATGTGAATTTTATTTAAAAACTAATAAAAATATACTAAAAACTATGTAAAAACAATGCCAAAAAGCGTATAAATTATCCGCTCATCACAACACCAAACTTAAATTGTTGCTTGTCCCCAAGAAACTGAAAATCAAATGGGATAAAAAGAAGAGAATATACTATAAATTCCAAAATATCAATGAAACTTAGCTCCAACTAGATGAGCGGGACTAGTAGCTTTTTGCCTCTTGAATAGTTTTGGCATCTCACTTTATCCATTGAAGTTCAGAATGATTGGCATCTATAGGAACTCAGAATTCAGATAGTGTTATTGATTCTCCTAGTTCAGTATGTTGATTCTTGAACACAGCTACTTTATGAGTCTTGGCCGTGACCCTAAGCACTTTGTTTTCCAGTATTACCACCGGATACATAAATGCCACAGACACAAAACTGGGTGAACTTTTTCAGATTGTGACTCAACTTTGCTAGAGTCCCCAGTTAGAGGTGTCCAGGGTTCTTAAGCACACTCTTTTTTTGCTTTGGACCTTGACTTTAACCGCTCAGTCTCAAGTTTTTACTTGACACCTTCACGCCACAAGCACATGGTTAGGGACAGCTTGGTTTAGCCGCTTAGGCCAGGATTTTATTCCTTTAGGCCCTCCTATCCACTGATGCTCGAAGCATTCGATCCTTTTTATTACCCTTGCCTTTTGGTTTTAAGGGCTATTGGCTTTTTGCTCTTGCCTTTTGGTTTAAAGAACTTTTGGCTTTTTCCACTTGCTTTTTCTTTTTCTTTCTTTTTTTCGCCATTTTTCTTTTCTCTCTTTTTTTTTCGCAAGCTTTTGTATTCACTGCTTTTTCTTGCTTCAAGACTCAATTTTTATGATTTTTCAGATCATCAAATAACATTTCTTCTTTTTCCTTATTCTTTCAAGAGCCAACATATTTAACCTTCATAAACCACAATATCAAAAGACATATGCACTGTTCAAGCATTCATTCAGAAAACAAAAAGTATTGTCACCACATCAAAATAATTAAACTAGTTTCAAGGATGAATTCGAAACCATGTACTTCTTGTTCTTTTGTGATTAAAAGAATTTTTCATTTAAGAGAGGTGATGGATTTATAGGACATTCATAGCTTTAAGACATAGACACTTAGACACAAGTGATCATGTAATAAGACACAAACATAAATAGATATAAAGCATAGTAGACGAAAAATAGAGAAAATAAACAAACAAGGAGATTAAGGAACGGGTCCACCTTAGTGAGGGTGGTGTCTTCTTCCTCTGGAAGAACCAATGGTGTTCTTGAGCTCCTCTATGTCTCTTCCTTGTCTTTGTTGCTCCTCCCTCATAGCTCTTTGATCTTTTCTAATTTCATGGAGGAGGATGGAATGCTCTTGGTGCTCCACCCTCAGTTATCCCATGTTGGAACTTAATTCTCCTAGGGAGGTGTTAATTTGCTCCCAATAGTTTTGTGGAGGAAAGTACATCCCTTGAGGCATCTCAGGGATTTCATGATGAGGAATTTCCTCATGCTTTTGTTGAGGTCCATGAGTGGGCTCTTTTGTTGTGCAGTCAAATGCTCTACTACTGAGCTATGGACCCTTGAGATGAATCTCTCCATCTCCCATGACTCGGAGGTGGAAGCTTTTGTCTTCCCTTTCCTCTTTCTAGAGGTTTCTCCAGCCTTAGGTGCCATAAATGGTTATGAAAAAACAAAAAGCAATGCTTTTACCACACTAAACTTAAAATGTTTACTCGTTCCCGAGCAAAAGAAGAAAGAAAGAAGGAGTAGAGGAAGAAAAATGGAGGAGAGAGAGAGGTGTGTATTCGGCCAAGGGGAAGAAGAAAGGGTTGTGTTGGGTAAAAATGAAGAAGGAATGAGGGGTTTATATAGGAGTGGGGGGAGGTTTAGGGTTCGGCCATCAGGGTTGGGTTTGGGAGGAAAATGAATTTGAATTTGTAGGTAGGTGGTGTTTTTAGGGAAGAGAGGAGTGATGTGAGTGGTTAAGAGGTGATGGGGAAGAGTGATTGAGGTGATTGGTGAAGGGTATTTGGGGAAGAGGGTTATGAAAAGGTGTGAAGAGAGAGAGTTAGGGTAGGTGGGGATCCTGTGGGGTCCACAGATCCAGTGGGGTCAAGGACTTAACATCCCTGCTCCAATTAGGCGTGCAAAACGCCCTTTATATGCAATACTGGCATTTAACGCCAGACTGCTGCCTGTTTTTGGTGTTAAACGCCCAATTGTAGCCTGTTTCTGGCGTTTAACGCCAGATTGATGCTTGTTTCTGGCGTTAAATGCCAGTTTGGTGCTCATTTTTGGCGTTAAACGCCAGACAAATGCTTGTTTCTAGCGTTTAAATGCCAGAATGCTCTTCCTCCAGGGTGTGCTGTTTTGAATGCTATTTTTCATTCTATTTTTGATTTTTCAATAGTTTTTATGACTTCACATTATCATCAACCTAAAGAAAACATAAAATAACAATGGAAAATAAATAGATATAGTTAAATAACATTGGGTTGCCTCCCAAAAAGCGCTTCTTTAAAGTCAATAGCTTGATAGTGAGCTCTCATGGAGCCTCACAGATGTTCAGAGCATTGTTGAGATCTCCCAACACCAAACTTAGAGTTTGAATGTGGGGGTTCAACACCAAACTTAGAGTTTGGTTGTGGCCTCCCAACACCAAACTTAGAGTTTGACTGTGGGGGCTTTGGTTGGCTCTGCAGTGAGAGAAGCTTTTCATGCTTCCTCTCCATGGTTACAGAAGGAGAACCTTGAGTTTTAAATACAAGGTAGTCCTCATTCAGTTGAAGGACCAACTCTCCTCTGTCCACATCAATCACAGCTTTTGCTGTGGCTAGGAAGGTTCTTCCAAGGATGATGGACTCATCCTCATCCTTCCCAGTGTCTAGGATTATGAAATCAGTAAGGATATAAAGGCCTTCAACCTTTACTAGCTCGTCCTTTACTAGTCCATAAGCCTATTTTCTTGAGTTGTCTGCCATCTTTAATGAGATTCTGGCAGCTTGCACCTCAAAGATCCCAAGTTTCTCCATTACAGAGAGTGGCATAAGGTTAATGCCTGACCCCAGGTCACACAGAGCCTTCTCAAAGGTCGTGGTGCCTATGTTACAGGGGATTAAGAATTTACCAGGATCCTGTTTCTTTTTAGGTAAAGTGTGCTGAACCAAGGCATTTAGTTCCTTGATGAGCAATGGAGGTTCATCCTCCCAAGTCTCATTACTAAATAATTTGGCATTCAGCTTCATGATTACTCCTAAATATTGAGCAACTTGCTCTTCAGAAATGTCTTCATCTTCTTCAGAAGATGAATAGTCATCAGAGCTCATGAATGGTAAAAGGAGGTTCAATGGAATCTCTATGGTCTCTAGATGAGCCTCAGATTCCTTTGGTTCCTCAAAGGGAAACTCCTTATTGGTCAGTGAACGTCCCAGGAGGTCTTCCTCACTAGGATTCACGTCC
Source organism: Arachis hypogaea (assembly GCF_003086295.3). Taxonomy (NCBI): domain Eukaryota; kingdom Viridiplantae; phylum Streptophyta; class Magnoliopsida; order Fabales; family Fabaceae; genus Arachis; species Arachis hypogaea. The sequence continues at coordinate 76,401,493 of NC_092046.1, read as the reverse complement.
TCCTCCTCCTCTTTGGGTTCAGCCACACCAAGTAAGGTAATGGCCTTGCACTCTCTTTTTGGATTCTCTTCTGTATTGCTTGGGAGAGTACTAGGAGGGGTTTCAGTGACTCTTTTACTCAGCTGGCCCACTTGTGCCTCCAAATTTCTAATGGAGGACCTTGTTTCATTCATGAAACTTAAAGTGGCCTTAGATAGATCAGAGACTATATTTGCTAAGCTAGATGGATTCTGCTCAGAATTCTCTGTCTGTTGCTGAGTGGATGATAGAAAAGGCTTGCTATTGCTAAACTTGTTTCTTCCACCATTATCAAAGCCTTGTTGAGGTTTTTGTTGATCCTTCCATGAGAGATTTGGATGATTTCTCCATGAGGGATTATAGGTGTTTCCATAAGGTTCACGCATGTAATTCACCTCTGCTATTGCAGGGTTCTCAGGATCATAAGCTTCTTCTTCAGAAGATGCCTCTTGAGTACTGTTGGATGCAGCTTGCAATCCATTCAGACTCTGAGAAATCATATTGACTTGCTGAGTCAATATTTTATTCTGAGCCAATATGGCATTCAGAGTATCAATTTCAAGAACTTCCTTCCACTGAGGCATCCCATTACTCACAGGATTCCTTTCAGAAGTGTACATGAACTGGTTATTTGTAACCATGTCAATGAGTTTCTGAGCTTCTGCAGGCGTTTTCTTTAGGTGAATGGATCCACCTGCAGAATGGTCCAATGACATCTTTGATAATTCAAACAGACCATCATAGAATATATCCAGGATGGTCCATTCTGAAAGCATGTCAGAAGGACACTTTTTGGTCAGTTGCTTATATCTCTCCCAAGCTTCATAGAGGGATTCACCTTCTTTCTGTTTGAAGGTTTGAACATCCACTCTAAGCTTGCTAAGCTTTTGAGGAGGAAAGAACTTGGCTAAGAAAGCCGTGACTAGCTTATCCTAAGAGTTCAGGCTATCTTTAGGTTGAGAGTCCAACCATATTCTAGCTCTGTCTCTTACAGCAAATGGGAAAAGCATAAGCCTGTAGACCTCGGGATCAACCCTATTGGTCTTAACAGTATCACAGATCTGCAAGAATTCAGTTAAGAACTGAAAATGATCTTCTGATGGAAGTCCATGAAACTTGCAGTTCTGTTGCATCAGAGAAACTAATTGAGGCTTTAGCTCAAAATTGTTTGCTCCAATGGTAGGGATTGAGATGCTTCTTCCATGTAAATTGAAATTTGGTGCAGTAAAATCACCAAGCATCTTCCTTGCACTGTTATTATTTTTGGCCATGTCTCCTTCTTTTTCGAAAATTTCTGTCAGATTTTCTCCAGAGAGTTGTGCTTTAGTTTTCCTTAGCTTCCTCTTCAGAGTCCTTTCAGGTTCAGGATCAGCTTCAACAAGAATGTTCTTATCCTTGTTCCTGCTCATATGAAAAAAAAAAGAGAACACAAAAGAAAATATAGAATCCTCTGTGTCACAGTATAGAGATTCCTTGTATGAGTATAAGAAAAGAAGAATGGAAGAAGGAAAAGATAAGAATTCGAACACAGAGGAGAAGAGTGGGTTCGAATTTTGGAGTGAAAGAGGGGTGTTAGTAAATAAATAAATAATTAGAAGAAGATGAGAGATGGAAGAATTCGAAAATTAAATAAAATAAAAATAAAAATTAAAGTTAAATTCAAAATTTTTAAGAAGAAAAACGAAATTCAATTAAATTAAAACTTAAAACAATTAGTTAATTAAAAAGGAATTTTGAAAAAGAGGAAGGTGATTTTCGAAAATTAGAGAGATAATTAGTTAGGTAATTTTGAAAAAGGTAAGAATCAAACAAAAAGATAAGATTAATTGAAAAAGATTTGAAAATCAAATTTTGAAAAGATAAGAAGTTAGAAGAGATTTTGAAATTGATTTTGAAAAAGATGTGATTGACATTTATTTTGAAAAAGATTTGAAAAAGAAATTTAAAAAGGTTTGATTTTGAAAATTAAAGTTGGTTACTTGACTAACAAGAAACAAAAAGATATGATTTTAAAATTTAAAGATTGAACCTTTCTTACTAGGCAAGTAACAAACTTAAAATTTTTTAATCAATCACATTAATTGTTAGCATTAATTTCGAAAATATGAAATAGAAATAAGAAAAAGATTTTGAAAATAAATTTTGAAAATTTTGAAAATTATGAAAGAAAAATGAAAAAGATTTGATTTTTGAAAAAGATTTGAAAAAGATAAGGTTTTTAAATTGAAAATTTGACTTGACTAATAAGAAACAACTAAATTTTTAAAACTTTTGACTAAATCAAATCAAATTTTCGAAAATTATGAGTAAAATAAGGAAAAGATATTTTTTTGATTTTTGAATTTTAATGATGAGAGAGAAAAACATCAAAAAGACTCAATGCATAAAAATTTTGGATCAAAATAAATGATGCATGCAAGAACACTATGAATGTCAAGATGAACACCAAGAACACTTTGAATGTCAAGATGAACACCAAGAACTTATTTTTAAAAATTTTTATGAAAAGAAAAACATGCAAGACACCAAACTTAAAAATTTTTCATGTATAGACACTAACAAATTGAAAATGGATATGAGAAACAAGAAAAGATGCACAATAAGAAAATGCAAAGATCAAAGAAAGCAAATCATCAAGAACAACTTGAAGATTATGAAGAACACCATGCATGAGTTTTCGAAAAATGCACAAATTTTAAAAACATGCAATTGACACCAAACTTAAAATTTAACACAAGACTCAAACAAGAAACATCAAATTTTTGGTTTTTTTTTTATTTTATTAGAATTTTTTTGGATTTTTTTTTAAAATTAATTGGAAAAGAAAAATAAGGATTTCAAAATTTTTTTTAATGAGAATTCCAGGAATCATGCATTGTTAGTCTAATGCTCCGGTCCAGGAATTAGACATGGCTTACTAGCCAGCCAAGCTTTCAGTGAAAGTTCCGGTCCAAAACACTAGACATGGCCAATGGCCAGCCAAGCTTCAGCAGATACAAATCAGGCATATAACAGCTAATTAGATGAGAGTCCAAGGGCTCTTGCCATGATAGGTGGAAGCCTCAATCCAAAAATTTAGACATGGCTTGGCAGCCAGCCAGGCTTCAACAAATCATGAAGAAACTCTAGAATTCATTCTTAAAAATTCTGAAGAACATAGAATAATTTATTTTTATTAAAAAAAAATTTTTGAAAAATTTTTCGAAAATAAAAGAATAAAACAAAAACTTAAAATTAAAATAAAATTACCTAATCTGAGCAACAAGATGAACCGTCAGTTGTCCAAACTCGAACAATCCCCGGCAACGGCGCCAAAAACTTGGTATGCAAAATCGTGATCGTTCATTCCTTGGTAACGGCGTCAAAAACTTAATACGCACGTTCATAATTTTAGTTCTTTGTCACAACTTCGCACAACTAACCAGCAAGTGCACTGGGTCGTCCAAGTAATAAACCTTACGTGAGTAAGGGTCGATCCCACGGAGATTGTCGGCTTGAAGTAAGCTATGGTCATCTTGCAAATCTCAGTCAGGCGGATTCAAATAGTTATGGTGAATTGATAATTAAAATATAATTAAAATATAAAATAGGATAGAAATACTTATGTAATTCATTGGTGAGAATTTCAGATAAGCGTATAGAGATGCTTTTGTTCCTCCTGAACCTCTGCTTTCCTGCTGTCTTCATCCAATCATTCCTACTCCTTTCCTTTGCAAGCTTTATGTAGGGCATCACCGTTGTCAATGGCTACATCCCGTCCTCTCAGTGAAAATGGTCCAAAATGCGCTGTCACCGCACGGCTAATCATCTGTCGGTTCTCGATCATACTGGAATAGGATTCAATAATCCTTTTGCGTCTGTCACTACGCCCAGCACTCGCGAGTCTGAAGCTCGTCACAACTATCCCTTCCCAGATCCTACTCGGAATACCACAGACAAGGTTTAAACTTTCTGGATCTCAAGAATGGCCGCCAATAATTCTAGCCTATACCACGAAGACTCTAATCTCACGATCAGGAGGCTAAGAGATATGCATTCAAGCTTGTTTTCATGTAGAACGGAAGTGGTTGTCAGGAACGTGTTCATAAGTGAGAATGGTGATGAGCGTCACATAATCATCACATTCATCATGTTCTTGTGCGCGAATGAATATCTTAGAGAAGAAATAGGCTTGAGTTGAATAGAAAAACAATAGTACTTTGCATTAATTCATGAGGAACAGCAGAGCTCTACACCTTAATCTATGGTGTGCAGAAACTCTACCGTTGAAAATACATAAGTAAAAATAGGGTAGACATGGCCGAGTAGCCAGCCTCTCATGGAGGTCTCATAACATAAAAGTTACATAATGTGTTCTACAGATCTCTAACACAATAGTAAAAAGTTCTATTTATACTAAACTGGTTACTAGGGTTACATAAATAAGTAAATGATGCAGAAATCCACTTCCGGGGCCCACTTGGTGTGTTCTTGGGCTGAGCATTGAAGCTTTCACGTGTAGAGGTCTTCCTTGGAGTTAAACGCCAGTTTGTAACCTGTTTTTGGCGTTTAACTCTGCTTTGCAACCTGTTTCTGGCGTTTAACTCCAGAATAGGGCAGAAAGCTGGCGTTGAACGCCAGTTTGCGTCATTTAAACTCGAGCAAAGTATAAACTACTATATATTACTGGAAAGCCCTGGATTTCTACTTTCCAACGCAATTGAGATCGCACTATTTGGACTCTTGTAGCTCCAGAAAATATACTTTGAGTGCAGGGAGGTCAGAATCCAACAACATCTGCAGTCCTTCTTCAACCTCTGAATCAGATTTTTGCTCAAGTCCCTCAATTTCAGCCAGAAATTACCTGAAATCACAGAAAAATACACAAACTCATAGTAAAGTCCAGAAATGTGAATTTTATTTAAAAACTAATAAAAATATACTAAAAACTAACTAATTCATACTAAAAAGTATGTAAAAATAATGCCAAAAAGCGTATAAATTATCCACTCATCAGGTACCAGTAGAAACCCTCCCTCTAGCACAACTACGACCACGAGGCTGATCTGTGACACCTCTACTTGTCCTCATGACTGCAAAGAGCATACCAATTAACACAAATCGTCACACAATTATGTTATTTAGAAGAAATTTTGACATAACCTCCCCTATAAAGGTGCTAACCTTCACGGTGATAAACCGCACAACAATCAAAACATATTCAAACACGAAACTTTACATAAGTTAGAACCCTTGAATCTAAACCTAACTAATCTATTAGAGAATCTATTCTCAAACGTTAATACTACTAATACATGCATATCATCAAGCATTATTAAATATTAATGATGTTCTCTTTTTAACTCGACTCTTAGATTGATGAAATTAAATGTTATCTAAAACCTATTACTTCACATACTTTTATAAATTCAAATCAAAACGTTAAATTCTAGTTTGTATAAATTACTCAATCTTATTCAAGCTAATATTGTAAATATGTATTATGTATTTGTTTCTAAATTTAAGTTATATTAAGCATTATATGATTTATATTGTTAACTATTTAGTTGAGTACCTAATTAGTTAAAATTTAAAACAATACAACAAACTAGAACACAACAAATAACACAATTTAGAATCTATTCTCAACTTCCAATTTAGAATCAAATTAGAATCTATTCTCATCAATGGTCATCCGATACCAAGCCAGAACAAAATTTAAGAAGTGGCAGAAGGGGGTGCTACCTGGATGGAGCAGCGCCGGCAACAGCAGTGGCAGAAACGGCAACAACAGTGGCAGTTTAGTTTGGACGACAATAGGGGGCCATCGGAGGGAATATTTAGGGAAGAGGGATAGGCTTAGAGAGAGAGAGTGGGAGGTGATAGGGTTAGAGAGAGAGAGAGAGAGAGAGAGAGAGAGAGAGAGAGTAATTCAAAATGAGGGAAAAAAAGGTTCACGGTTCAAATTTAGGACGCATTTACCATCGGATACCTGTCGGTAAAGCTTCACGGTTGACCAAAATGCAATTTTTCATGAATCAAGGTTACCGTAAAATTTATTCGCCTGTAAATCTGACGGCAATCGTGGCGCCAATTATTTTGCTTTTTTCTCTAAATATTATCGTCGGATTCTAGTTTCTAACGGTAAATCTTTTTCCTAACAAATTCATTACAAAATCTACCGATAAAGTCGCCGCTAAACACGACGCTAACCTCCGACACTAAATTCAATGGTATTTAGTATTTTTCTTGTTGTGCAAGGAAGGTTGATTTGGTTAAAGAAACAAATATGAAAGGCGTGAATTAGGAGGGTTACCAGGACGTAGATCTGCGTGAGAAGGTTCATTGCCTGACCTAGAGCCTGCAGGATTAGGGTCACCGACTCCATTTGTCTGAGGAAAGGTAAAATGTGCTCCTCGCACGCATAGCAGAGGGGGATGCTCCGGATGCAGACATGGAGTCCCTGAGGCAGGAGCTGGAGAAAATACAATGCATACGCCAGCAGATGGCTGTCTATTATAAGAAAATGCGTGCAAGAGGCAACAGTGCTGGAAGCGTCTTCTCCTCATATGCACTTGCACCAACACAGACACCAGCACCCACAGTGACGCCATATCAAAACCAACAGTGAGACCATCAAGAGCAGGAGATGATGATGATGATTATTAGGACCCATAGGCTTTAGGGTTTTCTTTTGTGTAGTTTGACATTATTATCTTTTATTATATTGACGAGATTACTTTATTATGTGTTTAGTGGTTGTTATTTCGGATTATATTATAATTTTTTATTTTAATGAAACATATTTTATTTTCGTTAATTTTTAATTTAAATGTTAGTTATCACAAGGTGGATCCTAATAAAGCAGGTTATAATTATGATAATTATAGTTAAAAAATATTAAATAAAAATATTATTTTACTAAAATATTATCATCGAATTTAGCATGGGATAAATCTGACAATATTATTTAAATTATTTTATTAAATAATATTACCGTCAGAATTTTTAACGAAAATTTTTTAACGGTAAATGCTTTTAGGATGGCCATTTCCGATGGTAATTAGCGTAGAATTTCTATAACTGCCTATAAATAATTTCCGTCAACATTTATACCGTAAAATTCTTTCTGATGATAAATTTGACGGTAATATTATTGTCGAATTTTTTAAACAATTTTGCCGGTTTTAAACGCTTGCTTTGGTAGTGGAAGTGAGGTTGTCAGCTTCTTCTGCCGCACTTGGGATGGAGACACCCAAAGATGAGGAGATTGTTTATAATTTTTCTGTATTTACCAATGAAAAAGAAGAGAAGAAAAAAAAAGGAAGAAAAATACAAAGAATTAACGTTTTAATAAGGAAGTTATTTGACCCAATTTAATGGTTGAACGACATTTAACATCTATTATGCCATGTAGAATTCTGGAACTATGAGATCACGACAAAATTAATAGCAGAATTTAATTATCTAACAAAAATGACAATTAGATATTAAATTGTCATTTTCTAATCGTAACGGGCGAATCTTCCTCTCTTAAACTAAATAGGACCATAATAAAAATTTTACTCAACATATTTTAGGTCCACCCCGTCACTACTAGAAATACGGACATTACCAACGGGAAGATATCCACGAACTAAAAAGAGTGACAAATTTATATGATCGTGGTAATCACTTGCAACGTCTTGTATTTTCGTGGCCAAATTTTGTGAAATTTTTCGACGATTTTGTTTGTTCGTGGCTAACTTGAGATGAGTTCTCTCAATGACCACAGACTCAATGATTACCGTGGCAAAATCGAACGATTTTCACTTTTAAATTCCGCGTTTAATTTGGTTTTGTCCTCCATCCCTCTCAAAATATTTTTATGCAGTTTTTACTTTTTCAAAATTTAAACCGTAACTTAAAGGTAAATTCGATTTATCATGTGCAGGCTTTTCCAATTCTTCAATTGTTGAATTCTTCTCCCTCCTTTTGAGTGCTGCCATGAAAAATTAATAAAGTATGCTAATGGTTTGATTTTAGATTTTATTGATGATGTGCAATTTTCTCACTTAGTATGATCCTTGAATTTGGCCATATCTCTGAATCATGTATTTTTTACTTAGTATTAGCTATGCGCTGATTTGATTAATTTTTTCTTTTTGATTTAACTGTAGTTTTTTAACGTAATTGTATTATTCATTACTTGTTACTAAATCAGATTGTAATATAACCAAAAAAACTAAATTATATACATACAATTTCAATATTTATATTTTAGTTGTTACATTTTTTGTGCGTGTTCTTTTTGGTCAAATGCAGTTTCAGTGTCCAATTTTATCGTATGCATTATTTAGAGACTTTGGTGATAGAATAAAATGATTCAATTGAAAATAAATGTTAAAATTATAAAAAAGAGTACTTATAAAAAGAGTACATATTTATCTTTGATAAAATAGTTCTAACTAATTTTAGAAAGTAAAAGATACTAACTATGATTTTATTGAAATAATAACTAATTTAATTATTCATTATTTAATTACTCACTCTTAATTTATGGCAACATTAATAAACAGAATTTTAACTTTTAAAATTCAGAATATTAGTTTTATACTTATATTTTATTAATTTAATTTAAAAAATAAATTAAAATTATTTTTATAGGAGTTCATTTTTTAATTATGTACAAAAAAATTTTTTTCTCCAATTTAAAGGTATCAAATTCTTAAGTTTTAAGTTTATTTATTTTAATTTTTACTGATGCTATTTTTTTTAAATTCAACGAGTAAAAATTTTAAATTCTAATTAATATGTGAAATTTTTGAATATAATTTAAAGTTGTAAATTTTACAATTTGATATTTTTTTATTAAAATTAAATTTTACTCTAAATTAAAAAGTTATAGTTAGTTCACTAAACAAAATCTAAATTAACATCTATAATAAGATGAATGAAATTTTGAGCAGCAATGTTAAACGCAACTTTTATTAAGTAGCCCACTCACCCAGTCTTAACAATAACTTCCTTCCACTATTTCCAAAATCCCTATTTGTTAGCTCCTGCAATTGATTCAAGTTTGATAACATGCAGCCAACCCTTTCGTTAATAACATTTTCTTCCGTTTCTCCCGATTCGTAATTTCTTAACTACTGCACTCAGATCAATTCAGCTAACCTTCAGAGCAATTCGCTCAAGACGTTCCTGTTTAGGTTCTAGGTACGATCACACCGGACGTTCTGTGAAAGAGCAGGGACCATGATTTGCAGTTCGAGTACCGTCAGTTTGAGTAGCCGAAGAAGCAAGCAAAATCGGTGGAATCAGAATTCTATCTGTAAACCCGAATCGCGAAGAAGATTTTCATGACATCATTTTGTTTTTTATATTTCTTTTAGTCAACAATGAAAGTTAATTTTAGACTTTTTTTTTTTTATTCCAACATGCATTCTTTCTTTTGTTACTGGTTGTAGATAGATTCTAAATCACCAATTGGCATTTTGAAAGATGTTATGCAACTGACAATTGAAGGCCGCAAAGCAGCTGCAAATTACATCCGAAAAGTAAGTATTGTACCTTAATTTTTTATCATCTTCGAAGGAGTCAAATCATGACCTATTAATTTTTTAGCTTAATTCTTGATCTCTAATTTGATTAACAGATTTTATTGGAGTACACAAAGCAACTGGAGTATCGACAGGGTGTATAATTCAGTGGTGTATAATTTAGTGGCCGAAGTTATGTGTATTTTTTACTATTTACCTGGAAATATTTTTGCATGTGGATTGTCTGTGTAACAAGAAATGGAGAGCTTGATAAATTCATTATTTTGATACTTTCAAGATTTGTATCATTTTAGCAAAGTTTAATATTTATTTTGTAATAGTTTTATTTGAATATTTTTTTAACATTAAATCCATTAATCTAGGATATTTGCTTTTCAATACTAAGTATTTGTTAATTTTATATTTTTATACTATGGATAATACGTATAGGAATGTGATTAATTTTTTTAATATTATATGATGTAATTTTATATTAAAGAGCATTTTTATTATGATATTTTTTTTAATTTAACTTCTATCGTTAGCCACGGAAAAAAGTATGGCAAAAAAGCCCGCCCTGATCAATTTTGTCACAGGCAAATATTTTATTTTGCCACGGAAAAGAGTGTGTCTAAACGTGCTAAAGTTGTGGCTAACCAAATGTCTCCACGGGTGTTAAAACCGTGGCTATTGGAGTAAAAAGCGTGGCTAACTAAAAACGCGTCGCCCTCCCTAGCCACGGATGTTCATTTGTTGCAAAAGCATAATTGCCACAGTTTTTTTGGAGTTCCGTGGCTAAACCCCTTCTTTTTGGTAGTGCGTCAGGCTGTACGTCACCATGTGAAGCTAATTTTAAAATCGAGTTGGTACAAGTGCATATGGGAGTCTCTCAATTTATGACCAACTAGGCTAGCTACACTACTTTGGTTTCAATTTATTATGACCAGCAACTCTATTATTCTTCACACAAGCAAAAACTCATTTCAGGTACGTAGGAATCTTTTGATATTTATATATCGAATTGAAGTTTCCGACATAGTTTATGTATACGAACGCATATACTTATTTCGTTTTAATTTAATTAATTCTCTATTCTCATACATCGTTATTCTCACAAAATTATTATATCATAAGTTGAATAATTTTGATGTAACGTGGACACAAAAGGATAAGGAAAGTTTTACATACAAAGAAACAAAAAGAAGAGGGGTGATTGGGATCCTTTCTTTTCTTTCCGTTTCTTGTAGAAAGTTGTTAGAAGCATCACACACACGTATATACACACACATTATTGTGACTTTGCTAATGCTACAACTGGCAAAAAGCAAGTAAACAATAATTTTAACCAGTGAAACTCCAAATTGCTCTAATTATTTTTTTATCAAATAAATAACTTTTTTAACAAAAAAATTATGAATTCATTTATGATATTTTAGAATATTAAATAAATTAGATTTTCACAAAATAAAATAATAAATTAGTTCCTAATATTTTTTAAAATGATAAACGAGATCTTTAATATTTTAAAGAATTATTATAATTGAATGATTAAATGATCTGAAATTTCAAAAAATAAAAGATTAATTTATAATTTTATTTTTATTAAATATTAATTTTTCTAATATTCTAAAAAATTATGAATTATTTTGTCAATGTTTTTATTAAAATCTAATTTATCAAAAGCAAAAATCATCAGAAATAAATTTAAAATATCATCACTTGATCTTAAATTCTTAGTTGGTTCATATCTAAAGGACTTTTGTGGGGTTCAGTCATGCATATATTGATGGGACCCAACAGGGAACAATAATGTGTTGCACACTTGCACAAGCAAGGGGGCTTAGTTGGAGGCCATGATAAATGAATCATTGTCCTCAAAAATAAAAAGTGGCCTCCATCACTACGCTACTACTAGTCTACTACATTCAAATGGTGTGTTAGATGGGTTTTAGTCTCCAAAAGCTGATGATGGGGTATGCATATCCATCAAACCTGGCAAACTTCCCAAACTTTCACATGCATCATCATGCACATATAATGCCTACCCACCCAATCCCTAGTACCACTTTGCCACAAAGTTTTCCCTTTTCTTATTGGTATTGTTATGTTATTTAATTGAGTGAATACCCCATCCGGCCCCTGACAATTATCTCGAAAGGACAACGAGGCCCCCAAGAAAAAAAACACTCAATCCGGCCCCTGATAAATTTTTTTTGGGACAGATTAGCCCCTGTGCCAAAAAAAATAACATTTATTTTTTTTGGCACAGGGGCCTCGTTGTCCTTTCGAAGTAATTGCCAGGGGTCGGGTTGAGTTTATTTTTTTTGTCAGGGGCCGGATTGAGGTTTTTTTTTTGTCAGGGGCCTCGTTGTCTTTCGAGGTAATTGTCAGGGGCTGATTTGGGTTTTTCTCTATTTAATTTGGACATTTAAAATTAGATAAATTAATAAAATAGTATATTATTTACAAAAATAATTTTAAAATATACAAATGACAAATACATTTTTGAAAAATTTATAAACGCTTTAATAATAACCGAAATATATTTGTTATTCTTTAAATTTTTTTTTATCCTTTATTTTAATATTACTGAGCGTAAAATCACTAAATTTTAAAGATAAAAATATTTTTTTGTATCAATGTCTTAAATTTTTTTTTATCAAATTTCGATTTTAAAATTTTTTTTAAGAATATATATTTAATGTTTATTTATTTTTGTCAAGTTTTTAAATATTTATTTATTATTTGTATCTTTTAAAATTATGTGTCAGTAATATAAATTTTAAAATATTAAGTTATTTAGTAGTTTATCCTTTAAAATTAAGTATTTATACAACATCAAACAAAATTTAAAAAGATTTAAAAATAAATAATAGATTAATGTATGTTAATATTGATTTATATACATGTGCAACTCATTTTAACAAATAAAATAGTTCTGATGATAAAAATACAAGACACATTAGTTTTTTAAAAGATTAACTTGTTGATTTATATTATGAGATTAATTTGTTTTACGTTTGTTACGTTATTTTTAAAAACTATTTTTAAAAACTATTTTGACTCAGTAAAATATTAAAGAGTAATTACTCAAATTAGTCTTTAAAATTTTTGAAGTTGGATACTTTAGTTTCTTAGACTTTAAAATACATAAAATAGTCCCCAACATTTACTTTCATTAGATAATATAGTTTCTCTTTGTTAGTCACTAATGGTGATTGCTGTTTAACTCGTACATGTGGCCGTTAAGTGTTCACATACGCATTTTAAACAAATTAGTCCCTAAAATGTAGTACAAAATTGTAACACTTTACCCTATAGACATAAGTCAAAGGTAGTGAGACATTACGATCTCTAAAAAAAAAATAAAATACACATGTATAGATTGAAGAAATATAATATAGCTATGAGCCTATGAAAAAGAGACATAACCAAAAATCGCATCACACTCGATGATATAAAGTTTCGGTATACAAAAACGAATGAAATATATCTATATCTATCTATATATATATATATATATATATATATATATATATATATATATGATTTAAGAAGAGATACATAACAATATTAGTCTCACTACAAGAAAAAGCAATATTTGTAACAAAAAAATTATTACAAAAAATTGAAATTTTGAAACAAAAGGATTTTGTAACAAAAAAAGGGTCATTGCAGTATGTCCCATTACAAAATGTTTTTGTAACAAAAAATGAAACTGTTACAATTCAAAGTAATATTTTGTAACTAATTTTTTTAATACAAAAACCAAAATTTGTTACGAAAGTGGTAACACCTTTTTACTTTTAAAATATTTTTTGTAACAATTTAGATTTTTGTGTCATAATATTTTGTTGCAAAATACTACTTTTGTAACATTTTTTATTCTTTTAGTTATAAAAATAGAAAGTTGATTTTAAAATATTTGATTAAATAATTGATATATCAATTAATTTTCTAATCCCACTAACTCAACATTTATATGATATATAATCATATAGATAATTAAAATATCTTACATATCATTAAGATTCTTTTACGATAAAATAAGTTCTACAAATTCAACTAAACACAACTTTTTCCTAACATAAAATTGTACCATATCGAATTTATAATTTTTTACTCTTCTAGCATATTTCAGTCAATATAAAGTCTAGCATGTTAGCATCAATTTTGTACCCCTGCAAATATAAATAATGAAAACCAAAACTAAAAAATAACACATAACACTATCTTCATCCGAGTAAAAATTTAGAACTTACAAGTTAAAATTAACTAATTCCTTAAGAATATATTCTCAGAGTTTAAAACTAGCCAATCAAGAATACAAATTATCAAGAATTAACAATTCAATATATAAACTTGGGCTAACTAATCACAATTCAATCACAACTTAGTAAACAAATTTATTAAATTTACATAAGTATCAATTGTCAAACAATCATTACAAAATACAATTTTCACCAAAATCTTCATAACAAATATACTTGAATTTTTTTAATGCTTTTACACTCATAAAGTTCCATAATAAGGTTTACGTCAAAACACAAGATAAGAACATAGAGAAGCACCTGAACAGAATTTCTGTTATTGCAGAAGCAATAGTGATGCAGAGAAAATTTGGAAATAGAGAATAGCGGTTATAGAAAATCAAGCAAGGTTCAGAGCAATTAATAATTGGCAATACATTTATAAAGAATGGTGACTGCAGAAAATCAAGCAAGGTTCAGAGCAATTAACAATTAACAATACATTTATAAAGAATTGCTAATTTTGCCTTGTATTTTTTGTTTTGTAGTAAATACAAAAAAATTGGTAATGCATTCATGAAAGATAACACAAAAAAAATAACACATTTTTTTTTTGATAAATAAAACTTCTTAAAAAATCATGAACTAATCTGTCATACAGATTAAAAATACTGTTTTTCCATAAAACTAATTTAATTACTTTAGATTAATTTTTAAAAATAAAGCATTCAAAGTAATAAAATAAATCATAATCTATTCATAATAAAAATTACTTAAATTAAATTATATAATTCTTCCATTATTAAATTTTAATCCTTATCATGCAAAATATTAAATTATAATAAAATTACATAAGAATGCTAGATTAATAAAATTACATTAGGAAAAATGGAGAGGATTAGGGTTAGAGTTTGGAGAGTGTGTGTAAATTAGGTTATTTTTTATTAGTGAGGGTTAGAATTATGGTTTTTATTTTTTACATTTGTTTTTATTTTTAAATTTTAACTATTTTTATTTATGTTTAACAATTAATTTTTTTAATTTAAAAAATTAAATTTTAGTCAATATTTAAGACTTGATTATTAGTAAAATTTATATATTAATTTTATAAAAAATATAAAATAATATATACTATTTTTAAAAATTAATCATTTAATCTTTAATTTTTATAAAAAAATAATTAATTAATACAAATAATATTTTAAAAAATTAAATTTTTGAACCAAAATAAAATTATCTTAAAGATTTTAACATTCTAAAATAATTTTTTTTAGTTACAAAACTTCTTGTATTTTGTGCTAACAAATAACTTGTTACAAATAATATTGAATTTTGTGACAAATTAATTTTTTGTTATAAAATAGTTAGAGTTTTTGAACAAATGGATATTTTGTTACAAAATATTTTGAACTTTTGCAACAACTTCATCTTTTGTTACAAAATATTATAAAATTTTGCAACAAAATACCGATTCGTTACAAAAGCCAATATAATTTGTAACAAAAAAAATTAAGTCGTTACAAAATAACAAAATATTTTGTAATAAATTATATTGTTGTTACAAAATATTATTATTATGTAACAATTACTAATTTTTGTTACAAAAAAAATTTTTTGTAACAATTTTAAATTTATTACAAAGTTTTTGTTCTAAATATTCTATTTTCTTGTAGTGTCTCGACCTGCAAACACAAGGCCGGCTACATAATATAATACAACCCAGAAAGATAAAAAATACAGTCTGTTTTTCCATAATCAACCTCTAAGAGGAACATGTAGTTACAATATACAAAAGTGGAGAACAACATTTAAATACATAATGAAAATCCAAAACACAATCTTCGCTTCCGAGAAGAAATCAGCATGCTCAACGAGATGCATCGTATCTTGTATCTGTAAAATAAAAAATTTCTACAGCGGGTGAAAACAACATCCTTTCGAGTTCTCAGTAGGGTAATAATTTTAAATAGAGATAATGTAAAAAGATACGAACCCACTAGGTAATCTTAAACTCTAATCAATCAAGATTCAAGCTTAGGGTCCTTTCTAGTCCAAACAGGATAAAGTTACTAAGTCTCAACCCTTATCAATTGTCTCTAATTAAGTTATTAGTTCTCTCAATATCATTATTATTCATTGTAGTATTAAGCCCTTCTGATTTTATCAGTCTTTAACAATTAATATTAACAACATTCAGTTTCAACAATCTTAATAAATCTAGACAGTCTCAATATAAGTTATCAATTATATTAGTACTCTCAATTTCTCAATCCGAAGCAAGTAGAGCAATCCACGACCCTTGCATCTATCCGGGGAGCTCACATATCAATTAATATTCATTCCCATCATCCAATCATTTAATTATTATCATTTCATCAAGAACAGCCCTTAGCGTCAGCATCGCCAGTATAAGGGACCTCTCAGTTGTTCAAACACATATAGAGCAATACAAGGAATACACAAGTAGAGAAAATAGATAAAGCAATTAGATCAAGTAGTATATAGATACAATTAATCAAGAAAGCAAACCAAATATAAGATACACACCCAATCAATACACACAAATGAAAATGATGCATGCTTGTCCTACTGGCCATGAGCTCATGCGTCGGTTATCTTGCCAAACCCGACTCGGGTAAGTGGGATTCACCAACCGTCCTTACCCGTAGGTTCCACAAGAAAGTGGAATTTACCAACCATCATTGCCTGGAACATGAAAACGGGATTGACCACCATCCTTGCCTATCACATGCAACCACAAGTAAGCGGGATTAACCAACCGTTCTTACCGAGTACATCGAGTAAGCAGGATTAACCATCCGTCTTTACCTGGAAAATCACGAACAAGCGGGATTAACCACCGTCCTTGTTCTGGTATAACTCAGCTCAGCGTGCAGGCAGGATTCACCATCGTCCTTGCCACGAGTAAACATTAGTTCATAGCAAAGTCTTTAATCAGCCTTTAAAATCATTAAGTTCGTTAACCATATTCTCATTTCGTTTACCAATTCCTTCGATTCGTGAGTGGGATAACACTACCGTCCTTACAGCTACACTGCAACCATGGAACAAGTAGGATGAGACCTCCATCCTTGCCCAGTGCAGGTGTCAAAGCAACAACAAATCAATACGCAAGCGGGACATCACCCTGACCTTGACGCAAACAGCCCTCAGGCCCTAATCGATCATTATTAGTGTTTTTAAGTAATTTCATAAGTTATTAGATTCCTAAATTCCCATATCTTTATCACTTCATTAATTTATTTCTTTCGTGAGTGGGACAACGCCACCGTCCTCACTGTGGGCGGGACAAATCCACCATTCCACAAGGCAATAACACACTAGGCAAGCGGGATGATACTACCGTCCTCGCCAATCCGGTCACTTAGACCTTAATTCATCAATATCATTTACTTAAATTAGTTTCATAAGTTAGTATGTTCTTTAACCCCAATTCTCTGTTAGTTTATCCATTCTATTCTCTTGTGAGCGGGATAATACCACCGTCCTCACTGCGGGCGGGACGAACCACTATTCCCGTAACTATGTCATCCGGTTTAACCAAGTGTTTATCTAGGAATAATTCAATTTAATTCATTCCATATTCTTACACTCATTTCAGAGCCCAAAAACAAGTTGTCGGACCTTAATTAGGGGTTACTGAAGTTTACAAACTTGCCGGAAAAGCTTAACAGTTAAAAACAGAGTTTAAATGTGAAAACAAGGCTTGTGCGTACGCATTACCCTTGTGCATATGCATGCACCCAAAGCAATTCCCAGCTTGTGCGTACGCACAAGAACTTTCCTTGCTTCTGTTCAATGCGTACGCACCGTATGGTGCGTGGGCACGCATACCAAAATTTCTGGTTTTCTGCATAATCTCATAATTCAGTTTTTATACCGATTTTTAATCGTTCATATCTTTCTCTATAGAATTCAATTTTCCATCATTCTTACATAATTTTAAAGATCTCATCACCACATTTAATTTAAGATAAATTTCATTATTATCCAAACTCCGATCGCCAAGTTATGTCCCGTCGAAGTTGGTCAAAAACTCATTCTTTTTACCAATTTTGAACCTTTACTCACTTTCGCCGAAATCTCAATTCAACTCAAACCAAACCATACATAAATCATTCCAAAGCTTTATCTATGCATTTTAACACTCATTCATCCCTTTATATCCATTCCAAATCTAATCATGCAAGTTCCACCCCACTCATTCTAATTTCACAAATTTTCTATCAATAATCATCTTAATAATCCAATCATACAACCAAATTCTCATTGTTCCACTCATCAATTCAATCATGGCAATCCATCACTTACCGTGCTTATCTCATAGGGGATATCTCACTCTATCTCGACCTCCGACCCAATATCCACATCAATTATGATAATAACAAGAAAAACTACAACCTCATATTCAATTTCAATCAAACAATCATATTTTCACATCAAACATTCAATTCACCAAATTACACTAACACATAACCCATTATCAACATACACCATTCCATTCAATTCTATCCTAGGGGAAATTAACCTAGGCATTCACATAATCTTACATAATACCTACTCGAAACTAACACAAGTACCTTAGGCTGCATTTGTTTACAAGGACGGGATACTGAGACAGGAATACAAAAACACAAAATCGTATTTCACAGATGAGACATAGACAAAGACATTGTGTCCAGAGATACTGAATTAGTGTATTTTGTGTCCATCCTGACAGGAAAGACACGGAGACACTAACAAGGGGATACAACTTATTTTTTATTTTTTCTTTCATTAGTCTTGTTAATTTTTTATAATTATATTTTTTTTACTATTATAGTTTTCTTCTCAAATTTTTTGGATGAAAAAAATGAGAAAAAATTGGATTTTCATAATTTATTCTAGTGTATCACCAAACAGAATACAAGAACACAAAATTGTGTCTCTGTCCTTTGGGTCTTGTTCTCAGTATCTTGTCTTGTCCTGCTTTCAAAAACAAACACAGCCTTAATGATGGTAGTTCCAACTCTTGAATTTCCTCCTCCAATCAACTCAAACTCTAATCAATAGCACTAAACCTCCGCCAAGTGTGCCTAAAAGCAAGCTCCAATTTCACAACACCAATTCAACAATTAAGCTATTCACAACAAAATTACAATTTCTCAACCTAGGGTTCATAGAATTAGAAAAAATCCAAAGAAAAAAGGCTTTCTTACCTTAACCTACTCGAATATGGGATGGAACCTACTTGGAATCTATGCTAAAGTACCCCTAAAGAACCAAAATCACAATTTTCTCAGCACCCATATAGCCAAAAATACGAAATTGAAGGAAATAGATAACTGGGTAAGAAATTTTGAGTTCCTTACTACTTTGTTTAGATAGAATCGAAGAGGATCCGAGTCAAATGTGTGGCCACAAATGATTTGTCAATCAGAGCTCCGAATCAAAATTTATGATCAATTTAAGAAGAGGGTGAATAGTGACATTAGGTTTTGTTTCTTCCCTCCCTTCCCTCTCTATTTCAGCTCTTTCTATGGAAATGTGAAGCATTGGTGTTGAATGTGTTTAGTGGGTGGAGGTTTATATGTGAGCCTTGGGCCCAACATGGACCCGGTTAATTTGTTTTAGCTCGTTGGCTCAATTTTGGGCTAAAACTTTTAAGATTGGCGTTTTAATTTGTATTCAAATTATTTTCTCTTCCCCAAAATATAAATTTTAATCTCTTAACCTCCTTTGCTTATTTAAGTTATTAATTAACTATTTATCATTTTTCTAGATTTTACAAAAATAATCCTAAAAAAATTTTAAAAATCTCAAAACAGTCCATAAAAAATTTTAAAATTTTGAAAACATATTGTTTTGAATTATTTATATATAATTATTTATAAATTAATAAATTTTAATTTCTAATATTTTCAGTTTATTTATTTATTTATATAAAAACATTTTCTTGTATTTTCAAAATAAATTATAAATTAATTTTGAAAAAGAATTTTTTTAAAAAAATAAACTCATATTTATTTTTAACCATGCAAAATAAATTAATTTATAGGTGCCATATTCTATGATCATTCTTTAATGATGAGAAGAGAATGAATATTGTTGTCTAAAGAAATAGGAAAACTCCCATTGAACATTAAATTTTTTACATAAATAATTAAAATATTTGTGCAAATGTTTATAAAATGCAACACTTTGGAACTTGCATTCAATGTGAACCAAGTCTTCTATGAAGTCAATTTTGTAAGTGATGATCAACCATATGATCAATGTAGATTTACAAAATCCCAATGTGAAGCTTCTCATACTTTACAATACTTGAAGAAGAAAAGTCTTTAACAAATCTAAGTGTTCTGTTTAGGGATGGCAATGGGTAGGGTAAGGTAAGGTTTGGATCCAACCCTAAGCCTATAAAGTCTGCAAAATTAATGAGTAATTAATTAATAAATTAATTATTATTTAAATAAATTAAAAAATTAAATTTTTATAGTTTAGAAAAGTAGAAATATTTAAAATACGAATTTTGACATTAATTTTAAAAAATTTGGCCTAAAATTGGACTAACAAGCCAAACCGGTTGGACCGAACCATATTGGGCCCAAGGCCCAACCAATATAATGCTCATCAGCCACTCTTTTCCCCCATTCTTCATGGAACCCACTGAGAAGAGAGAAAAGGAATAGAACCCTAAATCCCAAATTCAATCCACTATATCTCTCAATCTGGAGCTCCGATTGACGAGTCGTTTGTGGCCACACATTTGTCTCGTCGATCTCCTCAATTTTATCTGAACAAAGTGGTAAGAAAATCTGAATTCTGTACCTAGTTATTCTTTCCTTGCATTTTCATGAATTTGGGTTAGTATATTGAGAGATTTTGTGATTTTGATGGTTTAGGGGTACTCTAGTGTTGGAGAATTGTTGGGTTTTATCCCAATCATCAATGTGTGAAGTAAGAAAACTCTAAATCCCTATGGTTTGTTCAATTATGTGAAACTCAATTATTAATTTGGTGAATTTCATGGAATTAGATTGAATTTATGTTGAATTAGAGAGTGAATCGGTGAATTGGAGAGCTCGAAATCAAGCTTTGTTGGCTGGTTCGACTTGGAGACTTAAGAGAAAAGGGGTTTTTGAGGTGTTTTTGGCTTAGGGAGGCATCGGCCAATGTATGATTTTGGTTTCTCATAGTTAATATTTAATATCACGTGAAAAGTTAGGCTAGTTGACCGTAGGATAAGTTGAACTATGTGAATTGTTGATGATTAGTGATCTTTGATGAAAAATTATTGTATAGATTGCACGAATTATATGTTGATATGATGTGGTATATGAATTGTGTATGAGGATTGAGTGAGTTGTATGTGTTGTAATATGAAATGATGATAATTTTTAATGATGACGAGGATTGGTGATAATTATAAATAGTGATTTATGAATTAAATTGAGTAATTAAGTGTGGAATGACTGAGGAAGGATGGATAGGTGATTGGTATTGATTTTTATTATAATTGAATTGATTTTTGGATTAAGAAATTTGGAAAGTTAGAGATTTTGTAAATTTTGGTAAAATCTGATTTTTAACCAACTTCAGCAGGTCATAACTTGGCTTCTGAATTTCCAAATTTTGTTAAACTTATTTTGAATGAATATTGAGTCCGTGAAGTTAACAACATTCAAAGAACGAACTAAAAATGATTTCTAACAAAAATGTTATGCGCGATCGAAGTTGGGTGTGAAAAACTGGTTTTTTGGAACTTAGTATATTTTTTCAAATTTTGTTAGGCATGCCTACAGATGATGCGCGGATATTTTATACGCTTTTTGGCATCATTTTCATATAGTTTTTAATATGCTTTGTTTAGTTTTTATTAAGTTTTTATAGGTTTTAGTGTTAAATTCACATTTTTTATTCTACTTTGAGTTTTTGTTTTTTGTGCAATTTCAGGTAATTTCTGCCTAAAATTGAGGAGCTGGAGCAAAAGTCTGATTCAGAGACAGAGAAAGCACTACAGATTCTGTCCAAATCTGACCTTCTTGCATTCGGAAGAGCTTTTCTGGAGCTAAAGAAGTCCAAATGGAGCGTTCTCAGTGGCTATGGAAAGCTGACTTCTAGAGCTTTCCAGCAATCTATAATAGTCTATACTTTGCTTCAGATTAGAAGGCCTAAAACTGGCATCCAACGCCTACTTCCTACCCCTTTCCAGGCGTCCAGTGCCCACAGGCAGAGGCCAGCGTCCAAACGCCCAGAAAGGACCCCCTAGCCAGCATTCAACACCCTAGAGACCTCATAGCATGTGGATCTCATCAAAGCTCAACCCAAACACTCACCAAGTGAGCCCAGAAGTAGATTTTAGCACTAAAAAGATTGTTTTACCCTTACTGGTCATTTGTTTAGTATTTAAGGGATTAGATTCATGTTAATCGTACCTTTTTACTATCACACACCATATTCGAGTTTTACTTTGTATTTCATTTCAGTATGAGTTTCTAAACCTCCTAGGTTGAGGGGAGGAGCCCTGCTGAGTCCTAGGAATTAATAAAAGTATTACTGTTTCTTATTCGATCCGTGTTTGATTTATTTCTAAGATGTATACTCGTTCCTCAACATGGTGAATAGGATGATTAGTGACAATCAGCTTTGTTCATCATACTAAGATGAACGTGCCTGACAAACACCCGCGTCTACTTGGGCTCGTGTGAATACGTGACTGGAAAGCACGAACCAACAGCTATGTTTATACATCTCTCAGATGGCTAATCCACGACTTCGTTGGGGACTTCTCGAGACACCAATTCAGCCGATTTCCAGGGAGATTAGGGTCTCCGTGGTATAGGCTAGAATCTAAAGAAGCGGCATTCTCTGATCCGGAAGATTCAACATTGTCTGTGGCATTTTGAGTAGGATCGCCAAGAGATTGAACTGCTAAAGTTTCACCCTCCGTCAGATTGGATGACCATGGCCAATGGCGTTTAATCTGGAGCAGAGGAGATTGATGACCACGGCCTATGGCATTGATGACATACAGCCTGCCATAGAAGAGATCACTTACAAGCAAAGAAGACAGTACTACCAGAATTAATTCAGAAAGGCTAAGCAACTCCAACCCTTAATATATTCCTATTACTGATTACCCTTTTTCTATATTTACATGCCAATTTAGTTTAGATCTCACAAATATTTATCTATCAACTCTTGATTTTGCCTGACTAAGACCTGCAGGATAACCATAGTTTGCTTCAAACCATAATCCTCGTGGGATCGACCCTGACTCGCTCACGTATTACTTGGACGACCCAGTACACTTGCTGGTACAGCTGTACGAAGGTGTGGGGATTCGTGCACCAAGTTTTTAGTGCCGTTGCCGGGAATTGTTCGAGTTTGGACAAACTGACGGATTGTTTTGCTCCCTAGATCAGGTATTGTCTCTGATTTTTGCAAGAGTATTTTTTTTCGAAAAATTTTTTTAACCTTTTCAAAAAATATTTTCTTTTCTTAATCTTTTTAATTGAGTCTTTTGATTTTGGTTGAGTCTTTTCTTTTTATTTTTATTTTTCTCTTCTTTATTTTCGAAAAAATTAAAACTTTTTTCAAGAAATATTTGTCTTTTCTTTGTTTAATCTGTGTTCTTGGTTTGAATTTTACCTGTTTCTTGTTTATCAATTCCAAAAATTTTTAAAACTTTTCCAAAAAACCTTTTTCAAAATTTTTATTTTCAAGAATCTTTAGCTTTTTTTTATTAATCTTTGTTTTTGTTTGAGTCTTTGTTTTTGTTCTTATTGCAATTTTTGAGTTTTTGGAATCTTTCTTTCAAATTTTTTTTAAAAATAGTTTCTTTGTTTAAATCTTGTGTCAAATCTTTAAGTTTATTGTCTTCTTGTTTATTTTCTTTTAGTTTTTTGAAATTTTGATGTTTGATGTTCAAAAGTTTTAAGTTTGGTGTTCTTTACATGTTCTTGTGTTCTTTAAATTTTTTTAGTCTTGTTCTTGGTGTTCTTGCCAATCTTCAAAGTGTTCTTATTTTTCCTTGTGTTTTTATCTTAAAATTTTTAAGTTTGGTGTTCCTTTTTGTTTTTTCCTCCAATTTTCGCATACTAGGTCCATCTAGATCTAAAAATTTTAAGTTTGGTGTCTTTTACTTGTTTTTCTTGCTCCTCGTTAAATTCAAAAATAAAAAATATATTTTCTATCTTTATTTTTTTATTAATTTTTGAAATTTTTAATTAAAAATTCAGATTTCAATTTTAAATTTTTATCTTATCTTATCTTATCTTAGCTTTAAATTTCAAAAATCAAATCTTTTCAAAATCATATCCTTTTCAAAAGTCATATATTTTTCAAAATCTTATCTTTTCTTATCTCAAATTCAAAAATCTTATCTTATCTTATTTCAAATTTTAAAATTCAATTTCAAATTCAAATATTTTTCAAATCTTTATCTTATCTTGTTTCAATTTCAAAAATTCAAAATTTAAAATTTCAAAAATTAAAAATCAAATTTCACATTTCAAATTTCAATTTTCAAAATCCAAATTTCAAATTTCAAATTTTAAAATTCAAATTTTAAATTTCAAAATTAAATCTTTTTCAAAATCAAATTTCAAATCTTATCTTGTTGGCTTTATCAAAATTCAAAATTTAAAATTTAAAATTTTAAAATTTCAAATTCAAAGTTTAAAATTCAAATTTAAATTTCAAATTTCAAATTTTAAAAATTTAATTTTCAAATTTAAATCTTAAATTCAAATCTTTTCTCAATTAGTTACATATCTTCTCTCTCTTTTTTTTGAAAACTTCCTAACTAATTCTTCTCTTTCTTATTTTTCGAAAATTATTTTCATCTTCTCTCTCTTCTATTTTCGAATTCATAATTCAATTTTCAATTCTTTTAAAATTATTAATCTTATTTTTCAAAATTAATTAATAAATAAAATAAAAACAAAAATATTTTAATTCTATTTATCTTCTCTACTTCTATTTCTTCTTCTACCTCTTCTACATTTCTTCTTTCTTCTCTTCTTCAACCTTTCTTCATCGTGAACCCAAATGGGAATGAAGAGTTCAGAAGAACTCTGGCATCTTATACGAATCCCATTACTGACTTCTATGGAAGAAGTATTAGCATACCTCACATCAGAGCAAGTAGCTTTGAACTCAAACCTCAACTTATTGCTCTAGTGCAGCAAAACTGTCAGTATTCTGGGCTTTCTTAGGAAGAACTTACAGAATTCCTGGCAGATTTCTTAAAGATTGCTGACATAGTACACAATGAGGGAGTAGACCAAGATGTCTACAGACTATTACTATTTCCTTTTACTGTAAAGGACCAAACAAAGAGGTGGTTGGATAACCAGCCTAAAGCTAGCTTGAAAACTTGGAAACAGTTAGCAGACAAGTTTTTAAATCAACACTTTCCTTCAAGAAAGATGACCCAGTTGAGACTGGACATCCATGGCTTCAAACAAGGAGATAATAAATCCCTTTATGATGCTTGGGAGAGGTATAGGAGGATGCTAAAAAAATGTCCCACAAAAATGTTTTCAAAATGGGTACAGTTAGATATCTTCTATTATGGACTTTCAGACATGGCTAGAATGTCTTTGGACCACTCTGCTGGTGGTTCCACATACATGAGAAAGACCATTGAAGAAGTTCAAGAGCTTATTGAGACAGTTGCCATTAATCAACATCTGTACTCGTCTGTTGAGACATCCATAAAAGGCACTACAACAAACAAGGCTTTTCGCAACGGTCAAAAATCGTTGCCGTAGATTGAAAAATCGTTCCCAAAACTTTATGCAACGCTTTGGCAACGGTTTTTGACCTGTGGTATATGCGGCCGTTACCAATGCTCAAAGGCAACAGTTTTTTACCTAAGGCAACAGTAACAAAAAAATCGTTGCCACAGTTAGTGGCATAGGCAACGGTTTTGATCCGTTACTCAATAAGCAACGGTTTCGAACCGTTCCTATTAACATGACAACGGTTTAAAACCGTAACTGGATAGGTAACGGTTTTAAACTGTTGTGGTTTTATTATTCACGAGCAAACCTTCTAAGTTTGGTGTGGTAAAAGCGTTGCTTTTTGTTTTTCCATAACCATTTATGGCACCTAAGGCCGGAGAAACCTCTAGAAAGAGGAAAGGGAAGGCAAAAGCTTCCACCTCCGAGTAATGAGAGATGGAGAGATTCATCTCAAGGGTGCATCAAGACCACTTCTATGAAGTTGTGGCCAAGAAGAAAGTGATTCCCGAGGTCCCTTTCAAGCTCAAAAAGGGTGAATATCCAGAGATCCGACATGAGATTCAAAAAAGAGGTTGGGAAGTTCTCACCAACCCCATTCAACAAGTCGGGATCTTAATGGTTCAAGAGTTCTATGCCAATGCATGGATCACCAAGAACCATGATCCAAGTGTGAATCCAGACCCAAAGAATTAGCTTACAATGGTTCGGGGGAAATACTTAGATTTTAGTCCGGAAAATGTAAGGTTGGCATTCAACTTGCCAATGATGCAAGGAGATGCACACCCCTACACTAGAAGGGTCAATTTTGATCAAAGGTTGGACCAAGTCCTCATAGACATTTGTGAAGAGGGCGCTCAATGGAAGAGAGATTCAAGAGGGAAGCCGGTTCAACTAAGAAGGCATGACCTCAAGCCCGTGGCTAGGGGATGGTTGGAGTTCATCCAACGCTTAATCATTTCCACTAGCAACCGGTCTGAAGTTACTATAGACCGGGCTATCATGATCCATAGCATCATGATTGGAGAGGAAGTAGAAGTTCATGAGGTTATATCCCTAGAACTCTACAAGGTGGCAGACAAGCCCTCTACTTTGTCAAGGTTAGCCTTCCCTCATCTCATTTGTCACCTTTGCAATTCAGCTGGAATTGACATAGAGGGAGATATCCTCATTGATGAGGACAAGCCCATCACTAAGAAAAAGATGGAGCAAACAAGATATCCCACTCATGGACAAGAGCATGAGGAAATTCCTCATCATGAAATTCCTGAGATACCTTAAGAGATGCATTTTCCTCCATAAAATTATTGGGAGCAAATTAACACCTCCCTAGGAGAATTAAGTTCCAATATGGGACAACTAAGGGTGGAGCACCAAGAGCATTCCATCCTCCTTCATGAAATTAGAGAAGATCAAAGAGTCATGAGAGAGGAGCAACAAAGGCAAGGAAGAGACATTGATGAGCTCAAGCACTCCATAAGATCTTCAAGAGGAAGAACTAGCCGCCGTCACTAAGGTGGACCCGTTCTTTAATTTCCTTGTTCTTTATTTTCTGTTTTTCGAATTTTTATGCTTTATGTTTATCTATGTTTGTGTCTTTATTACATGATCATTAGTGTCTTAGAGTCTATGTCTTAAAGTTATGAATGTCCTATGAATCCATCACCTTTCTTAAATGAAAAATGTTTTTAATTGCAAAAAAAAAAAAGAAGTACATGAATTTTAAATTTTAAAATAGTTTAATTATT
The DNA here is from genome assembly GCF_003086295.3 of Arachis hypogaea. Lineage (NCBI taxonomy): Eukaryota > Viridiplantae > Streptophyta > Magnoliopsida > Fabales > Fabaceae > Arachis > Arachis hypogaea. Next base: position 76,374,230 of record NC_092046.1, on the reverse strand, counting down.
TTGATGTGGTGGCAATACTTTTTGTTTTTCTGAATGAATGCTTGAACAGTGCATATTTTTTGAATTTGTTATTTATGAATGTTAAAATTGTTGGCTCTTGAAAGAATGATGGAAAAGGAGAAATGTTATTGATGATCTGAAAAATCATAAAAATGATTCTTGAAGCAAGAAAAAGCAGTGAATAGAAAAAAAATGGCGAAAAAAAGAGAAGAAAAGCAAGCAAAAAAAAAGCCAATAGCCCTTTAAACCAAAAGGCAAGGGTAAAATAAAAAGATCCAAGGCTTTGAGCATCAGTGGATAGGAGGGCCCACAGGAATAAAATCCTGGCCTAAGCGGCTAAACCAAGCTATCCCTAACCATGTGCTTGTGGCGTGAAGGTGTCAAGTAAAAACTTGAGACTGAGCGGTTAAAGTCGTGGTCCAAAGCAAAAAGAGTGTGCTTAAGAGCTCTGGACACCTCTAATTGGGGACTCTAGCAAAGCTGAGTCCCAATCTGAAAAGGTTCACCCAGTTATGTGTCTGTGGCATTTATGTATCCGGTGGTAATACTGGAAAATAAAATGCTTAGGGTCACGGCCAAGAATCATAAAGTAGCTGTGTTCAAGAATCAACATACTGAACTAGGAGAATCAATAACACTATCTGAATTCTGAGTTCCTATAGAAGCCAATCATTCTGAACTCCAAAGGATAAAGTGAGATGCCAAAACTATTCAGAAGCAAAAAGCTAATAGCCCCGCTCATCTAATTAAGACTGATCTTCATAGATGTTTTTGGAATTCATTGTATATTCTATTCTTTTTATCCTATTTGATTTTTAGTTGCTTGGGGACAAGCAACAATTTAAGTTTGGTGTTGTGATGATCGGATAATTTATACGCTTTTTCGCATTGTTTTTAGTATGTTTTTAGTTAGTTTTTATTATGTTGTTATTAGTTTTAAAATAAAAATCACATTTCTGGACTTTACTATGAGTTTGTGTGTTTGTCTGTGATTTCAGGTATTTTCTGGCTGAAATTGAGGGACCTGAGCAAAAATCTGATTAAGAGGCTGAAAAAGGACTGTAGATGTTGTTGGATTATGACCTCCCTGCACTCAAAGTGGATTTTCTGGAGCTATGAAAGCTCAATTGGCGCGCTCTCAATTGCGTCGGAAAGTAGACATCCTGGGCTTTCCAGCCATATATAATAGTTCATACTTTGCCCGAGATTTGATGGCCCAAACCAGCATTCCAAGTTAGCATAGAAATTCTGGTGTCAAAACGCCAGAACTGGCATAAAAGCTGGAGTTAAACACCCAAACTGGCACAAAAGCTGGCGTTTAACTCCAAGAAAAGTCTCTACACGTGAAAGCTTCAAATGCTCAACCCAAGCACACACGAAGTGGGCCTGGAAGTGGATTTCTGCATTAATTACTTATTTCTGTAACCCTAGGCTACTAGTTATCTATAAATAGGACCTTTTACTATTGTATTTTCATCTTTGGACGTTTAGTCCTTAGACCTTTGAGGCTGGCCATTTGGCCATGCTTAGACCATTATCACTTTTGTATTTTCAATGGTAGAGTTTCTACACACCATAGATTAAAGTATGGAGCTCTGTTGTTCCTCATGAATTAATGCAAAGTACTATTGTTTTTCTATTCAATTCACGCCTACTTCTTCTCTAAGATATACACTCGTTCTTCAACCTGATGAAGGTGATGATCCGTGACACTCATCATCATTCTCACCTATGAACACGTGCCTGACAACCACCTCTGTTCTACTTGCAATAGCTTGAGTGCGTATCTCTTAGCCTCCTGATTCATAACGCATGGTTGCCTCGCCTGACAACCGAGCCTTCCATTCCATGAGATCAGAGTCTTCGTGGTATAGGCTAGAATCAATTGACAGCATTCCTGAGATCCGAAAAGTCTAAAACTTGTCTGTGGTATTCCGAGTAGAATCTGGGAAGGGATGACTGTGACGAGCTTCAAACTCGCGAGTGTTGGGCGTAGTGACAGACGCAAAAGGATCAATGGATCCTATTCCAGCACGATCGAGAACCAACAGCTGATTAGCCGTGCGGTGACAGCGCATTTGGACCATTTTCACTGAGAGGACGGGAGGTAGCCATTGACAACGGTGAAACCCAACATAAGCTTGCCATGGAAAGGAGTATGAATGATTGGAAGAAGGCAATAAGAAAGCAGAGGTTCAGAAGGAACAAAGCATCTTCATACGCTTATCTGAAATTCTCACCAATGAATTACATAAGTATCTCTATCTTATTTTATGTTTTATTCATATTTTAATTATCTTAAACTCCATAACCTATTGAATCCGCCTGACTGAGATTTACAAGATGACCATAGCTTGCTTCAAGCCGACAATCTCCGTGGGATCGACCCTTACTCATGTAAGGTTTATTACTTGGACGACCCAGTGCACTTGCTGGTTAGTTGTGCGGAGTTGTGACAAAGAGTTGAGATTACAATTGTGCGTACCAAACTGTTGGCACCATTGATGATCACAATTTCGTGCACCAAGTTTTTGGCATCGTTGCCGGGGATTGTTCGAGTTTGGACAACTGACGGTTCATCTTGTTGCTCAGATTAGGTAATTTTATTTTATGTTGAAGCTTTTACCTTTTTATTTTCGAAAAATTTCAAAAAAAATATTTTTTATTTCTATTTTGTTCTTCAGAACTTTTAAGAATGAATTCTAGAGTTTTATGATGATTTGTTGAAGTCTGGCTGGCTGAGAAGCCATGTCTAATCTTTTGGACTGAGATTTCAACTTATCATCACAAGAGCTTGTTGATTTCTATCAATCTTGCTTTTGAACGTAATGATTTGCTAAAGCTTGGTTGGCCATTGGCCATGTCTAGTGTTTTGGACCGAAGCTTTCACTGAAAGCTTGGCTGGCTAGTAAGCCATGTCTAATTCATGGACTGGAGTTTTAGACTAACATTGCATGATTCCTGGAATTCTTATTAAAAATTTTGAATCTCTTTATTTTCTTTTCCAAATAATTTTCAAAAAATTACAAAAAAAATTATAAAATCATAAAAACCAAAAAAATATATTTTATGTTTCTTGTTTGAGTCTAGTGTCTAATTTTGAGTTTGGTGTCAATTGCATTCTTCTAATTTTCGAAAATTACATGCATTATGTTCTTCATTGATCTTCAAGTTATTCATGATGATTTCCTTGCTCTGATCTTTAAATTCTCTTGTTTTGTGTCTTTTATTGTTTCTCATATGCATTTTCAAATTGTTATAGTCCTTAGTATACATACTTCTAAGTTTGGTGTCTTGCATGCATTGTTTATTTGATCTTAGTTGCATTTCTTATTGTTTCTCATCATTAAAAATTAAAATTTTTTTTAAAATTATGTCTTTTCAAGTCAATAATACAGAGAATTGAAGATTCAGAACATGCAGCAGAGGAATTACAGAGAAAAAGCTGGGCGTTCAAAACGCCCAGTGAAGAAGGAAAACTGGCGTTTAAACGCCAGTCAGGGTACCTGGCTGGGCGTTAAATGCCCAAAAAGGTAGCATTTTGGGCGTTAAACGCCAGAATGGATACCATTCTGAGCATTTAACGCCAGGAGGACACTAGAGGAAAGATTTTGTTTTTAATTCAAATCTTTTCCAAATTTTCATAATTTTTCAAAATCAATTTTTTTCAAATCATATCTTTTCAATCATATCTTTTCAAAATCAATTTCTTTTCAATTTTTTTATTTATTACTATTTTCGAAAATCCTTGCTACAATTAGTGATTTAATTCAAAATTTTCAGGATGTTACTTGCCTATTAAGAAAGGATCAAAAGTTTTAATTCTAGAATCATATCTCTCAATTTCTTGTTGGTCAAGTAATCAACTTTAATTTTAAAAACTTTCTTCTTTTTAACTTGATTCTCAATCATATCTTCTCAATCATGTCTTTTCAATCACATCTTTTTCAAAATTATGTTTCAATCATATCTTTGTGATTTCTAATTTCAAAATCTTTTTCAAAAATCAATTAATTTCTTTCCCAATCTTAGTTTTCGAAAATCATTTACCAAAATTTTAAAATTTCTTTTAATTATTTCAAAATCTTTTTACTTTAATTTCGAAAAATTCTTCCCCTCTTCTCAAATCTTTCTATTTAAAGGACTACCATTCCTCCTCAGTGTACAATTCGAACTCTATCCCTCTAGATAAGTTCGAATTCTCTCTTCTCTACCTTCTCCTTCTATTCTTATTTACCTCTGACACCTCAAGGAATCTCTATACTAAGACATAGAGGATTTCATATTTTCTTCTCCTCTCTTTTCATATGAGCAGGAGCAAGGACAAAGGCATTCTTGTTGAAGCTGATCCTGAACCTGAAAGGACCTTGAAGAGAAAGCTAAGAGAAGCTAAAGTACAACTCTCTATAGAGGACCTAACAGAACTTTTCAAACAAGAAGAAGCCATGGCATCCGAAAACAACAACAATGCCAACAATGCAAGGAAGGTGCTTGGTGACTTTACTGCACCTACTCCTGACTTCTATGGGAGAAGTATCTCAATCCCTGCCATTGGAGCAAACAACTTTGAGCTTAAGCCTCAATTAGTTTCTCTGATGCAATAGAATTGCAAGTTTTATGGACTTCCATTGGAAGATCCTCATCAGTTCTTAGCTGAATTCTTGCAAATCTGTGACACTGTCAAGACCAATAGGGTTGATCCCAAGGTCTACAAGCTTATGCTCTTCCCCTTTGCTGTAAGAGACAGAGCTAGAACATGGTTGGATTCACAACCTAAAGAAAGCCTGAACTCTTGGAAAAAGCTAGTTAATGCCTTCTTGGCAAAATTCTTTCCACCTCAAAAATTGAGCAAGCTTAGAGTGGAAGTCCAAACCTTCAGACAGAAGGAAGGTGAATCCCTCTATGAAGCCTGGGAAAGATACAAGCAATTGATTAGAAGGTGTCCTTCTGACATGCTTTCAGAATAGAGCATCATAGGTATTTTCTATGATGGTCTATCTGAACTGTCCAAGATGTCATTGGACAGCTCTGCTGGAGGATCTCTTCATTTGAAGAAGACGCCTGCAGAAGCTCAGGAACTCATTGAAATGGTTGCAAATAACCAATTCATGTACACTTCTAAAAGGAATCCTGTGAATAATGGGACAAATCAGAAGAAAGGAGTTCTTGAGATTGATACTCTGAATGCCATATTGGCTCAGAACAAAATATTGACTCAGCAAGTCAATATGATTTCTCAGAGTTTATCTGGAATGCAAGCAGCAACAGGCAGTACCAAAAAAGCTTCATCTGAAGAAGAAGCTTATGATCCTGAGAATCCAGCAATGGAAGAGGTGAATTACATGGGAGAACCCTATGGAAACACCTATAATCCTTCATGGAGAAATCATCCAAACCTCTCATGGAAGGATCAACAGAGGCCTCAACAAGGCTTCAACAACAATAATGGTGGAAGAAATAGGTTTAGCAATAGCAAGCCTTTTCCATCATCTTCTCAGCAACAAATAGAGAATTCTAAGCAGAGCCACTCTGAATTAGCAACTGTAGTCTCTGATTTAATTAAAACCACTCAAAGTTTCATGACTGAAACAAGGTCCTCCATTAGAAATTTGGAGGCACAAGTGGGTCAGCTGAGCAAGAAAGTTTCTGAACTCCCTCCTAGTACTCTTCCAAGTAATACAGAAGAGAATCCAAAAGGAGAGTGCAAGGCCATCAACATGACCCACACAGCCGAACCTAGAGAGGAGGAAGAGGTAGTGATCTCCACTAAGGAAGACCTCAATGGACGTCCACTGGCCTCCAAGAAGTTTCCTAATGAGGAACCATGGGAATCTGAGGTTCACACTGAGACCATAGAGATTCCATTAAATTTACTTTTTCCATTCATGAGCTCTGATGAGTATTCTTTCTCTGAAGAGGATGAAGATGTTACTGAAGAACAAGTTGCTAAGTACCTTGGAGCAATCATGAAGCTAAATGCCAAGTTATTTGGTGATGAGACTTGGGAGGATGAATCCCCCTTGCTCACCAAAGAACTGGATGACTTGACTAGGTAGAGATTACCTCAAAAGAGACAGGATCCTGGAAAGTTCTCAATACCTTGTACCATAGGCACCATGACCTTTGAGAAGACTCTGTGTGACCTAGGGTCAAGTATAAACCTTATGCCTCTCTCTGTAATGGAGAAGCTAGGGATCCTTGAGGTACAAGTTGCAAGAATCTCACTAGAGATGACAGAAAATTCAAGGAAACAGGCTTATGGACTTGTAGAGGATGTCTTGGTAAAGGTTGAAGGCCACTACATCCCTGCTGATTTCATAATCCTAGACACTGGGAAGTGTATGGATGAATCCATCATCCTTGGCAGACCCTTCCTAGCCACAGCAAAAGCTGTGATTGATGTTGACAGAAGAGAATTGGCCCTTCAAGTGAATGAGGACTCCCTTGTATTTAAAGCTCAAGGATCTCCCTCTGTAACCATGGAGAGGAAGCATGAAAAGCTTTTCTCAATGCAGAGTCAAACAAAATCCCCACATTCAAACTCTAAGTTTGGTGTTGGGAGGCCACAACAAAACTCTAAGTTTGGTGTTGAGAGGCCATTATCATGCTCTGAGTATCTGTGAGGCTCCATGAGAGCCCACTGTCAAGCTACTGACATTAAAGAAGCGCTTGTTGGGAGGCAACCCAATTTTACTTATCTATGTTGAATTTATATTTTCCATTGTTATTTTATATTTTCTGTAGGTTGATGATCATGTGAAGTGACAAAAACAATTAAAAAAGCAAAAACAAACTGAAAAATAAAATGAAAAATAGCACACCCTAGAGGAGAAGCCTACTGGCGTTTAAACGCCAGTAAGGGTAGCAGAATGGGCGTTAAACGCCTAGTCTGGCACCATTCTGGGTGTTTAACGCCAGAAATGGTCACCAGAATGGCGTTTAACACCAGAAAAGGCAAGAAGCTGGCGTTAACTGCCAGAAATGGGCAGCAACCTGGCATTTAACGCCAGGATTGGCAGCAAAGGGCATTTTGCAAGCCTAATTGGTGCAGGGATGAGAAATCCTTGACACCTCAGGATCTGTGGACCCCATAGGATCCCCACCAACCTCAACTCACTCTCTCTCTTCTTTACACCTTTTCATAATACTCTTCCCCAAATACCCTTCACCAATCACCTCAATACCTCTTCCCCAAAAATCCCTCACCTATCAAATCCTACCCTTTTCTCCATAAACCCTTTACAAATCCACATCCATCCATCAAAAACCTCACCTACCTCACCATTCAAATTCAAACCACTTTCCCTCCTAAACCCACCCATACATGGCTGAACCTAACCCTCTATCCACTCCTATATAAACCCATCTTCACTCCTTCATTTTTACACATCTTAAACACTACTTCTCCCCCTTGGACGAAATACTAACCCCCCCTCCATCTCCTCTATTTCTTCTTCCTCTACTCTCTTCCTTCTTCTTTTGCTCGAGGATGAGCAAACCTTCTAAGTTTGGTGTGGTAAAAGCGTTGCTTTTTGTTTTTCCATAACCATTTATGGCACCTAAGGCCGGAGAAACCTCTAGAAAGAGGAAAGAGAAGGCAAAAGCTTCCACCTCCGAGTCATGGGAGATGGAGAGATTCATCTCAAGGGTGCATCAAGACCACTTCTATGAAGTTGTGGCTAAGAAGAAAGTGATTCCCGAGGTCCCTTTCAAGCTCAAAAAGGGTGAATATCCGGGGATCCGACATGAGATTCGAAGAAGAGGTTGGAAAGTTCTCACCAACCCCATTCAACAAGTCGGGATCTTAATGTTCAAGAGTTATATGCCAATGCATGGATCATAAGAACCATGATCAAAGTGTGAACCCGGACCCAAAGAATTGGCTTACAATGGTTCGGGGGAAATACTTAGATTTCAGTCTGGAAAATATAAGGTTGGCATTCAACTTGCCAATGATGCAAGGAGATGCACACCCCTACACTAGAAGGGTCAACTTTGATCAAAGGTTGGACCAAGTTCTCATAGACATTTGTGAAAAGGGCGCTCAATGGAAGAGAGATTCAAGAGGGAAGCTAGTTCAACTAAGAAGGCATGACCTCAAGCCCGTGGCTAGGGGATGGTTAGAGTTCATCCAACGCTCAATCATTCCCACTAGCAACCGGTCTGAAGTTACTATAGACCGGGCTATCATGATCCATAGCATTATAATTGGAGAGGAAGTAGAAGTTCATGAGATTATATCCCTAGAACTCTACAAGGTAGCAAACAAGCCCTCTACTTTATCAAGGTTAGCCTTCCCTCATCTCATTTGTCACCTTTGCAATTTAGCTGGAATTGACATAGAGGGAGACATCCTCATTGATGAGGACAAGCCCATCACTAAGAAAAGGATGGAGCAAACAAGAGATCCCACTCATGGACAAGAGCATGAGGAAATTTCTCATCATGAAATTCCTGAGATACCTCAAGGGATGCATTTTCCTCCACAAAATTATTGGGAGAAAATTAACACCTCCCTAGGAGAATTAAGTTCTAATATGGGACAACTAAGGGTGGAGCACCAAGAGCATTCCATCCTCCTTCATGAAATTAGAGAAGATCAAAGAGTCATGAGAGAGGAGCAACAAAGGCAAGGAAGAGACATTGAGGAGCTCAAGCACTCCATAAGATCTTCAAGAGGAAGAACTAGCCGCCGTCACTAAAGTGGACCCGTTCTTTAATGTTCTTGTTCTTTATTTTCTGTTTTTCGAATTTTTATGCTTTATGTTTATCTATGTTTGTTTCTTTATTACATGATCATTAGTTTCTTAGAGTCTATGTCTTAAAGTTATGAATTTCCTATGAATCCAACACCTTTCTTAAATGAAAAATGTTTTTAATTGTAAAAAGAAAAAGAAGTACATGAATTTTGAATTTTAAAATAGTTTAATTATTTTGATGTGGTGGCAATACTTTTTGTTTTTCTGAATGAATGCTTGAATAGTGCATATTTTTTGAATTTGTTGTTTATGAATGAAAAAATTGTTGGCTCTTGAAAGAATGATGGAAAAGGAGAAATGTTATTGATGATCTAAAAAATCATAAAAATGATTCTTGAAGCAAGAAAAAGCAATGAATAGAAAAAAATGGCGAAAAAAAAAGAGAAGAAAAGCAAGCAGAAAAAGCCAATAGCCCTTTAAACCAAAAGGCAAGGGTAAAATAAAAAGGATCCAAGGCTTTGAACATCAGTGGATAGGAGCGCCCACAGGAATAAAATACTGGCCTAAGCGGCTAAACCAAGCTGTCCCTAACCATGTGCTTGTGGTGTGAAGGTGTCAAGTAAAAACTTGAGACTGAGCGGTTAAAGTTGTGGTCCAAAGTAAAAAGAGTGTGATTAATAGCTCTGGACACCTCTAATTGGGGACTCTAGCAAAGCTGAGTCACAATCTGAAAAGGTTCACCCAGTTATGTGTCTGTGGCATTTATGTATCCGGTGGTAATACTGGAAAACAAAATGCTTAGGGTCACGGCCAAGACTCATAAAGTAGCTGTGTTCAAGAATCAACATACTGAACTAGGGGAATCAATAATACTATCTGAATTCTGAGTTCCTATAGAAGCCAATCATTCTAAACTTCAAAGGATAAAGTGAGATGCCAAAACTGTTCAGAAGCAAAAAGCTAATAGCCCCGCTCATCTAATTAAGACTGAACTTCATAGATGTTTTTGGAATTTATTGTATATTCTATTCTTTTTATCCTATTTGACTTTTAGTTTCTTGGGGACAAGCAACAATTTATGTTTGTTGTTGTGATGATCGGATAATTTATATGCTTTTTGGCATTATTTTTAGTATGTTTTTAGTATATTTTAGTTAGTTTTTATTATGTTGTTATTAGTTTTTAAATAAAAATCACATTTCTGGACTTTACTATGAGTTTGTGTGTTTGTCTGTGATTTCAGGTATTTTCTGGCTGAAATTGAGGGACCTAAGCAAAAATCTGATTCAGAGGCTGAAAAAGGACTGCAGATGCTGTTGGATTCTGACCTCTCTGCACTCGAAGTGGATTTTCTAGAGCTACGAAAGCCCAATTGGCACGCTCTCAATTTCGTCGGAAAGTAGACATCCTGGGCTTTCTAGCCATATATAATAGTTCATACTTTGCCCGAGATTTGATGGCCCAAACTGGCGTTCCAATTCAGCATAGAAATTCTGGCGTCAAAACGCCAGAACTGGCACAAAAGCTGGCGTTTAACTCCAAGAAAAGTCTCTACACGTGAAAGCTTCAAATGCTCAGCTCAAGCACACACCAAGTGGGCCCGGAAGTGGATTTCTGCATTAATTACTTATTTCTGTAATCCTAGGCTACTAGTTATCTATAAATAGGACCTTTTACTATTGTATTTTCATCTTTGGACGTTTAGTCCTTAGACATTTGAGGCTGGCCATTCGGCCATGCTTAGACCATTATCACTTTTGTATTTTCAATGGTAGAGTTTCTACACACCATAGATTAGGGCTCTGCTGTTCCTCATGAATTAATGCAAAGTACTATTATTTTTCTATTCAATTCACGCCTACTTCTTCTCTAAGATATACACTCGTTCTTCAACCTGATGAAGGTGATGATCCGTGACACTCATCATCATTCTCAACTATGAACACGTGCCTGACAACCACCTCTGTTCTACTTGCAATAGCTTTAGTGCGTATCTCTTAGCCTCCTGATTCATGACGCATGGTTGCCTCGCCTAACAACCAAGCCTTCCATTCCATGAGATCAGAGTCTTCGTGGTATAGGCTAGAATCAATTGACAGCATTCCTGAGATCCGGAAAGTCTAAACCTTGTCTGTGGTATTCCGAGTAGGATCTGGGAAGGGATGACTGTGACGAGCTTTAAACTCGCGAGTGTTGGGTGTAGTGACAGACGCAAAAGGATCAATGGATCCTATTCCAGCACGATCAAGAACCAACAGCTGATTAGTCGTGCAGTGACAGCGCATTTGGACCATTTTCACTGAGAGGACGGGAGGTAGCCATTGACAATGGTGAAACCCAACATAAGCTTGCCCTGGAAAAGAGTATGAATGATTGGAAGAAGGCAATAAGAAAGCAGAGGTTCAGAAGGAACAAAGCATCTTCATACGCTTATCTGAAATTCTCACCAATGAATTACATAAGTATCTCTATCTTATTTTATGTTTTATTCATATTTTAATTATCTTAAAATCCATAACCATTTGAATCTGCCTGACTGAGATTTACAAGATGACCATAGCTTGCTTCAAGCCGACAATCTCTGTGGGATCGACCCTTACTCACGTAAGGTTTATTACTTGGACGACCCAGTGCACTTGCTGGATAGTTGTGCGGAGTTGTGACAAAGAGTTGAGATTACAATTGTGCGTACCAAGCTGTTGGTGCCATTGATGATCACAATTTCGTGCACCAGCGTTCAACTCCCAAAAGGATAGAGGAACTGGCGTTTAATGCCAGTAAGGGTGCACAACATGGGCATTCAAGACCCAAAGAGCTATCAGAGCCAGCGTTGAACACTGGTAAAAGTACACCCCCTGAGTGCTCAAAACCCACTCAAGAAATACCTATCCAAGAACTAAGGGAAGCCAAGGCTCATATAGAGACCATAGAGGTTCCTTTGCATGCACTTCTGCAGTGCATGAGTTCTGATGAACACTCATCCTCGAATAAGGATGAAGACACTAGGGAAGAGCAAGTCGCTCGATACCTAGCAGCTCTTATGAAGCTGAATGCCAAACTGTTCAGTACAAAGCCTTTGGAGGAAGAATCTCCATTTCTTTCCAAAGAACTCAATGCTTGGGTTCAGTAGAAGCTACCTCAGAAGCTTTCAGATCGTGGACGCTTCCTAATTCCTTGCACCATAGGCACCATGACCTTTGAGAAGGCTCTGTGTGACCTAGCTAGAGTCAAGCATAAACCTCATGCCACTCTCTGTAATGGAGAATCTAGGAATCCAAGAGGCACAAGAAACAAGGATTACCTTGCATAAGGACTGGATGGTGTTCAAGGTTCTTGACCCTCCATTACCCCTTGACAAGGGAGGCACTTGCATAAAGGATTCATCATTCAAGCCTCCTCCCTTGAATGGAACTCATTCAATCCCTCCTAAGACCAAACATAAGTTTGGTGTTGGATGTACACTATCCACCAAGGAGGAAGGCCCCAAAAGGAAGATACCTAGGGACTGGAAAAATAAAAACATCCCTACTGAAGGCTTTTCACCATGGAAAATGGTAAGGTTCACTTATCTCATCATGGTATTCACCATGGAAGAGAGAAATGGTACTAAGAGACACCAGCATATTGCTGCAAGCCCAACCCTACCTCATGCAGTGAACAAGATCCTGTCTCTTGACCGTCTTACGCTAATCCATGAGAGCACAAGAAGGAAGCTCCCAGTAAGGAGTAAGGATTTATTCCTCTATGACTATCTTCCTCCTTGAAAGGAGTTGTCTGTCAAGCTAATGATATTAAAAAAGCACTTGTTGGGAGGCAACCCAACCTTAATTAATTATTTTTTACTTTCCTTATTTTTTTTCTTTAAGTTATTTTTTTAGGTTCATGATCATGTGCATCAATTAGAACAAAGACAGAAATGTTAAGCAGTGAAAACAGAACACTCCGGATGGAGTGTTGCTGGCGTTGAATGCCAGCCAGGGAGCAGACCCTGGGCGTTCAAACGCCAATGCAAAGGGCATGGAATCTGAATTCCTTAGCCTCTCAAGACCAGTAGGTCCCACAGACTCCCCATCTATCATATTTGCTCGAGGACGAGCAAAACTCTTAAGTTTGGTGTTGCAAAAGCTTTGCTTTTTTACTTCTACCACTCTTGCAAAGAGCCATGAGGGAAGAACAACAAAGGCAAAGGAATGACATTGAAGAGATCAAGTATCACAATTGGATCCTCAAGGAGGAGCACTAGCCGCCACCATTAAAGGTGGATTTGTTCTCTTTTACTTCCTTTGCTTCTATTATTTTTCTGTTTTCTGTCATGTTGTTTGTTCTCTTATTCTTGTTGCATGATCATTTGCATGTATGCCTTAAAAATGTAAAATATTCCATATATCTCTCACCTTACTTAAAAGAAAATTTTAGTTTAAAAGAATCGAGAGATACATGAATTTTAAGTTTAAAATAAGAATAGTTTAATTATGTTGATGTGGTGGCATTGATTTTATTTTCTGAATGTATGATTAAACAGTGCATATTTGAAGTTGAAATTTTAGAATGTTGGCTCTTGAAAGAATAAGGAAAAAGAAAAAGTATTATTGGTAATCTGAAAAATCTAAATAAATTGATTCTTGAAGCAAGAAAAAATAGCAAAAAGAAAAAGAAAAAGAAAAAGTTTGCATGCGGAAAAAAAAAAAAAGAAAAATGGCGAAAAAAATAAATAGCAAAAAAGAGAAAAAGCAAGCAGAAAAAGCCAATAGCTCTTTAAACCAAAAGGCAAGAGAAAAAAGCCAATAACCCTTTAAACCAAAAGGCAAGGGTAAAAAGATCCAAGACTTTGAGCATTAATGGATAGGATGGCCTAAAGGAATAAAATGCTGGCCTAAGCGGCTTAAACAAGCTGTCTCTAACCATGTGCTTGTGGCATGAAGGTGTCAAGTGAAAAGCTTGAGACTGAGCGGTTAAAGTCTGATCCAAAGGAAAAAGAGTGTGCTTAAGAACTCTGGACACCTCTATCTTGGGATTCTAGCAAAGCTGAATCACAATCCGAAAGGGTTCACCCAGTTAAAGTGTCTGTGACATTATTATATCCGGTTGTAATACTGGAAAACAAGGTGCTTAGGGTCACGACCAAGACTCTAAAAGCTGTGTTCAAGAATAAAAAAGAACTAAACTAGGAGAGTCAATAATATTATCTGGATTCTAAGTTCCTAAAGATGCCAACCATTCTAGGTTTCAATGGATAGTGAGATGCCAAAACTCTTTAGAATCAAAAAGCTACTAAGTCCCGCTCATCTAGTTGTAACTGAGCTTCATTGGAAACTTTGAAATTTATTGCATCTTAATTTTCTTTCTATCCTACTGTGTTTTTAGTTGCTTGGGGACAAGCAACAGTTTAAGTTTGATGTTGTGATGAGCGGATATTTTATACGCTTTTTGACATCATTTTCATATAGCTTTTAGTATGTTTTGTTTAGTTTTTATTAAGTTTTTATAGGTTTTAGTGTTAAATTCACATTTTTGGATTCTACTTTGACTTTTTGTGTTTTTTTTGCAATTTCAAGTAATTTTTGGCTGAAATTGAGGAGCTGGACCCAAAGTCTGATTCAGAGACAGAGAAAGCACTGCAGATGATGTCCAGATCTCACCTCCTTGCACTTGGACGAGCTTTTCTAGAGCTACAGAAGTCTAAATGGAGCGTTCTTAATGGCTATGGAAATCTGACTTTTAGAGCTTTCCAGCAATGTATAATAGTCTATACTTTGCTTTACATTAGAAGGCCCAAAACTGGCATCCAACGCCAGCTTCCTGCCCTCCTTCTAGGCGTCCAGCGCCCACAGGCAGAGACCAGCGTCCAAACGCCCAGAGAGGACCCCCTAACCAGCGTTCAATGCCCTAGAGGCCTCATAGCACGTGGATCTCATCAAAGCTCAGCCCAAACACTCACCAAGTGGGCCCCATAAGTAGATTTTAGCACTAAAAAGACTGTTCTACCCTTACTGGTCATTTGTTTAGTATTTAAGGGATTAGATTCATGTTAATCGTATTTTTTTTACCATCACACACCATATTCGAGTTTTACTTTGTATTTCCTTTCAGTATGAGTTTCTAAACCTCCTAGGTTGAGGGGAGAAGCCCTGCTGAGTCCTATGAATTAATAAAAGTATTACTGTTTCTTCTTCGATCCGTGTTTGATTTATTTCTAAGATGTATACTCGTTCTTCAACATGGTGAATAGGATGATCAGTGAAAATCAACTCTGTTCATCATACTAAGATGAACTTGCCTGACAAACACTCGCGTCTACTTGGGCTCATGTGAATACGTGACTGGAAAGCACGAACCAACAGCTATGTTTATACATCTCTCAGACGGCTAATCCATGAATTCATTAGGGACTTCTCGAGACACCAATTCAGCCAATTTCCGGGGAGATTAGGGTCTCTGTGGTATAGGCTAGAATCTAAAGAAGCGGCTGACGTGGCAGAAATTGGCGAGTTAAGAAATTATTATAAGAGATGCGTTGCAAGTATAGTTCTCAACCAACCAAAATTCTGCTTATCAATTTAGAAGGGTTGTCACAAAATTAGAATTAAAATACTGGGAGTATGAATCCCAGGCCGTCTCCCAATGAGTTGTAGAAAGATGTGCTATTTTATTAATCAGATGTTTTCCAAAAGGGTTTGAGTTTGATAGACAGGAAATTAAATCAGAGAATTTATGTAATTTAAATAAAAACCTTGACCGGGAGTAGATTAGTTGGAAGCCCTATCCTTGATGGAGTTCTCTCAAGTTCAATTGATAATTGAAGGTTGTCTGCTCAGTTATCCTTTACCGGATAAAGGAAAGTCAAGCAAGTTGGAAGTCAGTTTCTATTCACAAGTTCTAATCCTCTCCCTTGGGAAGGATTAGTGTCAGTGATTAGATGGCGACCCAATACTAATCCCAATTATAATTTTACTCTTGAGCATCCAACTCAAGGTCCTCCTTTCAATCAACTCCCAATCAAGTTATGGAACTACTCGCTCATTATGATTGTGAAATTCATGAAATAAGAAAGGAAAATAAAGAAAGACATGATAAATAATAATCAAAGGGATCAATAAAAATAAAAATAGTTCTTGTATTAATAAATTCTAAAAATAATCCAATAGTAACTCTGAATAAACTAAGGATATGAAAGAGTAAGTGACAAGTAAGGAAACAAACTAGAATGATGAATTCTTGCTGGAGGTAATAACTCTTTTCAATATCCCAATCCAAAAAGCAATAAAATCAAAATCCTAAGAACTATGAATGTGTAGAGAGTAAACCTAGAGGAGGAGTAAAATCAGATCAAAAAACTAAAACTAGGCGGAATGAATGTTGTTTTTGGTCTCTGCATGTTCCCTGGCTCTAATATGCTTTTCTGGGCTGAAAACTGGGTCAAAAGAGGGCCCAAAATCGCCCCCAGCGAATTCTGCAGATTCTGCAGATCGCGCACGTCACGTGATTGCGTCATCCACGCGTTCGAGTCATCCAGCGTCTTGCCTTGCCACGCGTGCGTATCGTCCACGCCTTCGCGTCACTTGTGCAGTTTCCAATCCATGCGTTCGCGTCAGACACACGAGCGTGTCACTGCAATTTCTTCTATTTCGTGCGATCGCGTGAGTTATGCGTCTGCGTCACTTCTCGCTGGTCATCTCCTCAATTTCTTGTGTTTCTTCCATTTTTGCAAGCCTCCTTTCCAATGTCCAAGTCATTCATACCCTATAAAGCCCGAAACACTTAACACACAGATCACGGCATCGAATGGAATAAAGGAGAATTAAAATACATAATTAAAAGCCTCTAGGAAGCAGTTTTCAACCATGGGGTAATTTTGGGAATGAATTGTAAATACATGCTAATTTAATGAATAAGTGGGTAAAGATTTGATAAAACCACACAATTAAACACAATATAAACCATAAAATAATGGTTTATCAACCTCCCCACACTTAGATATTAGCATGTCCTCATGCTTAGTTGAAGGAGATAAAATAAATGAGTAGGAACATGTAAAACTCATGCAATGCATTGCAACCTATATATGTGAATGCAACTATATGATTTTTGTCCACTTGGTCAAAAGTAAATAAGCTCTTCAAGATAATCTCAAATCAAATTCCACTAATTCAATTTTTATATAGTAACAACAGATAAAAATGCAAGAAGGTAGCTCATGAAAGCAGGGAACATAGAATTTAAGTATTGAATCCTCACTGATGATGTATGTACGCTCTAATCTCTCTAGTGTATAGGGTAATCACTCTATCCTTCTCTAATCATGCTTTCTAATTTTTGTTCTTCTCCTAACCAATCAACAACAATTAATATACCAATGCAAACATGATGAGGTCTTTTCAAGGTTGTAATGGGGCCAAGGTAAGGGTAAGGATATATATATGGCTGAGTAAGCTTATAAATTGAATCTTTAATTAACCCAAACTTTCACCTAACACACACATATATATTCTATGTAACTTAAATTTCACACCTAGCTACCCAAAATTTTTCCTTTCACATTCCATACTCATGTATCAACTTTTATTTTAATTTTTATCATATATGCATTGATCTTTGAAATTTAACTTAGCATTGGGGTAATTTTGTCCCCTTATTTAATTATTAAAAATTTTTTTTACATTAAAATAAACACAGCTTATCAATGCACATAGAATTTCAGTTTTATAGTTTCACATGAGTAGGTACCCAAATTCCCATTATATTATCATGGCACATTCCCTTATTATCTTTTGTTCCCACAATTTTCCCATACCCAATTAACACACAATTGTATCTCAAGCTAACCAAAGATTCAATTGGGATGTATAATTGTTTTTTTGCTTAAGGCTAGTGATCTGGTGAAATAAAAAACAAATGGGATTTAAATGCTCAAAGTGGCTAACAAAGGTAAATTAAGGGGTAGGCTTAATTTGGATAAGTGAGATAAACAAATAATGGCCTCAATCATACGCAAGCATATAAATATATTAAACATTGGACATATAGGATGAAACAAAATACAGATTACAATCATAGAGAAGTAAACACACAAGAATAAAATATTTATGGTTAAATAATGTAACCATGTATTTAGGCTCAAAGTCTCACAGGTTGTGTGTTCTTTAGCTCAAAAATCATGTTCCAAATACAACCTCAAGCAAATTTAACATAAAAGTTTTGTTTTAAAATTAGTGAAATTTTGTTCTAAAAATGGGGTCTTAGAAGAACTTATTATCTTTTCAATCAAGTAGAACATACATGCAACTAACCTATTACTGTGCAATTTATCCTATTCTATAAAAGAAAAAAACTAACTAAATATCCTATTTTATTGGTGTTAAGGAAGAGAAATTACCTCCGGAAGTCAGGTACTGACCGACCTCCCCACACTTAAGGCTTTGCACCATCCTCGGTGCCATCTGTCAGAAACAAAGGTGGGTTGGTAGTAGTATCTCCACAGTCGGGACCGTCATGGCTCCCTGTGCTGGTAAATGAAGTGGAGTCCGGGGTGTCTGAGTCTCTGTATTTTCCTTTAAGTAGCTCCTTGAGGTATGTGAATTGGCGCTTGTTACGGCACTCTCTTAGCTTTGCTTTGTGTTCCTGCCGATCTAACCTCTCAAGTATCTGATGGAGCAGTTGGTTTGTTGTAGGTGCTTGTGGTGTTGAAGAAGGAATGTCTTCAGCCGGTTCAGTGGGCTGACTTGTAGTTACAACTGGAGATCTGATATATTTCCCGTTAGGGACGTACTGATCATCCCGTGGAAGCATGGCTTTGGTGTCCCCAGCTCTGTAGGAGGCTTCGGCTGCTGAGACAAGATCTGAGACCAAGGCTGGAAAAGGTAAGTTGCCCACAATTTGTACGTGTCTAATGAGCGGATAATTTATACGCTTTTAGGCATTTTTTTTAGTATGTTTTTAGTAGGATCTAGTTACTTTTAGGGATGTTTTCATTAGTTTTTATGTTAAATTCACATTTCTGGACTTTACTATGAGTTTGTGTTTTTTTCTGTGATTTCAGGTATTTTCTGGCTGAAATTGAGGGACTTGAGCAGAAATCAGATTCAGAGGTTGAAGAAGGACTGTTGATGCTATTAGATTCTGACCTCCCTGCACTCAAAGTGGATTTTCTGGAGCTACAGAACTCGAAATGGCGCGCTTCCAATTGCGTTGGAAAGTAGATATCCAGGGCTTTCCAGCAATGTATAATAGTCCATAATTTGCCTAAGTTTAGATGACGTAAACTGGCGTTCAACGCCAGCTCTCTGCCCAATTCTGGAGTTCAGCGCCAGAAAGGGATCAAAAACCAGAGTTGAACGCCAGAAATGGATCAAAACCTGGCGTTCAACTCCACAAATGGCCTCTGCACGTGGAAAGTTAAAGCTCAGCCCAAGCACACACCAAGTTGGCCCCGGAAGTAGATTTATGCATCAATTACTTACTTCTGTAAACCCTAGTAGCTAGTTTATTATAAATAGGACCTTTTACTATTGTATTAGATATCTTTGGACGCCTGGTTCTTAGATCAGATGGGCTGGCCATCTCGGTCATGCCTGGACCTTTCACTTATGTATTTTTAACGGTAGAGTTTCTACACTCCATAGATTAAGGTGTGGAGCTCTGCTGTTCCTCAAAGATTAATGCAAAGTACTACTGTTTTCTATCCAATTCATTTTATTTCGCTTCTAAGATATTCATTCGCACTTCAACCTGAATGTGATGAACGTGACAATCATCATCATTCCCTATGAACGTGTGCCTGACAACCACTTCCGTTCTACCTTTGACTGAATGAGTATCTCTTAGATCTCTTAATCAAAATCTTCGTGGTGTAAGCTAGAATGATGGCGGCATTCAAGAGAATCTGGAAAGTCTAAACCTTGTCTGTGGTATTCCGAGTAGGATTCAATGATTGAATGACTGTGATGAGCTTTAAACTTGCGATTGCTGGGCGTAGTGACAGACGCAAAAGGATAGTAAATCCTATTCCAGCATGATCAAGAACCGACAGATGAATAGCCGTGCCGTGATAGGGTGCGTTGATCATTTTCACTGAGAGGATAAGATGAAGCCATTGACAAGGGTGATGCCTCCAGACGATTAGCCGTGCCGTGACAGGGCATTTGGATCATTTTCCCGAGAGAAGACCGAAAGTAGCCATTGACAATGGTGATGTATCACATAAAGCCAGCCATGGAAAGGAGTAAGACTGATTGGATGAAGATAGCAGGAAAGCAGAGGTTCAGAGGAACGAAAGCATCTCTATTCGCTTATCTGAAATTCTCACCAATGAATTACATAAGTATTTCTATCCCTCTTTTATTATTTAATTTCGAAAACTCCATCACTATTTTATATCCGCCTGACTGAGATTTACAAGGTGACCATAGCTTGCTTCATACCAACAATCTCCGTGGGATTCGACCCTTACTCACGTAAGGTATTACTTGGACGACCCAGTGCACTTGCTGGTTAGTTGTGCGAAGTTGTGAACCATGGTATTGGCATCATGTTTTTGGCGCCATTACCAGGGAAAGAAAGAGCGATGTATTTTACATAATTAAAGTGTAATCACAATTTCCGCGCACCAAGTTTTTGGCGCCGTTGCCGAGGATTGTTCGAGTTTGGACAACTGACGGTTCATCTTGTTGCTCAGATTAGGTAATTTTTTTTTGTTTTCTTTTCAAAAATTTTTCAAAAATATTTCAAAAATTTTCTCATCTATTTTCGAAAAAAAAATAAAAAAATAAAAATGTTTTCAAAAATTTATTCAAAATTTTTAAGAATGAATTCTAGTGTTTCATGAAGCATGTGAAGCCTGGCTGGCTGTAAAGCCATGTCTAAATTCTTTTGGACTGAAGCTTCCAACCATCAGCTGTTACACGACTGAAGGGTATGTCAGGCATGTCATGTCTGAATTACATGCTGAAGCTTGGCTGGCCATTGGCCATGTCTAGTGTTTTGGACTGGAGCTTTCATTGAAAGCTTGGCTGGCTAGTGAGCCATGTCTAATTCCTGGACTGAAGCTTTAGACTAACATGGCAAGATTCCTGGAATTCATATTAAAAATTTTGGAATCCTTATTTTTTCTTTTATAAATAATTTTTGAAAAAAAAAATCCAAAAAAATTAGAAAATCATAAAAATCAAAAATATTTTTTGTGTTTCTTGTTTGGGTCTTGAGTCATATCATAAGTTTGGTGTCAATTGCATGTGCATCTTGCATTTTTCGAAAATAATCATGCATTCATAGTGTTCTTCATGATCTTCAAGTTGTTCTTGGTAAGTCTTCTTGTTTGATCTTTGCATTTGCATGTTTTGTCTCTTTTCTTGTTTTTCATATGCATTCTGGAATTCTTAGTGTCTAAGCATTAAAGAATTCTAAGTTTGGTGTCTTGCATGTTTTCTTTGCATTAAAAATTTTTCAAAATTATGTTCTTGATGTTCATCATGATCTTCAAAGTGTTCTTGGTGTTCATCTTGACATTCATAGCATTCTTGCATGCATTCATTGTTTTGATCTAAAAATTTCATGCATTGCATAATTTTCATATTTTTCCTTCTCATCATAAAAATTCAAAAATCAAAAAAATATCTTTTCCTTTTTTCTCTCTCATAAATTCGAAAATTAGATTTGACTTTTTCAAAAATTTTTAAAAATCTAGTTGTTTTTATGAGTCAAATCAAATTTTCAATTTAAAAATCTTATCTTTTTCAAAATCTTTTTCAAAAATCAAATCTTTTTTTCAATTTTTTTTAGTTATTTTTGAAAATTTCAAAAATATTTTTCAAAAATCTTTTTCTTAATTTTACATCATATTTTCGAAAATAACATCAACAAGTAATGTTTTGATTCAAAAATTTCAAGTTTGTTACCTACTTGTTAAGAAAGATTCAAACTTTGAGTTCTAGAATCATATCTTGTGATTTCTTATGAATCAAGTCATTAATTGTGATTTTAAAAATCAAATCTTTTTCAAAAACTAATTTCTATCATATCTTTTCAAAAATATCTTCTCATCTTATCTTTTTCAAAAATTTGATTTCAAAATATCTTTTCTAACTTCCTAACTTCTTATCTTTTCAAAATTTGTTCCAACTAACTAACTAACTTTTTGTTTGTTTCTTAACTTTTTCAAAACTACCTAAATAACTCTCTCTCTCTCTAATTTTTGAAAATATCTTCCCTCTTTTTCAAAAATTTCTTTTTTATTAACTAATTATTTTTATTTTTGATTTTAAAATTTTTCGAAAAAAATACTAACCTTTTTCAAAAACTATTTTCGAAAATCACTAACTCTTTTTCAAAAATTATTTTCGAAAATTCTCCCTCTCCCATCTTATTCTATTTATTTATTCATTTACTAACATCTTATCTCACATCTCTGCCCTCCTCACAGTTGTGTTTCTTTCTTTACATCACATTCTTTGTCTCCCTCTTTTCTTCCACTCACAAAGGGATCCCTATACTGTGGTATAAAGGATCCATATTATTATTATTTTTTTTTTCTGAACCCTCTTCTTTGTCATATGAGCAGGAGCAAGGACAAGAACATTCTTGTTGAAGCAGATCCAGAACCTGAAAGGACTCTGAAGAGAAAATTAAGAGAAGCTAAAATACAACAATCCAGAGATAACCTTTCAGAAATTTTTGAACAGGAAGAGGAGATGGCAGCCGAAAATAATAATAATGCAAGGAGGATGCTTGGTGACTTTACTGCACCTAATTCCAATTTACATGGAAGAAGCATCTCCATTCCTGCCATTGGAGCAAACAACTTTGAGCTGAAACCTCAATTAGTTTCTCTGATGCAGCAGAACTGCAAGTTTCATGGACTTCCATCTGAAGATCCTTTTCAGTTCTTAACTGAATTTTTGCAGATATGTGATACTGTTAAGACTAATGGAGTAGATCCTGAAGTCTACAGGCTCATGCTTTTCCCTTTTGCTGTAAGAGACAGAGCTAGAATATGGTTGGACTCTCAACCCAAGGACAGCCTGAACTCTTGGGATAAGCTGGTCACGGCTTTCTTAGCCAAGTTCTTTCCTCCTCAAAAGCTGAGCAAGCTTAGAGTGGATGTTCAAACCTTCAAACAGAAGGAAGGTGAATCTCTCTATGAAGCTTGGGAAAGATACAAACAGCTGACCAAAAAGTGTCCTTCTGACATGCTTTCAGAATGGACCATCCTGGATATATTCTATGATGGTTTATCTGAGTTATCAAAGATGTCATTGGATACTTCTACAGGTGGATCCATTCACCTAAAGAAAATGCCTGCAAAAGCTCAAGAACTCATTGACATGGTTGCTAATAACCAGTTCATGTACACTTCTGAGAGGAATCCTGTGAGTAATGGGACGCCTATGAAGAAGGGAGTTCTTGAAGTTGATACTCTGAATGCCATATTGGCTCAGAATAAAATATTGACTCAGCAAGTCAATATGATCTCTCAGAGTCTGAATGGAATGCAAGCTGCATCCAACAGTACTCAAGAGGCTTCTTATGAAGAAGAAGCTTATGATCCTGAGAACCCTGCAATAGCAGAGGGGAATTACTTAGGTGAACCTTATGGAAACACCTATAACTCATCATGGAGAAATCATCCAAATTTCTCATGGAAGGATCAAAAGCCTCAACAAGGCTTTAATAATGGTGGAAGAAATAGGTTTAACAATAATAAACCTTTTCCATCATCCACTCAGCAACAGACAGAGAACTCTGAACAAAATACTTCTAATTTGGCAAACTTAGTCTCTGATCTGTCCAAGGCCACTGTGAGTTTCATGAATGAAACAAGGTCTTCCATTAGAAATTTGGAAGCACAAGTGGGCCAGCTGAGTAAGAGGATCACTGAAATCCCTCCTAGTACTCTCCCAAGCAATACAGAAGAGAACCTAAAAAGAGAGTGCTAGGCCATTGACATAAGCACCATGGCCGAAACCAAAGAAGGAGAGGAGGACGTAAATCCCAAGGAGGAAGACCTCCTGGGACGTCCAGTGACCAATAAGGAGCTTCCCTCTGAGGAACCAAAGGACTCTGAGGCTCATCTAGAGACCAGAGAGATTCCATTGAACCTCCTTATGCCCTTCATGAGCTATGATGAGTATTCCTCTTCTGAAGAGAATGAGGATGTTACTGAAGAGCAAACTGCCAAGTTTCTTGGTGCAATCATGAAGCTAAATGCCAAATTATTTGGCATTGATACTTGGGAAGTTGAACCTCCCTTGTTCATCAATGAACTAAGTGATCTGGATTAACTGACATTGCCTCAGAAGAGACAGGATCCTGGAAAGTTCATAATACCTTGTACCATAGGCACCATGATCTTTAAGGCCCTGTGTGACCTTGGTTCAGGAATAAACCTCATGCCCTTCTCTGTAATAGAGAAATTGGGAATCTATGGGGTGCAAGCTGCTAAAATCTCATTAGAGATGGCAGACTGATGACAAGTCATCTTAGCCTAGTTTCACTAGCCTTTTTCTTTTGTTTTCAATTGATTTATGCACTTTCTTAAGCCATAAGCAAGCCAATTGGGTAGATTTCCATGTTTCCTTTGATTCAATCAACCATGTATGAGCCAAAGTTTGCCTCAAACTTTAGCTCAAACTTTTGGAAGAATTGAAAACACTCCAGAGGAAAAAAAGCTTGAGCAAAAGTTTACCTCAAACTTTAGCTCAAACTTTTGGGAGAAAAGCTTGAGCCAACGTTTGCCTCAAACTTTTTGGCAAACGTTGGCATCACAAAACCAACACCCTGGAGGAGAAAAGCTTGTGCCAACGTTTGCCTCAAACTTTTTGGCAAACGTTGGCGCCACACTTGCACACCCTGGAGGAGAAAAGTTTGCGCCAACGTTTGCCTCAAGCTTTTTGGCAAACGTTGGCGCCACACATATACACAAGGGGGCCAACGTTTGAGCAAAAGTTTGACCTCAAACTTTAGCCCAAACGTTGGTAGCAGCAAGAGAAGCCATCTGGTATAAAAAGTTTGAGTAAAAGTTTGCCTCAAACTTTTACTCAAACTTTTATGATTTCAACCCGGTTCACAATGGATCTTTCTCCAACTCCAAGAGTAATCAACCAAGGCCTTTATCAACCCAATTCCATCAAGAGCAAAGGCCCAATTCAAGGCTTGAAGACCATTTGAAGAAAGTGTATAAATAGCTTAGGTTTTAAGTTTTTCGGAGAGCTTTTTCGGAGAGAATTTTCGGAACACTTACAGAGAGCTCACCTTTAGATTTTTGCATTGTTGCTTTAGAATTCTAGAGAATTTGGGAGGAGAATTGATCTCTCTTCTTCCTTGTTCTTACTTGAGCACTCTTTACTTTTCTTGCTTTGGATCTTGGGTGAAGAATTGAAGAACTTCTGTTTCAATCTCACCTTGAGATCTTGTTAAATTTTCTGCATAATTGAATTCCTTTTCTGTTAATTGCTTCTTCTTCTAATCTCTCTGCAATTTACACTTCTTTATTTCCTTTGCAATTGTTCTTGCTGGATCTAGGAAGGCAGTGAGATCTAGACTTGGCTATCTAGTCTCTTGAGTCCTGAGATCTATAGCTTTCAATTTCAATTTCCCTGTTTCGTTGTCACACCAAGCTTATTCTAATTTTCATTTAAGATCCGGTTTAATTGAATCCTTCTTTTACATTCCTGTTTGTTTAATTTTTCTTTTCCTTGTTTAATTTCTGCAAATCCAACTCCCAATTCCCTTTACAATTCAAGCCATTTACATTTCTTGCACTTTAAGATTCTGCAATTTACATTTCTTGCGTTCTAAGTTTCTGCCATTTAATTTCTTGTTCTTTAAGATTCAGCACATTTACCTTCTCTGCTCTTTAATTTACTGCAATTGTCCTTCTCCCTTTTAATTTCATGCAATTTAAATTCTGTTAATTACAAATCACTCAACCAAATCTTGATTCGCTTGACTAAATCAACCACTAAACTGAAATTGCTCAATCCTTCAATCCCTGTGGGATCGACCTCACTCCTGTGAGTTTTATTACTTGATGCGACCCGGTGCACTTGCCGGTTAGTTTTGTGTGTTTGGAATTCGTTTTCCAAAAATACACATCAAGTTTTTGGCGCCGTTGCCAGGGATTGAAATAGATTGACAATGATTACGTGAAGTGGAGATCTAGATCAAGCACTTTTTCTTTTCTGTTTCTCTAATTTTTGACTAACACGCTAACTGTTTGAAATTTTGCTTAAACTAAACTTCATTCTAGCAATAGATTGAAGAGTTACTGGTGGTGTCTCTTTTGTTTTGTTTGTATGTCAGGTACAGGGAGATTCATTCCTGTTTTATCTGAAACTGACCAGAGAACTCTTAGAAGGTTAAGAAGAGCTGAAAGAGGGAAAAATATTGTTGGAGAGGAAGAATCTGAGGAAGAATATCACGAGATGGAAGGAGATCCATCTAATCCAGGAGGAGGGGTTAACCCACAACAGAGGAGAGTATTGGCCTCCTATACCTTTGCAAATGCTAGACATTGTGGAAGCAGCATTCTCACCCCTAATGTCAATGCAAATAACTTTGAACTGAAGCCACAACTCATCACATTGGTCCAAAACAACTGCTCGTTTGGGGTAGGACCATTGGAGGATCCAAATCAACACCTATCTACCTTCTTAAGGATTTGTGACACTGTCAAATCCAATGGCGTGAATCCTAAAACTTACAAGCTTCTGTTGTTCCCGTTCTCATTAAGGGACAAGGCTGCACAATGGCTTGAAACTTTTCCCCAAGGAAGCATCACTAGTTGGGATGACTTGGTGACTAAATTTCTAGCCAAATTCTATCCACCCCAAAGAGTCATCAGGTTGAAAACCGAGGTGCAGACATTCACACAATTAGATGCCGAATCTTTGTATGAAGCATGGGAGAGGTACAAAGCCTTAATCAGAAAGTGTCCTCCAGAGATGTTCAATGAATGGGACGTGCTGCAAAATTTCTATGAAGGCCTGACATTGAAATCTCAAGAGGCATTAGATCATTCTGCTGGAGGTTCACTACAACTGATGAAAACTGCTGAGGAAGCCCAGAATTTTGTGGACATGGTGGCCAACAATCAATATTTCTTTGCGCATCAAAGGCAACGCCAACCATCACAAAGGAGAGGAGTAATGGAGTTAGAAGGAGTGGACTCAATCTTGGCTCAAAACAAGATCATGCAGCAGCAAATTCAACAACAATTTGAGCAAATGGCCAAGAGGATTGATAGCCTCCAAGTTGCAGCAGTTAACACAAGCCAACCATCATCCACATGGGGGAAAAATGAAGAAACTCAAGAGGAGCAGCAGCAAGAACAAGTCCAGTACATGCACAACCAAAATTCTGGACAGAATGAAGTGTATGGTGACACATACAATCCATCCTGGAAGAACCACCCAAACCTCAGATGGGGAGATAATCACAACCAGAACCAACAACCATGGCAGAGGAACTCAAACCAAAACACTTCAAGAAACAACCAAAACCACAACCAGCAGCAAACTAACCAAAACCCTTACAGAAAACCTCAAAACAACTACCCCAACCCCAACCATTACTAATCCAATAACCAACCCACCAACCAAAATGCCTACCATCCACCATCCACATCTCACAACCCACCACAAGCATCACCTGAATCTCAAAGACTCACTAACTTGGAAACTTTGATAGACAAAATGTGGAAACACCAGGAAATGACAACCAAGAACCATGAAGCCTCCATGAAGAGCCTAGAGAGGCAGATTGGGCAAATCTCCAAGCAGATTTCTGTTGAGAGACCTTCAAGCTCACTGCCGAGTGACACAATCCCAAATCCTAAGGAAGAATGCAAGGCAATACAATTAAGGAGTGGGAGAACATTGATGAGCAACAATGACACTACAAAGAAGCAAGCAGAGAGCAGCAAAAGACCAATAGAAGATGAAAAACAAACAAAGGCAGATGAAGCCAAGGATCAAGTTATGATGCCAAGCAAGAGCACTGAGAAACTCAAAGAAAAGAACAACCAACCACATAATTCAAAAGAAGTGATTCAGGGCCAGCACCAAGTAGGAAAGAGCATCACACCTCCACTACCATATCCCCAGAGGTTCAGCAAAGAGACTAAGGACCAACATTTTCATAAGTTCCTTGAGACTTTCAAAAAGCTGGAAATCAATATTCCCTTGGCTGAAGCACTTGAGCAAATGCCTCTGTATGCCAAGTTTTTGAAGGAGCTTATCAACAAGAAAAGAAGTTGGGATGAGAAAGAGACCATACTGCTTACTGAGGAATGCAGGGCTTTGATTCAAAAAGGGCTTCCTCCTAAGCTTGAAGATCCCGAAAGCTTCTTGCTGCCTTGCACCATTGGGGAATTAACCATCACTAAGGCAATGTGCGATCTAGGAGCAAGTATTAACTTAATACCCTTCTCTTTGGTGAAAAAGTTGCGTATAGAGGAAGTTAAACCAGTACAGATGTCTCTAGAGCTGGTAGATAAGTCAATGGTATACCCAAGGGGTGTGATTGAAAACCTTCTAGTCAAGGTGGACAAATTCATATACCCTGCAAATTTTGTGGTTCTAGATTCAGATGAGGATGAAAGTGACTCCATCATACTTGGGAGACCGTTCTTGGCCACTGCTAGGGCTATCATAGACGTAGAGCAAGGAGAATTAACTCTCAGAATGCATGATAAGAGTGTCACTCTGAAAGTATTACCAGAAGCGCAGTTCGGTGATGAGAAGAAAGACTATATGGAACTCGACAAGGAAGAATCACAGTTAAAGGAAGAAAGCAACAAGGTGATTCACAGCAACATCCCAAGGCAAAAGATTGTGTAGAAGGATGAAGAAGTTCAAGAGGATATTGGAATATTAGCCCCTAAGAAGAGAGATCTCCAAAGTAAGCCTACGGCCAGAGAAGAAAGGTCAACAAAAGAAAGGAAGAAACACAGAAACAAAACAAAAAGAGGTTGGAAGAACAGAAAGATTCCAACAGAAGGGCTTTCCAAAGGCGATAAAGTGCAATTGATTTATCAACAACTAGGAGCAAGCCAACAGACTGATGATTACTACACTGTCAGCAATATACTCTCATTAGAGCATGCTGAAATTGAACACCAAGGAACAAAGAGGAGGATCACAGTCAGGGGAGACAAGTTGAGGCACTACAATCATCAACCACCATAAAAGAAAGCCCCAGTGTCAAGCTAATGACAATAAAGAAGCGCTTGTTGGGAGGCAACCTAACATGAGGTAATTTTCTTTTCATAGCTATTTCAATAAAAAGGTTAAATGATTGGTATGTATTGCAAGGAGCTAAGTTTGGTGTTTCACACCAAAACAATTTAAGGGAGAATAAAGGATTCTAAGTTTGGTGTTCCACCAAAATCTCATTTAAAAGCACATTCTCACCTTCTGCACAAAGGGTTACTAGCTCCAAGCAATCTGATAAATCATTTAATCATTGTCTGTTTCTAGTTTTTAGCTTTATTACCTTTAGCAAAGACTTAGGTTTTCACATATGGTTATTTTAATGTATAAGAAACATGGCAAGGGACTAAGTTTGGTGTTCACACACCAAAGTAAGTTCAAAAGCCTACAAGAAAGTCTTGCACACTAACCAGTCACCTAAGGGCTTGAGAAACAAGCAACTTCCATTAACACTGCAGGAATTCATCACTCTCTTGGGAGGACTACACACCATTAGCTGAGAGAAAGAAGAAGAAGCCACCAAGAGGTTGTATTGTCACTTAACTCCATCAGCATTGAATTGCTCTAAATTGGAAGTGTGAATATGCCCATCTTAACAGTAACTGTTAGTTTAGTAGTCTTTGCATCATTTCTGTTTCAATTTAAAATAAGTAAGCTAGCCTAAGTGTATGCTTGTATGTTTACTTTCACTTAACAAAAAGCATGCTTTATCCCCTGCATCTTTAATTCAATAAAAGAAATGTTTGAATGTGAAGTGAGATAGTTCTCTATTAGATAGAAGTACAATAAAAGTAAGTGGTGGTATGTATGTGTGATTGTATGATAGCTTACTTTTAGTGAATAAGAGAACTAGGATGTCTCCTTCTAAGTAGAAAGTGGCCTACTGTCTATGAATCTCAATCAAATAAAAGTCCTTGGTTAAAAAGAAAAACAAACAGAGAAAAGAAAAGGCCAAAAATTGGCAATAGAATAAAAGAAAAAAAGAAGAAAAGCTAGACACCAATAGCTTGAACCTTAGAATATATGCCTGTGGTGTCTTTGTACTAGGATCTGCTTGGATTATTAAGTTCTTTGGAGTGCATCAACACTTGGTGACTTGAGTTAACTAACTCGGGATCATCAGCTGAAAGTCCACTATCAAGAGCAACCTAACTACAAGGCATTTAGTAACCCAAAGAGGTGCTGGGCATCAATGTTTTAAGAAGGAATGTGAGCCAAGTGTCTATAGTGAATAATGTGTCAAGTATAAAGAAAGAAATGAACTTGTTACACATGACACTGAACTAAAGCTTAGAGAAAAAAATAATAGTCAAGAACAAAGGAATAATGAGAGGCCATAGCAGTGTGTTACTTGATGCTTGAAGGAGACTTTCTAGGCCTAAAAGTCAATAAGAAGTGAGTGTTTACATATCCACATAAAACCCCATGAACTACCAATAATACTTTGCTAGTATGAACATCCTCTTCAATTTTATTCTTTCTTCTCAATAATTCTTTTCTTGCTTGGGGACAAGCAAGTTTTAAGTTTGGTGTTGTGATGACAAGTCATCTTAGCCTAGTTTCACTAGCCTTTTTCTTTTGTTTTCAATTGATTTATGCACTTTCTTAAGCCATAAGCAAGCCAATTGGGTAGATTTCCATGTTTCCTTTGATTCAATCAACCATGTATGAATTCATGCACTTTCATGAGATTTTATGCTATAATTGTCATATATTATGAAAGAAATACAATCTCATAATTTGGGGCATAGCTTTGATTGTTTTGATTGACTGATGATAGGTGGAAAGAGTTTTGAAGAAGGTTGAAGGAAGAAGGAATGGCTAGGAGCAAGAGAGAACAAAAAGTTTGAGCCAAAATTTGCCTCAAACTTTAGCTCAAACTTTTAGAAGAGTTGAAAACGTGCCAGAGGAAAAAGTTTGAGCCAAAGTTTGCCTCAAACTTTAGCTCAAACTTTTGGAAGAATTGAAAACACTCCAGAGGAAAAAAAGCTTGAGCAAAAGTTTGCCTCAAACTTTAGCTCAAACTTTTGGGAGAAAAGCTTGAGCCAACGTTTGCCTCAAACTTTTTGGCAAACGTTGGCATCACAAAACCAACACCCTGGAGGAGAAAAGCTTGCGCCAACGTTTGTCTCAAACTTTTTGGCAAACGTTGGCGCCACACTTGCACACCCTGGAGGAGAAAAGTTTGCGCCAACGTTTGCCTCAAGCTTTTTGGCAAACGTTGGCGCCACACATATACACAAGGGGGCCAACGTTTGAGCAAAAGTTTGACCTCAAACTTTAGCCCAAACGTTGGTAGCAGCAAGAGAAGCCATCTGGTATAAAAAGTTTGAGTAAAAGTTTGCCTCAAACTTTTACTCAAACTTTTATGATTTCAACCCGGTTCACAATGGATCTTTCTCCAACTCCAAGAGTAATCAACCAAGGCCTTTATCAACCCAATTCCATCAAGAGCAAAGGCCAAATTCAAGTCTTGAAGACCATTTGAAGAAAGTGTATAAATAGCTTAGGATTTAAGTTTTTCGGAGAGCTTTTTCGGAGAGAATTTTCAGAACACTTACAGAGAGCTCACCTTTAGATTTTTGCATTGTTGCTTTAGAATTCTAGAGAATTTGGGAGGAGAATTGATCTCTCTTCTTCCTTGTTCTTGCTTGAGCACTCTTTACTTTTCTTGCTTTGGATCTTGGGTGAAGAATTGAAGAACTTCTGTTTCAATCTCACCTTGAGATCTTGTTAAATTTTCTGCATAATTGAATTCCTTTTCTGTTAATTGCTTCTTCTTCTAATCTCTCTGCAATTTACACTTCTTTATTTCCTTTGCAATTGTTCTTGCTGGATCTAGGAAGGCAGTGAGATCTAGACTTGGCTATCTAGTCTCTTGAGTCCTGAGATCTATAGCTCTCAATTTCAATTTCCCTGTTTCGTTGTCACACCAAGCTTATTCTAATTTTCATTTAAGATCCGGTTTAATTGAATCCTTCTTTTACATTCCTGTTTGTTGAATTTTTCTTTTCCTTGTTTAATTTCTGCAAATCCAACTCCCAATTCCCTTTACAATTCAAGCCATTTACATTTCTTGCACTATAATATTCTGCAATTTACATTTCTTGCGTTCTAAGTTTCTGCCATTTAATTTCTTGTTCTTTAAGATTCAGCACATTTACCTTCTCTGCTCTTTAATTTACTGCAATTGTCCTTCTCCCTTTTAATTTCATGCAATTTAAATTCTGTTAATTACAAATCACTCAACCAAATCTTGATTCGCTTGACTAAATCAACCACTAAACTGAAATTGCTCAATCCTTCAATCCCTGTGGGATCGACCTCACTCCCGTGAGTTTTATTACTTGATGCGACCCGGTGCACTTGCCGGTTAGTTTTGTGTGTTTGGAATTCGTTTTCCGAAAATACACATCAAGTTTTTGGCTAATTCAAGAAAACAGGCATATGGACAAGTAGAGGACGTGTTAGTAAAGGTTGAAGGCCTTTACATCCCTGCTGATTTCATAGTCCTGGATACTGGAAAGGAAGAGGATGAATCCATCATCCTAGAAAGGCCTTTTCTGGCCACAGCAAGAGCTGTGATTGATGTTGACAGAGGTGAACTAGTCCTTCAATGGAATGAGGACTCCCTTGTGTTTAAAACTCAAGGATCTCCCTCTGCAACCATGGAGAGGAAGCATGAAAAGCTTCTCTCAAAGCAGAGTCAACCCAAGCCCCCACAGTCAAACTCTAAGTTTGGTGTTGGGAGGCCACAACCAAACTCTAAGTTTGGTGTTGAACTCCCATATCCAAACTCTAAGTTTGGTGTTGGAGAGTTTCAACAATGCTCTGAACATCTGTGAGGCTCCATGAGCGCCCACTGTCAAGCTATTGACATTAAAGAAGCGCTTGTTAGGAGGTAACCCAATGTTTATTTATCTAATTTTGTTTTTGTTTTTCATGTTTTATTAGGTTCATGATCATGTGGAGTCAAAAAATAAATATAAAAATTGAAAATGGAATCAAAAACAGCAGAAGAAAAATCACACCCTGGAGGAAGCATCTGCCTGGCGTTCAACGCCAGAACAGAGCATGGTTCTGGCGCTGAACGCCCAAAATGGGCAGCATCCTGGTGCTGAACGCCCAGAACAAGCATGGTTCTGGCGTTCAACGCCAGAAATGGCTAGTAAATGGGCGTTGAACGCCCAAAATGGGCACCAACCTGGTGCTGAACGCCCAGAGTTGTGTGCAAGGGCATTTTACATGCCTAATGTGGTGCAAGGTTGTAAATCCTTAAACACCTCAGGATCTGTGGACCCCACAGGATCATCTCAGGATCTGTGGACCCCACAGGATCCCCACCTACCTCCACTCACTTCTTCTCACCCCTCTTTCACACAATCCCATAAACACTCTTCCCCAAAAACCCTTCACCAATCACCTCAATCTCTCTTCCCCATCACCTCTTCACCACTCACATCCATCCACTCTTCCCCATAAACCTACCTCATAAACTCCACCTACCTTCAAAATTCAAAACCAATCTCCCACCCAAACCCACCCATATGGCCGAAACCTTTCCCCCCTCCCTTCCCTATATAAAGCCCTCCATTCTTCTTCAAATTCACACAACACAACCCCTCTATACCCTTCTTGGCCGAAATACATCACCTTCTCCCTCTCCTCCATTTCTTCTTCTTCTTCATCTATTCTTTCTTCTCTTGCTCGAGGGCGAGCAAAATTCTAAGTTTGGTGTGGTAAAAGCATAAGCTTTTTGTTTTTTCATTACCATTGATGGCACCTAAGACCGGAGAATCCTCTAGAAAGGGGAAAGAGAAGACAAAAGCTTCCACATCCGAGTCAAGGGAGATGGAAAGGTTCATCTCCAAAGCCCATCAAGACCACTTCTATGATGTTGTGGCCAAGAAGAAGGTGATCCCTGAGGTCCCTTTCAAACTCAAAAGAAATGAGTATCCAGAGATCCGACATGAAATTCAAAGAAGAGGTTGGGAAGTTCTAACAAATCCCATCCAATAAGTCGGCATCCTAATGGTTCAAGAGTTCTATGCCAATGCATGGATCACCAAGAACCATGATCAAAGTAAGAACCCGGATCCAAAGAACTATGTTACAATGGTTCGGGGGAAATACTTAGATTTTAGTCCGGAAAATGTGAGGTTGGCGTTCAACTTGCCAAACATGGAAGAGAACGCACGCCCCTACACAAGGAGAGTCAACTTTGATCAAAGGTTGGACCAAGTCCTTATGGACATATGTGTAGAAGGAGCTCAATGGAAGATTGACTCCAAAGGCAAGTCGGTTCAACTAAGAAGATTGGACCTCAAGCCTGTAGCTAGAGGATGTTGGAGTTCATTCAATGCTCAATCATTCCCACTAGCAACCGGTCTGAAGTTACTATAGACCGGGCCATCATGATCCATAGCATCATGATTGGAGAAGAGGTGGAAGTTCATGAGATTATACCTCAAGAACTCTACAAGGTGGCTAACAAGTCCTCCACTATGGCAAGGTTAGCCTTTCCTCACCTCATTTACCACCTATGCAACTCGGCTGGGATTGACATAGAGGGAGATATCCTCATTAAAGAGGACAAGCCCATCACTAAGAAAAAGATGGAGTAAGCAAGAGAGCCCATTCATGGAGCTCAAGAGGCGTATGAAGCTCATCACCATGAGATCCCGGAGATGCCTCAAATGCACTTTCCTCCACAAAACTATTGGGAGCAAATCAACACCTCCCTAGGAGAATTGAGTTCCAATATGGGACAACTAAGGGTGGAACATCAAGAGCACTCCATCATGCTTCATGAAATAAGAGAAGATCAAAAAAGCAATGAGGGAGGAGCAACAAAGACAAGGAAGAGACATAGAAGAGCTCAAGGACATCATTGGTTCCTCAAGAAGGAAACGCCACCATCACTAAGGTGGATTCGTTCCTTGCTCTTATTTCTTCTGTTTTTTGTTTTCTATGTTATGTGCTTATCTATGTTTGTGTCTTCATTACATGATCATTAGTAGTTAGTAACTGTGTCTTAAAGTTATGAATGTCCTATGAATCCATCACCTCTCTTAAATGAAAAATGTTTTAATTCAAAAGAACAAGAAGTACATGAGTTTCGAATTTATCCTTGAACTTAGCTTAATTATATTGATGTGGTGACAATGCTTCTTGCTTTCTGAATGTATGCTTGAACAGTGCATATGTCTTTTGAAGTTGTTGTTTTAAGAATGTTAAATATGTTGGCTCTTGAAAGAATGATGACTAGGAGACATGTTATTTGATAATCTGAAAAATCATAAAAATGATTCTTGAAGCAAGAAAAAGCAGCAAAGAACAAAGCTTGCAGAAAAAAAAATAGAAAGAAAAAGAAAAAGCAAGCAGAAAAAGCCAAAGCTCTTAAAACCAAGAGGCAAGAGCAAAAAGCCAGTAACCCTTAAAACCAAAAGGCAAGGGCAAATAAAAAGGATCCCAAGGCTTTGAGCATCAGTGGATAGGAGGGCCTAAAGGAATAAAATCCTGGCCTAAGCGGCTAAACCAAGCTGTCCCTAATCATGTGCTTGTGGCGTGTAGGTGTCAAGTGAAAACTTGAGACTGAGCGGTTAAAGTCAAGGTCCAAAGCAAAAAAAAGAGTGTGCTTAAGAACCCTGGACACCTCTAATTGGGGACTTTAGCAAAGCTGAGTCACAATCTGAAAAGGTTCACCCAATTATGTGTCTGTGGCATTTATGTATCCGGTGGTAATACTGGAAAACAAAGTGCTTAGGGCCACGGCCAAGACTCATAAAGAAGCTGTGTTCAAGAATCATCATACTGAACTAGGAGAATCAATAACACTATCTGACCTCTGAGTTCCTATAGATGCCAATCATTCTGAACCTCAATGGATAAAGTGAGATGCCAAAACTATTCAAGAGGCAAAAAGCTATAAGTCCCGCTCATTTGATTGGAGCTATGTTTCATTGATAGTTTGGAATTTATAGTATATTCTCTTCTTTCTATCCTATTTGATTTTCAATTGCTTGGGGACAAGCAACAATTTAAGTTTGGTGTTGTGATGAGCGGATAATTTATACGCTTTTTGGCATTGTTTTTAGTAGGATCTAGTTACTTTTAGGGATGTTTTCATTAGTTTTTATGTTAAATTCACATTTCTGGACTTTACTATGAGTTTGTGTGTTTTTCTGTGATTTCAGGTATTTTCTGGCTGAAATTGAGGGACTTGAGCAGAAATCAGATTCAGAGGTTGAAGAAGGACTGCTGATGCTGTTGGATTCTGACCTCCCTGCACTCAAAGTGGATTTTCTGGAGCTACCGAACTCGAAATGGCGCGCTTCCATATGCGTTGGAAAGTAGACATCCAGGGATTTCCAGCAATGTATAATAGTCTATACTTTTCCCAAGTTTAGACGACGTAAACTGGCGTTCAACGCCAGCTCTCTGCCCAATTCTGGAGTTCAGCGCCAGAAAGGGATCAAAAACCAGAGTTGAACGCCAGAAATGGATCAAAACCTAGCGTTCAACTCCACAAATGGTCTCTGCACGTGGAAAGTTAAAGCTCAGCCCAAGCACACACCAAGTGGGCCCCGGAAGTGGATTTATGCATTAATTACTTACTTCTGTAAACCCTAGTAGCTAGTTTATTATAAATAGGATCTTTTACTATTGTATTAGATATCTTTGGACGCCTGGTTCTTAGATCAGAGGGGCTGGCCATCTCGGCCATGCCTGGACCTTTCACTTATGTATTTTTAACGGTAGAGTTTCTACACTCCATAGATTAAGGTGTGGAGCTCTGCTGTTCCTCAAAGATTAATGCAAAGTACTACTGTTTTCTATCCAATTCATTTTATTTCGCTTCTAAGATATTCATTCGCACTTCAACCTGAATGTGATGAACGTGACAATCATCATCATTCCCTATGAACGCGTGCCTGACAACTACTTCCGTTCTACCTTCGACTGAATGAGTATCTCTTAGATCTCTTAATCAGAATCTTCGTGGTGTAAGCTAGAATGATGTCGGCATTCAAGAGAATCCGGAAAGTCTAAACCTTGTCTGTGGTATTCCGAGTAGGATTCAATGATTGAATGACTGTGACGAGCTTCAAACTCGCGATTGCTGGGCGTAGTGACAGACGCAAAAGGATAATAAATCCTATTCCAGCATGATCGAGAACCGACAGATGAATAGCCGTGCCATGACAGGGTGCGTTGATCATTTTCATTGAGAGGATAAGATGAAGCCATTGACAAGGGTGATGCCTCCAGACGATTAGCCGTGCCGTGACAGGGCATTTGGATCATTTTCCCGAGAGAAGACCGAAAGTAGCCATTGACAATGGTGATGTATCACATAAAGCCAGCCATGGAAAGGAGTAAGACTGATTGGATGAAGATAGCAGGAAAGCAGAGGTTCAGAGGAACGAAAGCATCTCTATTCGCTTATCTAAAATTCTCACCAATGAATTACATAAGTATTTCTATCCCTCTTTTATTATTTAATTTTGAAAACTCCATCACTATTTTATATCCGCCTGACTGAGATTTACAAGGTGACCATAGCTTGCTTCATACCAACAATCTCCGTGGGATTCGACCCTTACTCACGTAAGGTATTACTTGATGACCCAGTGCACTTGCTAGTTAGTTGTGCGAAGTTTTGAACCATGGTATTGGCATCATGTTTTTGGCGCCATTACCAGGGAAAGAAAGAGCGATGTATTTTACATAATTAAAGTGTAATCACAATTTCCGCGCACCAGTGTCCCATGGCATTCCGGATGTGTCTTGGTAGGTTCAGAGGCTGGTCCGTAAGGATGCACCATAGTAGAACGGCCATGTATGCAGTGAAGGAGGACTCGTGAGTGCTTTCAAAGACGTAATGGGACATAATCTGTGCCCATACGCGAGCCTCCAAGGTAAGTGTAGAAGCCGATATTCTCTTAGGTCGGGAACGATGGTATCCGTAGATCCATCTGCTGCCAGGTAGTACGATAACTCTGAGAACAGCGTCCCAGTCAAATTGGTACATCTGGCGCTTGAGTAAAGCTTCTTGAAATGCATCCAGTCCTTCTGGAGTAAGGGGGAGATCTAGAGCTCGTTGAATGGCCTCTTCTGTAATGGGGACTTGTTTCTGACGGACGTAGACAGACTGCAGGGTTGGCAGGTGGTAATTAGAGTAGAACTTGACTACCCAGGGAAGATTGACCTGCCATGGCTGTCTCTGAAGGAAACCCCATTGTCTTCTTTCAATTTGCGGCTCAACAAATTCAGCAATGCGGGTCGGGAGGATAAGAAGGTATTCATTGTTATAACTCCTTTCTGCCAGGATGGGGAACATCTGCTCACAGTAGCGATTGGTAAATCGTGCAGTGTCCTTTGCTGGGAAGGCTTTCTCTTTGTCATCAACCTTAATAACCCTCTTAATTCTTTTTGTTGAGGGTTTGACTGCAGTTGAAGATGGCTCTGCCACTAGAGCTCGTTTGGTTCCTCTCATTGCTGTTGATTTGGGAGTAGCTTTCTCCTTGCCTTTCTTGGTGGCCATCCTAAAAGAAAGAAAAGGGAAAGTATGTTAAAATGTCAAGGTTTGGAGCAAGGAAGAAGGCAGGAAAGGAGGTAATCAGTGCACATTAAAGATGAATGATGTTAACACATGGTCATGACTACATGTGAGAAATCAACTAAGGAAATATAGCAAGTGCATATGATGACAATTAAATGCAAGGTGTTTATTGGCATGCAGGCAAAGACATGAGTAGCATAGATCAAGCATTCAATGTCCAAGTTAGATTACCAAGCCTTTCAAACTGATAATTTGTTTGTAACGACAATTATATTTAAATAACAAAATATAATAAGGGTTTTTTTGTGAAAAGCAAGCATTTAGAGTAGTAGAATAAAAGATATCGAAAAACAGTGCACAATGCCATACGGGCATTTTCACAAACACATAGCATGCATGGTGAATAAGTTATTGAATGTATTAAATTGAACATGCAAGAAACCCTTAAAAATTAATATATAATTGCCAAACAATTTTGCAACAATCCACAAGCAAATCATAAGGAATAATAATGACCCTACTAAATTTCTAACACCAATTAAAAGAAAAAGAAAGAAAAAGAAAACATGGATAATGCAAGTAAAAAGAAAAAGAAAAGAAGAAGAAAATATAAATTAAGAAGAAGAATAGAAAAGTAAGGAGGGAAAAAGAAAAGAAAAACCTTGTTAATGGTGGTGAGAGAGAGAGAAAGTAAAAAGTGAGAAAGAAGAAAGAAGGGAGAGAGAAAATAGGGAGGGAGAAGAAAAAGTAAGATTTGGGGAAGAGAAAGATAAGATATGTTGGCAGATTAGGATAAGCTGTGTGGCGCAAGCGATGCGAACGCGTGGGGTACGCGTTCGTGCGGATGGCGCTTATATGAATCGACGCGGTCGCGTCGGTCACGCGGACGCGTGACTCGTTTTGTGCTACTGGCGCGAGGGCAGCCTCGCGCTCGCACAACTCTCTGTTCAAAACTCATTATTGCCAAATTCCAGGGTGACGCGGTCGCGTGGTTGACGCGATCGCGTGGGTGGCCAATATTGGAATGCGACGCAGACGCGTGGGGCATGCATTCGCGTGGTAAGGCTTGTGCGTCTAGCGCCAGTCCAGCCCCATTCCAGCACAACTTTCGGCCAGGCACCCTTTCTTATGTCGATTTCCAGATCACGCGTCTGCGTGGGTGACGCAGACGCGTGGGAGGCATTTTTCCCACATGACGCAGACGCGTCAGCGACGCGGTCACGTGGATCAATTTGTGCCAAAGGTACACCTCCAGCCACGCTCCCGCGTGACTTTTTGTTCGATTTATTTTTC
This sequence comes from Arachis hypogaea, assembly GCF_003086295.3. Classification (NCBI taxonomy): domain Eukaryota; kingdom Viridiplantae; phylum Streptophyta; class Magnoliopsida; order Fabales; family Fabaceae; genus Arachis; species Arachis hypogaea. The sequence continues at coordinate 76,334,472 of NC_092046.1, read as the reverse complement.
TTTCTTACTCACCTACGACGCGGATGTGTCGGCGACGCTGTCGCGTCGCGAGCCCTTTTTTTCTTTTTTCTTTTTGTTTAAAATATGCAAATGTGCAGATGAAGATGCAAACTGAATGCACTAATAATGAGAAGAGTTATTGAAAAAGAAAATTAAGAAGAGAGAAAGGAACGATCATGCCATGGTGGGTTGTCTCCCACCTAGCACTTTGCTTTAACGTCCTTAAGTTGGACGCTCCACTAGCTCAGTCTTCTGCTGTGGGTGGATCCTCCAAGAGGAAGATCTCTAGCTCCTTGGGTTTCGTCGCCTTCTCACCATGATATAGCTTTAAGCGATGCCCATTAACTTTGATGAATTCAGAGCTTGAAGGATGACTCAGATGAAAGACTCTGTATGGCTCAGCCTTCTCTCCTCTATATGGACCATCCCATCTTGATCTTAACTTGCCTGCCATGAGCCTCAGTCTAGAGTTGTAAAGGAGGACAAAGTCCCCAGGTTAGAACTCTCTCATCTTGATGTGCTTATCATGCACAACCTTCATCTTTTCTTTGTACAACCTTGAGTTCTCATAAGCTTCTAGGCGAAGGCTTTCTAATTCTTGCAGTTGCAACTTCCTTTCAGCTCTAGCTTTCTCAAATCCCATATTTCACTCTTTTACTTCCCAAAGGCTTTGTGCTCTGCCTCAACTGGGAGGTGACAGGCTTTTCCATAAACTAAGCGGAAGGGACTCATCCCAATGGGTGTCTTGTATGCTGTTCTATATGCCCAGAGTGCATCTTGTAGCCTGGTGCTCCAGTCTCTTCTATGAGGTTTAACTATCTTCTGCAATATACTCTTTATCTCTCTGTTAGACACCTCATCTTGTCCATTAGTCTGGGGATGGTAGGTTGTTGCCACTTTATGAAGTATCCCATGCTATCTTCAGTAATCCTGTTAGTTTCCTGTTACAGAAATGGGTGCCTTGATCGCTCACGATTGCTCGTGGTGATCCAAAGCGACAAATAATGTGGTTTCTGACAAAGGAAACAACAATGTTAGCATCATCAGTGCGGGTAGGAATTGCTTCCACCCATTTAGAAACGTAATCTACAGCTAACAATATATAAAAATGACCATTAGAATTTGGAAATGGACCCATGAAGTCGATGCCCCAAACATAAAAAATTTCACAGAAAAGCATAGTCTGTTGAGGTATCTCATCCCTCTTGGATATATTACCAAACCTTTGGCATGGGGAACAAGATTTACAAAATTCAGCAGCGTCTTTAAAAAGAGTAGGCCACCAGAATCCACAGTCTAAGATTTTTCTAGCTGTTCTTTGAGGGCCAAAATGTCCTCCACTCTCAGATGAGTGGCAGGCCTCTAAATGGACTGAAATTCTGATTGAGACACACACCGTCTAATTACCTGGTCAGTGCCACATCTCCATAAATATGGGTCATCCCATATATAATATTTAGACTCGCTTTTCAGCTTGTCTCTTTGATGCTTAGTAAAGTTTGGAGGAAAAGTGTGGCTAACTAGATAATTAGCTACAGGCGCATACCAAGGGACTACTTCAGATACTGCTTGTAAGTTATCAAAAGGGAAATTATCATTTATAGGAGTGGCGGTATCCTTAATGTGCTCAAGGCGACTCAAGTGGTCTGCCGCTAGATTCTGGTTACCACTCCTATCCTTAATTTCTAAATCAAATTCTTGTAGTAGCAGTATCTAACGTATAAGCCTTGGTTTGGACTCCTTTTTAGCTAATAAATACTTTAGAGCTGCATGGTCTGAGTACACTACTACTTTACTACCAAGTAAATAGGCTCGGAATTTATCCAGAGCAAAAACAATAGCAAGAAGCTCTTTCTCAGTAGTAATGTAATTAGACTGAGCTGTGTCTAAAGTCTTAGACGCATAAGCAATTACAAAAGGGTCCTTACCTTCACGCTGAGCCAGCGCTGCTCTTACTGCATGGTTGGAAGCATCGCACATGATTTCAAATGGCTGGCTTCAGTCTGGTCCTCTCACAATTGGAGCTTGAGTCAGGGCGGTCTTCAGCTTATCAAATGCTTGTTTGCAATCCTCACTGAACTCGAACTCAATATCTTTCTGCAGTAGTCTGGATAAGGATAGTGCTACCTTGCTAAAGTCCTTGATGAATCTCCGGTAAAAACCTGCATGGCCAAGGAACGAATGGACTTCCCTCACAGAGGAGGGGTAAGGTAAACTAGAAATAACATCCACCTTTGCTGGATCTACAGAAATGCCAGTATTAGATACAACATGTCCTAGTACAATCCCTTGTTTTACCATAAAGTGACATTTTTCAAAATTCAATACAAGGTTTGTACTGACATATCTATCTAATACTCTTGATAAACTATCTAAGCAAAGGCTAAAGGAATCACCATAAATGCTAAAATTATCCATAAAAACCTTCATACCGTCCTCAATAAGGTCAGAGAAAAGACTCATCATGCACCTTTGGAAGGTAGCTGGTGTATTGAACAAGCCAAAGGGCATTCTCTTATAAGCATAAGTCCCAAAAGGACATGTAAAAGTAGTCTTTTCCTGATCTTCAGGAGCTATATGAATCTGGAAATAGTCTGTGTAACCATCTAAAAAGCAATAATGTGATTTACCTTACAGGCGATACAGCATTTGGTCAATGAATGGAAGGGGGTAGTGATCCTTACGAGTGGCCTGGTTGAGGCACCTGTAATCAATGCAGATCCTCCAGGCGTTCTGTACTCTGGTTGCTATGAGCTCTCCATGCTCATTCTTCACGGTAGTGACTCCAGACTTCTTGGGTACTACTTGTACTGGGCTTACCCATTCACTGTCTGAGATGGGGTAGATGATATCCGCCTCAAGTAGTCTGGTCACTTCCTTTTTGACAACCTCCAAGATAGTGGGATTCAGTCTTCTCTGGGGTTGATGAACAGGCCTAGCTCCCTCTTCTAAAAATATTATGTGCTCACAAACTTGAGGGTTGATGCCTTCTATGTCTGCCAAGCTCCATCCAATTGCTTTTCTGTGTTTCCTCAGCACACTGAGTAGCTGTTCTTCTTGTTGGGAAGTGAGTTCCCTTGCAATGATAAGTGGAAACTTCTTCTTGTCCTCAAGGTAAGCATACTTAAGGTGTAGAGGGAGGGGCTTTAATTCTAATTTCTATTCATGGTCAGGCTCTGGATTATCTGGGGCTGGTGATAATGGCAAAGTACCCTCATTGTCCTCTGAAAGTGTCCCCACACTTGGACCTTGTCCTGTGTACTTCTCTTCTAACTCCTCCTGGTGAACTTCAGCCACGGTTTCATCTATGATGTCACACTGAGAGATAGAAAGGTCATCCAGAGGGTGCTCCAAAGCTCCATTTAAACTGAATTTCACTATTCTGCCATCTATTTCAAAGGAATAAGTTCCGAAAAATGCGTCCAGCTTGAACTTTGAAGTCTTCAGGAATGGTCTTCCAAGCAGGATTGATGATGACCTTTCTGAGTCATTAGGGGGCATTTCCAAGATATAGAAGTCAATGGAAAATGTGAGCCCCTTAATGCTCATTAATACATCTTCAGCAATTCCAACCACTGTAATTATGCTTTTATCTGCTAACACAAAATGAGCTGCCGACCTTTTTAAGGGAGGGAGCCTCAAAGTATCATATATAGACAAAGGCATTATACTAACACATGCTCCTAAATCACACATGCAGTCAGAAAATATCACACCACCAATAGTACAATTAACCATACATGGACCTGGGTCACTACATTTTTCAGGTATACCTCCCATTAAAGCAGATATAAAACTACCTAAAGGAATAGTTTCTAATTCATTAATTTTGTCTTTATGTATACATAAATCTTTTAGAAACTTTGCATACTTAGGTACTTGTTGAATGACATCAAAAAGGGGAACAGTTACCTCAACCTTTTTGAATATTTCTACCATTTTGGGATCAAGTTCCATCTGCTTCTTGGGCTTCCGTGCAATTTATGGAAATGGAATAGGGAGGGCGTTTCCTGCAGGGTCTGCCTCCTTTGGTGCTTCCTTCTCTGGTTGAGCTTCTTCTTCTTCAACCATGTCTTGTATGTCCTCTTCCTCTTCAGCATCCTCTACTTCCACCACCTCTTCAGCTGAGGTGTGTTCTGATGGGTTTGGCTCCTCCTGATTCCTCTCTTGCAGTATGGTTTCGGACCTTAGGGTGATGGCATTGATGCCACCCTTTGGATTGGGAAATGGTTGAGAGGGGATTCCGATGGAGCTCAAAGGCTGGTTATTGGAGTTATTTAGTGATCCAATCTGTGATACAAGAGCTTGCAAGGTAGAGTTCAGACCATTTAGAGTAGAAGTAAGGTTGTTTTCCATGGCTTGCTGTCTTCGATCAATAGATTGTAGTAACTCATCATTAGAAGATGAAGAGGGATAAATGATCTGAGAGGTCTACTGTTGGTTGTGCTGTAGTCCTTGGAATTGCCTCAGGTGAGGTGCTCTATAAGGCTGGTTCTGGTTCTGCTGCCTGTTGTTGTTATTATTCTACCTCTGATTTCCCTTATTGTCTCTGCCTCCTCTGTTGTTGTTGTCCCTCCAACCCTGGTTAGAATTATCTCTCCAACCTTGGTTTGAATTGTCCTGCCATCCATGGTTGTAGCTGCCACCTTGATTGTATCCTTGATTGGAACGGTCATAGAAGTTATGAGTGGCTGCCACAGTGTTGTCTTCCTGCTGGAGCTGCGGACATTCATCAGTATAATGGCTATAATCAACACAGATCCCGCATACTCTTTGTGGAACCAACTGTTGGCTTTGCTGTGGTGGAGGGGGCTGAGCTTACTGAGCTTGTTGTTGACTCAACTGCATCTGCTTCAGCAAGTTGGTCATTTCACAGATACTCTGAGTTAGAGCAGCAGTCTCTCTACTAGAGGATACTTCTGCAACAGCTTTCGCCCGGCTTTGTTTTTGTCTGTGATTCCTAGTAGATTCAGCTAAGTCGCTGATCAATTGCCATGCCTCATCAGTGGTTTTGTACTTTTTCATAGACCCATTGCTAGCACTTTCCAATGTGGTCTTATCTTGGGGCCTCATGCCCTATGTGACGTAGCTGAGCAACACTATCTTGTTAATCATATGGTGGGGGCATGCTTCCAAAAGATTGTTGAAGCGCTCCTAGTATTCATAGAGAGTCTCAGACTCGTCCTGAACAATCATGGAAATGTCTTTCCTCAGTTTATCAGTAACTTCAGCTGGAAAGAATTTTTCTAAAAATTCTCTTCTAAGCGTATCCCAGTCAGAAACAGTTGCTGCGGGTTGAGTGTAGTACCACTCTCTCGCCTTTCCCTCAAGAGAGAATGGGAAAGCTTTTAACAAAATAGAAGTTTCATCTGCACCATCACGCCTGACAGTAGAACAGGTTGCTTGGAAATCCCTAAGGTGCTTGATAGGCTCTTGAGCAGGTAAGCCATGAAACTTAGGCATTAAGTTGAGCAGTGCAGTCTTTATTTCAAATCTGTATCCACTGCTGGGTGATGCGCTTGAAACGGTTGCAATGTGAAATCAGGGGCTCCAGCCTCTTGGATAGTAACTCTCCTAGGTGCTGCCATGTCACCTGCACATAAATCAACTGAATCAGTAGAAAGGGAGCTTGTTTCTTCCTCAAGTGACGTTTCAGATTTGCCCTCAGAGAGGACTAACCGACGTCGAGCTTGCCTTATACATGAAATAGTTCTTTCAATCTCAGGATCAAATACTGGCAAGCTTGGATCAGGAAGTGAACACGTCATTTAACGAAAGAAACATGCAGCTCATAGTAACGAAAATAAAATAAAATGCAAATAAATAAATTCCAATCAGTCATTTAGCACTCTATTGCAACTCCCCGGCAACGGCGCCAAAAATTGACGTCGCAGAAATTGGCGAGTTAAGAAATTATTATAAGAGATGCGTTGCAAGTATAGTTCTCAACCAACCGAAATTCCGCTTATCAATTTAGAAGGGTTGTCACAAAATTAGAATTAAAATACTGGGAGTATGAATCCCAGGTCGTCTCCCAACGAGTTGCAGAAAGATGTGGTATTTTATTAATCAGATGTTTTCCAAAAGGGTTTGAGTTTGATAGACAGGAAATTAAATCAGAGAATTTATGTAATTTAAATAAAAACCTTGACCGGGAGTAGATTAGTTGGAATCCCTATCCTTGATGGAGTTCTCTCAAGTTCAATTGATATGAAAGTTGTCTGCTCAGTTATCCTTTACCGGATAAAGGAAAGTCAAGCAAGTTGGAAGTCAGTTTCTATTCACAAGTTCTAATCCTCTCCCTTGGGGAGGATTAGTGTCAGTGATTAGATGGCGACCCAACGCTAATCTCAATTATAATTTTACTCTTGAGCATCCAACTCAAGGTCCTCCTTTCAATCAACTCCCAATCAAGTTATGGAACTATTCGCTCATTATGATTGTGAAATTCATGCAATAAGAAAGGGAAATAAAGAAAGACATGATAAATAATAATCAAAGGGATTAATAAAAATAAAAATAGTTCTTGTATTAATAAATTCTAAAAATAATCCAATAGTAACTCTGAATAAACTAAGGATATGAAAGAGTAAGTGACAAGTAAGGAAACAAACTAGAATGATGAAGTCTTGCCGAAGGTAATAACTCTTCTCAATATCCCAATCCAAAAAGCAATAAAATCAAAATCCTAAGAACTATGAATGTGTAGAGAGTAAACCTAGAGGAGGAGTAAAATCAGATCTAAAAATTAAAACTATGCGGAATGAATGTTGTTTTTGGTCTCTGCATGTTCCCTGGCTCTAATCTGCTTTTCTGGGCTGAAAACTGGGTCAAAATAGGGCCCAAAATTGCCCCCAGTGAATTCTGCAGATTCTGTAGATCGCGCACGTCACGCGATCGCGTCATCCACGCGTTCGTGTCATCCAGCGTCTTGCCTTGCCACGCGTGCATGTCGTCCACGCCTTCACATCACTTGTGCAGTTTCCAATCCATGCGTTCGCGTCAGGCACGCGAGCGCGTCATTGCAATTTCTTCTATTTCGCGCGGTCGCGTGAGTTATGCGTCCGCGTCACTTCTCGCTGGTCATCTCCTCAATTTCTTGTGTTCCTTTCATTTTTGCAAGCCTCCTTTCCAATCTCCAAGTCATTCATGCCCTATAAAGCCTGAAACACTTAACACACAGATCACGGCATCGAATGGAATAAAGGAGAATTAAAATACATAATTAAAAGCCTCTAGGAAGCAGTTTTCAACCATGGGGTAATTTTGGGAAGAAATTGTAAATACATGCTAATTTAATGAATAAGTGGGTAAGGATTTGATAAAACCACACAATTAAACATAATATAAACCATAAAATAATGGTTTATCAGCGGCATTCTCTGATCCGGAAGATTCAACCTTGTCATTGGCATTTTGAGTAGGATCGCCAAGATATTGAACTGCTAGAGCTTCACCCTCCATTAGATTGGATGACCACGGCCAATGGCGTTTAATCTGGAGCAGAGGCGATTGATGACCACGACCCATGGCATTGATCACATACAACCTACCATAGAAGAGATCACTCACAAGCAAAGAAGACAGTACTACCAGAATTAATTCAGAAAGGCTAAGCAACTCCAATCCTTAACATATTCCTATTACTGATTACACTTTTTCTTTATTTACATGCCAATTTAGTTTAGATCTCACAAATATTTATCTATCAACTCTTGGTTTCACCTGACTAAGACCTGTAGGATAACCATATCTTGCTTCAAACCAAAATCATCATGGGATCGATCCTGAATCGCTCAGGTATTACTTGGACGACCCAGTGCACTTGCTGGTACAGTTGTACGAAGGTGTGGGGATTCGTGCACCAACAGACCCGCATACGTGGGTAAGACCGCACGACGCGGGGACAATTCCTTGCCCAAGGGGCTCGCGTATGCGGAACAAGGGTCGCGTACATGAGATGGAAAATTTACATTTCTGCATAGCGAAACATGGCATGCGTACACAGAATCCCTATTTTATGAAAATGATATTTTCAAGTTTAAAACCATCCCTCTAGCTTTTCAAACCTGTTTAACACATGTTTAGGGTCTGTTAGTGAGTCTTTAAGACTTAGAGTATAGGTGAGCATGTTAACTAAGTTAGGTAGGGAATTAAGCAAAAGGTTGAGAAGTGAGTGGTTGAATTGTTAATACAATGAAGTGATGAATGATACTTGATATGTGATTGATAATGATGATAATAGTAATGATGAAATTGAGATGAAATGAGGTATGAATTGATGATGATAATGACATTAATAAACAATGAATTAAAAGTTTACTTGGCATATATAATTCATAAAAATTGTTGACTGATGAATCCATATTTGATGATGATTTTTGGTTAAAATTGAATGGATTTAATCATATAAACTTGCACTTATTCCACTAAATAGCATGCATTTGAACTTTCCTCCTAAGTTGTGCTTGATTATGAAAATATGGTCTTTTGTGCCCAATTTGATTAATTTTATTCCATTTACCTTTCATTCGATGCCTTGATGTTATTTGTGAGTGATTTCAGAGGTATAAGGCAGGAATAGCTTGGAGAGAATGGAAGAAGAGCATTCAAAGTGGAGGAAGCATGAAGAATCAAAGGAGAAGAGCTCAGCCTAGTGTGCGTACGCACAGACCTGTGTGCGTACACACAGCCATCAGATCAGAGCCACGCGTGCGTGTGAGCCGCATCGTGTGCGTCGCGCATCCATTCAAGTATCGCCTAGTGTGCGTGCGCACAACCTCGTGTGCGTACGCACGGGTAGATATTTTTGGCAGAGTGTGCGTGCGCACACGTCTGTGCGTTGATGAGCAGATAATTTATACTCTTTTTGGCATTGTTTTTACATAGTTTTTAGTATGTTTTAGTTACTTTTTATTATATTTTTATTAGTTTTTATTCAAAAATCACATTTCTGGACTTTACTATGAGTTTGTGTGTTTTTCTGTGATTTCAGGTATTTTCTGGCTGAAATTGAGGGACTTGAGCAAAAATCTGATTCAGAGGCTGAAAAAGGACTGCAGATGCTATTGGATTCTGACCCTCCTGCACTCGAAGTGGATTTTCTGCAGCTACAAAAGCCCAATTGGCACGCTCTCAATTGCGTTGGAAAGTAGACATCCTGGGATTTCCAAAAATATATAATAGTCTATACTTTGCCCGAGATTTGATGGCCCAAAATGGCGTTCAAAGTCAGCCTAAAACATCTTGGCGTAAAACGCCCAAACTGACACCAGAATTGGAGTTAAACGCCTAAACTGGCACCAAAGCTGGCATTTAACTCCAGGAACAGCCTATGCATGAAAAAGCTTCAATGCTCAGCCCAAGCACACACCAAGTGGGCCCCGGAAGTGGATTTCTGCACTATATGCACTTAGTTACTCATTTTCTCTAAACCCTAGTTACTAGTTTAGTATAAAAACTACTTTTAGTGATTTATTTTAGGAGTTTTTAGAGAGTCTTTTTGACCATCTTTAGAACTTGTATGTTCACGTATGGAGGCTGGCCTCACGGCCATGCCTAGACCTTTCACTTATGTATTTTCTATGGTGGAGTTTCTACACCCCATAGATTAAGGTGTGGAGCTCTGCTTTTCTTCATGAATTAATGCAATTACTACTGTTTTCTATTCAATTCACGCCTACTTCTTCTCCAAGACATACTCTCTTACTTAATTCAGTTAAGTCAGAATGATGGGGTGACCCGTGACAATCACCAAATCTTCGTTACTCGCTTAGCCAAGATTGCGTGCCTGAAAACCACAAAGCGGTCTACATGATGTTCAATGTAGTCATTGGACGATAGCTGGAGTATACTCTCTTAGATATCTAATACACGGACTGAGTTCGTGAGATTAGTATCTTCGTGGTATACGCTAGAACTATTGGCAGCCATTCCTGGGATCCGAAAAGTCTAAACCTTGTATATGGTATTCCGAGTAGGATCTGGGAAGGGATGACTGTGATGAGCTTCAGACCTGCGAATGTTGGGCACAGTGACAGTGTGCAAAAGGACAATGGTCCTATTCTGACGCTAGCGGGAACCGACAGATAATTAGCCGTGCGGTGACAACGCATATGGATTTGTTTTCATGCGAGAGGATCATATAGCTTGCCATGGAAGGAGGTAACACATGGTTGGAAGAAGGCAATAGGAAAGCCGAGGTTCTGAAGCAACAAAGCCTCTCCAGACGCTTATCTGAAATTCCCACCAATGAATTACATAAGTAACTTTATCTTATTTTATATTTTATTTATATTTTAATTATCAAAACCTCATAACCATTTGAATCTGCCTGACAAAGATTTAAAAGGATGACCATAGCTTGCTTCAAGCCGACAATCTCTGTGGGATCGACCCTTACTCACGTAAGGTATTACTTGGACGACCCAGTGCACTTGCTGGTTAGTTACGCGGAGTTGTGAAGAAGTGTTAAGATCATGTTACGCGCACCAAGTTTTTTTGGCGCCGTTGCTGGGGAACTGTTCCTGTACCAAGTTTTTGGCGCCGTTGCCGGGGATTGTTCGAGTTTGGACAACTGACGGTTCATCTTGTTGCTCAGATTAGGTAATTTTATTTTATGTTTAAGCATTTTTTTTAACTTTATTTTTGAAAAAATAATTCAAAAAAAATTTATTAAAAATATACAATATTTTATTTTGTTCTTCAGAATCTTTAAGAATGAATTCCAGAGTTTCATCATGATCTGTTGAAGCCTGGCTGGCTGTCAAGCCATGTCTAAATTTTTTTTTGGACCGAGGTTTCCACTTATCATTGCAAGAGCCTTTGGATTCCCATCTAATTGGCTGTTGTATGTCTGATTTGTATGCTGAAGATTGGCTGGCCATTTGGCCATGTCTAATCTTTTGGACCGAAGCTTTCACATAAAGCTCGGCTGGCTATTAAGCCATGTCTAAAATTTTGGACCGAAGCTTTAGACTAACATTGCATGATTCCTGGAATTCTTATTAAAAAATTTTGAAATTATTTATTTTCTTCATCCAAAATAATTTTCGAAAATTACACAAAAAATTAATAAAATCATAAAAACAAAAAATTTTATGTTTCTTGTTTGAGTCTAGTGTCAAATTTTAAGTTTGGTATCAATTGCATATTTTTAATTTATCTTAAAAAAAATTTTGAAAATCCATGCATATGTTCTTCATGATCTTCAAGTTGTTCTTGATGAATTTCTTTGTTTGATCTTTAAAGTTTTCTTGATTGGTATCTTTTCTTGTTTTTCATATGCATTTTTGAATTATTAGTGTCTATAGAGTAAAAATTTTTAAGTTTGGTGTTTTGCATATTTTTCTTTTCTTAAAACTTTTTCAAAAAAAAAAAAAAAAAACATGTTCTTGATGTTCATCATGATCTTCAAAGTGTTCTTGGTGTTCATCTTGACATTCAAAGTGTTCTTGCATGCATTTTTGTTTTAATCTTAAATTCTTGTGTTTTGCATCATTTTTATGTTTTTCTCTCTCCTCATTAAAAATTCAAAAATAAAAAAAAATATCTTTCCCTTATTTTACTCATAATTTTCGAAATTTTTAATTGATTTAGTCATAAAGTTTTAAAATTTAGTTGTTTCTTGTTAATCAAGTCAAAGTTTCAAATTAAAAAAATTCTATCTTTTTCAAATCCTTTTCAAAAATCAAATCTTTTTCAATTTTCTTCTTAATAATTTCAAAATTTTTTAAATTTATTTTCAAAATCTTCTTCTTATTTTTATTTCATAATTAATTCTAACAATTAATATTTTGATTCAAAAATTTTTTCCAAGTTGTTACTTGCCTATTAAGAAATGATCAATCTTTAAATTTTAGAATCAGATCTTCAAGTTTCTTGTTAGTCAAGTAATCAACTTTAATTTTCAAAATTAAATCTTTTTAATTTTCTTTTCAATTCTTTTTCAAAATAATTTTCAATCATATCTTTTTCAAAACTTAATTTCAAAATCTTTTTCTAACTTCTTATCTTTTCAAAATTGATTTTCAAATCTTTTTCAATTAACTACTTGACTTTTTGTTTGATTTTAAAAAGTTTTCTATTTCAATCATATCTTTTTCAAAACCACCTAACTACTTTTCTCTCACCAATTTTCGAAAATCACTAACCACTTTTTCAAAAATCCTTTTAATTAATTTATTTAGTTCTCAAATTTTATTTTATCTCTTCTTTTAAATTTCGAATACTAACTAATAATTAAAATAAAAACAAAAATATTTTTCTTTTATTTTAATTTAAATTCGAATTCTCTCTCTTTCATCTCTTTCTATTTATTTATTTACTAACACTTCTCTTCTTCTTATAATTCGAACCCTCTCTCCCTCTCTGTGTTCGAATTCTTCATCTTCTCTCTTTTTCATTCTACTCTTCTATTCTTCTACTCACATAAAGGAATCTCTATACTGTGACATAGAGGATTCCTATTCTTTTCTGTTCTCTTCTTTTTCATATGAGCAGGAGCAAGGATAAGAACATCCTTGTTACAGCTGATTCGGAACTTGAAAGGACTCTAAAGAGGAAGCTAAGAGAAGCTAAAGTACAACACTCTGGAGAGGACTTGACAGAATTTTTCAAAAAAGAAGAAGAGATGGCCAAACCCAATAACAATGGTGGAGATGCAAGGAAGATGCTTGGTGACTTTATTGCACCCTCTTCTAACTTCTGTGGAAGGAGCATCTCAATTCCTGCAATTGGAGCAAACAACTTTGACCTTAAGCCTCAATTAGTTTCTCTAATGCAGCAGAATTGCTAGTTTCATGGACTTCCATTGGAAGATCCTCATCAGTTTTTAGCTGAATTCTTGCAAATCTGTAACACTGTTAAGACCAATGGGGTTAATCCTGAGGTCTATAGACTTATGCTTTTCCCCTTTGCTGTAAAAGACAGAGCTAGGACATGGTTGGACTCACAACCTAAAGATAGCCTGAACTCTTGGGAAAAGTTGGTCAATGCTTTCTTGGCCGAATTCTTTCCACCTTAAAAGTTGAGCAAGCTTAGAGTGGAAGTCCAAACCTTCAGATAGAAGGAAGGTGAATCCCTCTATGAAGCTTGGGAAAGATACAAGCAATTGATCAGAAGGTGTCCTTCTGACATGTTTTCAGAATAGAGCATCATATGTATATTCTATGATGGTCTGTCTGAATTGTCTAAGATGTCATTGGATCACTCTGCTGGGGGATCTCTTCATCTAAAGAAGATGCCTGCAGAAGCCCAAAAACTTATTGAAATGGTTGCAAATAACCAGTTCATGTACACTTCTGAAAGGAATCCTGTGAGTAATGGGACAACTCAGAAGATAGGACTTCTTGAGATTAATACTCTGAATGCCATTGATAAACCCCGATTTTGTGGTTTATCATGTGCTTAATTTGGGGGATTTTATCACTTTTTCCCACATTTATTCAATGAAATAGCATGGTTTTGCAATTCTCCCTTGATTTGTGCTTAAATGTGAAAACATGCTTTTTAGGCCTTAAAATAGCTAAATTTAACTCACTTTAATTCCATTCGATACCTTGATATATTTTTTAAGTGGTTTCAGGTTAGAAGGCAAAGATTGGATTGAAGGAATGAAGAAAAAGCATGCAAAGTGGGAGAACTCATGAAGAAATGAAGGAACCGTAAAGTTGTCAAGCCTGACCTCTTCGCACTCAATCGATCATAACCTGAGCTACAGAGATCCAAATGAGGCGGTTTCAGTTGCGTTAGAAATCTAACATCCGGGGCTTCAAAATGATATAAAATTTGCCATATGTTGCTTCGCGTTTAGGGGCGCGCACGCGCCATGTACACGTGCGCGCCGATGCTGCATGTGGCCCACTAAAGATGAAATCGCTGGGGGCGATTTCTGAAGCACTTTGGGCCCAACCCAACTCATTTTTGATGCTATTTCATGCAGAATTCAAGCTTGGGCAAGTGGAGAGCAATTTTTTGTAGCATTATCATCATGTAGGTTAGTTTCTAGAGAGAGAAGCTCCCTCTTCTCTCTAGAATTAGGTTAGGTTAATCTCTTTTAGATCTAGGTTCAATCTCATCTTTTCATCTTGTTTCCTTTATGATTTCTTGTTCCTACTACTTGATTCTCTTAGTCCTCATGTTAATTTCTCTTTTATGTTTCTTTTGTGATGATGCAGTCTTGATAGATTTGGATCTCTTTTATGAAATTTATGTTTAATGTTCTTTTAATTGTTGATTTGAGTTGTGAATTTACTTTTGTTGCAATTGATAGTTGGTAGATTTATTATTCTTGCACTTTTACCATGCTTTCCATTTGTACCCACCAAGTGTTTGACAAAATGCTTGGTTGGGCTTTAGAGTAGACTTTGAGCATTCTTGGTTTGGGAAGAATAATTGGGCAATCTTGAGTCATTAATACCCAATTTACATTGGTGATCTAGAGTTGTTAGTTAATATCATTTTTAATGATGCTAATCTTTTGCTAATTCAATTAGTGAGTTGATTAGGACTTTTGGATTGAGATTAGCTAGTCTTGTTAGACTTTCTTCGAGGATGACGTAATAAGATAGATTCTTGTTTATTATTGTGATATGATTGATTAGTCTTGTTTGACATTCTCCATATGAGAAGATGACATGATACCTTCTTCCATTTGTTGGAGTTGACTAAATAAGATGAATTAATCATTGTATGACTGGGATAGAAAATCTATATTCTCAATTTCTTGCCATGAATGTCTCTCTTTATTAATTGCTTTCTTTAATTACTCTCTTTACTTTTCTTGTCATTTATTTTATTGCCCCTTCTATCAACCAAACCCCCATTGTTCTTCATAGGCAATAATTGAACATTTCATTGCAATTCCTTGTGAGATGACCCGTAGTTCAAATACTTCGGTTAATTTTTATTGGGGTTTGTACATGTGACAAAACCATATTTTAATTTGATGTGAGAGTTGTTTGTTGGTTTGGAGCTATGCATACAATGAAGTAATTCCTTTCTTTAGGAAGAAAATCTAGACCGACAACAAATCTTCGCTATCAAATTAATAGGCTTCTTTGTTAGTTTTGCTTGCTTTACGTGTTAGTTTTTATTAGTTCTTATTAGTACTTTTTTTATTCTCTTTTGCTATTATGAATTCTTATCCTCACTTTGGCTATGAGTTTGGCTCAAATTATGTTGTAGGGAATGAAAGCTATAATGATAACATGCATCAAGGATAGAACAATCAAAGATGGGAGGAGCCTCAAGGGATTGATCAACCTTATTGGCAACAACCCCCTTCGGTTTCTTATGGGTATAATCCTAATCCTAATGCATATCAATCTAATGGATGTGGTGACCCTTATTGTGATTGTCAACAACCACCACCACATGCCTATGAACCACCCCTTCAACATGACTTTGAACCACCTTACTCACAAGCCCCCTACCACCAAACACCTCATTATGATCCTAAACCTCATCGACCATACCAACCACCTTATAAGCCATATGAACCATACATAGAACCACCACAATTCCAACACAACTACCCTCAAGAACCACCTCAATATACACCAACTCCATACCCTTACCAAAATGAACCACTTTCCAACTATAATGCCTTTCCTCAAACAATGAACCCTCTCTTCCACCACCACCTCCCGATGAAGCCCTCACGCTAGAACTAAGAGATCTTGAGTCTCATATCCTAAGGCAACAAGAGGGGATGGAAAGGGAGTTCAAGGAGCTAGAAGCCAAGATGGCTATCATGGTAGAAGCCGTTAGCAACATGGTGTCATCCCGCCTAAGCCTATGTGATCAAGGAACTCCCATTGTTGAATACGGAGAAGTAATCAAGGAGCATAGTGAGGGAGTGAGTTTAGAGCTCCAAGGTGAAGAAGAGGAGTTGAAGCAAGAATTGCCACAAGGGGGGTGACGTGGCGGAAATTGGCGAGTCAAGAATTATTATAAGATATGCGTTGCAAGTATAGTTCTTAACCAACCAGAGATCCGCTTATCAATTTAGAAGGGTGTCACAAAAATTAAAATTAAAATACTGGGAGTATGAATCCCAGGTCGTCTCCCAACAAGTTACAGAAAGGTGTGCTATTTTATTAATCAGATGTTTTCAAAAAGGGTTTGAGTTAAATAAACAGGAATTTAAATTAGAGAAATTAAATAATTTAAATAAAAGCCTTGACTGGGAGTAGATTAGTTGGAAGCCCTATTCTTGTTGAAGTACTCTCTAGATTAATTGATAATTGAAGGTTGTTCTGTTTAGTTATCCCTTACTAGGTAAGGGAAAGTCAAACAAGTTGGAATGCTACTTCTATTCACAAGTTCTAACCCACTCAATTAAAAGGGATTGGTGTCAGTGACTAGAGGGCAATCCAACAACAAACCCAATTACAATTTTTCTTTTTGAGCATTCCAACTCAAGGGTTCCTTTCAATCAACTCCCCATCAAGTTAGGAAACTACTCGCTCATTGTGAATGTAGAATTCATAACATAGGAAAGAGAATTAAAGAAAGACATGATAAATAAAAAGCAAGGAAATCAATTAAAAATAAAAGTAATTCTTGTATTAATAAATTCTAAAAATAATTCAATAGTGAAATTGAGTAAATTAAAGGACATGGAAGAGTAAGAGCCAAGTAAAGAAAACGAACTAGAATGACAAAGTCTTGATGAGGTAATAACTCTTCTCAATATCCCAATGCAAAGAGCAATAGAAATAAAAGTCCTAAGAACTATGAATGTGTAGAGAGAAAACCTAGAGGAGGAGTGAAACTAGATCTAAAAACTAAAATTGTGTAGAATGAATGTTGTTGTTGGTTTCTGCATGTTCTCTTGCTCTAGTATGCTTCTCTGGGCCAAAAACTGGGTCAAAACAGGGCCCAAAATTGCCCCCAGCGAATTCTGCAGATTATGCAGATCGCGCACGTCACACGATCGCGTCATTCATGCGGCCGCGTCATTCGGCGTTTTTTCCTTCCACGCGAGCGCGTCGTCCGCGCCTCCGCGTCACTTGTGCTATTCCAATCCGTGCGGTTGCGTGAGCCATGCGGCCACGTCACTGCGATTTCCTTTCTTTCGCGCGGTCGCGCGAGCCATGCGGCCGCGTCACTTCTCGCTGGTCATCTCCTCAATTTCTTGTGTTCCTTCCATTTTTTGCAAGCTTCCTTTCCAATCTCCAATTCATTCATGTCCTATAAAGCCTGAAACACTTAACACACAGATCACGGCATCGAATGGAATAAAGGAGAATTAAAATACATAATTAAAAGTCTCTAGGAAGCAAGTTTTCAATCATGTAATAATTTTAGGAAGGAAATATAAATGCATTCTAATCATATGAATAAGTGGGTAAAGATCATGATAAAACCACACAATTAAGCATATTATAAACCATAAAATAGTGGTTTATCAACCTCCCCACACTTAAACATTAGCATGTCCTCATGCTTAGTTGAAGGAGATAAAATAAATGAGTAGGAACATGTAAAACTCATGCAATGCAACGCAACCTATATATGTAAATACAACTATATGATTCTTGTCCACTTGATCAATAGTAAATAAGCTCTTCAAAACAATTACAAATCAAATTCCACTAATTCAATTCTTATACAGTAAGAACAGATAAAAATGCAAGAAGGTAGCTCATGAAAGCAGGGAACATAGAATTTTAAGCATTGAACCCTCACTGATGATGTATGTACGCTCTAATCTCTCTAGTGTATAGGGCAATCACTTTATCCTTCTCTAATCATGCTTTCTAATTTTTGTTCTTCTCCTAACCAATCAACAACATTTAATATACCAATGCAAACATCATGAGGTCTTTTCAAGGTTGTAATCGGGCCAAGGTAATGGTAAGGATACATATGTGGCTAAGTAAGCTTATAAACTGAATCTTTAATTAACCCAAGCTTTAACATAACCTATATATATTCTATATAACTTTAGAATTCATACCTAACTACCCAGAATTTCCCTTTCACATTCCATACTCGTGTATCAACTTTTTATTTTAATTTTATCATACATGCATTGATCTTTGAATTCTTAACTTAGCATTGGGGTAATTTTGTCCCCTTATTTATTTCTTGAATATTTTTGGTTTTTTTTTTTTTGATGAACATAAAAATAAACATAGTTTATCAATGCACATAGATTTTTAATTCTTATAGTTTCACATGAGTAGGTATCCAAATTCCCATTATATTATCATGACACATTCCCTTATTATCTTTTGTTCCCACAATTTCCCATACTTAGCACACACAATTCTATCTTAAGCTAACCAAAGATTCAATTTGGGATATATAATTGTTTTTTCCGCTTAAGGCTAGTAATGTGGTAAAATATAGAACAAATGGGATTTAAAGGCTCAAAGTGGCTAACAAAGGTAATTGAAAGGGTAGGTTTAATTTGGATAAGTGAGTTTAAACAAATAATGGCCTCAATCATATGCAAGCATACAAATATAATAAACATTGGACATATAGGATGGAACAAAATATAGATTACAATCATAGAGAAGTAAACACACAAGAATAAAATAATTATGGTTAAATAATGTAACCATGCATAAAAGCTCAAATCTCATAGGTTGTGTGTTCTTTAGCTTAAAAATTATGTTCCAAATACAACTTCAAGCAAATTTAACATAAAAGTTTTAATTAAAGTTAGTGAAATTTTGTTCCAAAAATAGGGTCTTAGAGGAAAACTTATTGTCTTTTCAATCAAGTAGAACATGCATGCAACTAACCTATTACTATGTAATTTATCCTATTCTACAAAAGAAAAACTAACTAAATATCCTAATTTATTGGTGTTTAGGGAAGAGAAATTACCTCCGAAAGTCAGGTACTGACTGACCTCCCCACACTTAAGGCTTTGCACCATCCTCGGTGCCATTTGTCAGAAACAAAGGTAGGCTGGTAGCAGTATCTCCACAGTCGGGACCATCATCGCTTCCTATGCTGGTAAAGAAAGTGGAGTCCGGGGTGTCTGAGTCCTTGAATTTTCCCATGATCAGTTCCTTGAGGTATGTGAATCTGCGCTTGTTACGGCGCTCTCTCATCTTAGCTTTGTGTTCCTGCCGATCCAACCTTTCGAATATCTGATGGAGTAGTTGGTCTGTTGTAGGTTCTTGTGGTGTTGAAGAAGGAATATCTTCAACCGGTTCAGTAGGATGGCTTGTGGTAGCTGGTAGAGGTCTGATGTATTTCCCGTTAGGGACATATTGATCATCCTGTGGGAGCATGGCTTTGGTGTCCCCAGCTCTGTAGGAGACTCTGGCTGCTGAGACAAGATCTGAGACCAAGGCGGGAAAAGGTAAGTTGCCCACAATTTGCACGTGTCCCATGGAATTCCGGATGTGTCTTGGTAGGTTCAGAGGTTGGTCTGTAAGGATGCACCATAGTAGAACGGCCATCTCCGCAGTGAAGGAGGACTCATGAGTGCTCGGAAAGATGTAATGGGACATGATCTGTGCCCATACGCGAGCCTCCAAGGTAAGTGTTGAAGCCGATATTTCCTTAGGGCGGGTACGATGGTATCCGTAGATCCAATGGTTGCCAGGTAGTTCGATAACTCTGAGAACAGCGTCCCAGTCAAATTGGTACATCTGGCGCTTGAGTGCGGCTTCTTGAAAGGCGTCCAATCCTTATGGAACAGGGGGAAGACCTAGAGCTCTTTGAATGGCCTCTTCTGTAATGGGGACTTGCTTCTGACGGACAAAGACAGATTACAGGGTTGGCAGGTGGAAGTTGGAGTAGAACTCGACTACCCAAGAAAGATTGACCTGCCTTGGCTATCTCTGTAGGAAACCCCATTGTCTTTGTGCAATTTGCGGCTTAACAAAGGTAGCAATATGGTTTGGGAGGAGAAGAAGGTATTCATTGTTGTAACTCCTTCCTACCAGGATGGGGAATATCTGCTCACAGTAGCGATTGGGAAATCGTGCAGTGTCCTTTGCTGGGAAGGCTTTTTCTTTATCATCAACCTTTATAATCCTCTTAGTTCTTTTTGTTGAGGGTTTAACCGCAGTTGAAGAGGGCTCTGCCACTAATGCTCTTTTTGTTCCTCTTCTTACTGGTGGTTTGGGAGTAGCTTTCTCTTTTCCTTTCTTGGTGGCCATCCTGAAAGGGAGAATAGAGGAAGTATGTCAAAATGTCAAGGGGTAAAGCAAGGAATATGATGGTATGGGTGGCAATCAATGCACATTAAAGATGAATGAAGTAAATACATGGTCATGACTACATGTGAAAAGTTCATCAAAGGGAATAAAGCAAGTGCATGTTTGGGTAATTAGATGCAAGATGTTTATTGGCATGCTGGCAAAGGCATGAGTAGCATAGATCAAGCATCACTCGTAACAAACCATCACATTTGTATTGACAATTATTTTCAACGAATAAAATATGAAAGGAGTTTTGTGAAAAACAAGCATTTAATAGTAGAATAGAATAACGTAGAAAAATGCATAATGCCATATTGGCTTTTTCACAAACACATAGCATGCATGGTAAATAAGGTATAGAAAGTATTAAAGTGAACATGCAAGCAACCCTTTTAAAAAGGTAATATATAATTGCCAAATAATTTTATAACAATCCACAAGCATATAATGAGAAATAATGACTTAAATAAATTTCCAACACCAAGTAAAAAGGAAAAAGAAAGAAAAAGAAAATATGGACAATGAAAGTAAAAAGAAAAGAAAAGAAGATAACATATAAAAATAAGAAGAATAATAGAAAAGTAAGGGGGGAAAAAAAAAGAAAACCTTGTTAATGGGAGTGAGAGAGAGAGAGAGTAGAAAGTGAGAAAGAAGGAAGAAGGGAGAAGGAAGAAATAAGGAGGAAAAAGAGAAAATAGGATTTGGGGAAAAGAAAGATAAGATAATTGGCAAATCAGGGAAGCTGTGCGGCGCAAGCAACGCGGCCGCGTGGGGCACGCGGTCGCGCGACTTGCACTTATACTAATTGACGCGGTCGCGTCGGTCACGCGGTCGCGTGACCCGTTTTATGCTACTGGCACGAGGGCAGCCTCGCGCTCACGCAACTCTCTGTTCGAAATTTTATTTTTGCCAAATCTGGGGTGACGCGATTGCGTGGGGCATGCGATCGCGTGAGTGGCCATTAGAAGGATATGACGCGGATGCGTGAGCCATGCGTCCGCGTGGGAAGAATTTGTGCGTTCAGCACCAATCCAGCACCACTCTAGCACAACTTTCAGTCGTGCACCCTTTTTACGTCGAATTCTAGGGCACGCGGTCACGTGGGGCGATTTGTACCACGGGCACGCCTCCAGCCACACTCTCGCGTGACTCTCTGTTCGTTTTATTATTTTCTCCAATCACCTGCGACGCCGACGCGTCAATGATGCGGTCGCGTCGCGTAAAATTTTTTTTTTAAAATAAAAGTATGTAAATGCAGATGCACGAAATGTACTAATAAAGAGAAGAGTTATTGAATAGGAAAACTAAGAATAAAAAAAAGAACGATCATACCATGGTGGGTTGTCTCCCACCTAGCACTTTGCTTTAACGTCCGTAAGTTGGACGCTCCACTAGCTCAGTCTTCGGCTATGTGGGGATCTTCCAAGAGGAAGATCTCGAGCTCCTTGTTTTTCTTCATCTTCTCGCCATGGTACAGCTTTAAACGATGTCCATTGACTTTGATATGTTCAGAGCTGGAAGGATGACTTAGGTGAAAAATTCCGTACGGTTCGACCTTCTCTACTCTGTATGGACCTTCCCATCTTGATCTCAACTTGCCTGGCATGAGCCTCAGTCGAGATTTGTAAAGGAGGACTAAATCCCCAGGTTGGAACTCTTTTCTCTTGATGTGCTGATCATGTACAACCTTCATCTTCTCCTTGTATAGTCTTGAGTTCTCATAAGCTTCTAGGCGAAGGCTTTCCAATTCTTGCAGTTGCAATTTCCTTTCAGCTACGGCTTTCTCAATTCCCATGTTGCACTCCTTTACTGCCCAAAAGGCTTTGTGCTCTACTTTAACAGGGAGATGACAAGCTTTTCCATAAACTAAGCAGAAAGGACTCATTCCAATGGGTGTTTTGTATGCTGTTCTGTATGCCCAGAGTGCATCTTGTAGCCTGGTGCTCCAGTCTCTTCTATGAGGTTTGACTATCTTCTGCAAGATACGTTTTATCTCTCTGTTTGAGGATGGTAGGCTGTTGCAACCTTATGAATTATTCCATGCTTCTTCATTAATCCTGTTAGTCTCCTGTTACAAAAATGGGTGCCTTGATCGCTCACGATTGCTCGTGGTGATCCAAAGCAACAAATAATGTGGTTTCTCACAAAGGAAACAACAGTATTAGCATCATCAGTGCGGGTAGGAATTGCTTCCACCCATTTGGAAACGTAATCCACAGCTAACAATATATAAACATAACCATTAGAATTTGGAAATGGACCCATGAAGTCAATGCCCCAAACACAAAAAATTTCACAGAAAAGCATAATTTGTTGAGGCATCTCATCCTTCTTAGATATATTACCAAATTTTTGGCATGGGAAACAAGATCTACAAAATTCAGCAGCGTCTCTAAAAAGAGTAGGCCACCAGAATCCATAGTCTAAGATTTTTCTAGCTGTTCTTTGAGGGCCAAAATGTCCTCCACTCTCAGATGAGTGACAGGCCTCTAAGATGGACTGGAATTCTGATTGAGGCACACACCGTCTAATTACCTGGTCAACGCCACATCTCTATAAATATGGGTCATCCCATATATAATATTTAGACTCACTTTTCAGCTTGTCTCTTTGATGCTTAGAAAAGTTTGGAGGAAAGGTGCGGCTAACTAGATAATTAGCTACAGGTGCATACCAAGGGACTACCTCAGATATCGCTTGCAGGTTATCAAATGGGAAATTATCAGCTATAGGAGTGGGGTCATCTGTAATGTGCTCAAGGCAACTCAAGTGGTCTGCCACTAAATTCTGGTTACCACTCCTATCCTTAATTTCTAAATCAAATTCTTGTAATAGCAGTATCCAACGTATGAGCCTTGGTTTGGATTCCTTTTTTTGCTAATAGATACTTTAGAGCTGCGTGGTCTGAGTACACTACTACCTTCGTACCAAGTAAATAGGCTCGAAATTTATCTAGAGCAAAAACAATAGCAAGAAGCTCTTTCTCAGTAGTAGTGTAATTGGACTGAGCGGCATCTAAAGTTTTAGACGCATAAGCAATAACAAAGGGGTCCTTACCTTCACGCTGAGCCAGTGCTGCTCCTACTGCATGGTTAGAGGCGTCACACATTATTTCAAATGGCTGGCTCCAGTTTGGTCCTCTCACAATTGGAGCTTGAGTCAGGGCGGTCTTCAGCTTATCAAACGCTTGTTTGCAATCCTCACTGAACTCGAACTCAATATCCTTCTGTAGTAGTCTGGATAAGGGAAGTGCTACCTTACTGAAGTCCTTAATGAATCTCTTGTAAAAACCTGCATAGCCAAGGAACGAACGGACTTCCCTCACAGAGGAGGGGTAAGGTAAACTAGAAATAACATCCACTTTTGCTGGATCTACAGAAATGCCAGTATTAGACACAACATGTCCTAGTACAATACCTTGTTTTACCATAAAGTGACATTTTTCAAAATTTAATACAAGGTTTGTACTGACACATCTATCTAATACTCTAGATAATCCATTTAAGCAAAGGCTAAAGGAATCGCCATATACACTAAAATCATCCATAAAAACTTCCATACAGTCCTCAATAAGATCAGAGAAAAGACTCATCATGCACCTTTGGAAGGTAGCTGGTGCATTGCACAAGCCAAAGGGCATTCTCTTGCAAGCATAAGTCCCAAAAGGACATGTAAAAGTGGTCTTTTCCTGATCCTCAGGAGCTATATGAATCTGGAAATAACCTGTGTAACCATCTAAAAAACAATAATGTGATTTACCTGACAGGCGATCCAGCATTTGATCAATGAATGGAAGAGGATAGTGATCCTTACGAGTGGCCTGGTTGAGGCGTCTGTAGACTATGCAGACCCTCCAGGCGTTCTAAACTCTGGTTGCCATGAGATCTCCATGCTCATTCTTCACTGTAGTGACTCCAGACTTCTTGGGCACCACTTGTACTGGGCTTACCCATTTACTGTCTGAAATGGGGTAGATGATATCTGCCTCCAGTAGTCTGGTCACTTCCTTCTTGACAACCTCTAAGATAGTGGGGTTCAGTCTTCTCTGGGGTTGATGGATAGGTCTTGCTTCCTCTTCTAAAAATATCCTATGCTCACAGACTTGAGGGTTGATGCCTACTATGTCTGCCAAACTCCAACCAGTTACCTTCTTGTGCCTCCTCAGCACACTAAGTAACTGCTCTTCCTGTTGAGAAGTGAGTTTCCTTGCAATGATAACTGGAAACTTCTGCTCGTCTTCAAGGTAAGCATATTTGAGGTGTAGAGGAAGGGGTTTTAATTCTAACTTCTGATCATGGTCAGGCTCTGGGTTGTCACGGAGCTGGTAACAATGGTAAAGCATTGTTATTGTCCTCTGAGAATGTCCCCACACTTGGACCTTGTCCTATGTACTTCTCTTCAAATTTCTCCTGGTGAACTTCAGCCATGGTTTCATCTATGATGTCACACTGGAGGATAGAATGATCCTCCAGAGGATGCTTCATAACTCCATTAAGATTGAAGATTACTACTCGGCCATCTATTTCAAAAGAGTATATTCTTGAAAAAGCATCTAATTTGAACTTCGAGGTCTTCAGGAATGGTCTTCCGAGTAGGATTGATGATGGCTTCTCTGAGTCATTTTGGGGCATCTCCAGGATATAAAAATTAATGGGAAATGTGAGCCCCTTAATGCCTACTAATACATCTTCAGCAACTCCATCCACTGTATTAACGAGCTGCCGACCTTTTTAAGGGAGGGAGCCTCAAAATATCATATATAGACAAAGGCATTATACTGACACATGCTCCTAAATCACACATGCAGTCAGAAAATACTACACCACCAATAGTACAATTAACCATACATGGACCTGGGTCACTACACTTTTCAGGTAAACCTCCCATTAAAGCAGATATGGAACTACCTAAAGGAATAGTTTCTAATTCATTAATTTTGTCTTTATGTATATATAAATCTTTTAGAAACTTTTCATATTTAGGTACCTGTTGAATAACATAAAAAAGAGGAACAGTTACCTCAACCTTTTTGAATATCTCTACCATTTTGGGATCAGGTTCCAGCTGCTTCCTGGGCTTCCTTGCAAGTTGTGGAAATGGAATGGGAGTGGTGTCTTCTGCAGTGTCTGTGCCCTTTGGTGCTTCCTCCTGTGGTTGAACTTCTTCTTTTTCAGCCATGTCCTATATGTCCTCTTCCTCTTCAACATCTTCTATTTCCACTACCTCTTCAGCTGAAGCGTGTTCTGGTGGGCTTGGCTCCTCCTGATTCCTCTCCTGCAGTGTGGTTCCGGATCTTAGGGTGATGGCATTAATGCCACCCTTTGGATTGGGTAATGGTTGAGAGGGATTCCATTGGAGCTCAAAGGCTGGTTATTGGAGTTATTCATTGATCCAATCTGTGAGACAAGAGCTTGCAAAGTAGAGTTCAGACCATTTAGTGTAGCATAAAGGTTATTTTCCATGGTCTGTTGTCTCCGATCAATAGATTGTAGTAAGTCGTCATTAGAAGATGAAGAAAGATAAGTAATTTGAGAGGTCTGCTGTTGGGTATTCTGTGGTCCTTGGGATTGCCTCAGGTGAGGTGCTCTGTATGGCTGGTTCTAGTTCTGCTACCTGTTGTTCTTATTATTCCACCTCTGATTTCCCTGATTGTCTCTGCCTCCTCTGTTGTTGTTGTTGTCCCTCCAATTCTGGTTAGAATTGTCCTGGCATCCATGGCTGTAATTGCCACCTTGATTGTACCCTTGGTTGGGGCGGTGATAGAAGTTATGAGTGGCTGCCACGGTGTTGTCTTCCTGCTAGAGCTGCGGACATTCGTCAGTATAATGGCTATAATCAGCACATATTCCGCAAACTCTCTGTGGGATTAACTGTTGGCTTTGCTGTGGTGGAGAAGGTTGAGCTTGCTGAACTTGTTGATTCAATTGCATCTGCTTCAGCAACTTGGTCATTTCACAGATATTCTGAGTTAGAGCAGCAGTCTCTCTGCTAGAGGATACTTCTGCAACGGCTTTTGAACGGCCTTGTTTCTGCCTGTGATTCCGAGTAGATTCAGCTAAGTCGCTAATCAATTGCCATGCCTCATCAATGGTTTTGTACTTTTTCATAGACCCATTGCTAGCACTTTCCAATGTGGTCTTATCTTGGGGCCTCATGCCTTGTGTGACGTAACCGAGTAACACTATTTTGTCAATCATATGGTGGGGGCATGCCTCCAGAAGATTATTGAAGTGCTCCCAGTATTCATAGAGAGTCTCGGATTCGTCCTGAACAATCATGGAAATGTCTTTCCTCAGTTTATCAGTAACTTCAGCTGGAAAGAACTTTTCCAAAAATTCTCTTCTAAGTGTATCCCAGTCGGATACAGTTGCTGCGGGTTGAGTGTAGTACCACTCTCTTGCCTTTCCCTCAAGAGAAAACGGGAAAGCTTTCAACAGAATTGAAGTTTCATCTGCACCATCACGCCTGACAGTAGAACAAGCTGCTTGAAAATCTCTCAGGTGCTTGATAGGCTCTTGAGTAGGTAAGCCATGAAACTTGGGCATCAAATTGAGCAGTGCAGTCTTTATTTCATAGTCTGTAGCCACCACTGGGTGATGCGCTTGAAACGGTTGCACTGTAAAATTAGGGGCTCCATCCTCCTGGATAGTAACTCTCCTAGGTTCTGCCATGTCACCTACACGTAAATCAACCGAATCAGTAGAACGGGGGCTGGTTTCTTCCTCAAATGACGTTTTAGATTCACCCTCAGAGAGGACTAACCGATGCCGAGCTTGCCTTATTCGTGAAATAGTTCTTTCAATCTCAGGATCGAATACTGGCAAGCTTGGATCAGGAAGTGAACGTGTCATCTAACGAAAGAAACAAGCGGCTCATAGTAGCAGGATAAAATAAAATGCAAATAAATAAATTCCAATCAATAACTTAGCACTCTATTGCAACTCCCCGGCAACGGCGCCAAAAATTGACGTGGCGGAAATTGGCGAGTCAAGAATTGTTATAAGATATGCGTTGCAAGTATAGTTCTTAACCAACCAGAGATCCACTTATCAATTTAGAAGGGTGTCACAAAAATTAAAATTAAAATACTAGGAGTATGAATCCCAGGTCGTCTCCCAACGAGTTGCAGAAAGGTGTGCTATTTTATTAATCAGATGTTTTCAAAAAGGGTTTGAGTTGAATAAACAGGAATTTAAATTAGAGAAATTAAATAATTTAAATAAAAGCCTTGACTGGGAGTAGATTAGTTGGAATCCCTATTCTTGTTGAAGTACTCTCTAGATTAATTGATAATTGAAGGTTGTTCTGTTTAGTTATCCCTTACTAGGTAAGGGAAAGTCAAACAAGTTGGAATGCTACTTCTATTCACAATTTCCAACCCACTCAATTAAAAGGAATTGGTGTCAGTGACTAGAGGGCAATCCAACAATAAACCCAATTACAATTTTTCTTTTTGAGCATTCCAACTCAAGGGTTCCTTTCAATCAACTCCCCATCAAGTTAGGGAACTACTCGCTCATTGTGAATGTAGAATTCATAACATAAGAAAGGGAATTAAAGAAAGACATGATAAATAAAATGCAAGGAAATCAATTAAAAATAAAAGTAATTCTTGTATTAGTAAATTCTAAAAATAATTCAATAGTGAAATTGAGTAAATTAAAGGACATGGAAGAGTAAGAACCAAGTAAAGAAAACGAACTAGAATGACGAAGTCTTGATGAGGTAATAACTCTTCTCAATATCCCAATGCAAAGAGCAATAGAAATAAAAGTCCTAAGAACTATAAATGTGTCGAGAGAAAACCTAGAGGAGGAGTGAAACTAGATCTAAAAACTAAAATTGTGTAGAATGAATGTTGTTGGTTTCTGCATGTTCTCTGGCTCTAGTCTGCTTTTCTGGGCCAAAAACTGGGTCAAAACAGGGCCCAAAATTGCCCCCAGTGAATTCTGCAGATTATGCAGATCGCGCACGTCACGCTATCGCGTCATTCATGCGGCCGCGTCATTTGGCGTTTTGTCCTGCCACACGAGCGCGTCGTCCACACCTCCGCGTCACTTGTGCTATTCCAATCCGCGCGGTTGCGTGAGCCATGCGGCCGCGTCACTGCGATTTCCTTTCTTTCGCGCGGTCGTGCGAGCCATGCGGCCGCGTCACTTATCGCTGGTCATCTCCTCAATTTTTTGTGTTCCTTCCATTTTTTGCAAGCTTCCTTTCCAATCTCCAATTCATTCATGCCCTATAAAGCCTGAAACACTTAACACACAGAATACGACATCGAATGGAATAAAGGAGAATCAAAATACATAATTAAAAGTCTCTAGGAAGCAGGTTTTCAATCATGTAATAATTTTAGGAAGGAAATATAAATGCATGCTAATCATATGAATAAGTGGGTAAAGATCATGATAAAACCACACAATTAAGCATATTATAAACCATAAAATAGTGGTTTATCAGGGGGAAAGCTGAAATAATTGAGCTGGAAGGAGTGGGTAAAGATTTGATAAAACCACACAATTAAACACAATATAAACCATAAAATAATGGTTTATCAGCGGCATTCTCTAATCCGGAAGATTCAACCTTGTCATTGGCATTTTGTGTAGGATCGCCAAGATATTGAACTGCTAGAGCTTCACCCTCCGTTAGATTGGATGACCAGGGCCAATGGCGTTTAATCTGGAGCAGAGGCGATTGATGACAACGGCCCATGGCATTGATCACATACAACCTACCATAAAAGAGATCACTTACAAGCAAAGAAGACAGTACTACCAGAATTAATTCAGAAAGGCTAAGCAACTCCAATCCTTAACATATTCCTATTACTGATTACACTTTTTCTTTATTTCCATGCCAATTTAGTTTAGATCTCACAAATATTTATCTATCAACTCTTGGTTTCACCTGACTAAGACCTGTAAGATAACTATAACTTGCTTCAAACCACAATCGTCATGGGATCGACCCTGAATCGCTCAGGTATTACTTGGACGACCCAGTGCACTTGTTGGTACAGCTGTACGAAGGTGTGGGGATTCGTGCACCAACAGACCCGCATACGCGGGTAAGACCGCGCGACGCGGGGACGATTCCTTGCCCAAGGGACTCGCGTATGCGGAACAAGGGTCGCGTACACGAGATGGAAAATTTACATTTTTGCATAGCGAAACATGGCATGCGTACACAGAATCCCTATTTTATGAAAATGATGTTTTCAAGTTTTAAACCATCCCTCTAGCTTTTCAAACCTGTTTAACACATGTTTAGGGTCTGTTAGTGAGTCTTTAAGACTTAGAGTATAGGTGAGCATGTTAACTAAGTTAGGTAGGGAATTAAGCAAAAAGTTGAGAAGTGAGTGGTTGAATTGTTAATACAATGAAGTGAAGAATGATACTTGATATGTGATTGATAATGATGATAATAGTAATGATGAAATTGAGATGAAATGAGGTATGAATTGATGATGATAATGACATTAATAAACAACGAATTAAAAGTTTACTTGGCATATATAATTCAGAAAAATTGTTGACTGATGAATCCATATTTGATGATGATTTTTGGTTGAAATTGAATGGATTTAATCATATAAACTTGCACTTATTCCACTAAATAGCATGCATTTGAACTTTCCTCCTAATTTGTGCTTGATTATGAAAATATGCTCTTTTGTGCCAAATTTGATTAATTTTATTCCATTTACCTTTCATTCGATGCCTTGATGTTATTTGTGAGTGATTTCAGAGGTATAAGGCAGGAATAGCTTGGAGAGAATGGAAGAAGAGAATTCAAAGTGGAGGAAGCATGAAGAATCAAAGGAGAAGAGCTCAGCCTAGTGTGCGTACGCACAGACCTGTGTGCGTACACACAGCCATCAGATCAGAGCCACGCGTGTGTGTGAGCCACATCGTGTGCGTCGCGCATCCATTCAAGTATCGCCTAGTGTGTGTGCGCACAACCTCGTGTACGTACGCACGGGTAGATATTTTTGGCAGAGTGTGCGTGCACACAGGTTTGTGCGTTGATGAGCAGATAATTTATACCCTTTTTGGCATTGTTTTTACATAGTTTTTTGTATGTTTTAGTTACTTTTTATTATATTTTTATTAGTTTTTATTCAAAAATCATATTTCTGGACTTTACTATGAGTTTGTGTGTTTTTCTGTGATTTCAGGTATTTTCTGGCTGAAATTGAGGGACCTGAGCAAAAATCTGATTCAGAAGCTGAAAAAGGACTGCAGATGCTGTTGGATTCTGACCTTCCTGCACTCGAAGTGGATTTTCTGCAGCTACAAAGACCCAATTGGCACGCTCTCAATTGCGTTGGAAAGTAGACATCCTGGGATTTCCAGAAATATATAATAGTCCATACTTTGTCCGAGATTTGATGGCCCAAACTGGCGTTCAAAATTCAGCCTAAAACATCTTGGCGTAAAACGCCCAAACTGACACCAGAATTGGAGTTAAACGCCTAAACTGGCACCAAAGCTGGCATTTAACTCCAGGAACAGCCTATGCATGAAAAAGCTTCAATGCTCAGCCCAAGCACACACCAAGTGGGCCCCGGAAGTGGATTTCTGCACTATCTGCACTTAGTTACTCATTTTCTCTAAACCCTAGTTACTAGTTTAGTATAAAAACTACTTTTTGTGATTTATTTTAGGAGTTTTTAGAGAGTCTTTTCGACCATCTTTGGAACTTATATGTTCACGTAAGGAGGCTGGCCTCACGGCCATGCCTAGACCTTTCACTTATGTATTTTCTATGGTGGAATTTCTACACCCCATAGATTAAGGTGTGGAGCTCTGCTGTTCTTCATGAATTAATGCAATTACTACTATTTTCTATTCAATTCACGCCTACTTCTTCTCCAAGACATACTCTCGTACTTAATTCAGTTAAGTCAGAATGATGGGGTGACCCGTGACAATCACCCAATCTTCGTTACTCGCTTAGCCAAGATCGCGTGCCTGACAACCACAAAGCGGTCTACATGATGTTCAACGTAGTCATTGGACGACAGCTGGAGTATACTCTCTTAGATATCTAATACACGGATCGAGTCCGTGAGATTAGTATCTTTGTGGTATACGCTAGAACTATTGGCAACCATTCCTGGGATCTGGAAAGTCTAAACCTTGTCTGTGGTATTCCGAGTAGGATCTGGGAAGGGATGACTGTGACGAACTTCAGACCTGCGAATGTTGGGCGCAGTGATAGTGTGCAAAAGGACAATGGTCCTATTCTGACGTTAGCAGGAACCGACAGATGATTAGCCATGCGGTGACAACGCATATGGATTTGTTTTCATGCGAGAGGATCATACAGCTTGCCATGGAAGGAGGTAACACATGGTTGGAAGAAGGCAATAGAAAAGCCGAGGTTCTGAAGCAACAAAGCCTCTCCAGACGCTTATTTGAAATTCCCACCAATGAATTACATAAGTAACTTTATCTTATTTTATATTTTATTTATATTTTAATTATCAAAACCTCATAACCATTTGAATCTGCCTGACGAAGATTTACAAGGATGACCATAGCTTGTTTCAAGCCGACAATCTCTGTGGGATCGACCCTTACTCACGTAAGGTATTACTTGGACGACCCAGTGCACTTGCTGGTTAGTTACGCGGAGTTGTGAAGAAGTGTTGAGATCATGTTACGCGCACCAAGTTTTTTTGGCGCCATTGCTAGGGAACAAACAATTCGCGTACCAAGTTTTTGGCGCCGTTGTCGGGGATTGTTCGAGTTTGGACAACTGACGGTTCATCTTGTTGCTCAGATTAGGTAATTTTATTTTATGTTTAAGCATTTTATTTTTAACTTTATTTTTGAAAAAATAATTCAAAAAAAATTTATTAAAAATATACAATATTTTATTTTGTTCTTCAGAATCTTTAAGAATGAATTCTAGAGTTTCATCATGATCTGTTGAAGCCTGGCTGGCTGTCAAGCCATGTCTAAATTTTTTTTGGACCGAGGTTTCTACTTATCATTGCAAGAGCCTTTGGATTCCCATCTAATTGGCTGTTGTATGTCTGATTTGTATGCTGAAGCTTGGCTGGCCATTTGGCCATGTCTAATCTTTTGGACCGAAGCTTTCACATAAAGCTCGGCTGGCTATTAAGCCATGTCTAAAATTTTGGACCGAAACTTTAGACTAACATTGCATGATTCCTGGAATTCTTATGAAAAAATTTTGAAATTCTTTATTTTCTTCTTCCAAAATAATTTTCGAAAATTACAAAAAAAATTAATAAAATCATAAAAACAAAAAATTTTATGTTGTTTGAATCTAGTGTCAAATTTTAAGTTTGGTGTCAATTGCGTATTTTTAATTTATCATAAAAAAAATTTCGAAAATCCATGCATATGTTCTTCATGATCTTCAAGTTGTTCTTGATGAATTTCTTTGTTTGATCTTTAAAGTTTTCTTGATTGGTATCTTTTCTTGTTTTTCATATGCATTTTTGAATTATTAGTGTCTATAGAGTAAAAATTTTTAAGTTTGGTGTTTTGCATGTTTTTCTTTTCTTAAAACTTTTTCAAAAAAAAAAACATGTTCTTGATGTTCATCATGATCTTCAAAGTGTTCTTGGTATTCATCTTGACATTCAAAGTGTTCTTGCATGAATTTTTGTTTTAATCTTAAATTCTTGTGTTTTGCATCATTTTTATGTTTTTCTCTCTCCTCATTAAAAATTCAAAAATAAAAAAATATCTTTCCCTTATTTTACTCATAATTTTCGAAATTTTTAATTGATTTAGTCATAAAGTTTTAAAATTTATTTGTTTTCTTGTTAATCAAGTCAAAGTTTCAAATTAAAAATTTTCTATCTTTTTCAAATCCTTTTCAAAAATCAAATCTTTTTCAATTTTCTTCTTAATAATTTCAAAATTTTTAAAATTGATTTTCAAAATCTTCTTCTTATTTTTATTTCATAATTAATTCTAACAATTAATATTTTGATTCAAAATTTTTTTTTCAAATTGTTACTTGCCTATTAAGAAAGGATCAATCTTTAAATTTTAGAATCATATCTTCAAATTTCTTGTTAGTCAAGTAATCAACTTTAATTTTTAAAATCAAATATTTTTAATTTCCTTTTCAATTCTTTTTCAAAATGATTTTCAATTATATCTTTTTCAAAATTTAATTTCAAAATCTTTTTCTAACTTCTTATCTTTTCAAAATTGATTTTTAAATATTTTTCAATTAACTACTTGACTTTTTGTTTGATTTTAAAAAGTTTTCTATTTCAATCATATCCTTTTCAAAACCACCTAACTACTTTTCTCTCTCCAATTTTCGAAAATCACTAACCACTTTTTCAAAAATCCTTTTAATTAATTAATTTATTTAGTTCTCAAATTTTATTTTATCTCTTCTCTTAAATTTCGAATACTAACTAATAATTAAAATAAAAAACAAAAATATTTTCCTTTCATTTTAATTTAAATTCGAATTCTCTCTCTTTCATCTCTTTCTATTTATTTATTTATTTACTAACACTTCTCTTCTTCTTATAATTCGAACCCTCTCTCATTCTCTGTGTTTGAATTCTTCATCTTCTCTCTTTTTCATTCTACTCTTCTATTCTTCTACTGACATAAAGGAATCTCTATACTGTAACATAGAGGATTCCTATTCTTTTCTATTCTCTTCTTTTTCATATAAGCAGGAGCAAGGATAAGAACATCCTTGTTGAAGCTGATTCGGAACTTGAAAGGACTCTAAAGAGGAAGCTAAGAGAAGCTAAAGCACAACACTCTGGAGAGGACTTGACAGAATTTTTCGAAAAAGAAGAAGAGATGGCCGAACCCAATAACAATGGTGGAGATGCAAAGAAGATGCTTGGTGACTTTATTGCACCCTCTTCTAACTTCTGTGGAAGGAACATCTCAATTCCTGCAATTAGAGCAAACAACTTTGAGCTTAAGCCTCAATTAGTTTCTCTAATGCAACAGAATTGCAAGTTTCATGGACTTCCATTGGAAGATCCTCATAAGTTTTTAGCTAAATTCTTGCAAATCTGTGACACTGTTAAGACCAATGGGGTTAATCATGAGGTCTACAAACTTATGCTTTTCCCCTTTGCTGTAAGAGACAGAGCTAGGACATGGTTGGACTCACAACCTAAAGATAGCCTGAACTCTTGGGAAAAGTTGGTCAATGCTTTCTTGGCCAAATTCTTTCCACCTTAAAAGTTGAGCAAGCTTAGAGTGGAAGTCCAAACCTTCAGATAGAAGGAAGGTGAATTCCTCTATGAAGCTTGGGATAGATACAAGCAATTGATCAGAAGGTGTCCTTCTGACATGTTTTCAGAATGGAGCATCATATGTATATTCTATGATGGTCTATCTGAATTGTCCAAGATGTCATTGGACCACTCTGCTGGGGGATCTCTTTATCTGAAGAAGACACCTGCAGAAGCCCAGAAACTTATTGAAATGGTTGCAAATAACCAGTTCATGTACACTTCTGAAAGGAATCCTGTGAGTAATGGGACAACTCAGAAGAAAGGAGTTCTTGAGATTGATACTCTGAATGCCATTGATAAACCCCGATTTTGTGGTTTATCTTGTGCTTAATTTGGGGGATTTTATCACCTTTTCCCACACTTATTCAATGAAATAGCATGGTTTTGCAATTCTCCCTTGATTTGTGCTTAAATGTGAAAACATGCTTTTTAGGCCTTAAAATAGCTAAATTTAACTCACTTTAATTCCATTCGATGCCTTGATATGTTTGTTAAGTGGTTTCAGGTTAGAAGGAAAAGATTAGATTGAAGGAATGAAGAAAAAGCATGCAAAGTGGGAGAACTCATGAAGAAATGAAGGAACCGTAAAGCTGTCAAGCCTGACCTCTTCGCACTCAATCGATCATAACCTAAGCTACAGAGATCCAAATGAGGCGGTTTTAGTTGCGTTGGAAATCTAACATCTGGGACTTCAAAATGATATAAAATTTTCCATATGCTGCTTCGCGTTTAGGGGCGCGCACGCGCCATGTACGCGTGCGCGCCGATGCTGCACGTGGCCCACTAAAGATGAAATCGCTGGGGGCAATTTCTGAAGCACTTTGGGCCCAACCCAACTCATTTTTGATGCTATTTCATGCAGAATTCAAGCTTGGGCAAGTGGGGAGCAATTTTTTGTAGCATTATCATCATGTAGGTTAGTTTCTAGAGAGAGAAGCTCCCTCTTCTCTCTAGAATTAGGTTAGGTTAATCTCTTTTAGATCTAGGTTCAATCTCATCTTTTTATCTTGTTTCCTTTATGATTTCTTGTTCCTACTACTTGATTCTCTTAGTCCTCATGTTAATTTCTCTTTTATGTTTCTTTTGTGATGATGCTGTCTTGATAGATTTGGATCTCTTTTATGAAATTTATGTTTAACGTTCTTTTAATTGTTGATTTGAGTTGTGAATTTACTTTTCTTGCAATTGATAGTTGGTAGATTTATTATTCTTGCACTTTTACCATGCTTTCCATTTGTACCCACCAAGTGTTTGACAAAATGCTTGGTTGGGCTTTAGAGTAGACTTTGAGCATTCTTGGTTTGGGAAGAATAATTGGGCAATCTTGAGTCATTAATACCCAATTTACATTGGTGATCTATAGTTATTAGTTAATATCATTTTCAATGATGCTAATCTTTTGCTAATTCAATTAGTGAGTTGATTAGGACTTTTGGATTGAGATTAGCTAGTCTTGTTAGACTTTCTTCGAGGATGACGTAATAAGATAGATTCTTGTTTATTATTGTGATATGATTGATTAGTCTTGTTTGACATTCTCCCTATGAGAAGATGACATGATACCTTCTTCCATTTGTTGGAGTTGACTAAATAAGATAAATTAATCATTGTATGACTGGGATAGAAAGCCTATATTCTCAATTCCTTGCCATGAATGTCTCTCTTTATTAATTGCTTTCTTTGATTACTCTCTTTACTTTTCTTGTCATTTATTTTATTGCCCCTTCTATCAACCAAACCCTCCTTGTTCTTCATAGCCAATAATTGAGCATTTCATTGCTATTCCTTGTGAGATGATCCGGAGTTTAAATACTTCGGTTAATTTTTATTGGGGTTTGTACATGTGACAAAACCATATTTTAATTTGATGTGAGAGTTGTTTGTTGGTTTGGAGCTATGCTTACAACGAAGTAATTCCTTTCTTTAGGAAGAAAATCTAGACCGACAACAAATCTTCGCTATCAAATTAATGGCGCCGTTGCTGGGGAGTTGCAATGGTGTTATATTATTAGCTATTGTATATATGTTAATAGGCTTCTTTGTTAGTTTTGCTTGCTTTAGGTGTTAGTTTTTATTAG
Organism: Arachis hypogaea; assembly: GCF_003086295.3. NCBI lineage: Eukaryota > Viridiplantae > Streptophyta > Magnoliopsida > Fabales > Fabaceae > Arachis > Arachis hypogaea. The sequence goes on along the minus strand of NC_092046.1, from coordinate 76,297,948 downwards.
TTCTTATTAGTACTTGTTTTTATTCTCTTTTGCTATTATGAATTCTCATCCTCACTTTGGCTATGAGTTTGGCTCAAATTATGTTGTAGGGAATGAAAGCTATAATGATAACATGCATCAAGGATAGAACAATCAAAGATGGGAGGAGCCTCAAGGGATTGATCAACCTTATTGGCAACAACCCCCTCCGGTTTCTTATGGGTATAATCCTAATCCTAATGCATATCAATCTAATGGATGTGGTGACCCTTATTGTAATTGTCAACAACCACCACCACATGCCTATGAACCACCCTCTTAACATGACTTTGAACCACCTTACTCACAAGCCCCCTACCACCAAACACCTCATTATGATCCTAAACCTTATCCACCATACCAACCACCTTATAAGCCATATGAACCATACATAGAACCAACACAATTCCAACACAACTACCCTCAAGAACCACCTCAATATACACCAACTCCATACCCTTACCAAAATGAACCACCTTCCAACTATAATGCCTTTTCCTCAAACAATAAACCCTCTCTTCCACCACTACCCCCCGATGAAGCCCTCACGCTAGAACTAAGAGATCTTGAGTCTCATATCCTAAGGCAACAAGAGGGGAGGGAAAGGGAGTTCAAGGAGCTAGAAGCCATTAGCAACATGGTCTCATCTCGCCTAAGCCTATGTGATCAAGGCACTCCCATTGTTGAATACGGAGAAGCAATCAAGGAGCATAGTGAGGGAGTGAGTTTAGAGCTCCAAGGTGAAGAAGAGGAGTTGAACCAAGAAGAGGTGAAGAAGAGGAGTTGAACCAAGAATTATTATAAGATATGCGTTGCAAGTATAGTTCTTAACCAACCAGAGATCCGCTTATCAATTTAGAAGGGTGTCACAAAAATTAAAATTAAAATACTGGGAGTATGAATCCCAGGTCGTCTCCCAACAAGTTGTAGAAAGGTGTGCTATTTTATTAATCAGATGTTTTCAAAAAGGGTTTGAGTTGAATAAACAGGAATTTATATTAGAGAAATTAAATAATTTAAATAAAAGCCTTGACTGGGAGTAGATTAGTTAGAAGCCCTATTCTTGTTGAAGTACTCTCTAGATTAATTGATAATTGAAGGTTGTTCTGTTTAGTTATCCCTTACTAGGTAAGGGAAAGTCAAACAAGTTGGAATGCTACTTCTATTCACAAGTTCCAACCCACTCAATTAAAAGGGATTGGTGTCAGTGACTAGAGGGCAATCCAACAATAAACCCAATTACAATTTTTCTTTTTGAGCATTCCAACTCAAGGGTTCCTTTTAATCAACTCCCCATCAAGTTAGGGAACTACTCGCTCATTGTGAATGTAGAGTTCATAACATAGGAAAGAGAATTAAAGAAAGACATGATAAATAAAATGCAAGGAAATCAATTAAAAATAAAAGTAATTCTTGTATTAATAAATTCTAAAAATAATTCAATAGTGAAATTGAGTAAATTAAAGGACATGGAAAAGTAAGAGCCAAGTAAAGAAAACGAACTAGAATGACAAAATCTTGATGAGGTAATAACTCTTCTCAATATCCCAATGCAAAGAGCAATAGAAATAAAAGTCCTAAGAACTATGAATGTGTAGAGAGAAAACCTAGAGGAGGAGTGAAACTAGATCTAAAAACTAAAATTGTGTAGAATAAATGTTGTTGTTGGTTTCTGCATGTTCTCTGGCTCTAGGCTGCTTTTCTGGGCCAAAAATTGGGTCAAAACAGGGCCCAAAATCGCCCCCAACAAATTCTGCAGATTATGCAGATCGCGCACGTCACTCGATCGCGTCATTCATGCGGCCGCGTCATTCGGCATTTTGTCCTGCCACGCGAGCGCGTTGTCTACGTCTCCGCGTCACTTGTGCTATTCCAATCCATGCGGTTGCGTGAGCCATGCAAACGCGTCACTGCGATTTCCTTTCTTTCGCACGATCGCGCGAGCCATGAGGCCGCGTCACTTCTCGATGGTCATATCCTCAATTTCTTGTGTTCCTTCCATTTTTTGCAAGCTTCCTTTCTAATCTCCAATTCATTCATGCCCTATAAAGCCTGAAACACTTAACACACAGATCACGGCATCGAATGGAATAAAGGAGAATTAAAATACATAATTAAAAGTCTCTAGGAAGCAAGTTTTCAATCATGTAATAATTTTAGGAAGGAAATATAAATGCATGCTAATCATATGAATAAGTGGGTAAAGATCATGATAAAACCACACAATTAAGCATATTATAAACCATAAAATAGTAGTTTATCAGGGGGAAAGCTGAAATAATTGAGCTGGAAGGAGTGGTTGAAGACCTAGGAGATGTAGGAAGTCCATGGGAATGTAGAATTAGAGAGTCCTCTTCCAAGATGCTTGATGTTGATGTTGAAGAGGGTGTACAACCTCCAAAGCATATCTTGATTGAAGACTTTGAAGAGGTTGATTGATAAACCCATATTTTATGATGTATTTTGTGCCCAATTCAAGTGATTTATTCAATCCCTCACCCACTTATTCATGAAAATTGCATGGTTTTACTTTCCCTTCCTTATTATGTGATATATGTGAAAAAACATGTTTCCCATGCTTTAAAAATATTAAAATTAATCATCCTTTATTACCATTCGATGCCGTGATTTGTGTGTTGAGTGCTTTCTGGCTTTATAGGGCAGGAATGACTTAAAGGATGGAAAGAAAACATACAAAAATGGAAGGAAAGTACAAAATGGAGTTTTTGAAGAAACTGGAAGCGACGCGAACGCATGGACGACGCGGCCGCGTGCTTAGCCCGAAAAGGCATCGACGCGATCGCATGACTGATGCGGACGCGTGCCTTGAGCAGAATGCAAATGACGCGTACGCGTGATCGAAGCGAACGCGTGACAAGGAAAACTCCCAGATGACGTGACCGCGTGACCCACGTGGACGCGTGACAGATGCCACGCACCAGAATCTGCAGAAAAAGCCCCCAGCGATTTCTGGACCCTTTTTCAGCCCAATTCTGAATCCAGAAACACAGAATATAAGCCAGAGAATTGAGGAATCAGAGGAGATATCATACATTCACTTTTCATATTTTAGATGTAGTTTTTAGAGGGAGAGGTTCTCTCCTCTCTCTTAGGTTTTAGGATTAGGATTCCTCTTAAAGGATTTAGGATTTCAGCTCTTTCTTTGGTTCAATATTCCTTTTACTTTATATTTCTCTTTTACTTTCAAATACTCTAATGCTTTTATTTAATTACTTATGTTGCCAAATTGGCTTATAAAGCATTCATGTTAGGATTTTTATTATTTAATATAAATTGAGGTATTTTAGATTTATGATTCTTATTTAGCTTTTTATATTCTTGGCTTTAATTGATTAACTAGATACTCTTGAGTTATCAAAACTTATCGTGATTGTTAATTGTTATTTTTGCTAATTGAATTGAATTCTCCTAACTCTAGTCCTTTCTTAGGAGTTGGCTAGGACTTGAGGATCTACCTAATTAGTCCACTTGACTTTTTCTTGCTTTAGTAAAGGTTAACTAAGTGGGATTAAAACTCAATTCTCATCACCATCAATAAGGATAACTAGGATAGGACTTCCGAATTTTCATACCTTGCCAAGAGTTTTATTATATATTAATTTATTAATTGCTGCAATTTATTTTCCTTGTTCAAACCTTTTAAAACCCAAAAACACTGTTCTCCATAACTAATAATAAGAACACCTCCCTGCAGTTCCTTGAGAAGACGACCCGAGGTTTGAATACTTCGGTTTATAAATTTTATTGGGTTTGTTACTTGTGACAACCAAACGTTTGTACGAAAGAATTTTCTGTTGGTTTAGAAGCTATACTTGCAACACAATTATATTTGTGAATTTCTTTACAGATAGAAAAACCCTTCGTCAAGATGGTGCCGTTGCTGGGGAATTGCAAATATTTTTCTTTTACTTGTTTATTTGTTTTTGTTTTTCTCTTTTATTTCTATTAGCTACTATGAATTCTCAACCCTCTCGCTTTGAGTTTGGTTCTAAATTTTTTGAAAGGAGTGGAAGCTATAACAGGAATATGCATCAAGGTCTAAGCAATCAAAGATGGATGGAACCAAGAGGATCTGATCAACCCTTTTGGCAACAACACCCTCCAAGATATCATGGGCAAGGACCACTCTACAATGCATACCAAGCTGATAGATATGGTGGACTCCCTTGTAATTACCAACAAGCCCCACCCTGTGTTTATAGATCATCCTCTCAACATAGCTTTGAACCACCACACTCACAAGTTCCTTGTCACCATTCACCACCATATGACCCTTATTCACCACAATTCCAAACTAATTACTCCCAAGAACCACCACATTCTTATTATGAACCCTCTCCCCCAACCAATGAACCCTCATATCCACTCCAACCTCCAATGAATAACAAACTTTGTGTTCTTCTTCAAGGACAAGTGAAGATTCAAAGGGACGTATGAAGAACGGATGCTTGACGGTTTAGAATTCAGAATAAATTCCCATTGCAAGTATAGTTTCTAAACCAAGCAATCATCCTTTCTTACAAACGTTTTGGTTGTCACAAGTAACAAACCCAATAAAATTTATAAACCGAAGTATTCAAACCTCGGGTCGTCTTCTCAAGGAATTGCAGGGAGGTATTTTTATTATTAGTTATGGAAAACAGTGTTTTGGGTTTTGAAAGTAAGGAACAAGTAATTTAAATGAAAAGTAAAATAAATAAATAACTATAAAATAAACTCTTGGCAAGGTATGAAAATTCGGAAGTCCTATCCTAGTTATTCTTATGAAAATTAAAGTTAATCCCACTTAGTTAACCTTTACGAAAGCAAGGAAAAGTCAAGTGGACTAATTAGTTAGATCCCCAAGTCCTAGCCAACTCCTAAGGAAAGACTAGAGTTAGTGGAATTCAATTCAATTAGCAGACATAACAATCAATCATGATAAGTTTGATAACTCAAGAGCCTCCAGTTAATCAATTAAAGCCAAGAATATAAAAAAGCTAAATAAGAATCATAAATCTGAAATACCTCAATTGCATTTAATAAAAGGAAATTAATCCAAACATAAAGAGTTCATAAGCTAAATTGATAAAATAAATAAAAAGGACATTGAACCTGGAACTCGGAAGAAATTATAAGTTGAAATAATAAAGTTGAAATAATAAGAGATCCTAATTCCTTTAAGAGGAATCCTAATCCTAAATCCTAAGAGAGAGGAGAGAACCTCTCTCTCTAAAAACTACATCTAAATTTATGAAAAGTGAATGATGGAAGACGTGTTAATGAATGGATGCATTCCCCCACTTTATAGCCTCTAATCTGTGCTTTCTGGGCCAAAAACTAGGTCAGAAACAGCCCAGAAATCGCCCCCAGCGATTTCTGTTACGTTCAGGTCGCGGCAAAGTGACGCGGAGGCGTCGTCCATGCGTTTACGTGGATTGCATTTTTGCCAGGTCACGCGTCTGCGTGATCTCACCTAACATATACATACTTTATATAATTTAAAATGCTTTACCTAGCTACCCAAATTTTTCCCACTTTTGTATTACATGCTCATGTATCAAACTTATTTTTGAATTTTGTCCCATGTGCATTGATTCTTTTTTTTATTTTGCATTTGGGGTAATATTATTTTTTTATTTTATTTATTTTATTTATTTATTTATTTATTTATTTTTTGTATCCCCTTATTTAATTACTTAATAATTTTTTTTTCAATGCACATGGTAATTTAATTATTTTGATTTCACATGAGCATACTTCCCTAATTTTCAAATAAGTTATTCAATTTAATTCCTTTTTTTTTCTATCATCCCATGTTCCCATAAAATTCCCCATACTTAAATTATACACAATATCTATCTTAAGCTAACCAAGGATTCAACTTGGGATTTTTATTTTGTTTTTCTGCTTAAGGCTAGTAATGTGGTTATAGAACAGAATAAATGGAGATAAAAGGCTCAAGGTGGCTAACAAGGGTGATGTAAAAGGTAGGTTTATTTGGGATAAGTGAGCTAATAACAAGTAATGGCCTCAATCATATGCAAGCATGTAAATACACTAAATATTGGACATATAGACTGAAACAAAGCAAAGATTGCAATCATAGAGAAGAAAACACACAAGAATAAAAATTTATGGTTAAATAATGTAACCATGTAAATAAGCTCAAAATCTCATGGGTTGTGTGTTCTTTGGCTCAAAAACCATGTTCCAAATACAACTTCAAACAAATTTAACACATAAAAATTTTTTTTTCAATTTAAATTAGTGAAATACTATAAAAATTTCTTGAAAAAAAAATATTACTTCAACCAAGTAGTAACTAAATGCATAAAATCAAACAAACATGCAATTAAATATGCAAATGCAACAATGAACAAACAAAGAAAATAGAGTATTGGCGTTGAAAAGAAGGTAACTAACCCCTGGAAGTCGGTATCGACCTCCCCACACTTAAAGATTACACCGTCCTCGGTGCATGCTAAGATGTGCAAGTGGATGGGGATTGTGGTTCCTCAGCTGTGGCTCTTTTTGTTTCTTTCCTTGCCGGTCGTTTGGGGGTAGCTTTCTCTTTACCCTTCTTTGGTGGCCATCCTGAAAAGGAAAAAAGAAAGTAACTTTTAAAGCTAAGGGTTAGAGCAAGGAAGAGAGCGGGAAAGGTGGTAATCAATGCACAATAAAGAGGAATGACGTTAACACATGGTCATGACTACATGTGAAAAGTTCATCAATGGAAATATAGCAAGTGCATGTAATGACAATTAAATGCAAGATGTTTATTGGCATGCTGGCAAAGGCATGAGTAGCATAGATCAAGCATTCAATGTCCAAGTTAGATTACCAAGTCTTTCAAATTAACAACATGTTTGTAATAACAATTATATTTAAGTAATAAAATATAAAAAAGGGTTTTGTGAAAAGCAAGCATTTAGACTAGTAGATAGAAAGAAATCAAAAAATAGTGCACAATGCCATACGGGCTTTTTCACAAACACATAGCAAGTATGGTAAATAAGCTATTGAAAGTATTAAATTGAACATGCAAGCAACCCTTTAAAAAGTAATATATAATTGTCAAACAATTCCTTTAATAATTGGTGCACGAATTGTGAATCACACTTTTCACAGCTCGTACCACTGACCAGCAAGTGCACTGGGTCGTCCAAGTAATACCTCACGTGAGTAAGGGTCGAATCCCACGGAGATTGTTGGTTTGAAGCAATCTATGGTTATCTTGTAAATCTTAGTCAGGAAGTCAATTATGTTTATCAGTTGAATTGCAAATAAACAATAGAGCATTGATTAAAGGTTACTTGTTATGCAGTAATGGAGAATATGTTAGAGTTTTGGAGATGCTTTGTCTTCTGAATCTCTGCTTTCCTCTGTCTTCTTGTTCACGCACGCACGTCCTTCTATGGCAAGCTGTGTGTTGGTGGATCACCGTTGTCAATGGCTACCTTCCATCCTTCCAGTGAAAACTACGCTCACGCGCTCTGTCACAGCACGGCTAATCACCGGTTGGTTCTCGATCCGGTTGGAATAGAATCCCTTGATTCCTTTGCGTTTGTCACTAACGCCCAGCCTTTAGGAGTTTGAAGCTCGTCACAGTCATTCAATCCTTGAATCCTACTCGGAATACCACAGACAAGGTTTAGACTTTCCGGATTCTCATGAATGCCGCCATCAATTCTAGCTTATACCACGAAGATTCTGATTAAGAGATCTAAGAGATACTCATTCAATCTGATATAGAACGGAGGTGGTTGTCAGGCACACGTTCATGGGTTGGGAATGGTGATGAGTGTCACGAATCATCACCTTCATCACAGTTAAGCGCGAATGAACATCTTAGATAGGAACAAGCGTGTTTGAATAGAAAACAGAAATACTGGCATTAATTCATCGAGACACAGCAGAGCTCCTCACCCCCAACAATGGAGTTTAGAGACTCATGCCGTCAAAGAGTACAAAGTTTAGATCTAAAAATGTCATGAGATACAAAATAAGTCTCTAAAAGTTATTTTTATACTAAACTAGTAGCCTAGGTTTACAAAAAGTGAGTAGACTATGACAGATGGTGCAGAGATCCACTTCTGGGGCCCACTTGGTGTGTGCTGGGGCTGAGACTTAAGCAATTTACGTGCATAAGGCCATTTTGGGCGTTCAACGCCAGGTTTGGATCCATTTCTGGCGTTGAACTCCAACTTTTAATCCTTTTCTGGCGCTGGACGCCAGAATTGGGCAGAGAACTGGCGTTGAACGCCAGTTTACGTCGTCTATCCTGGAGCAAAGTATGGACTATTATATATTGCTGGAAAGCCCTGGATGTCTACTTTCCAACGCAATTGGAAGCACGCCATTTCGAGTTCTGTAGCTCCAGAAAATCCACTTTGAGTGCAGGGAGGTCAGAATCCAACAGCATCAGCAGTCCTTTTTCAGCCTGAATCAGATTTTTGCTCAGCTCCCTCAATTTCAGCCAGAAAAATACCTGAAATTACAGAAAAACACACAACTCATATTAAAGTCCAGAAATATAAATTTTTCCTAAAAACTAATGAAAATAAACTAAAAACTAACTAAAACATACTAAAAACTATATGAAATTAACCCCAAAAAGCGTATAAAATATCCGCTCATCACAACACCAAACTTAAACTGTTGCTTGTCCTCAAGCAACTAGACAAATAAAATAGGAGACTAATGGGTTGAGAAGCAATAATATCTCAGAGTTTTTGAGTGAAGCTCAGATTCCAATTAGATGAGCGGGACTAGTAGCTTTTTGCTTCCGAACAGTTTTGGCATCTCACTTTATCCATTGAAGCTCAGAGTGATTGGCATCTATAAGAACTTAGAATTCAGATAGTGTTATTGATTCTCCTATTTTAGTATGATGATTCTTGAACACAGCTATTTCATGAGTCTTGGCCGTGGCTCTAAGCACTTTGTTTTCCAGTATTACCACCGGATACATAAATGCCACAGACACATAATTGGGTGAACCTTTTCAGATTGTGGCTCAGCTTTGCTAAAGCCCCCCAATTAGAGGTGTCCAGGGTTCTTAAGCACACTCTTCTTTTTGCTTTGGACCTTGACTTTAACCGCTCAGTCTCAAGTTCTCACTTGACACCTACACGCCACAAGCACATGGTTAGGGACAGCTTGGTTTAGCCGCTTAGACCAGGATTTTATTCCTTTAGGCCCTCCTATCCACTGATGCTCAAAGCCTTGGGATCCTTTTTATTTGCCCTTGCCTTTTGGTTTTAAGGGTTATTGGCTTTTTTTTTTTGCTCTTGCCTCTTGGTTTTAAGAGCTTTTGGCTTTTTCTGCTTGCTTTTTCTTTTTCTTTCTATTTTTTTTTCGGCTATTTTATTATATATATATATATTTTTTTCTGCAAGCTTTGTTCTTTGCTGCTTTTTCTTGCTTCAAGAATCATTTTTATGATTTTTCAGATTATCAATAACATGTCTCATGTTCATCATTCTTTCAAGAGCCAACATATTTAACAGTCTTAAACAACAAATTCAAAAGACATATGCATTGTTCAAGCATTCATTCAGAAGACAGAAAGCATTGCCACCACATGTTACTAATTAGAATTTTTCTTATTAAAAACTCGAAATTTTATTGCCTCTTATTCAAAGGATCTACTATTTTATTCATGTTTGCTGATGATGAGAAAAATAGACTATAACTTAATTGGGGATAAAATCAAAATAGACACTAATTACTACTAATGATCATGTAATGAAGACACAAACATAGATAAGCACTTATCATAGAGAAAACGAAAAACAGAGAAAGTAAGAACAAGGAACGAGTCCACCTTAGTGATGATGGCATTTCCTTCTTGAGGAACCAATGATGTTCTTGAGCTCTTTTATGTCTCTTCCTTGCCTTTGTGGCTTGATTCCTAGTGATTTTTGGTATTTCTATCCTCAGTTGCTTCCAATAATTATGTGGAGAGAAGTGCATCCCCTGAGGTATCTCAGGGATCTCTTGATTTGCAGCCACATGTTCTACCACTGAGCTATAGATCCTTCACATAATTGTTTTACCACACCAAACTTAGAATGTTGCTCGCCCTCGAGCAAAAGAAGAAGATGTGGAAAAAAAACTAGGATTATGAGGAGGGAAGGTGGGGATCCTGTGGGGTCCACAGATCTTGAAATGATCCTGTGAGGTCCACAGATCTTGAGGTGTCAAGGCATTTACATCCCTGCACCAATTTAGGCATGCAAAATGCCCTTGCACACAACTCTGGGCGTTCAGCGCCAGGTTGGTGCTCATTTTGGGCGTTCAACGCCCATTTACTAGCCATTTCTGGCGTTGAACGCCAGAACCATGCTTGTTCTGGGCGTTCAGCGCCAGGATGTTGCCCATTTTGGGCGTTCAGCGCCAGAACCATGCTCTGTTCTGGCGTTGAACGCCAGACAGGTGCTTCCTCCAGGGTGTGATTTTTCTTCTGCTGTTTTTGATTCCGTTTTCAATTTTTAATATTTATTTTGTGACTCCACATGATCATGAACCTAATAAAACATGAAAAACCATAAAAATAAATAAAAATTAGGTTGCATGCCAACAAGAACTTCTTTAATGTCCTTAGCTGGACCTTGCTGAGCTTTTAATCTAGCTTCAACCTTGAGCACTCTTGCTCAACATTGTCTTCAAGATAGTGCTTGATTCTCTGTCCATTAACAATGAACTTCTTGTCAGAGTCAATATCTTGAAGCTCTACATAACCATATGGTGATACGCTTGTAATCACGTATGGTCCCCTCCACCGGGATTTCAATTTTCCGGGGAATAGCCTGAGTCTAGAGTTGAACAGCAGAACCTTCTGTCCTGGTTCAAAGATTCTAGATGACAGCTTTCTGTCATGCCACTTTTTTTTATTTCTCTTTATAAAGCTTGGCATATTCGAAAGCTGTGAATCTGAACTCCTCTAGCTCATTTAGCTGGAGCAATCTTTTTTCTCCTGCTAATTTGGCATCAAAGTTTAGGAATCTGGTTGCCCAGTAGGCCTTATGTTCCAGTTCCACGGGCAGGTGACATGCCTTACCATACACCAGTTGGTATGGAGAGGTCCCTATAGGGGTCTTGAATGCTGTTCTGTAAGCCCACAGAGCATCATCCAAGCTCCGTGCCCAATCCTTTCTACGGGTATTTACTGTCCGTTCTAGGATTCTCTTTAATTCTCTGTTAGAGACTTCAGCTTGCCCATTAGTTTGTGGATGATATGGAGTAGCCACCTTGTGGCGAATTCCATACCGAACCATGGCAGAGTAAAGCTGTTTATTGCAGAAGTGAGTGCCCCCATCACTGATTAGTACTCTAGGGACACCAAATCTGCTAAAGATATGTTTCTGGAGGAACTTCAGCACTGTCTTAGTATCATTGGTGGGTGTGGTAATGGCCTCAACCCATTTTGATACATAATCAACTGCCACCAGAATATAAGTGTTTGAGTATGATGGTGGGAAAGGTCCCATGAAGTCAATTCCCCATACGTCAAACAACTCAATCTCCAAGATTCCTTGTTGAGGCATGGCGTAACCATGAGGCAGATTGCCAGCTCTTTGGCAACTGTCACAATTACGTACAAACTCTCGGGAATATTTATAGAGTGTGGGCCAATAGAAGCCACATTGGAGGACCTTGGTGGCTGTTCGCTCACCTCCGAAATGGCCTCCATATTGTGATCCATGGCAATGCCATAGGATCCTCTGTGCTTCTTCTCTAGGCACACACCTACGGATTATTCCGTCTGCACATCTCTTAAAGAGATAGGGTTCATCCCACAAGTAGTACTTTGCATCAGTAATTAATTTCTTCTTTTGTATCCTGTTGTACTCCTTGGGTATGAACCTTGCAGCTTTATAGTTTGCAATATCAGCAAACCATGGTGTTTCCTGAATGGCAAATAAATGCTCATCCGGAAAAGTCTCAGAGATCTCAAGAGAGGGGAGGGGCGTCCCTTCTACTGGCTCTATCCGGGACAGATGATCAGCCACTTGGTTCTCTGTCCCTTTTCTGTCTCTTATTTCTATATCAAACTCTTGCAGAAGCAACACCCATCTGATGAGCCTGGGTTTTGAATCCTGCTTTGTGAGTAGATATTTAAGAGCAGCATGATCAGTATACACAATCACTTTTGATCCTACTAAGTATGATCTGAACTTGTCAATGGCGTAAACCACTGTAAGTAATTCTTTTTCTGTGGTTGTGTAATTTTTCTGAGCATCATTTAAAATGCGACTAGCATAATAAATGACATGCAGAAGCTTGTCATGCCTCTGTCCCAATACTGCACCAATGGCGTGATCACTGGCATCACACATTAGCTCAAATGGTAACGTCAAGTCTGGTGCAGAAATGACTGGTGCTGTGACCAGCTTAGCTTTCAGCGTTTCAAACGCCTGCAGGCACTCTGTGTCAAACACAAATGGCGTGTCAGCAGCTAGCAGATTTCTTAGAAGTTTTGCAATTTTTGAAAAATCCTTTATAAACCTCCTATAGAATCCTGCATGCCCCAGAAAGCTTCTGATTGCCTTAACATTGGCAGGTGGTGGTAATTTTTCAATTACCTCTATTTTTGCTTGATCTACCTCTATTCCCTTGTTTGAGATTTTATGTCCAAGGACAATCCCCTCAGTCACCATGAAGTGACATTTTTCCCAGTTTAAAACTAGGTTGGTCTCTTGGCATCTTTTCAGAACAAGTTTCAGGTGATCAAGACAGGAGCTGAATGAGTCTCCATATACTGAGAAGTCATCCATGAAGACTTCCAGAAATTTTTCCACCATATCAGAGAAAATAGAGAGCATGCATCTCTGGAAGGTTGCAGGCGCATTACATAGCCCAAATGGCATCCTTCTATAAGCAAACACTCCAGATGGGCATGTGAATGCTGTTTTCTCTTGATCCTGGGGATCTACTGTAATCTGGTTATAGCCTGAGTAGCCATCCAAAAAGCAGTAATAATCATGACCTGCTAGTCTTTCTAGCATCTGGTCTATGAATGGTAAAGGAAAATGATCCTTTCTGGTGGCTGTATTGAGCCTTCTGTAGTCAATACACATGCGCCACCCTGTAACTGTTCTTGTAGGAACCAGTTCATTTTTTTCATTATGAATCACTGTCATGCCTCCCTTTTTTGGGACGACTTGGACAGGGCTCACCCAGGGGCTATCAGAAATAGGATAAATAATCCCAGCCTCTAGTAATTTGGTGACCTCTTTCTGCACCACTTCTTTCATGGCTGGATTTAGCCGCCTCTGTGGTTGAACCACTGGTTTGGCATTATCCTCCAATAAGATTTTGTGCATGCATCTAGCTGGGCTTATGCCCTTAAGGTCACCTATGGACCACCCAAGAGCTGTCTTGTGTGTCCTTAGCACTTGAATAAGTGCCTCCTCTTCCTGTGAATTTAAAGCAGAGCTTATGATCACTGGAAAAGTGTCACCTTCTCCCAGAAACGCATATTTCAAGGATGGTGGTAATGGCTTGAGCTCGGGTTTAGGAGGTTTTTCCTCTTCCAGAAGAAATTTCAGAGGCTCTTTCATGTCCTCTGAATCCTCTAAATCAGGCTGAACATCTTTAAAGATGTTTTCCAACTCTGATTCAAGACTCTCAGCCATGTTGATCTCTTCTACCAAAGAGTCAATAAGATCAACTTTCATGCAGTCTTTTGATGTGTCTGGATGCTGCATGGCTTTGACAACGTTCAACTTGAATTCATCATCATTGACTCTCAGGGTTATTTCCCCCTGTTGGACGTCAATGAGGGATCGTCCAGTTGCTAGGAAGGGTCTTCCTAGAATGAGAGTAGCACTCTTGTGCTCCTCCATTTCCAGCACAACAAAGTCAGTGGGAAAGGCGAATGGCCCAACTCTGACAATCATGTCTTCAATCACGCCTGATGGGTATTTAGTGGAACCATCAGCAAGTTGGAGACATATCCGGGTTGGTTTAACTTCTTCAGTTAAGCCAAGCTTTCTGATAGTGGATGCAGGTATTAGGTTGATGCTTGCCCCAAGATCGCATAAAGCTGTCTTGGTGCAATTACCTTCTAATATGCATGGTATCAAAAAACTCCCAGGGTCTTTAAGCTTTTCAGGAAAGCTCTTCAGAATGACTGCACTGCATTCTTCAGTGAGGAGAACTCTTTCTGTTTCTCTCCAATCCTTTTTATGACTCAAGATCTCTTTCATGAACTTGGCATAAGAAGGTATTTGCTCAAGTGCTTCTGCAAATGGAATCTTTATTTCAAGAGTCCTGAGATAATCTGCAAAGCGAGCAAATTGCTTATCCTGCTCCTCTTTCCGGAGTTTTTGAGGATAAGGTATCTTGGCTTTATATTCTTCAACCTTAGTTGCTGTAGGTTTATTGCCTACAGAAGTGGTTGAAAAAGCCTTTTTAGAGGGGTTGTTATCAGCATTTGTGTGTGTCTGGTCCCTCACTGGCAATTGAGTGCCAGAGTTAGAAGCTAGAGTGAAACTGGACGCCAGCTCCTTGTCTGCTCCTGGCGTTTGAACGCCAGAATTGTGCCCATTTTAGGCGTTCAACGCCAGATCTTGCCCAGTTTGGGCGTTCAACGCTAGATCCTTGCCCATTTCTGGCGTTGAACGCCAGTTTTGCCTTGTTTCTGGCGTTGAACGCCAGTTTTGGGCATGGTCTGGGCATTCAACGCCAGCCTTCCACCAATTTTCTGGTGTTTTAGTGCCAGAATTATTTTTTCCTAGGCTCTTACTGTCCTCAGGTGAATTTTGGGTGGTTTGCTCATTCCTTAGCTTTTTGCTGCCTTGAGGTGGGGTATTTAATATTTTCCCACTTCTTAATTGAACTGCTTGGCATTCTTCTGTTATTTGTCTTGACAGCTGCTGCTTTGTTTGCTTAAACTGTTCTTCCATATGTATATTAGCCATCCTTGTCTCTTGTAGTCTATCTTTGAATTCGGCTAATTGCTTTGTTAGGAAGTCCAATTGCTGATTGAATTCAGCAGCTTGTTTTACAGGACTGAGTTCAACAGTTACTGTTTTAACCTCTTCATTCATGGAAGGGTTGCTGCTTAGGTACAGATGCTGATTCCTGACAACTGTATCAATGAGCTCTTGAGCCTCTTCAATTGTCTTTCTCATGTGGATAGATCCACCAGCTGAGTAATCTAGAGAGATCTGAGCTCCTTCTGCAAGCCCATAGTAGAAGATGTTTAACTGAATCCACTCTGAAAACATTTCAGAGGGGCATTTTCGTAGCATCTCTCTGTATCTCTCCCAGGCATCATAAAGAGATTCATTATCTCCTTGTTTAAAGCCTTGGATGTCCAGCCTTAGCTGTGTCATCCGTTTTGGAGGGAAATATTGATTCAGGAATTTTTCTGTCAGCTGTTTCCATGTCCTTATGCTGGCCTTAGGTTGGTTATTCAACCACCTCTTAGCTTGGTCTTTTACAGCAAATGGAAACAGTAATAGTCTGTAGACATCCTGATCTATTTCTTTATCATGTACTGTGTCAGCAATTTGTAAAAACTGTGCCAGAAACTCTGTAGGTTCTTCTGTGGAAGACCGGAATACTGGCAACTTTGCTGCACCATGATAATGAGCTGAGGATTTAACTCAAAGCGACTGACTCCAATGGAGGGTATGCAGATACTACTCCCATATGAAGCAGTAGAGGGGTTAGAATATGACCCCAGAGTCCTCCTGGACTGTTCATTTCCGCTTAGGTCCATGATGGAGAAAGGGAGATGATGTAAAATAGAAAAAATATTTTTATTTATTTATTTATATATTTATTTCGAAAATGAAATAAATTAAAATAAAGTAAATAAAAATTGAGTGAAGATTTTCGAAAAACTGAGGAGAGAGAAAGTGGTTAGGAAGTTTTGAAAAGGATATGATGATTTTGAAAAAAAAATTTTAAATTTTGAAATAAAAATCTGAATTTTAGAAATATATTTCGAAAATTTATTTTTAAAATAGAGAGAAAAGATATTTTTGATTTTTAAGAGGAAAGAGAAAAACAATAAGATAGCACAAGATTTAAAATTTTTAGATCTAATGCTCCTTATTTTCGAAAATTTTGGAGGGAAAACACCAAGGAACACCAAACTTAAAAATTTTAAGATCAAGTCACAAGGAAAACTCAAGAACACTTTGAAGACTCACAAGAACACAAGAACATGAAGAAAGAACACCAAACTTAAAATTTTTAGAAAACCAAACCAAAATTTTCGAAAACCAAAGGGAAATCAACAAGAAAACACCAAACTTAAAGTTTGGCACAAAATTTAATAGAGAAATTATTATTTATGAAAAAGAAGATTTTGAAAAGAATATAAAAGATTCTAACCCAATTACCAAGAACACAGACTAACGCTCTAATAAGAGACTCTAAACCAAAAAGAAAAAATTTTTCCTAATCTAAGCAACAAAATAAACCGTCAGTTGTCCAAACACGAACAATCCCCGGCAACGGCGCCAAAAACTTGGTGCACGAATTGTGAATCACACTTTTCACAACTCGTACCACTGACCAGCAAGTGCACTGGGTCGTCCAAGTAATACCTCACGTGAGTAAGGGTCGAATCCCACGGAGATTGTTGGTTTGAAGCAATCTATGGTTATCTTGTAAATCTTAGTCAGGAAGTCAATTATGTTTATCAGTTGAATTGCAAATAAACAATAGAGCATTGATTAAAGGTTACTTGTTAATGGAGAATATGTTGGAGTTTTGGAGATGCTTTGTCTTCTGAATCTCTGCTTTCCTCTGTCTTCTTGTTCACGCACGCACGTAAGGTTCTATGGCAAGCTGTGTGTTGGTGGATCACTGTTGTCAATGGCTACCTTCCATCCTTCCAGTGAAAACTACGCTCACGCGCTCTGTCACAGCACGGCTAATCACCGGTTGGTTCTCGATCCGGTTGGAATAGAATCCCTTGATTCCTTTGCGTTTGTCACTAACGCCCAGCCTTCAGGAGTTTGAAGCTCATCACAGTCATTCAATCCTTGAATCCTACTCGGAATACCACAGACAAGGTTTAGACTTTCCGGATTCTCATGAATGCCGCCATCAATTCTAGCTTATACCACGAAGATTCTGATTAAGAGATCTAAGAGATACTCATTGAATCTGATATAGAACGGAGGTGGTTGTCAGGCACACGTTCATGGGTTGGGAATGGTGATGAGTGTCACGAATCATCACCTTCATCACAGTTAAGCGCGAATGAACATCTTAGATAGGAACAAGCGTGTTTGAATAGAAAACAGAAATACTTGCATTAATTCATCGAGACACAGCAGAGCTCCTCACCCCCAACAATGGAGTTTAGAGACTCATGCCATCAAAGAGTACAAAGTTTAGATCTAAAAATGTCATGAGATACAAAATAAGTCTCTAAAAGTTATTTTTATACTAAACTAGTAGCCTAGGTTTACAAAAAGTGAGTAGACTATGACAGATGGTGCAGAGATCCACTTCTGGGGCCCACTTGGTGTGTGCTGGGGCTGAGACTTAAGCAATTTACGTGCATAAGGCCATTTTGGGCATTCAACGCCAGGTTTGGATCCATTTCTGGCGTTGAACTCTAACTTTTAATCCTTTTCTGGCGCTGGACGCCAGAATTGGGCAGAGAACTGGCGTTGAATGCCAGTTTACGTCGTCTATCCTTGAGCAAAGTATGGACTATTATATATTGCTGGAAAGTCCTGGATGTCTACTTTCCAACGCAATTGGAAGCATGCCATTTCGAGTTCTGTAGCTCCAGAAAATCCACTTTGAGTGCAGGGAGGTCAGAATCCAACAGCATCAGCAGTCCTTTTTCAGCCTGAATCAGATTTTTGCTCAGCTTCCTCAATTTCAGCCAGAAAAATACCTGAAATTACAGAAAAACACACAACTCATAGTAAAGTCCAGAAATATAAATTTTTCCTAAAAACTAATGAAAATAAACTAAAAACTAACTAAAACATACTAAAAACTATATGAAATTAACCCCAAAAAGCGTATAAAATATCCGCTCATCAATAATCCACAAGCAAAATATAGAAAATAATGACCCAAATAAATTTCTAACACCAATGAAAATAATGCAATGAATGAAAGTATACAAATAAATTAAATGAAATAAAATGAAAGATAAGAAGAATGAGAAGGGAAAGAAGGGAAGAAGAAGTAAGTAAGAAAGGAGGGAGGAAAAATTAGGATTGGGGAAGAAAAGATAAGATTTTTGGCACTGATCAGGATAAGTTGTGCAACGCGGGCGACGCGGACGCGTGGGTGACGCGGTCGCGTGGTGTGCGAGAAGTTCAGGTGACGCGGACACGTGGGACACGCGATTGCGTGGCCTGATTTGTGCGATTGGCGCGAGTGCAGCCTCGCGTTCGCGCAACTCTCTGTTGTAAATGCATATTGCCAAAAATCTGGGTGACGCGATCGCGTGAATGGCCTTTCTTTTAAAAATGACACGAACGCCTGGGGCACGCGTTCGCGTGGGGCACGCGTTCGCGTGGTAGGGCTTGTGCTTCTAGCATGGTTCCAGCCCCACTCCATCACAACTCTCTGTCATACACCCGTTTACGTCGATTTCACAGGGCTACGCGTTCGCGTGGGTGACGCGGACGCGTGGGAGGCATTTTTCTCACATGATGCGAACGCGTCATCGACGCGGTCGCGTGGATCAATCTGTGCTAAAGGCACGCTTCCAGCCACGCTGTCACGTGACTCTCTGTAAAATCTCTTTTCTTCCTTGAGGCACATATGACGCGGACGCGTCGTCGACGCTGTCGCGTTGTGTGCGAAATATTTTTTTTTTATAATAATGCAGTATGCAGAATGCAATGCTAATATGAATGTTATGCAAGATTCCAGGTCTAATCAAAACTCAAAAATAAACAAAACAGACTAGAATTAAAACTGAAAAAGGGATGATCATACCATGGTGGGTTGTCTCCCACCTAGCACTTTTAGTTAAAGTCCTTAAGTTGGACATTTTTTGAGCTCCTTCTCATGGCGGCTTGTGCTTGAACTTGTCTTGAAATTTCCACCAATGCTTGGACTTCCAATAAGCTCTATCAATACTAAGTAAATTCCTCAAGCTTTGATGGGGTTCTTCACAAGCTTTGAGCTCCCAAAATTGATCCTCATATATTCCTGGATCCCAAATCTTGTTTCTACACCCGTCTTCAAATTGATTATCATGATTCCATCCGGGTGGTTCAGCCTTAGAATTCTCACTGAAGTGTCCAAACAACTTCCCAGACCCATTCAATTGAGCTCTACACCAACTTTTGCATTTAAACTTAAAGCTTCCAACCATAATGAACCTTGCAGGACAATTCTTACCACTAACCATCTCCCTCTTACTCTTAATGCCACAAAGAGCTCTAAGTTGACCATCCGTCTGCAGTAGCCCATATTCAAGTGGGAAGGTAAAGGTCAAGGATAAGAATTTTACCCACTTGAACATTGTGTTGGATGGTAATGGCCTTGGGAGAGGTGTTTCTAATGAACTTGCAAGCTCCACTTCCTTGTGCTCTTCTTTGACATCGTCCACCTCTTTGCAAGCTTCTTCAATTTCAACCTCTTCCTCTTGGTAGCTTTCTTCCAATTCAATCTCTTCTTCATTGCTCACCAAGGGCATGGGAGGTTGTGCTTCTTCTTCTTGAATCTCCATCTCTTGATTGACCTCTTCTAAGTCCTTAACCATGACATGCTTTGGAGGTTGTACACCCTCCTCAACATCAAATGCAACCGTCTTGGAAGGAGGCTCTATGTCTTGACTTTCCCATGGAGGTTCAGCATCTCCCAGGTCTTCAACCACTTCTTCCTCTTCCATAATTACTGCTTTGTCCAATAGTTTTAATATAAAATCGTACTCATCCTTGATGATTTTCTTTCCATGACAACTCCTTTCAACTATTCTTTCATCTTCAAGGGTCTCTCCTATCTCCACATTTTGGGCCTCCTCTTGCTCTAAGACAAAATCAGACTCCTCCTTGATGTCTTAACTAATTCTTCAACCACTCCTTCGACTTCAAGGGTCTTTACTACCTTCACCTTTAGGGCCTCCTCTAGCTCCTTATGAAGTATGGATTCGCGAAGATGATCCCTTCTCTCTTGTTCCATGTCAATAGCATCATTTGGATCATGTTGCTCTTGGATTGATGGATGTGGGTGCTCTTCCATGGATTGTGGTGATGGGATGGAGAGATCATTCTGTGGTTGAAAAGAAAGTGCACTAGAGCTTGAGGGTTGATTGTTGAAGGTATTTGGTGGTCCGATTTGGGCAACGAGAGCTTGTATAGTAGAGTTTAGATCGGCAAGTGCTTTCTCCATAGAGGTTTGGGGTGGATAGGAGGGTTCATTTGTTGGGAGAAAGGGTTCATGGTAGGAAGGTGGTTCATCTTGATAGTGATAAGGAGATGTTATATATTGAGGTAGTGGTTCATGAGAGTAGTTATTTTGGAATGGGGGTGGTTCTGTGTCTGGTTCATTTGGCTCATAAGGTGGTTGGTATGGTGGATACGGGTTAGGGTCATATGGAGGTGAATGGTGGGAAGGGGCTTGTAAGTATGGTGGTCCAAACTTATGTTGAGGAGAGGGTTCATAAGCATATGGCGGGACTTGTTGGTAACTACAAGAGGGTCCACCATAGTCATCATTTTGGTATGCATCACAGAATGGTTGTTGGTTATAGTGCATTGGAGGGGGTTGTTGCCAAGAGGGTTGATCAAATCCTTGTGGCTCCTCCCATCTTTGATTGTTCCAACCTTGATGCCTGTTCTCATTGTAATTTTCTCTTCCTGCAACATAATTGTAACCAGACTCATAGCAAAAGGGGTGAGAGTTCATAGTAACAAATAAAAAATAAAAACGAAAATAAAAACAATTTTAAATTAAAAGGTTATTGAAATTTAAATTTTGAATTTGAAAATTTTTAAATTTGAATTTTTTAAAATTTGAAATTTGAATTTTGAAAAAGTCAACAATATAAGATGAAAATTTGAAAAAGATTTAAATTTTGAAAAAGGTTTGATTTTTTTAAAATTTTAAATTTAAAATTTTAAATTTGGATTTTGAATTTTTGAATTTTAAATATTGAAATTTGAAATTTGATTTTTGAAATAAGATAAGATAAGATTTTTGAAAAAGATATGATTTTTGAAAAAGATTTGAATTTTGAAAATTAAAACTAAGATAAGATAAGATAAAAATTTTAAAATAGAAATCTGAAAATTTTTTTTATGCAAATTTCGAAAATTCAATTAAAATAAAGAGAAAAGATATTTTTGAATTAAATGAGGAAAGAGAAAAATAATAAAATGACACCAAACTTAAAATTTTTAGATCAAAATGAAGAGAGCAACTAAGAACAACTTGAAGGTCAAGATGAACACGAAGAACAAATTTTAAAAAAAAAATTTAATAACTAAATAAAAACCAATAACCTCTTAATTTATGAAAAAACAAAAATAAAAACGAAAATAAAAACAAATAAACAAGCTAAAAGCAAATATTTACAATAACCAATAATAAGGCACACGTTTGTAATTCCCCAGCAACGGTGCCATTTTGAAGAACTGATGCTTGACGGTTTAGAATTCAGAATAAATTCCCGTTGCAAGTATAGTTTCTAAACCAAGCAATCATCCTTTCTTACAAACGTTTTGGTTGTCACAAGTAACAAACCCAATAAAATTTATAAACCGAAGTATTCAAACCTCGGGTCGTCTTCTCAAGGAATTGCAGGGAGGTGTTTTTATTATTAGTTATGGAAAACAGTGTTTTGGGTTTTGAAAGTAAGGAACAAGTAATTTAAATGACAAGTAAAATAAATAAATAACTATAAAATAAACTCTTGGCAAGGTATGAAAATTCGGAAGTCCTATCCTAGTTATTCTTATGAGAATTGAAGTTAATCCCACTTAGTTAACCTTTACAAAAGCAAGGGAAAGTCAAGTGGACTAATTAGTTAGATCCCCAAGTCCTAAACAACTCTTAAGGAAAGACTAGAGTTGGTGGAATTCAATTCAATTAGCAGACATAACAATCAATCACGATAAGTTTGATAACTCAAGAGCCTCCAGTTAATCAATTAAAGCCAAGAATATAAAAAAGCTAAATAAGAATCATAAATCTGAAATACCTCAATTGCATTTAATAAAAGGAAATTAATCCAAACATAAAGAGTTCATAAGCTAAATTGATAAAATAAATAAAAAGGACATTGAACCTGGAACTCGGAAGAAATTGTAAGTTGAAATAATAAAGTTGAAATAATAAGAGATCCTAATTCCTTTAAGAGGAATCCTAATCCTAAATCCTAAGAGAGAGGAGAGAACCTCTCTCTCTCTCTAAAAACTACATCTAAATTTATGAAAAGTGAAAAATGGAAGACGTGTTAATGAATGGATGCATTTTCCCACTTTATAGCCTCTAATCTGTGCTTTCTGGGCTGAAAACTGGGTCAGAAACAGCCCAGAAATCGCCCCCAGTGATTTCTGTTACGTTCAGGTCGCGGCAAAGTGACGCGGAGGCGTCGTCCACGCGTTTGCGTGGATTGCATTTTTGCCAAGTCACGCGTCCGCGTGATCCACGCATTCGCATCATCTGGCGTCAGGGCAGCTATGGAAAATTACATATCGTTGTGAAGCCCTGAATGTTAGCTTTCCAACGCAACTAGAACCATCTCATTTGGACCTCTGTAGCTCAAGTTATGGTCGATTTAGTACCAAGAGGTTAGGCTAGATAGCTTTAGCAGTTCCTTCAGTTTCTTGTATTCCTTCCACTTTTGCATGCTTCCTTTCCATCCTCTAAGCCAGTCCTGCCCTATAATCTCTGAAAACACTTAACACACATATCAAGGCATCGAATGGTAATAAGAGTGGATTAAACATATCAAAATTAAGACCAAAGAAGCATGTTTTCAATCATAGCACAAAATCAGGAAGGAAAACGTAAACTCATGCAAATCATATAAATAAGTGTATGAAAGATTGATAAAATCCACTCAATTGAGCACAAGATAAACCATAAAATAGTGGTTTATCAACATACTAGAACTCACTACTGCCTTGACCGTGGTAGTAAATAAATTAGCTTCCCAACATCTGAGCACTCAAAGTACTCTCATGGCTACATGTGGAGAATCAAAAGAAGAGCGAAGCATGAAGGAGACACTAGAAACTTCGGTGGACAATGAGGAGCATGGCTTTGTATTGGAACAAGTGGAGAAAGCCATAATAGTTGTAGAGGAAGAGGTGGTTGAAGATTTAGGAGATGCTGAACCTCCATGGGAATCGAGAACTGTAAAGGTTTCCACCGAGAAGTTCGAATTTGATGTCAAGGACGATAGTGCACAACCTCCAAAGCATATACCTTGTGAAAAATTGGACGGAACAGACCAAGAAGTTGATCCCATAGGCAGTGATGATCATAAATTAAGCTTTCCTAGTCACAAACTCACATCCGCAACTGAACTCCTTGAGCCTGAAGAACCTTATCCAAGTGAATACGAAGATGATGTCGAGGTAGATTTCTCTTAACCTCCAACGTATGACTTGAGTGACGAGGAAGACATAGAAGACTTTGATTAGGACGCAGTTGCAGTTGAAAAATTTTGCAAGGAAGTGGGGGAATTCACAGAAGAATACAAGGGAGTAAAGCTTACAGAACCACTGGAAACACCTATCCCAAGGCCATTACCACCTAATACAAGCTTCAAGTGGGTACAATCCTTAACCTTTATCTTTACTTTTTCACTTGAATATGGTTTGCTTGAAACAGATGGTCAGCTTAGAGCTCTCTGTGGCTTTAAGAGTAAGAAGGAAATGGCTCGTACTCAGAGCTGGTGTGCAAGATTCAATAAGGTTCCACGCTTTAATTCGAAGTGCACGGATTGGTATCAAGTTCAATCGAATGGGTCTCGGAAGGCGTTTGGTCATCTTGGTGAGAATACAATTTCTAAACCGCCCAGATGGAAGAATATAGATCAAGACAAAGGCGGATTTAAAAGAAAAGTTTGGGATCCTGGAATCTATTCTGACATTCGACACCCCGGGAGCCTGAGAATCTGTTTAAAGCTGCTCAGAAGCTTTACATGCCTAGTTTGGGACCCTGGAGGCTATTGGCATTCCAAACATCGGTGGAGATTTCTGGATGAATTCAAGCATAAGTCACCATAACAGGAAGCTCATCAATGTCCAACTTAAGGACTTTAACTAAAAATGCTAGGTGGGAGACAACCCACCATGGTATGATCGTTCCTGTTTCAATTTTATTTTGTTGTGTTCGTTTTTATGTTATTTTATTTTTCATTGAACCTGGAATTATTCATGGCATCTACATTAGCACTGCATATTGCATACTACATAATTGCATAAAAAAAAAATTTGCACGCGACGCGTCCGCGTCACAAGTGCATTAGGAAGAAAAGGAAAGTGAACAGAAAGTCACGCGAAAGCGTGGCTGGAGGCGTGCCTTTGGCACAAATTGTTCCACGTGACCGCGTCGCTAATGCGTTCACGTCAGTTGCGAAAAAATACCTCCCACGCATCCGTGTCACTTATGCGAACGCGTGACCTAGAAATCGGCGTAAAGATCCACCGCCCAGAAATCTGGGCTGGAATCATGCGACTGGTGTGTGTTTAGCACAAAACGGCCCACGCGTTCGCGTCCCTGACGCGAACGCGTCACTTGCAAAACACTCATCCCACGCAAAAGCATGAGCGACACGTCCACGTCGCGTGGATATTATGGCCCCCTAAATGAAGACAGAGAGTTGCGCTGAAACGACGCTGGAAGTGTGCGTCTAGCACAACTTTTAGCGACGCGGTCGCGTGCCTCACGCGTTTGCATCATCTATCTTTTACCCAACCCACGCGATCGCGTCAATCATGCAACTGCGTCAATCCCATTTCACCCTAGTCACGCGATCGCATGCTCTACGCGTTTGCGTGGATTCAAAACACTAACCCCAACCACGCGAAACCCTAGCCCCCCTCCCGCGTTACCATTCTCCCTCCCAACCTCCTCCTCTGCCCTCTCTCTTCTCCCCACCCAACCACCACCACTCCCAGCCACCATTCTGACCACCCCGTCAGACCTGACCGCTGCACCACCCTGACCGCCGACGCCCTGCTTCCCCCTCCTTCTTCCTTCCCTCTCCTTCTTCTCTCTCTTCTTCCCTCAACCACCGCTGCCCCCCCACCACCATGGCCAGCCACAACCACCACGCCACCTCCCACCATCATAACCCCCCTCCAACCCACAACCCTCGCCCAACCCTGACCCAACACCACAAACCCCAATCCCTGCCACTGCCCCTACTCCACCACCGCGTCACCGTGCCCCCTCCCAGCGCCGCCGCGTCACCACCACCATCTCTCTGCCCTCACCTCTGTTCATACACATACCAGGTTCTGCCGAACGCCAATTTCTCTATCACTTGTAGTTATTTGCTTATTTTTCAGATTATTTTCGACTTAGGCTAGTTAGAGATGCATGTTTGTAGTAGATTTTAGGTGGTTAGGTAGCTAGGATGTGGTTAGTGGATTTAGGCCTGATAATTGGGCTGTTCTTGCTACTTGTTTTATCTATTTCGCAATTCTGATTTTGCTGTGATGCTCATACTATTCATATGCTGTTCTTTCATGTTTCATGCTGCTGTTAAGACTGTTCTTTACTGTTCCTACTGTTTGTGACTCTTTGCAGCAATATTTCTTTTTTCATATGAACTATTTTTCTCGCTGTTTATTACTCGGGAACACCCAATTTTAGCTGGAATGCTACCTAATTTTCTGCAAATTATTTTCATGTATTGAGTTTGGAAATTTCATATTTTTCCTTACCTAGCTACAACCAAACCAATTCATGACTGCCCGGGCTAGCATTCTTATTCCTTTTGATCCCCTAATTAATAACTTGCACCATTGATGATTTCATGTTAATTTTGCAACTTTTCTATCCTTCTGAATTATCATCAGTAACCTGATATTTTTGCTTGATTATGAGTTGATTATTCTTTAAATTTGTGAATTTGGTGTTACCTAGGAAACATTTATCATGCCACTTACTTTAACTTCCTTTTTACTAACTCACTGCCTTCACTTTCTAACTTCCTTTTCACCTATTACCCACTTTTAACTCTCTAACTTCTCTTTTTGCCTTTTAACTAACTACTTTAACTTTCTAACTCAAGGCATGATTATTGTTTTTCCTAATTAACATGAATTCTACCTATATTATATTTTGGATTGTGATTTTTCATCTCTGATTTTTTAACTCACATACAGTCCAAAATGTACATATATTTAACTCATTTCATAATTCTACTGCTCGTTTGCCTTTATGCTTAAATTGATATAAATCCTATTTGCCTACCTGTTTTCCTGCTTTTGTTCTTTAATTATATCCTGCAATTTCTGCTTTTCAGGATGTCTGACCCTCAACGCAAAGGAAAAGGCAAAGCAACCACTGGTAAAAGGAAAATAGGTGAATCCTCTATGTCCATCCTGGACATTTTGCATGATGACTCCTGGTGGGAAAAGTACTTTACCCCACAGGAGAAGGCTGACCAGCTCCTCACTGCCACAGACCTAATTAAATTTGCGAACAGATACTGTGAGCTTAAGTATCCAGTGTTTGTCACTTCTAGAAACCTGTACCTGAAAAGAACTCTGAAAATTCCAGAAGAACTACAGCAGTACACCTCCGAACAGATAAAACAGAAAAGCTGGTTCTTCTTGGAAAGAAACTTGACAGAGGTCAATGCTTCCTGGGTCAGAAAGTTTTACTGCAACTATTTCAAGACCTCCCTGGATGCCGTGCACCTCATAGGGAAACAAATTTTGGTCACTAAGGAAGCCATTGAGGACATCCTCCACCTTCAGCCTAAGTCAGATCAGCCCGACGGTTACTAAAAGGCTGAAGAGGATATGCGCTTTATGAGATTTGACTGGGATGCTATCAAGTAGAGAATAGCCCTTGATCCTACTGTCCCATGGGTCATGGAAAAGAACACAGTGATGCCTAAGGGAATCAAACTGATTTACCTGAATGATAAGCTCGGCTCTGGCACCAGATTCTGAGCAACTATGTGATGTCGAGCACTCATGAGACCGAGCTGCCCGCTGCGATGATCACCCTCATCTGGTGTGTGATGGAGGGTAAGGACCTGTATCTTCCACGTTTCATCCAGTATTACATGGCCAGGGCCCATGTCAGAGGCACCCTTCCTTTCCCTTATCTGATCACCCAGCTAGGCCGCCGAGCTGACGTGCCTTGGGAGCTGGCTGATGCGAAGTTGACTGTTGCAGACTGCAAGAAGATCATTTCTCACAGCAGGAAGTTCCAGGCTTTAGGTTACAGACCCCATTCCTCACCGCTTCTGATGAGACAGCCACACCTTCAGCTGTCCCCTCTTCCTCCACTGCTGCACCAGCTACTACTACTGCACCCCTGCCTGCCTCAGAGCCCATTTACCACCTCGTGCACCGCCTATTTCAGCAGCTGGACCAGATGGAGCGCCGCAACCAGCGGCGATATGAGAGATCTGAGCATCGCAACAAGCAACGCTATGAGCACCTCAAGTTGATGATCCAATCCGGCGGCGACATCCCCTCCGAGCCTGACACACCATCAGAGCCATCTGAGGAGGAGGCAGACGAGCATGAAGAGGAGACACATGCACAGAGAGAGGCTGAGCAGGCAGGACCAGAGCAGGCTGTGCCACAGCATGTGGAGCCACACTAGATCTAGGCCGCAGACCCAGAGATTCCTCTATAGTCAGCACCTCCACTGCAGCAGCCAGATCCTCCTACACTTATCCAGTCTGCAGACCTTCAGGCTTCCACAGAGACACCAGCAGCCCATCCTTCCGGTGATGGCACTTCTTCACACCCAACTTGAGTGAGTATCGAGGACGATGCTATATTTTAAGTGTGGGGAGGTTGCCATCCCTGGCCTATCTTTTTGGTAAACCACTACAGACTCTTTTTTTTATCTTATTTTGTTTATTTTTCTATATTTTTATCTTTATTTTTATTTTTATTTTTCAGTACTTATACATTGTTCTTTTACTGTATTTCTACTTTATTTCCGCATTTTGCACTTTAGTTTATATCTTAGACATTTAGCTTAGTTTGTAATTCTAAACTTATTAGTTATAGAATATGTGGATTAATTAGTATAGTTTACCCTTTTAGCATATAATAGTTTGGTTTAATTAAAAATAAAAGGAAGTAAACTAGAGACTTTAACAGAATGATACATCCACACACCTTGTGTATATAGCATTACATGTTAGTTAGTTAACAACATTTTATCAAAGAGGAACACTAAGATTTTAAAAGCCACCCTAATATTTACATTGAGAATAATGGGAACTCTTGATTTCTACTTGCATGACATACATAACTGATATATGATTTTTGAGCTGGAGAACACACAGCCTGTGAGTTTTGAGCTTAACTGTATGGTTACATTCAAACCATAAATTTCATTCCTGTGTGTTTTGCCCTTCTTTTTCATTCTGATGTTCTTTACTTTGTTTTAATCTATATGTCCAATAAAGAATATAGATACATACCAAGAGATGATTGAGGCCATCATTTGAATTTTTCCTCACTTATCCCAAATTAGCCTACCTTTTACATCACCCTTGTTATCCCCCTTGAGCTTTTTAATCCCCTCTTGTTCTATAACCACATTACTAGCCTTAAGCAGAAAAACAAAATGAAAAATCCCAGGTTGAATCCTTGGTTAGCTTAAGATAGATATTGTATACAATTTAAGAGTAGGGAATTTTATGGGAACATGGGATGATAGAAACAAAGTAGGAATTTAAATAGAATAAGTTGTTTCAAAAACAAAATTTGGGAAGCATGCTCATGAGAAATCAAAACAATTGAATTACCATGTGCATAGATTTAAAAAAAATAAATAAATAAATAAATAAACTTTTTATTTTCAGTATTTAGATAAGGGGATATCTAAAAAAATTCCCCAAATGCAAAATAAAAATCAATGCACATGGGACAAAATTAAATTTAATGCATGAGCTTGTAATACAAAGTGGGAAAAGTTGGGTAAATAGATAAAGGAACTTCAAAATTATATAAAGTATGTATGTTAGGTGAGATCTTAGACTAATCAAGGACTCACTTATTAGCTCACTTAGCCTTATACATATACCCTTACCTTTACCTTGGCCCCATTACAACCTTGAAAAAGACCTCATGATTTTTGTATGTCTATATTCCATATTTGTTGATTGGTTAGATGAAGAACAAAGTTTTAGAAAGCAAGGATAGAAAAAGAATAGAGTGAATAACCCAATAAACACTGAGTGACTAGAGAGTAAACACAAAATCCAGTGAGGGTTCAATAGCTCATCACCATATATCTCTGCTTAAGTGTTAATTGTCTTGCAAGTTTGTGAAATACTTTTGCCCATCTCAATTATAAAAATGCTTTAACATTATCTAGGGTTTGGCTATGCATACATGATTCCTTGAGAATATGAATTAATTTAACTACATGTAAGTTTTATATACAAGTGAATAAAAATTAGAATTGTATGATTCATTTAGGTAGTTGCATTTAGAATAGAATGCATTGCATGAGATTCCACCACCTTACCTTATTCTTTATCTTGGATTTAGCATGAGGACATGCTATTGTTTAAGTGTGGGGAGGTTGATAAACCCATATTTTATAATATATTTTGTGCCCAATTCAAGTGATTTATTCAATCCCTCACCCACTTATTCATGAAAATTACATGGTTTTACTTTCCCTTCCTTATTATGTGATATATGTGAAAAAACATGTTTCCCATGCTTTAGAAATATTAAAATTAATCATCTTTTATTACCATTCGATGCCGTAATTTGTATGTTGAGTGCTTTCAGGCTTTATAGGGCAGGAATGACTTAAAGGATAGAAAAGAAATATACAAAAATGGAAGGAAAGCACAAAATGGAGTTTTTGAAGAAACTGGAAGCGACGTGAACGCATGGACAATGCGGCCGCGTGCCTAGCGCGAAAAGGCATCGACGCGAACGCGTGACTGACGCAGACACGTGCCTTGAGCAGAACGCAAATGATGCGTACGCGTGACCGAAGCGAACGCGTGACAAGGAAAACTCCCAGATGACGTGACCGCGTGACCCACGCGGACGCGTGACAGACGCCACGCACCAGAATCTGCAGAAAACGCCCCCAGCGATTTCTGGACCCTTTTTCGGCCCAATTCTAAATCCAGAAACACAGAATATAAGCCAGAGAATGGAGGAATCAGAGGATATATCATAGATTCACTTTTCATATTTTAGATGTAGTTTTTAGAGGGAGAGGTTCTCTCCTCTCTCTTAGGTTTTAGGATTAGGATTCCTCTTAAAGGATTTAGGATTTCAGCTCTTTCTCAGGTTCAATATTCCTTTTCCTTTATATTTCTCTTTTACTTTCAGATACTCTAATGCTTTTATTTAATTACTTATGTTGCCAAATTGGCTTATAAACCATTCATGTTAGGATTTTCTTTATTTAATATAAATTGAGGTATTTCAGATTTATGATTCTTATTTAGCTTTTTATATTCTCGGCTTTAATTGATTAACTGGATACTCTTGAGTTATCAAAACTTATCGTGATTGTTAATTGTTATTTCTGCTAATTGAATTGAATTCCCCTAACTCTAGTCCTTTCTTAGGAGTTGGCTAGGACTTGAGGATCTAACTAATTAGTCCATTTGACTTTCCCTTACTTTAGTAAAGGTTAACTAAGTGGGATTAAAACTCAATTCTCATCACCATCGATAAGGATAACTAGGATAGGACTTCCGAATTTTCATACCTTGCCAAGAGTTTTATTAGATATTAATTTATTAATTCTTACAATTTATTTTCTTTGTTCAAACCTTTTAAAACCCAAAAACACTGTTCTCCATAACTAATAATAAGAACACCTCCCTGCAGTTTCTTGAGAAGATGACCCGAGGTTTGAATACTTCAGTTTATAAATTTTATTGGGTTTGTTACTTGTGACAACCAAACGTTTGTACGAAAGGATTTTCTGTTGGTTTAGAAGCTATACTTGCAACGTGATTATATTTGTGAATTTCTTTACCGATAGAAAAACCCTTCGTCATTGATCAAGGATGGATTCAATCAATGAGGAGTTCCTATCTATAATTGAATCCTCTCCCATTGGGCTTGAAATTTAGGTCAAAGAAGAAGATGAACAACCTCTCATGCCCTTAGTTAGCAATGAAGAAGAGATTAAATTGGAAGAGAGCCACCAAGAGGAAGTGGTTGAAGCCTTTGAAGAGGTTGACCAAGAGATGGATTCAATCATTGAAGAATTCTTATGTACAATTGAATCCTCTCTAATTGGGTTTGACATAGAGGGTCAGGAAGAAGATACCTCACCTCCCATACCCTTGGTAAGCAATGAAAAAGAGATTGAATTGGAAGGAATACACTAAGAGGAGGAGATTGAGCAAGAAGCAAGCTCCATCATTGAAGATGATTCCAAACCAACTAATGAGTCTTTTGGAATTGATGAATCTCCCTCATTGTGCTATGAAATTGATGACAAGGAGGACCGTGCACAACCTCCGACACATGGTTTGAGCAATAAATGGTGTATAGAAGAAGTTGGTGAGCAAGAAATTGAAGTTGAAGAAGCTTCCAAAGAGGTGGAGGTAGTCAAGAAGGAGCACAAGGGTGTAGACCTCGCATTGGCTACGTGTGGGGAGGTCCCCCTTCCTAAGTCACCATCCTACACAACATTCAAGTGGGTAAAATTCTTATCTCTAATCTTTACTTTCCCACTTGAATATAGTTTGATTGAAAATGATGGTCAACTTAGAGCTCTTTGTGGAGTTAAGAGTAAGAGAGAGTTGTGTAGTGGTTGGAAACATCACTCTAAGTTCATAATGGATGCATGCTCGAAGTTGAATCGCAATGGTTGGTGTAGAACCAAATTGCATGGGTCTAGGAGAATGTTTGGGTGCTTAATTGATAATTCTAAGGTCATGCCACCCAATTGGAATCATGATGATCAATTTAAAGATGGGTGTCAAAACAAAGTGTGGGATCCTGGATCGCACAAGGAGAATCAAATTTGGGAGCCCATGGCTTGTGTAGAACTCCATCAAGGCTTGGAGTTATCATCTTTGAAGAATAAAGCTTATTGGAGATTCAAGCATTGGTGAATGTTTAAGGATAGCTTCAAGCACAAGCCACCTTAAGAGGAGCTCCCCATAAGTCCAACTTAAGGACAATAAACAAAAGTGCTAGGTGGGAGACACCCCACCATGGTAAATTCTTTTCATCTTTCTCTTTTGTACATATTGGTAATTAGTTTAATTTCATGTCTTGTTAAGTTGGTAGTTTAGTATGTTAAATAAGGTTTGAAGGTGTTTTGGTAGCTATTTGGAGGTTCGGAATGCTTGGATTGGTGCAAAAACATAGAAAAATTTTGAAAAACAGAGAACCATCTGCGCGTACGCGCACTGCACGCGTACGTGTGCATTAAGCATTTTCACCC
This sequence comes from Arachis hypogaea, assembly GCF_003086295.3. NCBI lineage: Eukaryota > Viridiplantae > Streptophyta > Magnoliopsida > Fabales > Fabaceae > Arachis > Arachis hypogaea. Next base: position 76,265,371 of record NC_092046.1, on the reverse strand, counting down.
ATCCACGCAGACACGCCATGTACGCGTACACGTGGATGCAAAAATTCATCCCTCCATACATTGACCCGAGAGTTGCGCCTACACTGCGCCAGCACCATGCCTGAGGCACAAACCACCCGCGCATGCGCGCCCCTGGTGCGTACGCATCCTTGATGCTAATTGCGCAATGCGCACGTACGCACGCTGTGCGCGTGCGCGCCGATAGCGCCACCTACCCCTCTGGTACAAAAACCAGAAAGCTATGCCAATTTTGTGCCTATTTCGTGCCCGCGACTGACGCGCAGGTGCACTTCACGCGTCCACGCCGATCGCCACCTTCACCAGACACGCGCCCGCGCACTGTGCGCATTCGCGCCGGCAAAAAAAATTTTTTTTCTTCCATTTTCTTTTATTGCATTTTAATTTTGTTTTTATAGCCTATTCTTATTTTCTTTCCTAAGTTTCTTATTTTAATAATGGTGTTGAATTTTTTTACTCAATTGTTGAGAATTTCTTGGTTACTCTTGGTGCTTCGTGACTTGTTTGGCATTAATTGTAATATTTGCTCTACACACAAGATTAGTGCTTTAGTCCTTCCTGACTCATGATCCCTTGTTTTTGTACCTTATCATCATTGAGTTAGGATGGGACCAAATGCTCTCATGCTTATCACTAATCTTGTTTGTGTCAATTGTTGATTAAGCTTGATGCAACATGCTTTTCATGTCATTTGCCTATGCTTTGACTTTCCTTTTGCATCAAGTATTAATTGATATGCCTTTGCCTATATTGCTCTCTCACTTACATGCGTAGCTAACATGTAGTGAGAACCTTACTCTTATTTGGCATTAGCCCCGCCTTTGTTTTACTTGCTTTACTATCTTTATTGTAGGCTTAATTTTCTTTCTTTTTCTCTCCTCTTAGGTTGGCCACCAAGAAGAAAAAGGATGGAAAAGATTCTAATGGGGCAACAAACAAGTTCACCCGCACAACCTTTTGAAGGAGCTCATCAATTGTAACTACCCGTCCACCTTGCTTTTCTTTGCATGCACCGAGGACGGTGCAAATTTCTAAGTGTGGGGAGGTCGTCCGACCGACCTCCATGGGTAACAACTTCCTTTTTCAACACCAATTCTTAATTTTCTTTGGTTAGCTAGTTGTTGCATTGCATGATAGGTTGCATGTTAGTTAGAATTTGTATATATTTCACCATTTCTTTTTATGTTAGGACTACTTGGTTAGGGTGATGATTTCTTTTCCAAGAAAAATTATTTTTAGGGCACCCTACCAATTCAAAAAAAAAAAATTTCTTGTTGAACTTGCTTGAAGAATTTATTTTGGAACATGGTTTTTGAGCTAAGAACACAAGCATGTGAGTTTTGAGCCCAAATATGTGGTTGCATCATATAACCACTTATTTTCCATTCGATGCCTTGATATGTTTGTTAAGTGGTTTCAGGTTAGAAGGCAAAGATTGGATTGAAGGAATGAAGAAAAAGCATGCAAAGTGGGAGAACTCATGAAGAAATGAAGGAACCGTAAAGCTATCAAGCTTGACCTCTTCGCACTCAATCGGTCATAACCTGAGCTACAGAGGTCCAAATAAGGCAGTTCCAGTTGTGTTGGAAAGCTAACATCCGGGGCTTCGAAATGATATAAAATTTGTTATATGTTACTTCGCGTTTAGGGGCGCGCACGCACCATGTACCGATGTATGCGTGCGCACTGATGCTGCACGTGGCCCACTAAAGATGAAATCGCTGGGGGCGATTTCTGAAGCACTTTGGGCCCAACCCAACTCATTTCTCATGCTATTTCATGAAGAATTCAAGCTTGGGCAAGCGGGGAGCAATTTTTTCTAGCATTAGCATCATGTAGGTTAGTTTCTAGAGAGAAAAGCTCCCTCTTCTCTCTAGAATTAGGTTAGGTTAATCTCTTTTAGATCTAGGTTCAATCTCATCTTTTCATCTTGTTTCTTTTATGATTTCTTGTTTCTACTACTTGATTCTCTTAGTCCTCATGTTAATTTCTCTTTTATGTTTCTTTTGTGATGATGCACTCTTGATGGATTTGGATCTCTTTTATGAAATTTATGTTTGATGTTCTTTTAATCGTTGATTTGAGTTGTGAATTTACTTTTCTTGAAATTGATAGTTGGTAGATTTATTATTCTTGTACTTTTACCATGCTTTCCATTTGTACCCACCAAGTGTTTGACAAAATGCTTAGTTGGACTTTAGAGTAGACTTTGAGCATTCTTGGTTTGGGAAGAGTAATTGGCAATCTTGAGTCATTAATACCCAATTTACATTGGTGATCTAGAGTTGTTAGTTAATATCATTTTTAATGACGCTAATCTTTTGCTAATTCAATTAGTGAGTTGATTAGGACTTTTGGATTGAGATTAGCTAGTCTTGTTAGACTTTCTTCGAGTGTGAAGATAATATAATACCTTCTTCCATCTTCGAGGATGATGTAATAAGATAGATTCTAGTTTATTATTGTGATATGATTGATTAGTCTTGTTTGACATTCTCCCTTTGAGAAGATGACATGATACCTTCTTCCATGTGCTGGAGTTGACTAAATAAGATGAATTAATCATTGTATGACTGGGATAAAAAGCCTATATTCTCAATTCTTTGCCATGAATGTCTCTCTTTATTAATTGCTTTCTTTAATTACTCTCTTTACTTTTTTTGTCATTTATTTTATTGCCCCTTCTATCAACCAAACCCCCCTTGTTCTTCATAGCCAATAATTGAGCATTTCATTGTAATTCCTTGTGAGACGACCCAGAGTTCAAATACTTCGCTTAATTTTCATTGGGGTTTGTACATGTGACAAAACCATATTTTAATTTGATGTGAGAGTTGTTTGTTGGTTTGGAGCTATGCTTACAACGAAGTAATTCCTTTCTTTAGGAAGAAAATCTAGACCGACAACAAATCTTCACTATCAGCCATATTGGCTCAGAACAAAATATTGACTCATCAAGTCAATATGATTTCTCAGAGTCTGTCTGGAATGCAAGCTGCATCAGGCAGTACTAAGGAAGCTTCCTCTGAAGAAGAAGCCTATGACCCTGAGAACCCTAGAATGGAAGAAGTGAATTACATGGGAGATTCCTATGGAAACACTTACAATTCTTCATGGAGGAATCATCCTAATCTCTCATGGAAGGATCAACAGAAGCCTAATCAAGGCTTCAATAATAATAATGGTGGAAGAAACAGGTTTGGTAATAGCAAACCATTTCTATCATCTTCTCAGCAACAGACAGAGAATTCTAAGCAGAGCCACTCTGACTTAGCAACTGTAGTCTCTGATCTATCTAAGACCACTTTCAGCTTCATGACTGAAGCAAGGTCCTCCATTAGAAATTTGGAGGCACAAGTGGATCAGCTGAGTAAGAAAGTTATTGAACTCCCTCCCAGTACTCTCCCAAGCAATACAGAAGAGAATCCAAAAAGAGAGTGCAAGGCCATAAACACGTCCCACATGGCCGAACCTGTAGATGGGGGAAAGGCAGTGATTTCCAGTGAGGAAGACCTCAATGGACATCCACTGGCCTCCAAGGAGTTCCCTAATGAAGAACCAAAGGAATCTGAGACTCATATAGAGACCATAGAGATTCCACTAAACTTACTGTTTCCATTCATGAGCTCTGATGAGTATTCTTCCTCTGAAGAGGATGAAGATATTATTGAAGAGCAAGTTGCTCAATATCTAGGAGCAATCATGAAGTTTAATGCCAAGTTATTTGGTAATGAGACTTGGGAGGATGAACCCCCATTGCTCATCAATGAACTAAATGATCTGCTTCAACTGAAATTACCTCAAAAGAAACAGGATCTTGGAAAGTTCTTAATAACTTGTACCATAGGCACCATGACCTTTGAGAAGGCTCTGTGTGACCTGGGGTCAGGGATAAACCTCATGCCCCTCTCTATAATGGAGAAACTAGGGATCTTTGAGGTACAAGCTGCAAGAATCTCACTAGAGATGGCAGACAATTCAAAGAAACAGGCTTATGGACTTGTAGAGGATGTCTTAATGAAGGTTGAAGACCTGTACATCCCTGCTGACTTCATAATCCTAGACACTGGGAAGGATGAAGATGAATCCATCATCCTTGGAAGACCCTTCCTAGCCACAGTAAGAGTTGTGATTGATGTGGACAGAGGAGAGTTAGTCCTTCAATTGAATAAGGACTACCTTGTGTTTAAGGCTCAAGGATCTTCTTCTGTAACCATGGAGAGGAAGCATGAAAAGCTTCTCTCAACACAGAGTCAAATAGAGCTCCCACACTCAACTTCTAAGTTTGGTGTTGGGAGGCCATCATCAAGCTCTGAGTCTCTGTGAAGCTCTCTCAGAGCTCACTGTCAAGCTATTGACATTAAAGAAGCGCTTATTGGGAGGCAACCCAATGTTATTTAATTATATTTATTTTCCATTGTTATTTTATATTTTGTTAGGTTGATGATCATGTGAAGTCACAAAAACAACTGAAAAATCAAAAATAGAATAAAAAACAGCATTAAAAATAGCACACCCTAGAGGACAGGCTTACTGGCGTTTAAATGCCAGTAAGGATAGCAGAATGGGCGTTTAACGCCCAGTCTGGCAGCATTCTGGGCGTTAAACGCCAGAATGAGCAGCACTCTGGGCGTTTAACGCCAGACAGGGCTGACTGGCATCTGGCTAGCGTTAAACGCTAGAAATGGGCATCTGGCTGGCGTTTAACGCCAGAAATGGGCAGCAGAGTGGCGTTTAACGCCAGGAAAGGTAGAAGAGCTGGTGTTAAACGCCAGAATTGGCACAGAATGGGCGTTTGAACGCCAGAATGGTGCAGGGACTCAATTTCCTTGACACCTCAGGATCTGCACAGGATCCCCATCTACTCCACCTCTTCTTCTTTCCTCTTCACACCTTTCCATAACACTCTTCCCCAAACACCATTGACCAATCCCATCAAAACCTCTTCCCCAAATACCCTTCACCTATTAAATCCTACCCTCTTCCCCACAACCTCTTCACCATTCACATCCATCCATCATTAAACCCCACCTACCTCACCATTCAAATTCAAACCATTTCCCTCCCAAACCCAACCCCTCATACACGGCTACCCTGTCTCCCTTACCCTATAAATACCCCTCCTCACTACCTCCACTTTCACACATCACAAACACTTCTCTCCCCCTTGGCCGAACCACTCACCTCCCTCCATCTCCTCTATTTCTTCTTCTTATACTCCTTTCTTTCTTCTTTTGCTCGAGGACGAGCAAACCTTTTAAGTTTAGTGTGGGAAAAGCTAAAGCTTTTTGTTTTTCCATAACCACTAATGGCACCTAAGGCCGGAGAAACCTCTAGAAAGAGGAAAGGGAAGACAATTGCTTCCACCTCCGAGTCATAGGAGATGGAGAGATTCATCTCAAAAGTGTATCAAGACCATTTCTATGAAGTTGTGGCCAAGAAAAAGGTGATCCCCGAGGTCCCCTTTAAGCTCAAAAAGAGTGAATATCCGGAGATCCGACATGAAGTTCAAAGAAGAGGTTGGGAAATCCTCACCAACCCCATTTAACAAGTCGGGATCTTAATGGTTCAAGAGTTCTATGCCAATGCATGGATCACTAAGAACCATGACCAAAGTGTGAACCCGAACCCAAAGAATTGGCTCACAATGGTTCGGGGAAAATACTTGGATTTTAGTCCGGAAAATGTGAGGTTAGCATTCAACTTGCCAATGATGCAAGGAGATCCTCACCCTTTCACTAGAAGGGTCAACTTTGATCAAAGGTTGGACCAAGTCCTTAGGGACATTTGTGTGGAAGGCGCTCAATAGAAGAGAGATTCAAGAGGCAAGCCGGTTCAACTAAGAAGGCTTGACCTCAAACCCATGGTTAGGGGATGGTTGGAGTTCATTCAACGCTCTATCATTCATACTAGCAATCGGTCTGAAGTTACAATAGACCGGGCTATCATGATCCATAGCATCATGAATGGAGAGGAAGTAGAAGTTCATGAGATCATATCCCTATAACTCTACAAGGTGACGGACAAGTCTTCCACTCTGGCAAGGTTAGCCTTCCCTCATCTAATTTGTCACTTATGCAATTCAGCTGGAATTGCCATAGAGGAAGATATCCTCATTGAAGATGACAAGCCTATCACTAAGAAAAGGATAGAGCAAACAAGAGAGCCCACTCATGGACCTCAACAAGAGCATGAGGAAGTTCCTCATCATGAAATTCCTGAGATGCCTCAAGGGATGCATTTTCCTCCACAAAACTATTGGGAGCAAATCAACACCTCCTTAGGAGATTGAGTTCCAACATGGGACAACTAAGGATGGAGCACCAAGAGCATTCCCTCCTCCTCCATGAAACTAGAGAAGACCAAAGAGCCATGAGGGAGGAGCAACAAAGGCAAGGAAGAGACATTGAGGAGCTAAAGCACTCCATAAGATCTTCAAGAAGAAGAACTAGCCGCCATCACTAAGGTGGAGCCGTTCTTTAATTTCCTTGTTCTTTATTTTCTGTTTTTCGTTTCCTATGCCTTATGTTTTATTTATGTTTGTGCCTTTATTACATGATCATTAGTATCTAGTGTGTAACACCCTCACTTTAGCACGTCATGGTCGTACCAAAAATAAGGGGTTACTAACCTGTTTTCATTTATTATCTATTTAATATTGAGCCTTTACGTCGATATCGCGTTTCGGTTTTTAAGAAAATTTTAGAAAATGTGTTTTTATTAATTAAAACCACATATCAAAGATCTTCAAGTAATAGTAATCACATAGTTATTTCTAATAATAAATTTCATTCAAACAAATTCAATATAAAACTCGAAAACATTACTTATCCCTATGGGTAAAATAAACTCCTAATTAACAGAGGCGATGGAACTCTATGAAAACAACTCAACTCATAACTTAACTCAAATAAAACTAATAACCATCCACGGCTTCAAGCTGAGTCTTTGACCCTGTGTCACTGAAAGAGTTGAAGATTTTGGGGTGAGAACAAACCACACGTTCTCAGTAGGGAATGAGAATGCCGTAAAAGTAATGAATTTAATGCAAATAATTAACTTAGTAAAACTATTTTGTTAAACCTTTAAAAATACTTTTATTTTTACTTTAGATAAATAATTACTTTTCTCTAAATATCTAAATGCAAAACAGATTTGAATCACGAAATTAGTCATACTAACCATCTCTCAGCCACATACTCATTTTTCAACCACAACATCTCACCTCAATATATCCGTGAACTAACAGCACAAGTAAAGGATTCAAACCAACATACAAACAAGTCAAACAGCACAATCACAGAGAAGTAATACAAGCAAACACAACTAAATACAAATGTGCAAACAACATGATGCATGTCTATTCCTAATGCAAGCCATGAGCTCATGTGTCGGTTGCCTACCCGCTCCCGACATTACCCGGGCACAAGTCCCAGATATGGCTTTCCAGATGCATATAGTGTGCTTATAAGTCGTACGGCTAGGCCGCATACAGTGTGACTTTAAGTCGTACGGCTAGGTCGCATACAGTGTGACTTTCCAAATCAATAAGCGTACATCTGGAAAACAGTTCTCAGTGTTTGGGCGTCCCCACTTTACATTTGGGACTAAGGCCCAAATAATGTCACATCTGCTCTCCTGTGGCAGTCATCCTTTTAGTTAATATATTCTTTAATCTTTATTCTCTACTCTCTTGTGGCAGAGATTCCATTAATTATCTTTCAAACCCTTTTCAAAATATTTCCAAGTAATAAATCGTTTTCAATATTCACATCGTTCAAAATATCAAATAGAATCAAATCATTTTCTTTTAAAACTAAGCCTCTTTCTATTTCAATAACATTAGTCCGTTTCAAATCTTTTGCTTTTGAAAATTAAAAGAAATTCATTTCTTCATTCAGACTTTACAAATCCCTCCGACCATACTCGTTTAACATTTAATACTAACCAAAATCACCTTCTTGCATATTTTTACCAGCCCTTCATCAGCACCTATTCACCATCATACTAATACCAAAATCAGTTACCATCCACTTCCATAACCATAAATTCCAGCATCAAACACAGTCTCAATTCAAACCCAATTCATAAACTCAAATCACATTGCAATTTAACAAGCACCACCAAATTGACCAATACTCACAATTACAACCAATTCTCATCAATTAGACACACAAAACATGTGTAAATTATTTGCAATTACTCAATAAACTTTTTGGTATTCTTAAATTAAAAATTTGTAATTTTAAAAATGAAACCCCCTACCTTTGTATGAAATCAAAATCAACGATAGCTCTGGAGAAGCTTTCTGACCGAGTTGCTGAAGAAGAAAATATCAGAAATCATCTGTGCCAAGGGGAAGAGGAGCTACGTCACCGTCAGCTTTCACCAAATAAAAGATATGCCAACGTGTAGAGGAAAAAGATACGAACACTTTTATCGGATTAGATTTTTTGTTGGAGTTACGGATCTCAAGAAATTGAAGTTAGAAACTCGTAAGGTTTATGGTTTTCTTCATGCAGCTTCAGTCTCTCACTCTCACAGTTAGTGAAAGTAAAAAATGGAAGCAAAGGAAGCTGGGTGATGATGATTAAATGTGATATTAGATTAGGTGTCTTAGTTTTTCATATATATACACATGTGTATATTCCTTCATGCCACGTTCATATATATGCACAGATATATATACACATATGGTTATTCATATATATGAATGATTATAATTAAACTAATGCAAATAAAATGTGATCCACGGTAAGATATATATAGCAAGTTTTCATTTCTTTTCCTTTAGTTTCCTAGTGGCTTCGGCCCAATAGAAACTTAAGTAATAATAATAATAATAGTGATAATAATAATAATCAATTTAGATGGTAAATATTAATATAGTTTCTAATAGATAATTTAAAATAATAGAATAAGTTATAATTAAATTAAATTTTATTTTTTTTTTTTTAATTTAAAGTATAAAATTTAATTTTAAAAATTCAGGTTGTTATATAGTGTCTATCTCTTAAAGTTATGAATATCCTATGAATTCTTCACTTTTTTAAATGAAAAAAATATTTTCTGAAAAAGAAAAAGAAGTACATGAATTTCGAATTACATCTTGAAAATAATCTAATTATTTTAATGTGGTGGCAACACTTTTTGTTTTCTGAATGAATGCTTGAACAGTGCATATTTTTGAATTTGTTGTTTATGAATGTTAAAATTGTTGGCTCTTGAAAGAATGATGAAAAAGGAGAAATGTTAATTGATAATCTGAAAAATTATTTGATTCTTGAAGTAAGAAAAAGCATTGAAAAGCTTGCAAAAAAAATGCGAAAAAAATGGCAAAAAAAAATAAAGAAAAAGAAAAAGCAAGCAGAAAAAGCCAATAGCCCTTTAAACCAAAAGACAAGGGTAAAAAGGATCCAAGGCTTTGAGCATTAATGGATAGGAGGGCCCATAGGAATAAAATCCTGTCCTAAGCGGCTAAACCAAGTTGTCCCTAACCATGTGCTTGTGGCGTGAAGGTGTCAAGTGAAAAGCTTGAGACTGAACGGTTAAAGTCGTGGTCCAAAGCAAAAAGAGTGTGCTTAAGAGCTCTGGACACCTCTAACTGGGGACTCTAGCAAAGCTGAGTCACAATCTGAAAAGGTTCACCCAGTTATGTGTCTGTGGCATTTATGTATCCGGTGGTAATACTGGAAAACAAAATGCTTAGGGTCACAGCCAAGACTCATAAAGTAGCTGTGTTCAAGAATCAACATACTGAAATAGGAGAATCAATAACACTATCTGAATTCTAAGTTCCTATGGAAGCCAATCATTCTGAACTTCAAAGGATAAAGTGAGATGCAAAAACTGTTCAGAAGCAAAAAGGCTACAAGTCCCGCTCATCTAATTGGAACTAAGTTCATTGATAAGTTTGGAATTCATTGTATATTCTCTTTTTTTTATCCTATTTTGTTTTCAGTTGCTTGGGGACAAGCAACAATTTAAGTTTGGTGTTGTGATGAGCGGATAATTTATACCCTTTTTGGCATTGTTTTTACATAGTTTTTAGTATGTTTTAGTTACTTTTATTATATTTTTATTATTTTTATTCAAAAATCACATTTCTAGACTTTACTATGAGTTTGTGTGTTTTTCTATGATTTCAGGTATTTTCTGGCTGAAATTGAGGGACCTGAGCAAAAATCTGATTCAGAGGCTGAAAAAGGACTGCAGATGCTGTTGGATTCTGACCCTCCTGCACTCGAAGTGGATTTTCTGGAGCTACAGAAGCCCAATTGGTACAGTCTCAATTGCGTTAGAAAGTAGACATCTTGGGCTTTCCAGCAATATATAATAGTTCATACTTTGTCCGAGATTTGATGTCCCAAACTGGCGTTCAAAGTCAGTCTAAAATATCTTGGCGTAAAACGCCCAAACTGGCACCAGAATTGGAGTTAAACGCCCAAACTGGCACCAAAGCTGGCGTTTAACTCCAGGAACAGCCTATGCACGAAAAAGCTTCAATGCTCAGCCCAAGCACACACCAAGTAGGCCCCGGAAGTGGATTTCTGCACTATATGCACTTAGTTACTCATTTTCTGTAAATCCTGGTTACTAGTTTAGTATAAAAACTACTTTTAGTGATTTATGTTTGGAGTTTTTAGAGAGTCTTTTCGACCATATTTGGAACTTGTATGTTCACGTATGGAGGCTGGCCTCACGGCCATGCCTAGACCTTTCACTTATGTATTTTCTACGGTGGAGTTTCTACACCCCATAGATTAAGGTGTGGAGCTCTGCTGTTCTTCATGAATTAATGCAATTTCTCCAGATGCTTATCTGAAATTCCCACCAATGAATTACATAAGTAACTTTATCTTATTTTATATTTTATTTATATTTTAATTATCAAAACCTCATAACCATTTGAATCTGCCTGACTAAGATTTACAAGGATGACCATAGCTTGCTTCAAGCCGACAATCTCCGTGGGATCGACCCTTACTCACGTAAGGTATTACTTGGACGACCTAGTGCACTTGCTGGTTAGTTACGCGGAGTTGTGAAGAAGTGTTGAGATCATGTTACGCGCACCAAGTTTTTTTGGCGCCGTTGCTGGGGAACAAACAATTCGCGTACCATGCATCCGCACAGGTGGCCGCACATGCCTTCATTAAAATCTCATGTGACTCGCGATTTTGGTGGTTTGGAGGCCCATTTCTAAAGCCATTTAACTCATAAGGAAGGGAAAATGAAGAGAAGATCATAGCATAACATTAGGGTAATTTAGTTGTAGTAGTAGATAGCTTTAGTATAGTTTTTCTTTAAGTTTTTCATCATCTCTACCAGGGTTTATACTAGGGTTTTTACGTTCAAGTGCCATTTTCATTTTGATCTTGGATTTTTCTAATTTCCATTGTAAGTATCTCTTTGTTACTACTCTTTATGGTTACATTGTTCTTACTCTTTCTTATATTTCAAGTTATAGTTCAATTTTACTTCCCTTTTGCAATTTCTATTTCTTGTTGATGAATTTGATGATTGATGATTGTTACATGCTTTCTTGAGTCTTTATTGTTGATTGAGGTCATTTGTTGCTTTTGGTTTCAAGCTTTGCCTCATTTTTCCCATGTTTAGTGAGATTGATCCATTCTAGTTGTCATAGTTGTGGTTCCAACAAGGAAAGGACCCTTAGCTTACTCCAAGCCAAGATACCTTTTATGCTTCAATTCCTTCGTACATATTTACGTTAGTTCCTTTTACACTTTACTTGTCTATATTGCATAGTTACTTCGTTAATTCCTTTATTAGTTCATTTATTACAATTTTGCATGTTCTTTTATTGCTTTATATGTTTATCCCTTTATTGAAAACCCCATGATCTTCACAACCAAGATTGCACACTCATTGGTCTCAAGTGTCCTTGGGAGACGACCCAGGAATTGAAACTCCCAGAATTGAATTGATTTTAAATTGTGACATTGTTTGAATTCAAACTTTGACTGTGAGCATTATCCGTTGGCTTGGACTATACTTGCAACGGAACTCAATTTGTGAAAAATTCGAAGCCGACGGTTTGCACTACGTCAAGTTTTTGACGCCGTTGCCGGGGAATCACTTTAAGTGAAATGAGTGCTATAATTTTGGTTGTTGTGAATATGTGAATAGTGTGAATATTTGGTTTTTGTTTGCCACTTGGCACTAATTTGTAGATAGCGCCTCTACCTAAGTAGTGGTAGTAACTAACATTCTTGTTTGTTTAGTTCTAGGTGAATAGATATAACTAGAGTATATATTCATTTATCTATTGCTTCTATTAGTATTGCTGCGCTTTATTTTCCCTTTCCATCATGAGTTATCACCCTTTTTGCTTGGAGTCTGGTTGTTATCATGTTGTATGGGTGATAAGCGAAAATTTGAATATTAACGCGCAACGGGCAAGTATACCGGATCGTATCAAGTAATAAAACTCACGAAGAGTGAGGTCGATCCCACGGAGATTGGTAGATTAAGCAACTTTAGTTAAATGGTAAATTTAGTCAAGCAAACATTGTTTTGATTCCTGAGATTTGAACACTTGAAAGAGATTGCAAGGAATTAAATGACAAGAAATTTAAAGAACTAAAATAAGGGAAGCAAATCAAATGACTAAAAGTAAATGATGAAAACTTAAATTTCAAGAAACTTAAATGACATTAAAGATAAATTGCAAGAAAGTAAAGATTGTAGAATTTTAAAGAGCAGAAGAGTAAATAGCAAGAAATAGAGAAACAGAATGTAAATGGTAAGAATGATAAATTGCAAGAATATAGAAGGGAATTGGGTAGTGGGTACTCAAAGAACTAAAGAACAAAAGAGATAAGAATTAATGATGGAGAGATCATTAGGAATCAGAGATGTAAATTGTCATGAATTGATGTTACTCAATTCCTTCTCAATTATGGGTATAGATCCATGGCGGATTGTGAATAATTGGATCCCAATCTCTTGGCAATTCAATTTTTCTTCAACACAATCAATTGTCACTCTCGTGATCTAATTGGTCATGAGAAGAGGTGAAGTTCAATTTCTAATCCAAGGCCACACAACTTCCAGAATCTCAACTAAGGGAGGTTACATCTCACATACCAACCCAAAGTGTATTGATCGAAGAAATCATGAAAGGATGACTCTAAAATGAGTTACATGGCTCCTTTCTCAAGTTCACCATATAATTCATGTAGATTCAACCCTTCTCTCGAATGTAGTTGAATCTTTGACGAACAAGAGTTTTCTCTTGGATGAACCACTTGAATTGAGAAGGAAAAGAAGAATTATCAACCTATTCAAATAAACAGAGCTCCTCCCCCTAATGAAGGTAGGGTTTAGTGAATCATAGCTCTAAACTCAACAAGAAATTCAAAGATCAAAATTAAACTAAGTGTAGAGAAGAATAAAGAAGAAGAAGAAGAAGTATTCCTTTAAAACTGAAATTCAAAGTTGCCAAAAAAAACAAAATAGAAGACGGGTGAGATGTAGTAAAAATGCTAGTGTAATAGTAAAAGTGTCTAAAAGTAAAAGTCCCTTAAAGTACAAACTCCTTCTCTATTTATACTACTCCTAAAACTCATTTGGAGATCTTCAATTGGGCTAGCAATGTGGGCTTTATCCTTGTTGAATATTGGCTCAATGTAGGAAGTGTTGCCAAACAGAGGAAACAGAGCTCATTCTTCTCGCTTCTGGCCCAATGGTCTGGCGTTACTGGTAAACACGCCAGCTTTATACACGTTGGCAATGTGCCCAAGAACTTCCTGGGCTAGGAACTTGGTGCTTGGGCGTTGCCAGCCCAAGTTGTTGCCAAGCACTTGGCCCTTTTTGCCTTTTTGAACTCAGTTTTGATGCCCATAGTTGCCTCTGGTTTGAGCTTCAATTTTTTTGCTCCACTATAGACTATGATATATGGTTGGAAAGCTCTTGATGTCTACTTCCCAACGCAACTCGAAGCACCTCAATTGGATCTCTGTAGCTCAAGTTATGTTCCATTGAAGAGGGAAAGGTCAGGCTGCCTGGCGTTGTTGCCCAAGTTGTTGGCAAAACACGCCAGCAACAACGCCTATCCTTCTTCTCTGGTGGCTTCCTGGCATTGTTGCTCAAGTTGTTGGCAAAAAACGCCAGCAACAACACCCATCCTTCTTCTTTGGTGGCTTTCTGGCGTTGTTGCCCAAGTTATTGGCAAAACACGCCAGGAACAACGTGCATCCTTCTTCCTTGGTGGCTTCCTGGCGTTGTTGCCCAAGTTATTGGCAAAACACGCCAGGAACAACGTGCATTCTTCTTCCTTGGTGGCTTCCTGGCGTTGTTGCCCAAGTTATTGGCAAAACACGCTAGGAACAACGCCCAAGCCTCTTCTTTGGTGGCTTCCTGGCGTTGTTGCCCAAGTTATTGGCAAAGCACGCCAGGAACAACGCCCAAGCCTTCTTCTCCCTGGCAGCTTGATTTGTTGGGCGTTGTTGCTGGAGTTGTTGCTGAACACGCAGCCAACAATGCCCCTTCTTCCTCCTTGCTGCGCACACATTTTGGTGTTGCCAATTTGGTTTTCAAGTCACCAACGTGCTTGTTCCTCCTTGCTCCATCACCTACCATAAACCAAAGAATTTTCCTCAAAGTTTTTCCATCTTATGCAATAATTTTCAAGGAAATCATTCACATCAACTTATATATAAACTCCTTGAGTCATTTGCATGAATTATGCCAAATTTCACTTAGTTCTTGGTTCATGGATGCATGGAGAAAAAAACTCACAAAATTTCCCATTTATTTCAAAGAAAGTGAATGAAACTAAGCTAAAACTAACTAAACTAACTAGTTAAAATGATAAATATGCGAATGCATCACAACACCAAACTTAAAATGTTGCTTGTCCTCAAGCAAGAGATAAAAAGATTTGATAACAGACTTTAAGATGCAAAAATATCTTAACAGAAAGGAACTTCTTTCAAGAACTCTATCATCCTAAATTGTTTAGTCATTTGTTCAATGCAAATGATCAAAGCTAATTCACTTCTTTATCAAAATGCTTGCTTTAGTACTAGCTAGCTTTATTAGACTCCTTTTTCACACCTTAGCACATGATCCTTAAAAAATTTTGCTTTTTTTTTTTTCAGTTTTCTTTGCTTCAATTGAGCTAAAAATCTTGTCTTAAGGCGGCTCTTTAGCATAAGCTTTCAATCAACAATCCCAAACCAGTTGGTTTAAGTTGTTAAGTGTTGAAACACTCTTAAAGATTTACTAGCTCAAGCCTCTCTCCTTAACACATTCAATCACAGGCATATAACTTTGAAATTTTTTTTGGATAGTGGTGTCCAGCACCTCTTTGGGTTGCTAAATGTTCTGTTATGGAGCTACTCTTGAACGGGGTTTTCAATTGATAATCCCGAGTTAGTTAACTCAAGTTATCGGGTGATGAAGCACCCCTCGGATTTACTAGCCCAAGTATATCCCCTAACATCAATCACCACAGACACATCCAAATTTGGTCATTGATGCCTAGCTTTTCAAATTTTTTTTTTGTGAGTCTTGTAACCTTCGACCAACTAGTCTTGTATAAGCAGGCATTTCTTGATTTCTTGAGCCTTGATTTATTTACAAGGAAGGCATGTATACTAGCACTTTTTATAGGATAACTTTATTCTTTCTAGGCTAGATTTCTCTCTGTTCTTGTTCAAATCTCATCTTTTATTCAATTATCAAACAAAAGGACTTAGGACAAACATACATTTCAAACATGATGTAAGTATGAAAATGCATAACATAAACATGAAAATGCATAAAAGAAAAATCTTAGAAGGTATATCATGTCTCAGACATACATCTTCTTTATTTATTGTAATACTAAAAGAAACTTCACCACCTTTAAGCTTTGGGTTCCTTTCCTTTGCCTTTTGGATCTTGCCTTTTCTTGCTTCTTATTTCTCCTTGTTGTTTTGTTGTTTATCCCTCCTCCATCTTTCTCCATATCCCTGAGCTCACCATCTTATCTTTTAGCCTTTCAATGTTGAACTTCACTCTTGAGATTTCTTGTTCTTCCAACACTTTGTGTGCTTCATTGAAGGTTTGGATTTTTGAGTTGAGCACTGGGAGTGTTCCACAAATGTAGCTGAGTTTTTCTTGAGTGCACATATCATACTCAATTCTATCTCTGTGTCTAGCCTCTTTGAACATTCTGTTTTCATTGAATTCTCTGTAAAGCTTGTCTTGTCTGTCATCCATTCTTTGAAGAAGCTCCCTTTGTTGAGCTTGCTCTTTCCTCAACTGAAACTGTTCTTGTATTACTTTATTCATGGATCTTTCATATTCAGTAGTTGAGTTGTTGATGGCTTCATACATCTTGGTATATTGCTCTTGTTGTAGTTCCATCATGTGCGTTTGATATTTCCTCTGCTGATCCATCCATTGAGCTTGGGTTCCTCTTTGTTGATCCATCAATTGCCAAAGATCCCTTTGTTGTTGAGCTTGTTCATCTTGGCTTCTTTGAATTTTTGAGTATTGCCCAGAGATTCCTTCTAATGCGGCTTGGAGTTGGTTCACGCTCAATGCACTTGGTTCTTCTCTATCTTCTTGTTGTTCCCTTTCTTCTTGCTCCTCCCTTTGTCTTGCTTCTTTCCTCCTCTTTCTTCTTGCTAAAGGTTGCCTCTCTAATTGGACCATGGTGACATACTCCATCAATCTTTTGGTGATAGGCTTCCCAGGGGAGATTATTTCTGTGTCATCAAATTCTTTAAGTGGTACTCCAGCCTCTTCACACAAACGCAAGATAGTGCTAGGATATCCTAGCCAGCTGTCTTTTTGAACACCTTCAGCTATGTTAATAATGTTCTTGGCTATGGTTTCTCCCACATCTATCTCTCCTCCTTTCATTATGCAGTGGATCATTATAGCTCTGTTTAGTGTCACCTCTGAGTTGTTTGAGGTGCAGATTAATGATCTTCTCACTATGTCATGCCATCCTTTTGCTTGAGGTATGAGATCACCCCTTCTGAGTTTGAGTGGATGTTTGTGTGAGTCCAACACCCAGTCCGTGCCCACTTTGCATAGATCACTTAGAACGTCTACACATTTTGGGTCATATTGAACCCTCTTTTCATAGCTAGGTTGCTTAAACCGTTTTGGCTTGGTTTTTAGCACTCTATTGATGGTGTCTGGGCCAAAGGGTACTACCACCCCTCGTACATAACTCAAGTATGGTTCTTCCTCATCATCTTTCTTTATGACATTGGCAGAAAACTCATGGATGAGGAGCACACTTATAACTTGGGGTTGATCACAGAGAAGCTCCCATCCCCTTTTTCTAACCACTTCTTGTATGTCAGGGTATTCTTTATCTTCTAGCTTAAAAGGCACCTCTGGAATAATGTCTCTGCTTATCATTCAATTAAAGATTTGTTCATGGTTTTTGGATTCGAACCTTCTTTCATCAAATGTGGGTTGCTCTTGCATGGGTTGCTTATCTTTCTTCCTTCTAGCTCGTGATGATGAGGCCATTGAATTGTGATGGCCGAATCTTTCCAACACTAAACTTGAAGCAATGCTTGTCCTCAAGCATACAAGAAGTGTAGATGAGTGAGGCTTAGAATGATAGGTTTATAAGGCAAGAAATGAAGGCTTGAAAGTGATTGAAAAGGAGTTGTGGAATGAAGATAATACGGGTGGCTTAAAGGCCAAGGTTTGTGAAATAAGGATGAAGCACAAGAAGAGTGTTTTCGGATGAAAGAATTGGTGAAGTATGGTGATGGTATATATAGATGTGAATACAAAGTGAGGTGTGTTTGTAGTTGTGGGGGGAGGTGTGTTTGTAGTTGTGGAGGGGGGGTTCAACATTACTTTGAATGGTGGAAGCATTGTCTTAATGGTTTGGTTGTGTCATGGAGAGTATGAACCTTCTAGCTAATGCATGTTGAGTCACTTTTCCCAAAGCACAAACTCTAAGGCACTTGTGACTTCCTTTTTCTTCTATGTGCATCCGTGAACTCCTCTCCCAAGATTCTCCATCACTTCTTTCTTTCACTTCTTTGCAACAAAAATTCAAAATTTTGAGATTCTTGAAATGTCTTGACTTGTGCTATTAAACTTTTGATGAAATCCTAATGCAATATTAACAGAGATTAAATCTAAGGGTTGCTTTCATATGCCCAAAAAAAATTAACTATACTTTCTCTTTATTTTATGTATGTGTGGACACCAAACTTAGTTTGTGCTTAAGTATTGCAAAAAAAAAAAATTGTTCTGCATTTGCTTTAAGGTTGGCCACACCAAACTTAGTGTCTTGCATACTGATGAGCGGATAATTTATACGCTTTTTGGCATTGTTTTTAGTATGTTTTTAGTATATTTTAATTAGTTTTTATTATATTTTTATTAGTTTTTATTTAAAAATTACATTTCTGGACTTTACTATTAGTTTGTGTGTTTTTCTATGATTTCAGGTATTTTCTGGCTGAAATTGAGGGACCTGAGCAAAAATCTGATTCAGTGGCTGAAAAAGGACTGCAGATGCTATTGGACTCTGACCTCCCTGCACTCAAAGTGGATTTTCTGGAGCTACAGAAGCCCAATTGGCGCACTCTCAATTGCGTTGGAAAGTAGACATTCTGGGCTTTCCAGCAATTATTAATAGTCCATACTTTGTCCGAGAATTGATGGCCCAAACAGGCATTCCAAGTTAGCTCAAGAATTCTGGCGTTTAACTCCAAAACTGGCACAAAAGCTGGAGTTAAACGCCCAAACTAGCACAAAAGCTGGCGTTTAACTCCAAGAAAAGTCTCTACACATGGAAGCTTCAATGCTCAGCCCAAGCACACACCAAGTGGGCCCGGAAGAAGATTTCTACATTAATTACTGATTTCTGTAAACCCTAGGCTACTAGTTCTCTATAAATAGGACCTTTTACTATTGTATTTGAAGAATCTTTGGACGTTTAGTCCCTAGACTTTGGGAGGCTGGCCATTCGGCCCTGCCTAGACCTTGTTCTTATGTATTTCCAACGGTGGAGTTTCTACACACCATAGATTAAGGTGTGGAGCTCTGCTGTTCTTCAAGAATTAATACAAAGTACTATTGTTTTTCTATTCAACTCAAGTCTATTTCTTCTCTAAGATATTCATTCGTTCTTAAACTTGATGAATGTGATGATCCGTGACACTCATCATCATTCTCACCTATGAACATGTGCCTGACAACCACCTCTGTTCTACTAGCAATGGCTTGAATGCATATCTCTTGGGTTTCTAATCTAAGATTGGAACCTTCGTGGTATAGGCTAGAATTATTGGCGGCCATTCCTGAGATCCGGAACGTCTAAACCTTGTATGTGATATTCTGAGTAGGATCTGGGAAGGGATGACTGTGATGAGCTTCAAACTCGCGATTGTGGGGCGTGTGACAGACGCAAAAGGATCAATGGATCCTATTCCGACATGATCGAGAACCGACAGATGATTAGCCGTGCGGTGACAGCGCATTTGGAACGTTTTCACTGAGAGGACGGGAAGTAGCCATTGACAATGGTGATGCCCAACATAAAGCTTGCCATGGAAAGGAGTATGAATGATTGGAAGAAGGCAATAGGAAAGCAGAGGTTCAGGAGGAACAAAGCATCTTCATACGCTTATCTGAAATTCCAACCAAAGAATTACATAAGTATCTCTATCTTTATTTTATGTTTTATTCATCTTTTAATTATCAATTCTTCATCACCATCTGAATTCGCCTGACTGAGATTTACAAGGTGACCATAGCTTGCTTCAAGCCGACAGTCTCCGTGGGATCGACCCTTACTCACATAAGGTTTATTACTTGGACGACCCAGTGCACTTGCTGGTTAGTTGTGCGGATTGTGTCAAAGTGTGATTCATGTTTAAGAGCTCCAAGTCCTTTGGCGCCATTGTTGATGATCACAATTTCGCGCACCAAGTTTTTGGTGCCGTTGTCGGGGATTGTTCGAGTTTGGACAAATGACGGTTCATCTTGTTGCTTAGATTAGGTACTTTTCAGAATTTTTAAGAATGAATTCTAGAGTTTCAAGGTGATGTTCTTAGCATCACAAAAGCTGATTGATTCTCATCAATTTAGCTGCTGAATGTAATGTCCTGCTGAAGCTTGGCCAAACATGTCTAATCTTTTTAGACTGAAGCTTTAGACTAACATTGCATGATTCCTGGAATTCTCATTAAAAGTTTTGAATCTCTTTATTTTCTTCTCCATATAAGTTTCGAAAATCACAAAAAAAATTTATAAATCATAAAAATCAAAAATATTTTATGTTTCTTGTTTGAGTCTAGTATCAATTTTTAAGTTTGATGTCAATTGCATTCTTCTTGCATTTTTCGAAAACATGCAATATGTTCTTCATTGATCTTCAAGTTGTTCTTGATGATTTCAATGCTCTGATCCTTAAATTCTCTTGTTTTGTGTGCTTTGTTATTTTTCATATGCATTCTCAATTTGTTAGTGTCTCGTATATGAAAATTTTTAAGTTTGGTGTCCTGCATGCATTGTTTATTTGATCTTAGTTGCAATTTTTATTGTTTCTCATCATTAAAAATTCAAAAATATTTTCAAAATTTTGTCTTTTCAAGTCAATAATACAGAGAATTCAAGATTCAGAACATTCAGCAGAGGAATCAAACAGAAAAAGCTAGGCATTCAAAAACGCCCAGTGAAGAAGGAAAACTGGCGTTTAAACGCCAGCCAAGGTACCTGGCTGGGCGTTTAACGCCCAAAAAGGTAGAATTTTGGGCGTTAAACGCCAGAATGGATGCCATTCTGGGCGTTTAACGCCAGAAGGACACTAGAGGGAAGATTTTGTTTTTAATTCAAATTTTTTTCAAATCTTCATAATTTTTCAAAATCAAATCTTTTTCAAATCATATCTCTTCAAAATCAATTTCTTTCCATTTTTTTTATTTTCGAAAATCCTTGTTATAATTAAAGATTTACTTCAAAATTTTCAAGTTGTTACTTGCCTATTAAGAAAGGATCAAATTTTAAATTTTAAGAATCATATCTTTTAATTTCTTATTAGTCAAGTAATCAACTTTAATTTTAAAACTTTCTCTTTTTAATTTGATCTTCAATCATATCTTCTCAATCATATCTTTTCAATCACATCTTTTTCAAAATTAACTTTCAATCATATCCTTTTAATTTCTAATTCCAAAATCTTTTTCAAAAATCACTTTATTTCTTTCCCAATCTTAGTTTTCGAAAATCATCAATCAAATTTTCAAAAATTTCTTTTAATTATTTCAAAATCTTTTAATTAATTTTTGAAAATTCTTCCCTTCTTCTCATATCCTTCTATTTAAGGGACTAACACTCCTCCTCAAGGTACAATTCGAACTCTATCCCTCTTAATAAGTTCGAATTCTCCTCTCTCTACCTCCTCCTTCTATTCTTCTTTTCCTTTGACACCTCAAGGAATCTCTATACTGTGACATAGAGGATTCCCTACTTTCTTGTTCTCTTCTCTTTCATATGAGCAGGAACAAAGATAAAGGCATACTTGTTCAAGCTGATCCTGAACCTAAAAGGACCTTGAAGAGAAGGCTAAGAGAAGCTAAAGCACAATTCTCTTTAGAGGGCCTAACAGAGCTCTTCAAGGAAGAAGAAACCATGGCATCCAAAAACAACAATGCCAACAATGCAAGGAAGGTGCTTGGTGACTTTACTGCACCTACTCCCGACTTCTATGGGAGAAGCATCTCAATCCCTGCCATTGGAGCAAACAACTTTGAGCTTAAGCCTCAATTAGTTTCTCTAATGCAACAGAACTGCAAGTTTCATGGACTTCCATTGGAAGATCCTCATCAGTTCTTAGCTGAATTCTTGCAAATCTGTGATACTGTCAAGACCAATGGGGTTGACCCTAAAGTCTACAGACTTATGCTTTTTCCTTTTGCTGTAAGAGACAAAGCTAGGACATGGTTGGATTCACAACCTAAAGAAAGCCTGAACTCTTGGGAAAAGCTAGTCAATGCCTTCTTGGCAAAGTTCTTTCCACCTCAAAAATTGAGCAAGCTTAGAGTGGAAGTCCAAACCTTCAGATAGAAGGAAGGTGAATCCCTCTATGAAGCTTGGGAAAGATACAAGCAATTAATCAGAAGATGTCCTTCTGACATGCTTTCTGAATGGAGCATCATAGGAATTTTCTATGATGGTCTGTCTGAACTATCTAAGATGTCATTGGATAGCTCTGCTAGAGGATCTCTTCATCTGAAGAAGACGCCTGCAGAAGCTCAGGAACTCATTGAAATGGTTGCAAATAACCAAGTCATGTACATTTCTGAAAGGAATCTTGTGAATAATGGGACAAATCAGAAGAAAGGAGTTCTTGAGATTGATACTCTGAATGCCATATTAGCTCAGAATAAAATATTGACCCAACAAGTCAATATGATTTCTCAGAGTCTGTCTAAAATGCAAGCAGCAACAGGCAGTACTAAGGAAGCTTCCTCTGAAGAAGAAGCTTATGATCCTGAGAACCCAGCAATGGAAGAGGTGAATTACATGGGAGAACCCTATGGAAACACCTATAATCTTTCATGGAGAAATCATCCAAATCTCTCATGGAAGGATCAACAGAAACCTCAACAAGGTTTCAACAACAATAATGGTGGAAGAAACAGGTTTAGCAATAGTAAGCCTTTTCCATCATCTTCTCAGCAACAGACAGAGAACTCTAAACAGAGCCACTCTGATTTAGCAACCATTGTCTCTGATCTAATCAAAATCACTCAAAGTTTCATGACTGAAACAAGGTCCTCCATTAGAAATTTGGAGGCACAAGTGGGTCAGCTGAGTAAGAAAATTACTAAACTCCCTCCTAGTACTCTCCCAAGCAATACAGAAGAGAATCCAAAGAGAGAGTGCAAGGCCATAAACACGTCTCACATGGCCGAACCTGGGGAGGAGGAAGAGGCAGTGATCTTCACTGAGGAAGACCTCAATGGACGCCCACTGGCCTCCAAGGATTTCCCTAATGAGGAACCATGGGAATCTGAGGCTCACACTGAGACCATAGAGATTCCATTGAATTTACTTCTTGCATTCATGAGCTCTGATGAGTATTCTTCCTCTGAAGAGGATGAAGATGTTACTGAAGAGCAAGTTGTTAAGTACCTTGGAGCAATCATGAAGCTAAATGCCAAGTTGTCTGGTAATGAGACTTGGGAGGATGAACCTCCATTGCTCCTCAAAGAACTAGATGACTTGACTAGGCAGAAATTACCTCTGAAGAGACAAGACCCTGGAAAATTCTCCATCCCTTGTACCATAGGCACCATGACCTTTGAGAAGGCTCTGTGTGACCTGGGATCTAGTATAAACTTTATGCCTCTCTCTTTAATGGAGAAGCTAGGGATCATTGAGGTACAAGCTGTAAGAATCTCACTGGAGATGGCAGACAATTCAAAGAAACAGGCTTATGGACTTGTAGAGGATGTCTTGGTAAAGGTTGAAGACCATTACATCCCTGCTGATTTCATAATCCTAGAGACTAGGAAGTGTATGGATGAATCCATCATCCTTGGCAGACCCTTCCTAGCCACAGCAAAAGCTGTGATTGATGTTGACAGAGGAGAATTGATCATTCAAGTGAATGAAGACTCCCTTGTGTTTAAAGCTCAAGGATATCCCTCTGTCACCATGGAGAGGAAGTATGAAGAGCTTCTCTCAATACAGAGTCAAACAGAGCCCCCACAGTCAAACTCTAAGTTTGGTGTTGGGAGGCCACAACCAAACTTTAAGTTTGGTGTTGAACCCCCACATTCAAACTCTAAGTTTGGTGTTGGGAGGTTCCAACATTGCTCTGAACATCTGTGAGGCTCCATGAGAGCCACTGTCAAGCTATTGACATTAAAGAAGTGCTTGTTGGGAGGCAACCCAATTTTTACTTATCTATATTAAATTTCTATTTTCTTTTGTTATTTTATGTTTTCTATAGGTTGATGATCATGTGAAGTCACAAAAAAATAATTGAAAAATCAAAAATAGAAGGAAAAACAGAATGAAAAATAGAACACCCTGGAGGAGAAACTTACTGGCGTTTAAATGCCAGTAAGGGTAGCAAAATGGGCGTTAAACGCCCAGTCTGGCACCATTCTGGGCATTTAACGCCAGAAATGGGCACCAGACTGGCGTTTAACGCTAGGAATGGGCAAGAAGCTGGTGTTAAATGCCAGAAATGGGAAGCAGCCTGGTGTTTAACGCCAGGATTGACAGCAAGGGGCGTTTTGCACGCCACATGGTGCAGGGATGAGAAATCCTTGACACCTCAGGATCTGTGGACCCCACAGGATCCCACCTACCCCACCTCTCTCTCTCTTCTTCACCCATTCACCAATTACCTCAATACCTCTTCCCCAAAAATCCCTCACCTATCAAATCCCACCATTCTCTTCACCACTCACATCCATCTTCATAACACTCCACCTACCTCACCATTCAAATTCAAACCACTTTTCCACCCAAACCCACCCATAATGGCCGAACCACACCCCCTCTCCACTCCTATATAAACCTATCTTCACTCCTTCATTTTCACACAACCTAAACACTACCCATCCCCCTTGGACGAAACATAAAACCCCCTCCATCTCCTCTATTTCTTCTTCTTCTACTCTCTTCTTTCTTCTTTTGCTCGAGGACGAGCAACCTTCTAAGTTTGGTGTGGTAAAGGCTAAAGCTTTTTTGTTTTTCCATAACCATTAATGGCACCAAAGGCCGGAGAAACCTCTAGAAAGAGGAAAGGGAAGGCAAAAGCTTCCACCTCCGAGTCATGGAAGATGAAGAGATTCCTCTCAAAGGTGCATCAAGACCACTTCTATGAAGTGGCCAAGAAGAAAGTGATCCCCGAGGTCCCTTTTAAGCTCAAAAAGGGCGAATATCCGAAGATCCGACATGAGATTCGAAGAAGAGGTTGGAAAGTTCTCACCAACCCCATTCAACAAGTCAGAATCTTAATGGTTCAAGAGTTCTATGCCAATGCATGGATCACCAAGAACCATGATCAAAGTGTGAACCCGGACCCTAAGAATTGGCTTACAATGGTCCGAGGGAAATACTTAGATTTTAGTCCAGAAAATGTAAGGTTGGCATTCAACTTGCCCATGATGCAAGAAGATGCACACCCATACACTAGAAGGGTCAACTTTGATCAAAGGTTGGACCAAGTCCTCATGGACATATGTGAAGAGAGCGCTCAATGGAAGAGTGATTCAAGAGGAAAGCCGGTTCAACTAAGAAGGCATGACCTCAAGCCCGTGGCTAGGGGATGGTTGGAGTTCATCCAATGCTCAGTCATTCCCACTAGCAACCGGTCTGAAGTTACTATAGACCGGGCTATCATGATTTATAGCATCATGATTAGAGAGGAAGTAGAAGTTCATGAGGTTATATCCCAAGAACTCTACAAGGTGGCGGACAAGTCCTCCACTATGGCAAGGTTAGCCTTCCCTCATCTCATTTGTCACCTCTGCAATTCAGCTGGAATTGACATAGAGGAAGACATCCTCATTGATGAGGACAAGCCCATCACTAAGAAAAGGATGGAGCAAACAAGAGATCCCACTCATGGACAAGAGCATGAGGAAACTCCTCATCATGAAATCCCTGAGATACCTCAAGGGATTCATTTTCCTCCACAAAACTATTGGGAGCAAATCAACACCTCTCTAGGAGAATTAAGTTCCAACATGGGACAACTAAGAGTGGAGCGCCAAGAGCATTCCATCCTCCTCCATGAAATTAGAGAAGACCAAAGAACCATGAGAGAGGAACAACAAAGGCAAGGAAGAGATATTGAGGAGCTCAAGCACTCCATAAGATCTTCAAGAGGAAGAACAAGCCGCCATCACTAAGGTGGACCCGTTCTTTAATTTCCTTGTTCTTTATTTTCTGTTTTTCGAAAATTGTGCTTTATGTTTATTTATGTTTGTGTCTTTATTACATGATCATTAGTGTCTTAGTGTCTATGCCTTGAAGCTATGAAAATGAATCCATCACCTTTCTTAAAAGAAAAATGTTTTTAATTGAAAAAGAAAAAGAAGTGCATGAATTTCAAATTTTAAAACAGTTTAATTATTTTGATGTGGTGGCAATACTATTGTTTTTCTGAATGAATGCTTGAATAGTACATATTTTTGAATTTGATTGTTTATGAATGTTAAAATTGTTGGCTCTTGAAAGAATGATGGGAAAAGGAGAAATGTTGTTGATAATCTGAAAAATCATAAAAATGATTCTTGAAGCAAGAAAAAGCAGTGAAAAGCTTGCAAAAAAAAAGAGAGAAAAGAAAAGCAAGTAGAAAAAGCCAATACCCCTTTAAACCAAAAGGCAAGGATGATAAAAAGGATCCAAGGCTTTGAGCATCAGTGGATAGGAGGGCCCACAGGAATAAAATACTAGCCTAAGCGGCTAAACCAAGCTGTCCCTAACCATGTGCTTGTGGCGTGAAGGTGTCAAGTGAAAACTTGAGACTAAGCAGTTAAAGTCGAGGTCCAAAGCAAAAAGAAGAGTGTGCTTAAGAATCCTGGACACCTCTAATTGGGGACTCTAGCAAAGCTGAGTCACAATCTGAAAAGGTTCACCCAGTTATGTGTCTATGGCATTTATGTATCCGGTGGTAATACTGGAAAACAAAGTGCTTAGGGCCACGACCAAGACTCATAAAGTAGCTGTGTTCAAGAATCAACATACTTAACTAGGAGAATCAATAACACTATCTGGATTCTGAGTTCCTATAGATGCCAATCATTCTGAACTTCAAGGGATAAAGTGAGATGCCAAAACTATTCAGAAGCAAAAAGCTAAAAGCCCCGCTCATCTAATTAATACTGATCTTCATATATATTTTTTGGAATTCATTGTATATTCTCTTCTTTTTATCCTATTTAATTTTTAGTTGCTTAGGGACAAGCAACAATTTAAGTTTGGTGTTGTGATGAGCGGATAATTTATACGCTTTTTGGCATTGTTTTTAGTATGTTTTTAGTATATTTTAATTAGTTTTATTATATTTTTATTAGTTTTTATTTAAAAATCACATTTCTGGAATTTACTATGAGTTTGTGTGTTTTTCTATGATTTCAGGTATTTTCTGGCTGAAATTGAGGGACCTGAGCAAAAATCTGATTCAAAGGCTGCAAAAGGACTGCAGATGCTGTTGGACTCTGACCTCCCTGCACTCAAAGTGGATTTTCTGGAGCTACAGAAGCCCAATTAGCGCACTCTCAATTGCGTTGAAAAGTAGACATCCTGAGATTTCCAGAAATATATAATAGTCCATACTTTGCTCGAGATTTGATGGCCCAAACAGGCATTCTAAGTCAGCTCAAGAATTCTGGCGTTTAACTCCAAAACTGGCACAAAAGCTGGAGTTAAATGCCCAAACTGGCATAAAAACTGGCGTTTAACTCCAAGAAAAGTCTCTACACATGGAAGCTTCAATGCTCAGCCCAAGCACACACCAAGTGGGCCCAGAAGAAGATTTCTGCATTAATTACTGATTTATGTAAATCCTAGGCTACTAGTTCTCTATAAATAGGACCTTTTAATATTGTATTTGAAGAATCTTTGGACGTTTAGTCCCTAGACTTTGGGAGGCTGGCCATTCGGCCATGCCTAGACCTTGTTCTTATGTATTTTCAATGGTGGAGTTTCTACACACCATAGATTAAGGTGTGTAGCTCTGCTGTTCTTCAAGAATTAATACAAAGTACTATTATTTTTCTATTCAACTCAAGTCTATTTCTTCTCCAAGATATTCATTCGTTCTTCAACTTGATGAATGTGATGATCCGTGACACTCATCATCATTCTCACCTATGAACATGTGCCAGACAACCACCTCTGTTCTACTAGCAATGGCTTGAATGCGTATCTCTTGGGTTTCTAATCTAAGATTGGAACCTTCGTGGTATAGGCTAGAATTATTGGCGGCCATTTCTGAGATCCGGAATGTCTAAACCTTGTCTGTGGTATTCTGAGTAGGATCTGGGAAGGGATGACTGTGACGAGCTTCAAACTCGCGATTGTGGGGCGTGTGACAGACGCAAAAGGATCAATGGATCCTATTCCGACATGATCGAGAACCGACAGATGATTAGTCGTGCGGTGACAGCGTATTTGGAACGTTTTCACTGAGAGGACGGGAAGTAGCCATTGACAACGGTGATGCCCAACATAAAGCTTGCCATGGAAAGGAGTATGAATGATTGGAAGAAGGCAATAGGAAATCAGAGGTTCAGGAGGAACAAAGCATCTTCATACGCTTATCTGAAATTCCAACCAAAGAATTACATAAGTATCTCTATCTTTATTTTATGTTTTATTCATCTTTTAATTATCAATTCTTCATCATCATCTGAATTCACCTGACTGAGATTTACAAGGTGACCATAGCTTGCTTCAAGCCGACAGTCTCCATGGGATCGACCCTTACTAACGTAAGGTTTATTACTTGGACGACCCAGTGCACTTGCTAGTTAGTTGTGCAAAATTGTGATAAAGTGTGATTCATGTTTAAGAGCTCCAAGTCCTTTGGCGCCATTGTTGATGATCACAATTTCGCGCACCACATACACTACATGCTAATTAAATCTTTCTTTTCTCAAATGTATATGAAGCACCCTTTTATTATTGATTACTTAAGACATAAAAATAAAAGACTCATGTGCACGGGTTGCCTCCCATGAAGTGCTTGTTTATTGTCCTTAGCTTGACAATGCAGCTTCCTTGCTCATGCTAACCATAGTACAGTCTCTTCTTTGCTCCAGGGGCCACCAAGATAAAGTTTTACCCTATGCCCATTGACTGTGAAGGTCTCTTTTGAATTCTCATCAAGTAATTCTACATAACCATGAGGTGATACTTTTGTGATGGTGTATGGACCAGTCTATCTAGATCTCAGCTTCCCAGGGAAGATCTTCAGTCTCGAGTTGAATAGCAACACCTTTTGGCCTGGTTCGAATGTTCTTGGCGAGATTCTCTTGTCGTGCCACCTTTTTACTCTTTCCTTGTATATTCTGGCATTCTCATATGCCTCCAGTCTGAATTCTTCCAATTCATTGAGTTGTAGTAACCTCTTTTCTCCTGCTGCTTGAGCATCTAAATTCAAGAGTTTGGTGGCCCAAAAGGCCTTGTGTTCAAGCTCAACAGGCAGATGGCATGCTTTCCCATATACTAGCTGAAATGGAGATTTCCCTAAGGGTGTTTTGAATGCTGTCCTGTATGCCTAAAGTGCATCATCCAACTTCCTTACCCAATCTTTTCTTGTTGCTCCCACAGTTTTCTCCAGGATTCTCTTTAGCTCTCTATTGGCAAGTTCAGCTTGTCCATTTGTCTGGGGGTGATAAGGTGTTGCCACTTTATGTGTTACTCCATATTTATGGAGGAGAGAGTTCAATTGCTTGTTGCAGAAGTGGCTTCCCCCATCGCTTACAAGTCCTTTCGCCACTCCAAATCTGGTGAAGATGTTTCTCTTTAGGAATTTGCAGTACAACATTCGTGTCACATGTAGTGGTGGCTATTGCTTCCACCCATTTGGAAACATATTCCACTGCTACTAGGATATATTTGAATGAGTAGGATGGAGGAAAAGGTCCCATGAAGTCTATTCCCCACAAATCAAAGAGTTCCACCTCCAAGATGAACTTCTGGGGCATCTCATTCTTCCTTGTCAAGCCTCCTGCTCTTTGGCACTCATTGCAGTGGTTCACAAAATTCCTAGCATCCTTAAAGATAGAAGACCAGTAGAATCCACTTTGAAGCACCTTTGCTGCAGTTCTTTCAGCTCCAAAGTGGCCACCATAGCTTGAGTTGTGACAATGCCATAGTATATCCTTTATCTCACCCTCGGGTACACATCTTCTTATCATCCCATCTGGGCACCTTTTGAATAGAAATGGTTCATCCCAAAAGAATAACTTAGCCTCATGTAACAGCTTCTTAACTTGTTGCTTTGTATACTCTTGTGGGATGCTCCTTCCTGCTTTGTAGTTGGCCATGTCTGCGAACCAAGGAGTGTGTTGAATTTGCAAGAGGTACTCATCTGGAAAGTCTTCATTTACTGATTGAAAAGTGTCTTGACATGCATCTTGTGGCAGCCTTGATAGATGGTCAGCAACTTGATTTTCACTACCCTTTCTGTCCTTTATCTCAATGTCAAACTCTTGTAGGAGTAATACCCATCTGATTAGCCTTGGTTTGGCATCCTGTTTTGACATAAGATACTTAAGAGCAGCATGGTCAGTGTAGACTAAAGTTTTAGATCCAATCAAATATTGCCTAAACTTATCAAAAGTATATACCACAGCTAGTAACTCATTCTCTGTTGTGGTGTAATTTCTTTGAGCTTCATTCAATACCTTACTTGCATAGTAGATAACATGAAGCTTCTTTTCCTTCCTCTGCCCCAACACAGCACCAATTGCAAGGTCACTTGCATCACACATGAGTTCAAAAGGCAGTCCCCAGCTTGGGGGTGTGATGATTGGTGCTGTGGTGAGCTTAGCTTTTAGAGTCTCAAAGGCATGTTTACACTCATCATCAAAGGAAAAAAAGTTGCTTACCACCAGCAAATCGCTTAGTGGTTTTGCTATTTTAGAAAAATCTTTGATGAATCGTCTATAGAATCCAGCATGGCCCAAAAAACTTCTAACAGCTTTTACATTTGTTGGCAGTGGGAGTTTTTCTATAATCTCTACTTTTGCCTTGTCTACTTCTATACCCTCTCTTGAAATTTTGTGACCAAGATAGGGTACCATAAAATGACATTTCTCCCAGTTCAAAACCAAATTGGTTTCTTGGCACCTTTTCAAGACTAGGGTAAGATGATGCAAGCAAGCATTGAAAGAATCACCAAAAACGGAGAAGTCATCCATAAAGACTTCAATAAATTTTTCTACCATGTCTGAGAAGATTGATAGCATGCATCTCTGAAAGGTAGCTGGGGCATTACACAATCCGAATGGCATTCTCCTGTACGCAAAAACTCTAAAAGGGCAGGTGAAGGAGGTCTTCTCTTGATCCATGGGGTCAACCACTATTTGATTATACCCAGAATATCCATCAAGAAAACAGTAATAAGCATGGCCAGCCAGCCTTTCCAGCATCTGTTCAATGAAAGGGAGAGGGAAATGATCCTTTCGTGTGGCATCATTCAGCCTTCTATAATCAATGCACATCCTCCATCCTGTCACTGTTCTTGTTAGAATAAGCTCATTCTTCTCATTGACAATGATAGTCATCCCACCTTTCTTGGGTACTACTTACACTGGGCTAACCCATGGACTATCAGAGATAGGTAAATGATCCCAGCTTTACATAGCTTCAGCACTTCTTTTTGAACAACCTCCTTCATTGTGGGATTTAGTCTTCTTTGAGGTTGTACCACTGCTTTAGAATTTTTCTCCAAGAGTATTTTGTGCATGCATATGGCAGGGCTTATGCCCTTCAAGTCATCAATGGTCCACCCCAATGCATCTTTGTGAGCTTTCAATACCTCAAGAAGTTTTTCTTCTTCCTCTGCATTCAATGTAGAGTTGATGATCACTGGGAAGTTGTCCTTTTCACCAAGGAATGCATATTTAAGATGAGGGGGTAATGGTTTCAACTCTTGTTGTGGCGCCTCTTCTTTCTTGGCTTCACTTGGTTCCTCTGGTGCTTCCAATTTGTTCTCTTCTTGTTCTTAGATGTCCTGGACTTCCTCCTATTTCACTTGATGGTTTGTTTCAAATACTTCTTCAACCAAAGAATCCACCACATCAACCCTCATGCAACTCTCTTTCTCAACGGGGTACTACATTGCTTTGAAGACATTTATGGTCATTTTCTCATCATGTACTCTAAAGATCATCTCTCCCTTTTTCACATCAATGATTGTTCTAGCTGTGGCCAAAAAGGGTCTACCAAGGATAACTGAGTTGTTCCCTTCTTCATCCATATCTAGGACCACAAAATTGGCTGGGAATATAAAATTTCCCACTTTTACTAAGAGGTTCTCAACTACACCATTTGGTATTTTGATAGATCTGTCAGCAAGCTGGAGTGACATCCTTGTGGGTTTCAGCTCTTCTATCATCATTTTCTTCATCATGGTAAGAGGCATTGAGTTAATGCTTGCTCCCAGGTCACAGAGTGATTTATCAATGGCTATGCTCCCAATCGTGCAAGGTATGAGGAAGCTGCCTGGATCTTTAAGTTTTGGTGGCAGCCCCTTTTGGATGATGGCGCTGCACTCTTGAGTGAGAATCACTGTTTCTTTCTCTTGCCAACTTCTCTTCTTGGTGATTAATTCTTTAAGAAACTTTGCATATAATGGCATTTGTTCTAAAGCTTCTGCCAATGGAATGTTGATTTCAAGTTTCTTAAAGATTTCCAAGAACCTTGGAAATTGTTGGTCCTTCGATCCTTTGTGTATCCTGGTTGGGTATGGAAGCTTGGGTACATAGGCTTTCACTTCTTCATTCTTGTTCTCCTGTTGTGGCTTCACATTCTCCTTGTTATTGTGGTGGCTGTCTTGAGTGGGTATCTTACTTTGTGGCTTTTCATCTTCTTTGCCTTTTTGAGGTGTTGATGCCTTTTCTTCATTTTGCTTGTCTACTGTGTCTTGCTCCTTGAGTTTTGTTGCTTCCTTGTTAGAACTTTCTCTGATTACTTTGCCACTTTTCAACTGCAGAGCTTTACATTCTTCCCTTGGGTTGGGTATTGTATCACTTGGGAGGACGTTGGTCGGCCATTCAGCTTGTTTGGCCAATTGTCCCACTTGCTGTTCAAGGTTCTTCATGGTAGCTTCATATCCCTCTTGCCCTTTGATCAAGGTTTGAGTGGACTGAGCAATTG
The DNA here is from genome assembly GCF_003086295.3 of Arachis hypogaea. Taxonomy (NCBI): domain Eukaryota; kingdom Viridiplantae; phylum Streptophyta; class Magnoliopsida; order Fabales; family Fabaceae; genus Arachis; species Arachis hypogaea. Next base: position 76,232,497 of record NC_092046.1, on the reverse strand, counting down.
TTTGTAGGGCTGCCTCAAGACTTGAAATCCTATTTTCATGATGGTCAATTGGTGATATGATGGGGGCTGATTGTTATTGCTGGAAATTGTTTGAAGGGCTGGTGTGGTAATTTTGTGGGTTGGATGTTGGTGTGGGAAAGTTATTTTGATGAGTTTGTTGATTGTTGTGGGGTGGTTGATATGTGTTTTGTGGTTTCTTGTATTGGTTAGTGTTGTTAGATGAGTGATTTTGGCTGTGTGTGTTGCGGGAGTGGTTGGAGTTGTTGTTCTTCTGCCAATGGTTTTGATTATCACCCCATCTCAGGTTGGGGTGATTCCTCCAGGATGAGTTGTATGTGTCACCATGGAAGTCATTTTGAGAAGAATTTGAGGCATTTTGCATATATTGAACCTGTTCTTGTTGCTGCTCAACATTGCTCGCTTCATTTTGACTCCATTCAATTGAAGGTTGATTTGTTGTGCTCACTGAAGCTAGTTGGAGGCCATCTATTCTCTTAGCCATCATTTCCATTTGTTTCTGGATTTGTTGGTGCATCAACTTGTTCTGTGCCAAGATCGTGTCCACTCCTTCTAGTTCCAACATACCCTTCTTTTGAATGGGTTGGCGCTGCCTCTGATGAGCATAGAAGTATTGGTTATTTGCTACCATGTCTATGAGATTCTGGGCTTCCTCGGCTATCTTCATCAATTGTAGCGAGCCTCCTGCAGAGTAATCCAGGGAATCTTGAGACTTTAGAGTTAACCCTTCATAGAAATTTTGAATTCTATCCCATTCACTGAACATCTCAGGTGGACATTTTCTAATCAGAGTTTTGTATCTTTCCCATGCCTCATACAATGATTCCCCATCCATTTGAGTGAATGTTTGCACCTCTGTCTTCAACCTGATGATCCTTTGAGGTGGATAGAACTTAGATAGGAATTTATTCACCAAATCATCCCAAGTGTTAATGCTTTCTTTGGGAAATGTCTCCAGCCATTGAGATGCCTTGTCCCTCAAAGAAAATGAGAACAACAGCAGCTTGTAAATATCTGGATGCACACTATTTGTCTTGACAGTTTCACATATTCTTAGGAAGACAGATAGGTGTTGATTTGGATCCTCAAGGGGACCTCCTCCATAGGAATAATTATTTTGCACCAGAGTGATAAGCTGAGGCTTCAATTCAAAGTTATTTGCATGAACATTGGGAGTGAGTATACTGCTCCCACAGTGTCTTGGATTGGGGAAAGTGTAAGAGGCTAGAACTCTCCTTGGATGTGGGCCGTTATTGTTGGCACCTCCCTCAGGAGGATTATGCAGATTGCCCTCCATGGCTTGATCCTCTCCTTCTGAATCCTCTTTACCAATTACCCCTTTTCCTCTTGCTTTTCTTCTTAACCTTCGGAGGGTTCTCTCGTCCTCAGGATCAAATGAAGTGGATACTCCTCTCCTTGCCTCTGACATAAAACACACGCAAATCAATCAACACAAATAAAGCACTCTATTGCTAGAGTGAAGTAAAAGTTAGTGAAACAAAAAATCAAACAGTTAGTGGGCTTTAATAAAGAAAAGAAAAATGCTTAATCTAAACTACCATTCACTTAATCATTGTTAATCTTTGCCTATCCCCGGCAACGGCGCCAAAAACTTGATAAGCAAAAATTTGAATATTAACGCGCACCCGGCAAGTATACCGGGTCGTATCAAGTAATAAAACTCACGAAGAGTGAGGTCGATCCCATGGAGATTGGTAGATTAAGAAACTTTAGTTAAATGGTAAATTTAGTCAAGCAAACATTTTTTGATTCCTGAGATTTGAACACTTGAAAGAGATTGCAAGGACTTAAATGACAAGAAATTTAAAGAACTAAAATAAGAGAAGCAAATTAAATGACTAAAAGTAAATGACGGAAACTTAAATTTCAAGAAACTTAAATGACATTAAAGATAAATTGCAAGAAAGTAAAGATTGCAGAATTTTAAAGAGCAGAAGAGTAAATAGCAAGAAATAGAGAAACAGAATGTAAATGGTAAGAATGATAAATTGCAAGAATGTAGAAGGGAATTGGGTAGTGGGTATTCAAAGAACTAAAGAACAAAAGAGATGAGAATTAATGATGGAGAGATCATTAGGGATCAGAGATGTAAATTGTCATGAATTGATGTTACTCAATTCCTTCTCAATCATGGGTATAGATCCATGGCGGATTGTGAATAATTGGATCCTAATCTCTTGGCAATTCAATTTCTCTTCAACACAATCAATTTCCACTCTCGTGATCTAATTGGTCATGAGAAGAGGTGAAGTTCAATTTCTAATCCAAGGCCACACAACTTCCAGAATCTCAACTAAGGGAGGTTACATCTCACATACCAACCCAAAGTGTATTGATCGAAGAAATCATGAAAGGATGACTCTAAACTGAGTTACATGGCTCCTTTCTCAAGTTCACCATATAATTCATGTAGATTCAACCCTTCTCTCGAATGTAGTTGAATCTTTGACGAACAAGAGTTTCCTCTCGGATGAACCACTTGAATTGAGAAGGAAAAGAAGAATTATCAACCCATTCAAATAAACAGAGCTCCTCCCCCTAATGAAGGTGGGGTTTAATGAATCATAGCTCTAAACTCAACAATAAATGCAAAGATCAAAATTAAACTAAGTGTAGAGAAGAATAAAGAAGAAGAAGAAGAAGTATTCCTTTAAAACTAAAATTCAAAGTTGCCAAAAAAAAAACAAAATAGAAGACGGGTGAGATGTAGTAAAAATGCTAGTGTAATAGTAAAAGTGTCTAAAAGTAAAAGTCCCTTAAATTAAAAACTCCTTGTCTATTTAAACTACTCCTAAAACTCATTTGGAGATCTTCAATTGGGTTAGCAATGTGGGCTTTATCCTTGTTGAATATTGGCTCAATGTAGGAAGTGTTGCCAAACAGAGGAAACAGAGCTCATTCTTCTCACTTCTGACCCAATGGTCTGGCGTTACTGGCAAACACGCTAGCTTTATGCACATTGGCAACGTGCCCAAGAACTTCTTAGGCTAGGAACTTGGTGCTTGGGCGTTGCCAGCCCAAGTTGTTGCCAAACACTTGGACTTTTCTGCCTTTTTGAACTCAGTTTTGATGTCCAAAGTTGCCTCTGGTTTGAGCTTCAATTTTTTTGCTCCACTATATACTATGATATATGGTTGAAAAGCTCTTGATGTCTACTTTCCAACGCAACTAGAAGCACCTCAATTGGATCTTTGTAGCTCAAGTTATGTTCCATTGAGGAGAGTAAGGTCAGGCTGCCTGGCGTTGTTACCCAAGTTGTTGGCAAAACACGCCAGCAACAACGCCTATCCTTCTTCTCTGGTGGCTTCCTGGCGTTGTTGCTCAAGTTGTTGGCAAAACACGCCAGCAACAATGTCCATCCTTCTTCTTTGGTGGCTTTCTGGCGTTGTTGCCCAAGTTATTGGCAAAACACGCCAGGAACAACGTGCATCCTTCTTCCTTGGTGGCTTTCTGGCGTTGTTGCCCAAGTTATTGGCAAAACACGCCAGGAACAACGTGCATCCTTCTTCCTTGGTGGCTTCCTGGCGTTGTTGCCCAAGTTATTGGCAAAACACGCCAGGAACAACGCCCAAGCCTCTTCTTTGGTGGCTTCCTGGCGTTGTTGCCCAAGTTATTGGCAAAGCACGCCAGGAACAATGCCCAAGCCTTCTTCTCCCTGGCAGCTTGATTTGTTGGTTGTTGTTGCTGGAGTTGTTGCTGAACACACAGCCAACAACGCCTCTTCTTCCTCCTTGTTGCGCACACGTTTTGGCATTGCCAATTTGGTTTCCAAATCACCAACATGCTTGTTCCTCCTTGCTCCATCACCTACCATAAACCAAAGAATTTTCCTCAAAGTTTTGCCATCTTATGCAATAATTTTCAAGGGAATCATTCACATCAACTTATATATAAACTCCTTGAGTCATTTGCATGAATTATGCCAAATTTCAGTTAGTTCTTGGTTCATGGATGCATGGAGGAAAAAACTCACAAAATTTCCCATTTATTTCAAAGAAAGTGAATGAAACTAAGCTAAAACTAACTAAACTAACTAGTTAAAATGGTAAATATGCGAATGCATCACAACACCAAACTTAAAATGTTGCTTGTCCTCAAGCAAGAGATAAAAAGATTTGATAACAGACTTTAAGATGCAAAAATATCTTAACAGAAAGGAACTTCTTTCAAGAACTCTATCATCCTAAATTGTGTAGTCATTTGTTCAATGCAAATGATCAAAGCTAATTCACTTCTTTATCAAAATGCTTGCTTTAGTGCTAACTAGCTTTATTAGACTCCTTTTTCACACCTTAGCACATGATCCTTAAAAAATTTTGCTTTTCTTTTCAGTTTTCTTTGCTTCAATTGAGCTAAAAATCTTGTCTTAAGGCAGCTCTTTAGCATAAGCTTTCAATCAACAATCCCAAACCAGTTGGTTTAAGTTGTTAAGTGTTGAAACACTCTTAAAGATTTACTAGCTCAAGCCTCTCTCCTTAACACATTCAATCACATGCATATAACTTTGAGATTTTATTTGGATAGTGGTGTCCAGCACCTCTTTGGATTGCTGAATGTTCTGTTATGGAGCTACTCTTGAACGGGGGTTTTCAATCGATAATCCCGAGTTAGTTAACTCAAGTTATCAGGTGATGAAGCACCCCTCGGATTTACTAGCCCAAGTATATCCCCTAACATCAATCACCACAGACACATATCCAAATTTGGTCATTGATGCCTAGCTTTTCATTTTTTTTTTTTAGTCTTGTAACCTTCGACCAACTAGTCTTGTATAAGCAGGCATTTCTTGATTTCTTGAGCCTTGATTTATTTACAAGGAAGGCATGTATACTAGCACTTTTTATAGGATAACTTTATTCTTTCTAGGCTATATTTCTCTCTGTTCTTGTTCAAATCTCATCTTTTATTCAATTATCAAACAAAAGGACTTAGGACAAACATACATTTCAAACATGATGTAAGTATGAAAATGCATAACATAAACATGAAAATGCATAAAAGAGAAATCTTAGAAGGTATATCAGGTCTCAGACATACATCTTCTTTATTTATTGTAATACTAAAAGAAACTTCACCACCTTTAAGCTTTGGGTTCCTTTCCTTTGCCTTTTGGATCTTGCCTTTTCTTGCTTCTTATTTCTCCTTGTTGTTTTGTTGTTTATCCCTCTTCCATCTTTCTCCATATCCCTGAGCTCACCATCTTATCTTTTAGCCTTTCAATGTTGAACTTCACTCTTGAGATTTCTTGTTCTTCCAACACTTTGTGTGCTTCATTGAAGGTTTGGATTTTTGAGTTGAGCACTGGGAGTGTTCCACAAATGTAGCTGAGTTTTTCTTGAGTGTACATATCATACTCAATTCTATCTCTATGTCTAGCCTCTTTGAACATTCTGTTTTTATTGAATTCTCTGTAAAGCTTGTCTTGTCTGTCATCCATTTTTTGAAGAAGCTCCCTTTGTTGAGCTTGCTCTTTCCTCAACTAAAACTGTTCTTGTATTACTTTATTCATGGATCTTTCATATTCAGCAGTTGAGTTGTTGATGGCTTCATACATCTTGGTATATTGCTCTTGTTGTAGTTCTATCATGTGCGTTTGATATTCCCTCTGCTAATCCATCCATTGAGCTTAGGTTCCTCTTTATTGATCCATCAATTGCCAAAGATCCCTTTGTTGTTGAGCTTGTTCATCTTGGCTTCTTTGAATTTGTGAGTATTGCCCAGAGATTCCTTCTAATGCGGCTTGGAGTTGGTTCACGCTCAATGCACTTGGTTCTTCTCTATCTTCTTGTTGTTCCCTTTCTTCTTGCTCCTCCCTTTGTCTTGCTTCTTTCCTTCTCTTTCTTCTTGCTAAAGGTTGCCTCTCTAATTAGACCGTGGTGACATACTCCATCAATCTTTTGGTGATAGGCTTCCCAGGGGAGATTATTTCTGTGTCATCAAATTCTTTAAGTGGTACTCCAGCCTCTTCACACAAACGCAAGATAGTGCTAGGATATCCTAGCCAGCTGTCTTTTTGAACACCTTCAGCTATGTTAATAATGTTCTTGGCTATGGTTTCTCCCACATCTATCTCTCCTCCTTTCATTATGCAGTTGATCATTATAGCTCTGTTTAGTGTCACCTCTGAGTTGTTTGAGGTGCAGATTAATGATCTTCTCACTATGTCATGCCATCCTTTTGCTTGAGGTATGAGATCACTCCTTCGGAGTTTGAGTGGTTGTTTGTGTGAGTCCAACACCCAGTCCGTGCCCACTTTGCATAGATCACTTAAAACGTCTACACATTTTGGGTCATATTGAACCCTCTCTTCATAGCTAGGTTGCTTAAACCGTTTTGGCTTGGTTTTTAGCACTCTATTGATGGTGTCTGGGCCAAAGGGTACTACCACCCCTCGTACATAACTCAAGTATGGTTCTTCCTCATCATCTTTCTTTATGACATTGGCATAAAACTCATGGATGAGGAGCACACTTATAACTTGGGGTTGATCACAGAGAAGCTCCCATCCCATTTTTCTAACCACTTCTTGTATGTCAGGGTATTCTTCATCTTCTAGCTTAAAAGGCACCTCCGGAACAATGTCTCTACTTATCATCCAATTAAAGATTTGTTCATGGTTTTTGGATTTGAACATTATTAACAAAATATCAAATAGTTAGTGGGCTGTAATAAGGAAAAGAAAAATGCTTAATCTAAACTACCATTCACTTAATCATTGTTAATCTTTGCCTATCCCCGGCAACGGCGCCAAAAACTTGATAAGCGAAAATTTGAATATTAACGCGCAATCGGCAAGTATACCGGGTCGTATCAAGTAATAAAACTCACGAAGAGTGAGGTCGATCCCACGGAGATTGGTAGATTAAGCAACTTTAGTTAAATGGTAAATTTAGTCAAGAAAACATTGTTTTGATTCCTGAGATTTGAACACTTGAAAGAGATTGCAAGGAATTAAATGACAAGAAATTTAAAGAACTAAAATAAGGAAAGCAAATTAAATGACTAAAAGTAAATGACGGAAACTTAAATTTCAAGAAACTTAAATGACATTAAAGATAAATTGCAAGAAAGTAAAGATTGCAGAATTTTAAAGAGCAGAAGAGTAAATAGCAAGAAATAGAGAAACAGAATGTAAATGGTAAGAATGATAAATTGCAAGAATGTAGAAGGGAATTGGGTAGTGGGTATTCAAAGAACTAAAGAACAAAAGAGATGAGAATTAATGATGGAGAGATCATTAGGGATCAGAGATGTAAATTGTCATGAATTGATGTTACTCAATTCCTTCTCAATCATGGGTATAGATCCATGGCAGATTGTGAATAATTGGATCCCAATCTCTTGGCAATTCAATTTCTCTTCAACACAATCAATTGCCACTCTCGTGATCTAATTGGTCATGAGAAGAGGTGAAGTTCAATTTCTAATCCAAGGCCACACAACTTCCAGAATCTCAACTAAGGGAGGTTACATCTCACATACCAACCCAAAGTGTATTGATCGAAGAAATCATGAAAGGATGACTCTAAACTTAGTTACATGGCTCCTTTCTCAAGTTCACCATATAATTCATGTAGATTCAACCCTTCTCTCGAATGTAGTTGAATCTTTGACGAACAAGAGTTTCCTCTTGGATGAACCACTTGAATTGAGAAGGAAAAGAAGAATTATCAACCCATTCAAATAAACAGAGCTCCTCCCCCTAATGAAGGTGGGCTTTAGTGAATCATAGCTCTAAACTCAACAATAAATGCAAAGATCAAAATTAAACTAAGTGTAGAGAAGAATAAAGAAGAAGAAGAAGAAGTATTCCTTTAAAACTGAAATTCAAAGTTGCCAAAAAAAATAAAATAGAAGACGGGTGAGATGTAGTAAAAATGCTAGTGTAATAGTAAAAGTGTCTAAAAGTAAAAGTCCCTTAAAGTACGAACTCCTTCTCTATTTATACTACTCCTAAAACTCATTTGGAGATCTTCAATTGGGTTAGCAATGTGGGCTTTATCCTTGTTGAATATTGGCTCAATGTAGGAAGTGTTGCCAAACAGAGGAAACAGAGCTCATTCTTCTCGCTTCTGGCCCAATGGTCTGGCGTTACTGGCAAACACGCCAGCTTTATACACGTTGGCAACGTGCCCAAGAACTTCCTGGGCTAGGAACTTGGTGCTTGGGCATTGCCAGCCCAAGTTGTTGCCAAACACTTGGCCCTTTCTGCCTTTTTGAACTTAGTTTTGATGCCCAAAGTTGCCTCTGGTTTGAGCTTTAATTTGTTTGCTCCACTATAGACTATGATATATGGTTAGAAAGCTCTTGATGTCTACTTTCCAACGCAACTTGAAGCACATCAATTGGATCTCTGTAGCTCAAGTTATGTTCCATTGAAGAGGGCAAGGTCAGGCTACCTGGCATTGTTGCCCAAGTTGTTGGCAAAACACGCCAGCAACAACGCCTATCCTTCTTCTCTGGTGGCTTCCTGGTGTTGTTGCTCAAGTTGTTGGCAAAACACGCCAGCAACAATGCCCATCCTTCTTCTTTGGTGGCTTTCTGGCGTTGCTGCCCAAGTTATTGGCAAAACACGCCAAGAACAACGTGCATCCTTATTCCTTGGTGGCTTCCTGGCGTTGTTGCCCAAGTTATTGGCAAAACACGCCAGGAACAACGTGCATCCTTCTTCCATGGTGGCTTCCTGGCGTTGTTGCCCAAGTTATTGGCAAAACACGCCAGGAACAACACCCAAGCCTCTTCTTTGGTGGCTTCCTGGCGTTGTTGCCCAAGTTATTGGCAAAGCACGCCAGGAACAACGCCCAAGCCTTCTTCTCCCTGGCTGCTTGATTTGTTGGGCGTTGTTGCTGGAGTTGTTGCTGAACACGTATCCAACAACGCCCCTTCTTCCTCCTTGCTGCGCACATGTTTTGGCGTTGCCAATTTGGTTTCCAAGTCACCAACGTGCTTGTTCCTCCTTGCTCCATCACCTACCATAAACCAAAGAATTATCCTCAAAGTTTTGCCATCTTATGCAATAATTTTCAAGGGAATCATTCACATCAACTTATATATAAACTCTTTGAGTCATTTGCTTGAATTATGCCAAATTTCACTTAGTTCTTGGTTCATGGATGCATGGAGGAAAAAACTCACAAAATTGCCCATTTATTTCAAAGAAAGTGAATGAAACTATGCTAAAACTAACTAAACTAACTAGTTAAAATGGTAAATATACGAATGCATCAAGGGGGTAATAATTCTAACACTAGTTCACATCTAGGTATGGGAGGCCACTTCGAGGGAGGGTCACACGCAAGAAATTCTTGGCAACAAGGACCCTATGATTCCAATGTTTATCAACCTCTCACTCCAAGTGGAACACCCCATCATTACAATTTTTCCCATCCATATGCTCATGCCCCATACCCTCTATATGAGACACAACCATTGTACTCTCAAGCCCCTTTACCATTCCCACCACCAGCTTTTTCTCAACCAACCTACCCATCGCCATATATGGGACAACCTTGCTTCCATCACCATCCCACTCCCATCAACCTCTCTCACGAGGAGCATAACTTTCAAGCCCTCATCCAAGAACAGCGAGAATTTCAAAGAAAACAAGATGATTGCATGGTAACTCTTGCCGAAGTCTTGTCCCATCTGACACCTCCTCATTCCACCCCTAGCAACCTTGCTCCTCCACAACTTGGGATGCCTAGTGATCCACACTTACCACCTCCATCAATTCTAAAGTCTAGCATTGATGCTATAACCCCACAAGGAGGTAAGCCACTCGAAGAGATAAACTTTCAGCCCACTCTACCTATGGAAGAATCCATTGATGAGGGTGAGAACCTTATTGAGAATGGAAGAGAGGATAAGCTCAAGATAGGTAACCACCATGAGCCCAAAAAAGGTCTTATTGATGAAGAAAGCTCAAAAGAGGGAGAACTTGAGGATAAAGAAGATGAAATTACTTCACAAGTTCCCATGACCGAGAGGGTAAGCTACCACTCCAAGAAGCAAGGGAAGATTTGAAACCGCTTCCACCCCCATTATGTTAAATATGCATTCCTTGACAAGGAGCGCAAATTCCCAGTGATAGTGGCAACCGATCTTTCCAACAAGAGGAGCAACAACTCCTTGAGGTTATCTAGAAGTATAAGAAAGCGATTAGATGGAGCCTAAGTGACATTGTGGGAATAAGCCCTCAAGTGTGCCTTCATCGAATTTTCTTGGAGGAAGGTGCTAAGCCGGTCTGGCAACCGCAAAGACGGCTAAACTCTACAATCTTTGATGTAGTCAAGAAGAAAGTAACTTGCCTCTTGGAAGCGGACATCATCTATCCCATTTCAGACAGCAAGTTGGTAAGTCCGGTCCAAGTAGTGCCGAAGAAATCCAGAGTAACCATGGTAAAAACAGAAAGTGGAGAGCTCGTTGCAACCTGGATTCAAAATACTTGGCGAGTGTACATAGATTACCACTGGCTGAATCAAGCAACGTGGAAAGACCATTACCCGTTGCCATTCATAGACCAAATGTTGGATCGCTTGGCAGGTAAATCCCATTATTACTTTTTAGATGGATATACGGGGTACTTCCAGATTCATATAGCTCTTGAGGATCAGGAGAAAACCACTTTAACTTGCCTCTTTAGAACGTTTGCATATAAGAGAATGCCGTTTGGCTTATGCAATGCACCGACAACATTCCAAAGGTGCATGACAAGTGTTTTCTCAGATCTTTTGGAGAATTGCATGGAAATTTTCATGGATGATTTTAGTGTTTATGGTAGCTCCTTTGATGCATGTTTAGAGAACTTAGCTCGGGTACTAGAACGATGCACCAATACTAACCTTGTATTGAACTTTGAAAAATGCCACTTTATGATGAAACAGGGTATAGTGTTAGGTCATATTGTATCTAAAGACAGAATTTTCGTAAACCTGGCTAAGATCGATGTCATTTCAAGTTTACCTTACCCCTCCTCGGTGAGGGAGATTCGTTCCTTTCTTGGCCACGCAGGTTTTTACCGCCGGTTCATCAAGAATTTCAGCCAAGTCGCCTTACCCTTTTTCCACTTACTTCAAAAGGATGTGGAATTCAATTTTGATAAGGATTACAAAAAGGCTTTTGACATTTTGAAGGAAGCATTGATCACAGCTCCTATTGTGCGAGGCCCAAATTGGGATCAACCTTTCGAGATCATGTGCGATGCATCGAATCACGCCATAGTTTCCGCGCTAGCACAGCGTGATGGTAAAGCTCCTTAAACTATAGCCTATGCTTCAAAGACCTTAGATTCGGCCCAGTCAAATTACACTACTACCAAAAAAGAGCTCTTAGCTATTGTTTTTGCGCTAGATAAGTTTTGACCCTATTTTCTAGGCTCTAAGGTAGTGGTGTATTCGGACCATGCCACCTTGAAATATTTGCTAAAGAAGAAAGAGTCAAAGCCTAGGCTCATTATGTGGATATTACTCTTGCAAGAATTTGACTTGGAGATCAAAGATAGAAATGGGTCCCAAAATTTGGTAGCGGACTATTTGAGTCGGCTTGAACATTTAGCTTCGGATCCCACTCCTATCAATGACTTATTTCCCTTCGATATCTTGCAAGCAATAACCCAAAGTACCCCTTGGTTTGCCCCGATTGCTAATTACTTGGTCGCCCGTATTTTTCCCCCACAATTTTCAAGGCATCAAAAAGATAAATTGAGAAGCGATGCTAAATATTATCTTTGAGATGATCCACATCTGTGGAGGTGTGGAGCTGACCAAGTGATTAGAAAGTGTGTACTGGAATATGAGTTTCAATCTATCCTTCAATTTTGCCACTCATCTGAGAGTGGGGGTCATTTCGGTCCACAGAGAACAGCAAGGAAGGTTTTAGACTGTGGATTCTGGTGGCCTACTTTATTTAGGGATGTCAACCAATTTTGCAAATCTTGTCATCAATGCCAGAAATCTGGAAATACCTCACAGAGGGATGAGATGCCCTAACAACCGATGATTTTTTGTGAGATTTTTTATGGTTGGGGCATATATTTCATGGGGCCACTTCCAAATCCCAATGGGTTTGTTTATATCCTGTTAGCAATGGATTACGTCTCTAAATGGGTGAAAGGAACTCCTACCCGTTGTGATGACGCCAATACCGTTGCTTCTTTCTTGAGAAATAACATTATTTGTAGATTTGGGTCACCACGAGCAATTGTGAGTGGTGCACGAAATTGTGATTCCTGGGCGAAATTGTCACTTGAACAATCCCTGGTGATGGCTCCAAAAACTTGGTGCTCTAATCTTAATTCATAATTTGTCACAACTTCGATACAACTAACCAGCAAGTGCATTGGGTCGTCCAAGTAATAAAACATTACGTGAGTAAGGGTCGATCCCACGGAGATTGTTGGTATGAAGCAAGCTATGGTCACCTTATAAATCTCAGTCAGGCGGATATCAAATAGTTATGGAGTTTTTGAAAATAAATAATAAATAAATAGAAAATAAAGATAGAAATACTTATGTAATTCATTGGTGAGAATTTCAGATAAGCGTATAGAGATGCCTTCGTTCTTCTGAACTTCTGCTTTCCTGCTGTCTTCATCCAATCAGTCCTACTCCTTTCCATGACAAACTTTATGTAAGGGCATCACCGTTGTCAATGGCTACATCCCATCCTCTTGTGAAAAAGGTCCAAATGCTCTATCACAGCCCGGCTAATCATCTGAGGTTCTCGATCATACTGGAATAGGGTTCACCCTCCTTTTGCATCTGTCACTACGCCCAGCACTCGCGAGTTTGAAGTTCGTCACAGTCATTCAATCCCTGAATCCTACTCGGAATACCACAGACAAGGTTTAGACTATCCGAATTCTCATGAATGCTGCCATCAATCTAGCTTATACCACGAAGATTCTGATTAAGAGATCCAAGAGATAATCATCCAATCTAAGGTGGAACGGAAGTGGTTGTCAGGCACGCGTTCGTGGGGGAATGATGATGATTGTCACATTTATCACATTCATATTGGAGTACGAATGAATATCTTAGAAGTGGAATAAGTTGAATTGAATAAAAAATAGTAGTACTTTGCATTAATTTATGAGGAACAGCAAAGCTCCACACCTTAATCTATGGAGTGTAGAAAACTCTACCGTTGAAAATACATAAGTGATGAAGGTTCAGGCATGGCTGAGAGGCCAGCCCCCAAACGTGATCAATATGACCTAAAGATGAACTTAAAATCATAAGATGTCTAAAAGACTAATAAAAAGTTCTATTTATACTAAACTAGTTACTAGGTTTTACAGAAATAAGTAATTGATGCATAAATCCACTTCCGAGGCCCACTTGGTGTGTGCTTGGGCTGAGCTTGAAGTTTACACGTGCAGAGGCTTCTTCTGAAGTGGAACACCAAGTTGTAACGTGTTTTTGGTGTTCAACTCTGGTACGTGACGTGTTTCTGGCGTTTAACTCCAGACTGCAGCATAGAACTGGTCAACGCCCTTTTGCGTCATCTAAACTCAGCCAAAGTATGGACTATTATATATTTCTGGAAAGCCCTAGATGTCTACTTTCCAATGCAATTAGAAGCGCACCATTTTGAGTTCTGTAGCTCCAGAAAATCCACTTTGAGTGCAGGGAGGTTAGAATCCAATAGCATCAGCAGTCCTTCTTCAACCTCTGAATCTGATTTTTGCTCAAGTCCCTCAATTTCAGCCAGAAAATACCTGAAATCACAGAAAAACACACAAACTCATAGTAAAGTCCAGAAATGTGAATTTAACATAAAAACTAAAGAAAACATCCCTAAAAGTAACTAGATTCTACTAAAAACATACTAAAAATAATGCTAAAAAGCGTATAAATTATCCGCTCATCACAACACCAAACTTAAATTGTTGCTTGTCCCCAAGCAACTGAAAATCAAATAGGATAAAAAGAAGAGAATATACTATAAATTCCAAACTATCAATGAAACATAGCTCCAATCAGATGAGCGGGACTTGTAGCTTTTTGCCTCTTGAATAGTTTTGGCATCTCACTTTATCCATTGAGGTTCAGAATGATTGGCATCTATAGGAACTCAGATTTCAGATAGTATTATTGATTCTCCTAGCTCAGTATGTTGATTCTTGAACACAGCTACTTTATGAGTCTTGGCCGTGGCCCTAAGCATTTTGTTTTCCAGTATTACCACCGGATACATAAATGCCACAGACACATAATTGGGTGAACCTTTTCAGATTGTGACTCAGCTTTGCTAAAGTCCCCAATTAGAGGTGTCCAGGGTTCTTAAGCACACTCTGTTTTTGCTTTGGACCTTGACTTTAACCGCTCAGTTTCAAGTTTTCACTTGACACCTTCACGCCACAAGCACATGGTTAGGGACAGCTTGGTTTAGCCGCTTAGGCCAGGATTTTATTCCTTTAGGCCCTCCTATCCACTGATGCTCAAAGTCTTGGGATCCTTTTTCTTTACCCATGCCTTTTGGTTTTAAGGGTTACTAGCTTTTTGCTCTTGCCTCTTGATTTTAAGAGCTTTAGCTTTTTCTGCTTGCTTTTGCTCTCTTTTTTTTCGCTATTTTTTTTTCTTTTTTTTTTTCTGCAAGCTTTGTTCTTTGCTGCTTTTTCTTGCTTCAAGAATCATTTTTATGATTTTTCAGATTATCAAATAACATGTCTCCTTGTCATCATTCTTTCAAGAGCCAACATATTTAACATTCTAAAACGACTACTTCAAAAGACATATGCACTGTTCAAGCATTCATTCAGAAAACAAAAAGTATTGTCACCACATCAATATAATTAAACTAAGTTCAAGGATAAATTCAAAATTCATGTACTTCTTGTTCTTTTGAATTAAAACATTTTTATTTAAGAGAGGTGATGGATTCATAGGACATTCATAACTTTAAGACAAAGTTACTAAATACTAATGATCATATAATAAGACACAAACATGGATAAGCACTTAACATAAAGAAAACGAAAAACAGAAGATTTAAGAACAAGGAATGAGTCCACCTTAGTGATGGTGGCGCTTCCTTCTTGAGGAACCAATGATGTCCTTGAGCTCTTCTATGTCTCTTCCTTGTCTTTGTTGCTCCTCCCTCATTGCTTTTTGATCTTCTCTAATTTCATGAAGGATGATGGAGTGCTCTTGATGTTCCACCCTTAATTTTCCCATGTTGGAAATTAATTCTCCTAGGGAGGTGTTGATTTGCTCCCAAAAATTCTGTGGAGGAAAGTGCATCCCTTGAGGTATCTCAGGGATTTCTTGATGGTGAGCTTCCTCATGCGTTTCTTGAGCTCCACAAGTGGGCTCTCTTGTTTACTCCATCCTTTTCTTAGTGATGGGCTTCTCTTCCTCAATGGGAATGTCTCCTTCTATGAAAGCTCCAGCTAAGTAACATAGATGGCAAATAAGATGAGGGAAAGCTAGCCTTGCCAAGGGGGAGGGCTTTTTGGCTATTTTGTAGAGTTTAAGGGAGATGACTTCATGAACTTCTACTTCCTCTCCAATCATGATGCTATGGATCATGATGGCCCGATCCACAGTAACTTCAGATCGGTTGCTAGTGGGGATGATGGAGCGTTGGATGAACTCCAACCAACCTCTAGCTACAGACTTAAGGTCCAGTCTTCTAAGTTGAACCGGTTTGCCTTTTGAGTCAATCTTCCATTGAGCTCCTTCCACACATATGTCCATGAGGACTTGGTCCAACCTTTGATCAAAGTTGACCCTTCTAGTGTAGGGGCGTGCATCTCCTTGCATCATAGGCAAGTTGAACGCCAACCTCACATTTTCCGGACTAAAATCTAAGTATTTCCCCCGAACCATTGTAATATAATTCTTTGGATTCGGGTTCTTACTTTGATCATGGTTCTTAGTGATCCATGCATTGGCATAGAACTCTTGAACCATTAGGATGCCGACTTGTTGGATGGGGTTTGTTAGAACTTCCCAACCTCTTCTTTGGATTTCATGTCGGATCTCCAGATACTCATTTCTCTTGAGCTTGAAAGGGACCTCGGGGATCACCTTCTTCTTGGCCACAACATCATAGAAGTGGTCTTGATGAGCTTTGGAGATGAATCTTTCCATCTCCCATGACTCGGAGGTGGAAGCTTTTGTCTTCTCTTTCCCTTTTCTAGAGGATTCTCCGGTCTTGGGTGCCATCAATGGTAATGAAAAAACAAAAAGCTTATGCTTTTACCACACCAAACTTAGAATATTGCTCACCCTCGAGCAAGAGAAGAAAGAATAGATGAAGAAGAAGAAGAAATGGAGAAGAGGGAGGGAGAGGTGTATTCGGCCAAGAAGGGGAAGAGAGGGTTGTGTTGTGTGAAAATGAAGAAGAATGGGGGGCTTTATATAGTGGAGGCAGAGGGGTGGGGTTCGGCCATTTGGGATGGGTTTGGGTGGGAAATTGATTTTGAATTTTGAAGGTAGGTGGAGTTTATGAGGTAGGTTTATGGGGAAGAGTGGATGGATGTGAGCGGTGAAGAGGTAATAGGGAAGAGAGATTGAGTTGATTGGTGAAGGATTTTGGGAAAGGGTGTTTATTGGGAAGAGAGGATGAATGAGAAGAGGGAAGAGAATGAGTGGTGGTAGGTGAGGATCCTGTGGGGTCCACAGATCCTGAGATGATCCTGTGAGGTCCACAGATCTTGAGGTGTCAAGGATTTACATCCCTGCACCAATTAGGCATGTAAAATGCCTTTGCATGCAATTCTGGCGTTTAAACGCCGAATTGATGCTTGTTTTGGGCGTTCAGCGCCCAGATGCAGCATGTTTCTGGCGTTGAACGCCAGCCAGATGCTTGTTTCTGGCGTTCAGCGCCAGCTCTTCCTCAGTGTGCATTTCTGGCGTCTGAACGCCAGGATGCTGCTTGTTTCTAGCGTTCAACGCCAGATCTATGCTCTGTTCTGGCGTTGAACGCCAGACAGATGCTCCTTACTGGCGTTTAAATGCCAGTAAGATCCTCCTCCAGGGTGTGATTTTTCTTCTGCTGTTTTTTTATTCTGTTTTCAATTTTTATGTTTATTTTGTGACTCCACATGATCATGAACCTAATAAAACATGAAAGAACAATAAAAATAAAATTAGATAAATAAAAATTGGGTTGCCTCCCAACAAGCGCTTCTTTAATGTCAATAGCTTGACAGTGGGCTCTCATGGAGCCTCACAGATGTTCAGAGCATTGTTGAGACTTCCCAACACCAAACTTAGAGTTTGGATATGGGAGTTCAACACCAAACTTAGAGTTTGACTGTGGGGTCTCTGGTTGACTCTGTAGTGAGAGAAGCTTTTCATGCTTCCTCTCCATGGTTGTAGAGAGAGATCCTTGAGTTTTAAATACAAGGTTGTCCTCATTTAGTTGAAGGATCAATTCTCCTCTGTCCACATCAATCACAGCTCTTACTGTGGCTAGGAAGGGTCTTCCAAGGATGATGGATTCATCCTCATCCTTCCCAGTATCTAGGATTATGAAATCAGCAGGGATGTAAAGGCCTTCAACCTTTACTAACATGTCCTCTACTTGTCCATAAGCCTCTTTTCTTGAGTTGTCTGCCATCTCTAGTGAGATTTTAGCAGCTTGTACCTCAAATATTCCCAGCTTCTCCATTACAGAGAGTGGCATGAGGTTTATCCCTGACCCAAGGTCACATAGAGCCTTCTCAAAGGTTATGGTGCCTATGGTACAAGGTATTAGGAACTTTCTAGGATCCTGTTTCTTCTGAGGCAATCTCAGTTGATCCAATGCATTTAGTTCATTGGTGAACAGGGGAGGTTCATCTCCCCAGGTTTCATTACCAAATAAATTGGCATTCAGCTTCATGATTGCACCAAGGTACTTGGCAACTTGCTCTTCAGTAACATCCTCATTCTCTTCAGAAGAAGAATACTCATCAGAGCTCATGAATGGCATAAGGAGGTTCAATGGAATCTCTATGGTCTCTAGATGAGTCTCAGATTCCTTTGGTTCCTTAGAGGGAAACTCCTTGTTGATCACAAGACGTCCCAGGAGGTCTTCCTCCTTGGAATTCACGTCCTCCCCTTCCTCCTTGGATTCGGCCATGATGGTTATATCAATGGCCTTGCACTCTCTCTTTGGATTTTCTTCTGTATTGCTTGGGAGAGTGCTAGGAGGGGTTTCAGTGACCTTCTTACTCAGCTGGCCTACTTGTGCCTCCAAATTTCTAATGGAGGACCTTGTTTCATTCATGAAACTCACAGTGACCTTAGATAGATCAGAGACTAAATTTGCTAAGCTAGATGGATTCTGCTCAGAATTCTCTGTCTGTTGCTGAGTGGATGATGGAAAAGGCTTGCTATTGCTAAACCTGTTTCTTCTACCATTATTAAAGCCTTGTTGAGGCTTTTGTTGATCCTTCCATGAGAAATTTGGGTGATTTCTCCATGAGGGATTATAGGTGTTTCCATATGGTTCACCCATGTAATTCACCTCTGCTATTGCAGGGTTTTTAGGATTATAAGCTTCTTCTTCAGAAGATGCCTCTTGAGTACTGTTAGATGCAGCTTGCATTCTATTCAGACTCTGAGAAATCATATTGACTTGCTGAGTCAATATTTTATTCTGGGCCAATATGGCATTCAAAGTATCAATTTCAAGAACTTCCTTCTTCTGAGGCGTCCCATTACTCACAGGATTCCTCTCAGAAGTGTACATGAACTGGTTGTTAGCAACCATGTCAATGAGTTCTTGAGCTTCTGCAGGCATTTTCTTTAGGTGAATGGATCCACCTGCAGAAGTATCCAATGACATCTTAGCTAATTCAGACAGACCATCATAGAATATATCCAGGATGGTCCATTCTAAAAGCATGTCAGAAGGACACTTTTTGGTCAGTTGCTTGTATCTCTCCCAAGCTTCATAGAGGGATTCACCTTCTTTCTGTCTGAAGGTTTGAACATCCACTCTAAGCTTGCTCAGCTTTTGAGGAGAAAAGAACTTGGCTAAGAAAGCCGTGACCAGCTTATCCCAAGAGTTCAGGCTATCTTTGGGTTGAGAGTCCAACCACACTCTAGCTCTGTCTCTTACAGCAAAAGGGAAAAGCATGAGCCTGTAGACTTCAGGGTCTACTCCATTAGTCTTAACAGTATCACAGATCTGCAAGAATTCAGTTAAGAACTGAAAGGGATCTTCAGATGGAAGTCCATAAAACTTGCAGTTTTGTTGCATCAGAGAAACTAATTGAGGTTTAAGCTCAAAATTGTTTGCTCCAATGGTAGGGATGGAGATGCTTCTTCCATGTAAATTGGAATTAGGTACAGTAAAGTCACCAAGCATGCTCCTTGCATTATTATTATTTTCGGCTGCCATCTCCTTTTCCTGTTCAAAAATTTCTGTAAGGTTATATCTGGATTGTTGTATTTTAGCTTCTCTTAGTTTCCTCTTCAGAGTCCTTTCAGGTTCAGGGTCTGCTTCAACAAGAATGTTCTTGTCCTTGCTCCTGCTCATATGAAAAAGAGGGAACAGAAAAATAATAATAATAGGGATCCTTTTTACCCAGGTATAGAGGTTCCCCTGTGTGAGTAGAAGAAGAAAAGAATGTAATGTAAAGAAGGGAAGAAGAGAAAATTCGAACACAGATGGAAGAGGGGGTTCGAATTTAGGTGAGATGAAGTGTTAGTAGATGAATAAATAAATAGAAGGAGATAAGAGAGAAAGAGGATTTTCGAAAATAAAATTTTGAAAAAGGGTTAGTGATTTTCGAAAATTAGGAATGAAATCAAATTAAAATTAAAAATTGAAACAATTAGTTAATTAAAAAGAATTTTTGAAAAAGAGGGAAGAGATTTTCGAAAATTAGAGAGAGAGAGTTAGTTAGGTAGTTTTGAAAAAGATAAGAAACAAACAAAAAGTCAATTAGTTAGTTGAAAAAGATTTGAAAATCAATTTTGAAAAGATAAGAAGATAAGAAGTTAGAAAAGATATTTTAAAATCAAATTTTTGAAAAAGATATGATATGAAAAGATATGATGGAAAGATATGATTTGGAAAAGATAAGATAAAAGATAAAAGATATTTTTGAAAAGATATGATTGAAATTAGTTTTGAAAAGGATTTGATTTTTAAAATCAAAATTAATGACTTGACTCACAAGAAATCATAAGATATGATTATAGAACTTAAAGTTTGAATCTTTCTTAACAAGTAAGTAACAAACTTGAAATTTTTGAATCAAAACATTAATTTTTGGTGATATTTTCGAAAATTATGAAATAAAGATAAGAAAAATATTTTGAAAATATTTTGAAAAAGGTTTTTGAAATTTTTGAAAATAAAAAAATGGAAAAGATATGATTTTTGAAAAAGATTTTAAAAAGATATTTTTTATTTTTGAATTTTTTTATGAAGAAAGAGAAAAACATGAAAAAGACTCATAATATAGAAATTATGAATCAAAACACACAATGCATGCAAGAACACTATGAATGTCAAGATGAACACCAAGAACACTTTGAATGTCAAGATGAACACCAAGAACTTATTTTTGAAAATTTTTGATGCAGAGAAAACATGCGAGACACCAAACTTAGAAATCTTTAATACTTGGACTCTAACAAACGAAAAATGCATATGAAAAACAACAAAAGACACAAAACAAGAAAACATCAAGATCAAACAAGAAGATTTACCAAGAACAACTTGAAGATCATGAAGAACACTATGAATGCATGAATTTTTGAAAAATGCATAAATTTTTAGAAAAATGCAATTGACACCAAACTTAAAAATTGACACAAGACTCAAACAAGAAACAAAAAATTATTTTTGATTTTATGATTTTCAAATTTTTTTTTGGTATTTTTCGAAAATTATTTGAAAAAGAGAAAATAAGGATTCCAAAATTTTTAATATAAATTCCAGGAATCTTGTATTTTTAGTCTAAAGCTTCAGTCCAGGAATTAGACATGGCTCACTAGCCAGCCAGGCTTTCATTGAAAGTTCCGGTCCAAAACACTAGACATGGCCAATGGCCAGCAAAGCTTCAGCATGTATCTCAAGCAAACAGTAGCAGGTGGATCAGGAACAGCTAGCTTGCTCTTGTGATGATGGTTTGGAAGCCTCAGTCCAAAAGAATTTAGACATGGCTTTACAGCCAGCCAGGCTTCAACATGCTTCATGAAACACTAGAATTCATTCTTAAAAATTTTGAAATAATTTTCGAAAACAAAGGGAAAATTTTTTTTTTTGAAAGATTTTTGAAATTTTTTTTTTTTGAAAATAAAACAAAAAAAAATTACCTAATCTGAGCAACAAGATGAACCGTCAGTTGTCCAAACTCAAAACAATCCCCGGCAACGGCGCCAAAAACTTGGTGCACGAAATTGTGATCCCTGGGCGAAATTGTCACTCGAACAATCCCTGGTGATGGCTCCAAAAACTTGGTACTCTAATCTTAATTCATAATTTGTCACAACTTCGATACAACTAACCAGCAAGTGCACTGGGTCGTCCAAGTAATAAAACCTTACATGAGTAAGGGTCGATCCCACGGAGATTGTTGGTATGAAGCAAGCTATGGTCACCTTGTAAATCTCAGTCAGGCGGATATCAAATAGTTATGGAGTTTTTGAAAATAAATAATAAATAAATAGAAAATAAAGATAGAAATACTTATGTAATTCATTGGTGAGAATTTCAGATAAGCGTATAGAGATGCCTTTGTTCTTCTGAACTTCTGCTTTCCTGCTGTCTTCATCCAATCAGTCCTACTCCTTTCCATGGTAAACTTTATGTAAGGGCATCACCGTTGTCAATGGCTACATCCCATCCTCTTGTGAAAAAGGTCCAAATGCTCTGTCACAGCATGGCTAATCATCTGAGGTTCTCGATCATATTGGAATAGGGTTCACCCTCCTTTTGCGTCTGTCACTATGCCCAGCACTCGCGAGTTTGAAGTTTGTCACAGTCATTCAATCCCTGAATCCTACTCGGAATACCACAGACAAGGTTTAGACTTTCCAGATTCTCATGAATGCCGCCATCATTCTAGCTTATACCACAAAGATTCTGATTAAGAGATCCAAGAGATAATCATCCAATCTAAGGTGGAACGGAAGTGGTTGTCAGGCACGCGTTTGTGGGGGAATGATGATGATTGTCACGTTCATCACATTCATGTTGGAGTATGAATGAATATCTTAGAAGCGGAATAAGTTGAATTGAATAAAAAACCGTAGTACTTTGCATTAATTCATGAGGAACAACAGAGCTCCACACCTTAATCTATGGAGTGTAGAAAACTCTACCGTTGAAAATACATAAGTGATGAAGGTTCAGGCATGGCCCAGAGGCCAGCCCCAAATGTGATCAATATGATCTAAAGATGAACTAAAAATCATAAGATGTCTAAAAGACTAGTAAAAAGTTCTATTTATACTAAACTAGTTACTAGGGTTTGCAGAAATAAGTAATTGATGCATAAATCCACTTCCGGGGCCCACTTGGTGTGTGATTGGGATGAGCTTGAAGTTTACACGTGTAGAGGCTTCTTCTGGAGTGGAACGCCAAGTTGTAACGTGTTTTTGGCGTTCAACTATGGTACGTGACGTGTTTCTGGCGTTTAACTCCAGACTGCAGCGTAGAACTGGTGTTCAACGCCCTTTTGCATCGTCTAAACTCGGCCAAAGTATGGACTATTATATATTTCTGGAAAGCCCTGGATGTCTACTTTCCGATTCAATTGGAAACGCTCCATTTTGAGTTCTGTAGCTCCAGAAAATCCACTTTGAGTGCAGGGAGGTCAGAATCCAACAGCATCAGCAGTCCTTCTTCAACCTCTGAATCTGATTTTTGCTCAAGTCCCTGAATTTCAGCCAGAAAATACCTGAAATCATAGAAAAACACACAAACTCATAGTAAAGTCTAGAAATGTGAATTTAACATAAAAACTAATGAAAACATCCCTAAAAATAACTAGATTCTACTAAAAACATACTAAAAACAATGCCAAAAAGCGTATAAATTATCCGCTCATCAGTGAGCGACCAAGGAACTCATATTTGCAACAGGAAAATTGAGGTGTTGATGAAAAAGTATGGGGTCATCCACAAAGTCTCCACAGCCTATCATCCTCAAACTAATGGGCAAGCAGAAGTGTCCAACAGGGAGTTCAAGTGGATCTTGGAGAAAGGGGTTAACCCACAGCAGAAGGATTGGAGTTCCAGATTGGGAGATGCACTATGGGCATATAGGACCGCTTACAAAACCCCAATCGGAATGAGTCCCTTTCGTATTATTTTTGGGAAGCCTTGTCATCTTCCTGTTGAAATCAAACATAGAGCCTATTGGGCGGTGAAGAATTGCAATCCGGATTTGAAGGGAGCAAGGATGGAACATAAGCTCCAATTGGAGGAATTAGAGTGTCTTAGGATAGAAGCATATGAGAATTCCCAGTTTTACAAGGAGAAAGCCAAGACATTCCATGACCAAAATATTAGGAGTAAAAGTTTTAAGATAGGTGATGAAGTGCTTGTGTACAATTCGAGGTTGCAATTGATGCCCGGGAAGTTGAGATCTAGATGGGATGGTCCATTCAAGGTGGTGGATGTCAAGCCTTATGGAGTGGTGGAAGTGATTCCCCCTATCAATGGGATCAAGTTTAAAATCAATGGTCATAGGGTGAAACTCTATCACACTCGACCTAAGAATGCCAAGGAGTTGGATATTTTCCTCCTTGGAGAAGTTTCAAGTGACCAATGAGGCCATGCATAGTCCAACTTAGGACTATAAACCAAAGTGCTTGGTGGGAGACATCCCACCATGGTAACATTGTATCAACTTTATCTTTTTGTTTATAGCTTTTTGAATTGGTTGCTTTCTTGTGGTATGATGATTGGCTTAGTTTTGATTTAGTATTTTTGAATTGAATAAGTTGAATTGCTTGTGGATCATAAATTTATGCTTGTTTGTATGATTTGGGGTTGGTATATTGCTATGCTATAGGAGGGAACCTTAGTTTTGAAAAGAAAAATTTTTGTGAAACAGGGCACCTGTGCGTGCGCACAAAATTGCATTTTCCACCATCTGTGCGAGCGCATGCCTCTATGCACCCGCACACTTGTTGCAGCACCCTCTGGTCGCAGCGCCAGCACTGCCTGTGCATGGGCGCTGCCCTGTTTTCTGAGTCCCGTGCATGCGCACCCCTCTGTGCATACGCACGTATTCCGCTTATCGCGCTTCTTGTGCGGCCACGCAGAGGTGTGTGTCCGCACACCAATTGACAACCCCTCTGGTGGGAGCGTCATCATGAGTTGTGCGTGTGAACAACCTCCCCCTATCTTTGTCCTTGTGCGTGCGCACGGAGCTGTGTGCGCACACACGAATGACTATGTACCTCAAGCAATTCCTTTAAAAAAAAGAGAGAGAAAGAGAGAGCGAGAGAAGCTTTCTGTGCGAGCGCACGCCCTTATGCACCCGCACGCGTTGTTGCAACCCCTCTGGTGGGAGCAACCGCATGCTCTGTGCGCCTGCATCCCCCTCCTTTTTGCGTTTTGTGCGTACACACACACCCCTCTATCTTGCAACCTCTGTGCGCGCGCTCCCTGCTGTGCGTCCGCACACTCTTATACAACCTCTCTGGTCGCAGTGATCGCATGCTGTGTGCGTTCGCAAGTCCTCTAATTTTTGCTTTTTGTGCGCGCACACGACTCGTTTTGGGCGTTAACAGAGCACCCTGCCCTGTTGAGCAGCAGTTTCATTTTCTTCTTCTTCTCACTACTATTGCTCTCTCTCAACCTCTGCCTAGCTCTATGTGACCCTGCCGCCGGCCACCGCCGCCTTCAAGCCGCCACCACCTCTCTCTCATACCCTCTCTCTCTTACTTCTCTTTTCTTTTCCTTCTTTCTTTCCTTTCTCTCTTCTCTCTTCACCACCGGTGATTTTTTTTCTCCTCCGATGTTTTTCCGGCGAACCCAACCGCCGCAAGTCGCAGTGGCTATAAGAAGTGCCATTGTTTCTTCCTCATTTCTCGCTTGTTTCAACCTTCAATTTTCAGGTTGTTATTTTTCCTTTTCCTTTTTTGTTGATTTTTGCAATTGTCATGATTTTCTTTTCATATTGCTTAGATTAACTTTATTGCTTCCTCTGATCCTTTGTGTATTGCAAGTGTTGATATTTGATTATGGGTTGATTATGATTGCATTTGAGCATTAATTATGATAAGCTTGCACATTGCATACCACATGTTTGATGAAATGCCTCTATGAACACTTTGTTTAATTCATATGACATGGCCATCATATGTGTTCAATTTATCTCTTGTTAGGCATATTGTATGAATTGTGCAACTTCAATTATGACTTTGATGGTAGTTAAGTGAATTCACCAATGCATTTCCTTGTTTGTTGATGTGCGCTCTCGGTTACAAATGCATTGTGTTGTGTGAAACTCAATTATCATTATTCATCTCTGAATTTGGATTCGGTAATCACTTTACAAATGTTCAACTTTAGATGATGTCTTGATCAAACATCTTTTGGCCTCAACTTAAGAACATTGCACATGTACTTACCACTTCTTGAGGATGAGCAATTGACACTTCACTTTGAGTGAATGGTTATTGTTGTTGTACACTCTTTTGCTGATGAAATTTCTTGCCAACAACCTCAATGACTATTACATTCAAAGCGTGTTAATGAATCAATTGGTGCGAGCTTGAACTTGCTTTTATGTCCATGCTTTAGCCTTGCAACTTAAGCACTTATTTGAGAAGCAGTGAGATTTGACCGATAAACAGTGTGGTTGCCGTGGTATCTCGCCGGTGTGTGTTCCAACTGCGCGCATCATTGGAATATACACACTGTGTTTTTGTAAATCACACTATTTTAAAAGCTTCTTTTAACCTTGTTAGTGCTTCCTCAGTGATTTTATATTATTGTTGCCCTATGATCTCGAAAATCTTTTATTTTATTTTCAGGATGCGAAAGAAGGGTAAGGCCCCGGTTACTTCGCCGGTTGTGCAAACTACCGATCGCTCTCCTGATATTTGGTGGAATCGCCAAGGTGATAAACCGAGTATCTTGGTTAACCAAAGATCCGACTCTCAATACGAGGCTATTGAGAAGTGCACAATCCATTGGAAGCGGACATTGAAGGTTCCAAGCCAGTACAAGGCGACTATTCATCAAAGAATTGCCTCGCTTCATTGGGGATTTCTCGAGCGAGAACCCATTGAAGTAAATAAAACTATGGTGCGGGAATTCTATGCGAACTACCAAGCTTGGGAACCGAAGTCAGTATTCCTCTGGGAAAGGATGTTGGATACGTCCAATCAAGCTCTAGAAGCTATTCTGAGCATCCCCCACATTCTGCTTGAGAAAGATGATTATTTCAAGATAAAAGTGGATGTATCCAAAGGAAGAATATCTCTGGCTCCCATTCTTGAGAGAATAGGCTGTCTTGATGCATCTTGGGAGTATAGCAAAGGGAGAAATTTTGTTCCCACTAGTATTGCATACTCTGATTTGAATGTCGAAGCTCGTATATGGCATCAGATTGTGGCGGACTACATCATCCCGAGCACCCACACTACCCATGTCAGATTTAGAACTGCTTTGTTACTTTGGGCTATTATGGAAGGGAAGCATATAGCCATTGTACCTTTGTTGCACAAATCAATTTGGAAATTGGTTGAGAAGAAAAATATCAACATTCTATTTCCGTCGATGGTGATGCGCTTAGCAAACACAGTGGGGGTAGAGAGGCAACCAATGGACATCATGTTCGAGTTTCTAAGAGGCAACAAGTTCATTCTGAGGGGAGAATTGGATGGATCATCAGAGAAGACACCCTCGAAGAGGAAGGCACCCGTAGCACCACCGTCAAGTCTACCAACTTCATCGACTCCTTTACCGATTCTCCGGTCTCTTCCGGATTTATTTCGAGACATCTTGCACGATATCCACCGCATGGAGCAATTGGAGCACAAGCGTTTTGAGTGGATAGCGGCAAAGCTAGAAGGAAGAGACCCCCGGCCCAACTTTTGAGGCTTCATCCAAGCTAGTTGGGGAGGAGCGTGATGAAGGTGACCAACCCATTCCCGATACCACCAGTTGAAAGTGGCCCCGAAATTCTCATTCTCCCGGATCCTAAGCAAGCACGGAGGACCGTGCACAAACTAAGTGTGGGAGAGGATCAATGACTTTGTGGGGGTAAAAAAATTTCTTTTCACAAAACACTTTGCAATACTCTTTTAGTTCTTTTTACTCAATTTTAGTAGATTTATCTTTATTGCATTTTAATTGGTTTGTCTTTATATATCCCTTTAGTGTTCATAGTTATATGGTAGTTAATGTTTGCATGTTGCATGATAGAATGAATAAGTTTGGTGAAACACCAAGTAATTTTCATGAAATCTTTCTTAGGGCATACCATCAGTTGAATTGAAGAAAAATTTTATGTTTTCCAACTTGCTTGAAGTATTCTGTTTGTGGAACATAGAAAAGAGCTAGGACAACATACCTTGTAAGATTTGAGCTTTGATAGATGGTTGCATTTTTCAACCATAATGTTTGTTCTGGTGTGATTTTACTCCCTTTTGATTGTGATCATTGATTTGCATGATTCTTTATATCCTGTATTTGTTGTTTGGATGCATTTAGCATGATTGAGGCCATCTTTGATGTTGAACTCACCAACCTATATGGCCAACCCTTGTACTCACCATTGTGAACCCCTATTGAGCCTGTAATTCCCTTTTGTTCTGATTTTAGCACATTATTTCCCCTTAAGCAAAAAACCATTGATGTCCTTGAATTACTCTTTGATTAGCTTGGGTGGATTACTGTGTATATTCTAAGTGTGGGGGAGAATTATTGGGAAGCATTAGCGATAAAGACATGGAACTCATTGTGAAAAATTGGCAATTGAAAAATACTCATGTGTTCTTTGTTTTAGGTTATATGCATCTCTTGTGCTAACAAAGAAAAGAAATTAAAAAAAAAACTTTTGCATAATAGAATGTGAAATAAAAAGTTAAAATAAAGGATGCATATGTCCATGTTTTGAAAAGAAAGTGCATGAGTAAGGTGAGATAGGAGAAAAATTGGGTAGCTAGGTTGCATTGTTATGGGTATATAGGTAATATAGGATTAGGTGGACACTTAAGCTAATCAAAGAACTAATTCTTTAAGTCCACTTAACCATATTTATCCTACCTAAACCCTGGCCCCATTACAACCCTCCAAAGACCTCATGATATGTGTCTTTCATGCATCAAATACTAGTTGATTGTTAGATGAAGTGAAAATCTTTGAAAAGCATGATAAAAGGAGAATTGAGTGACTAAGCCCTAAACCCTGAGCGAATTGAGTGAATACACATCCGGTGAGGGGTTCGATCGCTCAATTCTATGTTCTTGCATCTCATGTTGTATCTTCTTGCAAGTTGTTTGTTGATTAGTTTTGGAAAGCTCAATTCAATTCCTTGGACATTGGTTTTAGTGCATAAACTCTTTGCATTTGCCCCAAAGCGTTCTTGTGATGGATTGAAATTTCATGGTTTTTTTTACCAACTCTTTGCATAGTACATATTGGTAGTAACCTTTAGGATAGTTGCATGCATTTAGGTAGTACATAGAATAAATCGTTTTTCTTTCATCTATCTCCTTTGAGTGTGTTTAGCATGAGGACATGCTAGTGTTTAAGTGTAGGGGAATTGATGAATCCATATTTGATGATGATTTTTGGTTGAAATTGAATGCATTTCATCATATAAACTTGCACTTATTCTACTAAATAGCATGCATTTGAACTTCCTCCTAATTTGTGCTTGATTATGAAAACATGTTCTTTTGTGCCTAATTTGATTAATTTTATTCCATTTACCTTCTATTCGATGCCTTGATGTTATTTGTGAGTGATTTCAGAGGTATAAGGCAGGAATGGCTTGGAGAGAATGGAAGAAGAGCATTCAAAGTGGAGGAAGCATGGAGAATCAAAGGAGAAGAGCTCAGCCTAGTATGCGTACGCACAGACCTGCGTGTGTACGCACAGCCATCGGATCAGAGCCATGCGTGCACGTAAGCCGCATCGTGCGCGTCGTGCATCCATTCAAGCATCGCCTAGTGTGCGTGCGCACAACCTCCCGTGTGTATGCACGGGTAGAGATTTTTGGCAGAGTGTGCGTGCGCACACGTTTGTGCGTCCGCACAGGTGGCCGCACATGCCTTCATTAAAATCTCACGTGACTCGTGATTTTGGTGGTTTTGAGGCCCATTTCTGAAGCCATTTAGCTCATAAGGAAGGGAAAATGAAGAGAAGATCATAGCATAACATTAGGGTAACTTAGGAGTAGTAGTAGATAGCTTTAGTATAGTTTTTCTTTAAGTTTTTCATCATCTCTACTAGGGTTTATACTAGGGTTTTTACATTCAAGTGCCATTTCTATTTTGATCTTGGATTTTGCTAATTTCCATTGTAAGTATCTGTTTGTTACTACTCTTTATAGTTATATTGTTCTTACTCTTTCTTATATTTCAAGTTATAGTTCAATTTACTTCTCTTTTGCAATTTCTATTTCTTATTGATAAATTTGATTATTGATGATTGTTACATGCTTTCTTGAGTCTTTATTGTTGATTGAGGTCATTTGTTGCTTTTGGTTTCAAGCTTTGCCTCATTTTTCCCATGTTTAGAGTTCTTGCCCACCAAGTGTTCGACAAAACGTCAATTATGATTTTGGGCTAGTTTTCTATTTCTTGGCTTGGGAAAAGTGAGCAATTGGGTTCCTAGAGTTGGAATGCCCAACATTTAGTGTCAATTTTTTGGATTGTTAATTGCACTTGTTCCCACTAATGCTAGGTTGTTGCTAAGGCAATTAGCAAGCAATTTAGGATTTGTGGGTTAAGAACACTTATGCTCCTTTAACTTACTCTCCAATGTGAGGGTTAATCAAGTGATATTGATCCATTCTAGTTGTCATAGTTGTGGTTCCAACAAGGAAAGGACCCTTAGCTCACTCCAAGCCAAGATACCTTTTATGCTTCAATTCCTTCGTACATATTTACATTAGTTCCTTTTACACTTTACTTGTCTATATTGCATAGTTACTTTGTTAATTCCTTTATTAGTTCATTTATTACAATTTTGCATGTTCTTTTATTGCTTTATATGTTTATCCCTTTTATTGAAAACCCCATGATCCTCACAACCAAGATTGCACACTCATTGGTCTCAAGTGTCCTTGGGAGACGACCCGGGAATTGAAACTCCTGGAATTGAATTGGTTTTAAATTGTGACATTGTTTGAATTCAAACTTTGACTGTGAGCATTATCCGTTGGCTTGGACTATACTTGCAACGGAACTCAATTTGTGAAAAATTCGAAGCTGACGGTTTGCACTACGTCATTGACCCTCTGTCGTAATATGTGACCGGGCACTTTAACTCTCCCAGTTCTCCCATGGGCAATCCCATATATATATAAATTTGAGTTTGGGGTGTCTCCCTCATGTATAAAGTTTATCTTGGGATTTTTTCTCTCCCATGGATGAGCTTGGGATTATTTCCATGGATATCGCTAAGCTTGGGGATGCGCGTACAGAGGGACTGTCCACGGTTAGCTACCAGGACATGTCGGGTTGGCTATATAATTGACAGATAATATCATCAGCCACAGGACAGGCATACATCATATGCATTTGAATGTTTTGCTTTAGTGTGCATTTGTTTTGGATTTGCCTAACTGTTTTGACATGTTTAGCTGCTACTTGTTTACTTGCAGTATTTGAATTCTATCTGTACTTTCTTTGTTTGGCTTGTTTGTGTATGTATTTGATAGACCCCTCATACGGCGGAGGAGTGATGAAGGTTGTTCCACCGGTATTTAGGAAGTTTGTAGGAGATTAAGGTGAAGAATTTGCTTAGAGGTAGGAATCCCGTAGTTAGGGTACCAACCCTTCTGGTTTAGAATTAATTCTAAGTTTAATTTCTGAGTGTCGAAGTTCTTGGAATGCCTCTGGCTTTCCCATGACCTTTTATATTAACTATGCAGACACATTTACTATACTGAGAACCCCCGGTTCTCATTCCATGCATATTTCTGCTATTTTTTAGATACAGGTCGAGAGGCACCTCACTGAGAATTTTGGAGGCCTTCAGGAAGTAAAGAACTATATGTTGGGCTTAGAATTTTGTTTCTACTTGTATATTTTACATTTTGTCCCTCTTATAAGATGTTATGGAGAAACAGGTGTTCACTTTATGGTTTGAGTACATATTTTGGGTTGTGTTTGTGTGTGTGTGTGTGTGTGTGTGTGTGTGTGTGTATACATACATACTTTAGCCAGTTTTAGCTTCGCAGATCGAGTCTGGAACTTGATATCTGTATTTTTAGAACTCTGATCTGTATATATGTTTTAGCTTTCTTACGATCTTGCTTATCCAGTTATGCTTATTCTTACGAGAATGATGCGACTTCAGTTTTGATTTTGTTTAGCTTCTTCTTCAAGGCTCCTAGTTACTATTCTTTCAACTATATATATATATATACACATTTTCTTTTCTGCTTTACGACTTAAGCATAAGGCTCTGTTTGGTAGGGTGTTACATTATGGTATTAGAGCAGTTCGTTCCTATAGAGCCTAAGGGATGGACTGATTATGCTTCTGGGCATGCTCTGGGTGTGTGTATATGCTAATTAGGATATCTAACTTATATATGTGACATATTTGTTCATGAGCATGCATTTGAGACTTTGAAGCACTAGGCTTGAGATATTGAGATTGATCACCTTGATATCACTTGTTTAGTGTGAACAGGAACCAAATGACGACTTATGGACACAGACGCAGTCGAGGCAGAGGCCGTAATGGTAATGTGAAGCCTAAAACAATTGCGAATAATCCCGTAAATTTCATGAATGCTCTGGAAAATATGGCAGCTGCTATGCAGGCAACAGCTGAGGTCCTTGGTCAGCAGATTAACAACGAAAATGGGGGTAACGGCAGAAATGGGCCGATGACCTTTATGAAGATAAACTCACGGATTTTTCGAGGAATAACAAATCCTACAGAGGCTGATAATTAGTTTCAGGCGATGGAATGAGCTTTGTAAGCATAGCAAGTGCCTGAGGACTAGTGTGTTGAGTTCGCCACTTATCAGTTGGGAGGTGAAACTCAGCATTGGTGGCAGGGAACCTGACGCCTGCTGCAATGACCTAACACTACAATACCCTGAAATGCTTTTCAATCTAAGTTTTATAAGAAATATTTTCCCAATTTAGTTAGACAGCCAAGGAGCTCGAGTTACTATAGTTGAAGCAGGGTCCTATGTCAGTGGCAGAGTACACCAATCAATTTGAAGAATTGTGTCAATTTTCTAGGATCTGTCAGCGTGTTTCGAGGGAATTAAAAGAGTAGAAGTGCATCAAGTACGAAGGTGGACTTCAGAGTGACATTTTAAGTACAGTAGGCTCAATGGAGATCAGAACTTTCTCTGAACTGGTAAACAAAAGCTGAGTTACTGAGGATTGTGCAAAAAAGGTCACGTCAAACAAGGGCGATCACTAAGCTTTTGTTAGGAGAGATCAAGGGAGAAATTTGGCGTCGAGAGGTCTAAATTTCAAGCGAGGTGGCTATGTTCCACAACAACCTCAAGGTTAGAATAACTTCTCAAGATTCAATAATAACAACAATTAGGGAAGAGGCAAAGGAAAGCAAGCTCAGATTCCACCGAATGACTTGACTTGTAGGAGGTGTGGCAGATACCACCCGAATACTCTATGCAGAGCTAGCTTGGGTATATGCTACTACTATGGAGGAACCGGGCATTTGTCATGGAATTATCCAGAAAAGAAGAGTCAGGAAGTTGGGAGAGCTCAATAGCAGGGATGCATGTTCACCATGACAGCGAACGGTGCTGACAGACTAGACACTCTGATCAGAGATAATCGTGAACTAGTAACTGCATTGATTTAACTGCCTTGCATAACATGAGATCATAGTATTCATTCATAGCACATGGTTGAGTTGTGGGATCCGTGATTTTTCCAAATGAATTAGCAGTTGATGATATTTGATTATTGAGATAAAGCGATTTTTTGTTAACGTAGAGGAGTGGCTAGGTTCTTGGAGGTTAACAGATTAGAGTAACGTAGCGAAAGTGGATTGAACTAATTCGAGCATTCAATTTAAGATATATCTAAAGGATCAGGAGTGCTAATAATTGTACAGATTTGTTATTAGAAATCAATGACGGTGAAATGCTGTGGGGAGGAATGACAAGGGTTTATCTTTTAACTGTTAAATGGTTAAGTAGCGGGTGAAGTGTTGATTGAATCCTTACTATGAGGAGTTTCCTAGAATGTTTTCTGAGGATGTTCCAGAATTTCTACCGCAAGGAGAAATGGAATTTGTAATAAACTTAGGATTAAGTTAGAATCGGCAGACTTAGGATCTTATTGAAGGGAGTACTGGATGAGAAATCTATTCGACCAAGTGTTTCCCTTTGGGGAGTGCCAATTATGTCAGGGAGAAGAGAAAAGACGACAACAGGAGGCTTTATGCGAGAAAGAAAATACCAACGAATCTCCGCGACTCAATCTAGTCTTTCTTTTGTAACTTGCGTTAGAGTTTATCTCAAATTTCTTCTTGAAAAAAAAAAGAAAAAAATTGATCATTCTCCCGATTCTACCCCTTATAGGCATGTATCCATATATGAATTTGTCCCTTTCGAGATGAGCCTAAGCTTGTTTTGATACAACCAAGCGATCCTTGAATCTTTGAAAAAATTGCATTCGAAATGCCTTCCTTCCTGAACCTGTGTCCCTTAAAATCGACCGAGACTTAATTGATTTGATATGCCTTGTTCTTTCTATCATAGATTCTTGACTTAGATTCCTTTTTGGAGGTGCACTTTAAATTCTCTTTCTGGTGCATTCCATTGTTTCTCTACGACTTTGTTTAATCGTAATATAAGATATCCTTTCTAACTCTTGCAACTATCGTGAAATTTGTTTGTTTTTCTTTGAGCTTTGTACCCTCTGAAATCACTTGGAGCTTATTTTTTGGCTCTGCATACAATTTTTAGATGTAACCACTAAGATATTAGTTCCTTAGAGCAAGACTTTTGAATACAGAAATAAGTAAGTGACATCAAGAGGAGTTTTGGAGCTTTAATTCTTGCCGACTGTATTGCCTGTGATAAAGTTGATGCGCTAGGATGCACCGTTTATTTGGATGTCTAAATGCGAAAAATTTTTTGAACCTTGAGAAAAGAGAGTAACTTCAGTGCCAGTATTTGTGACATCCGAACCTAATGAACTATTCGGAAATTCTGCGATGCACTATCGAAGGCCTTAGGATGTGAGCGGATGCAACATCATGATGTGGTGCAGGAAAACTCCAAGTATTGATTGAAAGATTTGACGTTGTTGGGTAATCGTGAATCAAGTGACCAAGTCCACTTACTTTCCGCCTATCAGAGCGAACTATTCATCGAAGAAATTAACGAAACTATACATCGGAAAAATAGTAAGGTTGCATGGTCCGTTAATCGCCTTTGTGTTTAAATGAACCCAGA
Source organism: Arachis hypogaea (assembly GCF_003086295.3). Classification (NCBI taxonomy): domain Eukaryota; kingdom Viridiplantae; phylum Streptophyta; class Magnoliopsida; order Fabales; family Fabaceae; genus Arachis; species Arachis hypogaea. The sequence goes on along the minus strand of NC_092046.1, from coordinate 76,197,914 downwards.
GGATTAAGCATCGTAGGTCCCGAATTTGATAGCCGAGACAACAGAGAAAAGATTATGCAAATTTGAGTTAAGATTCTAACTGCGCAAAGCCAACAGAAGAGTTACACGAATAAGAGTGGAAAAAACATGGATAGTTTGAAGGAGAAAGTTACGCATTCTTAAAAGTTACTTCAACAGACTAGAATCGGTGAGCAATCAAAACTAAGGGATTAAGACCGAGATGTATTAAACCGTTTGAAGTATTAAAATGGATTAGGGGCGGGTGACATATCAAATAGTTTTACCCTGTATCTCTTGAACCCGCACAACTTACTCTACATTCCACAGCCCCAGTAGTATACTCCTGAGGTAAACCATGTTTTAGAACATGAGTTTGTTCAATCAGAAAGGGGATTTGACGTTTCACATAATTCCAGTTAGAATTAACGATACCATTATTAAGCGACTACGTGGAAGAGTAGTGTCGTTAGTAAAGATTTCTTGGAGTCGAGCTAATATTGACAAACACACCTAGGAACTTGAAATCCAAAATGAGAAGAGACTAACTACACCTATCTTCAGATAATTGAATCTGAATTTTGGGGACAAAATTCTTAATTAGGTGGTAGGATGTAAATCCCACAAAATTAATAAATAATTAGTTAATAAATTAATTATTATTCAAATAAATTAGGAAATTAATTTTTTATAGTTTAGGGAAGTAGAAATATTTAAAATATGAATTTTGACACTAATTTTAAAGAATTTGACCCAAAACCAGGCCAACAGGTTATACCGATTCGACCGGGCCCGTATTGGGCCCAAAGCCCAACCAATGTAATGCCCATCAGCCACTCTTTTCCCCCATTCTTCAAGGAACCCACTGAGAACAGAGAAAAGGAATAGAACCCTAAATCCCAAATTTAATCACAACTTCAATCTACCATATCTCTCAATTCGGAGCTCCGATTGAGGAGCCGTTTGTGGCCACACGTTCGTCTCGTCGAGCTCATCAATTTTATCTTCAAAAAGTGCTAAGAATATTAGAATTCTGTTCCCATTTCTCACTTCCTTAAATTTTTTCAAATTTGGGTTAGTATATTGGGAGATTTTGTGATTTTAATGGTTTAGGGTACTCAAGCATTGGAGAATTGTTGGGTTTTATTCCAGTCATCAATGGATAAGGTAAGAAAACTCTAAACTCTTATGGTTTGTCCAATTATGTGAACCCTAGTTTTAATTTGGTGAATTTTATGGAATTAAATTGAATTTATGTTGAATTGGAGATTGAATCGTTGAATTGAAGAGCTTGAAATCAAGCTTTGGTGGCTGGTTCAACTTGGAGACATAAGAGCAAATGGGTTTTTGAGGTATTTTTGGCTTAGGGAGGAATCGGCCAACGTATGGTTTTGGTTTCTCATAGTTAATGTTTAATGTTACGTGAAAATTTAGGCTAGTTGACTGTAGGATAAGTTGAACTATGTGAATTGTTGATGATTAGTGATCTTTGATGGAAAATATTGTATATATTGCATGAATTGTATGTTGATATGCTGTGGTATATGAATTGTGTATGAGGATTGAGTGAGTTATATGTGTGGTAATATGAAATGATGATAATTGTTAAGGATGATGAGGATTGGTGATAATTATAAATGGTGATTTGTGAATTAAATTGAGTAATTAGGTGTGGAATGAGTGAGGAAGGATGGACAGGTGATTGGTATTTATTTTGGTTATAATTGAATTGATTTTTGGATTGAGAAATTTGAAAAGTTAGAGATTGATCAACTTTGGCGGGACATAACATGACTTTCAGTCCCCCAAATTTTGTAAAACTTATTTTAAATGAAAATTTGGTTCGTGAAGTTTATAACTTTTGAAGAACGGACTAAAGATAATTTTTAACGAAAAAGTTATACGTGATCGAAGTTGGGTGTGTAAAACTGATTTTTTGGAACTTAGCAGTTTTTTTGCAAATTTTGTTAGGCATGTGTACGCAGACCCTAGGCTCTGCTTAGACGTCCCGCATACGTGGACATGTGCATGTGTACGCAGAATGGGCAAAATTACAGGCCCGCGTACGCGGGCAGGACCACGCAACGCGGGGATGATTCCCTGCCCAAGGGGCTTTGAAGAACTGAAGATTGATGGTTTAGAGGTTATAGAAACTCTCGTTGTAAGTATAGTTACTAAACCAAGCAATCAACCTTTCTTACAAAAGTTTTGGTTGTCACAAGTAACAAACCCCTTAAAATTGATAACCGAGTATTTAAACCTCGGGTCGTCTTCTCAAGGAATTGCAGGGAGGTGTTCTTATTATTGGTTATGAGTTTTGTAAATTGGGGTTTTGGAAGTAAGGTGGGAATATGTTATATGACAAGTAAAATAAAATAATAATAATAAAATAGACTCTTGGCAAGGTATGAGAAATTGGAAGTCCAGATTTAGTTATCCTTATCAACAATAATGAAAGTTGAATCTTAATTCCACTTAGTTAACCTTTGCTATAACAAGGGAAGGTCAAGTGACTAATTAGTTAGATCTTTGAATCCTAGTTAATTCCTAAGAAAAGATTGGGATTATTGAAGATCAATTCAATTAGCAAGGATAACAATTATCAATTATGCTGTTGAATTGGATAACTCCTGAGTTACTCATTTCTTAACCAAGACCAAAAGGGAAAATATCTAAATTAAATTAAAAGCATTCATATAAATAAAGCAAAGCAAAATTAAGTCTGAAAATACCTCGAATTGCATTCACAAAAGAACTTAAATCTGACATACAAATTAAATTGGAGAAATAAATAAAAAAAGAACATTGAATCTGGGATCGAGAGTCACTCCTAAAACTAAGAGAAGTCCTAAATCCTAATCCTAAGAGAGAGGAGAGAACCTCTCTCTCTAAAAACTACATCTACTCCTAAAATTGTGAATGTGAAAGCCTCTCTATGAATGGATGTAATCCCCCACTTTATAGCCTCTAATCTGTGTTTTCTGGGCCGCGAACTGGGTCGAAAACAGCCCGGAAATCGCTGGAGAAGAATTCAAACACGCTGATTTCCGTCATTGCGATGCGGCCGCATGGAGCACGCGGTCGTGTCGCCTAGCATCAAGGAAACTATGGAATATTATATATCAAATCGAAGCCCGGGACGTTAGCTTTCCAACGCAACTGAAACTGCATCATTTGAACCTCTATAGCTAAAGTTATAGCCGTTTGAGTGCAACGAGGTCAGGCTGGACAGCTTAGCAATTTCTCCAACTTCTTGTATTCCTTCCATTTTTGTATGCTTCCTTTCCATCCTCTGAGCCATTCCTGTCCTGTAATCTCTGAAATCATTTAACACACATATCAAGGCATCTAATGGTAATAAGAGAGGATTAATAATAAGCAAATATAAGATCAAAGAAGCATGTTTTCAATCATAGCACAAAATCAGGAAGGAAATATAAAACCATGCAAATATTATGAATAAGTGGGTAAAGAGTTGATGAAATTCACTCAATTGAGCACAAGATAAACCATAAAATAGTGGTTTATCAACCTCCCCACACTTAAACACTAGCATGTCCTCATGCTAAGCTCAAGAGAAGCTATAAAGATGAAGAGGAATGGTAGAAAGTATGAAATGCAACCTATCTATATGAATGCAACTACATGCAAAATGTTTCTACCTACTTGGTTAAAAATAAATAAATTCTCTAAGACAAATATAAATCAGATTCCACTAATTCAAATCATATAAAATAAGGCACAAGTAAACTTGTAAGAAGATAGCTCATGAAAGCAGGGAACATAGAATTTAGCACTGAACCCTTACTGGTAGTGTATATCACTCTAACTCTCAAGTGTCTAGGGTCAATCACTCTACTCTTCTCTAATCATGCTTTCTAAACTTTGTTCTTCACCTAACCAATCAACAATATTTAATATACCAATGCAAACATCATGAGGTCTTTTCAAGGTTGTAATGGGGCTAAGGTAAGGGTAAGGGTATATGTATATGGCTAAGTGAGCTTTATAAATTGAATCTTTAATTAACCTAAGCTTTCACCTAACATACATATACTCTATATAACTCTAGAATCATGCCTAGCTACCCATAATTCCCACTTTTGTATGATTCCCATACTCATGTACCAAATTTTTCTTTTTAATTTATCACATGTGCATTGATTTTTTTATTAACTTAACATTGGGGTAATTTTGTCTCCTTATTTATTTATTTATATTATATTTTTTTTTTCTTTTTCTCTCTTTTTTTTTAACTGAATCATAAAAGCAAACATAACTTATCAATGCACATGGATTCTCCATTATTTTTCTATTTTGGTTTTTTTCATGAGTAGGTTCTCAAATTCCCAATATTCAAATAAATTATAAACATGACACATTCCCTTATTAACCTAAGTTCCCACAATTTTCCCACACTTAGTTGATGCACAATCCCTATCTTAAGCTAACCAAAGATTCAATTGGGATATTTAATTATTTTTCTGCTTTAAGGCTAGCGATGTGGTAAAATACAGATCAAGAGGGGGTTAAAAGGCTCAAAGTGGCTGACAAGGGTGAATTAAAGGGTAGGCTTATTTGGGATAAGTGAGATAAAATCAAATAATGGCCTCAATCATATGCAAGCATGTAAATACACTAAATTATGGACATATAGGTTGGAACAAAATATAGATTACAATCATAGAGAAGGGAACACACAGGAATAAAATATTTATGGTTAAATAATGTAACCATGTAAATAAGCTCAAAATCTCACAGGTCGTGTGTTCTTTGGCTCAAAAACCATGTTCCAAATACAACTTCCAAACAAGTTTTACATAAAAATTTTGATTTTAAATTAGTGAAATTTTTTTCAAAAATAAGATCTTAAAAAGAAACTTATTATTTTAACCAAGCAGTAACTAAATGTATAAAATCAAATAAACATGCAATTAAACATGCAAATGCAACAACTTATTTAATAAAGAAAATTTAAACATTGGTGTTGATAAGAAAATACTAACCCATGGAGATCGGTATCGACCTCCCCACACTTAAAGGTTGCACCGTCCTCGGTGCATGCTAAGATGTACAAGTGGACGGGCTGTTCCAACTGATGCTTTTCTTCAAGGATTGTACAGATGGACTTGTTTGTCTCCCCTTTTAAGCGTCTTCCGGTTCTCTTCCTGGTGGCCATCCTGAAAGAAAAAGGGAAGAAAGGTAACCCAATAATAGAGATAAGAAAATAAATGAAGTATGGTTGGGTTAATGCCAAATGATAAGGGTCTCATTTATATGGAAGCTTCAACATGTACGTGAGAAAACAAATAAAAGCACATGGCAATTCAAGAGTGCAAAAATTTGCAACAATAAGGAAGAGAGTGTGGGTAAGGAGAGGTAATGTAAATTCATGTCAATGCAAAAAGTAATACATGTATAAAAGATTGGCATTGATATAAATAATATAACCTATCCAGAATAAAACAAGTCACTAAGCACCCAAAAATAATTCAAGGGAAGATGCAACAGTTAAATATGAAAATTTTAACACCAAAGGAAAAATAATTAATTTAGAAAAGAAAGCAAAAATATGCACAAAATTGAGATGCAATGAATGAAATATGCAAATAAATTAAGTAAAATAAAATGGAGGTGAAAGAAAATAAGAAAGGAAGAAGAAAGAAATAAGAAAAGATAAGAAAAATAAGGATTAGAGAAGAAAAGATAGGAGAATTGGCTGATTTGGATATTCTGTGCGCCGCTTGTGATGCGGACGCGTGAGTGACGCGGTCGCGTGGTGCGCAAGAAGGTCAGGTGACGCGGACGCGTGGGTCACGCAATCGCGTGGCCTGTTTTGTGCGATTGGTGCGAGTGCAGCCTCACGGTCGCACAACTCTCTGTTCGAAACTCTTTTTGCCAAAATTCTGGGTGACGCGATCACGTGGTCGACGCGATCGCGTGAGTGGCCTTTCTTTTAAAAATGACGCAGACGCGTGGGGCACGCATTCGCGTGGTAGGGCTTGGGCTTCCAGCACGAGTCCAGTCCAACTCCAGCTCAACTTTCGGCCAGGCACCTGGTTGACGTCGATTTTCAGGTCACGCGGTCGCGTGGGTGACGCGGTCGCGTGGGAGGCATGTTTCTCATGTGACGCGGACGCGTCAGCGACGCGGTCGCGTGGATCAATTTGTGCCATTAGCGCGCCTCCAGCCACGCTTTCGCGTGACTCTCTGTTCAACCTTATTTTCTTCCAAATGCACATACGATGCGGACACGTCGGCGATGCTGTCGCGTCAGCGACGCTGTCGCGTCGCGTGCGAAAATCCTTTTTTTTTATAATCTGAAAAATGAAGAATGCAGTGTTAATATGAATGTGATGCAAACTTCCAGGTTCAATATTATAAAATAAAATAAAACTAGAAAACAAATAAAACTAAATAAAATTGAAAAAGGAACAATCATACCATGGTGGGTTGTCTCCCACCTAGCACTTTTAGTTAAAGTCCTTAAGTTGGACATTTGATGAGCTTCCTGTTATGGTGGCTTATGCTTGAACTCATCCAGGAATCTCCACCAATGTTTATGATTCCAGTAACCTCCGGGGTCCCAAACTAGGCGCAGAAAGCCTTCAAGTAAGTTAAAGCAAGTGACCAGGCCCCAAGAGTGGTGATTGATAGAATGGATTCCGGGGTCCCAGACCTTGCCTTTGCACCCGTCTTTTGGTTGAGCAATATTGTTCCCTCCGGGTGGCAAGCAGTCTGAATTCTCACGTAAGCGGCCAAACAACTTCCTAGACCCATTCAGTTGAGCTTTACACCAACCTTTGCATTTAAACTTTGAGCACACAACCATGTGGAACCTTGCTTGACAAATCTTATCACTGGCCATCTTCCTCTTACTCTTAATGCCACAAAGAGCTCTAAGTTGACCATCCGTCTCTAGTAGCCTATATTCAAGTGGGATTAGAAAGCTATAGGATATGAATTTTACCCACTTGAATGTTGTGAAGGATGATGGCAACTTAGGGGGAGGGGTTTCCAACAACTTTGGCAAGGTAATTTCAAGCTCCACTCCCTTGTGCTCTTCTTTGACATCTTCTACCTCTTGATCAACCTCTACAAAATCTTCAACCATGATCTGCCTTGGAGGTTGTACGCTCTTCTCAACATCAACATCAAACACCGTGGAAGGAGGCTCTGTGACTGGACTTTCCAATAGAGGTACAACATCTCTTAAGTTCGCAACCACTTCTTCCTTTTTAATAATTGCTGCTTTGTCCAGTTGTTTAAGTATAAAATCGTACTCATCCTCGATGTTTTTCTTTTTATGACAACTCCTTTCAACTATTCTTTCATCTTCAAGGGTCTCTCCTACCCTTACCCATAGGGCCTCCTCTAGCTCTTTATGAAGTATGGATTCGCGAAGATGATTCCTTCTTTCCTATTCCATATCAATAGCATAATTGAGATCATCTTGCTCTTGGATTGATGGATGTGGGTGCTCTTCCATGGATGGTGGTGATGGGATGGAGAGATTATTCTGTGGTTGACAAGGAAGTGCACTAGAGCTTGAGGGTTGATTGTTGAAGGTATTCGGTGGTCTGATTTAGGTAAAGAGAGCTTGTATAGTAGAGTTTAGATCGGCAAGTGCTTTCTCCATGGAGGTTTGAGGTAGATAGGAGGGTTCATTTGGTTCATAAGGTGGTTGGTATGGTGGATGAGGGTTAAGGTTAGGGTCATATGGAGGTGAGTGGTGGAAAAGGGCTTGTGAGTATGGTGGTCCCAAGTTGTGTTGAGGAGGTTCATAGGCATATGATGGTGGTTGTTGATAGTCCATTGGAGGTGGTTGTTGCCATGAGGGTTGATTAAATCCTTATGGCTCCTCCCATCTTTAATTGTTCCAACCTTGATGCCTGTTCTCATTGTAATTTCTTTTTTCTGCAACATAATTGTAACCAGACTCATAGCCAAAGGGGTGAGAGTTCATAGTAGCAATTAAAAATGAAAATAAAAATAAATTTAATTTAAAGGTTATTTAAATTTTGAATTTGAAAATTAAATTTTGAAATTTGAAATTTTGAAATTTGAATTTTGAAATTTGAATTTTAAATTTTTGAAATTTGAAAATTTTTAAATTTAAATTTTGAAAATTTTTAAATTTGAATTTTGAAATTTGATTTTTGAAATAAGATAAGATAAGAATAAAATTTTAAAAATAAAAATCTGAAAATATTTTTTTTCCAAAAAAAAATTAATAAAAAATATTTTTGAATTTAATGTGGAAAGAGAAAAACAATAAAATGACACCAAATTTCAAATTTTTAGATCAAAACAAAGAAAACTACTAAGAACAGCTTGAAGGTCAAGATGAACGCGAAGAACAACTTGAAGATCAAGATGAATACTAAGAACAAATTTTTGAAAATTTTTTTTTAATAACTAAATAAAAACCAATAACCTCTTAATTTACGAAAAAGCAAAAATAAAAACAAAAATAAAAACAAATAAACAAGTAAAAAGCAAATATTTACAATAACCAATAATAAGGCACACGTTTGCAATTCCCCGGCAACGGCGCCATTTTGAAAGAACTGAAGATTGATGGTTTAGAGGTTATAGAAACTCTCGTTGTAAGTATAGTTACTAAACCAAGCAATCAACCTTTCTTACAAAAGTTTTGGTTGTCACAAGTAACAAACCCCTTAAAATTGATAACCGAGTATTTAAACCTCGGGTCGTCTTCTCAAGGAATTGTAGGGAGGTGTTCTTATTATTGGTTATGAGTTTTATAAATTGGGGTTTTGGAAGTAAGGTGGGAATATGTTATATGACAAGTAAAATAAAATAATAATAATAAAATAGACTCTTGGCAAGGTATGAGAAATTGGAAGTCCAGATTTAGTTATCCTTATCAACAATAATGAAAGTTGAATCTTAATTCCACTTAGTTAACCTTTGCTATAACAAGGAAAGGTCAAGTGACTAATTAGTTAGATCTTTGAATCCTAGTTAATTCCTAAGAAAAGATTGGGATTATTGAAGATCAATTTAATTAGCAAGGATAACAATTATCAATTATGCTGTTGAATTGGATAACTCCTGAGTTACTGATTTCTTAACCAAGACCAAAAGGAAAAATATCTAAATTAAATTAAAAGCATTCATATAAATAAAGCAAAGTAAAATTAAGTCTGAAAATACCTCGAATTGCATCCATAAAAGAACTTAAATCTTACATACAAATTAAATTGGAGAAATAAATAAAAAGAACATTGAACCTGAGATCGAGAGTCACTCCTAAAACTAAGAGAAGTCCTAAATCCTAATCCTAAGAGAGAGGAGAGAACCTCTCTCTAAAAACTACATCTACTCCTAAAATTGTGAATGTGAAAGCCTCTCTATGAATGGATGCAATCCCCCACTTTATAGCGTTAGAGAAACTATAACATATTATATATCAAATCGAAGCCCCGAACGTTAGCTTTCCAACGCAACTAAAACCGCGTCATCTGGATCTCTGTAGCTAAAGTTATAGCCATTTGAGTGCGAAGAGGTCAGGCTGGACAGCTTAGCAATTTCTCCAACTTCTTGTATTCCTTCCATTTTTGCATGCTTCCTTTCCATCCTCTGAGCCATTCCTGCCCTGTAATCTCTGAAATCACTTAACACACATATCAAATCATCTAATGGTAATAAGAGAGGATTAATAATAAGCAAATATAAGATCAAAGAAGCATGTTTTCAATCATAGCACAAAATCAGGAAGGAAATATAAAACCATGCAAATATTATGAATAAGTGGGTAAAGAGTTGATGAAATCCACTCAATTGAGTACAAGATAAATCATAAAATAGTGGTTTATCAGGCTTGCATACACAAAACAAGGATCGCATACGCGAGATGGGAAATTTACATTTCCACGTACGCGAAACATGGCATGCGTACGTGGAACCCCTGTTTTCTGAAAATGATGTTTTCAAGTTTTAAACCATCCCTTTAGCTTTCCAAACCTCTTTAACACCTGTTTAGGGTCCGTTAGCAAGTCTTTAAGACTTAGAGCAAGGGTGAGCCTGTTGAATAAGTTAGGCAGGGAATTGAGCAAGAAGTTGAGAAGTGAGTGGTTGAATTTTTAATACAACGAAGTGATGAATGATACTTGATATGTGATTAATAATGATGACAATGGTAACGATGAAATTGAGATGAAATGAGGTATGAATTGATGATGATAATGACATTAATAAACGGTAAATTAAAAAGTTTACTTGGCATATATAATTAAGACAAATTTTTCACTTTCTATCGTAAGATGTAATCGAGCACTTTATCTCCTCACACACACACAGAGACAGACAGATAGGGATATTGGAATTTTGTCTCCCCCATGGATGAGCTTGGGATTATTCTCATGGATATTGTTAAGCTTGGGGATGTGCGTACAGAGGGACTATCCATGGTTAGCTTCTAGGACATGTCGAGTTAGCTATATAACCGACAGATGATATCATCAGCAATAGGATAGGGATACATCATATGCATTTGAATGTTTTACTTGAGTGTGTATTTGTTTTGGATTTGCCTAACTATTTTGCCATATTTAGCTACTACTTATTTACTTGCAGTATCTAAATTCTATATGTGCTTTCTTTGTTTGGCTTGTTTGTGTATGTATCTAATAGACCCTGCATATGGCGGAGGAGTGATGAGGATTGTTCCACCGGTGTTTAGGAGGTTTGAAGAAGATTAAGACGAAGAATTAGCTTAAAGGTAGGAATCCCGTAGTTAGAGTACCAACCCTTCTAGTTTAGAATTAATTCTAAGTTTAATTTCTGAATGTTGAAGTTCTTGGAATGCCTCTGGTTTTTTCAGGACCTTTTATATTAACTATACGGGCACCTTTACCATACTGAGAATGTCCGGTTCTCATTCTATACATATTTCTCTGCTATTTTTCATATGCAGGTTGAGAGGCATCTCTAAGGATTTTAGAGGCCTTCGGGAAGCGAAGAATTATATGTTGGGCTTAGCATTTTATTTCTGCTTGTATATTTATGTATAAAGTTGTTCTCCACCTTATATATTTTATATTTTGTCCCTCTTAGAGGATGATATGGAAAAATAGGTGTTTACTTTGTGGTTTGAGTACATATTATATATATATATATATATATATATATATATATATATATATATATATATATATGTTTTAGCTTTCTTACGATCTTGCTTATCCATTTACACTTATCCTTACGAGAGTGATATGACTTCAGTTTCGATTTTGTTTAGCTTCTTCTTCAAGGCTCCTAGTTACTATTCTTTTCAACTATATATGTGTACGTTTTCTTCTTTAGATGTCGTAATACCTCGTCACCTCTGCTTTACGACTTAAGGGTAAGGCTCTAGGTGGTAGGGTGTTACAAACTCTACCTGCGGGTTGAGACTTTTATATAAACTCAACCCTACCCTACCCACGAGTTAAGAATATCCCAACCCTAACCCTATCCATTCTTAACTCGCGGGTGTCTGACCTTACCCGTGGGTTACTAAAAAGATACAACATTATTATATAACTTGATAATAATTTAAAATAGAACTAGCTTTTATATAAAAAAAAATGTGTTATTCAATTAATGATCTTGTCTTAGTGGCTAAAGATCATTTACATTTAGTGAAAGATCTTTGGTTCAACTTACACTTGAAACATATTTTTTAATTTTTATATAAGTATATAACATATACATATATAGGGTGCGAGTTCGTTGGGTATGGTTGAGGCTCAACCCGCACCCTACCCGACCCGCACAAGAACCCTACCCGCACCCTACCCTATCCGCTGCAGATCGGGTTGGTAACCCTACTCGACCGGATTGGGTCGGGTTGGATGCTCGCGCATAGGGTGCATGTTGTCACCCCTAGTTTTGTTCATGTTTTTTAAAAAAAAGTTAGAGTTTAGTTGCTATAATGTTGCACAAAATAATCTTAAAGCTGTTTGTGCTACTACAGTTAGTAATTATGCGAAGAAAAAGTATATTTTTTTACTTGAGAATATTTTTCTAAGTTTATTTGGTGTCAATATCTTAGGAGATTAGGTATATAAATAATGACCTTCATAATTCAATAACCTCTTAAATTTAGTTGTTATTATTATGGTGTCTACATCATCTCAATCTAAATATCATATATTAATAATTAAATAATTTTATTTCTATAACATTTTAATGTTAATAAATAAATTTATATTTAGTATATATTTTGTTATTTTTGTATTCTTTATTTATTATATATTTTTTAATAATATTTTATTTTTTTATTAACAAAAATATTATAAGAAGATGACTTTTAAAAAATATTAAAAATATTTGAAGAGACTATTTTAAAATTTTTAAAAATTTTTAGGGACTGTCTTGAAAGTTTTTAAATTTTTTAAAATTATTTTATACTTTAATATGAAAATTAATTTATCCAAAATGCACCTATAAATACTTAACAACTACATATAAGAGTTAATATTCTACATCAGTTAAAACCTGAATAACTAACGAAAGAAATTATATTATCTAACAAAAATAAAAATTAAAAACTTTTTTATATATTTTAAAATTTAAAAAATTAAAATATGTAATTTTAAAAACTTCAATACTGATTTGGATAATTACTTCACCTTCAAACCTAGGAAATTAAAATAATTCACGTGTATATCAAGAGGGCTGATAAACTCTAAAGCGAGCATTAAATAATCATGCACGAAACTGCAATACTCGTTGCTCAATAGCATGATGTTCAATAATTGTCTCTCTCCCCACTAAAATGTTTCGTCTGGTGTGCCATAGAGTAGTGCTCCTAAGAGTAATAGAGTAGACGTTAATGTTTATCTATAGTTTATATTTCCTTCATCCTATTGATAAATCCATTAATTTGTGTTTTCCTCTCCCATTATATATTTTAGTTAATAGAATTAATACTCAAAGTGATCTTTAACCATCGAATTTTAATATTATTTTTAAATTTAAAATTGCCTTAAATTTGTTCTTAAACTTAACTATGGTCGTTCTTAAAATACTTTTCGATGACGAAATGATGATGCAGTTGGATAAAAACTACGCTAAAAACCATATTAGATTGGTAAAACATCATCGTTTCATATTTTGCGTCCAAATAAAACATAAGCAACATCATTTAGGAGATTTTGAGGGATTTTAAACCCTAACAAACGTTGTTTATTCTATATGAGCACTAAAAATAAAATAGCGAAATTCCATCATCGAATAATATCTCAGAAACAATAGCTGTTAAGTTCAGAAATAAATTTGGAAGAATTTTAAATTTAAAGACGATATTGAGACTCGACTGAAATCACTTTAAATATTAACTCGTAGTTTGTAATAAGTTTCTCGACATATATAAATAACATTTTTCTTTTATAGCAATGCATTTGGTTTATCTTATTTTATCTTATTTTCTCTTTGTGACTTTTCCCCCTCAATATTATTAGCCTTTCCAATTTATTTATATATAAAGGACAGAGGCACCCTTTGTGGGCTACCTCTCATGATTGTTCCTAAGTTGGTGATGTTAATCTCCAAGGATCCATACACCGTTGAGAAGCACATAGAGCAAGCCTCAATGAACAGTAGGCATCACTCTATCATGGGTGTCATTCTCATTGGAAACAAATTAATCTAATGCGTTATGCGTGACTAAATCCTAAAGGAAATGTCATAATGGAAAGTAGGCTACGATATACCAATATTTTAAACTTTTGTAAAAGAGGAACAGGAATGTACATCAATATGATTTTGTTATTTTGTTTTATTTTATTGTATTTTTCTTTTCAACATTGAATGTTTATGATTCAGTTGAGAAATGTGATATGTTGAGTTCTGTTGAATCAATTACACACTGATTGAAAAAATTAAACCCATCATGGTTCTTTTTGCTTTCTATGAATACATTTTTCTAACAAATCACATGTCACATTTTTATGACCTAATTTTAGTTAAGGTGATAATTTATAAGAAAATTTTAAAGTGTACCGGTGTACTAATATTTTGGTAATTTTTAACCGTTGATCTTAATTATAAAAAATATATATAATATATGTAATTAAGATCAACGGTTGAAATTTACTGAAACACCGGTGTATTGATATACTTAAAAACTTTCCTAACTTATATGTAATTATATTCATATGAATTTAATAATAAATAATTATTAAATAATAATTTAGTTAAACATATTAAATTATTTAATAAATTTTAATTATTAAATTTACATGAAAACAATTATATTTAAGTTTTTTTTTTCGAATTAAACATTTTAATTTTGTGTTCTATTCAAAAAAAAAAACTTTTAAATATACTAATACATTAGTGTTTTAGTAATTTTTAATTATTAATCTTAATTATAAAATTAAGATTAACGGTTAAAATTTACTGAAATATATGCGTCCATTTAAAAGTTCTTTAAAAGAATATGGTGTATTATGTACATCAGATAAATGGGCCTGTTCCGTTGAGCAATGTTTTAGCCCGGCCCAACCAATCCGATCCATATGCATGAAAATACCAAACAGACAGGATCAAAAAAACTAAAAAAGGTTAAACGAAAAAAAGAATAAAAAAGAAAAAAGGGAATAAAAAAAAAAGTTAAGTTCCCTCGCAAAGTTCCCGCGCACTGAACCTAAATTGCCGATTAGCCGCTGAGTTTCCCTCTTCAGTCTTCACTCCGTTCTCACTTCCCCAAAATCCCCACCCCCCGCCGAAAAAAAAAACACTAGAAGAAAAGAAAAAAAGGTGATGGTGGCCGTTTTACCGTTGGAAACTGCCATGAACGCTCGCGACGCTACTCTTTTCGCCACCGCAACCCTCTTTGGCGCCGTTACCTCTGCACTTGCTTTCCGCTTCTTCTACCGCTCCCGAAACCATCCCCAAACCCAAAACGGAACCGTTTCCAATCACCGCCATTCACGTGGTGACCCTTACGATCCTTCCAAGCGCAAGCAGTTAGTCAGTCTATCAAATTTGACTTTATTGTTGCTGTTCACTACAATTATGCTAATCCCTTTTTTAAAAAAATTGAATTGAAGGTACTTGTCGTGGGATGATTATTTCATGGCGATTGCGTTTTTGTCTGCTGAAAGATCCAAGGACCCTAACAGGCAGGTCAAATATGATGTTTCATTTTGCATGTTGCATTTTCTCTCATAATTTTCTTTAGATTGGGAGTTGATTCTGAAGAATTCAAGGCTTGTGTTGGTGTTGTTATTTGTAGGTAGGGGCATGCTTGGTGAGTCAGGATGACATAATTCTTGGTAAGCTTTTTAACTTCATTGGCTCAAACCATCAAACACCTTGTGCACATTCCATATTACTCTAATATTCAGGGACTACGAATTGCATAAATTATATGGAACGAACTTTAATTATTATTAGTAAATTGTTTTAATCATAATTACTACTTTATTACATTTTTTCTCCTTAACTTTATTGTGTTAGGCATTGGCTATAATGGATTCCCAAGAGGTTGTTCCGATGACAAGCTACCATGGGCAAAGGTTAGTATTTAAGGGAATAACTTGGGCAATTTGTTGTTTTTAAATTTTAACCATGTTAGGCGTACACCAAAATCAGCTACCAAAATTAGCCAACCGATAAAATACACATTGGAATACAAAATTTCATTAAAAATGAGTTACATAGTGGCTAGTTTTGGTAGCTGAAAATTTGCCACCCAGGTAGAATACACATTGGAATACAAAATACACATTAAAAATGAGTTAAACTATGCATGTATTTGTATACAAATACATAGTGGTTGATTTTGGTAGCTGATTTTGGTATGCAAATAGCATTTTTGTTAAACTTTTTCTTTGAATTTTAAACCATTTTTATCTAATTTGGAAATCTGTTATGTTTTAGAAATCCAGGAGTGGGAATCCTTTAGAGACAAAATACCCGTAAGTTTTTTGCTTTCAGATATTCTCTCTCTCAAGACCATTAATAATAATCATGTATTGGTTAAAGGGTAGCCTACAGTAATATTTCCTAAGGTCGGGAAATATTACACACTACACTTCTCCAACTGAAAAAAGTTTGTACTAAGTTTTAGTGAGATTTGAACTTTTGAAGTGTATATGACATTGGGTATCCTTGAATTTTATATAATGTAATATTGACCTCTTTTGTAAACATGAGACCGACCTTACAAATCAAGTGGTGTTGTGTGTACTATTATCTAATTGTAGGGATATCAGTGTAATTTTCCTTTAGTTGAAAACTAATGCCTTAACTCTTGTCTGCAGTTTAATGATTTTGTTGCTACAGTTATTATATTTAAGATCCTATTGATGATGCTTTGTGCCTATTTTAGCTATGTTTGTCATGCGGAAGTAAATGCTATTCTTAACACAAATCACGCCTCTGCTGCTGGACAAGTAAGTTCAACTGCATTCTCTACTTACCTCTTGTGAATTGAAAATATTGCAGCTTCTGGTGGTCGATATCTTTATTTATTTATATATTTATAAATTCCACTTGGACTACGCCATTCACACACGTTGTGCATATCACTACATAGGGCAGACAAATGCCTTTTCGTATGGTCTGCTAAGCGATTTGTCTTTTCTCTATTTTAATGCATGCAGCGGCTTTATGTGACCATGTTTCCCTGCAATGAATGTGCCAAGATCATAATCCAGGTTGGTGACATTGTGGATTATTGATTTGATGAAACATTGTGCATTCAATTTTTTTTCTCCATTTTAGGCTTTCATCAGTATGCAGATATAGTGCTTTGCCTTATTGTTTCTAAACTAGATTAAATCATATCTTAGTGTAGAAATTGTAATAAGAAATGAGCTCAGTCTAAACATATTATCATATTAAAAAAATGATAAATTACAATTTGTTGTTGCAGTCAGGAGTTTCTGAAGTGGTTTATTTTGTGGAGAAGTTAGAAAGTTCTGATATTGCATATACTGCTTCTCACAAGCTACTATCATTGGCTGGTGTTAAGGTATAAACACCCCCTTTTACAAATATGGAATTTAGGATTCATTTGGCTTGTGAGGGTTAATCAACGATAATGTGAATTCTTATTTGCAGGTCAGGAAACATCAACCACTTATGAACGAAATTCATCTTAAGTTTGAGGAACGCTAGGTTTCGAAGATTGACACAAATTTAAGGTGGTCTTAGTATCTTCTGAGTTACTGGGTAATGGCTATCAAATTTGGAATACTAAGTTGCATTATATAGTATATTTAGGGAAAGTTCATGGGATGATGAACAAGCTAGGAAACCAACATACACAACGGTGTTGTTAAAAAAAATGTATTTTACTGTAAAACGTGCCAAATTTGGCCAAAAAATTTTAATATGGAATGTTTTTGTAGTTATATCCCAAAATGGGATTGTATGGTGTTGTGCCTAGGTATGGAATTTGAATCTTCTCGTACTCTGTAGTGAGTGACAAGTATTTTTTTCAATGCCTTAAGAATCTTGTGCTGCTTCTTACTCGAGAAGCTTCCCAAATCCGAAAGCAATTTATCATCCTTGTCCCAACCAAGAACACTCCAATCAACCTCCTTGCTCTTCTTCCTGGAATCCTTATTCGGAGAGCACCAGAAACACCCCGCTCTTCGAGGTGGCAAAGGAGAAGGTGAAGACGCTAAACAAGAATTCTTCACTTTCACTTTGTTCTTGTTATTATTATTGTTACCCTTTTTCGTTGGTTTGAACATTGAAGACAATAAACTCTCTTCAGACTCATTGGAAGAACCAGAACTAGATGAAACGAAGCCAAATTTGAATTTTGACTTCAACCCATTTCTCTCATACGAAGAATCGAAAGGTGAAGAGACACGCCCCTGTTGATTTTCCAGCAGTAGCGCGGTGGGTGGTGATCGGAAAAGACTTGAGCTTGCAGAAGCGAGATTCGAGGTAGGAGGGGAGAATGGGAGAGGTCTGCGTGTGATTGTTGGAGGTGAGTAAGTTAATGTGAGGGAAGAGAAAGGTTTTTATAGATTTTAATTAGGTTTACTTAATCAATTTTAAATTTTTTAAATTTTGAATTTAAAAAATTTAAAATTAATTATTAATATAAATTAATATAATTTTATTTAGTTTTTGGTTAGTAACCTCTTGGTTTTATATACTTTTTCTATTTTTTTGGTTCTACGTATGAAATAAATGGTAATATATTACATTTTATTTTTTAAAATAAAATTTAAAATTTAAAAAATTTAAAATTTTTTATATATTAAAAAAGCATCTCGCATTAGGCGAGAATAATTTTTTATATATATATATATATATATTTTTTTTTAAATTCTGAAATTGGATCTCGCAAAGAGGGAGAGAATCTAAATTGTTTTTTCTTTAATTAAAAACACAATTTGAAAGTTGCGAGACAGTAGAAGAAATAATTTTTTATTAGTAAAACAAATTGTGAATGAGTTCTTAATGGAATGGCAAGGTCAACTAGAAGTCTAGAATACCATTTATAAGAATGGGGAATGACTGATGACTGTGTTCCAAAATATGGGTATCAATAGTATTTCTGTCAATTTCTGTCAACTTTTATTTATAATTATATTTAATGAAAATATCTAATAAAAATGTCTTTTTTATGATTATATTTAATAAAAATATCTTTATAAATATATTTTTTAAATGTGTCTTTTTATATATGTGTTTAAAATATAATAATTAATTATTGATAATAATAAGTTAAATAATATGTTAGTACCCTATATTTTTCCTGATATGAATAATATGAACGGGACAATTTAATTAATGTGATTTGGTAGTATATAGTAGTATTATTATTTATCTCTATTAATCTGTTAAATTTGTTTCTATTATATTAGATTAATATAAAAATTATTTTATTTAATTGACTCTATACAAAATTATTGTGTTTAATTAAGTTGATCTTAAAATTATTCTATTAAATTCAATTATTTCATTATAATTATTTTTAAGTTAAGATATTATCAAGTAATTAATATATAGATAATTTCTAGATCTCAAGTCTCAATAATTATTTTATAGAAATAAATGTTGAGCTACTTTTTATATATTTTACTTGAATTTAAGATATTTATTTTAGTGTTTGATAACAAAAAGCTAATCTAGTTACTTTAATTTTATCTATTTTTTAATTCAATTTTTTATACCTAATAATTAATTAAATAAATTTTTATAAAATATCGATGATTAATTTTAAATTGGATTTGTGTTTTTTTTTTTTTTAAATTAGAAAGGATATGTTTCTCAGTTGATGTTTTTCACTTTTTTATTTTAAAGTTAACTTTGATTTTAACAATTATAGTTAAACTTAAAAGTACTCTTTGCTATAGGGATATTATAAAAAAGAGTCAATTTTTAATTATATGAAAGATGCATTTTTGTAATGAATATTTAATAGCTTATATAGAGAAAAAAATTATGCTCTTTTTAAATATAAAATTAATAAAATGAGAAAATAATATTTTAATATAATTTAAATTGTCCTATATTTTTTAATATGTAAAACAAAAAATGAATAAATTTTCAATAATATTTTATTGTTTTAGATTATTAAGTTCTTTTTAATGGGTATATTAGGTAAATAATTTGAAAAGCAATTATATTTTATAATAAAATTTTTTATTGTAATACATATACTTACCTCCATACCGTTAAAAATTTCTAGATCCTTGGAAATTCACATATATTAAGTCAAGTTGGATGCTAATATTAGAATTTGGAATCACAGTAAACGGACACGTTAAAAAATGAAAACCCAACGTGCTCCCTCCATTTTATTCCCCGGTTCAACTAGGTATCCTTTAAAAATCGTACAATATTCAGCCTTTTATTACAATAATTAAAAAAATTAAAACAAACACAATTAAAAATTATGAATAGATTTATTGTCTTTTTAAAATTAAATACACATTCAAAATACAATCTAAAAAAACTGAAATTTAAAATTTAAATTTTAAATTTTTGTTTCAGATTTAATATATTTAATTATTAATATATTATAATTTAAATACATATCTAAAAATCAAATTATTCAAAATTCAAAATTTTGATTTTAAAAATATAAAATAAACCTTAAACTATCAAATTATTAATTAAACTCGTACAAAACACTCAAAGAAGTAGAGAAGTAGATGTGTTACAATTATTTTTTAATGTTTAAATTTAGATTTTAGATTTATGATTTTGGATGTGTTTCAAAAATATTTTCTGTATAACTTCATAATTTTAGATGTGTTACAATTATTTTTTAATGTTTAAATTTAGATTTTAGATTTATGTTTTTATATTTTCTGTATAACTTCATAATTTTAGATGTGTTATAATTATTTTTTAATGTTTAAATTTAAATTTTAGATTTATGATTTTGGATGTGTTTTAAAAATATTTTTTGTATAACTTAATATTTTAGATGTGTTACAATTGAAAAAGAAACTACAATTGAAAATATTTTAGTTTATGTATATAATTATATTCGACCATTCATAATTGTATTATTAATATTTATATTGTATTATTAAAGTTGACTGATTTTAGATGTGTTTTAAAAATATTTTGTATAAAATATCATACTATCAGATGTATTATAATCAAAAAATAACAACACAATTTTAAATTAATTGTTGATTATATACTTTATTTGCACAACTTTATTAATAAAATTAAATAAGATCAACCTTGTTCCAATTAAATCAGCAGAGTGTTTTTATGTTTAAATTAAAATATAATTAAAAATGTTGAACATGATATTTCTTAACAAATTACATAAACACATGTGTGGAAAATAATGATACCTTTCACCAATGCAAAATGAGAGAGTGCTTCAGCTAGAAAGTGGTGATGGTCTTCACCAATGAAGACGAGATGGAGAATTCAGCTGGCAGCGTCCTTTTTGGTTTGGCACTAATGCGTGTGAATATCCCGTAGAATAAGGAATTTAAAAAACTGTATCTGTTACGTGAAGTTACGAAAGTAAAGCAAAGTCACCGTAACTACCAATGAAGTGGGTGGGTTTTAAAATTTAAATTTAAATTAAAATCTAATTATAGATATGTATCTACAAAATAGGAATATATTACACTAAAAAAATAATTAAATATTATTTAAATCTGATTAAAGGCTGATTAAAGACTGATTAATATGAAAACCCAACGTGCTCCCTCCATTTTATTCCCTTCAATAAATGCAACGTAACCCCGCGCTAAGCAGCATCTCTTCACCAACGACATGACAATGTCAACAATTTGCATCCTGCGAAATACTGTACCACATACCTGTGTATCCAACTACTGTCCTACAAATTTGCGCATCACCAAAAATAAACCAATATAAAAATTAATTCATGCCTACACTTCTGAATTAGTAACCCAAAAACAGCAAAGTAATGATTAATGAACAATAACAATAAGTCGGGAGAAATGATAGGGTCAGTAACTTTTGTGTTTTCTAACCATCAATTGGCCATCAATAGTATTTTTAATGGTGTGAGATTACATCTAATGATAGAAAATCACTCATTTTTCCTTTGATGGTTAAGTGCTGGCCACAAAACACAAAAATTACTGGCCCTTAGACTTTCTCTTAATCCAGTGTTATCATAGCACTTTCTTTTTAGTCATCATCATAGCACGTTTGATTTTATATTTTTGACCATATAAAATTGGGAATTTTTTGTTTTGAGTAAAAATTGTAACTAAATATTTGAAGGAAGTGTGCATTGTACATATTCATTTTTTTTTTAGTTTTTTTATATGAAAAAACACAATTTTCGTTTTTTTTTTTTATTGAAAAAGACCTTAAAAAATTAGAACACTGAATTTATTTTGGGGGAGAAAGCAAAACGCACTCTTTCTTTTTGGGTCATGAAACAAAATGCACTTTGGATTGAATGATTGAAAGGAGTAGAAGATCCTCAAAGGAGTCATCCAACTTGTCCAAACTCACTAGTTTCTTTTTGGACTTTTTAACTTGAGCATTTTACTTTAGGGTCGTTTTATGGTACAGATGCAATTTTGTACAGATATACAGATGCTCTGAATCGTAATTTGGTTAATGGACACATGATTTGCAAATAGTAGTAATGTGTCGGATTTGGTCGCTGCATGTGGTTGTAATAAACGGAGCCGAGTCATTATTGTCCCGTAACGGTATATGTGTAAATTGGATTCCGTTAAAAGGACCTGAGTATATGAATTTGGGCCTCGCAAGATTTTTTAATATGGGAACTTCAACCAATATTGCTAACTGTTCCTGCCTGGTTGTGGCCGAGCTATATGTCTCCTTGGAGGGTTGAACGTTCGACCTTATTGGAAAACTTCAATATGCCTCGACCACCAAGTGAAACAAGGGGGGGGGGGGAGCACCTGCAAAAAGCACTCCGACGCTCAAGTCAGCTAAAGAGAATTATTTGAAGAGTTATTTTAGCTTAGAACGATGATCTACCTTTTCAATTTCAGCTGTTTCCTTTATAACTCGGAGATGATGGCCGTTTATTGACCGTTTCTGTGTAACCGATCATAGTGGTTTAATGCCATAAAGTCGGCAAAGTTAATGTGCCGATTAAAAAGGGATTCGCCGAGCTATAATTCGTAACCGACGTATAACGGTTGTATCACAGCCCCCAAGCTTAGCCTGTGTTTTAAATGAGGCAGGTTGAGCTTTTGAAATTAAATGGCCGAATTATAGCTCGGCGCAGGGATGGAGCCCCCAGTTCAACTTGACTCATTTCTTTGTAACGTCAATTAATATTAGTTAAAATAGTAACTGCTATGATGGTATAAATGAATGTCAACAGTTTTCAATGCAAGGCTCAAGTTCCTAAGTAGGCTTGGAACCGTTGGAAGTGGGTCTTGGATTGATGGCCATGATTACAGCTTGGAATTGAAAGGGTTTCATTAAATGAATGGGAAAAGGAAATTTTCTTTTCAGGTTGCGCTTATCGTGGTAATACAGCTTGCAGTTTACACTTCATCTTCCTTCAAAAACAATGAGTAGAAGAGGTAAGTAACTGCATTTTCTTATTTGCTTCCTTCCTAATTTCTGTAAAGAAAAATGAGTGACAAAAAGGTGAAAGCTTTTCCTAAAGTAGAGGATGATGATTTGTATGAATGGGTAGATGATGATGTGAAGATAAGGGCTTCTCTGTTCTTTGACAGAGAGAGTTTCGAGGGTCTGAATATGTCTAAGATGGTCAGACCTGGTTTTCATATTGAGTTGTTGCCATGCAACCGTACGGATCGAATTTTTCATAGAAGTGAAGGTTTTGAAAACTTTTATATGTATAGCTGTGTGCTTGAGGAACTATCTGTAAAACTTCCTTTTACTAAGTTTGAATGCAATTTGTTAACCCAAATGAATTGCGCACCTTCTCAAGTTCATCCTAACGGATGGGCATTCATTAAATGTTTTCAAATCCTAATGGAGTTTTTGGAAATTAAACCTGATTTGGAACTGTTTTTCTCCCTGTTTCAAGCAAAGGGTGTATGGAAAGGTCTCTGGATTAACTTGAATAGTACTCCTGGATTTTCTGTTTTCAAACTATATAAATCTTCTTTCAAAGATTTTAAGGAAATGTTCTTCAAGGTAAAGCCAGTAGATGAAGAATTTCCATTCTATTTAGATGAACATCTTGGGGAGAAGTTTCCCCTATACTGGTGTTGTCAACCCAATCATATCCTAGGGCCTGAACTAATAACACCTCGGAATGAATGTATTATAAGTTTTTTGATGGAAATGGTTGACCGAGGTGGTTTAGTATCTGTGTCGGATTTGCTTCCTTGGGAAGAGGATAAAGCATCTGTTGTGCAATACCTTGGTGAGGCACTGTTTGCGCTACCTAAGTTGGGTTTGCTTATATTGTTTAATTGTTCTCAATGAGGTTGTGTTTCTTTTGTAGGGGGGAGGTTTCCTGGAGTTTCGGCTTCGAGCATGAGGGCCCGGTTTAAAATGAAAAATTTTGAAGGGTCTTCTTCAAACGCCGAGAAGGTAGAGGGTGAGGTTGAGGTTAACCAACCGGCACAGAAGAAAAAGGGTATTGTTTTTAAGAAGAGAAAATCTGAGGTGATTAATCTGGAGGAAGGGGAAAAAGCGGTACCGTTGAGTGAGTTATCGAATTTTACTGTTAAACAAGAAAAGCTGCATTCTTTCGAAGAAGAGGGTGATGGCTCGTCTGTGTGGGATAAAAAGTTCCCTTTCAATGTCTTGGCAGATGAGATTGTTCAATCTGCTCCCGACGTTGCTCGCATTGAGGAAGTTGGGGATGTTGGGATAGATCAATTCATGCAGGTCGGTTTTGTTTCATGTAATGATATATGTATATATTTTTTGAAAACTTCCAACTGATTTTCTGGTATTGGGCAGGTTCTAGGTTTTCGACTAGTTAGCATCGGGCGAAGTCAGGAAAAAAGGCATAAGATGATGCTGGGTAATAATTTAGAAATAACTGAGCTAAAGGAGCAATTGAAGTCAAAGGAAATTGTTCTTACCGAGCTTAAAGAAGAGCTGTCAGTTTCAAAAGAAAAGCTGAAACTTGTGAAAGAGGATCATGAAAGGGCAGTAGAGTCTCTAGGAAAAAAGGTAAACGAACTGTCTACAATGAGCGACCAGATCATTGAGGTTACAGCAAAATTGAAACATATGGAGTCTAATCATGAAGCTGAGATCCTTGATGCTTTTGCCGAGGGTTTTGAACGTGCCGTTATTCAAGCGAAGTTCTTACATCCTGAAGAGGATTTTGCCGCTTTGGATCCGAGCAAGGTGGTTCGGGATGGTCAGTTGGTTGATGATGAAGAAGTTGTGGAGGAAGAGGGTAATAATAATTTAGCCGATTAAGAAATGTTTGAAGTAATTAGTTTTATATTTTGTGATGTGTTGAGAGATGCTAATACTCTCATGAACACTATGTGCTTTGATTAAAGTGTGTATGGCCCCTTTAATGACTGTTATTTTGTTTGCTGACAATATATTTGAATGGTTTATTGTCATAAATTTTGCTTAGCTGATATCGTCATATGGGGTTTGATCATTATTAGGTGCTGAAAGATTGTCAGCTATTGATTTTGCGCACTTGAGTCTAATGCGACTTTTGTGTTGATAAGATACCGTTTGTGAATGGATAAGTATGTAACATAAGATTATCATAAACAAAGTAAGTCGTAACAAGAAGATAAATATTGTTCTGACGCAGTACCTTTACATCTTGAATTTGGTAAGCTAGCCTCGTTAAAACCTCCTTGAGCAAAACCTAACTTTTAGGAAAAATCTCAAGGTAGGAAAAAGAGTGCCAGCATTCTGCATTGCTAACTATAGTATTGTTTCAAGGATTGAATATTCCAAGTGTTAGGTAGTACCGTGCTATCTAATTGTTCCAATCGATATGCTCCTTTTCCGAGCACTTGGTGAACACGGTAGGGGCCTTCCCATGTCGCTGCGAGTTTTCCATGAGTGGGTGGCCTTCGTGCTGCTTCGGTTTTCCTCAATACTAAGTCTCCGACGTGGAAGGATCTTGGCCTCACCCTTTTATTGTGGCGCTGACCTATTCGCTGCTGTAAGGCTTTGTGGCGCACAGCCGCTACGGCTCGCACTTCCTCTAGTAAATCGAGCTCGGCTCGTCGAGCATGGTCATAATCCTCGGCTTGTGTTCTTAAGGAGCTTTGTGATATCTCAATAGGTATCATCGCTTCCGATCCGTATACCAAACGAAATGGTGTTTCTTTAGTTGCGGAGTGTGTTGATGTATTATAACCCCACAAAATCTCTGGGACAAGCTCGGCCCATAGTCCTTTAGCGTCGTCGAGCTTTTTCCTTAAAGCTTGAAGGAGGACCTTGTTTGCAGCTTCAGCCTGACCATTGGATTGAGGATGTTCTACTGAGGAGAAATGCTGCTTTATCTTTAAATTCTGTAAAAAAGTCTTAAAATTATGGTCGGTAAACTGGCGACCATTATCAGTTAAGATGTGACGAGGTATACCAAATCTGCAAATTATGTTTTTCCAGACAAATGATATTATTTGAGCCGATGTAATTTTAGCAAGTGGCTGAGCCTCAATCCATTTAGAAAAATAGTCAATTGCAACAATTAAATATTTTACCTGTCTTGGAGCTGTAGGGAAAGGTCCTAAAATATCCATCCCCCATTGATTAAATGGCCAGCTTACCGTTGAGTGATGCAAATCCTCGGCAGGGATGTTAATAATCGGGGCATGTTTTTGGCAATGGTCGCACATTCGGACCTTTTGCTGACTGTCCTTCCATATGGTCGGCCAGTAAAAACCGGCACGAAGAATCTTTTGTGCTAGGCTCCTTGCCCCTGAATGCATTCCGCAAATACCTTCATGTACCTCAGCTAAGGCCAGGTCGGCCTCTGACCTGTCTAAGCATTTTAACAATGGTCGAGAATAGCCTCGCCTATACAATTTGTTATTCAGTAATGTAAAGAAAGATGCCTGTCTTTTGAACGTTTTTAGGTTCTGGAGGCCTTTTGGAAGCTCTCCACTTCTAAGATACTGAATATATGGGTCTTGCCAACTATCTTCATCGTCTATATGATAGATATTAATTATATTTATGCTCGGCTCATGAAGGGTGGATTGTAAAAGTGAGGCAGTGTGTGACTGAGTGGTAGCTAGTTTGGATAATATGTCGGCCCTGTGATTTTGATCTCTCGCTATATGGTTAATTTCAATTTTTGAAAAACGATGCATGAGGTCTTTGACAATTGCTAAATATTTTGATAAAATTGGGTCTTTAGTTTGAAAACTCTGTTTTACTTGTTGAACAACTAAAAGAGAATCGCAATAAACTTGCAAATTGTCAATATGTAGTTCAATTGCTAACCTGAGCCCGGCGACTAGGGCTTCATACTCGGCTTGATTGTTGCTAGCCTTGAATGAGAATCGAAGAGAATGTTCAATAACAACTCCTTCAGTGTTTTCCAAAAGTATTCCTGCTCCAGACCCATGAGGGTTTGAAGCCCCATCAACAAATAATGTCCAGTCTGCAGTATTCGTATCCGAGCTTGATCCTGTGAATTCGGCCACGAAATCTGCTAAGTACTGTGACTTGATAGATCCTCGTGGTTGATAATGGATGTCAAACTCGGAGAGTTCAATGGACCATTTTATCAACCGTCCTGCAAGTTCGGGCTTGGCGAGTATTTGTCGCAATGGTTGAGAAGTTCTAACATTGATAGTGTGGCTCTGAAAATATGGGCGTAGTCGTCTTGCCGAAAAAACTAGTGCATAGGCGAGCTTCTCTAATCTCGGATAGCGAAGCTCGGCATTCTGCAATGATTTACTCACGAAATACACTGGCCGTTGAGCACTCTTAGTTTCTGCAACAAGGACGGAACTAATTGCCATATCAGTAACTGACAAATATAAATATAACGGCTCGCCAACCTTGGGTTTTTGTAAAACAGGGGGTTCAGAAAGAAATTGCTTTAGACTGTTAAAGGCCATTTCACAGTTTTCATCCCATTGGAAAGTCGTATTTTTCTTTAAACATTGGAAAAAGCTGAAGGACTTGGATGCTAAACATGGTAGGAATCTGGATAGTGCTGCTAACCGCCCTGTTAATCGCTGAACCTCCTTGATGTTTGTGGGACTATTCATATCAAGGATTGCTTGACACTTCTCAGGATTAGCCTCAATTCCTCGGCTAGTAAGGATGAAGCCGAGGAATTTTCCTCCTCGAACACCAAAGGCACATTTCTCCGGATTGAGCCTCATGTTATAAGCTCGGATTTGGCCAAAAATTTCAGCAAGGTCTTCAATATGGGAGTGGCCGACCTTCGTCTTGGCGACCATGTCGTCAACATATACTTCAATGTTCCGACCTATTTGTTGTTCGAAGACTTTGTTCATCAGTCTTTGGTATGTTGCACCTGCATTCTTTAAGCCAAAAGGCATGACATTATAGCAATAATTACCATATTCAGTAATGAAGGCTGTTTTTTCTTGGTCTGATGGATGCATAAGGATCTGGTTATAACCAGAGTATGCATCCATGAAACTCAAGGTACCATAACCACAAGAGTTATCAACTAAAGTATCAATAGACGGCAAAGGGTAGGCGTCTTTAGGACATGCTTTATTAAGATCTGTAAAGTCGACGCACATGCGCCATTTACCGTTATTTTTCTTTACCATGACGACGTTGGCCAGCCAAGTTGTAAACCTGATTTCTCGGATGAAATTTGCATCAATGAGCTTTTTGGCTTCGGTCATAGATGCGAGCCTCTTCTCATTTCCAAGATTTCGTTTTTTCTGGGATATTGGTCGGGCGGCCGGGCTTAATGCCAATTTATGAGTAATGACAGATGGGTCAATGCCTGGCATGTCTCCAGATGTCCAAGCAAATAGATCAGTGTTTTCCCGCAAAAAATGGACGAGCTTTTCCCTTTCCTTGTCTTTTATGGAGGATCCTATGAAAGTAAACTTTGTCGGGTCATCTGTTAATATAAGCTTTGTTAGCTCCTCGTTTGGTGATGGACGATCTTGAAAATCGGCTCTGGGATCAAGCTCGGCCAGCGTTGGCTGTTCGGCACTGATGGAGTTTACACGCCGCTCGCAACTTCTCTTGATAGGCTTTAGGCTTGTATTATAACAATATCGAGCTTCTTGTAGGTCTCCATGGACTGTGGCGACAATATTATCCTGCACAGGGAACTTGACACACAGATGAACAGTGGATACAATTGCAGCAAATCTGTTTAAAAAAGGTCTTCCTAAGATAAGGTTGTAGGGACTAAAACAGTCAACAACAAGATACTGGATATCATGTGTTTTAGATAAAGGCTGCTCACCAAGTGTGGTTTGTAACCACACTGAACCCATAACTGGAACTCGTTCTCCTGAAAATCCGACCAAGTCTCCTGCAGATGGTTGTAAAATGTTAGTACTTAGCTTCATTTTTTCAAATGTAGTAAAAAATAACACATCGGCGCTGCTGCCTGGGTCTAGCAGCACTTTCCGAACTATTAAGTCGCCCAATTGGATAGAGATGACAACGGGGTCATCCAAGTTGGTGTCCTGGCAACTAAAGTCGGTCTGGCAGAAGGTCATCTCTGGAACGTCTGGCATTGGCTGAGGATTGCTCGTGGTAGCTCCAAGTGCTAACATGGCCCTGTATGTACGTTTTCTAGCCGAACTTGTTTGTCCTCCTCCGGCATAACCGCCTGAGATGCAATTGATTATGCCTCTAGGTTGAGCAGGAGCCTTTTCTTTGTCCTTCGATGATGATGATGATGGTGGTGCAGGTGATGGATCTGAAGTCGGAATAGCTCTCTTCTGCATATGACCCGAGATGAATTTATCAAGGTGTCCCTGTCTTGCTAAGCGTTCTAACAGGTCTTTGGCGATCACACAATCGTCGGTTGTGTGACCATACTTCTGGTGGAATGTGCAGTACTTGCTTTTGTCGATGTTCTTCGGTTCAGGGTAACTGCCAGCTTTACGAGGGGGTTTAATCAATTTGGAGTTCAGAATCTCTTTAATAATATCGTCCCTCTTCGTATTAAACTGAGTATACGTCTCATAGCGGGGGGTGGGTCTGAAGTTCTTCTTACTGTCCCGAGGTCTGTCGTCGTCTTTAGTAGTCGACGACCTTTCAGCCTTGCGAGCTTGTCGAAGTTCTTCAATATCGATTTGCCCCTTCGCCTTCTCTCGAAACTCGGCTAACGTCTTTGGCTTGGATACTGCAATAGCTTCTTGAAATTTTCCTGGGCGGAGGCCGCTTTTGATGGCATGGAGATGTACTTCAGGATGAAGGTCGGGGATCCGCATGGCTATTTTTGTAAAACGGGTGATATAATCCTTCAGACTTTCTTGAGGGCCTTGCTTAACGGTCGTCAGGTAATCGGAATCATGTAAATATATTGCTGATGCCGCAAAATGATCTTCAAACTGTTTTGCTAACTCCTGGAAACGTGAAATGGAATCTACAGGCAAAGAGCAAAACCAGTCAAGTGCAGGACCATCTAAAAAGGATGGAAAACAACGACATAAAATAGGGTCAGATGCACCGTTAACGATCATGATAGATCGGAATTTTTTGATATGTTGCTTTGGATCTCCCAAACCATCATATGGAGTTAGAGTCGTTGGCAATGTAAATTGTCTAGGCAGTTGAAAGTTCATGATATCGGCCGTGAAAGGTCCTGCCGAGTTGTCAGGCTCATCCTCCTCGTCGTTGGGCGAGGTTTCATTGTTATGGGGACCTCCGCCATCATCATCTTGAGGGGTTTCCGAAACATGCGTTGGGTGGGATTGATGCTCATCATTGGTGTTTCGCCCGTGATGGGTGTCGTTGTGCTCAAGGCGGGCGTTGGCTATCTGCTGAATTTGTTGTTGCATTCTTTGATTTTCCTCCGCCATACGTTGATTTGCCTCAGCCATGCGTTGATTTGCCTGCTGAAGCTCGGTTACCATCCGAAGGAGCTCGGACGTAGAAGGGGGAGGCACATCAGCCATTAATAGATGTTAGGGTATTTTGGGGCCTAGAAAGAAAATTTTTCTATAACCTCGGCCCCACGGTGGGTGCCAAATGTTCCTGCCTGGTTGTGGCCGAGCTATATGTCTCCTTGGAGGGTTGAACGTTCGACCTTATTGGAAAACTTCAATATGCCTCGACCACCAAGTGAAACAAGGGGGGGAGCACCTGCAAAAAGCACTCCGACGCTCAAGTCAGCTAAAGAGAATTATTTGAAGAGTTATTTTAGCTTAGAACGATGATCTACCTTTTCAATTTCAGCTGTTTCCTTTATAACTCGGAGATGATGGCCGTTTATTGACCGTTTCTGTGTAACCGATCATAGTGGTTTAATGCCATAAAGTCGGCAAAGTTAATGTGCCGATTAAAAAGGGATTCGCCGAGCTATAATTCGTAACCGACGTATAACGGTTGTATCACTAACCAAGAACAAAAAAAAAAATTATTGCTAACAAGAAAAACTGGTTTTCTGGTTAGTGAATACTAAATACGGCTAATGAAGGAAAAAAGGTGAATGAATATTGAGGACCACAACTTAATTAAGTTTTTCTTTTTTAAAAAAAAATTAAAATATAAGGACTTATATATTATAAAGATGATATGTGCTTCAAATATTCGTGATATGAAGAGTTTAAGTGTTATTTAGAAGATATTCGTTTATATTTTTAGAATGTTTTAATTTAATTTGATGTATTTTGATTTTGTTTATTTAATTATTAAATTGGGCCTTATGTTTGTGGCTCAATGTTTTCTATATTTTAAACTAATAAAAGATTATAAATACCTCATCAACTAGGGTGGTCGTAGTTCAGAATGATTTAAAGGTTTGAAAATTCTTTTTTTAGTTTCGTGATGAAACCATGATGTGAACAATTAAGGTTGAAAAGTCTCTCTCTTGTTGCATCGAGGAATTGAGTAAAAGGTTGAAGATTCTCTTCGATTCAATTCTCAAACTATGGCGTTGACAAGTTAGGTTGAGGAGTCCCTTTCTTGTTGCGTTAACAAATTGGATTGAAATTAGAGTGATTCTCTTTGTATTCAATTTCAACCTATCCTTTTTTTATTTCAATTTCAATTTATCTTTTCTATTTAATTTTAATTCTTGTCTTGTTTATCCTTTTATTTCTTTATCATTTGGTATTAGAGCTTAGATGTTAGATTAATTGTTATTAATTTATATTTGTTTTTCTTTTATCATAAAAAAAGAATCCAGTGTTTGTTGCGTCTTTCTTTAAGTTCTTGTGTTCTTGTTTCCGTTTGTATTTTATTATTGTTTTGTCATTATTGTTGATTTTATTGTTTAAAAAAAAAAGCATACAGTGCAAAAAAAAAAGGAAAAAAAGAAAGAAAAATATACAAAAAGGAAAAAAATTATCTTCCTTGTAATTATTGTCCTTTTCATATACTATTTTTTCACCTATAAGATTCGAGGACGAATCTTTTTTGAAGAGGAGGAGAATGATACTTCAAATGTCCGTGATATGAAAAATTCAAGTGTTATTTAGAAGATATTCGTTTATATTTTTAGAATATTTTAATTTAATTTGATGTATTTTAATTTTGTTTATTTAATTACTAGATTGGGCCTTATGTTTGTGGACTCAGGGTTTTCTATATTTTAACCTGATAAGAGGTTATAAATACCTTATCATAAACTAGGATAGTCGTAATTCAGAATGATTTAGAGGTTTGAAAATTTTCTTTTTTGGTTTTGTGATAAAACCATGATATAAACAATTAAGGTTGAGTAGTCTCTCTCTTGTTGCATCAGGGAATTGAGTAGAAGGTTGAGGAGTCACTTTCTTATTGCGTCAAGAAATTGGGTAGAAAGTAGAGTGATTCTTTTTGTATTCAATTTCAACCTATCCTTTTTGTTTTTGTTTCAATTACAATTTATCTTTTCTATTCAATTTCAATTCTTGTTTATCCTTTTATTTCTTTATCAAAAGATCTTACAAATAAGTTATTTTGTATTTCGATTTTTATCATAGAAATACTTGTTTTAATAAATAGGAGTGATAAAATAGTTTTTGAGAAGAAAAAAATTTATTTTTTTTATTTCTTCAAAAGTTTTTAAACAATTTTTTAAAAAATTTAAAACATATTTAAAAAATTATACCAAATAATATTAATGTAATTTTTTATAAATTAAAAATAAAAAAATTAACTTTTAAAGTTTTCCAAAAAAACTCTGAGTCTATTAAATGAGTTTACAACTTACAAAGGTGTGCCTCATTGGAAGAAAATTTGGATAAAGAAACTTGTTAGTTAGAGGTGAATTTCATAGTGACAAAAAAAAAAATTTTCCCTATTAAAAATATTTTCACGGAAAGAAATGCATTAAACTTGCAGCTAAATTAAATGTGACTAATACCACAATTTTTAATATTAGATAAATAATATCTAATTTTCTATATCAATTTTATACATTGTAACTAATTAAGAAAACTAGTTAAGATTTCTAAAGTAAAACGTAATATTTTTTTGAAGTGTCTAAGTAATATACCGAGGCTATTAGAGTTTTTAAAAATGTCAAACATTTAAAATATAAATTTAATTTTGATATACTATTAGTATAAAATTATTATATATATGCATTTAATCACATAACGTTATATTAATAAAAATAATTATTTTTTATATTGACTACATGAATAGTCATCTAAAAAAATAATTATGATTGTACGATTGTGTAAAACATTTTATACTATTAATGCATCAAAATCAAATTCTTAAAATATTGACTAAATTTATTAGAAGAGTTAAGTATGATTTTGGTCCTTAACGTAGAGGCCAAAAAATTATTTCGTCTTCGACCTTTTTTTAGTTATAAAATGGTCCTGAAGATTTCAATTTGTTTAAAAATTGTCCTTTTTACCAAATTTTTAATTTTTATTCTGAAAATACCCCTAACTAAAAAAAACAAAAAACAAAATGTTGAATAAGGGGGAAAGGGGGAAGGGAATCACGCATGCTGGGGGGTGTTAGTTCAGAAGAGGGGGGAGGAAAGGTGGGGAAGGGAAGGGGAAGGGCCATCGCCACTGATCCTCGCCACCGCCGCTGCTCCTCTCCCCTTCGTGCTTACCCCAGAGCAACCGCGACTCTCTCCCTCCTTCTCTCTTTTCCTGTCTCGGACCTCCTCAAACCAGAGCTCACAGCCGGTGAGCCTTTTGTGCTTCACCACCGCGCAGCAATGTGGAGCCCTTCTTCCTCACTGTCTGTTCGTGCCATCTCGCCTCTGCCTCCCTCAATTCCTGTCGCAGAAGGAACCAGAGCCACCACTGGCGTTCCCCTTCCTCAATTCCTGTCGCAAAAGGAACTAGAGCCACAACTGCCCGTTCTCCTCCCTCCAGCCCCTTCCCGTCATGCCCAGACCGCCGGCGCTCCACCACTGCCTCCCCTGTCTCCTCTTTTCTTTTTTTTATTTTCATAATCCAGGTTACTATTTTACTTTCAATTTCTATTTTTGATTAGTGT
This sequence comes from Arachis hypogaea, assembly GCF_003086295.3. Lineage (NCBI taxonomy): Eukaryota > Viridiplantae > Streptophyta > Magnoliopsida > Fabales > Fabaceae > Arachis > Arachis hypogaea. The sequence goes on along the minus strand of NC_092046.1, from coordinate 76,163,945 downwards.
TAGTTCCTTAATTTGATTCTGGATTAGTTTAGCTGGATTTTAATTTTTTGTTAGTTGATTTTAGGTGGATATGATAGAATTAGCTTAGGTTATTGAATTGCTGGAAGTTGCTGCTGAATTGTTGTTATTGTTGTTATTGTTGTTGTTGAATTAGCTTAGGTTTGATAGAATTAGCTTAGGTTATTGAATTTCTATTAATGGTTAACTGTATACATGATCCATTGTTGTTGTTCTTCTTCTTCATCTGGTTGTTGTTGTTTCATTGATGTTGCTTCTGCTGTTTTTCCGCTTCTAGTTCAGCTTCAAGTTCTACTTTTGTTTTTGGTTGATTTTGGGGAAGAAGGGGAAGGGTATTTTTGTCCGAAGGAAGATTTTTAAACAAATTGAAACCTTCGAGATCTTTTTGTAGCAAAAAAAAGGCCAGGAATAAAATAAATTTTTGGCCTTTAGGTTAGGGATCAAAATCGTACTTAACCCTTTATTAGAATGTGACTTAGAAAAGCCTATACAAATAAATGGTCTTACTATTTTTTAAAAATATAAAGCCTTTATTATTTTTTTTTAATTTTTATTTTTATTTTTATCTTTATGGTAATAGTAATAGTAAATTAGTAATACAAATATAGAAATTTTTTGTTGACATGATGCTCAGATATTGAGTTTGAAGATTTATTTTTTTAGATGTCTTCCTTAAATATTTATTTTTATTTTTTTTATTGTTACATTTAATTGTGTTTAGTAATAGTAATAGTAATAGTAATACAAATAGAGAATTTTTTATCTGACATAATACTCATATTGAGTTTGAAGATTTATTTGTGTAGGTGTCTTCATTAAAATTTTTTTTATTTCTCTTATTGTCACATTTAATTGGGTGTCAATGTTTTGGACATGTGGTATTTTAAAAGTTTGTTAGCTATATACAAAAATTTTTGTGCTGTACACCAAATTTTATGTGTTGTGTATCAAAATTTCTATATTCTAGTTTTATGAACATATATATGAGAAGAAATAGATGAAAAAGACGAAGATAATAGCGATGATAATAAAAGAGGATTGGAGGTAAAAAAAAAAAGAAGAGAAGAAATTAAACAACAACATCAACAACAACAATAACAAGATGACAGTTGTAACACCCTACCACACAAAATCTTACGCTGTAGCTATAAATCAGAGTGGCGAGGCATTACAACCTCTAAAAACAAAGTACATACATATATTTAAAAAGTAATAATATAGCTAGGAGCCTGTGAAGAAAGATGAAGAACAAATAATCGCATCACACTCGGAAACGTCAACGATATACATAAATGATAAAATATTTATATGATTCAAAAGGAGATATATAACGATTATTAGTCTTGATCTGCGAAGACAAGGTTGGCTAGAAAGTATAAACAACCCAAAAGTAAACAAAATACAACTTGTTTCTCCAGAAATCTGCCTCTAAGAGGGATAAATCACCCTAGCATCTTACTCAGGCAGGTGTTTACAAATTTCAACCTGGAGCAAATGGGACAAACTCTAACTCTTGTATCTTACCCAGGTGTCTCAAGTCTCAATCCGGAACAAGTGTGATGAAGTCACAACCCTTGCATCTTACCCAGGTGTTTCAAGTCTCAACCCAGAGCAAGTGGGACGAAGCCACAACCCTTGCATCTTACCCAAGCAGGTATTTAACCGCTTAACCCAGAGCAAGTGGGATGAAGTCACAACTCTACATCTTACCCAGGTGCCTCAAATATTGACCTTGAGCAAGTGGGATAAAGCCACACCTTTGCATCTTATCTAGGTGCCAAATCAATTCAAATAAGTATGCAAGCGGGATAACACCCAAACCTTACCAATCTGGCCAATCAGGCCCTACTCTGTTATTATCAATGTCTTTTAGTAATTTCATAAGTTATTAAACTCATTTACCCCCACCCCTTTATCAATTTATCAAACAATTGATTCATTACTATCAATTCTTTATCAAATAATTAATTTTGTTTTCTCATGAGCAGGATAATACCACCGTTCTCAATGTGGGCGGGACAAGGCCACCATCCCAACTTAATCCAGAGCAAGTGAGACAAACCACAATTCTTGCATCTTACCCAGGTGTTTCAACTCTCAACTTGGAGCAAGTGGGACAAACTATAATTCTTGCATCTTACCCAGGCAATAAATCATTAATCATTAACTTTAATCAATTCCACAAATTATTAAATAGTTTAACCTCCATTCGTTATTAATTCCACAAGTTTAGGTTCATTAACCCCAATCTTTTAAGAATTTGCTAATCCTTTAACACGTGAGTGGGATGGAATGGCCGTCCTCATAGTAGGTGGGATAAAACCACCATCCCCGCAACGTTTCTTTGGTTAACTAAGCGGTTAATCCAGAAATAATTAAGTTTAGTTTGTTGGACTTAGCCACACCTTGTCCAGGGCTTAAAAATGAGTTTTCGGGGGTTCATTTAAGGGATACAGGGGTTTACAAGCGTTCCGAAAAGGTTAAACAGTCAAAAATAGAGTTTATTCACAAAACCAGGGCTTGTGCGTACGCATCATCCTTGTGTGTACGCACAAGTCAAAACGCCATTCATGTTTCGTGTGTACGCAACCCCTTCGCGCGTATGCACGACTTGTAAAATTTCTTGTCATCCGTACGAAAACACCTCGTGCGTACGCATGAGCCTTGTTGCCAATCTGTGCTGTGCGCACGTACCATAGTGTGAGTGGACACGCAAACCAAAAATTCTGATTTTCTACAAAGTTTCAGATTTCATATTTTTTTACCAGTTTCTTTTGTTCATAGCTTTCTTTGTAAAACTCTGATTTCTTCTTTTCTTAAACCGTTTTAAAGTTCCTTTAACTAGGTTCAATTTAAAATAAATTTCATACGAATCCAAGCTTTGAGAGCCATGTTATGGCACTGAAGTTGGTCAAAATTCAATTTTAGTCAATTTCACCAAATAGCCAATTTTTTACCCAAAGCTCAATTCAACTCATTTTCAACCCCTTCCAAGGCCATTTCCATGCATCTCAATACTTATTTAACAAGTCATATCCATTCGATACCTAACCAAACAAGCTCCATCCCATTAATAATCAAACTAACAAGCCATTCACATAATCAAATCCTCATCAATCCAACAACAATTTACTCATGGCAAATTCATCACTTACCGTGACTTACCATATATGGGACATCTCACCCTATCCAGGCCTCCGGCCCAATTCCACACCAATTGATACATGGTCAGGAGGATATTTTTGTTATATTAGAGCTAAGAGACAGAATGATAATCTCATCACATTCAAATATTTGAATACTAGAAGAATTATACCATGCCAGTCTTAGACATCACGAAGACCAAGAGTCCGTCACAAAAACAGTGGTGATGAAATAGCAACAACTCATAAGGCCCATTGGGCTAAGGCAGGACAACAAGAAGCCTAATAATGCTTTTCAAATTCAATGAGAGTGATAAACCACTATTTTATGGTTTATCTTGTGCTAAATTGAGTGGTTTTTATCAGTTCTTCACACACTTATTCATACAAATTGCATGGTTTTACAAATCCTTCCTAATTTTATTCTATGATTGAAAACTTGCTTCCTAAGCATTTAAATTGTCAATTTTCAATCCCCCTTTATACCACTCGATGCCGTGATCTGTGTGTTAAGTGTTTTCAGGCTTTATAGGGCATGAATGGCCTAGGGGATGGAAAGGAAGCATGCAAAAGTGGAAGAAACACAAGAAACAAAGGAGCTGACCAGCAAGGATCGACGCGCACGCATGGCATATGCGTGCGCGTGACTTGGTGCATTTCACAGCGACGTGTACGCGTGACTAGCAAAGTCGCACAGCGACGCGTACGCGGGACTAACGCGTACGCGTGACAAGCACAGAAGACCAGCAACGCGTACGCGTGACCGATGCGTACGTGTGACAAAGCAACGTGCTGCATTAACCAGAACTCATAGGGGGCGATTTTGGGCTGGTTTTGGACCCAGTTTTTGGCCCAAAAACATAGACTAGAGCCAGGGGGCAAGCAGAGACTCAATGGACATTCACATTCACTTTAGTTTAGTTTTAGTTTTGGAATTCTAGAGGGAAAACAATACTTCTTCCAGGGTTCTTCGTATTCTTAGATTATTAGTTATTTATGCTTTTGGATTAGATATTGAGGGAGTCACTACCTTCGATTGAAGTCTCCATCACTATAGTTTGCTTTTCTATTACTCTACTCTTTTGCTTTCCATTTAATTTGCTCGTAGCCATATATGGATATTTTTTATTTTGGGATTTATTAATGCAATGAACAATTTTCACATTTAATTTCATTTTATGTTTGATTTCTTTCAATTAATTATCAGCTTCTAGATTATCTTTTATCAATTTATTTAAATTTACATGTTTGTGAAAATAACATTCATGCTAATGGAGTAGATCTCCCAACTTGGCTTTGGAGTTGATTAATAGGAAACTCTTGAGTTAAAAAACTCAAGAATTAATCTGTAGTTGGAAATTGCTGGCTAACTCAGTTTTCACTAACTCTAATCCTTCCTTATGAAGCGATTAGGACTTGTGAATTAGAGTTAGTATTAGTTACTTGACTTTCCTTTATTAGCTAGAGGATAACTAAGTGAAAGCAACAACCTTTTACTATTATACTTGGGAAATTCAACAAGGATAGAAACTCCGATTAATCTTCTCCTTGCCAAGGCCTTTTATTTCAACTATCTAATATCTTTTGTCATCATTTGCTGCTTTAATTGATCGCCATTTATCTTTCCCGTTCTCAACCTTAAAACTTTTTCGGAAAATTCCTGATCGATAATTTACACTGCTGTGTCAACTCTTTGGGAAACGACCTGGGAATTCTACTCCCAGTTAATTATTCTTAAATTGTGACATCTTCTAAATTGACAGCGGGGATCTCGTCGGTTAAAACTGTACTCACAACGCAGCTTTTACTAGAATTTCTTAACTGGCATTTTTTCACCCGTCAATTTTTGGCATCGTTGCCGGGGAGTTGCAACAGTGTGCTAAATTATTGGTTGGTGTAAATATTTTTATATTTACATAATTGCATTTTTATTCTATTTTTATTTGTCTGTTTTTGATTATTAGTAGTTTTATAGTTTAATTTTCTTAATATATTTTATTACCATAAGCTCTATGTTTCTTTCATTGAATGACGAGTTCACTACCGGATCCGAGCTTAGCCACGTTTGATCCTAAAATCGAAAAAACTATTTCACGTATTAGGCGGGCTCGGCGTCGGTTAGCCTCTAAGGGTGGTGAAGGGGTTTCTACCAATTAACCAGTCTTATCTGAAGGTGAATCTGAAGCGTCATTTGTGAAAGAAACTAGCTCCTCTTCTACTGATTCTGTTGATTTAAGTGCAGGTAATATGGCAGAGCCTAGAAGGATTACTCTCCAAGAAGCAGGAGCTCCGGACTTTACACTGCAACCATATCAAGCGCATCATTCGAACTTGGCTGCGGACTTTGAACTGAAGACCGCTTTGATCAATTTGCTGCCTAAGTTTCATGGCCTACCTGCTCAAGAACACATCAAGAACCTTAGAGATTTTTAAACAGCCTGCTCAACTACTAGGCGGCATGGTGCGGACGAGACTACTATTTGGTTATATGCCTTCCCATTTTCTCTTGAGGGAAAGGCAAGGGAGTGGTTCTACGCTCAACCTGAAGAAGTTGTTACTAATTGGGATCTGCTCAGAAGAGAATTCCTGGACAAGTTCTTTCCAGCTGAAGTTACAGATAGACTGAGGAAAGAAATTTCCTGCATTATCCAAGGCGAATCAGAGACTCTTTACGAGTATTGGGAATGCTTCAGGAATCTCCTAGACTAATGTCCCCATCACAAGATTGACCAGTTGGTATTGATTAGCTATTTCTGCCAAGGCATGAAGGCTCAAGACAATACTATATTAGATGCTGCGAGTAATGGCTCTCTGACTAAGTACAAGACGGCGATAGAAGCATGGCAACTGATCATCGATCTAGCTGAGCCTACCCAAAATGCAAGGCACAGAAATAACCATCCGAAAGCTATTGCGGAGGTTTCCTCTAGTAGTGAGACAGCTGCTCTCACAAAGACTCTGGGAGAGATGACCAATATACTGAAGCAGCTCCAGCTTAATCAACAACAACCTCAGCCTCCTCCATAGCAACATTGTCAACAGTTGGTTCCTCAGAGAGTGTGTGGAATATGCGCTTGCTATTCTCACTACACTGATGAATGTCCTCAACTCCAATAAGAAGATAACAGCTTGGCAGCTACTAATACTTACTACAACCGTCCAAATTAAGGGTACTATCAACAAGGCGATACTTATAACCAAGGTGGTAACTATAATCAAGGTTGGCATGACAACTCCAACTAAGGATGGAGAGACAATTCCAACCAAGGTTGGAGAGACAATTCCAACTAAGGATGGAGGGACAACTACAACCAAGGAGGTAGAGACAACGGTGGAAATAAAAGGTGGAACAACAATGATAAACCCATATTTCATGAGTTCTTTTGTGCTTAATTTGAGTGATTTATTCAATCCTCCACCTACTTATTCATATTAACTGCATGGTTTTACTTTCCCTTCCTTATTATGTCATATTGTGAAAAAGATGTTTTTCTAAGCTTTAAAAAATTAATTATTTTAATTACCTTTATTTTCATTCGATGCCATGATTAGTGTGTTGAGTAGTTTCAGATTTTCTAAGGCAGAATGACTTAAAGGATGGAAAATAAAACATACAAAAATGGAAGGAGAAAGCAAAACGGAGCTTTGAAGGAAACTGGTATTCACGCGATCGCATGGACGACGCGATCGCGTGCCAGAAGCGAAGATGCAGCGACGCGGCCGCATGACTGACGCGACCGCGCGACATAAGCAGAACGCATACGATGCGGACGCGTGACTGACGCAACCGCGTGGCAAGGAAAAGCTCCGAATGACGTGACCGCGTGACCCACGCGGACGCATGACAGAGGCCACGTATAAGAATTTACAGAATACGCCCCCAGCGATTTCTGAAGCCCTTTTTGGCCCAGATCTAAGTACAGACAGCATAGACCAGAGGTTATAAAGTGTGGGAATGCACCCATTCAAAGAGAGCTCGCATATTTTATTTTTCAATGATTTAGATTTAGTTGAGAGGGAGATCTTCTCCTCTCTCTCTTAGGATTTAGGATTTCTTATTGCTTTAAGAGTGACTCTCAATCCATGTTTTATATTTCTTTGCTTTAAACTTCCCTTTTACTTTATTTATTTATTTCAGTATCTGAGTTGGTTATTTACCTTTATAATTGAATCTATGAATTCTTCCATGTTACAGACTGTTATTTGAATTAATGATAGTTGAGGTATTTTCAGTTTATGATTGTTCTCTTTGATTTAAGTTACCATTGCTTCCTATCTAAGGATATTTTTATTATTCCAACAATTTTACTTTTTCCCCTTTTGGTCCTGGTTAAGAATTCAGTAACTCAACAGTTATTAAACTCAACATAATTGATAATCGTTATCTTGCTAATTGAGCTGAACTTAAGTAATCCCAACCTTTTCTTAGGAAATAAATAGGATTCAAAGGCCAATTTAATTAGTCCCTTGACTTTCCTTTGCCCTAGTAAAGGTTGACCAAGTGGAGTTTAGATTCAACTTTTATTATAGTTGAGAGAGATAACTACGTTGGACCTCCAACTTCTCTTACCTTGCCAAAAGTCTGCTTTACAGTATTTATTTATTTTAATTGCCATTTACTTTACTTGTCATTTAAATTACTTGCTTCTCATCTTCTAAACCCCGATTACAACCTTTATAGCCAATAATAAGAACATACCTCCTCGCAGTTCCTTGAGAAGACGACCCGAGGTTTGAATACTCGGTTAACAATTTTTAAAGGGGTTTGTTACTTGTGACACCCAAAACGTTTGTACGAAGGGATTTTTGTCGGTTTAGAGACTATATCTACAACGCGACTGTTTTTATGACATTCTTTACTGGCAAAAATCCTAACGTCAAAATGGCGCCGTTGCCGGGAAACTGCTAACGTGTGCCTTATTATTGGTTATTGTAAATATTTTTCTTTTGCTTGTTTGTTTATTTTTGTTTTTTCCTGTTTATCTTTATTTGCTACCATGAACTCTCACCCCTCTCGCTTTGAGTTTGGTTCTAATATTGTTAAAGGAAATAGAAGTTACAGCAGGAACGCGCATCAAGGTCAGACCAATCAAGGATGGATGGAACCAAGAGGATCTAATCAACCCTTTTGGCAGCAACACCCTCCGAGATATCCTGGACAAAGACCATTCTACAATGCATACCCAGCTGAAAGATATGGTGGACAACCTTGTAACTACCAACAAGCCCCACCCCGTGCATGTAAACCATCCTTTCAATATAACCTCGAACCACCACACTCACAAGCTTCTCTTCACCATTCGCCACCATATGATCCTTCCTTACCCCAGTGCCAATCCAATCGCTCCCAATCACCACCACTTTCCTTTGTGTCATGTCCAAGTCCAGCAACCCGAGAAGCAGAGGTTCGCCTAACGGAAACAGTAAATAAATTTTAAACAACCATTCAACAACTGGAGCAAGTGATAATTCAATGGGTTTCTAGACGCTCAAATACACAAGGATCAGCCACAGCCCCATATGAACAGTCTAACAAAGAGCGTAGCATGAAGGAGATACCAGAAACTCCAGTGGACAAGACGGAGAATGAATTCGTACTAGAACAAGTAGAAGAAGCTGTCATCGCTCAAGAAGAAGAGTTGGTTGAAGATCTAGGAGATGCTGAACCTCCATGAGAATCCAGAATTGAGGAACACGCCGTCAAGGAGACTACAGTTGATGCTAAGGAGGATATTTCTCCAAGGCAAGTCGTTTATGAAGAATCAGACGGAATAATCTAAGAAACAAATTTCCTCGATAGTGATAGTCACAAGTCTAGCTCTCTTAGTGATGGACTTGCATCCGCAAGTGAATTCTCTGAGATCGAAGAATCTTCCCCAAGTGAATATGAAGATGATGCAGAGGTAGATTTCTCTCAACCTCCAATCTATGACTCAAGTGATGAGGAAGACACAGAAGACTTTGACCAGGACACAGATACAATTGAAGATCTTTGCAAAGAAGTGGAGGAATTCACAGAAGAGCACAAAGAAATGGAACTTGCAGAACCACCAAAAACACCTATCCCAAGACCATTACCACCTAATACAAGCTTCAAGTGGGTACAATCCTTAACTTATAACTTTACTTATTCACTTGAATATGGTTTGCTTGAAACAGATGGCCAGCTTAGAGCTCTCTGCGGCTTTAAGAGTAAGAGGGAAATGGCTCGTACTCAGAGCTGGTGCACAAGGTTCAATAAGGTTCCACGCTTCACCTCGAAGTACACGGATTGGTATCATGCTCAATTGCATGGATCACGGAAAACGTTTGGTCACCAAGGTGAGATTCTACTTTTTAAACCACCCGAATGGAAACATGTAGATCAAGACAGAGGCGGATTTAAAAGCAAGGCTTGGAATCCTGGACTCTATCCTGACATTCGTCGTCCCGGGAGCCTGAAAATCTGTTTGGAGCTACTCAGAAGCTTTGCATGCTTGGTTTGGGACCCCGGAGGCTATTGGCATTTCAAGCACTGGTGGAGATTTTTAGACGAATTTAAACATAAGCCGCCATAACAGGATACTCCTCCAATGCCCAACTTAAGGACTTTAACCAAAAGTGCTAGGTGGGAGACAACCCACCATGGTATGGTCGCTTCTTTTTCAATTTATTTCTTGTTAATTGCTTTCATTTTTCCTTTTTTATTTTAATTTATTAAACCTGGAATCATGCATAGCATTCATGTTAATCATTGCATTCTGCATTTTCCATGCATATATAAAAAAAAAGGGGTGCACGACGCGACCGCATGCCCCATGCGATCGCGTCATATTGCGAGAAACACCACCCACGCGACCGCATGACCCACGCGGCCACGTGATATATATATATATATATCGGCGTAAGGATCGAACGAACAGAAAGTTAGGCTGGAATCGTGCGGCCCTTGTGCGTTTCGCACAAATTGGCCCACGCGATCGCATGCCCCATGCGATCGCGTCACTTGCACAATACCAATCCCACGCGACCGCGTGAGCGACGCGATCGCGTCGCATGGATTGCACATCACCCCAAAAGGAGACAGAGAGTTGTGCTAAAACGGCGCTGGAGTCGTGCGTTTAGCACGAATTCCAGCGACGCGATCGCGCGACCCACGCAATCGTATCACTCCTCTTTCCCCCTTCTCATGCGATCGCGCGCCCCACGCGATCGCGTCACTCCCATTTTCACCCCAACCACGCGACCGCGTGCCCCACGCGGCCGCGTGGATTCGAAAATATAATCCCCCCAGCAACGCGAACCCTATCAATCGCGCAGCCCCCCACCCCCAACCCTCTTCTCCCTCTCTGCTTCTTCTTCCTCCAGCCACCACCCAGCACCACCCAGCCACCACCGCGCCACCACCCAGACGCCGCCGCCGTCCAGACACCGCCGCCGTACCACCCCTTCCCCCTTTTTCTTCTTCTTTCTTCCTCTCTCCTCCCCTCTCCGCCACCACCCAGAAGCACCACCCGCCACCGCCGGCCATCCAGCCGCGCCCCCCCTCCGCCACCCACCCGCAACCCCCCTCCCTTCCTCTATCACTAACCCTAAGACCCTATCCCTATTCCCCCACGCCGCCGTGCCCCGCCACCGCGCCGGCACTACCCACCACCACCGGCCATCCAGCCGTGCCCCCCTCCCTTCCTCTATCACTAACCTTAAGACCCTATCCCCATTCCCCCACGCTGCCGTGCCCTGCCACCGCGCCGGACACCACCGCCGCCATCACCCAACCGTTCTGCTTCTTTCGCTTTCCAGGTTCCGCAACACGCAGTCCCTTTTATCCGTTCGTTGTTTTTCTGTATTTTTTCCATTTTTGTTCATACTTAGGATAGATAGATATGCATGCTGTAGTGGATTTTTAGGTTGTTAGGTAGCTTAGGCTGTGGTTAGTGGATCTTGGTCTGTTTACTTGCACTGTTCCTGTTTCTGTTTTCTCATAACTACAATTCTACTGTTCCTGTGACCTCGTTCATATGCTGTGATTTCTTGCATTTGCTGCTTGTTACTCTGAATTTTCCTATTTCTATTAATTATAGGTAACTACAGCAAGTTTTTAATTCATATGCACTGCTATGATTGCTATTTATTTTTCGGGACAATCCAATTTTAGCCGGAATGCTGTCCAAATTTTTTGTAAATTGTTTTCATTCATGTTTTGGTTTGGCATTTCTGAATTCTGTTTTACTCTGCTTTACCCAAACCGTTTCATGAATGCTATGGCAGACTTTCTTATCCTCTTTGGTTTTCTGGTTCATAAACTGCTTTTGTAATTCACTGATTCTAATTTTTGCTTTCTTTATTTCTATTCGAATCAGCTTCACCCTGTTTTCCTTGTTCGATTATGAGTACTTCTATTCTTACCTGTGAATCCTTGTTATATGGAATTTTTTTTCTATGCCACTTACTTTAACCCGCACTTTACTAACTCACTAATTTTAATTTACTAATTTCTTCTTCAAATTCTAACCATACTAACCCTTTTGATCTCTTTTCTATTTATTTTCACTTTCCTCTAACTTTCTAACCATGGCATATTGATTATTTTTCCATTTAACATAAATTCAATCACATTTCATATACTCATTTTCCTTATTTTATTTCTCCTTTGCCGCTTTGAGTTTCCTTTGTTTAATTGCCTATTTGCTTTACTATTTTTATCCATATCCTGGTTTTCTGTTTTTCAGGATGTCTGCCTCACAAAGGAAAGGAAAAGGCAAGGCTACTGGCAAGCACAAGCGAGGAGATTCCTCCCAGTCCATCATTGCCCTCATGCACGATTCCTCATGGCGGGAGAAGAACTTCACACAGCAGGAAAAAGCTGACCAGCTGCTCCCTGTAAATGATCCTATAAAATTTGCAAACCGGTACTGTGAGCTGAAGTACCCGGCTTTTGCAAACTCCATAAATCTATACCTGGAGCGAACTCTGAAGATTCCAGAAGCACTCCAGCAGTACACCACTGAGCACATCAAGCAAAGGGGCTGGTTCTTTCTGGAGAGAACACTGACAGAGGACAACGCATCTTGGGTCCGGGAATTCTACTGCAACTACTACCTCACCACCCTAGATGCAGTGAACCTGAGAGGAAAACAAATTCTGGTGACTGAGGAGGCCTTAGAGGACATTCTCCAGCTCCCAGCCAAGTCCGATCAGCCTGATGGTTATTCAAAGGCTGAGGAGGACATGCGTCAGATGCAGTTTGATTGGGATGCCGTGAAGGCACGGATAGCTCTCGACCCGACAGTTCCTTGGGAAATGGGTCAGGACACCACCATGCCTCGAGGGATCAAGAGAGCGTACTTAAATGATGAGGCTCGGTTATGGCATCAGATCTTGAGTAATTATGTGATGCCGAGTACTCACGAGACGGAGATCCCGGCTGCTATGATCACCCTCCTTTGGTGTGTGATGGAGGGGAAGGACCTTTATCTACCACACTTTATCCGGTATTTTATGGCCAGGGTCCACGTCCGAGGCACCCTCCCTTTTCTGTATCTGGCTACACAGCTAGGCCGTCGAGCTGACGTGCCATGGGAGGATGCCGATGAGAGACCACCAGCGGCGGATTGCAGGAAGATCATTCCTCACAGCAGGAACTTCTTAGCTTTGGGCTACAGACCACCACCCTTCACTGCTACCGATGAGCCAACCCCACCGTCTACTGGACCCTCTTCATCCACACCTGCCACTGCTGCTCCTGCTGCTACCACTGCACCTTCACCTGCCTCTGAGCCCGTATACCGCCTCGTGCACCGCCTATTCCGACAGCTTGATCAGATGGAGCACCGTAACCGGCGCTGGTATGAGAGATTGGAGCATCGCAACAAGCGACGCTATGAGCACCTGAAGCTGATGATACGATCCGGTGACATCTCCTCTGAGCCCGACACACCATCTGAGCCATCAGAGGAGGAGGATGGGCACGAGGAGGAGACTCATTTCCAGGAGGAGACCCATCAGCAGGCAGCCACAGAGCAGGCTGCCCCGCATAAGGAGGTTATGCCCCAGATAGAGGCTGCAGATCCAGAGATCTCGATCCAGTCAGCCCCACCTCTACAGCAGCCAGACCCTCAGCCCACCACCGCCACAGAGCCTCCAGCTGCCATCCCTACCAGTGATGACACCCCTTCACACCCGGCTTGATTGAGCATCAGGGACGATGCTTCATTTTAAGTGTGGGAAGGTCGCCATCTCTGGCGTTTATTTTGGTGAACCATTACATACTTTTTCTTTTATTTTGAATATTTTTCTGTATTTTTCTTTTTACTGTTATTTTTTGAGTACTTATACATTGATTTTATGTATTTTTACTCTATTTTTGCATATTGCATCTTTAGTTCATATTTTTAGTTATTTAGTTTAGTTTGCAATTCTGATTTATTAGTGGATTAATTAGTATAGTTTACTCTTTTTAGCATAAGATAGTATAGTTTAAATTGAAAAATATAAAAATGAAGTAAGCTAGGAAATTGAACATATCAGATTCAATTCTATAAACCTTGTATATAGCATTACATGATGTAGTTAAGCTGACAACATTTCATCAAGGAGGAACATTGAAACTTTAAAAGCTACCCTAAATAATTTTTTTATGAGAATAATGGAAATTTTTAACTAAACCTGCATAATATATATGAATGATATATGATGCTTGAGTTAGAGAACACACAGCCTGTGAATCTTGAGCTTAATTGTATGGTTGCATTCAAACCATAACTTCATTCCTGTGTGTTTCGCTTCTTTTTATTCTGATGTTCTTTACTTTACTTTAATCTATATGTCCAATTATAGAATATAGAATAGATACATACCAAAAGAATGATTGAGGCCATCATTTGATTTTAGCTCACTTACCCCAGAAAAACCTACCTTTCATATCACCCTTGTCAGCCCCCTTGAACCTTTAAAATCCCTTTTATTCTATTTAGCCACACTACTAGCCTTAAGCAGAAAAACAAAATAAAATCTCAAGTTGAATCCTTGGTTAGCTTAAGATAGAAAATTATGAATAGATTAGAACATGGGAAACCTATTGGGAACATGGATGATAGAAAAGAACCTCCCCCAATGCAACAATACACATGGGATAAAAATAAAATTTGAAACATGAGCATGTAACAATAAGTGGGATAATATGGGAAAATAGGTAAAGAGATCTTGTTTTACTAAATATGTATGTTAAGGTGAGATCTTAGTCTAATTAAGGATTCACTTATTAGCTCACTTGACCCTATACATAAATCCTTACCTTTACCTTGACCCCATTACAACCTCAATTAAAGACCTCATGACTTTTTGGTATGACTATATTTTATAATTGTTGATTGGTTAGATGAAAAACAAAGCTATGGAAAGTAAGAATAAAAAGAAAAGTAGAGTGAATAAACCCAGTAAACACTGAGTGACTAGAGGATAAACACAAAATCCAGTGAGGGTTCAATAACTCATCAACATATATCTGTACTTAATTTGCTAATTGTTTTGCAAGTTTGTACAATGTTTTCTTTCCCATCTCATTTGCTGAAATGCTTCATTATTTAAGGGTTGGCTATACATATACATGACTCCTTGAGAATATGAACTAACTTGACTACATGTAAGCTTTATATATGAGTGAATAATTTAGAGTTGCATGATGCATCATTCATTTAGGTAGTTGCATTTAAATTAGGTTGCATTGCATGACATTCCATCACTTTAACCTTAATTATTTACCTTGGGTTTAGCATGAGGACATGCTAGTGTTTAAGTGTGGGGAGGTTAATAAACCCATATTTCATGAGTTCTTTTGTGCTTAATTTGAGTGATTTATTCAATCCTCCACCTACTTATTCATATTAACTGCATGGTTTTACTTTCCCTTCCTTATTATGTCATATTGTGAAAAACATATTTTTCTAAGCTTTAAAAAATTAATTATTTTAATTACCTTTATTTCCATTCGATGCCGTAATTAGTGTGTTGAGTAGTTTCAGATTTTCTAAGGCAGAATGACTTAAAGGATGGAAAAGGAAACATACAAAAATGGAAGGAGAAAGCAAAACGGAGCTTTGAAGGAAATTGGTATTCACGCGATCGCATGGACGACGCGATCGCGTGCCAGAAGCGAAGATGCAGCGACGCGGCCGCATGACTGACGCGACCGCGCGACATAAGCAGAACGCATACGACGCGAACGCGTGACTGACGCGACCGCGTGGCAAGGAAAAGCTCCGAATGACGCGACCGCGTGACCCACGCGGACGCGTGACAGAGGCCACGTATCAGAATTTACAGAATACGCCCCCAGCGATTTCTGAAGCCCTTTTTGGCCCAGATCCAAGTATAGACAGCATAGACCAGAGGTTATAAAGTGTGGGAATGCACCCATTCAAAGAGAGCTTGCATATTTTATTTTTCAATGATTTAGATTTAGTTGAGAGGGAGATCT
Organism: Arachis hypogaea; assembly: GCF_003086295.3. Classification (NCBI taxonomy): domain Eukaryota; kingdom Viridiplantae; phylum Streptophyta; class Magnoliopsida; order Fabales; family Fabaceae; genus Arachis; species Arachis hypogaea. The sequence goes on along the minus strand of NC_092046.1, from coordinate 76,148,327 downwards.
TCTCCTCTCTCTCTTAGGATTTAGGATTTCTTCTCGCTTTAAGAGTGACTCTCAATCCAGGTTTTATATTTCTTTACTTTAAACTTCCCTTTTACTTTATTTATTTATTTCAGTATCTGAGTTGGTTATTTACCTTTATAATTGAATCTATGAATTCTTCCATGTTACAGACTGTTATTTGAATTAATGATAATTGAGGTATTTTCAGTTTATGATTGTTCTCTTTGATTTAAGTTACCATTGCTTCCCATCTAAGGACATTTTTATTATTCCAGCAATTTTACTTTTTTCCCTTTTGGTCCTGGTTAAGAATTCAGTAACTCAACAGTTATTAAACTAAACATAATTGATAATCGTTATCTTGCTAATTGAGCTGAACTTAAGTAATCCCAACCTTTTTTTAGGAAATAAATAGGATTCAAAGGCCAATTTAATTAGTCCCTTGACTTTCCTTTGCCCTAGTAAAGGTTGACCAAGTGGAGTTTAGATTCAACTTTCATTATAGTTGAGAGAGATAACTATGTTGACCTCCAACTTCTCTTACCTTGCCAAAAGTCTGCTTTACAGTATTTATTTATTTTACTTACCATTTACTTTACTTGTCATTTAAATTACTTACTTCTCATCTTCTAAACCCCAATTACAACCTTTATAGCCAATAATAAGAACATACCTCCTCGCAGTTCCTTGAGAAGACGACCCGAGGTTTGAATACTCGGTTAACAATTTTTAAAGGGGTTTGTTACTTGTGACACCCAAAACGTTTGTACAAAGGGATTTTTGTCGGTTTAGAGACTATATCTACAACGCGACTGTTTTTATGACATTCTTTACTGGCAAAAATCCTAACGTCAAACAACAACTATCAGCAGAACCGGTATCAACAGAATCCTCTATACCAACAGCAGAACCAAGGCCAAACTTACCGAGCACCTCACCAAAGGCAAGCCCAAGCGCCTCAAAACAACCAACCACAAGCCCCTCAAATTACCTACCTCCCTTCTTCCTCTAATGATGAGATGCTTCGCTCTATTATGCAAGGACAAAAAGACCTTCAAAGTGCACTCAACTCTAGCATCAACGGTCTTAACTCCACTCTACAAGCTCTCATATCCCATATGGAACCACCCTCTACCCCCAACAATCAACCTTCAAGCTTTAGTTCACTTCCTTCTCAACCTTTACCCAACTCTAAAGGTGAAATTAATGCCATTACTTTGAGGTCCGGCACTACATTACAAGAGAGAGGTCCCGAGGAGCCAAGCTTCAGAGAAGACATTCAAGTTGAAGATGTTGTTGAGGTAGAAGACGTTGAAGAAGAGGATAAGGTACATGATGCGGTTGATGCGGAAGTAGCTCAACCAAAGAAAGAGTATCCAAGGAAGATGATGCTATGAGAGAAGCCATTCCCATTCTTTTTCCACACCTTGCTAAGAGGACAAAGATGTAAGTGTTGCTAGACCCTAAGATGGTGGAGATCTTTAAAAAGGTTGAGGTAACTATTTCCCTTTTTTATGCTATTCTCCAGGTACCTAAGTATGCTAAGTTTCTAAAAGATTTATGCATGAATAAGGATAAAATACATGATTTAGAAACTATTCCTTTAGGTAGCTCTATTTCTGCTTTAATGGGTGCTATACTGGAGAAATGTGGTGATCCCGGTCCCTGCATGGTTACTTGTACTATAGAGGGTGTACAATATTTTGATTGCATGTGTGATTTAGGTGTATGTGTTAGTATTATGCTATTATCTGTATATGATGTCTTGAGGCTCCCACCCTTGAAAAGGTCAGCAGCACGTTTTGTTTTGGCAGATAAGAGTATAATCTCAGTGGTTGGCATTACGGAGGACGTCCTAGTGAGCATTAAGGGGTTGACTGATGCACCACTATTTTGTGGTACATTTTATGCTTAATTTGAGTGGATTTCATCCATTATTCCCACATTTATTCAATGAAATAGCATGGTTTTATAAATTCTCCTTAATTTGTGCTTATGTGTGAAAACATATTTTTTAGGCCTTTAATTTGCTACTTTTAATTCACCTTTGATTCCACTAGATGCCTTGATGTGTTTTTTAGTGAATTCAGGTTGAAAAGGCTAGGAATGGATCAAAGGAGTGAAGAGAAAAGCATGCAAAATCAAAGATTTGGGATGCATTCACCGACGCGTACGCGTACCAGGCGCACACGCGTGAATTTGAAGTCGCATGGCGACGCGTACGCGTACACGACGCGTACGCGTGGAAAGTAAAAATCTAATCGACACGTACGCGTGATCTATGCGTACGCGTCGATGCTCGCACGTGACCTCATTAAAGTAATAACACTGGGGGCGATTTCTGGGCTACCCAGGTCCAAATCCAAGGCTTCCAGAGCCTATTACATGCAAAAATCAAGAGGAGTCAAGGGGGGAACACATAGTTTAATTTTCATCATGCTTTAGTTAGTTTCTAGAGAGAGAAGCTCTCTCTTCTCTCAAGAATTAGGTTAGATGTAGATTAGAAATTCTTAGATCTAGGTTTAATTCTTGCTTTGATTTACTTTTCCTCTCTAATTTCTTGTTTCTCTACCTTTGCTTCTCTAGTTTATCACTTTATTCTTGTAAATGATTACTTTGTTGTTGATGCACTCTTCTTTCTTCTATTTTTCTTTTAATGCAATTTATGTTTGATTTCCTTTATTGTTGATTTGAGTTGTTGTTGTTAATTTCCTTGCAAATAGTAGTTGTAGATTTACTTTTCTTGCAATTTTCTTATATTTTCATTTTATGCCTTCCAAGTGTTTAGCAAAATGCTTGGAAGAATGTTAGAGTAGATTTTTGTGTTCTTTGCTTGGGATGGTAACTTAGGTGAACTTGGGTTGCTAATGTCTAAGTGTTGATAATTGGTATCCATTGACTCTAGTTTTCTCTAAATTAATTAGTGAGAAGGTTAGGACTTATGGATTAGGATTGGTGTAGCTTATTTGACTTTCCTTTACTTGTTAGAGGATGACTTAATGGGATTAATCCTTGCAATTATCATGTTGTGGTTAGTGACAAGTGTAAGAACCCGCGTTTTCACGTAAAATCGTTTTAATAAAATAATTTTAGTGACCGAAATAGATTCAAAATTTAGAAGTTTTAATTTGAAAATATAAATGAGAAATTTGATTTTAGTGAATTTTTCTGAGTTGGAAAATGTATTTCTTTCGAAAAGTTTTTGTAAAAAATGTGTACTGGCGCTTAAGCTGGCAGTACCGGCTCTAGTCTGTCCAGTATCGCATATTTTGGAAAATAATATTTTGAAAATTAATTTATTGTTTTGAAAGGATAAAAATAATTTAGAATTGAAAACCGGGTACTAATCTTAAAGGTTTTGGCCCAAAGTGGGCTAGACGGACCAAAAACGCTAACGGGTTGGACCGGATCCAAACCGGGCCCAAGACCCAATATATATAAGCTCATTTAATGAGCTTTGAACTCATTTTTCTAGCCCTAGGAGAGAGAGGGCCGCGGTTTATGAGAAGGGAGAAGGAAGGGGGTGACACTATTTACCTCCACCTTTCGGGAGCCATAACTTTTGATCCGGAGCTCCGATTGACGAGTCGTTTACAGCCACGCGAAGCTCTCGTCGAGATCTACATTTCTATCTAAAGAAATCTGGTAAGAAACCGAATCTCATGCTCTAGTTTTGTGCCCTAAGTTTCTGCACGATTTTGGTTATGAAATTTGAGTAGATTTTGTGGTTTTGCTTGTTTAGGTGATCTCTAGTAGTGGGTAATTGATGGATTTTGCCCCTACTCTCGTTGGATAAGGTAAGGTTCTACTACACCTTTGTGTTTAGTTATTTTTTGTATCTTAGGTTTTGATGTTGGTATATATATGTGTTGTTAGTTTGAGCTTTGGTCTTTGTTGGAGTTGGTTGAGGCCTTGAATCAAGCTTGGTGGCTTCGTTTTGGTGTTTGGTGCGTTTGGGAATCGGCCAAGGTATGGTTTCGGTTTCTTTCATGTAATATGTAATATTTCTGGACACTTAGGCTAGTGACCCATAGGATAGGATTGAATTAAATTGGTTGTTGGGCTTGTTGTATGGTGATGATGTATAATGATTTGAGGATTTGAGTTGTTGAATGATGATATATGATGAATTATGATGGGTTGATAATTTTTGAGTATATTGGTGAATTATGATGTAGTAATGATAATATGGTGTGAAATATGTAGATTGAGGTAAAATGAGATTGAGAGTGATGCTTGGTATTGATAGATGATGAATATTGATGAATTATGTTGGTGGTTGTTGAGATTTGAAGATGGATGTTGATGACGATCGTATGGTTGGTTAGTGTAGTTGATGATGATGGTTGAGTATTATTGGTGTTGATGAGTTTTATAATGGACTTGGTTAATGTTAGACTTTGTCTGAAAATGATTATTGGAATTGATGAGGATTTATAGTGGTTGTTGATGTTATTGGTTGATGATGATTATGAGTGTTTATGATGGTTTTGGATGTTGATGATTAAGGGTTTTGATGGTGTTAAATGGCGTAAATGGGGATATTATGGATGAATGAGTTGAGAGAAGAATGGTAAGGACCTTGATGATGTTTTGGTATTGTTTGGATTATGATTGGTTTGGTTTTGAATTGTGAGATTTGGTGAATTTGAGGTTAAGAGGTTTTTGGGTGAAAATGGATTTTTGGTGAACTTTGTCTGATTATAACTTTTTCCCCGGTTTTCAAAATTTGTTGAAATTTGATTTAAATTAAAGCTTATTAAAAACTCTTCAAATTGATATAAAGTTTGTAAATTTTGGAATTTTGTAGAGGGAGTTATGATCATTCAAATTTGCTGTTGAAAATATGAAATTCTGCAGAGTTGCAGAATTTCAGGATTTTTGATATGTACGCACGCACAAATCCTGCAAAAAATATTATTCTATGCGGATGCACAGACTTGTGCGTACGTACAGGCAGGAAAGGTTTACTGCTTGCAGCGTTAGCATAACTTGTGCGCGCGCACATCAATGAAGAGTTATGACCTATGCGGACGCACAGCCCTGTGCGCACGCACAAGTCGGGAATGGTCATCTGTTAGGGGCGCTCGCACAGCTTGTGCGAGTGAGTAGGCTTGTAAATTATAATACCTGTGTATATGCACATCCCTGTGCGTACGCACACTTTTAAAATCTTCTTGGGCGTGCGCACGCACACCCCGGTGCGGACGCACACATTCTGTTTCATAATTTTAAACTTTGTTTTCAACTATTTTACCTTCCCAACAAGGTTGTAAGCTTCTATAACACCATTTTAAGGTTTTTGGGATTAGATTTGAGTATGGAAATAAGGGAAATAGGCCAAGGGTTTTAGTTGATGATTATATTGAAAAGTTAGAGAACAGAGGTTTAGGTTTCTGATGTTTTTATGTTAAGTTTGTTTGAGAGAGAAGGAAGAGTAGTGAACTTGGTGATTGCTGATGATGAATTGAGAAACTAAGGAACTAATGAGTTTGGAATGGAAATGGTGAATGGCTAAGGTTGATGGAATGAGTATGAGTGGAAGTGTGTTATGAGGAGTGGCCTCTGAGATTGAATCTGTAATTATAATATGCATTATTATCCATCGTAGGGGCTGTGGCAGAATCCCGCCTACGTTCAAAAGTGAGAGTTAAAGCTGGGCTTCTCACTCATACTTTTCGCAACCAGAGGAAGGTGGTAGGGCACGTTCCCTCGCTGGCTTGACAGTTCAGTTTCGGTCTTCCTCGAAACGTTCTCTTTCTCGCCTCCTTGGCTACCTGATGAGCCGGGAGAATTCGCTCAGTTTCGCCTCTCTGATGGCCTGTTCCAAGGCATCTTTGAGGTCGAAGCAATCTTGTGTTGTGTGTCCAAATCCCTTATGGTAATCGCAGTAAAGGTTTTTGTTGCCTCCCGTTCTCTCCTTCAGGGGTCTAGGTCTGGACAGGATTCCTTTGTCTGTGATTTGCTGATAGACTTCCACTATGGGCACCGTAAGTGGCGTGTAGTTCGTGAATCTCCATACCCTTGGTTGCTTGGGCAGTTTATTTGGGGTGCCGTCCATGGGAGCTTCTTTGTACCTTTCGACCTGATGTGTCTGTCGGGTTGGGAGGCTGTCGTTTGTTGGCTGCCACAACCTGGCTAACCTCTTCGTCATTAATGTATTCTTTGGCTATGCTTTGGATTTCCTGCATGGTCCATACAGGCTTTGTTGTGAGGTGTTTCCTAAAGTCTTCATTCAGCAGGCCGTTTGTTAGGCATAGGCTAGCGACAGAGTCCGTGAGGCCGTCGATTTCCAGGCATTCATTGTTAGGCATAGGCTAGCGTTACAGGAAACGCCCGGCATCTAACCGCGTCATCTACTCCTTCCAAGTTCATTCTTGGTTCAAAGGCTGTGACATGCTCCTGGGGGTACTTGGTCCCATCATACCTCATGTTCGTCGGCTTGTCGAAATTTCTCGGAAGCTGGACCTTGAGGATAGATGGGTGGAAGGGGGTTGCTCCCAAGATGACGGGGTCTTCTTGTCTTCTGGCTTCTTTCTGGGACCCCCAACGACTTTCTGACTTGCTTCGAGTAGGTCTAGAAGTCGCTTGGGTATGCACCTCCTCGTGCCTTGTTAGGGTTCTACCCTGGCTGTCGTGCGCGCGAGCGGGGGAGCGGGTGTGGGTGTGGGATCGGCTAACGCCGCCATGTGAGTGGGTGGCGTTTCAGTGGGATTGGTCTCTCGCCGCCAACTCCCGCTGGAGGTTCTGTACCTTGTGCCTAAGCTCTTGCATGATCCTGGCGCTGTCGGCCCCTGTCCCCCCGAAGGGGCGCCTTTCAGGGGTCTGGGTGTACATTTGGTTGGGCTGAACGGAGGGTCTTGGGTGTTCGGCAGCGCGGGCTGTCGAGCTCGCTCTGCTCAAACGGGCTCCGCCTCCTTCGCGGAGCTACTCCGAAGTGATGTGTTGCTCCATGTTCGTGGCGGGATCCCCATAGACGACGCCAATGTTCGTTACCTGGGGTTCTCGGGTTGTCGGTAGGTGATGAGTAGGAGAGAGGGATAGGTCCCGAACGGGCGTGGAGCGAGAAGAGGAGTGCGTTGGCAACGTCAGAGGGTGGACGGAGCAGGGGGGTGGCCACCTGCAAGGACACTCCAACGATCAAGTCAGAGTCCGTACTAAAGGTGGCAGAATCAGGTAAGGGGGCAACGTACCTTGGGGGAAGAGCTGTCCTCTTCCCTTATATATTGTGTTGGGTAGGCCCACCAATGGTCAAGCCCATTGGTGGAGAGTAAGCTGTCACCTTCCATGCGTGCGGGTCGTCCGTACTCCGGGTCGGGGTGTCGGGCACCGACCTAGAGGGTACTGACCCGCAGGATGACGTGCTAGAGGTGGTAAGCTGGCTGGACTCCGGGTCGGGTGTAGGTGACCGACCCGTAAGAACCCTTTGTCGAGGATTTTGGGCTTGAGTGGGGCGGTGCCCCGATCCGACGACCTCTTGGGCTGGACTATGGCAGTCCGTAACAGTATTCTTGTTGATTAAAAGTTGATCATCATTTATTAACCACATGAACATTTTTCAGTTCAGTAGCCTTTGTAATTTTGGTTCTTTGAGTGAACAATTTTCAGTTCGGTGGGTTGTGACATTTTAATTGACTTGATTAAGATATACATGCTTGTTCATGTTGATATATTGAATGAAATATTGACCAAAATTTTTCATTACAACAAAACACAACAAGAAAATGGCAACAATGAAGGAGAAGGCACATTATAACGTAAGCAGATTAAATATATTTATCCGCTTTCATTCGAATAATATCTATTTTGTATTATAAATATATCCTCACATTCTGTTTCAAAACTTACAGAAAACTCACTATTGCAGATGCCAAACAAAGGCAATATCAACAGTGTACAGGGAAATGAGTCAAGAAAAGAAAGATATTGTGGAAGAAATGGGATTTGGTGCCCTGGCAAATGTCCTAGAAATGAACGTCTCTAATACACTGTTGAAAGAATTGCTTGATCGGTTTGATGAAGAAAGACGATGCCTGAAAACTCTCCAAGGGAGAATATACATAACTCCTCAGAAAGTAGCAGCTGCCTTCGGCATAACCAACGGAGGTAATACATTTTCCACTTACTGCTTATTTTTAGTTCATTGGTGTCCGAAAAATTAAACTGACTGTTTTTGTCTGATTTTTGCTATTAAAATATTGTAGAGAAAATTTTTCCTGGAAAGGTTGATTACAACAACCTGAATCCAGCAGACAAGGAATGTGCTGGATATGAGTGTAGAAGGGGAGGAGAACCGAAAAAAAATTCAAGAGGACTTTTGTTGTCTTCATACAAAAGTGCTTCTTGCTCCCCACAACAGTAAGTGTGGCCTCTCCAATCCACAAGCCACCGATCTTTCATGTGGACAACATTCGGGAATAGGATTGGGCAAAGCATGTTCTCAACTTCTTAATGAAAGGAGTTGAAAACAAGAGAAAAGGGGAAGAAACAGCCTGTGTTTTTGTATTAATGTTGATATACTTCCACAAAACAAAGTTCCCCTGCCCGTTTGCACCTGATGCTCCCCCTGCACCATGGGTGGCCCATTGGACAAGGAAAATGATCATTGAACGGATTTCATCCGAAACAACACAACCATTGGTAAATACTCTACTAAAATTCCCCAAAAAATTTGCTTTGAAATGCTTTTAAAATACTTTACTAACTAAATAAACTTCTGTTTTAGGTTATAATTAATTTATTTGTCCTACTTGCAATTGTTAGTTTGTTCATTTGAATGTTTCTGCATTAAGAAACATTTTTCTTGATGAATAAATAGTTGTCATGTACTATTCACCATATGAATATTTTTCGGTTCGGTAGGATTTCTTCATTCGGTTCACCGGATTGTTAATTTGTTATTTTGATGATTAAATAATTGAGATCTTGTTTCTGTTTTAGGGACTCTTCTGTACAGAAAGAAAAAAAAGAAAGAAAAAACAAAAACAAGTAACTTGGACAAAAAAGATAAAGGAAAGAAAATAAAAAGAAAATTGTTGAGACGGATTCTTCTTCAGAAGAGGAAAGACTTTCCGAATCTGAATAAGTTTAATTTTCATATTAATTTCATTTAATTTGTATTTGCTTAAATTTTTTCTTATGCACTTGTTCTTATGTATTGCATAGAAGAAGAAATAAAAAAAAAACCACAACAAAGAAAAGAAAACAACCACTGAAGGTGGTTAAAAAACAAACCAAAAAAATAAAGCCTGTGCCTATAGATTCAGAGAGCACAAGAGAATCTGAAAGCGAGTAAGTATTGCATAATTTCTGTGAGATGTTTTGTTGATTTCATATATATTTATTTTCAGTTCGGTGGGCTTCTAAGTTTCGGTTTAGCACTTTAATTTATTTCGGTTTGGTGGTGTCTGTGAGTTGGGTTGACTTCATTGTTAATGTCTTGTCTCTGGTATAAATTCAATGTGTTTATCTATTTTAAAGAGAAAATGAAATTGAGAAAACACCCGTAATAAAAAGAAAACAACCAGAAAGGGTGGCAAAAACAACAATCGAACCTGACAAGGAGTAAGTTTCTCGAATCATATTTTCTTTTATTGATACTTACGTTCTAGATTCCTTGATACTTATTTTGTGAACTTTCAGAACTGAACAAGAAAAAGACAATACTTCGGAAAGAAGAAAACGAGCATTGGAAATGATAAGAGAAAAAAGATCAAAGAAAAGAAATGATGGAGCTCAGTCAGCAAACATTGCTCCGAATCAGTTTGAATCTCCAAAGGCACAAAATGAAGTCTCTCAGACGTAAGATTCAGTTTATTATTTGCGAGTTCTTTTTCTTTCTTTGCTTACTTTTGCTACAACCTTTTGTAATTCCTCTAGATTGAATTACTAATATTTATTTATCTTGCTTAGAGTGCCAACTGTAAATCTGGATAATGAGCAACTTTTACAGACTCAAGGAAGCTCTACACCTTCTGTAAATACCGCGAGCAATACCAGGTAAATTGGTTCACTACATATTGTATTTTAGGTTTGGTGGTTACCCAAAAATGAATTTAATGTGTTTCTAGACCTCTGCTTTTAATCTTGGTTTCTAATTTTAATTTATTATCTTTTTTAGAAAGCATGGTCAAATATTTTAGAAAAAATAAAATATTCCCAAGAAAGACTCTTAAAACTCCACCAGTGTAAGTTAAAAATATTTATGTTACTCTTTTAGATTTATTTAATAATTTTTGTTTAATTAATCACAAGAAAATTGTGTTTAAATGTCACTAGAGCTACACCTGATTCTGACCTACAAATCATTGAGTTTCAATAACAAACTCGTTCTCAACCTTTGAAAATGTGAGTTTTTCAATGTGCAAATTCCTATTTTTTAAAACAAATTCTAATTATTCAACATTAACTTTATCCTTGTTTACATTCCTTAGACCTCCTCTTGCATTGTCTCTTCCAAGTTCAGTTCAGGAAGAGTTGATGAAAGATGACTTCATCTATGTCCCTCCACAAAAGGAAACACAACAAACTTCTAATAATGAGTAAGTTAATAAATATTTATTCACCACATGAATCTTGTTCAATGTTTACTGCTTATACATGGTTTAATTATGATTAAGTTGAAACCAGAAATGAATTCAATGTGTTCTTGTCTTTGGACTCTCTTCTGTTTATTACAGCTGCCCTCAAGAAGCTGAAAAGCAGGGTGTTACAGTGTCTCTTACGAGTTCTGTAATTGAAGACTTATTCAAAGATGACTATGTGTATGAAGTTTCTAATGAAGAGTAAGTTTCACATAAAAATTCTTTTTAATTTTGATGGTTGTTATTGAACTGTTTTCTATTTAATGCAACAGCCCTACCAAAGAACAACAGCAACAAGCCCAAGAACCACCGGTGCAACAGCAATCAGAACAAGAAGCACTTGTTAATGTGTAAGCATTAAATTCTTTAATATCACTTTTGTTTAATATAATTTTGGTTCACTGTAAGTTTGGATTTTGGTTCACTATAAGTTTGGATTTTGGTTCACTATAATCATTAATGTCATTTCTGTTAAATATCATTGTTAAATATGATAATAGTTTGGGATAATTATAGAAATGTTTACTGTTTAATGCAGTAGACCTTTGGAACAGCAACAACAGCCTTGCGAAGAACCAACAGCGCAGCAATCCGAACAAGAAGCACCTGTTGATGTGTAAGTTTTATTGTTTATATAAATACCGATAATGTTTACTGCTTATACATGGTTTAATTATGGTTCAGTTGAAACTAGAAATGAATGCAATGTGTTCTTGTCTTTGGACTCTCTTCTGTTTTTTATAGCTGCCCTTCAGAACCGAAAAAGTAGGATGTTACGGGCTCTCTTACAAGTTCTGTTATTGAAGAGTTTTTCAAGGATGCAGATGTCTATGAAGTTTCTGATGAAGAACAATCCAAAGAACCTCGGGTGGCACGGCAATCAGAAAAAGAAACTCTAATCTTGTCATCATTTGATAGGTATGTTACTTGCTTTTCTTTAATATCATTTTTTTTAATATCATTTCGGTTCACTGTAAGTTTGGAGTGAGGTTCACTATTTGTTTGGATTTCGGTTCACTATAATGATTAAAATCAATTTTGTTTAATATCATTGTTAAATATCTATCATCTTGCAGTGCTGCTCAACCTAGGAAAAGGGAAAATGAAAGGCCTTTCTTTAGCCTTGGGATAAGTCCACCAGCATCTCAACCAAGTCATCCCTCTCAAGAGAGTGTTTCACAGCTTGAAATCCTGGCAGAGGCGGTGGTAGATGTTGGAGTGACAGCAGCATTGAAATTTGCTGAAGGAACATCTTCAGAACCAACCTTACCAGTGGCTCAAGTTTACAAAACCCCGCAAAAAAAGACAAAAATCACGAACGAGCTGGTTGAAAAGTGTTATCATTGGATGACACATATGAAACAGACAAAAGATGGTACCAATGAATATGAACCAGTATTTGTCTTGAAACATGAGGCACTCTACGAGGGATTAAGAGAATATTTCATGTTTCTAATGCCCGAAGAACAAGTGCATGCTGTGGTAAATCCTTTTTCCAATTGCGTTAACATTAATGATTTTTTTAAACACTCTTATATAGTATATCTCATAAATTTTCATCCTATAGGTGGTTAGTATACACAGCATGATTCTAAATGAAATAAAAACTAAGCGGTATCAGGAACAAATATACATTGTGCCGCTGGATATTGTGGTAAGCTAAATTTCTTATTCACTCTGATTACTTTTCGGTTCGGTCAGAATGTTAATATTGGTTCACCTGATTCTTATGTCTTCTGTTGAGTTCTTTTGCATTAAGAAAACTTTTCTCTTGATAATTGAATATTTTTTACGTTTTATTCAGCATATGAATTGTGTTTGGTTCGGTGAAAATGTGATTTAACTGATGTTCATTTTGCAGAATTTTATGTTGGGAACACATGGCGTAGAGTACACTGATAAGAGGACAAACAAGGCCTACAGGTTTGATATTGAGCAGTATGCCCACCACCGCCAGTTTCTTGACAAAAGGAAACTTGCATCGCATCCATTTGTAAGTTGTAGTTTCTAAAAATTCTTTGATAATTCTCTTGTTTGCTATTGTTTCGACTGAAATATTCTATAATTTTCTGAAACTTCAGCTATTTGTCCCAATTTTCAATGGAGGGCATTGGTGGTTGTGGATTGCTGATGTAAACAAAAAGAAATTCTATGTCCTTGACCTTATCAATAAGCTCTCAGAAAATATAGCTGATTCTAGAAAGCAACTGAATAAATTTTTTGTAAGTATTTTCTTGTAAATTATTCAAATTATTCTGTACATGAGAGGAGTTTGGTTCACTGTTGTTGGTTCTGTTTATTTACTTTTTTTTGTCTCTTTCAGGATTTAATAATTTCCCAGATGAGGGTGTACGCTGGGGCGGAACCCTTAATGGAGGATGGACTGGGAGAGGAAGCAGAGTATATCCAATTGAATGGTCAACGTACAAAGTAAGAATCTTTCTCTTCTATAGTACTATTTTTAATGTATTTTATTTTGTATACTATTGACAGTATTATACTCAATTCTTGCTTAGCTAAGATTGTGAAATAGACGTGATCAAATGGCTCGAAACAATAGATCCACAAAAAATCAAAAGCAGGAAGAGATATAAATATAAAGCTTGGACACAAGTAAGTACTTTCTAAATTAATAAACTTCTTTCTTTTCTTATTTCATTAAGTTAAGTTGATAGTATAATTAGAGCTTTGAAGTTGGTTGTTACTCTGTTCAATAGTTCTTTTCCATGCAGAAATACTATTCTTGTTGACTAAAATTTGATCACCATTTATTCACTACATAAACAATTTTCGGTTCGGTGGGTCTTATAATTTTGATTCACCAAGTGAATATTTTTCGGTTCGGTGGCCTCTTTTTAATTTGCTCGAGTTTAGGGTTACTGTGATTGCATTTTTACAGTATATAACTAGGGATTTGAATAAAATTTGTTGTTATTTAATGTGATTTTGATTTACTTGATATTTAATGTGTTCAGGATTTAGGGTTATTGTGATTGCATTTTTACAGTATGATTAGGGCTTTGAATGATATTGTTCTTATTTCATTTGGATTCATTTATTATGTAACTAATTCATTTCAATTGAAATGCAGAAATAGATTGATGACTTCAGATACCAATATGGTCCAAATCTTCTGTTTCATGAAATGAACAAAATCAGAGACCAAGTGATTTAGGAATCTGAAGCAATAAGACTCACCAAGCCATCTGCTTTCCTATCCAGCCCTTATTGTAAATACACATCTGGAAATTTAGATAGCAAATAGCATATACTAGTTGTAATTAACAATATTTTGTTTAACTTGTTTAAAAAGCAAAAAATGCATACTTTAAATGTATATATGTCAATGTATGTATCAAAAAATGCATATAGTAGTTGTATATATTTTGTTTAACTTGTTAAAAAAGCAAACAATGCTTCTTTCAAATGTATATATGTCAATGTTAATGTATATATCTATTCTTAATATCAATGTATGTATCAAATGTTAATATTTATATTTGATTCAAGATGGATTACTGGTGCGCAGAAATTGTGATTACACTTTGATTATGTAAAATTCATTGCTCTTTCTTTTCCTGGCAATGGCGCCAAAAACATGATGCCAATACCATGGTTCACAACTTCGCACAACTAACCAGCAAGTGCACTGGGTCGTCCAAGTAATACCTTACGTGAGTAAGGGTCGAATCCCACGGAGATTGTTGGTATGAAGCAAGCTATGGTCACCTTGTAAATCTCAGTCAGGCAGATATAAAATAGTAATGGGGTTTTCGAATTTTAATAAGAAGGATAGAAATACTTATGTAGATCATTGGTGAGAGTTTCAGATAAGCGTATGGATATGCTTTCATTCCTCTGAACCTCTGCTTTCCTGCTGTCTTCATCCAATTAATCTTACTCCTTTCTATGGCTGGCTTTATGTAAGGATGTCACCGGTGCCAATGGCTACTTTCGATCTCTCTCGGGAAAATGATCCAAATGCTCTATCACAGCACGGCTAATCGTCTGGAGGCATCACCTTTGTCGTTGGTTGCATCCTATTCCTCCCTGTGAAAATGGTCCGATGCGCTGTCACTGCATGGCTAATCATCTGGAGGTTCTCGATCATACTGGAATAGGATTTACTATCCTTTTGCGTCTGTCACTACGCCCAGCACTCGTGAGTTTGAAGCTCGTCACAGTCATTCAATCCCAGAATCCTACTCGGAATAACACGGACAAGGTTTAGACTTTCCGGATTCTTATGAATGCCGCCATCAATCTAGCTTATACCACGAAGATCCCAATATCTCGGACTCGGTCCCCTGTATTAGTAATCTAAGAGATACTCGTTCAATCGAAGGTAGAACGGGAGTGGTTGTCAGGCACGCGTTCATAGGGAATGATGATGATTGTCACGTTCATCACATTCAGGTTGAAGTGCGAATAAATATCTTAGAAGTGGAATAAGTTGAATTGAATAGAAAACAGTAGTACTTTGCATTAATCTTTGAGGAACAGCAGAGCTCCACACCTTAATCTATGGAGTGTAGAAACTCTACCGTTGAAAATACATAAGTGAAAGGTCCAGGCATGGCCGAGAGGCCAGCCCCCAAAACGTGATCACAGGATCAAAATACAATCCAGGATGTCTAATATAATAGTAAAAGGTCCTATTTATAATAAACTAGCTACTAGGGTTTACAGAAGTAAGTAATTGATGCATAAATCTACTTCCGGGGCCCACTTGGTGTGTGCTTGGGCTGAGCTTGAGTGTTGCACGTGTAGAGGTCCTTCTTGGAGTTGAACGCCACCTTTTGTGCCATTTTGGGCGTTGAACTCCACTTTGCAACTTGTTTCTGGCGCTGGACGCCAGAATTGGGCAGAGAGCTGGCGTTGAACGCCAGTTTGCGTCATCTAAACTTGAGCAAAGTATGGACTATTATACATTGCTGGAAAGCCCTGGATGTCTACTTTCCAACACAATTGAAAGCGCGCCATTTTGAGTTCTGTAGCTCCATAAAATTCATTTTGAGTGCAGGGAGGTCAGAATCCAACAGCATCAGCAGTCCTTCTTCAACCTCTGAATCTGATTTTTGCTCAAGTCCCTCAATTTCAGCCAGAAAATATCTGAAATCACAGAAAAACACACAAACTCATAGTAAAGTCCAGAAATGTGAATTTAACATAAAAAATAATGAAAACATCCCTAAAAGTAACTAGATCCTACTAAAAACATACTAGAAACAATGTCAAAAAGCGTATAAATTATCCGCTCATCACAATACCAAACTTAAATTGTTGCTTGTCCCCAAGCAACTGAAAATCAAATAGGATAAAAAGAAGAGAATATACTATAAATTCCAAACTATCAATGAAACATAGCTTCAATTAGATGAGTGGGACTTGTAGCTTTTTGCCTCTTGAATAGTTTTGGCATCTCACTTTATCCATTGAAGTTCAGAATGATTGGCATCTATAGGAACTCAGAGTTCAGATAGTGTTATTGATTCTCCTAGTTCAGTATGATGATTCTTGAACACAGCTATTTTATGAGTCTTGGCCGTGGCCCTAAGCACTTTGTTTTCCAGTATTACCACCGGATACATAAATGCCACAGACACATAATTGGGTGAACCTTTTCAGATTGTGACTCAGCTTTGCTAAAGTCCCCAATTAGAGGTGTCCAGGGTTCTTAAGCACACTCTTTTTTTTTTGCTTTGAACCTTGACTTTAACCGCTCAGTCTCAAGTTTTCACTTGACACCTACACGCCACAAGCACATGGTTAGGGACAGCTTGGTTTAGCCGCTTAGACCAGGATTTTACTCCTTTAGGCCCTCCTATCCACTGATGCTCAAAGCCTTGGGATCCTTTTTATTTGCCCTTGCCTTTTGGTTTTAAGGGTTACTGGCTTTTTGCTCTTGCATCTTGGTTTTAAGAGCTTTGGCTTTTTCTGCTTGCTTTCTCTTTTTCTTTCTATTTTTTTTTCGCCTATATATATATATATATTTTATTTTCTGCAAGCTTTGTTCTTTGCTGCTTTTTCTTGCTTCAAGAATCATTTTTATGATTTTTCAGATTATCAAATAACATGTCTCCTAGTCATTATTCTTTCAAGAGCCAACATATTTAACATTCTTAAACAACAACTTCAAAAGACATATGCACTGTTCAAGCATACATTCAGAAAACAAGAAGCATTGTCACCACATCAATATAATTAAGCTAAGTTCAAGGATAAATTCGAAACTCATGTACTTCTTGTTCTTTTGAATTAAAACATTTTTCATTTAAGAGAGGTGATGGATTCATAGGACATTCATAACTTTAAGACAAAGTTACTAACTACTAATGATCATGTAATGAAGACACAAACACAGATAAGCACATAACATAGAAAACGAAAAACAAAAGAAATAAGAACAAGGAATGAATCCACCTTAGTGATGGTGGCGTTTCCTTCTTGAGGAACCAATGATGTCCTTGAGCTCTTCTATGTCTCTTACTTGTCTTTGTTGCTCCTCCCTCATTGCTTTTTGATCTTCTCTTATTTCATGAAGGATGATGGAGTGCCCTTGATGTTCCACCCTTAGTTGTCCCATGTTGGAACTCAATTCTCCTAGGGAGGTGTTGATTTGCTCCCAATAGTTTTGTGGAGGAAAATGCATTTGAGGCATCTCCGGGATCTCATGGTGATGAGCTTCATACGCCTCTTGAGCTCCATGAATGGGCTCTCTTGATTGCTCCATCTTTTTCTTAGTGATGGGCTTCTCTTCCTTAATAGGAATGTCTCCTTCTATGAAAGCTCCAGCTGAGTAACATAGATGGCAAATAAGATGAGAAAAAGCTAGCCTTGCCATGGGGGATGACTTTTCAGCTATTTTGTAGAGTTCATTAGAGATGACTTCATGAACTTCTATTTCCTCTTCAATCATGATGCTATGAATCATGATGGCCCGATCCACAATAACTTCAGATCGGTTGCTAGTGGGGATGATGGAGTATTGGATGAATTCCAACCATCCTCTAGCCACAGGCTTGAGGTCCAATCTTCTTAGTTGAACCAGCTTGCCTTTGGAGTCAACCTTCCATTGAGCTCCTTCCACACATATGTCCATAAGGACTTGGTCCAACCTTTGATTAAAGTTGACCCTTCTAGTGTAGGGGCGTTCATCTCCTTGCATCATAGGCAAGTTAAATGCCAACCTCACATTTTCCGGACTAAAATCCAAGTATTTCCCCCGAACCATTGTAACATAGTTCTTTGGATCCGGGTTCTTACTTTGATCATGGTTCTTGGTGATCCATGCATTGGCATAGAACTCTTGAACCATTAGGATGCCGACTTGTTGGATGGGATTTGTTAGAACTTCCCAATCTCTTCTTTGAATTTCATGTCGGATCTCCGGATACTCATTTCTTTTGAGTTTGAAAGGGACCTCAGGGATCACCTTCTTCTTGGCCACAACATCATAGAAGTGGTCTTGATGGGCTTTGGAGATGAGCCTTTCCATCTCCCATGACTCGGAGGTGGAAGCTTTTGTCTTCCCTTTTCCTTTTCTAGAGGATTCTCCGGTCTTAGGTGCCATCAATGGTAATGGAAAAACAAAAAGCTTATGCTTTTACCACAACAAACTTAGAAGTTTGCTCGCCCTCGAGCAAGAGAAGAAAGAATAGATGAAGAAGAAGAAGAAATGGAGGAGAGGGAGAGGGGGTTGTGTTTCGGCCAAGAAGAGAAGAGAGGGTTGTGTTGTGTGAAAATGAGGAAGAATGGAGGGTTATATATAGGGATGGGAGGGGGGGTAAAGGTTCGGCCATTTAGGGTGGGTTTGGGTGGGAAATTGATTTTGAATTTTGAAGGTAGGTGGAGTTTATGAGGTAGGTTTATGGGGAAGAGTGGATGGATGTGAGTGGTGAAGAGGTGATGGGGAAGAGAGATTGAGGTGATTGGTGAAGGGTTTTGGGGAAGAGTGTTTATGGGATTTTGTGAAAGAGGGGTGAGAAGAAGTGAGTGGAGGTAGGTGGGGATCCTGTGGGGTCCACAGTCTGAGATGATCCTGTGGGATCCACAGATCCTGAGGTGTTCAAGGATTTACAACCTTGCACCAAATTAGGCATGTAAAATGCCCTTGCACACAACTCTGGGCGTTCAGCGCAGGTTGGTGCCCATTTTGGGCGTTCAACGCCCATTTGTTGCCCATTTCTGGGCGTTCAGCGCCAGCTCCTCTCCAGGGTGCAATTCTGGCGTTCAGCGCCCAGATGATGCCCATTTTGGGCGTTCAGCGCCAGAACCATGCTCTGTTCTGGCGTTGAACGCCAGGCAGATGCTTCCTCCAGGGTGTGATTTTTCTTCTACTGTTTTTGATTTCGTTTTCAATTTTTATATTTATTTTGTGACTCCACATGATCATGAACCTATAAAGACATATAACTAAGAAAAATATAGTTAGATAAAAATTGGGTTACCTCCCAACAAGCGCTTCTTTAATGTCAATAGCTTGACAGTGGGCTCTCATAGAGCCTCACAGATGTTCAGAGCATTGTTGAGACTCTCCAACACCAAACTTAGAGTTTGACTGTGGGGGCTTTGTTTGACTCTGCTTTGAGAGAAGCTCTTTATGCTTCCTCTCCATGGATGCAGAGAGAGATCCTTGAGTTGTAAACACAAGGTTGTCCTTATTTAATTGAAGGATCAATTCTCCTCTGTCCACATCAATCACAGCTCTTGTTGTGGCTAGGAAAGGTCTTCCTAGGATGATGGATTCATCCTCTTCCTTTCCAGTATCCAGGACTATGAAATCAGCAGGGATGTAAAGGCCTTCAACCTTTACTAACACGTCCTCTACTTGTCCATAAGCCTGTTTTCTTGAATTGTCTGCCATCTCTAATGAGATTTTAGCAGCTTGTACCCCATAGATTCCCAGTTTCTCTATTACAGAGAGGGGCATGAGGTTTATCCCTGAACCAAGGTCACACAGAGCCTTAAAGATCATGGTGCCTATAGTACAATGTATTATGAACTTTTCAGGATCCTGTCTCTTCTGAGGCAATGTCAGTTGATCCAGATCACTTAGTTCATTGATGAACAAGGGAGGTTCATCTTCCCAAGTATCAATGCCAAATAATTTGGCATTTAGCTTCATGATTGCACCAAGGAACTTGGCAGCTTGCTCTTCAGTAACATCCTCATTCTCTTCAGAAGAGGAATACTCATCAGAGCTCATGAATGGCATAAGGAGGTTCAATGGAATCTCTATGGTCTCTAGATGAGCCTCAGAGTCCTTTGGTTCCTCAGAGGGAAGCTCCTTATTGATCACTGGACGTCCCAGGAGGTCTTCCTCCTTGGGATTCACGTCCTCCTCTCCCTCATTGGGTTCGGCCATTTTGGTTATGTCAATGGCCTTGCACTCTCCTTTTGGATTTTCTTCTGTATTGCTTGGGAGAGTGCTAGGAGGGATTTCAGTGATCCTTTTACTCAGCTGGCCCACTTGTGCATCCAAATTTCTAATGGAAGACCTTGTTTCATTTAAGTGGCCTTAGATAGATCAGAGACTAAGTTTGCTAAATTAGAAGTATTTTGTTCAGAGTTCTCTGTCTGTTGCTGAGTGGATGATGGAAAAGGTTTATTATTGTTAAACCTGTTTCTTTCACCATTATTAAAGCCTTGTTGAGGCCTTTTATCCTTCCATGAGAGATTTGGATGATTTCTTCATGATGGATTATAGGTGTTTCCATAAGGTTCACCTAAGTAATTCACCTCTGCTATTGCAGGGTTTTCAGGATCATAAGCTTCTTCTTCATAAGAAGCCTCTTGAGTACTGTTGGATGCAGCTTGCACTCCATTCAGACTCTAAGAAATCATATTGACTTGCTGAGTCAATATTTTGTTCTGAGCCAATATGGCATTCAGAGTATCAACTTCAAGAACTCCCTTCTTCATAGGCGTCCCATTATTCACAGGATTCCTTTTAGAAGTGTACATGAACTGGTTATTTGCAACCATGTCAATGAGTTCTTGAGCTTCTGCAGGCGTTTTCTTTAGGTGAATGGATCCACCTGCAGAAGTATCTAATGACATCTTTGATAGCTCAGATAAACCATCATAGAATATATCCAGGATGGTCCATTCTGAAAGTATGTCAGAAGGACACTTTTTGGTCAACTGTTTGTATCTTTCCCAAGCTTCATAGAGGGATTCACCTTCTTTCTGTCTGAAGGTTTGAACATCCACTCTAAGCTTGCTCAGCTTTTGAGGAGGAAAGAACTTGGCTAAGAAAGCCGTGACCAGCTTATCCCAAGAGTTCAGGCTGTCTTTGGGTTGAGAGTCCAACCACATTCTAGCTCTGTCTCTTACAGCAAAAGGGAAAAGCATGAGCCTGTAGACTTCAGGATCTACTCCATTAGTCTTAACAGTATCACATATCTTCAAGAATTCAGTTAAGAACTGAAAAGGATCTTCAGATGGAAGTCCATGAAACTTGCAGTTCTGCTGCATCAGAGAAACTAATTGAGGTTTCAGCTCAAAGTTGTTTGCTCCAATGGCAGGAATGGAGATGCTTCTTCCATATAAATTGGAATTAGGTGCAGTAAAGTCACCAAGCATTCTCCTTGCATTATTGTTGTTGGGTTCGGCTGCCATCTCCTTTACTTGTTCGAAATTTTCAATAAGGTTGTCTCTGGATTGTCTCTGAACTCTGAACCCTGAACCCTAAACCCTAAACCCTGAACCCTACCGTAAACCCTAAACCCCTAAAACGTTGAACCTTAAACCCTAGACCCCTAAACCATGAACCCTAAATCCTAAACCCTAAACCCTCAACCATGAACACGGTGAACCGAAATTAATACACGGGGCAAACCGAAAGTTTGAAACACACTGAACCCTTGAACACTGAACCCTGAACCCATAAACCCTAAATCCCTAAAACCCTAAAACCATAACCCTAAACCCAAAATCATAAACCCTAAACCCTGAACCCTAAACCCTAAACCCTGAACTCTGAACTCTGAACCCTGAACCGAAAAAACAAATTCTAATTATTCAACTTAGAAATTAATACACTAGACAAATCGAAAAAAGTGACTATTCATTAAAGACTATCAACATTTAGAAATTAATCATGCTATAACCATGGTTAACCGAAATTTGCTCATGGGTGAACAAAAATTTACATTAATAAAAACTAAAACTTGTACAATCCTCTCTTGGATAATTCATATCTGGTGTATTGTAAAGAGTGGAGTTTGACTGAATCGATGAGCTGGAGTCTAAAAGGTTCAACTACAAAAGACATAATTGTATATTAGCAAAATGAACAATTGAATTTTTAACTAATCAAAAGCAAGTCAATTTTACCTTGCTTGGAGCTGTCTTTTTCTTTTTCTTTATGGCATTTGAGATCTTTTTTTCCAGGTTTGATCCAAGTCTGTTCTTGGGCCGACCTCTTGTTTTGACACGTGGTAGGCTTTGAAGGTAATTCACATTGCTTAATGTCGCTTCTTCGTGGGTTAACAAACTTTTTCCTTTGCTTCTCCCTTGATATTCTTCCATCTCCGCCATGACCTTGTCAAATGTTCGGTGCAAAATTCTGGTCAACTCTTCAGTCTCAGATGCAAATTCATATATATTGTGTGACCGAAATACCAATTCGTCAAATCTCTTACTTCTTGGCTCCAGTAGAGGTTCATCTTGGTTGTTCTTAATGTGTGTATGCCTCCTTTTTATGTTCTTGCTCCAATGTTCCAATATGTATTTTGGTACCATGTTATCCACTCGCTCAAAGCTTAGGACACTTAGGAAATGGCGGCACAATATGCCCTAGACTCAAACAGCAATCAATGGCACTTTACATCTCATGATACTGCATCGTAGGTGACGACAAACTTATTGAATGTGGAGTTGGAAACCTGCTTTATTACTTCATATGTTGTAAAACCTAGTGTGGAATGCATTGATCTTGTGATACAGTTCACTTTACCTCTAAATTGAGCTTGAACTTCCTTGAACTTCTCATGGGTATATACATGCTGAAATTGTGCCTCTATTGCTGATTTTGTTGCACATGGTATCACGGTGTGAAAATCTGCAGCATCGAATACTCTCTCTACTTGCTCTTTGCTTGCTAGGCAATTTTCGTATTGCTTCACGAATTGTCTCAAGGAGCTATTCTGTGTGATGAACTTGTTGAAAAATGAATGCATACTCTCGCCCCTTTGTGTGCTTCTCATCCCGGCCCAAAAGTGGAGATCCAAGTAAACTGGAATCCATATATGGCGATCCTTGTAACACCCTACTACACAGAGTTTTACGCTTAAGTCATAGAACAGAGGTAGTGTGGTGTTACGAACCTCTAAACAGCAAAATAAATACATAATAGAGGAAAAAGATAATATACTAGGAGCCTTCAACAAAACGGGTAAACAAAAATCGCAAAATGAAAAGCGCAACGCTCAAGAGATACGATTACTTGCGTGCTAAGAAACTTAAAAGATAAAGATAAGAATAAGTAACAGAGTAAAAGAAGGCCAAGTATACAACATAACTAGCTCCTGACTCAGCCTGCGAAGCCAAGGCTGGCCGGAGGATATATATATATATATACACACATATGTGTCCTAAAATACACCAAAATACCAAAATAAGCTCCTATCTCTCCCTCAACCTCTATGAGGAGCAGCATACACAAGTTTCTTGGAGAGTAAGTGATGATCGGATAATTTATACGCTTTTTGGCATTGTTTTTAGTATGTTTTTAGTAGAATCTAGTTACTTTTAGGGATATTTTCATTAGTTTTTATGTTAAATTTACATTTCTAGACTTTACTATGATTTTGTGTGTTTTTCTGTGATTTCAGGTATTTTCTGGCTGAAATTGAGGGACTTGAGCAAAAATCAGATTCAGAGGTTGAAGAAGGACTGCTGATGCTGTTGGATTCTGACCTCCCTGCACTCAAAGTGGATTTTCTGGAGCTACAGAACTCGAAATGGCGCGCTTTCAATTGAGTTGGAAAGTAGACTTCCAGGGCTTTCCAGCAATATATAACAATCCATACTTTGGCCAAGAATAGACGACGTAAACTGGCGTTCAACGCCAGCTTTCTGACCAAATCTGGCGTCCAGCGCCAGAAAAGGAGCCAAAACCAGAGTTGAACGCCCAAACTGGCACAAAAGCTGGCGTTCAACTCCAAGAAGGACCTCTACACGTGCAACACTCAAGATCAGCCCAAGCACACAACAAGTGGGCCCCGGAAGTGAATTTATGCATCAATTACTTACTCATGTAAACCCTAGTAGCTAGTTTATTATAAATAGGACCTTTTACTATTGTATTAGACATCTTTGGTCTCAGTTTTAATTCATTGTTCATCTTAGGAGACTATTGATCACGTTTTAGGGGGCTGGCCATCTCGGCCATGCCTGGACCTTTCACTTATGGATTTTCAACGGTAGAGTTTCTACACTCCACAGATTAAGGTGTGGAGCTCTGCTGTTCCTCAAAGATTAATGCAAAGTACTACTGTTTTCTATTCAATTCATCTTATTTCGCTTCTAAGATATTCATTCGTACTTCAATCTGAATGTGATGAACGTGACAATCATTATCATTCCCTATGAACGCGTGCCTGACAACCACTTCCGTTCTACCTTCGACTGGATGAGTATCTCTTAGATCTCCTAACCAGGATCTTCGTGGCGTAAGCTAGAATGATGGCGGTATTCAAGAGAATCCGGAAGGTCTAAACCTTGTCTGTGGTATTCCGAGTAGGATTCAATGATTGGATGACTGTGACGAGCTCCAAACTCGCGATTGCGGGGCGTTAGTGACAGACGCAAAAGGATAGTAAATCCTATTCCAGCATGATCGAGAACCGACAGATGAATAGCGGTGCCATGACAGGGTGCGTTGATCATTTTCACTGAGAGGATAAGATGAAGCCATTGACAAAGGTGATGCCTCCAGACGATTAGCCGTGCCGTGACAGGGCATTGGATCATTTTCCCGAGAGATGACCGAAAGTAGCCGTTGACAATGGTGATGTATCACATAAAGCCAGCCATGGAAAGGAGTAAGACTGATTGGATGAAGATAGCAGGAAAGCAGAGGTTCAGAGGAACGAAAGCATCTCCTTTCGCTTATCTGTAATTCCTACCAATGAATTACATAAGTATTTCTATCCCTATTTTATTATATTAAATTCGAAAACACCATTATCAAATTATATCTACCTAACTGAGATTTGCAAGGTGACCATAGCTTGCTTCATACCAACAATCTCTGTGGGATTCGACCCTTACTCACGTAAGGTATTACTTGGACGACCCAGTGCACTTGCTGGTCAGTTACACGGAGTTGTGAACCGTGGTTTTGGCATCATGTTTTTGGCGCCATTTCCAGGGAAAGAAAGAGCAATGAACTTTACATAATTAAAGTGTAATCACGATTCCGCGTACCAAGTTTTTGGCGCCGTTGCCGGGGATTGTTTGAGTTTTCGGCAAGCTTTTGGTCCGGCAACATCAGTGCCAAGTTTGATCCGGCAACAGCACCAAGTTTTTGGCGCCGTTGCCGGGGATTGTTCGAGTTTGGACAACTAACGGTTCATCTTGTTGCTCAGATTAGGTAATTTTCTTTTTATTTTATTTTCTTTTCAAAAATTTTTCAAAAATATTTCTAAAATTTTCTCATCTGTTTTCGAAAAAAAAATGTTTTCAAAAATTTTATTCAAAATTTTTAAGAATGAATTCTAGTGTTTCATGAAGCATGTGAAGCTTGGCTGGCTGTAAAGCCATGTCTAAATTTATTTGGACTGAGGCAGCAATTTGTTATTAAGAGCAATATACTCTAATGTTAAATGCTGAAGCTTGGCTGGCCATTGGCCATGTCTAGTGTTTTGGACCGGAGCTTTCATTGAAAGCTTGGCTGGCTAGTGAGCCATGTCTAATTCCTGGACTGAAGCTTTAGACTAAGAATGCAAGATTCCTGGAATTCATGATAAAAATTTTGGAATCCTTATTTTTTCTTTTTCACATAATTTTCGAAAAAAAAAATCCAAAAAAAAATTAGAAAATCATAAAAATCAAAAACATTTTTTGTGTTTCTTGTTTGAGTCTTGAGTCATGTTATAAGTTTGGTGTCAATTGCATGTGCATCTTGCATTTTTTTCGAAAATTCATGCATTCATAGTGTTCTTCATGATCTTCAAGTTGTTCTTGGTAAGTCTTCTTGTTTGATCTTGATGATTTTTTGTTTTGTGTCTTTTCATGTTTATCATATGCATTCTTGAATTCTTAGTGTCTAAGCATTAAAGAATTCTAAGTTTGGTGTCTTGCATGTTTTCTTTGCATTAAAAATTTTTCAAAAATATGTTCTTGATGTTCATCATGACATTCAAAGTATTCTTGGTGTTCATCTTGACATTCATAGCATTCTTGCATACGTTCATTGTTTTGATCTAAAAATCTCATGCATTGCATCATTTTACTTGTTTTTCTCTCTCATCATAAAAAAAATTTCAAAAATAAAAAAAAAATATATCTTTCCCTTTTTCTCTCTCATCAAATTTGAAAATTTGAGTTGACTTTTTAAAAATTTTTTAAAATCAAGTTGTTTCTTATGAGTCAAATCAAATTTTCAATTTGAAAATCTTATCTTTTTCAAAATCTTTTTCAAAAATCAAATCTTTTTCAAAATTCTTAGTTATTTTCGAAAATTCCAAAAATATTTTTCAAAAATTTTTTTCTTATTTTTATACCAAATTTTCGAAAATAACAATAACAATTAATGTTTTGATTCAAAAATTTCAAGTTTGTTACTTGCTTGTTAAGAAAGATTTAAACTGAGTTCTAGAATCATATCTTGTGATTTCTTATGAATCAAGTCATTAATTGTGATTTTAAAAATCAAATCTTTTTTTTCAAAAACTAATTTCTATCATATCTTTTCAAAAATATCTTCTCATCTTATCTTTTTCAAAAATCTAATTTCAAAATATCTTTTCCAACTTCCTAACTTCTTATCTTTTCAAAATTTGTTTCAACTAACTAACTAACTTTTTGTTTGTTTCTTAACTTTTTCAAAACCACCTAACTAACTCTCTCTCTCTAATTTTCGAAAATATCTTCCCTCTTTTTCAAAAATTTCTTTTTAATTAACTAATTATTCTTATTTTTATTTTAAAAATTTTCGAAAAATACTAACATTGTTCAAAAACCATTTTCGAAAATCACTAACTCTTTTTCAAAAATTATTTTTGAAAATTCCTTCTCTCTCATCTTATTTTATTTATTTATTCATCTACTAACATCTCATCTCACATCTCAACCCTCCTCACAGTTGTGTTTCTTCCATTATATTACATTCTTTGTCTCCCCCTCTTCTTCCACTCACAAAGGGATCCCAATACTGTGGTATAAAGGATCTCTATTATTATTATTATTTTTCTGTGTCCTCTTCTTTGTCATATGAGCAGAAGCAAGGATAAGAACATTCTTGTGGAAGCAGATCCAGAACCTGAAAGGACTTTGAAGAGAAAATTAAGAGAAGCTAAATTACAACAATCCAGAGATAACCTGTCAGAAATTATCGAACAGGAAGAGGAGATGGCAGCCGAAAATAATAATAATGTAAGGAAGATGCTTGGTGACTTTAATGCACCTAATTCCAATTTACATGGAAGAAGCATCTCCATTCCTGCCATTGGAGCAAACAACTTTGAGCTGAAACCTCAATTAGTTTCTCAGATGCAGCAGAACTGTAAGTTTCATGGACTTCTATCTGAAGATCCTTTTCAGTTCTTAACTGAATTCTTGCAGATATGTGATACTGTTAAGACTAATGGAGTAGATCCTGAAGTCTACAGGCTCATGCTTTTCCCTTTTGCTGTAAGAGACAGAGCTAGATTATGGTTGGATTCTCAACCTAAAGACAGCTTGAACTCTTGGGATAAGCTGGTCACGGCTTTCTTAGCCAAGTACTTTCCTCCTCAAAAGCTGAGCAAGCTTAGAGCTGATGTTCAAACCTTCAGACAGAAAGAAGGTGAATCCCTCTATGAAGCTTGGGAAAGATACAAACAGTTGACCAAAAAGTGTCCTTCTGACATGCTTTCAGAATGGACCATCCTGGATATATTCTATGATGGTTTATCTGAGCTATCAAAGATGTCACTGGACACTTCTGCAGGTGGATCCATTCACCTAAAGAAAACGCCTGCAGAAGCTCAAGAACTCATTGACATGGTTGCTAATAACCAGTTCATGTACACTTCTGAAAGGAATCCTGTGAGTAATGGGACGCCTATGAAGAAGGGAGTTCTTGAAGTTGATACTCTGAATGCCATATTGGCTCAGAATAAAATATTGACTCAGCAAGTCAATATGATCTCTCAGAGTCTGCATGGAATGCAAGATGCATCCAACAGTACTCAAGAGGCTTCTTATGAAGAAGAAGCTTATGATCCTGAGAACCCTGCAATAGCAGAGGTGAATTACTTAGGTGAACCTTATGGAAACACCTATAACTCATCATGGAGAAATCATCCAAATTTCTCATGGAAGGATCAAAAGCCTCAACAAGGCTTTAATAATGGTGGAAGAAACAGGTTTAACAATAATAAACCTTTTCCATCATCCACTCAGCAACAGACAGAGAACTCTGAACAAAATGCTTCTAATTTAGCAAATCTAGTCTCTGATCTATCCAAGGCCACTGTGAGCTTCATGAATGAAACAAGGTCTTCCATTAGAAATTTGGAAGCACAAGTGGGCCAGCTGAGTAAAAGGATCACTGAAATCCCTCCCAGTACTCTCCCAAGCAATACAGAAGAGAACCCAAAAGGAGAGTGCAAGGCCATTGACATAAGCACCATGGCCGAACCTACAAGGGGAGTGGAGAACGCAAATCCCAAGGAGGAAGACCTCCTGGGACGTCCAGTGATCAATAAGGAGCTTCCCTCTGAGGAACAAAAGGACTCTGAGGCTCATCTAGAGACCATAGAGATTCCATTGAACCTTCTTATGCCCTTCATGAGATCTGATGAGTATTCCTCTTCTGAAGAGAATGAGGATGTTACTGAAGAGCAAACTGCCAAGTTTCTTGGTGCAATCATGAAGCTGAATGCCAAATTATTTGGCATTGATACTTGGGAAGTTGAACCTCCCTTGTTCATCAATGAACTAAGTGATCTGGATCAACTGACATTACCTCAGAAGAGACAGGATCCTGAAAAGTTCATAATACCCTGTACCATAGGCACCATGATCTTTAAGGCTCTATGTGACCTTGGTTCAGGAATAAACCTCATGCCCCTCTCTGTAATAGAGAAACTGGAAATCTATGGGGTGCAAGCTGCTAAAATCTCATTAGAGATGGCAGACAGTTCAATAAAACAGGCTTATGGACAAGTAGAGGACGTGTTAGTAAAGGTTGAAGGCCTTTACATCCCTGCTAATTTCATAGTCCTGGATACTGGAAAGGAAGAGGATGAATCCATCATCCTAGGAAGACCTTTCCTGGCCACAGCAAGAGCTGTGATTGATGTTGACAGAGGTGAACTAGTCCTTCAATGGAATAAGGACTCCCTTGTGTTTAAAACTCAAGGATCTCCCTCTGCAACCATGGAGAGGAAGCATGAAAAGCTTCTCTCAAAGCAGAGTCAACCCAAGCCCCCACAGTCAAACTCTAAGTTTGGTGTTGGGAGGCCACAACCAAACTCTAAGTTTGGTGTTGAACTCCTATATCCAAACTCTAAGTTTGGTGTTGGAGAGTTTCAACAATGCTCTGAACATCTGTGAGGTTCCATGAGAGCCCACTGTTAAGCTATTGACATTAAAGAAGCGCTTGTTGGGAGGCAACCCAATGTTTATTTATCTAACTCTATTATTCTTGTTTTTCATGTTTTCTTAGGTTCATGATCATGTGGAGTCACAAAATAAATATAAAAATTGAAAATGGAGTCAAAAACAGCAGAAGAAAAATTACACCCTGGAGGAGCATCTGCCTGGCGTTCAATGCCAGAACAGAGCATGGTTCTGGCGCTGAACGCCCAAAATGGGCAGCATTCTGGTGCTGAACGCCCAGAACAAGCATGGTTCTGGCGTTCAACGCCAGTAATGGCTAGTAAATGGGCGTTGAACGCCCAAAATGGGCACCAACCTGGCGCTGAACGCCCAGAGTTGTGTGCAAAGGCATTTTACATGCCTAATGGGTGCAGGGATGTAAATCCTTGATACCTCAGGATCTGTGGACCCCACAGGATCACCTCAGGATCTGTGGACCCCACAGGATCCCCACCTACCTCCACTCACTTCTTATCACCCCTCTTTCACACAATCCCATAAACACTCTTCCCCATAAACCTACCTCATAAACTCCACCTACCTTCAAAATTCAAAACCAATTTCCCACCCAAACCCACCCATATGGCCAAAACCTTTCCCCCCTCCCTTCCCTATATAAAGCCCTCCATTCTTCATCAAATTCACACAACACACCCCTCTACACCCTTCTTGGCCGAAACACTTTCCACCCCCCCTCTCCTCCATTTCTTCTTCTTCTTCATCTATTCATTCTTCTATTGCTCGAGGGCGAGCAAAATTCTAAGTTTGGTGTGGTAAAAGCATAAGCTTTTTGTTTTTCCATTACCATTGATGGCACCTAAGACCGAAGAATCCTCTAGAAAGGGGAAAGGGAAGACAAAAGCTTTCACATCCGAGTCATGGGAGATGGAAAGGTTCATCTCCAAAGCCCATCAAGACCACTTCTATGATGTTGTGGCCAAGAAGAAGGTGATCCTTGAGGTCCCTTTCAAACTCAAAAGAAATGAGTATCCAGAGATCCGACATGAAATTCAAAGAAGAGGTTGGGAAGTTCTAACAAATCCCATCCAACAAGTCGGCATTCTAATGGTTCAAGAGTTCTATGCTAATGCATGGATCACCAAGAACCATGATCAAAGTAAGAACCCGGATCCAAAGAACTATGTTACAATGGTTCGGGGGAAATACTTAGATTTTAGTCCGGAGAATGTGAGGTTGGCGTTCAACTTGCCAAACATGGAAGAGAACGCACGCCCCTACACAAGGAGAGTCAACTTTGATCAAAGGTTGGACCAAGTCCTTATGGACATATGTGTAGAAGGAGCTCAATGGAAGATTGACTCCAAAGGCAAGCCGGTTCAACTAAGAAGATTGGACCTCAAGCCTATAGCTAGAGGATGGTTGGAATTTATTCAATGCTCAATCATTCCCACTAGCAACCGGTCTGAAGTTACTATAGACAGGGCCATCATGATCCATAGCATCATGATTGGAGAAGAGGTGGAAGTTCATGAGATTATACCTCAAGAACTCTACAAGGTGGCTGACAAGTCCTCCACCATGGCAAGGTTAGCCTTTCCTCACCTCATTTGCCACCTATGCAATTCGGCTGGGATTGACATAGAGGGAGATATCCTCATTAAAGAGGACAAGCCCATCACTAAGAAAAAGATGGAGCAAGCAAGAGATCCCATTCATGGAGCTCAAGAGGCGTATGAAGCTCATCACCATGAGATCCCGGAAATGCCTCAAATGCACTTTCCTCCACAAAACTATTGGGAGCAAATCAACACCTCCCTAGGAGAATTGAGTTCCAATATGGGACAACTAAGGGTGGAACATCAAGAGCACTCCATCATGCTTCATGAAATAAGAGAAGATCAAAAAGCAATGAGGGAGGAGCAACAAAGACAAGGAAGAGACATAGAAGAGCTCAAGGACATCATTGGTTCCTCAAGAAGGAAACGCCACCATCACTAAGGTGGATTCATTCCTTGTTCTTATTTCTTTTGTTTTTCGTTTTCTATGTTTTGTGCCTATCTATGTTTGTGTCTTCATTACATGATCATTAGTAGTTAGTAACTATGTCTTAAAGTTATGAATGTCCTATGAATCCATCACCTCTCTTAAATAAAAATTGTTTTAATTCAAAAGAATAAGAAGTACATGAGTTTTGAATTTATCCTTGAACTTAGTTTAATTATATTGATGTGGTGACAATGCTTCTTGTTTTCTGAATGTATGCTTGAACAGTGCATATGTCTTTTGAAGTTGTTGTTTAAGAATGTTAAATATGTTGGCTCTTGAAAGAATGATGACTAGGAGACATGTTATTTGATAATCTGAAAAATCATAAAAATGATTCTTGAAGCAAGAAAAAGCAGCAAAGAACAAAGCTTGCAGAAAAAAAAATAGGCAAAAAAAAAATAGAAAGAAAAAGGAAAATCAAGCAGAAAAAGCCAAAAGCTCTTAAAACCAAGAGGCAAGAGCAAAAAGCCAATAACCCTTAAAACCAAAAGGCAAGGGAAAATAAAAATGATTCCAAGGCTTTGAGCATCAGTGGATAGGAGGGCCTAAAGGAATAAAATCCTGGTCTAAGCGGCTAAACCAAGCTGTCCCTAACCATGTGCTTGTGGCGTGTAGGTGTCAAGTGAAAACTTGAGACTGAGCGGTTAAAGTCAAGGTCCAAAGTAAAAAAAGAGTGTGCTTAAGAACCCTGGACACCTCTAATTGGGGACTTTAGTAAAGCTGAGTCACAATCTGAAAAGGTTCACCCAATTATGTGTCTGTGGCATTTATGTATCCGGTGGTAATACTGGAAAACAAAGTGCTTAGGGCCACGGCCAAGACTCATAAAGAAGCTGTGTTCAAGAATCATCATACTGAACTAGGAGAATCAATAACACTATCTGAACTCTGAGTTCCTATAGATGCCAATCATTCTGAACCTCAATGGATAGAGTGAGATGCCAAAACTATTCAAGAGGCAAAAAGCTATAAGTCCCGCTCATTTGATTGGAGCTATATTTCATTGATAGTTTGGAATTTATAGTATATTCTCTTCTTTTTATTCTATTTGATTTTCAGTTGCTTGGGGACAAGCAACAATTTAAGTTTGGTGTTGTGATGAGCGGATAATTTATACACTTTTTGGCATTGTTTTTAGTATGTTTTTAGTAGAATCTAGTTACTTTTAGGGATGTTTTCATTAGTTTTTATGTTAAATTCACATTTCTGGACTTTACTATGAGTTTGTGTGTTTTTCTATGATTTCAGATATTTTCTGGCTGAAATTGAGGGACTTGAGCAAAAATCAGATTCAGAGGTTGAAGAAGGACTGCTGATGTTGTTGGATTCTGACCTCCCTGCACTCAAAGTGGATTTTCTGGAGCTACAGAACTCGAAATGGCGCGCTTCTAATTGCGTTGGAAAGTAGACTTCCAGGGCTTTCCACCAATATATAATAGTCCATACTTTGGCTAAGAATAGATGACGTAAACTGGCGTTCAACGCCAGCTTTCTGCCCAAATCTGGCGTCCAGCGCCAGAAAAGGAGCCAAAACCAGAGTTGAACGCCCAAACTGGCACAAAAGCTGGCGTTCAACTCCAAGAAGGACCTCTACACGTGCAACACTCAAGCTCAGCCCAAGCACACACCAAGTGGGCCCCGGAAGTGAATTTATGCATCAATTACTTACTCATGTAAACCCTAGTAGCTAGTTTATTATAAATAGGACCTTTTACTATTGTATTAGACATCTTTGGTCTCAATTTTAATCCATTGTTCATCTTAGGAGACTATTGATAACGTTTTTGGGGGCTGGCCATCTCGGCCATGCCTGGACCTTTCACTTATGTATTTTCAACGGTAGAGTTTCTACACTCCACAGATTAAGGTGTGGAGCTCTGCTGTTCCTCAAAGATTAATGCAAAGTACTACTGTTTTCTATTCAATTCATCTTATTTCGCTTCTAAGATATTCATTCGTACTTCAATCTGAATGTGATGAACGTGACAATCATCATCATTCCCTATGAACGCGTGCCTGACAACCACTTCCGTTCTACCTTCGACTGGATGAGTATCTCTTAGATCTCCTAACCAGGATCTTCGTGGCGTAAGCTAGAATGATGGTGGCATTCAAGAGAATCCGGAAGGTCTAAACCTTGTCTGTGGTATTCCGAGTAGGATTCAATGATTGGATGACTGTGACGAGCTCCAAACTTGCGATTGCGGGGCGTTAGTGACAGACGCAAAAGGATAGTAAATCCTATTCCAGCATGATCGAGAACCGACAGATGAATAGCCGTGCCGTGACAGGGTGCGTTGATCATTTTCACTGAGAGGATAAGATGAAGCCATTGACAAAGGTGATGCCTCCAGATGATTAGCCGTGCCGTGACAGGGCATTGGATCATTTTCCCGAGAGATGACCGAAAGTAGCCGTTGACAATGGTGATGTATCACATAAAGCCAGCCATGGAAAGGAGTAAGAATGATTGGATGAAGATAGCAGGAAAGCAGAGGTTCAGAGGAACGAAAGCATCTCCTTTCGCTTATCTGAAATTCCTACCAATGAATTACATAAGTATTTCTATCCCTATTTTATTATATTAAATTCGAAAACACCATTATCAAATTATATCTGCCTAACTGAGATTTGCAAGGTGACCATAGCTTGCTTCATACCAACAATCTCCGTGGGATTCGACCCTTACTCACATAAGGTATTACTTGGACGACCCAGTGCACTTGCTGGTCAGTTACACGGAGTTGTGAACCGTGGTTTTGGCATCATGTTTTTGGCGCCATTTCCAGGGAAAGAAAGAGCAATGAACTTTACATAATTAAAGTGTAATCACGATTCCGTGTACCAGTAAGCTAAACACATATATACATCTATATAAACAGAAACCCAAAATACACCCAGGAACTACTTCGCTTCAAGGATCCAGACGCCTAGCGAGGAGCCTCTCAACCTGCATCTGAAAACAACAACACAGTATGGAATGAGAACCGGGGGTTCTCAGCATGGTAAAGGTGCCATGCGTATAATAGATAAGGTCTTGGGAATGCCAGAGGCAATCCTAGAACACCGTCATTCAGTTATCCAACTTAATTACTAAACAGAAGCCATAAATAGGGGTAGATAATCTAAATCTACCTAACTTACTCAATTTCAAACCTAACATAATACCAAACCATTTTGCCCTTTCCTCCATCCCTCCGTCATCCATAATTTGGCAGAGACAAGCAACCAAACAAGTTCATGCACAAGTAATGAGCAGATAGTGCAAGTAGCAAGTATAACAGGTAGCAGGAGGTATATATCAATTAGAAAAACCCAGGAAATGCATAGCAATCAAAACAAACAAATGCATATGATGCATGCCTATCCTATGGCTGATGAGGCTCATCTGTCGGTTATCCAGCCAACCCGACAAGTCCGAAAACATTAGACTGTCCCCCGTCGCGCATCCTCAAGAGCCTATGCATAGATTTCATATTCAATCAAGTAATCGCTCAATGAGGGCTATTCATACCCGGGAATTTATACGTGCCCGGTCACCCTTACGACGTAGGGTCAACAGAGTGTCGAGATTCAACCTGGAACACGTGGTGGCAAGCCACGGTTCTTACCCAGGAAAACTCGTATCTCAGATATCATTATTCATAAGTCATTTCATTTTTATTATCAATACATCATCAATTATCAAGCCTTAGCATTAAACTTCTTTAATATTCTTATCTTCTTCATAAAAGCCATCATTTACCTCTTACTTCACCCTCAAGTTCTCTTATTTTCCTAGCTTTATTTATCTACTAGACCTAGTACCATACTCTAAGCCTTAAAAGGAAGAAAATGGAGGTTTAGAAGTGGAAAATTGGTTTAAAATAGCCAAAAACCGATTTTGCAGCAGGCAATAGTCACGCGCATGCATAGCTTCTGGTGCACGAAATTACAATCACACTTTTGCAACTCCGCACAAGTAACCAGCAAGTGCACTGGGTCGTCCAAGTAATGCCTTACGTGAGTAAGGGTCGATCCTACGGAGATTGTCGGCCTGAAGCAAGCTATGGTTATCTTGTAACTTTTAGTCAGGATATCAATAATTCTCAGATTTAATTGTAAAAAGTAAAAGAACATGAATAAATACTTGTTATGCAGTAATGAAGAACAGGTTGAGGTTTTGGAGATGCTTTGTCCCCTGAATCTATGCTTTCCTACTATCTTCTTCTTCACACACGCAAGGCTCCTTCCATGGCAAGCTTTATGTTGGGCATCACCGTTGTCAATGGCTACTTCCCGTCCTCTCAGTAAAAATGTTCTACGCACGCTGTCACCGCACGGCTAATCATCTGTCGGTTCTCGATCATGCTGGAATAGGATCCATTGATCCTTTTGCGTCTGTCACACGCCCAACACTCGCGAGTTTGAAGCTCGTCACAGTCATCCTTTCCCAGATCCTACTCGGAATACCACAGACAAGGTTTAGACTTTCCGGACCTCAGGAATGGCTGCCAATAATTCTAGCCTATACCACGAAGGTTCTAATCTTAGATTAGAAACCCAAGAGATACACATTCAAGCTTGATTGCATGTAGAACGGAAGTGGTTGTCAGGCACGCGTTCATAGTTAAGAATGATGATGATTGTCATGGATCATCACATTCATCAGGTTAAAGTGCGAATGAATATCTTAGAATAGAAGCAAGCATGATAGAATGAAAAACAGTAGTAATTGCATTAATTCATCGAAACACAGCAGAGCTCCTCACCCCAACAATGGGGTTTAGAGACTCATTCCATAGAAGATACAATATGAAACGTGTAGAATGTCATGAGGTACAAGATGAATTACTAAAAATAGTTTTTATAGTAAACTAGTGACCTAGGGTTACAGAAAATGAGTAAGCTAGGGTGTTTAGTGTAAAAATCCACTTCCGGGGCCCACTTGGTGTGTGATTGGGCTGAGCATTGAAGCTTTCATGTGTAGAGACTTTTCTTGGAGTTAAACGCCAGTTTTTGTGCCAGTTTGGGCGTTTAACTCCAGCTTTTATGCCAGTTCTGGCGTTAAACGCCAGAATTCTTAAGCTGACTTGGAACGCCGGTTTGGGCCATCAAATCTTGGGCAAAGTATGAACTATTATATATTGATGGAAAGCCCAGGATGTCTACTTTCCAACGCAATTGAGAGCGCACCAATTGGGATTCTGTAGCTCCAAAACATCTACTTCGAGTGCAGGGAGGTCAGAATCCAATAGCATCTGCAGTCCTTTTTCAGCCTCTGAATCAGATTTTTGCTCAGGTCCCTCAATTTCAGTCAGAAAATACCTGAAATCTTAGAAAAATACACAAACTCATAGTAAAGTCTAGAAAAGTAAATTTTAAATAAAAACTAATAAAAATATAACGAAAACTAACTAAAATCTACTGAAAACATACTAAAAATAATGCCAAAAAGCGTATAAATTATCCGCTCATCACAACACCAAACTTAAATTGTTGCTTGTCCCCCAAGCAACTGAAAATCAAATAGGATAAATAGAAGATAATATACAATGAATTCCAAAAACATCTATGAAGATCAGTCTTAATTAGATGAGCGGGGCTATTAGCTTTTTGCTTCTGAACAGTTTTGGCATCTCACTTTTTCCTTTGAAGTTCAGAATGATTGGCATCTATAGGAACTCAGAATTCAGATAGTGTTATTGATTCTCCTAGTTAAGTGTGTTGATTCTTCAACACAGCTACTTTATGAGTCTTGGCCGTGACCCGAAGCATTTTGTTTTCCAGTATTACCACCGGATACATAAATGCCACAGACACATAACTGGGTGAACCTTTTCAGATTGTGACTCAGCTTTGCTAGAGTCCCCAATTAGAGGTGTCCAGAGCTCTTAAGCACACTCTTTTTTTGCTTTGGACCACGACTTTAACCGCTCAGTCTCAAGTTTTCACTTGTCACCTTCACGCCACAAGCACATGGTTAGGGACAACTTGGTTTAGCCGCTTAGGCCAAGATTTTATTCCTGAGGGCCCTCCTATCCGCTGATGCTCAAAGCCTTGGATCCTTTTTATTACCCTTGCCTTTTGGTTTAAAGGGCTATTGGCTTCTTCTGCTTGCTTTTTCTTTCTTTTTCTTCTTTTTTTTTCGCATATTATCCTCTCTCTTTTTTTTTTCTTTCTATTCACTGCTTTTTCTTGCTTCAAGAATCAATTTTTTTATTTTTGAGATTATCAATAACACTTCTCCTTTTCCATCATTCTTTCAAGAGCCAACAATTTTAACATTCATAAATAGCAAATTCAAACATATGCACTGTTCAAGCATTCATTCAGAAAACAAGAGTATTACCACCACATCAAAATAATTAAACTGTTTTAAAATTTGAAATTCATGTACTTCTTTTTCTTTTTCAATTAAAAACACTTTTTATTTAAGAAATGTGATGGATTCATAGGACATTCATAGCTTTAAGACATAAACTTTAAATTTTTTTAATCATGGAATGACAATAAGACTCAAAAATAAATATAAGAGCAAACTAATAATAATAGGAAACAGAAAAGTAAAAAAAATAGAAAAATAAATGACACTTAAAATAGACTCTTAATAATAAAGGTTATCACAGAGTTAGGACTCAACAACCTTGATTTTGAGAAGTGGATGCTCCCTCAATCTGTGGGGTGCTTGGTCCTTCAAGGGAGAGCTTCTGGCGCTTCAGCTCCTGTAGCTCACGCCCCTGCTTCTCCTATTCCTTCAGCAGTTTGCAGAGCATGCAGTTTTGATTCTGCTGTTCTTCCTTAAGTTGTTCCATAGCTTTTTGCAGCTTGGTAACAGATGCTTCTAGGCGGATCCAGTAGTCAATTTCAGGAATTTCTGGCAGGAACTCCTGCGCCCTCCTTTTTATGGAGTTGTCTTGCACTTGTCCTTCCATTGACTTCTTGGTGATTGGGTGTTCGATTGGGATGAATTCATCTACTCCCATCCTCACCCCAGCATCTTTACATAGCAGATAAATTAAGCTTGGGTAGGCCAGTTTGGCTTCAGTGGAGTTCTTGTTTGCAATTGTGTAAATCTCACAAGAAATCAGATGATGAATCTCCACTTCTTTTCCAAGCATAATACAATGAATCATCACTACTCTTTTGACAGTGACCTCAGAGCGGTTGCTAGTGGGCAATATAGAACGCCCAATGAAGTCCAACCAGCCTCTTGCAACTGGTTTGAGATCTCCCCTCTTGAGTTGGTTTGGGACACCTTTTGAATTGGTTATCCACTTAGTTCCAGGGAGGCATATGTCCTCTAGAACTTGATCCAACCCCTTATCTACTCTCACCATTCTCCTATTAAAGGATTCTGGATCATCTTGTAGTTGAGGCAATTTGAAGACCTCTCTTATTTTGTCCAGATGGAAGTAAATAAGCCTCCCTCTGACCATGGTTCGGTAGGTATAAAAGGCGGTTCCAGTTATTCTCTGCTTATCTGTTAGCCACAGATTTGAGTAGAATTCCTGAACTATGTTTCTTCCAACCTTTGTTTTAGGATTAGCTAGAATTTCCCATCCTCTGTTTCGAATTTGCTCTTGGATCTCTGGATATTCATCTTCTTTCAGATTGAATTTAACTTCCAGGATCACTGACCTCAGACCCATTATTTTATGGTAATGGTCTGCATGTTCTTTGGTTAGGAACCTCTCTTGATTCCAAAGACTCTTTGGAGTATTCTCTTTCTTGCCTCTTGATTTGGTTTGCTTTCCCTTAGGTGCCATGATCTTGATGAGTCTTAGCT
Source organism: Arachis hypogaea (assembly GCF_003086295.3). Taxonomy (NCBI): domain Eukaryota; kingdom Viridiplantae; phylum Streptophyta; class Magnoliopsida; order Fabales; family Fabaceae; genus Arachis; species Arachis hypogaea. Next base: position 76,109,153 of record NC_092046.1, on the reverse strand, counting down.
CAGTGATCACGGAAAAACACACCAAACTTAGAGGTTTGCTTGCCCTCAAGCAAAAGAAAGGAAAGGGGAGAGAGAGGAGAAGAGGCAAATTCGAATGGTGGAGAGGAGGGGATGGCCGAATGTGTATTTATAAGAGGAGGGGAGGGATTTCGAAAATTTTGAAAGAGATATGCCATAGAAATATGATTGATGGAAGAAAATAAAATCATGATATGAAAAAGATGAGATTTTCAATTGAAAAAGATATAAAGAGGTTAAATCTGATAATTTGGTTATGCATCTAAGAAATAAGAGATGATATGATGGGTTTGAAAAGATTTGAAAAGAAATTGAAAAGATACTTGAATTTTTGCAGAAGATTTGGGAAGGATTTGAAAGAAAATTGAAAAAGAGATTTAGAGAATTGTTGAATTTTTGAAAATTGAGGGTGAATAATGAAAGTTTGAAACATGTTTATGCAGAAAATTATGAGTTAAAACATGAAAATTTGAAAAAAAAATTGAATTTGGAAACAAAATCTCCTCCCCCTGCCTTTCTGGCGTTAAACGCTCAGAATGGTATCCATTCTGGCGTTTAACGCCCAATTGTTGGCCATTATGGGCATTGAACGCCCAGCCAGGTACCCTGGCTAGCGTTAAACGCCAGAAACCCCTTTATCACTGGGCGTTTTGCTGAACGCCCAGGATGCTGCAATTCTGGCGTTAAATGCCTAGAATGGTACCAATTCTGGCGTTTAACGCCCAAAATGGTACCTTTACTGGCGTTAAACACCCAGAATGGTACCCATTCTGGCGTTTAATGCCCAAAATGCCCTTTACTGGCGTTTTCTTGTCAGCAAGCTCCTTTTCTCTGCTTTTTGCACTGAATCCTTCTGTAACGCTGTGAATTTCTTCAATTTTGATGATTAACCTTTGAAGAAAGTGTATATCAAATTTCTACAAGTATTATTTAAAACAAATAACCTGCTAATGGCTGGGTTGCCTCCCAGCAAGCGCTTCTTTATTGTCTTTAGCTGGACCTTTACTGAGCTTCATTCAAGCCTCAGTTTTGAGCATTCTTGCTCAAAATTGCTTTTAAGATAATGTTTGATTCTTTGTCCATTAACAATGAACTTTTTGTCAGAATCAATATCTTGAAGCTCAACATATCCATATGGTGACACTCCTATAATCACATATGGTCCCCTCCACCGGGATTTTAATTTCCCAGGGAATAATCTAAGCCTAGAGTTGAACAGCAGAACTTTTTGTCCTGGCTCAAAGACTCTGGATGACAATTTCTTGTCATGCCATTTTTTTTCTTTTTTCTTATAAATTTTTGCATTTTCAAAAGCATTGAGTATGAACTCCTCTAGCTCATTTAGCTGGAGCAATCTTTTCTCACCAGCTAACTTAGCATCCAGGTTTAGGAATCTGGTTGCCCAATAAGCTTTATGTTCCAGTTCTACGGGCAGATGACAGGCCTTGCCATACACAAGCTGGTATGGAGAGGTTCCTATAGGAGTCTTGAATGTTGTTCTGTATGCCCACAGAGCATCATCCAAGCTCTTTGCCCAATCCTTTCTACGGGCAATTACAGTCCGTTCCAGGATTCTTTTTAGCTCTCTATTAGAGACTTCAGCCTGCCCATTTGTCTGTGGATGATACGGAGTTGCTACTTTGTGGCTAATTCCATATTGGACCATGGCAGAGTAAAGTTATTTATTGCAGAAATGGGTGCCCCCATCACTGATTAGTACTTTGGGAACACCAAATCTGCTAAAAATATGTTTCTGGAGGAACTTCAGCACAGTCTTGGTATCATTAGTGGGTGTGGCAATTGTCTCCACCCATTTTGATACGTAGTCTACTGCCACCAGAATGTAAGTGTTTGAGTATGATGGTGGGAAAGGACCCATGAAGTCAATACCCCATACGTCAAACAACTCAATCTCTAAGATCCCTTGTTGAGGCATGGCGTAACCATGAGGTAAGTTGCCAGCTCTTTGGCAACTGTCACAGTTACGCACAAACTCTCGGGCATCTCTATAGAGAGTAGGCCAGTAGAAGCCACATTGGAGGACTTTAGTGGCTGTGCGCTCACTTCCGAAGTGTCCTCCATACTGTGATCTATGGCAATGCCACAGGATCTTCTGTGCCTCCTCTCTAGGGTCGCATCTGCGGATCATTCCATCTGCACATCTCTTAAAGAGATATGGTTCATCCCACAAGTAGTACTTTGCATCAGAAATTAGTTTTTTCTTTTGCACCCTGCTGTACTCCTGGGGTATGAACCTCACAGCTTTATAATTTACAATGTCTGCAAACCATGGTGCTTCATGAATGGCAAAGAGTTGCTCATCTGGAAAGGTCTCAGAGATCTCAGTAGAAGGGAGGGACGCCCTAGCTACTGGTTCTATCTGGGACAGATGATCAGCTACCTGGTTCTCTGTCCCTTTTCTGTCTCTTATTTCTATATCAAACTCTTGCAGAAGAAACACCCATCTTATGAGCTGGGTTTTGAATCCTGCTTTGTGAGTAAATATTTAAGAGCAGTATGGTCAGTGTACACAATCACTTTTGATCCTACTAAATAGGATCTAAACTTGTCAATGGCATAAACCACTGCTAGCAGCTCTTTTTCTGTGGTTGTGTAATTCTTCTGTGCATCATTTAGAACACGACTGGCATAGTAAATGACATGCAGAAGCTTGTTATGCCTTTGTCCCAACACTGCACCAATGGCATGGTCACTGGCATCACACATTAATTCGAATGGTAATGTCCAGTCAGGTGCAGAGATGACTGGTACTGTGACCAGCTTGGCTTTCAGGGTTTCAAACGCCTGCAGACACTCTGTGTCAAACACAAATAGTGTGTCAGCAGCTAGCAGGTTGCTTAGAGGTTTTGCAATTTTTGAAAAATCCTTTATGAACCTCCTATAGAATCCTGCATGCCCCAGAAAACTTCTGATTGCCTTAACATTGGCAGGTGGTGGTAATTTTTCAATCACCTCTACCTTGGCTTGATCCACCTCTATTCCCTTGCTTGAAATTTTGTGCCCAAGGACAATTCCTTCAGTCACCATAAAGTGACATTTTTCCCAGTTTAAGACCAGGTTAGTCTCTTGGCTCCTTTTCAGGACAAGTGCTAGATGATCAAGACAGGAGCTGAATGAGTCTCCAAATACTGAGAAGTCATCCATGAAGACTTCCAGGAACTTCTCTACCATATCAGAGATGATAGAGAGCATACACCTCTGAAAGGTTGCAGGTGCATTGCACAGACCAAAAGGCATTCTTCTATAAGCAAATACTCCAAATGTACATGTGGATGCTGTTTTCTCTTGGTCTTGAGGATCCACTGCAATTTGGTTGTAGCTTGAATAACCATCCAAAAAGCAGTAGTATTCATGGCCTGCTAGTCTCTCTAGCATCTGGTCTATGAATGGTAAAGGAAAATGATCCTTTCTGGTGGCTGTATTGAGCCTTCTGTAGTCAATACACATACGCCACCCTGTAACTGTTCTTGTGGGAACCAGTTCATTCATTTCATTATGAACTACTGTCATGCCTCCCTTCTTGGGGACAACTTGGACAGGGCTCACCCAGGGGTATCAGAAATAGGATAAATAATCCCAGCCTCTAGTAACTTAGTGACCTCTTTTTGCACCACCTCCTTCATGGCTGGATTTAGCCGCCTCTGTGGTTGAACCACTGGCTTAGCATCATCTTCCAATAGGATCTTGTGCATGCATCTTGCTGGGCTAATGCCCTTAAGATCACTTATGGACCACCCAAGAGCTGTCTTGTGTGTCCTTAGCACTTGAATTAGTGCTTTCTCTTCTTGTGGATTTAAAGCAGAGTTTATGATCACTGGGAAAGTGTCACCCTCTCCCAGAAATGCATATTACAGGGATGGTGGTAGTGGTTTGAGCTCAGGTTTAGGAGGTTTCTCCTCTTCTTGAGGGATTTTTAGAGGTTCTTTTATTTCCTCTGGTTTCTCCAGATCAGGCTGAACATCTTTAAAGATGTCCTCTAGCTCTGATTCAAGACTCTCAGTCATATTGATCTCTTCCATCAAAGAGTCAATAATATTAGTGTTCATGCCGTCATTTGATGTGTTTGGATGCTGCATAGCTTTGACAGCATTTAACTTGAACTCATCCTCATTGACTCTCAGAGTCACTTCCCCTTTTTGTACATCAATAAGAGTTCGTCCAGTTGCTAGGAAAGGTCTTCCTAGAATGAGAGTTGCACTCTTGTGCTCCTTCATTTCCAGCACTACAAAGTCAGTGGGAAAGGCAAATGGCCCAACCTTGACAATCATGTCCTCAATTATGCCTGATGGATATTTAATGGAGCCATCAGCAAGTTGAAGACATATTCGGGTTAGTTTGACTTCTTCAGTCAACCCAAGCTTTCTAATAGTAGATGCAGGTATTAGGTTGATACTTGCTCCAAGGTCACATAGAGCTGTATTAGTACAAGCACCCTCTAATGTGCATGGTATCATAAAGCTTCCTGGATCTTGAAGCTTTTCTGGTAAGCTTTTCAGAATGACTGCACTGCATTCTTCTGTGAGAAACACTTTTTCAGTTTATTTTCAATCCTTCTTATGACTTAGGATCTCTTTCATGAACTTAGAATAAGAGGGTATTTGCTCAAGTGCCTCTGCAAACGGGATCTTTATCTCAAGAGTCCTAAGATAGTCTGCAAATTGGGCAAATGTTTATCCTGTTCCGTTTGGCGGAGTTTCTGAGGATAATGCATCTTGGCCTTATACTCTTCAACCTTAGTTGCTACAGGTTTATTCCCTACAGAAGTGGTTGGAGAAGCCTTCTTAGAGGGGTTACTATCAGCACTTGCAGGTGTCTGATCCCTCATTGGCGTTTGAACGCCAGGATTGGGTGCAGGATGGGCGTTTAATGCCAGCTTCCCACCCTTTTCTGGCGTTTGAACGCCATAACTGGGCAAGGAATGGGCGTTTAACGCCAACTTTTCTCCCTTTTCTGGCGTTTGAACGCCAAAATTATTCCTCTCTGAGCTCTTGCTGTCCTCAGAGGAATTTTGGGCAGTGGTTTGATAATCCTCTGTCATTTGTTCCTTTCTTGACTTTTTGCTACTTTGAACTGAATTATTCAACGTCTTCCCGCTCCTTAGTTGAACAGCTTGTCATTCTTCTGTTATCTGTTTAGATAGCTGCTGTCTTGTCTGATATAATTGTGCTTCTATATTCTTGTTATCATTTTTAGTGTCTTGGAGAATCTCCTTGAATTCTGCTAATTGTTTTGTCATTAGAAGTAATTGCTGATTTAGTTCAACAATCTGTTCTTGAGGATTATGATTAGTAGTTGCTACCATAGCTTCTTTTTCTTTGGAGGGCTCATTGCTTGAGTACAGATGTTGATTTCTAGCAACTGTTTCTATGAGTTCTTGAGTCTCTTCAATTGTCTTTCTCATGTGTATAGATCTACTAGTTGAGTGGTCTAGAGACATTTGAGCTCTTTCTGTAAGCCCATAGTAGAAGATGTCTAACTGTACCCACTCTGAAAACATTTCAGAGGGGCATTTTCTTAGCATCCCTCTATACCTCTCATAGGATAAAGGGATTCATGATCCTCTTGTTTAAAGCCTTGGATGTCCAGCCTTAGCTGTGTCATCCTTTTTGGAGGGTAAAATTGATTCAGGAATTTGTCTGATAACTATCTCCATGTTTTTATGCTTGCTGTGGGTTGGTTATTTAACCACCTCTTAGCTTGATCTTTTACAGCAAATGGAAATAGTAATAATCTGTAGACATCCTGATCCACTTCTTTATCACGTACTGTGTCAGCAATTTGTAAAAACTGTGCTAGAAACTCAGTAGGTTCTTCCTGTGGAAGACCGGAATACTGGCAATTTTGCTGCACCATGATAATGAGCTGAGGATTTAGCTCAAAACTGCTTGCTTTGATGGGAGGTATATAGATGCTACTCCCATATGCAGCTGTAATGGGGTTGGCATATGATCCCAGAGTCCTTCTGGACTGTTCATTTCCACTTATGTCCATGATAGAGAAAAGAGAATTGATATGAATTGAAAATAGATTATATATATATATATATATATATATATATATATATATTGAAAAAGATTTGAAAAGATCAATTTTTGAAATTAGAATTTTGACTTGATTAAAAAGAAAAGATTTGATTTTGAAAATCTTTGACTACTTTAATGCTAACTTTCGAAAATTATGAGTAAAATAAGGAAAAGGTATTTTTTATTTTTAAATTTTAATGAGGAAAGAGAAAAACAACAAAACGACACTAAGCTTAGAAATTTTAGATCAAAACAAAGAGAACAAACAAGAAAACTTTGAATGTCAAGATGAACACCAAGAACACTTTGAATGTCAAGATGAACACTAAGAACAAATTTTTGAAAAAAATTTTAAGTAAATAAAAGCACAAAAACACACCAAACTTAAAATTTTTAGAAAATTGAACACAAATTTTCGAAAAATTAAAAGAAAACACAAAGAAGACACCAAACTTAGAATTTTTAAAGATCAAGAAACAACTAAGAGTATGCAAATTCAAAAAATTAAAAGAAAGTAAAAGCATGCAATTGACACCAAACTTAAAATATGAAACTAAACTCAAATAAAAGACTCTAAACCAACAAAAATAAAATATTCCTAATCTAAGCAACAAGATAAACCGTCAGTTGTCCAAACTCGAACAATCCCCGGCAACGGCGCCAAAAACTTGGTGCACGAAATTACAATCACACTTTTGCAACTCCGCACAACTAACCAGCAAGTGCACTGGGTCGTCCAAGTAATACCTTACGTGAGTAAGGGTCGATTCCACGGAGATTGCCGGCTTGAAGCAAGCTATGGTTATTGACGAGCGGATAATTTATACGCTTTTTGGCATTGTTTTTACATAGTTTTTAGTATGATTTAGTTAGTTTTTAGTATATTTTTATTAGTTTTTAATTAAAATTCACATTTCTGGACTTTACTATGAGTTTATGTGTTTTTCTGTGATTTCAAGTATTTTCTGGCTGAAGAGGGACCTGAGCAAAAATCAGATTCAGAAGTTGAAGAAGGACTGCAGATGCTGTTGGATTCTGACCTCCCTGCACTCAAAGTGAATTTTCTGGAGCTACAGAACTCCAAATGGCACGCTCTTAATTGCGTTGGAAAGTAGACATCTAGAGCTTTCCAGCAATATATAATAGTCCATACTTTTCCCGAGTTTAGATGATGAAAACTGGTGTTCAACGCCAGTTCCATGCTGCATTCTGGAGTTAAACGCCAGAAACAGGTTGCAAAGTGGAGTTAAACGCCAGAAATAGGTTACAAACTGGCGTTCAACTCCAAGAGAAGCCTCTACACGTGTAAAGCTCAATGCTCAGCCCAAGCACACACCAAGTGGGCCCCAGAAGTGGATTTCTGCATCATTTACTCATTTCTGTAAACCTAGTAACTAGTTTAGCATAAATAGGACTTTTTACTATTATATTTACATCCTGAGTTTTATCTTTGGATTATCTTTTGATCCTTTGATCATGTTTAGGGGGCTGGCCATTTGGTCATGCCTGGACCTTATCACTTATGTATTTTGAACGGTAGAGTTTCTACACACCATAGATTAAGGTGTGGAGCTCTGCTGTTCCTCACATATTAATGCAAAGTACTATTGTTTTTCTATTCAATTCAAGCTTATTCCTATTCTAAGATATCCATTCGCACACAAGAACATGATAAATGTGATGATTATATGACGCTCATCATCATTCTCACTTATGAACGCGTGCCTGACAAACACCTCCGTTCTACATGCAAACAAGCTAGAATGAGTATCTCTTAGATATCTAATACAGGGGACCGAGTTCGAGATATTAGAGTCTTCGTGGTATAAGTTAGAACCCATGGATGGCTATTCCTGAGATCCGGAAAGTCTAAACCTTGTCTGTGGTATTCCGAGTAGGATCTGGGAAGGGATGGCTGTGACGAGCTTCAAACTCGCGAGTGCTGGGCGTAGTGACAGACGCAAAAGGATAGTAAATCCTATTCCAGTATGATCGAGAACCGACAGATGATTAGCCATGCAGTGACAGCGCATTGGACCATTTTCACAGAGAGGATGGGATGTAGCCATTGACAACGGTAATGCCCTACATAAAGCTTGCCATGGAAAGGAGTAGGAATGATTGGATGAAGACAGCAGGAATGCAGAGGTTCAGAGGAACGAAAGCATCTCTATATGCTTATCTGAAATTCTCACCAATGAATTACATAAGTATCTCTATCCTAGTTTATGTTTTATTTATCTTTTAATTATCAAAACTCTATAACCTTTTGAATCCGCCTGACTGAGATTTACAAGGTGACCATAGCGTGCTTCAAGCCGGCAATCTCTGTGGGATCAACCCTTACTCACGTAAGGTTTATTACTTGGACGACCCAATGCACTTGCTGGTTAGTTGTATCGAAATTGTGAAAAAGAACTAAAATTATGAACGTGCGTATTAAGTTTTTAGCACCGTTACCAAGGAATGAACGATCACGATTTCGTGCACCAAGTTTTTGGCACCGTTGTCGGGGATTGTTCGAGTTTGGACAACTGACGGTTCATCTTGTTGATCAGATTAGGTAATTTTATTTTAATTTTAAGATTTTTATTTCTTATTTTTGAAAAATACAAAAAAATTTCTTCTTTGTCGTTTTTCCAAAACAATTTTCGAAAATCCAAAAAAAATTATAAAATCATATAACCAAAAATAATTTTGTGTTTCTTGTTTGAGTCTTGTGTCAATTTTTAAGTTTGGTGTCAATTACATTTTTTTATAATTTTCTTGCATTTTTCGAAAACTCATGCATGGTGTTCTTCATGATCTTCAAGTTGTTCTTGGTAAGTCTCCTTGTTTGATCTTTAAAATTTCTTGTTTTGCATCTTTTCTTATTTTCCATATGCAATTTTAATTTGTTAGTGTCTAAATATTAAAAAAATTCTAAGTTTGGTGTCTTGCATGTTTTTCTTTTCTTAAAAATTTTCAAAAATAAGTCTTGATGTTCATCTTGATCTTCAAAGTGTTCTTGGTGTTCATCTTGACATTCAAAGTGTTCTTGCATGCATTAGTTGTTTTGATTCATAATTTCTATGTTATGTGTCAATTTTGTGTTTTTCTCTTTCATCATTAAAAATTCAAAAAATATATATATATATATATCTTTCCCTTTTTCTTCTCATCAAATTCGAAAATTTGAGTTGACTTCTTCAAAAATTTTTAAAATCTAGTTGTTTCTTATGAGTCAAATCAAATTTTTAATTTAAAAATTCTATCTTTTTCAAATCTTTTTCAAAAATCAAATCTTTCTCATTTTTCTTTCATAATTTTTGAAATTTTCAAAATTAATTTTCAAAAATCTTTTTCATAATTTTCGAAAATCTTATTAGCATTTAATGTGATTGATTCTAAAATTTTAAGTTTGTTACTTGCCTAGTAAGAAAGGTTCAATCTTTAAAATTTTAAATCATACCTTTTAGTTTCTTGTTAGTCAAGTAATCAACTTTGATTTCAAAATCAAATCTTTTTAAATTTCTTTTTCAAATCTTTTTCAAAATAAGTTTCAATCACATCTTTTCAAAATCAATTTCAAAATCTTTTCTAACTTCTTTTCTAACCTCTTATCTTTTCAAAAATTGATTTTCAAATCTTTTTCAAACTAATCCTATCTTTTTGTTTGATTCTTATCTTTTTCAAAACTACCTAACTAACTCTCTCTTTCTAATTTTCGAAAATCACCTTCATCTTTTTCAAAATTCCTTTTTAATTAACTAATTGATTTTAATTTAATTTAATTTAATTTTTCTTTTTTAAATTTTTGAATTTTAATTTTTAATTTTAAATTAAAAACAAAAATATTTTTTATTTTTATATTCGAAATTCATTCTCTCATCTCCTTCTAATTATTTATTCATCTACTAATACTTCTCTTCCACCCAAAATTCGAACACCATCTTCCTCTCTGTGTTCGAGTTTTTTCTCTTCTCCTTCTTACATTCTTCTCTTCTTATACTTGCATAAGGAATCTCTATACTATGACATAGAGGATTCCATATTTTCTTTTGTGTTCTCTTCTTTTTCATATGAGCAGGAATAAGGACAAGAACATTCTTGTTGAAGCCGATCCTGAACCTGAAAGAACTTTGAAGAGGAAGCTAAGGGAAGCTAAAGCACAACTCTCTGGAGAAAATCTGACAGAAATTTTCGAAAAAGAAGGAGACATGGCCGAAAATAATAACAATGCAAGGAAGATGCTTGGTGACTTTATTGCACCAAATTCCAATTTACATGGAAGAAGCATCTCAATTCCTGCCATTGGAGCAAACAACTTTGAGCTTAAACCTCAATTAGTTTCTCTGATGCAACAGAACTGCAAGTTTCATGGACTTTCATCTGAAGATCCTTTTCAGTTCTTAACTGAGTTCTTGCATATCTGTGATACTGTTAAGACCAATAGGGTTGATCCCGAGGTCTACAGGCTTATGCTTTTCCCATTTGCTGTAAGAGACAGAGCTAGAATATGGTTGGACTCTCAACCTAAGGATAGCCTGAACTCTTGGGATAAACTGGTCACGGCTTTCTTAGCCAAGTTCTTTCCTCCTCAAAAGCTTAGTAATCTTAGAGTGGATGTTCAAACCTTCAGACAAAAGGAAGGTGAATCCCTCTATGAAGCTTGGGAGAGATACAAGAAACTGACCAAAAAGTGTCCTTCTGACATGCTTTCAGAATGGTCCATCCTGGATATATTCTATGATGGTCTGTCTGAGCTATCAAAGATGTCACTGGACCATTCTGAAGGTGGATCCATTCACCTAAAGAAAACGCCTGCAAAAGCTCAAGAACTCATTGACATGGTTGCAAATAACCAGTTCATGTACACTTCTGAAAGGAATCCTGTGAATAATGGGACGCCTATGAGGAAGGGAGTTCTTGAAATTGATACTCTGAATGCCATATTGGCTTAGAATAAAATATTGACTCAGCAAGTCAATATGATCTCTCAGAGTCTGAATGGATTGAAGGAATCATCCAACAATACTAAAAAGGCATCTTCTGAAGAAGAAGCTTATGATCCTGAGAACACTGCAATAGCAGAGGTGAATTACAAGAGTGAACCCTATGGAAACACCTATAATCCCTCATGGAGGAATCATCCAAATTTCTCATGGAAGGATCAACAAAAGCCTCAACAAGGCTTTAATAATGGTGGAAGAAACAGGTTTAGCAATAGTAAGCCTTTTCCATCATCCACTCAGCAACAGACAGAGAATTCTGAGAAGAATCCATCTAGCTTAGCAAATATAGTCTCTGATCTATCTAAGGCCACTTTAAGTTTCATGAATGAAACAAGGTCCTCCATTAGAAAATTGGAGGCACAAGTGGGCCAGCTGAGTAAAAGAGTCACTGAAACTCCTCCTAGTACTCTCCCGAGCAATACAGAAGAGAATCCAAAAAGAGAGTGCAAGGCCATTGATTTAACCATCATGGCCGAACCTACAAGGGAGGGAGAGGACGTGAATCCCAGTGAGAAAGACCTCCTGGGACGTCCAGTGATCAACAAGGAGTTTTCCTCTGAGGAACCAAAGGAATCTGAGGCTCATCTAGAGACCATAGAGATTTCATTGAACCTCCTTATGCCATTCATGAGCTCTGATGAGTATTCTTCTTCTGAAGAGAATGAAGATGTCACTGAAGAGCAAGTTGCCAAGTACCTTGGTGCAATCATAAAGATGAATGCCAAATTATTTGGTAATGAGACTTGGGAAGATAAACCTCCCTTGCTCATCAATGAACTGAGTGATCTGGATCAACTGACATTGCCTCAGAAGAAACAGGATCCTGGAAAATTCTTAATACCTTGTACCATAGGCACCATGACCTTTGAGAAGGCTCTATGTGACCTTGGGTCAGGGATAAACCTCATGCCACTCTCTGTAATGGAGAAACTGGGAATCTTCGAGGTGCAAGCTGCCAGAATCTCATTAGAGATGGCAGACAACTCAAGAAAACAGGCTTATGGACAAGTAGAGGACGTGCTAGTAAAGGTTAAAGGCCTTTACATCCCTGCTGATTTCATAATCCTAGACACTGGGAAGGATGAGAATGAATCCATCATCCTTGGAAGACCCTTCCTAGCCACAGCAAGAGCTGTGATTGATGTGGATAGAGGAGAATTGATCCTTCAACTGAATGATGACAACCTTGTGTTTAAAACTCAAGGATCTCCTTCTGTAACCATGGAGAGGAAGCATGAAAAGCTTCTCTCACTGCAGAGTCAACCAAAGCCCCCATAGTCAAACTCTAAGTTTGGTGTTGGGAGGCCACAACCAAACTCTAAGTTTGGTGTTGAACCCCCACATTCAAACTCTAAGTTTGGTGTTGGGAGGTTCCAACAATGCTCTAAACATCTATGAGGCTCCATGAGAGCTCACTGTCAAGCTATTGACATTAAAGAAGTGCTTGTTGGGAGGCAACCCAATGTTATCTAATTATATTTATTTATTTTCTATTGTTATTTCGTGTTTTATTAGGTTGATGATAATGTAAAGTCACAAAAACTACTGAAAAATCAAAAACAAAATGAAAAACAACAGAAAAAAATAGCACACCCTGGAGGAGAGCAGTCTGGCATTTAAACGCCAGAAACAAGCATCTGTCTGGCGTTTAACACCAGAAACAGGCACCAAGCTGGCGTTTAACGCCAGAAACCAGCATCTACCTGGTGTTAAACGCCAGAACAAAGCATGGAAGTGGCGTTTAACGCCAGAAATAAGCAACAGTCTGGCGTTAAACGCCAGGATTGCATGTATAGGGCGTTTTACACGTCTAAAAGGTGCAGGGATGAAAAACCCTTGACACCTCAGGATCTGTGGACCCCACAGGATCACCACAGGATCTGTGGATCCCACAGGATTCCCTCAGGACCTGTGGACCCCACAGGGTCCCCACATCTTCTTCTCTCTCCTCTTCACACCTTTTCATAACTCTCTTCCCCAAATACCCTTCACCAATCAACTCAATCACTCTTCCCCAACACCTCTCCGGAAAGTCTAAACCTTGTCTGTGGTATTCCGAGTAGGATCTGGGAAGGGATGGCTATGACGGGCTTCAAACTCGCGAGTGCTGGGCATAGTGACAGACGCAAAAGGATAGTAAATCCTATTCCAGTATGATCGAGAACCGACAGATGATTAGCCATGCAGTGACAACGCATTGGACCATTTTCACAGAGAGGATGGGATGTAGCCATTGACAACGGTGATGCCCTACATAAACCTTGCCATGGAAGGGAGTAGGAATGATTCGATGAAGACAGCAGGAAAGCAGAGGTTCAGAGGAACGAAAGCATCTCTATATGCTTATCTGAAATTCTCACCAATGAATTACATAAGTATCTCTATCCTAGTTTATGTTTTATTTATCTTTTAATTATTAAAACTCTATAACCTTTTGAATCTGCCTGACTGAGATTTACAAGGTGACCATAGCTTGCTTCAAGCCGACAATCTCTGTGGGATCGACCCTTACTCACGTAAGGTTTATTACTTGGACGACCCAGTGCACTTGCTGGTTAGTTGTATCAAAATTGTGAAAAAGAACTAAAATTATGAACATGCGTATTAAGTTTTTAGCGCAGTTACCAAGGAATGAACGATTTGGTGCACGAATTGTAAATCATACTTTTCACAACTCGTACCACTAACCAGCAAGTGCACTGGGTCGTCCAAGTAATACCTTACATGAGTAAAGGTCGAATCCCACGGAGATTGTTGGCTTGAAGCAATCTATGGTTATTTTGTAATTCTTAGTCAAGATATCAATTATAATTATCAGTTTGGATTGCGAAAAATAAAAGAGCATGAATTAAATACTTGTTATGCAGTAATGGAGAATATGTTGGAGTTTTGGAGATGCTTTGTCTTCTGAATCTCTGCTTTCTCCCTGTCTTCTTCTTCACGAACGCAAGGTTCTTCCTATGGCAAGCTGTGTGTTGTTGGATCACCGTTGTCAATGGATACCATCCGTCCTCTCAGTGAAAATGGTCCAGGTACACTGTCACCACACGGCTAATCATCTGTCGGTTCTCACTCATGCTGGATTAGGATCCATTGATCCTTTTGCGTCACTACGCCCAACCCTTGTGAGTTTGAAGCTCGTCACAGTCATTCAATCCCTGAATCCTACTCAGAATACCACAGACAAGGTTTAGACTTTCCGGATTCTCAAGAATGCTGCCAATGGATTCTAGCTTATACCACGAAGATTCTGATTAAGGAATCCAAGAGATACTCATTCAATCGAAGGTAGAACGGAGGTGGTTGTCAGGCACGCGTTCATAGGTTGAGAATGGTGATGAGTGTCACGGATCATCACATCCATCATATTGAAGTGCGAATGAACATCTTAGATAGAAACAAGCGTGTTTGAATAGAAAACAGAAATAATTGCATTAATTCATCGAGACACAGCAGAGCTCCTCACCCCAACAATGGAGTTTAGAGACTCATGCTATCAAAGAGTACAAAGTTCAGATCTAAAATGTCATGAGATCCAAAATAATCCTCTAAAAGTTGTTTAAATAGTAAGCTAGTAATCTAGGTTTGCAGAGAATGAGTAAACTATGATAGATAGTGCAAAAATCCACTTCTGGGGCCCATTTGGTGTGTGCTAGGGCTGAGACTTAAGCTTTACACGTGCTTAGGCTGTTTCTGGAGTTAAACGCCAGGTTGTAACCTGTTTTGGGCGTTTAATTCCAACTTGTAACCTGTTTCTGGCGTTTAACGCCAGACTACAACATAGAACTGGTGTTGAACGCCAGTTTACGTCATCTATCCTTGAGTAAAGTATGGAATATTATATTTTTCTGGAAAGCCCTGGATGTCTACTTTCCAACGCAATTGGGAGCGCGCCAATTGGACTTCTGTAGCTCCAGAAAATCTATTCCGAGTGCAGAGAGGTCAGAATCCAACAACATCAGCAATCCTTTTTCAGCCTGAATCAGATTTTTGCTCAGCTCCCTCAATTTTAGCCAGAAAATACCTGAAATTACAGAAAAACACACAAACTCATAGTAAAGTCCAGAAATATGAATTTTGCCTAGAAACTAATGAAAATATACTAAAAACTAACTAAAACATACTAAAAACTACATGAAATTAACCCCAAAAAGCGTATAAAATATCCGCTCATCACAAATTTGGTGCACGAATTGTAAATCACACTTTTCACAACTCATACCACTAACCAGCAAGTGCACTGGGTCGTCCAAGTAATACCTTACGTGAGTAAGGGTCGAATCCCACAGAGATTGTTGGCTTGAAGCAATCTATAGTTATTTTGTAATTCTTAGTCAGGATATCAATTATAATTATCAGTTTGGATTGCGAAAAATAAAAGAGCATGAATTAAATACTTGTTATTCAGTAATGGAGAATATGTTGGAGTTTTGGAGATGCTTTGTCTTCTGAATCTCTGCTTTCTCCCTGTCTTCTTCTTCACGCATGCAAGGTTCTTCCTATGGCAAGTTGTGTGTTGGTGGATCACCATTGTCAATGGATACCATCTGTCCTCTCAGTGAAAATGGTCCAGGTACGCTGTCACTGCACGGCTAATCATCTGTCGGTTCTCACTCATGTTGGAATAGGATCCATTGATCCTTTTGTGTCTGTCACTACGCCCAACCCTTGTGAGTTTGAAGCTCGTCACAGTCATTCAATCCTTGAATCCTACTCGGAATACCATAGACAAGGTTTAGACTTTCCAGATTCTCAAGAATGCTGCCAATGGATTCTAGCTTATACCACGAAGATTCTGATTAAGGAATCCAAGAGATACTCATTCAATCGAAGGTAGAACGGAGGTGGTTGTCAGGTATGCGTTCATAGGTTGAGAATGGTAATGAGTGTCACGGATCATCACATCCATCATATTGAAGTGCGAATGAACATCTTAGATAGAAACAAGCATGTTTGAATAGAAAACAGAAATAATTGCATTAATTCATCGAGACATAGCAGAGCTCCTCACCCCCAACAATGGAGTTTAGAGACTCATGCCGTCAAAGAGTACAAAGTTCAGATCTAAAATGTCATGAGGTCCAAAATAATCCTCTAAAAGTTGTTTAAATAGTGAGCTAGTAATCTAGGTTTGCAGAGAATGAGTAAACTATGATAGATAGTGCAGAAATCCACTTTTGGGGCCCATTTGGTGTGTGCTGGGGCTGAGACTTAAGATTTACACGTGCCTAGGCTGTTTCTGGAGTTAAACGCCAGGTTATAACCTGTTTTGGGCGTTTAACTCCAACTTGTAACCTGTTTCTGGCGTTTAACGCCAGACTGCAACATGGAACTGGCGTTGAACGCCAGTTTACGCCGTCTATCCTTGAGCAAAGTATAGACTATTATATATTGCTGGAAAGCCCTGGATGTCTACTTTCTAACGCAATTGGGAGCGTGCCAATTGGACTTCTGTAGCTCCAGAAAATCCATTCTGAGTGCAGAGAGGTCAGAATCCAACAACATCAGCAGTCCTTTTTCAGCCTGAATCAGATTTTTGCTCAGCTCCCTCAATTTCAGCCAGAAAATACCTGAAATTACAGAAAAACACACAAACTCATAGTAAAGTCCAGAAATATGAATTTTTCCTAGAAACTAATGAAAATATACTAAAAACTAACTAAAACATACTAAAAACTACATGAAATTAACCCCAAAAAGCGTATAAAATATCCGCTCATCACAACACCAAACTTAAACTGTTGCTTGTCCCCAAGCAACTAGACAAGAAGCAATAATACCTCATAGTTTTTTGAGTGAAGCTCAGATTCTAATTAGATGAGCAGGAACAAGGACAAGAACATTCTTGTTGAAGCCGATCCTGAACCTGAAAGAACTCTGAAGAGGAAGCTAAGGGAAGCTAAAGCACAACTCTCTGGAGAAAATCTGACAGAAATTTTCGAAAAAGAAGGAGACATGGCCGAAAATAATAACAATGCAAGGAAGATGCTTGGTGACTTTACTGCACCAAATTCCAATTTTCATGGAAGAAGCATCTCAATTCCTGCCACTGGAGCAAACAACTTTGAGCTTAAACCTCAATTAGTTTCTCTGATGCAACAGAATTGCAAGTTTCATGGACTTCCATCTGAAGATCCTTTTCAGTTCTTAACTGAGTTCTTGCAGATCTGTGATACTGTTAAGACCAATGGGGTTGATCCCGAGGTCTACAGGCTTATGCTTTTCCCATTTGCTGTAAGAGACAGAGCTAGAATATGGTTGGACTCTCAACCTTAGGATAGCCTGAACTCTTGGGATAAGCTGGTCACGGCTTTCTTAGCCAAGTCCTTTCCTCCTCAAAATCTTAGTAAGCTTAGAGTGGATGTTCAAACCTTCAGACAAAAGGAAGGTGAATCCCTCTATGAAGCTTGGGAGAGATACAAGGAACTGACCAAAAAGTGTCCTTCTGACATGCTTTCAGAATGAACCATCCTGGATATATTCTATGATGGTCTGTCTGAGCTATCAAAGATGTCACTGGACCATTCTGCAGGTGGATCCATTCACCTAAAGAAAACACCTGTAGAAGCTCAAAAACTCATTGACATGGTTGCAAATAACCAGTTCATGTACACTTCTGAAAGGAACCCTGTGAATAATGGGACGCCTATGAGGAAGGGAGTTCTTGAAATTGATACTCTGAATGCCATATTGGCTCAGAATAAAATATTGACTCAGCAAGTCAATATGATCTCTCAGAGTTTGAATGGATTGAAGGAATCATCCAACAATACTAAAGAGGCATCTTCTGAAGAAGAAGCTTATGATCCTGAGAACCCTGCAATAGCAGAGGTGAATTACATGGGTGAACCCTATGGAAACACCTATAATCCCTCATGGAGGAATCATCTAAATTTCTCATGGAAGGATCAAAAAAATCCTCAACAAGGCTTTAATAATGGTGGAAGAAACAGGTTTAGCAATAGCAAGCCTTTTCCATCATCCACTCAGCAACAGACAGAGAATTTTGAGCAGAATCCATCTAGCTTAGCAAATATAGTCTCTGATCTATCTAAGGCCACTTTAAGTTTCATGAATGAAACAAGGTCCTCCATTAGAAAATTGGAGGCACAAGTGGGCCAGCTGAGTAAAAGAGTCACTGAAACTCCTCCTAGTACTCTCCCGAGCAATACAGAAGAGAATCCAAAAAGAGAGTGCAAGGCCATTGATTTAACCATCATGGCCGAACCTACAAGGGAGGGAGAGGACGTGAATCCCAGTGAGAAAGACCTCCTGGGACGTCCAGTGATCAACAAGGAGTTTTCCTCTGAGGAACCAAAGGAATCTGAGGCTCATCTAGAGACCATAGAGATTTCATTGAACCTCCTTATGCCATTCATGAGCTCTGATGAGTATTCTTCTTCTGAAGAGAATGAAGATGTCACTGAAGAGCAAGTTGCCAAGTACCTTGGTGCAATCATAAAGATGAATGCCAAATTATTTGGTAATGAGACTTGGGAAGATAAACCTCCCTTGCTCATCAATGAACTGAGTGATCTGGATCAACTGACATTGCCTCAGAAGAAACAGGATCCTGGAAAATTCTTAATACCTTGTACCATAGGCACCATGACCTTTGAGAAGGCTCTATGTGACCTTGGGTCAGGGATAAACCTCATGCCACTCTCTGTAATGGAGAAACTGGGAATCTTCGAGGTGCAAGCTGCCAGAATCTCATTAGAGATGGCAGACAACTCAAGAAAACAGGCTTATGGACAAGTAGAGGACGTGCTAGTAAAGGTTAAAGGCCTTTACATCCCTGCTGATTTCATAATCCTAGACACTGGGAAGGATGAGAATGAATCCATCATCCTTGGAAGACCCTTCCTAGCCACAGCAAGAGCTGTGATTGATGTGGATAGAGGAGAATTGATCCTTCAACTGAATGACGACAACCTTGTGTTTAAAACTCAAGGATCTCCTTCTGTAACCATGGAGAGGAAGCATGAAAAGCTTCTCTCACTGCAGAGTCAACCAAAGCCCCCATAGTCAAACTCTAAGTTTGGTGTTGGGAGGTTCCAACCTTGCTCTGATTATCTATGAGGCTCCATGAGAGCTCATTGTCAAGCTATTGACATTAAAGAAGCGCTTGTTGGGAGGCAACCCAATGTTATCTAATTATATTTATTTATTTTCCATTGTTATTTTATGATTTCTTTAGGTTGATGATTATGTGGAGTCACAATAACTACTGAAAATAAAAATCAAAATGAAAAACAGCATTAAAAATAGCACACCCTGGAGGAGAGTAGTCTGGCATTTGAACGCCAGAACCAAGCATCTATCTGGCGTTTAACGCCAGAAACAAGCACCAAGCTGGCGTTTAACGCCAGAACCAAGCATCTACCTGGTGTTAAACGCCAGAAACAAGCTACATTTGGGCGTTTAACGCCAGAAACAGGCAGCAGTTTGGCGTTAAATGCCAGGATTGCACAGCAAGAACGTTTTACACGCCTAATTGGAGCAGGGATGTTAAGTCCTTTACTTCACTTGATCTGTGGACCCCACAGGATCCCCTCAAGACCTGTGGACCCCACAGGGTCCCCACATCATCTTCTCTCTCCTCTTCACACCTTTTCATGATTCTCTTCCCCAAATACCCTTCATCAATCAACTCAATCACTCTTCCCCATCACCTCTTCACCACTCACATCCATCCTCTCTTCCCCAAAACCCCACCTACCTTCAAATTCAAACTAATTTCCCTCCCAAACCCAACCCTAATGGCCGAAACTTCACCCTCCCCTCACTCCTATATAAACCCCTCATTCCTTCTTCATTTTCACACAACACAACCCTATATTCACCCTTGGCCGAAAACACCTCTTTCTCCCTCTCCTCCATTTCTCTTCTTCTTCTCTTTCTTTCTTTCTTCTTTTGCTCGGGGACGAGAAAACATTTTAAGTTTGATGTGGTGAAAGCATAGATTTTTGTTTTTCCATAACCATTTATGGCACCTAAGACCAGAGAAACCTCTAGAAAGAGGAAAGGGAAGGCAATTGCTTCCACTTCTGAGTCATGGGAGATGGAGAGATTCATCTCAAAGGTCCATCAAGACCACTTCTATGAAGTTGTGGCCAAGAAGAAAGTGATCCCTGAGGTTCCTTTCAAGCTCAAAAAGAATGAGTATCCGGAGATCCGACTTGAGATCCAAAGAAGAGGTTGGGAAGTTCTCACCAAACCCATTCAACAAGTCGGGATCCTAATGGTTCAAGAGTTCTATGCAAACGCATGGATCACTAGGAACCATGATCAAAGTGTGAACCCGAATCCAAAGCATTGGCTTACCGTGCTTCGGGGGAAATACTTAGATTTCAGTCCGGAAAATGTAAGGCTGGCGTTCAACTTGCCAATGATGGAAGAAAACGCACGCCCCTACACAAGAAGGGTCAACTTTGATCAAAGGTTGGACCAAGTCCTCATAGACATATGTGAGGAAGGAGCTCAATGGAAAATTGACTCAAGAGGCAAGCCGGTTCAATTAAGAAGGCATGACCTCAAACTAGTGGCTAGGGGATGGCTAGAGTTCATTCAACGCTCAATCATTCCTACTAGTAACCGGTCTAAAGTTACTATAGACCGGGCCATCATGATCCATAGTATCATGATTGGAGAAGAGGTGGAAGTTCATGAGATTATACCTCAAGAACTCTACAAGGTGGCTGACAAGTCCTCCACTTTGGCAAGGTTAGCCTTTTCTCACCTTATTTGCCACCTCTATAATTCGGCTGGAATTGACATAGAGGGAGACATCCTCATTGAAGATGACAAGCCCATCACTAAGAAAAGGATGGAGCAAATAAAAGATCTTGGACCTCAGCAAGAGCATGAGGAAATTCTCCACCATAAAATCCCTGAGATGCCTCAGGGGATGCACTTTCCTCCACAAAACTATTGGGAGCAAATCAACACTTTCCTAGGAGAATTAAGCTCCAACATGGGACAACTAAGGATGGAGCACCAAGAGCATTCCATCATCCTCCATGAAATTAGAGAAGATCAAAGAGCTTTGAGGGAGGTGCAAGAAAGACAAGGAAGAGACATAGAGGAGCTCAAGAGCACCATTGGTTCTTCAAGAAGAGGAAGACGCCACCCTCACTAAGGTGGACTCATTCCTTAATCTCCTTGTCTATTTATTTTCTGCTTTTCAGTTTTTGAGCATTATGTGTTATTTATGTTTGTGCCTTTACTATATGATCATTAGTGTCAAATTGTCTATGCCTTAAAGTTATAAATATGAATCCATCACCTCTCTTGAATGAAAAATGTTTTAATTACAAAAGAACAAGAAGTACATGGTTTCGAATTCATCCTTGAAACCAGTTTAATTATTTTGATGTGGTGGCAACACTTTTTGTTTTCTGAATGAATGCTTGAACAGTGCATATGTCTTTTGAAGTTGATGTTTATGAATGTTAAATATGTTGGCTCTTGAAAGAATGATGAAAAAAGAGAAATGTTATTTGATAATCTGAAAAATCATAAAAATGATTCTTGAAGCAAGAAAAAGCAGTGAATACAAAAGCTTGCAGAAAAAAAAAAGAGAAAAGAAAAATGACGAAAAAAAAAAGAAAAAGCAAGCAGAAAAAGCCAAAAGCTCTTAAAACCAAAAGGCAAGAGCAAAAAGCCAATAGCCCTTAAAACCAAAAGGCAAGGGTAATAAAAAGGATCCAAGGCTTTGAGCATCAGTGGATAGGAGGGCCTAAAGGAATAAAATCCTGGCCTAAGCGGCTAAACCAAGCTGTCCCTAACCATGTGCTTGTGGCGTGAAGGTGTCAAGTGAAAACTTGAGACTGAGCGGTTAAAGTCAAGATCCAAAGCAAAAACAGAGTGTGCTTAAGAACCCTGGACACCTCTAATTGGGGACTTTAGCAAAGCTGAGTCACAATCTGAAAAGGTTCACCCAGTTATGTGTCTGTGGCATTTATGTATCCGGTGGTAATACTGGAAAACAAAGTGCTTAGGGCAACGGCCAAGACTCATAAAGTAGCTGTGTTCAAGAATCAACATACTGAACTAGGAGAATCAATAACACTATCTGAACTCTGAGTTCCTATAGATGCCAATCATTCTGAACTTCAATGGATAAAGTGAGATGCCAAAACTATTCAAGAGGCAAAAAGCTACAAGTCCCGCTCATTTGATTGGAGCTAAGTTTCATTGATATTTTGGAATTTATAGTATATTCTCTTTTTTTTATCCTATTTGATTTTCAGTTGCTTGGGGACAAGCAACAATTTAAGTTTGGTGTTGTGATGAGCGGATAATTTATACGCTTTTTGGCATTATTTTTACATAGTTTTTAGTATGATTTAGTTAGTTTTTATTATATTTTTATTAGTTTTTAATTAAAATTCACATTTCTGGACTTTACTATGAGTTTATGTATTTTTCTGTGATTTCAGGTATTTTCTGGCTGAAATTGAGGGAACTGAGCAAAAATCAGATTCAGAGGTTGAAGAAGAACTGCAGATGGTGTTGGATTCTGACCTCCCTGCACTCAAAGTGGATTTTCTGGAGCTACAGAACTCTAAATGGCGCGCTCTTAATTGCGTTGGAAAGTAGACATCCAGGGCTTTCTAGCAATATATAATAGTCCAAACTTTGCCCGAGTTTAGACGATGCAAACTGGCGTTCAACGCCAGTTCCATGCTGCAAAGTGGAGTTAAACGCCAGAAACAGGTTGCAAAGTGGAGTTAAACGCCAGAAACAGGTTACAAACTGGCGTTCAACTCCAAGAGAAGCCTCTACACGTGTAAAAGCTCAATGCTCAGCCCAAGCACGCACCAAGTGGGCCCCAGAAGTGGATTTCTGCATCATTTACTCATTTCTGTAAACCCTAATAACTAGTTTAGCATAAATAGGACTTTTTACTATTGTATTTACATCCTGAGTTTTATCTTTGGATTATCTTTTGATCCTTTGATCATGTTTAGGAGGCTGGCCATTCGGCCATGCCTGGACCTTATCACTTATGTATTTTCAACGGTAGAGTTTCTACACACCATAGATTAAGGTGTGGAGCTCTGTTGTTCCTCACAGATTAATGCAAAGTTCTATTGTTTTTCTATTCAATTCAAGCTTATTCCTATTCTAAGATATCCATTCGCACACAAGAACATGATGAATGTGATGATTATGTGATGCTCATCATCATTCTCACTTATGAACGCGTGCCTGACAAACACCTCCATTCTACATGCAAACAAGCTAGAATGAGTATCTCTTAGATATCTAATACAGGGGACAGAGTCTGAGATATTAGAGTCTTCGTGGTATAAGTTAGAACCCATGGATGGATATTCCTGAGATCTGGAAAGTCTAAACCTTGTCTGTGGTATTTCGAGTAGGATCTGCGAAGGGATGGCTGTGACGAGCTTCAAACTCGCGAGTGCTGGGCGTAGTGACAGACGCAAAAGGATAGTAAATCCTATTCCAGTATGATCGAGAACCGACAGATGATTAGCCATGCAGTGACAGCGCATTGGACCATTTTCACAGAGAGGATGGGATGTATCCATTGACAATGGTGATGCCCTATATAAAGCTTGCCATGGAAAGGAGTAGGAATGATTGGATGAAGACAGTAGGAAAGCAGAGGTTCAGAGGAACGAAAGCTTCTCTATATGCTTATCTGAAATTCTCACCAATGAATTACATAAGTATCTCTATCCTAGTTTATGTTTTATTTATCTTTTAATTATTAAAACTCTATAACCTTTTGAATCCGCCTGACTGAGATTTACAAGGTGACCATAGTATGCTTCAAGCCGACAATCTCCGTGGGATCGACCCTTACTCACGTAAGGTTTATTACTTGGACGACCCAATGTACTTGCTGGTTAGTTGTATCGAAATTGTGAAAAAGAACTAAAATTATGAACATGCGTATTAAGTTTTTAGCGCCGTTACCAAGGAATGAATGATCACAATTTCGTGCACCAGTTATCTTGTAACTCTTAGTCAGGATATCAATAATTCTCAGATTTAATTGTAAAAAGTAAAAGAACATGAATAAATACTTGTTATGCAGTAATGAAGAATAGGTTGAGGTTTTGGAGATGCTCTGTCCCCTGAATCTCTGCTTTCCTACTATCTTCTTCTTCACACACGCAAGGCTCCTTCCATGGCAAGCTTTATGCTGGGCATCACCGTTGTCAATGGCTACTTCCCGTCCTCTCAGTAAAAATGTTCTACGCACGCTGTCACCGCACGGCTAATCATCTGTCGATTCTCGATCATGCTGGAATAGGATCCATTAATCCTTTTGCGTCTGTCACACGCCCAACACTCGCGAGTTTGAAGCTCGTCACAGTCATCCTTCCCAGATCCTACTCGGAATACCACAGACAAGGTTTAGACTTTTCGGACCTCAGGAATGGCTGCCAATAATTCTAGCCTGTACCACGAAGGTTCTAATCTTAGATTAGAAACCCAAGAGATACACATTCAAGCTTGATTGCATGTAGAACGGAAGTGGTTGTCAGGCACGCGTTCATAGGTGAGAATGATGATGATTGTCACGGATCATCATATTCATCAGGTTGAAGTGCGAATGAATATCTTAGAATAGAAGCAAACGTGATAGAATGGAAAACAGTAGTAATTGCATTAATTCACCGAAACACAGCAGAGCTCTTTACCCCAACAATGGGGTTTAGAGACTCATACCGTAGAAGATACAATATGAAATGTGTAGAATATCATG
The DNA here is from genome assembly GCF_003086295.3 of Arachis hypogaea. Classification (NCBI taxonomy): domain Eukaryota; kingdom Viridiplantae; phylum Streptophyta; class Magnoliopsida; order Fabales; family Fabaceae; genus Arachis; species Arachis hypogaea. The sequence goes on along the minus strand of NC_092046.1, from coordinate 76,084,350 downwards.
AGATACAAGATGAATTACTAAAAATAGTTCTTATAGTAAACTAGTGACCTAGGGTTACAGAAAATGAGTAAGCTAGGGTGTTTAGTGTAAAAATCCACTTTCAGGACCCACTTGGTGTGTGATTGGGCTGAGCATTGAAGCTTTCATGTGTAGAGACTTTTCTTGGAGTTAAATGCCAGTTTTTGTGCCAGTTTGGGCGTTTAACTCCAGCTTTTATGCCAGTTCTGGCGTTAAACGCCAGAATTCTTAAGCTGACTTGGACCGCCAGTTTGGGCCATCAAATCTTGGGCAAAGTATGAACTATTATATATTGCTGGAAAGCCCAGGATGTCTACTTTCCAACACAATTGAGAGCGCGCCAATTGGACTTTTGTAGCTCCAGCAAATCCACTTTGAGTGCAGGGAGGTCAGAATCTAATAGCATCTGCAGTCCTTTTTCAGCCTCTGAATCAGATTTTTGCTCAGGTCCCTCAATTTCAGCCAGAAAATACCTGAAATCACAGAAAAACACACAAACTCATAGTAAAGTCCAGAAAAGTGAATTTTAAATAAAAACTAATAAAAATATAATAAAAACTAACTAAAATCTACTGAAAACATACTAAAAATAATGCCAAAAAGCGTATAAATTATCCGCTCATCAGCTTCTCGTAGATCTTCTCTCACTTGAACTGATTTCGGTTCTAGGACATGACTAGGATCAAAAGTGTATTTTCAAAACTGTGATACGTGGAACACGTCATACAGGTTCGAAAGATGGGGTGGTAAAGTGATCCTATACACCACTGGTCCAATTCTCTTCCAAATCTCAAATGGCCCAATGTAATGGGATTTAACTTTTTAGTTTTGATGGATCTCCCAATTCCAGTGGTTGGAGTAACCTTTAGGAAAACGTGCTCTCCTTCCTCAAATTCTAAAGGCTTTCGCCTTCGGTCAGCATAGCTCTTTTGACGGCTTTGAGCTTCAAGCATTCGACTTCGGATTTTCTTTATTTGCTCAGTGGTTTCACTTATCATTTCAGGTCCTATCAGGCTCTTTTCTCCTGCTTCATACCAACATAACGGAGACTGACATTTCCTTCCATACAAAGTCTCATATGGAGCCATTCCAATACTCGCATGATAGCTAATGTTATAAGCAAATTCCGCCAGAGGCATATATCGATCACAGCTCGCCGGCTGGTCCAAAACACAAGCTCTTAACATGTTTTCTAAGGTTTGGATTGTTCTTTCTGATTGGCCATCCGTCTGAGGATGGTATGCAGTACTTAGACTTAATTGAGTGCCAAAAGCTCGCTGAAAAGCTCCCTAGAACCGTGATGTAAAGCGAGGATCTCTATCAGATATAATGGTGGAAGGTACGTCATGTAATCTCACAATCTCCTTTATGTATAACCGCGCCAATTTCTTCATAGTGCAACTTATCCGAATAGGCAGGAAATGGGCTGACTTGGTCAGTCGATCTACAACCACTCAGATAGCATCACAACCTGTCCGAGTCCTTGGTAAACCCAACACAAAATCCATAGCAATTCTCTCCCATTTCTACTGTGGAATCTCCAAAGGTTGAAGGGTCCCTGCTAGTCTTTGGTGTTCAATCTTGACTTTCTGACAAGTTAGGCATTTGGAAACATGTAACGCCACATCATTCTTTATTCCTGGCCACCAGAACATCGTCTTTAGGTCTTGGTACATCTTGGTGCTTCCAGGATGAATGGAGAACCCGCTCTTGTGAGCTTCTTCCAATATGCTCTATCGCAAATCCCCGACATCTAGCACAATTATCTAACCCTTGAACCTCCACAACCCATCTTTATCTTCTGACACTCTCTATTGCTTGCCTTTCTCAATTGCCGGCAAAATCTTATATAATTCTTGGTCATTCTGATGAGCCTTTACTAGTTCAGCCTTGAAGTCACTTGAGATCTGTAACTGGCTTAGGCATAAAGTCCCAAACTCTTCTCTGATTCCCAGTTTTAATCCTTGAAAGGCTTTTAGCAATTCTTCCTCTCTTAGCATCATCCAAGCGGTACATAGGGATTTCCTACTCAAAGCATTTGCTACCACATTCGCCTTTCCCGGATAGTAGTTCAACTCAAAGTCATAATCCTTCAGAAGTTCCATCCACCTCCTCTGACGCATATTCAACTCTTTTTGTTCAAACAGGTACTTCAAGCTCTTATGGTCCGAGAAAACTTGAAATTTCACACCATAGAGGTAATACCTCCAAATCTTCAAGGCAAAGACAACGGCTGCAAGCTCCAGATCGTGAGTTGGATAGTTTCTTTCATGTGGCCTTAACTGACGTGAGGCATAAGCTACAACTTTGTGATGCTGCATTAACACGCATTCTAAACCCTTTAAGGATGCATCGCAATATACCTTGAATGGTTCTCTCGGCTCTGGCAACACTAATACAGGGGCGGTAGTCAATCTTTGCTTTAAGGCAAGGAAACTCTCCTTGCACTCAGGAGTCCATTCAAAAGCGAGATGTGAAAACCCTTTAATGAACCTCCGATAATAACCCGCCAAGCCTAAGAAACTCCTGATCTTCGTCACTGAAGTTGGCCGCTCCCAATTCATCACTGCCTCAACCTTAGCAGGATCCACTGCTATTCCTTGCTTACTCACCACGTGGCCAAGAAATTTCACTTCAGACTTCCAGAACTCACACTTGGATAGCTTGGCATACAACTTCCTATCCTTCAGAATTTGTAGCACTGTTCGCAAGTGTTCAGCATGCTCATCCTCTATCTTAGAATAGATAAGAATGTCGTCAATAAACACAACAACAAACTTATCCAGATATGGATAGAAAATTTTGTTCATGTAATCCATGAATATTGCCGGAGCATTAGTCACTCCGAAGGTAGTTTTAGGAATATTCTCATCTCTGACCCTTATCTGGTGGTATCCGGATCGTAGATCAATCTTAGAGAACACACCCGGCTCCCTGTAACTGGTCCATCAGGTCATCAATCCTTGGCAACGGGTATTTATTCTTCACAGTAACCTTATTCAGCTACCGGTAATCCACACATAATCGCATACTCCCTCTTCTTTACCACTAATACTAGTGCATCCCACGGAGATACACTTGGTCGGATAAAATTTTTACCCAACAGATCCTCCAGTTGAGACTTCAATTCGGCTATTTCTAGAGGCGACATCCTATAAGGAGCACTCGAGATTGGTCCGGCCCCAGGTATCAAATCAATAGCAAACTCAACCTCTCATTTTGGTGGAAATTCATCAATTTCATCAGGGAACACCTCCGAAAACTCACACACAACCGGGATTTACTCCAAGCTTTGGTCATCACCCGAAATGCCCGTAGTTAACAATAATATTCCCTAACATTTGGCCCCAGAACAGTTCACTATCATGAAATTCAGATAGTAATTATTCACTATAACCGGCCCTTCTGTATCTTCTGGCATAAAATGTACTGTTTCTGCAGAGCAATCGAGCAGAACATGATTCTTGGATAACCAGTCCAATCCCAGAATGAGAACAAGACCAGTCATCGGCAAAAAAATTAAGTTATGCACAAAATCATGCTGTTGTATTCGAAAAGGAATTTGGGGGCACCCTAACCTAGTCACCATAGCCTCGTGGGTGGCATTATACACCTTTAAATCATACCCCAATACTACTATTTTCAATCCTAACTCATCAGCCTTCTCAAATGCAATAAAAGAGTGTGTAGCTCCAGAATCAAACAAAGCATTCAAAGTTTTACCCGCCATCTCACAGTTACCTCTGATCAATGTCTCTGACCCTTCAGCGCCTACTAAAGAAGTAGTGTATACTCTTCCTGGTTGCTGCACTCTGCCTGTCTCATACCTCTTCTTCTCTGGGCAACTGTTAGCCAAGTGTCCCGGCTGCCCATAGGAATAACAGACTCCGGTCCCAAACCTGCATGGCCCTGAATGATATTTCCCACATCTGTGGCAACTCATATCCTGCTGTGGCTGCTTCCCCTATCTCCTTCCCTGATTAGCACTAGTATTAGGCCTCCTGAAGTTGCCTTGCCCCTGATTATTTTGAGGGACAAAGCCGCCACGCTTAAACTGTCTGTCCCTAGGTGCAAAATTCCTCCCTGTGGTCCTTTGGAATGACATCCTCATACTCCCTTTTTCTGTTGCAGCCCTTCTGACACAACCCTCCACCACCCTGCTCTTAATCACAAGCTTAGAAAACACCCGAATCTCCATAGGTGCTACAAAGCTCTGAATGTCACTCCGAAGGCCTCCCTCATACTTTATGCACTTTCACTCAGCAAAGTCCTCAGGAGCTCCCTGACAGATGCGTGAGAAGCGGCACAATTCCTTAAATTTACTGGTGTACTCAGTAATAGTCATCTGGCCCTGTTTAAGCTGAAGCAGTTCGAGTTCTTTGGCATTTCTAACTGAGGTGGAAAAATATTTCTTATAGAATTCCTCTCAGAACAACTTCCAAGAGATCACAACCCCGTCAGGCTGCAGAATGCGCCTCATGCCCTGCCACCAGTGTTGAGCTTCACCATGCAACTAGTAGGTTCCAAATTCAACCCACTATTCATCAGGAACTTGCTGAGCCTGTAATGCCCGCTCAATAGCCTGTATCCAGTTATCAGCATCAATAGGATTCGAGGTCCCTCTGAAAGTCAGAGGGTGAACCTTCAAGAAGGAAGAGAGCGACATTGGACCATTATCACCATTGTTGCCATTGTTCCCATTATTAATTTGATTTCCCAGGACTTCAGTTGTCGCTTGCATTGCTACTGCCATATTGCCTAAAGCGGCCATGAAGTCTACAGGGTTAGGAGTATTCCCTGACGCTTCAGGCATAACATTGCCTATTCTGCCTCTACCTCGCCCGCGTCCGCATCCGCGAGTCGACATCTAGTCCCTATACACACCAAACAAGTGATATCAAGTTGATCAGTCTCAATATTGCAAGTTTAGTGCTTTGAGTCCCAAATGCATGCTCATGAATGTTTATGCCACATATATCAGTTAGATATCCTAATAGCACATAAACACATACACAGAGAATGCACAGAAGCACAATCAGTTCATCCTCAGGCTCTATAGGAACAAACTGCTCTGATACCATAATGTAACACCCTACTACACAGAGTTTTATGCTTAAGTCGTAGAACAGAGGTAGTGTGGTGTTACGGACCTCTAAAGAGCAAAATAAATACATAATAGAGGAAAAAGATAATATACTAGGATGAACAAAACGGGTAAACAAAAATCGCAAAATGAAAAGTGCAACACTCAAGAGATACGATTACTTGCGTGCTAAGAAACTTAAAAGATAAAGATAAAAACAAGTAACAGAGTAAAAGAAGGCCAAGTATACAACATAACTAGTTCCTGACTCAGCCTGCAAAGCCAAGGCTGGCCGGAGGAGATATATATATATTCATAGGTGTCCCAAAATACACCAAAATACCAAAATAAGCTCCTATCTCTCCCTCAACCTCTATGAGGAGCAGCATACACAAGTTTCTTGGAGAGTAAGCTAAACACATATATACATCTATATAAACAGAAACCCAAAATACACCCAGGAACTACTTCGCTTCAAGGATCCAGACGCCTAGCGAGGAGCCTCTCGACCTGCATCTGAAAACAACAACACAGTATGGAATGAGAACCGGGAGTTCTCAGCATGGTAAAGGTGTCACGCGTATAATAGATAAGGTCCTGGGAATGCCATAGGTAATCCTAGAACCATTCAGTTATCCAACTTAATTACTAAAAAGAAGCCATAAATAGGGGTAGGTAATCTAAATATGCCTAACTTACTCAATTTCAAACCTAACATAACACCAAACTATTTCACCCTTTCCTCCATCCCTCCGTCATCCATAATTCAGTAGAGACAAGCAACCAAACAAGTTCACGCACAAGTAATGAGCAGATAGTGCAAGTAGCAAGTATAACAGGTAGCAGGAGGTATATATCAATTAGGCAAACCCAGAAAATGCATAGCAATCAAAATAAACAAATGCATATGATGCATGTCTGTCCTATGGCTGATAAGGCTCATCTGTCAGTTATCCAGCTAACCCAACAAGTCCGAAAACCTTAGACTGTCCCCCGTCACGCATTCCCAAGAGCCTATGCATAGATTTCACATTCAAACATCAAGTAATCGCTCAATGGGGGCTATCCATACCCGAAAATTTATACGTGCCCGGTCACCCTTACGACGTAGGGTCAACAGAGTGTCGAGATTCAACCTGGAACACGTGGTGGCAAGCCACAGTTCTTACCCAGGGAAACTCGTATCTTAGATATCATTATTCATAAGTCATTTCATTTTCATTATCAATACATCATCAATTATCAAGCCTTAGCATTAAACTTCTTTAATATTCTTATCTTCTGCATAAAAGCCATCATTTACCACTTACTTCACCCTCAAGTTATCTTATTTTCCTAGCTTTATTTATCTACTGTACCTAGTACCATACTTTAAGCCTTAAAAGGAAGAAAATGGAGGTTTAGAAGTGGAAAATTGGTTTAAAACAGCCAAAAACCGGTTTTGCAGCAGGCAGTAGTCACGTGTACACGTAGGCCACGCGCACGCGTGGAGCGAACAGCAAGTCACGCGTACGCGTGAATCATGCGTACGCGTGATAATGCACACACGCGCACGCATGGCTTCTCATTCATGCGTCGTAAAAATGCCACGCCACGCGTATGCGTGGTCCACGCGTGCGCATGGGCCATGCATACTCGTGGATGGGCGTTTTTCCAAAATTGGCAGAATGCCCAGAAAGCTGCTCCAAACCTGTTTTTGGTACCCTGTAACACAGATTTATATACCAAACTTCTAACGTTCATAAATTTCTCTACAAAATTCCGTTTTTCACAAAATTGATATCATTCAAAAGCTCATAAAACCATCTTTCATTTTCAACAAATCACAATTCCATCCAAAATTTGAGGAGTAAGTTATGGACTTCTAAAGTTCATCAAAATTTGCTTTTTACCAATTCACATCCAAACCTCATTTTTATCAAACTCATGTTTCTTACCATCAAAACTTGCATATCAATACCATATCAGCACATTTCATTAACAACCATTACCAGCATTACTTTTAACTAATTCAACAGACCTTTACCATCAATAAATATCAACATATACCTCATATATAAACAACCCCTCATTTACTTATAATAACTCTTTACCTATACCACCCTTCATCACATATATCAACCTTTTATCAACATATAACAATTAAATTTTATTAACATATATCAACCCTTCATTAATGGTTTCAAGAACACAAATTCAATACCAACAATTCATGATCATAATTTCCATCACTAACTCAATTTCAAGAGTATACATTCAACAACTTCAACACCTCATAAATTCCAATACATGTTCACCCACAATTTATTCCAACAACATCACAAGACTAATCATTTAATGCAATTAACTAATTTAACTTAACCTATGATTCTTCTAGCCTAAGTTTTCACAACACCTTAAATATTAAACGCGCGAAACCTAAACCATACATTGGCCAATCACTTTATTCCACCCAAGACAACCTCACAAGCAAAACACAGCCCCTCCAAGCTCAAATAAACCAGCCACAAACCAAGCCTTGATCACCAATAAGCCTCCAAATATTCACTCTTCAATTCCAATGCCTATATATGTCTCTATTCACTCCTAATTCACATTCATATCCATATTCAAATTTTTCATCAAGAATTCAAAATTAACTAGGGTTTAAGTGATCCTTACCACACCCATATACGTAGTAACTCGAGTCCAACAAGCTCCGGAAGCTAACTCGAACCTAAAACACCAAATTGGGCAAGATTTCACTATAAGGTTTTAATTTCACCAAAGAAAGGGAGTAGAGATTCTGAAACGAAAATGAAGCTTACTAGTAAAATTGATCCGACAGAAATGTAGAGCTCGACGCGTTGGACCCGTGGCTGCGAACGGTGTGGCAATCGGAGCTCGGACAGAAGAGTTATGGTGGATCAAAGGTGGATGAGGGTTTGAGAGCTCTTCTTCCCTCCCCCAATCTATTTGGTCTCATTGCATGAAATGGGGGAAGAAGGAGCTGCTGTCTCTTTTAAGTTATGGGTCCGGTTGGACCCACGGACCCGGTTTGGGCCCCGGTTCAACTGGTTCGGCCTTCCGGTCCGATTTTGGGCTAAATTTTCGAAATTGATATCAAAATTCTCGTTTTGACGAGCTCTACCCTATTTTAATATTAGTTTTGCATTTTTAGTTTTTTCTAATAAAAATTCAAATTATTGACTAATTATTTACTGATTTAAGCGGGATTTACAATCCTCGTACAACTCTGCAAACCAAACCCAAACTATAAGGTCTAGTGAACCAAAAACAGTGCATGCTTTAGGAAAAAAAGATATGAGCGTAAAAATAATTCAAATTGAAACCTCAATTACCTGAAAGCCACTTGTTGCCTCCGAGGCCATACTTTGTAAGAAAATCGTTCCAGTTTCTGTCAAATGCATCTTTTGTGTACGAGTTCCAAACAACATGGCTCATCTCTTGTTCAATATCGATGTGCCCCTTGTAGCCATTTAATTTACTTGGAATCTTCTTCATAATGTGCCAGATGCACCAGCAGGGAATTGCTGTTAGCATGCACAGCTCAATTGCCCTTTGAATCGATGTGCATTGATCGGTAAGAATACCTTTTGGTGCCTTTCCTCCCATGCAACGTAACCAACACTCAAATAGTCATTTGAATGATTGGATGTCCTCATTTTTCATCAGCGCGCATCCAAGAAGTGTCGACTAGCCGTGGTGATTCACGCCAATAAAAGAACCTAAAACTAAATTGTACCTACATAAATAACAACCACAATGAGGTGCACCAAAATATATACACTCACTGAACATCCAAAATATGTTTGAAAGAACCGAATACCTGTTTGTATTATAGGTGGTGTCAAATGAAACCACATCTCCGAAATAATCAAATGCAGCCCTGCTTCTTGCATCAGCCCAGAATGCATGTTTAATGCAGTGATCGCCTTCAAGGTTGAGCTCAAAGAAGAAATTTTGGTTCTTCTCTTTCATTCTAACTAGGTACTTCCCAAATTCTTTGGCATCGTCTTCTTCGGAAATATTCCGTACTTCCCTTGTGATGTAATTCCTTACGTCTTTTTCTATAAAACCTAGTTCACGGTGGCTGCCAGCTGCTGCCACAAATGATTGGTAAGTTTTTCTCGGTTTGATTCCGGCTTCCTCGTGGGTTTCAATGGTGCGACGCATGAACATGCTAAGCTCCCTGTGTTGTTTGAGTATCTCAGCCTGGTCTGGACAACAAGGATGTGAGTGATTCAAAATAACTTTGGAAATTGTCCAAAGACCAACATCATTCATTATGTGTACGTAAATTCTAGCCGGACAATTTAACCTAGCTGAAGGGTTTGTCTTCAAAGTTGGAGATATCTTTGATTTTCAGCTCCCCTCTCTAGAGCATACAATTAGTTGATTCTTAATCTTGTCTCCGTCCCGAGTCGTGTTCCCTATTTTGGTAGAAAAACCGGCAAGTTTGGAATAATGTTTGGAGAACTTTCCAGCTTCTTCTAGTGTCTTGAAAAGTATTCCCACCTTTGGGACAAATTTTTCATCCACAATAAGTTGGTCTGCATGGTAAACCGAAATCTTAAGTATGGTGAACCAAAATCTTAATTACGGTGAAACAATTATATAGTGCTTAGGGAATAAAACCGAATATATTCGTCTAATTTTTTTTAGACTCCTTTCTACTTACCGAACCGAACACATGCACATGGTGAATCAACTCTTTAGTACTTACCAAACCGAAAAGTTACTCACAATTACTCACAGTTACTCACACTCATAGTTACATATTATCAATTCAATTTAATTCAATTCAGATATAGATCACCTCAGTCCATTCAATTCACTTCAAATAAAATTAGCAATTTTATTCCATTGAATTATATTCAAAATTCAATAATCCAAACCTCATCAAATTGATACGTTTCGGAAGAATTATCCAAATTGTACTCATTCAACTGATTTGAAGTTGATTCATTTATTGTTTCAATTTAGAAGTGCAGATCGAAGAAGAAAATGAAGAAGAAGATGAATGATGAAGCTAATTACGTTAAAGTCAATCCAAATCCATAATGCAGAGAAGAAAAATAGAATAAAGGAGAGCAACGAATTTAATTAGATTGAAGAAGAGGAGGAGGAGGAGGAGGAGGAGGAGGAGGAGGAGGAGGAGGAGGAGGAGGAGGAGAAGGAGAAAGAGGAGGAGGAGGAGGAGGAGGAGGAGGAGGAGGAGGAGGAGGAGGAGGAGGAGGAGGAGGAGGAGGAGGAGGAGAAGGAGAAGGAGAAGGAGAAGGAGAAGAAGAAGAAGAAGAAGAAGGAGAAGAAGAAGAAGAAGAAGAAGAAGAAGAAGAAGAAGAAGAAGGAGAAGGAGAATGAGGGAGGAGAAGGAGGGAGGAGGAGGAGGAGGAGAAGAAGAAGAACGCGAAAAAGGTTGACGTTGTATGGAAAGGTTTACGTTGAGAAAGGTTGATCAGGCAAAATAAGGATTAGGTTATATACGTTATATATGAGGCGCGTGTACACGAGTGTGTGGGACGTGGAGTGGAAGGTGTAACAACCACCCCTTCTAGAAACAAAATTAAATTTGAAAGTTGAAAATCAGTTAGGAGATAGGCTTAGAATTTTAAATTTATGGATAGGAATCTAGTAACCACCCTCCGTTTGAAATTAAAATTATCCCAACCACCCTATCCCCAAATGTATATAAATAGGGGTGTACCTATAGGTAGAAAATCACTCCTCTCAAATACCAAATCCTCTCCCTTCTCTCTCTACAAAAATATATTCTGTGTGCAAACACAAGAGGCAAGCTCAAAGAAGCGTTAGAAAAAAGAGTAGGGAATTATGCCTTTCTCACTTTATGTTGGCATGTAGTATGCTCTAGTTATTTTTCTTCCATCCATGCATGGTTACTATCTTTCATGTGTCTCATGGCATTAAGTACCTTTTTCTCATCCCTTATCCATATTGACCATGTCTATCTATTTTTGTCATTCATAATCTCTTGATTCATGAGTAAATACCTTTCTACCATGTTTTATTTAATTATTTAGTATATCCTAATTTTATCCGATGCATTTACATGACTTTTCATATCATTATATCATTAATGTTTCTTTAATGTTGAGAGTACATACCTTTCTACCATGTTTTATTTAATTATCTAGTTTATCCTAATTTTATCCTGTGCATTTACATGACTTTTCATATCATTATATCATTAATGTTTCTTTAATGTTGAGAGTACATACTTTTCTACTATATTTTATTTAATTATCTAATATATCCTAATTTTATCCTGTGCATTTACATGACTTTTCATATCATTATATCATTTATGTTCCTTTAATGTTGAGAGTACATACCTTTTTACCATGTTACATTTAATTATTTAGTATATCCTAATTTTATCCATCTTCATGAATGCTTCTTGTATGACCCTCTTTTTATGTATGCTTAAAATAACCTTGATTGTAAATTGAACTGAGGGAATGATCCTTCGGTAAGGGAAGGTGACCCCCAAAGACAAGATAATCGAGATGATCCTTCGGTAAGGGAAGGTGATCGGCAAACCTTTGGGATAAGAACCTTCGGTAAGGGAAGGGGATTATCCCATCAATTTTATATAATAATATATCTTTGTTGATATGACTCCCTTCTTGTGTATTTCTAAATAACCTTGATTGTAAATTGAACTGAGGGAATGATCCTTCGGTAAGGGAAGGTGACCCCCAAAGACAAGATAATCGAGATGATCCTTCGGTAAGGGAAGGTGATCGGCAAACCTTTGGGATAAGAACCTTCGGTAAGGGAAGGGGATTATCCCATCAATTTTATATAATAATATATCTTTGTTGATATGATTCCCTTCTTGTGTATGTCTAAATAACCTTGATTGTAAATTGAACTGAGGGAATGATCCTTCGGTAAGGGAAGGTGACCCCCAAAGACAAGATATCGATATGATCCTTCGGTAAGGGAAGGTGATCGATCGAGATGATCCTTCGGTAAGGGAAGGTGATCGCCAAAATGTTTGGGATAAGAACCTTTGGTAAGGGAAGGGGACTCCCACCTTTTATACCGGTTTGAGCTCAATACCTTCCATAAAAGTTAAGAAAAGAGAAAGCATGAATGAAAGTTTGATTTTTATGTTTTTTTTTTTTTATTTATCTATGATTATGTTGATGATACATAAGATGTTATCCTTCTATTTTTTTCTATGTTCTTTCTTTTTTACCTATATGTTTTACGCTTTACAACAGGTTCATATTACATGCCATATCGTATGACCCCTTTTTAAAATCCCGCACGTGGGCCGGAGATAGATATGGAGGTGTTGCATAGCACTCCTACTGAGACTTAAGTTCTCATCCCTTTTCTTTTCCCATACTGTCTCCAGAGGAACATGGCACAGCGGATTGAGACGACGCAGTACCCCCGAAGGTAACTTCTGAGTATGACCCCTCGAAGCACGCGTGGGTAGTTGCGATCACTACTACCGTGCTCCAAACTATCTACTTACGTCGAGAGTTCGTGGAAAGAGAACCCCAGCTGCCCGTCGTAACCTTCCTAGATAAGAGCGCTTCAGCATTCAAGAAACGGTCATCTGAAGTGATACACCTCGAATCAGATTCCGAGGCAGAGGAGGAGGAATCCAACAACCCTGACCAGGAGGAAGACACCATGGAAGAGGATCCAAAGGAGGAATTGAACCCTTGCGGAAGTCCAAAGGTGGAATACATGCCCTATTTCCCCACTTCGACACCCCGTCGAGTCTTAGTTCATCCCGCACAACGAAACCGGATCTTCACTGCGCGAAAAGGTGTTGGAGGAAAACCATTGGTACCTCGATTCCTGAATAACTGAAGGGTCCTAATCAAGGATAGGATAGGACACAAATATGGGAGCCTCTTCGACGAAATTAGTTAGAACGTATTAGTTTGTTTTTCTTTGTTTAATTACCGCTAAGCATTTTATTTTGAACCGTACTCATGGATAAGTTTTATTATTTCATATTTATCATCGTTTTAGTACTACTTGTTTTCCTCTTCACACGTACTTCCTCCCATCCTTGCATAACGATTACGTTCAGTCTCTTTCTCTATCGAGTGTGGCAGCTTATTTAAAGACCCTCAAAGATAGGATATAACTTAGGGTGTTACAGAAGGAACTTGAATAACATTCATATAATTTTTACATAGATGTAGAGCTTTTCCGCAGAAAAAAAAAAAAAAAAAAAAAAAAAAAAAACTATAGTTGCACTCATTCACCATGGAAAATAATAAAATGTGCAAGTATTTCAAAAATATTTGTGTTATAATAATTTTACCTATGGTATATATATATATTTTATAATAAATACCACTAACTAAAATTACTAGAACATCAATATTTTACTTAAAATTTTTCTTTGCAAAATAAATTATTTTTAATTTTTATAATATATTTTTTTGACAAAATATTATTTGTATATTAAAATTAACCACTATGTATTTTTGTATAAATATAGAATTTAAGTTTGATGTACTTTCAATATAAAACTATTTATATCCAATCACATACTACCTTATCTATTGAGTTGTGATTGTACAACTATATAAAATGTTTTACAAAATTAAACTCATATATATATATATATATATATATATATATATATATATATATATATAATTGAACTTATTTTTAACAAAAATATTTAAAAGACAATAAAAACTAGTGTAAATAAATTCGAAGTTATTTTATTTTATATTTATTAATTACTTCTAAAATAAATATATAATATTAGATGTTATGTGAATAAAATTATAAATGTTAAATTAAATAAAATAATTTTAAATTATTATTATCTCTCTATTATTTTATTTTTAATGTAATTTTTATATTTTAAAATGCATTATATACTACCGATTAATTTTAGTGATTTATTTTAGTATATATTTAACAAAGTTGATTTTTTAATTGAAAATATTATTTAAAAATTAAACTGAGTATTAAAATATAAGTCATACCGGACAACACATCCCATGTGAAAAGATATTGAGTGGAATGTAAATATGTTTGCATCAAATTAAAAAAATGTATTGAGTGTGGCTCACTGTTACTCAATTTTTATCAGACCCAATTACATGGCATTATTAGTCATTGACTTCAAAGAATGAGTAAGCAGCCCAAAATCCCAAATAATCAATGAGTTCTATCCCCACCATATATATGTTTCTATTAGAACAAGTCTTTATGGTGTCATGTGTGCATATTTTTTCCTTATATAAAAAATAACAAGAATCACAAATGGCCCCGGCTTCAGCTGTCTTTAGATAATTTTTTTCTATTCTATGTTAGTCTGGATTTACCAGAAATTAAAACTTTCAATCTTTGTCTTCGAACCTGAGTCTCTAACGCAGCGAAGTCTCCACTGTGTTTCTCTTCCTTTCTTATGTTCTGGTTCAGTTCCACCAAATTAAATCTCCACTCCCCTCCCCCCATACGACGCACATGTTCTACACCCACTAGGCCACTACGTCACCGTTACCTCCGCCAACAACTGCAGCAACCCCACCAACACCGTCGTTTTCTACAACCACCACCCACGGTAAAAACTCGGAGCACTCCGTCTTGTGCCGCAGCTTCCAATCAAGCGCCTGGCACCCCCGTGAGCAGTAGTTCACCTTCCCGCAAACCGAACAGCGCCGGAACTCATGCGGCCGCGTCTCCGGCCGCCCGCAGCCAACGTGCGCGCACAACCTCAGCCCCTCACCCAACCTCCCTCTACCGGACTCAAACCACTCCCTCATAAACCAATTCACCGGTTGAACAGCTACGCTGTAACCACCGTAACCCTCCAGTAACGGAAGAAACGACCCTGAATGGCACGCAAGATTGCGTAACCGTCGAGTTAGCCACGTCAGCATAGAGGAGTTTGAGGGGGTGGTGGACCGAGTGACCTCGCGTATGACTAACGCTAGCTCACGCGCGTGGGCTTCCACGAGCAACCGACGCCCCTCGGCCACGTTCTTCCGCGCACCGTAACCGTCTTGGAGGCAGTAGCCTAACTCCCGGAGCGAGTCGATGTGGCCGAGGAGCGAAGCACGCGTGCATAGCGCCACGCCGGCGCGGAGATCCTTGTCATTCTTTGAGGCGCCGCTGCCATTGAACTGTATCACCGCCAGCGAGTAAAGCGCCGGCGCATGAGAATTCATCGCCGCCTTCGCCATCAGCGAGAGCCCGCTCTTCCGCTTTTGCAAGCAATAAAAGCGGATCTTAAAAAGAACAAAAAACAAAAATTATAAATCACACAAACACACGAGCAAAATGCTCGAGAAAATTGAAACCGTTCATTCATTCAGTCATGACTTATTAGAATGTTGAGGCTGGTGGAGACTTACCATTCCGAGAGTGTAGCAGGCTTCGACGTTGCCGGCGGTAACGCAGCGGCGGAGGAAGCGGTCAGTGGAATCTGACCAGTTTTTTGGTTTCACAGCGAAGGCCCTGGCGCCGAGTTTCGATAACACGAGTCGATCGAGAGCTAACCGGTTCAATCTTTTGCATCTGCACATTCATGTAAATTTTAACGAAGAATGTTTCAATATACATATATATACAGTGGTGACCGATGACTGGCGAGAACTTACGTCAAGAGAACGTTGATGAAATCCGAAGGAGAAGAAACCGAGGAACTAAGTTTAGAAAGGATGAAGATGACGAGATCGTCTGGTAACCCTCCCATGGGGGGGGGTGGTGGATGTTTTTGTCGGTGCGGTTTTTCTGCATACAACATCTTAGTGGATGATGCTGTGGCCTTCTCATATTCCCAATAACTAACTCTCTTTATTTTGCACTTAATAATACAGGGAAAAAAAGAAAGAAATAATAAAATTAAACTTTGTGTGATGTGTGTTGTTTAGCTTTGTAATTGTTATGAATATGGATGAATTTCACGTTCTGGTTATGGTTCTGTTTTGTGTGTGGTGGGTTATTGGGTACTTTGCTGTGTAACAGCGAAACAAAGAGAGACAGAAACGTTATATATTAAGGTTGAAGAGATGGGAGGTTGTGAAAACGGACCCACGTACGTATCAAGATACTATAAGCTGATAAGCGTTTTAAACTTTTAACACTACTGGTCTTCCTTCGCAAACAACCAACCACAAAAACACTGGCGTTTGTTTGGTGTTTTTGCTTTTTTGGTCTCTAGATTTGGTTTTAATTCGGAGATTTTGTTTTGAATGATTCTATATCTTCTGGTAATTAATTTTGTTTACTCATTTTTTTATTTATTCATAAGGAAAATATTTTAATATTTTTTTAAAGAAGTAGCCTTTAATTTGATGCACAATCGGTCTTCGTTGACACCGTTGGTCATTCAAACCTTCAACAAATTTAAAAGTAAATGAATTTCTGACATCTTATGCTTGTTTCCTTCTAGAATATAATTGCATTATATTAAATAGATTTATGTTTATTTATACATATTGTATCATTAGGTAAGTAAAAATAGCAACTCTCTTATTATTATTATTATTATTATTATAAATTTGTTTGACTATATACAATTATTTAAAAAAAAACAAAAATTAAAAATAATATAAGAAAAATAGTAATAAACGATCAACCTTTAATAAATGGAGAGAGATAATAATAATAATAATAATAATAATAATAATAATAATAATAATAATAATAATAATAATAATAATAATAATTTTTACAAAGTTATAGACTAATGATATAATAGATTAATAGTCTGGTTATAAATTCAAATTTTTTTTTACAACCAAGTTTAATTAAATTAGTAAGAGCATATTTATACGTTCTAATTCTGTATTAACGTGAATATTTATATTTTGTATTTTTTCTCTTTTTTTTTGTGTTCATTTTTTTTGCATATTTTTTTTCTCATCGTCGTTCTTTTATTGGTACTGTTATTGCTGTATTTTTTTTCCTTCTCCTCTTTCTATACTACAAAAAAAATATTGAATACCGTTAGATTTACCGTTAGACGTTACGGCGGATGTAGCGTCGGATTTTTCGATAGTTACGAGTGAAAATTCGTCCCTCGAAAAAATTATCGTCAAAGTAAAAATTTTGTTACTAAATCTGATGGTAAATAGTGGCGTAAAATTTTATTTTATTAGTGCCAATGTTACCGTCGGATTTTACTACAAGATTTTTCGACGGTAACAGGTTTTAGTGAAATGCGGCGCTTAGGCAACAACGAATATCTTATCCGACGGTAAAATTGGATAAATTTCAAACACAAAACCCTTCCCCCTCACTTCTGTGAATGCTCTTTCTCTTCTCTTATCCTTTCTCTTGTTTCTCTGTCTATTATCTCTATGCCGCTGCTCCATTGAAGCTGGCGACATGTTGGTGTCTATTTACGTTAGATTAGCTTTGTGCTCTGACATATTTGTACTAAACTCTAATTTTGGTAACGCGTATTCTTGTTAGTCTGTTGTGATGACTCCTTTTATTCTATCTCAAAATGCACGACAGGTATACTCTTTTCCTTATCTGGAGTCATGCAAGTCTAGTTGTGTTGTTGTGATTAAGATTAAGCTAAGAGGTTACATCAAGTCAGATATGATAGAGGGGTCAGCAACCTTACCAAATTGATGACCCAACTTGTTCAAAAATGGTAGTTGACACCGGTGATCTGATCACCCTTAGGTCGGCAGTTTGAAGAAGAAAATAAAAAAAAATTGACTTTTCTGTTGAAAATTCTCCAACAGTAATGATTATCCAGATTCTTTTAAAAAATAAAAATTAATGCTTTCGTCGGATTTTTCCGACAGTAACGCAATGCGAAGTTTCAACATTTGGCGCAACAGTTACCGTTGGAAAAATTCCACGGTAAGTGACATCAAATTGTCATAACTTGATGAGCAAAAATTGAATTTGCTCATAAATACTGGCAAGTGCACCAAATCGTTCAAGTAATACAACGGTGAGTGGATATCATTCTCAGGGGGATTAAAGGATTGAGCAAGCAACATCTAATTGAATCTCAAATTAGATCGATCAAATCTTGGCAAGATGATTGTGGATATCTTGAAGAAAAGAAAAAACATATAAGAGGAAAGAATTAGGATTGCAGAGTATAACTGAAAAAGGGCTTAGAAAGTTAGAAAATAATTCAGGAATAGGGAATGTTAAGGGGTTTTGCAGATATTTAAGCCCTAAGAAAATCAAACCTTGTTTTTCTATTCTAAAGCATGCAAAGATCTTTTCACGACGAGTCTTAATTAACCAATTTCTAATGTCTTGACTCCTCGGCTTCTCTTCAATTAACCAACTGCCAATGTCTTGGTCAATCAATTAATTGAAGAGGTTAAGTACAAATCCGATTCAGTTCCTCATAAGATCCAAAAGTAGTCCTTAGGTCAGATTATATGTCACGTATCTAAGCTAGGTTTGTCTAATTGAATCTTATGAGAAAATATAATTTTCAAAAGTTGTTCTAATCCAAATTATATGTCACGTATTCGAAACTAGAGTGATTGAAGATCATGTATGTGTCGCACACTTTAAAAATCACTATGTCTAGTCGATTCAAAAGTCATGTGAAAGAGTTTTCAAGCATAATTCGAATATTAGTTCTATTGAAGCAATAAACAAATTCAAGATCGGATTAGCATACCTTTTGATACTACTAATCCTTTAAGGATGAAGAATGAATAACTCAATAATGAAATAGATCAATGCAAAATTTTAAAATAAAAGAAACTTATATTAATAATCCATAGAAACATAAACAGAGCTCCTAACCTTTTAGCAGAGGAATTAGTGGCTCATAATAAAAGTAAAAACAAAAGAGAAGAAGAGAGACACGAGGGATCCAAAGATCCTCTCCCAGATGTCTTCCTTGTGAACCTTGTTTACCTATTTATATCCTAAGTTCTATCTAGAATTCAATTTCAAAATCTAAATCTAATCTTTTCTTTAGGAAATATAAGATAACTATCTACTTAAATTCAAATAAAATCTTAACAATGATTCAAATCTAATCTAAAAATAAATCCTAATAGCCAAATCTTATCTTTTTAGAAGAAGTTAATGTCAACTAATCATTTGAATCTTGAATCTTGAATCTTGAATCTTTCGATTGAATTTAGAACTTCCTGGAAGGTGGAATGGGCTTGGGCTTCAAGTTTTGGTGTTTTGGGCGCTGATTTTCGCAATTAAAAGATGCTAGTCGTGCACAGCTCAAACTAAACGTCCACTATAGACATATCCATATCATTCTGAAGATATAGATATTAGCTTTCTAACGCCACTAGAAGTGCCTCATTCGAACCTCTATATCTCAAGTTATGATCACTTGAGTATGAAGAGGTCATGATTAACAGCAATTCACAGATTTCCCTTTAGTTGTAAATTTTCTTGAAAATATAACTTGGATCTATAATAATTCTAAAAAAACTCCAAATACTTGATTAGTTTTAAAACTCCACTATAAACATAAGAATTTTTTTATTTAAAAACTATAAAAACTAATAAAAAAAAACATAAAAATTATTACAGATGCTTAGGCATCATAACTTAAACATCATATTCCGCCGCTAATTTTGCCACAAATTACCATTGTAAAAAATAAATCTGCTAGTAAATATTTACTGGCGAGATTTATACCATCAGATACAATCCAACGCAAAATCTAACAGTAATCAATTTATCGGCAGATTATTTTCATTATTCCGCCTGTAAATCCGATGGTACTCAACGTTTCTCTTGTAGTGTTGGTGATTTTGTAGCATTATATATTTTTTAAGGAGGAGGAGAAGGAGGAAGAGGAGTTTGAGTTATGCAGGAGGAGGAGGAGGAGGAGGAGGAAGAGCTTTGAGTTATGCAAAATTTATCAGAAAATAGCACCAAAACTGTTTATTCGTGACATAGAAATTTAGTTTTGAGCTATGCAAAATTTATCAAAAAATAGCACCATAAGTTTTTCAATTTTGACACCAAAATTTCTTAATCATGACACAAATTCTTGTTAAGAGGGTGAAATAAGAATTATGAGAATAATATAAAACAAAGAAGAAGAAAATGGTGATGATGATGATGATGATGATGATAATGATGGAGAATTTTGAATTGTGCAAAAAAAAATATACCAAAATTTCTTACCAATAACACAGAATTTTTTTAATTTTGACACTGAAATTTGCTATAAAGACACAAAAATGTCTTCTTTGATATTGCATTTTTTTTTCTTCTTATTTTTCTTCGTTTTTTCTTTCTTTCTTTTCAGTTGCTTTTACTTCTTCTTGCTTCTCATATTAGACTTTAATTAATATGTATATTCTATATTGAACTTTTATTTAGTTGAATGAATGTGGGTTCATACTTATTAGATTGAATTCCTACCAGAAACAAAAATAGCATCAAAATTTGTTTAAAGTGATACCAGAATTTAAATATAATGATACAGAATATAGAAAATAAATTACATACTAAAAGATTACATTGACTCTATAAAATGAAATAAGATAGCATCGAATTAACAACAAAAAATTAGTAACACGACACAAAAAATATTGAATTTTTCTAAAAAATATTACACATTCAATTCATTGAATTGAATGCTTATCTCTTCTAGAAAATAACACATTAAATTCTAAAAAATAACACCGAAATATCTTCACTTTAATACCAAATTTCCAACAAAATGATGTGATAGAACTAAGCACTTATTTCATGAAGACTTGAGTTGCAGATTCACAAATTTTAAATAGAAAAGATAATAAGTGAAGAAATCTGTGGATAACGCAGTGAAATTAACAGAACAAGTACAAAAATTCGGAAAAAAATTAACAGTGATATTTACATATAAGAAGAAGATGGTGTATCTAATATGTAAAATAACACATAAATCTCTAAAAGGTAACATCGAAATATCTTCACTCTAACACCGAAATTTTTAACTATAACTTCCATAACGACGATGACAACGATAACGATAACGATAACGATAACGATAATGGTAACGATGATGATAATGATGGTGACGATAATGAAGGAGTAACAAAAAAAAGAAGAAAAATAATAAATCAAATGAGAAAAGAAAAAAAGGAGGAAGAAGATGATCAGACGAGGATGAGGAGGAGGTGGTGGTGGTGGTAGTGATCACGACGACAATAACAAAAGAGAAAGATGATAAAAAAAAAAGGAAGAGAAGAAGAAGAAGCAGCAGCAACAACAGGATGAGTGTGTAAGTAAGAAGAAGAAGAATAAGAAGAAAAAGCGTGTTCGAAGAATAATGGTGCCCACGTACATAATATATAAGGTCTTGAAAAAGCCAGATGTGATCTTAGAACTCCGACACTCAGATTTAAATCTTAAAGTTTATAAATTGAAAACCATAAACAGGATAGGTTATCTAAAGTTCTTATTTCTAATTCCTTTCTAACTTAAGCCCTAATTTCTGCCTTCCTCCAATCCTCCAAAACTCCGGTGCACAGATAAGCAATACAAACAAAATAAACACAAGTAGGATACAGATATAGCAGGTATCAAATATAGCAGGTAAGCATGATAATCACATAGGCAAGCCCAATTAATGCACAATCAAACAAAATACACATATGCATATGATGTATGCCTGCCCTATAGCTGATGAGTCTCATCTGTCGATTATATAGCCAACCCGACATGTCCAGTAGCTAATTCGGACATCGTCCTCTTGAAAATTAGTGAGCAGTACAGTACCACGATCCTCACCTGGTGAGCGGTAAACCACCTCGATCCCCACAGATGTTTTCAATTGGAAAACAGCACACACATGGGTGGTAAATAACCACGATCCCCACAAAATAATTTCTTATCAAATCTGGTGGGCGATAAATAACCACGATCCCCACAAAATATTTCTATATCAAATTCATCCTCATCATCATTCAATTCATTCAACAATTATCATCATCACACCTCCCATTCCATTTATCAATAATTTATACTCAAAACATAATTCTCTTCTTAACTAAATAAAACTCAAAACATAATACTTTTCTTGATAAATTGAAACTCCAACATAATACTTTTCTTAATAAATCAAGTTCCAAAACATAATGCATTTATTTTCTTTATAAATCAAAGTCAAATAATATAATTCTTTTATCCATACTTGTCTAAATAATACTTTAAACCAAATCTCTAATTTTTAGAAAAATTTCAGCAACATCTCCTTTAAAATTCGGACTTTGCCACCCTTCTCGAGTCCCAACCAAACCACCTTTCAAACCCTTTTCAAATCATTTCCAATAAGTCAAACCAATTCTAATATCAAAATTATTTACAACTCTTAATTCATTCATTATTCAACAAACACACACACACACACACACACACACACACACACACACACACACACACACACACACACACACACACACACACACACACACACACACACACACACACACACACACACACACATAACTCAACCAATACTCAATCTTTCATCATCAATACTCACATTTATCAATAATCATTCATCAACTCCCATTAACAACTTTAATTAACACAATTCCTGCAACCAACTCAATCAAATCATCATTTATCAACTTATTCGCAATATAATTTCACATTTCCATCAAGGTTTCTAGCATTAACATGTTTTCACATTTCTAACCTATCCTATGGTCATCTAATCTATGTTTTCACAAAATATTATATATTATCTACGAGAAACCAAAACCATACCTTGGCCGATTCCTCCCTAAGCCACAAAACCCTTCAAAAGTCTTTCTCACCACAAGCTCCAAGCTCCAAATTCTCAATCAAACAAGTTCAACTCAGCATCACTTGCTCCACATCATCAATCAACTCCAACCAATATCCAAATTCAATCTAATATCACATATTATCACTATAATCAATATAGAGTTCACTAAATTGAAAATTTACCAAGAATTAGGAGTTCTTTACCTCACCCATGACTCAAATGAACAAAACCCAACAATTCTCGCAAGCTAGTTTGGTCATAAGACATCAAAATCACATGATTTCTCAAAATCAAAATCTTAAATTTTGAAATTAGGGAAGAGTGACTGAGTAAGAAATTACTAGATTCTTACCAAATTGATCTATGAATTTTGTAGAGAATTTCGAGACACACATGTGCCCGCTAACGGCTCGTCAATTTATGAGCTCCGGATTGAAAGTTACGTGGAATTGAATGGGAGGTTAGGGTTTCAAGCTTCTTTCCTTCTCCTCCCCGTTGGTTTCAGCATTCTTCATATAATGAAGAAGAAGAAGACTGAATTTTGTTTTTTATAAGTTGGGCCATGGGTTTGGTTTGGGTCCGGTTCAACCGGTTTGACGTGTTTCGCCAAAATTTTAGACCAAAACCTTTAAAATTAGTTTCAAAACTCATATTTTAATTATTTTTACTTCATTAAAATATAAAATTTAACTTTCTAATTTTTTAAATAATAATTAATTTATTGGCTAATTATTCATTAATTTTGCAAGTTTTACAATAAAGCTACAGGGTGAATGATTGATTCAAGCTGACGTTATAAGTAACAAAATATTTCAAAAGATGCTCTCATCGGAGGTTGACACCACTCTCTACTATCTTAAGGTGGTGACAGAGGATGAGGAGGGAGACACTCTGGTGCAGCCAAAACTACGATGAGTTTTAGAAGAATTCAGAGAGGTTTTCAATGAACTAACTCAGCTGCCACCCAACCGAGACATAGACCATGCTATCACCCTACTGCCGGGTTCACAACCGGTGTGTGTTTGACCATATCAGTACCCTCATTTTCAAAAGGAGGAAATTGAACCTTTGGTAGCAGAGATGCTCGAGGCGGGAGTAATCTGGGAGAGTCAAAGTACGTTTTCCAGCCCTGTTTTACTACTCAAGAAGAAGGACGGGAGTTGGAGATTCTGTATCGATTATAGATCATTAAATGCTATTACCATTCGGGATAAATTTGTCATTCTGACCATTGATGAGATACTTGATGAACTCTTTTGTGCGGAATACTTCTCTAAGATTGATTTGAGATCGGGTTACTACCAAATCTGAATGAATGAGGATTCGGTTCACATGACGGTTTTTCGCACCCACCAAGGGTATTATGAGTTTGTAGTCATGCCCTTCGTTCTCACTAATGCCCCTTCAATCTTTCAAGCTACTATAAATAAGGTTTTTCAACCTTATTTGAGAAAGTTTGTTGCTATTTTCTTTGATGATATTCTTGTCTATAGCATGACTTGGGAGGACCACTTGCACCACCTCAGGCTTACCCTCACTGTCTTATCCCAGCACCAGATGTTCGCTAAGAGATCAAAGTGCCTCTTTGGTCAAAGGCAAGTGGAGTATTTAGGCCATATTGTTGGGGCAGATGGAGTGAAAGTTGACCCATCTAAAATAGAAGCAATTCAAGTATGGCCAAAGCTAAGTTCTCTCAAACAACTTAGGGGCTTTCTTGGGTTAACAGGGTATTTTCGCAAGTTTGTGGATAAGTATGCACAAATCGCTCTTCCCTTAACTGAGTTACTCAAAAACATAATTTTCATTGGGGTGAAGAGGTGGATAGAGCCTTCGAGCAGTTGAAGGCTGCAATGATTCATACCCCAGTCCTAGCATTACTAGATTTTTCTAGGCCTTTTACGGTAGATATGGATGCATCCCATAAGGGTATTGGTGCACTGTTAACGCAGAACAGACATTCCTTAGCCTATTTTGGTAATTGCACTGTTAATGCATGATGGAGGAAAAATGTCGATAAAGATTTTCACAAAAATATCGCGTTGCAAGTATAGTTCTAAACCAACAAGTCGCCATCCTTGATAGTCGTTCCATGGCTTCTAATGAGGGTGTGCAAACTCAAGTCTTGGTAGATTGGGAAGGGGCTTCCAGGGACGAGATCACGTGGGAAGACTTAGAGGAGTTGACGAGATTTTTTCCTGAGATCAACCTTGAGGACAAGGTTGTGTTGGAGGGTGGGCTAGTTGATAGCTCCATAATAAGTCCAATTATTGATCAAGCTGTAATTGAGAAAATTGGGCCAACTCATGAAAATGAGTTAGTGCAAACAGTAGAGCTCAAACCAATAAAAATCAGAAAAGTCCTATCTTGGATGAAGGATTTTGTTAGTAAGCTAAGTAAGAAATAGAGTGCAAAATAGGGGATTATTTTTCAAGGCTGAACTGGAGAATTAGTTACAGGAGTTTTATAGAAGAGAAGAATCAATTATGTTAGGAAGAAGAATATATTGTGATATGCACTTATGGAGTAATCAAAGAGTTTATTCTTAACTCGAAAAGGAAATTATCTTTGACACTCTCTCTTTCGTCTATTTCCATTTTCATTCAGTAATAATAATAATTTATGCACTTTTTTTCTACAACCTTAATCATTACATTTTTATATTATTCTATATTCTTTACTATCATTATTACTATGAAAATAGCATTTTTTTCGTAACTTTTTTTATATATTATCTTTCAATTTATTTAATAGACTAAGATTAATTTATTATAGATTAAAATTTATTTAAAAATTTATTATTAATTAATAAAATATTATATACATAAAATATAATTTAAATTTTTAATATTTATTTAAACGAATTAATAAACTAATCATTAAATCAATATAAAGGGATTACATTTATCTGTAATATAACATAATTGTTTATTATTATGAATCATTGCTGGATTTATTGTTTCAATGAATTTATTGATTTTTTTAAATGACCCACATTCTTTGTCCTCATTCATTGTTGGGACGACTGAACATGACAACCATATTAGGTGAGAGGGGCTTTGTTCATTTTAGAATTCTGTGATGGATTGAATGACAAAGGATGAGTGGATGAAGCCCGTGGTAACGCTGATGCAGTAGACTGAATGGTGAATGTTATGGTGATTATTATTTTTTATTTAAATTATTAAAAAAATAAATAAATAATATTTAATAAATTTTACATAATTTATTTTTTATTTTAAATATTTTATTTTTTACTTTAAAAAAGAAGTTAGATAATTTAGACATCATAACAAAAATACTATAGAACTCATTGCTAGACTGAATTTACCTTCTGACAACACTATAACATCTATTTTTTTAAGAGTAATTCAAAAATTTATCTGATTTTTATTCTGTACCCAAAAAAAACTGATGAACGATAGAAATTTAGAAAAAAAATCTTTGAATACTAATGAGATAATAATATTTGCAATAATAGTATACACTTTTTTGTATGCAGAGATCCTAAGTTCAATAATGTACATGATAATATATTTATTTTATTTGAAAAGATAAGAAGAATGAAATTCCATAATCAATTTTCATATCATGCTATCCTCGTTTTTCAAACATATGTTTCATCGGTGAACCTTGAGAATTTCGCAATGAATTATTATCTTTTTTCGGCTGAGAATGTTTGTGGAGTTTTAATTAGTTTACTTCTAATAACCAAATTAAGCTGCTGCCTTGTAACATATATATGTTAGTGGTGGTTAGGTGTTTCGGAAATTTTTTTGAAATAAATTAAAATATATTTTAAAAAAAAAAACAAATAAAAATATCGTTAATTACCCAAATTTATTGTTTTTTGAGTTGGAATGTAATTACAGATCGCCTAATACCTAGGTTATTTGCGTTCTAGCGTAATCTCTACTTAAAAAAAATAATTTCTTTAATTTATGGATAATTAAAAAATTAAATTAGAAATAAAAACATTTTAAATCATATAAATTTTATAATTTGAAATTACTTTGAATAGGATATGAACATTGAACAACAATGCAACGATGCTACTATTTCATACAAGAAATGCAACGAATCGAGCATTATTGAAAAGCAATTCCACGTTCAAAGCTTGAAATAATGTAGTACACGCTACATGTCATTCATATAAATTCATCATGCAGTGATTTTTTGCCCCTTATTATATATATATTTTTTAACGTATACATATAAATTTATTTTTCATGTTTTGATAGTTGATAGAATAAAAACTAAATTCTTTTCTAGTTAATTTCTTATTTAAATACTTATTGAGTAATATATTTTAAAGGTACTTATCTTTATTGGTGTTACAATAATGTATGTTATTAAATAGTTGTATAATTCACTGATAACATATAATATATAATTGAATTAATAAACTATTGTTAATTTGGTAGTTTTTTCTTTTACTATCCTCCAAGTCTTTTATAATATAAATAAGAGAGTAGTAGAATTAATGGATATCTAAATAACACTTCTTTTCCTCCATTTACAAAATTTACGCTCCCTTATCTTATAAGATTTAAAATAAACTACATTATAATCCATTTTACGAAAATGCCATTCCACATACAGATTAGTGATAATTTTTGTGTTAATAATAATAATAATAATAATAATAATAATAATAATAATAATAATAATAATAATAATAATATGTATTTTATTAATGCGACAAAAATTTGTATTTTATTTTCAATATTTTATAATTAATAATAAAATTATAAAAAATATTAAATTAAAAATTTTATGAAAATTAAAATATTTTTATCATGTGATAAAATATTTAAAATATTTTTTATAATAATAAAATAAATATTTTGTCTTGTTGTTATAATTTGAATAAATCACAAAATTATCGCTAATCTACACCTATATAATTAATGTCGAGGCTAAGGGCGTTCTCATAAAATGGGTTAAATATGGCTTATTTTAAGCTTGTAGGGTAAAAAATGTAGGTTTTGTGAAAGAAAAAGAGAAAGTATCATTTTTTTTCACAATGAATTAATTTTTACTTTGGATTTCTGTACGTATTACTCATTATATCATTCTACAATAGGTTGTATTTTGACTTTAAAAATGTTAATGTGTGTGTTCTGATATTAGTATGTATATTTCTCTTTTTTAAATTTATTTTAAAAAATATTTTTATTATAATTATATAAAAGTTAGCATTTATTTAATAAATAATTATATTAATTATTAATCATTTTAATTATCAATCATTTTAATTATATTAATTATCAATCATTTTAATTATCAATCATCATAATATAATTTTAATCAAACATAATCAATGAAAAATTGAAATTGATATCAATAATAAATTTCTATAATTAATTTTGTACTATTAAAGGTTATATATATTATTTCTTTTGTAGTTTATGGGTCTAAAGTTTGATAGCCAAAGCATTTTGTTTAAGTTTTTAATTTGATATTCTTCTTTGATTATTTTATAGAATAAGAACGTATTCTTCGTTTTTCATCAAAATTGATCTTTTTAAGGTACAAATTACAATTTTTTATGTAATCATTCTATTATTATTCTTTTGATAATTATTCTTACTCAAACTTATTCTTTTCGTCATATATTAAGGCGTGATTATCTTTTGCTAAAAATGTTTACAATACACCACATTCATCAAATATCATCTCAAGTTGTACTCACTCATTCAGATTCTAATTACATAGATGCAAGAGTTTCAGGTTCTAATTACATAGATGTAAGAGTTCAATGAAGGGTAATTAACTCTATTTTATGGAAGGATGATTGGATTTACTCATATATTATAACCAACCTAATGGAATATGGGTCAAGTTAATTTTTTAAGAGAAACTCGATTTTTAATTGAGCAATTGCTTCTAAGAAGTTTTACAGGCCAAGTTCAAATTCCATCATTTTCATGCTCTATGTCTACTCGAAAATCTTTAAAGTGGAGTATATAATAATGAGATTGAATTTTCTCAATTAAGTTCAATTTTATTAAATTTGTGTCAAGTTTGGATATGCAATTTTAAATATTAGTACTGTATTAAATTTTCTTCTTTTAAGTTTTTCGCAATAAAAATAATTTTATAACATGTGTGTATATATATTGTAAGTTTTTTCAAAAACTACCGATCTTCTGGTGGTGCATTAATACAATGCCATTAATAGAAACAAAGATCAATTAATTAGTTTCTCAATATGACTATTACATGGATAGTATATGATAAAGCTTATTTAACAAGAGGATGATCTAAAATTTGCGCAAATTCTAAATGTTTGAACAAATGACGTTGTTTCAGTTGGTTGTCATTTTGAAAATATCGTTTCGAAAATGATTGTAATATTTGTGTAAGGATTAGAATAACTTAAATATTATTTAAATAATTTAGTTCTAATATTAGTATTTGATTAAATTAATTTTAGAAAAATTTAAATTGTTGTCTCAATTAATATTATTACGACTGTTATTTTTGAATATGTTATTTTTAAATTTTTAATATGAAATTTTTTTCGTAATTTAAATTTGTTTTCATTTTTATTTTTAACTAAGTAAAAAATATAATAATTAAGTTAACAAATCTACTAATAATAAATAATACCTTTAACATAACAATTATTTCTATCAATTATGTGAAATTATTGCGTATAAATGATAAAATAATATAATAATTAAGTTCAAATCTACTAATAATAAATAATACCTTTAACATAACAATTATTTCTATCAATTATGTAAAATTATTGCATATAAATGATAAAATAATTAATAATATAGTTAAAATTTATCAATAATATTATTTATTAAAATTTTAAATATCTAATAATATTTTTAGTTGAATTTAAATTTTATTAACGGATAATTAATAAGATCATTGGGTTAAAATTTTATTCGTGCAATCACTTTAGAATCATTATATATAAAGAAGGTAATTAATAGGATCATTAAATTTTTATTCGGAAGTTTATACTTAGTTATAATAAAAACTATACTAAATTATTCTTCTTCTAATGTAATTAATATCATCCTTAAAAAATCTTTTTTACCACGGTAATCTTTGTAAATAGATTTATTTATTCTGTTGGTCCCTATAATTTTATAAAATTTTTAATTAGGTTCTTATACTTTTTTTCTTTTTAATTGAATTTTTGCACCAAATTTTTTTTAATTAAATTCCTACACTTTTTTTTCTTTTATTTAGGTCTCTGTACCAATTTTTTTATTTTTAGTTTAGTTCCTATAAAATTAAGCCAATTACTGCTAAAAGAAGGACCTAATTGAAAAAAAAAATTGGTGCAGGAATCCAATTAAACCTTGTAAATATTATTAACTATTTATAATTTTCTATTATACCACCATTATTTCATACAAATTTATGTAAGACTCAAAATTTTTGAAAAAATTTATTATGAACAAATTTTAAATCATTTATTTATTTATAACCTTAATTTTAAAAATTATTTTATTAAAGATAATTAAAGTAAATTTTAATTAATTAAATTTAAAATAAATTAAGATTTTTATCTAAATTCTATAATTATTGAGGATTTTCCTATTTACAACTTAAAGTTTTAAAAATTTAAAAATAATAAGGTTTGACTATTTAAATTAGAATTTTTATCGAGTTTTATAAATATTAAATTATTTTTTATATTTAAATTATAAAGTTAGTAGTTTTAAAATAATAAAAATTTTATATGATTTGATTTAAATAATTTATATTTTTATAATTTAATATTTTAAGTTTTAGGGATAAAAAAATTAATTATATTACCTTATAATTTCAATTAGAGTATTTGATTGAAAACCAATTAGTAATTTAATACAACAAATAATATTTTAAAGTAATTTTGAGGAAGAGGGCGCTGGTGCTGACGCGGAAGAGGGAGCTAGAGAAGAAGAAGAACGACGTTGTTTTGCCGTTCCTTTGTCGCAGCTGAAGCTCGCCGCCACTACTGCTGCAGTCCGCGTCGTTGTCGCCGCCGAGGGAAGCCAGCATCGTCCATGGGTAAGGTAGAAGCAAGAGTTCGCGAAGAGAGAGAGTGATGCATGTGCCCAGTTACCGTCCGTGTCGCCATCGTCATCCTCGTCCAAACCGTCACCGTTGCTGCCAGCTCCCAACACCATCAAGGCTAGTCATGGATGGGGGAGGAAGAAGCTGCCTCTGTACCGAAGAATGCCACTATCGTCGCCGGGAAACACTGTTGGTAAGAGTTTTGTGTTCGGTTTTCGTTCTTTTGAATTCCTGAATTATTATCGTCACTGCATAATTGTTATAGTCACCGGAGTTTTTGGTTGCCGCTGTCGCTCTAGATAGTTGTCGAAGCTGCTGCCTGGTCGATTCAAAGTTGCGGTTGCGTTGTTCTGTTGTTCTAGTAAGTATCTTGGTCTCGGAACCCTCGCTGTTAGTACTCTGTTGTATGTTTTAAGGTTTTTGAGATATTAATATTTTACGATTTAGTAACCGAGGTTTCATATTGTAATTAAAGCTGTATCTGCTGTTGCAAAAGTGATTGGAGTTGTGGTTGCAACTGCCGATGATTTCGGGTTGAGATAAAAGATTTTCGTGATGCGTTGGTTTATGGGTTTGACTTTTTGAGGAAGGTTTTTCTAAAAAACTCAATTTTTATAATTTGAAATTGTTATAAATGGATATTGATGTGAGAAATATATTTTTGGTGATTATGCAAGTCTTATGAATGGTCTAGCCTGATTTGGAAGAATATGACTTTTTATTTGAATTGAATTATTAATTAATTTTGTTAAACCGGTGGTTGCTGAATTGGTTTTATTAAGGTTTTGAAAATGAGTTGAGTCATTGGAAAAGGTTGAGGAAATAGTTTGGTTGGGACCCAAAAAAGGTGGCAAAGTCCGAATTTTTGGGGAGACGCTGTCGAAATTTTGTTATAAAATTTAAGACTTTGTTTGAAATTTTATTTAGAAAAAGATTGGATTTGAGAAATTATACTATTTGATTTTTGATTTATTAAGAAAATAGTTATGTTTTGAGTTTAATTTATTTAAGAAAAGTATATGTTTTGAGGTCGATTTGGTAAGGAAAGAATTATACTGTCTTAAGTTTGATTTATTTAGAAAAGAATTATTTTACAATTTTAAATTATTTAGAAAAAGTATTATGTTTTAAGGTTGATTTAAATATGAAAAGGGCATGTTTTGAATTTGACTTAAGAATTTTATTTGGAGGAGTTTTAGTGAATTTTAAAAGTAATTGAATTTTGATTGAATGATTTTGTTTTGCGACGTCTTGGAAAAAGTTAAAAAATTAGTTTTAAGGATGAAATGAAGATTGGTTTTGGTTTTGAAATTGGTTCGGAACTTCTAATTTGGATGAATTGGTTTTGATTTGATTTAGAAACTTTATTTAATTAATTCAATTTAAGAAAACAATGATTTAAAGAATCTTTAATGAATTTAAGAAAATAAAATTGGTTGTTGATGAGCGGGTATTTTATACGCCTTTTGGGGTTAATTTCATATAGATTTTAGTATATTTTAGTTAGTTTTTAGTTTATTCTCATTAGTTTCTAGGAAAAATTCATATTTCTGGACTTTACTATGAGTTTGTGTGTTTTTCTGTAATTTCAGGTATTTTCTGGCTGAAATTGAGGGAGCTGAGCAAAAATCTGATTTAGGCTGAAAAAGGACTGCTGATGCTGTTGGATTCTGACCTCCCTGCACTCAAAGTGGATTTTCTGGAGCTACAGAACTCCAAATGGCGCGCTTCCAATTGCGTTGGAAAGTAGACATCCGGCGCTTTCCAGCAATATATAATAGTCCATACTTTTCTCAAGGATAGACGACGTAAACTGGCGTTCAACGCCAGTTCCATGCTGCTGTCTGGCGTCCAGCGCCAGAAACAAGTTAGGAGTTGGAGTTCAATGCCAGAATTAGATCCAGAGCTGGCGTTGAATGCCCAAAACAGCCTTATGCACGTGAGAAGCTTTAGTCTCATCCCCAGCACACACCAAGTGGGCCCCAGAAGTGGATTTCTGTACCATCTATCATAGTTTACTCATTTTCTGTAAACCTAGGTTACTAGTTTAGTATTTAAACAACTTTTAGAGATTTATTTTGTATCTCATGACATTTCAGATCAAAACTTTGTACCTTTTTGATGGCATGAGTCTCTAAACTCCATTATTGGGGGTGAGGAGCTCTGCTGTGCCTCGATGAGTTAATGCCAGTATTTCTGTTTTCTATTCAATCATGTTTGTTCCTATCTAAGATATTCATTTGCGCCTTATTATGATGAATGTGATGATCCATGACACTCATCACCATTCTCAACCTATGAACGTGTGCCTGACAACCACCTCCGTTCTACATTAGATTGAATGAGTATCTCTTAGATTCCTTAATCGGAATCTCCGTGGTATAAGCTAGAATTCATTGGCAGCGTCCTTGAGAATCCAGAAAGTCTAAACCTTGTCTGTGGTATTCCTAGTAGGATTTTGGGATTGGATGACTGTAACGAGCTTCAAACTCGCGAGTGCTGGGCGTAGTGACAGACGCAAAAGGATAGCGAATCCTATTCCGGTATGATCGAGAACCTACAGATGATTAGCCGTGCGGTGACAGCGCACCTGGACCATTTTCACTGAAAGGAAGGATGGTAGCCATTGACAACGATGATCCTCCAACACACAGCTTGCCATAGGAGGGACGTGCGTGCGTGAAGAAGAAGATAGAGAGAAAGCAGAGATTCAAAAGGCAAAGCACCTCCAAAACTCAACATATTCTCATTTACTGCATAACAAGTAACCTTTAATTCATGCTCTCTTATTCATTTGCAAGTCAATTGATAGCCACTAATTAATATCCTGACTAAGAGTTGCAAGATAACCATAGCTTGCTTCAAGCCAACAATCTCCATGGGATCGACCCTTACTCACGTAAGGTATTACTTGGACGACCCAGTGCACTTGCTGGTTAGTTGTGCGGAATTACATAGTGTGAAGTAATTTTCGTGCACCAAGTTTTTGGCGCCGTTGCCGGGGATTGTTTGAGTTTGGACAACTGAGGTTTATTTTGTTGCTTAGATTAGGAAAAAAATTTGTCTTTTTGGTTTAGAGTCTTTTATTATTTATACCTTGTTAAAACACTTTAAATTTATAGCTCAATTAGTTAGAGCGTGGTGCTTATGTTCTTAGTAATTGGCTATTTTATTTTCAAAATCTTTTTCAAAAATAATTTTTCTTTGAATAAATCTTGTGCCAAACTTTAAGTTTGGTGTTTTCTTGTTGATTTTTCTTTGTTTTTCGAAAATTTTAGTTTGGTTTTCTAAAAATTTTAAGTTTGGTGTTCTTTCTTCATGTTCTTGTGTTCTTGTGAGTCTTCAAAGTGTTCTTGAGTTCTCCTTGCGTCTTGATCTTAAAATTTTTATGTTTGGTGTTCCTTGGTGTTTTTCCTCCAGAATTTTCGAAAACAAGGAGCATTAGATCTAAAAATTTTAAATCTTGGGCTATCTTATTGTTTCTCTCTCCTCCTTAAATTAAAAAATATCTTTTCTCTCTATTTTTAAAAAAAATTTTTGAAAATTATTTTTAAATTTCAGATTTTTTTTTCAAAATTTAAAATCTTTTTCAATTCATATCTTTTTCAAAACTTCCTGACCACTTTCTCTCTCCTCAATTTTTTCGAAAATCTTCACCTATTTTTTTATTTTAATTTATTTTCGAAATAAATAAAAAAAAATAAAAATAAAAATACATTTTTTATTTTACATCATCTCCCTTTCTCCATCATGGATCTAAGTGGAAATGAACAGTTCAGGAGGACTCTGGGGTCATATGCTAATCCCTCTACTGCTTCATATGGGAGTAGTATCTACATACCCTCCATTGGAGTCAGTAGCTTTGAGCTGAATCCTCAGCTCGTTATCATGGTGCAGCAAAGCTGCTAGTATTCCGGTCCTCCACAAGAAGAACCTACAGAGTTTCTGGCACAGTTTTTACAAATTGCTGACACAGTACATGATAAGGAAGTAGATCAGGATGTCTACAGATTATTACTGTTTTCATTTGCTGTAAAAGGCCAAGTCAAGAGGTGGTTAAGTAACCAACCTAAGGCTAGCATAAGGACATAGAAATAGCTGACATAAAAATTCCTGAATCAATACTTCCCTCCAAAACGGATGACACAGCCAAGGCTGGACATCCAAGGCTTTAAACAAGGAGATAATGAATCTCTTTATGATGCCTGGGAGAGATACAGAGAGATGCTAAGAAAATGCCCCTCTGAAATGTTTTCAGAGTGGGTTCAGTTAGACATCTTCTATTATGGGCTTACAGAAAGAGCTCAGATCTCTTTAGATTGCTCAGCTGGTGGATCTATCTACATGAGAAAGACAATTGAAGAAGCTCAAGAGCTCATTGATACAGTTGCTAGAAATCAGCATCTGTACTTAAGCAGTGACCCTTCCATGAAAGAAGAGGCTAAAACAGTAACTGCTGAACTCAGTCCTGCAAAGCAAGCTGCTGAATTCAATCAACAATTGGATTTTATAACAAAGCAATTAGCTGAATTCAAGGATAAACTACAAGAGATAAGGATGGCTAATATAAACATGGAAGAACAATTGAAGCAAACAAAGCAGCAGCTGTCAAGACAAATAACAGAAGAATGCCAAGCAGTCCAATTAAGAAGTGGGAAAACATTAAATACCCCACCTCAAGGCAGCAAGAAGCCAAGAAATGAGCAACCCATCCAAAATCTACCAGAGGACAGTAAGAGCCCAGGGAAAAATAATTCTGGCGCTAAAACGCCAGAAATTTGGTGGAAGGCTGGCGCTGAACGCCCAGACCATGCTCAGGACTGGCGTTCAACGCCAGAAACAAGCAAGGATCTGGCGTTGAACGCCCAAAAGGAGCACAGTTCTGGCGTTCAGACGCCAGGAAGAACTGGGAAGCTGGCGTCTAACGCCACTCCAGCTCCTAGCTATGGCATTCAATTGCCAGTGAGGGATCAGACACACACAAGTGCTGATGACAACCCATCTAAAAAGGCTTCCTCAACCACTTCTGTAGGAAATAAACTTACAGCAACTAAGGTTGAGGAATATAAAGCCAAGATACCTTATCCTCAAAAATGCCGCTAAGAGGAGCAGGATAAGCAATTTACTCGCTTTGCAGATTATCTCAGGACTCTTGAAATAAAGATTCCATTTGCAGAGGCACTTGAGCAAATACCTTCTTATGCCAAGTTCATGAAAGAGATCTTGAGTCATAAGAAGGATTGGAGAGAAACTGAAAGAGTTCTCCTCACTAAAGAATGCAGTGCAGTCATTCTGAAAAGCTTTCCTGAAAAGCTTAAAGACCCTGGGAGTTTTCTGATACCATGCACATTAGAAGGTAATTGCACCAAGACAGCTTTATGTGATCTTGGGGCAAGCATCAACCTAATACCTGCATCCACTATCAGAAAGCTTGGTTTAACTGAAGAAGTTAAACCAACTCGGATATGTCTCCAACTTGCTGATAGCTCCATTAAATACCCAGCAGGCGTGATTGAAGACATGATTGTCAGAGTTGGGCCATTCGCCTTTCCCACTGACTTTGTAGTGTTGGAAATGGAGGAGCACAATAGTGCTACTCTCATTCTAGGAAGACCCTTCCTAGCAACTGGACGAACCCTCATTGATGTCCAACAGGGGGAAATAACCCTGAGAGTCAATGAGGATGAGTTTAAGTTGAATGCTGTCAAAGCCATGCAGCATCCAGACACATCAAAAGACTGCATGAAAGTTGATCTTATTGACTCTTTGGTAGAAGAGATCAACATGGCTGAGAGTCTCGAATCAGAGTTGGAAGACATCTTTAAAGATGTTCAGCCTGATTTTAAGGATTCAAAGGAAATGAAAGAGCCTCTGTAATTTCCTCTGGAAGAGGAAAAACCTCCTAAACCCGAGCTCAAACCATTACCACCATCCCTGAAATATGCATTTCTGGGAGAAGGTGACACTTTTCCAGTGATCATAAGCTCTGCTTTAAATCCACAGGAAGAGGAAGCACTTATTCAAGTGCCTAGGACACACAAGACAGCTCTTGGGTGGTCCATAGGTGACCTTAAGGGCATAAGCCCAGCCAGATGCATGCACAAAATCTTATTGGAGGATAATGCTAAACCAGTGGTTCAACCACAGAGGCGGCTAAATCCAGCCATGAAGGAAGTGGTGCAGAAAGAGGTCACCAAATTACTGGAGGCGGGGATTATTTATCCTATTTCTGACAGCCTCTGGGTGAGCCCTGTCCAAGTTGTCCCCAAAAAGGGAGGCATGACAGTGGTTCATAATGAAAAGAATGAACTGGTTCCTACAAGAACAGTTACAGGGTGGCGCATGTGTATTGACTACAGAAGGCTCAATACAGCCACCAGAAAGGATCATTTTCCTTTACCATTCATAGACCAGATGCTAGAAAGACTGGCAGGTCATGATTATTACTGCTTTTTGGATGGCTACTCAGGCTATAACCAGATTGCAGTAGATCCCCAGGATCAAGAGAAAACAGCATTCACATGTCCATCTGGAGTGTTTGCTTATAGAAGGATGCCATTTGGGCTGTGTAATGCGCCTGCCACCTTCCAGAGATGCATGCTCTCTATTTTCTCTGATATGGTGGAAAAATTTCTGGAAGTCTTCATGGATGACTTCTCAGTATATGGAGACTCATTCAGCTCCTGTCTTGATCACCTGAAACTAGTTCTGAAAAGATGCCAAGAGACCAACCTAGTTTTAAACTGGGAAAAATGTCACTTTATGGTGACTGAAGGGATTGTCCTTGGGCATAAAATTTCAAACAAGGGAATAGAGGTGGATCAAGCAAAAATAGAGGTAATTGAAAAATTACCACCCCCTGCCAATGTTAAGGCAATCAGAAGCTTTCTGGGGCATGCAGGATTCTATAGGAGGTTTATAAAGGATTTTTCAAAAATCACAAAACCTCTGAGCAATCTGCTAGCTGCTGACACGCCATTTGTGTTTGACACAGAGTGTCTGCAGGCATTTGAAACGCTGAAAGCCAAGCTGGTCACAGCACCAGTTATTTCTGCACCAGACTGGACATTACCATTTGAGCTAATGTGTGATGCCAGTGATCACGCCATTGGTGCAGTGCTGGGGCAGAGGCATGACAAGCTTCTGCACGTCATTTATTATGCTAGCCGCATTTTAAACGATGCCCAGAAAAATTACACAACCACAGAAAAAGAATTACTTGCAGTGGTTTATGCCATTGACAAGTTTAGATCATACTTGGTAGGGTCAAAGGTGATTGTGTATACTGACCATGCTGCTCTCAAATATCTACTCACAAAGCAGGATTCAAAACCCAGGCTCATAAGATGGGTGTTGCTTCTGCAAGAGTTTGATATAGAAATAAGAGACAGAAAAGGGACAGAGAACCAAGTGGCTGATCATCTGTCCCGGATAGAGCCAGTAGAAGGGACGTCCCTCCCCTCTCCTGAGATCTCTGAGACTTTTCCGGATGAGCATTTATTTTCCATCAGGAAACACCATGGTTTGCAGACATTGCAAACTATAAAGCTGCAAGGTTCATACCCAAAGAGTACAACAGGCAACAAAAGAAAAAATTAGTTACTGATGCAAAGTACTACTTGTGGGATGAACCCTATCTCTTTAAGAGATGTGCAGATGGAATAATCCGGAGATGTGTGCCTAGAGAAGAAGCACAGAGGATCCTATGGCATTGCCATGGATCACAATATGGAGGCCATTTTGGAGGTGAGCGAACAGCCACCAAGGTCCTCCAATGTGGCTTCTATTGGCCCACACTCTATAAAGATTCCCGAGAGTTTGTATGTAACTGTGACAGTTACCAAAGAGCTGGTAATCTGCCTCATGGTTACGCCATGCCTCAACAAGGAATCTTGGAGATTGAGTTGTTTGACGTATGGGGAATTGACTTCATGGGACCTTTTCCACCATCATACTCAAACACTTATATTCTGGTGGCCGTTGACTACGTATCAAAATGGGTAGAGGCCGTTGCCACACTCACCAATGATACTAAAACAGTACTGAAGTTCCTCCAGAAATATATCTTCAGCAGGTTTGGGGTCCCAAGAGTACTAATCAGTGATGGGGGCACCCACTTCTGCAACAAACAGCTTTACTCTGCCATGGTCCGGTATGGGATTTGCCACAAGGTGGCGACTCCATATCATCCACAGACTAATGGACAAGCTGAAGTCTCTAACAGAGAGCTAAAAAGAATCCTAGAACAGACTGTAAGTACCCGTAGAAAGGATTGGACAAGAAGCTTGGATGATGCTCTGTGGGCATACAGAACAGCATTCAAGACTCCTATAGGGACCTCTACATACCAACTTGTGTATGGTAAGGCATGTCACCTGCCCGTGGAACTGGAACATAAAGCCTACTGGGCAACCAGATTCCTAAACTTTGATGCCAAATTAGCTGGAGAAAAAAGATTGCTCCAGCTAAATGAACTAGAGGAATTCAGATGCACTGCTTTCGAAAATGCCAAGCTTTATAAAGAAAAATAAAAAAATGGCATTACAAGAAGCTGTCATCTAGAATCTTTGAACCAGGACAAAAGGTTCTGTTGTTTAACTCTAGGCTCAGGCTATTTCCCGGGAAACTGAAGTCCCGGTGGAGGGGACCATATGTGATTACAAGTGTATCACCATATGGTTATGTGGAGTTTCAAGATATTGATTCTGATAAGAAGTTCATTGTTAATGGACACAGAATCAAGCACTATCTTGAAGGAAATGTTGAGCAAGAGTGCTCAAGACTGAAGCTAGATTAAAAGCTCAGCAAGGTCCAGCTAAAGACAATAAAGAAGTGCTTGCTGGGAGGCAACCCAGCCATGGGGCATCACTTCCTCTAAGCATTTTGCCCTATTCTTGATTTTATTTGTTTATATAAAGTTCATTGATCCTAAGGTAAAGAGTCAATTGTATAAGTTCACAGGGTTACAGAAGGATTCTGCACGCAAAACAGAGAAAAAAAGAGCTCAATGGCAAGAAAATGCCAGTAAAAGTCTGTTTTGGGCATTCAACGCCCAACAGAAGCATCCACTGGGCGTTGAACGCCAGTAAGGATAGCCATCTGGGCGTTGAACGCCAGAAAGAAGCTCTTTCTGGGCGTTTAACGCCAGATTTACAGCATTCTGGGCGTTCAGAAAAACGCCCAGTAACAAAGGACTTCCTGGCGTTCAACGCCAGAAATAAGCAGCAGCTGGGCGTTGAACGCCCAGGAGAAGTAGCATTTGGGCGTTGAACGCCCAAAACATGCAGCGTTTGGGCGTTCAAACGTCAGGATGGTGGGGAGGAGGTAAATTCGTTTTTTTTCATATTTTTCATTTTAATCCTAATTTTCATGTTCCAATTCATGATTTCTTGCATAAACATGTTAAGAACCCTGATTTCTAAAATCCATAATTTCTAAAAACCCTTCTTTAAAAAAAATTAAATGTATCTTAATCCATAAGCACAAATCCTTTTTTTTCAATCCAACTAACTCTTTTTCAAAATTTTCAAAACAAATCTCTCTTTTCATTCAAAAATCTTTTCAACTAAGCAATATCTTTTTCAAATATCCATACTATCTTTTTCAAAATCCCAAATCTATCTTCTTCAGATATCTTTCATATCTTTTCAATTTTAAATCATATCTTTTCTTATCATATTTCTTCTAAAAATCATATCTTCTATCTTATCTTTCTCCCTATTTTTCGAAAACCCACCCCCTCTCCCTTTAAATATGGGTTCGGCCTCCCTCCCCTCCCATCCACCATTGCACCTAGCTCTCCTTCTCTCCCTCTCCTTTCTTTTCTTTTTTGCTTGAGGACAAGCAAACCTCTAAGTTTGGTGTGCTCATCCGTGATCACCAAGATCATGG
This sequence comes from Arachis hypogaea, assembly GCF_003086295.3. NCBI lineage: Eukaryota > Viridiplantae > Streptophyta > Magnoliopsida > Fabales > Fabaceae > Arachis > Arachis hypogaea. Next base: position 76,043,626 of record NC_092046.1, on the reverse strand, counting down.
CTCCTAAAGGAAAACAACCCACCCCAAGAGGCAAGAAAGAGAGTGTTCCAAAACCACTTTGGAATCAAGGGAAGTTCTTAACTAAAGAACATTCAGACCATTATTACAAAATAATGGGTCTAAGATCAGTGATCCCGGAAGTCAGATTTGATCTGAAAGAAGACGAATATCCGGAGATCCATGAGCAAATTCGAATCAGGAACTGGGAGATCCTAGCCAATCCTGAAACGAAAGTGGGAAGGAATATGGTCCAGGAGTTCTATGCTAATATGTGGCATACAGACAGGCAAAGACTATCTGGATCTGCTATCTATGACTATCGGACCGTGGTCAGAGGAAAGATTGTTCATACCCACCCTGACAAGATCAGGGAGATCTTAAAGCTACCTCAGCTGAAAGATGATCCAGACTCCTTCAATAGGAGAATGATGAGAACAGACAAGGGCCTGGATAAGATTCTAGAGGACATATGCATCCCTGGAGCCAGGTGGACCACTAGCACGAAGGGTGTTCCTAATCAACTCAAAAGAAAAGATCTCAAACCAGTCGCCAGAGGATGGATGGATTTCATTGGGCATTCTCTGCTGCCCACTAGCAACCGTTCTGAAGTCACTATTAGAAGAGCAGTGATGATCCATTGCATCATGATGGGAAAAGAAGTGGAAGTTCATCAACTAATTTCAACTGAATTTTACAAAATTACAAATAAAAATTCCAAAGATGCCAGGCTGGCTTATCTAAGCTTGATTTCTATGCTCTGCAAGGACGCTGGAGTAAGGATGGGAATAACTGAGTATATCTCAATTGAGCGACCAATCACCAAAGCATCAATGGAAAAACAACAAGCACAGGATGACCCCATCAAGAAGAAAACACAGGAATTTCTCCCAGAAATCCCTCAATCTAAATACTGGGAGTATCTTGAAACATCAGTTACCAAGATGCAAGAAGCTATGGAACAAATAATAAAAGAACAGAAGGAACAAAGTAGCATTCTTTGCTATTTGATTAAAGAACAGGAGGAGCAAGGGCGCGACTTAAGGGAATTGAAGCGCCAGAAATTATCTCTTGAAGGACCAAGCACCCCACAGATTAGAGGAACATCCACTCCCCAGAACAAAGGTTGTTAAATTCCAATCTTAATCTTAACTCTGTGATAACTGTTCTTATTCTAGTTTTACCTTAGGAGTCATATAGTAGTAATTAGTATCTATATTTTTTATTTTATCTCCAATTAAGCTATAATTTAATTTTCTCATCATCATCAAACATGAATAAAATAGAAGAATTTCTTTAGAATAAGAGGCAATAATTTTCGAGTTTTTAATAAGAACATTCTAATTATTTACATGTGGTCGCAATGCTTTCTGTCTTCTGAATGAATGCTTGAACAGTGCATATGTCTTTTGAATTTGATGTTTAAGACTGTTAAATATGTTGGCTCTTGAAAGAATGATGAACATGAGACATGTTATTGATAATCTAAAAAATCATAAAAAATGATTCTTGAAGCAAGAAAAAGCAGCAAAGAACAAAAGCTTGCAGAAAAAAAAAAAAAGAAGAAGAGCAAGCAGAAAAAGCCAATAGCCCTTAAAACCAAAAGGCAAGGGTAATAAAAAGGATCCAAGGCTTTGAGCATCAGTGGATAGGAGGGCCTAAAGGAATAAAATCCTGGTCTAAGCGGCTGAACCAAGCTGTCCCTAACCATGTGCTTGTGGCGTGAAGGTGTCAAGTGAAAACTTGAGACTGAGCGGTTAAAGTCAAGATCCAAAGCAAAAAGAAGAGTGTGCTTAAGAACTCTGGACACCTCTAATTGGGGACTTTAGCAAAGCTGAGTCACAATCTGAAAAGGTTCACCCAATTATGTGTCTGTGGCATTTATGTATCCGGTGGTAATACTGGAAAATAAAGTGCTTAGGGCCACAGCCAAGACTCATAAGGTAGCTGTGTTCAAGAATCATCATACTGAAAAAGGAGAATCAATAACACTATCTGAATTCTAAGTTCCTATAGATACCAATCACTCTGAGCTTCAATGGATAAAGCGAGGTGCCAAAACTGTTCGGAAGCAAAAAGCTACTAGCCCCGCTCATCTAATTAGAATCTGAGCTTCACTCAAAAACTTTGAGATATTATTGTTTCTTGACTCATTTGTATTCTATTTTATTTATCTAGTTGCTTGAGGACAAGCAACAGTTTAAGTTTAGTGTTGTGATGAGCGGGTATTTTATACGCCTTTTAGGGTTAATTTCATATAGATTTTAGTATATTTTAGTTAGTTTTTAGTTTATTCTCATTAGTTTCTAGGAAAAAATCATATTTCTGGACTTTACTATGAGTTTGTGTGTTTTTCTATAATTTCAGGTATTTTCTGGCTGAAATTGAGGGAGCTGAGCAAAAATTTGATTTAGGCTGAAAAAGGACTGCTGATGCTGTTGGATTCTGACCTCCCTGCACTCAAAGTGGATTTTCTGGAGCTACAGAACTCCAAATGGTGCGCTTCCAATTGCGTTGGAAAGTAGACATCCAGGGCTTTCTAGCAATATATAATATTTCATACTTTGCTCAAGGATAGATGACGTAAACTGGCGTTCAACGCCAGTTCCATGCTGCTGTCTGGCGTCCAGCGCCAGAAACAAGTTAGGAGTTGGAGTTCAACGCCAGAATTGGATCCAGAGCTGGCGTTGAACGCCCAAAACAGCCTTATGCACGTGAGAAGTTTTAGTCTCAGCCCCAGCACACACCAAGTGGGCCCCAGAAGTGGATTTCTGCACCATCTATCATAGTTTACTCATTTTCTGTAAACCTAGGTTACTAGTTTAGTATTTAAACAACTTTTAGAGATTTATTTTGTATCTCATGACATTTCAGATCAAAACTTTGTACCTTTTTGACGGCATGAGTCTCTAAACTCCATTGTTGGGGGTGAGGAGCTCTGCTGTGCCTCGATGAGTTAATGCCAGTATTTCTGTTTTCTATTCAATCATGTTTGTTCCTATCTAAGATATTCATTTGCGCCTTATTATGATGAATGTGATGATCTGTGACACTCATCACCATTCTCAACCTATGAACGTGTGCCTGACAACCACCTCCGTTCTACATTAGATTGAATGAGTATCTCTTATATTCCTTAATCGGAATCTCCGTGGTATAAGCTAGAATTCATTGGCAGCATCCTTGAGAATCCGGAAAGTCTAAACTTTGTCTGTGGTATTCCTAGTAGGATTCTGGGATTGGATGACTATAACGAGCTTCAAACTCGCGAGTGCTGGGCGTAGTGACAGACGCAAAAGGATAGCGAATCCTATTCCGGTATGATCGAGAACCTACAGATGATTAGCCATGCGGTGACAGCGCACCTGGACCATTTTCATTGAAAGGAAGGATGGTAGCCATTGACAACGGTGATCCTCCAACACACAGCTTGCCATAGGAGGGACGTGCGTGCGTGAAGAAGAAGATAGAGAGAAAGCAGAGATTCAAAAGGCAAAGCATCTCCAAAACTCCAACATATTCTCATTTACTGCATAACAAGTAACCTTTAATTCATGCTCTCTTATTCATTTTCAAGTCAATCGATAGCCACTAATTAATATCCTGACTAAGAGTTGCAAGATAACCATAGCTTGCTTCAAGCCAACAATCTCCGTGGGATCGACCCTTACTCACGTAAGGTATTACTTGGACGGCCCAGTGCACTTGCTGGTTAGTTGTGCGGAATTACATAGTGTGAAGTAATTTTCGTGCACCAGTTGTTCTCCTCTAAAGTCTTAAGAACTTGCCGTGGATTTTAATGAACAACTCATGATTTTAAAGTAGTTAAGTGAATGATTCAAGAATGAATGATTTTTGAGTATTTAAAAGAGATTTACAATTGATGTGATTTTGAAGTTGCTTGGTATTTTCGAAGAATGTTACAAAAAGCAGTTTTGGTTTTAAAATGGGATTGATTTGAGGAAAAGATGATTCTTGGCGAGATGTGAACTAAATACGTTTTGTTTTCGAAAGAAAATGAGCCAAAAATGATTTTGAAATTGGGATAGAGATGAGTTTGGTTTTGATTAAGACGCGATCTGTAAGTCGTAAGAGTGTGTTGGGCACTATATCACTGGGAAGTGTGCCAGGCACTGTACCCCTGAAAAGTGTGCCGAATACCATATCTCTGGGTAACGTGAGGACTGAGGCTAAGTATCCCGCTCACACCCTTTTCGAGTCACAAGAGTGTACCGGGCACTATATCCTTTGGACAGTGTGCCGGACACTATATCCTTGGGGGTTCTCATTTTTATTCTGACCGAAAGGTGACATTCCCATGGAGATGTGTCGGGTTCGCAGTTGAACCAACAATGTGATATCACACCCAATAGGACAGGCATTCATCATATGTATCTATGTAACATTGTTTGGGTGTGCATATTGAAATTGGTTTGTCTATGTGAATAATTCTGTTTAACTGCTAATTGCTATACTTGATGTAATTACTTTTGATTGTGCTTGAACCTCATTACTTGTATTTGTGACTAAAATTGGTTGGATTTTGGTGAATTGGATGTTGACTGAGTTGTTTGGGCTTAAGGCCATGATTGATTATGTGCTGGCCTAGAGGCCGTGATTGTTTTCTATTTGTGGTTTAGTAAGGTATGAAAAATCAAGCTGGTTCAGTATAGACTTAATGAACCTATGCTTGGAACAGGTTGGTCATTCATACTATATAGGAAAGCATTTTTTTTATTTTATAAGAAAGGAAAAGGTTCATTGTAAGCTTTGGATAATTAACTGATTTCTCTTTTAAAAAGGATTTTGGATTTTTAGTGTTAAACCAGTGGTTTTCGAAAAGGGACATGAGATGAGCAACTGTCACTATATTTGAAAACAGTTTCCTTTTACATATCTTCTTATAGCAATTCCTTAACCCTCTACTGAGAACCCTGCTGCTGTTGATGCTTGCCACCGCTACTGCTGTTGTCCGCGCCGTCGTCGCCACCGAGGGAAGCTAGCATCGTCATCGTCCATGGGTGAAGCAAAAGCGAGAGTTCGCGAAGAGAGAGACTGATGGGAGAGAGTGACGTGTGCACCTAGTCGCCGTCCGTGTTACCGTCGTCATCTTTGTCAGAACTGTCGCCATTGCTGTCAGCTCCCACCACCGTAAAGGCTGGTCACGGATGGGGGAGGAAGAAGAAGCTGTCTCAGCCATCGAAAAACACCATTGCCGTCGCCGAAATACAATGCCGGTAAGGTTTTTATGTTTGGTTTTCTTTTTTCTTTTTTGAATTCCTGAATTATTATTGTCGCTGCGTGGTTGTTACAGTCGCTATCACCGAAACTTTTGGTTGCTACTGTCACTCTGGATAGTTGTCAGAGCTGCTGCCGGGTTGATTCGAAGTTACGACTGCTTTGTTCTGTTGTTTCGATAAGTATCTCTATCTCGGAATCCTCGCTGTTAGTATTCCATTGTGTGTTTTAAGTTTTTTGCGATATTAATATTTTAGGATTTAGTAACCGAGGTTGCATGTTGGAATTAAAGTTGTATCTGCTGTTGCGAAAGTGAGTGGAACTGTGGTTGCGGCTGCTGATGATTTCAGGCTGAGAGAAAAGGTTTTCGTGACACGTTGGTTTATGGGTTCAACTTTTCGAGGTAGGGGTTCTTTTTAAAAATCAATTTTTATAATTTAAAATTGTTATAAATGGATATTTATGTGAGAAATACATTTTAGGTGATTACGCAAGTCTTATGAATTGTTTGGCCTAATTTGGAAGAATATAACTGTTTATTTAAATTGAATTATTGATTGATTTTGTTAAACCGGTGGTTGCTGAATTGGTTTTATTAAGGTATTGAAAATGAGTTGAGTCATTGGAAAAGGTTGAGAAATGGTTTAGTTGGGACTTGAAAAGGGTGGCAAAGTCCAAGTTTTAGGGGAGACGCTGTCGAAATTTTGTTATAAAATTTAAGACTTTGTTTGTAATGTTATTTAGAAAAAGATTGGATTTGAGAAATTGTACTATTTGATTTTTGATTTATTAAGAAAATAGTTATGTTTCGAGTTTAATTTATTTAAGAAAAGTATATGTTTTAGGTCGATTTGGTAAGGAAATAATTATACTGTTTTGAGTTCAATTTATTTAGAAAAGAATTATTTTACGATTTTAAATTATCTAGAAAAAGTATTATGTTTTAAGGTTGATTTAAATATGAAAATGGCATGTTTAAATTTGACTTAAAAATTTCATTTGGAGGAGTTTTAGTGAATTTTAAAGGTAATTGAATTTTGATTGAATGATTTCTCTTTGTGACATCTTGGAAAAAGTTAAAGAATTGGTTCTAAAGCGTGCCGAAAATAAACTTTTTGCCACGCTTTTAAAGCATGCCGAAAAGTGAAAAAAAGCGTGCCGATAGCTTTTCGCCATGCTTTTTGAGCTATCGGCACGCTTTTGAAAGGGTCACATCCGCCAGCGTGCCGGTTGCTCTATCGCCACGCTTTTGTGGATCTATCGGCACGCTTTCTTTTTTGCCACGCTTATATCTCTTTCCACATATCGCAACGCTTATGAAGCGTGTCCAGATGGTTGGTTTTGGGTACACTTTAAAAATGTGCTGATAGAGAAAGATAAGGCTACGCTTTTAAACGTAACTAGAATTGAACATATTGCCACACTTTTAAAGCGTGGCTATATCCTTATTAAATTAAAAAAATTTGGTATTTGCTTTTACATGCACTCTAATACACTCCAAAAATAATAAAAAAATATTGACAAAAATATGTGAATGTCATTTAAAAAAATTAATAAAAATTAGTATTACATTAATAAAATTCAAACGAAATTAGCCATGTCATCTCTATACACGCAACAACAGTGTACATGAAATTTACAAACATAAACAAAAATAAATTTCTAAGAAGAGAATTAAAAAATGACATTGAATCACTCCAAGGTTGTACTAGGCCTTCTTCGGATAAAGCAACCACATGGAAAGCTCCACAATACACTTTACGAATAATCTGCAAGTATGATCATATGAATAACGAAAAAACAAACGATAAGCAAATTATAAAACATAATATGAATAACAAATGTATGAAAACTCCAAAAGAACCGGTAATAGTAACCACACATAAGAATACATAGGGATCCCTTTATTCATAACAAGGTATAAAGTACACCCCCTAAACCCTCATCCACCAAAAATAAAAAACACAAAAAGAAAAAAAGAAACTATAGTACTAATGTTAGCAACAAACACATCTGAAAATGAAATGAAGGGAAACCCAAATTGGACCCAGCAAAATATCTGCCAGTTAAAAGGCTAATATTAAACTCTTTCTAAAGGTCCTAATAATGAAAAATCATTCAAACTAAGGGTCCAAAAAATCCCAATTTTCATACAGCATCCTATCATACCTGGTCAATGTGTGGTGGAATTTACTTTAATTCAGTTCCAAGTTCTTGTTCAATCTTATATCTGCACAAAAGACAGAATGCCTTGCTAAGACGTACACTAGAATTTGATTCTCAACTCATCTTTGCCAATAAACCACGATGATAGACATCTTAAACTTCATTAACATCCCCAAAATTATCTTGCATAAATAGAAGAATAGTTATGATTTGAATAAAGTGCAATAAGAAAAAAATAATTAACATCTTAATCTTCTCACTACAAAAAAATCACTCATTCAACTACATTTGAAAAGTCAAATCACAACTTCAAAAATAACAAAACAAGCAAAGTGGATTTACACATGAATTAATAGCTAGCCATAATCATAATATAAAAAGATTAATGGAAAGTGTGTATTTTACCTTGTCATGACACTATTATTCTTGTTTTGACAAAGTCTTCTTGAAAACTTCAACCAAAAGTTTCAATCTATTCGTTGCCAAGTAAAATTTCAAGAGATTAGATCATATGCAAATATAAGAGATATAACATATTATACATATAAAAAATGGGACAAAAGAAACTCTAATATATTATTATTTATTTTAAATAGGAATCTTAAAGTGTACTTTGGTTTTGGTTTTGCAACTGTGTTCTAAGAATTTAATTTTATATAATTTTTTAAAAATCGGCTACTGATTTAGTACACTTCAGAAAAACAGCAAGTAGTAACCAATTTAGCAAAATCATATAAAATCCATCTTTGGTTGGATTCTCCTAAATTTTGGTGTGGTTCAACTAGACTTACCCAACTTTCACCCAGTTCAAGTCTCAGAGCATTTTCACTTCTCTACAAAAAAGTTATGCCTCTCCAAATATGATTTTATTTTAAGAAAAGGGTGCTATCACAGCAGTGAACAGCCCTGCTTCCAGAAGGCACACCTTTTTCTACAAAACTCGAATTGTCCTAAAATTTGGACATAAAATACTAGACATCCTAATATTTTACTCTCTTTGGTTTCACTTCCAAAGAGTTTCAGAGTATTGAGATATGTGGTTTTGAAGTTGCTGTTCCAGAATTCGAACAACATTATTTCTGCAGAAAATGACCATTTTCTAAAAATCATATCTCCCAAACCACACATCAGAAAATTCTGAAATTTTAGGAGAACAATCTAGACATCTGAAGGTTTCATATAAAAATAATTTTACTCATTTTGACTGACTATATTTCTCCCAGTTTTGTTCGCAAAGTGCTGTCCGAAACTGCATAATTCTGCAACATGTAACCTCGGGTTTTGAGAGGTCAAAAATTGATTCCTAACTTTTCACTCACTCTAACCTTGCATTCTAACTTTATTTTATCTATTGTGACTTGTTATAAAGATTAAATCAGCCCCAAGTGCTCAGGATTAATAAATCAGTATTTTTGGTCACTTTTCACATTTAAGCATACTCATATAAAATCAACAATTTCTGCATTACTCAACATAGTAATCTAGCCACAAATCACTCAAACAATTCACATATAATATCATCAATTTAATGCATCATATATAACAAATAGTCCAGCATCTTCTCAATTAATCATTAGCATGTATCATCAATTTATTCAATCATGAAACTTGACTTTTAGCCTTTCAACAAATTTTGCACTCTAACAAACAGAATTTTCAGCATCATCATCATTCAATAAATCAAACACAGTATCATTCAATTAGTCACAACCTCAATTCTAACATCCTAATTCTTACCTCTTTTTGTCAATTTTCAACAAAATTATGACAACACTTTAATCAAATTTACATGATCCACCATTGCAACAGAGACTTTGTTACTAACAACAAAGAACAACATCTAGAAGCTAGTTAAAAATGACCAAAACTTCAAGAAGCATTTCATTAATGGATCACATAACAACTCCATAGTTGCAAAGCTACAGTAAAAGGGAAGAAATTACAAATAAAACAAGTTCTGGCCAAGGATACTAAGCAAAATACGTTATCAAAACAAAATGAATAGTTAACTACTCAAAGAACTTTCTCTCAAGCACTTTCCTGTTACTTCAACTCTTTCCAATTAGAATTAATAGTATCGTAGCAAAACTATTACTCTAAGGAAACCACCACAATTGGCCTAAATCCTCTAAGGAAACTCCAAGCAAAATGGACTGCCAAAGGCCAATCAATAAACAATTGTCCCTCAATTTAGTTTGTCAACTTAAGAAACTGAGTAAATAATCAAAGGCATTGAAGGTTAAGGTTATTTTGGCATTAGTAACAAAAGTAACTTGATGCATAAACAAAAAGACCCGCAGGGTGCTGTTAAGAACATCATAGTTGCTTACTGATCACCACTCAAATTCATATATGTTTGAGGCTTGGCGAAGAAAATAGGGATATTACCAACAAAACCTGCAAATGACAACCTCACCCTAAAACTCAAGAAATCCAACACACGCTGAAAGAGAAACACACAAATACAATAATGAATTCAGTGCGAAGGACAAACCCTTTCTAAAGAGAGCTTTGCAGTAGACTGTATCCATAGGAATTCCTACTGACGCAGCAAATGCATCAATCATCTCAAATTCCACCTGCACAGGATGGTTAGTGGTAACTATAGAAGCGCAAACTAACAGAAAGCAAAAGAAAGCATTTAAACCTACATTGTGTCTAGTTCCTCTGTACTTGTCACCAGGGTTTCCGAGCCCCATAAAAAGCCATGGGAGTGGAGCAGCAGCAGAAGAAAAGCACATCTGCTTAGCCTATTAAGCATATAATAATTCAAAAAAGTAAAACCAAAAAAAAGTTGCAGCAACAACAAAGAAATAAAATTGAAATCAGTTTCACAAAGCTGCACCAGCTAAATTCAAATTATACGGGAAATAGAATTGGATACACTGTGGAATTTGTGCAACACCTGAAAATCTGAATGAGAAGACGTTGTTCCTCTTCAATCTACAACCCACATCAATCTGAATTTATGTTCTGTTACCAGAAAACTATTGAAACTCAGTGGTGAACAACTAAACTCAGTAAGTAATCCTACGTATACAAATCAAAACAATGATCAAAAGAATACTTTTCGGCTTTACCAGTTTTCCCAAACAATTTATAACAATGACCAAACCAATAATAATAATACTCTTATAGATACTGACTAAGCCTGTTTTTAATTTAATTTATTTATGTGATTGAAGTCATTGAACAAAATTTATTTACATCTAACTAGCTATCACACTAACTCCCTCCTAACTGCATCTCCAAGTGAGAGCAACGAGCTCCACTATCCTCCAACAGCGAAAGGCTAGAGGAGTTAGTGATGAGGACGAGGAGGAGGACCAACAGGGGTAGGGACGAACAGAGGCCACAGGAGAGGACGAGGAGCTTACCGTCGATGACACTGAAGAAGCAAGCAGAGACGTCATTCGATGAATACCGGAGAGGCGAGGCCACAGGCAATTTTTGGGCGGCAACTCAGCGATAGAGATGTAGCAGTAGCAACGAGCCAGAGGGACTCGGGCGAGGTAAGCGTCACCGTCTGTGTCAACGCCGGCGACAGTAGCAAAGAACGTTGCTGGGCCTGAGCTGCTGCTTCTAGTGGAAGTGAGGAGGAAGTAGGACGAACTGAATCTGGAGTTTAGGTTTCGAAATGAATATTTTTTTAATTCAAAACAACGCCATTTAGGGTGTGACAGAGAGAGGGCCGGGTGAGAGGGTTAGAGGAAGGGCTGGGATGAACATGAAGCCGAGCTGAGTGCCACGGTCATCGGCAGTGATGAAGATGAACATGAAGGCGAGCTGGGTGCGATGAAGATGAAGTGATGAACATGCGACGGCTATTCTTTTAGGGTTAAAAGTGAATTTGAAAACAAAGTAAAACTAGCGTATGCTATTGTTATCATTTTTAGGGCTAAAACAGAAAACTTAGAAAGAAAAAAAAGTAAAGTGTGGAAAAAAATAGGCGAAAAACTAAATTTTGGGAGAAGAAATTCTATCGGTACGTTTTTGTAGGGTGCCCAAATAAACATAGGATATGGGCACGCTTTAAAAAGGTGGCCATTGAAAGACAAATTAGCGACGCTTTTTAAGTGTGTCGGTTTCCTTCTATGGCCACGCTTTTTAAGCGTGGCAGAAAAAAAGCGTGGCCAAATCTCAAATTAGTGGTCGCCCTCGTAAAAGCGTGCCAATTTCTCTCTATGGCCACGCTTTTTAAGGGGTGGCAAAAAAAAGCGTGGCCAAATCACAAATTAGTGGCCACCCTCGCAAAAGCGTGGCCATTGACCACTTTTGGCCACGCTTTAAAAGCGTAGCAAAAAAAAGTGTACCGACAGGCCTTTTTTCTTGTAGTGTAAGGATGAAAGGGAGATTGGTTTTGGTTTTGAAATTGGTTTGAAACTTCTAATTTATATGAATTAGTTTTGATTTGATTTAAAAACTTTATTTGATTAATTCAATTTAAGAAAACAGTGATTTTAAGAATCTTTAATGAATTTAAGGAAATGAAATTGGTTGTTCTCCCCTAAAGTCTTGAGACCTTGCTGTGGATTTTAATGAACAACTCATGATTTTAAAGTAGTTAAGTGAATGATTCAAGAATGAATGATTTTTGAGTTTCTCAAAGAGATTTACAATTGATGTGATTTTGAAGTTGCTTGGCATTTTCAAAGAATGTTACAAAAAGCGATTTTGGTTTTAAAAAGGGATTGATTTGAGAAAAAACTGATTCTTAACGAGATGTGAAATGAATACGTTTTGTTATTGAAAGAAAATGAGCCAAGAATGATTTTGAAATTGGGATAGAGATGAGTTTGGTTTTGATTGAGACGCGATCTGTAAGTCGCAAGAGTGTGCCAGGTACTATATCCCTAGGCAATGTGTCGGGAACTATATCCCTGTAAAGTGTGTTGTGTACTATATCCCTGGGTAATGTGAGGAATGAGACTAAGTATCCCGCTTACATCCTTTCGAGTCACAAGAGTGTGTTGGGCACTATATCCCTTGGACAGTATGTCGAGCACTACATCCTTGGGAGTTCCCATTTTTATTCGTGACCGAAAAGCAACATTTCCATGGGGATATGTCGGGTTGGCAGTTGAACTGACAGTGTGATATCACAGCCAATAGAACAAGCATTCATAATATGCATCTATGTAACATTGTTTGGGTGTGCATATTGAAATTGGTTTGCCTATGTGAATAATTCTGTTTAACTGCTAATTGCTATACTTGATGTAATTGCTCTTGATTGTGCTTGAACCTCATTAATTGTGTTTGTGACTAAAATTGGTTGGATTGTGGTGAATTGGATGTTGATTGAGTTGTTTGAGCCTGAGGTCGTGATTAATTATGTGCTGGGCCGGAGGTCGTGATTGGTTTGTGTCTGTGGTTTAGTAAAGTATGAAAAATCAAACTGGTTTTGCATAGATTTAATAAACCTATGCCTGGAGCAGGTTGGTCATTTATACTATCTAGGAAATTTTTTTTTTATTTTTATAACAAAGGAAAAGGTTCTTTGTAAACTTTGGATAATTAACTGATTTCTCTTTTAAAAAGGATTTTGGATTTTGAGCGTTAACCCAATGGTTTTCGAAAAGGGACATGAAACGAGCAACGGTCACACTGTATTTGAAAACAATTTCCTTTTACATATCTTGTTATAGCAACTCTTTAACCCTTAACTAAGAATCCTGCAAAGGATGATGTTCTCACCCCGCTATTAAAGTGGCGCTAAGGGTATATTTGATACAAATAAAAAAAATTTGCGATAAAATTGAAACAAAATAAAATTTAGTGATAATTTTAAAATTTTTTTCAAATTTCAGGCACAAAAAGCATACTTTATCCTGTTTTAAGGTAATAACACTTTTTCTTTTTAAAATTGCAGACCTAATAGGTCTTCTAAGTGAAAAAAAAATTTAGAGCTCTCTAATAAGTTTGGAACAAGTCCTATTTCTTTTATAGTTCTAGAACTTAATGAGATGCGATAAATTGAAAAAATTGTGATAATGTTTTTGCTCCTTTATGTTTTTTTTATCCCCGATCACCTAATTAAATCTTCTTATTTTGTTGATTTAGATAGGATACATGAGATTCCAGGTTTTTCTGTTTGGATATCTTTTTTTATGAATATATAAATAGCTTATTTATCAATTCTTTTTCTTTAATGAATAAATAAATAAATAATGAGGTCAAAAAATCAAACGTCATCATTTTCATATCAATGTACCAATATAATAATATATAATAAATCATACTGGACATACATGTATGGAAAGTACAAACTAAATTTATCAAGAATAGATTATGCAAGCTTTAATTGAGTCAAGAGGAAGAGTTAGGAATTTAAACAGAGATGGCAATGGAAATTTCTTGCTTGCGAAATCCCAACGGATTAGGGATATGGCGAATCCTCCTCATCATCATGAAGCATAATTAATTAAGAACTGCTAAGTAGTTGGACCTCCTAATTGCTTAAGAAGGGTTGGGAGAATATATATATAGCTGGATGCAAGAAACGTTTGGGAATGTATGTGTGTATTAGTTAGCTAGGAATGAACAGATATAAAATTAGGGTTTATCGTAAGAGATATCCATATGTATATGTAGTCCTTGGAGATTTAAAACGTAGCTTTGTCTCTAGATTGTGTAAAAGTAGCTAACAAAATTGGCCAAGGATACAAATTAAAGGAGAAATCATATGGACGTAGTAAGATTTAAAAAAAATTAAAAATTATTAACAAAAGTTTAGATGAGTTCGACATCAATTAACTCATCAAATACAGAAACGTTTATAGATCATTTGTTAAGAGTCCTCACATGTCTATTTTATTTACATAGGTTTAATTATTTTATGTTATTCTTTACAATTTTATCGAATTTTTAATTAGATTTTATAGTTTAAAAACTAGTAATTGAATTTTTTTACTAGATAAAAATATTTAATCAAGTCTTTATAAATTGTTTTTCTTAATGCAATAATTATAAATTATTTGTTTTTAGAATATTTTACTATTTATCTTATATTAAACACAGAAATGGATATTCCATGAATATTTCTTATTTTATCAACAAAATAAAGTTAGCAATAACAAAATAAACGGATGTGCAAGGAGGAGGAAAGAATAATGGTTTTGCACTCTTCCACTCTCCTTTAATTTCGCGCGAGTCTCTAATGTTCAGATTTGGGAATGAGCAGGGTTTGATGTTAATTATGTTAAAATTAAAGTATTTGATTTAGCAGCAGTTGTCTACAAACTGCTACATATCAGATTCTGCTGCATATTTATAAATGCTTATTGAACTGCTACAATCTTTTTAATTTGCGGCAGTTTTAGAAACAGCAGTCAATTTTTTACTACCATTTCCCACTTATGTTATAGTGAATATACAGGTTTAATAACAAATTTTTAAACTAGTTTTTAAATTGTAAAGTCCTAATTAAAAATTTAATAAAACTATAGAAATTAATAAGGTCATTACAACTTTTAGATATTTTCTAACTTTGTGTAATATATCAACTCTCTTCCACCTATTGGATTTAGAGCTTATTTAGGTGCTATATATTAAGTTATTAGAAAAATATTTTTTTTCAATGAAAAAAAAGATTTATTAGTGTGTTTAGTAAAATTTTAGTAATAAAAGTAAAAGTATTAGAAAAATAAAGGATAAAATATTTTTTTATTCTTGAAATTTGTTAAAAGTTTTAAAAATATCGCTAAATTTTATTTTGTTTTAATATTATCTCAAAAGTTTTTGATTTGCATCAATTATGCCCCCTGACGACTAAATTGGATCAATCCAGGAATAATACATTACAATAATATTTGGCTCGCTTGTGTTAAAAATTGTTCTTTTGAAATTGTTGTTGAATTGGTCCTAAATTTTTAAAAAATTAGCTGCTAGGAGTGTATTTAATACAAATCAAACTTTTAGGATAAAATTAAAACAAAATAAAATTTAGGAATATTTTTGAAATTTTTAACAACTTTCAAAGACAAAAAATATTCTTTATCCAAAAATAAAAAATATATTTTTTTAAAAGTTACAAACCATGCAAAAAGTTCAACTTTTGGAGGAACCAATCCGCTCCATATGGTGCTCGTGAAACTATAGCTTGTGATGTCCTCAGAGAGAGCCTCATTCTGCAACACCTGCACAAATGAATTAGTAGAAAAAATACTTGTTCTGTCAAATTTCCATATAACTGTATCCTCTCTATCAGACGATAATCTAACTAGCTGTATCCGGTCATGAAGTTGATTGAAAAGCTCTAACTCCCATTGAAATAAATCTATCCTCCAATGGAAGTTCCATACCCAGTCTAACCCATCCCAGAACCTACAATCCCCTATGGCAGATCCTTGTTGATTTAAAACAGAGAAGAGCCTCGAAAAACTGTCTTTCAATGAGCCACATTATAACCAATCATTCTCCCAAAACCGAATACGTCTTCTATTTCCCACCTCGATAGACAAACCACTAATAATCTTATCTCTTACCTGTTGCTCTTGAATATTAAGCTGACAAATATCTTTCCACGGACCACCTCTTGACGGTAGAGGCTGTTTTGACAACATTACATTGGGTTTAAATGATTACAAGAACAGACAACCTTCTTCCACAGCGGACAATCTTACTTCGAGAAACGCCACCACCACTTGAATAGAAGCGATGCATTTCTGATCAAAGCATCCCCCACCCCCAAACCACCTAGCCTTTTCGGAGCTTGCACCACCTCCCATTTTACAAGTGGTATAACATTGGTCCCATCTTCTTTACTCCACAAAAACCTTCTCTATAACCCAACTAACTTTTCTACAACTGACTTTCGCATCTTATACAAACTTAGGTAGTAGACCGGCAAGCTATTAAGGACGAATTTGATAAAAACCAGCATACCAGCTTTGTTGAGTGACTTTGCTTTCTATAAGCTGAGCTTGACTTCCACCTTATCTATGATCGGTTTCCAGGTTTTCACCAACTGGCGATTTGCGCCTAGAGAAATCTCCAAGTATCTGACAGTTAAAGAAACTTTCACACATCCCAATAAACCACATATATTCATCACCCATTCCTGCTCACAATTAATCGAAATCAAATTTGACTTATCAAAGTTAATACTTAGGCCAGACATCAACTCAAAACAACGCAAAAGCCTCATATAATTCACTATTGTCTCTGTTTCCTAAGGGCAAAATAAGATTGTGTCATCTGCAAATTGGAGATGCGACAACTCTATGTTACCTTTCAACCAGCAGCGGAAAAATGTGTCCATTCCTGACTGCCTCACGACCATCCTGTGCAAGACGTCAATGACAAGAACGAACCAAAAAGGAGAAAGAGGATCTCCTTGTTTGAGTCCTCTCTCCATCCTAAAGGTCTTGACTGGTGACCCATTAATCAAAACTGACATAGACGCTATAGTCACACATTCCTTCACCCATGTCCTCCATCTAAGACCAAAACTCATCTTTTGTAGCACAATATCCACAAAACTCCATCTCACCTTGTCGCTTTCTGGAAGTCTAGCTTGATCAACGCCGCCTTCTTCTTGTGCATATTTAACCATTGTACCGTCTCAAAAGCAATGAGAGCACCATCATGTATTTTGCGACCTTTCACAAACGCAGACTGGGTCTCCCCCACTAACCCTAGCATCACTAAACACATTCTTCTCACTAATACTTTCGATATCACCTTATACACACAACCAACCATACTAATTGGCCGAAGGTCTTTGATTTCCTTAGCTCCCACAAATTTTGGAGCTAGCGCCACCCATGTTACATTAGCATCTGTTGGTAGCTTTGCACTTTGGAAGAATCCCAACACAGCTACTGTAAACTCCTGGCCAATCTCACCCCAACACTTTTTTATGAAGTTCATATTATATCCATCACTACCTGGAGCTTTACTGGACTCACAATCCCAAACTGCCTTTCATATTTCCTCAGGCGATGGCATTGCCTCTAACTCTGCTGCCTCTTCTGCATCAATTTGCTTTACCAACCCATCACGGATCCCAATCCTAGGAACATATTTCTGCCTATACAGTTCTTTATAAAAACTTCTAATCGCAACCTTTATTCTGGCATGATTCCACACCAACCTTTCATTAATTAATAGAGAATCGATTCTGTTGTTCCTCCTTCTAGCCGACACTAGGTTATTAAAGTACCTACTGTTCTTGTCCATATCTCTAGCATGTTGAGATCGAGACATCTGCTTCCAATGAATCTCCTTTCTGGCATACCACTTCGCATAACAAGTCACAAGAGCCTTCCATCGAGCCTCCACCGTTTCGTTATAATAACTATCACTAACCATACCATCAATCTTCTTAATCTCTTCCTCAAACTTCTTTATCCTGTTGTCCATGTTCCCAAAATTGTTCTTATGCCATCTTCTCAATGATACCGTCAAGGCTTTCAGCTTATTAGTGAACTGAGTATCACCCAAGTTTCTCCACTCATCCTTTACCAACCTGAGAAACACCTCATGTGTAAACCAGGAATCCAAACTTCGAAAAGGTCTTGGTCTCCCACTAACTCTTATATCTTCTAAAATCAACGGGGAATGATCTGATAAACCTCTAGGACCCCCTTTTGTTTGAGTATTTGGAAACTCCTCAAGCTACTCTAAACTGACGAGAATCCTGTCAATGCAGCTACAAGATCGACCTCGAAACCATGTGAACTTTCGATCAGTTAAAGGTAAATCCATTAGCTATAAATCTTGCACCCAAACCTTAAAGTCTTCCGCAGATGTCGATAGACTAACAATGTCTTTCCTTTCCTCCAACTGTAGTATCTCATTAAAGTCACCCATGAAACAAAATGGAACCTGACATAAACCCACAATATAGTTCAACTTCTCCCACATTACCAGTTTTTTACTCCGCACATGTGCTCCATACACCAAACAGAATGCGCAGTTAAAGTTGTTTTTTGTCAACAAACCTTCAACACACAACCAAACATTCCCTTTATAGCAATTCAATCATTTAAACAACAAATCGTCTCACATTAACAATAAACCTCCAGAGGCACTTGCTAATTCCACATAATCCCAGTCTACCGTATCACAACCCCAAAAACGTGGTACATCAAACTTAGTCATTATCTCTCTCTTCGTTTCAATCAATCCTAGCATGTTCACCCTATGTGTTTTCTTCAAATCATTCACCATACTCAACTTTCCATCCCCTCCTAATCCTCTAATATTCCAACAACTATAAATCATTTAAAAGAAACACTACACACCTTATTATGATTTTTGGGCCTGCTCCTCCTAGCTTTCTCCTTTTGTTTTGCCATTTTCTTTTTGCCGTAATAGCTTTATTCTGACTTTACAAGATCGCCATAATATCTTCTTCTTCATCATATAATACTGCACCAGACTCCACTACCAACTTCTATATTTTCTTATTTTCAGTTAACTGCTCTTCCTGTTTACGCCTCTGTTCACCATTTCGAATGATATCCTCAGTTTCAGTTTTAGATCCACCATTCTCCATATCCCACTCTTCAACATTCCCATGTCCCTCAACTGCATCGTTACCTCCTACCCCTGCTTCATTGTCCTCTCTTTCTTGTAAAAGCATCCTTTGGTCTCCCTGGTTAGCACGGACCCCTGCTCTTCCAATAAGCCCCTCCAAGCCCCGCCCATGGTCAACCCCTTCCTCCGTAGTTTACGCCGCCAAGATCTCCTCGCTAGCGCTACATGGTTCCCAGGCTTGAGCACCGTTCGGCGCTCCGCAACCTGCTTGATGTGCCACGCCTGTCGTCCGCAACCTGCTTGAGTCTCTGCATGTTTTCTGGCTTTATTTTGTATTTCTGAGCCCAAAACTGGGTTAAAACACGGCCCAAAATCGCCCCCAGCGTATTCTGTTATTTCTGCAGATCGCGCATGTCACGCGTACGCGTCATCCACGCGTTCGCGCCATTCATCGATTTTCTTTGTCACGCGAGCGCGTCGTCCACGCGTTCGCGTCATTCGTGCAGACTCCAATCCATGCGTTTGCGTCAGGCACGCGTTCGCGTCGCTGCGATTTCTCCATTCCGCGTGCTCGCGTGAGCCATGCGCTCGCGTCAGTGTTCGCTGGTCATCTCCTTAGTTTCTTGTGTTCCTTCCATTTTTGCAAGATTCCTCTTCATTCTCTAAGCCATTCCTGCCCTATGAAGCCTGAAACACTTAACACACGGATCACGGCATCGAATGGATAAAGGAGAATTAAAATACACAAATAAAAGATCTCTAGGAAGCAAGTTTTCAACCATAGAACTCAACTAGGAAGGAATTGTAAAATCATGCAAATCATATGAATAAGTAGGTAAATAATTGATAAAAACCACTCAATTAAATACAATATAAAACATAAAGTAGTGGTTTATCACCTTCATTGTCCCCTCTTTCGTCGTATAGCGCACAAACGCAAACAGGTATACCTTCCCATGTTTCATCTTTCGTGTTAGATAGATATCATTGATTCATCCCGTCCAATTGAAAAGATGAAAAAGTTCCTTCTTAGAAATATCTTGCGACAAATTGTTGACAAATACGGAGAAAGAATCGTTTTCCAATCGATGATACTCTTTTCGATTCTAAATCCTAGGATCATTTTTCTATAAATTCTTAGTTCTATCCTACTCAGTGTCCCCCTTCTCTCTCACACTCTCTCCTCTCATTTTTCTGTACACAACAAATAGATTTTTTTTAAATAAATAAATGTTTTATTTAAGCTTCATAAACTTTTTTGTTACTTTATGATAGTTTCAATCATTAGTGACAGGTACATTTAGGTTTTTTCGTGTTTTTTTAAGGTAAAATATTTCACAACTCTACTTTTGGCATTTAAATATCGTTACTCGGTAGCTCGTTAATTTTGGCTTTCAATTAAAATAAAATTTCCGTGGAATGTTCTTTAACATTTGCTTGCCCCAATAGTACTCAACCAGCAGCCCCTAAAATCAGCGGGTCAAGTATGAAGAAATTATGCAAAGTGGACAACGTGATATGCATACTAACAAACATATTACTTTCACGACTAAGCAAGCATGAATAACAAGATGCATATGATCTTTTAGATGCATAAATTATTTATTTATGATAAGATATTTTTGGGGTCAACTATAATATTTTAATTATTCATTATGTTTTATTAGGTGGACCAGAACCTACGTAGTATATGAATCTAGTTATACCATCTAACACGCGAATTAAGAATTTCCTCATATTAGAGTCTTTGTTACACTTTCATTAATATAACAATATATGTATTTATAGTAAGTTGAAAGCACAAATATTTGAGGGGGATTTTGAAAATTAAGTATATATATATATATTTTTTTCTTTTATAATGTACATTTCAACTAGTCATCTTCTTCATGTGATTTGGATATATAGTCCATTATTGTTGCTATATAGGTTTGGATAAGGTTAGAATATTACGTGAAGAATAGGTGAAACATAATCCCTTTCCTACCTGTCGCATCACTAGAAAGAGATGAATATATCCAATTACCAATACTATCTATGAATAATGAAGTTTTGGTAGAAAATAATTACCACGCTTTCACGTTCTAGATTTTTACATTAAAAGAAAAAGAAAAAACTTAGGTAACCAATAATTTTTTGCCATAACTAGCCAAAATTTTTTAAAATTTACTTCATTTATAAATAATATTTTAATTTTTTATCTTACTCTATTATCAATTCACTTATCATATTCTAATCAGCTTTATTTATTAATAATATTAATTATAATATCATATTCCTAATAATTAGACATTCTTATAATTATTATTTAATATTTTTTTTATAATTTAAATTTTATATTTAAGAATACAATAAATATTAATAGAGTAAATAGCCGTTTCTAAGTCTAACTATGAAAGATTTGGATGCCGACAAAATTGACCATAAAAAATTAAAACTAAAGTTATATCCATATATACAAGATAAGTTTCGTTTGACAAAAAAAGACCAATAATTAATTTTTTATTGATAATTCTATAAATACCCTATCCTTTCCTCTTCCTTCCTCATCTTCCTTTCATCACCATCTTTGTCCTCTTCCTCCTCACTATCATGTTTTTCATCAATCAAACTCAACCAGAATTTCTTCACATCTGCCACAGCAGCGCTTCTAAACAACCCTATTGACGGAGGAAAATTATCGGTAAAAAATTTTTCAAAAATTCTCGTTGCAAGTATAGTTCTAAACTGACAATTAATCCTCAGTCACCGTTTAATTAGGTTGTCACAAGTACAAATCCCAATAAAAATAAACCGAAGTATTCAAACCTCGTATCGTCTCTCAAGAAATTGCAGGAAAGTGTATTTATTATTGGTTATGATGCACTTCTTTTTGGGGTTTTGAAATAAGGAACAAGAAAATATAAATTTCGAGAAAAATAAGCTAACAACTAAGAAAGGTCCTAGCACGAGTTGAGAGTTGGAATTCCTATCCTCATCATCATGGTCAATTGCGATGGTAATTGACTTTTGCTCTCACTTAGTTAACCTCTAACAATTGAAGGTAAGTCAAGTGAGCAAAATCAACTTAAGTTCACAAGTCCTAATCGAAGACTAGATTTAGTGAAACTCAAGCCAACTAGCAACTTTCAATCACCAATCAACAAGACACTTTGACAATTCAAGAGTCTCCAAATTACTCAATCCAAGTCAAGAACACAAAAATCTAATTTAAAATTCAACCAAACATTTTATCAAACACTTGGAAGGCATAAAATAAAAACATAGAAAATTAATAAGACATAGGAAATTCTAAGACTAACCAAAGCAAAGAAATAACAACAACAAAGCAATTGAACAATAAGAAACATGAAACATAAATTGCATTAATGAAAATTGAGAATAACAAATGAACTCATAAACTAAATTAGCAAAATAAAGAAATTAACAAGAGGAGTTGATGAACTAAAGTGCCAGAACAAATAAAAGTAAGAGAAAACTAAATTAAAGGAAGATTGAAATCTGAACCTAAGAGAAATTGAAATAAGACACCCTAAAACCTAGAGAGAGGCTCGCCTCTCTCTTTAGAATTCTACATCTAAAACCTAAAGTGTGTATGAATGAAAAGTGAATGAATCCCCTTTCCATCTCCACTCTGCGGCCTCTTGTCTAAGTTTTCCGACCTGAAACTGGGTCAAAAGCAGCCCAGAAATTGCCCCCAGCGTTTTCTCGTAACTGAGGCACGTGACACTTATCATGCGTACGCGTCAGTCATGCGTACATGTCGATGGATACTGAACTAGCCATATGTACGCGTCATCCACGCATGCACGTCAATTGTCTGCCACACCAGTCACGCGTACGCGTCGTCCATACGTGCGCTTGGCTCCAGCTCCTCAAATCCTCAATTTCTTATGTTCCTTCCACTTTTGCATGCTTCCTTTCCATCCTCTAAGCCATTCCTGCCCTATAAAATCTGAAAATACTTAACACACATATCACGGCATCGAATGGTAATAAGAGAACATTAAAAATTAGCAATTTTAAGGCCAAAGAAGCATGTTTTCAATCATAGAACAAATTCAGAAGGATTTATAAAACCATACAATTTATATGAATAAGTGTAAGAATAGTTGATAAAATCTACTCAATTTAATACAAAATAAACCGTAAAATAGTGATTTATCACCAACATCAACAACATCAAACACCATGTGATACCCACGTGACTTGAGAATTCAGATCCCCTGACCTATCATGCAACATAGCAAACCCAGACAGATAAGTCCCCATGCTGAAGCCACCACCACTGTGCCTTTTTAGAATCTTCGCCTCAACCTCCCACGTTAACTGCATCACGTTCCTATTTTCTGGGTCCCACAAGTACCTCATACTCGCGCTCAGATCCAATGATCCATTTGAATTCAATCAATGCCATCAACGACTGAAATCTCACCAACGTTCTTCACTCCCTCAACGGACTCAACTTGGCACATAATCAACATCTCTTCTTGGTAACTACCAAGGTAACTGATAAACCCCAATTTTGTGGTTTATCTTGTGTTGAATTTGGGAGATTTTATTAACATTTCTCACATTTATTCAACAAAATAGCATGGTTTTGTGAATTTCTCCTAATTTGTGCTTAAGAGTAAAAACACGATTTTTAGGCCTTTAAATCACCAATTTTAATTCACTTTAATTCCATTCGATGCCTTGATATATTTGTTAAGTGATTTCAGGATTAGAAGGCAAAGATTGGGTTGAAGGAATGAAGAAAAAGAATGCAAAAATAGAAAATTTATGAAGAAATTAGGATTTGCTGAACTCAAGGTCACGCGCACGCATCACCCACACGTACGCGTGAGAAGGAGATTCGCCAGCAACGCGCACGCGTCACCCACGCGCACGCGTGAAGAGGAGTTTTGCAATGCGATGCGTACGCGTGACCCATGCGTACGCGTAACAAGCTGCACGTGACTTCACTAAAAGCAAAACACTGGGGGCGATTTCTGAGCTCAAGGAGGCCAAAATCCAACTCATTTCTGATACTTTTGAACCCAATGATTGCAAGGGAATGGGGGAGAGCAATCATTATATAGGTTTTCATCATGTTGTAGGTTAGAATTCTAGAGGGAGAATCTCTCCCTTCTCTCTAGAATTTAGGGTAGTTTAGGTTAAATTCTCTTAGATCCAACTTTTAATTCTTGTTTTTATTTCAATTCCCTTTATATTTCATTGTTCTATTGTCTCAATATTCTTAGTTTTCCTTGTTAATTTCCTTATTTTGCCATTTTTAATTTCATGAACTCTTGTTGGATTTCTATTTTCTTTCAATGCAATTTTATATTTCTATGTCTCTTTTATGTTTACCTTCATTGCTATTGTTGATTTCTTGCTTATGTTAGTTATAGCTTTTATTAATTCTAGCATTTTGTGATGTTTACTTTTATTGCACTCTAAGTGTTTGTTAAAATACTTTCACTAGTTTTTGAGTAGTTTTCTATACTCTTGGCCTAGGCTAAGGGAATTGGGTGACTTTGAGTCATTGGGTCTCATTGATTTGGTGATTTGAGAACCCTTAGTGGTCAATTTGATAACCATTGACACTAGCCTACTACTAAGTCAATTAGTAGCTAGGTTAGGACTTATGGATTGATGTTGATCAAGCCTATTTAACTTACTTCAAGTATGGAAGTAGACTTGATGGGTTGGTCCCTCATAATTGTCAATACATGGTTTGTAGACTAGGATGAGTGATCTCAATTCCTATGCCTAGCCAAGAGTTCTTTTCCTTTCTTTATTAGTTCTTGTCATTTACTTTCTTGTTATTTACTTTTCTTGCCAACTACAAATCAAATCCCATGGTTCCTTCATAGCCAATAATTGATCACTTCATTGCAATTCCTTGTGAGACAACCCGAGGTTTAAATACTTCGGTTAATTTTCATTGGGGTTTGTACTTGTGACAACCAACTTTAAAACTTTGATTGAGCATTGCTTGTCGGTTGAGAACTATACTTGCAACGAGGTTATTTCTCTTTTACCGAGAAGAAATTCTTAGCCGACGATTTTGTTCTTTCAGTAACCTTCATCTATGTCGTTACCGGAAGCCCGGACGATGGAGTGAGCCAAGCAACGGATCCCAATGGGAGGGAACTGAAAGAACGACACGATGTCGATGGCGGATTCTGTGGAATCGATCATTAGAAACATGATCCCATGTGGCTCTAAGTCAAGGAATTTCTTAGTCCAAGTGGCGAAGCTCTCAAGAATGCGGAAGATTGCGGCGGTGCCAATGCTGGTGGCTGCACAAGCATGGAGACAGGGGAGCGCGTCGGAGATTCCACCATGGCCGTGCTCCATGTTGATGACGACGAAGTCATAGCCTACAAGTCGGCAATTTCGGTGAGCGTTGGGGAGAAGGAGAAGAGGAAGAGGCCGTGGAGTGTGTCATCATTTTAGAGGCATGACTGAGGTTTTCAGGAAGACAATGCGGCGGTTGTGTTTATAACAGAGGAAGCTGAGATGGCAGAGAAGACATCGTCGGCGTAGGATTTGGGAATAAACGAAGTGTTGGGTCTGGTGGTGGTGAGGGTTTTGAGGGGCTTGGGTTTGAATGCAAAATATGAAGGAATGAGGATTGAATGGGACTTTGGGTTTGGGAGAAGAGAGGAGAGGAATACGGTGGTTGTTGACAAGGTGCAGATGTTTGGAAAAGGTGGGAATAAAGTAGATTCGGTGAAACAATGAATTTACAATGAAGTTAGTAATGGTTATAGAAAGAAGATGAAGAAGGAAGAGGAAAGGAGAAGGGTATTTATGGAATTATAAACAGAAATTTAATTATTGGTTATTTTTGTCATATAAAATTTATCTTGTATGGGTATAACTTTAATTTTAATTTTTCATGATCATTTTGTGAGCATATAAATCTTTCATGGTTAGAAATGGCTATTTACTCATACTAATAATAATAAAAAACTGTTATAATAATATTCATTAAATGAATTTAATTGTAATTAATTTTTAATTCCTTTATTTTATTTATTATCATTCCAAGAGTTAGCAAACATAAAAGCCTTGTTTAATAGGTTTATTATTCTTAGAAGAATCATGAAGGCCGTATACTCTCTTAGAGGCCAAGAATTACAACTCTAGTTCAATTATAAGCACAATTGGGATAGGCTAAGAAAATTTACAAGAAGTCATCTTTATCGTTGTAAATAATATGACTTTTGAATTCGACTTTAATATGGTACCTATGTCGGAAGGAGTTGAAGAATAATTTGAACAACAGACGGACTCGCTCGATGAGATTGTTGCCAGTCAATCAATTTTCGAGAATATGAAAAATCACACTAGCTTTGATAAGGTATGGTAATAAACTGATATAATTTTTTTTTGTGTTTTTTTGTGCATTTATAATTATACTATACTAACTAAGTTCATACATATAACATTCATAAGTTCATATATATAACATCCATAATTACATAAAATTAACATGTAAAAATTAAATTCATGTTTATTAGATATTATATCTATACAATATCTTTTTTTAGTTATTGCATAAGTAACTATCAAGTTAACACAGATGTTTTTAAATCATAATTGAATTTGAAAAAATGTCAAATTCTTAAATTAATTTATTCAAATGATAAATTTACTCATAACATCCATAATTTCATATTAATAACATCCATAATTTTGTACTCATAATATTCATAATTTCATATATATGATGTCTATAATTAATAAATTTCTATAATTAATGTTACAAATTTTAAACTATGCGTCTTATTGTATTCTTCAAATTATCTCATATGTGCACTAATATGTCATAATTTTAATTATTTTAATATTTTTATTTAATATTCATATATATTCTTATTTATTAATTTTAATATGACGAGTTAATAATTATTTTTAAAATTTTATTTTTTTAATTTTTTTATATTTTATTTTTTATTTTTTATTTTCTAATAGTCTATATGTAAAATATGAGTTATATACTAGTTGTTGCTAAAATTTTTTAATTTAACCTCTATAATTTCTACAAAAAAATATATTTTAATGAGTAATAATTTGATTGAGAGATGTTAAGAATTTCATTTGAAAAAACTGAAATTGATTTTAGAAAGAACATTAATAACTTTAAGCATGTAGAAAAAGGATGGATGATAAGAAGGATGAGTAATAAAAAATTGTATGTCACTTGTCTATCAAAAAAATAAAAATTTTTATATGACATTTTTATATTGTAATTACTTTTTGGCTACCTAGCATCACCCAAATAAAAATAAGAGTAAAGGTCCTTGACCTTTTTTTTCGCGGACATTTTCGTCCTCAACGAATGGAAAATATATTCAAGTCCCTCACCCCCGAAAAACATGGACATTTCAATCCTTCCGTTGAGTTCAGGCGTTTGAACTGGACGAAAAAGTCTGACCTGGTAGAGGTGGCGCTGACCTGGCCGTTACGGAGGACACGTGGCAGGGATTATTTCGAAACAGGACATATAAGTCCCCGCAACGAAAACGACGCCGTTTTTGTAACCTCCCCCAATCTTTCAAATTTCTCTGCCCTTTTCTTCTTCCTTCGTCCTTTTTCCCTTCCATTCTTCTTCCTCAGCCCCTGCCTCTATCACCGCCGCACAGCCGCGCCTCCATCAGCCACCATCAATGCCGGCGACCTCCTCCTTCCTCTCTTTTCGCGTCTTCTTCCCTTTCTCACTCCCTTACTCCCAGGATGAGGACCACTGGCAAGGGTAAACAACCTGCCAAAGGAAAGAAATCAACTGGGAAAGGGAAACAACCAGCTAAAGAGAGCACTGGTCTCTTCTCTAATCCCGACATGGGAATCCCGGCAGAGGACACATCTAACTTTCCAAATCGATATTGTGAGAAGCAATTTGTGGCCTTCTTCCAAGAGAAAAGCCTTCACTTTGAAAGGGTCATCAAATGGAATAAAATCCCTTCCAACTTGCACACTATGGTCAATGAGAACATTGAAAGTCGGGGATGGCATTTTATTGAATGGGAATCGAAGGAGTACAATCAAGATTGCGCAATCGAGTTTTATTCCAACTTCTACACACCCATTCTGAAAATAGTGTATATGAGAGGCAAGCAGATTCCAGTAACTGAGGCTGCCATTGCTGAGATCCTTCGGATCCCCCAGAAGCTGAAAGGAAAATGTGCCTATGCCGATGCAATGGAAGACAAAAATCTACCTGGTATACTGAATTGGGACAGAATTTGAAGAAGATTGCTATTCCGGGTAGTGCCTGGAACAGGGGCACCGATCACAAACCTGTGGGTGAAACCAGTTAAGCAGCTGGTCCGTGAAGCCCGGATGTGGCAACAGATCTTAGGCACCTATGTCATGCCAAGCTCTCATGAGACATCTATTCTAGTTGACTTGGCTATTCTGATTTGGGTTGTTTTGGAAGGTAAGCCGGTCTTCCTCCCACGTATCATCCGGGACCATATGTATAAAGTGCATTATGTGGGGAGGAAAAAGGCGGCATTCCCTTATCTGATTGCTAAAATGGCCAGGAAAGAAGACGTTGAATGGGCTGAAGCTGATTGTGTTCCTACTATTCCTAGTAAGGAAAAGAAGATTCCTTACGGGAATTGGCTTAAGGACGAAATGAAGAGTGGTAAGAAACATAAGCTTGAGGGCACCTCAGCTGAGGGGCAGCCCACCACCACAGCACCACAGCCTCCTACCTCACTACCAGCTGCACCACCTTCCGGTTTTCATTAGCTCATGACTCAAGAGCTAGGGCTCAAACTTATGGCCCGACTAGACCAGCTGGAGCGTCGTATGGATCGATGTTACAGGAACATCAAGAGCCAAGACAGAGGATGGGATGACATGCTGGATGAGATGGATACTCCTGAGGATCGCTCACAGGGCCAACAGCTACTTAAAAGAGAGGAAAGAGGAGGTCGCCGGCGTTGATGGTGGCTGACGGAGGCGCGGCTGTGCGGCAGTGATGGAGGCAGGGGCCGAGTAAGAAGAATGGAAGGGAAAAAGAATGAAGGAAGAAGAAAATGGCAGAGAAATTTGAAAGATTGGGGGAGGTTACCAAAACGGCATCGTTTTTGTTGCGGGGATTTATATGTCCTATTTCGAATTAATCCCTGCCACGTGGCCTCCGTAACGGCCAGGTCAACGCTACCTCTGCCAGTTCAGACTTTTCCGTCCAGTCCAAATGCCTGAACTCAACGAAAGGATTGAAATGTTCACGTTTTTTGGGAGTGAGGGGCTTAAATGTATTTTCTCTTCATTGAGGACGAAAATGTCCGAAAAAAAAAAGGTCAATGACCTATTTATCCTTTACTCTAAAAATAATGATAATGGCTTACGTTTAGTTTATGAAGTAATGTTGAGTTGTTAGACTACTACAAATGTAATTCAGTCTAATATAGAATACGTTTACGTTGGGCTTAATTTGGGGGCAAAGTTAAATCTTTAGTCCAACTCAACCCAAGATGGACGCAATCAAGAAACTATTATCATTATCTTTTTTTTTTTTATCAAAGATAGGAGACTCGAATTCGCAACATTTTAATTGAGTATAGGGAGATTATGTCATTTAAGTTATAACTCATTAGCATTATCATTACAAGCCTTATTTTTAGACACACATATATTATATATTATTATATATAATATCAAAGCAAAAATCAATAAGAATACAGTGATAAGGATTTAAGGGTTGTATGTAAATAACTTCAATCTATAATTAAAAAGTATTATTAGAACTGATTTTTTACTATAGCAATTTTGGAATTATTTCTGAATATTTGTATGTTTTATGCGGTTCAACTGATAAGTGTATAGATATAAAAAATAATAAAAACTGAAAAATCAATAGATAATTACAAAAGCCAATTTTTATATTGGACTTCCATGGACGATTTTCCAAAATATTCTGTTTTTTTTTTTTTATTTTCCTAACATGGTGGATTGTTATGTAAAAAGACAAATTGCTAAGGGTGATTTCACTGTACAATAATTTTAATTTTTTTCAAAAAAAAACGTTGACAGAAATTTCTTAAAATTAAGTTTTTTAA
The DNA here is from genome assembly GCF_003086295.3 of Arachis hypogaea. NCBI lineage: Eukaryota > Viridiplantae > Streptophyta > Magnoliopsida > Fabales > Fabaceae > Arachis > Arachis hypogaea. Next base: position 76,013,675 of record NC_092046.1, on the reverse strand, counting down.
ATTAAAAAAAAATTGAAATTGCTCTGAGCGATTTCATTGTTTGAAAATTTTAAAAAAGGTAAAGTACTCTTTTGCTTCCTAACATTTAGACTAAATTCTAATTTGATTTTTAATGTTTCAAACATCCTAATTTTATCGTAAAAAATTTCAAACGAGTTCAATATTATCCTATCATTAAATTTACACAAATAGTTAACGAAGTGAGTGATGCGTACATTAACATTATTGTTAAGTCGTATCTTCTTCTTCCTTTTAGAGAAATATTGTAGGATTACTATGTGTTCATAATACGCAGCGGAAGAAAAGAAAGTAATCCTAAAGATATATTTTGTGCTTAAACTTTATTCGAATAATATAGAACAAATTTAAATACCTTAGTAAGTTAGTAGAAACAACTCTCTCCTTCAATGGTACGAAGGCGCTATGCGTATCCACACTGAGACTAATAGAATAGAATAACTGAAATCTTATGAATCATACCATATCACAATTTAATTTGAAACAGAATCGGTTAGGATCTCATCCAAAATTAGAATTCAAATTTAGAAATAGAATAACTAATTATTCTCAATTCTCATTTAATATTCTCAATTATCATATTATTATTATAATAATTAAATAATTCTTTAGCGAAGATTAGAACACTCGTTAATGTGTGACACCATAGGTTCAATACTAAGTGGATAGTAAACTAGTCCTACTAAATTTACTAATCAAGGTTGGCGTGTAATAATACTCTTTAACAACCCGATAGTACGAAGTAATACATTTTTACTACGAACTCGAGAAGAACAAAGTATAATTCCTTCCGTCTTTCTAACTCTTGGTTAACCCTTAGAGTATGGTTTTTAATTGTTAAACTCTAACATATTATCATTATTATAATGAACCATAAATGACCTAAAAAACTCATTTCTTCAATCATTCAATCTCTTTGGCCATTGTTTTATTTATTTCTGTCATTATAATCATAGAGCTCAAACTCTTTACCGATAGTTGACGGATTCCTTGTTGACTAATCATTAATTCCTATGATAGTTGCAGGTTAAAGAAATTCTATTACCACTACAAGAAAAACGTTGAGTACTGTCGGATTTACCATCAGAAATATAAACAAAATCCGATGGTAACTAACTTACCTCCGATTTCTGTCGGAAGGAATCAGACGGTATAAACCTTGTAGGTAAATGGTTACCGTCGGAGCTTTTTCGTCCGACGGTAATTACCGTCGGATTCTGTGATGGATTACCTGCCAGAAAAATCGTTTGGTTCCTGGCGACTTTTTCCGATGGTAATATTGGCGCCACAATATGTTATTTCCCGCACTAGTACCGTCGAATTATATCCACCATAAATTTGACAGAAATGTCAATTTTCTTAAAGTTGTGACGCAATTTTTTTTAATTTTTTCCTCTTTAAATTTAATTTTTTATTTAAATATATTTTTCATACAATTAATTGTCAATTTGTAAATAATAGAAACCAATTATCTATATTAAATATCAAATGTTCAAATAAATTAAAAATCAAATAAATACAATGAAACAATAAAACAAAGCCCTAATCACTAAAGATCCAGTTAGTCGTCATCGTCGTTCCCGTGGTCATGCTACCGCAGTGAAGAAGGCGGTGATGTTTGTGTGCCACTAGCAGCACTGCTGCCACCAGCAAAACCACTGCCACCAATAAGAATGATGCCTGCAGCACGAATCTGAACCTGGTATACCTCCATCTGAGCCTCCATTCGTTAAAGTCACTCCATCTACTTCCTCCACTCCAGCTTAAGGTCATCTGTGTCCATCATGTGTGTGAGGATCTCCTGATACCTCTTTCGAGTCTCGGTCAGCTCCTGAGCCTGCTCGTGAAGGCTGCGGGTGACCTCCTGTACCTGCAGCCTCAAATAAATGTCTTCCCCGGGTTCGATGGCTCGACTGGTGGCAGAGGCGGACAATGGCCTCAATGTGGAGGTGTGGAGGCTGCTGGCGAAGAACGACCCCAACTTGTATATGTGGTTCTTATACGGCACTGAGACGATCTCGCACCAAACCACATCGGGATCGATGACTGAAGCAGTAGAGCCATCGGTGTCCTCCCCACTTTGCTGAGATTGCTGAGTCATGACATCTAGTCTCTACGTGTAGGACTCTTGTGTAACACATGTTATTATGATCAGGACGATAGCTATACATACAATCTCTAATTTTATATCACAAGATCATATGTATGTTTATTCACATAATGATCCTGAGACCGCTGATAAGCAAATCTCTCTTTGTTCTCCTTCAAATTGTGGGTGTACTTGAAGGTCTACATCAATATTGCATCGCAATCCAACGACATCGACTATACATGTTGTATTGAAACAATATGATTAGGATGCCTAGTAATGATATGTCAAAGAATATAACTAAGTTAATAACAAAATCAAAGAAGCTACATATCAGCCTGGACTTAGTATTCATGAAGGTCGCTAAGCTGCCAATATACTTAGACGACCTGGCCGATGCCTTATTAGCTCTATTTGTGAGACGTCGATGCCTAAACTCCTCATCGGTCTCCCAGTGAGCTAACAGAGCCTTCTTGATTTTCTGGTGGAGCCAGGTCGTGAGGTGGCCATGCCCTTCACGAACATCCTCCAGCATCTATTGCAGCCGCCGCCCATTCAATGGCCATATATCTTCCTGATGAGGGCATCATGCTAAGCGTCCCATATAAAGTTCAGCTGCACAAAAAAAACTTTAAAATTAGTTAATCAAAATAAAGCATATTAAATAAAATAGAAGATATAAACTAGCTAAGAAGGTTTGAAACTAAAAAAAATTAATTACACCCTGAAACCATCACTCTCTGATCTCAGAGGGGATCTTCTTGCAGCTTGGCCATGGATGGTCATACATTAGCTTGATGATATTGGTCATCTCCTTAGTACATGTGTTGTTATTTGGCACAAAACTATCAATAATTCACAAACAAAACAATATGGCAATATAAATTAAAACTTCAAAATCAAATAACCACAATATATAGAGACTTTTTTAGAAATTTTGACAAAGTTTCATCTATAACTGGAATGCGCCACAAACTCTATCCAACAACAATTAACTTAAATAGCACCAAATGTCAACAATCAATGAATAACAGGCAATAATTAAGAAGCAACATCCATAAATCCATTAAATTCACTACACTAGATACAATAATCAAACACTTTAAGCAATTCAATAATTAGGCAATATCAAAAACTTTCAGCAATTCAAAACTACAACCCTAAATCCACTAAACTAAAATCAATAATCAGACACTTTCAGAATATAGAAGACTTAAAGTGCTAGTTACCCCCATTCTGTCATCAGGTTAAATTCTCAACCGTACGATGGGAGGTGATGGAGGGGCATCAACTGGCTCACTTTTGTGAGAGGATTCCGGGGTCGCGATATTCATCGTTGGAGGTGGCGTCATCGAGACATTGGGCTGTTGAGTGGATGGAGGCGCCATACGGGCATAGTCACCATAGATGCAAGGACGTAGTTGGAGTTAGGGACCATGATGAACGGCTGATCCAATAAACTCGTAACTTGTGAAGTCACCGGGATAGTCGAAGTAGAGGGAGAGGATCCAAAATTCCCAGGGGTACCTGTAACACCCTAACTATCAAAATGATACGCTTCCGGCTATGCCACTCTGATAGCTCGAATATTACGACTACTCTTATAATATTTAATACTAAAATATGAGCCTGTTTAAATCTTAAACCGAATTTTTAAAAATTATACGTCCATAATTTTTTTATTGTTCTGTTTTTGGAGTCATTCAAAAATCTGTATACATTATTTTAGTTTAACAAGCAACAAACTGCGAGAGAAACATAATTGTAAGTAGCCTTCTCTTTGTTAATTACTGTTATATGAAAGATGTTATCTGATTTTGAAAGTACCCTACTAATAATTTTATGGCTTCTTCATATGGTTGTAGAATCTGGTGTTAAAATTGTAAATATTGCAAATTTAAAATATACATAAGAATTATTTTAATTCAATCTTTGTAACCAATGTGTTTGCAAGCAATTGTGTTATATAATGTTAATGTGCCAAAATGTTATTTTTATGCAGGTTTTGGTTGGAGAGTCTATTGTGAAACAAAATGATTCTAGGAAGGGAATCACCAACCTCTTTGGCAAATATATAATTCACCAAAAATTTCTTGAGAAATGTATCAACAGATTTTGATAATGCCCTTGATCTACTCAATTCTAAAATGGCAGTCCTCTTGAAGATTTCGCGTAGCTTGATTTTTGCTTTGTGATATTCTGTTTGGTTACTCTTATAAACTTCTTGCTTTTAATCACTTTTGAGGTTATTACTTGGTTAAATTAGGAAGTTTTTGATTTCTCATTTTTATGAACTATGAAGCTTATGATTTCTCCTTTAATTATAACAATTGGCCATGAATGGTTAAACATATCATATACTTATTCTTCATTTTTTAATGTAGATTTCTAAGGCAAATATGACCGTCTTTTAATTCATAAGCCTTTTAAGCATCACTACTAAACTTTCTTTTTGTTGTCTTACTTGCATCAATCATTCTACTGTCTTATATATAATTTGCTTTGGTTTGATGGTTTGCAGATTTTCGTGACATCCTTTATACTTATAGTTTTAGATTGTCAGCTTAAAAAGCAAAGAACATTACAGGTACCAGATTGTTAATATATAATGCTTTATTAGTGCCTAAACGAAAGATGCTTAATACTCTCTGGTTTATTCGTGCTGATAGTAACGGTTGATGGCAAAGGGATAAGAAACCATTTTAACTGTTGTTGGCCGTAATAATAACCTGTTTTCATTCTTCGCCATCCCTTTATATAGGTTCCTTTATTACCTTTCTTCTCTTTCTTTTTATTGCTCTTTGAAGATTTGTTTAGTGATAGTGATTTCTGTAATCACAACCTAATGACAGATTCTTTTTCTGTCGGTAATTTACCAATAGATTTTTTTCATTACTGACATATTTTTTTTTTCAGTAATCCTCCCCTCCATTTCGCTAAAAGATTCATTTATGTCGGTAACTAGTGTCATATTTTCCGTCAATAACAAGCATCAGATTTTTCAACAAATTTTCTGTCAATAATTGGATCCTGAAAAAACATTTCAAATTCTGACGGAAAATCCATCTATAAATTCATCAGTAAGGTAAAAAATAATTTTTTTTAGATTTTTTCATTGCAAAATAAATCTGTTTTCATACAAAATAAATATAAATTTAAGGTTAAAGTATATTTTTTGTCCCTGAAGTTTGATAAAAATTTCAAAAATACCTCTAAATTTTATTTTGTTTCAATTTTGTCCCATAAGTTTTTGATTTGCATCAAAATACCTCTGACGGCTATTTTTTCAAAAAATTTAAAATCGATTCAACAACAATTTCATAAGAACAACCCTCAATACAAACAAATCAAGCATAATTTTCATATATTATTGTTATATTGGTTTTAAAATTTTGGAAAATTTAGCCATCGAAAATATATTTGATACAAATCGAAGACTTCTAGGACAAAATTGAAACAAAATAAAACTTAGGTATTTTTGAAATTTTTGTCAAATTTCAAAAACAAAAAATATATTTTATTCTAAATTTAATCAAGACAAATTTTTATTTAATTTTTATCTAACTTGTATTAAAACATTCATAGTATTTCAAAAAATAAATAAATTCATCATATTATCAAACTAAAAAAAATACTAAAAACAAACAAGTCAACTCAAAACATAAACACAAATAGTGTATTGATACATTAGATATAAACAATCGTATCAAGTTCACTTTGTTTCTCATTCTTTTGTTTTTTCTTATGTTTCTTCTCGATCCTAATAACATTCTCCTGCAGAGCTAATTTCTTGTCCGTGGGCTTATCATCATTCTTGAGCTTTTTCTTAGTTGATTTCTTGTTATGATCTGTATTTTCCTCGTCAGTGACTCTGACTTCCTTCTTGAAATCATCAACAGTTTTCTTCTTTTTCTTACTCGATTTTCTCTCAAATTCAAGATTATCAACTTCAACATGATCATCCTCATTCTAACCATGGAATCTTGCCCTCTTCTTGTCTTCAAAGTAGATAATTAGCAAACGAAGTCTGACCCTTCAAAATCAGTGCTCGGAGGCTAACAAGTGATCTGACCTCATCCATGGATCTAAGCTTATTTTTGCAGGCGTTTAGCACCTGGTTCTCATATACATACAAATGTGACTCCTAAATTTTCAAGAAGTTTTATTAGAAGAAATCAAGCATAAAAGATTGGTTGACTTGAAATAAACTCACCACTTCAAATACACACGTAGACAAATAGCAAAGTGAGACAGAATGTACAATAAAACTCAATAGAATCCACACACTAGTAAGTAGCAGCAGCACAAGAAAAGGTAATAACTAATCTTGAATTGCACATTGGTCAAGTAACTATTCATGCGATAGCTAATAATATATCAACGAGCATTGCATTTCCTCCTAGTTTCTAGACATCAAAATAGAATTGCAGGTTGGTCTCAAAACATATTTACATCAAGTACATTATTGTTATACAATTACCTACACTTCTGCAATAGCATGAAGTGCAACGGTAGTCTTCCCACTACTTTCTGGTCCAAATATCTAGAAGTATAGCCAGAAGATAATGTCAGTTTGACCATGACAGAACAATTCAGGCATAAAGTAATAAAAAGAATCAACAACCCTATCACGTGTAAATTAATGAACAAAAGAATCAAGGAGCAATAATGCATAAACCAGCTTTTTCTGATAGTTTTATTAGAAGCCCTCCCAAACTACAGTAACATACTCCTATAAAGGTTAAGCACTACATATGAAGATTGATAAACACAGGTCAGGGTACAGAGAGAAACAAAGACGAAAATGGGGAAAAGGTAAACTAAAGTACAGGTAAAAAAAAATTAAAAAAACAAGGTAACCAAGCAATCCCAACTTGTTGAAGATGCCATAAAACACCAAAACTAGTAACAAATACCAATTGAATAAAACCCCAATGACCCAATCCTTGCAGCTTACAAATATATCTCATTCTTCATAATTCACACCCAATTATTTTACTTACTCCTCGCTCCAAAAACCTAAAAGTTGTAAATAAGATGGTGGGAAGAACTAAAAGAACAGTGAACACAAACATATACCAGGCAGTCAATACCTCAACAATTCTACCTTTTGGAAGATTGCCACCTAAAGCACAGTCCAAGGTCAAACAGCCACTAAGAAATGTTTCACTGCAATATTCAGGATGATGGGGGAAAAAATTCTATCAACCATAAGTCTAATTTATATGACAAAAAATATTCAGGGCACAATTGACATTTTTTTTTCCTTAAATATAATACAATAGATTAGGAAAACATGTGATTAAAAATGACTACAAATATGAAGATACATACACTAAAGCTCCCCCAGCATTGCCCAACTTGTAAAACTTCCCTTTCCAAAAGAATTGTTTATGTCATTTATTGCTGCTTCTAGTGCGTTTTACTGGAACAAATATTTCATTGTCAGATAAAACAAATTTAAAACTCATTGAGCAGAAAGTTAATACGAAATATCTATCAGCTATCCATTGATCATTCAGTAAAAATGGAACAACAACTACTCTTATGGGCAATGCTCACATCATGATTTCATTAAAACAGATAAATAAAACCACTTCAAGAAATTATATATGAATTAAAGCATAATAGACAATGTTATAACATGCTATTTCGAACATTAAGATATTAGGGAAGAATAGAAAAGATGATAAGGAGAAATTTGGAACATTGTAATATGACAATCTAAAAGAGCAATAATACATATATAGAAGCTATAAAATTTCACATAAAACATTGTGTTATTGAATATATCTCACACATCACTCTTCTGCAATATTGTCTATCTTCTTTTGACAGAAAATTCTTGACAAGCATATAATTAAAGTTTCCTTTTAAACAATTACAGATTCCCCTCTAAACAAGTGAGAAGATGAACCGTGGCAGCATCTTATGGTTTGAAAATTGAAAGATAATCAAGTAATAAGAAAAACGCCTGATATGAACTAGAAAAACATAGTCAACAAAGATAAGCATGCCCCCTGTAATTAAGCCAATGCATAGCAATAAATGTTACCATAATACTGCAGGAATCCTAATCATCTTTTCACAAACAATATTAGTCTGCAATCAAGTAAAAGAACACAAATGTTAAACAATAAATACTAGCAATTCCTTCCACTCAACATAGCAAATGCTCTTTTTTCTTAACTATACCTGCTCTGTCAAGGCAGAAACCATGAATCCCATGACCCATTGCCTACCTCACTGGAAAAATTGGGAAACTTTATCAGTGAAGAAAGTTAAATTACAGCTTCAGTATGCTGAGTTCTAAGCATAACTGGGGCAATACTAGAAATGATGCACTATAAAATTACTGTACTCTACATATAGTGAAGAAATTAATATAAAAAAAAAAAAACAAGAGTAATGCAAGCATAATCGCAGTATCCTTTCACACCAGAGAAGCTGTTCAATTCCTCAGTGAACATTTTCACTCCATGATTAGAGCACAGGTCTCCAGTTCCTGCCACAAGAAATCATTGTAATACTAGTATAATGCTACCTAAATATGTTGAAACGATAACAAAATAAAGAACAATAATATAGCATCTTAAAAAAAATCATAAACATCCTCCTAAATACTATTTGAAGCAAAAGTTAGATAATTTCAAAATCTTGGAATCTTATAAAAGAATCACTTATTCCTTGATTTAGTAGTTAGAAGCAACATTATCGAACTTGAAAATTCACCTAAAATTCGTGGAATTTAGCTACACTTGAATCAGCAAACTTAACTAGTAAACTCAATCTAGGGCCTAAACTTGTCAATCATAAGAGTCATGAGTTTTAACTTGATAGTTTCATAACCTTCTCTAGGAGGATTTATTTAGAAAGATAATCAATAATTTAACTAGAAATAGAATAAATTCCCAAAAAATCAAACAAGTAGCGCAGGCTGCACCCTATGAGTAATAGTATATGATATGATATGAAACATGAAGGCTTTTCAGAAACCGAATCCGTGTAAAATCGGAAACTTATGTGGCAGAAATTGAAAAGGAGTAACAGAAATTAAACTTATGTGGCAGAAAAATCCTAATTAAATCAGAAATTGTGATATCAAACCCTAATTAAATTTAACACAAGCTAATGATTAAGAATTCGGGATTCGGAACCCTAATTGCCTAAATTAAAAAAAATAAAGCCTACCTATTGTGATGATGGAGATTGAATCGAGCAGCGATGGATGGAGTTGAGGTGGCACGAGCAACAGAGGAGCACGACGGGGAGCACAAGAAAGAAGTGGAGGAAAGAGAAGCAGAGGAGCACGGCGAGGCGGCGGTGCGACGCAGCAAAGCTGCGGCGACGGCATCACATACCAGAGCCGCGGCGTCGATGTGGTGCAACGAGGAGAGGAAGGTACGGAGGAGATTGAGAAAGAAAAGAAGATGAGAGTGAGAAATGGTTTGTGTTTTTTGACAGGGGGAGCTGGACACATGGTGAATGTGTTTTGATGCTGATGACTAGCCCGTGATTTTGGATTTGGCAATGCAGTTGTAGTGAAAGTAAGTCTATAATTTGTAAGCAAGTCTATAATTTTTAAGCAGCCGGAGTCTAGCAACGGGGCGGATAGGGAAGGATTTTTGCTCTACTCGATATTGCGAGTAGGGATAAATTTTTGCTCTACTCGATATTGCGAGTAGGGATAAATTTCTATTTACGAGCAGTAAAACGTTGAATCTTAATCTATTTTTATAGGTTTTTGTCCTGTTTTTATCTGCTCCTATAATTATTAAAATTTAATAAATAAAATTAAATTTCAAAATTTATATAACTATCATTACATACATAACATAAATTAAAGTAAAAATTTTAATATGATTTACTAATTATTTTACATATATTATACATATTATATATTAAAATTATATATATTATATATATAGCGGGGCGGGTAGGGGCGAGTATTACCTAAACCTGACCTGCCCCGCCCCTCCCAAGAACCCGCCCCGCTAAAAATCCGTCCCGAACGAGTAGAGGCGGGGTGGGTACCTGCGGATTTAGGTGGTATTGCCATCTCTAGTTGGAGAAATGGAAAAGTCACGATGTTTTTGCATTTTTTGAATTGCTTGCTGTCTTTGTATTTGTCATTTTATTTGAAGTTTGGGACTAGTAGGGTTGGAAGTGAGTCGAACTAAGTCAAGTTAGACTAAATTCAAGTTTGACTCACAAAAATTCAGCTTGGCTCACGGTTTGGTTCATTAATAATTAAGCCTATTTCTTAAACTCAAGTTCGACTCATTAAAAGCTTACAAGCTGGCTCAAATAATAGGAACATAATCTATAATTCTATATCAATAAATTATAATTTATATATTTTAAAAAATATTTAAAAAAATCAATTTTATATATTGTTTATCTATCAATAAATTATAAATTTTTTATTTATTTCCTATATCAAAATTATATATAAAAAATAAATATAAAATTTTAAATAATTAAAATCATTAATATATATACATATAATTATATATTACTATTTCATATGTATATATATAATATTAAAAGTATAGAATGCATATAGGATATGTGTATATATATATATATATATATATATATATATATATATATATATATATATATATATATATATATATATATATATATATATATATATATATATAATCGAGCCAGTTCACGAACTAATGAATTGAGTTTTTCTAAGCTTAAGCTCAACTCATTTAATTTATGAGTTCAATTCTAAACTCAAGCTTGACTCACCAGCTCACAAGTTTAGCTTATCGAGCTATTAATGAGTCGAGCTCGAGCTGACTCATGAATTAGCTTGACTCACTTCCAATCCTATGACTAGATATATGAAGCAAATAGTGAAAAAATGTAAATTTATTATTTATAGTTCTTTAGAAAGATATATCTTTTGACATTATGTAATGATTTTAAAAACTTTGACTCCAATAATATTTTCAAGTTGTACAACTTGCAATTAAGTGAGTTTATAATGAGATTCTTTAACAATCTTAGAGTAAAGAAGATTACACAAAAAAATAGCACAGAAGATAATATATCTAAAGAAGGTTATTTATGTATAATTTTTTAATAAAATTTCATGCTTTTATAGTTTTTATCAGATAAAATTTGTCAAATTTTTACTCTTTTTTTTTCTTATTTTGACTAGAAAATGTTTTATTAAATTTTGAATAATTTCTTTTTTTATTACTAGCTGAAGTGATTGAATCTTTGTCTAATTTACTTTCAAAAGACGTTTTATAAAATTTTATAATTCAAAAGACACAAATCTAAAAAATTTTATAAAACGTCAATGATATTTTCTTTTAAATTAATTTATAAAATTTTTTAGATTTGTGTCTTTTGAAAAGTAAAAAAAAATATAGTAGAGTAAAACTTACCTGAAACCAAATAATATAGTGTAACACACATCTTTGATCAATATTAAAAAAACATTAGCCTAATTATGTATATAAAATCCTAAAAAATACAGTTCTATCTTTTTTAATTAAGTTAGCTTTAAAATACCAATAATGTTTTTTCATGTGTTGCTTTTAATCTAAAATCCTAGAAAAAAAATTTATTTAAAATGTTATAAAGTTATTATATTGGCACAACACTTTATTTTTGTATGATAAATACAAGTACATTTTTTATACAAAGTATTTAAAGTATATAAAAATGTACTCCTATTATAAAAGAATATTTAAAAAGTCATTAAATTTTTATATGTTATTAAAATTTAATAAATACAAGTACATTTTTATATGTTATTTTTAATTCAATGTACTAATAGGAGTTAAAATTAATTTATATTTAATAATTTTATACTAAAATTAATTTACTATAATCTTGTTTTATACTTCTTTTAGTATATATTTTTTGTATTATATAGTATTTTTTCTAGTATTTTATTGTACAATGTGTAATTAGCCATTTGATTCGAAATGTGAGTAATTCGAATCAATTTGATTCGAACTTCCTCCTACTCACGTGTTCTTACTAATTCGAATTGAGACAATTCGAATTATGCTTTTATAATTCGTTCCAAGTTGATTCGAATTACTTGTATGCAATGGTTGGGAATAATTCGTTACAAATTTATTCGAATTACGTGTTGCCAATTTTTTTGAGTAATTCGAGTTATATCAATTCGAATTACGTTGAAAACTAATTCGAATTGTATTGATTCGAATTACATATATGTGCTCTTTGGTGGATTGATGTATCAGAATTTCGTTTGGCTGATTTGGGTAATTTTAAACCCTCCTTGGCACATATAGGTTTTTTACCCTAAAAATTATGTATGTAGTGAAAAAAATAAGCATTGAACTCACAATCTTTCTCTTATAAAAATTTGAAATAACTATTAAATTAGTTGATGATTATATTGTTTGTAATTTTATGTTGAATTTTTTTAATATTTTATTATTTTTAATTTTAATTTGAACTTAGTTTTTTTATCTTCTATTTTTTTAATAGATATGAAATTTAGAACGGTTGAATTTTATATTTTTTTGAAAATTTTTTATTTTTCTACGAGTAGGGATAGAATAGGATTTGGTAGGGTAGGGTTTAGAACTTTAAGGTGTGGGTAGGGTTAGAGTTAAGAGATTCTCAACTCGCATGTAGGGTAAGATAGAGTTTTAAAAAAAAATTTAACCTGTAAATAAGATTAGGGTAGAGTCTAAATATTATCGTATCCTAATCAGCCCTAATTACAAAAAAGCTTATGCTACAGCAATAAGATTAGATAACAATTTAAATCTTCATAATAATTTTACATTTAAGTAGTGTTTTGTTTTTTTATTATTATTTTCATTGTTATGTTGGACAACAATTTCTGTTTAATATATCATAATCAATACTTAAGAATGTATTCGATGTTCTTATTTAAGATTAGTATTTCTTTATGAATAGATTATTTATTTTTTTTATAATAATAACTAATATTACATATTAGGTTAATTTATGTTGATAAATCAAAGCCACCCCAAAATTATCTGAATCCCCCAAATCCAAAAACGTTATCTAGTTGTCTCCATTTATATTTCTATATAAATCGAATTTAATGAATTCGAATTACTTGACATTGTGATTCGAAAGTAAATTAAATTTAAAGAATTCGAATTATGTCATCCCCTACTAAACCGTATCTATAAATTTCGATTTATATGGTCCATGCTAAATTGAAACAATAAGGTTTGATTTATACTCACTTAGTAGTAATCCAGCTCATTGTAAATCGAATCTCCTTCATTCGATTTAGTGGCATAAATAGTAACCAAGTAATTCAAATCTTATAGATTCGATTTACTACGAAAACAGTCAAACACATAATTCGAACTCCATAAATTTGATTACATAGATATGTAAATTGAGACATGCACGTAGTTTTTTTACTTTGAGGGATATACGTAAAATTGGTATGCAAATGGTTTATAAAGGTGATTTACCCTACATATTATAACTTGTGAAATCATAATATTTTGAAAAGTGATGTATAAACAACTTAAATGTTGATAAGTCTGAAAAATTTTAAAAAATAAAAATAAAAATATTAAAAAATTACATGTTGATCCATAAGATTTTTTTTAAAAAAAATTGTCCATAGTTTATGATTAATAACTTTAAAATTATATATATGTTATTTATTTTATATATTTTTTATTTTATAGAGACTTATAATTTAGTTATCGGTGATGTTAATAGTTATAGAGAGATTTTTACCTTTAAATAGATTATAGAGAAATTAAAAATAAAATTGGTTGCTATTTTTCTGTCAATTCATTTAATTTTTAGTTTAAATTAAAATTAAATTATATATTCAATTTATATTTGTTTGTTTATCCTAATGATTGTATATAATAGATAATATATTTAAGCATGTTTTGAAAGAAACTATTAAATTTTATATAATTGAAAGTTAACTATGATGAGTTTGGAAAACTCTAACTTAAATTAGTGATGATCAAACATTATTAATGTGATTAATTGCAAAATTATTAGTTGATATTAATTCACAAATATTGATTTAAATAATTTTGTTTTGCATGATTTTATATTTGGGCCGAAAATAAAAGAAAATGTTGCAAGCTCAAAGTGTTTTATAAATACATTCAGCATTGATGCACAAATGCTTTGATTATTGTGGCTGAATTATTATTCTTGTTATTGGGCCAAAATTGATCATAATTAGCCCAAATCAACTTTGATGGAAAAAGATCCAATGCTTGGTCCGAAACCTATTGAAAGAAAGCAATTTAGCTTTATGCTTCCAACGGATTCCATTTCTTATTGTGGGATGGATTTTAAAATTTAATTTGTTAGCATTGGAAATATAAATGAGAGAGAAAGTATGATTGACATGATTGATTGGTTTAATGCAACACACCACTCAGCAAGAGAAGTAAAAGCAATCACATTTCAATTAATTTGTTCTATTTCAATTAATTGCTTTTCTTCTAACTCTATCTTCTCTCTCATCTTTCCTTCTTCTCTTTCGGTCATTACCCAGCAACCATGGAAGCTACACCTAGCCACCGAAAAGAAGATGGTGTAAGTAACAAGATCATCACAATGATGGCAAGAAAAAGAAAAAAAGTATGCTGTGGCTAAGATTCTCATTCACTTGTGGTAAGATTTTGTGAAGAGATCTTGACTCCTCCATACCAAAAAATGGAAGTGAAGATTTCGGTCAGAGAAGAAGATCCTTGGAGATGATGGCTTATCTCTGATTCTGCCCAGCCACCACAGGAGGTAGCTAGAGTGGCTACGTGATGGAGAAGGCAGAGATTGGAACAGATGAAGCTGTCATCATCATGAAGCATCATGGGTCAGAAGTTCATCTTGGAGAGCAAGGCAAGGATGAAGGGCTCGAATTGATGAAGATTGGTGACCAAGGAAGGACTAGAGGTAATTGCATGTTGAATTTTACATGTATTATCTCTTCTCTCTCTCTGGCCAAACCGGTTCAAGTTGAAGAAGAAGAAGATTGGCTTGGTTTATTTGGTTTCAACTTTGAAGGCTTCTCCCTATAAGTAAGGGTGAACAGTCAGGGTTTGATTAAAGAAAAAGAAAAGAGTGAGCACAGAGTTCCTATAGCTCCCCAAACTTACAGAAATTCTTCTCCTTCAATGTTTTATGTTTTGTATTTTTCTGTTTAATTTTATCATGTCTTGAGTCTCATGGAAAAAGGCAAACAGTGAGGTTTGTATGAAAAAGCTATAGAGCGAAAAAAGGCAGAGAGTGCAAAATTAAAAGAAAAAGCCATAGATGTCCTTAGAGTTCCTTTGTACATCTGTGTTGTGTTTCATGATTCTGTGGGAATCCCCTTGTAAGTTGAGTTAGCACTTTACAGTTGAAAGCTTGGCTGTGACCAAGTCAAGTTCAGTTTGGGTTTAGACTCTGGACTTGTCCCGGATAGGAAGGGTAGTTCCTAGGGAGAATTTGTGTTTGTAATCAAGGATGATTATAGTGAAATTCCATCATTATTGTGATGGAGACTGGATGTAGGCTGCCTTGCACTTAGCAGCTGAACCAGGATATATCTTGGTGTAATTCTCTCTTTCTTCTACTCCATTTCTGTTTCTGCTGCCTAGGAGATAAAACTGAAAATATCTCGTGCTGACTAACGAGACAAAAAGAAAAGTCTCGTGGCTGGGGACGAGACAAAAGAAAAAGTCTCGTGGCTAGTTACGAGATAAAAAGACAAAAAGTTTCCAGAAGTGGTTTCAAAGGCCAGCAAGTATTATCAAGCAAGAAGGGGGCTAAGATTCAACCCCCCTTCTCTTAGCCACTGATAACCATCAATTGATATCAGAGCTTGGTCTCAAAGAGATAAAGCTTTGCAGCTTGGAGAAAAGATCCTGATGGCAGAAAACAGTGGCTCTAATCTGGTGTCCTACAACCTGACTAAAGGACAATCAAGCAACAGACCTCCTCTTTTCAATGGAAAAAACTATACCTATTGGAAGGAGAGAATGAAGATCTTTGTGCAAGCAGTGGACTACAGACTCTGGAAGATCATCCTTGAAGGTCCTCAATATCCAACCGTCACAAGTGCCGAAGGAGTTGTCACTCCTAAACCAGAAGCAAGCTGGACCGAAGAAGACAGAAAGAAGGTTGAACTTAACGCCAAGGCTATCAACTTACTCAAATGTGCTATCAGCTTCGAGGAGTACCGACGTGTATCACGATGCACAACGGCAAAGGAAATCTAGGACAAACTCCTAATTACTCCTGAAGGAACCACCATTGTAAAAAAGACCAGGATAGATATGTTAAACAGATAATATGAAATGTTTGCAATGAAGGAAGGAGAATCCATTGATGAGCTGTTTGAGCGCTTCAACACCATTATTGTTGGCTTAGATGCTATGAAAATCAAGTATCCTGAATCTGTGCTAGTGAGAAGAGTGTTGAGATGTCTCACAAAAGAGTGTGAAACAAAAGATTTAATTATTTCTGAGAGTAGTGGTCTTGACTCCATGACTTATGATGATTTGAGAGGAAATTTACTTGCTTTTGAAAACACCTATTTGAAAAAAGATTCAAAAAAGAAAGGAATAGCTTTCTCATCTGTTACTAACCCTCTGGATGATGAATCCAGTGATAACTCATCTGAAAATGAATTTGTGTTGTTTGCAAAAAAATTCAGGAAAATGGTGAAGCTCAAGGAGAGAGGCAAAGGAGGCAGCTCAAGAAAACAGAAGAAAGATTTCAGTAAGGTGACTTGCTACAACTGTAAAGAAACGGGGCACTTCAAATATGACTGCCCTAAGTTAAAGAAGGAAGAAAAGCCGAAGAAAGGAAAGAAAAAGGGACTGATGGCATCATGGGAAGATCTTGAAAATGACTCTGAAGACGATGAAGAATCTGAAACAAAGTCTCAACCATGCCTTATGGCTGACCACGTTGAGCAGGTATGCCTAGCATCCAAACGGAAGGAAAATATGTGGTATATGGACAGCGGATGCTCTAAGCATATGACCGGAAAGACAACCTTCTTCATAAAGTTTGATGAATATGATGGAGGATTTGTCACTTTTGGTGATGATGCTAAAGGAAAGATAGTGGCTGTTGAAAAAGTTGGTAAAAGCTTTTCATCTTATATAAATGATGTTCTTCTTGTAAATGGTTTGAAACATAATTTACTTAGTGTAAGTCAATTGTGTGATCTAGGTTTTGAAGTTATTTTTAGACAGTTTGTGTGTTTGGTTGTTTGTAAAAAATCTGGAGATATTTTATTTGAAGTTAAAAGGTGCAATAATGTGTATGGATTGACTCTTGAGGACTTGAAAGAACAAAATGTAACATGTTTTACTTCTCTTGAATCTGAAAAATGGCTATGGCATAGAAAGTTGGGTCATGCTAGCATGTACCAAATTTCTAAGCTAGTTAAGAAAAATCTGGTTAGAGGAATTCCAAATATCAAATTTGATAAGGATCTTACTTGTGATGCTTGCCAATTGGGCAAACAAGTAAAATCCTCTTTTAAACCAAAAGATGGAATTTCAACTAAAAGGCCATTAGAGATGTTACACATTGATCTTTTTGGTCCAACAAGAACTCAAAGTTTAGGAGGTAAACACTATGGTCTTGTGGTAGTAGATGATTACTCTAGATTTGGTTTGGTACTTTTTATTGCTCATAAAAATGATGTTTTTCATGCTTTTTCAACTCTTTGCAAGAAAATTCAAAATGAAAAAGATTTAAAAATTGCCCATTTGAGAAGTGATCACGAAAGAGAATTTGAAAACCAAGACTTTGAAAAATTCTGTGATGACTTTGGAATTGCTCATAACTTTTTATGCCCTAGAATCCCTGAACAAAATGGGGTGGTTGAGAGAAGGAATAGAAGCCTTCAAGAGATGACTAGGGCCATGCTTTGTGAGAATGAGATTCCTAAATTTCTATGGGTTGAAGCTGTAAATACAGCTTGTTATATTTTGAATAGGACAATTATTAGAAAAGGGTTGAAGAAAACTCCTTATGAGCTATGGAAAGGAACCCCTCCAAATCTTAAGTATTTTCATGTTTTTGGATGCAAATGCTTTGTACTTAACAATAAAGAAAACCTTGGTAAATTTGATCTAAAATCCTATGAAGGGATGTTTGTTGGATACTCCACCACTAGCAAGGCCTATAGGATTTATCTCAAAGAACATAGGACCATAGAGGAATCCATACATGTTACTTTTTATTATTCTAATTCAATTCCCTGTGCTGTGTTAGATGATGATACAGATTGTGAAGATGTTGTCAATAAAGGAACCAATGAAGAAAATTCTAAATCTGCTCAAAATGAAGAATCTGCCAGTCTAGTTTTGTCTCGTCAGATTGGAGAAGACATTTCTATTTTGTCTCCTGAGCAGGCACGAGAAACTGAAACAGTGAGACCACCAGAAGCTCATCAAAGCTCAACACCACTCCGGAAGCCCAGAGAATGGAAGTCTATGAGGGGTTATCCTCATGACTTTATCATTGGTGATCCCTCTCAAGGTGTAACAACAAGATCCTCAACCAAAAGGCAATCCGAACCAAGCAATTTTGCCCTCTTGTCACAAATGGAGCCCAACAATGTCAAACAAGCTCTTGAAGATCCATCATGGGTCAAAGCAATGCAAGAAGAGCTTGCTCAATTCGACAAGAATGAGGTTTGGACACTAGTACCTCATCCGGATAGTAAGAAAGTTACGGATACTAAGTGGGTGTTTAAAAATAAACTTGGTGAGGATGGACAAGTTGTTCGTAACAAGGCTAGATTAGTGGCCCGAGGTTACGATCAAGAAGAGGGTATAGATTTTGATGAGTCTTTTGCTCCGGTAGCTAGAATAGAAGCAATTAGGTTGCTTCTTGCCTATGCTCCCCATAAGGGTTTCAAAATGTTTCAAATAGATGTTAAATGTGCTTTCCTTAATGGCTTTATTGATAGAGAAGTGTATGTGGCACAACTCCCCGGTTTCAAACATAAAGATTTCCCAAATCATATTTTTAAACTATCTAAGGCTCTTTATGGTCTTAGACAAGCTCTAAGAGCTTGGTATGAAAGACTTAGTGCCTTCTTGTTGGAAAATCAATTTCAAATGGGTACCACCGACACTACTTTATTTATTAAAGCATCTAATGATGATATTCTCCTAGTTCAAGTTTATGTGGATGACATTGTATTTGGTTCGGCCAATGAGTCCTTGTGTGAAGAGTTTGGAAAACTCATGACTAGTGAGTTTGAGATGAGTTTAATGGGAGAGCTTACTTTCTTTCTTGGCCTCCAAATTAAACAAACTCCTAGTGGTACCTTTATTCACCAAGGAAAGTATGCAAAAGAATTTATCAAAAAATTTGGCCTAGAAGTTCCAAACCAATGGGAACACCAATGCATCCTAACACAAAACTTGAAAAAGATGATGATGGCCAAGATGTGGATGAAACAAGGTATAGAGGAATGATAGGTTCACTCATGTACCTTACCTCTTCTAGGCCGGACATTGTTCAAAGTGTGGGTGTATGTTCAAGGTTTCAATCTCATCCAAAAGAATCCCATCTTTCAGCCGTTAAGCGCATCATTAGATACATTAAGGGAACTAGTGATTATGGCTTGTGGTATCCTAAATCTGATGATTTTTGCGCAGTAGAGTTTTGTGATGCAGATTATGCGGGAGATAGGGTGGATAGACGGAGTACATCCGGCATGTGTTGCTTCCTTGGAAGCTCACTCAAGATGTGGTCAAGCAAAAAGCAAGCCATAGTAGCTCTATCCACAGCCAAAGCTGAATATATTTCCGCATCTGCATGTTGTTCACAAGTAATTTAATTAAGAAAAGAAAAAAAAAAACTATGCTCTTTATACATTTTTCCTGTACCTTAAATTCTTATAATGTACGAGGTTACAACCCTTTGTTATAACCATTAGTTGTATTTGATTTTTAAGGATTTGTTGGATAAATAATAATATCTTCCAAAATTTATATATAACATGCAAATGAGGGAAATTAATAACAAAAATGATAATATTAAAAAATAATAACAAAAATTATCTTAATTTAATATTTATAATTTTATGCATATAATATTTATAATTATATATTTATTATATTTAAAATTATATTATTTTAAATATAATTAATAAATATTAAATAAATTAATTTTAAATTATTTAAATTAATTTTTTATTATCTTCTAAATATTATTATAACAAAATTTTATTTCTTTGCTTGCATAGACATGCGGGTCAACCCATTTTTATTGAATATATAAATTTAAATACTCACCCCTTCCCCAAATGTGCGGATTTTTTTTAATATTAGTAAAAAGGTAATGTTAGAAAATCGATAATATAAAATTATTTTATTTAATTTAATATTTATAATTATATATATTATATTTAAAAATATTTATTTATTTCAATAATAATTAACAAATATAAAATAAAAAAATTTAGAATATTTTGGACTGATTTTTATTAATAAAGTTAGGTCGAATTATTTTTAAATCAAGTCTTTAACTAAATTATTACATTCTCTTTTTTTTTCTCGTCTTCTTTTTTTATTATCATCATTATCATTCTTTTATATATGTTCAATAAAATTATTAAACAAAAAAAATTTTAATATATAACATAAAAATTTTGATGCATAATACAAAATTTAATACATAATACTATATCAAATAAATTTATATTATGTGAAAAGATTTATGTATTATATTCATAAATTTATGTGTTACATACAAAATTTTTTATGCCGTCTGTAAAACTGTTTTATAACAAAATTTATATGTGTTACGGCCCGGCCCAGGATTTCCGCGGGTCAACCCGACCCGAGCTCCACGCCTTTCAACCGACCTGGACACGCGTTCCGTACGGTTCACCCGCAGCTGTGGGACAGCGTCCTTGAGAATATGGGCCTGCCCTCCAGAGGGGCCCACTACTGACATGTATATAAGGGGAAGACTGGCTCTTCCCCCAAGGTACGTCACATTTTCTACATCACCCCTTTTTTCCGCCTGCACATTGCCTGACAAGAGCGTCGGAGTGTCTTTGCAGGTGGCACCCCCCTCTCCACACGAAGTACTCGGGACCTCGCATCCATCTGACCGAAGAACCGTGACCTGACGAGCCCCTCCTATCACCCAGAATCTTGACCCGAACCGTCCGGTAACCGAGATACCGAACATTGGCGCCGTCTGTGGGGACTCGTCCATGGACTTCGTGCTAGTCCAAACTGGGACAGGCTGCGAGGCCGCGCCCCCCGTGTCTGGGGGAGGCGCCGTTTCGACGGAAACTCGACAACAACAGAGGTTGCCTCCAAGGGACACGACGCAAACTCATGAAAGACACCCCTTCGGAGGGACTGGCGACAACCACGCCAGGATAATGCAAGAGCTACGCCACAGGATGCAAGACTTGGAACGCAGGCTAGCAGACAGGGAACACGACCAACGCACTCTGGAGCAAAGCCCCACCAGTTCCCGCTCGAGGAGCCGCTCAAGACGCACACCCAGCCCCCAGTATGAGTCAGAAAGCACAGGGGGACGGGGACGCGCCAGAAGAAGGAGTCGAGACCCCATCATCTACGCCAGACGCGAGAGGCGACGCGCATCGAACAGGAGCGACGAGGACGCGCATCGGGAGAATGTCGAGCTGAGAAGAACTACCCAGGGACCCGTGATAATAGGAGCGACCCCTTTCCACCGTTCCGTACTCGAGGTCCGGCTGCCAAAACACTTTGACAAGCCAACGGACATGAAGTATGATGGAACACAAGATCCCCTGGAACACTTAACAGCCTCTGAGGCCAGGATGAACTTGGAAGGAGTAGGTGACGAGGTCAGATGTCACGCCTTCCCGGTCACCTTGGCCGGCCCAGCAATACGGTGGTTCAATAACCTCCCGCAGGGCTCGGTGACCCAATTCTCCGACATCAGCCATGCTTTCCTAGCTCAGTTCACGACCAGGATCGTCAAAGCTAAGCACCCAATCAATTTGCTGGGGGAGACCTAGAGAGCCGGGGAGCCGACCAGGAAATACTTGGATTGCTTCAACGACGAGTGCCTCAAAATTGACGGCTTGACGGACTCGGTGGCAAGTTTGTGTCTGACGAATGGCCTCTCGAATGAGGACTTTAGGAAACATCTTACCACAAAGCCCATCTGGACAATGCAAGAGATCCAGTGCGTGGCCAAAGAGTACATCAACGATGAGGAAGTTAGCCTGGTCGTGGCTGCCAATAAACGGCAACCCGCGTACAATTAAACCCGGCACTACGAAAGCAGAGAGAGGCCAAAGGAACACGCCAGGGACGGCGGTCCAGGCAAAACACCCAAACCTGTCCCCAGAGTCGGGAAGTTCACTAACTATACCCCCCTCACGGCGACGATCACCGAAGTTTACCAACAGATTGCAGAGAAGGGGATACTGTCGAGGCCCCGACCTCTGAAGGACAGGACGGGGGGAAACAAGAACCTCTACTGCGACTATCACAAGGGTTATGGGCACAAGACCCAAGACTGCTTTGACCTAAAGGACGCCCTGGAACAAGCAATCAGGGATGGGAAACTAGCCGACTTCTCTCACCTTATAAGGGAGCCAAGGAGACGTAATCGGGACCACGATGGCGAGAACAGGTCCCGGTCAACAAGGCGATGCTAAGAACCAGAGGGCGACGACCACGGCCTCACGGTGGTAAATGTAGTAACGGCCAGGAATACCGCCCCAAGGTCAAAATCGGCACAGAAAAAGGACGCCAAGGTCCTAACGGTCTCCTCCTCGTCTGCTAGACGTTCCCGGGGTCTCTCATCCATCTCCTTCGGCCTAGAAGACCAATGGTTTGACGAGGCGCTGGAAAGCCCAGCCATGGTCATTACGGCCAGGATCGGAACAGGCCTCGTCAAACGAATCCTGATAGATACGGGGGCAGACTCAAACATCATGTTTAGAAACGTTTTCGATGCCCTGGGATTGAGAGATGCCGACCTGGCGACCCACCAGCACGGTGTGGTAGGACTGGGAGACCACTTCATCAAGCCGGATGGAATCATCTCGCTCCCGACCTCCATGGGTCAGGGGCAGAGACGAAGAACAGTCATAGCAGATTTCGTAATCTTACGGGATTCCACAGCTTATAACGTTATCTTGGGGAGGAAAGCCATCAACGACCTGGGGGCTGCCATTAGTACAAGGCTGCTCGTGATGAAGTTTGTTGCTGATGACGGATCCGTAGGATCTATCAGAGGAGACTTGGAAACGGCGGTTGCCTGCGACCACGCCACCCTCTCTCTGAGGAAAAAGTCCAAAGAAGCTTCAGGAGTTTTCCTCGCCGACCTGGACGCCAGGATAGAAGATAAGCCCAGACCTGAGCCAGAAGGGGATTTGGAAAAATTTAGGGTTGGTGATGGGGACGAGAAATTCACGTTCGTAAACAGAAATCTCCCCCATGAATTAAAGGAGCCTCTGATGGAGATGATCAGAGCCAATGCCGACCTCTTCGCTTGGACGCCAGCCGACATGCCGGGGATAGATCCCCAGCTCATGTCACACCATCTGGCCGTCAAACCAGAAGCCAAGCCAGTGGCCCAGAGGAAGAGAAAGATGTCACAGGAATGGGCAGAGGAGGTGGCCAGCCTCCTTGAAGCGGGGTTCATCCGAGAACTGGACTACTCGACCTGGCTGTCGAACGTAGTTTTGGTGAAGAAACACAATGGGAGGTGGAGAATGTGTGTAGACTACTCTGACCTCAATAAGGCATGTCCTAAGGACTGCTACCCCCTTCCCAACATTGACGCGCTCGTCGACGCGGCGGCGGGATACCGATATCTGAGCTTCATGGACGCCTATTCTGGGTATAACCAGATACCGATGCACCGACCCGACGAGGAAAAAACGGCGTTCATAACGCCAGGAGGGACCTATTGCTACAAAGTAATGCCATTTGGTATGAAAAACGCTGGCGCCACATACCAGAGACTGATGAACAAAATATTCAGTGAGCTTATAGGCAAGACAGTGGAAGTCTACGTGGACGACATCCTTGCAAAAACCACACGGCCAGACGATCTCCTGAGTGACCTGGGAGGCGTATTTGCGTCCCTCCGGCAACACGGCATGAGGCTTAACCCGCTCAAATGCGCCTTCGCCATGGAGGCAGGAAAGTTCCTGGGATTCATGATCACCCAAAGAGGAGTGGAAGCCAACCCCGAGAAATGCCAAGCGATTCTCTAGATGAAGAGCCCGGGTTGTATCAAAGATGTCCAACGATTGGCGGGGAGACTGACGGCATTATCCCGTTTCCTCGGTGCATCGGTAGCAAAAGCCCTGCCCTTCTTCAATCTGATGAAAAAGGGAATAGCATTCGAATGGACCCCGGCGTGCGAGGAAGCATTCAACCACTTCAAGGAGATCCTAGCAGCGCCCTCGGTGCTCGGGAAGCCCAAGGCCGGAGAATCACTCTACCTCTACCTGGCAGTAACAGAGGAAGCGCTTGCAGCAGTGCTCGTAAAAGAAGAAGGGAAAGCTCAGCAACCGGTCTACTTCGTGAGTAGGGATCTACAAGGAGCCGAGCTGAGGTACAGCAAACTAGAAAAGCTGGCTTTGACACTCCTAACTTCCTCCCGAAGGTTAAGGTAATACTTCCAAGGTCACCGTATAGTCGTGAGGACGGACCAGGCGATTCGTCAAGTACTACAAAAACCCAATTTAGCTGGTAGGATGATGACTTGGGCCATCGAACTCTCTCAATACGACTTGCAGTATGAGCCCCGGCATGCAATCAAAGCCCAGGCAATGGCTGACTTCTTGGTTGAGGTAACGGGTGATCCCTCCGAGGAAAAGGGCACACGGTGGAGGCTCCACGTGGACGGGGCCTCCAACCAAACGTCCGGGGGAGCAGGGGTCATCTTAGAAAGCCCGGCAGGAGTCATCTACGAGCAATCGACCAAGTTCGAGTTCCCTGTGTCAAACAATCAAGCGGAATATAAAGCTCTCTTAAGCGGACTAATACTAGCCCGTGAAGTCGGGGCAACGAAGGTCGAAGTATGCAGCGACTCACAGGTCGTCACCTCCCAAGTAAACGGAAGCTACCAAGCCCGGGACCCCCTCCTGCAAAAATACCTGGAAAAGGTCAAAGAAATGATAAGTCAGTTCCAAGAGGTCACGATCCAACACGTCCCAAGAGAAAGGAACACACGGGCGGACCTCTTGTCCAAACTAGCGAGCACGAAACCGGGAGCGGGTAACCGGTCTCTCATCTAGGGCATGGTGAAGGAGCCAACGGTCGCTCTCCACCTGACGGAGTCAAGCCCCTCGTGGTTGGACCCCATCATAAACTTCTTGGAACTCGGCAAGTTACCTGACGATGAGAAAGCAGCCAAAACTTTGAGAAGAGAGGCGGCCAGATATGCGATCATACAAGGACAACTGTTCAAAAAGGGACTCAGCCAACCCCTATTGAAATGTTTACACCTCGACCAGACGGACTATGTACTTAGAGAAGTCCACGAGGGGTGTTGCGGGCACCACATCGGGGGCAAAGCCCTAGCGAGGAAGCTCATCCGAGCCGGGTACTATTGGCCGACAATGATGAAAGACTCAAAGGAATTTGTCAAAAGGTGCATAAAGTGTCAACAAAACGCTAACTTCCACAAGGCGCCGGCCTCCGAGCTGAGTTCACTGACGACCACTCGACCTTTCGGTCAATGGGGAGTTAACCTCCTGGGACCTTTCCCAGTCGGCCCAGGACAAGTTAAATACCTCATTGTCGCCATTGATTACTACACCAAATGGGTAGAGGCTGAACCACTGGCCACAATATCGTCCTCCAACTGCCGGAAGTTCATGTGGAGGCAAGTGATAACCCGTTTCGGTATCCCAGAGGTCGTCATCTCGGATAATGGGACACAGTTCACGGACAAGAAGTTCACAGAATTCCTCGCCGGCCTGGGGATAAAACAGAGGTTCTCCTCGGTAGAGCATCCCCAGACGAATGGGCAAGTAGAAGCCGCAAACAAAGTCATCCTACTTGGCCTAAAGAAGCGCCTAGACAACAAGAAAGGAGCATGGGCCGATGAGCTCGCTTCTGTCCTATGGTCCTACCGAACAACCGAGCAAAGCGCCACGGGGGAAACCCCTTTTCGCCTAACATACGGGGCCGACGCGGTGATACCCGTCGAAATCGGCGAGCCAAGCCCCCGGCTATTACTCGCAGGTGTGAACGAAGCGATGGAAAAGGACCTGGTGGAGGAGACAAGGGAGATGGCTCACTTATCAGAAATGGCGTTAAAACAAAGAATAGCCCTGCGTTACAACACTAAAGTCCTCAGAAGAGATTTCGAGGAAAGAGACCTCGTCCTACGACGCAACGACATCGGTGTGCCGACCCCGGGAGAAGAGAAGCTGGCAGCAAATTGGGAAGGTCCCTACAGGATTAAAGAGGTGCTCGGAAAACGTGTCTACAAGCTCGAAAGACTCGACGGCAAGGAAGTACCTAGAACATGGAATGCGGGTAACATAAGAAGGTTCTACTCATGACCAGACGACTCATCGACCTGAGAACCTAAACAGATAGTAAATACTTGCTCTGTTCGCATGATAATTTACCTTTTTATTTTATAAAATACTCGCCATATTAATTAATTTGCCTAGCTAACGATTAACTCCTACTTGTCAAAAATTTTCGTACTTGTCTACCACTTCCCTACGTGTGCCGCGCACAAGCGCACCTTAAAACGGCAGACCAGGACTGATCACCCCAGAGGCCATCTTCCTTACGACCAAAGCCAATGACGGCGACAACACGACCACGGCGATCCAAGCCATAACAAACATAAAACGGGAAAACGGGCGTGAGCCCATCCCCGAGAGAAATAGCGACAACAAATATAGTAAACGGCAACCCGGCCAAACGACTGAATAAGCATAATTCATAAAGAGTCAAAACAAAAAACGAGCAATAAGTTGTTCAGTAAATGCGTAACAAAATATCCCAAGTTACAAGATCTCACTTCCTCGGCATGTCAACAATCTTTCCGTCCTGGATAGTCTTGAAAATGCCAATTGCCGACGTGTCAAAATCAGGAGCTGCGATCTTTAGCTGAGCCTTCAGGGCCTCTTCGGTCATGGAGATCGCGTTCTTCCCTTGCTCCCTGGTCACTTTGAGCTTCTTCTTAAGCTCTGCGGCTTCAGCTTTAGCGGTTTTTGCCTCTGAGACGGCATGTTCCTGCTCTTTCTCCAAAGCGGCGACCCGACCCTGAGCGGCATTCAGCTGACCCTCCTCACGCTCGACCAACCGGGCCAGGGTCTCATCGAACGCTTTCAACTTCTCCGCAACGGACGACGCTTTCTCCTCAGAAGCACTAAGCCTTCCCCTCATCTCGGACAGCTGGCCCTGGAGCAGTTCAACTTGGACCTTGAAGTCATTGTTCGCTTTGACAGAGGACTCGAGCTTCCTCCAGAGCGCCTCCATTCCCGACAACTCGAATTCAGCCTTTCGAGCTATCACGGCTCCACGAAGCAAGGTCCGGTACATCCACCTCGCCTGCCCGGACAGCTCAGTCCCATGAAAATGCTCTTCGGTCCCGGGTATCAGCTGCGAGTCAATAAATTTGGTAGCATCAAAGTTCCTTTCCATTATAGTGAGGGCCCCTTCCGGGCTGGAAGACATCCTCCGCCTCTTGGGAGTATGGATGAGCTCCACGTCACTGTCCGGCTGGGGGGTAAAGGACGTATGCCCTTCAACGGGCACCTCCTCACGAATAGGAGAAACCTGGGCCCCTGCAGTCTGTTTCCCCGACACGCAGGTATCCTGGGGAGACGGCACAGCCTGATCATCCTTCTCCCCAGAAGGATCCTCCGACTTCCCGACATCCTTTTCTTCGGCATTCTCGTCGTCACTCGCTTCAAAAAGGTCTTCATCAAATTCTCAAGTCCGGTCACGGTGGCAGACATTTCCACTACAGCAAACAACAGGCGCATTAGTCGTTAGATCGGGTAAAGAAAGCAACAATAAACAGATGAAGGCAAACAAACAAGACAACTCACGGATATAGCTCCTGGCGACCTCCCGCTCACCCATGAGGAGATGGGGGTTCACGGGGTTCTTCTCAAAAATAGCAGAAAGTACATCAGCTATTTGCTTATCTATGGGCGACAACCTTTTATACGTCACCTTAATGAAGGAGTTCGACCCCGCCCCAAAACTCCAATAAGTTGGGATAAGGCGCTCCCCCTCTAACGACAACCAAAAGGGGTGGCGACCTTTGAAGTACTTATCTTTGAACCCATGGTAGGAGTCCTCGAAGAGGCCGAATATTCTCCTACCCTGGGCAGATCGGAAAGAAAGGAACCCTTTCCTAGCTTTCCCTTGTTTGGAAGGATTAGTAAGATTGAAGAAGAAGAGGAAGACGTCCACCGACACCGGTAGCTCGAGGTATTCGCAAACCAATTCGAAATAGCGGATTGAAGCCCAGCTGTTTGGATGGAGCTGTGAGGGGGAGACGGATATCCGGTTGAGGAGCGCCATTTGGAAGTCAGAAAGCGGTATCCGAACGCCGACTTGTGTGAACATGGATTTGTAGAACCAAATCCAATCGGGGACACGAGGAGAGTGGAAATTGATCTCATAAATACGCTCGTTGGGGGCAGGAACAGCGGCCTCATAGTTGACCTCTTCGTCTGTTCCCCCACACAAGTAACCGGCTTGCCGGAACTCGGTCAACTCCGCCAGATCCATTTGGTTGGGCGAGTCCTTTATGTCGGAAGTTACCCAGGCATACGGGTCATAGGCCGCGCCAGATGCAGAAGCCCGGGAGACAATGCGAGGCATACCTACAGCGGGGTACCACTCCGTCAGTCTACGAGGTCGGGAGCCCATAAAAACCCAGAAACTACACCTTTTCAAACTCAATTCATGGCCAAATACGGTTAAAAGGTACACCTATCACGTAAATCACCTAAAAACCTACCCAGGAATGGTACCCCTCCCTTAATTCATCTACCCCACCATTGGAAAGTCATTCAGCATAAGTAAACCAAGCATGCAACAATCACAAACAACAACTACGCAGCAGTAAAACATAGTGTAAACACAAGAGAATAGGAAGCAAGAATTACCTGAATTGGTTGCAGGAACTTGAGAGAAAAAAGGAGGCACGAGGGGGCTCGAACAAGAAATTTTGGATATCAGGGAGAGAGGAAGGTGAAAATAGCAAAAGTAGGAGGAAAAGAGAAAGAAACTGTTTAAAAACCACCACAAGGAGCGCGAAAAGAGACAGGGGAAAAATGGTCTTTGCGCACGGGGTTTTTTAACTCATTATGAGCATTTAATGCTCAGCGCGAAGAATGAAACGACAAACGAACGCCTCAGCAGACCAAGAGACACGCGCACAAGAGACGCGCCTCTCCCACGGTCAGCCGACTCGGCGACAACGCACGAACAAGGACATCACGCGCCACCGATCGCCTCACGACCATCACTGGTGCGTTGGGGGCACTGTTACGGCCCGACTCAGGATTCCCGCGGGTCAACCTGACCCGAGCTCCACGCCTTTCAACCGACCCGGACACGCGTCCCGTACGGCTCACCCGCAGCTGTGGGACAGCGTCCTTGAGAATATAGGCTTGTCCTCCAGAGGGGCCCACTACTGACATGTATATAAGGGGAAGACTGGCTCTTCCCCCAAGGTACGTCACATTTTCTACATCACCCCTTTTTTCCGCCTGCACATTGCCTGACAAGAGCGTCGGAGTGTCTTTGCAGGTGGCATCCCCCTCTCCACACGAAGTACTCGGGACCTCGCATCCATCTGACCGAAGAACCGTGACCTGACGAGCCCCTCCTATCACCCAGAATCTTGACCCGAACCGTCCGGTAACCGAAATACCGAACAATATGTTTTGTAACAAAAAAATTTCTGTACTAAAAAAAGCACAAAAAAAATCACGTGATGAATATGTGTATTTTTTTTTGTTTGTAACAATTTAATTAGATTTAGTTATAAAAAATGCTTATATACATATAATATCACCCAAAAAAATATTAAGAATCATTAAAATTTATTATATTTGGCCATAACTTAGCCATCAACTCAATTTTTTTTAGTATAGTAATTCAGTATATTTTATCTCATATTTTTAAACATTAATAACTAACTAATTGCCAAAAATAATAAATTTAAATGACTTTTTAACAATTTTCATCACCTAATTTTTATGATAAAAGATATTAATCTCTTACCATTTTTCTTTCTTTTATATTTTTATTATCTTCGAAACAATTTTGTAATAAAAAGTGCTAAGCTGTAAGCTCCTATCGTCTCTCTTCCTTTTATATTTTTCATGTTTATTTATGTGCGTTTACTCTAAACTAGGAGAATTTAGATAGAACTCAGAGGCTCAAAGCATAGTAGCTCTTGATTTATGTAACATGCACGATCCACCGACACAAAAGAAGATCCCCTTCCACCACCAAATCATGTCCACGTATTGGTAATAGCCAATTATCTTATCGGAGAACAAGAGGCTCTAAGCTCCCGCAATCGCAACCTCACCCTCTCCCCCTCTACCCTTTCCCACCACCAAATCCCACCCAAAACCCAAAAGAAAAAGAAAGAAAAACCCTTCTTCTCAAATCCCTCACTCATTTCTTCATTTTCTCAATCCAACCACAATGGCTTCACTTCACACCACCATTACAGCCTTATTCCCTTCAATCCAAACCCCAAGATCCCTCCTCACCCACCCAAAACCCATCCTCAACCTCTCCCTCTCCACTACCACCTTCCCCTCCCTCTCCCTCAAACTCACCCGTCCCCGCCACTCCGCCGGATCCCTCGGCGCCCGCATGGTCTCCACCGCGGCCGCAAGCTACGCCCTCGCCCTTGCCGACATCGCCAAATCCAACAACACCCTTGACGCCACCACAACCGACATCGAGAAAATCGATGAGATCTTCTCCGATCCACAGGTGTTCGACTTCTTTGCCAACCCAACCGTAGACGCCGAACTGAAGAAGAAGCTCGTCGATGAAATCGCCACGTCATCAAGCTTCCAATCCCACACGCGCAACTTCCTGAACATTCTTGTCGATGCGAAGCGCATTGGGCTGGTGAAGGAGATTGCGAAGGAGTATGAATTCGTGTACAACACGCTCACAGATACGGAAATGGCGGTGGTGAGCTCGGTGGTGAAGCTCGAGTCGCAGCACTTAGCACAGATCGCGAAGCAGGTGCAGAAGCTAACGGGGGCTAAGAACGTTAGAATCAAGACAGTTATTGACCCGAGCCTGGTGGCTGGGTTTACTGTTAGGTATGGTAATTCTGGATCGAAGTTGATTGATATGAGCGTCAAGAAGCAGCTTGAGGAGATTGCTGCTCAGCTTGATTTGGGTGACATCAAACTCAATGTATGAGATTTAATAATAAAATCAGATCAAATCTGCACCTTATGATTTTTGTTATAACTCCTCTCAATTCTGTACAATACAATACAATGTTGCTTGATATATACCTAAATATGTTTTTTTTCTATTGGGAAATTGGGTTCACAATGAGATGCAATGAATATGAACCAGACTAACCAAAATGTCGTATGAGCTTTTTTTTTTTTTTTTTTTTAAGATTTGGGTGGTCATATGAATTTTCTTTCTATATGTGTATAACATATCCGCAACTTGGTTAACCATTTTATTTGTGTATTTATTTATTTTTAAGTGTGCTGGAGATGAAAATGGATATATGATATTGGATAGGTCATGCAAAATTGGTAAGTTTCATCTATGAAGATTGCCCAAATATACTATTATGCTCCTGAAATATTCAATATACCCAATAATACTTAATATTATACCTAATGTAATTTATTATGTACTACTCTAGTACTCCGGTGTATATATATATATACTTGTAAACAAATACAATACAATATACAATTCATTCATTTTTGCATCTCAATATTGGAATTGAGTAAATGATTTTGAATGAATGTGGTCTAAAACTGAATTGGTAAGGTCGTGGGTTTTGTCACGCTTGCGTATTTGATTTGGCACCTGCACCGAGTAAGGACGGCGATTGTTTGTAGTTGTGATGTGATGTTGTAGGAATGATGGTCTTGTCCCGCCCACAATGAGGAGGGTGGTTTAATCTCACTCACGAATTGGATGATGGATTAATTGAATAGATTATGAGGTGTTTGTGAATTTCTATGGTTAATGCTTATTTTTGTGTATGCTTATTTGCTTTTATGTGTGAAGAACTGAAGATTAAGAGATTGGAGCTTCATTAGGGTTCTGTAATTGTGTGCTTGACTCAATGAATGGAATATAATTTAGATACTATAGGATAATTTTGTTGTTGTTCTGTTTTTGGAGTCATTCAAAAATCTGTATACATTATTTTAGTTTAACAAGCAACAAACTGCGAGAGAAACATAATTGTAAGTAGTCTTCTCTTTGTTAATTACTGTTATATGAAAGATGTTATCTAATTTTGAAAGTACCCTGCTAATGATTTTATGGCTTCTTTATATGGTAGTAGAATCTGGTGTTTAAAATTGTAAGTATTACAAATTTAAAATGTACATAAGAATTATTTTAATTCAATCTTTGTAACTAATGTGTTTGCAAGCAATTGTGTTATATAATGTTAATGTGCCAAAATGTTATTTTGTGCAAGTTTTGGTTGGAGAGTCTATTGTGAAACAAAATGATCCTGGGAAGGGAATCACCAACCTCTTTGGCAAATATATAATTCACCAAAAATTTCTTGAGATGAGTCAACAGATTTTGATAATGCCCTTGATCTACTCAATTCTAAAATGGCAGTTCTCTTGAAGATTTTGCGTAGCTTGATTTTTGCTTTGTGATATTCTGTTTGGTTAGTCTTATAAACTTCTTGCTTTTAATCACTTTTGAAGTCATTACTTGGTCAAATTAGGAAGCCTTTTATTTCTCCTTTCTATGAACTATGAAGCTTATGATTGAGGTGAAAAAAAATTTCATAACTGCTAATGTTTCATAGATTTGCAAAGTTGAATCTTTGGATGATGTAACTTTTGAATATATTACAAGCTAATTATAACAATTGGCCATGAATGGTTAAGCATATCATATACTTATTCTTCATTTTTTAATGTAGATTTCTAAGGCAAATATGACCGTCTTTTAATTGATAAGTCTTTTAAGCATCACTACTAAACTTTCTTTTTGTTGTCTTACTTGCATCAATCATTCTGCTGTCTTATATATAATTTGCTTTGGTTTGATGGTTTGCAAATTTTCGTTACATCCTTTATACTTACAGTTTTAGATTGTTAGCTTAAAAAGCAAAGAACATTTCAGGTACCATATTGTTAATATTATAATGCTTTATTAGTGCCTAAATGAAAGATGCTTAATACTCTCTAGTTTATTCATGCTGATAGTAATGGTTGATGGCAAAGGGATAAGAAATCATTTTAACTGTTGTTGGCTGTAATAATAACCTCGCCACCCCTTTATATAGTTTCCTTCATTACCTTGCTTCTCTTTCTTTTTATTGCTCTTTGAAGATTTGTTTAGTAATAGTGATTTCTGTAATTACAACCTAATGACAGATTTTTTTTCTGGCGGTAATTTACCAACATATTTTTTCCATTACCTTGCTTCTCTTTCTTTTTATTGCTCTTTAAAGATTTGTTTAGTAATAGTGATTTCTGTAATTACAACCTAATGACAGATTTTTTTCTGGCGGTAATTTACCAACATATTTTTTCCATTACTGACTGATTTTTTTCGGTAATCATCCCTCGTATTTCGCTAAATAGTCAAATTTTTTTACAGATTTTCTGTTAGTAACTAGCGTCATATTTTCTGTCGATAACTAACGTTAGATTTTTCAACAAGATAAAACATACTTTTTTTAGATTTTATTGCAAAATAAATTTGTTTTCATACAAAATAAATATAAATTTAATCAGGATAAATTTTTATCTAATTTTTATCTAACTTGTATTAGAACATTCATAGTATTTTAAAAAATAAACAAGTTCATCATATTATCAAACTAGAAGAAAAGTATTAAAAACAAACAAGTCAACTCAAAACATAAACACAAATAGTATATTGATACATTAGATATAAACAATCGTATCAAGTTCACTTTGTTCTCATTCTTTTGTTTTTTCTTATGTTTCTTCTCGATCCTAATAACATTCTCCTGCAGAGCTAATTTCCTGTCTGTGGGCTTGTCTATCATTCTTGAGCTTTTTCTTAGTTGATTTCTTGTTATGATCTAATTTTCCTCGTCAGCGACTCTGACTTCCTTCTTGAAATCATCAACAGTTTTCTTCTTTTTCTTACTCGATTTTCTCTCAAATTCAAGATTATCAACAACTTCAGCATGATCATCCTTATTCTAACCATGGAATCTTGCCCTCTTGTTGTCTTCAAAGTAGATAGTTAGCAAAAGAAGTCTGACCCTTCAAAATCAGTGCTCGGAGGCTAACAAGTGATCTGACCTCATCCATGGATCTAAGCTTATTTTTGCCTGCGTTTAGCACCTGGTTCGCATATACATACAAATGTGACTCCTAAATTTTCAAGAAGTTTTATTAGAAGAAATCAAGCATAAAAGATTGGTTGACTTGAAATAAACTCATCACTTCAAATACACACGTAGACAAATAGCAAAGTACACAAATGGAGACAGAATGTACAATAAAACTCAATAGAATCCACACACTAGTAAGTAGCAGCAGCACAAGAAAAGGTAATAACTAATCTTGAATTGCACATTGGTCTAGTAACTATTCATGTGATAGCTAATAATATATCAACGAGCATTGCATTTCCAGATTTCCTCCTAGTTTCTAGACATCAAAAATAGAATTGCACGTTGGTCTCAAAACATATTTACATCAAGTACATTATTGTTATACAAATGAATTACTTGCACTTCTGCAATAGCATGAAGTGCAAGGGTACTCTTCCCACTACTTTCTGGTCCAAATATCTAGAAGTATAGCCAGAAGATAATGTCAGTTTGACCATGACAGAACAATTCAGGCATAAAGTAATAAAAAGAATCAACAACCCTATCACGTGTAAATTAATGAACAAAAGAATCAAGGAGCAATAATGCATAAACCAGCTTTTTCTGATAGTTTTATTAGAAGCCCTCCCAAACTACATTAACATACTCCTATATAGGTTAAGCACTACATATGAAGATTGATAAACACAGGTCAGGGTACAGAGAGAAACAAAGACGAAAATGGGGAAAAGGTAAACTAAAGTACAGGTAAAAAAAAATTAAAAAAAAAGGTAACCAAGCAATCCCAACTTGTTGAAGATGCCATAAAACACCAAAACTGGTAACAAATACCAATTGAATAAAACCCCAATGACCCAATCCTTGCAGCTTACAAATATATCTCATTCTTCATAATTCACACCCAATTATTTTACTTACCCCTCACTCCAGAAACCTAAAAGTTGTAAATAAGATGGTGCGAATAACTAAAAGAACAGTGAACACAAACATATACCAGGCAGTCAATACCTCAGCAATTCTACCTTTTGGAAGACCGCCACCTAAAGCACAGTCCAAGGTCAAACAGCCACTAGGACATGTTTCACTGCAATATTTAGGATGATGGGGGAAAAAATTCTATCAACGATAAGTCTAATTTATATGACAAAAAATATTCAGGCACAATTGACATTTTTTTTCCCTTAAATATAATACAATAGATTAGGAAAACATGTGATTAAAAATGACTACAAATATGAAGATACATACACTAAAGCTCCCCCAGCATTGCCCAACTTGTCAAACTTCCCTTTCCAAAAGAATTGTTTATGTCATTTATTGCTGCTTCTAGTGTGTTTTGCGGGAACAAATATTTCATTGTCAGATAAAACAAATTTAAAACTCATTGAGCAGAAAGTTAATACGAAATATCTATCAGCTATCCATTGATCATTCAGTAAAAATGGAACAACAACTACTTTTATGGGCAATGCTCACATCATGATTTCATTAAAACAGATAAATAAAATCACTGTAAGAAATTATATATGAATTAAAGCATAATAGACAATGTTATAAAATGCTATTTCGAACGTTAAGATATTAGGGAAGAATAGAAACGATGATAAGGAGAAATTTTGAACATTGTAATATGACAATCTAAAAGAGCAATAATACATATATAGAAGCTATAAAATTTCACATAAAACATTGTGTTATTGAATACACATCACTCTTTTGCAATATTGTCTATCTTCTTTTGACAGACAATTGTTGACAAGCATATAATTAAAGTTTCCTTTTAAACAATTACAGATTCCACTCTAAACAAGTGAGAAGATGAACTGTGGCAGCATCTTATGATTTGAAAATTGGAAGATAATCAAGTAATAAGAAAAACCCCTGATATGAACTAGAAAAACATAGTCAACTAAAATAAGCATGCGTCCTGTAATTAAGCCAATGCATAGCAAGAAATGTTACCATAATACTGCAGGAATCCTAATCATCTTTTCATAAACAATATTAGTCTGCAATCAAGTAAAAGAACACAAATGTTAAATAATAAATACTAGCAATTCCTTCCACTCAACATAGCAAATCCTCTTTTTTCTTAACTATACCTGCTCTGTCAAAGGCAGAAACCATGAATCCCATGATCCATTGCCTACCTCACTGGAAAAATTGGGAAACTTTATCAGTGAAGAAAGTTAAATTACAGCTTCAGCATGCTGAGTTCTAAGCATAACTGGGGCAATACTAGAAATGATGCACTATAAAATTACTGTACTCTACATATAGTGAAGAAATTAATATAAAAAAAACAAGAGTAATGCAAGCATAAACGCAGTATCCTTTCACACCAGAGAAGTTGTTCAATTCATCAGTGAACGTTTTCACTACATGATTAGAGCACAGGTCTCCAATTCCTGCCACAAGATATCATTGTAATACTAGTATAATGCTACCTAAATATGTTGAAACGATAACAAAATAAAGAACAATAATATAGCATCTTAAAAAAAATCATAAACATCCTCCTAAATACTATTTGAAGTAAAAGTTAGATAATTTCAAAATCTTGGAATCTTATAAAAGAATCACTTATTCCTTGATTTAGTAGTTAGAAGCAACATTATCGAACTTGAAAACTCACCTAAAATTCGTGGAATTTAGCTACACTTGAATCAGCAAACTTAACTAGTAAACTCAATGTAGGGCCTAAACTTGTCAATCATAAGAGTCATGAGTTTTAACTTGATAGTTTCATAACCTTCTCTAGGAGGATTTATTTAGAAAGATAATCAATAATTTAACTAGAAATAGAATAAATTCCCAAAAAATCAAACAAGTAGCGCAGGCTGCACCCTATGAGTAATAGTATATGATATGATATGAAACATGAAGGCTTTTCAGAAACCGAATCCGTGTAAAATCGGAAACTTATGTGGCAGAAATTGAAAAGGAGTAACAGAAATTAAACTTATGTGGCAGAAAAATCCTAATTAAATCAGAAATTGTGATATCAAACCCTAATTAAATTTAACACAAGCTAATGATTAAGAATTCGGGATTAGGAACCTTAATTGCCTAAAAAAAAAAATAAAGCCTACCTATTGTGATGATGGAAAGTGAATCGAGCAGCGATGGATGGAGCTGGGGTGGCACGGCAACAGAGGAGCACGAGGGGGAGCACAAGAAAGAAGTGGAGGAAAGAGAAGCAGAGGAACACGGCGAGGCGGCGATGCGACGCAGCAAAGCTGCAGCGATGGCATCACATTCCAGAGCCGCGGCGTCGATGTGGTGCAACGAGGAGAGGAAGGTACGGAGGAGATTGAGAAAGAAAAGAAGATGAGAGTGAGAATGAGAGAGAGAAATGGTTTGTGTTTTTTGACAGGGGAGCTGGACACATGGGGAATATGTGTTTTGATGCTGATGACTAGCCTGTGATTTTGGATTTGGCGAGGAGAAATGGAAAAATTATGATGTTTTGCATTTTTTGAATTACTTGCCGTCTCTGTATTTGTCATTTTATTTTAAGTTGAGGACAAGGTATATGAAGCAAATAGTGAAAATTTGTACCATTTATTATCTATAATTTGTTAAGAAAGATATATCTTTTGACATTATGTAATGGACTTAGTGGCTCAACAGCTAATACTATTGAGTTAAAAAAATATTTTTATATTTTTATTTTTAAAATTATAAATTTATTATCAATAATAAAAAAAATAAATTATAAAAAAATAAAATATTTTAAGTTATTTAATATATATAAAAAATATAAAATAAATAAATTTAAATTTAAAAAAAAATTATTATTATTATGTATAATAAAATCAAAATAAAAATTTACTAATATTATTTATAAATTAATTATTTATATATTAAATTTATTTATTTTGTCAATCTTATTTAATTTGAAATAAATTTAAAAATTTATATTTAAAACACTTTTTTTATACATAATTTTAATAGATAAAAAATTATTTCTTTAATCTTATATTAAATTTTTTTAATTATTTTTAATTTTATTATTATTTTAAGATGATTAATTTTTATTTTGATTATATCATCCTATCATATTAATTTTATTATACATTTTATTATTTTCTCTTATAATTATGTTGCCTTATTTTATTTTTCTTCTTTGTTTTTTTCTTTTATTAACCTCAATCACAATCAATTATTATTGTATCATTATCGCAGCTCTTATTTTTGTTTATCACTTTGATCCATACATATCCATTGTGTTAACTTTTGAGTTGTTAAAGTTTATCAAAAGAATTATTTTCTTATTTGATTTATTAAAGTCATATTTTATTATTTTAAGAAAAAATTTAAGATATCAAACATTCAAAAATTTTGTATAGAATAATTAAATATAAAATTTATAAGTTATTTAATTTTTTAATATATAGAATAATTAAATTTAAATTAATTTAGGTATAATACTAAAATCATTATGTTGTTACTATGTGTAACAATGAAGATAAAAATTTATAAATATTTATAAATTTATTTATTTCTCAATTATATTTAATTTAAAGCAAATATAAAAATTTATATTTAAATCACTCTTTCTCTCGAATAATTTTAATAGCTAAAAAAATTTTATTTCTTATAATTTTATATTCAACATTTTAAATTATATTTAGTTTTATTATTCTTTTAGAATTTTTAATTTTTATTTTCATTATTCTTTTTTCTTACCATTATCTATCTACGTATGCCTCACTAGTCATTACTACTCTTATGTTGATTTGTTTTCTCTTCCTTTTTTGGGTTTTTATTCTCTTTCTATCTTCTCTCCAATCACAATTAGTTATTACGGTGCATGTATTAGTTCATAATTATTACACTCAGAAGTGAATACTACTTTAAAAATAAAGTAAAAAAAAAAAAAAATCTCATAACTCTTATGTGAATCTACTTAATATACTAAAACTGGGTTTTCTCCCAACTAATGAAGGTGAGGTGTCGATCTCTCGTGACTCCGTTTTCCCTCCAAAATGAACTTTCCTATTCTCTATTCTAAATTATTTTATAAAAAATATCTTTATTATAATTAATATTTAATGAATAATACATAATTATACTAATTTAGAAACATATCTTTCTTATAATTATATCAAATCAATATTTAATACATTATTAAACTACTTATCAATTATCAATTGAAAATAATAATAATAATAATATGATAATTGCACCGGTCGTAGAAATCATAATAAGTAATTAGAGCTAAACCTCAGAGTAGTCCCTGAAGTTACACTCGTGCTTCATTGTAGTCCCTAAAATTATTAATTACCCAAATTGGTACCTAAAGTTAAACGCCGGGACTCAGTGTTGTCCTTCCGGCACATTTTCTCTAGGTGGCGTCATCGAAAAGCTGATGTGGTTAATTTGGTGACACGCGGGCAAGGCTAAAACGACGTAGTTTTGATAGTGGCGCGTAAATGGCCGAAAATGACGTCGTTTCACTCCAAAAGTTGGTTTTGAAGATTCCCCCATCAAACGTTAACATAACGCATTGTCTTCCCTCCCTCAAAATACAACACAAACCCCTCCTCCCCTTTACTCATCAATGGCGGTGGTTGGATTGTGGTAACTGATGCGATTTCTGTGGAGTACGACTGCTATATAGGATCGGATATCGTCATCTGCCTCAAACGAAGACTGTATCGAAGGCCTATCTCTCTGAAAAAGGTAAGGAAAAAAGAAAAAATATAATGTGATATAAGAAATGCTCTATTTTTTGTTAAGGTTGTTAGTTTAATCTCTTCAGTAGTTAGAAACGATTTTTTGGAGTGTTATCTGTGGGTATGCATGTTTGTGTTTCGCAATATTTAGCTAGGGTTTGATCGCAACTAGTTTTCTGAGTGGTTAGGCTAATGAAAGTGTTGACTGTATGAGGACTATCTGTCATGGGAAAATGCTATTTCTTATCTATTATGCTTTGCTGCATTTACAGTTAATGTGGTTTTCAACTTGTTAATGTGGTTGAAGATGATGAGGTTGATCATGAAATTTTGTTTCTAAATTGCAGATGGGAGATCCTTGAATTACCATCATATTTCACCATGGAGGCTTATTCATCACAGAGCGTGATGGAACTGTGAATTACAGTGGTAGACAGATTTTTGAGTTGCCGAGAGTTGACGTAGACACGGTGGATGTATTTTTTGTCCGAGACTACTATAAGACACTTGGGCATGACAATGTGACTCACTATTGGTGGCTGGTGATGGTGTATTTTGGAAAACAAATTCCAAACACCTAAAACTAACCGGCAAGTGTACCGGGTCGCATCAAGTAATAATAACTCACATGAGTGAGGTCGATCCCACAGAAATTGAAGGATTGAGCAATTTTAGTTTAGTGGTTGATTTAGTCAAGCGAATCAAGTATTGGTTTGAGTGGTTTGTAATTGACAGAAGCTAAATTGCTTGAAATGTAAAGGGAGAGGGAAGAATTGCAGTAAATTAAAGAGACTATAAAGTAAAAGTGCTGAATCTTAAAGAACAAGTAAATTAAATTGCAGAAGCTTTGATTGCAAGAAATGTAAATGACTGAATCTTAAAGTGCAAGAAAGGTAAATTGCTTGAATTATAAAAGGAATTGGGAGCTGAGATTGCAGAAATTTAAACAAGCAGAAGTAAATTGCAATAAACAGAAGAGCAAAAGATGAATTGAATTTAAGGAAATCTAAATCAGAAAAGTAAAAATGCTTGAAGAATTAAAACAGAAGGTGAATATAGCTCAATTGCAGAAATTAGAAGAGAAATTAAAGATCTCAGGAGTGGAAGAGACTAGAAAACAAGTCTAGATCTCAAATCCTTCCTTGATCCAACAAGAACAATTGCAAAAGAAATGGAAAAGTAAGTTGCAGAAGAAGTAGAAGAGTGAAAGCAGTAAACAGAATTTGAAATGTAAATCAAAGTTTCTAAAATTATGTAGAAAGATAAACAAAGAGATCTTAAGGTGAGATTGAAACAGAATTTCTTCAATTCTTCACCCAAGATCCAAAACAAGAAGTAAAGAGTGCTCAAGTAAGAACAAGGAAGAAGAGAGATTAATTCTCCTTCCCAATTCTCTAAGATCCAAATTCAAAGTAAAAACTCTCAAAACTATAAAAATGAAAATTCTCTAAGAAGCCAAAGGTTAAAAGTCTTTAACTAAATCAAACTAGCTTCTATTTATACACTTTCTATTCTTAGATTTAAGAATTTGGGTGGGCTTTTTAATTTGGTAAAGATTTGAATTTAATTAGATTTTTAATTGAATTTTCAGCCCAAGAGAAATTGCTCCCAGTGGAGTGCTCTACTCTTGTGAGGAGCGGAGCATCAATGCTTGTGTTGGAGCTCTTTGTTGCGTGCCAAGGCTTGGGAGGCATTCAGGATAGTGCTCCGCTCTTGTGGAGAGCGGAGCGGAGCATTGTGGCTTGGTGTGTGTCTTGTGCGCTCCAACTCCTCCTGACCGTGTCATGTTGCGCTCCAAGTTTTCCTGGCCGTGTCAAGCTTGTGCAAGGAGTGAAGAGAGTAGCGCTCTGCTCTCCTTGGGAGCGGAGCATTGGCTTTTGCTTGGGTGAGGTCCCAAGTTCGAAACTTGTTGGAGGCATGCGCTGGCTCCTTTTCTTTGTGAAGGAAGTGGCGCCTTACTCCTTGCTTCTTTAGGGTGCCTTGTTCGATCCTTGGGGGTAGCATTTTAGCCATTTTTGGCTTATTTCCTTTATGAGTAGCGCTCCTCCACTCCCCCTTGCTCATGAGTTCGAACCTTGTAGCCTTTACTAGCAAACTTTGTTTTTGGATTTATTCTTGAGTGAAGCCCGATAATGCTCTCAAGGAGAGCGGAGCATCATTCTTCCCTCCTTTGTTTCTTGGTTCCAAATTGTGCTCCGCTCTCAAGGAGAGCGTAGCATCCAAGCTTGCTTCCTTAGTTCTTTGTTATGCTCCCAGTAGAGTATTGTGGCTTGCCTCCTTCATTGTGCCACGCCTCTTTGTTTCTTTTGCCACTTCTTCTCCTCCTTGGGCCACGCTTCTTTGGCCACGCTTTCTTATTTTCTTCTTTTCTTCACCTACAATTAATCAAAACAACCAATTAAAGTATCACCAAATTCACAAGGTTTACAAATCATTTAAATATCAATTAAATTTAGCTTAAACCTCATGATTTAGTATCAATTAAATGGTGGTTGATTGATTTAAAGAAACCATACAATTCCATTTTAAATTACTTACTTATAATGCAATAAAGTGCATAAAACCTAATAAAAACAAAGAAAAAGACTAGTAAAACTAGGCTAAGATGACTTGTCATCACAACACCAAACTTAAAACTTGCTTGTCCCCAAGCAAGCATTAAACATAAGAGAAGATAAAATGAAATAGAGGAGTATACATGTCCTTATTAAGCAGAGAGTTGAACTTGGTTCATGGGGTTTCATGCAGATTAATAGTAGCTCATTTATTACTTGCTGTTAAACAAACAATGTTTCCTCAAGGGTTCACTAAGGTTGCTGCTATAATGCCTTGCTTTCTGCTTACTTCCCTTGCTGGCTTTTTCCTTCTTTCTTTTGCTTGGAGAGCTTATTACTCATTGAAGGCTTGGTGGCAAATGTTACAGTAGCCTTTGGCTTAATTATACTCAACATTTCTTCACCACAGACACATGGCTCACCTTTTTCTTTCTAGGATCATTGATGCCCAGCATCTCTTTGGATAACTAAGTGTTTTGTAGTTAGGTTACTCTTTATTGTGGACTTTCAGTTGGCAATCCCAAATCAGTTGATCTAAGTAGCCAAGTTTTGAAATACTCCTTAGAACTTACTTGTCCAAGCATATCCTAGTACACAAACACCACAGGCATATGTCCTAGGGTCCAAGCTATTGGTGCCTAGCCTTATTGTTTGTTTCTTTGCCACTTTTTGGCTTTTTCTATTTCTTTTTTTCTTTCTATTTTGGTTTATTTTCAAGGGATTTTCATTAGTTGAAGGATCATAGCAGCAAACTAGCTTAAGCTTCAAGTAACATGTCATTTTGCAGCAATTATTTTTGTGAGCTAACAATTGAATCAAACACATACCACCACTAACTTTCATTCTAACTTTTGCAACATTGAACAATTACTTTTCTAAATCAAACATCTCTCTTTTATTCAAATAGCAAAGGAACAAAGCAAAGTACTCAAGCTAATGAAGGATGACATTTATTATGCCAATAACTTTTAAGCTAAAGAAAAATTGCAGATAGCTTTCTTTAGCATGTATTTTTACTTGCAACTAAATGAACATTCTAGCAAGGCATGAAGGAATCCCTGGATTAAAACATTTCATAACTACAAGGATTAAGTATAAATACAACCTTTTGGGTTGCAGCTTTTCATTCTTCCTTCAGTTATGCTCCTTTTTAGTCATAGTGCAAATGTTCTTTAATTTGTTGGCTGTTTCCATGCATACTCCTCAA
Organism: Arachis hypogaea; assembly: GCF_003086295.3. Classification (NCBI taxonomy): domain Eukaryota; kingdom Viridiplantae; phylum Streptophyta; class Magnoliopsida; order Fabales; family Fabaceae; genus Arachis; species Arachis hypogaea. Next base: position 75,969,599 of record NC_092046.1, on the reverse strand, counting down.
ACGTTGCTTGCTTTTCAAGCTCTTTAGGTATCTGGTTAATCTGCAAAGCTTATTTGTGGGCTTTTAAACTTTCTTTGGTGTGTGAACACCAAACTTAGTTCCTTGCCAATGTTTCTCATGAAACAAATTAACTATATGTGAAATCCTTTTTCCTTGCTAAGGTAATAAAACTAAAAACCATGAAACAACAAATAGTTAACTAGTTTATCTAAATGTTTGAAGCTGGCATTATGCAGAAAGTGAAAATGCGTTTTATGATGAGACTTTGGTGGAACACCAAGCTTAGAATCCTTCATTCTCCCTTATATTGTTTTGGTGTGCAACACCAAACTCAACTTCTTGCAATATAGATAAAGCTAATTAACCTTTTTATTAAAATAGTTATGAGAAAAAACTACCTCAGGTTGGGTTGCCTCCCAACAAGCGCTTCTTTATTGTCATTAGCTTGACATCCTTCATTCTTGCTTAGCTTAGGTTCTGAACCTCTTTTTCCTTGTCCCATTGCCCTCCTAAGTAAGGCTTTGCTCTGTGCTCGTTTGCTGTGAAATGACTCTGTGTAGCTTCATCTAGCAACTCAAGACTTCCATAAGGAAAAACCTTTGTCACTAAATATGGGCCAGTCCATTTGGACTTGAGCTCGCCAGGTGACGATTGGATTTTTGATGGTTTAGAATTTCACAAATGAATTCTCGTTGCAAGTATAGTTTCTAAACCAATCACTAATCCTTTCATACAAAAAGTTGTTTGTCACTAAAACAAACCCCTAAAATTTATAAACCGAAGTATTCAAACCTCGGGTCGTTCTCCCTAGGAATTACAATAAAGTGTCTTGTTATTGGTTATGAGTTATTTTGGGGTTTTGGATAAGAAGCATGAAAAGTAAATGGCAATGAAAATAAACTAACAACTATAAAAGGCTCTTGGCAAGATGTGAGAACTAGAAGTCCTATCCTAGTTATCCTTCTCAATTGTGATGAGAATTGTTCATTGCTACCACTTAGTTAACCCTTACTAATTAAAGGAAAGTCAAGTGGATGAATTGACTTGAGCCACAAGTCCTAGCCAACTCCCAAGGAAAGACTAGCTTTAGTGCACTCCAAACCAATTAGCAATCTCTCCAATTATCAATCAACAAAGGAATTAGATAACTCAAGTGTCACTAATTACTCTACCTAGGCCAAGAGGAACAAAATCTACACTAAAACTAAAAGAGGCATTTCAACAAACACATAGAGTGCAATAGAAGTAAACATTATTAATTGCAAGAATTAAAGAGAGATCTAACTACAAAGGCAAGAGATCAACAATAGAAAAGCAAAGAAGAACAATCATCATGAATTACCTCTTATTGAATTGAAAGAAAATGGAAGGAACAATAGTAGATCTACAACAAAGTATAAGAACAACATAAAGAAAATTACAATAAAAGAATGGAAGAAGAATGAATGTAACAACAAGTAATTGAGAAGATAGAAGTAGAAGAAGATGAATTAAAATCTAGATCTAAGAACTAAACCTAATCCTAATCCTAATTCTAGAGAGAAGTGAGAGCTTCTCTCTCTAGAAACTAACTCTAACTACTAAACTAAGCTAATGATTAAAAGTATGTTGATTCCTCTTCAATCCTTGGCTTAAATAACATCAGAAATGAGTTGGATTGGGCCCACAAGGCTTCTAAAATCGCTGGCCACGTTTTGCTTTAAGTGAACCAGGTGGCAGCAACGGCGCGTGCGCGTACTATGCGCGTGCGTGCCACCATACGTGTAGAAACTATGACAAATCTTATATCATTTCGAAGCCCCGGATGTTAGCTTTCTAACCCAACTGGAACCGCATCATTTGGACCTCTGTAACTCAAGTTATGGTCATTTAAGTGCAAAGAGGTCGGCTTGACAGCTTTCCGGTTCTTTCATTTCTTCATGAGTTCTCCAACTTTACATGCTTCTTTCTTCATTCCCTTGATCCAATCTTTGCCTCCTAAACCTTAAATCACTTAACAAACATATCAAGGCATCTAATAGAATCAAGGAGAATTAGATTTAGCTATTTTAAGTCCTAAAAAGCATGTTTTCACTCTTAAGCACAATTAAAGGAGAAGTTATAAAACCATGCTATTTCAATGGATAAATGTGGGTAAAAGGTGATAAAATCCCCAAAAATCAATACAAGATAAACCCTACAAATGGGGTTTGTCAACCTCCCCACACTTAAACCAAGCATGTTCTCATGCTTAAGCCAAGAGAGAAACAAAGGGTATCAACATTTATTCAATGGAAACTAACTAAATGCAATCTACCTATATGCAACTATCTAAATGAATGCAAGTGCTTGGTCAAAATAAATCAATTCCCAAGAAACATATATGCACAAGGGCTAAGGACTAGCAAGTCTAATCCACAATTGAATTGAGTTATTAAATATTTTTACAAACTTGCATGAAAATTATGATCATAGGTGAAAACATGTAATTGAGCATCAAACCCTCACCGGATGTGTTTGCACTCTATTCGCTCAAGTGTTTAGGGTTGATTCACTCAATTCTCCTCTATTTCATGCTTTCCAAGATTTTTTTTTCTTCTAACAATCAACGTTTATTTCATGCATGCATACAAGTATCATGAGGTCTTTTCATTGGTTGTAATGGGGCTAGGGTCAAGGTAGGATGCATATTTGGTCAAGTGAGCTTGAAATTTGAATCTTTGATAAGCTTAAACTTCCCACCTAACCTATGACATCCTATACAATTAAGTTCTAATCTAGCTACCCATTCTTCACTTTTTCACATACTCATGCATTTTCTTTTTCATTTCACAACACTTATGCATTGATTTTATTGGACCTTGCCTTGGGGCATTTTGTCCCCTTTTTATTATTTTTTCTTCTTTTTTTTCTATTTCTTTTTTTCTTTTCCATATTATTTTTCTTTTCTTTTTCTTTTGTTTTTCTCATTTTTTTTTCTTTCTATATACAAGAGCATCAATGCATAAGGTTTGACATTTGATCAATACATGAGTATGTACCCAATTCCCAATATTTTCAATAACAATACAAAATACCCTTTTATTCACCCAATGTCCCAAGGTTCCCACACTTGAATGATACTCACACACACTAGCCTAAGCTAATCAAAGATCCAAATAAGGACATTTATTGTTTTTTGCTTTAAGGCTTGTAATGTGCTAAATTAAGAACAAGTGGGTTAATCGTAGGCTCAAATTTGGCTAACAATGGAAGATAAAAGGTAGGCTATTTGGGTAAGTGAGCTAAATGGAATGATGGCCTCAATCATATAAATGCATGAATACACAAAATAATGGACATAAAGAATCAAACAAATCAAAGATCACAATCATAGGAAGAGAATAATGCACACAAGAGGGGAAAATAAGTGGTTATAAGATGTAACCACATCATTAGGCTCAAGTCTCACAAGATTGTGTTCTTAGCTCAAAACATGATCCACAATATATATAATTCAAGCAAGTTCTATGAAAAGTTTTCACTCAAATCAATTGACATGTCCTATAGATAGAAATCTTGAAAAATTCTCATTATTTTGACTAAGCTTATTGTGTATACATATGCAAAAATAAGAAAATGCAAGTAAAAATCCTAAAATCCTAAAATGAAATGCAAAAGTATTGGAGTTAGAAATTTGTCACCCAAGATTGCCGATCGGTCGGACGACCTCCCCACACTTAAAAGTTTGCACCGTCCTCGGTGCACTCAAAGATGAGCAAGGGGGTACGGCGACTCTCCGGATTGCTATGTGTTCTTTCTTCCGCTTCCATGGTTGCTTGTGGTGCATTCGTTATGAAAAAAAACAAAAATATAACACCATAAGATGAGAAGATATAAAAGTAAGAAAGCATACATTATTGGAATGAGGTAAATCACTAGAATGAGGTGAGTGAATTAGTGTGACATTAAGAAATATTAGGTGTGTGAATTCTAAATTGAGCGGTTTAGAATACACATTAGCATAAAAGCTATGTCACAAAAGAAGCATGCACTTCACTTATCCTAGTGTGCTTGAGATGCTTTAAGTAAGCTTGTAAGGTAAGACAAGCATTAGAGAAGCATGAAAGCATTCAAGTCAAACATATGGATGGATATAATCATGAACACAATGCATTAAGGTAAATGCGCAACATCATCCATCAAGAGATTGCCTAATCAAAGAAAACTGTTTAAATCACATGATGGCTAGCTACAACATGCAATTCAAAAGAGTTATAAGCTCGAAGACAATTCTCATCACTTGGTATTTTTTCAAAAGGTAAGCATGAAGAGCTCAAAACCAAGTAACAAAATATAACCTCAATCATAGAATCCAACAAAGATTATCTAAAAACATTCATGCTAAAATAGCATTTAGGCAATAAGGGATATAGCAATGTATAGTAAACAAAGTCAATACTCCAACACTTATGATGAAAAGAGAGAAAATAAAATGAAAACTAAACTAAAACTAACTAATCAACTAACTAACTAACTAATTTGTTAACTAAAATAAATGGTTGTCAATGGTGTTTGGAAGTGTTGGATGAGGGGTAGGAGGAGGGAAGAAGAAAGGAAAAAGGGAGAAATGGAAGGAGGAGAAGAAAAGAAATGGATGGAAGAAAGGGCATCCACGCGCACGCACGCATGGCGCGCGCGCGTCGTTGGCTTATTTCGAGAGTGGCGCGTACGCGTCATGTGCGCGTATGCGCGAGTTGGTTTGTGCGAAAGGCACAACGTTGGCGCGGCGCAGGCACAACTCTCTGGAAAATGTATGGAGGTTGGAACTTCTCAATCCACGCGTACGCACGCATGGTGCGCGCGCGTGGAAGGTCGAAAATGCTGTAAGTGCGCGTACGCGCCATGTACGCGTACGCGTGGATGGTGCTCTGTTTTTCAAAATTTTTTTTTCTATGTTTTTGCACCAATCCAAGCATTCCAAACCTCCAAACAGCTACCAAAACACCATAAAACCTTATTTAACATACTTAAACTACTAAACATACTCAACTAACTAAACAAAACATGAAATTAAGCTAATTCTACCAATATATACAAAAGAGAAAATGAAAGGATTTTACCATGGTGGGTTGTCTCCCACCTAGCACTTTTGTTTATTGTCCTTAAGTTGGACTTATGGGGAGCTCCTCATCAAGGTGGCTTGTGCTTGTATTCATCTTGGAACTCCCACCAATGCTTGGTTCTCCATTGTGCCCCAAGATTCTTCATGGATTGAGCCAAGTTTTGATGGAGTTCTTCACAAGCTTGGGGCTCCCAAAGTTGATCCTCTTCTTGTAATCCGGGATCCCACACTTTGTTTTCACACCCGTCTTGAGGTTGATCATCATTATTAGTCCAACCGGGTGGTGAGTAAGGTGAATTCTCTATATAGTGGCCAACAATCCTCCTAGACCCATCTATTTGAGCACTACTCCAACCTTTATATCTCATGTTTGATGCATCAACCATAATGAGCCTTGATTTGCAACGCCAACCACAAAACCTTTTTCGTTTACGCTTCATCCCACAAAGCTCCCTAAGTTGGCCATCCGTTTCAAGCAAACCATATTCAAGTGGGATAATAAAGCTAATAGAAATGAATTTTACCCACTCAAGTGAAGGGGTAGATGACAACCTAGGCAAAGATGCTTCCAAAGATCTTGACAAAGCATAACCAACCCTCGTTCTTCTATTTCTAGGGACTTCCACCTCTTCACAAGATCTCTTAATCTCAATCCTTTGTTCAACAATTTTATCTAAACCTTTTCCTTTACTCAAATCATAATAGGGAGGGTGAGAAAAATTTACCTCCTCAACGCTTTCAAATCCAACCGGAGAAGGTTCTTCATGCTTAAAGGATTCTTCACCACTAAGACTTGATGCTTGATCTTCATCACTAAGGGAACTCAATTCTTTCTCTATCCCATCCAAGTCTTCATATGGGATATGCCTTGGAAGGTGTGCACTTTCCTCCCTAGCATCAATATCAATCATCTTGTAGGGGTTTTCTTCAACTCTATGTTCCCATGGAAGCTCCGCATCTCCTAAGTCTTCAACCAATTCTTCCTCTTCTTCAACAATTATAGCTTCCTCCAATTGTTCCAATACAAAGCAACTTCCCTCGTTCTCCACCAATCTCTCCTTCATGTTATGCTCTTCATTTGTTTCTCCACATGTAGCCATGGGAGTCCCTTGAGAGTTCAAGCATTGGGATGCTAACCGGTTTACCACCTCATCCAAGGCGGCCGTGAATTGTTGCACATCCCTTTTCATTTCCTCTTGTCCTTGAACAAGAACATCAAGGATGTCATCCATTGGAGGTTGGGGTGGATGGAAGGGTTCATCAATTTGGGGGAAGGGTTCATAGTAGGAAGGTGGTTCTTCTTGGTAGAGTTGTGGTGGTTCAATAATTTCCACTCTTTCCACTTGTTGCACAACACACTCCATGGTTGCTTGAAATTGATCCAATGCTTCCTTGAGACGATCCCTTGACTCTTGTTCCTCTTGGAGAATATGATTAGGATCATGTGGCTCTTGGATCAATGGATATGAGTATTCTTCCATGGGAGGTTGTGGTGGAAAGTAGTATTCATCTTGTGGTTGAAAATTTTCATATATTGGAGGTGGTTCATCTTGGTAATAATGTGGAGGAGGTGGCTCTTGAAAATATTGATGTTGGAATGGTGGTGGCTCTATATGTGGTTCATATTGCTCATATGGTTGTTGGTAGGATGGATATGGATTAGGGTCATAGGAAGATGGTTGGTAAGAAGGGGCTTGTGAGTATGGTTGGGAGTTATGTTGAGGGTATGGATCATAGGCATATGGTGGTGGTTCTTGAAAATCACAAGGTGAGTCACCATAGCCATTGGATTGGTATGCATCATAGAATGGCTTTTCTTCATAGTGCATTGGTGGAGGTTGTTGCCATGAGGATTGATCATATGCATATGGCTCCTCCCACCTTTTGTCATCCCATTATTGATACACATCTTCATTATAGTCCTCATTTCCTACAACATGTTGATAACCAAACTCATAGCCAATGTGAGAATTCATGATAGCAAGAAGAAAAATGAAAACAAAATCAAATAAGAAGCAAGAAAATTAAATCCTAAAAACTAGTAAGAACTAACAAAGAAGCAAAAGGCAAACATATTCACAATATTCACATATATACAATAACCAATAACATAACACCATTGCAATTCCCCGGCAACGGCGCCATTTTGACGATTGGATTTTTGATGGTTTAGAATTTCACAAATGAATTCTCGTTACAAGTATAGTTTCTAAACCAATCACTAATCCTTTCATACAAAAAATTGTTTGTCACTAAAACAAACCCCTAAAATTTATAAACCGAAGTATTCAAACCTCGGGTCGTTCTCCCTAGGAATTACAATAAAGTGTCTTGTTATTGGTTATGAGTTATTTTGGGGTTTTGGATAAGAAGCATGAAAAGTAAATGGCAATGAAAATAAACTAACAACTATAAAAGGCTCTTGGCAAGATGTGAGAACTAGAAGTCCTATCCTAGTTATCCTTCTCAATTGTGATGAGAATTGTTCATTGCTACCACTTAGTTAACCCTTACTAATTAAAGGAAAGTCAAGTGGATGAATTGACTTGAGCCACAAGTCCTAGCCAACTCCCAAGGAAAGACTAGCTTTAGTGCACTCCAAACCAATTAGCAATCTCTCCAATTATCAATCAACAAAGGAATTAGATAACTCAAGTGTCACTAATTACTCTACCTAGGCCAAGAGGAACAAAATCTACACTAAAACTAAAAGAGGCATTTCAACAAACACATAGAGTGCAATAGAAGTAAACATTATTAATTGCAAGAATTAAAGAGAGATCTAACTACAAAGGCAAGAGATCAACAATAGAAAAGCAAAGAAGAACAATCATCATGAATTACCTCTTATTGAATTGAAAGAAAATGGAAGGAACAATAGTAGATCTACAACAAAGTATAAGAACAACATAAAGAAAATTACAATAAAAGAATGGAAGAAGAATGAATGTAACAACAAGTAATTGAGAAGATAGAAGTAGAAGAAGATGAATTAAAATCTAGATCTAAGAACTAAACCTAATCCTAATCCTAATTCTAGAGAGAAGTGAGAGCTTCTCTCTCTAGAAACTAACTCTAACTACTAAACTAAGCTAATGATTAAAAGTATGTTGATTCCTCTTCAATCCTTGGCTTAAATAACATCAGAAATGAGTTGGATTGGGCCCACAAGGCTTCTAAAATCGCTGGCCACGTTTTGCTTTAAGTGAACCAGGTGGCAGCAACGGCGCGTGCGCGTACTATGCGCGTGCGCGCCACCATACGTGTAGCAACTATGGCAAATCTTATATCGTTTCGAAGCCCCGGATGTTAGCTTTCTAACCCAACTAGAACCGCATCATTTGGACCTCTGTAGCTCAAGTTATGGTCGTTTAAGTGCAAAGAGGTCGGCTTGACAGCTTTCCGGTTCTTTCATTTCTTCATGAGTTCTCCAACTTTACATGCTTCTTTCTTCATTCCCTTGATCCAATCTTTGCCTCCTAAACCTTAAATCACTTAACAAACATATCAAGGCATCTAATAGAATCAAGGAGAATTAGATTTAGCTATTTTAAGTTCTAAAAAGCATGTTTTCACTCTTAAGCACAATTAAAGGAGAAGTTATAAAACCATGCTATTTCAATGGATAAATGTGGGTAAAAGGTGATAAAATCCCCAAAAATCAATACAAGATAAACCCTACAAATGGGGTTTGTCACCAGGGAAAATCTTGAGCCGTGAATTGTACAGGAGTACTTGCTATCCTGGTTTGAACTCTTTCTTTAAAATCTTCCTGTCATGCCACCTTTTGGCTCTTTCCTTGTATATCTTAGCATTTTCATAGGCTTCTAGCCTAAATTCATCTAACTCATTTAGTTGTAGTAACCTTTTCTCCCCTGCTACCTGAGAATCAAGGTTGAGGAGTTTAGTAGCCCAAAAAGCTCTGTGTTCAAGCTCTACAGGGAGATGGCATAATTTTCCATACAATAGCTGAAAGGAGGACTTTCCAATGGGAGTTTTGAAAGTTGTCCTGTATGCCCAGAGTGCATCTTCTAGTTTCCTGGCCCAATCTTTTCTTGTGCTTCCCACTGTTTTCTCTAAGATCTTCTTCAACTCCCTATTTGCTAATTCAGCCTGGCCATTAGTCTGAGGGTGGTATGGTGTGGCTACTTTATGGATTACTCCATATTTGTGGAGGAGTTTTTCCATCTGTTTATTACAGAAATGACCACCACCATCGCTAATAAGACCTTTGGGCACTCCATATCTAGTGAAAATGTGCTTCTTAAGGAACTGAAGGATAATCTGTGCATCACAGGTGGTTGTGGCTATGGCTTCCACTCACTTTGAGACATACTCCACTGCCACCAAGATGTATCTGAAAGAGTAGGAAGGAGGAAAGGGTCCCATGAAATCAATGCCCCATAAGTCAAATAGCTCTACTTCCAGGATGAAATTTTGAGGCATCTCATTCCTTCTTGTCAATCCTCCAGCTCTTTGGCATTCATTGCATTGGTGAACAAACTCTCTGGCATCCTTGAAGATAGTTGGCCAATAGAAGCCACTCTGCAGTACCTTTGCAGCCGTTCTCTCTGGTCCAAAGTGTCCACCGTATGCTGAACCATGACAATGCCACAATATGTCCTTCATTTCATTTTCAGGGACACACCTCCTAATCATTCCATCAGAGCATCTCTTGAATAAAAAAGGTTCGTCTCACAAGAACTTCCTTGCTTCATTGAGTAGCTTCTTCACTTGTTGCTTGAAAAATTCTTGAGGTATTTTTCTTCCTACTTTGAAATTTTCTATGTCAGCAAACCAAGGTGTTTGTTGAACTTGGAAAAGGTGCTCATCAGGGAAATTCTCATTTACTTGCTGTGGTCTATCTTGCTTGGCTTCTTGTGGCACTCTTGATAAATGATCTACTACTTGATTTTCACTTCCTTTTCTATCTCTCACTTCAATATCAAATTCTTGTAGCAGCAGCACCCACCTAATAAGCCTTGGCTTTGAATCCTGTTTAGACATTAAATACTTGAGAGCAGCATGGTCAGTATACACTATAACCTTTGAACCAATCAAGTATTGCCTAAACTTATCAAATGCATATACAATTGCTAAAAGTTCTTTCTCAGTGGTGGTATAATTTTTTTGTGTTTCATTCAACACCTTGCTGGCATAATATATGACATGATGTAATTTGTCTTTCTTTTGCCCCAGCACAGCACTAATAGCAAGGTTACTTGCATCACACATAAGTTCAAAAGGTAAATTCCAATCAGAGGGTGTGATGATTGGTGCTGTAATGAGTTTTCTCTTGAGAGTTTCAAAGGCATGTTTACAGTTGTCATCAAAGATGAAAGGGGTATCGATCATTAGTAAATTACTCAATGGTTTTGCTATTTTTGAGAAGTCTTTGATGAACCTTCTGTAAAAGCCAGCATGCCCAAGAAAACTCCTTACTGCTTTCACATTAACAGGTATAGGGAGTTTTTCAATAACTTCTATTTTAGCTTTAACAACTTCTATACCTTTACATGACACTTTATGCCCAAGAACTATTCCTTCCAGAACCATGAAATGGCACTTCTCCCAATTCAATACTAAATTAGTTTCTTGGCATCTTTTCAAAACAAGAGTTAAATTATGCAAGCAAGTGTTAAATGAATTGCCAAAGACAGAAAAATCATCCATGAAGACTTCTAAGAATTTTTCCACCATATTAGAAAAGATGGAAAGCATACACCTTTGAAAAGTGGTTGGAGCATTGCATAGCCCAAAGGGCATCCTTCTGTAGGCAAAAACTCCAAATGGGCATGTGAAGGAAGTCTTCTCTTGATCCTTGGGATCCACCACTATTTGATTGTACCCAGAGTACCCATCAAGGAAGCAGTAATAAGCATGGCCTGCTAATCTTTCCAACATTTGATCAATGAAGGGCAGAGGAAAGTGATCTTTTCTTGTAGCATCATTTAGTCTCCTGTAATCTATGCACATTTTCCACCCAGTCACTGTCCTAGTGGGGATCAGCTCGTTCTTCTCATTGGTGATGACTGTCATTCTTCCCTTTTTTGGTATAACTTGAACCGGACTCACCCACGAGCTGTCCGAGATCGGAAAGATTATCCCAGCATTCCATAGCTTCATCACTTCTTTTTGAACCACCTCTTTCATGGTTGGGTTGAGTCTTCTCTGAGGTTGAACCACAGGCTTTGACTCTTCCTCCAATAAAATTTTATGCATACAGATGGCAGGGCTGATGCCTTTGATGTCCTCAATTGTCCAACCCAAGGCTATTTTGTGAGCTTTTAATACTTCAATCAACTTTGTTTCCTCTTCCATGTTCAAGGAAGAGTTTATGATTACTGGTAGGGCTCCTGCTTCCCCAAGAAACACGTATTTGAGGTGAGGAGGGAGAGGCTTCAGCTCCTGTTTTGGCTTATCCTCCTCCTTGTCTTCAATGGATATTTCTACCACTTCCTCTCCTTGTTCTTCCTGGTGCTCTTGATAGTTGTCCTCAAACATTTCTTCTACCAAGCTTTCTATCACATCCACCTTTATGTAATTTTCCTGCTCAGAGGGATGTTGCATTGATTTGAAGACATTGATTACCATTTGCTCATTATGCACCCTGAAGGTCATTTCTCCCTTCTCCACATCAATGGTGGTTCTTGCTGTAGCTAGAAATGGTCTTTCCAAGATGATTGAGTTGTTTTCTTCCCCTTCTGTGTCCAAAATTACAAAGTCTGCAGGGAAGATAAACTCTCTAACCTTCACTAGTAAATTTTCCACAATTCCATTGGGTGTCTTGATTGATCTATCGGCCATCACTAGTGACATCCTAGTAGGTTTGATTTCTTCTATAGCAAGCTTTCTCATCATTAAAAGGGGCATCAAATTGATGCTGGCACCTAAATCGCATAGGGCGTTTTCCAATGTCATCTTGCCTATGGTGCATGAGACCACAAAACTCCCTGGATCTTTGAGCTTTGGTGGGATACCCCTTTGGATCACAGCGCTACATTCTTCCGTGAGCATAATAGTCTCCTTTTCTTGCCAGCTTCTCTTCTTGTTAATCAGTTCCTTCAAAAACTTGGCATATAGGGGCATTTGCTCAAGTGCCTCAGCCAAGGGTATGTTGATCTCCAATTTCTTGAAGATTTCAAGAAATTTAGGGAAGTGTTGGTCCTTAGTCTCCTTGTTGAACCTTTGGAGATATGGCAATGGAGGTGTGAAGTTTACTTCCTACCTGTGGTCCTTAGTTGGCTCTTCAATTGCTTCCTTTCCTTTTCTTGAAATTTTTTGCTGTTCTTCCTTTTCTTGAGCCTGCTTTGAAGTTTGCTTGCTTGCTGTTACATCTTCATCATTGGCTTCCTCTTTCTCACCTTGTTTCTTGTCATTTTCCTTTTGCTTCTTGGTCACTTCCTCATTCTTCATCAAGATCTTTCCACTCCTCAGTTGTATATCTTTGCATTCCTCCTTTGGATTAGGAATAGTGTCACTTGGGAGTGAGCTCAACGGTCTCTTAATGGCAATTTGCTTGTAAAGCTGTCCAATCTGCCTTTTCATATTCTTCATGGAGGCTTTCTGGTTCTTTGTTGTCATCTCTTGGTGCTTCATCATTTTCTCCATTAAGATCTCCAAGTTGGTGATCCTTTGAGAGTCTTGTGAGATTGGTTGGTTGTGGGGTATTAAGGGTTGAGGGTAAGTGTTTTGATTGGTGGTTTGGTTATTGGATGGATGATGGTTAGAGTTGCGATAAGTGTTTTGTGGTTTTCTGTATGTGTTTTGGTTATTGTTTTGCTAGTTGTTGTGGTTTGTGTTTTTCCAGCTATTTTGGTTTGAGTTCCTTTGCCATGGTTGTTGAGTTTGATTGTGATTGTCTCCCCATCTGAGGTTGGGGTAGTTCTTCCATGAGGGGTTGTAAGTGTCACCATAAACCTCATTTGTCCCAGAATTTTGATTGTGCATATACTGGACTTGTTCTTGCTGTTGATCCTCTTGAGTTTCTTCATTTGTCCCCCATGTGGATGATGGTTAGCTTGTGTTGACTGCTGCAACTTGGAGGCTATCAATCCTTTTGGCCATTTGCTCAAATTGTTGTTGAATTTGTTGATGCATCATTTTGTTTTGAGCTAAGATTGAGTCCACTCCTTCCAACTCTATCACTCCTTTCCTTTGTGATGGTTGGCGTTGCCTTTGGTGAGCAAAAAAGTACTGGTTGTTAGCCACCATATCAATGAGATTTTGAGCTTCTTCTGCAGTCTTCATCAATTGTAGAGAACCTCCTGCTGAATGATCAAGAGCCTCCTGAGATTTCAATGTCAACCCTTCATAAAAGTTCTGCAATCTGTCCCATTCACTGAACATTTGAGGAGGGCACTTCCTAATTAGAGCCTTGTATCTCTCCCATGCCTCATAGATGGGTTCAGTGTCCATTTGTGTGAATGTTTGTACTTCAGTTTTCAACCTGATGACCCTTTGAGGTGGGTAAAATTTGGCAAGGAACTTGCTCACTAGATCATCCCAGTTGTTGATGCTATCTCTTGGAAAAGATTACAATCATTGAGTAGCTTTATCTCTGAGAGAAAATGGAAATAACAATAGCTTGTAACTGTCAGGATGCACTCCATTGGTTTTGAATCCTCAAGAAAGTAGACAAGTGTTGGTTTGGATCTTCAAGTGGTCCTCCTCCATAAGAACAATTGTTTTGAACCAAGGTGATGAGTTGTGGCTTTAGTTCAAAGTTATTTGCATTAACATTTGGGGTAAGAATGCTACTCCCACAATGTCTAGGATTTGCAAATGTGTAGGAAGCCAAAACTCTTCTCTGTGGTGGATTGTTGTTGTTATTGGCTGCTCCTCCTGGTGGATTTGTTGGGTTTGTTGAGTGTTCCTCCATATCTTGGAACTCTTCTTCTGAATCCTCTTCTCCAACAATGTTTTACCCTCTTTCAGCTCTTCTTAATCTCCTGAGGGTTCTTTCGTCTTGTTCAAAAAAGGTGGGTATAGCTCCTCTTGTCCCTGACATGCAAACCACACATAAAAATCACACAAGACAGAAGGACAGTAAAACTTCAATCCATTGCTAGAATGAAATTTTTTTAGCTTAAGCAAAAATTCAAACAGTTAGTGTGTTAGTTAAAAATTAAAGAAACAGAAAAGAAAAAGTGCTTGATCTAGATCTCCACTTCACTTAATCATTGTCAATCTAATCGATCCCCGGAAACGGCGCCAAAAACTTGATGGTGTATTTTGGAAAATGAATTCCAAACACCTAAAACTAACCAGCAAGTGTACCGGGTCGCATCAAGTAATAATAACTCACATGAGTGAGGTCAATCCTACAGGGATTGAAGAATTGAGCAATTTTAGTTTAGTGGTTGATTTAGTCAAGTGAATCAAGTATTAGTTTGAGTGGTTTGTAATTGACAGAAGCTAAATTGCATGAAATGTAAAGGGAGAGGGAAGAATTGCAGTAAATTAAAGAGAATAGAAAGTAAAAGTGATGAATCTTAAAGAACAAGTAAATTAAATTGCAGAAGCTTAGATTGCAAGAAATGTAAATGACTGAATCTTAAAGTGCAAGAAAGGTAAATTGCTTGAATTATAAAAGGAATTGGGAGCTGGGATTGCAGAAATTTAAACAAGCAGAAGTAAATTGCAATAAACAGAAGAGCAAAAGATGAATTGAATTTAAGGAAATCTAAATCAGAAAAGTAAAAATGCTTGAAGAATTAAAACAGAAGGTGAATGTAGCTCAATTGCAGAAATTAGAAGAGAAATTAAAGATCTCAGGAGTGGAAGAGACTAGAAAACAAGTCTAGATCTCAAATCCTTCCTTGATCCAACAAGAACAATTGCAAAAGAAATGGAAAAGTAAGTTGCAGAAGAAGTAGAAGAGTGAAAGCAGTAAACAGAATTTAAAATGTAAATCAAAGTTTCTAAAATTATGCAGAAAGATAAACAAAGAGATCTTAAGGTGAGATTGAAACAGAATTTCTTCAATTCTTCACCCAAGATCCAAAACAAGAAGTAAAGAGTGCTCAAGCAAGAACAAGGAAGAAGAGAGATTAATTCTCCTTCCTAATTCTCCAAGATCCAAATTCAAAGTAAAAACTCTCAAAACTATAAAAATGAAAATTCTCTAAGAAGCCAAAGGTTAAAAGTCTTTAACTAAATCAAACTAGCTTCTATTTATACACTTTCTATTCTTGGATTTAAGAATTTGGGTGGGCTTTTTAATTTGTTAAAGATTTGAATTTAATTAGATTTTTAATTGAATTTTCAGCCCAAGAGAAATTGCTCCCAGTGGAGTGCTCTGCTCTTGTGAGGAGCGGAGCATCAATGCTTGTGTTGGAGCTCTTTGTTGCGTGCCAAGGCTTGGGAGGCATTTAGGATAGCGCTCCGCTCTTGTGGACAGCGGAGCATTGTGGCTTGGTGTGTGTCTTGTGCGCTCCAACTCCTCCTGACCGTGTCATGTTGTGCTCCAAGTTTCCCTGGCCGTGTCAAGCTTGTGCAAGGAGTGAAGAGAGTAGCGCTCTGCTCTCCTTGGGAGCGGAGCATTGGCTTTTGCTTGGGTGAGGTCCCAAGTTCGAAACTTGTTGGAGGCATGCGCTGGCTCCTTTTCTTTGTGAAGGAAGTGGCGCCTTACTCCTTGCTTCCTTAGGGTGCCTTATTCGATCCTTGGGGGTAGCATTTTAGCCATTTTTGGCTTATTTCCTTTGTGAGTAGCGCTCCTCCACTCCCCCTTGCTCATGAGTTCGAACCTTGTAGCCTTCACTAGCAAACTTTGTTTTTGGATTTATTCTTGAGTGAAGCCTGATAATGCTCTCAAGGAGAGCGGAGCATCATTCTTCCCTCCTTTGTTTCTTGGTTCCAAATTGTGCTCCGCTCTCAAGGAGAGCTGGTGCACGAAATTGTGTTGTCCAGGCTCGAACAATCCCTGGTAATGGCTCCAAAGCTTGGTGCTTTGATCCTAATTCGTACAACTATGTGTGGACACAACTCCGTACAACTAACCAGCAAGTGCACTGGGTCGTCCAAGTAATACCTTACGTGAGTAAGGGTCGAATCCCACGGAGATTGTTGGTATGAAGCAAGCTATGGTCACCTTGTAAATCTCAGTCAGGCAGATATAAAACAGTGATATGGTTTTCGAATAATGAATAATAAAATAGGGATAGAGGCACTTATGTAAATCATTGGTAGGAATTTCAGATGGAGATGCTTTTCGTTCCTCTGAACTTCTGCTTTCCTGCTATCTTCATCCAATCAGTCTCACTCCTTTCCATGGCTGGCTTTATGTGATACATCACCACTGTCAATGGCTACTTTCGGTCATCTCTCGGGAAAATGATCCAATGCCCTGTCACGGCACGGCTAATCGTCTGGAGGCATCACCCTTGTCAATGGCTTCATCTTATCCTCTCAGTGAATAATATGCTCACGCACCCTGTCACGGCACGGCTATTCATCTGTCGGTTCTCGATCATGCTGGAATAGGATTTACTATCCTTTTGCGTTTGTCACTAACGCCCTGCAATCGCGAGTTAGGAGCTCGTCACAGTCATTCAATCATTGAATCCTACTCGGAATACCACAGACAAGGTTTAGACCTTCCGGATTCTCTTGAATGCCGCCATCATTCTAGCTTACGCCATGGAGATTCTGATTAAAGAATCTAAGAGACACTCATTCAATCGGATATAGAACGGAGGTGGTTGTCAGGCACACGTTCGTGGGTTGAGGAAGGTGATGAATGTCACAGATCATCACCTTCATCACAGTTAAGCGCGAATGAACATCTTAGAAGAGAAATAAGAAGAATTGAATAGAAAACAGTAGTACTTTGCATTAATCTTTGAGGAACAGCAGAGCTCCACACCTTAATCTATGGAGTGTAGAAACTCTACCGTTAAAAATACATAAGTGAAAGGTCCAGGCATGGCCGAGAGGCCAGCCCCTCTGATCTAAGAACCAGGCGTCCAAAGATGATCCTAAGATCCTAAGATGATCAAAAGATGCCTCATACAATAGTACAAGGTCCTATTTATAATAAACTAGCTACCAGGGTTTACATGAGTAAGTAATTGATGCATAAATCCACTTCCGGGGCCCACTTGGTGTGTGCTTGGGCTTGGGCTTGAGTGTTACACGTGCAGAGGCCATTTGTGGAGTTGAACGCCAGTTTCTGTGCCAGTTTGGGCGTTCAACTCTGGTTTTGGATCCTTTTCTGGCGCTGGACGCCAGATTTGGGCAGAAGGCTGGCATTGAACGCCAGTTTACGTCGTCAATTCTTGGCCAAAGTATGGACTATTATACATTGCTGGAAAGCCCTGGATGTCTACTTTCCAACGCAATTGGAAGCGCGCCATTTCAAGTTCTGTAGATCCAGAAAATCCACTTTGAGTGCAGGGAGGTCAAAATCCAACAGCATCAGCAGTCCTTTTTCAACCTCTGAATCTGATTTCTGCTCAAGTCCCTTAATTTCAGCCAGAAAATACCTGAAATCACAGAAAAACACACAAACTCATAGTAAAGTCCAGAAATGTGAATTTAACACAAAATCTATTAAAAACATCCCTAAAAGTAACTAGATCCTACTAAAAACATACTAAAAACAATGTCAAAAAGCGTATAAATTATCCACTCATCACAACACCAAACTTAAATTGTTGCTTGTCCCCAAGCAACTGAAAATCAAAATAGGATAAAAAGAATAGAATATACTATAAATTCCAAACTATCAATGAAATAGAGCTTCAATCATATGAGCGGGACTTATAGCTTTTTGCCTCTTGAATAGTTTTGGCATCTCACTTTATCCATTGAGGTTCAGAATGATTGGCATCTATAGGAACTTCAGATTTCGAATAGTGTTATTGACTCTCTTAGTTCAGTATGATGATTCTTGAACACAGCTTCTTTATGAGTCTTGGCCGTGGCCCTAAGCACTTTGTTTTCCAGTATTACCACCGGATACATAAATGCCACAGACACATAATTGGGTGAACCTTTTCAGATTGTGACTCAGCTTTGCTAAAGTCCCCAATTAGAGGTGTCCAGGGTTCTTAAGCACACTCTTTTTTTGCTTTGGACCTTGACTTTAACCGCTCAGTCTCAAGTTTTCACTTGACACCTACACGCCACAAGCACATGGTTAGGGACAGCTTGGTTTAGCCGCTTAGACCAGGATTTTATTCCTTTAGGCCCTCCTATCCACTGATGCTCAAAGCCTTGGGATCCTTTTTATTTGCCCTTGCCTTTTGATTTTAAGGGTTATTGGCTTTTTCTGCTTGCTTTTTGCTTTTTTTTTTTCGCCTTTTTTTTTTCTGCAAGCTTTGCTCTTTGCTGCTTTTTCTTGCTTCAAGAATCATTTTTATGATTTTTCAGATTATCAAATAACATGTCTCCTAGTCATCATTCTTTCAAGAGCCAACATATTTAACATTCTTAAACAACAACTTCAAAAGACATATGCACTGTTCAAGCATACATTCAGAAAACAAGAAGCATTATCACCACATCAATATAATTAAACTAAGTTCAACGATAAATTCAAAACTCATGTACTTCTTGTTCTTTTGAATTAAAACAGTTTTTATTTTAAGAGAGGTGATGGATTCATAGGACATTCATAACTTTAAGACAGAGTTACTAACTACTAATGATCATGTAATGAAGACACAAACATAGATAAGCACATAACATAGAAAATGAAAAACAGAGAAAGTAAGAACAAGGAATGAGTCCACCTTAGTGATGTTCTTGAGCTCTTCTATGTCTCTTCCTTGCCTTGGCTGCTCCTCCTTCATTGCTTTTAGATCTTCTCTGATTTCATGAAGGATGATGGAGTGCTCTTGATGTTCCACCCTTAGTTGCTTCCAATAATTGTGTGGAAGAAAATGTATCCCCTGAGGTATCTCAGGGATCTCTTGATTTGCAGTCAAATGTTCTCCCACTGAGCTATAGACCCTTGATGGAAGCTTTTGTCTTCCTTTTCCTCTTTCTAGAGGTTTCTCTGGCCTTAGGTGCCATCAATGGTTATGGAAAAAACAAAAAAGCTATGCTTTTACCACACCAAACTTAGAATGTTGCTCGCCCTCGAGCAAAAGAAGAAAGAATAGAAGAATAAGAAGAAGATATGGAGGAGATGGATGGGAGTGTGTATTCGGCCATATGGGTGGGATTGGGTGGGGAAGAGATGTTGAATTTTTGAAGGTAAGTGGGTGTATGGGTGTGAGTGGTAAATGGAAGATAGAAGGGATGAGTGTTTATTGGGAATAGAGGATGATTGAGAAGAGAGAAGAGAGTGAGTGAAGGTAGGTGGGGATCCTGTGGGGTCCACAGATCTTGGGGTGTCAAGGCATTTACATCCCTGCACCAATTTAGGCATGCAAAATGCCCTTGCACACAACTCTGGGCGTTCAGCACCAGGTTGGTGCCCATTTTGGGCGTTCAACGCCCCTTTGCTGCCATTTCTGGCGTTGAACGCCAGAACCATGCTTGTTCTGGGCGTTCAGCGCCAGGATGCTCCCATTCTGGGCGTTCAGCGCCAGAACTATGCTCTGTTCTGGCGTTTGAACGCCAGACAGATGCTCCTCCAGGGTGTGATTTTTCTTCTGCTGTTTTTGATTCCGTTTTCAATTTTTCTATTTATTTTGTGATTCCACATGATCATGAACCTAAGAAAACATGAAAAACAAATAAGAATTAGATAAACATTGGGTTGCCTCCCAACAAGCGCTTCTTTAATGTCAATAGCTTGACAGTGGGCTCTCATGGAGCCTGACAGATGGGCAGAGCTTTGTTGAAACTCTCCAACACCAAACTTAGAGTTTGGATATGGGAGTTCAACACCAAACTTAGAGTTTGACTGTGGGGGCTCTGGTTGACTCTGCTTGGAGAGAAGCTTTTCCTGCTTCCTCTCCATGGTTGCAGAGGGAGATCCTTGAGTTTTGAATACAAGGGAGTTCTCGTTCTATTGAAGGACTATTTCACCTCTGTCAACATCAATCACAGCTCTTGCTGTGGCCAGGAAAGGTCTTCCTAGGATGATGGATTCATCCTCTTTCTTTCCAGTATCCAGGACTATGAAATCAGCAGGGATGTAAAGGCCCTCAACTTTTACCAATACATCTTCTACGTGTCCATAAGCCTGTCTTCTTGAGCTGTCTGCCATCTCTAGTGAGATTTTAGCAGCTTGCACCCCATAGATTCCCAGTTTCTCTATTACAGAGAGGGGCATGAGGTTTATACCTGAACCAAGGTCACACAGAGCTTTGAAGATCATGGTGCCTATGGTACAAGGTAGTATGAACTTTCCAGGATCCTGTCTCTTCTGAGGTAATGTCAGTTGATCCAGATCACTTAGTTCATTGATGAACAAGGGAGGTTCAACTTCCCAAGCATCAATGCCAAACAATTTGGCATTTAGCTTCATGATTGCACCAAGAAACTTGGCAGTTTGCTCTTCAGTAACATCCTCATTCTCTTCAGAAGAGGAATACTCATCAGAGCTCATGAAGGGCATAAGGAGGTTCAATGGGATCTCTATGGTCTCTAGATGAGCCTCAGAGTCCTTTGGTTCCCCAGAGGGAAGCTCCTTATTGATCACTGGACGTCCCAGGAGGTCTTCCTCCTTGGGATTCACGTCCTCTCCTCTCCTCACAGGTTCGGCCATGGCGCTTATGTCAATGGCCTTGCACTCTCCTTTTGGGTTCTCTTCTGTATTGCTTGGGAGAGTACTAGGAGGGATTTCAGTGATCCTTTTACTCAGCTGGCCCACTTGTGCTTCCAGATTTCTAATGGAAGACCTTGTTTCATTCATGAAACGTACAGTGGCCTTAGATAGATCAGAGACTAGATTTGCTAAATTAGAAGCATTTTGTTCAGAGTTTTCTGTCTGTAGCTGAGTTGATGATGGAAAAGGTTTGCTATTGCTAAACCTGTTTCTTCCACCATTATTAAAGCCTTGTTGGGGCTTTTGATCCTTCCATGAGAAATTTGGATGATTTCTCCATGTTGAGTTATAGGTGTTTCCATAAGGTTCACCTAAGTAATTTACCTCTGCTATTGCAGGGTTCTCAGGATCATAGGCTTCTTCTTCAGAAGATGCCTCTTGAGTACTGTTGGATGCAGCTTGCATTCCATGCAGACTCTAAGAAATCATATTGACTTGCTGAGTCATTATTTTATTCTGAGCCAATATGGCATTCAGAGTATCAACCTCACGAACTCCCTTCTTCATAGGCGTCCCATTACTCACAGGATTCCTTTCAGAAGTGTACATGAACTGGTTATTAGCAACCATGTCAATGAGTTCTTGAGCTTCTGCAGGCGTTTTCTTTAGGTGAATGGATCCACCTGCAGAGGTGTCCAATGACATCTTAGATAACTCAGACAGACCATCATAGAATATATCCAGGATGGTCCATTCTGAAAGCATGTCAGAAGGACACTTTTTGGTCAACTGTTTGTATCTTTCCCAAGCTTCATAGAGAGATTCACCTTCTTTCTGTCTGAAGGTTTGAACATCCGCTCTAAGCTTGCTCAGCTTTTGAGGAGGAAAGTACTTGGCTAAGAAAGCCGTGACCAGCTTATCCCAAGAGTTCAGGCTGTCTTTGGGTTGAGAATCCAACCATAATCTAGCTCTGTCTCTTACAGCAAAAGGGAAAAGCATGAGCCTGTAGACTTCAGGATCTATTCCATTAGTCTTAACAGTATCACATATCTGCAAGAATTCAGTTAAGAACTGAAAAGGATCTTCAGATGGAAGTCCATGAAACTTGCAGTTCTGCTGCATCAGAGAAACTAATTGAGGTTTCAGCTCAAAATTGTTTGCTCCAATGGCAGGAATGGAGATGCTTCTTCCATGTAAATTGGAATTAGGTGCAGTAAAGTCACCAAGCATCCTCCTTTCATTATTATTATTTTCGCCTGCCATCTCCTCTACCTGTTCGAAAATTTCTGAAAGGTTATCTCTGGATTGTTGTATTTTAGCTTCTCTTAATTTTCTCTTCAGAGTTCTTTCAGGTTCTGGATCTGCTTCCACAAGAATGTTCTTATCCTTGCTCCTGCTCATATGACAAGGAAGAATGGCCAGAAAAATGATAATAATGATAGAGATCCTTTATTCCACAGTATAGGGATCCCTTTGTAAGTAGAAGAAGAGTGGGAGATAAAGGATGTGATGTAAAGGAAGAAACACAACTGTGAGGATTGGAATGTGAGATGAGATGTTAGGATATGAATGAATAAATAGAATGAGATGGGGGAGGAATAATTTTCGAAAATTATTTTGAAAAAGAGTTAGTGATTTTTGAAAATTGGTTTTTGAAAATTGTTAGTATTTTTCGAATTTTTTTTTTTCGAAAATTAGAATTTAAAATTTAAAATAATAGTTAATTAAAAAGAAATTTTGAAAAAGGGGGAAGATATTTTCGAAAAATGAGAGAAAGAGAGTTAGTTAGGTGGTTTTGAAAAGTTAAGAAACAAACAAAAAGTTAGTTGAAACAAATTTTGAAAAGATAGGAAGTTAGGAAGTTAGAGAAGATATTTTGAAAAGATATTTTTGAAAAAGATAAGATAAGACGATATTTTGAAAAGATATGATAGAGATTAGTTTTTGAAAAAGATTTGATTTTTAAAATCACAATTAATGACTTGATTCACAAGAAATCACAAGATATGATTCTAGAACTTAAAGTTTGAATCTTTCTTAACAAGCAAGTAACAAACTTCAAATTTTTGAATCAAAACATTAATTGATTATGTTATTTTCGAAAATTTGGTATAAAAATAAGAAAAAGATTTTTGAAAAATATTTTTGGAATTTTCGAAAATAACTAAGAATTTTGAAAAATATTTGATTTTTGAAAAAGATAAGATTTTCAAATTGAAATTTTGATTTGACTCATGAGAAACAATTTGATTTTAAAATTTTTTGAAAAAGTCAACTCAAATTTTCGAATTTGATGAGAGAAAAAGGGGAAGATATTTTTTTTTTTGATTTTTTGAATTTTTATGAAAACATGAAAATTATGCAATGCATGAAATTTTTAGATCAAAACAATGAATGCATGCAAGAATGCTATGAATGTCAAGATGAACACCAAGAACACTATGAAGAACATGATGAACATCAAGAACATATTTTTGAAAAATTTTTAATGCAAAAAAAAACATGCAAGACACCAAACTTAGAATTCTTTAATGCTTACGCACTAAGAATTCAAGAATGCATATGATAAACATGAAAAGACACAAAACAAAAAATCATCAAGATCAAACAAGAAGACTTACCAAGAACAACTTGAAGATCATGAAGAACACTATTAATGCATGATATTTTCGAAAAAATGCAAGATGCATATGCAATTGACACCAAACTTATAACATGACTCAAGACTCAAACAAGAAACACAAAAATATTTTTTTTTTAT
Organism: Arachis hypogaea; assembly: GCF_003086295.3. Classification (NCBI taxonomy): domain Eukaryota; kingdom Viridiplantae; phylum Streptophyta; class Magnoliopsida; order Fabales; family Fabaceae; genus Arachis; species Arachis hypogaea. The sequence goes on along the minus strand of NC_092046.1, from coordinate 75,946,091 downwards.
TTTTATGATTTTCTAATTTTTTTGGATTTTTATTTTATATTTTTCGAAAAGTTATTTAGAAAAAGGAAAAATAAGGATTCCAAAATTTTTAATATGAATTCCAGGAATCTTACCATGTTAGTCTTAAAGCTCCAATCAAAGGGTCTGGCATGGCTTAACAGCCAGCCAAGCTTTAACATATAATTACATGGGCTGGAGTGATTAGTTGAATACCAATCCCAAAGTAGTTTGGGTATGGCTTTACAGCCAGATATGATTCAACATATTTCATGAAACACTAGAATTCATTCTTAAAAATTTTGAAGCCATAGAATAATTTATTTTTAAAAACATTATTTTTAGTAAAAAAATTTTTTTCGAAAACAAGTGAGGAATTTTTGAAAGATTTTTGAAAAATTTTTGAAAACAAAACCAAAAAGAAAATTACCTAATCTGAGCAACAAGATGAACCGTCAGTTGTCCATACTCGAACAATCCCCGGCAACGGCGCCAAAAACTTGGTGCTTTGATCCTAATTCGTACAACTATGTGTGGACACAACTCCGTACAACTAACCAGCAAGTGCACTGGGTCGTCCAAGTAATACCTTACGTGAGTAAGGGTCGAATCCCACGGAGATTGTTGGTATGAAGCAAGCTATGGTCACCTTGTAAATCTCAGTCAGGCAGATATAAAACAGTGATATGGTTTTCGAATAATGAATAATAAAATAGGGATAGAGGCACTTATGTAAATCATTGGTAGGAATTTCAGATGGAGATGCTTTTCGTTCCTCTGAACTTCTGCTTTCCTGCTATCTTCATCCAATCAGTCTCACTCCTTTCCATGGCTGGCTTTATGTGATACATCACCACTGTCAATGGCTACTTTCGGTCATCTCTCGGGAAAATGATCCAATGCCCTGTCATGGCACGGCTAATCGTCTGGAGGCATCACCCTTGTCAATGGCTTCATCTTATCCTCTCAGTGAATAATATGCTCACGCACCCTGTCACGGCACGGCTATTCATCTGTCGGTTCTCGATCATGCTGGAATAGGATTTACTATCCTTTTGCGTTTGTCACTAACGCCCTGCAATCGCGAGTTAGGAGCTCGTCACAGTCATTCAATCATTGAATCCTACTCGGAATACCACAGACAAGGTTTAGACCTTCCGGATTCTCTTGAATGCCGCCATCATTCTAGCTTACGCCACGGAGATTCTGATTAAAGAATCTAAGAGACACTCATTCAATCGGATATAGAACGGAGGTGGTTGTCAGGCACACGTTCGTGGGTTGAGGAAGGTGATGAATGTCACAGATCATCACCTTCATCACAGTTAAGCGCGAATGAACATCTTAGAAGAGAAATAAGAAGAATTGAATAGAAAACAGTAGTACTTTGCATTAATCTTTGAGGAACAGCAGAGCTCCACACCTTAATCTATGGAGTGTAGAAACTCTACCGTTAAAAATACATAAGTGAAAGGTCCAGGCATGGCCGAGAGGCCAGCCCCTCTGATCTAAGAACCAGGCGTCCAAAGATGATCCTAAGATCCTAAGATGATCAAAAGATGCCTCATACAATAGTACAAGGTCCTATTTATAATAAACTAGCTACTAGGGTTTACATGAGTAAGTAATTGATGCATAAATCCACTTCCGGGACCCACTTGGTGTGTGCTTGGGCTTGGGCTTGAGTGTTACACGTGCAGAGGCCATTTGTGGAGTTGAACGCCAGTTTCTGTGCCAGTTTGGGCGTTCAACTCTGGTTTTGGATCCTTTTCTGGCGCTGGACGCCAGATTTGGGCAGAAGGCTGGCGTTGAACGCCAGTTTACGTCGTCAATTCTTGGCCAAAGTATGGACTATTATACATTGCTGGAAAGCCCTGGATGTCTACTTTCCAACGCAATTGGAAGCGCGCCATTTCGAGTTCTGTAGCTCCAGAAAATCTACTTTGAGTGCAGGGAGGTCAGAATCCAACAGCATCAGCAGTCCTTTTTCAACCTCTGAATCTGATTTCTGCTCAAGTCCCTTAATTTCAGCCAGAAAATACCTGAAATCACAGAAAAATACACAAACTCATAGTAAAGTCCAGAAATGTGAATTTAACACAAAATCTATTAAAACCATCCCTAAAAGTAACTAGATCCTACTAAAAACATACTAAAAACAATGTCAAAAAGCGTATAAATTATCCGCTCATCAAGAGCGTAGCATCCAAGCTCGCTTCCTTAGTTCTTTGTTATGCTCCCAGTAGAGTATTGTGGCTTGCCTCTTTCATTGTGCCACGCCTCTTTGTTTCTTTTGCCACTTCTTCTCCTCCTTGGGCCACGCTTCTTTGGCCACGCTTTCTTATTTTCTTCTTTTCTTCACCTACAAGTAATCAAAACAACCAATCAAAGTATCACCAAATTCACAAGGTTTACAAATCATTTAAATTTCAATTAAATTTAGCTTAAATCTCATGATTTAGTATCAATTAAATGGTGGTTGATTGATTCAAAAAAACCATGCAATTCCATTCTAAATTACTTACTTATAATGCAAGAAAGTGCATAAAACCTAATAAAAACAAAGAAAAAGACTAGTAAAACTAGGCTAAGATGACTTGTCATCACCTGGTGCCTAATAGGCCATTGCAAAGTGGTCTTAGAGTTTTGACACATGACAAAGAGCTCATAGAGATGTGTTATGCTGGTCAGACCAACAAGGGAATTGTCCATGTGTATTATGAACATGGGGTCTCTGAACCTGTGTTTGATGAGAAAACAAGACTAGCATCTTCCAAAGGCAAGGAGTTGATAGTGCTACCAGACCCTATTCCACATACATACCCCAGCATCAATGTGACAGCCAATACAATTTCCACCACATCACCACCGATTCCAACCTCAGAACCAATGAACACCACAATTCCTACTCCAACAACAATCCCCCCAACTATGCCTACTGGTAAAGGTATTTCAGGACCAAAGCATAAGAGTCACACTACTGCAACTTCTGTTAGTTATTCCAAATCACCACCCAAAGAAATGGCAGCACCCACAGCTACTGCTCCCAGTGTTAAGCCCACCCCACCACCAAAAACAATGGCCAAACCCACAGTTGCTACTACTTCTAAGCCCAACCCACCACCAAAAAGAATGGGCCAGTCCACTGCTGCTCCTACTACGAAGCCCAACCCACCACCAAAGTCAACGGCCCAGCCCACTTCAAAACATCTAACAAGATTAACATCACAAAAATCAAGGAGGTCTGATATACCAAAGAAAGGCCCTCAAAAAGTAAAGAATGCAACATTACATGCTAGGAGGCCTTTAACAAGATCAGCTGCAACTGGAACTTTTGGAAGTGCATCTGTTAAGGGAAAGGATCCTGAGACTGTGTTTGTTAGCTTGTCTAGTGAGGAAGAATCTTCAGACTCCCATGACAGTTATGACAATGTAGAGGACGAACCGTATAGGCCTGCTGCTGATGATGTCTCTAGTGAGGAAGAAGAAGTGGTTGGAAAGAGATCAACTGGAAAGAAGAGTGATGCTAAAAAGAGGACTACAACAGATAATAAAGAAGTTAATGAAAAGAGTTCAGTTATGCTCGAGGATGATGGAATTGTGTGTGCAGAGTCAGGGTCTGAAGATGATGAATTCTTCTTTGGCCCGATTCCGAAGGTTGGTGAAACGGGAGCATATTATGATGCTCAAGATGGAGCATATGATGAATTTGATGGTGGAGAGTCTTGGCACTCTGAGAAAATGAAGACTCCACTGAACTCTGAGGATGAGTTAGACGAGGTTGAGTCAGATGAGGTGTTTCTGGTATTTAGGGAAGGAGGAAGGTTTGGTGAGCTTAAACTAAAGGTTGGGATGAAATTTAATTCGAAGATAGAATTCAAGGAAGCTGTTCGTGAGTACTGTATCCAGGAGGGAAGGCGGACCTGGTGGAAGAAGAATGACAATTTAAGGATGAGGGTTGTTTGTAAGGGAGAGGAGTGTGGCTGGGTAGTATATGCTTCCATGGACAGTGAGGGTAAATGCTGGCAGATCAAGATATTTATGGACGATCACACTTGTCCTAGAGAGACTAAGAACAGGATAGCTAACATGAAGTGGCTGGGTTGCAAACTGGTTGGGAAATTAAGAAAATATCCCAACCTTAGACATTGTGAAGCTGCCCAGTACTTTAAGAGTAAGTGCGACTTGGACCTCAATAAATCTTCACTGACAAGGGCTCTAGGGGATGCTAGGGCCATAATTTATGGAGATGCTGCTGCCCAGTATGGTATGGTTAGGGATTACGGGTTGACATTACTGAAAACTAATCCTGGCTCCACTGTGAGTATTGGTGTTACACCTCATCCCAATCCTGATGAAGATCCAACTTTTGATAGGATGTACATTTGCCTTGATGGGTGTAAAAGAGGGTTCAAGGCTGGCTGTAGACCACTTATAGGGTTGGATGGAGCATTTCTAAAAACAAAACATGGTGGTCAAATCCTCTCTGCAATTGGTCAAGACGCAAACAATCACATTTATGTGATTGCTTATGCAATAGTGTCCATCGAAAACACGGAGAATTGGCAATGGTTTCTGGAATTGTTGCACCAAGACTTGGGTGACTACAAGCAACATGGTTGGTGTTTTATTTCAGACATGCAAAAGGTATGCATATATATTGCTAGTTATCCTAAATAATAGTAGTGATTCTTAGATATACCTGATGCTGAGTAGTGAATAATAGTAGTATAAATTGAATAATTGTTGTGTAAATTAAATAATTGTTGAATTGAATATCTGCTGGTTTATAAATATAAATTTGTTTACTCAGATTGAGTAATTGTTGTATGCTGCATAGTTGATGGTTGCATTATAGAGGGTAGTATCTGTGTACTCAGCTAAGCTAAGGACCAAGTTGATGTCACTTACACAATTTTAGGGACCACTATAAGTTCATTAAAATAACATTAGGGACCTTTTTGAGGTTCGATTTGAAACTTTATGACTGGCTTGTTGAATTTACAGGGTCTAATTCATGCAGTTCAGGATGTGTTCCCAAATGTCCATCACAGATTCTGTGTATGGCATTTATGGAGGAACTTCAACAAACAGTGGAAGGATAATTAGCTTAGAGGTTTGCTTTGGGAGTGTGCAAGGTCTACGACTCAAGAGGGATTTATGGAAGGGATGAAAAAATTGGAAAAGCTAAATAAGGATGCTTGGAGTTATCTATGCAAATGGCCAAAGAATTCCTGGAGCAGGGCATTCTTCAGCATTGCACCAAAAATGGACAATATCTGCAATAATGCATGTGAGGTTTTCAACTCACGGATCAAGGACCCTAGAGCCAAGCCTATTATCACACTGTTGGAGGAGGTTAGGATGTACATCATGAGATCTATAGCCAGGAACAAGGTGAAGTTGAGGAATAATGACGGGATTCTACCTCTAATACAGAGAAGTAGGTTGGAAAAGATAAGAAAGGAATCAAAAAAATGGGTTCCCATGTGGTCTGGTGATGCAGATTACGAAATATTTGAAGTTCATGGGTGGCCTACAAATATGGCTGTGGACTTAGGCAAGAGATCATGCACCTGTGGTTTTTGGCAACTAAGTGGTATGATTTTTTTTATGCATATTTTTTAATGTTTTTTATTTTCGATTTGTAGTTCGAATTATGTTTATGTATGGCTGTGATGTTCTATGTAGGGATGCCATGTGTGCATGCATGTGCCGCTTTGGCCAGGGCTGGTAGAAGGCCAGATGAATTCTGTCATAGCTGGTTGACCATGGAATCATACAACAACACCTATGGCTTCCATATAAATCCAATTCCTGGCCAGGCACTGTGAGAGAAATCACCTTATAATAGACCTCAAGCACCAAAGTTCAAGAAGAAGCCAGGGCCAATCAAGAAGAAAATAAGAAAGGATGCTGATGAGGAGCCAAGTAAAGGCAAGAAGCAGAAGACCTCAATGAAAAGAGTTCATAAAAAAGGACATTGTCGCTATTGTGGTGAATCTAGTCACACAGAGGAACTGTCATAAGAGGGCCGTTGATGAAGAATCAGCTGCTGTGGTGGCGGCTGCTGCTACTGCTAATTCTGATGCTAATGGAGGTGAAGTCAACAATTTTGCTCCAACTGCTGCTGTAAATGGTGGTGATGCCCCAGCTGTGTCACAGGATCAGGTTGAGATTCAGCTTGATCTTAGTCAGCCTATTATGTCAGAAACTGATGACTCGCAACAGGTGGGTAATATTATTTACCCATATATATACATGTATTGTGCTCATACATTAATTTTTCTTAGTCACATTAAATTTTTGGTGTTTCATACATAGGTGCAACCACCTCCTGTTCGGCCATCCAAACTGCCTCCTAAGAGAAAGTTGTCCACACCTACTGCTACCACCCAACCATCCAGCACCCCATCTGCAAGCACTCCATCTCCTCCATCTGCCAGTACTCCATCTGTAAGCACTCCATCTGCAAGCACTCTCCCAACAAGCAGTCAGCCTGCAAGCACTGAAACAGCAACGAATCTACCAGCAATGCGATTTGTGCCTAATCCGGGATTCATGCCACCCAGAACCAAGAATTAGTGACTTAGTTTTTTATATTTAGGGACAGTATGGTGTCTTTATTTGTCTGTTTTGCTGAAGTAATGTACTATGCATGCTTTCTTGCTTACAATTCCAGTGTTGGAGATTGAAAACTTATGACACTTATGTTTTGAAAACTCTGATATAGTTGGTGACTATTGTTCTGGCTTTATAATGCCTTATTTTGGATGTAATCACTAAAATATGAAATATGAATTATGACTTTCTTGAAGAGATCTGTGACAGATTTTTGGTTTTATTTTGCACTCTCATATGAAATTAAGATGCTTTCCAAACACTATAAACTCCTATTTTATTGACAACAGTTATATTTTGGATGAATAAATTGGTAGTTCATCTTGTTTCTCCAAATTCAAACATATGCAAGCACACTAGTCTCAATCACTTTAATTTTCATTTCTTTCAAACAAACTGACAGGTACAACTACAGCAACAACATGCATAATTCATATGTTTCTTCCCAGATACAATTGGCCAAACTGCCTATCTAACTTGAAGACAAGAATAGCTACTGTAACCAGCAGCATAAATACAAACACCAAAACTTCACCCACTTTTAGAACTCTAACTTCAGACTCTAATCTTCCAAGTTTCCAAGCAAACTTCATCTTCCATTCTTCATTGTCAATTGAAGGGCTTGCTCTACCATCACATGTGATCACATCTTCTTCAAGAATTTTATCAATCCACATAAACAAACCACACCACTTCTTGCCTACAGTCTGCACCAAGGTAAAAGAATCAACCAAATTTATATCCAAAATTACAGTAAACAACAACAACAACAACCACTTACATTGTAGTTGGGCAACCCACGAAGGGTCTCCCTGGATTAGAATCAGTCGTTGACCATCGCAGCACTGCTCTCAAACCGCATCTACACCATTCTGACAAACGCGAATCCCTGTTCCTGTTCATTCTTCTCATGATGCTTCCAAACGATCGTGGGTTGTTCGAGCTTCCAGCAGTATTGCTCGCACTAGCCATTGTCGTCTGGGTATCAAGATGTTGCAGAGAAACCAACGGAAGGGACCAGAAGAGAAGAGAAGGGCACTGGAGGTTGATCTTCAGATTTGGGAATTAGGGATTTTAAACTTCGAATTAGGGACCAAATCGAGTCAATAAAATTCGTTCATCTACCTCAGCTAGCCGTTATGATTGCCCGCGTGTCACCAAATTAGCCACATCAGCTTTCCGATAACGCCACCTGGAGAAAATGTGCCGGAAGGACAACACTGAGTCTCGGCGTTTAACTTTAGGTACCAATTTGGGTAATTAATAATTTTAGGGACTACAATGAAGCACGAGTGTAACTTCAGGGACCACTCTGAGACTTAGCTCTAAGTAATTATGATAAGAATATTTGAATCTAATGATAAAATGATCAAATTTTATGATATTAATAACGCACATTAATTTTAAATATTTTTAGTTATTTTAATTATATTAATTTTAAAAATATTAATATAATTCTAATTCTTATTTATTATCCAATAATAATAATAATAATAATAATAATAATAATAATAATAATAATAATAATAATAATAATAATAATAATAATAATAATAATAATAACTTAAAAAATCCGTATATAAACTATTTCAATTACCAGTGTATTATTATTAAAATTCTATATATTCCTAAATATAAGCCTTGAAAAACACGACATGGCACGGGCTATTAGTGTAGAGTTGTTTAGGTTCGTTTAGGAAGATATAATAGAATCTACTTAATATACTAAAACTGGGTTTTTTCCCAACTAATGAAGGTGAGGTGTCGATCCCTCATGACTCCGTTTTCCCTCCAAAATGAATACACTTTTCTCTATTCTAAATTATTTTATACAAAATATCTTTATTATAATTAATATTTAATGAATAATACATAATTATACTAATTTAGGAACATATCTTCATTATAATTATATCAAATTAATATTTAATGTATTATTAAACTATTTATCAATTATCAATCGAAAATATAATAATAATAATAATAATAATAATAATAATAATAATAATAATAATAATAATAATAATATGATAATGACTCCGGTTATTAATAACCAATTTATATTTCTCTAAATAAATTTATTTTAAAAAATATCTTTATTATAATTATATTGCAATATTACAATTAATATTTAATGAATAATGCACAATTATACTAATTTAAGAAAATATCTTTATTATCTATTTATTCTATTATATAAAAATCATATTTTTGCACTTAATAACAAAACTGATGCGACATGCTCTTAAGATGTTTTCTGATTTATTTCATTTAATTCGTTAAAGCAAATCAATTATAATTAATTAATTAATTAATTTGATTGGACATTCAAATTTTACCATTTATTATAATTAATTATATCAATTAATTAATTTAGTTAATTATATTAATTATTTGATTTGATTGGAGTAAATATCGAATTATTTAATAAATAATAAATATGATAACGAAAAATATAAATTAATTTAATTAGTTTATTTTTTTCAATACCCTCTATTTATACAAGATCAAATGTTTTTTACTCATTCGCTTTCTTTTCTCTTTCTCTCCCTCCCTCCCCCTCTCTCTCGTGTTTAGGTACAATTTTTGTAATTTATTGAATTTTTATTTTTTTATCTTTATTTATAAATTTTATTTTTTTATATTTTTAAAATTTTTGTTTATTTTAATTGCTTATTATTAGGCGCATACTTTTTTTTATTTTAGCTTCTGATTAACAAAAAAAAATGTGTGATTTTTATGTTATTTTTATAATTTTGTTTTGTAATATTCTATTTTGTCATGTGTACTTCAATTCATATATATATGTATATTGTCTTCTTTCTGTGATTCACAATTAATATATACATTGTTATTTTACTTTTACTTCTCATATATAAATTTATTATAATTCACAATTATTATATTTTTTAGGTTATATTTTACCATTGATGCTTTTATTTTGTTTAGTGTATTTTTTTTGTCTGTGTTTAATATAATAATCTGTAAATATCTATTCTATTATGTAAAAATTAAATTTTTGTACTTAATGATAAAACTATCGTAACATGTTTCTGATAGTATTTTTCGATTTATTTCTTTTAATTCATTAAATTCATTTTATTATAATAAATTAATTATATCAACTAATTGATTTGGTTAATTTTTTAAATATCATACAATTTATTATAATTTCTATCAATCAATTAATTGTAATTCAAATTGAATGATTATTTTGTTACGAAATTATTATTTCCTAATCTATTTATGGGCAATACATATATTAATTATAATCGTAAATTAAGCTATTTTACATTAAATGACTTATATAATGGTCATCTCATTTATTATCAAAAATGCTGAATTAAATAAGTCATTATTATTTTTTATTTAGAATTAAATGAGAATAAAACTAGAGATACTATTTTATTTGGTCTCCAACACATCAAAGCCATCTCCGTAACTCTTTTTTCATAAAAAAAATTTCGATTCAACTCTATCAGGGATACAGAAGGTTTTCAAAGAACAAAGGAATGGTCTGAATTTGCACGAATTCTAAATGTTCGAACTTACGACGTTGTTTCAGTTCGTTGTCATTACGAGAATGACTCTAATCTATACGTGCCTAAGGACTAGAATAGATTAAATATTATTTAAGTAATTTATTTCTAATATTGGTATTTGATTAAATTAGTTTTAGAAAAATTTAAATTGTTGACTCAATTTATATATTACGACTATTCTTTTTGAATATATTATTTTTATATTTTTAATATAAAATTTCTTTTTTTTTTCTGATTTTTAAGTTTATTTTCTTTCTCATTTTATATTTCAGATTAGTAATGTAATTATTAAAAAAATGTATTTAAAAAAATATTAAAACATCACTATTTAGAAAAAAAGAAAGATACGTGAAAGAAAGGAAAATGAAAAATTAAAACATCACTATTAGAAAAAAAAACTGTTAATATGCGTATGAATGGAGTCGAAATTGAGGAATATATATAGATATAAAAAATAAAAAATTATTGCACAATTGTAGAATAAAAAATAATCATATATATATAACCAAATAATTATAGCAAAAGAATAATTAATATATGTGATTTAGATGTTTTTAATAACCGGTAACATAGAACTTAACAAAATATAATTCACATATTTTTTATTTATGTATATGTATATATATTAAGAAAAACTAGCGTAATATATATATATATATATATATATATATATATATATATATATATATATATATATATATATATATATAACAAAATTAATATATAAGGTTATAGAAAGTTCTATCCAAATTTGACAAGAACAAGACAACTTACATAGAAATGGTTCTCATGGATAGTAAGGTAAGTTGATTATTTTTCATGATTCTTTCAAGTGATGTTAGGTCCATTTTATAAATATTTTTTATTCATATATTTTAATATTTTTAATAACCGGTAACATAAAGTTTAATAAAATATAATTCATATATTTTTTATTCATGTATATGTATAGAATTATTTATGTATATGTATATATATTAAGAAAAACTAGCGTAATATATATATATATATATATATATATATATATATATATATATTTAACAAAATTAATATATAAGGTTATGGAAAGTCTCATCCAAATTTGACAAGAGCAAGACAACTTACATAAAAATGGTTCTCATGGATGATAACGTAAGTTGATTATTTTTCATTATTCTTTCAAGTAATGCTAGGTCCAATTTATAAATTTTTTTGTTCATATTTTAAGTTTATTTGATAAGTAAACCCTTGCACACGAACAAAGACAGTGCGATTTTATAGATTTATAAGTGCTAATAGCCTTTATATTTAATTTGTTTTATAGTGTGATAATAACTAATATATTTATTGGTAGATTTAACTATTACTATATTATTTATGATCACATTCAGTATATATGTCTGATTTATTGAAAAAAACAGATTATTAAAACTGATTAATAACTATTTTAGAGTTAATTCAATTAACACTAAATTAAAAAAATAATACATAACATGTTACTTTTTTATTAATCAAACTATTATAATTCAAATTAATTTAAAAAAAATAATTTAAAATTATAATTTCAATTTTATCACGTGCATGACACGAGTAATTATACTTGTTATCTACCTACACTCCTATAAATGTAACAAAAAAGTAAATTTAACTTTTTCTATTATGAGTTTTTTTTTATTATCTAATGCATACAAAGTCACATATTTTTATTTATGATAAAAATTAAAAATTAAAATTAAATGACATTAACACTTTTTTGTTTAATAAAATTAAAATAAAGCATAAAAATAATATAAGGATAAAAATTAAAAAAATAGATGGCTCTAGAGAAGAATAATGTTAAATTTTATGTCATTATGTATGAGAACAATGATTTATTTTATTATATTTATTTTTGTACCAAATAACAAAAAAGTTAAATTTTATGTTTGTTTTTTTATTAATTATTTTACTTATCTATAGTTGTTTAAATTAGACTTTATATTTATTAAGTCATGTTTCCTTCCAAGAAAAAATAGTTATGAAGTTATTTTTATTTTTTTTATAAGAGTACATTTATTGTATCATAATTTTAATAATTAATGTAAAATTTAAAAAATTAAATAAATATATATTTATTTTGATTACATTCAAGAGTGAATTATATGTATTTCTATAGTCAAGAAATAGATTTCTTTTATAATTAATAGTTTTTCAATCATCTAATTTTTAGAAGAATAAATTATATGTAAAATGAATCCCGATATATTGGTGCAAAAATTATTCTGCATAATTTTAAAAAAAAAATATATTGTCTTGTTAAGCTATTTTACTTTTATTCTTTTAAAAGTATATCCAAAATAAAAAAAATTTCACATGAATAATTTACATCGAATAGAAAATTCTTAATAAAGTTGGTGAAAAAAATATGTAAAAGTTTTTTTATTCAACGTATGAATGTACGGAAAAAAATTTTTTAATAATAAACTTCTCTCAGTAAGGGTAATATTGGAACTTAAATTTAGACGCCAATTGACATTATATATTGTGTAGGTACCTAGAATATATTAAAAGAATATGATAACAATTTGAAGAGAAAAATTATTTTGTGTAAATTTATTTTTTAAAAAATAGACCCTGTTGAACTATTTTACTTTTATTCTTTAGAAATATATCCAAATAAAAAAAATCTGCAACAATAATTTATATCCAATAAGAAAATCTTAATGAGATTACTGTGAAAAAATAGGTAGAAAGTTTTTTATTTAACGTAACTGATGAAATAATTTTTTAATAATAAACCTTTTTTAAGGAATAATATTAGAACTTAAATTTAGACATCAATTATTATTATATATTGTGTAAATTAGTAAATACCAAGAGTACATTAAAATAATATGATAATAATAATAATTTAAAGAAAAAAAATTATTCTTTGTATATTTATTTAGAAAAATTATCCTATTTAAACTATTTTACTTTTATTCTTTAAAAATCTACAACAATGATTTATATCCAATAGAAAATTTTTAATGAAGTTGCTGTTTAAAATAGATGAAAATTTTTTTATTTCGAGTAACTTGACGATTGTACAGGAGAATTCTTTTTAATAATAAATCCCTCTCTTTAAGAATAATATTGAAACTTAAATTTAGACACTAAAATTTTCGATATTGTCATTATATATTGTTATAAATCTAAAGTATATTAACATAATATAATAATTATAACAATATTATCTTGGACAATAATTAAAGATTTATTGAATCAAAACTTAAGAAAAAAGATATTATTAAATTAAATAAATATACAGAATTTTTACCCATATTATCATTATTCGGTCTGTTATTTTGACATCATTCCGCTGTTATTATGAATATTTGATGACGAAAATATAAATTATATTAGTTTTACGTTATATTTAAGTGAAATGAGAAGGATGCAAGAGAAGATAGATAAGAAAAGAAAAAAAATTTTCTATTATGCAGTAATAATAATCTGATATGAGAGATAGCAAGGGAAGAAAGAGATAATTCTAGAAGTTCTGTGAATGTGAATGAATGAGATAAGAGAGAATGTAAATATATGTGATAAGAGAGGAGGTGAGATAGTGGAAGTTTTTTAACGTGGAATAATTGACATATAGTGAGATACATGATTAGAAAGGACAAAATTGCAAAAGAATTTTGGACACCAAAACAGGTTTTGCCATTATATATTATTATAAATTATTCTGTTTCTGATTTCAAGTTGTACAACTTTTAATTATGAGTTTATAATGAGATTTTTTAGCAATTTCAGAAAAAGAAGGATTAGTGGATTACACAAAAAAAAAATAGCAAAGAAGATAAGAAAAAATTCAAGTGTATCAGAAATATCGGTGTTTTAGTTGTTTTAACCGTTGATTTAAATTTGTAATGACCCAGTCCCAGTAAGTCATGATCATACTAGAAATCAAGTGTCACCAACTTGTTCCACTGAAACTTTTACTATTTATTATTAAGCCTGTAATCGGGTTAGCGTGCTATCGAGTTTTGAAAAGACTTTTATTTTATAAAAAGATTCGCGAGAACAGCTAATTAAACATACACAAGCCAGCATTATATATACCCACAATACATAGCATAGACCATACATACGCATACAGGTATATATATATATATATATATATATATATATATATATATATATAAGTTAGCATACCACCCTTTAGAAATATTACTATGTACAAATCAACACTCCGGGCCCTGGTTCATATAGAAAACTCCTAAGCTGGCGCCCGAACTAGCCTAGTCAACTATGTATACCCTACTCTCTCAGTGAGTCTAACAAAAAATGTGAGACTAACACAAAAGCTAGGCTATCGCAAAAAACTATCAAAAGGCACAACCGCAGCTCTCAGGCCTCAGCTATCATCGTCAGAGGAGATCACAACCACATCACAACACTCCTCAGGATCCTCGTCCTCGTCGTCGGAAATCTCTATAACCTCAGGAGGGGTACTGGCACCCGTGCTACTGGTCTGACCAGCACTCGCCGGTCCACTAATAGAGGCGGTGAGTGGCTCCTCAAAAGATGGCTCGGATGAAGATACTGAGATCTGCTCCACTGGGATATCCTCCTCCGGTACAGGCTCCGAAATATGCTCCTCCATGGGCTCAGGCTCAGGGTCCGCCTGATCCGCAGGCTGAGCAGGATGCTGGTGAGGCACCGGCCCGTCATGAAACGGGTGAAATGGAGCATCCGGGTGAAGCCACTGCAGCAGAAACTCATAGAGCATGTCGGGGTTAAACTCTGGAGTGTCAATCGGGTGGCTGAAAGGATGATCACGCAGAATGTACACACGAGTCCTAATCTCCGCAGCTACTACATAAAACCTATACTGTACTATATCCTCGTATATATAGGGAGGGTCCATCTCGTAAAATATAACTCCGGTCTCCATCTGAAGGGGAGGAAGAAAAGGGGTAAGAATTGGGGGGTTCTTAGTAGGGTCGAGGGTAGTTATTTTAATCGGGGTTACCACAGTTCAAGTAATTCACGTTTCTATTCCTTCTTTTGTTTCTTTTTTTTTCGGTAATAATAATAATAATAATAAGTTAAATATGTATAAGTTACTAACATAAATGACATTAGTAACTTGAAAAATGAAAGATATTTGATGAAGTATTAGCAATTCTAAACTCATCAAGAAATACCAATAATTAGTTTTATCAGTAAAACTCGGACTTGATAATAATAATATTAATATTATTATGTAGGCTTCATTATAATTAGAACAAGTAAAATAAATAAATAACATAATAATAAAATTATATTACCATTTATTTTACTTCGGGGTTCGAAGTCGACTCGTCAAGATAAAACTAATCCCTTTAAAATATTATTTTAAGAAAAACTCGCATTAGTGCAAAAATTAGAGTTGTTACATCCTACCCTCCTAAAAGAAAATTTTGCCCTCAAAATTTCCTTTACCTGTAAACAAGTGCGAGTAATCGGTCCTTATCTTATTTTCTAGTTCTTAGGTATGTTATGTTTCCTCATCCCGTCTCAACTTACAGATAGCAGTTGAAGAAATAAAAGAATGCGATGCACCAGAATCATAAAGTGCAGTTAAGAAGCAAGTCTTAACACAATACTGACCTTGGGTCAGGGAGTCTGAGTACGAGCATCTTCAGCAGTCATTGTAAATATTCTCCCTGGCTGTTGCGATTTCGCTATTCCTTGAATCAACTTTTCTGGACAATTGCTTGCTATATGCCCCGGTTCACCACAGTTGTAGCAGACTCTCATTCCAAGATAACAAGGCCTACCAGGGTGATTCTTTCCACATTGCCTACATGTTGGGCCCTCCTGACTCTGCTGCTGAATTTGCTTACCGGTATCCTGTCTTGGCCTATTTCCATTCCCAGTTGTAGAGCGCGTAGGGAAGTTTCTAACTTGTTGGTTCCCTCGCATAGGTACTCCTGGTACCTTAAAATCAACTTTCCGTTGTACCGCATGCCTATGAAAATTATTAAAGTTTTTTGGCGGTAAGCTTGGATGTCCCATCCTTGACGCTGCCATCTTATGTTCACAGTCTTCCATCAGCTGACTCTTATTGACAAGCTCTGCGAAATTCCGTATCTCCAGCGGGACTAATGAATGCATTAGCTCGTCGCGAAGTCCTCCTTCGTACTTTAAACACTTCCATTTTTCAAAATCATCTGGGTTTCCCTGACAGATCTTAGAGAATCGACACAAACCCTCAAATTTCCGAGTATATTCTGCCACTGACATATTCCCTTGCGTCAACTACATCAGTTCCATTTCTTTAGCATCACGAACAGATCTAGGGAAATACTTTTTGTAAAATTCCTCCTTAAAAGTGTCCCAGTCAATCTCCTCCACCTCCTGCCTCAACAAGCGTTGCACTCTATGCCACCAATGTTCAGCTTCTCCCTCTAGCATATAGGTCGCAAACTCCACGTGTTGCCTTTCTGGTACATGTTGCGCTCGCAGTGACTTCTCAATACCACAGAACCAATTGTCAGCTTTAGTTGCAACAAGCGTCCCCTTAAACTTGGGCGGATTTACCTTCAGAAAGGTTGCCAGTGTCATAGGATTATCGTGGTTTCCAGTGCCTTCATTTTCATTACCGTCTCCACCACGCTTACCATTGCGTCCTCTGTTACGATCTCCGTTCCTCTCTCCTAAACGGTCAATTGCTCGCGTAGTAGCAGTTGCCGTTTCACGCATAGCCTCATCCATGGTGTTCATTGCAGCTATGAAAGCATCCGCACCCCTCGTCGGTTCCTCTACAGGATTCGAACCACGCCTACCACATCCTCGTCCCCGTGCAGCCATCAAGATCCTGTTCACGCCCAACGTGCAATATTAAGGTGATCAGTCTTAACATTTCAGGCAAAGTGTGAATAGTCTCTAAAATGGAAACACAGCCACAGTCATGCAATTCATATCACAACGATATCCTATATGCATGAGACACAACTCAGAGAATGCAATGAAGCATGATTCAGTCTATATCCCTAGGCTTTAATAGGAATGAACTGCTCTGATACCAAATTGTAACGACCCAGTCCCAGTAAGTCATGATCATACTAGAAATCAAGTGTCACCAACTTGTTCCACTGAAACTTTTACTATTTATTATTAAGCCTGTAATCGGGTTAGCGTGCTATCGAATTTTGAAAAGACTTTTATTTTATAAAAAGATTCGCAAGGACAGCTAATTAAACATATACAAGCCAGCATTACTTTCCGTAAAAGCAGTTACGGGTTCAGGGTAGTCGGAACTCTAACAGTAAGAGTAGGCGGTGCGGTTACAAGTCTTGGGGATAAATGAAGTGAGTCTTTCTTTTTAGTCTGCCTTTCAAGATAAGACCCTCAAGTTGCTAAATCTTTGAAAGTTTTCAAGTCATATAATAATAATAATAATAATAATAATAATAATAATAATAATAATAATAATAATAATAATAATAAGTTAGCATACTACCCTTTAGAAATATTACTATGTACAAATCAACACTCCGGCCCCTGGTTCATATAGAAAACTCCTAAGCTGGCGCCCGAACTAGCCTAGTCAACTTTGTACACCCTACTCTCTCAGTGAGTCTAACAAAAAATGAGAGACTAACACAAAAGCTAGGCTATCGCAAAAAACTATCAAAAGGCACAACCGCAGCTCTCAGGCCTCAGCTATCATCGTCAGAGGAGATCACAACCACATCAGAACACTCCTCAGGATCCTCGTCCTCGTCGTCGAAAATCTCTATAACCTCAGGACGGGTACTGGCACTCGTGCTACTGGTCTGACCAGCACTCGCCGGTCAACTAATAGAGGCGGTGAGCGGCTCCTCAGAAGATGGCTCGGATGAAGATACTGAGATCTGCTCCACTGGGATATCCTCCTCCGGTACAGGCTCCGGAATATGCTCCTCCATGGGCTCAGGCTCAGGGTCCGCCTGATCCGCAGGCTGAGCAGGATGCTGGTGAGGCACCGGCCCGTCATGAAACGGGTGAAATGGAGCATCCGGGTGAACCCACTGCAGCGGAAACTCATAGAGCATGTCGGGGTTAAACTCTGGAGTGTCAATCGGGTGGCTGAAAGGATGATCACGCAGAATGTACACACGAGTCCTAATCTCCGCAGCTACTACATAAAACATATGCTGTACTATATCCTCGTATATATAGGGAGGGTCCATCTCGTAAAATATAACTCCGGTCTCCATCTGAAGGGGAGGAAGAAAATGGGTAAGAACTGGGAGGTTTTTAGTAGGGTCGAGGGTAGTTATTTTAATCAGGGTTACCACAGTTCAAGTAATTCACGTTTCTATTCCTTCTTTTGTTTCTTTTTTTTTTCGGTAATAATAATAATAATAATAATAATAATAATAATAATAATAATAATATAAGTTACTAACATAAATGACATTAGTAACTTGGAAAATGAAAGATATTTGATGAAGCATTAGCAATTCTAAACTCATCAAGAGATACCAATAATTAGTTTTATCGGTAAAACTCGGACTTGATAATAATAATATTAATATTATTATCTAGGCTTCATTATAATTAGAACAAGTAAAATAAATAAATAACATAATAATAAATTATATTACCATTTATTTTACTTCGGGGTTCGAAGTCGACTCGTCAAGATAAAACTAATCGCTTTAAAATATTATTTTAAGAAAAACTCGCATTAGTGCAAAAATTAGAGTTTTTACACAATTAATATATATTATATATATTTTTTATAATTCAAATTAACGGTTAAAATAATTGGAGCACCAGTATTTTTGATACACTTAAAACTTTTCCAAAAAAATAATATATCTGAAGAAGGTTATTTATGTATAATTTTTTAATAAAATTTCATGCTTTTATAGCTTTTATATGATAGGATTTGTCAAAGTCTTACATTTTTTTATTTTGACTAAAAATTGTTTTATTAAATTTTGAATAATTTTTTTTTAAATTTAAATCAATTCAATTGGATCATAAATTAATTTAAAATTTTTTAAAATGAATATGTTTGATCAATTAGTACTCAAAAAGAGTACATAAAAAATTTTAATTTAAATTATGATCCAATTGGATTGATTTAAATTTGAAAAATAAAAATAATCGTTTGCCAAATGTTAGGAGAAATTGATGGGATAGTGGGAAGAGAATTGAAACGGTTATCTCTCACGTGGATAGTGGGAGATAACCGTTTCAATTCTTTTAACAATTTGCAAACGGTTATTTTTATTTTTTAAATTTAAATCAATCTAATTGCATCATAATTTAATTTAAAAATTTTTAAAATGGATATGTTTGATCAATTAGTACTCAAAAAGAGTATATAACAAATGGTTAGCCGTGGGAGTACGTACTCCTCATCTAGCGCCCCCATGAATTCGTTCACGCTCTGCTAGGGTTTCACTGTGCCGCCTCCATGGTTACACATTTCTTTATCTTTTCTTTGTCAAAGTCTTTTCCATCTTCTTCTACTTTCTTCTCTTAATTTCTTTTCCATTTAGTTCCCTAATTTTCGTTTTCTCTCCCAATTCATTCCTCTTTTAATTCATTCCGTTTTCTAATTCACTCATTCCATATATCTTATTTCCCTCTGAAATCATTAAATACCAATTCTATTTTTCTCTACATCATGAGCAACAAATCAGAGACTCAGAAGTTTCTGAAGGAATTCAAGCCTGTACACGGAGCCTGTCCGGAAGAATTTTCTCAGATCGGATCTTTTCCATAGGTACCATAGAAGGAGCTCTTTATGCAGTATGGAATAAACCAGAAGGATTCAGAGTAGTCAAAAAATCCAGGAACCAGTTTCAATTTTTCTTTGAGAATGACTCTGATGTGACTCGAATTGAGAGGGGTTCACCTTAGTTATTCAAGAGTTTTGTTATTCATGTTCACAGATGGAAGCAGTCAATAAACATGGAGGATAATCACATCTCTTCTTTTCCTGTATGGGCACAATTTGGGAATTGCCTGAACAATACAAAACACTTGAGGTTGGCCGAAAATTGGGTGGGAGACTTGGTCAAATTGAAGATGTTGCTCTATTTAAAGTTAAAGGCAAAGATACACGTATAGTGAAGCCTAAAGTGGAACTGAACGGTGATAAAAGAGTGAGAGATACACTGAAATTGCTTGATCCTAATCAGAAAATGCTGAAAATTGGAGTACACTATGAACGTATAGGTGTGTTCTGTACTTATTGTGCAAAATTGGGGCATGAATCTAAGAACTGCCAATGTTTTATTGATCATTCTGCCCAAAACAATATCAAGGAAGATAGAGTTGGTGAATGGCTTAAGGCAGATCAAGTCGGTAGGCGTTTAACTGAAAAGAGAGCTTCTTTCAATCTTAACCAACCTCGGGATGGTTCTATTCCAGCTCAACCGAAGAAAAAATCTCCACCTACTTGGCTTTTTGATAGTTTCTCAAAAATGAGTGTGCAAGATGATCAGGAAAAATAGAATAATGAAAAAATTGCTGCCAATTTGGGTTCTAGAACAGAAAATGAGGGTGAATCAGAAAATACAGGTACGGCTACTGATACTAATTCTTCTTCTAATGCTTTATTGGAAATATCCTATCCCATGAATAATGTCCAACACAATAACAACTTCATATCCAAGTTTAAAAAAGAGAACAAAAAGCCAAACCTGAAATAACTTGCCAGAAAGTCTGTGATAGGTTTCAAACGGAGGAGTGGAGGTAATGGTACTGAAGATATTTCAAAAAAAATTTGTCTCAATGATATTGTCTCTGATGCTATGACGGTGGAGGGTGCCAGCCTTCAAGTGGCACCCAAAGAAATATGAAACTGCTCTCGTTGAATTGTTGGGGTTCGGGGAGACCCCTGACAATCCACAATCTTAAAGGGATTTGTAAATCCTACTCCCCCGAGGTTGGTTTTATCTGTGAAACAAAAAATCAATCTTGACAAATTGAAGGAAAACTAAGATCTTGTGGTTTCAAGAAATGGTTTATTGTAGATCCGGATGGATTATCAGGGGGTTTGGCAATGGCATGGAGGGATGGTTGCACTGTTCAGATTTTACAGCATGGTAGATTCTTCATTGTGGTATCAGTTCTGATAGCTGGTTCTAATGATCCCTATGGTATTCTAGGTGTTTATCTCAGTTCAAATGATCAACATAGAATGGTTGAGTTTGCTGAATTAACTTCAGTCACCCAACAATTCGATGGTAAGGTTGTGTTAATGGGTGATTTTAATGCCATTTCTAATCAATTGGAGAAAGAAGGTGGGGGTGCTAAATCTCCTTCTTCTATTGAAACCTTTAACAGTTTTATTGATGATAATTCTCTGATTGATATTGGTATGGTCGGAAGACCATTCACTTGGTCAAATAGACGGAGGGGTGATGAGTTGATACAGGAAAGACTGGATCGGTTCCTGGTAGGAGTTGATTGGCAGCAACTCTATCCCAATGCAAAAGTTCTTAGACTATCAGAATCAGGTTTGGATCACTGAAAGAACTGAAGATTGATGGTTTAGAAGTTATAGTAAACTCTCGTTGCAAGTATAGTTACTAAACCAAGCAATCAACCTTTTTTACAAAAGTTTTGGTTGTCACAAGTAACAAACCCCTTTTAAAATTGATAACCGAGTATTTAAATATTGGGTCGTCTTCTCAAGGAATTGCAGGGAGGTATGTTCTTATTATTAGTTATGAGTTTGTAAATTGGGGTTTTGGAGTTTGGGCAATGGGCACAGGTATATTTAAATGACAAGTAAAATAAATTAACAATAATAAAATCTCTTGGCAAGGTATGAAGAACTGGAAGTCCTATCCTAGTTATCCTTATCAGGTGTGAAGAGAATTGAGTTTTAATCCCACTTTGTTAACCTCTAACTATGAAGGTAAATCAAGTGGACTGATTAGCTTGATTCTCAAGTCCTAGTTAACTCCTATGGAGAGACTAGCTTTAGAGCAATCCTAGTTCAATCAGAATCTGCCAATTTCAATCACTTGCTGAGTTTGATAACTCAAGTATTACCAATCACTTGACCAAAGCCAAAAGGAAGAAAATATCTAAATTAAATTAAAAGCATCAATATAAATAAAGCAAAGCAATTTTTAATCTAAAAATACCTCGAATTACATTCACAAAAGAACTTAAATCTGACATGGACATTCATAAATTAAATTAGAAAATAAATAAAAAGAACATTGAATCTGGGATTGAGAGTCACTCCTAAAACTAAGAGAAGTCTTAAATCCTAATCCTAAGAGAGAGGAGAGAACCTCTCTCTCTAAAAACTACATCTACTCCTAAAATTGTGAATGTGAAAGCCTGAGATGAATGGATGCATTCTCCCACTTTATAGCTTCTAATCTGTGTTTTCTGGGCCGCAAACTGGGTTGAAAACAGCCCAGAAATCGCTGGAGATGAAATCTGCCACGCTGGTTTTTTCGCCACTACGACGCGTCCGCGTGGATCACGCGACCGCGTTGCCTAGCGTCAAGTCAACTATGGCATATTATATATCAAATCGAAGCCCTAGACGTTAGCTTTCTAACTCAACTGAAACCGCGTTGTTTGGACCTCTGTAGCTAAAGTTATAGCTGTTTGAGTGCGAAGAGGTCAGGCTAGACAGCTTAGCAATTTCTCCAACTTCTTTTATTCCTTCCACTTTTGCATGCTTCCTTTCCATCCTCTGAGCCATTCCTGCCCTATAAACTCTAAAATCACTTAACACACATATCAAGGCATCTAATGGTAATAAGAGAGGATTAAACATAGGGAACTTAAGGCCAAAGAAGCATGTTTTCAATCAAAGCACATAATTAGGAAGGCAAATGTAAAATCATGCAAATAGTATGAATAAGTGGGTAAAGAGTTGATAAAATCCACTCAATTGAGCACAAGATAAATCATGAAATAGTGGTTTATCAATCATTCCCCTCTTCTCTTAGACTCTAATCCGAAAACTGAGAGATCTAAATGCCGATTCAAATTCCAAGAAAGATGGTATTTCAATGATGAAATAAGGCAGATTGTTAGAGAAGTTTGGCACGAACATATTGATGGTTCAGCCATGTATATCCTAGCTCAAAAAATAAAGCGTTGTCGGCATAAGATTGTCAGATGGCAACAAGAACACAGATCTAATTCGAAGGTGGAGATTGATTTACTACAGTCTGAATTAGAGGAACTTCGTTTAGCAGAAATTCATGGAGGCAACATCATTTCAGAAATAGAGGATAAACTTGAAAAAGCATTGCAAAATGAGGAATCTTATTGGAAAGATAAGTCTAGAGTCAAATAACTCAAATCCGGTGATCAGAATACAGCTTTCTTCCATCAGAAATTTAGAAATCGAACCCGAAGGAATAGAATTTGGCAACTAACTGGCAGTGATGGTGAAGTGGCTACTTCAAATGCTGGTATTGCTTCTGTGGCTGAATCTTATTTCAAGGACATCTTTTCCTCCACTTATCATGAGAACCCTGAATCTCTGTTTATTGATTTTGAACCTAAGATTATAGCTCACATGAACCGTAGGCTTCAAAGACCAGTGACTATGGAGGAAGTGAAACGTGCAACATTTAGCATTCATCCTCAAAGTGCTCCAGGAGATGATGGTATGACAGAAAAATTTTTTCAAAGCTTTTGGAACATACTTAGTGGTGATGTGTTTCGAAAAGTTAAGAGCTTCTTTTTAGGGGGCAAAATTTTGAAGGATTTTAACCACACTCAGATTTGTCTTATTCCCAAGATTTCTGATGCTAAAGATATGACTCAGGTAAGACCAATAAGCCTATCTTAAGTCTTTTACAAGATTATCTCCAAAGTATTTGTACATAGACTTCAGGGTATGATGAATAGACTAATTAGCCTTACGCATAGTGCTTTTATTAAAGGCAGATTAATCTCTGATAATATCCTAATTGCTCACGAGTGTATGCATTACTTGAAGAACAAAAAAAAGGGACTCGAAAATGAAATGGCGCTAAAATTAGATATGAGTAAGGCATATAATAGGGTGGAATGGCACTTTCTTTGGTTTATATTGGAGAAGTTTGGTTTTGACTCTCGGTGGATCATGTGGATTTGAGAATTAGTGACAACTGTTTCTTATTCTGTTATTGTGGAAGGACAACCTTATGGTATTTTCAAACCAAATAGAGATATTCGACAAGGAAATCCTCTATCTCCCTATCTTTTTCTTTTCTGTGCAGATGGTCTCTCCTTCTTGCTACACAAGGCAGAACAAAATAGACTAATTCAGGGTCTTTCAGATACATAGGCGATATCCGAAGGTCAACCACCTCCTCTTTGCTGATGATTCTATCTTATTCTGTAAGGCTAATCCTGAAGCATGTTCAAATATCCTGCATTTATTGAATTCTTATGAAAGCATCAGTGACCGGAGGGTAAATCTTAATAAATCTGCTGTATTCTTTAGCCACAACACTTCCTCCACTACTCGTACACTACTGGCTAACTTTATGAATATTAATCATATTGGGACTCAGGATAAATACCTTGGTTTGCCTTCTACAGTCTCTAAATCGAAAAAGGCTTCTTTTAGTATGATCAAAGAAAAGGTTCGGAAAAGAATCCAAGGGTGGAAGCGCAATCTTCTATCGTCAGGTGGTAGACACGTATTGCTTAAGGCAGTGGGAGAAGCTATTCCTATTTATACATTGTCTTGCTTCAAGTTGCCTGATGGTTTAATTTCAGAAATTCACTCTCTACTTTCTCAGTTTTGGTGGGGACAAAAAGGTTCTGAAAGGCGGATGGCTTGGATTAGCTGGGACACTATGACTCGCCCACGAAAAGAAGGAGGCCTTGGATTTAAAGATCTCAGAATCCAAAATCTGGCACTTTTAGGCAAACAGTTTTGGCGACTCGTAACACAGCCTACTTCCTTATTATCCAAAATCCTAAGAGGTAAATACTTTAGCAATGGTAATGCTATAACGGCAGAAATTGGAGTCTTACCTTCTTGGGGATGGAGGAGCATACTGGAAGGCCAAAAGATTGTTGAAAAAGGTCTTAATTGGGCTGTGGGTACTGGAGAGAATATCCAAACCTTTGAGGATCCTTGGCTGCCCCCTCTGTATCCTTTAATGATTTCTGATATGCCAAATAGACAGGCTATTTCTGAGTTGGTTCCAAGAGTTAAAGATCTAATCATTGAAGATAGGAATTGAAATCAAAATCTCATTCAAGAATTATTTCTCCAAGACGTTGTAAACAGGATTTTGTCAGTTAAAATTCAGCAGAATAGGGACAAATTGCAATAGAATTTGAACAAATCCAAGCAATATGATACAACTTCAGGCTACAGAATTGGCTATTTATTTTACCATCTGCCTCTGGAGCTTTCCCTAATTATATGCAGCAGAAAAAGCCATGGATTGATCTATGGAAGTTGAACTTGCCTCACAAAATTAAGCTATTTATCTGGAAAGCTCTCCATGGCCCGCTTCCGGTGCTTGCTCAGATTCATCACCGTATCCCATCTATATCACCAATATGCCCCTGCTGTCATGAAGCAACTGAAACAGTCACTCATTGTTTGATCGATTGCTCTAGAATTAAAGATGTATGGTCTCAGAGTTATCTTCGTAACTGTCTTCCCCCTCAGAGTCCTAACGACTTTTGGACATGGTGGACTGCATCAACAGAGATGCTTCACCCGTTGAAGAATGCTAACCGTAATCCTCAATTGCTTGCCATCATTTGCTGGAACTGCTGGAAAGCTCGTAACCAGTTGATTTTTGAAGGTTCTACTTCAATGCCGTCTGCCATTCTAGCAAGCTCTGTCAAGTTGCTCCGTGAAATACAAAGAACTCCCAGTTTAGGTCGTCATCTCCATGAGGCAAGCTCTTAGTTGCATTCAATTTGATTTATCATTCTTTCTTTTTTAAGATTTTTCTTCGTTTTTCGACCACGAACCGTTGGATGAATACCTTCAGTGTAGTATTTTTGGGAAATCCCCACCTTTCATTATGCTGTCCTGCTTTTGGACATCTTTGTATTTTATTTTTCAATAATTAATGAAATATAACCTACTATCTTTGGAAAAAAAACAAATTTTAGTTTAAATTATGATATAATTGGATTGATTTAAATTTGAAAAATAAAAATAACCGTTTGCCATAGGAGAGATTGATGGGGATAGTGAGAAGAGAATTAGAACGGTTATCTCTCACCTGGATAGTGAGAGATAACGTGAGAGATAACCCTTTCAATTCTCTTCTCACTCTCCTCTCAACTTTTTGAGTACTAATTGATCAAACATATCCATTTTAATCTCTTATACCAACCTTTTTATGTATTAATTGCATGCTAAAGTTTGGATTATTGATAATATTAATATTTTTTATTATTTTTAATTTTTTAAAAAAAATACATGTATCTCGTTTACACGGTAAACGAGATACATGTAAATTATCTCATTTACCGTGTAAACGAGATAAGAGAGATATTTATTTTGATAAATATTTTTTAAATTATTTATTTCAGTAATTATTATAATTAATTTATTTATTAAAATAAAAAATCCGATATTCAAAAGCACTTATATACATAAAAGATATTTTTTAATTTTGAAATTAATCTGATATAATTTAAATAAATATTATTTAATTTTGGTTGTTTTACTTGATAGAGAATAAAGGTGTCATAATTATATTTTATAAAATGATTTTAGAAATAAATGTGTATAGAATGATTATTTATTTGCAAAATAAATTCTCTACTGTTAAAGTATATTTTCAAAATCTGAAACTGCAATAAAAGCCACATAAATAGTTTTTCTCGTCTGTAGAATATATTTGTAAAGTATAAAAGACATAGAAGCAATGAGACATACCTTGCCAGGACTAAAGTGGGATATATTTTTGGATAAATTATTTATAGAGACTAGAGTATTGAAAAGGAGGGGCAGGGGAATTGAGACATATGACTCATGAGGTAATTTTTATCCTTATATCTTTACTCTAAATTATGGGACTTTTTAAGAATCACAGCTTAGAAGATTATGATAATTTTGGGAAAGAGCAGAAGTTAGTTATTTTGACTTTTGAATTATGAAAAGTTATAATATGAGTGTTTGGTACCATTTAAATTTTTTTTTTTATTTTTTGAAAAGAAATATACGACTTTTCTTTTTTGAGAAGTTATTCTATCATTTTTAACTCTGTGAAAATGTTTCTATTTCTGGTGGAAGTACTGGCCATCCACTACCATTTTTACGTAAAGTTCTATATGTTAGAAGCACTGATCTTTCACCATTATTTTCACTTAATGTTTCATCTGTTGGAAGTATTGACCCTCCACCACCATTTTTACGTAATGATTCATCTGCGAAAAGTATTGACCTTACAATACCATTTTAAAATAATGTTCTATGTGAATCACCTACTTCATATATTTTTTACTGTTATTTTTTTTATCATTTTATCACTTTATTTTTATTATTAAATTTGTATTTAATATTGTGTGTGATATAAAATTTCAGTTTTATTTTTTTTATATATGATTTTATTTTTATAGTTAATTATAACAAGTTCTTGAATTATTTATCCAAATGCTACAACTTTAAAATAAGTACTTTTATAACTAAAAATTTAAATATAAAATAATTTATTTATAAATTACTATTAATAAAAGTCTTTATATATTAAGCTCTTTTTCCAAAAGAGCTTATTAAATTGTTTATCCAAACTAAACCTTATTAGGTAACTTTTTGCTTCTTGCTTTTTATTTATTTGGACTTACCAATCTAGCTACCATTAATTGCTTAGTTTTTTATTTTCGCATTCTTCCCTTTGTATGTGATTTATAGTTATAAATACTCAATGGAGTTGACTTTAGAATTTCATATTCTGATCTCGTTACTGTAAGGTATTGGCTGGAAATTGTTTATGAGTTAGCTACAAGAGACCCT
The DNA here is from genome assembly GCF_003086295.3 of Arachis hypogaea. Lineage (NCBI taxonomy): Eukaryota > Viridiplantae > Streptophyta > Magnoliopsida > Fabales > Fabaceae > Arachis > Arachis hypogaea. Next base: position 75,918,026 of record NC_092046.1, on the reverse strand, counting down.
TATGCAATACAGTTATAGCAATGAGATTAGGTAATAATTTAAATCTTTATAATAGTTTTACATTCAAGTAGTGTTTTGTTTTTTTATTATTATTTTCATTGTTATATTGGACAACAATTTCTGTTTAATATATCGTAGTCAAGTAGTGTTTTGTTTTTTTATTAGAGTAAAGTATCGTTTTTGTCCCTAACGTTTGGGATAAGTTTTAAAATTGTCCCTAACGTTTCAATCGTCCTATTTAAGTCCCTAACGTTTTAAAATTGACTCAATGTTGTCCTGCTGTTAGGGATTCGTTAACAAAATTGACGGCAGGACAAAATTGAGACAATTTTAAAACGTTAGGGACTTAAATAGGACAAAAACGTTAGGACAAAAATGATACATAGAAATAAATTTTAATTTAATTTTATTTTTCAATAATATTAATTTTTTACTGTATATAGTATTCAATTATTTTTTAATTACATCTAAATAAATTACACTTAATCACATCACTTTTATTTTAAATAAATTTATTTTTTTATATTTTTAAAGAATTTTGATACATTAGAAACAAAAAGTATAATTTATATTTTATTGTATATATATTTTTTTTTCCAAATTTATATACTAGTTATTCTACAAATATTTTATGATAACTAAAAATCTTTAAGAGTAAAATTATAAAAAAAAAATAATTTATTTAAAATAAAAGTAATATGATTAAGTGTAATTTACTTCGATGTGATTAAAAAATAATTGAATATTATGTATAGTAAAAAATTGATATTATTGAAGGATAAAATTAAAATTTATTTCTATGTATCATTTTTGTCCTCAATGTTTTCGTCCTATTTAAGTCCCTAACGTTTTAAAATCGTCTCAATTTTGTCCTACCGTCAATTCTGTTAACGTAACGGAAAGACAACATTGACTCAGTTTTGAAACGTTAGGAACTTAAATAGGACGATTGAAACGTTAAGGACAACTTTGAGACTTACCTCAAACGTTGGGAACAAAAATAATACTTTACTCTTTTTATTATTATTTTCATTGTTATATTGGACAACAATTTCTGTTTAATATATCATAGTCAATACTTAAAAAAGTATTCGATATTCTTATTTAAGATTAATATTTCTTCAAGAATAGATTATTTATTTTTTTATTAAAAAAATTATCTTAACATAGTTTTTAACCTTTTTCTTGAACATGTGTTGTGGACTGATGATATGAGCGGCATGACATGGTTTTTTTTTTTCTTCGGACGAATTTATTCTTGAAGTAGTAAGAGTAGTCTTTTTATACTAATCTAAAAAATTAAGAGTTCGAATTTTTCTATCTTCCATTAAAAAAAAAAAAAAACTAAAATTGTTATTCAATCTTGTTTCAAACATAAAAATGTATACAAAAATTACCAATAACCTATATTAGTTTTGCGGTAGGGACAAAATTAGTTTTGTGGTGGGGATAACTAACCTATATTATTAAGAATTACTAAAAATATTTTTAAATTTTCACTGGATACTTAGATTTAATTTGGATAAATAACTTAATTAAGCTCTTTTTGAAAAAATAACTTGAACAATAAATAACTATATTAAAAGTAGTTTATAAATAAGTTATTTTATATTTGGATTTTTGATTGTAAAAATGTTTATTTTATAGAAATGTGATAAAAAGTAGTAGTATTATAAGAGAAGTCATTTGTTTTAACTTCTCTATAATCTCCTAAATAGTTTTTTAAAAAGCCGCAATTTAATTTTAAAAATTGTATCAGACATTAATATCACTACTTTTCATAAGTCAAAAGTAAAAAAAAGTTACTTTTAAAACTTTTCAAACAGGCTCCGAATATATAATCTTAGAAATAGATTTTTTATTTTTTTAACTAATCAAAAGGCTAGAATTGTTGCCAAGAAGCTAAAGTTCAAATGACATTTTGGGTAAATAACTTAATTAAGCTCATTTTGAAAAAATAACTTAAACAATAAATGGCTCTATATAAAGTAGCTTATAAATAAGTTATTTTATATTTGGTTTTTTAACTTTAAAAGTGCTTATTTTATAGAAATGTGATAAAAAGTAGAAGTATTATGAGAGAAGTCATTTTTTTTTTAACTTTTGTATAAGCTCTTAAATAACTTCTTAGAAAGCCGCAATTTGATTTTGAAAATTGCACCAGACATTAACATTAACACTACTACTTTTCATAAGTCAAAAATTTAAAAAAATTACTTTTAAAACTTTTCAAATAGACCCTAGGTGTTCTGATATTAATCTTATTAAAATTCTCCAAAATTTTAAAATCTTAAACATAAAATTATTTTTAGTAATATGTTGGTTAGATATTTAAAAAGTAATTATATTTTAAAATTATAATATTATAATATAATTATAAAAATTATTATCATACTATATATTTTTGCTTCTATTATCAAAATTTTTTAAACCGAACGTTTTTCCTATAATCATACCCCAAGTCTAATTAATAACCATAGCTTCTATTTTACAATTCATTATATTTAAATCAAGAACTAAGTCTCCACCAAATCTAAACAAGAAAATTTTGATAAGGAGCTTTTGTTGCAACTTTGTCTATATGCATGAGCCAACAAATAACAATACTTTAGTTTATCTTTAAGTGAAAAGTTTAGCTAAAATTGGTAATGATCATTTTACCAAAATACCTTTTATATCAAAAACAAAATCAAATCCACGTCCTTATAGAATATAAACCATCATGAACGATTGGCTACAGGTAACTCATATATGTACAAACCAAAAGTACTAGATTCTTTTCATAACTTTATCTTCCATCAATTTCAGTTAAACAATAAATTATGTAATTTTTGTTGAGATGCTGATAAATCATGTTAAATGTAAAGGTCATTATTTTTTTTTTAAATTGTGAATTTCACATAAGATGATACAAATATTGTCGAATATTTATTATTTTATTTGTACCGTCTTCAAGCCAAATACAAGCACAAAATTAGGAGATTAAAAAAATTAATATAATATCGCTTATTATTAAATGAAATTTTGGGAAAGGAAAAAATTGAAAGTAAATTTTTCTGTAGCCTATTATTATCATCAATAGAAATAGATAATATTTAATATATCATTTCTCTGTTAATTATGTATTATTTTGGATTAGAAGATTTTTTTCGAATAAAAACATATATTGTGTTACTAGATTTTTCATTTAAAAAAATGAGTATATTTCTTACTGAAAATTAATATGTGAAATTATTGATTTAGTAGAATGGTATTTTATTAAAGAATATCAAAATAAGAATTACATTACATAGTCAAACGTATTCAAATTTTAACTTATATCTTTTTAAAACTACTTTAAAAAATTTCAATTTTTACGCATGTATCCTTATAATAGTTACAACTTTTTTTATAATTAATAATTGTTTTAGTTTTAAATAATTTGTTAATAGACAATAATTTTTTTTTATATTTTTATTGTTGTTTAGAGAGAACAGAAGTCACATACATATACAACCTTTGTATCTTACGGAAGATACTGTGCAGTGGTGATGGGCATGGAAGTCAAATGAAGGAAAGCTCGCATGATATCATTTTCAGTAGGAAATTCATCTCAATTTTTATTTCGTAAAAACTCTATATTCATGTAAAAATTATATGGATGATATCTAAGTACCTTCCACTCCATGCCCCACACACTCGTTTGTTTTACACGCGCTTCTTATAACGTATATAACGTAATCCTTATTTTGTGTGATCAACCTTTCTCAACGTAAACCTTTCCATACAACGTAAACCTTCTTCTTCTTCCTGTTCTCCTTCGTTGTTTTCCTCTTTTACGTTTTTCTTCTCTACATTATGGATCTGGATTGACTTCAACGCAATTAGCTTCGTCGTTCATCTTCTTTTTTGTTTTCTTCTTCGATCTGCACTTCTGAATTGAAACAATGAATGAATCAACTTCAAATTAGTTGAATGAGTGAGATTTGGATAATTCTTCTGAAACGCATCAATTTGATGAGGTTTGAATTATTGAATTTTGAATCGAATTCAATGGAATGAAATTGCTAATTTTATTTGAAGTGAATTGAATGGACTGAGGTGATCTATATCTAAATTGAATTGAATTGAATTGATAATATGTAACTGTGAGTAACTTTTCGGTTCGGTAATTACCAAAGAGTTGATTCACCATGTGCATGTTTTCGGTTCGTTATGAAGAAAGGAGTCTAAAAATAATTAGACGAATATAGTGTTCAGGGTTTAGGGTTCAGGGTTTAGAGTTTAGAGTTTAGGGGTTTAGGGTTTAGGGTTTTAGGGTTTTAGGGGTTTAAGGTTTATGGTTTCAGGGTTCAGTGTTCAAGGTTCTGGGTTTAGGGTTTAGGGTTCTAGGTTTAGTGTTTAGTATTTAGGATTTAGTGTTTCAGGGTTCAGGTTTTAGAGTTTAAGGTTTAGGGGTTCAGTGTGTTTCTAACTTTGGGTTCGCCAAGTGTATCAATTTCGGTTCACTATGTTCAGGGTTCAGGGTTTAGGGTTTAGGATTAGGGGTTTAAGGTTTAGGGATTCATTATTCAGGGTTTAGGGTTCAGGGTTTAGGGTTTTAGGGGTTAGGGTTTTAGGGGTTTAGGGGTTCGGGGTTTAGGGTTTAGGGTTCAGTGTTCAGGGTTCAGGGTTCAGGATTTTAGGGGTTTAGGGGTTTAGGGTTTAGGATTTTAGGGTTTAGGGTTTTAGGGTTTTAGGGTTTTAGGGGTTTAGGGTTTATCGGTTCATGGTTCAAGGTTCTGGTTTTAGTGTTTAGGATTTAGGGTTCAGGGTTTAGGGGTTCATTGTGTTTCCATCTTTCGGTTTGTCCAGTCTATTAATTTCGGTTCACTGTGTTCTTTTGGAGTTCATAATGTATTGGTAAATACAGTGATTGCAATCACTGAGAACCTGGAATAAAACAGCAGCCAGACAGTTCCAACAGATATATAAATTAACATCTCAGATGAGTAATTCATGTTTAATCAAATATAAATATTAATATTAACATTAACATTTAGATTAATATTCACATATATACATTTGAAGTAAGCATTTTTTGCTTTTTAAACAAGTTAAACAAAATATTGTTAATTACAAACAGCCAATCCTAGTATATGCTATTTACTATCTAAATCCCCTTATGTGATTTTACAATAAAGGCTGGAGAGGGCAACAAATGGCTTCGGGAGTCTTATTGCTTCAAATTCCCAAATCACTTGATCTCTAGTTTTGTTCATTTCATGCAACAGAAAAGAAAGAAGTTTATAACTTTAGAAAGTACTAACTTGTGTCCAAGCTCAATATTTATATCTCTTTCTACTTCTGATCTTTTATGGATGAATTTTTTCAAGCCATTTCATGACGTATATCCCACAATCATAGCTAAGCAAGAATTGAGTATAATATGATTAATAGTCTACAAAATAAAACATATTAAAAATAGCACTATAGAAGAGAACGATTCTTACTCTGTACGTTGACCATTTAGTAGGATATACTCTGCTTCTACTCCCAGTCCATCCTCCATTAATGGTTCCCCTTCAGCATAAACCCTCATCTGAGAAATTATTAATCCCTGAAACGTATGCAAAAATTGAACAAAATAAATCAACAACACTCAACCAAACTCATTTCATTTACTGAATAATTTGAATAATTTACAAGAAAATAACTTACAATAAATTTGTTCAGTTTCTTCCTCGAATCAGGTATATTTTCTAACAGTTTATTGATAGGGTCAAGCACATAGAATTTCTTTTTGTTCACATCGGTAATCCACAACCACCAATATGCTCCATTACAAATTGGCACAAATAGCTGAAGTTTGAAAAAATAATAAAATATTTCAGTCAAAATAATAGCAAACAAGAGAATTATCGAATAATTTTTAGAAATTACAACTTACAAATGGATGCGATGCAAGTTTTCTTTTGTCAAGAAACTGCCGATGGTGGGCATACTGTTCAATATCGAACCGGTAGGCCTTGTTTGTACTTTTATCAATGTAGGACTCGCCATGTGTTCTGTAAGACCCCAGATTTTGAAAATTAAATAATAAATTATTTATGATTTATTTTATTTATTCGAAAGCATATTTTCAGAAATTTTTGTATTAATTGAGTACTTTTAATTATTGATTTAAAGCTTTAGTGATTTAAAAATAATGAGAATTTTATATGCTTCAATTTGAATAATTAGATTTTTAACTCTATTTTATAATTTAAAGAAAATTAAGTTGATTATCTCCAAATATTGAATTAGAATATTGAGTTGAAAATAATTTGTAGATGATGATTAAATGATAATTTTGTGGATATTATTAATGGATTTGGAATTAGTTTTCAATTACTATATTATTCTTTAATTTTATTAAAATTATTAATTACCTAAAATCCCCAATTTCATACCTAAAACCCTAATCCCCAAATTTAAACCCTAACCCTATTACCCAATTCACCTACACGTATAACCCCTACCACCTGTGCATTCTTCTATTAGCCACGCTCACACTCCCTCATGACTCACTTACCACCGCCAACCTCTACACACAATACAACTTCAGCAAACAAAATGGAAAAGAAAAGAAGAGAAATCAGAGGAAGAGAAATGAGAGATGGAGATCCAGAGAGTGAGGGAACCGCGAGGAAGAAGAGAAGGAGAAGGGCGTGGCGTTGGCGGCTGGGTACCGCCGCCGTTCAACTCTTCGTCGCACCGTCCACGTCGAGCTCGTCCCATCACTGTCATGTCACGAAGGAAGGGTCGCCGCCGTTCGTGCCTTGCCGTCACCATTCGCGGAGGGAGAGGAAGCAAATGCGCCAGAGGAGCTGTTGTCGCAGCCATTGTTGCTGCCGCTGCCGCCGTGACCGCGGGCGTAGTCCGCCGTCGGGTCGTGTGCCACTGATGGTGGTGAACCAAACGTCGCCCTTGATGCTGGAGAAGAACCCCAGAGTTGCTGTTCTGCTTTCGAATCCTCTCTTTCTGAAATTGTAACCCTCTCATTCTTGTTCTGCTTCAAACTTATCCCTCTGTCATGTTCTTGTTCTGATCATAGTCACATGTATTCTTATTTTAGCTCCGCCACTTTGCTTCTAATATCTGCTACAACTAGTGTTGGTGTCGATGCTGTTTTGGGACTGTTGTAGTTGTTGCTGGTTCTGTGTGAGGTTACTGCTGCTGCGAGATAGGAAGAAAAAAAAAAGGGAAATTGTCGCGGTTATGGATTTCTTGGAGTTTCGGTTAATTGAGGTAGGGGATTTGTTTTAAAAATAAATGTTTTAAGTTATGAATACCATTAAAATTAAATGAGTAACTGCAAATGGTTTATGGTTGCTTTGCGTGAATAATTGTTGGAATTGAGTTGAATCATGGATGTAGTTGGTGATTGGTTTAATGATTTAATGTAGTAATTATTGACGATGTTGTGTATTTTAAATTTATACTTGCTGTTAGTACTTGTTGACGTTGATTTTGTGTATGGAGTGTTGCTATGGTTGCTGGAAATTCATTTGATGAATCAGAACTTGATATGTTGTTATAGATGAGATGCTGAAGAATGGATGCTGTGATAATATGGTTACGTTGCACCTATGATATGAAATTGTAATATATTGAATTAAGAGTTCTTGGACAACTTTGGTTAGTCAAAAGAAAGTTAGAAATGTGGTTTTAGATGAATCCTATGCTTGAATATAAGATTTGGCATGAGAGGTTGTTGGAAGTGCATTATGCAGAATTTCTGCAATTTCTGCATAATTGGCAGCAGAATGAACGAATTTCTGGGAGCATTCCAGATCATAATTTTAGATGAAATTATTTTTCTATGAAACTTTAATGTGTTCTTAATATCTCGTAAAAATTTCAGAATTAATTGATAAGTGGATTGGGAGAAATGAATTTTTGAAGATTGATGGTTTCAGCAGAAAATTCTGTTTCTTTACTACAGAAGCACCAACTTCCAATTCACTTAATTTATAATTCTGATGAGTATTTGGGCTGAAACCAACGGCAGTTTCAAGCTTTATGTGTCTAAAATATTCAGTTTAAATTTCGTGTCAAAACTCTTTTTAACCAATTAGATATGTTGCAAAAAGTGTGAGTTGCTTGTTGGATTTTGAAAACAGATTTGTATAAGGCAGGGCTGTGTTTGTAACCTCATAACTTTTACATGTGACATGGTAATAGTCTAAAATTTAGTTTTCTAGAAAGCTGAAAGAGTTGTTTTTAAGTACATGAATTTTGAAAGGCACTGGGTGAGAATTGGATTTTCAGTGAATTTAACAAATTTACTACTCGCTGCTGTTTTTTCTGCAATGATAGTAGAATTTTTGAAAGATTTGTACAAATTTCAATTATGGTAGGAATGCCCCAGAACCAAGTTTTATTTTCTAAACCCGTGTTTTTACAATAACTAAAGGGATTAAAGAGAGTATAATGACCAATTAAGAATGTTTACCTAGTAAATTGTTGAGGAAAGTTTGAACGTTGTTAAAGCTGAGGGAACCCGTAAGGGTGGTTTTAGTGCTATTTTAGAGGAGATTATGTCTGAATTCCTATAAAAGTTCAGGAACTTAGTTAAATGTAAATGTGTAAGTTGTCTCCAAGAATGTTTAAGGTTAATGGGTGATGCGGAGGTATGTATAATTAGACGGTGGTGCGGAGGTATGTATAGTTAGGCGGTGATGCGGAGGTATGTTTTACAGTATTGGTGATGCAGAGGCATGATAAAGAGAAAGTAAATGAGAAACCATGTTTGAAAGAGATAATTGAAATGAATAAGTATATTATGAAAAGTGTATGTTGAATGGGCCTTGTGCCAAACTGCTAATGCGAAAGTGCCCGCCTAATGGATAGCCTAAGATTGCTAATGCGGGAATGTTCGCCTAATTGATAGCACTGTTTCTTACTGTGATACACATTGAACTGTTATTATAATGAGGCCTAATTGACACGGATAACCGTGATGCCAAGGTAGAGAATTGACACAGTAAAGGGACCATATTCGGGGTTCACTCCGAGTAACGTCGGGTTGCGGGTAGACAACCGACGCATGAGCTCATGGCCTGCGCTAGGAACAGGCATGCATCATCTTGTTTGCGCATTTACATTTGATTGCGTTTGCTTTATTTTGTTTATTTGTGACTGTGATGTTGTTTTGGTGATTTTACTTGAGTTGTGGTCTTAATAATGTATTTAGGAAAGTTGTTTATGGATAAGGAATTGTTAATGTGACTGGGATTTTATTTAAGTAACGAGATTTAAAGAAAGGAATTTAAAACTGTTTTAAGTGAAATTGTTTTTATGATATGAATTAGCTATTTGTGTTTACTTTATATATTGCGGCGTTCACGTTCCCTACTGAGAACGTGTGGGTTTGTTCTCACCCCAAAGTTTTTAAAAAACCTTTTCAGAGGTACAGACAGGATGGCTAGTTCAAGAGCTACGGACATAGAAGGCTTGTTTGGCTAGTTGCTTTTGGATTTATTTCCCTTGCCCTTGATGTTATAAAGTGTTGTATTTTTACAGAGGGATAGGTTTGTATTTAAGTCTTGTATGAATAATTATTATGTATTAATCTTAATTATGTGAGTATATGTTTATCTGACATAGTTGAGTTTGAAGAATATACCAAACTAAAAGGAATTTCGTTTTTCTTAAAAACTATCGACCAGTTAACGTGTAGAGGCTCAATATTAAATAGCTAATAAAAGGAAAATAGAGTCGTAACGCCTTACTCTTAGTACGATCATGACGTGCTAGAAGTTAAGGTGTTACATTATGGTATCAGAGCAGTTCGTTCCCGTTAGAGCCTTGGGATTGGACTGACTATGCTTCATTGCATACTCTGAGTGTCTGTCATGCTTAGTGACTTGTTCTGATAACAAGAATTTAGATTTGATATGCATGACTGTCTGTTGATTAACGCTGTTAGCCTACCATTGCATACCTCATGGTATTAAGTCTGGCCAACTTAATACTAATGATTTATGTATATGAGGGTACTAACGGGTTATCATAGACGAAATAGAAGTAATAAGTAGACGTAAATCACGGGGTTTGGAAACGTTAGAAGTTAAGTTTTAGGGGTTACTTCGTTTCAACATATAATTCTTATTTGTGCCAACGTGGTTTGATGTCAACTCTTCCTTGATTGTTTGCAGTGAAATTCTTTGTTTCGAACTTCCCTCTTAAGAAGTGCTTTGAATTACTTCTGACCATATCTTATCATTCATAAGATATGATTTCTTTCACATTTGAACAAAACTGAACGTGCTAGACTTTTTTGTTTCTTTTTTTTTTATATTTTTGAAAGTGAAGTTGATGCAAATCTTTTCTATCTTATATCAATTTTCGAGGACGAAAATTTTTATAAGTGGGGTAGGATGTAAGACCCAGATTTTGAAAATTAAATAATAAATTATTTATGATTTATTTTATTTATTCAAAAGCATATTTTCAGAAATTTTTGTATTAATTGAGTACTTTTAATTATTGATTTAAAGCTTTAGTGATTTAAAAACAATGAGGATTTTATATGCTTCAATTTGAATAATTAGATTTTTAACTCTATTTTATAATTTAAAGAAAATTAATTTGATTATCTCCAAATATTGAATTAGAATATTGAGTTGAAAATAATTTGTAGATGATGATTAAATGATAATTTTGTGGATATTATTAATGGATTTGGAATTAGTTTTCAATTACTATATTATTTTTTAATTTTATTAAAATTATTAATTACCCAAAATCCCCAATTTCATACCCAAAACCCTAATCCCCAAATTTAAACCCTAACCCTATTACCCAATTCACCTACACGTATAACCCCTACCACCTGTGCATTCTTCTATTAGCCACGCTCACACTCCCTCATGACTCACTTACCACCGCCAACCTCTACACACAATACAACTTCAGCAAACAAAATGGAAAAGAAAAGAAGAGAAATCAGAGGAAGAGAAATGAGAGATGGAGATCCAGAGAGTGAGGGAACCGCGAGGAAGAAGAGAAGGAGAAGGGCGTGGCGTTGGCGGCTGGGTACCGCCGCCGTTCAACTCTTCGTCGCACCGTCCACGTCGAGCTCGTCCCATCACTGTCATGTCACGAAGGAAGGGTCGCCGCCGTTCGTGCCTTGCCGTCACCATTCGCGGAGGGAGAGGAAGCAAATGCGCCAGAGGAGCTGTTGTCGCAGCCATTGTTGCTGCCGCTGCCGCCGTGACCGCGGGCGTAGTCCGCCGTCGGGTCGTGTGCCACTGATGGTGGTGAACCAAACGTCGCCCTTGATGCTGGAGAAGAACCCCAGAGTTGCTGTTCTGCTTTCGAATCCTCTCTTTCTGAAATTGTAACCCTCTCATTCTTGTTCTGCTTCAAACTTATCCCTCTGTCATGTTCTTGTTCTGATCATAGTCACATGTATTCTTATTTTAGCTCCGCCACTTTGCTTCTAATATCTGCTACAACTAGTGTTGGTGTCGATGCTGTTTTGGGACTGTTGTAGTTGTTGCTGGTTCTGTGTGAGGTTACTGCTGCTGCGAGATAGGAAGAAAAAAAAAAGGGAAATTGTCGCGGTTATGGATTTCTTGGAGTTTCGGTTAATTGAGGTAGGGGATTTGTTTTAAAAATAAATGTTTTAAGTTATGAATACCATTAAAATTAAATGAGTAACTGCAAATGGTTTATGGTTGCTTTGCGTGAATAATTGTTGGAATTGAGTTGAATCATGGTTGTAGTTGGTGATTGGTTTAATGATTTAATGTAGTAATTATTGACGATGTTGTATATTTTAAATTTATACTTGCTGTTAGTACTTGTTGACGTTGATTTTGTGTATGGAGTGTTGCTATGATTGCTGGAAATTCATTTGATGAATCAGAACTTGATATGTTGTTATAGATGAGATGCTGAAGAATGGATGCTGTGATAATATGGTTACGTTGCACCTATGATATGAAATTGTAATATATTGAATTAAGAGTTCTTGGACAACTTTGGTTAGTCAAAAGAAAGTTAGAAATGTGGTTTTAGATGAATCCTATGCTTGAATATAAGATTTGGCATGAGAGGTTGTTGGAAGTGCATTATGCAGAATTTCTGCAATTTCTGCATAATTGGCAGCAGAATGAACGAATTTCTGGGAGCATTTCAGATCATAATTTTAGATGAAATTATTTTTCTATGAAACTTTAATGTGTTCTTAATATCTCGTAAAAATTTCAGAATTAATTGATTAGTGGATTGGGAGAAATGAATTTTTGAAGATTGATGGTTTCAGCAGAAAATTCTGTTTCTTTACTGCAGAAGCACCAACTTCCAATTCACTTAATTTATAATTCTGATGAGTATTTGGGCTGAAACTAACGGCAGTTTCAAGCTTTATGTGTCTAAAATATTCAGTTTAAATTTCGTGTCAAAACTCTTTTTAACCAATTAGATATGTTGCAAAAAGTGTGAGTTGCTTGTTGGATTTTGAAAACAGATTTGTATAAGGCAGGGCTGTGTTCGTAACCTCATAACTTTTACATGTGACATGGTAATAGTCTAAAATTTAGTTTTCTAGAAATCTGAAAGAGTTGTTTTTAAGTACATGAATTTTGAAAGGCAATGGGTGAGAATTGGATTTTTAGTGAATTTAAGAAATTTACTACTCGCTGCTGTTTTTTCTGCAATGATAGTAGAATTTTTGAAAGATTTGTACAAATTTCAATTATGGTAGGAATGCCCCAGAACCAAGTTTTATTTTCTAAACCCGTGTTTTTACAATAACTAAAGGGATTAAAGAGAGTATAATGACCAATTAAGAATGTTTACCTAGTAAATTGTTGAGGAAAGTTTGAACGTTGTTAAAGCTGAGGGAACCCGTAAGGGTGGTTTTAGTGCTATTTTAGAGGAGATTATGTCTGAATTCCTATAAAAGTTCAGGAACTTAGTTAAATGTAAATGTGTAAGTTGTCTCCAAGAATGTTTAAGGTTAATGGGTGATGCGGAGGTATGTATAATTAGACGGTGGTGCGGAGGTATGTATAGTTAGGCGGTGATGCGGAGGTATGTTTTACAGTATTGGTGATGCAGAGGCATGATAAAGAGAAAGTAAATGAGAAACCATGTTTGAAAGAGATAATTGAAATGAATAAGTAAATTATGAAAAGTGTATATTGAATGGGCCTTGTGCCAAACTGCTAATGCGAAAGTGCCCGCCTAATGGATAGCCTGAGATTGCTAATGCGAGAATGTTCGCCTAATTGATAGCACTGTTTCTTACTGTGATACACATTGAACTGTTATTATAATGAGGCCTAATTGACACGGATAACCGTGATGCCAATGTGTCTAATTGACACAGTAAAGGGACCATATTCGGGGTTCACTCCGAGTAACGTCGGGTTGCGGGTAGACAACCGACGCATGAGCTCATGGTCTGCGCTAGGAACAGGCATGCATCATCTTGTTTGCGCATTTACATTTGATTGCGTTTGCTTTATTTTGTTTATTTGTGACTGTGCTGTTATTTTGGTGATTTTCTTGTGTGTTTGATGGATATTTTACTTGAGTTGTGGTCTTAATAATGTATTTAGGAAAGTTGTTTATGGATAAAGAATTGTTAATGTGACTGGGATTTTATTTACGTAACGAGATTTAAAGAAAGGAATTTAAAACTGTTTTAAGTGAAATTGTTTTTATGATATGAATTAGCTATTTGTGTTTACTCTATATATTGCGGCGTTCACGTTCCCTACTGAGAACGTGTGGCTTTGTTCTCACCCCAAAGTTTTTAAAAAATCTTTTCAGAGGTACAGACAGGATGGCTAGTTCAAGAGCTACGGACATAGAAGGCTTGTTTGGCTAGTTGCTTTTGGATTTATTTCCCTCGCCCTTGATGTTGTAAAGTGTTGTATTTTTACAGAGGGATAGGTTTGTATTTAAGTCTTGTATGAATAATTATTATGTATTAATCTTAATTATGTGAGTATATGTTTATCTGACATAGTTGAGTTTGAAGTATATACCAAACTAAAAGGAATTTCGTTTTTCTTAAAAACTATCGACCAGTTAACGTGTAGAGGCTCAATATTAAATAGCTAATAAAAGGAAAATAGAGTCGTAACGCCTTACTCTTAGTACGATCATGACGTGCTAGAAGTTAAGGTGTTACATGTCCCCAACATAAAATTCTGCAAAAAGAATATCAGTTAAATCACATTTGCACTGAACCCAACACAATTCATGCACCGAACTGAAAACAATTCATGTGCTGAATAATACTTGAAAAACATTCAATTATCATGAGAAAATTTTTATTTATGCAAAAGAACTCAACAAAACACATAACAATGAGGTGAATCAATATTAATATTCCCACTCTACCGAACAGCAATTAGCAGTGAATAAGAAATTTAGCTTACCACAATATCCAGCGGCACAATGTATATTAGTTCTTGATACCGTCGAACTTTTATTTCGTTGAGAATCATGCTGTATATACAAACCACCTACAGGATGAAAATTTATGAGATATACTATATAGGATTGTTTAGAAAAATCATTAACGTTAACGCAAATGGCAAAGGATTTACCATGGCATGCACTTGTTCTTTGAGCATTAGAGACATGAAATATTCTCTTAATCCCTCGTAAAATTCCTCGTGTTTCAAGACAAATATTGGATCATATTCATTGCTACCATCTTTTGTCTTTTTCACATGTGTCATCCATCGATAAAACTTTTCAATCAACTCATTTATGATTTTTTTTTCTTTTTCTCCGGGGTTTTGTAAACTTCAGAAGCTGGTAAGGTTAGTTCTGAAGTTGTTGCTTCAGCAAAGTTTAATGCTGCTGTCACTCCAGCATCTACCACCGCCTCTTTCAAGATTTCAAGCTGTGAAACATTCAATTGAGAGGGCTTACTTGGTTGAGATGCTGGTGGACTTATCTCAAGGTTAAAGGAAGCCCTTTCATCTTCCCTTTTCCTAGGTTGAGTAGCATTGCAAGATGATAAATATTTAACAAAGATATTAAACAAAAATAATATTTAATTATTGTAGTGAACCGAAATTTAAATAAATAGTGAACCAAAATCCAAACTTATAGTGAACCGAAATGATATTAAAAAAAAGCAAGTAAAATATCTATGAAATGATGACAAGATTAGAGTTTTTTGTTCTGATTTTCATGCTACCGGAGGTTCTTGGGATTGTTGCTATTCTTCTTCATCAGAAATTTTATAGACATCTTCATCTTTGAAAAACTCTTCAATAATATAACTCGTAAGTGACACCGTAACATCCTGCTTTTTGTGTTCTGGAGGGCAGCTATAAGAAACAGAAGAGAGTCCAAAGACAACAACACATTGAATTAATTTCTGGTTTCAACTGAATCATAATTAAACCATGTATAAGCAGTAAATATTATCGGTATTTATATAAGCAGTAAAACTTACACATCAACAGGTGCTTCTTGTTTGGATTGCTGTGCCACTGGAGGTTCTTTGGATTGTTCTTCTTCTTCTTTGACATGGCTATTGCATTAAATATAAAACAGTTCAATAACAACCCAGAATTGTTATCCTATACCATTAAAATTAATAAAAAGAATTTTTATATGAAACTTACTCTTGATTAGAAACTTCATAGACATAGTCATCTTTGATTAATTTTTCAATTATAGAACTTGTAAGAGACACCGTAACACCCTGCTTTTCGGGTTCTGGAGGGCAGCTGTAATAAACAGAAGAGAGTCCAAAGACAAGAACACATTGAATTCATTTCTGGTTTCAACTAAACCATAATTAAACCATGTATAAGCAGTAAACATTGAACAAGATTCATGTGGTGAATAAATATTTATTAACTTACTCATTATTAGAAGTTTGTTGTGTTTCATTTTGTGGAGGGACATAGATGAAGTCATCTCTGATCAACTCTTCCTGGACAGAACTTGGAAGAGACAATGCAAGAGGATGTCTAAGGAATGTAAACAATGATAAAGTTAATGTTGAATAATTAGAATTTGCACATTGAAAAATAGAAATTTGCACATTGAAAAACTCACACTTCCAAAGGTTGAGAACGAGTTTCTTGTCAAAACTCAACGATTTGTAGCTCAGAATCAGGTGTAGCTCTAGCGACATTTAAACACATTTACCTTGTGATTAATTAAACAAAAATTATTACCTAAATCTAAAAGAATAACATAAATATTTTTAACTTACACTGTTGGAGTTTTAAAAGTCTTTCTTGGGAAGATTTTCCATTTTCTAAAATATTTAACCGTACTTTCTGGGGTTGTTTTTCTAAAAAAAAGATGACAAATTAAAATTAGAAACCAAGATTAAAAGCAGAGGTCTAGAAATACATTAAATTCATTTTTGGGCAACCCCCGAACTGAAAGTAGAATATTCAGTGAACCAATTTACCTGGTATTGCTCACGGCATTTACAGAAGGTGTAGAGCTTCCTTGAGTCTGTAAGAGTTGCTCGCTATCCAGATTTACAGTTGGCACTCTAAGCAAGTTTAAATAAATATTAGTAATGAATCTAGAGGAATTAGAAAAGGTTGTAGAAAAAGTAAGCAAAGAAAGAAAAAGAACTCGGGAATAATAAACTGAATCTTACGTCTGGGAGAATTCATTTTGTGCTTGTGGAGAGTCAAAATGATCCGGAGCAATGTTTGCTGACTGAGCTCCATCATTTCTTTTCTTTGATCTCTTTTCTCTTATCATCTCCAATGCTCGTTTTCTCCTTTTTGCAGCATTGTCTTTTGCTTGTTCATTTCTGAAAGTTCATAAATTAAGTATCAAGGAACCTAGAACATAAGAATCAATAAAAGAAAATATGATTTGAGAAACTTACTCCTTGTCAGATTGGGCTTGTATTTTTGCCACCCTTTCCGGTTGTTTTCTTTTTATAACGGGTGTTTTTTCGATTTCATTTTCTCTGGAATACAGACAAACACATCGAATTTATACCAGAGATAAAACACTAACAATGAAGTCAATCAAACTCACAGAAACCACCGAACCGAATTGAATTAAAGTACTAAAACGAAAATTAGAAACTCACCGAACCGAAATTAATTCATTTGATCACAGAAATTACACAATACTTACTGGCTTTCAGATTCGCTTGTGCTCTTTGAATCTATCGGCACAGGCTTTTTTTTTTAGTTTATTTTTTAATCACCTACGGTGGTTGTTTTCTTTTTTTTGTTCTGATTTTTTTATTTCTTTTTCTCTGCAATACATAAGAACAAGCACATAAGAACAAATTTAAGCAAATACAAGTTAAATGAAATCAATATGAAAATTAAACTTACTGGCTTTCGGATTCAGATTCGGAAAATCTTTCCTCTTCTGAAGAAGAATCCATCTCGACAATTTTCTTTTTTATTTTTTTTCCTTTTTCTTTCTTGTCCAAGTTACTTGTTTTTGTTTTTAATTTCTTTTTTCCCTTGTTGTACAGAAGTCCCTATAACAGAAACAAGGACTCAATTATTTAATTATCAAGAAAACACATTATCAATGCGGTGAACCAAATGAAGCAATCCCACCGAACCGAAAAATATTCAAATGGTGAATAGTACATGACAACTATTTAATCATGAAGAAAAATATTTCTTAATGTAGAAACATTCAAATGAACAAACTAACAATTGCAAGTAAGACAAATAAATTAATTATAATCTAAAACAGAAGTTTATTTAGTTAGTCGAGTATTTTAAAAGCATTTGAAAACAAAATTTTGGGAGAATTTTAGTAGAGTATTTACCAATGGTTCTGTTGCTTCTCTAGAAATCTGTTCAAGGATCATTTGCCTTGTGGAATGGGCCACCCACAGTGCAGGGGGAGCATCAGGTGCGAATGGGAGGGGGAACTTAGTTTCGTAGAAGTATATCAACATTAATACAAAAACACAGCCATCAACAGACTGTTTCTTCCTCTTTCTCTTGTTTTCAACTCCTTTCATCAAGAAGTTGAGCACATGTTTTGTCCAATCCCATTCCCGAATGTTGTCCACATGAAAGATCAGTGGCTTATGGATTGGGGAGGCCACACTTACTGTTGTGGGGAGCAAGAAGCACTTTTGTATAAAGACAACAAAAGTCCTCTTGATTTTTTTCTGGTTCTCCTCCCCTTCTACACTCATATCCAGCACATTCCTTGTCTACTGGATTCAGGTTGTTGTAATCAACCTTATCAAAAAAATGATTTCCTACAATATTTTAATAGAAAAAATCAGTCAAAAACAGTCAGTTTAATTTTCTGGACACCAATGAACTGAAAATAAGCAGTAAGTGAAAAATGTATTACCTCCGTTGGTTATGCCGAGGGCAACTGCTACTTTTTGAGGAGTTATGTATATTTTTTCCTGGAGAGTTTTCAGGCATCCTTTCTCTTCATCAAAGCGATCAAGCAATTCTTTCAAGAGGGTATTAGAGACATTCATTTCTGGGACATTTGCCAGGGCACCAAATCCCATTTCTTCCACAATATCTTTCTTTTCTTGACTCATTTCCCTGTACACTGTTGCTATTGCCTTTTTTTGGCATTTGCAATAGTGAGTTTTCTGCAAATTTTGTAACAGAATGTGAAGATATATTTATAATACAAAATAGATATTATTTGAATGAAAGCTGATAAATATATTTAATCTGCTTACGTTATAATGTGTCTTCTCCTTCATTGTTGCCATTTTCTTGTTGTGTTTTCTGTAATGAAAAATTTTGGTCAATACTTCATTGAATACATCAACAAGCACAAGCAAGTATATCTTAATCAAGTCAATTAAAATGCCACAAGCCACCGAACCGAAACTCATTCATGCACAAAACCAAAATCACAAAGGCCACCGAACCGAAAAACATTCATGTGGTTAATAAATGATGATCAACTTTCAATCAACAAGAATATTATTTCTCTATGCAAAAGAAGTACTAAAGATATTAACAATTTTTTTCAAAGCTCTAGTTAAACTATCCACACAAGTAAGAACAAGCACATATATCTTAATCAAATCAACATCTTCCAAAAGAAAAGTTTTTCAAATTTCATCAATTAGGTGTTCTTTCAAAATAACATTTGCAGATTGGTTTCTTTAAAAACTCTTACTAAAACTTTTGATATCTTTCTTTAAGTATCAAGGTCAACTACAATTCGTGTTGAAATCTATCCAATATAATGAGACAATTTTACAGTAGTATGGCTTATCAAAGTGAAAGAGTTTTTTCTAATTTCAATTGTCCTAAACAAAACTTATTCAATACATCAAAAGCACAATCATGTATATCTTAATCAAGTTAATTAAAATGCCACAACCTACCGAACCGAAACTCATTCATGCACAGAACCAAAATCCCAAAGGCCATCGAACTGAAAAATGTTCATGTGGTTAATAAATGATGATCAACTTTCAATCAACAAGAATAGTATTCTTCCATGCAAAAGAAGTACTGAAGATAGTAACAAATCTCTAGTTAAATATCCATACCAATAAGAACAAGCACGTATATCTTAAAGTCCTAGTTACACTGAATTGAATGAAAATAACAACAAATATCATTTCAAACCCTAGTTATACTGTAAAAATCATATACAATAGTTCAATCTACTAAACGAAGCAAATCAAATCAGTAAAACTAAAATGCAACTAAGGAAAACACTACATTGCAAGATTTCAGATGAACAGTAGTTTTCTCATACCTTTGGTAGTCTTTGTTGCGGTTTTCGTTTGTTTCTGGTTGTTGCTTGCGAAATCTTCTTCCGATTTCTTTCCAGTAGTGATTTTCGCAGAGAATGTGATTGACGTTTGACTGATTTTGAGAGAGATTCGAAAAGACGAAGTGTTTTCGTGTGTGTTGAAGAAGAAGGAACGTTTTTTCATAATGAAGTGCGTGGAAGTCACGTTTATTTAATGATATTGGGAAGTGCGTTAGTTGTTTTGGGTTTGGACCAACTTGGTTACATGGTTACATGGATGTATAGCAGACCCATTTTTATATATGGCCCATTTGTCATAAGAAGTAACTTCATATCAGTTTTTGCATCATAAACAGTAATTAGGAACTCAAACCATCTCTCTCTTTTCCATTAGGAGAATCTAACTTTAGTCCATGTTATGGTTCCACTTAATTAATTAATTAAAATAAATAAAATTATATTAATTATTATTTCTTTTACAATAATATTATTTAAATTTATTTGAATTCAAAAATAATTTACTATTAAAAAATATTAATATTAAAAAATTTATAATATAGTTAGCATTTTTAAATTTATAACAACTAATTTTATAATATGGTTAACATTTTTAAATTTTATAGATAAAAATAAATAATCTAACCAAAAATTATTTTGAAATGTGTAAAAATTAAATTTTTTTACATAAACAATTTTAATTAATTATAATTTAATATAACAATATACATAATATTTAATAATAATTTAATATAATTATTTATATTAATTATAATTTAAATAATTATTATAAATTATTTATTAATTAAAAATATAATTATTAAAATAATATTAATTATAATTTAATATAATTATTTATTTAATTATTAATTAAATAATTAAATTATAATTAATTAATTAATAATTATAATATATAACTATTAATTAATTAATTATAATTTAATTATTTAATATAATTATTTATTTAATTATAATTTAATATAACTATTTATTTTAAGAACAATGCTAGGGAACCAAAAGAGTATTAGCCAAAAATCAGCCAAATACCTTTGGGTGAATCCAAAAACTCTACGAGTGAATATACATGGATGCTTTTTCTGTTAAGTATCAGAATGTTTCTTTTTCATACTAAATGGATGTTCTTTTATATATTTTTCGAATTTTTTTGTATTGCAAATGTGAATGTCTCTATTTCTTTAAGAATTTCATATTTTTTTTAAAATTTTATAGATATTTAATTATTTTTGCTAAAATATAACTGGATATTTCTTTTGTTAAGTATTATGATGTTTTTTTTCATATTAAATGAATATTTTTTTTATATTTCTGTAATTGTGCAGTTTGCAGTCTCTTTAATAATCAAAACGGCACCTAATATCCCAACACCTAATAGGAACTCCATCATCCACCATCCTTTTCACTAGCATCATAGCACCATCCACCTTTTTAACCTTACACGCGCCCAACACAAGCGCGTCGAACGTACGCGCATCCGCACCAATCCCATCTTCCTCCATCTTCTTCAAAACTCCGGCAGCGGCAGCCACGTCTCCAGTGTAGCGGTGTGCAACGAGGAAGTAGTTGTGTCCCGTCAGATCCAGATTCACGCTAAGCGTGAACATGAAATCCACCACGCACCGCGTATGGTCTATGGCTTTCTGGCGCATTAGGATGTTCAGGACGGGGTAGAAGGTGGTCGCACTGGGGCGGCAGCCTCCGGCGTCGATACGTGCCATATATTCGATGACGTGGAGCGCGTCATCGACGTGCTGGAGCTTGCAGAGGCGCGTGATGAGGGAATCGAATGCGTTCTTGCGAGTGACACCGCGGTTGAGGGTGGATAGGGTTTGAAGGAGGTGGTTAAGGAGGGAAGAGGAGAAGGTTTCGTCGGTGACGAAGTCGAAGGTGGACTTCGTGTTGAAGCAGTTGTCTTGCATGCGCTTGTTGAGGGCGTCGCGGGGAGCATGGAAGTCGCCGAAGCTTCTAGCAGCATTGGTGAGTTCGCCGACGAGTTAGATGTCGGTGATAGAAGAGGAGTGGTCGCGGTGGGGAGGCGAAGAGGGCCTGACGGTGAGAGAGAGAGGTCTGTGTGTGTGATTGTTGGAGGTGGGTAGGTTAATGTGAGAGAGAGAGGAAGGTTTTTATAGGTTTTAATTAGGTTTACTTAATCAATTTAAAATTTTTTAAATTTTGAATTTAAAAAGTTTAAAATTAATTATTAATATAAATTAATGTAACTTTGTTTAGGTTTTGGCTGGTAACCTCTTGGTTCCATATACTTTTTCTTATTTTAAAGGTAACTTGCACCATTGGATATCAAGAGTCCCTCTGAGGAGGAACTCTCTTCTCTCGAATTATGTGAAGGGACTCATCTTCTCTCCTCTCCAACGGATAGAACTGCATCTTGTCAAGAAAAGTAGGTTGGAAACTCACCCATTGAAATTGCTTTAAAGGATGAGTAGTTCTTTTCTCTTACAATCAAATTCAAATTTGATATATCTTAAAATAATTTGATTTTTTTTTTAATTTATTGTGTTTTACATTTTACCAAGTTTTTATTTTTTATTTTTTTTAAAAAATTCAAATAAATTTCATTTAAAAAATATGCAAAGATAACATGGGATATACCAATCTTTGAATATATGCTCCAGGTGGGAATTAAGTAACAAATATCCGCGGTAATTATCCGCATCCGATTCGAATTTTGCGAATATTATCCGATCCGTAGAGCCATTGGATCGGATCCGATCCGATCCGCACTATGGTAGAATCAGATTGCGGATTCGGCAGTGATATCCGCGGATCCGATCCGCAAATCCGCACATCACATATAAATAACATAGTTTAAGAAAATAAACCCTAATGTGATATGAATTTTAGTGTGTTGTTTTATGAATTTTATGATATCTTGTTTTTTATTCTTTATGTTGTACTTCGACTTAGAATAATTAAACTTAAATCTTGTGTTATTATTTTTTTTTGTTATTCAAGAGAACTTTTATTGATAATATTTTAGAATTAAATATGCTTAAACAGGTGAAAAATAATTTTTTTTTTTGTAAAAATAGCCAAATGGAATTTGAAAACTTTTTTTTTTAATTATGCGGATATACCCGATATCCAATCCGCATATTTACGGATCGGATCGGATCGGATCTGGCCTGAAAAATTGCGGATATCATATCCGATCCGATCCGATGAGTACAGTGCGGATCGGATAGAATTTTAAGCTATATCCGATCCGATCCGATCCGTATGCAGGCCTAATAACAAAAGAAGGATTATAATATGAAAACGATTGTATGGTGTTAACTACCAAAAAATTTTGCTTGTAGAGTATTAAATTGTAGGAGATTATTTATTTGTTGAGTATGACATAATAATTTAAATACGGATTTAAATTCTATTATTCTTCTATTGCTAATATTCAATTTACGAATTTGTGAATTTTTATCATCTGCTTTCTGTAGAAAAAAAAAATTAATTATTTTTATATTTTCAAATACATTTTTTCAGATAGTCATGTACATTCAGAAATTAGTAATTATAAAATTTTTTATTTGATATTTATTTTATCATACAAATTAAACCATTTTTAAATATTGAAATTAAATTTTCCTTTCCTAATACAGTAATTATTGAAATATATATATATATATATATATATATATATATATATATGTATGTATGTATGTATGTATGTATCATTTTTAAAGGCAATTCATATTAGTAAGGTAACTGAAAGTTAGGTATAGTTGAGGGTTGAAATGGTAAAATTAAAATTTAAAAAGATCTGTATTATTATTTTCTATGAAAATAAAAATATTGTAAGAACACAATGAAATATAAAGATTTTTCATGAGGTTTATAGACAATTATGCTACATATTCATTATTAATTTTAGGTTTTATTTATTAATATTTTTACAATTTAATTTTTGGAGCGTTTTATTGAGATGCAAAAATGAATAAATTATATATTGTATTGTATATATATATACAGTGGAGTAACAAAATAGTACATAATAACTTACGTTAGGTATAATCGTTTGTACTTGTGATCTTAGACTCTTGGTTTAAATCATGATCACTTCTTGCAAATAATATATTTTTTAATAGTTTGCTTACTTTGTAAACTATAATATTATACTTAGTATATTTAATATTCAATTTTATAAAAATTTAAGTCTAATAATCAATATTTTTATCTACACATTCATAATGTTAGCTTTCTTACAGATGTAAAAGCATAAATAAAAAAGAATTAAAAAATTTACCTTCACTTCAAAATCTATAAAAAATATGTCAATCAATTACTAAAAAATTAAATTAAAATATATTTTCATTTGACAAAAAAGAATGTTATCGCTAAACTTAATAATTAAGCTTTCAAAATAACAATTACAGTATATAGCCAAATGTGTTAATATTTTTAACATATATATTTTCATTGCTATTAAAAAAAAACTATGCTCTTTGTACATTTATTCTTTACCTTAAATTCTTATAATGTATGAGGTTACAACCCTTTGCTATAACCATTAGTTATATGGTGGAAACTCAGGTGCAGTCGATTTCGTGAAGTTGATAACTGAGGGTTGTTAAATAATTGGACTGATTTGATTAAATTTTCATCTAACGGCTCTTAGCAATCAACTTCACGTGTATATTATATTGTATTTGTTTACAAGTATACATACATATACATATATATATATATATATATATATATATATATATATATATATATATATATATATATATATATATATATATATATATATATATATATATATATCGGAGTACCAAAGTAGTACATAATAAATTACATTAGGTATTACTTAATGTGTTTGACTGTTTTATAACATGTGCAATCAACAACATCCTTCAAATTAAAAAAAGTACCATACAAGATACCAGCACCTTGAGTCGTAGACATGGTCCTAAGTCTTAACCATCTGTCTATTCCGACTTAATCTATTCCGACTTAATGTAACTAAACTGGAACTAAGTTTCTAGTTCTAGAGAAGCTTTGATGTGCGCTTCCAACATTGATAATAGTTGTGAAAATTAGTAAAGCTAATTTTAGAAAATATATAAATAAATAATAACTAAATAAAATGAGAGGTAATAAACAATCTTAGTTTATAACCTTAGAATTTTAGTGGTTGAAAAAGAGAAGAATTATATACCTCTAATTGACGGATGGTTCATATTGAAGAGACTCACCTATAAATTGAGTTTTTCTTTAATTCATTTCAATCAAGTCATCCAAAGAGAATAACATAATATTTCTTTGAGTAGTTTTCTTCTATATATATAGAGAGAAGTGTGTTCTCCTTTTGTCAAGAGAGAGTGTTTTGTAGTCTCCTTGTGATAGAGAGAAGTTGTAATTCTCAAAGAAAGTTATTCAATTGTTTCCATATTTTATACAAATTTATAATTTTTCATCTCTATATTTTGCTGTGTCATTTGTCTGGTACCTAACAGTGGTATCAGAGCCAAAGGTTGCTGATTAATATATTTTTTTTCCGCTGCGAGTTACCGTCTAAAAAAAATGGCAGTAAAGTATGAAATTCCGAAATTCAGTGGGAGTAATTTTTTCATATGGAAATTGAAGATAAAAGCCATTATGAGAAAAGAAAATTGCGTGACAGCAATTGAAGGTAGACCCACTGGAATTACAGATGAAAAATGGAAGGAGATGGATAACAATGCTGTTGCAAACTTACACTTGGCACTAGCTGATTCAGTTTTATCAAGTGTAGCAGAGAAAAAGACAGCAAAGGAAATTTGGGATGCTCTCACCAAATTATATGAAGTCAAGTCACTTCACAATAAGATATTCTTGAAGAGAAGACTCTATACTCTTCGAATGAGTGAATCCACATCGGCAACAGATCACATCAACAATCTAAATACGCTATTTTCCCAACTCTCATCATTGGAATATACCATAGCGGAAAACGAACGTGCAGAGCTCTTACTTCAAAGTCTACCAGATTCATATGATCAGCTTATCATTAACTTAACTAATAATGTTTTGACTGATTATCTTTCTTTTGATGACATGGCTGCTGCGGTTCTTGAAGAAGAATCTAGGCGCAAGAATAAGGAAGATAGATTAGAAAGCTCAAAACAAGCAGAGGCTTTGTTGATGACAAGAGGGAGATCAATGGAGCGTGGTTTCAGTGGGAGTCAAAGTAGACCAAAGTCACAAAGTAAGAAGCAGGTCAAATGCTACAATTGTGGTAAGAAATGGAACTTCAAAAAAGATTGTTGGAATAAGAAGAGTATAGAGAAGGTTCCAGAAGGATCAAGTTCTCAAGGATGTGTTGCAAGTACCTCTGATGATGGAGAAATCCTGTATGGCGAAGCAACAATTGGTTCTAAAGGCAGTAAACAGCTCACTGATGTTTGGATTGTTGATTCAGGAGCAACATGGCACATGACTCCTCATTGTGATTGGTTTTGTACATATGAACCTGTCTTGGAAGGATCTGTGTTTATGGGAAACGATCATGCCTTAGAAATTGTTGAAATGGGTACTGTCAAAATAAAAATGTTTGATGGTTCTATTCGTTCACTTCAAGGGGTAAGACACGTGAAAGGCTTGAAGAAGAATTTGTTGTCGATTGGGCAATTGGATGAACTTGGTTGTAAGACCCATATTGAAGGTGGGATCTTAAAAGTTGTTAAAGGAGCTCTTGTGGTAATAAAAGCAGAAAAGATTGCAGCAAATCTATACATGCTTATGGGAGATACTTTGCAAGAGGCAGAGGCATCAGTTGCTTCAACAAGCCAAGAAGAAATGACGATGATATGGCATTGCAAACTAGGCCACATGTCAGAACGAGGCTTGAAGATTCTTGTAGAACGTAATCTCATTCCCGGGCTCAAATCGGTAAACTTACCATTTTCTAAGCACAGCGTTACAAGCAAACAACATAGATTGACGTTTGGTAGATCAACTGCTCGGAGCAAGCACATATTGGAGTTGATTCATTCTGATGTGTGGGAATCACCGGAGATGTCCCTAGGAGGAGCAAAATATCTTGTATCATTTATTGATGATTACTCTAGGAGGCTATGGGTGTACTCGATCAAGAAAAAGTCAGACGTGTTTGCGATGTTCAAAGAGTTCAAAGCAAAGTTAGAACTTGAATCTGGAAAGAAGATCAAGTGTTTAAGGACAGATAATGGAGGAGAATATGTTGATGGTGATTTTCTAACATTTTGCAAGCAAGCAGGTATTCAACGACAATTCACAGTTGCATATACGCCTCAGCAAAATGGTGTAGCAGAGCGAATGAATAGGACTCTCCTAGAAAGAGCACGAGCTATGTTGCAAACTGCAGGTTTAGCCAAGTCTTTTTGGGCAGAAGCTGTTAAAACCGCCTGTTATGTGATAAATCGGTCACCATCAACTGCAATTGGGTTAAAGACACCAATGGAGATGTGGCAAGGTAAGCCACCTAATTATTCTTCTTTACATATATTTGGTTGTCCTGTGTACGTGATGTACAATTCCCAAGAAAGAACAAAGCTAGACCCAAAGTCTAGAAAATGTATATTCTTGGGTTATGCAGATGGTGTTAAGGGGTATCGCCTGTGGGATCCCACTGCTCGCAAGGTAGTTGTCAGTAGAGATGTGATATTTGCAGAAGATGAATTGCAAAAAGAACAAGAAAATGACAGCACTATTAAAGAGATAACCACTGTTCAAATAGATGAAAAATGCAGAGAAGGTGATCTTTCTGAAGCAGAACCACAGCACGAAGAACAAGAAGCAGAGGCTAATGACATAGAAGTTCGTCGATCCACTCGACAAAGAAGAACACCATCATGGCACTCAAATTATGTTTTGACAAACCATGATGCATATTGTCTTTTGACAGAAGATGGAGAGCCAACAACTTTTATGGAGGCTATGCGCAATCCAGACGCTTCTATGTGGATGACAGCAATGCAAGAAGAAATTGAGGCATTACATAGGAACCATACCTGGAAACTTGTTGAACTTCCAGCAGGTCGGAAAGCCATTGGTAACAAATGGGTTTACAAGATCAAACGAGATAGTAATGATCAGGTGGAACGATATCGTGCAAGATTGGTTGTCAAGGGATATGCTCAGAAAGAAGGTATTGACTTCAATGAAATATTTTCTCCGGTGGTGAGACTAACTACTATTAGAGTAGTTTTGGCTATGTGTGCTGCATTTGATTTACATCTAGAGCAATTAGATGTAAAGACTGCTTTTCTTCATGGAGAACTTGAAGAAGAGATATATATGCTCCAACCAGAAGGTTTTGAAGAACAAGGAAAAGAAAACTTGGTTTGCAGGTTAACTAAATCTCTGTACGGTCTAAAGCAGGCGCCAAGGTGTTGGTACGAGAGATTTGATTCTTTCATTATTAGCCTTGGATACAATAGACTTAGTTCAGATCATTGTACTTATTACAAGAGGTCTGGTGATAATGATTTCATCATTCTACTGTTGTATGTGGATGACATGTTGGTGGTAGGTCCCAACAAAGATCAAATCCAAGAATTGAAGGCACAGTTGGCTAGGGAGTTTGATATGAAAGACTTGGGACCAGCAAACAAGATTTTAGGGATGCAAATTCACCAAGACAAAAAAGATAGGAAGATTTGGCTATCGCAAAAGAATTATTTGAAGAAAATCTTGCAACGCTTCAATATGCAAGAATGTAAGCCAATTTCAACCCCACTTCCTATGAATTTCAAATTATCCTCAAGTATGTGCCCTAGTAGTGAAGCAGAGAGGATGGAAATGTCTCGAGTACCGTATGCATCAGCGGTGGGAAGCCTTATGTATGCCATGATCTGTACAAGGCCAGATATTGCTCAAGCAGTTGCAGTGGTAAGTCGATTTATGGCAGATCCGGGTAAAGAGCATTGGAATGTTGTTAAGAGGATCTTGAGATACATCAAAGGAACCTCAAATGTTGCATTATGTTTTGGAGGATCAGAATTCATTGTCAATGGATATGTCGACTCAGACTTTGCAGGTGATCTTGATAAATGAAAATCTACTACAGGCTATGTGTTTACACTTGCAGGAGGAGCTGTGAGCTGGCTATCTAAATTACAGACTGTTGTAGCTTTATCTACTACAGAAGCTGAATATATGGCAGCTACACAAGCATGCAAGGAAGCTATTTGGATCCAAAGGTTGATAGAAGAACTCGGGCACAAACAACAAAAGATTTCTGTGTATTGTGATAGTCAGAGTGCCTTACACATTGCAAGGAATCCTGCCTTTCATTCAAGAACAAAACACATTGGAGTACAATATCACTTTGTTCGGAAAGTAGTAGAAGAAGGAAGTGTTGATATGCAGAAGATTCACACTAAAGATAACCTAGCAGATGCCATGACAAAACCAATCAACACAGAAAAGTTTGAATGGTGTAGATCCTCATATGGCCTATGGAATACATGAGCAACATGAATTTTGAAAATTTATCAAAATTAGCTTTAAGTGGGAGATTGTGAAAATTAGTAAAGCTAATTTTAGAAAATATATAAATAAATAATAACTAAATAAAATGAGAGGTAATAAACAATCTTAGTTTATAACCTTAGAATTTTAGTGGTTGAAAAAGAGAAGAATTATATACCTCTAATTGACGGATGGTTCATATTGAAGAGACTCACCTATAAATTGAGTTTTTCTTTAATTCATTTCAATCAAGTCATCCAAAGAGAATAACATAATATTTCTTTGAGTAGTTTTCTTCTATATATATAGAGAGAAGTGTGTTCTCCTTTTGTCAAGAGAGAGTGTTTTGTAGTCTCCTTGTGATAGAGAGAAGTTGTAATTCTCAAAGAAAGTTATTCAATTGTTTCCATATTTTATACAAATTTCTAATTTTTCATCTCTATATTTTGCTGTGTCATTTGTCTGGTACCTAACAATAGTACGAATGACATTCACAGAATGCCCATTATCCAAGATAAGTGAATTACAATTGATACAGTTCAATAACCATATGCAGCAAATGAAGTTTCCTTTTCCAACGATGAATTCAGCGTAGGTTCTCTCTAGTGTTACCATCGTTTATTCTGGTTATTGAAGAAATGACATATTCAATAAAGAGTTTAATCCCATAAAATTACAAGGTATAAGCTATAATTAATAAGGATGAAGTGATTTCTGCCATAATTTAATCCCTCAAAATCACATACACGTACATTCTACAGATTTTCTAACTCTGTTTCGAGTCAAATTCTGTAGCTTTCCTTCCATTTTTAGTTTTTTTTATCATTTATAGTTTCATAACTTATGTTCATTGCAAGCTTCGTTTATTTTTCTTTATTTCATTATTTTCATTCTCAATTTGTTGTTAAATTCTTCAAACCTTTGTGAAGAATCGTTGTAGTTCTTAATACTTTAAAATTCTGCAAATTTTGTTCTATTTTTATAATCAATCTAATTATTTATTTGTGTGGTTATGATTCTATATATTTTTATGATTTTTTTATTGACAATATAAATTTTGATGTACGTGTTTCACTCGATTTTTGGTATGATTCGATAGGGTGTCCAATCGAATTTGTATCAAGATCTCATTGGAGAGTAGATGCGACTTCTCTGAAAAAGAGTGAGCTCGAACCAGGAATTACTTAGTAATAATGTCAAAATTACTAGCGACAGATTTATGATGAATAAAGTAAATGACTAAATTACTTAAATAAAGAAAAACTTAACAAATAAAAAGTGTAAAAATTTCAATGAAAGCAGAATAACAACAAAAATACAAAGAAATTAATGAAAATGAATCAAATAAACAAAAGAAAACAAATTAAAAGTTGATTTCTAACGCTCACATGCACTTGTACTCCATGTTCTTTCTTTACTTTACGAAAACCAGAAATTTTATAAGTTTACGTAATGATCTAATTATCTAATTTTCTTGATTGAAGTCCTCCTAAACTTTTCTGAATTCCTCATATTTATAGATCACAAGAATGGACTAGTTCTTGAATAATTTTTGACCACGACTTAATTCCTCTTTTTTTTTTTCTCAAACCACAATCTTATCTTACTCTAAAAGATTCTCATGATAATTCTTCACGTTCTATCTTGTCTAGTCCTTCAAATCTTATGTTCTGACGTGTCCATATTTATTACATGGCATTTTTCTAGTCTCGACCCTATTTTCTCGACCCCTCACATCATTAGACTTTTGATCTATAATCGAAGAAGGATTTCTCTACAGCTAAACCATCCATGCCACACTTTCGACCTCCCATGACTTCTGATCAAACTTTTTTATAGGTCGAAATTCGTGCTAATAATACGTAAAGGTGGTATTTATAAGAGGAATAAATTTCGCTCCTACACATTAGAATTCAATCCACAATTTGTATTTTGTTCAATCTTTTTCATTTGCAAATCGTAAAATATATACAAGACTGAATATATTAAAAGACAAACTATTCAACTTATGTTTATTCAGGGATCTCGAGTACACCGCTGGATTGAGAATATCCTTAGTATATTCCTCAGTCTGTATACTTTGTGTTGAGAAGATGCTGCGTGTGATGAGAAAAAGAACCTTCGCTCTCATGAAGATAATCATTAATCACCATCAGAATTCTAAGAGAATTTTTTATTAATAAAGTCTGTTAATCGCAACAATTGGAGGGCTAATTCCTTCCTAAAGTGAAAATAATGATAACAATAATAATTAATAACTTCTCAATTGTTGTGTAAGCAAAAAGCCAAGCTAGTGAAATACTTAGGTATAATTATAATCTATTAACTATGAATTTTCAAATATTTGAACGGACTAGAGAGTTGAAGGCTTGGTAGGTAGGTGGAAGATGCATTTAACAAATTGCATACATCTTTTGAGTCTTCCCTACTGCTACTTCAAGTCCACTCGTTACTTCAATATATATGAATATTTTTTTTTTATGAATAAAAATAAATTAATTATTAAATTTTTATTTTTTTTATTTGTTATTTTATTTTTTTTAAATAAAATTTATTATCTTATTTGTTTTAGTTTATTTTAAAATTTAAAAAGTAGCATTGTTCTCTCTAACAACAACAACATAACAATAAAAATTTCTTCCTCCTTCCTTTTCTTATTTTTTCATAGTCTTATTATTAATTAAAACCCTCTCACTTGCTCTTTCTTGTTTCCACTGCTATGCCGTTTGAATATCCTTGTGTCGAGTGCAAAACACAGAAACGGTAAGCACGCTAGTAAATCATAAGAAAGTCAACAATAATATAGTTTTTTTCATATATTGCACATTGATATAATATATATATATATATATATATATATATATATATATATATATATATATATATATATATATATGTATATATATATATATACATATTATGCTTATCTGATTCTCCCTTGGTTTCACAAAAATTGCATGTGCAACTAAAACCCAATAATATATTCATATAGATGGAGGTATTATACGATGGTCATGGTGTTATTGTTTTGATCCTTAGAGGCAGTATGATTCTTCTTGTTTCGTTGCTTATCAACTTGAGCATCGCTTTGGCTCACTTTCATGGCTTCGGGGAACAACCACTCGCCAAGATTGCAATCCATAAGGCTGTTGTTTCGCTCCACAGTAACGCCTCCATTGCAGCCTCCCCTTTTCTTCTTGGCACTAAGGTATATATCACCATCAACTTGCTCCTTCTGTTCTGATTTTGATTTTATATCTATCCAGAGAAGTTGACCATGTTTGATTCAGACAAGTTCTAGCTCTACCTTGGTTTGTTCTCAACCGTTTTAAATTGCAGATGGTTAGGTTAGTTTTAATTTCCGCCAGAGCCAAAATTAATGGTACTGATGCTGTTGCAATTTCTGTTCTAATGCCGTTCCAGAGGGCGCCACGATGACACTATTGTGATTTTGGACTGCACCTCTAAAAGCAAGTGTTTATTGATAACTAATTTAAACATGAAAAGTAAGATTTAGGCTGTTTAAGTGAGGACCACACCAAGATTTTAGTAAAATGAGTGTTGACACATTTTTATGAAGAGTTCGGATGTTCAAAAACATATTTATCTTGTGTGCAGCATTCAATTCATGTGCTTTTCACGTATTTGATTTCAGGGTGAGGATACCCAATGGGTGACTGTGAATGTTTATCACCCTGACCCATCTGCAGATGATTGGGTTGGAGTTTTCTCTCCTGCAAAGTTCAAGTAATGTTCTTACTCTGTTCCTCATATTCAACATAAATTCAGTATTGTATCTGAATAATTCTTTTTTTTTTTTAATTATTATTGTATTTTGTTAATTGCAGCTCATCGACATGTCCACCGGTTAATGATCCAAAAGAAGTTACTCCATACATATGCTCAGCACCAATAAAGGTTAGTATGTTATTCATTAATCTCTTTATGATTAACTTGTACTCTTGGTAGATTGTATTAAGGTTAACTACTTCAAAGTGGTACCCTGCTGATGTTATCTTTTTGAATGTTTGTTCCAGTACAAATTTGTGAATTACTCCAATTCAATGTATACAAAGACAGGAAAGGCTTCTTTGAAGTTCCAATTGATCAACCAGCGCGCCGACTTTTCCTTCGCGCTATTTTCTGGCGGACTATTGAATGTATGTCCATGACTATTGCAGCTGTTCTTGTATTTGTTGTCTTCTAATAATATTGAGTGTTACCTTAGAGACTTTGATCCAGCATTTGCTGTTTACAAAAACAGCTCATTATTATCTTGATTCAGAATATGTATATGATTTTTATTTTATGAAATTGCTAGCCGTTAATTAATTGTAATTGATTTATCATTGCAGCCTAAACTTGTTACAGTCTCCAATTTCATATCATTTGTGAATCCTAAGGCACCTCTGTATCCGCGTATTGCTCAAGGGAAGTCTTGGGATGAAGTAAGTTTATTTCTTATGTCTTAAGATATTTATCACAAGCCATAACAATTTAGTTGAGCATAGCGAGTGATACATACCCTTTATATGAATCAACGTGATAAAATTCAGTACCCTACTCCTTAGACACTTGATCTATAAAATTTAGTAAATTTTGAACACACATCTATGAAAAGATGAAATATACAGTGATTTATGCAGATGACAGTTACATGGACAAGTGGATATGACATAAGTGAAGCTACACCATTTGTTGAGTGGAGTATTAAGGGAAAGACTCCAATGCAATCTCCTGCTGGAACATTGACATTTGGTCGCAACGCCATGTGTGGTATGCTTCATTCAATCGGCTAAATTAACTTTTCTATTGCAGAAATAATACTCTTGAATTATAACTTTATTTAACCTTACTCATAAATTAAATTTCTGCTTGGCCAATATGAAAGAACTTCGATTAGGCTCGCATTTGAGCCATTGGTGAGAAAACTAACAATTTCAGGTTTAATCAGATATAAACACATGCATAATCCCTGTTACCTTCTGAATCCTGGCTATCATCAAGATTCAAGATCACTAATTATTTGAAACCATGTTCTTCCTTTGCCACTCTGCAGGTTCACCAGCAAGCACTGTAGGTTGGCGTGATCCCGGGTTCATCCACACAAGTTTTCTTAAAGAACTGTGGCCAAATAAAGTGTATGGTTATTGATATCCATGTATGTTGATAGCAAACTGAGTAACTGGCAGAGTTTGTTTCATAATTTCTTTCTTTCAAATATATTTTCTTCAGGTACACATACCGATTGGGGCATCTTTTGTCTAATGGTTCAGAAATTTGGAGCAAGCAATATTCATTCAAGTCATCACCTTATCCTGGACAGAACTCACTCCAACGTGTAATCATATTTGGTGACATGGGCAAGGTAATGTTAAACCATTTTTTAATCCTATCTTATGTTGCGAAAAATTTGGAAGTGCTCGTCGGGCTTGTATCTTTGTTCTGATCTTAATAGAATGATCAACACCTACACCGAACTTATCTAAACTTTCTTTAGAATCTTAGTTAGGCTAAAATGACAAACTTTCAAGAGGATGAGGGGTGAAAAAGATTTACTTCTGATCCAATAAGTTTGCAGGCTGAACGTGACGGTTCAAACGAGTATAACAACTATCAACCTGGTTCACTCAACACAACAGACCAGCTCATCAAGGATTTAGAAAACATTGACATTGTTTTCCACATTGGAGACATGACTTATGCAAATGGATACATCTCACAATGGGACCAATTCACTGCTCAAGTGGAACCAATTGCATCAAAAGTGCCATATATGATTGGCAGGTAGGTTTGTCCTATGTTATAAGAACAAGATTTTTCAATTTTTGTATTGAGAATTCGTAATTGTGTTATCATGATGCAGTGGTAATCATGAGCGTGATTGGCCCAACACGGGATCCTTTTATAATACTACAGATTCAGGTGGTGAATGTGGAGTCTTGGCTCAGACCATGTTTTATGTCCCAGCAGAAAACAGAGAAAAGTTCTGGTAAATACTGTTTTATCTTTTATGAAAATCTTAGTGCTGATCATTTACTTTTATTATTATATATATAGAATTTAATTTTGATGCACTGTTTAAAACATCTGATACAATCTTGCAATTACATGTATTCTTTTGGATAACTATTTATGCTGTCAATTGTAAAAAGTTGTTATTTTTGTCTATAGATATATTAAAAAGTGATGGTGATAGATAAAAGGGAACACAGAGTATCTATTATTTAGTTCAATCAAAATTCAACTTGGTTAAACCAACGGAACCAAATGAAGCATGAAGGGCTTACCGTTTGAGTCTATTTTAGTTCTCCAAATAATTTTAACTTCAACGTTGAAGATAGCTGTAAGAAACTAACACATTAGCATCAAATCTAATGCAGGAAGAGGTTAAATTGAATTAAGTTCAAATTCAAAAATGATAGATATTACTCTTAAATTATTCATGACATTAATGTTTGTATCATCGAACATGCTTAATTCAACAAAAGTACAAAACTTAGTTTATAATGATACACAGCAATAGTGAGTGTTTTTTCGCGCACTCTCATTGTTTCATCTTATTCTATCACTTTATACACAGATCAACAGATCCAAAGACGTATCAGAAAATGACAGTGAAAATAAAAGCAATAGTATATTATAATTTTTAAATACAATTAATATATATAATAATAAATAACATTCTGAATACACAGGTATTCAACGGATTATGGCATGTTTCGCTTCTGCATAGGGGACACTGAACATGATTGGAGAGAAGGAACAGAACAATACAAATTCATTGAGCATTGTCTCGCAACAGTGGACAGACAGAAGCAACCATGGTTGATCTTTGCTGCACATAGAGTGCTTGGATATTCGTCTGATTTTTATTATGGATTGGAGGGTTCATTTGAAGAGCCAATGGGAAGGGAAAGTTTGCAGAAACTTTGGCAGAAATATAAAGTGGATATTGCATTTTATGGCCATGTCCATAACTATGAAAGGACATGCCCCATTTATCAGGTAAACACAATAATAGCCAAATATGCCCTCGTTTTATTTAAATTTAGGTGATGAATTGAAAAGATGCAGAGATATAGAGTAAGTACAAAAAAAAGAAAAAGAAAAGAGACTCAGCATCTTTTTTATTCTCTTTTTGTATATCTCTGCACCTTTTTGAATCTGTATATGACTCATCACCTAAATGTAAACTCATATTGTTTAATAATATAGTTATGATGACTCTTTTAAGCAATCAGAAATTTAATTGTATTTTAATTTGATAAAAAATTATTTATTTTTGTATAAAAAAAAACAGAGACTTATTTATATCTTTCTCATAAAGAGATAAAGTTAAGCCAATAATTTTAAAGTGATATGAAGCAAAAGGAAAAAAAAACCCACTAATTTTTTCCCCCTAAAATTTTGGGAACTTTATCATGACTTTTTTTTTAATCTTTTTTTATGAGAAAAGTTTAAATTTTAGCAAAATTTATTATTTTTTGTCAATATTTTTAACTAACAGTCTAATTCATTTAGTATAGTCATCTAATAACATATTTTTAGTTTATACTTTTAAACATTGTTGGCTAATTACTAAAAACAATAAATTCTAGTAGTTCTCTAACATTTTTTTTTATATTAAGCTCTGATAAAACCATTTTTTTAAAAGAGGTTGTATCACTTCAAAAATTTAATATTAATACAATATCATATAAAAATATTTTGCACATACGTACATTCAATTATTTATTATCATGCTATTTGAAAAGAAAATTGATTTTAACATTTATTTGGTTATCTGAAAAAATAATATAATTAAATACTTAGATGATTGTGTATTAAATTTATATTATCATACGATGTCCCAAACTGAGATCCAGAGTTTGCGTGGTAAGCAATATTGAATTTTATTTTAAAAACTTGGACGTCATCAATAATCATTAATTTTGTAACAAAACATATGCAGAACCAATGTGTGAACAAAGAAAGGTCACAGTATTCAGGCACAGTAAACGGAACAATTCATGTTGTTGTTGGAGGAGCAGGAAGCCACTTGTCGAATTTCAGCCAAGTAACACCAAAGTGGAGTCTTTACAGAGACTATGACTTTGGCTTTGTCAAGTTGACCGCATTCAACCATTCTTCTCTCTTATTTGAGTACAAGAAAAGCAGTGATGGCAACGTCTATGATTCTTTCACCATTTCAAGGGATTACAAAGATGTATTGGCATGTGTACATGATGGATGTGAACCAACCACTTTAGCCACTTAAAATTGTGTAGCCTCTATAGACTCTATACGTCTATGTTCTTATGAATTGAATATTTATATACTGCAAGAACTAAGGGCTGAAAGAATTATGCAGTGTAATCAGGCTACAATTATGAATCAAAGAACACAATTATTAACCCCATGTCTATCCTCTTCACTTCATTTTAAGCTGGGTAAGGGAATGAACGAATTTCATATTATCCTGACCCGTAGCGGGTGCCACCTAATATAGTTTGTTGAAGTTTCGGTTAGTTAGTTATTGTATTCATAGCAATTAGTTAGTTAGTTAGTTATGATTGCTTGCATCACAAGCTAGTTAGTCTTGTATGTAGCTAAGGCTTAACTTGGTAAAGTTTTTACTTTTTAAAAGTAGTTTATAAAAGCTAATTTTTAAAAGATGATTTTTTAAAATTGTAATATTTATATTTGATAAATCAAATTAAAATAGCTTACAATAAACACAAACAACAACAATTGCTTTTATTAGACTTTTAAATTTTTTGAAAAGCTCTACCTTAAGTGCTTTCAAAAGTACTCTGATCTTTTAAAAACTGCAAGTACAAACACATGATCCTTTTTATTTACCAAACACAAAATGAGGAGCTTGAGCTTTTAAAAAGTACAAACACCTCTTCGAAAAACTTTACCAAACCAAAATTTTCTTCTCAATCTATTCAAAGTTTCATACCATTTCAAAGGCTTACTCACACCTAATAAGAGGATAATTTTTAAAGATGAGTATAGTCTGTCACTAACTTCAATTTTAATTTAAAATAATCTTTTTTTTTTATAGTTGTGTGTATATCAAACATACCACTCCAAAAATAAGTTATAGTATCTCACACCGAACAACCGAACGACCCCTTAAGGCTTAAAGCCTTGTCACTTTCTTGAAAAAGATTAACATCCAATTTTTATTTGATTGAAGATTTCTGGACCTTTTCAAGCTCTCTAATTTGTGTTGCTTTCGGATATTGGCTCCACTATGCTCATCAAACAAATTCTACAATTCTAAGCTTTTAACGACCTTCTTTTGTATTTTTGTGGAAAATGGTTATCATGTAAAATCAAATCAACCACGGCGTTTAAATACTAATCGAATCCACAATTTAAATTTTATTTTCAGTTGACTACCTATAAACGACAAATTAAAATAACAATAAAACATTCATTGATAAACTTATTTCCCTTATTTGATGATGAGATCTTATGGAGTGCAAATAATAATGATATTATAATTAGCTAACTAAACTAAAACGTCCATATTGTTATTGATTGTTTCCATCACTACTTGCTGGTGTGAAAACTGCTACATATTGGTGAAAGAAATTCTTGGCTCAGGGCCCAAGTTGGATGGAAATATTAATCAGAAAGTGGCATATTGAATGAGATTGAGATGGACCTTTGACCAGCAAGTTGATGATATACATGAGATTAAGTAAAAGAATCTACAAAAAGAAAACTTTAAAGGTATTATGGACCAGTCAATCTATAAATGGTCATCTCTGTATAATAGATTTATGGTAGATAAAACTAAACTGAAACTGATCTTTCAATGTATACAGTGGTTGGGTTCTCATCTATTTGACGGAATCAACTTCTCCCACAAATATACATACTATTAGGTGGTCAAGTAGATTACTTAGTGGTTCGCGTTACACACTTCAACTTTCAATTCTAATATCAGTGGTATTTATTTTTCTTTTCTTCCTTTTTGATGGCTGACTGGCTGCCGAAGCTTCTCACAAACTAGATAGATGTCATACAAGTATCAAAATAATTTCAATTCTAACATCATAATATTAAGAAAAAAATTTCATAAACGAGTCGATAATTACCTTAAATAACAAATAAAAAAAATATACATTTCTTGGTCTTTGATCTTTTTTTAGCGAGATTGATTAGTCTTTTTGTTAATCTTTTTTTTTTTGTATTAACGAAATAAATTTACATGACATGTTAAACTGTTAATTTATCCATTAAGAGCCAATTAAAACAAATTTTTGTTGTTGGGAGTTTTGTTATTTTTTAGAGGATAATTGTCAGGACCGTTTAATTTTTCTGTTGTCTTTTTTAAATATATTAGCTAAATTTACTGTATAAAACTAAAAAATATTAGTGATTTTTAAGTTGTTTTTACTTATAATAATTAAATTGAGGATATATTAGTGTTTAACGTGTCACATAAGCATGATCTGAAGAAAGATCATTGATAGGGAGACTAAACAGTCTCACGAAGTTAAATATTAAATATTGGAATGGGTATTTTTTTTATTCGGAGTCTCGTAGTCTTTCAACAAAATTATCAAGGACTTAGATAGATATTCACTGATCTAATACTAATAATAAGAAAAAAAAAATTCAGTCTCCAACCATTTATTCGAAAGACAAAATAATTTTTTTGAATTTTAAAATTTTTAATCAATTTCTAATTGTCCAATTAATTAGTTTCAGTGGCATCTAATAAAGGGTAACATATCTATTATCTATTATCTATTATATCTATTAAAAATTCGGTTTATGCACTTAATAATAAAGTTGACATAGCATGTATTTGGAGAGTGTTTCTCATTTATTATCTATTATCTATTATATCTATTAAAATTTCGGTTTATGCACTTAATGATAAAGTTGACGTAGCATATGTTTGGAGAGTGTTTCTCAATTTACTTCTTTTAACTCATTAAATACAATTTATTATAATAAATTAATTGTATCAATTGATTGATTTGATTAGATATTTATATATCACACAATTTATTATAATTTATATCAATTTATTTTAGTAGTATTTTTCAATTTACTTTTTTAATGTTCTGTAGTATTTTTAGATTTATTTCTTTTAATTTATTAAACTAAATTAATTATACTAATTATGCGTATTAATTAATTGATTTGATTAATTTATTAGTCATTAGAATAATAAATCTATGAATAAAATAAACAATTGAGATATTTTTAACTAATATTTAAGAACTAAACTAAAATAAGATAATTTCTTACTTATTCAAATTGAATGCAAAAATATAAATTAATTTTGTTAAATAATCATGTTCTTCTGGTCTTCTATATATAGATGGCCAAACAAAATTATAAGAATCATCATTTTTATCACTCTTATTATAATTCAACTCTTCTTTTTTTTTTTTATATGTAATTTCTTTTATGTATAAATATACTTAAAATGAGAAAGCATGAATGAGTGTTTCATTGTTTGTTTGATGAATGCTATAGTCTCAATTTAGGCATTCTACCGCTACTAATAAAAGTTGAACCTGTATTAATTCAGGGTAGTCAGTGCATATTTTACAATATTGAATAGAAGAATATTTGTTAAAATGAATATACACATTGTAATTAATTTTCTTTGTCAATTTATTATCTTTTACCTAACAAATAACATTCATGTTGAATATATTATTTTCATAAGAAGCCATACAAGATTGATTGATAACTTTGTGTAAAAATACTCCTATGGTGATCAAACACCATATCATTAACTCGTTAAAGTTAATTCTCCTATTATTATGCAAATGTATAGCACTATCAGATAAAAACTGATTAAATTATATTTGTTTCCAATGCGGTGAGCAAGCTTTTAGGCCTAATCACAGTTGGAGCTGAGGAAGGTTAGAAAAATGATAATAATACAAATATCTTTTATTTTTAATACCCAATAATAATAAATATATAAATTAAAACTAATAATATTTTGTACAAAATAATAAAATGCTTATTATACTTATGGTTCTAAAATCAGACTGGCCGGTTCAACTGTAAACCATCAGCTTAAATAACTCGGTTTGTCATGCAAAACCACTAATCTAAAAACCGAATTTAAACCACTGAATTGGTCAAAAATCGCTTAGTCGGACCGAATTAGGACCCCATCGATTCTCATGAAACGCTGCCATTTCGCGTTGAAGGAAAATAAAAAGAAAGCACGTGTGAAACAGAACCAACACTTTCTCCAATTCTCCTATCTCCTTCCT
Source organism: Arachis hypogaea (assembly GCF_003086295.3). Taxonomy (NCBI): domain Eukaryota; kingdom Viridiplantae; phylum Streptophyta; class Magnoliopsida; order Fabales; family Fabaceae; genus Arachis; species Arachis hypogaea. Next base: position 75,876,624 of record NC_092046.1, on the reverse strand, counting down.
CCTCTCCAAAGAAATGGAAACCCTAGCCTCACCGCCGCAAGCCACAAGAAGTGAGCCACCGTCGCCGTCTGTCGCAATCAGGGGCACGTGTGAAGCACATAAGCCTTTCCTCCCAACCCTAGAGTCCCTTCTCTAGTTTCTTTTATCTCCTTCCTTCTCCCCAAACAAAAACGAAAATCCTAGCCTCACCGCCGCAAGGAGTGAGCCACCCACGCCGTCCGTCACAGTCAGGGGCTCACTCTTCATTGCGTTGGCGTCCTCCAAAGAAGAATCCCAGTTGGCTCTTGATGCGAATTTTCGAATACCACAAACTTACTGGTAAGTGCACTGAGTCGTACCAAGTAATAACTCAAGTGAGTGAATGTCGATCCCACGACGATTAATAGATTGAGCAACAATAATCGAATGATTAGACTAGTCAAACAAGTCAAATTGAGTGTTTTGTGTTCCAAGTATCTGATAAACCATTATTTTATGGTTTATATTGTGTTTAATTGTGTGGTTTTATCAAATCTTTACCCACTTATTCATTAAATAAGCATGCATTTATAATTCCTTCCTAAAAATGCTTTATGGATGAAAACTTACTTCCTAGAAACTTTTAATTTTGTATTTTAATTCTCCTTTATTCCATTCGATGCCGTGATCTGTGTGTTAAGTGTTTCAGGCTTTATAGGGCATGAATGGCTTGGAGATTAGAAAGGAAGCTTGCAAAAATGGAAGGAATACAAAAAATTAAGGAGATGACCAGCGAGAAGTGACGCGGGCGCATGGCTCACGCGACCGCGCGGATTGGAAACTACACCAGTGACGCGAAGGCGTAGACGACGCGCACGCGTGGCAAGGCAAAACGCTGGATGACGCGAATGCCTGGATGACGCGATCGCGTGACGTGCGCGATCTGCAGAATCTGCAGAATTCGTTGGAGGTAATTTTGGGCCCTGTTTTGACCCAATTTTCGGCCCAAAAAAGAATATTAGAGCCAGGGAACATGCAGAGACAAAAAAAGACAACATTCATTCCGCATAATTTTAGTTTTAGATCTGATTTTACTCCTCCTCTAGGTTTTCTCTCTACACATTGATAGTTTTTAGGATTTCGTTTTTATTGCTTTTTGGATTGGGATATTGAGAAGAGTTATTACCTCCGCCAAGACTTCATTATTCTAGTTTGTTTTCCTTACTTGTCTCTTACTCTTCCATGTCTTCAATTTATTCAGAATTACTATTGGATTATTTTTAGAATTTATTAATACAAGAACCACTTTTATTTTTAATTGATCTTTTTGATTATTATTTATCATGTCTTTCTTTATTTTCCTTTCTTATGTTGTGAAGTTTACATTCATAATGAGCGAGTAGTTCCATAACTTGATTGGGAGTTGATTGAAAGGAGGACCTTGAGTTGGAATGCTCAAGAGAAAAATTGTAATTGGGTTTATTATTGGATTGTCCTCTAGTCACTGACACCAATCATTTCCAAGAGAGAGGATTGGAACTTGTGAATAGAAATAGCTTTTCAACTTGCTTGACTTTTCCCTACCTAGTAAGGGATAACTAAGCAGAACAACCTTCAATCATCAATTAATCTTGAGAGTACTCCAACAAGAATAGGGCTTCCAACTAATCTACTCCCAGTCAAGGTTTTTATTAAAATTACACAATTTCTCTGATTTAATTTCCTGTTTATCAACTCAAACCATTTTAGAAAATATCTGATTAATAAAATAGCACACCTTTCTGCAACTCGTTGGGAGACGACGTGGGATTCATACTCCCAGTATTTTAATTCTAATTTTTGTGACAACCCTTCTAAATTGATAAGTGAATTTTTAGTTGGTTAAGAACTGTACTTGCAACGTATCTCTTATAACAATTTATTAACTCGCCAATTTTTGCCACGTCAGTATCATACAATGAATAAAAGAATTTAAGAAAACAAGTAATGAACGATTGGTGAAAATATAACAGTTAAGGATTTGGAGGTGACTAATTTTTTGGATTAATAATTCTTATTAACTACTTTAATCATACAAAGGTTTAATTCATGGCAAATTTTAATTAGTAATTTATTCTCTTCTAACCTAGTTAACTGCCAATTCCTTGGTCACTTAATTTCAATTAGAGGATTAAGTTCAACTCTAGTTTATGAGCCACACAAACCCTAAGTACCTAAAGATAAGATGATTATATATCACATATCATGTTAAGTTTGGGTAGTTAGAGAGTTATGAGGAATTGATTTCAAACTGTTATTCAAGTGATTTAACTTTTCAAAGATTCAACAAGAACTTAATTAGAAAAAGAGCTATCTTTCAATATACTCTAATCCCTAAGATGAAGAACAAAAACAATCCTTGAATTTAAACCAGTGCATTAAATAAGAATAGAATGACACTAACATTAATCCATCAAAATAAACAGAGCTCCTAACCTTAACAATGGAAGTTTAGTTGCTCATGGTGTGAAAAAATCCTAGCAGAGAAAATTGTAAAAGTCTGAAGAAGAGAAGAAGAAGCCATAGGCCGAGATATCTTCTCTTCTTATATCTAATACTAATTGATACAAAATTAAAATTCTAAAACCTAAAAATATCTTTTCTTAATTCAAAATTGATTAAAAGTTCAAATTAGAGCAAGAGATTCGGTTCTGAATCATGTGGGGACCACTCTGGTTTGCGCTACTGGTGCCAAATGCCGGATTGGTAGTGTTTGGCACCATAATTGGGTAAGTTTTTGTAAGTTGTTGGTATAAATATGTTGAATTGGGTTGTGGTATGATGGTTGAGTTATATGCTTTGATTTTGTTGTGGTTTGATTGATTAATGGATTTTGAACGGAATTGATGTAAATCGAAATTGGTTGATTGGCCCTTGAATGGCTAGGATGTGATTTGGGATTGATGATTGAGTGTAAAGGAGACCTAGGAATTGGTCTACGATTTGTTTTAAAAAAGGTAAATTTAAGAATTTGTGAAATTGAGTGATGCAGAAGAATTTGGTAAAAAGTGATTTTTGGCTAACTTCGACGGGCGATAACTTGGCGCTTGAAACTTGAAATTGAGTGAAACCTATCTTGAATTAAAGCTGGTGATGAGAACTTTAAAATCGTTGAAAAATAAATGAAAAATAAATTTTTTAGCAAAAGTTATATAAGTTTGAAAATTGGGGTTGAAAATTGAAAATTTCAAATTTTGCTAAATTTGGGGTAGAGGCAGCTCCCGCACATACGCACGGGTGCCGCCTACGCATGCACTCGAACTCTCGCGCTTGAATGATGAACATGTATGCATTGCTTGCGACTTCCCAATTTTTCCGAACCAAATTCCGCGCATATGTGCGAGGCGTGCGTATGCAAGACTACCTTGTTTTGGCTAAAATGATTATTTTAAACTATCTAGCCTTCTTTGTCTATTTATATCCCCCTTTAACCTCCGTATGGAGTTGAATAACTAATTAGTAAGCGTTGAATATACTGGGAAGGAGTATAACAAATTGAATTGAATTATACCCGGACAAACCCTTGGATAATTGGATGAGAATGTTGTGGATGGAAGTTCGTCCCGCCTACGATTAGAACGGTGGCTTTGTCCCGCTCACGAGATAATGAAATTGATAAATTGATAAAGAATTAGAGTTATTGAATGTCATAACTTATGAAATGGATTTGAGTGAATGTGGTCTAAAACTGAATTGGCAAGGTCGTGAGTTTTGTCACGCTTGCGTATTGATTTGGCACCTGCACCGGATAAGGACGGCGATTTCATCCCACTTGTTCATAGTTGCGATGTGATTTTGTAGGAATGATGGTCTTGTCCTGCCCACGATGAGGAGGGTGGTTTAATCCCGCTCACGAATTGGAGAGGTTGAGGATTCTCTCTGGTTATACATATATATGTATATGAATGTGGTTATGATGAGTAATGCTTTACGAGGCTGGTTAAGATTATGACTAGGATTGAATTGAATTGATTAGAGACTTAGATCAAAAAGTGAGGATTCATATGAGGCTTAGGATGAAAACTATGATTGAGATATATACTAGCGCCTATGATTAATGATAAATTTGACGATGATAATAGGTTTGGTTAATAATGATTATTGATTGGCAAGAATGTGGGTTTTGTCACGCTTGCGTTATTAATGTTGTGTGATGGTGGTTTTGTCCCGCCTACGGTGAGGATGGTGGTTTGATCTCGCTCACTGATAGACAAGTTGAGGTTGAAAATTCTCTCTCTTGTTACGGTGGACAAACAAGGTTGAGGATTCCCACTCTTGTTATATTGGAAAAATGAATAGGAGGTTGAAGATTCCTTTTGATTTCAATTCTTGGCTATGGTGTCAACGAGTTAGGTTGAGAATTTCCTTTCTGCTGCATTACGATCTCTCTCTGGTTGCAAGGTAACAGCGCACTCTCTCTGCAAGGTGTACAAGGCACTCTCCCTGCGAGGTTATAACAATTACTTTTTGGGAATGGACAACAGAGAGACAATATCCAGGTTAGCTACCAGATATGTCGTATTCTGGCATTTTAACCGACAGCTTAGCTCACGGTCAGTAGGACAGACATGCATCATGTGCATTTGTTTGCTATTATTTGAGTGTGCATAACTATTTTGGTTTGCCTAATTGATTTTCTGTTAACGGTTAAATGTACTATTTGTTGTAATTACTCTTTAACTGTATTTGCTTTGTACTGCTTGTTGTTTGTGTATGATTTCATTATTGATACTTGAGACTTGGATTAATATATGACTATGGGAATGAATGAGATCGATGGTAGTTCATAGTATGTTAAACTTAGCAAATTAACCTTGTATTGATTATTATTTGTGATTTATATTACTGAACTGAATATTAAACTGGGAAATTGAATATTGGGAGTAAAGATGACGATGTATTGAGAATGGTTGAGATTAGAGGTAATTGATAGAGCTAAGATTTTAGCAAAAATTGACCTTGTTGGGATTAGTTAGGACCCTAGGCTTGAATTTCTATGAAGTTGGAGATTAAAATTGCCTAGTGGGTTCATGTTTCTTTATATAGTCTTTATTTAGAACTATTACTCTACTGGGAATCTTCGGATTTTCATCCGTCGTGGATTTTCTATTTTTTCAAATGTAGGACGTGACACACCTCACTGAGTGTGCAGGATTATTTTGGCGAAGCAAAGAAGACTTTTGTTGATGCTTATTTTGTATTTAGTATTTCTCCACTTTTGAAAGCTTTATTGTATATTTCCTCTTAAATGTTTTTATTTGGAGAAACATAATTTTTATTTTGTATACTTTTTAGTTTGTAATATTCTCACTAACTTTTTCTTCGCAGGTCGAGACTAATAGTTATTATGTATCTTATTCTGAAACTTATATATATATATGTTTTGTTTCAGTATACAACGTTCATTTGTGTTAATGTGATTCGAGTGTAGATAACGACTGTCGATATTATTTATCTTTTTTTAACAGGCTTCTAGTTATATTATTATCCTTCAAATATTATGTATATTTTTTTTAGGTGTCGTAATATTTTACTATCTTTGATTTACGACTTAAATATAAAGTTTTATGTAGTAAATGTTACAATATATATAATATTTGGTTTAATTGTTTTAATAAAAAAATTTATATAATTTTATATATTATCTTGTATAGAATATGATAATATATAAGAATTAATTTATTAATTCACTTAGATTAATAACAAAAATTATTTAGATTAATTACTTAAATAATTATGATTCAATTAAAAATTGTCAAATTGTGAAAGAGTATTTTATTTTTTAAATAAATAGACGAGATTGAAAAAGATCTATTAGTTATTTACGAGTTAAGTCTTAAAGTAGTCCCTAAACTTGCATTCGAGCCTCAAAGTAATCCCTAACATTAATAATTCTTCAAATTCGTCCCCGAAATTACACTCCGGGACTCATAGTAGTCCCTAAGATATTTTCCGTTCATCAAAACTTTAAAACGACGTCGTTTTGAACAAAAAAATAAAATAAAAAAGGCGTAGCATAGACCCCCAATTCGAACCAAAAAAAGAAAAAAAAAAAAGAAAGTGTAGCGTAAAACCAACCCCCCTTCCAATTTCCAATCTGTTCCATCTCTATCCCCATCCCCAACCTTCCCCTTCTCCTTCCCCATCCCCATCCCCTTCTCCGGATTTCGTCGAACTGTAATCAACCCCTCAGAAGCTGGTGCACTGGAATTCCATCTTGTTCTCAGTAAGAGCACCAGTTTTATCTGAAAAGACATACTTAATCTGTCCCAAATTTTTATTGATATTCAAAACCCTACACTGAAACCTTGACTTGGTAGTCCTATCATACATTTTATCATCTCTGATCATGAAATAAGCCTGCCAACACGAACAAGCTCCATCGAAATGTACAACGAAATTGGAATCATAACCTGAAAAACTATAACTGACATGAGAAATGTGAAAATTATCTCTCAAAACCAACCATAATACTTATACTTCTTCGGTTTCCCCCTGGAGAAGCTCAGCTTCCGGTAATACGGCATCAAATCAAGCTCGTCTTTGTGGCGCTTCAACCAAATCGCAGCACAAACGAACGTGACTGTACACAAAGCAACAAGAAAGCAAGAGAGCATGATGATCTCCGAATTCATTCGAGTCTCGAGCCGGCTTCTCTTTGACCGCGCACCGGAGCTGTTGAGCATAGCTTTAGTCTCACTGTCACAGTAAACAGCAACTCCCAAAGCCCAGCTTGTGTTCTTAAGCTCGCATCCTCTAAACACAATGTTCGATGATGCAAGAGACAGTTTCTTTCCATCAACTTCCATGTTAGCTTGGAATCCATAAATGTTTCGATTCGGTTTTTCGCACTTGATTATTCCATAAATGTAACTATGGGGATGGGGAAGAGGAAGGAGAAGGAGAAGGAGAAGGGGAAGGAGAAGGAGAAGGTTGGGAATGGGGATAGGGATGGAACAAATTGGGAATTGGAAAGGGCGGGTTGGTTCTATGCTACACTTTCTTTTTTTCTTTCTTCTTTTTTTTGGTTCGAATTGGGGGGTTTACGTTACTCTTTTTTTTTTTGTTCAAAACGACGTCGTTTTAAGGTTTTGATGAATGGAAAATGTCTCAAGGACTACTATGAGTTCTGGAGTGCAATTTTGGGGACGAATTTGAGAAATTATTAATTTTAAGAATTACTTTAAGACTCAAGTGCAAGTTCAGAGACTACTTTGAAGCTTAATTCATTATTTACTTTATAATAATAATAATCATCATCATCTAAATTTATAAGTTAATAAAAATCATCTATAGACTAACTATTTGTTTATTTATAGCGAAACAGAAAACAAAAACATGCTATGGGGGTGCGCAGAACAGTGTGTGAGAATCTCTACCACTTCAACCCCAACCACAGCTTAGCCGGCTAAGGGCTAACAACACTCCCTCGGCTTATCCCTTCATCGATTTTCTCTCTAGAAAAAACATAAATAAATAAATAGGTAAACAAATAAAACAAAAAGGGAACTTTTTCTTTTTAATATTGTATTACTAGAGGTGAAATCCTTTATCATGAACCAAATTGTGTGTTGAACACAACTATGGCCATTTACAAAACGTCAATGACGTTTTGTGTTTCTTCAATTAAAATAATATTTTTCTAACAAAACGTCAGCGACGTTTTGTGTTTTAATAATTAAAATAATATTTTTTTTATTACAAAACGTCAGTGACGTTTTGTTCTTTGATGATTAAAAAAAATTTTTTATTACAAAACGTTAGTAACGTTTTGTGCTACTACCACAACCCTGTAGAACACCAAAATCATCAAATATTTTTGTATTTCACATTAAAATTATCCATATATAAAAATTTTAGCCACAAAAAGGAATCCAAAAAGAATCCACATCCCACAAAGTCCGACTTATCCGAGAATAAAAGGCTTCTTGGCCTTCACTCTTCGAACCTTATGCGTTCTGACACTTCCAAATTCCCCAAACCCTTCCACCTCACGTAAGGCAATCTACGAGTTTCCGAAACTCACTCCAACAAAAAGAGAGAAACACAGAAAGACCAAAATACACCGCGCTGGTGGAGGAGGAATGGCCACCACTAGCCTCGACGGCGCCGGAGAGGATCGTGTTCTGGCGACGGCGCAGCAGATCCTCATGAGTCTCAACACTCCCAAGGAGGTTCGCCAGGACATGCTCCTCATTTTCTCCTCCTTCGATAACCGTCTCTCTACCATTTCTGACCTCATCGACGCCGATAACGACTCCAAGTCCACCATCTCCGACGCCGTTCCCGCCGATGAGGAGGAACAAGAAGACCTTGACCGCCTCGAGGCCGCCATGAAAGTCATCCTCCGTTGGGACGCCTCCTTCTCCGGCGGCGGCGATTCCTTGCGCCACTCCACCTCCATCCTTGACTCGCATGTCCACAGAGTAGAGTACTTCTCTGCCGTTGATGACATCATCCAGTGGATCGATGAAAATCTCTCGTTAGCGCTGCCGTTGCCACCTCGCCGAGCCGCCATGTGTGACCGCGCCGAAAAGGCTATCCAGATCGCGATGACAAGGCTCGAGCACGAGCTCCGCCATGTGCTGATCCGCAGCACCGTCCCCCTAGACGCCGACAGCCTCTACAGCTCGGTGCATAGAGTTTCACTCTCGTTGGCCTCACACGACGGCGCCGCCGCCGCCGAAATCGACGGAAGCTCGGAGAGCTTTGGCAAAACCCCAAATCACCGGTTCCACGAGCGCGTCGCGAGCTTTGAAGACGAAAACGAAAACGATGGCGTTTCAATCGATTTGGTGCATCCCGATGCGGTTCCAGAGCTGAGAGAAATCGTAACTCGAATGATAAGGTCTGGTTACGAAAGAGAGTGCCTTCAGGTTTATAGCGGTGTTAGGCGTGACGCTTTGGATGAGTGCTTGGCTATTATTGGTGTCGAGAGGTTGAGTATCGAAGAGGTTCACAGGGTTGAATGGAAGGTTCTAGATGAGAAGATGAAGAATTGGGTTCATGCTGTTAAGATTAGTGTTGTGGTTTTGCTGAGTGGTGAGAAGAGGCTCTGTGAAAATGTGTTTGGGGATTTGGTTGAGGTCAAAGAGGTATGTTTTAATGAGATTGCTAAAGGGTGTGTTATGCAGTTGCTGAATTTCGCCGAGGCTGTCTCAATTTGTAAGAGGTCCCCGGAGAAATTGTTCAGGATATTGGATATGTACGAGGCATCGAGGGATGTTCTGCCTGATTTGGAGGCGATGGTTTCTGATGAGTTTGTGGCTGGTGAGGCCAGGGGAGCGCTTAGTGGACTCGGCAATGCCGTGATAGGGACGTTTGCCGAGTTTGAGAATTGTATTAGGAATGAGACTTCCAAGAAGCTGGTGATTACAGGGGATGTTCATCCGTTGGCTCGATATGTGATGAACTACCTAAAGTTGCTTGTGGATTACAGTGAGCCCTTGAACTTGCTCTTGGAAATCAGAGAAGAGGATCTTTATCGGGTTCAAAATGATTTCAGGGGTGATGTTTCCCAGATAGAGGCCATTTCTCCCTTAGGACAAAGAACGTTGTTGTTGATGTCTGAGCTTGAGTTTAACCTTGAGGAAAAATCAAGGCTCTATGAGGACAATGCGCTGCAGCAGATATTCTTGATGAACAATCTCTATTACCTAGTGTGGAAAGTAAGAGACTCCGAAATCAGGAAGGTCTTAGGGGATGATTGGATCCGGAAGCGCCGTGGCCAGATACGCCAGTATGCTACAGGCTATCTCAGGGCCTCTTGGACCAGAGCCTTGGCTTGTTTGAAGGATGAAGGAATTGGAGGGAGCTCTAGTCTTAGTAGTGCCTCAAAGATGGCCTTGAAGGAGAGGTTCAAGAGTTTCAATGCCTGTTTTGAAGAGATTTATAGGATTCAGACAGCTTGGAAGGTACCGGATGATCGGCTTCGTGAAGAGCTGCAGTTATCTATTTCGGAGAAGGTGATTCCAGCGTACCGCTCGTTTGTGGGAAGGTTTAGCAGTCATCTAGTAGAAGGAAGGCATGCTGGAAAATACATTAAGTATACCCCAGAGGATCTTGATACCTATTTATTGAATTTATTTGAAGGGTCCCCTGCTGTATTGCATCACATAAGGAGAAAAAGTACATAGACTATATAGGTTGTTTATAAAGGGTGAACTCATTTTAGGAGGATTAGTTGGAAAAAAAAAAAAGAAAAGATTTCTTATCCTGTGTATGTTATGTGTTTTTCCTAAATAGCTGTTAGTTTTTCAGGTGCAATGGGGTTTTATGAAATCCACGTTTTTTTTCCTTCATTTGGCTGTCAATACTGTTGTATCTTTTGTATATATTCACAGGTCTAGTGTCTCAAACGGTACTTGCAGTTTTTTATTGCTCTATGCTTATGTCCAAGAGTGATGAAATGAAATAATCTCTAGTTTAGCAGAAACTGGATTCTGGATATGCTAAATGTTGAGTTTGCTAACGAAAAGGTTCAAGTGATGATCAAAATATTGTCAATGAAGCAAGAAGAATCGGATGAAGAAAGTTGCATATTAATTTGCTGAATGAAACAACGTGAGAACATGTTATGTTGGTTGGTCGTTGAAAGTTATGGTTAGTGTGAGCAGTACAATGATAATGTCATTTACTCATTTTCTAACACCTATCATCAAGCATTATTAGATGCTATATGTTTGTTAACTTTCCATTCCGGGACAACTTAGAACAGCCTCTATTTTTAATTCCTCACTTTGTGCCTCTGGCCCCAGGGTATGTGGATCTATATCCTATGATTGGTCTTATTCAACAAAGTGTTTTAACTAAAGCAGCTCTCCTCTTATTTTCTTCAAGTGTCACATGTCCAACATTTTTCTTTTTCCAACTTCATATGTTATGTTAACATAGCAACTGCAAAATGAGAAATCCCAAATTCTTGATTTACTTTGCAAGTTCACGAGTTATACTCTTTCCAAACTAAAGGAGGATGGATAAGTCATAAGTCTTGCTATCGATATGGTAATGAATTTTCCAATTTCCATTAGGTTCTGAGTACTATATTCATTTTGAATATCGAACCTTGTTCAATTATCCAAAAAATAAGGGTTTGTTAAATTACAGAAGTTGACAAAAGTCATGGTTAATTTACAGTACTCAAAATCTCACGCTACGACACTGGTCAAAATGCGGAGCAAGCAACTTGCACACAGCCTAATACTACAAAGGTCCAAGCTCCCATCTTCAACCCTGAAGAGAAGCACATAGATCTATTTGTAATTTTTTTTTTCATTTTAGAACATAAGTATATATAAAAAAGATACTGAGACAGCATGTTATTCTTCATTAACAGTTTGGTTGTCAAACCCGGCAATCCAGAGGCAGGGGAAGAACACCATCAAAGAAATCACCAAAATAGCCACGTGGCTCGTGTACTAGCCTTGAGATGATATCCCTCAGCGTGATAAGTCCTTGTAGATTCCCATCATCATCGACGACATAGACTCGATGAATCTTCTCATCATCAAGCAATTTAATCAGATCCTTGATCGTGCAATGAATTTTACATGTAACTAATTCACTTGACATTGGGTTTGCATCTTTATTCTTCTCTAGGTAGCTTCTAACTGCTGTCACAAAGTCCTTTACTGTAATAGATCTGTGATTGAGAGAACATCTGATCAGGGAATGAAGTAAAGAAACACATATAAAGGAAATATAATTTTATCTCACAAATTTAGGTTGTGTTTGTTTCATCCTTTCAGCTAAACAAAGTAGCTTCTAAAAAGAAAAAAATAAGCTATGAAACCAAATTCTCTTAATGTAATGACACACCTATAATCATGGTAGATTTCTGGGGCAGTTAGCAAGAACTGAACATCTCGCAAGCTTATGTTACCAACTGCCTTGCCTTGATCCCTATCCATCACAGGCACCCCTCCAATCCTCTTCTTCCTCATCAATTTAAATGCTTGAAGCACTGGTTCATCCTCATAAACCTGAGAAGGTGGCAACACTCCACTGAGAAGGTGGCAACACTCTACAACTACAATTTATATTGTTTTCAAGATATCTAACAGAGTTTTTTCTCCATATCTACTAGAGTTTTGAGAATTCTACTTAACATGGTTCAAATTTCAATGCAGCAGAGAGCTAAAGCTTACCATCTTGTATCTAAGCAGAATAAACATCTTCGAACTCGGGGATGTATTTGCCAGGTTGATAACATTAATGGGTGATAGTTAGGGAAAATTAATCTCATCTTCCTTAACTTTTAGTGAATTGACCTTGACTCTCCTTTATTTCTAGAAATATACATAGTACTAACCTCAATATCCTTGTATTTTCTAAAATGACACTAAACCCCACTTGTAAACATAGTACTAACCTCCTCTAAACTGAAGCTTAGGAGAGATCAATGTCACTAACAAGTGGGGGTCATGTTGAATCTCACCAAATCTTAGAGGCGGTTAATGTAAATTTACCCTCATAGTTCCAATGGCATGAAATATTCCAATAAAGGTTATGTTGGTATAGTATACACAGGATTATAATGTACTAATGTATGTAAAATATAATATGGCATTATGCTAATAACAAAGTCTACTATTTTATATTCTAGATTGATGATAATGCAAGTCATTTTCCTTTACAAACCTTGATGATTTGGTCTGGTGTCACCAAGGGAAGACCGACTTCAGATAGACTCTTGGTTCCCCAGCTTTCAAACCACTGAAGCCCGGCACATTCCGCTAGCATATGAATCACTGCAGATTGTGTAATAATGTTGTCAATTCTATCAGCACCTAAATCCACCACAGGGACACTCTTCATCTTGTACTTAGAAAGCAGCAACAGCATGGTTAGAAACGAGTTTGATCTCTCCAAAGCAAGAAATGGAGCCCACCGGAACGTCCCTGAAATATCGCAGACCTGTTTGCACCCAGAAAAGAAAAACTAGTGAAATAAATAGACAAATATATAAGACTAAATCAAACAGATGGAATAGCTGGAACAAATAGCAGTTGAAATACAAATAGGTGAAATAATTGCAAAGACAAGTATGGACCTTGGTGTTCTTGTAAGGTTCAGAAGAAATGAGATCCTCAAAGAAGTTCCCTGAAGTGGTTGCAGCAGATCCAAGGCCTAAATTTTCAAGTTCTAGAGCAAAGGTTAATCCGTTTGCTTTAGCTGCAATAGCACTTGCACTGGTTGGAGTGTTTGGAGTGGATGGACTTGTAGGAGTTGTAGGTTCAGACTGCCAAAAAGCATAGACCCACATTGGCTTAGTGCAAAAATGTTGGTTAAATTAATTCCATTTTCATATGGTCCACGATTATTGCATTTAAAACATTATATTATAACATGCATAGATAGGAACAATCACAATCACATTCAAATCTCCCTTATATAGCAACAAAATTGTGTATCACCACCATATACATACCAAAATATGACATTCATATTTGCCACTGCTAGATTTTCAATTATACATAATTTCAAACATTACTACAGTGAGAAAGGGGGGAACTAAAGGTGAATTGACATGTGTCTAACCTGATGCAGAATCCATACAGCAATTCCAGCAAACTCAATTATTCCGATGTATCTATCAAGCCAACTTGCATCTTCAGGTGCGTGAACATTCACCACAGGTGCACTCAGAATGTTGTGACGTGCCAGTACTTTTACAGCTTCGGCTAGTGTGGCATCTGATTTTATCTCAAGTTCTACAATACACACCAAAAAATAAAATAAAACAAAAATACACATGCTTAGACATCAATGGATACTATCATGGTTGCGAGTTGTGATCAAATATTATATTGCTCTTCAACCGAGTAGGACCAAAATGATGATCCAGAAGTCCAAACTCGACAGATTGAAGTGAAAGCGCATCAGAATAAATTTGAAGCATTTTCTTGCTTTATAGATCCTTATTGCTACCATACCTTTGTTTGAAGGAGCCATTGGAAACGCAGAGACTGGGATGCTTTCAAAGCAGGCATTAAGCTTCTCAGTAGGACTTAGCTGTGGCTCCATAACATCCCAAAGATCCTCCACTCTCAACCCAAGCTTCGCTTCTGGGCTTCTTGGACCCTCTGCCACCATTGTATTCATTGCCATAATTTTCTTTCTCTTTTTCTCTGTGTGTAACTGCAATGTTGACAAGCTTATAACATGATCATTCTTCTCCAACACATTCCCATAAATAACTGAACCATATAGGATCACATAACCTACTCAACACAAATATAAACCATCGTTGGATTCACATCCTTCTTACATTGGCTTTTGTAATGGTGACACCTGGATGGATATGATTTGGTTACACACTGTAGATCAACTTAGCGGTCAACGAGAATAGTTATGTCCTTCCCTTATTATTCGTCATGCTTATCCAAATTTGTGTTTGTTTATTATTGATTAGAAAGCACATCCTCATCCGGGTTTTACTATCGGCCACACTGATGTGAGCTAGGGAGTGGTTTGCGCTCATGGGATTGAATTGAGTGACGATTCATGGGGCTAATTAATTATTAATTTTTTTTATTTTTTCTGTCATAATTAATCTTTTGGCCTAAACAATTAATTAATAAGGATGAAACATATGTTGATTTAATTTATTTTAGGTGAATTCTATGATGTAGAAAGAAAAAATTTTCTACACCTATAGAATACTTGTGGCATAATATAAGAAGGACATGTGGATATTTGTAACTGATTGATAGTTCAGCAATAACAGGAATAATAGACAGATTATAATTTGTTGCAGTAATTTGTAGTGCATTATTAAATAATTAACTATTTGATAAAATGTAATTACAGTTTTTAATTATTTTTTATGGACCAGGTGAGTTAGTTGAGAGAGTTTTGTTTGACCAATAATCATGAAGCACAAGACGAATAAAAAATATTTGGATGGGATGCAGTGTTTTCCATAAATCTAGTGAAAAAAAAAGATCAAAATTTTAAACTGCTACCCAAAAAAAAAAAAAGTTGAACCACATTTTTAATATTTATTTATTTAGTAGATTTTGATAAATATGCCAATTTTAAAATTCGGGGACCATAATTTGGTGTTTGGGTAAGTTATATAAATTAAAATATTTTTTTTCATAAGATATTATATTATAAAGTAACTTTACTATAAAAGTTAACATCCAATATTTTAAAAAAAGTTGTCCAAAAATAATTTATAGACTTAATATCATAAATTTAAAATGAAATAAATGATAGTAAACAATAAAAAAGCAACGTAATTATGCTATAAGACAATAACATCACCTTTAAAAAATAAATATAAATGAATATGTAGAGTAGCAAAAGATTGGGTGAATAACTTTTTTTGTATTTTAATATTTAGCGTAAAATTATTAAAGACTGCAATTTATAAAAAGTTGTATATTTTTTGCTTTTTAGATATAATGCTGGTTTAGTAAAATTTTTAACTTTTGAAAGTAACTTATTAAAATTAGTTTTTAAAAGATAACTTTTTAAAATTTGTAACATATAAGTTTGATAAATTAAATTAAAAATAATTTTTTAATAAATATAAACAACAATAATTATATTTAGTAAAATAATTTTAAAATTTAAAATTTCATAATAGATATAAATATAAAGATAAATATTTATATTTTTTAATATACAAAGTTATTTTAGATTTTTTTAATTTTAATAAATAGAAGTTAACTTTTAAAAATTATAAATATAAATATATTATCTTTTTGGTTTAGTTTACTAAATATAAAACTAGGTTTTTAAATTTTTGAAAAACATAAACACTGCTATTAAACCAAACTATAATTCCTGAAAAACAAGTTATACTAGTTGTATTTTAGAAAACAAAATAAAAATAATTTGTGATAACTATAAGTTACAAAAATTCTTTGGTGAAATTAATTTGTGATAACCATAATATACATTCATCACAAATTCTTTTTTATTTTCGTGCCTGCATTTTGGTTATTTTTTATATATTTTTTTTACTCTAATATACTGCTAGGATAATGATATTGCGTGGTTCACGAGGTTTTGGCTAAACAAGATACTCTTTCAACAAATAAATATGGCCCATCAAATGATAAAAAAAATCTGTGATTATATTTTAAATCAAACTGTTAATTTTTATTATGCTACTAATTACTGCCATAAGCTATAATAATGTCAGCTTTTTTTGTTATTGTTGAACCATCAAACAATTACAAATATCCACATGTCCTTCTTATATTATGCCACAAAGATTCTATAGGTGTAGAAAATTTTTTCTTTCTACACCATAGAATTCACCTTTATTTTAAACTAAAACAGTATTGGGTTAAATAATAAAATTGTACTAGTATTGACGTGATTGATAAAAATAATCCCAAAAATACAATCCACAAATAAGTTTTGAAAAGTAAAAAAAATAAAATAAATGATGGTTTCAGTGGCTAAGAGAAGGGGGGTTTGAATCTTAGCCCCCTTTTTGCTTGTTAACACTTGCTGAACTTAGATGGGACTTTTTTGTTTTTTATCTCGTCTCTAGCCACGAGATTTTTTCATTTTGTCTCGTCACTTGACACGAGACATTTTTGATTTTTAGCTCCTGTGCAGCAGAAACAGAAATGGAGTAGAGAAGAGAGAAAATTACACCAAGATATATCTTGGTTCAGCTGCTAAGTGCACTGCAGCCTACATCCAGTCTCCATCACAAACATGATGGAATTTCACTATAATCTTCCAGATTACAAACTGTAAAGTGCTAACCCAACTTACAAGGGGATTCCCACAGAATCATGAAACACAACATAGATGAACAAAGGAGCTCTAAGACATCTATGGCTTTTTTTTTTAATGTTGCACTCTCTGCCTTTTTCCGCTCTGGCTTTTTCATACAAACCTCACTGTTTGCCTTTTTCCATGAGACTCAAGACATGACAAAATTAAACAGAAAAATACTAAACAGAATACATTGAAGGAGAAGAAAATCTGCAAGCTTAGGTAGCTCTGAGAATCCTGTGCCTTGCACTCTCACTGCTTACTTCTAACTCCTTGCTCCAAACAGTGGCTGTTCTCCTTTTTTATAGAAGAGAGAAGCTTCCACACTTGAAGCCAAAACCCAAGCCAACTTCTTCTTCCTTCAAGAAACCGGTTCGGCCACTCAGAGAGAGAAGAGATAACCATGCAATAACCAACATGCAATTACCTCTAGTCCTTCCTTGGTCATCACTCTTCATCAATCCGAGCTCTCCATCCTTGGCTTGCTCTCCAAGATGGATTTCTGGCCCTTGATGCTTCATGATGATGATGACTTCATCTGCTTCAATCTCTGCCTCTACCATCACTTTGCCACTCTAGCTACTTCCTGTGGTGGTTGAGCAGAATCAAAGACAAGCCATGCCTCCAAGAATCTTCACTTTGCTGGCCGAATCTTCTTCTTCCTTTTTGAGCATGAAGAGCTCGAGATTACCACACCAAATCTAACCATATTTGGTAAAAATCTCAGCCACATCACACTTTTATTTTGGTATGTTTTCTTGCCATCATTGTGATGGTCTTGTAGAGTGTTCTTCCTTCACTTTGGTAGCTCCATTTTGCTTTCATGGTTTCTTGGACAATAACCGAAGCAAAGAAAGAAATGAGAGAGAGAAGATGGAGTTTGAAAAGGAAAACAATTAAATGAAATAAGATAAATTAAATGTAATGAGTTGCTTTTCCTTTATGCTGAGTAGCGTGCTTCTTCAATGCACTCAATTATGTTAATCATACTTTTCTCTCTCATAGTTCCAATGCTAGCAAATTAAATTTGAAATCCATTCAAAGAAGAGAAATGGGATCCGTTGGAAAGCATTGAAGCTTTGTTTTCTTTGCTTCATGGATTCGGACAAAGCATGAGGAACTCTCATCTCAAATAAAATTGGGCTTAGTTGCAATAATCATTTAATCTGGTCCAATTAGTAACATTTGCTTTTCTGATGTATATTTTTCGGATCATGCATTGAGCACATAGGAAAGCATTCATTTGGGCTTGTAGTAATAATAACTCAATCTGGCCCAAGTAATATAATAATCAATATCAGCCAAGCTTATTTATTAAACCAAGGCTGAATGTAATTGGGCTTGCATCAGAATTTTGTTTTCGGCCCAATTAAAACCTGCATCACAAAATTATTAATTAACATATGTTAAATGAAAATCAAATTAATAATTTTGTAATTAAATATTTAATAATGATTAGTCATCACAAATATTAATTTAGAGTTTTCCAAACTCATCAATAAAAATATTCAGATGTTAAATATATATTTTTAATATATATTTAAAAAATCAAATTTGAACATATTTTTTTACAAATATTATTAATAAAATAAAATATTTTTATTCTTAAAATTTAAAGATTTTATGTCAAACAATTTTTTTATTTTTTATTGTAACTGACCAAAATTCTTTTACAAAATAAAAAATGTTTAAAGATTAAATTTAAATAATTATCTAATATTTTCATAAAAATTGAGATTAAATATATAAATTATTTAATAAATATAAAAAATTTTACTAATTATAAAAGAAATATGTTATATTTTTATTATTGTCACGCTTTTAATCATTCAAAAACTTATTTGTAATTTCAGAGGTAATTATTTCTGTTCACGTTATTATGCACTTGGGATACCACTCCAGTAGTTGAAATAGATATAGATATGATGCATGAGTCAATGCGTATATTTGGTGAGAGATGTTTTGTGCAAGTATTTTACACTTAAATATTTTCATATAATTAATTGGTTAGATATATGTTCTTTATAGTCAAATATTTTTATGGAGTTAGTTGTCAATATAGAATGGTGATTTTTTCATGGTATGATTGAACATTTTGTTAATTACTTCGTAGTTCAGTCGATCTCCACACCTACATAATATAGTTACAAGATTGGCACAGGTTGGTTGCTTTTATCTCCATCTCAGTACTGTGTAGGGATATTTGCATAAAATCTACCCTGAACTCATTTTACCATTCTTACTGATGAAAAATATAACAACTTGTCCAAGCATTCCAGAAAAAGATTTTGTTCTGGTGCAGAAAGAGCTGAAACATTTAAGTTTTTTTTTTCCTTCAAAGACAGTAGATTATTTTCTTTTAAATAAAAAAAAATATTTTGTCCAAAATTCAGGACTATATAAAAGAAAGTGGGTTCTTCTATCCTTCGTTTAAACATTAGCGAGTCACAGTAAAAAGAATGAAACTAAGAAAAAAGCAAAGTTGGAATTAAGTTGGGTTTCAGTGGGTAAGTTTACAAGTTCCTGATTTTGTTTGGTAGCAATTGTCAGAAGTTTTTCAAGATTCATAGATTGGCGTTCAAACACCCTCCTACACCTTTCTTTTCATATATGCCAGGCAATAATCAAAGCAAAACGGGCCGAGTTCTTACTCACAGATCGGTAACCCGGGGTAACAATTTGGAGTCTCCACCAATCGAAAAAGGAGATGCAGTTTGAATTTGGGGTCAAGTGCGCTAT
Source organism: Arachis hypogaea (assembly GCF_003086295.3). Classification (NCBI taxonomy): domain Eukaryota; kingdom Viridiplantae; phylum Streptophyta; class Magnoliopsida; order Fabales; family Fabaceae; genus Arachis; species Arachis hypogaea. Next base: position 75,857,142 of record NC_092046.1, on the reverse strand, counting down.
TGGACTCTCGCTCCAAGTTTCTGAAGCATCTGGACAGTTGAAGATGCAATGTAACAAGGATTCTGGTTCAGCATTGCAAATGGGACAAGTTGGTGAAGTACTGGGAAATCACTGATTTATGAGTTGAATGACGGAAAATTTTCCATGGAGGGACTTCCACCCGAATACTGGAATCTTGTGTGGGGCTGTCAGACTCCAAAGAAAATTCCAAATTTTCGGTTGTTGCATGATATTTGGACAAAATTCTAGTGAAACATGGTGGAAAAAGGAAGCAACTCTATATCTTGAAGCTACATCATATATCTTGGATTTGTTGAGTGTCCATTGAATTTCATCCTCTCCTTCTCCTGGTACTGTAGATAGAATTCTCTGGGAAACATCTTGAGAGAATATTGAATTAATTAGGGACTGATTCCATTGCTTATGTGCAGAGAACAGATCATGAACTAAGAAGATTGAATGTCTAGTTTGGGACTGACTTGTAAGAGGTGATATTGAGAATGGATACAGAGGTGGGAGTCAAGGATCTCTAAAGATTTGGATTGCTATTCCAGAACCAACTCTCCAGTTTAACCCCTTTTTAACGACACTTCTACCTGCAAGGATACTCCTCCATCCCCAAGAAGGTAAGGACCCCAACTCTGCATCTAGAATAGAATTATATCTGAAATATTTTTCTTTTAAGATTCTAGATAATAAAGCATCAAGATTAGTAGCAATTCTCCAATATTGTTTACATAGGAGAGCCAAATTTTGTGCATGTAGGTCTTTAAAGCTAAGCCCTCCTTCTTTCTTAGCCCTTGTCATTGTATCCCAACTAATCCAAACCATACGACGTTCCATAGCTTGTTGAACCCACCAGAATTGATTAAGAATGCCATAGATTTTCTTGATTAGATTATTTGGAAGTTTGAAACAAACAGGGTATATATCGGGATTGCTTCTCCTACCGTCCTTAGTAATACTTGTCTTCCTCCATTAGATAAAAGATATCGTTTCCAGCCTTGGACCTTTTTGATAACCCTTTCTTTGACAGCAGAAAAGGCGGTCTTCGATTTATTTACTAAAGAAGACAGTCCCAAATACTTGTCTTAAACTCCAATGTGTGAAATATTTATGGTAATAGCAAGTGATGTGCGTATATCACGAGAAATGTTATTGCTGAAGAAGATTGCAGATTTATTAAGGTTAACTTTTTGGCCACCGAAGCTTTTAAAGTCCCCTAATAAATCTAAGATCCTCCCACAATTGTCTTCTGATGCCTTACAGAATAATAATATAGAATCATCTGCGAAAAGTAAATGATTAACCTTAGGACATCTTCTTGTAATCTGGATCCCTTGAATGTTCCGGTTTTGCGCTGCTTTGTGTAGGAAGAAGGAGAGGCCTTCTGCACAAAATAGAAAAAGAAAAGGAGATAGATGGTCACCTTGACGGATGCCTCTATTTGGTTTAAAAAAATCGTATGGTTGGCCTTCCACAACCATAGAGTAAGAAACCGTCGTTACCAATTCATGAATCCAACTTATCCACATAGAATCAAATCCCATCTTCTTCATGATAAACCACAAAAATTGCCACTCAACCCTATCATATGCTTTACTCATGTCAAGTTTAAGAGCCATCTCATACTCTAAACCTCTCTTTTTCTGCTTGAGGTAGTGCATACACTCATGTACTATCAGGATATTATCTGAAATAAGTCCCCCTTTTAGGAATGCGCTCTGATTAGGGATAATAAGTTTATTCATACATCCTTGTAATCTATGAACCAGTATCTTAGAGATGATTTTGTAGAATACAGAGGATAAACTAATGAGTCGTACCTGGGACATGTCACAAGCATCAGGAATCTTAGGAATGAGGCAGATGTTAGTGTTATGATTTTGTTAATTTTTTTTTTGGATTTTTCAAAAATTATTTGGAAAAAGAAAATAAGAAACTCAAAATTTTTAATAAAGATTCCAGGAATCATGCAATGTTAGTCTAAAGCTTCAGTCTAAAGAGATTAGACAGGGCAGAACAAGCTTCAGCAGGACATTACATACAACAGCCAAATTGATGGGAATCAACTGACTCCTGTGATGATAAAAGCATCATCTGAAACTCTAGAATTCATTCTTAAAAATTCTGAAGAACATAGACTTAATACGCACGTTCATTCCTTGGTAACGGCGTTAAAGACTTAATCCGCATGTTCATAATCTTAATTCTTTGTCACAACTTCGCACAACTAACCAGCAAGTGCACTAGGTCGTCCAAGTAATAAACCTTACGTGAGTAAGGATCGATCCCACGGAGATTGTCGGCTTGAAGCAAGCTATGGTCACCTTGTAAATCTCAGTCAGGCGGATTCAAATGGTTATAGAGTTTTAATAATTAACAGATATATAAAACGTAAAATAAAGATAGAGATACTTATGTAATTCATTGGTGAGAATTTCAGATAAGCGTATAGAGATGCTTAGTTCCTTCTGAATCTCTGCTTTCCTACTGCTTTCATCCAATCATTCATACTCCTTTCTATGGCAAGCTTTATGTAGGGCATCACCATTGTCAATGGCTACTTCCCATCCTCTCAATGAAAATGGTCCAAGATGCGCTGTCACCGCACGGCTAATCATCTGTCGGTTCTCGATCATATTGGAATAGGATTCAGTAATCCTTTTGCGTCTGTCATTACGCCCAGCACTCGCGAGTTTGAAGCTCGTCACAGCTATCCCTTCCAAGATCCTACTCGGAATACCACAGACAAGGTTTAGACTTTCCGGATCTCAAGAATGGCCGCCAATAATTCTAGCCTATACCACGAAGACTCTGATCTCACGATCAGGAGGCTAAGAGATACACATTCAAGCTTGTTTGCATGTAGAACGGAAGTGGTTGTCAGGCACGCGTTCATAAGTGAGAATGGTGATGAGCGTCACATAATCATCACATTCATCATGTTCTTGTGTGCGAATGAATATTTTAGAGAAGAAATAGGCTTGAATTGAATAGAAAAATAATAGTACTTTGCATTAATTCATGAGGAACAGCAGAGCTCCACACCTTAATCTATGGTGTATAGAAACTCCACCGTTGAAAATACATAAGTGAAAATAGGGTAGACATGGCCGAGTGGCCAGCCTCCCATGGAGGTCTAGAGATCTAAAAATGATCAAAAGATCGGATTCTTAACATGATAGTAAAAAGTTCTATTTATACTAAACTAGTTACTAGGGTTACAGAAATGAGTAAATAATGCAGAAATCTACTCTCGGGCCCACTTGGTGTGTGCTTGGGCTGAGCATTGAAGTTTTCACGTGTAGAGGTCTTTCTTGGAATTAAACGCCAGTTTGTAACCTGTTTCTGGCGTTTAACTCCAGAATAGGGCAGAAGGCTGGCGTTGAACGCCAATTTGCGTCATCTAAACTCGGGCAAAGTATGGACTATTATATATTGCTAGAAATTTCTGGATGTCTACTTTCCAACGCAATTGAAAGCGCGCCATTTGGGCTTTTGTAGCTCCAGAAAATCCACTTTGAGTGTAGGGAGGTCAGAATCCAACAGCATCTGTAGTCCTTCTTCAGCCTCTGAATATGATTTTTGCTCAAGTCCCTCAATTTTAGCCAGAAATTACCTGAAATCATAGAAAAACACACAAACTCATAGAAAAGTCCATAAATGTGATTTTTATTTAAAAAATAATAAAAATATATTAAAAACTAACTAAATCATACTGAAAACTATGTAAAAACAATGCCAAAAAGCGTATAAATTATCCGCTCATCAGCTTCCATTGCCTATGTTCCATGCATGCACACCATATGGTGCGTGGGCATGCATACTAGAAATTCTAGTTTTCTGCAACTTCTTAAATTTTTTATTTTTGTACAAAATTTCTAACTCTCATAACTTTCTCTACAAAATTCAAATTTTCTTCATTTTTAAACCATTTTAAATCTCTCATCCTCATCTATAATTTAAGACAAATTACACCCAAATCCAAACTCTAAGCACCAAGTTATGGTGCGCCGAAGTTAGTCAAAATCACTCTTTATCCAAAATTTTCGCAACAAGCAATATTGCCCCTTTTTCAAATACCTTCTTTGTAAACAACATAAATTCTTATCTCAATCACAACACCTTTTCATGCCTCATTTCTTATATCCTTTCAAACAGCAATTTATATATACTCACATGCCCAATTCATGCCAACAATCTAATTTCAACCACAACATTAATCACCACTAAATCTCATTCTTAATCATTCATAAACATATTAATTCACACCTCTTGATTCTCAGTCATTATAGAAACTCCAACTTCAATCATCAATCATATCAAAACACCCAATATATATATGTATCACTACTCATATTTAAATACCCAACAAGCTTCACCATATTCACAATTTATTCCAAAACACAACCACATATACCAATCATTTCAAGTTCAATCGTGGCAATCCATCACTTTTCATGACTTACCATATAGGGGATAACTCACCTCATCTCGGTCTTAGGCCCAAACTCTAACATCAACATCATTCAACCCAATCTATAACTCATCACAAGGTAATCAAAACCATAAAATTTATTTACTAATCAAACATACAATTTCGGCCATCATCCAACACACATTTACACCAAATCATCATTCAAGCACATCATCAAAAGTAAAATTTTTATATCGATATCGATTCATAACAATCCTTGTATAAAAATGATTTTTTAGAAAACCCCTACCTCATTGACGGCAGTTTCTAACTCTTGAATTTCCTCCTCCAATCAACTCAAACTTTAACCAATGGCACCAAGCTTCCACCAAGTGTTCCCAAAAACAAGCAAAGCCCTAATTCCGCAACACCAACTCAACCTAAGCTAGCCATTACTCTTATTCAATCTAATTAATCAATTTATTCACATTTCAAACTAGGGTTTCATACATAATTAGAAACAATCAAAGGAAAAGAGTTCTCTTACCTTAACCTATACACAATAGGGATGGAACCACTTGGAATCCATGCTAGAGTACCCCTAAATAATCAAAATCACAAAATTTCAACACTAACTACCCAAAAATATAAAATAGTGGAGAATGAAAAATTGGATAGCGATTTTGGATTTACTCATTGAAACACTTATATAAAAATGAAGAGGATGAGGAAAGCGATGTGTGACCGCAAACAGCTCATCAATCGGAGCTCCGAATCAAAATTTATGGGCGATTAAAGATGGTGACAAATAGTGTTAGGGTTTCTCCATTCTTTCTCCTTTCATATCGGCCCTTCACTCTCATAGATGGGGAATGGAGACTGAAATGTGACTTTGTTAAGTGTTATATATGTGGGCTTGGGCCTACTTGAGTCTGGTTCACTTGTTTTAGCTCGTTGGCCCAATTTTGGGCCAAAATCTTTAAGATTTGAATTTTAATTCGTATTCTAATTATTTTCACTTCTCCAAAATATAAATTTTAAATTTTTAATCTTTTTTGTTCTCATTTAATTTATTAATTAATTATTTATTATTTTTCTGAATTTTACATCCTACCTACTTTTCAAAAATTTTTTTCCTAAAAAATTAACATTATATACAAACTATTACATATCTTATCATTATGCTGTAACTTAAGGAAAAACACAATAGGGTTGAAAATCTCAAATCAAGAAACCTTGATAAGGGCAATCAAGCAAATAAGGGGATAGGATTGGAAAGGATAGATCAAGTTACAAGGATAAAGCAAAGATTAAGATTCGAAATTGAGCTATCCTCAAAGAGAAACTTCTAACGTTCCCAACACCTGTGAGTCGCGTTACCTATACTCCTATATCGTCTATGATAACCCATTAGTGTTCCCAAATACATAGACACGAAGCATTAGGTTGGCCAAATCGAATACAAAAAAAAATGTGCATGGTAGACTAACAAAGTTAATTAGTAGACAGTCATGTGCCTAAAGCTCTAACTCTTGTTATCAGGACAAGACCTACTACATGGTAGACGCTCATAGTATGCAATTGAAGCATAGTCAGTCAATTTCTCAGATTCTACAGGAAAGACTTTTTTGATACTATAATGTAATATCCTTACTATCAGAAGGTCATGCTTTTGCCTGCGCTACTCTGATAGAGCAGATATTACGACAACTTCTGTAACAACTCTAATTTTTGCACTAATGCGAGTTTTTTTAAAATAATATTTTAAAGCGATTAGTTTTATTATGACGAGTCAATTTCGAATCCCGAAGTAAAATAGATGGTAATATAATTTTATTATTATCTTGTTTATTTATTTTACTTGCTCTAGTTATAATGGAACTTAGATAATAATATTAATAATATTATCAAGTCCGACTTTTGTCGATAGAATTAATTATTGGTATTTCGTGATAAGTTTAGAGTTGCTAAAGCCCTATCAAATATCTTTATATTCTTAAGTTACTAATGTATTTAAGTTAGTAACTCACATATATTTAACCTTCTTATTCTTATTATTATTATTATTATTATTATTATTATTATTATTATTATTCAACCTCATGTATTATTATCTTAACTCATCCTATGTTCTTTAAATAACATTATTACTTAATAATATTTAACCGATCATTCCTCATGGCCGAAAGCCTAGGGAAACTAAGTGAGATCAAGCCAAACGTGGCCTGTGTACCAATAGATACATATATATAAAGGTGACACTTAATCACCCTTTCATTGCCCAAATCATCATCACATCCATTAAGCATATTCATTATGCAATAACCGAACTTGCATGTATCAAAACAAGAGGAGAGAGTGGCCGAAGTTCATGTGAAAACCGTGAGTTCATTTTAATTTTTTTTTTGGTTTCTTTTAATCTGTAACTCCAATAAAAAAATCTACTCCGATAAAAGTGTCCGTATCATCATCTTCTACACGTTGCTGTTACTTTTGTCCGGTAGAAGTTGACAGTGACGTAGCTCAATTTCTTCTCTAGTTTGGCCAATTGGAGTTTTAGGAGATACAGGCGATTTCTGACGTTTTCTTCTTCAGCAGCTCAATCAAAAAGCTTTTCTAGAGTTTTCGTTGATTTTAAATTCGTACAAAGGTAGGGTTTGGTAACTTTATAATAATTAAATATGAATTTGATAAGTGAATGTTGATTTGATTAATTACTGTTTGAGTTTGATTAAGTTTACGTTGAAATTCTGTGAAGTTATTGTCATTGTTTGTGAATTGCGGTTCGGCCATGCAGAAAAGCCCAAATGGGGTTATTTTGATGATTTTAGTGCTGTTGTGAATGAAAATTATTGATTAAAAGTGATAAGATTTGATGGCCGAGAGATTAAACAAAAAGCTGTGAAAAATCGGTAACCGAAAAACTCAAAAATAGATTAAAATACAAGTAATATTTTGAAAGGAAAGAATTATGGGTTTCAATTTTGGTATTAAAGAAAGATTAGTAACTAAATTTTATTTTTAAAGGGTAATATTGTATTTGTATATAAAAATCGAGGTATAACTTATAATTGTATAAGCTTTCGCGTATTTTAGGTAATAAGTAAAGTTCAGGGATAAAATGGATATTTTATAAAAATTTAGGTTCTATTTATAAATATAAAAATAAGTAAGAGTTAAAATATAATTTTATAAAATATTGATATTAAAAATAGAACATTAAAAAGTTAGTAATTTAAAGAGTAATTAATAAAAATTTTAAAAATAAGATTTTATAAACTAAGTTTTAAAAGAAGATTATAAATATTATTTTAAATACTTCTTTAAAATTACTCAATTATATTAAAATAAATTATTATTATAATTTGTATTTATCAAAGATATTATTTTGTAAGAATACTATAATGTGTAATATTATTGAGTAAGCAAGCAAGCAAAGTAATCCTAAAAGCTTTAGAGAACGCAGACTTAATTAAAGAACGTTATAATTCTTTTCCAAGACACTTAGGGAGAGGCGAGGGAATAATGCGAAAATAATTTATATTATGGAATAATAGGAAAGAAAAGAAAAGAAAAGAAAAATATTAAAGAAACCTCTGCCACAGAAGAGCAGAGAGAAAAGATTAAAATAATCTAAAGAACCTCTGCCACAGGAGAGTAGAGAGTAGGAATAAAAGAAACGAAAGAAAGAACGAAACGAAAAAGGGATAAGTAGAAGTATTGTTTGGCCTTGAGAACGAGCTGAGATGATTATTGACGTTGGGACTTTATGGTGGTAAAGAATTTTATAAAAATAGTCGCGTTGTAGATATAGTCTCTAAACCAACAGAAATCCCTTCGTACAAACGTTTTGGTTGTCACAAGTAACAAACCCCTAAATAAATTGATAACCGAAGTATTCAAACCCCGGGTCGTCTTCTCAAGGAACTGCAGGGAAGTATGTTCTTATTATTGGTTATGGAGATTGTAAATTTGGGATTTTGAGAATGAGGAGTGAATAGTTTAATTAGAAATTAAAGTAAATGAAGAACAAGTAATTTAAATGGCAAGTAAAATAAATAAATGACTGTAAATAAACTTTTGGCAAGGTATGAGAAATTGGAGGTCCTATCCTAGTTATCCTTATCAATGATGATGAGAATTGAATCTTAATTCCACTTTGTTAACCTTTACTAAGATAAAGGAAGGTCAAGGAATTAATTGGTTTGATCTTCAAATCCTATTTATTTCCTAAGAAAAGATTGGGATTATTGAAGTTCAATTTAATTAACAAAGATAACAATTATCAATCATGTTTGAGTTTGATAACTCCTGAGTTACTGATTTCTTAACCAAGACCAAAAGGGAGAAAAGTAAATATACTGGAATAAAAATGCCTTCAGATGGGAATAACAATAATGTAAATAAAAGAAAAGCAATAATAAACTGAAATACCTCAAATAACATTAATTCAAAAGAGTAATCTGCAACATGGAAGAATTCATAGATTAAATTACAAAAGTAAATAAAAAGGAATATTGAACCTGATAAAGAGATAATCCTGAAAGCGAATAAAATCCTAATTCTAAATCCTAATCCTAAAGAGAGAAGAGAGAGGAGAGAACCTCTCTCTCAACTAAATCTAAATCATGAAAATTAACTAAAGTGGAGACTCTCCTGAACAGATGCATTCCCTCACTTCATAACCTCTGGTCTATGCCTTCTGGACTTGGATTTGGGCCAAAAAGGGCTTCAGAATTCGCTATGAGCGTTTTCTGCAATTTTTGGTGTGTGGCCTCTGTCACGCGTCCGTGTGGGTCACGCGGTTGCGTCATTCGGAGTTTTCCTTGTCACGCGGTCGCGTCAGTCATGCGACCGCGTCATATGTGTTTTGCTTAAGGCGCGCGGTCGTGTCAGTCATGCGGCTGCGTCGCTGCTTCTTCGCGCTTGGCATGCGGCCGCGTCGCCCATGCGATCGTGTGGATGCCAGTTTTTCCAAAAATTTCATTTTGTGCTTTCCTTTCATTTTTGTATGTTTCCTTTCCATCATTTGATTCATTCCTGCCTTAGAAGATCTGAAACTACTCAACACACTAATCACGGCATCGAATGAAAATAAAGGCAATTAAAATAATTAATTTTAAAGCATAGGAAACATGTTTTTCACATACATCACATAATAAGGAAGAAAAAGTAAAACCATGCAATTAATATGAATAAGTGGGTGAAGGATTGAATAAATCACTCAAACTAAGCACAAAATATATCATAAAATATGGGTTTATCAACCTCCCCACACTTAAACAATAGCATGTCCTCATGCTAAGTCCAAGAGTAATGTTAGGTTGAAGTGGTGGAATGTCATGAAATGCAATCTAATCTAAATGCAACTACCTAAATGCATCATGCATCATGCAATTCTAGTTTTTATTCACTTGTATATAAAGCTTGCATGTAGTTGAATTAATTCACATTCTCAAGGAGTCATATATATATATATATATATATATATATATATATATATATATATATATATATATATATATATATATATATATATATAGCCAAACCTTAGATAGTGATAAAGTGCCTTTACAATTGAGATGGGAGAGAAAAACATTTTATAAACTTGCAAGATGATTAATAATTTAGCAGAGATATATGTTAATGAGCTATTGAACCCTCACTGAATTTTGTGTTTACTCTCTAGTCACTCAGTGTTTATTGGGTTAATCACTCTATTCTTCTTTTTATTCTTACTTTCTATAACTTTGTTCTTTATCTAACCAATCAACAATTATAGAGTATAGACATACCAAAAATCATGAGGTCTTTAGTTAAGGTTGTAATGGGGCCAAGGTAAAGGTAAGGGTATATGTATAAGGCTAAGTGAGCTAATAAGTGAATCCTTAATTAGGCTAATATCTCATCTAACATACATACTTTGTAAAGCAAAGCTTCTTCACCTATTTTTCCATATTTTCCCACTTTTGATGTTACATGCTCATGTTTCAATATTTATTATTTTTATCCCATGTGCATTGCTTTATTTCATGTTTGGGAAATTCTTTTGTGTCCCCTTTATTCACAACACTTTTTTTTTAATGCACATGGTAATTCAATTATTTTGATTTCACATGAGCATGCGTCCTAAAATTTTTATTTGAATTATTTTATTCTTTTCAACTTTTCTACCTTTTTGTTTTTATCATCCATGTTCCCAATAAGTATCCCATATGTAAATCATACACAATTTCTATCTTAAACTAACCAAGGATTCAATTTGGGATTTTTTTTTCTGCTTAAGGCTAGTAATGTGGTTTATAGAAAAAAGGGATTTAAAGGCTCAAGGGGGCTAACAAGGGTGATGTGAAAGGTAGGTTATTTTGGGATAAGTGAGCTAAAATCAAATAATGGCCTCAATCACTCTCTTGGTATGTATTTCTATTCTATAATTGAACATATAGATTAAAACAAACTAAAGAACATCAGAATAAAAAGAAAGGGTGGAACACACAGGAATAAAATATTATGGTTTGAATGTAACCATACAATTAAGCTCAAAACTCACAGGCTGTGTGTTCTCTAGCTCAAAAATCATTTATCACTTATGTATGTCATGCAGGTTTAGTTAAAAATTCCCATTATTCTCAATGTAAAACTTAAGGTGGCTTTAAAGTTCAAGTGTTTCTTCTTGATGAAATGTTGTTAACTAACTAACATGTAATGCTATATATATATGGTGTGTGGATTGTTTCTATTATGTTCAAGTCCCTAGTTTACTTCCTTTTTTATATTTTCAATTTAAACTAAGCTATCTTATGCTAAAAAGGGTAAACTATACTAATTAATCCACAATTTCTATAACTAATAAGTTAGAATTGCAACAAAAACTAAATGGCTAGAATATGAACTAAAGTGCAACATAGAATATATACATAAAAATAGTAATATATATAAGTACTGAGAAAATAAAAATAAAAATAAAGAGAAAAATACAGAAAAGTAGCAAAATAAATAAAAAGAGTGTAGTGGTTCACCAAAAAAAAAACACCAAAGATGGCGACCTCCCCACACTTAAAATGAAGCATCGTCCCCGATGCTCACTCAAGCAGGGTGTGAAGGGGTGTCATCACTAGAAAGGTGGGTAGCTGGGGTCTATGTGGTGGCGGTCGGAGTATCAGCCTGCTGCAGAGGAGGTGTTGACTGAATAGGGATCTCGAGGTCTACAGCCTGAATCTGAGGCAGAGCCTTCTGATGTGATGCTGCCTGCTGGGTGCCTGCCTGCGCAGCCTCGCTCTGGGGATGGGTCTCTGCCTCGTGATCATCCGCCTCCTCCTCAGATGCCTTGGATAGTGTGTCAGGCTCGGAGGGGATGTCGCTAGTTCGTATCATCAACTTCAGTTGCTCATAGCGTCGCTTGTTGCGACGCTCCATCTAGTCAAGCCGTCGAAACAGGCGGTGCACTAGATGATAGATGGGCTCTAGGGCAGGTGGAGGTGCAGTGGTGGTGGCAGGGGTAGCTGTGGAAGAAGAGGGGCCGGCAGATGGTGTGGCTGTGTCAGCAGTAGCAGTGAGGAATGGAGGTCTGTAGCCCAAAGCCAGAAAGTTCCTGCTGTGTGGGATAATCTTGCATTCTGCAGCAGGTGGCTTCTCATCAGCATCCTCCCAAGGCACGTCAGCTCGACGGCCTAGCTGTGTAACCAGATAAGAAAAGGGAAGAGTGCATTGGACGTGGACCCTGGCCATATAGTACCGGATAAAGCGTGGCAGGTACAGGTCCTTACCCTCCATCACACACCAAAGGAGGGTGATCATAGCGGCTGGTATCTCAGTCTCGTGAGTACTCGGCATAATGAAGTTGCTAAGTATTTGAAGCTATATCCGAGCCTCATCATTCAAGTAAATCCGCTTGATTCCCTTTGGCATGGTAGTGTTCTGACCCATAATCCAAGGAACGGTCGGGTCAAGGGCTATCCTGGCCTTTACTGCATCCCAATCAAATCACATGAAGTGCATATCTTTCTCAGCTTTCTGATAACCATCCAACTGATCAGTTTTAGGCAGAAGCTTCAGAACATCTTCAATGGCCTCTTCAGTGAGCAGAATCTACTTTCCTCTAAGGTTCACTGCATCTAGGGAGGTTTTGAAGTAATTGCAGTAGAATTCCCTAACCCAAGATGCATTGACCTCAGTCAGGTTTCTCTCCAGGAAGAACCAGCCTCTTTGTTTGATCTGGTCAGAGGTGTATTGCTGGAGTTCTTCTGGGATCTTCAAAGTTCTCTCCAGGTATAGGTTCCTGGAGGCTGCAAACACCGGATACCTCAGCTCACAGTATCGATTTGCAAATTTTACTGGATCAGTAGCTGGGATTAGCTGGTCGGCCTTCTCCTGCGGGGTAAAATTTTTCCCCCGCAAGGAGGCATCATGCATGAGATCTATGATAGACATAGAGGATTCTCCTCTTTTCCGTTTGCCAGTTGTTGCCTTTCTTTTTCCTTTTCTGTGGGAGTCCGACATCCTGAAAAACAGAATTCAAGGATATAATAAAAATAGGAAAACAAGGAGGCAATTAACAAAAGAAGCACATAGTGGCAAAGGAGCAGGAGAGTAATAAATATGAGCTAAGTAAATCTGCATTAAGGATTGAATAGGAGTTAAAAGTTCGAGAAGTAAAATTAACAATCCAAAATGTATTAGAAATCATGTTAAATAGAAAAATTGACATCATGCCATGGTTAGAATGTTAAAAGAAAGTGAAAGAAAATCAGAAGAGAAGTTTTGAAAGGTTAGGTTAGTTAGAATTGAAAAAGAGTTTAGGAAGTTAACATTAGTGAGTTAGTAAAAAGGGGGTTAAAGTAAGTGGCATAATGAAAATATTCCAAGTAACAAGTATTCACAGTTAGAAGCTATAAGTAACTTATATCCAAATAAGGAAAACAGGTTGATGATGATTCAAATAGATATAGAAATAGCAAAAATTGGAATCAAACATCAAAAATGCAAATTATGAACCAGGAAATCAAAAAGAATAAGAAAGCTTGCCCTGGCATTCATGAATTGTTTTGGTTAAATCTAAGGAAAGCACAGTTGAAAATGCCAAAATCAAGACATGAATGGAAACATTTTACAGAAATTTGGGCAGCATTCCGGCTAAAATTAGATTGTCCCAGAAAATAAACAACAACAGAATAGTTCATATGAATCAGAAATACAGCTGCAATTACATATAAGGAATAAGAACATGAAAAATTAGAGTAAAGAGCAGCATGAAACAAGAAATTACAGCATATGAACAAAACTAACATCACAACAATAGCAGAATTGTGAAAATAATGAAACAAGAAACACGAACAGCGCAGTTAAACAGACCTAAATCCACTAACCACATCCTAGGCTACCTAACAACCTAAAATCCACTACAACATGCATATCTAACTAGCCTAATGACGAGCATAAACAGAAAAATATGAATTAACTACGAAGGATAGATGGGTTGCATTTGTCGGAACCTGGTAGGCGTAAGAAAGAGAGTGGGGCAGAGAGGTGGCTGGGGATGACGGCGGTGGCATCCGGCGCGGCGGAGGAGGGTGGCGCGGCGGCGGTGGCTGCTGTTCGGAGGAAGGGAGGGAAAGTTAGGGGTAATGGAGGTAGGGGGTAATAGGGGAAGGAAGGGGGGCTGTGGTTGGTGCTGGGCAGTGGTAACGGGGCGGCGGCGGTGGGTGGTGGTTGCACGGCGTGGGCAGTGGCGGTTAGTGGGGAAGAAGAAGAAAGAAGAAGAGAGAAGGGGGAAGGAGGAAGGGGGGTGGGTGGCGGCGTGGTCTGGGTGGTCGGCGGCGTCTGGCGGTGGCGTGGTGGTGGTGATGTGATTGGAGAAGAAGAGAGGGGAGGAGAGGGGTTTGGGGGGGCGCGATTGATAGGGTTCGCGTGACTTGGGGGATATAAATTTGAATCCACGCGATCGCGTGGGGCACGCGGTCGCGTGGTTGGGCTGAAATGGTGGTTGACGCGATCGCGTGGGGCACGCGATCGCATGGAATAGGAAAAGAGTGAATGACGTGATCGCCTGGAGCATGCGATCGCGTCGCTGGAAATTGTGCTAAACGCACGAATCCAGCGTCGTTTCAGCGCAAGTCCCTGTCTCTTTTTGGGGTGTTGTGCAATCCTATGCGACGCGATCGCATCGCTCACGCTGTCGCGTGGGATTGAGGTTGTACAAGTGACGCGATCGCGTGGGCATTTTGTGCTAAACGCACAATGGCCGCACGATTCCAGCCTAACTTTCTGGACGTTGGATCTTTACGCCGATCTCAAGGTCACGCGATCGCATGAGTGATGCGGTCGCGTCGCGCACCCCTTTTTTTTATGCAGGTATGCAATTATGCAGTATGTAGAATGCAATGATTAATATGAATGAGATGCAAAATTCCAGGTTCAATAAAATAAAACTTGAAAACAAATAAAACTAAATAAAAATTAAAAAAGGGACGATCATACCATGGTGGGTTGTCTCCCACCTAGCACTTTTAGTTAAAGTCCTTAAGTTGGACATTGGATGAGCTTCCTGTTATGGCGGCTTATGCTTAAATTCATCCATAAATCTCCACCAATGCTTGGAATGCCAATAGCCTCCGGGGTCCCAAACTAGGCATGTAAAGCTTCTGAGCAGCTTTAAATAGATTCTCAGGCCCCCGGGGTGACGAATGTCAGCATAGATTCCAGGATCCCAAGCTTTGCTTTTAAATCCGCCTTCATCTTGATCTATACTTTTCCTTCTGGGCGGTTTAGAAATTAGATTCTCACCAGGATAACCAAACATTTTTCAAGATCCATCTGATTGATCATGGTGCCAATTTGTGCACTTCGAGTTGAAGCGTGGAACCTTATTAAAATTTGTGCACCAGCTCTGAGTACGAGCCATTTCCCTTTTACTCTTAAAGCTGCAGAGAGCTCTAAGTTGGCCATCTGTTTGAAGCAAACCATATTCAAGTGGAAAGATACAGTTAAAGGTTAAGGATTGTACCCACTTAAAACTTGTATTGGGTGGTAATGGCCTTAGGATAGGTGGTTCCAGTGGTTCTGTAAGTTCTACTCCCTTGTGCTCTTCTGTGAAATTCTCCACTTCCTTGCAAGATTCTTCAAATGTATCCATGTCCTGATCAAAGCCATCTATGTCTTCCTCATCACTTAAGTCATAGACTAGAGGTTGAGAGAAATCGACCTCCGTATCATCGTCGTATTCACTTGGGAAAGATTCTTTGATCTCAGAGAATTCACTTGCGGATGCGAGTTCATTACTAGGAGAATTTGACTTGTGACTATCATCGTCAAGGAAATTTGCTTCTTGGGCTATTCTGTCTAGTTCTTCATGAAAGACTTGCTCTGGGGATTGCGCACAATCCTCCTTAGCATCAATTGTAACATCCTTGACAGAATGCTCCACAACTTTGGATTCCCATGGAGTTTCAGCGTCTCGTAAGTCTTCAACCAACTCTTCTTCTTCAATAATAACAGCTTCCTCTACTTGTTCCAATACGAAGCTATGCTCTGTCTTGTCCACTGGAGTTTCTAGTATCTCCTTCATATTACGCTCTTCGTTAGATTGTCCACATGGGGCTGTGGGAGGTCCTTGAATGTTCGAACCTCTAGAAGATAATTGACTTACTGCTTGCTCCAGTTGATGAAGGGATGTTTGAAGTCAATTTACTGTTTCCTTGAGGCGAACCTCTGATTCACGGGGTGATAGATTTGGATATGGCACAGGGGGAAGTGGTGGTGTTTGGGAGTGATTGGATTGGAATTGGGGTAAATGAGGATCATACGGTAGTGAATGGTGAAAAGGAGCTTGTGAGTGTGGTGGTTCGAAGTTACGTTGAGAGGATGGCCTATAAGCACAGGGTGGGGATTGTTGGTAATTACAAGGTTGTCCACCATGTCTATTTGCTTGGTATGCATTGTAGAATGGTCTTTGTCCATGATATCTTAGAGGGTGTTGTTGCCTAAAGGGTTGATCAGATCCTCTTGGCTCCATCCATCTTTGGTTACTCTGACCTTGATGCATGTTTCTGTTATAACTTCCATTCCTTTCAATAACATTAGAACCAAACTCAAAGCGGAAGAGGTGAGAATTCATAGTAGCTAAAAAGAAATAAAGAGGGGAAAATAAAGACAAATAAACAAGTAAAAGAAAAATATTTACAATAACCAATAATAAGGCACACGATTGCAGTTCCCCGGCAACGACACCATTTTGACGTTGGGATTTTATGGTGGTAAAGAATTTTATAAAAACAGTCGCGTTGTAGATATAGTCTCTAAACCAACAGAAATCCCTTCGTACAAACATTTTGGTTGTCACAAGTAACAAACCCCTGAATAAATTGATAACCGAAGTATTCAAACCTCGGGTCGTCTTCTCAAGGAACTGCAGGGAAGTATGTTCTTATTATTGGTTATGGAGATTGTAAATTTGGGGTTTTGAGAATGAGGAGTGAATAGTTTAATTAGCAATTAAAGTAAATGAAGAACAAGTAATTTAAATGGCAAGTAAAATAAATAAATGACTGTAAATAAACTTTTGGCAAGGTATGAGAAATTGGAGGTCCTATCCTAGTTATCCTTATCAATGATGATGAGAATTGAATCTTAATTCCACTTTGTTAACCTTTACTAAGATAAAGGAAGGTCAAGGGATTAATTGGTTTGATCTTCAAATCCTATTTATTTCCTAAGAAAAGATTGGGATTATTGAAGTTCAATTTAATTAACAAAGATAACAATTATCAATCATGTTTGAGTTTGATAACTCCTGAGTTACTGATTTCTTAACCAAGACCAAAAGGGAGAAAAGTAAATCTACTGGAATAAAAATGCCTTCAGATGGGAATAACAATAATGTAAATAAAAGAAAAGCAATAATAAACTGAAATACCTCAAATAACATTAATTCAAAAGAGTAATCTGTAACATGGAAGAATTCATAGATTAAATTGCAAAAGTAAATAAAAAGGAATATTGAACCTGATAAAGAGATAATCTTGAAAGCGAATAAAATCCTAATTCTAAATCCTAATCCTAAAGAGAGAAGAGAGAGGAGAGAACCTCTCTCTCAACTAAATCTAAATCATGAAAACTAACTAAAGTGGAGACTCTCCTGAACAGATGCATTCCCTCACTTCATAACCTCTGGTCTATGCCTTATGGACTTAGATTTGGGCCAAAAAGGGCTTCAGAATTCGCTATGAGCGTTTTTTTGCAATTTCTGGTGCGTGGCCTCTGTCACGCGTCCGTGTGGGTCACGCGGTCGCGTCATTCGGAGTTTTCCTTGTCACGCGGTCGCGTCAGTCATGCGACCGCGTCATATGTGTTTTGCTTAAGGCGCGCGGTCGCGTCAGTCATGCGGCTGCGTCGCTGCTTCTTCGCGCTTGGCATGCGGCCGCGTCGCCCATGCGATCGCGTGGATGCCAGTTTCTCCAAAAACTCTGTTTTGTGCTTTCCTTCTATTTTTGTATGTTTCCTTTCCATCCTTTGAGTCATTCCTGCCTTAGAAGATCTAAAACTACTCAACACACTAATCACGACATCGAATGGAAATAAAGGCAATTAAAATAATTAATTTTAAAGCATAGGAAACATGTTTTTCACATACATCACATAATAAGGAAGGGAAAGTAAAACCATGCAATTAATATGAATAACTTTATCAAGCTTAGGTTCATTAATCCCTATCTTTCATTAATTATCAACTCCATTAACTCGTGAGTGGGATAATATCACTATCCTCATCGCGGGTGGGATAAACCACCATCCCCGCAACCAAGTCATCCGGTTTAATCAAGCGTTTATCCGAGAATACTTCACTTTAATTAATTCCATATACTCCCACTCATTTCAGAGCCCAAAAACTATGTATTAGACCTTAATTAGGGGTTATGAAAGTTTAAAAGCTTGCCATAAAAGCCTAACAGTTAAAAACAAAGTTTAAGTGTAAAAATAGTACTTGTGTGTACACATCACCCTTGTGCGTACACATGCACCCGAAGCAATTCCAAGCTTGTGCATGTGCACACTATTGTGCGTATGCACGACTTAGAAAACACCGTTGTTGTGCATACACACACGCTTCTGCATACGCACAAGGCTTCTGGTATGCAAAATCGTGATCGTTCATTC
The DNA here is from genome assembly GCF_003086295.3 of Arachis hypogaea. Taxonomy (NCBI): domain Eukaryota; kingdom Viridiplantae; phylum Streptophyta; class Magnoliopsida; order Fabales; family Fabaceae; genus Arachis; species Arachis hypogaea. The sequence goes on along the minus strand of NC_092046.1, from coordinate 75,838,571 downwards.
TTTGGTAACGGCGTTAAAGACTTAATACGCACGTTCATAATCTTAGTTCTTTGTCACAACTTCGCACAACTAACTAGCAAGTGTACTGGGTCGTCCAAGTAATAAACCTTACATGAGTAAGGGTTGATCTCACGGAGATTGTCGGCTTGAAGCAAGCTATGGTCACCTTGTAAATCTCAGTCAGACGGATTCAAATGGTTATAGAGTTTTAATAATTAAAAGATAAATAAAACGTAAAATAAAGATAGAGATACTTATGTAATTAATTGGTGAGAATTTCAGATAAGCGTATAGAGATGCTTAGTTCTTTCTGAATCTCTGCTTTCCTACTGCTTTCATCCAATCCTTCATACTCCTTTCTATGGCAAGCTTTATGTAGGGCATCACCGTTGTCAATGGCTACTTCCCGTCCTCTCAGTGAAAATGGTCCAAGATGCGCTGTCACCGCATGGCTAATCATCTGTCGGTTCTCGATCATACTGGAATAGGATTCAGTAATACTTTTGCATCTGTCACTACGCCCAGCACTCGCGAGTTTGAAACTCGTCACAGCCATCCCTTCCCAGATCCTACTTGGAATACCACAGACAAGGTTTAGACTTTTCAGATCTCAAGAATGGCCGCCAATAATTCTAGCCTATACCACAAAGACTCTGATCTCACGATCAGGAGGCTAAGAGATACACATTCAAGCTTGTTTGCATGTAGAACGGAAGTGGTTGTCAGGCACGCGTTCATAAGTGAGAATGGTGATGAGCGTCACATAATCATCACATTCATCATGTTCTTGTGTGCGAATGAATATCTTAGAGAAGAAATAGGCTTGAATTGAATAGAAAAATAATAGTACTTTGCATTAATTCATGAGGAACAGCAGAGCTCCACACCTTAATCTATGGTGTGTAGAAACGCCACCGTTGAAAATACATAAGTGAAAATAGGGTAGACATGGCCGAGTGGCCAGCCTCCCATGGAGGTCTAGAGATCTAAAAATAATCAAAAGATCGGATTCTTAACATGATAGTAAAAAGTTCTATTTATACTAAACTAGTTAGTAGGGTTACAGAAATGAGTAAATGATGCAGAAATCCACTCCCGAGCCCACTTGGTGTGTGCTTGGGCTGAGCATTGAAGCTTTCACTTGTAGAGGTCTTTCTTGGAGTTAAACGCCAGTTTGTAACCTTTTTCTGGCGTTTAACTCCAGAATAGGGCAGAAGGATGGCGTTGAACGCCAGTTTGCGTCGTCTAAACTCGGGCAAAGTATGGACTATTATATATTGCTGGAAATCCCTGGATGTCTACTTTCCAACGCAATTGAGAGCACGCCATTTGAACTCCTATAGCTCCAGAAAATCCACTTTGAGTGCAGGGAGGTCAGAATCCAACAACATCTGCAGTCCTTCTTTAGCCTCTGAATCTGATTTTTGCTCAAGTCCTTTAATTTCAGCCAGAAATTACCTGAAATCACAGAAAAATACACAAACTCATAGAAAAGTCCAGAAATGTGATTTTCATTTACAAACTAATAAAAATATATTAAAAACTAACTAAATCATACTGAAAACTATGTAAAAACAATGCCAAAAAGCATATAAATCATCCGCTCATCACAACACCAAACTTAAATTGTTGCTTGTCCCCAAGAAACTGAAAATCAAATAGGATAAAAAGAAGAGAATATAATATAAATTCTAAAATATCAATGAAACTTAGCTCCAATTAGATGAGCGGGACTAGTAGCTTTTTTGCCTCTGAACAGTTTTGGCATCTCACTTTATCCCTTGAAGTTCAGAATGATTGGCATCTATAGGAACTCAGAATTCAGATAGTGTTATTGATTCTCCTAGTTCAGTATGTTGATTCTTGAACACAACTACTTTATGAGTCTTGGCCGTGGTCCTAAGCACTTTGTTTTCCAGTATTACCACCAGATACATAAATGCCACAGACACATAATTGGGTGAACCTTTTCAGATTGTGACTCAGCTTTGCTAAAGTCCCCAATTAGAGGTGTTCAGGGTTCTTAAGCACACTCTTTTTTTGCTTTGGACCTTGACTTTAACCGCTCAGTCTCAAGTTTTCACTTGACACCTTCACGCCACAAGCACATGGTTAGGGACAGCTTGGTTTAGCCGCTTAGGCCAGGATTTTATTCCTTTAGGCCCTCCTATCCACTGATGCTCAAAACCTTGGATCTTTTTTATTACCCTTGCCTTTTGGTTTTAAGGGCTATTGGCTTTTTGCTCTTGCCTTTTGGTTTAAAGAGCTTTTGGCTTTTTCTGCTTGCTTTTTCTTTTCCTTCTCTCTTTTTTTTTTCTCTTTTTTTTCGCCATTTTTCTTTTCCTTTTTTTTTCGCAAGCTTTTGTATTCACTACTTTTTCTTGCTTCAAGAATCAATTTTATGATTTTTCAGATTATCAGATAACATGTCTCCTTTTTCATTATTCTTTCAAGAGCAAACATATTTAACATTCATAAACAACAAATTCAAAAGACATATACACTGTTCAAGCATTCATTCAGAGAACAGAAAGTATTGTTACCACATCAAAATAATTAAACTAATTTCAAAGATGAATTCGAAACTCATGTACTTCTTGTTCTTTTGTAGTTAAAATATTTTTCATTTAAGAAAGGTGATGGATTCATAGGACATTCATAACTTTAAGGCATAGACAATTAAATACTAATGATCATGTAATAAGACACAAACATAAACATAAAGCATAGTAAACGAAAAAAATAGAGAAATAAGAACAAGGAGATTAAGGAACGGGTCCACCTTAGTGAGGGTGGCGTCTTCCTCTTCTTAAAGAACCAATGGTGCTCTTGAGCTCCTCTATGTCTCTTCCTTGTCTTTGTTGCTCCTCCCTCATAGCTCTTTGATCTTCTCTAATCTCATAGAGAATGATGGAGTGCTCTTGGTGTTCCACCCTTAGTTGTCCCATGTTGGAACTTAATTCTCCTAGGGAAGTGTTGATTTGTTCCCAATAGTTTTGTGGAGGAGAGTGCATCCCCTGAGGCATCTCAGGGATTTCATGGTGAGAAATTTCCTCATGCTCTTGTCAGCCACCTTATAGAGTTCTTGAGGTATAATCACATGAACTTCCACTTCCTCCCCAATCATGATACTATGGATCATGATGGCCCGGTCTATAGTAACTTCAGATCGGTTGCTAGTAGGAATGATTGAGCGTTGAATAAACTCCAACCATCCTCTAGCTACAGGCTTAAGGTTCAGTCTTCTCAATTGAACCGGCTTGCCTCTTGAGTCAACTTTCCATTGAGCTCCTTCCATACATATGTCCATGAGGACTTGGTCCAACCTTTGATCAAAGTTAACCCTTCTAGTGTAGGGGCGTGCGTTTTCTTGCATCATTGGCAAGTTGAACGCCAACCTTACATTTTCCGGACTGAAATCTAAGTAATTCCCTCGAACCATTGTAAGCCAATTCTTTGGATTTGGGTTCACACTTTGATCATGGTTCCTAGTGATCTATGCGTTTGCATAGAACTCTTGAACCATTAAGATCCCGACTTGTTGAATAGGATTAGAGAGAACTTCCCATCCTCTTCTTCTAATCTCTTATCGGATCTCCGGATATTCGCTCTTTTTGAGCTTGAAAAGAACCTCAGGGATCACTTTCTTCTTGGCCACAACTTCATAGAAGTGGTCTTGATGGACCTTTGAGATGAATCTCTCCATCTCCCATGACTCAGAAGTGGAAGCAATTGCCTTCCCTTTCCTCTTTCTTGAGGTTTCTCTGGCCTTAGGTGCCATTAATAGTTATGAAAAAACAAAAAGCAATGCTTTTACCACACCAAACTTAAAAGGTTTGCTCGTCCCCGAGAAAAAGAAGAAAGAAAGAAGGAGAAGAAGAAGAAAAATAGAAGAGAGGGAGAGAGGTGTGTGTTCGGCCAAGGGGAAGGAGAAAGGGTTGTGTTGTGTGAAAATAAAGAAGGAATGAGGGGTTTATATAGGAGTGGGGGAAGGTTTAGGGTTCGGCCATTAGGGTTGGGTTTGGGATGGAAAAGAGTTTGAATTTTGGAGGTAGGTGGGGTTTTTGGGGAAGAGAGGATGGATGTGAGTTGTGAAGAGGTGATGGGGAAGAGTGATTGAGGTGATTGGTGAAGGGTATTTGTGGAAGAGAGTTATGAAAAGGTGTGAAGAGGAGAGAAGAAAAGGTGGGGATCCTGTGGGGTCCACAGATCCAGTGGGGTCAAGGACTTAACATCCATGCTCCAATTTGGCGTGCAAAACGCCCTTTGTATGCAATACTGGCGTTTAACGCCAGACTGCTGCCTGTTTTGGCATTAAACGCCCAAATGTAGCCTGTTTCTGACATTTAACGCCACTTCCATGCTCTGTTCTGGTGTTAAACGCCAGTCTGGTGCTTGTTTCTGGCGTTTAACGCCAGCTTGATGCTTCTTTCTGGTGTTAAACGCCAGTTTGATGCTTCTTACTGGCGTTTAAACAGCAGTAAGCTCTTCCTCCAGGGTGAGCTATTTTTAATGCTATTTTTCATTCTGTTTTTGATTTTTCAGTAGTTTTTGTGAATCCACATGATCATCAACCTAAAAAAAAAACATAAAATAACAATAGAAAATAAATAGATATAATTAAATAACATTGGGTTGCCTCCCAACAAGCGCTTCTTTAAAGTCAAGCTTGACAGTGAGCTCTCATGGAGCCTCACAGATGATCAGAGCATTGTTGGAACCTCCCAACACCAAACTTAGAGTTTGAATGTGGGGGTTCAACACCAAACTTAGAGTTTGGTTGTGGCCTCCCAACACCAAACTTAAAGTTTGACTGTGGGGGCTTTAGTTGACTCTGCAGTGAGAGAAGCTTTTCATGCTTACTCTCCATGGCTATAGAAAGAGATCCTTGAGTTTTAAATACAAGGTTTTCCTCATTTAGTTGTAGGACCAACTCTCCTCTGTCCACATCAATCACAGCTTTTGCTGTGGCTAGGAAGGGTCTTCCAAGGATGATGGATTCATCCTCATCCTTCCCAGCGTCTAGGATTATGAAATCAGCAGGGATGTAAAGGCCTTCAACCTTTACTACCACGTCCTCTACTAGTCCATAAGCCTGTTTTCTTGAGTTGTCTGCCATCTCTAATGAGATTCTGGCAGCTTGCACCTCAAAGATCCCAAGTTTCTCCATTACAGAGAGTGGCATTAAGTTTATTCCTGACCCCAGGTTACACAGAGCCTTCTCAAAGGTAATGGTGCCTATGTTACAGGGAATTAGGAATTTACCAGGATCCTGTTTCTTTTGAGGTAATTTATGCCTATCCAATGCATTCAGTTCATTGGTGAGCAAGGGAGGTTCATCTTCCCAAGTCTCATTACCAAATAATTTGGCATTCAGCTTCATGATTGCACCAAGGTATTTAGCAACTTGCTCTTCAGTAATGTTTTCATCCTCTTCAGAGGATGAATACTCATCAGAGCTCATGAAGGGCAAAAGGAGGTTCAATGAAATCTCTATGGTCTCTAGATGAGCCTCAGATTCCTTTGGTTCCTCAAAGGGAAACTCCTTATTGGTCACTGAGCGTTCCAGGAGGTCTTCCTCACTAGGATTCACGTCCTCCTCCTCCTCTCTGGGTTCGGCCACACCAAGTAAGGTAATGACCTTGCACTCTCTTTTTAGATTCTCTTCTGTATTGCTTGGGAGAGTACTAGGAGGAGTTTCAGTGACTCTTTTACTCAGCTGGCCCACTTCTGCCTCCAAATTTCTAATGGAGGACCTTATTTCATTTATGAAACTTAGAGTGGTCATAGATAGATCAGAGACTATATTTGCTAAGCTAGGTAGATTCTGCTCAGAATTCTCTGTCTGTTGCTAAGTGGATGATGGAAAAGGTTTGCTATTGCTGAACCTATTTCTTCCACCATTATTAAAGCCTTGTTGAGGGTTTTGCTGATCCTTCTATGAGAAATTTAGATGATTTCTCCATGAGGGATTATAGGTGTTTCCATAGGGTTCACCCATGTAATTCACCTCTGCTATTGCAGGGTTCTCAGGATCATAAGCTTCTTCTTCAGAAGATGCCTCTTTAGTACTGTTGGATGCAGCTTGCAATCCATTCAGACTCTGAGAAATCATATTGACTTGCTGAGTCAATATTTTATTCTGAGCCAATATGGCATTCAGAGTATCAATTTCAAGAACTCCCTTCCTCTGAGGCGTTCCATTACTCACAGGATTCCTTTCAGAAGTGTACATGAACTGGTTATTTGCAACCATGTCAATGAGTTCCTGAGCTTCTGCAGGCGTTTTCTTTAGGTGAATGGATCCACCTGCAGAATGGTCCAATGACATCTTTGATAATTCAGACAGACCATCATAGAATATATCCAGGATGGTCCATTCTGAAAGCATGTTAGAAGGACACTTTTTGGTTAGTTGCTTATATCTCTCCCAAGCTTCATAGAGGGATTCACCTTCTTTCTGTTTGAAGGTTTGAACATCCACTCTAAGCTTGCTAAGCTTTTGAGGAGGAAAGAACTTGGCTAAGAAAGCCGTGACCAGCTTATCCCAATTGTTCAGGCTATCTTTAGGTTGAGAGTCCAACTATATTCTAGCTCTGTCTCTTACAGCAAACGGGAAAAGCATAAGCCTGTAGACCTCGGGATCAACCCCATTGGTCTTAACAGTATCATAGATTTGTAAGAATTCAGTTAAGAACTGAAAAGGATCTTCTGATGGAAGTCTATGAAACTTGCAGTTCTGTTGCATTAGAGAAACTAATTGAGGCTTTAGCTCAAAATTGTTTGCTCCAATGGCAGGAATTGAGATGCTTCTTCCATGTAAGTTGGAATTTGGTGCAGTAAAGTCACCAAGCATCTTCCTTGCACTTCCACCATTGTTATTGGTTTCGGCCATCTCTACTTCTTTTTCGAAAATTTCAGTAAAGTCTTCTTCAGAGTGTTGTGTTTTAGCTTATCTTAGCTTCCTCTTCAGAGTCCTTTCAGGTTCCGGATCAGCTTCAACAAGAATGTTCTTATCCTTGCTCCTGCTCATGTGAAAAAGAAGAGAACAGAAAAGAAGAGGAATCCTCTATGTCACAGTATAGAGATTCCTTTATGTGAGTAGAAGAAGAAAAGAATAGAAGAAGAGAAATTCGAACACAAAGAGGGAGAGGGTTCGAATTTTTTTAAGAAGAAGAGAAGTGTTAGTAGATAAACAAATAATTAGAAGGAGATGAGAGAGGGAAGAATTCAAAAATTAAATAAAATAAAATAAAAATATTTTTGTTTTTAATTTAAAATTAAGGTTAGAATTCGAAAATTAAGAAAAAAGAAAAATAAAATGAAATTAAATTAAAATTTAAAACAATTAGTTAATCAAAAAGGAATTTTGAAAAAAGAGGAAGGTGATTTTCGAAAATTAGAGAGAGAATTAGTTAGGTAGTTTTGAAAAAGATATGAAAATCAATTTTTGAAAAGATAAGAAGTTAGAAAAGAAGTTAGAAAAGATTTTGAAATTGATTTTGAAAAAGATGTGATTGAAACTTATTTTGAAAAAGATTTGATTGAGAAGATATGATTACAATTTATTTAAAAAAAGATATGATTGAAAAGATATGATTGAAGAAGAAATTAAAAAGATTTGATTTTGAAAAAGATTTTGAAATTAGCAATCAAAAAGATATGATTGAAAATTAAAAAGATAAGATTTTGAAAATTAAAGTTGATTACTTGACTAACAAGAAACAAAAAGATATGATTTTAAAATTTAAAGATTGAACCTTTCTTAATAGGCAAGTAACAACTTGAAATTTTTGAATCTAAAATTTAAATGTTAGTGAGATTTTTGAAAATATGAAGTAAGAATAGGAAAAATATTTTGAAAATCAATTTTTAAAAAAATTTTGAAAATATATAAAAATAAATGAAAAAAATTTGATTTTTGAAAAAGATTTGAAAAGATAGAATTTTGAAATTGAAATTTATGAGTAAAACAAGGAAAGATATATTTTTTATTTTTGAATTTTTAATGATGAGAGAGAAAAACACTAAATTGAAACAAAACATAAGAATTATGAATCAAAACAACTAATGCATGCAAGAACACTTTGAATGTCAAGATGAACACCAAGAACACTTTGAAGATCAAGATGAACATCAAGACTTATTTTTGAAAATTTTTAAGAAAAGAAAAACATGCAAGACACCAAACTTAGAAATTTTCAAACTTTAGACACTAATAATTCAAAAATGCATATGGAAAATAAGAAAAGACACAAAACATGAAAATGAAAAGATCAAACAAGGAGATTCATCAAGAACAATTTGAAGATCATGAAGAACATATGATGAATTTTCGAAAATAAGAAGAATGCAATTGACACCAAACTTAAAATTTGACACTAGACTCAAACAAGAAACACAAAATATTTTTGGTTTTATGATTTTGTTAATTTTTTTTTTGGATTTTTGAAAAATTATTTGGAAAAAGAAAATAAGAAACTCAAAATTTTTAATAAAGATTCCAGGAATCATGCAATGTTAGTCTAAAGCTTCAGTCTAAAGAGATTAGACAGGGCAGAACAAGCTTCAGCAGGACATTACATACAACAACCAAATTGATGGGAATCAACTGACTCCTGTGATGATAAAAGCATCATCTGAAACTCTAGAATTCATTCTTAAAAATTCTGAAGAACATAGACTTAATACGCACGTTCATTCCTTGGTAACGGCGTTAAAGACTTAATACGCACATTCATAATCTTAGTTCTTTGTCACAACTTCGCACAACTAACCAGCAAGTGCACTAGGTCGTCCAAGTAATAAACCTTACGTGAGTAAGGGTCGATCCCACGGAGATTGTCGGCTTGAAGCAAGCTATGGTCACCTTGTAAATCTCAGTCAGGCAGATTCAAATGGTTATAGAGTTTTAATAATTAAAAGATATATAAAACGTAAAATAAAGATAGAGATACTTATGTAATTCATTGGTGAGAATTTCAGATAAGCGTATAGAGATGCTTAGTTCCTTCTGAATCTCTGCTTTCCTACTGCTTTCATCCAATCCTTCATACTCCTTTCTATGGCAAGCTTTATGTAGGGCATCACCATTGTCAATGGCTACTTCCCATCCTCTCAATGAAAATGGTCCAAGATGCGCTGTCACCGCACGGCTAATCATCTGTCGGTTCTCGATCATATTGGAATAGGATTTAGTAATCCTTTTGCGTCTGTCATTACGCCCAGCACTCGCGAGTTTGAAGCTCGTCACAGCTATCCCTTCCAAGATCCTACTCGAAATACCACAGACAAAGTTTAGACTTTCCGGATCTCAAGAATGGCCGCCAATAATTCTAGCCTATACCACGAAGACTCTGATCTCACGATCAGGAGGCTAAGAGATACACATTCAAGCTTGTTTGCATGTAGAACGGAAGTGGTTGTCAAGCACGCGTTCATAAGTGAGAATGGTGATGAGCGTCACATAATCATCACATTCATCATGTTCTTGTGTGCGAATGAATATCTTAGAGAAGAAATAGGCTTGAATTGAATAGAAAAATAATAGTACTTTGCATTAATTCATGAGGAACAGCAGAGCTCCACACCTTAATCTATGGTGTATAGAAACTCCACCGTTGAAAATACATAAGTGAAAATAGGGTAGACATGGCCGAGTGGCCAGCCTCCCATGGAGGTCTAGAGATCTAAAAATGATCAAAAGATCGGATTCTTAACATGATAGTAAAAAGTTCTATTTATACTAAACTAGTTACTAGGGTTACAGAAATGAGTAAATAATGCAGAAATCTACTCTCGGGCCCACTTGGTGTGTGCTTGGGCTGAGCATTGAAGTTTTCATGTGTAGAGGTCTTTCTTGGAATTAAACGCCAGTTTGTAACCTGTTTCTGGCGTTTAACTCCAGAATAGGGCAGAAGGCTGGCGTTGAACGCCAATTTGCGTCATCTAAACTCGGGCAAAGTATGGACTATTATATATTGCTGGAAATTTCTGGATGTCTACTTTCCAACGCAATTGAAAGCGCTCCATTTGGGCTTTTGTAGCTCCAGAAAATCCACTTTGAGTGTAGGGAGGTCAGAATCCAACAGCATCTGCAGTCCTTCTTCAGCCTCTGAATCTGATTTTTGCTCAAGTCCCTCAATTTTAGCCAGAAATTACCTGAAATCATAGAAAAACACACAAACTCATAGAAAAGTCCATAAATGTGATTTTTATTTAAAAACTAATAAAAATATATTAAAAACTAACTAAATCATACTGAAAACTATGTAAAAACAATGCCAAAAAGCGTATAAATTATCCGCTCATCAGCTTCCATTGCCTATGTTCCATGCATGCACACCATATGGTGCGTGGGCATGCATACTAGAAATTCTAGTTTTCTGCAACTTCTTAAATTTTTTATTTTTGTACAAAATTTCTAACTCTCATAACTTTCTCTACAAAATTCAAATTTTCTTCATTTTTAAACCATTTTAAATCTCTCATCCTCATCTATAATTTAAGACAAATTACACCCAAATCCAAACTCTGAGCGCCAAGTTATGGTGCGCCGAAGTTAGTCAAAATCACTCTTTATCCAAAATTTTCGCAACAAGCAATATTGCCCCTTTTTCAAATACCTTCTTTGTAAACAACATAAATTCTTATCTCAATCACAACACCTTTTCATGCCTCATTTCTTATATCCTTTCAAACAGCAATTTATATATACTCACATGCCCAATTCATGCCAACAATCTAATTTCAACCACAACATTAATCACCACTAAATCTCATTCTTAATCATTCATAAACATATCAATTCACACCTCTTGATTCTCAGTCATTATAGAAACTCCAACTTCAATCATCAATCATATCAAAACACCCAATATATATATGTATCACTACTCATATTTAAATACCCAACAAGCTTCACCATATTCACAATTTATTCCAAAACACAACCACATATACCAATCATTTCAAGTTCAATCGTGGCAATCCATCACTTTTCATGACTTACCATGTAGAGAATAACTCACCTCATCTCGGTCTTAGGCCCAAACTCTAACATCAACATCATTCAACCCAATCTATAACTCATCACAAGGTAATCAAAACCATAAAATTTATTTACTAATCAAACATACAATTTCGGCCATCATCCAACACACATTTACACCAAATCATCATTCAAGCACATCATCAAAAGTAAAATTTTTATATCGATATCGATTCATAACAATCCTTGTATAAAAATGATTTTTTAGAAAACCCCTACCTCATTGACGGCAGTTTCTAACTCTTGAATTTCCTCCTCCAATCAACTCAAACTTTAACCAACGGCACCAAGCTTCCACCAAGTGTTCCCAAAAACAAGCAAAGCCCTAATTCCGCAACACCAACTCAACCCAAGCTAGCCATTACTCTTATTCAATCTAATTAATCAATTTATTCACATTTCAAACTAGGGTTTCATACATAATTAGAAACAATCAAAGGAAAAGAGTTCTCTTACCTTAACCTATACACAATAGGGATGGAACCACTTGGAAGACATGCTAGAGTACCCCTAAATAATCAAAATCACAAAATTTCAACACTAACTACCCAAAAATATAAAATAGTGGAGAATGAAAAATTGGATAGCGATTTTGGATTTACTCATTGAAACACTTATATAAAAATGAAGAGGATGAGGAAAGCGATGTGTGACCGCAAACAGCTCATCAATCGGAGCTCCGAATCAAAATTTATGGGCGATTAAAGATGGTGACAAATAGTGTTAGGGTTTCTCCACTCTTTCTCCTTTCATATCGGCCCTTCACTCTCATAGATGGGGAATGGAGACTGAAATGTGACTTTGTTAAGTGTTATATCTGTGGGCTTGGGCCCACTTGAGTCTGGTTCACTTGTTTTAGCTCGTTGGCCCAATTTTGGGCCAAAATCTTTAAGATTAGAATTTTAATTCGTATTCTAATTATTTTCAATTCTCCAAAATATAAATTTTAAATTTTTAATCTTTTTTGTTCTCATTTAATTTATTAATTAATTATTTATTATTTTTCTGAATTTTACATCCTACCCACTTTTCAAAAATTTTTGTCCTAGAAAATTAACATTATATACAAACTATTACATATCTTATCATTATGCTGTAACTTAAGGAAAAACACAATAGGGTTGAAAATCTCAAATCAAGAAACCTTGATAAGGGCAATCAAGCAAATAAGGGGATAGGATTGGAAAGGATAGATCAAGTTACAAGGATAAAGCAAAGATTAAGATTCGAAATTGAGCTATCCTCAAAGAGAAACTTCTAACGTTCCCAACACCTGTGAGTCGCGTTACCTATACTCCTATATCGTCTATGATAACCCATTAGTGTTCCCAAATACATAAACACGAAGCATTAGGTTGGCCAAATCGAATACAAAAAAAATGTGCATGGTAGACTAACAGAGTTAATTAGTAGACAGTCATGTGCCTAAAGCTCTAACTCTTGTCATCAGGACAAGACCTACTACATGGTAGACGCTCAGAGTATGCAATTGAAGCATAGTCAGTCAATTTCTCAGATTCTACAGGAAAGACTTTTTTGATACTATAATGTAATATCCTTACTATCAGAAGGTCATGCTTTTGCCTGCGCTACTCTGATAGAGCAGATATTACGACAACTTCTGTAACAACTCTAATTTTTGCACTAATGCGAGTTTTTTTAAAATAATATTTTAAAGCGATTAGTTTTATTATGACGAGTCAATTTCAAATCCCGAAGTAAAATAGATGGTAATATAATTTTATTATTATCTTGTTTATTTATTTTACTTGCTCTAGTTATAATGGAACTTAGATAATAATATTAATAATATTATCAAGTCCGACTTTTGTCGATAGAATTAATTATTGGTATTTCGTGATAAGTTTAGAGTTGCTAAAGCCCTATCAAATATCTTTATATTCTTAAGTTACTAATGTATTTAAGTTAGTAACTCACATATATTTAACCTTATTATTATTATTATTATTATTATTATTATTATTATTCAACCTCATGTATTATTATCTTAACTCATCCTATGTTCTTTAAATAACATTATTACTTAATAATATTTAACCGATCATTCCTCATGGCCGAAAGCCTAGGGAAACTAAGTGAGATCAAGCCAAACGTGGCCTGTGTACCAATAGATACATATATATAAAGGTGACACTTAATCACCCTTTCATTGCCCAAATCATCATCACATCCATTAAGCATATTCATTATGCAATAACCGAACTTGCATGTATCAAAACAAGAGGAGAGAGTGGCCGAAGTTCATGTGAAAACCGTGAGTTCATTTTAATTTTTTTTTTTTTTGGTTTCTTTTAATCTGTAACTCCAATAAAAAAATCTACTCCGATAAAAGTGTCCGTATCCTCATCTTCTACACGTTGCTGTTACTTTTGTCCGGTAGAAGTTGACAGTGACGTAGCTCAATTTCTTCTCTAGTTTGGCCAATTGGAGTTTTAGGAGACACAGGCGATTTCTGACGTTTTCTTCTTCAGCAGCTCAATCAAAAAGCTTTTCCAGAGTTTTCGTTGATTTTAAATTCGTACAAAGATAGGGTTTGGTAACTTTATAATAATTAAATATGAATTTGATAAGTGAATGTTGATTTGATTGATTACTGTTTGAGTTTGATTAGGTTTACGTTGAAATTCTGTGAAGTTATTGTCATTGTTTATGAATTGCGGTTCGGCCATGCAGAAAAGTCCAAATGGGGTTATTTTGATGATTTTAGTGCTGTTGTGAATGAAAATTATTGATTAAAAGTGATAAGGTTTGATGGCCGAGAGATTAAACAAAAAGCTGTGAAAAATCGGTAACCGAAAAACTCGAAAATAGATTAAAATACAAGTAATATTTTGAAAGGAAAGAATTATGGGTTTCAATTTTGGTATTAAAGAAAGATTAGTAACTAAATTTTATTTTTAAAGGGTAATATTGTATTTGTATATAAAAATCGAGGTATAACTTATAATTGTATAAGCTTTCGCGTATTTTAGGTAATAAGTAAAGTTCAGGGATAAAATGGATATTTTATAAAAATTTAGGTTATATTTATAAATATAAAAATAAGTAAGAGTTAAAATATAATTTTATAAAATATTGATATTAAAAATAGAACATTAAAAAGTTAGTAATTTAAAGAGTAATTAATAAAAATTTTAAAAATAAGATTTTATAAACTAAGTTTTAAAAGAAGATTATAAATATTATTTTAAATACTTCTTTAAAATTATTCAATTATATTAAAATAAATTATTATTATAATTTGTATTTATCAAAGATATTATTTTGTAAGAATACTATAATGTGTAATATTAATGAGTAAGCAAGCAAGCAAAGTAATCCTAAAAGCTTTAGAGAACGCAGACTTAATTAAAGAACGTTATAATTCTTTTCCAAGACACTTAGGGAGAGGCGAGGGAGTAATGCGAAAATAATTTATATTATGGAATAATAGGAAAGAAAAGAAAAGAAAAGAAAAATATTAAAGAAACCTCTGCCACAGAAGAGCAGAGAGAAAAGATTAAAATAATCTAAAGAACCTCTGCCACAGGAAAGTAGAGAGTAGGAATAAAAGAAACGAAAGAAAGAACGAAAAGAAAAAGGGATAAGTAGAAGTATTGTTTGGCCTTGAGAACGAGCTGAGATGATTATTGACGTTGGGACTTTATGGTGGTAAAGAATTTTATAAAAACAGTCGCGTTGTAGATATAGTCTCTAAACCAACAGAAATCCCTTCGTACAAACGTTTTGGTTGTCACAAGTAACAAACCCCTAAATAAATTGATAACCGAAGTATTCAAACCTCGGGTCGTCTTCTCAAGGAACTGCAGGGAAGTATGTTCTTATTATTGGTTATGGAGATTGTAAATTTGGGGTTTTGAGAATGAGGAGTGAATAGTTTAATTAGCAATTAAAGTAAATGAAGAACAAGTAATTTAAATGGCAAGTAAAATAAATAAATGACTGTAAATAAACTTTTGGCAAGGTATGAGAAATTGGAGGTCCTATCCTAGTTATCCTTATCAATGATGATGAGAATTGAATCTTAATTCCACTTTGTTAACCTTTACTAAGATAAAGGAAGGTCAAGGGATTAATTGGTTTGATCTTCAAATCCTATTTATTTCCTAAGAAAAGATTGGGATTATTGAAGTTCAATTTAATTAACAAAGATAACAATTATCAATCATGTTTGAGTTTGATAACTCCTGAGTTACTGATTTCTTAACCAAGACCAAAAGGGAGAAAAGTAAATCTACTGGAATAAAAATGCCTTCAGATGGGAATAACAATAATGTAAATAAAAGAAAAGCAATAATAAACTGAAATACCTCAAATAACATTAATTCAAAAGAGTAATCTGCAACATGGAAGAATTCATAGATTAAATTACAAAAGTAAATAAAAAGAAATATTGAACCTGATAAAGAGATAATCCTGAAAGCGAATAAAATCCTAATTCTAAATCCTAATCCTAAAGAGAGAAGAGAGAGGAGAGAACCTCTCTCTCAACTAAATCTAAATCATGAAAATTAACTAAGTGGAGACTCTCCTGAACAGATGCATTCCCTCACTTCATAACCTCTGGTCTATGCCTTCTGGACTTGGATTTGGGCCAAAAAGGGCTTCAAAAGTTCAAACCTTAGATAGTGATAAAGTGCCTTTACAATTGAGATGGGAGAGAAAAACATTTTATAAACTTGCAAAACGATTAATAATTTAGCAGAGATATATGTTAATGAGCTATTGAACCATCACTGGATTTTGTGTTTACTCTCTAGTCACTCAGTGTTTATTGGGTTAATCACTCTATTCTTCTTTTTATTCTTACTTTCTATAACTTTGTTCTTTATCTAACCAATCAACAATTATAGAGTATAGACATACCAAAAATCATGAGGTCTTTAGTTAAGGTTGTAATGGGGCCAAGGTAAAGGTAAGGGTATATGTATAAGGCTAAGTGAGCTAATAAGTGAATCCTTAATTAGGCTAATATCTCATCTAACATACATACTTTGTAAAGCAAAGCTTCTTCACCTATTTTTCCATATTTTCCCACTTTTGATGTTACATGCTCATGTTTCAATATTTATTATTTTTATCCCATGTGCATTGCTTTATTTCAAGTTTGGGAAATTCTTTTGTGTCCCCTTTATTCACAACACTTTTTTTTAATGCACATGGTAATTCAATTATTTTGATTTCACATGAGCATGCGTCCCAAAATTTTTATTTGAATTATTTTATTCTTTTCAACTTTTCTACCTTTTTGTTTTTATCATCCATGTTCCCAATAGGTATCCCATATGTAAATCATACACAATTTCTATCTTAAACTAACCAAGGATTCAATTTGGGATTTTTTTTTCTGCTTAAGGCTAGTAATGTGGTTTATAGAAAAAAGGGATTTAAAGGCTCAAGGGGGCTAACAAGGGTGATGTGAAAGGTAGGTTATTTTGGGATAAGTGAGCTAAAATCAAATAATGGCCTCAATCACTCTCTTGGTATGTATTTCTATTCTATAATTGGACATATAGATTAAAACAAAGTAAAGAACATCAGAATAAAAAGAAAGGGTGGAACACACAGGAATAAAATATTATGGTTTGAATGTGACCATAAAATTAAGCTCAAAAATCACAGGCTGTGTGTTCTCTAGCTCAAAAATCATTTATCACTTATGTATGTCATGCAGGTTTAGTTAAAAATTCCCATTATTCTCAATGTAAAACTTAAGGTGGCTTTAAAGTTCTAGTGTTTCTTCTTGATGAAATTTTGTTAACTAACTAACATGTAATGCTATATATACAAGGTGTGTGGATTGTTTCTATTATGTTCAAGTCCCTAGTTTACTTCCTTTTTTATATTTTCAATTTAAACTAAGCTATCTTATGCTAAAAAAGGTAAACTATACTAATTAATCCACAATTTCTATAACTAATAAGTTAGAATTGCAACTAAAACTAAATGGCTAGAATATGAACTAAAGTGCAACATAGAATATATACATAAAAATAGTAATATATATAAGTACTGAGAAAATAAAAATAAAAATAAAGAGAAAAATACAGAAAAGTAGCAAAATAAATAAAAAGAGTATGTAGTGGTTCACCAAAAAAAAACGCGAAAGATGGCGACCTCCCCACACTTAAAATGAAGCATCGGGGCTCAAGCAGGGTGTGAAGGGGTGTCATCACTAGAAAGGTGGGTAGCTGGGGTCTATGTGGTAGCGGTCGGAGTATCAGCCTGCTGCAGAGGAGGTGTTGACTAAATAGGGATCTCGAGGTCTACAGCCTGAATCTGAGGCAGAGCCTTCTGATGTGATGCTGCCTGCTGGGTGCCTGCCTGCGCAGCCTCGCTCTGGGGATGGGTCTCTACCTTGTGATCATCCGCCTCCTCCTCAGATGCCTTGGATAGTGTGTCAGGCTCGGAGGGGATGTCGCTAGTTCGTATCATCAGCTTCAGTTGCTCATAGCGTCGCTTGTTGCGACGCTCCATCTAGGCA
Source organism: Arachis hypogaea (assembly GCF_003086295.3). Classification (NCBI taxonomy): domain Eukaryota; kingdom Viridiplantae; phylum Streptophyta; class Magnoliopsida; order Fabales; family Fabaceae; genus Arachis; species Arachis hypogaea. Next base: position 75,821,016 of record NC_092046.1, on the reverse strand, counting down.
AGCCGTCGAAACAGGCGGTGCACTAGATGATAGATGGGCTCTAGGGGACGTGGAGGTGCAGTGGTGGTGGCAGGGGTAGCTGTGGAAGAAGAGGGGCCGGCAGATGGTGTGGCTGTGTCAGCAGTAGCAGTGAGGAATGGAGGTCTGTAGCCCAAAGCCAGAAAGTTCCTGCTGTGTGGGATAATCTTCTTGCATTCTGCAGCAGGTGGCTTCTCATCAGCATCCTCCCAAGGCACGTCAGCTCGATGGCCTAGCTGTGTAACCAGATAAGGAAAGGGAAGAGTGCATTGGACGTGGACCCTGGCCATATAGTACCGGATAAAGCATGGCAGGTACAGGTCCTTACCCTCCATCACACACCAAAGGAGGGTGATCATAGCGGCTGGTATCTCAGTCTCGTGAGTACTCGGCATAATGAAGTTGCTAAGTATTTGATGCTATATCCGAGCCTCATCATTCAAGTAAATCCGCTTGATTCCCTTTGGCATGGTAGTGTTCTGACCCATAATCCAAGGAACGGTCGGGTCAAGGGCTATCCTGGCCTTTACTGCATCCCAATCAAATCACATGAAGTGCATATCTTTCTCAGCTTTCTGATAACCATCCAACTGATCAGTTTTAGGCAGAAGCTTCAGAACATCTTCAATGGCCTCTTCAGTGAGCAGAATCTACTTTCCTCTAAGGTTCACTGCATCTAGGGAGGTTTTGAAGTAATTGCAGTAGAATTCCCTAACCCAAGATGCATTGACCTCAGTCAGGTTTCTCTCCAGGAAGAACCAGCCTCTTTGTTTGATCTGGTCAGAGGTGTATTGCTGGAGTTCTTCTGGGATCTTCAAAGTTCTCTCCAGGTATAGGTTCCTGGAGGCTGCAAACACCGGATACCTCAGCTCACAGTATCGATTTGCAAATTTTACTGGATCAGTAGCTGGGATTAGCTGGTCGGCCTTCTCCTGCGGGGTAAAATTTTTCCCCCGCAAGGAGGCATCATGCATGAGATCTATGATAGACATAGAGGATTCTCCTCTTTTCCGTTTGCCAGTTGTTGCCTTTCTTTTTCCTTTTCTGTGGGAGTCCGACATCCTGAAAAACAGAATTCAAGGATATAATAAAAATAGGAAAACAAGGAGGCAATTAACAAAAGAAGCACATAGTGGCAAAGGAGCAGGAGAGTAATAAATATGAGCTAAGTAAATCTGCATTAAGGATTGAATAGGAGTTAAAAGTTCGAGAAGTAAAATTAACAATCCAAAATGTATTAGAAATCATGTTAAATAGAAAAATTGACATCATGCCATGGTTAGAATGTTAAAAGAAAGTGAAAGAAAATCAGAAGAGAAGTTTTGAAAGGTTAGGTTAGTTAGAATTGAAAAAGAGTTTAGGAAGTTAACATTAGTGAGTTAGTAAAAAGGGGGTTAAAGTAAGTGGCATAATGAAAATATTCCAAGTAACAAGTATTCACAGTTAGAAGCTATAAGTAACTTATATCCAAATAAGGAAAACAGGTTGATGATGATTCAAATAGATATAGAAATAGCAAAAATTGGAATCAAACATCAAAAATGCAAATTATGAACCAGGAAATCAAAAAGAATAAGAAAGCTTGCCCTGGCATTCATGAATTGTTTTGGTTAAATCTAAGGAAAGCACAGTTGAAAATGCCAAAATCAAGACATGAATGGAAACATTTTACAGAAATTTGGGCAGCATTCCGGCTAAAATTAGATTGTCCCAGAAAATAAACAACAACAGAATAGTTCATATGAATCAGAAATACAGCTGCAATTACATATAAGGAATAAGAACATGAAAAATTAGAGTAAAGAGCAGCATGAAACAAGAAATTACAGCATATGAACAAAACTAACATCACAGCAATAGCAGAATTGTGAAAATAATGAAACAAGAAACACGAACAGCGCAGTTAAACAGACCTAAATCCACTAACCACATCCTAGGCTACCTAACAACCTAAAATCCACTACAACATGCATATCTAACTAGCCTAATGACGAGCATAAACAGAAAAATATGAATTAACTACGAAGGATAGATGGGTTGCATTTGTCGGAACCTGGTAGGCGTAAGAAAGAGAGTGGGGCAGAGAGGTGGCTGGGGATGATGGCGGTGGCATCCGGCGCGGCGGAGGAGGGTGGCGCGGCGGCGGTGGCTGCTGTTCGGAGGAAGGGAGGGAAAGTTAGGGGTAATGGGGGTAGGGGGTAATAGGGGAAGGAAGGGGGGCTGTGGTTGGTGCTGGGCAGTGGTAATGGGGCGGCGGCGGTGGGTGGTGGTTGCACGGCGTGGGCAGTGGCGGTTAGTGGGGAAGAAGAAGAAAGAAGAAGAGAGAAGGGGGAAGGAGGAGGGGGGTGGGTGGCGGCGTGGTCTGGGTGGTCGGCGGCGTCTGGCGGTGGCGTGGTGGTGGTGGTGTGATTGGAGAAGAAGAGAGGGGAGGAGAGGGGTTTGGGGGGGGGGGGGGGGGGGCGCGATTGATAGGGTTCGCGTGACTTGGGGGATATAAATTTGAATCCACGCGATTGCGTGGGGCACGCGGTCGCGTGGTTGGGCTGAAATGGTGGTTGACGCGATCGCGTGGGGCACGCGATCGCATGGAATGGGAAAAGAGTGAATGACGTGATCGCCTGGAGCATGCGATCGCGTCGCTGGAAATTGTGCTAAACGCACGAATCCAGTGTCGTTTCAGCTCAACTCTCTGTCTCTTTTTGGGGTGTTGTGCAATCCTATGCAACGCAATCGCGTCGCTCACGCTGTCGCGTGGGATTGAGGTTGTACAAGTGACGCGATCGCGTGGGCATTTTATGCTAAACGCATAATGGCCGCACGATTCCAGCCTAACTTTCTGGACGTTGAATCTTTACGCCGATCTCAAGGTCACGCGATCGCATGAGTGATGCGGTCGCGTCGCGCACCCCTTTTTTTTTATGCAGGTATGCAATTATGCAGTATGTAGAATGCAATGATTAATATGAATGAGATGCAAAACTCCAGGTTCAATAAAATAAAACTTGAAAACAAATAAAACTAAATAAAAATTAAAAAAGGGACGATCATACCATGGTGGGTTGTCTCCCACCTAGCACTTTTAGTTAAAGTCCTTAAGTTGGACATTGGATGAGCTTCCTGTTATGGCGGCTTATGCTTAAATTCATCCATAAATCTCCACCAATGCTTGGAATGCCAATAGCCTCCGGGGTCCCAAACTAGGCATGTAAAGCTTCTGAGCAGCTTCAAATAGATTCTCAGGCCCCCGGGGTGACGAATGTCAGCATAGATTCCAGGATCCCAAGCTTTGCTTTTAAATCCGCCTTCATCTTGATCTATACTTTTCCATCTGGGCAGTTTAGAAATTAGATTCTCACCAGGATAACCAAACATTTTTCGAGGTCCATCCGATTAATCATGGTGCCAATTTGTGCACTTCGAGTTAAAGCGTGGAACCTTATTAAAATTTGTGCACCAGCTCTGAGTACGAGCCATTTCCCTTTTACTCTTAAAGCTGCAGAGAGCTCTAAGCTGGCCATCTGTTTGAAGCAAACCATATTCAAGTGGAAAGATACAGTTAAAGGTTAAGGATTGTACCCACTTAAAACTTGTATTGGGTGGTAATGGCCTTGGGATAGGCGGTTCCAGTGGTTCTGTGAGTTCTACTCCCTTGTGCTCTTCTGTGAAATTCTCCACTTCCTTGCAAGATTCTTCAAATGTATCCATGTCCTGATCAAAGTCATCTATGTCTTCCTCATCACTTAAGTCATAGACTGGAGGTTGAGAGAAATCTACCTCCGTATCATCGTCGTATTCACTTGGGAAAGATTCTTTGATCTCAGAGAATTCACTTGCGGATGCGAGTTCATTACTAGGAGAATTTGACTTGTGACTATCATCGTCAAGGAAATTTGCTTCTTGGGCTATTCTGTCTAGTTCTTCATGAAAGACTTGCTCTGGGGATTGCGCACAATCCTCCTCAGCATCAATTGTAACATCCTTGACAGAATGCTCCACAAGTTTTGATTCCCATGGAGGTTCAGCGTCTCCTAAGTCTTCAACCAACTCTTCTTCTTCAATAATAACAGCTTCCTCTACTTGTTCCAGTACGAAGCTATGCTCTGTCTTGTCCACTGGAGTTTCTAGTATCTCCTTCATATTACGCTCTTCGTTAGATTGTCCACATGGGGCTGTGGGAGGTCCTTGAATGTTCGAACGTCTAGAAGATAATTGACTTACTGCTTGCTCCAGTTGATGAAGGGATGTTTGAAGTCAATTTACTGTTTCCTTGAGGCGAACCTCTGATTCACGGGGTGATAGATTTGGATATGGCACAGGGGGAAGTGGTGGTGTTTGGGAGTGATTGGATTGGAACTGGGGTAAATGAGGATCATACGGTGGTGAATGGTGAAAAGGAGCTTGTGAGTGTGGTGGTTCGAAGTTACGTTGAGAGGATGGCCTATAAGCACAGGGTGGGGATTGTTGGTAATTACAAGGTTGTCCACCATGTCTATTTGCTTGGTATGCATTGTAGAATGGTCTTTGTCCATGATATCTTAGAGGGTGTTGTTGCCTAAAGGGTTGATCAGATCCTCTTGGCTCCATCCATCTTTGGTTACTCTGACCTTGATGCATGTTTCTGTTATAACTTCCATTCCTTTCAATAACATTAGAACCAAACTCAAAGCGGAAGAGGTGAGAATTCATAGTAGCTAAAAAGAAATAAAGAGGGGAAAATAAAGACAAATAAATAAGTAAAAGAAAAATATTTACAATAACCAATAATAAGGCACACGATTGCAGTTCTCCGGCAACGGCGCCATTTTGACGTTGGGATTTTATGGTGGTAAAGAATTTTATAAAAACAGTTGCGTTGTAGTATAGTCTCTAAACCAACAGAAATTCCTTCGTACAAACGTTTTGGTTGTCACAAGTAACAAACCCTTAAATAAACTGATAACCGAAGTATTCAAACCTCGGGTCGTCTTCTCAAGGAACTGCAGGGAAGTATGTTCTTATTATTGGTTATGGAGATTGTAAATTTGGGGTTTTGAGAATGAGGAGTGAATAGTTTAATTAGCAATTAAAGTAAATGAAGAACAAGTAATTTAAATGGAAATTAAAATAAATAAATGACTGTAAATAAACTTTTGGCAAGGTATGAGAAATTGGAGGTCCTATCCTAGTTATCCTTATCAATGATGATGAGAATTGAATCTTAATTCCACTTTGTTAACCTTTACTAAGATAAAGGAAGGTCAAGGGATTAATTGGTTTGATCTTCAAATCCTATTTATTTCCTAAGAAAAGATTGGGATTATTGAAGTTCAATTTAATTAACAAAGATAACAATTATCAATCATGTTTGAGTTTGATAACTCCTGAGTTACTGATTTCTTAACCAAGACCAAAAGGGAGAAAAGTAAATCTACTGGAATAAAAATGCCTTCAAATGGGAATAACAATAATGTAAATAAAAGAAAAGCAATAATAAACTGAAATACCTCAAATAACATTAATTCAAAAGAGTAATCTGTAACATGGAAGAATTCATAGATTAAATTGCAAAAGTAAATAAAAAGGAATATTGAGCCTGATAAAGAGATAATCCTGAAAGCGAATAAAATCCTAATTCTAAATCCTAATCCTAAAGAGAGAAGAGAGAGGAGAGAACCTCTCTCTCAACTAAATCTAAATCATGAAAACTAACTAAAGTGGAGACTCTCCTGAACAGATGCATTCCCTCACTTCATAACCTCTGGTCTATGCCTTATGGACTTAGATTTGGGCCAAAAAGGGCTTCAGAATTTGCTATGAGCGTTTTTTTGCAATTTCTGGTGCGTGGCCTCTGTCACGCGTCCGTGTGGGTCACGCGGTCGCGTCATTCGGTGTTTTCCTTGTCACGCGGTCGCGTCAGTCATGCGACCGCGTCATATGTGTTTTGCTTAAGGCGCGCGGTCGCGTCAGTCATGCGGCTGCGTCGTTGCTTCTTCGCGCTTGGCATGCGGCCGCGTCGCGCATGCGATCGCGTGGATGCCAGTTTCTCCAAAAACTCTGTTTTGTGCTTTCTTTCTATTTTTGTATGTTTCCTTTCCATCCTTTGAGTCATTCCTGCCTTAGAAGATCTGAAACTACTCAACACACTAATCACGACATCGAATGGAAATAAAGGCAATTAAAATAATTAATTTTAAAGCATAGGAAACATGTTTTTCACATACATCACATAATAAGGAAGGGAAAGTAAAACCATGCAATTAATATGAATAAGTGGGTGAAGGATTGAATAAATCACTCAAACTAAGCACAAAATATATCATAAAATATGGGTTTATCAACCTCCCCACACTTAAACAATAGCATGTCCTCATGCTAAGTCCAAGAGTAATGTTAGGTTGAAGTGGTGGAATGTCATGTAATGCAATCTAATCTAAATGCAACTACCTAAATGCATCATGCATCATGCAATTCTAGTTTTTATTCACCTGTATATAAAGCTTGCATGTAGTTGAATTAATTCACATTCTCAAGGAGTCATATATATATATATATATATATATATATATATATATATATATATATATATATATATATATATATATATATAGCCAAACCTTAGATAGTGATAAAGTGCCTTTACAATTGAGATGGGAGAGAAAAATGTTTTATAAACTTGCAAGACGATTAATAATTTAGCAGAGATATATGTTAATGAGCTATTGAACCCTCACTAGATTTTGCGTTTACTCTCTAGTCACTCAGTGTTTATTGGGTTAATCACTCTATTCTTCTTTTTATTCTTACTTTCTATAACTTTGTTCTTTATCTAACCAATCAACAATTATAGAGTATAGACATACCAAAAATCATGAGGTCTTTAGTTAAGGTTGTAATGGGGCCAAGGTAAAGGTAAGGGTATATGTATAAGGCTAAGTGTGCTAATAAGTGAATCCTTAATTAGTCTAAGATCTCACCTAACATACATACTTTGTAAAGCAAAGCTTCTTCACCTATTTTCCCATATTTTTCCACTTTTGATGTTACATGATCATGTTTCAATGTTTATTATTTTTATCCCATGTGCATTACTTTATTTCACGTTTGGGGAATTCTTTTGTGTCCCCTTTATTCACAACACTTTTTTTTTAATGCACATGGTAATTCAATTATTTTGATTTCACATGAGCATGCGTCCCAAAATTTTTATTTGAATTATTTTATTCTTTTCAACTTTTCTACCTTTTTGTTTTTATTATCCATGTTCCCAATAGGTATCCCATATGTAAATCATACACAATTTCTATCTTAAACTAACCAAGGATTCAATTTGGGATTTTTATTTTGTTTTTCTGCTTAAGGCTAGTAATGTGGTTTATAGAAAAAAGGGATTTAAAGGCTCAAGGGGGCTAACAAGGGTGATGTGAAAGGTAGGTTATTTTGGGATAAGTGAGCTAAAATCAAATAATGGCCTCAATCACTCTCTTGGTATGTATTTCTATTCTATAATTGGACATATAGATTAAAACAAAGTAAAGAACATCAGAATAAAAAAGAAGGGTGGAACACACAGGAATAAAATATTATGGTTTGAATGTAACCATACAATTAAGCTCAAAACTCACAGACTGTGTGTTCTCTAGCTCAAAAATCATTTATCACTTATGTATGTCATGCAGGTTTAGTTAAAAATTCCCATTATTCTCAATGTAAAACTTAAGGTGGCTTTAAAGTTCTAGTGTTTCTCCTTGATGAAATGTTGTTAACTAACTAACATGTAATGCTATATATACAAGGTGTGTGGATTGTTTCTATTATGTTCAAGTCCCTAGTTTACTTCCTTTTTTATATTTTCAATTTAAACTAAGCTATCTTATGCTAAAAAGGGTAAACTATACTAATTAATCCACAATTTCTATAACCAATAAGTTAGAATTGCAACTAAAACTAAATGGCTAGAATATGAACTAAAGTGCAACATAGAATAAATACATAAAAATAGTAATATATATAAATACTGAGAAAATAAAAATAAAAATAAAGAGAAAAATACAGAAAAGTAGCAAAATAAATAAAAAGAGTATGTAGTGGTTCACCAAAAAAAAAAACGCCAGAGATGGCGACCTCCCCACACTTAAAATGAAGCATCGTCCCCGATGCTCACTCAAGCAGGTTGTGAAGGGGTGTGTCATCACTGGAAGGGTGGGTAGCTGGGGTCTCTGTGGTGGCAGTCGGAGTATCAGCCTGATGCAGAGGAAGTGCTGACTGAATAGGGATCTCGGGGTCTACAGCCTGAATCTAAGGCGGAGCCTCCTGATGTGATGCTGCCTGCTGGGTGCCTGCCTGTGCAGCCTCGCTCTGGGGATGGGTCTCTGCCTCGTGATCATCCGCCTCCTCCTCAGATGCATTGGATAGTGTGTCAGGCTCGGAGGGGATGTCGCTAGATCATATCATCAGCTTCAGGTGCTCATAGCGTCGCTTGTTTCGATGCTCCATCTGGTCAAGCCGTCGAAATAGGCGGTGCACTAGATGATAGATGGGCTCTGGGGCAGGTAGAGGTGCAGTGGTGGTCGCAGGGGTAGCTGTGGAAGAAGAGGGGCCGGCAGATGGTGTGGCTGTGTTAGCAGTAGCAGTGAGGAATAGAGGTCTGTAGCCCAAAGCCAGAAAGTTCCTGCTGTGAGGGATAATCTTCTTACATTCTGCAGCAGGGGCTTCTCATCAGCATCCTCCCAAGGCACGTCAGCTCGACAGCCTAGCTGTGTAACCAGATAAGGAAAGGGAAGAGTGCATCGGACGTGGACCCTGGCCATATAGTACCGGATAAAGCATGGCAGGTACAGGTCCTTACCCTCCATCACACACCAAAGGAGGGTGATCAAAGCGGCTGGTATCTCAGTCTCGTGAGTACTCGGCATAATGAAGTTGCTAAGTATCTGATGCCATAGCCGAGCCTCATCATTCAAGTAAATCCGCTTGATTCCCTTTGGCATGGTAGTGTTCTGACCCATAATCCAAGGAACGGTCGGGTCAATGGCTATCCTGGCCTTTACTGCATCCCAATCAAATCGCATGAAGCGCATATCTTCCTCAGCTTTCTGATAACCATCCAGCTGATCAGTTTTAGGAAGAAGCTTCAGAACATCTTCAATGGCCTCTTCAGTGACCAGAATCTGCTTTCCTCTAAGGTTCACTGCATCTAGGGAGGTTTTGAAGTAATTGCAGTAGAATTCCCTAACCCAAGATGCATTGACCTCAGTCAGGTTTCTCTCCAGGAAGAACCAGCCTCTTTGTTTGATCTGGTCAGAGGTGTATTGCTGGAGTTCTTTTGGGATCTTCAAAGTTCTCTCCAGGTATAGGTTCCTGGAGGCTGCAAACACCGGATACCTCAGCTCACAGTATCAGTTTGCAAATTTTACTGGATCAGTAGCAGGGATTAGCTGGTCGGCCTTCTCCTACGGGGTAAAATTTTTCTCCCGCAAGGAGGCATCATGCATGAGATCTATGATAGACATAGAGGATTCTCCTCTTTTCCGTTTGCCAGTTGTTGCCTTTCCTTTCCCTTTTCTGTGAGAGTCCGACATCCTGAATAACAGAATTCAAGGATATAATAAAAACAGGAAAACAAGGAGGCAATTAACAAAAGAAGCACATAGTGGCAAAGGAGCAGGAGAGTAATGAATATGAGCTAAGTAAATGTGCATTAAGGATTGAATAGGAGTTAAAAGTTCGAGAAGTAAAATTAACAATCCAAAATGTATTAGAAATCATGCTAAATAGAAAAATTGACATCATGCCATGGTTAGAATGTTAAAAGAAAGTGAAAGAGAATCAGAAGAGAAGTTTTGAAAGGTTAGGTTGGTTAGAATTGAAAAAGAGTTTAGGAAGTTAACATTAGTGAGTTAGTAAAAAGTGGGTTAAAGTAAGTGGCATAATGAAAATATTCCAAGTAACAAGTATTCACAGTTAGAAGCTATAAGTAACTTATATCCAAATAAGGAAAATAGGTTGATGATGATTCAAATAGATATAGAAATAGCAAAAATTGGAATCAAACATCAAAAATACAAATTATGAACCAGGAAATCAAAAAGAAAAAGAAAGCTTGCCCTTGCATTCATGAATTGTTTTGGTTAAATCTAAGGAAAGCAGAGTTGAAAATGCCAAAATCAAGACATGAATGGAAACATTTTACAGAAATTTGGGTAGCATTCCGGATAAAATTGGATTGTCCCGGAAAATAAACAACAACAGAATAGTTCATATGAATCAGAAATATAGCTGCAATTACATATAAGGAATAAGAACATGAAAAATCAGAGTAAAGAGCAGCATGAAACAAGAAATTACAGCATATGAACAAAACTAACATCACAGCAATAGCAGAATTCTGAAAATAATGAAACAAGAAACACGAACAGTGCAATTAAACAGACCTAAATCCACTAACCACATCCTAGGCTACCTAACAATCTAAAATCCACTACAACATGCATATCTAACTAGCCTAATGACGAGCATAAACAGAAAAATATGAATTAACTACGAAGGATAGAAGGGTCGCCTTTGTTGGAACCTGGTAGGCGTAAAAAAGAGAGTAGGGCATAGAGGTGGCTGGGGATGACGGCGGTGGCATCCGGCGCGGCGGAGGAGGGTGGCGCGGCGGTGGTGGCTGCTGTTCGGAGGAAGGGAGGGAAAGGTAGGGGTAATGGGGGTAGGGGTAATAGAGGAAGGAAGGGGGGCTGTGGTTGGTGCTGGGCAGTGGTGACGGGGCGGCGGCGGTGGGTGGTGGTTGCGCGGCGTGGGCAGTGGCGGTTAGAGGGGAAGAAGAAGAAAGAAGAAGAGAGAAGGGGGAAGGAGGAAGGGGGTGGGTGGCGGCGGGGTCTGGGTGGTCGGCGGCGTCTGGCGGTGGCGTGGTGGTGGTGGTGTGATTGTAGAAGAAGAGAGGGAGGAGAGGGGTTTGGGGGTGGGGCGCGACTGATAGGGTTCACGTGACTCGGGGGGTTATAAATTTGAATCCACGCGATCGCGTGGGGCACGCGGTTGCGTGGTTGGGCTGAAATGGTGGTTGACGCGATCGCGTGGGGCACGTGATCGCATGGAATGGGAAAAGAGTGAATGACGCGATCGCCTGGGGCATGTGATCGCGTCACTGGAAATTGTGCTAAACGCACGAATCCAGCGTCGCTTCAGCGCAACTCTCTGTCTCTTTTTGGGGTGTTGTGCAATCCTATGCGACGCGATCGCGTCGCTCATGCTGTTGCGTCGGATTGAGGTTGTGCAAGTGACGCGATCGCATGAGTGACGCAATCGCGTGGGTATTTTGTGCTAAACGCACAATGGCCGCACGATTCCAGCCTAACTTTCTGGACGTTGGATCTTTACGCCGATCTCAAGGTCACGCGGCCGCGTGAATTATGCGGTCGCGTGGGAAGTGTTTTTCGTAACTTGACGCGATCGCATGAGTGATGTGGTCGCGTCGCGCACCTTTTTTTTTTATGCAGGTATGCAATTATGCAGTATGTAGAATCCAATGATTAATATGAATGAGATGCAAAACTCCAGGTTCAATAAAATAAAACTTGAAAACAAATAAAACTAAATAAAAATTGAAAAAGGGACGATCATACCATGGTGGGTTGTCTCCCACCTAGCACTTTTAGTTAAAGTCCTTAAGTTGGACATTGGATGAGCTTCCTGTTATGGCGGCTTATGCTTAAATTCATCCATAAATCTCCACCAATGCTTGGAATGCCAATAGCCTCTGGGGTCCCAAACTAGGCATGTAAAGCTTCTGAGCAGCTTCAAATAGATTCTCAGGCTCCCGGGGTGACGAATGTCAGCATAGATTCCAAGATCCCAAGCTTTGCTTTTAAATCCGCCTTCGTCTTGATCTATACTTTTCCATCTGGGCGGTTTAGAAATTAGATTCTCACCAGGATAACCAAACGTTTTCCGAGATCCATCCGATTGATCATGGTGCCAATCTGTGCACTTCGAGTTGAAGCGTTGAATCTTATTAAACCTTGTGCACCAGCTCTGAGTACGAGCCATTTCCCTTTTACTCTTAAAGCCGTAGAGAGCTCTAAGCTGGCCATCTGTTTGAAGCAAACCATATTCAAGTTGAAAGATACAGTTAAAGGTTAAGGATTGTACCCACTTAAAACTTGTATTGGGTGGTAATGGCCTTGGGATAGGTGGTTCCAGTGGTTCTGTGAGTTCTACTCCCTTGTGCTCTTCTGTAAAATTTTCCACTTCCTTGCAAGATTCTTCAAATGTATCCATGTCCTGATCAAAGCCATCTATGTCTTCCTCATCACTTAAGTCACTTGACTTGTGACTATCATCGTCAAGGAAATTTGCTTCTTGTGCTATTCTGTCTAGTTCTTCATGAAAGACTTGCTCTGGGGATTGCGCACAATCCTCCTTAGCATCAATTGTAACATCCTTGACAGAATGCTCCACAACTTTGGATTCCCATGGAGGTTCAGCGTCTCCTAAGTCTTCAACCAACTCTTCTTCTTCAATAATAACAGCTTCCTCTACTTGTTCCAGTACGAAGCTATGCTCTGTCTTGTCCACTGGAGTTTCTAGTATCTCCTTCATACTACGCTCTTCGTTAGATTGTCCACATGGGGCTGTAGGAGGTCATTGAATGTTCGAACGTCTAGAAGATAATTGACTTTCTGCTTGCTCCAGTTGATGAAGGGTTGTTTGAAGTCGATTTACTGTTTCCTTGAGGCAAACCTCTGGTTCATGGGGTGATAGATTTGGATATGGCACAGGGGAAGTGGTGGTGTTTGGGAGTGATTGGATTGGAACTGGGGTAAATGAGGATCATACGGTGGTGAATGGTGAAAAGGAGCTTGTGAGTGTGGTGGTTTGAAGTTACGTTGAGAGGATGGCCTATAAGCACAGGGTGGGGCTTGTTGGTAATTACAAGGTTGTCCACCATGTCTATTTGCTTGGTATGCATTGTAGAATGGTCTTTGTCCATGATATCTTGGAGGGTGTTGTTGCCTAAAGGGTTGATCAGATCCTCTTAGCTCCATCCATCTTTGGTTACTCTGACCTTGATGCATGTTTCTGTTATAACTTCCATTCCTTTCAATAACATTAGAACCAAACTCAAAGCGGAAGAGGTGAGAATTCATAGTAGCTAAAAAGAAATAAAGAGGGGAAAATAAAGACAAATAAACAAGTAAAAGAAAAATATTTACAATAACCAATAATAAGGCACACGATTGCAGTTCTCCGGCAACGGCGCCATTTTGACGTTGGGATTTTATGGTGGTAAAGAATTTTATAAAAATAGTCGCGTTGTAGTATAGTCTCTAAACCAACAGAAATTCCTTCGTACAAACGTTTTGGTTGTCACAAGTAACAAACCCTTAAATAAACTGATAACCGAAGTATTCAAACCTCGGGTCGTCTTCTCAAGGAACTGCAGGGAAGTATGTTCTTATTATTGGTTATGGAGATTGTAAATTTGGGGTTTTGAGAATGAGGAGTGAATAGTTTAATTAGCAATTAAAGTAAATGAAGAACAAGTAATTTAAATGGAAATTAAAATAAATAAATGACTGTAAATAAACTTTTGGCAAGGTATGAGAAATTGGAGGTCCTATCCTAGTTATCCTTATCAATGATGATGAGAATTGAATCTTAATTCCACTTTGTTAACCTTTACTAAGATAAAGGAAGGTCAAGGGATTAATTGGTTTGATCTTCAAATCCTATTTATTTCCTAAGAAAAGATTGGGATTATTGAAGTTCAATTTAATTAACAAAGATTACAATTATCAATCATGTTTGAGTTTGATAACTCCTGAGTTACTGATTTCTTAACCAAGACCAAAAGGGAGAAAAGTAAATCTACTGGAATAAAAATGCCTTCAGATGGGAATAACAATAATGTAAATAAAAGAAAAGCAACAATAAAATGAAATACCTCAAATAACATTAATTCAAAAGAGTAATCTGTAACATGGAAGAATTCATAGATTAAATTGCAAAAGTAAATAAAAAGGAATATTGAACCTGATAAAGAGATAATCCTGAAAGCGAATAAAATCCTAATTCTAAATCCTAATCCTAAAGAGAGAAGAGAGAGGAGAGAACCTCTCTCTCAACTAAATCTAAATCATGAAAACTAACTAAAGTGGAGACTCTCCTGAACAGATGCATTCCCTCACTTCATAACCTCACGTCATTCGGAGTTTTCCTTGTCACGCGGTTGCGTCAGTCATGCGACCGCGTCATATGTGTTTTGCTTAAGGCGCGCGGTCACGTCAGTCATGCGGCTGCATCGCTGCTTCTTCGCGCTTGGCATGCGGGCGCGTCGCCCATGCAATCGCGTGGATGCCAGTTTCTCCAAAAACTCCGTTTTGTGCTTCCTTTCCATCCTTTGAGTCATTCCTGCCTTAGAAGATCTGAAACTACTCAACACACTAATTACGACATCGAATGGAAATAAAGGCAATTAAAATAATTAATTTTAAAACATAGGAAACATGTTTTTCACATACATCACATAATAAGGAAGGGAAAGTAAAACCATGCAATTAATATGAATAAGTGGGTGAAGGATTGAATAAATCACTCAAACTAAGCACAAAATATATCATAAAATATGGGTTTATCAATTATGTACCTAATGAAAACGAGCAGAGATATGGTGGTGAGTCTACCGAGATTTGCTTCCAGAGATACATCGGCCAATCCAGGGGATGGTCGCACCTGTAAGACAGAGGTTACTTACAGAGGTTATCGATGCATACATTGGCCAGAGAGAGCCTCACCTGCAAGACCGAGGTTGCTTACAGAGGTTATGTTTGCATACATCGGCTCAAGAGAGTTGCACCTATAAGACAGAGGTTTCTTACACAGGTTATGGCACTAGAAACTAAACTCAGACAAAGGTTGCTGAGTTACGTCGGGAGCGGGTCATAACCGAGAAATGAACTCATTACTTGCCCTAAGGATAGATATGCATCATGATTGTTTGAGCATATTTTCTATGAATTCTGTTTTTTGTGATTATGTATGTGTTGTGTTTATTTTCTCTTTATGTTCTTTAGTTATTGTATTTGATGCGTGATTCGGTTGTTGTTGCTGACTAGGTATAGTATTAAAACGGTCTTAACTAACCACCCTGACCCTACTAAGAACTCCCCAGTTTTTACCCCTACTCTTCCCCCTTTAGATGGAAACAGGAACTCTAGTTAATATTACCCCTATACATACGAGGACCCAGCAAAGGATATGAAGGTGATAGAGATCTAGTCTTTTGGCTGCAATGATCGATCAGAGACAGTAAGAGTTGGTAGCGTGTTTTAGGTGGCGCCTACAATGTAGCGTAGAAATTTTGGTTTAGTCTCTCACTTTTGGATAGATCCACTAAAAGATTAGGAGCTGTAAATACTGGCTAGGCTAGTTTCGGGCACCAGCTTAGGGGCTTCCTATGTGGACCAGGGCCCGTAGCGTTAATTATGTATATAGTAGTAAGATATGAAGGGTTGTACGCTAACTCATGATATATGTGGTAGCACCTTTATATGTATGTATGATCTATGATATATGTTATGTTTATATATAATGATGGCCTTGTGTATGCTTTATTTGATTCCTTACTGTGGCTTGTGTATGTTTAATTAGCTGTCCTCGCAAATCTTTTTATAAAGTAAAAGTTTTTCAAAAAATTTGATAGTGAGCTAATTCAATTACAGGCTTAATAGTAAATAGTTAAAGTTTTGGGTAAGCAAGTTGGTTATACTCGGTTTCCAGTAGGATCATGATGTACTGGGAATTGGGTCGTTACAACTTCCATACATATATAGTATTAATATAGGATCCTTAACTCAAAATCATATCGCTGTTTTCTTTGAAAAATCGGAAATAATTTTTCTTTTCCTCGCACATTCATACATACAAATTATCATAATACTATTACACCCACAATCCAAATATTTATACAAGAATATGTATATGTATACAAAGTTATGTCACAAGAATCACAACTCCTATCCCTCTTTACAAAAATATAAATCTCAATAACAAGATGAGAGAAGACTTCAATGATAATAGAACCAAAAAACGTAGAAATCACATCGTAAGCTTCCTCATTCGCTTCTTGAAAACAGAAGTCTGTAGGAGGTGAGAACATTGTCCTCGCAGGTTCTCAGTAGAGGGTTTAAGAATTGTCATAAGAGGATACGTATAAATAAAAGAATGGATTTTAAACATATTGATTATCGTTCGTCTTATGAATCTTTTCAAAAATCAACAGTTACTTACTTAAAACCCAGATTCATGCTTCCATTATAAAATCTTAAATGTTACTTAAACTGTATGAATGGCTAACTTGTTCTAAACATGGGTTCATTAAGTCTATGCTGAACCAGTTTGATCTTTCATACTTTTCCCTACCTTAAACATAATTCACTTACAGCCTCCGGCCCATCACCTAACCAATCACGGCTTTCGGTCCAAGCAAAAACAATCAACATATAAACCACCATAAGTCAAAGCATGTATTAACCTTTACCAACTTACCAAGTCACAAGCCTCCAACCCAACCAGTCATGGTCTCTGGCCCAAAATAATCAAATCTTCGCCTTTAGCCCAAAACATATCAAAACTCGGCCTCCAGCCCAAAAAAATATCAAAACTTGATTTTTCACAAACTTCCCATCATCACATCAGGAACAACCCTCAGCGTCACCATCGCTAGCATAAGATATCTGTCAGTTGTTCAAACACATAAAAAATAATACAAGAAATACACAAATAGAGAGAATATATAGAACAATTAAATCAAATAGCATATAGATATAATTACTCAACAAGGCATGCCAAATACAAGATGCATACCCAATCAATACACACAAATGCATATGATGTATGCCTGTCCTACTGGCCATGAGCTCACGTGTCGGTTAAACTACCAGAATCCGACACATCCGATAGCTAACCTGGATATCGTCTCTCAACATGAAGGAAATCCTCAACCTTCCAGGAGGGAATTCTTAACCTCCCAAATTAGAGAGAGACTGTGATGTAACGATAGGGAATCCTCAACCTAACTCGTTCTTACCACAGATAGAAATTAAATCGAAGGAAATTCTCAGCGTTCTTTATTCAATTCTTTGATATAGCAAGAGAGGGAATCCTTAATCCCACTTTTTCATCGCAACAAGAGAGGGAATCCTCAACCTTAACTTGTCTTTCACAGCAAGAGAGTGAATCCTCAATCTCAACTTGTCTATACGTAAGCGAGACTAGAATTTGGTTCTTTATAAATCTAATGACAATAGCTAATCTATATAACATTTAATCATTCTCAAAACATAAAAAAGATACCACTAAAAAATCTCTCTAAAATAACAACCACAAAATATCAAAAGATGCCAAGTTGCCAACAAAATCATCAAACAACCATAACCTTTAAGGAAAATATATCTGCAAATAACAAAATATACCTTTGTCATTTTGAGACAAATCTTTAAATGAAAGTATTAAACCAAATGTGATTACTAAGCATACCTAGTCATCATCAAGATTATCAATTGATGCCGCCATAGAACAAGCACCATCATTAGAGGAAAATATATCTTCCAAGAGAATCAAATTAATTATCAAGTCTATATTCAACAACTTTTAATTGGTAACTAATACCTAAATTCTAAAATAGCAAGACGACAAAAACAAAAATAAAATAAAATGAGAAGAAATATGAAAAAAATTCTATACCTTGATCAACTTGTTGAAGAACTTCACCATCATCATCTAAAGTAGAGAAAAGATCTTTCTTAAGCCAATTTCCTATGCAGACTAATGTCTCTACCATTCTAGGTGTTAAAGAACTACGGTATGGATCAAAAACTCTTCCTCCAGTACTAAATACAGACTCCGAAGCTATCGTAGAAACAGGTATAGCCAATACCTCGCGAGCCATATTTCCAAGAATTGGAAAGTGTGTTAAGTTGACCTTTCACCACTTTAGTATACCGAACTTATGGGAGTATAGATCGCATTCTTCTTGTAAATATCTATCAAGTTCAGATCTTGTATTTGTTCTACGACCGGTTGTTTGCAGAAAAAAACCTATGCCATGAACATCGGTATTAATGTTGTTGACTTGAACATCTTACGTATCAGCTTCACTTGCTTCCTCAGAACTTTGGTATTGATGATAAAGTAACTTTATGCACTTGGATAACTTTGACTTCAATTCGCCTCCTTTTTCTTCTTCAAATAAGTAATCCAAGAAATAATTGACATACTCAATCTTTTGCATTGGATTAAGTACGATAGCAATCAATAACAACATATTCACCGAATCAGGATTGCCCTAATACTTCTCATACTTAACCCTCATCCTTGCTACCATTGACATAGTACTGAAATCAACAGAATCACAAGAATGACGAATAAATCGTCCAATTACAAATACTTCCTTCATATATATATCACTGGTAACATATAAGGTACCAGAAATACGTATAGTGGCATCACTGAATACTTGCAAAAATGGTACAATGGAGTCAGCATACTCCCAGTCTGAATCAGAAGGCACACTTCTCCCTTTTGCTCCACTCATATCTCCTACATAGGTATTGTCTTTCAAAGCAAGCAACTCAAATGCTTTGCGATGCTTCAAAACTACCTCTAACATTTGATAGGTAAAGTTTCACCTAATCTCAACATCCATGCAAGGCAAGCCTTTTATATTGGATTTTTTCTTGTTCAACACACTTTTGAAACCTAGTAGCTCTAGATGGGGAAGATCTAGCATATTTTACTGCACTACTAATACCAGGGCATCTTGGGCTAGTTTCACTAGCCTTTTTCTCTATTTTTAATAGGTTTTATGCACTTTCTTGAGCTATAAGTAAGCAATTGGGGTGAAAATTCATGCATGCCTAGATTCATCTAACCATAGTTAATTTGATGCTATTTCATGAGAATTATACTATAATTACTTGTGTGCTAAGAATGATAAGAATTCTCATGACCTTAGCAAAGCTTTGATGCATATATTGGTTGACGATAGGTGAAGGAAAGCATGGAAGAAAGTTGAAGAAAGATGCATGAATTGATGAAGAGGAAGCAAAGCTGGTGGCCAAGTTGGACCACCAACGTTGTCTCAAATGTTGGAAGAGAGGCAGAGCAATTCTCTTCATGGGTTGCTGGTGCTCACGTTTGAGGTAACGTTGGCTACCTCCAACGTTGTGATAAAATTATCAATTCTGGAGCTGAAGAATTTTTGAGTGACGCGTACGCGTCATAAGAGAAAAAATTCTATATCCACGCGCAAGTGTGAGTCACGCGCACGCGCGGAATGGCAAAATTGACCATCCACGCGTACGCGTGGGTCACGCATATGCGTCACAAAGCGAACGTTGAAGGTCCAACGTTGCCTCCAACATCCGTGATGCCAAGCCCAGAATTTGGAATTGAAAAACTTGAATCCACGCATACGCGTCAGTGACGCGTACGCGTCGATGGGAAAAATGGCAATGCACGCGTAAGCGTGGTGTATGCGCACGCATGAAGAAGCAAAATCTCAGCCTTCACGCGCACGCATGGTGCACGCATACGCGTGGGATAGTAGAACGTTGGCCTCCCAACGTTGAGTCAAACGCCAATGACAGCAAAATTTATCTGGTTTTTTGAAAAGCGTTTGAGTCAACGTTGGGCATCAAACATCAACTCCAACTTGAGCACCAGAACTCTGTAATTCAAATAGATCTCTTCTCAACAACAAGGGAAACCAATTGGAGCCTTTTCAACCCAATTCCATCAAGGCCAAAAGCCCAATTCAGAGATTGAAGATTAATAGAAGAAAGTGTATAAATAGTTTAGAATTTAAGTTAGAAAGGACTTTTACCGATTATTCGCACTTTTACTTTACTGCACATTTCACTTTCTGTTCAATTTTTTCTTTTGCAATGTACCTTTCAATTCCAATTTCCATTTTGAGAGCTATGAACAACTAAACCCCTTTCATTGGGTTAGGGAGCTCTATTGTAATTCAATGGATCAGTATTAGTTTCATTCATCTTCTTCTATCTTTTCTCTTGATTTTTGTTAGAAGGCTTTCGGTCCTAATTCAATTGGATAGTTGTCTTGAGAGAGAAGCTATCCATAATTGGAATTCTTCAGATCCTTGAGAGAGGGATGGAGAATTCATGCTAAAATTGCTTTCTCACATTGGATTAGATTGGGGGTTGGATGCATATAGTGACACATAATCCTACCAATACTTTGATCTAAGAATTTGTGTGGTATAGTCAGTGACCGAACTTTAACTCTTCCCATGAGTAATTAAATCAAGACATTGGGCAATTGTTCATGCTTAGAGAGATTGGTGAGCCAAGACATTGGAATCCAATCATCTAAGATTGCCAAGCAATGTCAATGAATTCATTGATTGAGGAAGAGATGAAAATGATTTGATTTGCAGAATTCAATATCTCCTGAAACCTAATGAATCTCCATCTCTGATCTACCCATTCTTTTATATTCAGCTCCCTTAATTTAATGCTTAATCCCCATTCCCATTTAATTTCTTGCAATTTAAGTTTCTGTCATTTAATTTCCAGCAATTTAATTTCTATCATTTAATTTATTACAATTTAAGTTTCCCGCCAAATTTACTTTCTGCAATCCCAATTCAATTTCGATTTCGCTCAACTAGCATAATTTTTCAATTAAAATTTCTCAATCTACCAATCCCTGTGGGATTCGATCTCACTCTACAGTGAGTTTTTACTTGACGACAATCCGGTGCACTTACCGGTAGGAAATTTGTTGAGAGGCAAATTTTTGTGAATCAACTACGAATCCTCAAGACTGATTCATCAATCTCTTTCAACCCTTCTTTTACAATCAAGTTTAAAATATATGCACAACACCTCATGTGAATAAATTCACCATTCAAAATAATGCTATTCCAAGAACTCAATCGCTGCTTCAGATATTTAATTACAACATCATTAGATGATGTATTATCAACTGTAACACTAAATACCCAATTCAAATTCTAATTATTTAAACAAGACTCAACTGTTGCTCCTATAACCTCTCCTGAATGACTTGTCACTTAGCAAAAATTAAGTATTTTTTATGTAATTTCCAGTCCAAATCAACAAAATATGCTGTCAAACTCATATAAGTAAAATTTTGAATTGAAATCCAGGTGTCAGTTGTTAGACATACTCTATCATAATTTGTCGAGAGAAAATCTTGCAACTTCATCTTCTCTTTAGCATAAAGAGCTCCAATGTCACGTGCTAATGTAGTCCGTGAAGGAACTTTGAATCTTGTTTGTAGGACATACACAAATCTTCGGAATTTCGGGCTCTTAACGAAGCGAAATGGTAGCTCTTCCCCAATAAATATTTCCACAAGTGCCCTTCGAGCCTCCTCTTGGTCAAATTTGGAAGCACTGGGTGAATTTAGAACACCACGCTTATCTATAGTCGGTGTGGTCGTTGTTTTTATTCTTTTGTTCGAATCATTATTAGGATTTTGCTTGCATCTTCTCAAATGACCTCCCATTGAGCTGGTTCCGCTCCCATATTGTATTAAACAACCACAATATTTGCATTTGGCCTTCTTTTCGATAGCATTCTCTACATCAAAATGATCCTAAACAGCTGACCGATTTTTATGAACACCTGACGGTAGAAAAGATGGTTGAGTGCTAGCAGACATCCCTGCTGTCATATATCCTTGTAGACTCAAAATTTGGTGCCAAACATATTAAAATTAACACAAACTAATCCTTAAAATTTAGAATGTCAATGCTACTAACAGCATATATAATACAGAAAATAATACAGAACATATGATATAATGCAGAACAGAAATAGAGGTAAGTACACATAGAAACGTGTACAAAAAGGAATTCATTCTGATATATAGGTTGACACATAACACATATATATGCTGTTTCAATTGCATAATTGTGTATCCTTAACTTTCCAGAACATGAGCACAAAAAGGAATTCATTCTGATATATAGGTTGACAAATCCTAAATGTGAGATTTTCAGATTGTTGTACAACTAAACTAAAATGTTTTAAGTACAATAAATGAAAGGGGTCTCTAATTTCAGTTCGATCTATATCAACTTCATATAGGATTCTCCTCAATCCACAATTCAAGAGAGTGAACCTTATTACAGCTGATCTATTTTTTCAACTTTTGGTCGCTCATGCTCACAGAATTTTGAATAAGTTACCTTAATCTCTATCCACTTTCTCTTAAAGAGGCATCATAAGACTGGAAGAACTTCTACTTCTAGAATCAGGACATAATTTAAGATTGATAGCTTGAATCAATTATTTTTCGAGGATAATGCATGAGTGTTTCAGTTGTTGATGCTAATAACTGAATGAAAAATGCAAAATGCTAAACTAATAAATTACTGATAGAAAATAACTTGTGTATTTGGATGAACTTATTTTGGGCTCAAAATGTTTAGGACCAAAAGCTTCCAAATATTAGTACAAAAAGGAATTCATTCAGATATAATTTTGTGCTCATGTTCTATAGAAACCTCATATTACGCAAATGTGCTATTCAAATGGGATATTACATATTACGCAAGTTAAAGGAAATTAAGATGCAAGTCCATAATTTGCATTAATTATCCTAATAGAGATTTGAAGGTACAAGTTCTGGTTTCTTTGCCAGTAGCCAATTCTAGATGGTAGAGCTTTGATGTATAGAGTTCATGCTTTGGAATCTAGGAATGAATAATCAGAATGTACTTTAAAGTGCATGCTATAGAAACTGAGACCTATGTATTGTAAGCTTCTAATTGAACATAAATCAAATGAATAATCAATGTTCTCTAAGGATTAGTTTCTGTTTATATAACCCTCTATTCTTCCTTACTACTTCCACTATGAAATTATTATACAAACTTTGAAACCTAGCCTTTTAGATTTTTGTTGACTTGGTTTAATTTCATCTTAACTCATTGTGTAGTGGTTTTGTTCACTCAAGTTTGAGAGTAATGGAAAGAAGAATAGATACACGTTTTGAAGCTTCCCAGAAGGCAATAAACTCAATTAGTTTGGGTTTTAACATAACCCAATATATAGATTTTGGTAACTGTAAGAAGGGTTCAAGGTTGTATATCAATCAAAATTTTTCCCACTTGTATTTTTCCCACCTTACATAATTATACATCTCATGATCTATCAACAGATGTTCTTAACACAGTAGAAAAGGAAATTTTGGCTATGTTCATTGATATATTGCATATAGAACTGTACAATTGAAAACTTACAGGAACAAAATGCACCAAACTTAAGTTTATCACAGTTTTACAGTCAAAAAGAAAAAGAGGGAAAAATCATACCTCTTAAGCCACACTACAGTGATAAACCAAAATAAGGGTTCTTAGGTAAGTTTATATTATTCTTTTGAAATGATGGCACAATAATTAAAATGGGCAGAGGCGAAGTAAGAAGAAGGAGAAATGGGTGGTACTAATATTTTGAGGCTATGACCTAGAGCCCAGAGGCAAGAAGCACGAGCAGAGACAAATGGAAAGCAAAAGAATTGGAAGCCCACACCTGAGACGGTGAGGCGGCGACAGTGAAGATGACGGTGAAGAAGACCAAAGGCAGAAAAAGAGAAACAGAGGTGAGGCCGTTGAACGGTTGAAGGAGACAACACGATGCCGGTGCCAGTTGCCTGTTCTGGTACCGGCTACGGCGGAGACTACCCGATCGAAGGAGAAGAGGATTGGATTTGTGTGTGAGTTAAGCGTGAACTGGTTCACCGAATTAGAGTTAGGGTTTTTTTGAAATTTGGATCTTAATTTGGATCTGGATCTAGATCCGGATTCAAAATGGATTGGATTAAAAACCAAACTATAAAATAAATTTAATTTGGTTTGGATTTTTTCTATTTAAAACTGGTTTTTTTAATGGTTTGGTTTGGATTTTTTTGCCCACCCCTAATCCTTACAATGTCAATCATAATGCCTTCTCAATTATAATCACAACACAAGAGAGAAATCCTCAACCTCAACTTGCCTATTCATTCCGGGATATAGTGCCCGTCACACTTTTCAATGATAATCTTGTCATAATCCCCATTCACTTATATATAACCATATAATCCGGATAGAATCCTCAATCTTCCTAATTCGTTATCAATTTATCAAGCTTAGGTTCATTAGTTTCTATCTTTCATCAATTATCAACTCCATTAATTAGTGACCGGGATAATACCACCGTCCTTATCATGGATAGGACAAACCACCATCCTCACAAATAAGTCATCCGGTTTAACCAAGCGTTTATCTGGGAATACTTCACTTTAATCAATTCCATATACTCCCACTCGTTTTGGAGCCGAAAAACTAGGTATCAGACTTTAATTAGGGGTTACATAAGTTTAAAAGCTTTTCAGGAAAGCCAAATAGTTAAAAATATAGTTTAAGTGAGAAAACAGGGATTGTGTGTACGCATCACCCTTTTGCATACGCACGCACCTGAAGCAATTCCCAGCTTGTGGGTATGCACACTGATAGATGAGCATCTTATGTACTTTTTTGCATGTTTCTTAGGTGAAATTGATGACTTGTTGCTTGATTACTATGTGCTTTTATATGATATTCTATTATTACTTTGAGTGCTTTGATTTCTTATTAATTATATGAAATGATAGCAAAAGAAAAGCAAAGCACAAGTAAAAGAAAGCAACTAGGAAAGCATCCTTCAGGAGGCAGAGAACTGGCATGCAACACGCCAGCATAGGGGTGCGGCACGACAAGCCAAGAGTCTAGAAATTCAATTTTGGAGGACAAACTGGGCGTGCCACATGCTCAATAATTCAACTTCCAGGGGTGATTGAGGCCTTAGCTTGTGACACACCGAGCAATGAGCATGCCACACGCCCAATGAAGAGGATTCAAGGCAATTTCAAGAATCCGGCATGCCACACGTCGAGAAATGAGCGTAGAATGCTAAGTCAAATTTCCAGAGGCTCAAACCCAAAGCAAATCAAGCAAGAAATGGGCGTGTAACATGCCAAGGAAGTGGGCGTGCCACATGATGAGCGGATATTTTATACGCTTTTTGGCATCAATTTCATATAGTTTTTGTTTAGTTTTTATTGAGTTTTTATAGGTTTTAGTTTTAAAATCATATTTTTGGATTCTACTATGAGTTTTTATATTTTTGGACAATTTCAGGTATTTTCTAGCTGAAGTTGAGGAGTTGGAGTAGAAGTCTGATTCAGAGACAGAGAAAGCACTGCAGATGCTGTCCGGATCTAACATGCCTGCATTCGGAAGAGCTTTTCTAGAGCTATAGAAGTCCAAATGGAGCATTCTTAACGGCTATTGAAAGCTGACTTTTAGAGCCTTCCAGCAATGTATAATAGTCCATACTTTGCTTCGAATTAGAAGGCCCAAAACTGGCGTCCAACGCCAGCCACCTGCCCTCTTCCAGGCGTCCAACGCCCAAAGAGCAGAGACCAATGTACAAACGCCCAAAGAGGACCCCCTAGCTGGCGTTCCATGCCCCAGAGACCTCATAGCATGTGGATCTTATCAAATCTCAGTCCAAACACTCACCAAGTGGGCCCTAGAAGTGAATTTTAGCACTAAATAGACTGTTTTACCCTTACTAGTCATTTGTTTAGTATTTAAAGGATTATGTTAATGTAATTTGAACCTTTTGACAGACCTTTAATCACCACATTCAGCATATTGTCATTTTTCACTTGTATTTTTCTTTCAATATGAGTTTCTAAACCTCCTAGGTTGAGGGGAAGAGTGATGAATCCATATTTGATGATGATTTTTGGTTGAAATTGAATGGATTTCATCATATAAACTTGCACTTATTCCACTAAATAGCATGCATTTGAACTTTCCTCCTAATTTGTGCTTGATTATGAAAACATGCTCTGTTGTGCCTAATTTGATTAATGTTATTCTATTTACCTTCCATTCGATGTCTTGATGTTATTTGTGAGTGATTTCAGAGGTATAAGGCAGGAATGGCTTGGAGAGAATGGAAGAAGAGCATTCAAAGTGGAGGAAGCATGAAGAATCAAAGGAGAAGAGCTCAACCTAGTGTGCGTACGCACAGACCTGCGTGCGTAGGCACAGCCATCAGATCAGAGCCACGCGTGCGCGTGAGTCACACCGTGCACGTCGCGCGTTCAATCAAGCATCGCCTAGTGTGCGTGCGCACAACCTTCTGTGCGTACGCACGGGTAGAGATTTTCGGCAGAGTGTGCGGACGCACACATATGTGCGTCCGCACAGGTGGATGCACATGCCTTCATTAAAATCTCACGTGACTCGCGATTTTGGTGGTTTGGAGGCCCATTTCTGAAGCCATTTAGCTCATAAGGAAGGGAAAATGAAGACCATACCATAGCATAACATTAGTGTAGCTTAGGAGTAGTAGTAGATAGTCTTAGTATAGTTTTTCTTTAAGTTTTTCATCATCTTCTCTACTAGGGTTTATACTAAGGTTTTTACATTCAAGTGCCATTTTCATTTTGATCTTGAATTTTGCTAATTTCCATTGTAAGTATCTCTTTGTTGCTACTCTTTATAGTTACATTGTTCTTACACTTTCTTATAATTCAAGTTATAGTTTAATTTCACTTCTCCTTTTCAATTTCTATTTCTTGTTGATGAATTTGATGATTGATGATTATTACATGCTTTCTTGAGTCTTTATTGTTGATTGAGATCATTTGTTGCTTTTGGTTTCAAACTTTTTCTCATTTTTCCCATGTTTAAGGTTTTTGCCCACCAAGTGTTTGAAAAAATGTGAAGTATGATTTTGGGCTAGTTTTCTATCTCTTGGCTTGGAAAAAGTGAGCAATTAAGTTCTGATGAGCGGATAATTTATACCCTTTTTGGCATTATTTTTATATAGTTTTTAGTATGTTTTAGTTACTTTTTATTATATTTTTATTAGTTTTTATTCAAAAATCACATTTCTAGACTTTACTATGAGTTTGTGTATTTTTTTGTAATTTTAGGTATTTTCTGGCTGAAATTGAGGGACCTGAGCAAAAATTTGATTCAGAGGCTGAAAAAGGACTGCAGATGCTGTTGGATTCTGACCTCCCTGCAGTCGAAGTGGATTTTCTGGAGCTACAAAAGTCCAATTGGCGCGCTCTCAATTGAGTTGGAAAGTAGACATCCTGGGCTTTCCAGAAATATATAATAGTCCATACTTTGCTCGAGATTTGATGGCCCAAACTGGTGTTCAAAGTCAGCCTAAAACATATTGGCGTAAAACGCCCAAACTGGCACCAGAATTGGAGTTAAACGCCCAAACTAGCACCAAAGCTGGCGTTTAACTCCAAGAAAAGTCTAAGCACGAAAAAGCTTCAATGCTCAGCCCAAGCACACACCATGTGGGCCCTGAAAGTGGATTTCTGCACTATCTGCCCTTAGTTACTCATTTTCTGTAACCCTAGGCTACTAGTTTAGTATAAAAACTACTTTTAGAGATTTATTTTACATCTATCATACTATCATAGACCTTTGTTCACGTTTGGAGGCTGGCCTCACGGCCATGCCTAGACCTTTCACTTATGTATTTTCTACGGTGGAGTTTCTACACCCCATAGATTAAGGTGTGGAGCTCTGCTGTTCTTCATGAATTAATGCAATTACTACTATTTTCTGTTCAATTCACGCCTATTTCTTCTCCAAGATATACTCTCGTACTTAATTTATTTAAGTCAGAATGAAGGGGTGACCCATGAAAATTACCCAATCTTCGTTACTCGCTTAGCCAAGATCGCGTGCCTGACAACCACAAAGCGATCTACATGATGTTCAACGTAGTCATTGGACGACAGCTGGAGTATATTCTCTTGGGTTTCTAATCTAAGATTCACATCTTCTCTCCTGACAACAGAGCAGCTGAATCTGAGATTAACCTTCGTGGTATAGGCTAGAACCTTTGGCAGCCATTCCTGGGATCCGGAAAGTCTAAACCTTGTCTGTGGTATTCCGAGTAGGATCCGGGATCCGGAAAGTCTAAACCTTGTCAGTGGTATTCCGAGTAGGATTCGGAAAAGGGATGACTGTGACGAGCTTCAAACCTGCGAATGTGGGGCACAAGTGACAGTATGCAAAAGGACAATAGTCCTATTCCAACGCTAGCAGGAACCGACAGATGATTAGCCATGCGGTGACAGCGCATATGGATTTGTTTTCATCCGAGAGGATCATACAGCTTGCCATGGAAGGAGGTAACGCATGGTTGGAAGAAGGCAATAGGAAATCAGAGGTTCTGAAGCAATAAAGCATCTCCAGACGCTTATCTAAAATTCCTACCAATGAATTACATAAGTATCTCTATCTTATTGTATGTTTTATTTATATTTTAATTATCAAAACCTCATAACCATTTGAATCTGCCTGACTAAAATTTACAAGGATGACCATAGCTTGCTTCAAGCTGACAATCTCTGTGGGATCGACCTTACTCACGTAAGGTTTATTACTTGGACGACCTAGTGCACTTGCTGGTTAGTTGTGTGGAGTTGTGAAAAAGAGTTGAGATTACGACTGTGCGTATCAAGTTGTTGGTGCCATTGATATCACAATTTCGTGCACCAGGTTCCTAGAGTTGGAATGTCCAATATTTAGTGTTAATTTTGGATTGTTAATTGTTCTTGTTCCCACTAACGTTATGTTGTTGCTAAGGCAATTTAGGATTTGTGGGTTAAGAACACTTATGCTCATTTAACTTTCTCTCTGATGTGAGGGTTAATCAGGTGAGATTGATCTATTCTAGTTGGCATAGTTGTGGTTCCAACAAGAAAAGGACCCTTAGCTCACTCCAAGCCAAGATACCTTTTATGCTTAAATTTCTTTTTACACATTACATTAGTTCCTTTTACACTTTACTTGTCTATATTGCATAGTTAGTTCTTTGATTCCTTTATTAGTTCATTTATTACAATTTTGCATGTTCTTTTATTGCTTTATATGTTTATCCCTTTATTGAAAACCCCATGATCCTCACAACCAAGATTGCATACTCATTGGTCTCAAGTGTCCTTGGGAGACGACCTGGGAATTGAAACTCTTAGAATTAAATTGGTTTTGAATTGTGACATATCCTTTGGATTGATATTTGATTTGGGAATTAATCGTTGGTCTAGGCTATACTTTCAATGATGAGATTCTAATTTGTGAAAACCTGGATTAACGATAAATTTTCCTCCATCAAATTTTAGCGCCGTTGCCGGGGATTCACTTTAAGTGCAATGAGTGCTATAATTTTGGTTGTTGTGAATATGTGAATAGTGTAAATATTTGGTTTTTGTTTGCTACTTGGCACTAATTTGTAGATGGCGCTTCTACCTAAGTAGTGATAGTAACTAACATTTTTGTTTGTTTAGTTCTAGGTAAATAGATATAACTAGAGTATATATTCATTTATCTATTGCTTCTATTAGTATTGTTGCGCTTTATTTTTCCTTTCTATAATGAGTTATCACCCTTTTTGCTTGGAGTCTAGTTGTTATCATATTGTAGGGGATAACAATTCCAACACTGGTTCACATCAAGGTATGAGAGGCCAATTTGAGGGAGGGTCACAAGCAAGCAATTCTTGGCAACAAGTACCCTATGATCCTAATGTTTATCAACCTCTCACTCTAAGTGGAACACCTCATCATTACAATTTTTTCCATCCATATGCTCATACCCTATACCCTCTATATGAGACACAACCATTGTACTCTCAAGCCCCTTTACCATTCCCACCACCAACTTTTTCTCAACCAACCTACCTGTTCATACCCTGGCTCAAGCTGCTTCATCCTGGCTGGACGACGTCAAAACAACCGACCTCTTGTAAAGGTTGGTCATCACCGACCTCTCCCTAAAGAGGTCAGCCAAATCACCATAGAGGCCCAAGTAGGCCCAGATAAAAGGACGCAGTCCACTCTAAAGGCGGCTGGCCTGAAAGATAAGGTGACTTCGCTTAAAGATAAGATAAGATAACTAACTTATCTCTAGAATGGTCACTCCACGCTACTATAAATTCACTGGAGCACCCAAGTATAACTCATACTCTGATTCTACACAAAAAACCTGCTTAAAGCCCGTGCTAACTTAAGCATCGAAGTCTCTTGCAGGTACCACCACCCTCCAGTGATCAAGGATCCGCAACATCTCAAGACTCAGCAAGTCGGACTCGACAGCTCCGACCACAACAGCAGATCTCCTCCGAGATCGAGCTTCAGTTTCAGGTAACCCTTGGAACATTGGCACCGTTGCCGGGGAACCTGGAAGTCATCCCATCATCATGGAGGACAACCTTGACAACGACCATAATTCTGACTTGGAGGACAGAACGCCGCACAAGAACACGGATACCATACCAAAGGATATTCCTCAAAATAAGGGAGACAAATAGCCTCCAAATGCAGAAATTTTAGAGGCCATCCATGAACAACAGAATCGCCTTAAACAGTTAGAACAAGAAGCCGACCGGCAGCGGGAGGCAGAGCGAGACCTTTGGAGAGAAACCAGACAGCGTCGAGAGCTGGAGAACAAACTCCTAAAGCTCGAAGCTGATCTCAAAACCAAGACCACTCGAACCAGCAATGAAGATAGCCCCCACAAGGTTCAAGATCCATTCACAAAGGAGATCATGAAAGCTAATATCCCAAAAGACTTCAAAGCCCCTGACATGACTCCTTACGATGGTACGTCTAATCCAAGTCATCATCTCAGTAATTTTAGAAGTCGGATGTATCTTACGGATGCCTCATATGCAATCCATTTTAAAGTCTTCCCGACTACTTTGACCAAGACTGCAATCAAGTGGTTCGACAGCTTGCCGCCAAGATCAATAGCAAGCTTCGATGACCTCCCCACTATTACCTTCACTCAAAAAGAGGCTGCAGGCATCATCCCGGGGCATGATGACCACGTAGTCATTACAATCATACTAGCTAATGCCAATCTCCACCGAACACTGGTAGACCAAGGAAGCTCCGCGGATATCCTGTTCAAATCCGCCTTCGACAAGCTCGGCTTACAAGAAAAAGAGCTCAGAGCATATCCGAATAGTTTATTCGGGCTCGGAGACGCTCCAATTCAACCGCTAGGGTTCATCCCACTTCACACAACCTTCGGAAAAGGAACTCGATCTAAGACATTAAGCGTAGACTACATAGTAGTCGACGTAAGCTCGGCCTACAACGCTTTAATTGGTCGGACAATGCTGAACCAGCTCCCCACGGTGGTCTCCACTCCACACCTATGCATGAAGTTTCCAACCACAGAAGGGATAGCTACCATAAAGGGAGACCAAAAAATCGCGCGACGCTGTTATAATGAGAGTCTGAACCTTAAAGGTGACCCCAGAGGAAAGGAAACCAATACTATAGAACTCGAGAGAATTTAAGCTCGCGAAGAACTTCGCCCTCAACTAGAAGGTGAAACCAAAGAAGTTCAAATCAAAGACACTCAAGACAAAACAACAAGTATAGGAGCGAATATGAAAGAAGACCTAAAAGAACTACTAATAAAGATCCTAAGGGATAATTCCGACTTCTTTGCATGGAAGGCCGCAGACATGCCCGGCATAGATCCCAAGTTAATGTGCCATAAGCTGGCGGTATGTCCTGGATCTCGGCCAGTGCAACAGAAGCGTAGGAAGCTTGGCCCAGAAAGGTCCCAAGCTATGGAAGAGCAAGTACAAGCCTTATTGGAGGCAGGGTTTATAAGGGAGGTTGAGTACCCATTATGGCTAGCCAATGTCGTCTTGGTAAAGAAGTCAAATGGAAAGTGGCGAATGTGTACCAGCTACACCGACCTCAATATGGCCTACCCAAAGGACCCCTACCCGCTCCCGAATATAGACACTCTAGTGGATGCCTCTTCTGGATACAAGTACCTCTCCTTCATGGATGCTTATTCGGGATACAACCATATTCCAATGTATCCACCCGACCAAGAAAAGACCTCGTTCCTAACTCCAAAGGCAAATTACTGCTACATAGTCATGCCATTTGGACTCAAAAACGCAGGAGCTACATACCAAAGATTGATGAACAAAGCCTTTGCCGACCACATCGGAAAGCTAATGGAGGTTTATGTAGACGACATGCTGGTAAAAATACAAAGTGAGGAATCATTGTTACCCTACCTCACTAAAAGTGTTCGACACCATAAGAAAGCATGGTATGCGACTTAATCCCGCAAAGTGCACCTTCGCGGTAGAAGCTGGCAAATTCTTGGGTTTCATGCTCACCCAAAGAGAAATCGAGGAGAACCCGGATAAATGCCAGGCTATACTCAACATGAAAAGTCTGACATGCGTCAAAGAGGTACAACAGCTCAACGAAAGACTAGCAGCCCTATCCAGATTTTTAGCCAGATCAGCTATAAGATCTCTCCCTTTTTACGTAACATTAAGGAAGGAAAAGAGGTTTGAATGGACCCCAGAGTACGAACAAGCCTTTCAAGATTTCAAGAAATTTCTGGGGCAACCACCCATCTTTACTCGACCAGGGGAAGGTGAAGAACTCACAATATATCTCGCTGTAGGAAGTCGGGCAATAGCATCGGCACTAGTTAGAGAAGACGAAAGTGGGTAACAACCCATTTACTTCATCAGTAAGGCTCTACAAGGGGCTGAAATAAACTATCAAAAGATAGAAAAGTTCGCCTACGCCCTCATACTCACTTCTCGACGACTCGGCCCCTACTTCCAGGCTCACACTATCAGAGTAGGCACCAACCAGCCTAGTAAAGGCATCTTACAAAAAACAGATCTGACTGGAAGAATCCTACAATGGGCAGTCGAGTTATCAGAGTTCGACCTCAAATATGAAGCACAGACAGCTATTAAATCACAGTACATGGCCGACTTCATCGTAGAGTACACTGACACCCCGGGTACCCCCATAGAATCACTACAAGAAAAAGCAATATTTGTAACAAAAAAATTGTTACAAAAAATCGAAATTTTGAAACCAAAGGATTTTGTAATAAAAAAAGGGGCCATTGCAGTATGTCCTGTTACAAAAACTTTTTGTAATAAAAAATGAAACTGTTACAATTCAAAGTGATATTTTGTAACAAATTTTTCTGATACAAAAAACCAGAAGTCATTACAAAAGTGGTAACTTGATTTTGTAACTTGATTTTGTTACAAAATGTAACTTGATTTTGTAACATTTTTTTTCTTTAGTTACAAAAGCAAAATAATTATTTTGTAACAATTTTTTTAATACAAATTGCATGCATAATTTACTAAATTATTTTTTAAATTAACTAATATATTAACTATTTTAATAAGCAAGTCTACATTTATATAATATGCAAAAACATACATAATTTAAACATGCCTCATTTAGCTAAAATTGTTTTAAAACAAGATAACCTTAGTGAGTACATTGATTAGTTCTACAAGTTATATGTCTTGCATAAGTTCAACCAAAAATTAAAAGTTCTAACATAGATTAGTGTCTCTATGAATCAAAATATTCTTGAGCCCTCAAGGTAGCATGTGGTCACCATTTCAGTACTCCTGTAAATAAGAAAAACCGAAACAAAATATTAGAAACAAGATATAATACTAATTATAATTTTTTCCAATAAGTTTTATCCAAAATGTTTAGAAAAATTTTGGCAAAACTTCCCCTAAAACTTGGATATTTCCACCGTCTACAGTTCTAACAAAAACAACCAATTCACAACTTATTTTTCAGCCAATACACAACCAAATTTATCAAACCAAATAATAGGACATTTGTCATTTCTCAACCATGACACAAGTAAAATGTCATAAATAGATCCATATACAAATTAAACTATACTAATAATATAGGAATCATCTAGGAAAATGTATTAAAAGTATCTTTGAACTCCCATGCAATAGTAAAAGGAAAAGGTTAGTAATGTTACATCAATTTGTTTACAAACCAACGAGCTTAATATCTTTGAACTTGTACAACTTTTACTACATAACCTCAATTAGGCTAAAATTTAGTTTGGAGATTCCGAACTTATCTGGAAACAAGTGTGCCTTGGTTGCAACTCAATCACTGTTCAATTTTAAGAGTTGCAAGAATTGGAAGTTGATGCATATTTTTCTGAAAACTGATTCTTTCCAACTTTGATCACCAATTTTAAAAAATTCACAACTCCCAATCCTTAACTCCTAAAATTGTGAAATTTTAGAGCAATAAACCAAGTTAATCAAATTTTAAAACAAAATTAGTTTCACTCCAAAACTCAGCTCGGAGGAGCCGCAGCAAGATAAACAATTTGCTACCCTGTTTGAACTCTTCTGCTGCAAGACAGATTTGATGACTCAACTTTAAAAATTTTCCATAAATTATGTATTTAACGAAAAAACCTCAAATTTTCCAGTCCAGCTTCACATATTCCCAAGTTTAATCCAGACTTAGTCTCAAGCAATTCCGATCACCACGGAATTAGTTATAACTTTTCAAAATTTCTGACTTCATTTAAAAGTAAAGCAGAAAATCAGATTTTATAATTCAACTTTAAAAAATCATGAGTAAGTCTCCAGTTAATACGAAACCTTCAAAATTGAATATTAATAACTATACTTGTTGTAGTTTGCTTAGCTCTTAATCTCATATCATTCTAATCTCTATTAAGTTACTGGTTCACTTTCAAAGTTGCCGTTTCATTTCAAAACTCAGATTTTCAACAAGTAGTTTAGTGTTTCAAAATTCAACCCCCCTTAGTACCTCTCAAAATCAAATCTCAAAGCAATCACCAATCAATTCCACCACCATTACAATATATTTACTAACCAGCTCAACAGTAATCAACCAATACAATCCATCAAATTCAGCATTCATAAGAATTATTTGTCAAACAATTCACAATCCACATAATCAATCAAACACTAAATCAATAATTTCAAATCACAATCTCAACCATTCCAATCACAATTTCAGCCACAATTCAACATTTACATAATCAATCAATTACTCACAGCTATTAAATCTATTTGTAGTTATTCAATAAATCTTGTAGGCATTCTTAAATTAAAATTGTTTAAGTTAAACCTCCTACCTCAATGTCGCAATTAAAAGAACCCGGAGGCAAAATTACAGCTGGCTAGACCACTACTAACCACTCAACAAGTTCAACTGAGATAGCAGCAGTCTTACATTTTAACATAATCAGGACAGCAGCTGCGTTAGCTCTAGCAGCAGTAACCATGGTTGCAGCAAAATAGGGGATCCAAATTAGATGGGAATTAGAAGCAATTACTATCCTGGGGATTTTAAAACAAGGTATATACCATAATCGACTCAGAACAAGCATAGCAGTGACAGTAAAATGTGTAAATAGACCATAATCAAGGAAAAGATCAATCCAGAATTAAAGAAATAGCATCGGACTCACCGACAGCAACTCTAACAAATTCGTAATAGCTGACGAACCGGATTTCCTATCCGTAAAGAAATCTTATAGATATACGATCGCATTGTAAGTATAGTTTCTAAACCAACAGAAAATCTTTTCGTATAAAAGTTTTGGTTGTCACAAGTAACAAACCCCTTTAAAATTTATAACCGAAGTATTCAATCCTCGGGTCGTCTTCTCAAGGAATTGCAGGGAGGTATATTCTTATTATTGGTTATGAGTTTTGTAAATTGGGGGTTTTGAAAAGGTTTTGAACAAGAGAAATAAATTGCAGGAATTAGTAAATCAATAACTAAGAAAACTCTTGG
Source organism: Arachis hypogaea (assembly GCF_003086295.3). NCBI lineage: Eukaryota > Viridiplantae > Streptophyta > Magnoliopsida > Fabales > Fabaceae > Arachis > Arachis hypogaea. The sequence continues at coordinate 75,785,268 of NC_092046.1, read as the reverse complement.
CACGGTATGAAAATTAGAAGTCCTATCCTAGTTATCCTTATCAATGGTGATGAGAATTATATTTTGCTCCCCACTAAGTCAACCTCTAACTATGAAGGTAAGTCAAGTGGATAAATCAATTTAACACCTAAAGTCCTAGTCAACTCCTAAGAAAAGACTAGAGTTATAAGAATTTAAATCAATCAGCAAAGATAACAATTATCAATCACGATGAGTTTGACAACTCAAGAGTTACCAATTAATCAACCAAAGCTAAAAGGGAAAAATCTATATTATTTATATAAATAAAGGAAAGAAATCATAATTCTGAAATACCTCAAATTATATTAAATAGAAAATCAATCTAAACATAAAGAGTTCATAAACTAAATTGAGAAAATAAGTAAAAGGAACATTGAACTTGGAACTCAAAAGAAATTGTAAGTTGAAATAATAAAAAATCCTAAATCCTAAGAGAGAGGAGAGAACCTCTCTCTCTAAAAGCTACATCTAATCCTAAAATTGTGTATGAATGTATGTTGTATGAGTTGTTTGATGAATGGATATATTTTCTCACTTTATAGCCTCTAATCTGTGTTTTCTGGGCCGAGAACTGGGTCAGAAACAGCCGAGAATTCGCTGGTTTCGAATTCAAACATGCTGGTTTTTCGTCACTGCGATGCATCTGCATGGATCACGCGTTCACGTCACTTATCGTCAGGGAAACTATGGAATATTATATATCAAATAGAAGCCCCATATGTTAGCTTTCCAACGCAACTGGAACCGCGTCATTTGGACCTCTGTAGCTCAAGTTATGGTCGATTTAGTACCAGGAGGTCAGGCTGGACAGCTTTAGCAGTTCCTTCAGTTTCTTGTATTCCTTCCACTTTTGCATGCTTCCTTTCTATCCTCTAAGTCATTCCTGCCCTGTAATCTCTGAAATCACTTAACACATATATCACGGCATTGAATGGTAATAAGAGAGGATTTAAAATTAGCAATTTAAAGGTCCAGGAAACATGTTTTCAATCATAGCACAAGATCATGAAGAAAAATGTAAAACATGCAAATCATATGAATAAGTTGGTGAAAAGCTGATAAAAACCACTCAAATTAGCACAAGATAAACCATAAAATAGTGGTTTATCAATAGCATCAACGCTAGTATTCCAAATAATTGCAGTAGAGAAACAGGTGAAGCAAAGGGGCTGAACTAAATTAGAGGTATATTCTACCATGAGTAAAACAGGAACATTGCAGAGAAACAAAGTTTAAAACAGAACAAGGATGAAAGAGGTTACAGTTTTGAGAATGGAAATTAGAAAGGCGATCGTGGTAGTGACGGAGGAGACAACCGTGGCAGAGCTTCCTTCGGTGGCAACGGCAATGAGGCTTCGATGACGGTGGCTAGGCAGGACGCGACAGCAGCAAGCACGCTTCAACGGCTCCTCCTTCCACATCTCCTTCTCTCTCGTTCGCTTCGACGACGGTAGCGAAGATCCTTCCAGCGGCGGCGTGCGATTCTAACGGCAACAGAGGCGTGGATGGCGGCGACGGGCTTCATTTCTGACAGTGGCGGTGATTGGCGCGAGGATGGCGGTGCTACGACGGTCGCGGTGGTGAGCTTCTTCCGTGGCGAGGAACGACAAAACAACGTTGTGCTTCTTCTCCTCTAGCTCCCTCCTCCGCATCGGCACTAGCAACGATGGCAGCGAGTAGTTCGGCCCACCAGCAATGGCCGTCCCCCTCTCCTCTCTTCTCTTCTCTAACTCCGTTTCTCCCTCTCTCCCTCAACGTTTTCTTTCTTTCTTTTTGTTTGAGGTTGCTGTTCTGTGGTGTTTGTGTTTGCTGAAGGGAAGGAGAAGGATATGTGCTAGGGTTTTCATTTAGATGAAGAGAGTGATTTTGAGTGTAATTGGGTCAGGGTTAGGCTTTTTTTTTTTTGGGAATTTTAGGATTAATTTAGGTTTATTTTATTTAAATTAAGATATAGAGTAATAATTTGAAATTCAATTAAATTTTTAAAATTATTTTAAAATATTATTTGTTATATAAAAATACTAATTGATTCTCAATCAATTACTCTAATTGAAAATATATGGTAATATAATTAATTCAATCATAATACAAATTTCTTAAATTAAATTGTATAATACGTCTATTATTAAATTTTAATTTCAAATAACTAATTATAAAATTTGCACAAGAATATTAATTATTTAACTCTAAATATTAATAAAACTAATTTAATTACTCTTAATAGATTAGTTTATAAAATAAGAAGTTTAAATTAATAATAAGTCATAACTTTTTCATGATAAAAGTTACTTAAATTAAGCTATACAATTCTTTCTTATTTTTCAATTACAAAAATTACGCAAAATATTCAATTATAATAAAATTACTTAAAAATCTTAATTGATTTATAATGAAATTATCTCCAAATCTATTTAATTATTTCTAATAAAATAATTTCTAAAATTATAAAGTTTAAACTTAATAAGATAAAATCACAATTTATTTATATTTAGATTTTCAAAAATGTAGGATGTTACAAAATAAAATTATTTTGAAAAAATATATACACAATTTTTTTTACTCTTAAAGTGTTTAACATTTTGAAAAAAAAAATTGCTATAAAATATATTTATATTTTGTGATAAAAAATTAATTTGTTACAAACAATATTGAATTTTGTGACAAATTAATTTTTTGTTACAAAATAATTGTAGTTTTTGAAACAAAAAGTTGTTTTGTTACAAAATATTTTGAATTTTTGCAACTTGTTTTTTTGTTACAAAATATTACAATATTTTGTAACAAAACACCATCTTGTTACAAAAACTAACATAATTTGTAACAAAATAAAACAGGTTGTTACAAAATATTATCATGTTTTGCAACAACTTGTAATATTGTTACAAAACATTATTCTTTTGTAACAATCACATATTATTATTACAAAATACTATTTTTTTGTAATAATTTTAAATTTGATACAAATTTTTTGTTTCAAATGTTCCATTTTCTTGTAGTGAATGGAATTTATATGTAGATGGCTCCTCAAACAAAACCGGGAGTGGCGCAGGCGTAATTATAGAGAGTGACCAGGGGACCCAAATTGAGCTCTCTTTAAAGTTTGAGTTCCCTGCCTCAAATAACCAAGCTAAATACGAGGCACTATTGGCTGGTTTAAGGATGGCTAAGGAGGTAGGAGTTCAAAAGCTTAAAATCTTCAGTGATTCACAAGTAGTTACCTCACAAATAGAAGGGAGCTACTAAGCTAAAGATCCCACCATGAAAAAATACCTGGACAAAACTAGAGAATAGCTCGGACAATTAGGGGATATGAGGTTCGACATATACCTCAGAAACAGAATGCCTGAGCTGATGCACTTTCAAAACTAGCCAGCACCAAACCAGGGGGCAATAATAGAAGCCTCATCCAAGAAACACTGCAAGTCGGAAACACTCCCTATATATAAAAAGGAGGCAAAAAGGTTATTACGGGAAGCACAGTACTACACCATAGTAGACGACATCCTATATAGGAGAGGAATCTCTACACCCCTCCTAAAATGCGTCCCGACCTCTGCAACGAGGGAAGTTCTTGAGGAAGTTCACAGTGGTATGTGCGGCAACCACCTTGGGGCGCGAGCTCTTTACAAGAAGGTACTCCGAGCCGGCTTTTACTGGCCGACCTTGCAAAAGGAAGCAACAGAGTTTGTCAAAAAATGCGCACCATGTCAGAAACATGCCAACTTCCATGTGGCGCCACCTGAAGAGCTCATCTGTGTTATATCACCCTGGCCATTCGCAAAGTGGGGACTCGATCTCTTCGGACCTTTCCCCTAGGGTTCAGGGCAAGTCAAGTTCCTCATCATAGGCATAGACTACTTCACAAAGTGGATTAAAGCAGAGCTACTAGATACTGCTACCGCCCAAAGAAGTCAGAAATTTCTATTTAGAAACATTATCACAAGGTTTGGGGTTCCTTACTCCATTACCACAGATAATGGTACTCAGTTCACTGATACAGATTTCAGGAACATGGTAGCTAACCTGAAAATAAAGCACAAATTCACATCTGTAGAACACCCACAAGCCAACGGACAGGCAGAAGTTGCCAATAAAGTCATACTAGCTGGGTTAAACGGAGGCTATAAGAAGCAAAGGGAGCTTGGGCTGAAGAACTCCCACAAGTCCTATGGGCATATTAGACAACTCCACATTCAACCACAAGAGAATCACCCTTCCGACTTGCTTATGGAATGGAGGCAATGATTCCAGTGGAGATAGAAGAAGGATCCCCTAGAAGGATCCTCTACAATGAAGAGGCCAACTCCCAAATTCAAAGGGAGGAGCTCGACCTACTTCCAGAAGTCTGAGAAAGAGCTCGGATTAGAGAGGAAGCGCTGAAGTGTCGAATGGCTTTAAGGAATAATCAGAAGGTAGTCCAGCAAAGCTTCGTCACCAACGATCTCATCTTAATCCGAAATGACATCAGAGCAGGTCGATCAGGAGAAGGGAAGCTAGCAGCTAACTGGAAAGGACCTTACCGAGTTGTAGAAGTACTGGGGAAAGGTTACTACAAGGTGTCTGACCTCGAAGGGCGAGAGCTACCAAGGTCTTGGCATGCCTGTAACCTAAGAAGGTACTATAGTTAGAAAATAGTAAAGATCTTAGGTCAAGGCGCACTTCTTTTCCTAAAAAGGTTTTTTAATGAGGCGTCAGGCCGAGATCCGAAAAATTGCCCGACTTAGAAGGGTAAGTACTCATATGTACATACTTATATTTATGTTTTTATCTCATTATTATTTGAATAAAAGTCACCAATTCCCTAAAAAGTTTCTTGCCAAGACGCATTAATCTAAGCTCATAAAACGCAAAGTTCATCGTCCGATTACAAAGAGGTCGGAAAGGTGTAGCAATAGGAGCAAGTTAATGCAAGAAGTTATAAAAAGTAGCCCATAAAAAGTGACCTAACGAGGTCTGACTAAAAATGGATTACTAAAAATAACTTAAGAAGGCCTGGTGCACGAAATTGTGGTCTCAGGCAACGGCGTCAAAAACTCTGTACGCACGTCTTAATAAATTGTTTTTCATTCACAACTTCGATACAACTAACCAGCAAGTGCACTGGGTCGTCCAAGTAATAAACCTTACGTGAGTAAGGGTCGATCCCACGGAGATTGTTGGTATGAAGCAAGCTATGGTCACCTTGTAGATCTCAGTCAGGCGGATATAAAATAATTATGGAGTTTTCAAAAATATATAATAAGATAAGGATAGAAATACTTATGTAAATCATTGGTGAGAATTTCAGATAAGCGCATATTGATGCTTTCGTTCCTCTGAACCTCTGCCTTCCTACTGTCTTCATCCAATCAATCCTACTCCTTTCCATGGCTGGCTTTATGTAAGGACATCACCATTGTCAATGGCTACTTTTGATCCTCTCTGGAAAATGGTCCGATGCGCTGTCACTGCATGGCTAATCGTCTAGAGGCATCACCCTTGTCAATGGCTGCATCCTATCCTGTTGTGAAAATGGACCGAATGCTCTGTCACAGCACGGCTAATCATCTGAGGTTCTCGATCATACTGGAATAGGATTCATCCTCCTTTTGCGTCTGTCACTACGCCCAGCACTCGCGAGTTTGAAGTTCGTCACAGTCATTCAATCCCAGAGTCCTACTCGGAATACCACAGACAAGGTTTAGACTTTTCGGACTCTCATGAATGCCGCCATCAATCTAGCTTATACCACGAAGATTCTGGTTAAGAGATCCAAGAGATACTCATTCAATCTAAGGTAGAACGGAAGTGGTTGTCAGGCACGCGTTCGTTGGGGAATGATGATGATTGTCACGTTCATCACATTCATGTTGAAGTGCGAATGAATATCTTAGAAGCGGAATAAGTTGAATTGAATAGAAAAACAGTAGTACTTTGCATTAATCTTTGAGGAACAGCAGAGCTCCACACCTTAATCTATGGAGTGTAGAAACTCTACCGTTTGAAAATACATAAGTGAATAGAGGGTAAGCATGGCCGAGTGGCCAGCCTCCCATGGAGGTCTAGAGATCTAAAAATGATCAAAAGATGTCTAATACAATAGTAAGAAGTCCTATTTATAATAAACTAGCTACTAGGGTTTACAGAAGTAAGTAATTGATGCATAAATCCACTTCCGGGGCCCACTTGGTGTGTGCTTGGGCTGAGCTTGAATGTTACACGTGTAGAGGTCAATCTTGGAGTTGAACGCCAGTTTGTAACGTATTTCTGGCGTTCAACTCTGGCTTGTGACTTGTTTCTGGCGTTTAACTCCAGACAGCAGCGTAGAACTGGCGTTCAATGCCCTTTTACGTCATCTAAACTCGATCAAAGTATGGACTATGATATATTTCTGGAAAGCCTTGGATGTCTACTTTCCAACGCAATTAGAAGCGTGCCATTTCGAGTTTTGTAGCTCTAGAAAATCCACTTTGAGTGTAGGGAGGTCAGAATCCAACAGCATCAGCAGTCCTTCTTCTACCTCTGAATCTGATTTATGCTCAAGTCCCTCAATTTCAGCCAGAAAATACCTGAAATCATAGAAAAACACACAAACTCATAGTAAAGTCCAGAAATGTGAATTTAACATAAAAACTAATGAAAACATCCCTAAAAGTAACTAGATTCTACTAAAAATATACTAAAAATAATGCCAAAAAGCGTATAAATTATCCGCTCATCACAACACCAAACTTAAATTGTTGCTTGTCCCCAAGCAACTGAAAATCAAATAGGATAAAAAAAAGAGAATATACTATAAATTTCAAACTATCAATGAAACATAGCTCCAATTAAATGAGCGGGACTTGTTGCTTTTTGCCTCTTGAATAGTTTTGGCATCTCACTTTATCCATTGAAGTTCAGAATGATTGGCATCTATAGGAACTCAGAGTTTAGATAGTGTTATTGATTCTCCTAGTTCAGTATGATGATTCTTGAACATAGCTATTTTATGAGTCTTGGCCGTGGCCCTAAGCACTTTGTTTTCCAGTATTACCACCGGATACATAAATGCCACAGACACATAATTGGGTGAACCTTTTCAGATTGTGACTCAGCTTTGCTAAAGTCCCCAATTAGAGGTGTCCAGGGTTCTTAAGCACACTCTTCTTTTGCTTTGGACCTTGACTTTAACCGCTCAGTCTCAAGTTTTCACTTGACACCTTCACGCCACAAGCACATGGTTAGGGACAGCTTGATTTAGCCGCTTAGGCCAGGATTTTAATCTTTTAGGCCCTCCTATCCACTGATGCTCAAAGCCTTGGGATCCTTTTTATTGCCCTTGCCTTTTGCTTTTAAGGGTTATTGGCTTTTTGCTCTTGCCTCTTGGTTTTAAGAGCTTTTGGCTTTTTCTGCTTGCTTTTTTCTTTTTCTTTCTATTTTTTTCGCTATTTTTTTTCTCTTTTTTTTTGCAAGCTTTGTTCTTTGCTGCTTTTTCTTGTTTCAAGAATCATTTTTATGATTTTTCAGATTATCAAATAACATGTCTCCTTATCATCATTCTTTCAAGAGCCAACATATTTAACATTCTTAAACAACAACTTCAAAAGACATATGCACTGTTCAAGCATTCATTCAGAAAATAAAAAGTATTGTCACCACATCAATATGATTAAACTAAGTTCAAGGATAAATTCGAAACCCATGTACTTCTTGTTCTTTTGAATTAAAACATTTTTCATTTAAGAGAGGTGATGGATTCATAGGACATTCATAACTTTAAGACAATGTTACTAATTACTAATGATCATGTAATAAGACACAAACTTAGATAAGCACTTAACATAGAAAATGAAAAACAGAGAATGTAAGAACAAGGAATGAGTCCACCTTAGTGATGGTGGCGTTTCCTTCTTGAGGAACCAATGATGTCCTTGAGCTCTTCTATGTCTCTTCCTTGTCTTTGTTGCTCCTCCCTCATTGCTTTTTGATCTTCTCTTATTTTGTAACGGCCTAGCCTTTAGCCTCGAAGAAACGGCACTTTTTCGGGATCAACCGGAATTTTTATGGAATTTTTAGGAATTTTAGTGCATATAAGCACCTCCACTACACAGGTGCTATGTCATCAAGCTGCTGAGTCAGCAGCTTGACTGCACCAGACACCTCTCCTAATCTAAGCAGGCACGTCGCAAAAAGTTGCGTTTTAAACCACTTCGGGTCCGAATTTCAAAATTCTGATTTCCATAGTTTGTCTCTATGTGACGAGCCGGTCTCGAATTTCGAGAGAAAAATTATATTAATATAATATTCATATATTATTATTTTATTTGGAATATTATATTATTATTTTTTCTAATGTGGTTAATGTTGATCTATGTTTGGTAATATAATAACTGAGCTAGAAATCTACTGGTAATGGATAATACCGGCATTCTTAGATGAACTTAGCAATGCTAATGCTTCATCATATATCTTTTATTCTCATGATTATCATGTTACTAGTATTATTTATACTAGTAAAGCTCATGCTTATCCTTAAGTAGTATAATCTGATGTATCTAATTTTTGTAATTATCTTCAGAATGATATTTTATTATTAAACTCTGATGAGTCAGCACCCAGTGACACATGGCTCTCCCAGAGTTAGCCACCACATGTTACCTTTCTTGCTCTCCAAGCAAAGCTTTCTTAAGGAGAAAGTAAGAAATACTTGTGTTCTAATACATCTAGCTTCCGTAATTATCCTTTCTTGAGATATTTTTACACCAAAATTTAGGATAATGCTTATCCAAACCCCACGTTCTCCCATGTATCATCATTACTATCATTTTTACTTTCTAAACAAGTTAGAATTCGAAATTCTAGAGAGAGAAATGGAAGAACTTCCATGAAAACTTCCATGAACACCTAAGCTTCTTTCTCCGTTCTTTTTCAAACTAAAACCCCTATCAAAAATTTAATCCGACCAAAATGATCACCTCTTCCTCCTCTTCATTTCTATATCAATTTTCATGGAGTAAATCAAGGCATGATGGCTGCTCCTCCTCCTTGAAGTTTCATCCATGGTGGGAACTCAAGCTGATGATGTTTTCTTCATGTTTTCTCTTAAGATCTCTTGTTCAATCACCACAGGCTCTAAGAAAACGTGATTTCTAGCTGCCTTGAGGTGAGGAAAACCTTCTTTTCATCATCATGAAGCTTCAGCCTTCATAGTTCATATGGTTCTAAAGTTGTTTTTGATGTTAAAATAGGCGTAAAAGTGCTTTTGGAAGATTGTTTTTGGCTCAACTTTTGGCAGTAGCAAAGGAGGTAAGGTTTGGTAAATTAATCAATGATTGGTTTGGTTCTTGAAGTGTTAAATCAGCTCTTGTTGCTTGAGGCTTGATTTTGAGTGTTTGTGTGATGGTTTGATCATGAGATCTTGTTGTTTAATGCTTGAAAATCAAGTTTTTGATGGTTCTGAAGTTGTTGTTGTTGCTGCTGGAAAACGTGGCTTTCCAACCATAAAATTCATGATATTTGATGTGTTTTTGATGTGTATTTGATGGCTGAAACGTTGCTCTTTGGTTTGGTCAAAATCAGGTAAAAATCGGTTACCGAAATGATTGAAAAACTAGTTGAAAATCAAGCTGAAATCTGATAAACTTTTGGAAAAATATTTTTGGTCTTTGAAGGACAAGAAAAACATTGGTTTTGATGATTTTGGGGTCAAATTATAATTATTAAAAATTTTGGGGTTGAAAGTTAATTAAAGAAAAGTTAAGGGGCCAAAGTGCAATTATTAAAAGTTAAGGGATCAAAATGCAATTTCCAAAAAGTTCAGGGGACAAAATGCAATTTTTGAAAGTTGAATAAAATATTATTATTTTAATATTAAAATATTAAAATATTATTTTATTGTTAATATTATTTTATTAATAATATTATTTTATTATTAATAATAAAATATTGATAAAAAGACAGTTTTTCCTAAAAGCCTCAGGAAGGCAGTTTTAAGTCCAGAAATCCTTAATTCTCTTTATTAAACACGTAAGGAAGAGTTCAAGAGAAAGCATTGAGGTATGTATGGTAATGAAATAGGTTTTAGAAACTTTCATACATGTTGGAAAGAAAAGGAGTTAAAAGCTATATAGTAGTGTGCTTGACCTTACAGAGTAAGCAGAGAATTGTGAAATGAGCTCACTTTGATGTTGTGATGCTTGATTTATGATTGTGGAAAAATGATGAAGATGATTGCTAAGTGATGAAAAGTATGGTTTTATGTGACTTATGAGCCTTCGGGAAATGCTTGAGAATATTATGCGGGGACGCCCGTATTGGGATGTTGCTTCCCAGACAGGCTGCGGTAGAGATGTACCAGCCCTGCAAGCTAATTGCTTGGTAGAGGCCTGATTCGCATACCTGCGGTATATTGAGATTTGAGCAAATACCAGCCCTGCAAGTCGAGAGTACTTGGTAGAGGGTATGCGGTACTTAATCTGGGATTAAGTTCTGGGAAGGCCTTATCTGACTTGGAGGGTCGGATTGCGTGGGTGCGGGTCGAAACCGACAAATGAGCTCATTACCTGCAGTAGGACCAGACATGCATCATACTTGTTTGTGCATATTTTAATTGGTTTGCCTATGTGAACAACTTTGTTTAATTGCTAACTGCTATACTTAACGTAACTGTTCTTGATTGTGTTTGAACCTCATTACTTGTATTTGTAACTGATTATTTGGATTGTGGTGATTGGATGTTGATTGAGTTGTTTGGGCCTAAGGCCGTGGCTGGTATGTTTGAGGTTTAGTTCTGTATAAAGTATCTCACTGGTTCAACATAGACTTATTGAACCTATGCTTGGAACAAGATGATCATTTATACCGCGTAGGTAACTTCTTTTATGTTTATAGTCTAGTTAAGTATGAAAAATCAAACTCTTACAGCATAGACTTAACTAAACCTATGCTTGGGACACGTTGGTCATTCATACCATTAGGAAACTTTTAAGATTCTTATATTTGGAAGAAAAGTTTGGATTTATGGTTAATTAACTGATTTCTTTTAAAAAGGTTTTGAATATTTGATTGTTAAACCATCGATTTTCAAGGGATTTAGAAACTTGCAAACGGATATTATAAATGGACTTAACTAAAAACCCCGACCTTACTAAGAACTCCCCAGTTCTTACCCCTTACACCTCTTCAGATGGACACGGGAGTCCTGCCCTACGAGATTAATCATCCGTACATCCACGACGACCCAGTGCGCATCTACGAGTATTACATCCGATGTGCGGCACCTTGTGTACGTGATTATATAGTATATGATCCTGAGATCGAGGATATCTCTTCTGGCAGCAATGAGCCAGATGGGGGCACCAGCGAGAAGGCATCATCACTTGCCCAAAGGTTTTCTATGAGGGGCTTTTGGATCAGAGACGAGGAGACCTTTGAGGCGTCCACACTAACTCCGGTACCTTAGAGTATCTCCCTCACTTTTACTAGCATGATCAGAGGGAAATAGGCATGTCATAGAGTTAGGCTAGTCTGGGTGCCAGCTTAGGGGCTTTTGGACAGGCCAGGCCCCGGGATGTCTTATGTATATATGTGTATATATTATATGAGTCACTAACTAAAGGATGTTGTGTTATAATTCCTTACTGGTATAACTGAGCTGCTTCTGTATTATGATGTATATTATGATGTGATATTCTATGTATTGCCTTCTACTATTCTTTGAATGTGTGTACTCATGTTTCGTTGTTATACTATATGTATGCGACTCTAAACTGCTATTGTTTTAAAAAATAATTACTCGACACTCGCGAGGTGTTAACAACGAACAGGCTTATATTTATTAAATATTAATTAATTTGAGGAAACAAGTTGGTAACGTTCAACTTTTAGTATGATCATGACATGCTGGAAGTTGGGCCGTTACAATTTGGTATTAGAGCGGTCCTTCCTGTTAGAGCCTGAGGAATGGACTGGATCATGCTTCATTGCATGCTCTGTTGTGCGTCTCATGCTTATAGGATATCCATGTGATATGTGTTGCATGATTGTCTTTGTGCCTTTATTTTGAGAATGTTCATGCCCAACTTGAGGTATTGAGACTGATCACCTTGGTATCGATTGTTTGGTGTGAACAAGATTAAGATGAGTTCACAGAGACGCAGCGTTTGGGGAGAGACTACCGCTAACATTCCGTACGAAACGATGATAGCCTATTTACTACGATTCACGCTATGGCTGAGGCTGTGCATGAAACAGCGACTGCTACTAGTTCAGCAGTTGATCGTTTGGGAAAGCGTAATAGGGGTAATGAAGGAAGAATGAGATAGGATATGGGTAAGCAATCTCAGCAGGCACAAGTGCGACCAGTATGTAGGCAGTGTGGAAAGGAGCATGGAGGTAGACCTTGTCAACCTGCAGGCATTATCTGTTTTTCTTGTGGTCAAACTGGACATATGGCTAAGGACTGTCCGAAGAAGCCAATTCAAGGAATAGATAGGCCGCGACAGCAGGGACGTGTGTTTGCCATGATTGCTGATGATGCAATGAAATCAGACTCCCTAATTCAAGGTCAGTGTTATGTCAAATCTCGACTCTTAACTGTATTGTATGACTCTGGTGCGTCACATTCTTTTATTTCTGCGACTGTTGTGCATGAGTAGGGATTAGATTCTACTGTGTTAAATTATGATCTGATTGTCCATACAACTATATTTCATAATGCCTTGACTAGACGAGTGTGTCAACAGGTACCTTTTGTTATTGAGGTTAGGACTTTCATACATGACCTGGTCGACTTGCCTTTATATGGTATAGATATTACCTTAGGTGTAGATTGGTTATCTAATCATCATGTTTTCCTTGATTGTTCTAAACGAAATGCTATATTCCCAAATATTTGGCATGCATATTGAGTGAGTTGAGTCTTGTATGTTCTATTCGAATTCCCTAAGAGTTACCTTCGGTAGTAGTGGATTAGAGGGTTATCTTCTATTATCTGCTAGCTTAAAGACTGATGAACAAGCTTTGGAGCAAATTTGAGTGGTAAAGGAGTTTCCTGATGTTTTCCTTGATGATAAACTTGAACTTCCACCCCAGAGAGAGATAGAATTCAGTATTGACTTGGTGCTTGGAACCAGACCAACTTTTATAGCATTGTATTGGATATAATCATTGGAACTGGCAGAGTGGAAGAAACATTTAGATGAGTTATTGAGAATGAAGTTTATTCGTCTGAGTGTATCACCGTGGGGAGCTCCAGTGTTACTGGTAAAGAAGAAAGATAGTGGGACAAGATTGTGTGTAGATTATCTGCAACTAAACAAGAATACAATCAAGAATAAGTATTCACTACTGAGGATAGATGATCTAATGGACCAGCTGAGAGGTGCGACAGTATTCTCTAAGATTTCTTTGCGGTCTAGTTACCATTAAATTTGAGTGAAGGACTCGGATGGTTAAGACTGCCTTTCAAACTAGATACTAAGAGGATGGAAGCTGTATATGAAACTGTTAAAGTGTGAGCTTTGTTCGGCAAAAGTGGCATTCATGGGACATGTGATCACACAAGACGGTATAATGGTAGATCCTTCAAAGAATGATGCAATGATACAATGGAAACAACCTACAAAAGTTAAAAAAGTTCGTAGTTTCTTGGGGTAGCAGGATATTATTTGTGGTTTATTGAAGGTTTTTCACAGATAACTTTACCCTTGACTTACCTCACAAGGAAGGAAGTTCCGTTTGAATGGACAAAAGAGTGCGAAGAAAGTTTTGAAACTTTAAAGGAAAAGTTGACGACGGCATCAGTTTTGGTGTTACCAGACCCACAAGAACCTTTTGAGGTGTAGTATAATGATTCTTTTAAGAGATTTGGATGCGTATTGATGCAGCATAGGAATATAATGGCATATGCTTTGAGACAGCTGAGACCTCATGAAAAGAATTATCCGACACATAATCTAAAATTAGTGGCAGTGGTTTTTGCACTCAAGATCTGGAGACACTATTTGCATGGAGCTCAATTGAAAGTTTTCTCTGATCATAAGAGTTTGAAGTATATCTTTGATCAGAAAGACCTTAACATGAGGCAGAGACGATGGATGGAATTCCTAAAAGATTATGACTTTAAGTTAAGCCATCATCCTGGAAAGGCAAATGTAGTCGCAGATGCTTTGAGTCGAAAGAGTTTGGGCATATCCCTGATGATGATCAAGGAAGAAGAGATGATCTCAGTCTTTGAAAGCTTAAAATTAGGAATAAGAGAGACAAAGCTGCATTTTAGTACAACATATCACATACAGACTGATGAGTAGATAGAACGAACGATTCGTACTTTGGAAGATATGTTAAAATATTGGGTGAAAGATCAACAAGGTAACAGGGACAAATATTTGCTGTTGGTTGAGTTTGCTTATTATAATAGTTATCAACAAAGCATCAAAATGGCACCGTATGAAACCTTCCATGAAAGAAAGTGTCAGTCACCATTATGCTGATATGACAAGGATGAAGGTAGGATTTTGGGGCCAGAATTAGTACAAGAGACTGCTGAATGGATTAAGCACATTCGAGAAGAGAATCAAACTGCTCAAAGTCGACCGAAGAGCTATGCAGATATTAGGCATAGGCCCTTAGGGTTTAGTAACGGTGACCATATTTTCTTAAGAGTGACACCTACAATTGGGATAGGTAGAGCTCTTAGAACTAAGAAATTGAGTCCACGATACTTAGGTACTTTTCAAGTTTTTAAGAGTCGATCCAGTAGCATACCAAATAGCCCTCCTTTCTTAAACCTTCACGATATTTTTCCTGTTACACAATTCAAGAAATATAATCCCTACAAAAGCCACATTTTACAACCAAAGATAGCTCAGCTACGAGCCGACTTAACATATCAAACTTTACCAGTCAGAATTGTGGAACGAAGTGACAAACAGCTGAAAAGGAAAACAGTACCATTGGTTAAGGTGGTGTGGGAACAAACTAGTATTGAAGAGTACAAATGGAAACTAGAAGACAAGATGAGGAAAGACTATCTGTTTCTCTTTAGAGGTAATTAAAATTTTGAGGGCAAAATTTTCTTTTAGGAGGGTAGAATGTAACGGCCTAGCCTTTAGCCTCGAAGAAACGGCGCTTTTTCGGGATCAACCGAACTTTTTATGGAATTTTTAGGAATTTTAGTGCATATAAGCACCTCCACTACACAGGTGCTATGTCATCAAGCTGCTGAGTCAGCAGCTTGACTGCACCAGACACCTCTCTTAATCTAAGCAGGCACGTCGCGAAAAGTTGCGTTTTTGAACCACTTCGGGTCCGAATTTCAAAATTCTGATTTCCGTAGTTTGTCTCTATGTGACGAGCCGGTCTCGAATTTTGAGAGAAAAATTATATTAATATAATATTCATATATTATTATTTTATTTGGAATATTATATTATTATTTTTTCTAATGTGGTTAATGTTGATCTATGTTTGGTAATATAATAACTGAGCTAGAAATCTACCGGTAATGGATAATACCGGCATTCTTAGAAGAACTTAGCAATGCTAATGCTTCATCATATATCTTTAATTCTCATGATTATCATGTTACTAGTCTTATTTATACTAGTAAAGCTCATGCTTATCCTTAAGTAGTATAATCTGATGTATCTAATTTTCGTAATTATCTTCAGAATGATATTTTATTATTAAACTCTGATGAGTCAGCACCCAGTGACACGTGGCTCTCCCAGAGTTAGCCACCACATGTTTCCTTTCTTGCTCTCCAAGCAAAGCTTTCTTAAGGAGAAAGTAAGAAATACTTGTGTTCTAATACATCTAGCTTCCGTAATTATCCTTTCTTGAGATATTTTTACACCAAAATTTAGGATAATGCTTATCCAAACCCCACGTTCTCCCATGTATCATCATTACTATCATTTTTACTTTCTAAACAAGTTAGAATTCGAAATTCTAGAGAGAGAAATGGAAGAACTTCCATGAAAACTTCCATGAACACCTAAGCTTCTTTTTCCGTTCTTTTTCAAACTAAAACCCCTATCAAAAATTTAATCCGACAAAAATGATCACCTCTTCCTCCTCTTCATTTCTATATCAATTTTCATGGAGTAAATCAAGGCATGATGGCTGCTCCTCCTCCTTGAAGTTTCATCCATGGTGGGAACTCAAGCTGATGATGTTTTCTTCATGTTTTCTCTTAAGATCTCTTGTTCAATCACCACAGGCTCTAAGAAAACATGATTTCTAGCTGCCTTGAGGTGAGGAAAACCTTCTTTTCATCATCATGAAGCTTCAGCCTTCATAGTTCATATGGTTCTAAAGTTGTTTTTGATGTTAAAATAGACGTAAAAGTGCTTTTGAAGATTGTTTTTGGCTCAACTTTTGGCAGTAGCAAAGGAGGTAAGGTTTGGTAAATTAATCAATGATTGGTTTGGTTCTTGAAGTGTTAAATCAGCTCTTGTTGTTTGAAGCTTGATTTTGAGTGTTTGTGTGATGGTTTGATCATGAGATCTTGTTGTTTAATGCTTGAAAATCAAGTTTTTGATGGTTCTGAAGTTGTTGTTGTTGCTGCTGGAAAACGTGGCTTTCCACCATAAATTCATGATATTTGATTGTTTTTGATGTGTATTTGATGGCTGAAACGTTGCTCTTTGGTTTGGTCAAAATCAGGTAAAAATCGGTTACCGAAAGATTGAAAAACTAGTTGAAAATCAAGCTGAAATTGATAAACTTTTGGAAAAATATTTTTGGTATTTGAAGGACAAGAAAAACATTGGTTTTGATGATTTTGGGGTCAAATTATAATTATTAAAAAGTTTTGGGGTTGAAAGTTAATTAAAGAAAAGTTAAGGGGCCAAAGTGCAAATATTAAAAGTTAAGGGATCAAAATGCAATTTCCAAAAAGTTCAGGGGTCAAAATGCAATTTTTGAAAGTTGAATAAAATATTATTATTTTAATATTAAAATATTAAAATATTTTTTATTGTTAATATTATTTTATTAATAATATTATTTTATTATTAATAATAAAATATTGATAAAAAGACAGTTTTTCCTAAAAGCCTCAGGAAGGCAGTTTTAGTCCAGAATCCTTAATTCTCTTTATTAAACCGTAAGGAAGAGTTCAAGAGAAAGCATTGAGGTATGTATGGTAATGAAATAGGTTTTAGAAACTTTCATACATGTTGGAAAGAAAAGGAGTTAAAAGCTATATAGTAGTGTGCTTGACCTTACAGAGTAAGCAGAGAATTGTGAAATGAGCTCACTTTGATGTTGTGATGCTTGATTTATGATTGTGGAAAAATGATGAAGATGATTGCTAAGTGATGAAAAGTATGGTTTTATGTGACTTATGAGCCTTCGGGAAATGCTTGAGAATATTATGCGGGGACGCCCGTATTGGGATGTTGCTTCCCAGACAGGCTGTGGTAGAGATGTACCAGCCCTGCAAGCTAAATGCTTAGTAGAGGCTTGATTCGCATACCTGCGGTATATTGAGATTTGAGCAAATACCAGCCCTGCAAGTTGAGAGTACTTGGTAGAGGGTATGCGGTACTTAATCTGGGATTAAGTTCTGGGAAGGCCTTATCTGACTTGGAGGGTCGGATTGCGTCGGGTGCGGGTCGAAACCGACAAATGAGCTCATTACCTGCAGTAGGACCAGACATGCATCATACTTGTTTGTGCATATTTTAATTGGTTTGCCTATGTGAACAACTTTGTTTAATTGCTAACTGCTATACTTAACGTAACTGTTCTTGATTGTGTTTGAACTCATTACTTGTGTTTGTAACTGATTATTTGGATTGTGGTGATTGGATGTTGATTGAGTTGTTTGGGCCTGAGGCCGTGGCTGGTATGTTTGAGGTTTAGTTCTGTATAAAGTATCTCACTGGTTCAGCATAGACTTAATGAACCTATGCTTGGAACAAGATGATCATTTATACCGCGTAGGTAACTTCTTTTATGTTTATAGTCTAGTTAAGTATGAAAAATCAAACTCTTATAGCATAGACTTAACTGAACCTATGCTTGGGACAAGTTGGTCATTCATACCATTAGGAAACTTTTAAGATTCTTATATTTGGAAGAAAAGTTTGGATTTATGGTTAATTAACTGATTTCTTTTAAAAAGGTTTTGAATATTTGATTGTTAAACCATCGATTTTCAAGGGATTTAGAAACTTGCAAACGGATATTATAAATGGACTTAACTAAAAACCCCGACCTTACTAAGAACTCCCCAGTTCTTACCCCTTACACCTCTTCAGATGGACACGGGAGTCCTGCCCTACGAGATTAATCATCCGTACATCCACGACGACCCAGTGCGCATCTACGAGTATTACATCCGATGTGCGGCACCTTGTGTACGTAATTATATAGTATGTGATCCTGAGATCGAGGATATCTCTTCTGGCAGCAATGAGCCAGATGGGGGCACCAGCGAGAAGGCATCATCACTTGCCCAAAGGTTTTCTATGAGGGGCTTTTGGATCAGAGACGAGGAGACCTTTGAGGCGTCCACTCTAACTCCGGTACCTTAGAGTATCTCCCTCACTTTTACTAGCATGATCAGAGGGAAATAGGCATGTCATAGAGTTAGGCTAGTCTGGGTGCCTGCTTAGGGGCTTTTGGACAGGCCAGGCCCCGGGATGTCTTATGTATATATGTGTATATATTATATGAGTCACTAACTGAAGGATGTTGTGTTATAATTCCTTACTGGTATAACTTAGCTGCTTCTGTATTATGATGTATATTATGATGTGATATTCTATGTATTGCCTTCTACTATTCTTTGAATGTGTGTACTCATGTTTCGTTGTTATACTATATGTATGCGACTCTAAACTGCTATTGTTTTAAAAAATAATTACTCGACACTCGCGAGGTGTTAACAACGAACAGGCTTATATTTATTAAATATTAATTAATTGAGGAAACAAGTTGGTAACGTTCAACTTTTAGTATGATCATGACATGCTGGAAGTTGGGCCGTTACAATTTGGTATCAGAGCGGTCCTTCCTGTTAGAGCCTGAGGAATGGACTGGATCATGCTTCATTGCATGCTCTGTTGTGCGTCTCATGCTTATAGGATATCCATGTGATATGTGTTGCATGATTGTCTTTGTGCCTTCATTCTGAGAATGTTCATGCCCAACTTGAGGTATTGAGACTGATCACCTTGGTATCGATTGTTTGGTGTGAACAAGATTAGGATGAGTTCACAGAGACGCAGCGCTTGGGGAGAGACTACCGCTAACATTCCGTACGAAACGATGATAGCCTATTTACTACGATTCACGCTATGGCTGAGGCTGTGCATAAAACGGCGACTGCTACTACTTCAGCAGTTGATCGTTTGGGAAAGCATAATAGGGGTAATGGAGGAAGAATGAGATAGGATATGGGTAAGCAATCTCAGCAGGCACAAGTGCGACCAGTATGTAGGCAGTGTGGAAAGGAGCATGGAGGTAGACCTTGTCAACCTGCAGGCATTATCTATTTTTCTTGTGGTCAACCTGGACATATGGCTAAGGACTGTCCGAAGAAGCCAATTCAAGGAATAGATAGGCCGCGACAGCAGGGACGTGTGTTTGCCATGATTGCTGATGATGCAATGAAATCAGACTCCTTAATCCAAGGTCAGTGTTATGTCAAATCTCGACTCTTAACTGTATTGTATGACTCTGGTGCGTCACATTCTTTTATTTCTGCGACTGTTGCGCATGAGTAGGGATTAGATTCTACTGTGTTAAATTATGATCTGATTGTCCATACAACTATATTTCATAATGCCTTGACTAGACGAGTGTGTCAACACGTACCTTTTGTTATTGAGGTTAGGACTTTCATACATGACCTGGTCGACTTGCCTTTATATGGTATAGATATTACCTTAGGTGTAGATTGGTTATTAATCATCATGTTTTCCTTGATTGTTCTAAACGAAATGCTATATTCCCAAACATTTGGCATGCATATTGAGTGAGTTGAGTCTTGTATGTTCTATTCGAATTCCCTAACAGTTACCTTTGGTAGTAGTGGATTAGAGGGTTATCTTCTATTATCTGCTAGCTCAAAGAGTGATGAACAAGCTTTGGAGCAAATTTGAGTGGTAAAGGAGTTTCCTGATGTTTTCCCTGATGATATACCTGAACTTCCACCCCAGAGAGAGATAGAATTCAGTATTGACTTGGTGCTTGGAACCAGACCAACTTTTATAGCATTGTATTGGATATCATCATTGGAACTGGCAGAGTGGAAGAAACAGTTAGATGAGTTATTGAGAATGAAGTTTATTCGTCTGAGTGTATCACCGTGGGGAGCTCCAGTGTTACTGGTAAAGAAGAAAGATAGTGGGACAAGATTGTGTGTAGATTATCTGCAACTAAACAAGAATACAATCAAGAATAAGTATTCACTACTGAGGATAGATGATCTAATGGACCAGCTGAGAGGTGCGACAGTATTCTCTAAGATTTCTTTGCGGTCGAGTTACCATTAAATTTGAGTGAAGGACTCGGATGGTTAAGACTGCCTTTCAAACTAGATACTAAGAGGATGGAAGCTGTATATGAAACTGTTAAAGTGTGAGCTTTGTTCGGCAAAAGTGGCATTCATGGGACATGTGATCACACAAGACGGTATAATGGTAGATCCTTCAAAGAATGATGCAATGATACAATGGAAACAACCTACAAAAGTTAAAAAAGTTCGTAGTTTCTTGGGGTAGCAGGATATTATTTGTGGTTTATTGAAGGTTTTTCACAGATAACTTTACCCTTGACTTACCTCACAAGGAAGGAAGTTCCGTTTGAATGGACAAAAGAGTGCGAAGAAAGTTTTGAAACTTTAAAGGAAAAGTTGACGACGGCATCAGTTTTGGTGTTACCAGACCCACAGGAACCTTTTGAGGTGTAGTATAATGATTCTTTTAAGAGATTTGGATGCGTATTGATGCAGCATAGGAATATAGTGGCATATGCTTTGAGACAGCTGAGAGCTCATGAAAAGAATTATCCGACACATAATCTAGAATTAGTGGCAGTGGTTTTTGCACTCAAGATCTGGAGACACTATTTGCATGGAGCTCAATTGAAAGTTTTCTCTGATCATAAGAGTTTGAAGTATATCTTTGATCAGAAAGACCTTAACATGAGGCAGAGACGATGGATGGAATTCCTAAAAGATTATGACTTTAAGTTAAGCTATCATCCTGGAAAGGCAAATGTAGTCGCAGATGCTTTGAGTCGAAAGAGTTTGGGCATATCCCTGATGATGATCAAGGAAGAAGAGATGATCTCAGTCTTTGAAAGCTTAAAATTAGGAATAAGAGAGACAAAGCTACATTTTAGTACAACATATCACATACAAACTGATGAGTAGATAGAACGAACGATTCGTACTTTGGAAGATATGTTGAAATCTTGGGTGAAAGATCAACAAGGTAACAGGGACAAATATTTGCTGTTGGTTGAGTTTGCTTATTATAATAGTTATCAACAAAGCATCAAAATGGCACCGTATGAAACCTTCCATGAAAGAAAGTGTCAGTCACCATTATGCTGATATGACAAGGATGAAGGTAGGATTTTGGGGCCAGAATTAGTACAAGAGACTGCTGAATGGATTAAGCACATTCGAGAAGAGAATCAAACTGCTCAAAGTCGACAGAAGAGCTATGCAGATATTAGGCATAGGCCCTTAGGGTTTAGTAACGGTGACCATATTTTCTTAAGAGTGACACCTACAATTGGGATAGGTAGAGCTCTTAGAACTAAGAAATCGAGTCCACGATACTTAGGTACTTTTCAAGTTTTTAAAAGAGTCGATCCAGTAGCATACCAAATAGCCCTCCTTTCTTAAACCTTCACGATATTTTTCCTGTTACACAATTCAAGAAATATAATCCCTACAAAAGCCACATTTTACAACCAAAGATAGCTCAGCTACGAGCCGACTTAACATATCAAACTTTACCAGTCAGAATTGTGGAACGAAGTGACAAACAGCTAAAATGGAAAACAGTACCATTGGTTAAGGTGGTGTGGGAACAAACTAGTATTGAAGAGTACAAATGGGAACTAGAAGACAAGATGAGGAAAGACTATCTGTTTCTCTTTAGAGGTAATTAAAATTTTGAGGGCAAAATTTTCTTTTAGGATGGTAGAATGTAACGGCCTAGCCTTTAGCCTCGAAGAAACGGCGCTTTTTCGGGATCAACCAAACTTTTTATGGAATTTTTAGGAATTTTAGTGCATATAAGCACCTCCACTACACAGGTGCTATGTCATCAAGCTGCTGAGTCAGCAGCTTGACTGCACCAGACACCTCTCTTAATTTAAGCGGGCACGTCGCGAAAAGTTGCGTTTTTGAACCACTTCGGGTCCGAATTTCAAAATTCTGATTTCCGTAGATTATCTCTATGTGACGAGCCGGTCTCGAATTTCGAGAGAAAAAATATATTAATATAATATTCAAATATTATTATTTTATTTGAAATATTATATTATTATTTTTTCTAATGTGGTTAATGTTGATCTATGTTTGGTAATATAATAACTGAGCTAGAAATCTACCGGTAATGGATAATACCGGCATTCTTAGATGAATTTAGCAATGCTAATGCTTCATCATATATCTTTAATTCTCATGATTATCATGTTACTAGTATTATTTATACTAGTAAAGCTCATGCTTATCCTTAAGTAGTATAATCTGATGTATCTAATTTTCGTAATTATCTTCAGAATGATATTTTATTATTAAACTCTGATGAGTCAGCACCCAGTGACACATGGCTCTCCCAGAGTTAGCCACCACATGTTTCCTTTCTTGCTCTCCAAGCAAAGCTTTCTTAAGGAGAAAGTAAGAAATACTTGTGTTCTAATACATCTAGCTTCCGTAATTATCCTTTCTTGAGATATTTTTACACCAAAATTTAGGATAATGCTTATCCAAACCCCACGTTCTCCCATGTATCATCATTACTATCATTTTTACTTTCTAAACAAGTTAGAATTTGAAATTCTAGAGAGAGAAATGGAAGAACTTCCATGAAAACTTCCATGAACACCTAAGCTTCTTTCTCCGTTCTTTTTCAAACTAAAACCCCTATAAAAATTTTAATCCGACCAAAATGATCGCCTCTTCCTCCTCTTCATTTCTATATCAATTTTCATGGAGTAAATCAAGGCATGATGGCTGCTCCTCCTCCTTGAAGTTTCATCCATGGTGGGAACTCAAGCTGATGATGTTTTCTTCATGTTTTCTCTTAAGATCTCTTGTTCAATCACCACAGGCTCTAAGAAAACGTGATTTCTAGCTGCCTTGAGGTGAGGAAAACCTTCTTTTCATCATCATGAAGCTTCAGCCTTCATAGTTCATATGGTTCTAAAGTTGTTTTTGATGTTAAAATAGGCATAAAAGTGCTTTTGGAAGATTGTTTTTGGCTCAACTTTTGGCAGTAGCAAAGGAGGTAAGGTTTGGTAAATTAATCAATGATTGGTTTGGTTCTTGAAGTGTTAAATCAGCTCTTGTTGCTTGAAGCTTGATTTTGAGTGTTTGTGTGATGGTTTGATCATGAGATCTTGTTGTTTAATGCTTGAAAATCAAGTTTTTGATGGTTCTGAAGTTGTTGTTGTTGCTGCTGGAAAACGTGGCTTTCCAGCCATGAAATTCATGATATTTATGTGTTTTTGATGTGTATTTGATGGATGAAACGTTGCTCTTTGGTTTGGTCAAAATCAGGTAAAAATCGGTTACCGAAAAGATTGAAAGACTAGTTGAAAATCAAGCTGAAATCTGATGAACTTTTGGAAAAATATTTTTGGTCTTTGAAGGACAAGAAAAACATTGGTTTTGATGATTTTGGGGTCAAATTATAATTATTAAAAAGTTTGGGGTTGAAAATTAATTAAAGAAAAGTTACGGGGCTAAAGGGCAAATATTAAAAGTTAAGGGGTCAAAATGCAATTTCCAAAAAGTTCAGGGGTCAAAATGCAATTTTTTAAAGTTGAATAAAATATTATTATTTTAATATTAAAATATTAAAATATTATTTTATTGTTAATATTATTTTATTAATAATATTATTTTATTATTAATAATAAAATATTGATAAAAGGACAGTTTTTCCTAAAAGCCTCAGGAAGGCAGTTTTGAGTCCAGAATTCCTTAATTCTCTTTATTAAACACGTAAGGAAGAGTTCAAGAGAAAGTATTGAGGTATGTATGGTAATGAAAGAGGTTTTAGAAACTTTCATACATGTTGGAAAGAAAAGGAGTTAAAAGCTATATAGTAATGTGCTTGACCTTACAGAGTAAGCAGAGAATTGTGAAATGAGCTCACTTTGATGTTGTGATGCTTGATTTATGATTGTGGAAAAATGATGAAGATGATTGCTAAGTGATGAAAAGTATAGTTTTATGTGACTTATGAGCCTTCGGAAAATGCTTGAGAATATTATGCGGGGACGCCCGTATTGGGATGTTGCTTCCCAGACAGGCTGCGGTAGAGATGTACCAGCCCTGCAAGCTGAATGCTTGGTAGAGGCCTGATTCGCATACCTGCGGTATATTGAGATTTGAGCAAATACCAGCCCTGCAAGTCGAGAGTACTTGGTAGAGGGTATGCGGTACTTAATCTGGGATTAAGTTCTGGGAAGGCCTTATCTGACTTGGAGGGTCGGATTGCGTCGGGTGCGGGTCGAAACCGACAAATGAGCTCATTACCTGCAGTAGGACCAGACATGCATCATACTTGTTTGTGCATATTTTAATTGGTTTGCCTATGTGAACAACTTTGTTTAATTGCTAACTGCTATACTTAACGTAACTGTTCTTGATTGTGTTTGAACCTCATTACTTGTGTTTGTAACTGATTATTTGGATTGTGGTGATTGGATGTTGATTGAGTTGTTTGGGCCTGAGGCCGTGGCTGGTATGTTTGAGGTTTAGTTCTGTATAAAGTATCTCACTGGTTCAGCATAGACTTAATGAACCTATGCTTGGAACAAGATGATCATTTATACCGCGTAGGTAACTTCTTTTATGTTTATAGTCTAGTTAAGTATGAAAAATCAAACTCTTACAGCATAGACTTAACTGAACCTATGCTTGGGACAAGTTGGTCATTCATACCATTAGGAAACTTTTAAGATTCTTATATTTGGAAGAAAAGTTTGGATTTATGGTTAATTAACTGATTTCTTTTAAAAAGGTTTTGAATATTTGATTGTTAAACCATCGATTTTCAAGGGATTTAGAAACTTGCAAACGGATATTATAAATGGACTTAACTAAAATCCCCGACCTTACTAAGAACTCCCCAGTTCTTACCCCTTACACCTCTTCAGATGGACACGGGAGTCCTGCCCTACGAGATTAATCATCCGTACATCCACGACGACCCAGTGCGCAGCTACGAGTATTACATCCGATGTGCGGCACCTTGTGTATGTAATTATATAGTATGTGATCCTGAGATCGAGGATATCTCTTCTGGCAGCAATGAGCCAGATGGAGGCACCAGCGAGAAGGCATCATCACTTGCCCAAAGGTTTTCTATGAGGGGCTTTTGGATCAGAGACGAGGAGGCCTTTGAGGCGTCCACTCTAACTCCGGTACCTTAGAGTATCTCCCTCACTTTTACTAGCATGATCAGAGGGAAATAGGCATGTCATAGAGTTAGGCTAGTCTGGGTGCCAGCTTAGGGGCTTTTGGACAGGCCAGGCCCCGGGATGTCTTATGTATATATGTGTATATATTATATGAGTCACTAACTGAAGGATGTTGTGTTATAATTCCTTACTGGTATAACTGAGCTGCTTCTGTATTATGATGTATATTATGATGTGATATTCTATGTATTGCCTTCTACTATTCTTTGAATGTGTGTACTCATGTTTCGTTGTTATACTATATGTATGCGACTCTAAACTGCTATTGTTTTAAAAAAAAATTACTCGAAACTCGCGAGGTGTTAACAACGAACAGGCTTATATTTATTAAATATTACTTAAGTTGAGGAAACAAGTTGGTAACGTTCAACTTTTAGTATGATCATGACATGCTGGAAGTTGGGCCATTACAATTTGGTATCAGAACAGTCCTTCCTGTTAGAGCCTGAGGAATGGACTGGATCATGCTTCATTGCATGCTCTGTTGTGCGTCTCATGCTTATAGGATATCCATGTGATATGTGTTGCATGATTGTCTTTGTACCTTCATTCTAAGAATGTTCATGCCCAACTTGAGGTACTGAGACTGATCACTTTGGTATCGATTGTTTGGTGTGAACAAGATTAGGATGAGTTCACAGAGACGCAGCGCTTGGGGAGAGACTACCGCTAACATTCCGTACGAAACGATGATAGCCTATTTACTACGATTCACGCTATGGCTGAGGCTGTGCATGAAACGGCGACTGCTACTACTTCAGCAGTTGATCATTTGGGAAAGCGTAATAGGGGTAATAGAGGAAGAATGAGATAGGATATGGGTAAGCAATCTCAGCAGGCACAAGTGCGACCAGTATGTAGGCAGTGTGGAAAGGAGCATGGAGGTAGACCTTGTCAACCTGCAGGCATTATCTGTTTTTCTTGTGGTCAACCTGAACATATGGCTAAGGACTGTCCGAAGAAGCCAATTCAAGGAATAGATAGGCCGCGACAGCAGGGACGTGTGTTTGTTATGATTGCTGATGATGCAATGAAATCTGACTCCCTAATCCAAGGTCAGTGTTATGTCAAATCTCGACTCTTAACTATATTGTATGACTCTGGTGCGTCACATTCTTTTATTTCTGTGACTATTGCGCATGAGTAGGGATTAGATTCTACTGTGTTAAATTATGATCTGATTTTCCATACAACTATATTTCATAATGCCTTGACTAGACGAGTGTGTCAACACGTACCTTTTGTTATTGAGGTTAGGACTTTCATACATGACCTGGTTGACTTGCCTTTATATGGCATAGATATTACCTTAGGTGTAGATTGGTTATCTAATCATCATGTTTTCCTTGATTGTTCTAAACGAAATGCTATATTCCCAAACATTTGGCATGCATATTGAGTGAGTTGAGTCTTGTATGTTCTATTCGAATTCCCTAACAGTTACCTTTGGTAGTAGTGGATTAGAGGGTTATCTTCTATTATCTGCTAGCTCAAAGAGTGATGAACAAGCTTTGGAGCAAATTTGAGTGGTAAAGGAGTTTCCTGATGTTTTCCCTGATGATATACCTGAACTTCCACCCCAGAGAGAGATAGAATTCAGTATTGACTTGGTGCTTGGAACCAGACCAACTTTTATAGCATTGTATTGGATATCATCATTGGAACTGGCAGAGTGGAAGAAACAGTTAGATGAGTTATTGAGAATGAAGTTTATTCGTCTGAGTGTATCACCGTGGGGAGCTCCAGTGTTACTGGTAAAGAAGAAAGATAGTGGGACAAGATTGTGTGTAGATTATCTGCAACTAAACAAGAATACAATCAAGAATAAGTATTCACTACTGAGGATAGATGATCTAATGGACCAGCTGAGAGGTGCGACAGTATTCTCTAAGATTTCTTTGCGGTCGAGTTACCATTAAATTTGAGTGAAGGACTCGGATGGTTAAGACTGCCTTTCAAACTAGATACTAAGAGGATGGAAGCTGTATATGAAACTCTTAAAGTGTGAGCTTTGTTCGGCAAAAGTGGCATTCATGGGACATGTGATCGCACAAGACGGTATAATGGTAGATCCTTCAAAGAATGATGCAATGATACAATGGAAACAACCTACAAAAGTTAAAAAAGTTCGTAGTTTCTTGGGGTAGCAGGATATTATTTGTGGTTTATTGAAGGTTTTTCACAGATAACTTTACCCTTGACTTACCTCACAAGGAAGGAAGTTCCGTTTGAATGGACAAAAGAGTGCGAAGAAAGTTTTGAAACTTTAAAGGAAAAGTTGACGACGGCATCAGTTATGGTGTTACCAGACCCACAGGAACCTTTTGAGGTGTAGTATAATGATTCTTTTAAGAGATTTGGATGCGTATTGATGCAGCATAGGAATATAGTGGCATATGCTTTGAGACAGCTGAGACCTCATGAAAAGAATTATCCGACACATAATCTAGAATTAGTGGCAGTGGTTTTTGCACTCAAGATCTGGAGACACTATTTGCATGGAGCTCAATTGAAAGTTTTCTCTGATCATAAGAGTTTGAAGTATATCTTTGATCAGAAAGACCTTAACATGAGGCAGAGACGATGGATGGAATTCCTAAAAGATTATGACTTTAAGTTAAGCTATCATCCTGGAAAGGCAAATGTAGTCGCAGATGCTTTGAGTCGAAAGAGTTTGGGCATATCCCTGATGATGATCAAGGAAGAAGAGATGATCTCAGTCTTTGAAAGCTTAAAATTAGGAATAAGAGAGACAAAGCTGCATTTTAGTACAACATATCACATACAGACTGATGAGTAGATAGAACGAACGATTCGTACTTTGGAAGATATGTTGAAATCTTGGGTGAAAGATCAACAAGGTAACAGGGACAAATATTTGCTGTTGGTTGAGTTTGCTTATTATAATAGTTATCAACAAAATGGCACCGTATGAAACCTTCCATAAAAGAAAGTGTCAGTCACCATTATGCTGATATGACAAGGATGAAGGTAGGATTTTGGGGCCAGAATTAGTATAAGAGACTGCTGAATGGATTAAGCACATTCGAGAAGAGAATCAAACTGCTCAAAGTCGATAGAAGAGCTATGCAGATATTAGGCATAGGCCCTTAGGGTTTAGTAATGGTGACCATATTTTCTTAAGAGTGACACCTACAAGATGATCATTTATACCGCGTAGGTAACTTCAACCTGAATGTGATGAACGTGACAATCATCATCATTCCCTATGAACGCGTGCCTGACAACCACTTCCGTTCTACCTTAGATTGAATGAATATCTCTTGGATCTCTTAATCAGAATCTTCGTGGTTTAAGCTAGATTGATGGCGGCATTCATAAGAGTCCGGAAAGTCTAAACCTTGTTCGTGGTATTCCGAGTAGGACTCTGGGATTGAATGACTGTGACGAACTTCAAACTCGCACGTGCTGAGCATAGTGACAGATGCAAAAGGATAGTAAATTCTATTCCAGTATGATCGAGAACCTCAAGATGATTAGCCATGCAGTGACAGCGCATCGGACCATTTTCACAGAGAAGAATAGGATGCAACCAACGACAAGGGTGATGCCCTAGACGATTAGTCGTGCTGTGACAGAGCATTTGGACCATTTTCCCAAGAGGATTGAAAGTAGCCATTGGCACCGGTGACATCCTTACATAAGGCCAGCCATAGAAAGGAGTAAGACTGATTGGATGAAGACAGCAGGAAAGCAGAGGTTCAGAGGAATGAATGCATCTCCATACGCTTATCTGAAATTCTCACCAATGATTTACATAAGTATTTCTATCCTTATTTTAGTATTAATTTCGAAAACTCCATAACTATTTTATATCCGCCTGACTAAGATTTACAAGGTGACCATAGCTTGCTTCATACCAACAATCTCCGTGGGATCGACCCTTACTCACGTAAAGGTTTATTACTTGGACGACCCAGTGCACTTGCTGGTTAGTTATGCGAAGTTGTGAAGATATGTTTAGACCATGGTTCTGTGCATCCGTTTTTGGTGCCATCGCCAGGGAATCAATTTCGAACAATAATTCACAACCTGAGTAACAATTTCGCATACCACTAGCCTTGCCCCAGGAGAGGGCCTTTCGGCTATTTTGTAGAATTTAAGGGAGATGACTTCATGAACTTCTACTTCCTCTCCAATCATGATGCTATGAATCATGATGGCCCGATCCACAGTAACTTCAGATCGGTTGCTAGTGGGGATGATGGAGCGTTGGATAAACTCCAACCATCCTCTAGCCACAGACTTGAGGTCCAGTCTTCTTAATTGAACCGGCTTGCCTTTGGAGTCAATCTTCTATTGAGCTCCTTCCACACATATGTCCATGAGGACTTGGTCCAACCTTTGATTAAAGTTGACCCTTCTAGTGTAGGGGCATGCATCTTCTTGCATCATGGCCAAGTTAAACGCCAACCTCATGTTTTCCAGACTAAAATCTAAGTATTTCTCCCGAACCATGGTGAGATAATTCTTTGGATTCGGGTCTTACTTTGATCATGGTTCCTAGTGATCCATGCAATGGCATAGAACTCTTGAACCATTAGGATGCCGACTTGTTGGATGGGGTTTGATAGAACTTTCCAACCTCTTCTTTGGATTTCATGTCGGATCTCCGGATACTCATTTCTCTTGAGCTTGAAAGGGACCTCGGGGATCACCTTCTTCTTGGCCACAACATCATAGAAGTGGTCTTGATGGGCTTTGGAGATGAACCTTTCCATCTCCTATGACTCGGAGGTGGAAGCTTTTGTCTTCCCTTTCCCTTTTCTAGAGGATTCTCCGGTCTTAGGTGCCATCAATGGTAATGGAAAAACAAAAAGCTTATGCTTTTACCACACCAAACTTAGAATATTGCTCGTCCTCGAGCAAGAGAAGAAAGAATAGATGAAGAAGAAGAAGAAAATATGGAGGAGAGGAGGGATGTGTATTCGGCCAAGAAGAGAAGAGAGGGTTGTGTTGTGTGAAAATGAGGAAGAATGGAGGGCTATATATAGGAAAGGGAGGGGGGGTAAGGTTCGGCCATATAGGGTGGGTTTGGGTGGGAAATTGATTTTGAATTTTGAAGGTAGGTGGAGTTTATGAGGTAGGTTTATGGGGAAGAGTGGATGGATGTGAGTGGTGAAGTGGTGATAGGGAAGAGAGATTGAGGTGATTGGTGAAGAGTTTTGGGGAAGAGTGTTTATGAGATTGTGTGAAAGAGGGGTGAGAAGAAGTGAGTGGAGGTAAGTGGGGATCCTGTGGGGTCCACAGATCTTGAGGTGTTCAAGGATTTACAACCTTGCACCAAATTGGGCATGCAAAATGCCCTTGCACACAACTCTGGGCGTTCAGCGCCAGATTGGTGCTTGTTGTGGGCGTTGAACGCCCATTTGTTGCCCATTTCTGGCGTTGAACGCCAGAACCATGCTTGTTCTGGGCGTTCAGCACCAGCTCTTCTTCAGGGTGCAATTCTGGCATTCAAACGCCCAGATGCTGCCCATTTTGGGCGTTCAGCACCAGAACCATGCTCTGTTCTGGCGTTGAATGCCAGACAGATGCTTCATATTGGTGTTTAAACGCCAGTGAGATTCTCCTCCAGGGTGTGATTTTTCTTCTGCTGTTTTTGATTCCGTTTTCAATTTTTATATTTATTTTGTGACTCCACATGATCATGAACCTAATAAAACATGAAAAACCATGAAAATAAAAATTAGATAAAAATTAGGTTGCCTCCCAACAAGCGCTTCTTTAATGTCAATATCTTGACAGTGGGCTCTCATGGAGCTTCACAGATGTTCAGAGCATTGTTGAGACTTCCCAACACCAAACTTAGAGTTTGGATATGGGAGTTCAACACCAAACTTAGAGTTTGGTTGTGGCCTCCCAACACCAAACTTAGAGTTTGACTGTGGGGGCTCTGGTTGACTCTGTTTTGAGAGAAGCTTTTTATGCTTCCTCTCCATGTTTACAGAAGGGTAACCTTGAGTTGTAAACACAAGGGAGTCCTCATTCAATTGAAGGACTAGTTCACCTCTGTCAACATCAATCACAGCTCTTGCTGTGGCTAGGAAGGGTCTTCTAAGGATGATGGATTCATCCTCATCCCTCCCAGTATCTAGGACTATGAAATCAGCAGGGATGTAAAGGCCTTCAACCTTTATTAACACGTCCTCTACTTGTCCATAAGCCTATTTTCTTGAATTGCCTGCCATCTCTAATGAGATTTTAGCAGCTTGTACCCCATAGATTCCCAGTTTCTCTATTACAGAGAGGGGCATGAGGTTTATCCCTGAACCAAGGTCACACAGAGCCTTTTCAAAGATCATGTTGCCTATGGTACAAGGTATTATGAACTTTCCAGGATCCTGTTTCTTCTGAGGCAATGTTAGTTGATCCAGATCACTCAGTTCATTAGTGAACAAGGGAGGTTCATCTTCCCAAGTCTCAATACCAAATAATTTGGCATTCAGCTTCATGATTGCACGAAGGTACTTGGTAACTTGCTCTTCAGTAACATCCTCATTCTCTTCAGAAGATGAATACTCATCAGAGCTCATGAATGGCATAAGGAGGTTCAATGGAATCTCTATGGTCTCTAGATGAGTCTCAGATTACGTTGGTTCCTCAGAGAGAAGCTCCTTATTGATCACTGGACGTCCCAGGAGGTCTTCCTCCTTGGGATTCACGTCCTCTCCTTTCCTTACAGGTTCGGCCATGGTGATCAATTCAATGGCCTTGCACTCTCCTTTTGGATTTTCTTCTGTATTGCTTGGGAGAGTACTAGGAGGAATTTCAGTGATCCTTTTACTCAGCTGGCCCACTTGTGCCTCCAAATTTCTAATGGAGGACCTTGTTTCATTCATGAAATTTACAGTGGCCTTAGATAGATCAGAGACTAAGTTTGCTAAATTAGAGGTATTTTGTTCAGAGTTCTCTGCCTGTTGCTGAGTAGATGATGGAAAAGGTTTACTATTGTTAAACTTGTTTCTTCCACCATTATTAAAGCCTTGTTGAGGCCTTTGTTGATCCTTCCATGAGAAGTTTGGATGATTTCTCCATGATGAGTTATAGGTGTTTCCATAAGGTTCACTTAAGTAATTTACCTCTGCAATTGCAGGATTCTCAGGATCATAAGCTTCTTCTTCAGAAGATGCCTCTTGAGTACTGTTGGATGCAGCTTGCATTCCATTTAGACTCTGAGAAATCATATTGACTTACTGAGTCAATATTTTATTCTGAGCTAATATAGCATTCAGAGTATCAATTTCAAGAACTCCCTTCTTCATAGGCGTCCCATTATTCACAGGATTCCTCTCAGAAGTGTACATGAACTGGTTATTAGCAACCATGTCAATGAGTTCTTAAGCTTCTGCAGGCATTTTCTTTAAGTGAATGGATCCACCTGCAGAAGTATCCAATGACATCTTAGATAACTCAGACAGACCATCATAGAATATATCCAGGATGGTCCATTCTGAAAGCATGTCATAAGGACACTTTTTGGTCAGTTCTTTGTATCTCTCCCAAGCTTCATAGAGGGATTCACCTTCTTTCTGTCTGAAGGTCTGAACATCCACTCTAAGCTTGCTCAGCTTTTGAGGAGGAAAGAACTTGGCTAAGAAAGCCTTGACCAGCTTATCCCAAGAGTTAAGGCTATCCTTAGGTTGAGAGTCCAACCATAATCTAGCTCTGTCTCTTACAGCAAAAGGGAAAAGCATGAGCCTGTAGACTTCAGAATCTACTTCATTAGTCTTAACAGTATCACATATCTGCAAGAATTCAGTTAAGAACTGAAAAGGATCTTTAGATGGATGTCCATAAAACTTGCAGTTCTGCTGCATCAGAGAAACTAGCTGAGGTTTCAGCTCAAAATTGTTTGCTCCAATGGTAGGGATGGAGATGCTTCTTCCATGTAAATTGGAATTAAGTGCAGTAAAGTCACCAAGCATCCTCCTTGCATTATTATTATTTTCGGCTGCCATCTCCTCTTCTTGTTAAAAAATTTCTGAAAGGTGCTTGCTGGATTGTTGTAATTTAGCGTCTCTTAGTTTCCTCTTCAGAGTCTTTTCAGGTTCTGGATCTGCTTCAACAAGAATATTCTTGTCCTTGCTCCTGCTCATATGAAAAAGAGGGACAGAAAAATAATAATAATAGGGGTCCTTTTTACCACAGTATAGAGGTCCGTGTATGAGTAGAAGAAAAGAAGAAGAAAAAATTCGAACACAGATGGAAGAGGGGGTTCAAATTTGGGTGAGATGAAGTGTTAGTAGATGAATAAATAAATAGAAGGAGATGAAAGAGAATGAGAATTTTCGAAAATTATTTTTGAAAAAGAGTTAGTAATTTTCGAAAATAGTTTTTGAAAAAGGTTAGTAATTTTCGAAAATTAAAATAAAAAATTAAAATAATTAGTTAATTAAGAAGAAATTTTTGAAAAAGAGGAAAGATATTTTCGAAAATTAGAGAGAGAGAGAGTTAGTTAAGTAGTTTTGAAAAAGATAACAAACAAACAAAAAGTTACTTAGTTAGTTGAAACAAATTTGAAAATCAATTTTGAAAAGATAAGAAGATAAGAAGTTAGAAAAGATATTTTAAAATCAAATTTTTGAAAAAGATAAGATAAGAAGATATTTTTGAAAAGATATGATTGAAATTAGGTTTGAAAAAGATTTGATTTTTAAAATCACAATTAATGACTTGATTCACAAGAAATCACAAAATATGATTCTAGAACTTAAAGTTTGAATCTTTCTTAACAAGTAAGTAACAAACTTGAAATTTTTGAATCAAAACATTAATTGATGATGTTATTTTCGAAAATTAGGAGATAAAGATAAGAAAAAGATTTTTGCAAAATATTTTTAAAATTTTCGAAAATAACTAAGAAAAATGAAAAAGATTTGATTTTTGAAAAAGATTTTGAAAAAGATAAGATTTTTAAATTTGTGAAAAAGTCAATCAAATTTTCGAATTTATGAGAAGAAAAGGGAGAAGATTTTTTTTTATTTTTGAATTTTTAATGATGAGAGAGAAAAAACATGAAAATGATTCAATGCATGAAAATTTTGGATCAAAACAATGAATGCATGCAAGAGTGCTATGAATGTCAAGATGAACACCAAGAACACTATGAAGATCATGATGAACATCAAGAACATATTTTTGAAATTTTTTTTTTAATGCAAAGAAAACATGCAAGATACCAAACTTAGAAATCTTTCATGTTTAGACACTATGAATGCAAGAATGCATATGAAAAACAAGAAAAGACACAAATCATGAAAACATCAAGATCAAACAAGAAGACTTACCAAGAACAACTTGAAGATCATGAAGAACACTATGAATGCATGAATTTTTCGAAAAATGCAAGATAAATATGCAATTGACACTAAACTTGAAAATTGACTCAAGACTCAAACAAGAAACACAAAATATTTTTGATTTTTATGATTTTATGATTTTTTGGATTTTTCAAAAATTATTTGAAAAATAAAAATAAGGATTCCAAAATTTTTAATATGAATTCCAGGAATCTTGCACTCTTATTCTAAAGCTCCAATCTGAGGGTTAGGCATGGCTTAATAGCCAGCCAAGCTTTAGTATGTAACTCAAACATGCCACAGCTGACATACCCATTGGAAGCCCCTATCTAAAAGAATTAGACATGGCTTTACAGCCAGCCAGGCTTCAACATGCTTCATGAAACTCTAGAATTCATTCTTAAAAATTCTGAAGAAAAATATATTTTTGAAAACATTTATTTTAAAATTTTTTCGAAAACAAAGGAGAAAATTTTTGAAAAATTCTTGAAAATAAAACAAAAAGAAAATCACCTAATCTGAGCAACAAGATGAACCGTCAATTGTCCAAACTCAAACAATCCCCGGCAACGATGCCAAAAACTTGGTGCACAAAATTGTGATCTCAGGCAACGGCGTCAAAAACTCTGTACGCACGTCTTAATAAATTGTTTTTCATTCACAACTTCGATACAACTAACCAGCAAGTGCACTGGGTCGTCCAAGTAATAAACCTTACGTGAGTAAGGGTCAATCCCACGGAGATTGTTGGTATGAAGCAAGCTATGGTCACCTTGTAGATCTCAGTCAGGCGGATATAAAATAATTATGGAGTTTTCGAAAATATATAATAAGATAAGGATAGAAATACTTATGTAAATCATTGGTGAGAATTTCAGATAAGCGCATAGAGATACTTTCGTTCCTCTGAACCTCTGCCTTCCTGCTGTCTTCATCCAATCAATCCTACTCCTTTCCATGGCTGGCTTTATGTAAGGACATCACCATTGTCAATGGCTACTTTTGATCCTCTCTGGAAAATTGTCCGATGCGCTGTCACTGCATGGCTAATCATCTGGAGGCATCACCCTTGTCAATGGCTGCATCCTATCCTGTTGTGAAAATGGTCCAAATGCTCTGTCACAGCACGGCTAATCATCTGAGGTTCTCGATCATACTGGAATAGGATTCATCCTCCTTTTGCGTCTGTCACTACGCCCAGCACTCGCGAGTTTGAAGTTCGTCACAGTCATTCAATCCCAGAGTCCTACTCGGAATACCACAGACAAGGTTTAGACTTTCCGGACTCTCATGAATGCCGCCATCAATCTAGCTTATACCACGAAGATTCTGGTTAAGAGATCCAAGAGATACTCATTCAATCTAAGGTAGAACGGAAGTGGTTGTCAGGCACACGTTCGTGGGGAATGATGATGATTGTCACGTTCATCACATTCATGTTGAAGTGCGAATGAATATCTTAGAAGCGGAATAAGTTGAATTGAATAGAAAAATAGTAGTACTTTGCATTAATCTTTGAGGAACAGCAGAGCTCCACACCTTAATCTATGGAGTGTAGAAACTCTACCGTTTGAAAATACATAAGTGAATAGAGGGTAAGCATGGCCGAGTGTCCAGCCTCCGATGGAGGTCTAGAGATCTAAAAATGATCAAAAGATGTCTAATACAATAGTAAGAAGTCCTATTTATAATAAACTAGCTACTAGGGTTTACAGAAGTAAGTAATTGATGCATAAATCCACTTCCGAGGCCCACTTAGTGTGTGCTTGGGCTAAGCTTGAATGTTACACGTGTAGAGGTCAATCTTGGAGTTGAACGCCAGTTTGTAATGTATTTCTGGCGTTCAACTCTGGCTTGTGACTTGTTTCTGGCGTTTAACTCCAGACAGCAGCGTAGAACTGGCATTCAACGCCCTTTTACATCGTCTAAACTCGACTAAAGTATGGACTATTATATATTGCTGGAAATCCCTGGATGTTTACTTTCCAACGTAATTGGAAGCGCGCCATTTTGAGTTCTGTAGCTCTAGAAATCCACTTTGAGTGCAGGGAGGTCAGAATCCAACAGCATCAGCAGTCCTTCTTCTACCTCTGAATCTGATTTTTGCTCAAGTCCCTCAATTTCAGCCAGAAAATACCTGAAATCACAGAAAAATACACAAACTCATAGTAAAGTCTAGAAATGTGAATTTAACATAAAAACTAATGAAAACATCCCTAAAAGTAACTAGATTCTACTAAAAACATACTAAAAACAATGCCAAAAAGCGTATAAATTATCCGCTCATCAAGGCCCGACAGAGAAGTCGGACCAATGAAATGATCACTAAAAAGGGACAAAGACATCTCGCAAAGGCCAAAGAAAGGTAAAAAATGCTTCGCTGAAAGGTACAAGTTTGGCAAAAAAGACAATTACTTAAAAGCGAAAGCACAAGTTGAAACGGCGCTAAAAAGTCATCCAACTAAACTATAAAGAAAAAGGTTCCTCATCGGAACACTACCTAAAAGGTTGTTGGAATATGACTAAAAAGCCCGAACAAGTGAGGACAAACAGGTCGGCACCCAAAAGGACATAACCTAAAGGGACAAATACAACCTCGACAAGAACAAGCGAAAAGCCAAAAAGGTTGAAAAACAACTTAAGGCTCAAAGGTGCTTAGCTCAAAAGGATACAACTTCGCTTAAAGAAAGCACGATCTCAAATTGAGGCTAAAAAGTCGTCCAAAACAAAATAGAAAGGAACTATACCTAAAAGGTTATAAGGACTTGACTAAAAAGCTCGGACGGAAACCTAAGAGGCAAACTCAACTAAAGAGCCCGAACGGCTAGGAGTAAGGTAGCTGACCAAAAGGATCAGACAAGTCAAACTCCCTCTAAGCAAAGGTTGCAAAACAACCTCCAAATATATACATCTCAACACAGATAAAAATTATCAAAATTAAAACATTAAAAGACTCAAAGGCTGCCTGAGGGGCAGCCCAAGAGTTTAAAAGTGTTTTTCAAAATAAAAGTTGCTAAGAAGCAACTAAGTGTCAAGGAAATCATCCACAGAAACTTACAAAACAACAAGTTCAGCAAAAGTCCACAAGTCGAACTGTACATATACATGAGCATAATAAAAATTCATCAAGGATCCGAAGTCGCCTCGACAGCTACATCTTTAGGAGAGGGAGGCCTGGTTGCGAGAGGGGTGGCATTGACAACTCCATCTGGGCCATTCAATATTTCCACGTCAGGATCGGACCTAGGAGGAACCACCTCGGCAGAAGGAGTTGAAGAGGCTGAAACTGCAGAAGCTTTGGCTGGTGGCACAAGAGGGAGACCCTCATCTTCATCATCTGGGGCAGGCACGATCTTGCCGTCCTCCACTACATTATCCAGACTGAATAAAGTGAGGTCGAGCTCAGGGGCAAGAACTCAGACCTGGGCCTTCAAATTTTCATATGCATCGGTCACACTGTCCACCATGTGACCTTGGAGCTCAGCGTAATCAGCCTGGGCAGACTGAAGCCTCTCCTTAATTTCCAGCAGCTCACCATAGGTACGGGTGTAGCTCTCCTTGTACTTTTTTGCCGTTTTTTCAGCCAGATTCGCAGTTGCCTCAGCAGCAGTAGCTCGGGGTTTCTCCTTCTCCACATCCAACTCCAATTTAGCCACCCTAGCATCCAGCTCATCCTTCAAACCCTTAATTCTATCAAACTCCGACTTGGCGTCTTCCATAAAGGCCTTAGTCGCATGAATAGGAGAATCCCGGACAACACAAAATAAGGCCGCACCCAGGTTGGCCATCCGAATACTATTGCTAGTAATAAAATCCAGATGATGAAGGATGGACACATCATCCAACGGAACTTTACCATGAGGAGATATCACCTCGGTGGCAAAACCCACGCCGTCAAAATCCTTGCTATTCAGATCATAAGTACCAATAGTTTTTTGCCACTTTGGAGGAGGACCAGCAGCAGTAGGAGAGGAGGCAACACCAGAGGTCGGTTGAATAGGGTCAGATGGAATTGTCTAAACTTGTGGTGTCGGAATGATCTTCCTCGGGCCTGAAGTGTCAGAAGTCAGCTTCTTCGGGGGCACCTGAGAAGACCCTTCTCCCGAGGTCTTCGCCGTCAAGTTTTGTGCAGCCTTCGCCTTCTTAGCCCTACGAAAGGCATTCATTGAGTCTGAAGACTTTACCATTTCTGAAAAGGAAGTCAAGAAAACAGTTACAATCATAGATGAAGGCAGACTCCCAAGCCAATACAAAAGAAGACTTTGCACAAAAGAAGAGCTCGGGCACTACCTAGCTCGGCACTGAGGAGGGAAGGATCTCTTAGAAATCTCTTTGTGTCCAGATGAGGAGGCTTCCCCCAGTGCTCCTCCAAAATATTCCCAAAAGCTTGTTCCACCTCATATAAACTCTCCTAAGGATATTTGAGAACTATAGGATCTTTTTGCCACCATAAAGGAAAGGTTGGCTCATTATTTTCATCTAAAAAGAAAGGTCGAGCATCCTAAACAGCTCGAACCTTAAAGTAGTAGTTCTTAAAATTCCGGAAAGACTCATCAAACATCGAAAACACTTTCTTACCTTGGGTAGTCTGAAAAGAAATTCAAGAAGCTTTCTTCTTGGCCACTGGTGCGCAGAAATTGTGATTACACTTTGATTATGAAAAATTCATTGCTCTTTCTTTTCCTGGCAATGGCGCCAAAAACATGATGCCAATACCATGGTTCACAACTTCGCACAACTAACCAGCAAGTGCACTGGGTCGTCCAAGTAATACCTTACGTGAGTAAGGGTCGAATCCCACGGAGATTATTGGTATGAAGCAAGCTATGGTCACCTTGTAAATCTCAGTTAGGCGGATAATAATTGATTATGGAGTTTTCAAAAATAGAGAAGAAAACAAGGATAGAAATACTTATGTAGATCATTGGTGAGAGTTTCAGATAAGTGTGTAGAGATGCTTTCGTTCCTCTGAACCTCTGCTTTCCTGCTACCTTCATCCAATCAATCTTACTCCTTTCTATGGCTAGCTTTATGTAAGGATGTCACCGGTGCCAATGGCTACTTTCGATCTCTCTCGGGAAAATGATCCAAATGCTCTGTCACAGCACGGCTAATCGTCTGGAGGCATCACCTTTGTCGTTGGTTGCATCCTATTCCTCCCTGTGAAAATGGTCCGATGCGCTGTCACTGCATGGCTAATCATCTGGAGGTTCTCGATCATACTGGAATAGGATTTACTATCCTTTTGCGTCTGTCACTACGCCCAGCACTCGCGAGTTTGAAGCTCGTCACAGTCATTCAATCCCAGAATCCTACTCGGAATACCAGGGACAAGGTTTAGACTTTCTGGATTCTCATGAATGCCGCCATCAATCTAGCTTATACCACAAAGATCCCAATATCTCGGACTCGGTCCCCTGTATTAGTAATCTAAGAGATACTCGTTCAATCGAAGGTAGAACGGGAGTGGTTGTCAGGCACGCGTTCATAGGGAATGATGATGATTGTCACGTTCATCACATTCAGGTTGAAGTGTGAATAAATATCTTAGAAGTGGAATAAGTTGAATTGAATAGAAAATAGTAGTACTTTGCATTAATCTTTGAGGAATAGCAGAGCTCCACACCTTAATCTATGGAGTGCAAAAACTCTACCGTTGAAAATACATAAGTGAAAGGTCCAAGCATGGCTGAATGGCCAGCCCCTCTGATCTAAGAACCAGGTGTCCAAAGATGATTCCAAAGATTCAAAGATTCAAAGATGTCTAATACAATAGTAAAAAGTCCTATTTATAATAAACTAGCTACTAGGGTTTACAGAAGTAAGTAATTGATGCATAAATTCACTTCCGGGGCCCACTTGGTGTGTGCTTGGGCTGTGCTTGAATGTTGCACGTGTAGAGGTCCTTCTTGGAGTTGAACGCCAGCTTTTGTGCCAGTTTGGGCGTTGAACTCCACTTTGCAGCTTGTTTCTGGCGCTGGGCGCCAGAATTGGGCAGAGAGCTGGCGTTGAACGCCAGTTTGCGTCATCTAAACTTGGGCAAAGTATGGACTATTATATATTGCTGGAAAGCCCTGGATGTCTACTTTCCAAGCAATTGGAAGCACGCCATTTTGAGTTCTGTAGCTCCAGAAAATCCATTTTGAGTGCAGGGAGGTCAGAATTCAACAACATCAGCAGTCCTTCTTTAACCTCTGAATCTGATTTTTGCTCAAGTCCCTCAATTTCAGCCAGAAAATACCTGAAATCACAGAAAAACACACAAACTCATAGTAAAGTCCAGAAATGTGAATTTAACATAAAAACTAATGAAAACATCCCTAAAAGTAACTAGATCCTACTAAAAACATACTAAAAATAATGCCAAAAAGCGTATAAATTATCCGCTCATCACAACACCAAACTTAAATCGTTGCTTGTCCCCAAGCAACTGAAAATCAAATAGGATAAAAAGAAGAGAATATACTATAAATTCCAATCTATCAATGAAACATAGCTTCAATCAGATGAGCGGGACTTGTAGCTTTTTGCCTCTTGAATAGTTTTGGCATCTCACTTTATCCATTGAGGTCCAGAATGATTGGCATCTATAAGAATTCAGAGTTCAGATAGTGTTATTGATTCTCCTAGTTCAGTATGATGATTCTTGAACATAGCTTCTTTATGAGTCTTGGCCGTGGCCCTAAGCACTTTGTTTTCCAGTATTACCACCGGATACATAAATGCCACAGACACATAATTGGGTGAACCTTTTCAGATTGTGACTCAGCTTTGCTAAAGTCCCCAATTAGAGGTGTCCAGGGTTCTTAAGCACACTCTTTTTTTGCTTTGGACCTTGACTTTAACCGCTCAGTCTCAAGTTTTCACTTGACACCTACACGCCACAAGCACATGGTTAGGGACAGCTTGGTTTAGCCGCTTAGACCAGGATTTTATTCCTTTAGGCCCTCCTATCCACTGATGCTCAAAGCCTTGGGATCCTTTTTATTTGCCCTTGCCTTTTGGTTTTAAGAGCTTTGGTTTTTTCTGCTTGCTTTTTTCTTTTTCTTTCTATTTATTTTTTTTTTCGCCTATATATTTTTTTCTGCAAGCTTTGTTCTTTGCTACTTTTTCTTGCTTCAAGAATCATTTTTATGATTTTTCAGATTATCAAATAACATGTCTCCTAGTCATCATTCTTTCAAGAGCCAACATATTTAACATTCTTAAACAACAACTTCAAAAGACATATGCACTGTTTAAGCATACATTCAGAAAACAAGAAGCATTGTCACCACATCAATATAATTAAACTAAGTTCAAGGATAAATTCGAAACTCATGTACTTCTTGTTCTTTTGAATTAAAACATTTTTCATTTAAGAGAGGTGATGGATTCATAGGACATTCATAACTTTAAGACAAAGTTACTAATTACTAATGATCATGTAATGAAGACACAAACATATATAAGCACTTAACATAGAAAACGAAAAACAGAGAAAGTAAGAACAACGAATGAGTCCACCTTAGTGATGGTGGCGTTTCCTTCATGAGGAACCAATGATGTCCTTGAGCTCTTCTATGTCTCTTCTTTGTCTTTGTTGCTCCTCCCTCATTGCTTTTTGATCTTCTCTTATTTCATGAAGGATGATGGAGTGCTCTTGATGTTCCACCCTTAGTTGTCCCATGTTGGAACTCAATTCTCCTAGGGATGTGTTGATTTGCTCCCAATAGTTTTGTGGAGGAAAATGCATTTGAGGCATCTCCGGGATCTCATGGTGATGAGCTTCATACGCCTCTTGAGCTCCATGAATGGGCTCTCTTGCTTGCTCCATCTTTTTCTTAGTGATGGGCTTCTCTTCCTTAATAGGAATGTCTCCTTCTATAAAAGCTCCAGCGGAGTAACATAGATGGCAAATAAGATGAGGAAAAGCTAGCCTTGCCATGGGGGATGACTTTTCGGCTATTTTGTAGAGTTCATTAGAGATGACTTCATGAACTTCTATTTCCTCTCCAATCATGATGCTATGAATCATGATGGCCCGATGCACAGTAACTTCAGATCGGTTGCTAGTGGGGATGATGGAGCATTGGATGAATTCCAACCATCCTCTAGCCACAGGCTTGAGGTCCAATCTTCTTAGTTGAACCGGCTTGCCTTTGGAGTCAATCTTCCATTGAACTCCTTCCACACATATGTCCATAAGGACTTGGTCCAATCTTTGATTAAAGTTGACCCTTCTAGTGTAGGGGCGTTCATCTCCTTGCATCATAGGCAAGTTAAATGCCAACCTCACATTTTCCGGACTAAAATCCAAGTATTTCCCCCGAACCATTGTAACATAGTTCTTTGGATCCGGGTTCTTACTTTGATCATGGTTCTTGGTGATCCATGCATTGGAATAGAACTCTTGAACCATTAGGATGCCGACTTGTTGGATGGGATTTGTTAGAACTTCCCAACCTCTTCTTTGAATTTCATGTCGGATCTCCGGATACTCAT
The DNA here is from genome assembly GCF_003086295.3 of Arachis hypogaea. NCBI lineage: Eukaryota > Viridiplantae > Streptophyta > Magnoliopsida > Fabales > Fabaceae > Arachis > Arachis hypogaea. The sequence goes on along the minus strand of NC_092046.1, from coordinate 75,741,793 downwards.
TTCTTTTGAGTTTGAAAGGGACCTCAGGGATCACCTTCTTCTTGGCCACAACATCATAGAAGTGGTCTTGATGGGCTTTGGAGATGAACCTTTCCATCTCCCATGACTCGGAGGTGGAAGCTTTTGTCTTCCCTTTTCCTTTTCTAGAGGATTCTCCGGTCTTAGGTGCCATCAATGGTAATGGAAAAACAAAAAGCTTATGCTTTTACCACACCAAACTTAGAAGTTTGCTCGCCCTCGAGCAAGAGAAGAAAGAATATATGAAGAAGAAGAAGAAATGGAGGAGAGGGAGAGGGGGTTGTGTTTCGGCCAAGAAGAGAAGAGAGGGTTGTGTTGTGTGAAAATGAGGAAGAATGGAGGGTTATATATAGGGATGAGAGGGGGGTAAAGGTTCGGCCATTTAGGGTGGGTTTGGGTGGGAAATTGATTTTGAATTTTGAAGGTAGGTGGGGTTTATGAGGTAGGTTTATGGGGAAGAGTGGATGGATGTGAGTGGTGAAGAGGTGATGGGGAAGAGAGATTGAGGTGATTGGTGAAGGGTTTTGGGGAAGAGTGTTTATGGGATTTTATGAAAGAGGGGTGAGAAGAAGTGAGTGGAGGTAGGTGGGGATCCTGTGGGGTCCACAGATCCTAAGATGATCCTGTGGGGTCCACAGATCCTGAGGTGTTCAAGGATTTACAACCTTGCACCAAATTAGGCATGTAAAATGCCCTTGCACACAACTCTGGGCATTCAGCGCCAGGTTGGTGCCCATTTTGGGCGTTCAACGCTCATTTGTTGCCCATTTCTGGCGTTGAACGCCAGAACCATGCTTGTTCTGGGCGTTTAGCGCCAGCTCTTCTCCAGGGTGCATTTCTGGCGTTCAAACGTCCAGATGCTGCCCATTTCTGGCGTTGAACGCCCAAAACATGCTTCTTACTGGCGTTTAAACGCCAGTAAGGTCCTCCTCCAAGGTATGATTTTTCTTCTGCTGTTTTTGATTCCGTTTTCAATTTTTATATTTATTTTGTGACTCCACATGATCATGAACCTATAAAGACATATAACTAAGAAAATATCTAGATAAATAAAAATTTGGTTGCCTCCCAACAAGCGCTTCTTTAATGTCAATAGCTTGACAGTGGGCTCTCATGGAGCCTTACAGATGTTCAGAGCATTGTTGAGACTCTTCAACACCAAACTTAGAGTTTGGATATGGGAGTTCAACACCAAACTTAGAGTTTGGTTGTGGCCTCCCAACACCAAACTTAGAGTTTGACTGTTGGGGCTTTGGTTGGCTCTGCTTTGAGAGAAGCTTTTTCTGCTTCCTCTCCATGGATGCAGAGAGAGATTCTTGAGTTGTAAACACAAGGTTGTCCTTATTTAATTGAAGGATCAATTCTCCTCTGTCCACATCAATCACAGCTCTTGCTGTGGCTAGGAAAGGTCTTCCTAGGATGATGGATTCATCCTCTTCCTTCCCAGTATCTAAGACTATGAAATCAGCAGGGATGTAAAGGCTTTCAACCTTTACTAACACGTCCTCTACTTGTCCATAAGCCTATTTTCTGGAATTATCTGCCATCTCTAATGAGATTTTAGCAGCTTGCACCTCATAGATTCCCAGTTTCTCTATTACAGAGAGGGGCATGCCCTGAACCAAGGTCACACAGAACCTTAAAGATCATGGTGCCTATAGTACAAGGTATTATGAACTTTCCAGGATCCTGTCTCTTCTGAGGCAATGTCAGTTGATCCAGATCACTTAGTTCATTGATGAACAAGGGAGGTTCATCTTCCCAAGTATCAATGCCAAATAATTTGGCATTTAGCTTCATGATTGCACCAAGGAACTTGGCAGCTTGCTCTTCAGTAACATCCTCATTCTCTTCAGAAGAGGAATACTCATCAGAGCTCATGAATGGCATAAGGAGGTTCAATGGAATCTCTATGGTCTCTAGATGAGTCTCAGAGTCCTTTGGTTCCTCAGAGGGAAGCTCCTTATTGATCACTGGACGTCCCAGGAGGTCTTCCTCCTTGGGATTCACGTCCTCCTCTCCCTCATTGGGTTCGACCATTTTGGTTATGTCAATGGCCTTGCACTCTCCTTTTGGATTTTCTTCTGTATTGCTTGGGAGAGTGCTAGGAGGGATTTCAGTGATCCTTTTACTCAGCTGGCCCACTTGTGCTTCCAAATTTCTAATGGAAGACCTTGTTTCATTCATGAAACTTACAGTGATCTTAGATAGATCAGAGAATAAGTTTGCTAAATTAGAAGTATTTTGTTCAGAGTTCTCTGTCTGTTGCTGAGTGGATGATGGAAAAGGTTTATTATTGTTAAACCTGTTTCTTCCACCATTATTAAAGCCTTGTTGAGGCCTTTGATCCTTCCATGAGAGATTTAGATGATTTCTCCATGATGGATTATAGGTGTTTCCATAAGGTTCACCTAAGTAATTCACCTCTGCTATTGCAGGGTTTTCAGGATCATAAGCTTCTTCTTCATAAGAAGCCTCTTGAGTACTGTTGGATGCAGCTTGCACTCCATTCAGACTCTGAGAAATCATATTGACTTGCTGAGTCAATATTTTGTTCTGAGCCAATATGGCATTCAGAGTATCAACTTCAAGAACTCCCTTCTTCATAAGCGTCCCATTATTCATAGGATTCCTTTCAGAAGTGTACATGAACTGGTTATTTGCAACCATGTCAATGAGTTCTTGAGCTTCTGCAGGCGTTTTCTTTAGGTGAATGGATCCACCTGTAGAAGTATTCAATGACATCTTTGATAGCTCAGATAAACCATCATAGAATATATCCAGGATGGTCCATTCTGAAAGCATGTCAGAAGGACACTTTTTGGTCAACTGTTTGTATCTTTCCTAGGCTTCATAGAGGGATTCACCTTCTTTCTGTCTGAAGGTTTGAACATCCACTCTAAGTTTGCTCAGCTTTTGAGGAGGAAAGAACTTGGCTAAGAAAGCCGTGACCAGCTTATCCCAAGAGTTCAGGCTGTCTTTGGGTTGAGAGTCCAACCACACTCTAGCTCTGTCTCTTACAGCAAAAGGGAAAAGCATGAGCTTGTAGACTTCAGGATCTACTCCATTAGTCTTAACAGTATCACATATCTGCAAGAATTCAGTTAAGAACTGAAAAGGATCTTCAGATGGAAGTCCATGAAACTTGTAGTTCTGCTGCATCAGAGAAACTAATTGAGGTCTCAGCTCAAAGTTGTTTTCTCCAATGGCAGGAATGGAGATGCTTCTTCCATGTAAATTGGAATTAGGTGCAGTAAAGTCACCAAGCATTCTCCTTGCATTATTGTTGTTGGGTTCGGCTGCCATCTCCTTTACTTGTTCGAAATTTTCAATAAGGTTGTCTCTAGATTGTTGTAATTTAGCTTCTCTTAGTTTCCTCTTCAGAGTCCTTTCATGTTCTGGATCAACTTCAACAAGAATGCCTTTTTCTTTGTCCCTGCTCATAAGAAAGAGAAGAGAAAAAGAAAAGAAGAGGAATCCTCTATGTCACAGTAAAGAGGTTCCTTATTATTAGTAGAAGAAGAGAAGAAGAAGAAAAAAATTCGAACACAGATAGAAGAGGGGGGTTCAAATTTGGTGAGTGATGTGAGGAAGAGATGTTAGTAGATGAATAAATAAATAGAATAAGATGAGAGAGGGAGAGGATTTTCGAAAATAGTTTTTGAAAAAGAGTTAGTAATTTTCGAAAATAGTTTTTGAAAAATGTTAGTAATTTTCGAAAATTAAGATTTTAAAAAATTGAAATAATTAGTTAATTAAAAAGAAATTTTGAAAAAGAGGGAAGATATTTTCGAAAATTAGAGAGAGAGAGTTAGTTAGGTGGTTTTGAAAAAGATAAGAAACAAACAAAAAGTTAGTTAGTTAGTTGAAACAAATTTTGAAAAGATAAGAATTTAGGAAGTTAGAAAAGATATTTTGAAATCAAATTTTTGAAAAACATAAGATGAGAAGATATTTTTGAAAAGATATGATAAAAATTAGTTTTTTTGAAAAAAAGATTTGATTTTTAAAATCACAATTAATGACTTGATTCACAAGAAATCACAAGATATGATTCTAGAACTTAAAGTTTGAATCTTTCTTAACAAGTAAGTAACAAACTTGAAATTTTTGAATCAAAACATTAATTGTTATTGTTATTTTCGAAAAATTGATATAAAAATAAGAAAAAGATTTTTGAAAAATATTTTTATAATTTTCAAAAATAACTAAGAAAAATGAAAAAGATTTGATTTTTGAAAAAGATTTTGAAAAAGATAAGATTTTTAAATTGAAAATTTGATTTGACTCATAAAAACAACTAGATTTTAAAATTTTTTGAAAAAGTCAAATCTAATTTTCGAAATTTTGAGAGAGAAAAAGGGAAAGATATTTTTTTTATTTTTGAATTTTTAATGAAGAGAGAGAAAAACAAGAAAAATGATGCAATGCATGAAAGTTATGGATCAAAACAATGAATGCATGCAAGAATGCTATGAATGTCAAGATGAACACCAAGAACACTATGAAGATCATGATGAACATCAAGAACACATTTTTGAAAAATTTTTAATGCAAAGAAAACATGCAAGACACCAAACTTAGAATTCTTTAATGCTTAGACACTAAGAATCCAAGAATGCATATGAAAAACAAGAAAAGACACAAAACATGCAAATGCAATGATCAAACAAGAAGACTAACCAAGAACAACTTGAAGATCATGAAGAAAACTATGAATGCATGATTTTTTCGAAAAATGCAAGATGCCCATGCAATTGACACCAAACTTATAACATGACTCAAGACTCAAACAAGAACACAAAAAATATTTTTGATTTTTATGATTTTCTAATTTTTTTGTATTTTTTCGAAAATTATTTGAAAAACAAAAATAAGAATTTCAAAATCTTTAATATGAATTCCAGGAATCTTGTGCTCTTTAGTCTAAAGCTCCAATCAAAGGGTCAGACATGGCTTAATAGCCATTCAAGCTTTAGAATGGATTTACATCCATTGAGGTGATTAGTTGAACACCAATCCCAAAGGAGTTTGGGCATGGCTTTTCAGCCAGATAGGATTCAACATGTTACCATGAAACTCTAGAATTCATTCTTGAAAGTTTAGAAGCCATAGAATAATTTATTTTTGAAAGTATTTTTATTTTAAAAATTTTTTTTTCGAAATCAAAGGAAAAAATTTTGAAAGATTTTTGAAAAATTTTTGAAGAGAAAACAAAAAGAAAATTACCTAATCTGAGCAACAAGATGAACCGTCAGTTGTCCAAACTCGAACAATCCCTGGCAACGGCGCCAAAAACTTGGTGCGCAGAAATTGTGATTACACTTTGATTATGTAAAATTCATTGCTCTTTCTTTTCCTGGCAATGGCGCCAAAAACATGATGCCAATACCATGGTTCACAACTTCACACAACTAACCAGCAAGTGCACTGGGTCGTCCAAGTAATACCTTACGTGAGTAAGGGTCGAATCCCACGGAGATTGTTGGTATGAAGCAAGCTATGGTCACCTTGTAAATCTCAGTTAGGCGGATAATAATTGATTATGGAGTTTTCGAAAATAGAGAAGAAAACAAGGATAGAAATACTTATGTAGATCATTGGTGAGAGTTTCAGATAAGTGTGTAGAGATGCTTTCGTTCCTCTGATCCTCTGCTTTCCTACTACCTTCATCCAATCAATCTTACTCCTTTCTATGGCTAGCTTTATGTAAGGATGTCACCGGTGCCAATGGCTACTTTCGATCTCTCTCGGGAAAATGATCCAAATGCTCTGTCACAGCACGGCTAATCGTCCGGAGGCATCACCTTTGTCGTTGGTTGCATCCTATTCCTCCCTGTGAAAATGGTCCGATGCGCTGTCACTGCATGGCTAATCATCTGGAGGTTCTCGATCATACTGGAATAGGATTTACTATCCTTTTGCGTCTGTCACTACGCCCAGCACTCGCGAGTTTGAAGCTTGTCACAGTCATTCAATCCCAGAATCCTACTCGGAATACCACGGACAAGGTTTAGACTTTCCAGATTCTCATGAATGCCGCCATCAATCTAGCTTATACCACGAAGATCCCAATATCTCGGACTCGGTCCCCTGTATTAGTAATCTAAGAGATACTCATTCAATCGAAGGTAGAACGGGAGTGGTTGTCAGGCATGCGTTCATAGGGAATGATGATGATTGTCACGTTCATCACATTCAGGTTGAAGTGTGAATAAATATCTTAGAAGTGGAATAAGTTGAATTGAATAGAAAACAGTAGTACTTTGCATTAATCTTTGAGGAACAGCAGAGCTCCACACCTTAATCTATGGAGTGCAGAAACTCTACCGTTGAAAATACATAAGTGAAAGGTCCAGGCATGGCCGAATGGCCAGCCCCTCTGATCTAAGAACCAGGCGTCCAAAGATTATTCCAAAGATTCAAAGATTCAAAGATGTCTAATACAATAGTAAAAAGTCCTATTTATAATAAACTAGCTACTAGGGTTTACAGAAGTAAGTAATTGATGCATAAATCCACTTCCGGGGGCCACTTGGTGTGTGCTTGGGCTGAGCTTGAATGTTGCACGTGTAGAGGTCCTTCTTGGAGTTGAACGCCAGCTTTTGTGCCAGTTTGGGCGTTGAACTCCACTTTGCAGCTTGTTTCTGGCGCTGGACGCCAGAATTGGGCAGAGAGCTGGCGTTGAACGCCAGTTTGCGTCATCTAAACTTGGGCAAAGTATGGACTATTATATATTTCTGGAAAGCCCTGGATGTCTACTTTCCAATGCAATTGGAAGCACGCCATTTTGAGTTCTGTAGCTCTAGAAAATTCATTTTGAGTGCAGGGAGGTCAGAATTCAACAACATCAGCAGTCCTTCTTCAACCTCTGAATCTGATTTTTGCTCAAGTCCCTCAATTTCAGCCAGAAAATACCTGAAATCACAGAAAAACACACAAACTCATAGTAAAGTCCAGAAATGTGAATTTAACATAAAAACTAATGAAAACATCCCTAAAAGTAACTAGATCCTACTAAAAACATACTAAAAACAACGCCAAAAAGCGTATAAATTATTCGCTCATCAGCCACCCCGGGTTTTGTCAGAACAAAGAGATAAAGAAAAAGTTGAATGGTAGGTCGGACCCCCAATTCTTGGCACAGTAACTGAAAGATCTATATAAAGGCCCAAGGGTTGGGATGAAGCTAAGAAGGGGCCACATTACAGTTTCACAACAGTTCGGTCTAAAAAGCAGCAAAAGGAATGGTAATATTCAGCAAGAAAAAGAAGTAATCATAGGCATAGAAAAAGGGACGCTCTTCCCGACCTAAGGGAGGGAAGCTAACCCTCTCCTCAGGGTCAGGCGACACCAGTTCGTAGTTCTTCTCATCCTCCCTATTTCTACAAATCCTATGGAGCCTCCTAAGCCTCTCACAGTATTCTGGATTGGCCACGGTAACACACATCAGAACTATAGAGTCCAGCCAGTCAGCCATGCCAGCAGGGATCTTGGTAGAAATCTCAACAATATTTTTTCGGGAAGACATACGGCAAACTACACCTACAGCAAAGGAAGATAACAAGGGGTCACTACTAAACAACTCAGACAGAATAAAAAAGAGAACGAACAATCAATAAACAAAGAGGTAGGGCAACAAAAAGGGCACCCCAGGGTCTATGAAAACAAGGAATAATCAGCAAAACCAGGGGCACCCTTTGGAGGCAACAGTACGGGAACATTGAAACAAACACAAAAAATAAAAAACCCTACAACTCTTAAACAAAAGCAAACTACTGGAGATAGCAAACGGATACCTAAAAAGCGCACATCTTCCTAAAATAGGAGCAGCAGGGGTAAAGGAAATCACAAACTTTGATAAAAAACAAAAGACGCAATCTTTCCAGAAAGGTTCAACCTTCTCAAAGCAAACTCAATAAAGATCAAAACTTTGCATGAAAAAGACAGACATGCAACAGTAAAAGCATACATAAAGATGACTATCGAGGCATAAAAAGGAAAAAGAATACCAACCTGCGGAGAAAAAGGAACAAGCACGAGAGAAGGCTCAGATAGAAATGCCGACAATCCACACCAACGAACGCTCTTAAGCAAAGAAGGTGTGGAGCTTGGGGGCGTGAAAACAGAAAGGCCAGATGAACAAAATATTTAGCAAACAATGAACGAAGAAGTAAAAGGGAAGAAGAAACTGAAAGTGAGAGTAAAACCTCTTTTTTAATTTCAAAATGAAATATAAAAGAGGGAAAAGAAGAAACGGCAAAAGGAAATTAAATGAGCCTTTAAAGCCCTCGCACATTCCCAAGAAAGCGCAACGCACGCTACAATTAAAGAAAGAAAGAAACGCTTTGCATTCAAGAAGAAGCAATCCTAACAGGAGTTATACAAGGGATCAACCAAAAGTGAATGTTCGAGCACGACTTCCTCAAAGGGGTCGAAGTCTAAAGACACGACCTCAAGGGAAAGATCGAACTCGAGCAGGGGCACTATTCATACCCTGGGTTGAGCTGCTTCATCCTGGTTGGACGACGTCAAAACAACCGACCTCTTGTAAAGGTTGGTCGTCACCGACCTCTCCCTAAAGAGGTCGGCCAAATCCCCATAAAGTCCCAAGTAGGCCCAGATAAAAGGACGCAGCCCACTCTAAAGGCGGCTGGCCTGAAAGATAAAGTGACTTCGCTCAAAGATAAGATAAGATAACTAACTTATCTCCAGAAAGGTCACTCCACGCTACTATAAATACACTGGAGCACCCAAGTATAATTCATACTCTGATTCTACACAACAAAACCAGCTTAAAGCCCTAACTTAAGCATCGGAATCTCTTGCAAGTACCACCACCCTCCGGTGATCAAGGATCCGCAACATTTCGAGACTCAGCAAGTCGGACTCGACAGCTCTGACCACAATAGCAGATCTCCTCCGAGATTGACCTTCAGTTTCAGGTAACCCTCGGAACACTACCCATCTATGGGACAACCTAGCTTCCATCACCATCCCACTCTCATCAACCTCTCTCACGAGGAGCATAAATTTCAAGCCCTCATCCAAGAACAGCGGGAATTTCAAAGAAAACAAGATGATTGCATGGCAACTCTTGCCGAAGTCTTGTCCCGTCTAACACCTCCTCATTCCACCCCTAACACCCTTGCTCCTTCACAACTTGGGACGCCTAGTGATCCACACCTGCCGCCTCCATCAACTTTAAAGTCTAGCATTGATGCTATAACCCCACAAGGAGGCAGGCTACTCGATGAGATAAAATTTTAACCCACTCTACCTATGGAAGAATCCATTGATGGGGGTGAGAACTTTGTTGAGAGCGGAAGAGAGGATAAGCTCAAGATAGGCAACCACCGTGAGCCCAAAGAAGATCTTATTGATGAAGAAAGCTCAAAAGGGGAAGAACTTGAGGATGAAGAAGATGAAATTACTTAACAAGTTTCCCATGACCGAGAGGGTAAGCTACCACTCCAAGAAGCAAGGCAAGATTTGAAACCACTTCCACCCCATATTAAATATGCATTCATTGACAAGGAGCACAAATTTTCAGTGATAGTGGCAACCGATCTTTCCAATCAAGAGGAGCAACAACTTCTTGAGGTTATCCGGAAGTATAAGAAGGCGATCGGATGGAGCCTAAGTGACATTGTGGGAATAAGCCCTCAAGTGTGCCTTCATAGAATTTTCTTGGAGGAAGGTGCTAAGCCAGTCCGGCAACCGCAAAGACGGCTAAACCCCACAATCCTTGATGTAGTCAAGAAGGAAGTAACTCACCTCTTGGAAGCGGACATCATATATCCCATTTCAGACAGTGAGTGGGTAAGTCCGGTCCAAGTAGTGCCGAAGAAGTCTGGAGTGACCATGGTGAAAATAGAAAGTGGAGAGCTCATTGCAACCCGAATTCAAAATACTTGGCGAGTGTGCATAGATTACCGCCGGCTGAATCAAGCAACGTGGAAGGACCATTACCCGTTGCCGTTCATAGACCAAATGTTGGATCGCTTGGCAGGTAAATCCTATTATTGCTTTTTAGAAGGATATACCGTGTACTTCCATATTCATGTAGCTCCTGAGGATCAGGAGAAAACCACTTTTACTTGCCCATTTGGAACGTTTACGTATAAGAGAATGCCGTTTGGCTTATGCAATGCACCGGCAACGTTCCAAAGGTGCATGATAAGTGTTTTCTCGGATCTTTTGGAGGATTGCATGGAAGTCTTTGATGCGTGGCGGAAGTCGGCCGATTGAGAAATCAATATGGAATTATGTTACGAGTATATTTCTTAACCAGCAAAAATCCGCTCATCAATTTAGAAAAATTGTCACAAAAATTAGAATAAAAATACTGGGAGTATGAGTCCCAGGACGTCTCCCAACGAGTTGACAAAAGGGTGCTAATTTATTAATCAGGAGTTTTCCAAGAAATTTTGAGATTTGAATGACAGAAAAATAAATAATTGTAATTTAGTGCAATGAAAATTAAAAGAGATTTATATTATTCAAAATACAAAAGCCTTGACTGGGGAAATCATTAATTGGAAGTTCTATCCTTGTTGGAATTCTCTCAAGTGTAGTATAAAGAGGTTGTTGTTTTCACTTAGTTAACCTTTACTAAATAAAGGAAAGTTAAGTGATTGAGCTAACTCTTATTTGCAAATCCTAGTCCTCTCCCTTGGGAAGAACTAGCGTTAGTAAATAGAGAATTAGCCAACAACTTCCAATTTAACTAATCACTTGAGCATTCCAACTAAGTGTCTCCTCTTAATCAACCCCCATGTCAAGTTGGGAGTCTACTCTATCAACATGGATACCATCTTCGTTGTTGGGAGTAGGGAATAGAAAAGAGACATGATAATTTAAATAAAATAAGGATTGAAAATTAATTAAAGATCAAAGTAATTCTCTATATTAATAAATCCAAAATGCAACATAAAGTAATCAATAAGAGTAAAGGAATAAGAAAACAAACTAGAATAGTAACTTCAACGAAGGTGATAACTCTCTCAATATCCAGAAGCAAAAGCATAAATCTAGAAATCTATGAATGTAAAGAAAACCTAGAAGAAGAGTAATTTTCTCTCTAGATTCAGATCTAAAAACTAAAAACTATGCTAATGAGAATGTGTCTTGAGTCTCTACATGTTCCCTGGCTCTAGTTTGTGTTTCTGGGTCAGAAACTGGGTCAAAACTTGGCCCGAAATCACCCCAGCGTTTTCTGAATTTTCTGCAGATCACACATGTCACGCGTACGCGTAGGTCACGCGTGTGCGTCGTTTTACGATTTTCCTTGTCACGCGTACGCGTCAGGCATGCGCACGCGTCGCTGCAAATTTCTCCATATCGCGCGCACGCATAAGCCATGCGTGCGCGTCGATGCTCGCTGGTTATCTCCTTAGTTTCTTGTGTTCCTTCCATTTTTGCAAGCTTTCTCTCCATTCTCTAAGTCATTCCTGTCCTATAAAGCCTGAAATACTTAACACACGGATCATGGCCTCGAATGGTATAAAGGATGATTAAAATACACAAATTAAAGATTTCTAGGAAGCAAGTTTTCAACCATAGAACAAAACTAGGAAGGAATTGTAAAATCATGCAAATCATATGAATAAGTAAGCAAAGGGTTGATAAAAACCACTCAAATGAGCAAAAGATAAGGCATGAAATAGTGGTTTATCAAACTCCCCACACTTAAACATTAGCATGTCCTCATGCTTAGCTCAAGGAGATAAAATAAATGAGTAGGAAAAAGTAAAACTCATGCAATGCAATGCAACCTATATATGAATGCAACTATATGCTAAGATGATTCTTCCTATCTGGTTGAAAACAAACAACTTCTCCAAGACAAATATAAATCAAATTCTACTAATTCAAATGATACAGTAAAGACAAGTAAACTGGTAAGAAGACAGTTGATGAAAGCAGGGAACATAGAATCAAGCATTGAACCCTCACTGATAGTATATGTGCACTCTAACCACTCAAGTGTATAGGGTAATCCTCTCTAGTCTTCTCTAGTCATGCTTTCTAAACTTTGTTCTTCACCTAACCAATCAACAAGTATTTAATATACCAATGCAAATATCATGAGGTCTTTTCAAGGTTGTAATGGGGCCAAGGTAAAGGTGAGGGTATATATATACGGTTAAGTGAGCTATAAATTGTATCTTTGAATAGCCTAAGCTCTCACATAAACACACATACTATATATAACTTCTAAAATTATGCCTAGCTACCCAAAATTCTCACTTTATCATCTCATACTCATGCATCAACCTTTCCTTTGAATTGTATCACATATGCATTGATCTTTTCATTAGCTTAACATTGGGGTAATTTTTGTCCCCTTATTTATTTATTTATTTATTCAATTAAATATTTTTGGTTTTTTTTTAATATATAGAAAAGTAAACACAACTTATCAATGCACATGAATTTTTAATTTTTCTGGTCTCACATGAGTAGGTACCCAAATTCCTAATATTTTATCTTAACACATTTCCTATTAACCCATGTTCCCATAGTTTCCCCATACTTAGTTGATACACAATCTCTATCTTAAGCTAACCAAAGATTCAATTGGGGTATTTAATTGTTTTTCCGCTTACGGCTAGTGATATGGTAAAATATAGAACAAATGGGGATTAAAAGGCTCAAAGTGGCTAACAAAGGTAAATGAAAAGGGTATGCTATCTGGGATAAGTGAGCTAATAATCAAATAATGGCCTCAATCATATGCATGCATATAAACACATTAAATATTGGACATATAGGATGGAACAAAATAAAAATTACAATCATAAAGAAGAAAACACACAGGAATAAAATATTATGGTTAAATAATGTAACCATGTAATTAAGCTCAAATCTCACAGGTTGTGTATTCTTAGCTCAAAAACCATATTCCAATTTACAATCTTCAAACAAGTCTTAACACAAAAGTTTTGATTTAAATTAGTGAAATTTTTTAAAGATAGGGTCTTAAAAAGAAACTTATTATTTTTTAACCAAATAGAACATACATGCAAACACTTATTACTATGCAATTTATCCTATCCTAACAAAAGAAAAATAACTTATTAGTGTTAAGAAAAAGAAATTACCTCCGGAAGTCAGGTACTGACCAACCTTCCCACACTTAAAGCTTGGCACCGTCCTCAGTGCCATCAGTCAGGAACAAAGGGGGGCTGGTAGCAGCATCTCCACAGTCAGAATTGTCATGGCTCCTTGTGCTGGTAGATGAAGTGGAGTCCGGAGTGTCTGGATCTTCTTCAGGTGGTTGGTTGCCAACAATTAGCTCCTTGAGGTATGTAAATCGACGCTTGTTACAGCGCTCTCTTCGCTTTGCCTGCCGGTCAAGCCGATCCAACCTCTCAAGTATCTGTAGGAGCAGTTGATTTGTTGAAGGCGCTTGTGATGTGGAAGGAGAAGGAGTATCTCTGGCCGGTTCTGCAGGCCGGCTGGTAGTGGCTGCTGGGGGTCTGATGTACTTCCTGTTAGGGACATACTGATCACCCATGGAATAATGGCCTTGGTGTCCCCAGCTCTGTAGGAGACTCCAGCTACTGAGACTAGATCTAAAACCAAGGCGGGAAAGGGTAGGTTTCCCGCGATCTGTACGTGTCCCATGGCATGTCGAAGGTGTCTTGGTAAATTGAGAGGCTGATCTGTAAGGATAAACCAGAGGAGAACAGCCATATCTGTAGTGAAGGAGGACTCGTGAGTGCTTGGAAAGACGTAATGGGACATAATCTGTGCCCATACTCGAGCCTCCAAAGTAAGTGCTGAAGCCAATATGCCCTTAGGTCGGGATCGATGGTATCCATAGATCCAATTACTGCCAGGTTGTGCTATAACTCTGAGGACGGTGTCCCAGTCAAATTAGTATGTCTGGTGTTTGAATAAGGCTTCTTGGAATGCGTCCAATCCATCTGGAGCAGGGGGAAGATCTAAAGCTCGCTGAATGGCCTCTTCAGTTCTGGGGACTTGCTTCTGACGGACATAGACAGACTGTGATGGGTTGGAACCGGAATTCTAACACCTAAACTCACTGACAAGTATACCGGGTCGCATCAAGTAGTAAAACTCACTTAGAGTGAGATCGATCCCATGAGGATTGATGGATCAAGCAACTTTAGTGGGTGATTAGTTTAGTCAAGCTAACATTGAAGTGAAATTTGATGGAATGTAGCCAACAGAAAGTAATTGGCAGTGAATTAAAAGTTGCAGAAAGTAAATGAGCAAAATCTTAAAGAGCAAGAAATGTAAATTGACAGAATCTTAAATGAAAAGAAATGTAAATTGCAGTGAATGTAAAGGGGGCTGGGTACGGGAAATTAAAGGAAGCAATAATTCAAGCAACTGGAAATCTAAATTGCAGGAAGAATAAAAGGATTTTAGGAGCTGGAATTCAAGAAATTAAACAAGGAAGTGTAAATAGCAATCAAAGAGAGAAGTAAAAGATGCAGCAGATTCAAACAAATTTGGAAAATCACTTGAAAAATCAAAACAGAAAGCAGCTTGGCTCAATTGTAAAATCTAAATGAGAGGTTGAAGATCTCAGGAGCTCAATGAGACTAGAAAACAAGTCTAGATCTCAATCCCTTCCTTGATCCAACAGCAAACAGATTGAAGAAGAAATAGAGATGAAAGCAGTAAAGAGAGCTTTGATTCAAATCACAATTCACTGAAATTATGCAGACAAGCAAACAGAGAGAATTCTCAAGGTGAGATTGAAACAGAATTTCTTCAATTCTCAACCCAAGATTCAAAACAAAAATGAAAACTAAGAGAGAGCTTTCAAATCCCACTCCTACTACTCCCTAATAGAGCCCGCTGCTAATGAAATGGAATTGATGCCTTTATATAGGCTTTACAAAGTGAAAATAAAAATGAAAGTGAAATTGAATACAAATTACAATTAAATGAAATTCCTATTTTAACTATCTCTTGTGCCTTTGAGTGATGGTAATGGGCTTAGCTTGCTTTGGATTTGAGGAAGAATGGATCCGGATGGCCTTGATGGAATTGAGTTGAAGATAGCCTCTGTTGATTGCTCTTGGTCTTGAGAAGAAATCCGTTTGCACTATAGACTTTGGGATCATTCACGTTTGAGTCAACGTTTGAGGCAAACGTTGACTCAAACGTCTTCGTGTAATGGCATCATGCAGAACGGGTAGTTGCTGTCACTCACGTTTGAGGTCAAATGTGAGCTCAAACATGATCCTCCCCAAGGCAATCCTCAGCCAACGTTTGACCTCACGTTTGAGTCAAAAGTTGGTGCAAACGTGGCTCCTCCTCCAGGGTGTTCTTAAGCCAACGTTTGACCTCACGTTTGAGGCAAACGTTGGCGCAAACGTTGAGTTACTCCCAGGGTATTCCTTAGCCAACGTTTGACCTCACGTTTGAGGCAAACATTGGCGCAAACGTTGAGCTCCTCCACAAGAGCGCTACTTCCTTGGTTTCCTTGTGTCTCCCCCTTCGAATCTTAGTGGTTGCACTTTGGTTTATTTTTGCTTGTTTTTGGTCCTTAAAGATGCCTTTCACTCGTGCCTTAATTTCATGTCAAATATGGATTGCCATATATCGTTGGAAAGCCCTGAATGTCATCTTTCTAACACAACTAGAAGCATATCAATCGGACATCTGTAGCTTAAGTTATAGCCCTTTGAAGGAGGCATGGTCATGCTGTGAGCGCCCAAGCTTAACTTAGTGAAAATTCTTGCTTCCAAGTTGAAATTGTATCACAATAAAGCTAGGCTCTTGGCATGAACCAAGCTTTGTGTGCTGATTTTCAATCTTCTTTAATTTGGTCATGGGCCACGCTTTTAAAATCGTGGCCTAAGGCTCCAAAGTGTGCTCCAATTTCAAAGTGTGCCCCAAAGCTCTCTTTTTTTTTTCTCCTTTTTAGCTTATTTTGTGCTTCTTTGCTTCTTTTTCTTCTTATTTCCTACAAGGTTTATAAAATTAAAAGATCAAAGAAATATACCAATTAAGTACAAAAACATTCAATATTTAAGCATAAATCATAAATTTCTTGTATGAAAAAGCATAGAAAAACATGACATGGTGACATGTCATCAAACTGCAGGATTGGCATGTAAAAATTGGAGTAGAATTTAACTACCCATGAGAGATTAATCTGCTGTGGTTGTCTCTGTAAGAATCCCCATTGTCTACGCTCAATCCGTGCCTCTACGAAATCAACAATGTAGGTCGGGAGGATGAGAAGATGCTCATTGTTATAGTTCCGCTCAGCCAGGATGGGGAACATCTGCTCACTATAGCGGTTAGTGAACCGTACAGTGTCCCTTGCTGGAAAGGCTTTCTCTGTTTCATTGACATTAATGATTCTCTTGATCCTCTTTGTTGTTTGTTTGACTGCTGTTGAGGATGGTTCCGCAGCTAGTGCTCTTTTTGTTCCTTTCCTTGCCGATGGTTTGGGAGTAGCTTTCTCTTTACCCTTCTTGGTGGCCATCCTGAAAAGGGAAAAGGAAAGTAACATGTGAAGCTAAGGGTTAAAGCAAGGAAGAGGACGGTACAAGTGATAATCAATGCCAAGGTAAAGAAGGATGACGTTAACCCATGGTCACGACTACATGTGATCAGTTCATCACTGGAAATATAGCAAGTGCATGTTATGGCCAGTAGATGCAAGATGTTTATTAGCATGCCGGCAAATGCATGAGTAGCATAGATCAAGCATTAATTGCCCAATTTGATTATCAAATGTAACAAACTAACAATCACGCTTGTATTGACAATTATATTGAATTAATAAAATATTTAAGGGATTTTGTGAAAAACATGCATTAGAGTATAAGGATAGAATGATTAAAATTATACAATGCCATACGGACTTTTTCACAAACACTTTGTATGCATGGTAAATATGTTATTGAAAGTATTAAATTTGAACATGCAAGCAACCCTAAGAATTAATATTAATTGTCAAACAATTCCTTTAATAATCCACAAGCAATTATGGAAGAAAACCATTACCTAATTAGATTTCTAACACTAAGTAAAATAATGCAAGAATAAAAAGAAAGAAAAGGAAAACATAGATAATGAAAGTAAAAAGAAAAAGAAGAGGAAAACATAAATAAAAGTAATAATGGAAAAATAAAAAGGGAAAGAAGAAAAAGAACCTTGATGAAGAAGATGAAGAAGGAGGGAGAAAGTAGTAGAAAGTAAGAAAGAATAAAGAAGAAAGAAGGAAGAAGAAAGAAGAAAGAATGATAAGAGAAAGATAAGTAGGATTGGGGGGTGGGAGATTTGAAATCAGGCGCTGAGGTGGATTGGCTGTGTGTCGCTTGCAACGTGTGCGCGTGCTCCACCTGTACGCGTGGATCGCGTTAATTTCAACCGACGCATGCGCGTCTGGCTATTGCAAAAAATTCAACCGACGTGTGCACGTGAGGGACGCACACGCGTGGATGGTCTAGAGGGGAAAATGATGTGTACCCATCATGGATGCGCACGCGTGACGTTCTTTGTGCTCCTAGCACCATTCCAGCATCAAGCCATCATAACTCTCTGCCCAAACCTTGTTTACGCCGATTTGTAGGGTCACGAGTGCGCGTGGGCTGGGGTTTTCGCAAGCGATGCATACGCGTCAGCGATGCGTATGCGTGAGCGTGTTTGTGCCTAAGGCACGCCTCCGGCCATACTCCCGCGCAACTCTCTGTTTGGTTTTTCTTTGTTTCGCATGCACTTATGATGCGTACGCGTCAGCGATGCTCGCTCGTCGTGTGTATTTTTTTATGCAGAATGCAGAATGCAAGATGAAGATTCTGATGCAGATGTTATGAATGACACTAATAAACATAAAGTAGAGTAAAATAAAAATAAAATAAAACTAAGACTGAAAAGGAATGACCATACCATGGTGGGTTGTCTCCCACCTAGCACTTTGCTTTTATGTCCTTAAGTTGGACGGTCTTCAGGCTCATTCTGCTTCGGTTAGTGGGTCCTCCGAGAGGAAGACCTCTAGCTCTTTGTGTTCCTTCATCTTCTCACCATGATAAAGCTTTAGGCATTGTCCATTGACCTTGATGAATTTGGAGCTAGAAGGATGGCGCAGGTGAAAGACTCCGTATGGCTCTGCCTTTTCTACTGTGTAGGGACCTTCCCATCTTGATCTCAGCTTGCCTGGCATGAGCCTCAGTCTGGAGTTATAAAGGAGAACCAACTCCCCAGGTCAGAACTCTCTCCTTTTTATGTGCCTGTCATGCACAGCCTTCATCTTCTCTTTGTATCGCCTGGAGTTGTCATATGCTTCTAGCCGAAGGTTTTCTAATTCTGCTAGTTGCAGCTTTCTTTCAGCGCCAGCTTCCTCAAATCCCATGTTGCACTCCTTCATAGCCTAGAAAGCCTTGTGTTCCACTTCTACTGGAAGGTGGCAAGCCTTTCCGTACACTAAGCGGAAGGGGCTCATCCCAATGGGTGTCTTGTACGCTGTCCGATATGCCCAGAGCGCATCAACAAGTCTGGTGCTCCAGTCCTTCCTATGAGGCTTTACTATCTTCTCTAGAATACACTTTATTTCTCTGTTAGATACCTCTTCTTGCCCATTGGTCTGGGGATGGTATGCTGTTGCCACTTTGTGAACTATCCCATGCTTCTTCAGTAGTCTTGTTAATCTCCTGTTATAGAAGTGAGTGCCTTGATCACTCACGATTGCTCGTGGTGATCCAAAGCGACAGATAATATGGTTTATAACAAAGGAAACAACAGTTTTAGCATCATCAGTACGGGTAGGAATTGCTTCCACCCATTTAGAAACATAATCTACAGCTAACAGTATATAAAGGTAACCACTAGAGTTTGGAAATGGACCCATGAAGTCAATGCCCCAAACATAAAAAATTTCACATAATAGCATAATCTGTTGGGGCATCTCATCCTTCTTAGATATATTACCAAACCTTTGGCATGGAAAACGAGATTTACAAAAGGCAGCAGTATCTTTAAAAAGAGTAGGCCACCAGAATCTACAGTCTAGAATTTTTCTAGCTGTTCTTTGAGGGCCAAAATGTCCTCCACTCTCAGAAGAGTGGCAGGCCTCTAAAATGGACTGGAATTCTTATTGGGGCACACATCTTCTAATTACCTGGTCAGCACCACACCTCCATAAATATGGGTCATCCCATATATAATATTTGGACTTGCTTTTCAGCTTGTCTCTTTGATGCTTAGTAAAATTAGGAGGGAAAGTATGGCTAACTAAATAATTAGCTACAGGTGCATACCAAGGAACTACTTCAGATACTGCATGCAAGCTATCAAATGGAAAAGCATCATTGATAGGAGTGGAGTCATCCTTAATGTGCTGAAGGCGACTCAAGTGGTCTGCCACTAAATTCTGGTTACCACTCCTATCCTTAATTTCTAAATCAAATTCTTGCAGCAACAGTATCCAACGTATCAACCTTGGTTTGGACTCTTTTTTAGCCAATAAATATTTTAGAGATGCAGGGTCTGAGTACACTACCACCTTAGTACCAAGTAAATAGGATCGGAATTTATCCAGATCAAAAACAATAGCCAGAAGCTCTTTTTCAGTGGTGGTGTAATTAGACTGAGCAGCGTCTAAGGTCTTAGAAGCATAAGCAATTATGAAAGGATCCTTACCTTCGCGTTGAGCCAGCGCCACTCCTACTGCATGGTTGGAGGCATCACACATAATCTCAAAAGGCTGGCTCTAGTCTGGTCCTCTCAAAATCAGAGCTTGAGTCAAGGCGATCTTTAGCTTATCAAATGCTTGCATGCAATCCTCACTGAACTCAAACTCAACATCTTTCTGCAGCAGTCTGGATAAAGGCAATGCTACCTTACTGAAGTCCTTGATAAATCTCCGGTAGAAACCTGCATGACCAAGGAACGAACGGACTTCCCTCACAGAGGAAGGATAAGGTAAACTAGAAATGACATCTACCTTTGCTGGATCTATAGAAATACCAGTATTAGAGACAACATGTCCTAGAATAATCCCTTGTTTTACCATAAAATGACATTTTTAAAAATTCAATACAAGGTTTGAACTAACACACCTGTCTAATCCTCTAGCCAAACTATCCAAGCAAAGGTTAAAGGAATCGCCATAAACGCTAAAATCATCCATAAAAACTTCCATACAGCTTTCAATAAGATCTGAAAAGATACTCATCATGCATCTTTGGAAAGTAGCCGGTGCATTACACAAGGCAAAATGCATCCTCTTATATGCATACGTTCCAAAGGGACATGTAAAAGTAGTCTTTTCCTGATCTTCAAGAGCTATATGAATTTGAAAATAGCCTGTATAACCATCTAAAAAGCAGTAATGGGATTTACCTGACAGGCAATCAAGCATGTGATCAATAAATGGCAAGGGGTAGTGATCCTTGCGAGTAGCTTGGTTGAGAGCTCTTCATGCTCATTCTTCACTGTTGTGACTCCAGACTTCTTGGGCACCACTTATACTGGACTGACCCATTCACTATCTGAGATTGGGTAAATGATATCTACTTCAAATAGCCTGGTCACTTCTTTCTTGACAACTTCTAAGATGGTGGGATTCAATCTTCTTTGGGGTTGACGGACAGGCCTTGTTCCCTCTTCTAAGAATATTATGTACTCACAAAATTGAGGGCTGATGCCTACTATATCCGTCAAGCTCCACCCAATTGCTTTCTTGTGTCTTGTCAGCACACTAAGCAGTTGCTCCTCCTGTTGGGAAGTGAGTTCCCTTGCAATGATAACTGGGAGCTTCTGATTATCCTCAAGGTAAGCATACTTGAGGTGGGGTGAAAGGGGTTTTAATTCCAATTTCTGCTCATGGCTAGACTCTGGATCATCTGGGGCTAGTGATAATGGCAAGGTGTCCTCATTGTGTTCAGAGGGTGTCCCCACACTTGGACCTTGCTCCATGTGCTTATTTTCTACTTCTTCTTGGTGAACTGCAGCTACTGTTTCATCAATGATGTCGCACTGGAAGATTGAATGATCTTTCGGAGGGTGCTTCATAGCTTCATTCAAACTGAAACTTACAACTCTGCCATCTATCTCAAAGGAGTAAGTTCCTGAGAAGGCATCCAGCTTGAACTTTGAAGTCTTTAAGAAGGGCCTTCCAAGCAGGATTGATGATGGTCTTCCTAAATCATTAGAGGGCATTTCCAAGATATAGAAGTCAATGGGAAATGTTAGCCCCTTAATGCTTACCAGCACATCTTCAGCAATTCCAACCACTGTAATAATGCTTTTATCTGCTAACACAAAATGAGCTGCCAACCTTTTTAAGGGAGGGAGCCTTAAAGCATCATATATAGACAATGGCATTATACTAACACACGCTCCTAAATCACACATGTAGTAAAAAAATATTACACCACCAATGGTACAGTTAACCATGCATGGACCTGGGTCACTACATTTTTCAGGTATACCCCCTATTAAAGCAGATATAGAACTACCTAAATAAATGGTTTCTAATTCATTAATTTTATCTTTATGTATGCATAAATCTTTTAGAAACTTTGTATATTTAGGTACCTGTTGAATAACATAAAAAAGGGGGACACTTACTCAACCTTTTTGAAGATTTCTACCATTTTGGGATCAAGTTCCATCTGCTTCCTGGACTTCCTTGCAAGGTATGGAAATAGAATAGAAATGGCGCCACTTGCAGCTTCTGTTTCCTTTGGTGCTCTATTCCTTGGTTGAGCTACTTCTTCTTCAACCATGTCTTGTACTTCCTCTTCCTCTTCAGCATCTTCTACTTCAATTATGTCTTCAACTAGAGCGTGTTCGTGTGGGCTTGGCTCCTCATGATTCCTCTCTTGCAGTGTGGTTCTGGACCTCAAAGTGATGGCATTGATGCCACCCTTGGGGTTAGGTAAGGGTTGAGAAAGAATTCCACTGGAGCTTGAAGGCTGGTTAGTGGAAGTAGGTAATGAATCTATCCGGGAGACGAGAGCTTGTAGAGTGGCATTCAGACCATTTAAAGTAGAGTTCAGTGTAGTCTGCATGTCTTGTTGTCCTTGTGCAAGAGAACGAAGCATCTCGTCATTTGATGAGGGAGGAGGATAAGTGATCTGAGGGACCTGTTGTTGGTTGTGTTAAGGTCCTTGGGACTACCTTAGGTGAGGTGCTCTGTAAGGCTGGTTCGGATTCTACTGTTGATAGGAATGGTTCTGTTGATTCTGGTTCTGCTGATTGTTATTATTATTCCACCTCTGATTTCCCTGGTTGTCTCTGCCTCCTCTGTTATAGTTGTCCCTCCAACCATGGTTGAAATTATCTCTCCAGCCCTGGTTGGAGTTGTCCTGCCACCCTTGGTTATAGTTGCCACCTTATTGATTGTATCCTTGATTCGGGCGGTCATAGAAGTTATGAGTAGCTTCCACGGTGTTGTCTTCTTGTTGGAACTGCGGGAACTCATCAGTGTAGTGACTATAATCAGCACAAATTCTGCATACTCTTTGGGGAACCAACTGTTGGCTTTGTTGTGGTGGGGGAGGCTGAGGTTGTTGTTGATTCAACTACATCTGCTTCAGTAGGTTGGTCATTTCACATATAGCTTGTGTAACAGCAGTAGTCTCACTGCTAGAGGAAACCTCTGCAACAACCTTTGAGTGGTTGTTCCTGTATCTGTGATTCTGAGTGGACTCAGCTAGGTCGCTGATCAGTTGCCATGCTTCATCTGTGGTCTTGTACTTTTTCAGAGAACCATTACTAGTACCATCCAATGTAGTCTTATCCCGAGGCTTCATGCCTTGAGTGAAGTAGCTGATTAACACCAACTTGTCAAACATGTGATGGGGCATGCGTCCATAAGGTTCTTGAAGTGCTCCCAGTACTCATAGAGAGTCTCCGATTCACCTTGAACGATGCAGGAAATCTCATTCCTCAATCTATCTGTAACTTCAGTTGGAAAGTATTTTTCCAAGAATTCTCTTCGGAGCGTATCCCAGTTGGTAACAGTTGCTTCAGGTTGGGAGTAGTACCACTCCCTCACCTTTCCCTCAAGAGAAAACGGGAAGGCGGTTAGCAGAATAGAAGTTTCATTTGCACCATGACGCCTAACAGTAGAACAGGTTGTCTGAAAATCCCTGAGGTGCTTGATAGGCTCCTGAGCAGGTAAGCCATGAAACTTGGGCATCAAGTTGATTAGTGCAGTCCTCAGTTCAAAATCTGTAGCCAAATTTGGATAACGCACTTGATACGGTTGCAGTGTAAAATCTGGGGCTCTAGCTTCCTGGAGAGTAATCCTCCTAGGTGCTGCTATATTGTCTGCACGTGAATCAACTGAATCAGTAGTAGAGGAGCTTGTTTCTCCCTCAGATGGCGGTTCAGATTCGCCCTCAGATAAGACTGGTAAATAGATAACAATCACTTCACCACCCTCAGAGGCTAACAGACGCCGAGCTTGCCTAATACGTGAAATAGTTCTTTCAATTTCAGGATCAAATGCAGCTAAGCTCGGATCAGGCAGTGAACGCGTCATTCAATGAGAGAAAATATAGCTCATGGTAATAAAACAAAATAAAAATATCCAAAAATTAAAAATATGTACACCAATTAATAATTCAGCACACAATTGCAACTCCCTGGCAACGGCGCCAAAAACTGATACGTGGCGGAAGACGGTCGATTAAAAAATCAATATGGAATTACGTTGCGAGTATAGTTCTTAACCAGCAAAAATTCGCTCATCAATTTAGAAAGGTTGTCACAAAAATTAGAATAAAAATACTAGGAGTATTTGTCCTAGGTCGTCTCCCAATGAGTTGACAAAAGGGTGCTAATTTATTAATTAGGATTTTTCTATGAAATTTTGAGAGTTGAATGACAGAAAAATAAATAATTGTAATTTAGTGCAATGAAAATTAAAAGAGATTTATATTATTCAAAATAAAAAAGCCTTGACGGGGGGAATGATTAATTGGAAGTTCTATCCTTGTTGGAATTCTCTCAAGTGTAGTATAAAGAGGTTATTATTTTCACTTAGTTAACCCTTAGTAAATAAAGGAAAGTCAAGTGATTGAGCTAACTCTTATTCGCAAATCCTAGTCCTCTCCCTTGGGAAGGACTAGCGTTAGTAAATAGAGAATTAGCCAACAACTTCCAATTTAACTAATCACTTGAGCATTCCAACTCAAGTGTCTCCTCTTAATCAACTCCCATGTCAAGTTGGGAGTCTACTCCAACATGGATACCATCTTCGTTGTTGGGAGTAGGGAATAGAAAAGAGACATGATAATTTAAATAAAATAAAGATTAAAATTAATTAAAGATAACAGTAATTCTCTATATTAATAAATCCAAAATGCAACATAAAGTAATCAATAAGAGTAAAGGAATAAGAAAACAAACTAGAATAGTAACTTCAATGGAGGTGATAACTCTCTCAATATCCAGAAGCAAAAGCATAAAACTAGAAATCTATGAATGTAAAGAAAACCTAGAGGAAGAGTAATTTTCTCTCTAGATTCAGATCTAAAAACTAAAAACTATGCTAATGAGAATGTGTCTTGAGTCTCTGCATGTTCCCTGGCTCTAGTATGTGTTTCTGGGCCAGAAATTGGGTCAAAACTCGGCCCAAAATCGCCCCCAGCATTTTCTAAATTTTCTGCAGGTCGCGCATGTCACGCATACGCGTAGGTCACGCATGCGCGTCGTTTTACGATTTTTCTTGTCACGCGTACGCGTCAGGCATGCGCACGCATCGCTGCAAATTTCTCCATATCGCTCGCATGCGTGAGCCATGCGTGCGCGTCGATGCTCGCTGGTTATCTCCTTAGTTTCTTGTGTTCCTTCTATTTTTGTAAGCTTCCTCTCCATTCTCTATGTCATTCTTGCCCTATAAATCCTGAAACACTTAACACACGGATCACGGCATCGAATGGTATAAAGGAGGATTAAAATACACAAATTAAAGACTTCTAGGAAGCAAGTTTTCAACCATAGAACAAAACTAGGAAGGAATTGTAAAATCATGCAAATCATATGAATAAGTAAGCAAAGGGTTGATAAAAACCACTCAAATGAGCACAAGATAAGCCATGAAATAGTGGTTTATCAGTCTTCATAGACGACTTCAGTGTTTATGGTAACTCCTTTGATGCTTGTTTGGGAAACTTAGCTCGGGTACTAGAAAGATGCACCAACACTAACCTTGTATTGAACTTTGAAAAATGCCACTTTATGGTGAAACAGGGTATAGTGTTAGGTCATATTGTATCTAAAGACGGAATTTTCGTAGACCCGGCTAAGATTGATGTCATTTCGAGTTTACCTTACTCCTCCTCGGTGAGGAAGATTCGTTCCTTTCTTGGCCACGCAGGTTTTTATCGCAGGTTCATCAAGAATTTTAGCCAAGTCGCCCTACCCCTTTCCCGCTTACTTCAAAAGTATGTGGAATTCAATTTTGATGAGGATTGCAAAAAGGCTTTTCACAAGTTGAAGGAAGCTTTGACTACAGCTGCTATTGTGCGAGGCTCAGATTGGGATCAACCTATCGAGATCATGTGTGATACCTCGAATCACGTCGTAGGTGCCGCGCTAGCACAACACGATGGTAAAGCTCCTTACACTATAGCCTATGCTTCAAAGACCTTAGATTCGGCCCAGTCGAATTACACCACTACCGAAAAAGAGCTCTTAGCCATTTTTTGCGTTAGATAAGTTTCAACCTTATTTGCTAGGCTCCAAGGTAGTGGTGTATTCGGACCATGCCGCCTTGAAATATTTGCTAAAAAAGAAAGAGCCAAAGCCTAGGCTCATTAGGTGGATATTACTCTTGCAAGAATTTGACTTGGAGATCAGAGATAGAAGTGGGTCCCAAAATTTGGTAGCAGACCATTTGAGTCGGTTTCAACATTTAGCTTTGGATCCCACTCCTATCAATGACTCATTTTCCTTCGATACCTTGCAAGCAATATCCCAAAGCACCCCTTGGATTGCCCCGATTGCTAATTACTTGGTCGCCCGCATTTTTCCCCCACAATTTTCAAAGCACCAAAAAGATAAATTGAGAAGCGATGCTAAGTATTATCTTTGGGATGATCCACATCTGTGGAGGTGTGAGGCTGACCAAGTGATTAGAAAGTGTGTGCCAGAATCTGAGTTTCAATCTTTCCTTCAATTTTGCCACTCATCTGAGAGTGGGGGTCATTTCGACCCACAGAGAACAGCAAGGAAGGTTCTAGACTGTGGATTCTGGTGGCCTACTTTATTTAGGGATGCCAATCAATTTTGCAAATCTTGTCATCAGTGCCAGAAATCTGGAAATACCTCACAGAGGGATGAAATATCCCAACAACCGATGATTTTTTGTGAGACTTTTGATGTTTGGGGCATAGATTTCATGGGGCCATTTCCAAATTCCAATGGGTTTGTTTATATCTTGTTAGCAGTAGATTACGTCTCGAAATGGGTGGAAGCAATTCCTACTCGTTGTGATGACACCAATACCATTGCTTCGTTCTTGAAAAATAACATTATTTGTAGATTTGGGTCACCACGAGTAATCGTGAGCGACCAAGGAACCCATTTTTGCAACAGGAAAATTGAGGCATTGATGAAAAAGTACGGGGTCATCCACAAGGTCTCCACAGCCTATCATCCTCAAACCAATGGGCAAGCAGAAGTGTCCAACAGGGAGATCAAGAGGATCTTGGAGAAAGTGGTTAATCCACAAAGAAAGGATTGGAGTTCCAGATTGGGAGATGCACTATGGGCATATAGGACCGCTTACAAAACCCCAATCGGGATGAGTCCCTTTCCTATTGTTTTTGAGAAGCCTTGTCATCTTCCTCTTGAAATCCAACATAGAGCCTATTGGGCGGTGAAGAATTGCAATCCAGATTTAAAGGGAGCAGAAATAGAACGTAAGCTCCAATTGGAGGAATTAGAGTGTCTTAGGCTAGAAGCATATGAGAATGCTCAGTTTTACAAGGAGAAAGCCAAGACATTCCATGACCAAAATATCAGGAGGAAGAGTTTTAAGATAGGTGATGAAGTGCTTGTGTACAATTCGAGGTTGCAATTGATGCCCAGAAAGTTGAGATCTAGATGGGACGGTCCATTCAAGGTGGTGGATGTCAAGCCTTATGGAGTGGTGGAAGTGATTCACCTATCAATGGGATCAAGTTTAAAATCAATGGTCATAAGGTGAAACTCTATCACACTCAACCCAAGAATGCCAAGGAGTTGGAGATTTTCCTCCTTGGAGAAGTTTCAAGTGACCAATGAAGCCATGCAAAGTCCAACTTAGGACTCTAAACCAAAGTGTTTGGTGGGAGACACCCCACCATGGTAACATTGTTCCAACTTTATCTTTTTGTATATAGCTTTTTAAATTAGTTGCTTTCTTGTGGTATGATAATTAGATTAGTTTTGATTTGGTATTTTTAGATTGAATAAGTTGGATTGCTTGTGGATCATGAATTTATGCTTGTTTGTATGATTTGGGGTTGGTATGTTGCTATGCTGCTATGCTATAGGAGGGAACTTTAGTTTTGAAAAGAAAAATTTTTGTGAAACAGCACACCTGTGCGTGCGCACCACCCTGTGCACGCGCACAAAATTGCATTTTCCATCATCTGTGCGAGCGCACACCCTTGTGCGCCCAAACACTCGTTGCAGCACCCTCTGGTCGCAGCGCCAGCACTGCCTGTGCATGAGCACTGCCCTATTTTTGATGCCCTGTGCATGCGCATTGCCTTGTGCGTACGCATGCAGTCCCTTTATCGCGCTTCTTGTGCGGCTACACAGATGTGTGCGTCTGCACACCAATTGATAGCCCCTCTGGTGGGAGCATAAGCTTAAGCTGTGCACGTGAAGAACCCCCTATCTTTGTCCTTGTGCGTGCGCACGGACCTGGGTGCGCACTGACACACGACTCTGTACCTCAAGCATTTCTAAAAAAAAAAGGAGAAGCTTTCTGTCCGAGAGCATGCCCTTGTGCGGCCGCACACATTGTTGCAACCCCTCTGGTGGGAGCAATCGCATGATCTGTGCGCCTGCATCCCTCTCCTTTTCGTGTCTTGTGCGTACGCACCAGCTTATGCATACGCACACACCCTTCTATCTTGCGACCTCTGTGCGTGGGCTCCCTGCTGTGCGTCCGCACACGCTTATACACCCCCTCTGGTCGCAGCGATTGCATGCTATGTGCATTCGCAATCCTTCTAATTTCTGCTTTCTGTGCGGATGCACAGGCCTCTGTGCACCCACACACGACTCGTTTTGGGCGTCAACAGGGCAACCTACCCTGTTGAGCAGCAGTTTCATTTTTTTCTTCTTCTCACTGCTTCTGCTCCTCTCAACCTTTGCCCAGTTCCAGGCGACCCTACCGTTGGCCACCGCCGCCTCTCTCTCTCATTTCTCTTTTCTCTTCTCTTTTCTTTTCTTACTTTCTTTTCCTTCTCTTTTCTCTCTTCACCACCGGTGAGTTCTCCCTCTCCGGCATTTTTTTGCCGGCGAACCCAACCGCCTCAAACTCGCAGTAGCTATAAGAAGTGCCATTGTTTCTTCCTCATTTCTTGTTTGTTTCAATCTTCAATTTTCAGGTTCTTATCTTCCTTTTTTGTTGATTTTTGCAATTGTTTTGATTTTCTTTTCATGTTGCTTAGACTAAATTTATTGCTTCCTCTGTTCTTTTGTGTATTGCAAGTGTTGATATTTGATTATGGGTTGATTATGATTGAATTTGAGTATCAATTGTGATAAGCTTGCACATTGCATACCACATGTTTGATTAAATGCCTCAATGAACATTTTGTTTGATTCATATGACATGGCCATCATATGTGTTCAATTTATCTCTTGTTAGGCATATTATAGGAATTGTGCAACTTCAATTTTGATGGTAGTTAAGTAAATTTCCCAATGCATTTCCTTGTTTGTTGATGTGAAATTTTGGTTACAAATGCATTATGTTATGAGAAACTCAATTATCATTGTTCATCTCGAAATTTTGATTCGGTAATCACTTTACAATTGTTCAACTTTAGATGATATCTTGATCAAACATCTTTTGGCCTTAACTTAGAACATTGCACATGTGGTTACCACTTCTTGAGGATGAGCAATTAGCACTTCACTTTGAGTGAATGGTTATTGTTGTTGTACACTCTTTTGCTAATGAAATTTCTTGCTAACAACCTCAATGACCAATACATTCAAAGCGTGTTAATGAATCAATTGGTGCGAGCTTGAAGTTGCTTTTATGTCCATGCTTTAGCCTTGCAACTTAAGCACTTATTTGAGAAGCAGTGAGCTTTGTCCAGTAAACTGTGTGGTTGCTGTTGTATCCGGCCAGTGTGTGTGTTCCAACCGCGCACTTTATTGGAATATACACACTGTGTTTTTATAAACCACACTATTTTAAAAGCTTCTTTTAACCTTGTTAGTGCTTCCTCAGTGATTTTATATTATTGTTGCCCTATGATCTCAAAAATCTTTTATTTTATTTTCAGGATGCGAAAGAAGGGTAAGGCACCGGTTACTTCACTGGTTGAGCAAACTACCACTCATACTCATGATATTTGGTGGCATCACCGAGGTGATAAACCGAATACCTTGGTTAACCGAAGAGCTGACTCTAAATACGAGGCTATTGAGAAGCGTAAAATCTATTGGGAGCGGTCGTTGAAGGTTCCAAGCCAGTACAAGGCAACTATTCATCAAAGAATTGCCTCGCTTCATTGGAAATTTCTCGAGCAAGAACCCATTGAAGTCAATGAAACTATGGTGCGGAAATTCTATGCGAACTACCAAGCTTGGGAAGCAAAGTCAGTATTCCTCTGGGGAAAGATGTTGGATACGTCCAATCAAGCTCTAGAAGCTATTCTAAACATCCCCCACATACCGCTTGAGAAAGATGATTACTTCAAGATAAAAGTGGATATATTCAAAGGAAGAATATCTCTGACTCCCATTCTTTAGAGAATAGGCCATCCTGATGCATCTTGGGAGTATAACAAAGGGAGAAATTCTGTTCCCACTAGTATTGCATACTCTGATTTGAATGCCGAAGCTCGTATATGGCATCAGATTGTGGCGGACTACATCATCCCCAGCACCCACACTACCCATGTTAGATTTAGAACTGCTTTGCTACTTTGGGCTATTATGGAAGGGAAGCATATAGCCATTGTACCTTTGTTGCGCAAATCGATTTGGAAATTGGTTGAGAAGAAAAATATCAACATTCCATTTCCGTCGATGGTGATGCGTTTAACAAACGCAGTGGGGGTAGAGAGGTAATCAATGGACATCATGTTAGAGTTTCCAAGAGGCAACAAGTTCATTCCGAGGGAAGAATTGGATAGATCCTCAGATAAGATACCCTCGAAGAGGAAGGCACACGTAGCACCACCATCAAGTCTACCAATCTCATCGACTCCTTTATCGGTCCTCCGGTCTCTTCCGGATTTATTCCGAGACATCTTGCACGATATCCACCGCATGGAGTATTTGGAGTAGAAGCGTTTTGAGTGGATAGCGGCAAAGCTAGAAGGAAGAGACCCTGGCCCAACTCCTGATGCTTCATTCGAGCTAGTTGGGGAGGAGTATGATGAAAGTGACCAACCCATTCCCGATACCACTAGCTGAAGTGGCCCCGAAGTTCTCATTCTCCTAGATCCGAAGCAAGCACGGAGGACCGTGTAAGAACTAAGTGTGGGGGAGGATCGACTTCGTGGGGGTAAAAATTTCTTTTCTCAATCCACTTTGCAATACTCTTTTAGTTCTTTTTACTGAATTTTAGTAGCTTTATCTTTATTGCACCTTAGTTGGTTTGTCTGTATATATCCCTTTAGTGTTCACAGTTATATGGTAGTTAATGTTTGCATGATTGCATGATAGAATGAATAAGTTTGGTGAAACACCAAGGAATTTCCATGAAATCCTTCTTAGGGCATACCATCGGTTGAATTGAAGAAAAATTGTGTGTTTTCCGACTTGCTTGAAGTATTCTGTTTGTGGAACATAGAAAAGAGCTAGAAGAACATACCTTGTAAGATTTGAGCTTTGATAGATGGTTGCATTTTTCAATCATAATGTTTGTTCTGGTGTGATTTTACTCCTTTTTTTACTGTGATCATTGATTTGCATGATTGTTTATATCCTGTATTTGTTGTTTGGATGCATTTAGCATGATTGAGGCTATCTTTGATGTTAAACTCACCAACCTATATGTCCAACCCTTGTACTCACCATTGTGAACCCCTGTTGAGCCTGTAATTCCCTTTTGTTCTGATTTTAGCACATCATTTCCCCTTAAGCGAAAAACCATTGATGTCCTTGAATTACTCTTTGATTAGCTTGGGTGGATTAGTGTGTATATTCTAAGTGTGGGAGAATTGTTGGGAAGCATTAGTGATAGAGGCATGGAACTCATTGTGAAAAATTGGCAATTGGAAAATGCTCATGTGCTCTTTGTTTTAGGTCATATGCATCTCTTGTGTTAACAAAACAAGAAATAATTTCAAAAAAAAAAAACTGTGCATAATAGAAAGTGAAATAAAAAGTTGAAATAAAGAATGCATATGTTCATATTTTGAAAAGAAAGTGCATGAGTAGGGTGAGATAGGAGGAAGATTGGGTAGCTAGGTGGCATTGTTATGAGTATATAGTGATGACAAGTCATCCTAGCCTATTTTAGCTAGTCTTTTTCTCTTGTTTTCATTAGAATTATGCACTTTCTTGAGCTACAAGCAAGCTAATTGAGTAGATTTTCATGTTTCCCTTGATTGAACCAACCATATATGAATTCATGCCATTTCATGAGGTTTTATGCTATATTTGTTGCATATTATGAAAGAATGAATATCTCATGATTTTGAGCATAGCTTTGATGAGTTTGGTTGATTAATGATAGGTGAAGAAAGCTTGGAGAAAGGTTGAAGCAAGAAGGAATGGCTAGGAGTGAAGAGAAGACAATGGAATAAGTGAAATTGAACCAGGAAGCAAAAAGCTGGACCTAAAGTTAGCATCAAACTTTTGCACAAACTTTTGGTTGAAAAGTTAGCCCCAACGTTAGCCCCCTAACTTGGAGGCTAACGTTGGAACTTGAAAATTCTCCCCTGGGCTCCAAAAGTTTGCGCCAACGTTAGCTCCCTAACTTTGAGGCTAACGTTGGCACATGAATTTCTCCCCTGGGCACCAAAAGTTTGCGCCAACGTTAGCCCCCTAACTTTGGGGCTAACGTTGGCACATGAATTTCTCCCCTGGGCACCAAAAGTTTGCGCCAACGTTATACCCCTAACTTGGAGGCTAACGTTGGCACATGAATTACAAGGGAGAGGAGCAAAAGTTTGCGCCAACGTTAGACCCCTAACTTGGAGGCTAACGTTGGCGCCACTAGCACACAAGGCAAGGCCAATGTTAGGGTCAAAGTTAGACCCCTAACGTTGGCACCAACGTTCATACCAGCAAATTGTGCTAGCTGATATGAAAAGTTGGAGCTAAAGTTAGACCCCTAACTTTAGCTCCAACTTTTGGTCCAACTTTTGCTAACCTCAAAACCGGTTCAATTGGTTCATTTTGGTTCTTCTCCAAACTTCAAGAGCAATCAACCAAGGCCTCTTTCAACCCAATTCCACCAAGAGCAAAGGCCCAACTCAAGGCTTGAAGATCATTTGAAGAAAGTGTATAAATAGGATAAAATTCAAGTTCTTCGGGGAGCTTTCCTTTTGGAATTTTCATAATAGTTTTCGGAGAGCTTTTGTTATTGAGTGAACTTTAATTTCTTTGTCTTGGGGAAGGAGAATTCACTTCTCTTCCTCTTAGTTTTATTGCTTTCAATTTCAATTACACTTGTCTTAGATCTTGGATTGGAGAATTGAAGAAATTCTGTTTCAATCTCAATCTTGGATCCCTCTGCTTTACTCACTGCATAATTGAATTTAATTTTCTGTTAATTGCTCTTCATCTCTTTTCTTTGCAATTTACATTTTCTTTGCAATTGTTCTTGTTGGATCTAGGAAGGCATTGAGATCTAGACTTGGTTTTCTAGTCTCTGGGTCCTGAGATCTGAATTTCCCATTTCATTTTTCTGTTTACTGCTTTCTATGTTCATTTACTTTACTGCTTCAAGATCCGTTTCAATCCCAATTCCCTTTTACTCTTCTGTTTGATGCAATTTAACTTTTCCTTGTTTAATTACTGCAAATCCACATCCCAATCCCCTTTACATTCCGAGTCATTTACATTTCTTGCATTTTAAGATTCCGCAATTTACATTTCTTGCACTCTAAGTTTCTGCCATTTAATTTCTTGTCCTTTACGTTTCAGCAATTTATTTCTTATTCTCTTTACTTCAATGCAATTTAATTCTGCAAGTCACAAAACCATCAACCAAATCTTGATTCGCTTGACTAAATCAACCACTAAGCTAAAATTGCTCAATCCTTCAATCCCTGTGGGATCGACCTCACTCCCGTGAGTTTTTATTACTTGATACGACCCGGTACACTTGCCGGTTAGATTTGTGTGTTTTGGGAGAAATTTATTTTTCCTCCAAAATACTCATCATATAGGTAATATAGGATTAGGTGGACACTTAAGCTAATCAAAGAACTAATTCTTTAAGTCCACTTAACCATATTTATCCTACCTAAACCCTAGTCCCATTACAACCCTCCAAAGACCTCATGATATTTGTCTTTCATGCATCAAATACTAGTTGATTGTTAGATGAAGTACAAATCTTTGAAAAGCATGATAAAAGGAGAATTGAGTGATTAAGCTCTAAACACTGAGCGAATTTTTTGAATACACATCCGGTGAGGGGTTCGATCACTCAATTCTATGTTCTTGCATCTCATGTTGTATCTTCTTGCAAGTTGTTTGTTGATTAGTTTTGAAAAGCTCAATTCAATTCTTTGGATACTGGTTTTAGTGCATAAACTCTTTACATTTACCCCAAGGCCTTCTTGTGATGGATTGGAATTTCATGGTTAGTTTTACTAACTCTTTGCATAGTACATTTTGGTAGTAACCCTTAGGATAGTTGCATGCATTTAGGTAGTACATAGAATAAATCGTTTTTCTTTCATCTATCTCCTTTGAGTGTGTTTAGCATGAGGACATGCTAGTGTTTAAGTGTGGGAGAATTGATGAATTGAAATTGAATAGATTTTATCATATAAACTTGCACTTATTCCACTAAATAGCATGCATTTGAACTTTCCTCCTAATTTGTGCTTGATTATGAAAACATTCTCTTTTGTGCCTAATTTGATTAATTTTATTTCATTTACCTTCTATTTGATGCCTTGATGTTATTTGTGAGTGATTTCAGAGGTATAAGGCAGGAATGGCTTGGAGAGAATGGAAGAAGAGCATTCAAAGTGGAGGAAGCATGAAGAATCAAAGGAGAAGAGCTCAGCCTAGTGTGCGTACGCACAGACATCAGATCAGAGCCACGCGTGCGCGTGAGTCGCACCATGCGCGTCGCGCGTTCAATCAAGCATCGCCTAGTGTGCGTACGCACAACCTTCTGTGCGTACGCACGGGTAGAGATTTTCGGCAGAGTGTGCGGACGCACATATCTGCCCGTCCGCACAAGTGGACGCTCATGCCTTTATTAAAATCTCACGTGACTCACAATTTTGGTGGTTTAGAGGCCCATTTCTGAAGCCATTTAGCTCATAAGGAAGGGAAAATGAAGACCATAGCATAGCATAACATTAGTGTAGCTTAGGAGTAGTAGTAGATAGTCTTAGTATAGTTTTTCTTTAAGTTTTTCATCATCTTCTCTACTAGGGTTTATACTAGGGTTTTTACATTTAAGTGCCATTTCCATTTTGATATTGGATTTTGCTAATTTTCATTGTAAGTATCTCTTTGTTGCTACTCTTTATAGTTACATTGTTCTTACACTTTCTTATAATTCATGTTATAGTTCAATTTTACTTCTCCTTTGTAATTTCTATTTCTTGATGAATTTGATGATTGATGATTATTACATGCTTTCTTGAGTCTTTATTGTTGATTGAGATCATTTGTTGCTTTTGGTTTCAAGCTTTTTCTCATTTTTCCCATGTTTAAGGTTTTTGCCCACCAAGTGTTTGACAAAATGTCAAGTATGATTTTGGGCTAGTTCTCTATCTCTTGGCTTGGGGAAAGTGAGAAATTGGATTCCTAGAGTTGGAATGTCCAACATTTAGTGTTAATTTTGGATTATTAATTATTCTTGTTCCCACTAACGCTATGTTGTTGCTAAGGCAATTAGCAAGTAATTTAGGATTTGTGGGTTAAGAGCACTTATGCTCAATTAACTTTCTCTCCGATGTGAGGGTTAATCAAGTGAGATTGATCCATTGTAGTTGGCCTAGTTGTGGTTCCAACAAGGAAGGACCCTTAGCTCACTCCAAGCCAAGATACCTTTTATGCTTAAATTCCTTTATACACATTACATTAGTTCCTTTTACACTTTACTTGTCTATATTGCATAGTTACTTCTTTGATTCCTTTATTAGTTCATTTATTACAATTTTGCATGTTCTTTCATTGCTTTATATATTTATGCCTTTATTGAAAACCCCATGATCCTCACAACCAAGATTGCACACTCATGGTCTCAAGTGTCTTTGGGAAACGACCCGGGAATTGAAACTCCTGGAATTGAATTGGTTTTGAATTGTGACATATC
Source organism: Arachis hypogaea (assembly GCF_003086295.3). NCBI lineage: Eukaryota > Viridiplantae > Streptophyta > Magnoliopsida > Fabales > Fabaceae > Arachis > Arachis hypogaea. Next base: position 75,706,125 of record NC_092046.1, on the reverse strand, counting down.
CTTTGGATTGATATTTGATTTGGGAATTAATCGTTGGTCTAGGCTATATTTTCAATGATGAGATTCTAATTTGTGAAAACCTGGATTAGCGGTAAATCTCCCTCCATCAAGGAGCCCTGTTGAGTCCTATGAATTAATAAAAGTATTACTGTTTCTTCTTTGACCTGTGTTTGATCTATCTCTAAGATGTATAATCCGATCTTCATTGTGGTGAATAGGATGATTTAACCAATTAGCTCTGTTCATCATATTAAGACGAACGTGCCTGACAAACACCCGCGTCTACTTGGGTTCGTGTGAATACTTGGCCGGAAAGCACAAGCCAACAGCTATATTTATACATCTCTCAGATGGTTAATCCATGACTTCGTTGGGGACTTCTCGAGACACCAGTTCAGTCAATTTCCGGGGAGATTAGGGTCTCCATGGTATAGGCTAGAATCAAAAGAAGCAGCGTTCTCTGATCCGGAAGATTTGACCTTGTTTGTGGCGTTTTGAGTAGGATCGCTGTTGCACGAATCCCCACACTTTCATATAGCTGTACCAGCAAGTGCACTGGGTCATCCAAGTAATACCTGAGTAAGCCAGGGTCGATCCCACGAGGATTGTGGTTTGAAGCAAGCGATGGTTATCTTGCAGGTCTTAGTCAGGCAGATCAGAAGGTTGTTGATTTGAAAGATTGAATTACAATGTTTAATTATAAGAATAGGAATAGGGATAAGGAAGTAAATGGAATCAATAATGGGAATAGAGTTTAGGATGGGAGTTGCTTTGCCTTTCTGAATTAACTCCGGTATTACTGCTCTCCTTACTTGTGAGTGATTTCTTCAATGGCAGGCTGTATGTGATTGACACTGGTTTGAGCAGCTGCCAATACTCCTTTAGATCTGAACCCCAGGTTTAATGCGGATCCATTCTAATTGAGGGTGAAGCTTGTACAGTTCATTCTCCTTGATGATCTTACTCAAAATGCCACAAACAAGGTCGAATCTTCTGTATCAGAAGAATGCTGTGCCTTTGGTTCTAGCCTCTACCACAGAGACCCTAATCTCCCCAGAAATTGGCTGAACTGATGTCTCGAAAAGTCCCCAACGAAGTCGTGGATTAGCCGTCTGAGAGACGTGTCTTCAAGCTGGTGGTTCATCATTATCCGATGAAAGACGCACTCTGAACCCATGTAGAATGTGATAACCTTATTCCAGTTCAATGCATTCATAGTGATGAAGAACGAATACACATCTTAGAATTAATCAAACAGATCGAAGAGAAACAGTAATACTTTTATTAATTCATAGGACTCAGTAGGGCTTCTCCCCTCAACCTAGGAGGTTGAGAAACTCATACTGATAAGAAAATACAATGGAATAAACGAAAATATGCTGAATGGTGTATGAAAAAGTGTACATATTACATAGATAAAATCCCTTAAATACTAAAAAAATGACTAGTAAGGGTAAAATAGTCTTTTTAGTGCTAAAATCCACTTCTGGGTCCCACTTGGTGAGTGTTTGGGCTGAGATTTGATGAGATCCACGTGCTATAAGATCTCTGGGGCGTGGAACGTCAGCTAGGGGGTCTACTTTGGGCCTTTGGACGCTGGGCTCTGCTCTTTGGGCGCTGGACGCCTGGAAGGGGGGCAGGAAGCTGGCGTTGGATACCAGTTTTGGGCCTCCAAATCCGAAGCAAGGTATGGATTATTATATGTTGCTGAAAAGCTCTGGAAGTCAGCTTTCCATAGCCATTGAGAGCGCTCCAGAAAAGCTCTTCCGAATGCAGCCAGGTCAGATCTGGACAGCATCAGTAGTGCTTTCTCTCTCTCTGAATCAGACTTCTGCTCCAACTCCTCAATTTCAGCCAGAAAATACCTGAAATTGCCCAAAAATACAAAAACTCATAGTAGAATCCAAAAATGTGAATTTAACACCAAAACCTATAAAAACTTAATAAAAACTAAATAAAACACACTAAAAACTATATGAAAGTGATGTCAAAAAGCGTATAAAATATCCACTCATCACAACACCAAACTTAAACTGTTGTTTGTCCCCAAATAACTAAAAACACAGTAGGATAAAAAGAAAATTAAGATACAATAAATTTCTAAGTTTCAAATGAAGCTTAGTTAAAAATCAGATGAGCGGGACTTATTAGCTTTTTGCTTCTGAATAGTTTTGCCATCTCACTATCCATTGAAACTCAGAGATGTTGGCACCTCTAGGAACTTAGAGTCAAGATGATATTATTGACTTTCCTAGTTAAGCTTATTTTAATTCTTGAACACAATTTTTAGAGTCTTGGCCGTGACCCTAAGCACTCTGTTTTCCAGTATTACCACCGGATACATTCATGCCACAAACACTTTACCTTGGTGAACCTTTTCAGATTGTGACTCAACTTTGCTAGAGTCCCCAGATAGAGGTGTCCAGAGTTCTTAAGAACACTCTTTTGCTTTGGACCACGACTTTAACTGCTCAGTCTCAAGCTTTTCACTTAACACCTTCACGCCACAAGCACATGGTTAGGGACAGCTTGGTTTAGCCGCTTAGGCCAGGATTTTATTCCTTTGGGCCCTCCTATCCACTGATGCTCAAAGCCTTGGGTCCTTTTATCCTTGCCTTTTGGTTTAAAGGATTACTGGCTTTTCTTTTTTTTTTATTTTTTTTCTTTTTATTTTTCTCCATTTTCTTTTTTTTTCGCATGCATAATTTTTTTTTCTTTTGCAACATGCTTTTTCTTTTTTTTTTTTTGCTGCTTTTTCTTTCTTCAAGAATCAATTTTTAGATTTTTTAGATTATCAATAATATTTTTCCTTTTTCCTTATTCTTTCAAGAGCCAACGTTCATAAATTACAACTTCAAATATGCACTGTTTATTTCATACATTCAGAAAACAAAGGCAAATGACACCACATCAAACTAATTAAACTAATCTTATTTTAAACTTGAAATTCATGCATCTCTTAGTTCTTTTCAAAAAAAAATTTTCATTTAAGCAACGTGAGAGATATGTGGAATATTTTACAACTTAAAGACATCAAATGTAAATGATCATGCAACTAGAACAAGAGAACAAATAAACAGACAGACAGAAAACAGAAAAATAATAGAAAAAGAGTAAAAGAGAACGAATCCACCTAAATGATGGTGGCCAGTGCTCTTCCTTGAGGATCCTATATAGTGCTTGATCTCTTCAATGTCACTCCTTTGTCTTTATTGAGGCGGCTGCACAGGTTTATGTGCATGCTTTCTGGTTTGCTCCATCCTCTTCTTCTATACTTAAGAATGGTAGAAGTCACAAAGCAAAGCTTTTGCAACACCAAACTTAAGATTTTTGCTCGTCCTCGAGCAAATATGATCAATGGGAAAGAAGAAGGTGGGGTAGGTGGAGCTTCTGTGGGACCTCTTGGTCCTGGGAGGCTAGGGAATTCCAGATTCTCTGCTTCTCTGCACTGGCATTTGAACGCCCAGGGGCTGCTCCCTGGCTGGCATTCAATGCCAGCAATATTCCCCTCTTAGGGCGTTGAATGCCCAGTGAAGGCTTCTTCAACTTTGACACTCTATCCGGAGTGTTCTGTTTTCACTGCTGTAAAGTCTATCTCTTGTCTGATGCACATGATCATGACCCTAAAAACAAAACAAAATAAAATGAAATAAATAATTAAGGATGGGTTGCCTCCCAACAAGTGCTTCTTTAATGTCATTAGCTTGACGGACAACTCCTTTTAAGGAGGAAGATAGTCATAGAGGAATAAATCATCACTCCTTACTAGGAGCTTCCTTCCTATGCTCTCATGGAATAGCATAATACACTCAAGAGATAGGATTTTGTTCGCTGCCTGAGGCAGTGTTGGGCTTACAGCAATATGCTGGTGTCCCTTTTTGTCACTTTCCTCTTTCATGGTGAATACCACGATGAGATAAGTGAATACCACCATCTTCCATGGTGAAAAGCCCTCAGTAGGGATATTCTTGTTTTTCCAGCCCCGAGGTATCTTCCTTTTGGGGCCTTCCACCTTTGTGGATAGTGTACATCCAACACCAAACTTACGTTTGGTCTTAGGAGGGATTGAATTAGTTCCATCCAAAGGAGGAGGCTTGGATGCTGAATCCTTTATGCAAGTGCCTCCCTTGTCAGGCGGTAATGGAGGGTCAAGGACCTTGAATACCATCTAGTCCTTATGCAAGGTAATCCTTGATCCCTTTTGGATTCCCAGCTTCTCCATTACTATACTTGATCCTAGGTCACACAGAGCCTTTTCAAAGGTTATGGTGCCTATGGTGTAAAGAATCAGAAAGCGTCCAGGGTCTGGAAGCTTCTGAGGTAACTCATGCTGAACCAAATCATTGAGGTCTTTGGAAAGCAATGAAGGTTCTTCCTCCAAAGGCTTTGTACCAAACAGTTTGGCATTCAGCTTCATGAGAGCTCATAGGTACCGAGCAACTTGCTCTTTCCTAGTGTCTTCATCCTCACTTGAGGATGAGTAGTCATCAGAACTCAGATACTGCAGAAGTGCATTCAAAGGAACCTCAATGGTCTTTATAGTTTCCTTTGGTTCTGAGATAGAGGGTTCTTGAGTTGGCTTTAAGCTCTCAAGTGGTGTGCTCTTACTGGCGTTCAACGCCAGCTCTATTAGCTTATTGGGCGTTGAACGCCCTTGCTGTCGAACCTGACTGGCGTTCAATGCCAGTCCCTCTAGCATTCTGGGTGTTGGACGCCTAGCAGGGGTGTCCTTGCTGGCGTTCAACGCCAGCTTCCCTGGGTGTATGGGCGTTGAACGCCCAGTGAGGGCTTCTTCACTAGCGTTTAGTGTCAGGCGTGCTGCCATCATGGGCGTTGAACGCCCAGTAAGGGCTTCCTCACTGGCGTTCAATGCCTTCCCAGTCTCTCCAGACTCGGCCTCTGCCTCAGTAAAAAGTATCGGATTTAAACTTAAGCCAAGATCATACAGGGCTTTGTCAAAAATGATCTTTCCAGTAATCCATAGGATCTAGAATCTCCATGGATCTAGCATCTTCCTTGGTAGCTCAGGATGAATTACGATACTGTACTTCTTAGTAAGTATCTCTATTTCATCTCCCCTTAGGTCCTTCTTTTCAAATACCTCTGTAAAGGAGATATTAACTTGCAGTTCCTTAAGGGCTGCTGGGGAATGAGCTATCTGCTCATCTGCCAGTTCTTTCTGCATGCCAAAGAAATGTGGCTCTTGAGGTTCTTTTATCTCTACAAGAGGGAACTTTGTAATCATCACAGACTCCTCGTGTGCGCTCAAAGAGGAATCAACTTGAGGTTCCTTCTCTTCTGTAGGGGCGTGCTCAATGGCAGTCTCAGGGTCCTCTTGGTCCTTGCTTGTCTTAAGTCCCTCAGTTGCATGCTCTAGAGATTTGGCCTTCCTGGTAAAGACTGCTGTCTCACTTTCTTTTAAGGTTTCCATGTCTAGAACTTCTGTCCTAGCTGGGGTCTCCTCACAGGAGTATAAGTGCTGGTTATTGGCAGCTATCTCAATGAGCTCATCTTCCCCTTCATGTGTCTCTATTAGGTCCAGAAAACCACCTGCAAAGTGATCTATTGTCTCTCTAGCCATCTCAGAGATAGAATCATAGAAGATGATCGTCTTGCTCCATCCAGACAACACATAGGGGGACAATTCCTGAACAACAACTTGTACCTCTCCCAAGCATCACGGAGAGACTCACTCTCCTTCTATCTAAAGGTCTGGACATCTGTCACTAGCTTTGCTAGTCTCTATGAGGAAGAGAACTTGTTCAGGAAATTGTTAATAACCTGATCCCAGGTGTTCATACTTCCCCTAGGTGCAAAATCCCACCAATCATTTACTCGATCTTTCAGAGCAAATGGGAATAGTTTTAGCTTGTGGAGTTCAGGGTCCACTCCATTGGTGTCTGTAGTGTCACAGAACTGCAGGAAGTCAGTGATGAATTTACTGCGGTCTTCCTGTGGATGTCCGTGAAATTGGAACTTCTACAACACTAATGTAATCTGTTGTGGGTTGATCTCAAAGCTTCTTACTTTGATAGGAGGTACATTGATATTTTCTCCATAGAAATCAGGGTTGAAGCCACCAAGCACCTTTCTTGCCTCTCTTCCAGGTTCGGCCATGTCTCCCTTTTCTTGTTCAAAGTTTTCTGAAAGGAGAGAGAGAAGGGAGAGAGAATAGAAGAGATTTGAATTTTAAGTTAAATTAATTTAAATTAAGTTAAATTAATTTAAAAAGATTTAAATTTGAATTTTTGAATTTTTGAAAATAGGAGAGAGAGAAGAGAGAGAAATTTTTGAAAATTGAGAGAGATGAGAGTTAGTTACGTGATTTTAAAAAAGAAGAGGGAGTGGTTTTCGAAAATTGAGAGAAGGAAAGGTTAGTTAGGTGGTTTTGAAAAATATGAGAGAGAAGATAAGATATTAATTAAGAAAAGATAAAAATAAAAAATAAAAATAAAAGATAAGATAAGAAAAGATTTAAATCTAAAGATAAGAAGTAAGATAAGAAAAGATTTTTAAATTAAAATTTGAAGTTAGAAAAAGATGAAATTAAAAAGATTTGAAATTGATTTTAAAAAGATAAGATTTTAAAATTTGAAATTGAAAAAGATATGATTTTAAAATTTGAAGTTTGAAAAAGATAAGATAAAATTTTTAAATTATGAAAAAGATATGATAAAATTTGAAAAAGATAAGATTTTTGAAAAAGATATAATTTTTAATTTTGAAAAATTTGATTTTTGAAAACTTGACAACTAAGATATGATAAGATAAAATTTTGAAAATTGAAATATGAATTTTTTTTTTTTTTGAAAAATTTCGAAAATTAAGGTGAACATTAGTTAGAAAAGATATTTTTTTTATTTTTTAAATTTTATGATGAAAGAGAAAAACACAAAAAAGATACAAGACTTAAAATTTTTAGATTTAGCACCCTTGTTTTTAGAAAATTTTTGGAGGGAAACACCAAGGGACACCAAACTTAAAAAGTTTAAGATCAAGACAGATGTAAGACTCAAGAACACTTTGAAGACAAACAAGAACACCAAGAACATAATTTAAAGACTCAAAGAACTCAAGAACATAAAAAGAACACCAAAATTAAAATTTTTAGAAAACCAAGAAAAAATGTTTGAAAATTAGAAGAAAAATAAAAAGAAAATTCCAAACTTAAAGACTTGACACAAGATTAAACCAAAGAAAAATTATTTTTGAAAATTTTTAGAAAATAGGACTCAAAGAGAATGCAAGACTCAACAAGAACGTTAACACTGTGACTCAAAGAAAACAATTCAGAGGATGCCAAAAATAAGCTATATGAAAATGGTTTTTGACAGAGTTTAAAATTTTTTTTTTTTGGAATTGAAGAGCATGAACATGCAAGATTCAAACCAAGAACAAAAATTAAACAGAGAAAAGAAAAATATTTTTGAAAATTTTTTAAGAATTTTTCAAAAAAATTGAAGAAGAAAACAAAAATTAAAGACACAATTAAAATAATGTAAAATAAACTTATATGATCTAAGGAGAAAAACAATCCGATAGTTTGTCCAAACTCAACAATCCCTGGCAACGGCACCAAAAACTTGGTGCATGAATCCCCACACTTTCGTAAAGCTATAACAGCAAGTGCACTGGGTCATATACCTGAGTGAGTCAGGGTCGATCCCACGAGGATTGTGGTTTGAAGCAAGCTATGGTTATCTTGTAGGTCTTAGTCAGGCAGATCAGAAGGTTGTTTATTTGAAAGATGGAATTACAATGTTTAATTATAAGAATAGGAATAGGGATAAGGAAGTAAATGGAATCAATAATGGGAATATATAGTTGAGGATGGGAGTTGCTTTGCCTTTCTGAATCAATTCCGGTATTACTGTTCTCTTTGCTTGTGGGTGATTTCTTCAATGGTAGGCTGTATATGATTGACACTGGTTTGAGCAACTGCCAATACTCCTCCAGATCTGAACCCCAGGTTTAGTGCAGATCCATTCTGATTGAGGGTGAAGCTTGTATAGTTCATTATCCTTGATGATCCTACTCAAAGCCCCACAGACATGGTCGAATCTTCCGGATCGGAGGAATTTTACATCTTTGGTTCTAGCCTCTACGACAGAGACCCTAATCTCTCCGGAAATTGGCTAAACTGATGTCTCGAGAAGTCCCCAAAGAAGTCGTGGATTAGTCGTCTGAGAGACGTGTATTCAAACTGGTGGTTAATCATTGTCCGATGAAAGACGCACTCTGAGCCCATGTACATAAACAAAAATATGCTGAATGGTGTATGAAAAAGTGTACGAATTACATAGATAAAATCCCTTAAATACTAAACAAATGACTAGTAAAGGTAAAATAGTATTTTTTTAGTGTTAAAATCCACTTCTGGGGCCGACTTGGTGAGTGTTTGGGCTGAGATTTGATGAGATCCACGTGCTATAAGGTCTCTGGGGTGTGGAACACTAGCTAGGGGGTCCTCTTTGGGCCTTTGGACGCTGGGCTCTGCTCTTTGGGCGCTGGACGCCTAGAAGGGGGCAGGAAGCTAGCGTTGGACGCCAATTTTCGGCCTTCTAATCCGAAGAAAAGTATGGACTATTATATATTTCTTGAAAGCTCTGGAAGTCAGCTTTTCAAAGCTGTTGAGAGCACTCTATTTGGACTTATGTAGCTCCAGAAAAGCTCTTCCGAATGCAGGCAGGTCAGATTTGAACAACATCTACAGTGCTTTCTCTCTCTCTGAATCAGACTTCTGCTCTAGCTCCTTAATTTCAGCCAGAAAATACCTGAAATTTCTTAAAAATACAAAAACTCATAGTAGAATCCAAAAATGTGAATTTAACACTAAAACCTATAAAAACATAATAAAAACTAAATAAAACACACTAAAAACTATATGAAAGTGATGTCAAAAAGCGTATAAAATATCCGCTCATCAATCGCCAAGAGAATGACTTGCTAGAGCTTCACCCTCCGTTAGATTAAATGACCACGAGCAATGGCGTTTGACCTGTAGTAGAGGAGATCAATGACCACAGGCAATGGCTTTGATCACTTATAGCCTGCCATAGAAGAAGATCATTCACAAGCGAGGAAGACAGAAATATCAGAGTTCATTCAGAAAGACAAAGCAACCCCGACTCTCAACTCTATTCCTATTATTTACTCCAATTGGTTTTACCCCTTTCAACATTTATGACATATAATCATTCAAAGTTTACATAATATAATCCAACTCCTTCTGATTCTGCCTGACTAAGACCTGTAAGACAACCATTGTTTGCTTCAAGCCACAATCCTTGTGGGATCAACCCTGACTCGCTCAGGTATTACTTGGATGACCCAGTACGCTTGCTGGTACTACCACTATACGAAAAGTGTGGGATTTGTGTACACGCGCACCAAGTTTTTGGCGCCGTTGCCGGGGATTGTTGAGTTTGGACAAACTGACAGATTGTCTTGCTCCATAGATCAGGTAATTTTTTATTTTGTTAGCTTTTCTACTTTTATTTTCTTCCTCCTATTTTTTTTCGAAAATTTTAAAAATATTTTTCAAACATATTTTTCTTTTCTTTGTTCAATTTTTGTTCTTGGTATTGAGTCTTGCATGTTCTTGTTTTCTGTTTTTCAATTACAAAAATTTTAAAACCTTTTTCATGCAGTTTATTTTCAAGCATCCTTAGCTTTCTATTTGAGATACTTTGTTTGTGTTCTTGATTAAGTCTTTTATTTTCTTCAATTTTCAAAATCATACAAACTTTTTCAAAAATATTTTTATTTTTCTTGTGTAATCTTTGTTCTTAGTTTGAGTCTTTTTGTTTTGTTCTTGTTGAGTTTTTCGTCCCTTTTTAGTTTTTCTTTCAAAAAATTTTCAAAAATAGCTTCTTTTTTAATTCTTGTGTTAATTCTTTAAGTTTGGTATTTTCTTGTTATTTTTCTTTCAATTTTCAAAAATTTATATTTGGTTTTCTAAAAAAAAATTTAAGTTTGGTGTTCTTCATATGTTCTTGTGTTCTTTGAGTCCTTGAATTTTGTTCTTTGTGTTCTTGTGAGTCTTCAAAGTGTTCTTAAGTCTTTTATGTGTTTTGATCTTAAAATTTTTAAGTTTGGTGTTCCTTTGTGTTTTCCTCCAAAATTTTTGAAAATAAGAAACATTAAATCTAAAAATTTTAAATTTTGTGTCTTTTGTGTGTTTTTCTCTTTCACCATTAAATTCAAAAAATAAAAAATATATGTTCTAACTTAATTCTAACCATAATTTTCAAAAATCTCATCAAAAATTCAGATTTTAATTTTAAATTTTTATCTTATCACATCATAGTTTCCAAAATTTCAAAAATCAAATCTTTTCAAAATTAAAAATCTTATCTTTTTCAAAAAATTTATCTTATCATTTTCAAATTTTAAAATTTAAGAATTCAAATTTCAATGTTCAAAATTAAATGTTTTTCAAAATGAAATTTCATATTTTTATCTTTTTCTAATTTCAAATTTCAATTTCAAATCTTTTCTTTTCTTATCTTCTATCTTATTTTAAAATTCAAATCTTTTCTTAATTAATATCTTATCTTCTCTCTCTTCTTTTTCAAAACTACCTAACTAACTCTCCTCTCTTCTTAATTTTCGAAAAAATATCTCCTTCTCCTCTCTCTTCTTTTTCAAAACTATCTAACTAACTCTTTTCTCTCTTAATTTTCGAAAACTTCTTCTTCTCTCTCCTTTATTTTCGAAAATTTAATATTTAAATTTTAAAATCTTTTTAAATTATTAACCATAATTTTTGAAAATTAATTAATTAAATAAATAAGATAAAAATTAAATATTTTAACTCTTATTTACTTTTTCTATTTATACTACTCTTCTTCTCACATCTATATCATTCTTCTTCTTCCCCCTCTATATTCTTCCTTTTCATCTTCTATCTCTTATGTACTTTTATCCCCTATTTTCAAAGTATTCTTATTCTACTTCTTTTATTTCTTTTCTGTCTTCTTCTTTTTTCTTCACATCTCTCTTTCAGGAGGAGCTTCTTGCCTATTGGCATAGAAAGTTTTCTTCTTTTTCTTCTTTTTCTTTTCTTCTTATTTATGACCAGGAATAAGGATAAATAACCACTCTTAATATAACTCCTAATCCTGAAACTGAGAAGACTCTAAGGAGACGTTTACAACAAGCTAAAGCACAACACTCCAGAAGAGACTTTTCAAAAAGTTTTGAACAAGAATAAGGAGATATGGTCGAACCTCAAGAGGAGCCCAAAATGGTTCTTGGTGACTTCACCATGCCTACTTCTGACTTTTATGGCAGAAGTATCTCTGTACCTGCCATTGGAGCTTACAATTTTGAGCTTAAGCCTCAGTTAGTCTCTCTTTTGTAGCAGAACTGCAAATTTCATAGACTTCCAATGGAAGATCCACATTAGTTCTAAGCTAAATTCTTACAGATCTGTGATACTGTAAAGACTAATGGAGTTAATCCTGAAGTCTACAAGCTGATGCTCTTTACTTTTGCAGTAAGAGACAAAGCTAAGCTTTGGTTGGATGCCCAACCTAGAGAGAGTATTGACTCTTGGGAAAAGCTAGTTAATGCTTTTCTGGCTAAGTTCTTTCCTCCTCAAAGGATGAGCAAGATTAAAGTGGAAGTTCAAACCTTCAGACAAAGAGAAGGTGAATCCCTCTATGAAACTAGGGAAAGATACAAGCTGCTGATTAGGAGATATCCTCTTGACATGCTCTCAGAATGGTCCATCATAGGCGTGTTCTATGATGGCTTGTCTGAGGTGTCCAAGATTTCATTGGATAGCTCTGTAGGTGGATCTCTCCACTTGAATAAAATACCTGCAGAAGCAAGAGAACTCATTAAAATGGTTGCTAACAACCAGTTCATGTACACTTCTGAAATAAATCCTGTGAACCAAGGAACCTCTCAGAAGAAAGGAGTTCATGAAGTTGAGACTCTAAATGTCATCTTGGCTCAGAATAAGATCTTGACCCAACAAGTCAACATGATCTCTCAACATCTAACTGGGATGCAAACCGCAGCTGGCAGTAATCAGGAAGCTTCTTCTTCTGAAGAAGCTTATGATTTTGATCAACCCACCATAGAGGAGGTGAATTACATGGGAGAACCCTATGGAAACATTTGCAACCCTTCATAGAGGAACCATCCTAATGATTCATGGAAAGATCAATAGAAACCTCAGCAAGGTTTCAACAACAGTTATGGTGGAAGGAACCAGAATAGGTTCAATAATAGACCACCATTCCCATCTTCTCAAGGGAATACGAAAACCTATAATCAGAGCCTTTCTGACTTAGTTACTCTGGTTTCCAGCCTCTCTAAGACCACTCATAGTTTCTTTAATGATACAAGGTCCTCCATTAGAAATTTGGAGGTGCAAGTTAGTCATCTGAGTAAGAGGATCCCTGAGATTCCTCCTGAAACTCTTCCCAATAATACTGAGGTTAATCCTAGAGAAGAGTGCAAGGCTATAACCTTGGAAGACATGGCCAAATCAGAGGAGAATGGGAGGGTATTGAACGCCAGTAAAGAAGCCTTCACTGGGCGTTCAACACCCAATCTGGCAGCAAGCCTGGCGCTGAACGCTAGTGAGGAACCCCTTACTGGGCGGTCAACGCCCATCCTGGCCATAGAGCTGGCGTTGAACGCCAGCCAGGGAGCACTGGCTGGGCATTCAATGCTCAAACACCTAGGCTTCCTGGCATTGAACGCCATTGAGGAACCCCTCACTGGGCGTTCAATGCCTAACCAAACGCCAGTGAGGAACCCCTCACTAGGCATTCAACGCCCAACCATGCAGCCATTCTAGCACTGAACACCAGTGAGGAACCCCTCATTGGGTGTTCAATGCCCATAACCCTAGGGAAGCTGGTGTTCAACGCCCAGAATGCTAGAGGAACTAGCATTTAACGCCCACTAAGCTAACAGAGCTGGCGTTGAACGCCAGTTAAAGCACACCCTTTGATTGCCTAAATCCTACTCAAAAACCCTCTAGCCCATAACCAAAGGAATCCATAAAGACCATTGATGTTCCTTTGCATGCACTTCTACAGTGCATGAGTTCTGATGAGTACTCATCCTTAGATGAGGATGAAGACACTAGGGAAGAGCAAGTTGCTTGGTACCTAGGGGCTCTAATGAAGCTAAATACTAAGATATTTGGTACAAAGCCTCTAGAGGAAGAACCTCCACTACTCATCAAAGAACTCCATGCTTTGGTTCAGCAAGAGCTACCTCAGAAGCTTCCAGATCTTGGACGCTTTTTGATTCCTTGCACCATAGGCACCATGACCTATGAAAAGGCTCTGTGTGACCTAGGGTCAAGCGTTAACCTCATGTCACTCTCTGTAATGGAGAAACTGGGCATCATTGAGGTGAAAGCTGCAAACATCTTTTTAGAGATGGCAGACAAGACAATAAAGAAGCCACATGGCTTAGTAGAGAATGTCTTGGTAAAGGTTGAAAACTACTACATCCCTGCAAACTTCATTGTCTTAGATATTGGAGAGGATGAGGATGACTGTGTCATCCTTGGAAGACCCTTCTTAGCTACTGCAAAAGCCTTGATTAATGTAACTAAAGGAGAAATAGTTTTCTAATTAGGAGAGGACTATATCTTATTCAAGATGTCCAATCCTAATTTTCCCTCTGATAAGAAAAAGACAACTGTGTAACACCTAGTGTTCCAACCCTCTTTTTCTGTGCAGAGCTTTACAGAGCCCCCAAACATCAATTCTAAGTTTGGTGTTAGGCAGCCCTTAACAAGCTCTAAGCACAAAGGTACTAAAAAGAAAGTATCTAAAGGCCTCTCACCTGGCATGAGAGTTGTCTTCACTAAGAAGCCAGTCTTACCACATACAGTGAGTCGTGTCCTATCTTTAGAGCATGTAGAGCTTATTCATGAGAGGACTAGTAGAAAGTTCATTGTAATGGATGAAAATCTGAACCCTTACTCACCTCCTTAAGGAGCTAACCGTCAAGCTAATAACGATAAAAGAGCGCTTGTTGGAAGGTAATCCAACCTTAATTAACTATTTATTTCCTTTTATTTTGTTTTATTTTTCTTTTAGAGTCATGATCATATGTAGCAGTAAAAATAGAACACTCTAGTTGGAGTGTCAAAGTTGAACGCCAGCCAGGGTATCCCAACTGGGCGTCCAACGCCCATCATGGGCAGCATTGTTGGCGTTGAACACCAGCTAGGGAGTAGTCCCTGGGCGTTCAAACGCCAGTGCAAAAGAGCAGGGAATCTAGAATTCCTAACCTCTCAAGACCAGTAGGTCCTACAGAAGCTCTACCTACCCCACCATCTTCTACCCTACTTTTCTCAAGGATAAGCAAAAATCTTAAGTTTGGTATTGCAAAAGCTTTGCTTTTTGACTTCTACCACTCCTAAGTATGGAATAAGAGGATGGAGCAAACCAGAAAGCATGCACATGAGCCTGTGCAGCCACCTCAACAAAGACAAATGAGTGACATTGAAGAGATCAAGCACTACATTGAATCCTTAATGAGTAACCAAAGGCATAGGTTTGGATTTTCAAACTAAAAATAGGATTGACGTTGCAAGTATAGTCCAAATCCAACCATTGATCATCAATCAAATTTAATTCCTAAAGATATGTCACAATTCAAACCAAACATAAACCGAGAGTATTTAGCTCCCGTGTCGTCTTACCTAGGAACTAATGCTAATGAGTGCATAAAATTGGTTGTGAGAAAGCAAGGGGGTTTTCAATGATAAGGAAGCAAACAAATAAAGAGATAAAAGAACTAGACAAAATTGCAATTAACAAAGCAATAAAGGAATAAAAGAACTATGTATGTAATATAAACAAGTAATGCTATAAAATGATAGAAAAATGGTTCAAAACATAAATGAAACCTTGACTTGGGATGAGTCATGGAATCCCTTCCTTGCCATAACCACAACTATGATCATTGTGATGGATTAATCTCACTAAGTCAACCCTTAACATCGAAGGATAAGTTAAGTGAGCATAATTGTTATTAATCCACAAGTCCTAGCTAACTTACTAATTACCTTAGTAAAAAGCTAGCGTTAGTGGAAACAATAATAACTAACAACCCAAGAATTATCACTAAATGTTGGACATTATGGCTCTAGTAATCCATAGACTCATTTTTCCCAAGCCAAGGGGTATAAATTATCCCATAATCAAAATTGGCATTTCACCAAACACATAGAGGGCATAAACATAAAACATGGCAAAATTTGGTAAATTGATGAAAGCTATAAACCACAAATGATAACAAGCAACCAAGGCAACTCAACAAACATAAAACTAGCATCAAACATCAAATTTAACAACTAGAAATCCAAAATTATAAACTATGCATATATTGACAAGAGAAATGGAAATAGATGAAAGTGTAGAACAAGTGTAGTAATTAAAAGAGAAATTAAAGAAATACTTACAATGCAATTGCTAGAATCCAAAGCCAAAATTGAAGTATAAAATTATACAAACCCTAATTAAAACCCTAAGAGAAAATTTCCTAATCTACACTACTCCTACTCCTACTATGTGTTTTTCCTATTCTAAGATGGCTCCCTTCATATGTGTTGAATTACCCTTGATATAGCACTCCAAACCAGCCTTCAGCACTTTAGAAATGGGCCTAGAGACCCCCAAAACCACGCAGCATGTGACTTTTTAATGGAGGCATGCGCTGGTACCTGTGCGGACGCACAGATATGTGCGTCCGCACACTTTGCAAATTTCCATTTGTGCGTATGCACAGATGGTTATGCGTACGCACGCATGCTGATTTCCTCATTGTGCATACGCATGCATCCTTGTGCGCACGCATGCATGGCTGTGTGCTTCCTCCTTGTCTTCTTCATGTTTTCTCCCTTTGTACATGCTTCCTTCCACGTTTGCCTTGCCAAACTTGCCTCTAGGACCTAAAATCACTCAACAAACATGTCATGGCATTGAATGGCATAAAAGTGGGATTAAAATCACTAATTTAAGCTCAAAAAATGCATGTTTTCACATTTAGGCATAATCTAGAGAGAAAACACAAAAGCATACTATTTAGGTGAATAAATATGGGTTTATGTGACGAAATCCATCCAATTATAGCCAAAATATATCATCACATATAGATTCATCATTTTTCCCACACTTAAACAATAGCATGTCCTCATGCTAAACACATACAAAGGAGGAGGATCAAAAGGGCAACAACTTATTGAATGCAACTATCTATATGCATGCATGTATGTATATACTATATGTACCTATATATGCTATAGTATTCTATTGAATTGGTGAAAATAAACAATCAAATTCCCAAGCAAGTATATAGACATATAGGGCTAAGCAAAGAAGTAGCTCAATGCAATCAAAATCTAATGAATTGATTTAACTCATAAAAAAGAAGCAACTTGCAAGAATGCATGATAAGAAGTATGGAAACATAGAGTTGAGTGATCGAACCGTCACTAGGTGTGTATGCACTCTCAACGCTTGGTGTTTAGGGTCAATTAACTCAAGTCTCCTCTAATCATGCTTTCAAGGATTTGCTTTTCATCTAACAATCAACAAATGTCTGATGCATGAATGCAAGTATCATGAGGTCTTTTTAGAGTCGTAATAGGTCTAGGGTTAAGGTGGGATAGATATGGCTAAGTGGACTAAAGAATTGAATCTTTGATTAGCTCAAGTAACTCAACCTATATCACCCAAATCACAAAAATGCATTCTAACCACCTATTACTTCTTTTCACACACATTCATGCCTTAGTTTCTATTCAAAACACATATGCATTCCTTATTCATCATTTTTTTTCTTTTTTTTTGGGATAACTTTTGTCCATCTTATTACTATATTTTTTTATTTTTTTTTTCTATGACAAATGTATATGGTTAAAGCAAATTGAAACATGAATGTGCACCCATTTCCTAAATTTTTCAATAAGCACCCAAAACAAAATATTTCTCTACCAATGCTTCCCAAATTTTCCCCACACTTAAATGACAGACACACTTTAACCTAAGCTAATCAAAGATACAATTCAAGATATATTCATGGTTTTCCGCTTAAGATTGTAATGTGGTGATATTTCAAACAATGGGGTTAAATAAGGCTCAAAGGGGTTAACAAAGGTAGATGCAAGAGTAGGTCCATATGGGTGTGTGAGTTTAATTCAAAAATGGCCTCAATCATACTAAATGCATTCAAGACATCAAACATCATAAATAAAGAATCAAGAAAAACCAAGATTACAATCATAGAAGGAGCATAGTACACAATGAACAAAATTAGTGGTTAAAATGTGTAACCACTCAATATAGCTCAAAAACTCACAAGGTATTTGTTCTTTCTCTCTTCTATGTTCCATAAAAATTATTCAAGCAAGTGTAAAAATAATTTTCCAATCAATTCAATAGAACGCCCTATAAACAAAATCCTTGAAAAATTTGTTGTTCTTCACCAAAACTTAATTCCTATATGTATGTATGTTGTAACGGACGCAAATTTTTCAAAATTTCCCTTGTTCTATTCCTAATTTTCAACAAGCAAAAATTAACATGAACAATTAAGACAAAATTGAACTAGGTACTATACTATTCACATCATCTAATCACAACTTCTATATATAAAATATATATATCAACAAGCTACCCAATCAAACAACAAGCAAACACTTGCAACTTATTCGATTAACAAACAACTAAAGCAAAACTAATATAATTACTAAAACAAAAAATGAGATGCAAAAAAAAAATAAGTAAAACAAGTAGAAAAACAGAGGAAGAGCAAGAGAATAGAGGGGTGGAAATATGTTAGGACTTAAATGGAAGAGAAATAAAAATTTTTGCCCAAACCAGCACTTGTGCGTACGCACAGCAGGCGAAACATGGGATGTATGCGCTCGCACAAGTCGTGCGAACGCTCTAGACAGAAGGGGGTGTAGGAGGTGGGGGTACGCACCAGTGTGTGCGCACGCACATGACACTTTCTCTTTTTTTTTTTACTAAGGATCATGTGTGCGTGCGCACATAGGTCCGTGCGCTCACACAAGAACGAAAAGAAGAGGGGTTCACACGTACAGGCTGAGCCAACGCTTCCACCAGAGGGGCTACAAGCTCGCGTGTGGCCGCACAGAGAGCGCAATAAGGAACATGCGTGCGTAAGCACAAGATGGTGCGCACGCACTGACCAAGGAAAACCAGGGCGCACCCACACACAACCCGTGCTGGCACTGCAAACAGAGGGCAATACAAATAGTGTACGGGTGCACAAGCTTGTGCGCTTGCACAGATCGTGAAACTCACAGTTTTGTGCGTACGCACAGATGCCCTGTTTTGCAAAAATTTGTCTTTCATATTCTAAGGTACTAAGCCTTAGCTCAATCAACATTTCAACCCCAAAACATTTGAAACATCACAAAATCATGATCCATATGCAAATTAACCTATCTATACTCAAATTTAAACTAATCCTAAGCTAACTAAGACAAGCAAACATGTAAGAAACTAGGACTATAAGCAAAGAGAAAGGGTAAGAAAGATGTTACTATGGTGGGGTGTCTCCCACCTAGCACTTTGGTTTATAGTCCTTAAGTTGGACTTATTGAGGAGACTCTTGTTAGGGTGGCTTGTGTTTCCACTCCTCCTTGAATCTCCATCCAAGCTTGCACTTTGAGGCTCCTCCGGGATCCTATATTCTAGGCATCCGCTCTCCTTCTTGTTGATCACTATGCTCCAAGCTGGATGGAGAAGCTCCTAATTGACCTTTGTAACAACCCAACATTTTTCAAAAATCACCCAATTGTGCTTCACACCATTCTTGAACTCCAATTCTTGAATTGTTCTTCCTGAAGGGCCTTGGATTCTCTTGGCAACAAATACCCCTTCCTCTACCATGTACCAAACTAAAAAGCACCTTGAGTTGGTAATCCGTTTCCAAGATAGCATATTGATGGGGGCCAATGAAGTTCATAGGTGAAATTGCCACCCACTTAATATGCTCTTGGTTGTCAACTCCTTTCTCACCAACTTCCTCTTCCCCATCACCCAAGTCATAACAAGGAGGTTGTGAGAAGTCTACCTCCATGTTTCTCTCAAACTCAATGGGGAGAGGCTCATTAGGATCATTAAGGGGATTGACCAGGGAGGACAAAAAATCATCAATGATGGAATCCTCATCTTGATCAATCTCCCCCAATTCTCCCCTTCTCTCTTCCGGTTCACATACTCCCCTTTCTCCCTCTTGTTTCAATTCATAATCTAGCTCCTCCTCTTCCCCTTGTGGCTCCCTGCTCTCTTCTTCGCTCTAATATTTAGTTGCTTCTCCACACTCTCTAAGAGAAGTGCCTTGATTGCATGAGTTTAGGAGGATCAAGCAGTTTACCGCTTTGCCTATGGTAGCCATGAAGTGCCCTTGTATCCTTCAGAATCCCTCTTGCTCTTGGAGAAAAACTTGAAGGTTTTGATCTTCTTGGGACAAGGGTTGGGGAACTCCACAATTAGATAGGAGAGAAAGTTCATTGGGTGGGAAAAAGGTTGTATGTGTGGGAGGTAGTTCATATTGATAAGTGTTTAGAGGTGGTATGTAAGAAGGTGTATGCTGGTATTGGTGTGGTGTTTGAAAATGTGATGATTGAGGATTATGTTGGGGGTATGGGTCATAGGTATATGGTGGTGGAGGTGCATAGTCAAAGTGAAATCCACCATACCTTAGTTAGGGTATGCAAATTGGGAAGGGTCTTGTTCATTGTAGTATAGAGGAGGTTGCTCTTTCCAAAATTGATGCTCCAATCCCATGATGCAATCCGAATTTGAAGTTATCAAGCCCTACAAAATGATCACAACCCAACTCCAAACCAAGAGGTTGATAACTCATAGAGAAAATTGAAAATAACAACTAAAGACATCAATTAACAAAATAAAAAAAATCCTAATTACCAACAAAAGCAAACAAGCAACCAAAAAGTATTTATTCATACTATTCACATATTTATAACAACCAAAATATAGCACTCATGACGCTAGCTCCCCGGAATGGCGCCAAAATTTGATGAGTAGCCAAAGGCATATGTTTGGATTTTCACACTAAAAATATGATTGACGTTGCAAGTATAGTCCAAACCCAACCATTGATCATCAATCAAATTTAACTCCTAAAGATATGTCACAATTCAAACCAAACATAAACCGACAGTATTTAGCTCCCGGGTCGTCTTCCCTAGGAACTAATGCCAGTGAGTGCATAAAATTGGTTGTGAGAAAGCAAGGGAGTTTTCAATGATAAGGAAGCAAACAAATAAAGAGATAAAAGAACTAGACAAAATTGCAATTAATAAAGCAATAAAGGAATAAAAGAACTATGTATGTAATATAAACAAGTAATGCTATAAAATGATAGAAAAATGGTTTAAAACATAAATGATACCTTGACTTGGGATAAGTCATGGAATCCCTTCCTTGCCATAACCACAACTGTGATAATTGTGATGGATTAATCTCACTAAGTCAACCCTTAACATCGAAGGATAAGTTAAGTGAGCATAATTGTTATTAATCCACAAGTCCTAGCTAACTTACTAATTACCTTAGTAAAAAGCTAGCGTTAGTGGAAACAATAACAACTAAAAACCCAAGAATTATCACTAAATGTTGGACATTATGGCTCTAGTAATCCATAGACTCATTTTCCTAAGCCAAGGGGTATAAATTATCCCATAATCAAAATTGGCATTTCATCAAACACATAGAGGGCATAAATATAAAACATGGCAAAATTTGGTAAATTGATGAAAGCTATAAACCACAAATGATAACAAGCAACCAAGATAACTCAACAAACATAAAACTAGCATCAAACATCAAATTCAACAACTAGAAATCCAAAATTGTAAACTATGCATATATTGACAAGAGAAATGAAAATAGATGAAAGTGTAGAACAAGTGTAGTAATTAAAAGAGAAATTAAAGAAATACTTACAATGCAATTGCTAGAATCCAAAGCCAAAATTGAAGTATAAAATTCTACAAACCCTAATTAAAACCCTAAGAGAAATTTTCCTAATCTACACTACTCCTACTCCTACTATGTGTTTTTCCTATTCTAAGATGGCTCCCTTTATATGTGTTGAATTACCCTTGATATAGCACTCCAAACCAGCCTTCAGCACTTCAGAAATGGGCCTAGAGACCCCCAAAACCGCACAGCACGTGACTTTTTAATGGAGGCATGCGCTTGTACCCGTGCAGACGTACAGATGTGTGCGTCCGCACACTTCGCCGAATTTTCACTTGTGCGTAAGCATAGATGGTTGTGCATACGCACACATGCTGATTTCCTCCTTGTGCATACGCACGCATCCTTGTGCGCACGTACGCATGGCTGTGTGCTTCCTCCTTGTTTTCTTCATGTTTTCTCCCTTTGTACATGCTTCCTTCCACTTTTGCCTTGGCAAACTTGCCTCTAGGATCTAAAATCACTCAACAAATATGTCATGGCATTGAATGGCATAAAAGTGGGATTAAAATCACTAATTTAAACTCAAAAAACGCATGTTTTCACATTTAGGCACAATCTAGAGAGAAAACACAAAAGCATGCTATTAAGGTGAATAAATGTGGGTTTATGTGACGAAATCCATCCAATTATAGCCAAAATATATCATCAAATATGGATTTATCAATCCTTCAGGAGGAGCACTAGCCACCATTATTCAAGTGGATTCGTTCTCTTTTATCTCCTTTATTATTTTTCTATTTGTCGGTTATGTTTTGTCTGTTCTCTTGTTCTAGTTGCATGATCATTTGCATTGATGTCTTAAAAGTTGCAAAATGTTCCATGTATCTCTCACCATGCTTAAAACAAAATTTTTAATTGAAAATAATTGAGAGATGCATGAATTTCAAGTTTAAAATAAGAATGGTTTAATTATGTTGATGTGGTGTCATTTGCCTTTGTTTTCTGAATGTATGACTAAACAATGCATATTTGAAGTTGAAATTTTAGAATGTTGGCTCTTGAAAGAATAAGGAAAAAGAAAAAATATTATTGATAATCTGAAAAAATCTAAAAGTTGATTCTTGAAGCAAGAAAAAGCAGCAAAAAGCAAAAGAAAAAGCATGTTGCAAAAGAAAAAAATTTTAAAGCATGCGAAAAAGAAAGAAAAAAATGGTGAAAAGAAAAAAAAATAAAAAGCAGAAAAATCCATTACTACCCAAAAATGCAAGAAAAGGAGGGCAGATTGAATAAGCCAGTAATCCTTTAAACCAAAAGGCAAGGGTAAAAGGACCCAAGGCTTTGAGCATTAATGGATAGGAGGACCCACAGGATTAAAATCCTGGCCTAAGCTGCTAAACCAAGCTGTCCCTAACCATGTGCTTATGGCGTGAAGGTGTCAAGTGAAAAGCTTGAGACTAAGCGGTTAAAGTCATGGTCCAAAGTAAAAAGAGTGTGCTTAAGAACTCTGGACACCTCTATCTAGGGACTCTAGCAAAGCTGAGTCACAATCTGAAAAGGTTCACCAAGGTAAAGTGTCTGTGGCATGAATGTATCCGGTGGTAATACTGGAAAACAGAGTGCTTAGGGTCACGGCCAAGACTCTGAAAACTGTGTTCAAGAAACAAAATAAGCTTAACTAGGAAAGTCAATAATATCATCTGGACTCTAAGTTCCTAAAGATGCCAACATCTCTGAGTTTCAATGGATAGTGAGATGCCAAAACTATTCAGAAGCAAAAAGCTACTAAGTCCCGCTCATCTGATTGTAACTAAGCTTCATTTGAAATTTAGAAATTTATTGTATCTGAATTTTCTTTTTATCCTACTGTGTTTTTAGTTGCTTGGGGACAAGCAACAATTTAAGTTTGGTGTTGTGATGAGCGGATATTTTATACGTTTTTTGGCATCACTTTCATATAGTTTTTAGTAGTTTTTGTTTAGTTTTTATAGATTTTAGTGTTAAAATCATATTTTTGGATTCTACTATGATTTTTTATGTTTTCGGACAATTTCAGGTATTTTCTGGCTAAAATTGAGGAGCTAGAGTAGAAGTCTGATTCAGAGACAGAGAAAGCACTGCAGATGCTATCCGGATCTGACCTGCCCACAAATGGAACGCTCTCAACGGCTATGGAAAGCTGACTTCTAGAGCTTTCCAGTAATATATAATAGTCCATACTTTGCTTCGGATTAGAAGGCCCAAAACTGGCGTCCAACGCTAGCCACCTGCCCCTTTCCAGGCGTCCAGCACCCAAAGATTAGAGACCAATGTTCTAAGAACTGAAAATACAAAAGATCATGTAGGCGATCAAAGCAATAGAAAACAGAAGACAACAAAAAAAGAATGGAAGAGGAAATAAAATGAAAGGAACTCAACTACCTCAGTTATGGTGGTGGCCATCTCATTCCTCTGGCTGTGCTCCTCCATGAAGAACATTCATCTCCCCATGGTGCCACTGATGATAAGCTAAACAGAGGGCACACTCTACAATACCAAACTTAAAAGTTTGCTTGTCCCCAAGCAAAGAAAAACTCCAGGGTGTCAAAAATTCCTTTTAATTGCTCCTGTTCCTGTTCTAACCACTCTGCATGACCAAAACACATGTAAAACAAGAAAAATTCTAAAATAATTGAGATAAAGTAATTTAAAACCAGAACTAAAATAACTATGGCTAAAATCAAAATAACTATAAAATTAAAACCAAAGTAACTACAAAAACAAGGATACTAGTAGTTGGGTTGCCTCCCAACAAGCAATTCTTTAATGTCACTAGCTTGACACTTGATTGTTGAATTTTCTTCCACTTCTTCCAGTTGGTTAAAAGAAATGTCTCCAAGGGGGGAGAGGTGAAAATTAGTGCCCCCTGATATAAATTCCTCCTAACAAGCTTTCTTTAATTGTGGTTAACTTGATTCACCTTGCCTGTTGGGGTAGAGGTTGGATTTTTTTTGCTGACCTTTTCTTTTTCATCGATATTTTCTTCTGTTTCTTAGTCAAAATCCCCTTTTTAGTGGTTTTCTTGGTTGCCTTCACTTCTTGGATTTCAAAATTTGTGTGTTGTGTGATGGTTGGAGTGTACCCTTCATCAAGAATTTCTTGAATTTGTGGTTCAATAAACTCACCCTCTATGCCACTCTCTGCTTCATTAGAACCAAGGAAAGCATATTCAAGTGTTGGGGGAGAAGACTTCAATTTAAATGTGGGGAGTGTATTCAGATTTTTCTTCTCAGGAGCTTGCATGCATAGAATTATAGGGACTTGTATGGCTTCCTCCGGAATTATTGGAATGTGCAAGCATGGAGTGTGCATGGCTTCCTCCTTTGTTTGTGTATCATCTTTCTTTGTTTGTGCATCTTCCTCCTTTGTTTTTGCATTTTCCTCTTCTTCCATGTGTGAAGGTGGAGAGTTCTCTAATTCACTGGAGTATGAACTCCTTTGATTGATTTTCTCACTTTCTTCCATAGGATCTTGCATTGTATCTCTTGGAAAGGAATTTGCTTGTTCCTCTTCCTGGAACTTGATAATCAACTCCACATATTTTTCTATATTTTTTACACTCATCTTCATATCATGTATGAATTCTTTCATGAGAAGCTCAAGAGCTAATGGTTCTTGATATGAATAAGGAGAAGAGGCTGGTTCTTGATATGAATAAGAAGGAGATGATGGTTCTTGATAAGAGTAAAAAGATGATGGTTCTTGGTATAGATAGGGAGATGGTGGCTCTTGATATGGGTAGAAAGATGATGGTTCTTGATATGGATAGAGAGGTGGTGGTTCTTGGTATGAATATGGAGATGGTGGTTCTTGATAGTTGGAACATGGAGCACTGAAGTTTCTTTGGTTTTGACTTTGTCAACCAAAATTTGGGTAGTTCCTCCATCCACAATAATATGAATCACTACTTGGGTGTGAGTAGTAACCCATGTGATCTCTCTCCATCATTTTTTCTTAGCACAAAACACCAAACAGAATTAAACGCACCATGTGGTAAATAGACAAGCAAAGAAGAAAGAACATAAAGAAAAATAAAAATAATAAAAAAATAAAATAAAATATAAATGAAAGCAAAAATAAAAGAAAAAATAAAATAAAGAAAATAAACTGAAGTAATTAAGAAAATAAAATAACTAATAAGCAAAAAGGAGTATAAAATTCAAAATCAATAAGTAAAATAAATAAGAAGAATAAAACAATTAAGGAGACACCAAACTTAATTTCAGAAATTAAGAGAAAAAAATTAATAAAATAAAACAATTTTTTTTTCAAAAAATTTAAAGAAATAAGTTAGATGAAATTAAAGCAAAAACGCCTAATCTAAGAAATCAAACAACCAGTAGTTTTCAATCACAGTCGATCCCCGGCAATGGCGCCAAAAACTTGGTGCGGAATTTATAACCCACAAACTAACCGGCAAGTGCATCGGGTCGTACCAAGTAGTACCTCAAGTGAATGAGGGGCGATCCCATAAGGATTGATGGATCAAACAATAATGGTTAAGTGATTTACTTAGTCAGACAAATAGAAAATAGTGTTTGGGTCTTAATTGCATCAAACAGTAATTCAGAGAATCAGAAAGACAAGCAGTAAACAAGTTGTGAAGTATATATGGAGAAAATAGTTAAGGCTTCACAGATATCTATCTTTCGGATTGACTTTTCTTACTAACTATTTTAATCATACAAGATTTAATTCATGGCAAACTATATGTGACTAAACCCTAATTCCTTAGACCTTTTTAGTCTCCTCTAACCTTCATCAATCGCCAATTCCTTGGTCACTTAATTCCAAATAGAGGGTGAAGTTCAATTCTAGTTTATATGCCACAGAAACCCTAATTACCCAAATATAAGAGGATTATATGTCATGTATCCCGTTAAGTCCAAATAATTAGAAGTTTTGGAGAAATTGTTTTCAAGCTGTTGTTCAAGTAAAGAGCTTTTCCGATTTATACAAGAACTTAATTAGAAAAAGGGTCATACTTCCGTTCCACCAAATTCATAAGATAAAGAACGAAAACAATTCTTGAAATAGAAATCAGTACATGAATTAAAATAGAAAAATAATAGTATCAATCCATATAAAAGACAGAGCTCTGAAAGAACTGAAGATTGATGGTTTAGAAGTTATAGTAAACTCTCGTTGCAAGTATAGTTACTAAACCAAGCAATCAACCTTTCTTACAAACGTTTTGGTTGTCACAAATAACAAACCCCTAAATAAATTGATAACCGAAGTATTTAAACCTCGGGTCATCTTCTCAAGGAACTGCAGGGAAGTATGTTCTTATTATTGGTTATGAAGATTGTAAATTGGGGTTTTTAAGATGAGGAACAAGTAATTTAAATTGCAATTGAAATAAGTAAAAGACTGTAAAGTAAATAAATAACTGTGAAATAAACTTTTGGCAAGGTATATGAAATTAGAAGTCCTATCCTAGTTATCCTTATCAATGATGATGAAGATTGAATCTTAATTCCACTCAGTTAGTCTTTACTTAAAGTAAAGAAAGGTCAAGTGACTAATTAGTTTGATCTTCAAATCCTAGTTAATCCCTAAGGAAGGATTAGGATTATTGAAGTCCAATTCAATTAGCAAAGATAACAATTATCAATCATGTTAAGTTTGATAACTCCTGAGTTACTGATTTCTTAACCAAGACCAAAAAGGAGAAAGTAAATCTACTGGAATAAAAATGTCTTCAGATTGGAAGCAACAGTAATAAAAGAAAGCAATAATTATCTGAAATACTTTAAATAACATTAATTCAAAGAATAATCTGTAACATAGAAGAATTCATAGACTAAATTGAGAAGATAAATAAAAAGGAATGTTGAACCTGATAAAAAGAGATAATCCTAAAAGCGAATAAAATCCTAAATCTAAATCCTAATCCTAAAGAGAGAGGAGAGAACCTCTCCCTCAAAACTACATCTAAATCATCAAAAGTGACTAATTGGAGACTCTCCTCTGAATGGATGCATTCCCCCACTTCATAACCTCTTATCTGTGCCTTCTGGACTTGGATTTGGGCAAAAAAGGGCTTCAGAAATCGCTGGGGGCCTTTTCTGTAATTTCTGGTGCGTGGCCTCTGTCACACGTCCACGTGGGTCATGCGGTCGCGTCAATTGGAGTTTTCCTTGTCACGCGGTCGCTTCAGTCAGGCGTCCGCGTCATATGCGTTTCGCTTAAGGCGCGCGGTCGCGTCAATCACGCAGTCGCGTCACTGCTATTTCGCGTTGGCACGCGGCCGCGTCGTCCATGCGATCGCGTCACTGCCAGTTTCTTCCAAAACTCCATTTTGTGCTTTCCTTCCATTTTTGTATGTTTCGTTTCCATCCTTTAAGTCATTCCTGCCTTAGAGGATCTGAAACTACTCAACACACGAATCACGGCATCGAATGGAAATAAAGGGTAATTAAAATAATTACTTTTAAAGCATAGGAAACATGTTTTTCACATACATCACATAATAAGGAAGGGAAAGTAAAACCATGTAATTAACATGAATAAGTGGGTGAAGGACTGAATAAATCACTTAAATTAGGGACAAAATATATCATAAAATATGGGTTTATCAACCTCCCCACACTTAAACAATAGCATGTCCTCATGCTAAATCCAAGATAAAGAGTAAGGTAAGGTTGAAGTGGTGGAATCTCATGCAATGCAATTTATCCTAAATGCAACTACCTAAATGAATCATGCAATTCTAATTTTTATTCACTTGTATATAAAACTTACATGTAGTCAAATTAATTCACATTCTAAAGGAATCATATATGCATAGCCAAACCTTAGATAATGATAAAGCACTTTTACAATTGAGATGGAAAAGAAAAATATTTTACAAACTTGCAAGACAACTAATAATTTAAGCATAGATATATGTTGATGAGCTATTGAACCCTTACTGGATTTTGTGTTTACTCTCTAGTCACTCAGTGTTTATTGGGTTAATCACTCTATTCTTCTTTTTATTCTTACTTTCTATAACTTTGTTCTTCATCTAACCAATCAACAATTATAGAATATAGGCACACAAAAATCATGAGGTCTTTAATCAAGGTTGTAATGGGGCCAAGGTAAAGGTAAGGGTATATGTATAAGGCTAAGTGAGCTAATAAGTGAATCCTTGATTAGTCTAAGATCTCACCTAACATACATATTTTGTAAAGCAAAGCTTCTTTACCTATTTTCCCATATTTTTCCCACTTTTTATGTTACATGCTCATGCATTAGTTTTAATTTTGTCTTATGTGCATTTGCTTTATCTTGCATTTGGGGAGTTCTTTGTATCCCCTTTATTTAAATACTGAATTTTTTTTTTGATGCACATGGTAATTCAATTATTTTGATTTCACATGAGCATGCTTCCCAAAATTTTTATTTTGAATTATTTTATTCTTTTTAACTTTCTACCCTTTGTTTTGATCATCCATGTTCCCAATAGGTTTCCCACACTTTAAACAATACACTTTCTATCTTAAGCTAACCAAGGATTCAACTTGGGATTTTTATTTTGTTTTTCTGCTTAAGGCTAGTAATGTGGTTATAAAATAAAAGGAGAATTAAAGGCTCAAGGGGGCTAACAAGGGTGATGTAAAAGGTAGGCTAATTTGGAAATAGTGAGCTAGAATCAAACAATGGCCTCAATCACTTTCTTGGTATGTATCTATATTCTATAATCGGACATATAGATTAAAACAAAGTAAAGAACATCAGAATAAAAAGAAGGGCAGAACACACAGGAATAAAATATTATGGTTTAAATGTAACCATACAATTATGCTCAAAACTCACAGGCTGTGTGTTCTCTAACTCAAAAATCATATATTAGTTATATATGTCATGCAAGTAAAAGTTAAGAGTTCCCATTATTCTCAATGTAATTCTTAAGGTGGCTCTAAAGTTTTAGTGTTTCTCCTTGATGAAATGTTGTTAACTAACTAACATGCAATGCTATATATACAAGGTGTGGGTTGTTTTTATTCTGTTCAAGTCTCTAGTTCCTTTTTATTTTTTTCAATTTAAACTAAGTTATCTTATGCTAAAAAGGGTAAACTATACTAATTAATCCACATTTTCTATAACTAATAAGTTAGAATTGCAACTAAACTAACTAGCTAAAATATGAACTAAGGTGCAAAATGCAGAAATAGAGTAAAAATACATGAAAATAGCAATGTATAAGTACTGAAAAAATAAAAATAAAAATAAAAGAGAAAAATACAGAAAAATAGCAAAATAAAATAAAAAGAGTCTGTAGTGGTTCACCAAAAAATATGCCAGAGATGGCGACCTCCCCACACTTAAAATGAAGCATCGTCCCTGATGCTCACTCAAGCAGGGTGTGAAGGGGTGTCATCACTAGAAGGGTGGGTAGCTGGAGTCTCTGTGGTGGTGGTCTGAGGATCTGCCTGCTGCAGAGGAGGTGCTGACTGAATAGGGATCTCTGGGTCAGAAGCCTGAATCTGATGCGGGGCCTCCTGCTGTGATGCAGCCTGCTATGTGCCTGCCTATGCAGCCTCTCTCTGTGGATCGGTCTCTGCCTCGTGGTCATCCGCCTCCTCCTCAGATGGCTCGGATGGGGTGTCAGGCTCGGAGGGGATGTCGCTGCTAGAACGGATCATCAGCTTCAGGTGCTCATAGCGTCGCCTGCTGCAACACTCAGATCTCTCGTATCGCCACCGGTTGCGGCGCTCCATCTGGTCTAGCTGCCGAAACAAGCGGTGCACTAAGTGATAAACTGGCTCTGAGGTAGGTGGAGGTGCAGTGGTAGTAGCAGGGGTAGCTGTAGAGGAAGAGGGGCCGGCAGATGGTGTGGCTATCTCATCAGTAGGAGTGAGGAATGGAGGTCTGTAGCCCAAAGCCAGAAAGTTCCTGCTGTGAGGTATAATTTTCTTACATTCTGCAGAAGGTGGCTTTTCATCAGCATCCTCCCAAGGCACGTCAGCTCGACGGCCAAGCTGTGTAATCAGATATGGAAAGGGGAGAGTGCCTCGGACGTGGACCCTGGCCATGTAGTACCGAATGAAGCGTGGTAGGTACACGTCCTTACCCTCCATCACACACCATAGGAGGGTGATCATAGCGGCAGGTAGCTCTGTCTCGTGAGTACTCGGCATAATAAAGTTGCTTAGGATCTGATGCCATAGCCGAGCCTCATCGTTCAAGTAGATCCGCTTAATTCCCTTTGGCATGGTGGTGTTCTGACCCATGATCCATGGAACGGTCGGGTCAAGGGCTATCCTGGTCTTGACTGCATCCCAATCAAACTTCATGAAGCGCATGTCCTCCTCAGCCTGTTGATAACCATCTGGCTGATCAGATTTAGGCAGGAGCTTTAGAACATCCTCTATGGCCTCTTCAGTGACCAGTATCTGCTTCCCTCTTAGGTTTACTGCATCTAGGGAAGTTTTGAAGTAATTGCAGTAAAATTCCCTTACCCAAGATGTATTGACCTCAGTCAGGTTTCTCTCCAGGAAGAACCAGCCTCTTTGTTTGATCTGATCAGAGGTGTATTGCTGGAGTTCTTCTGGGATCTTCAGAGTCCTCTCCAGGTACAGGTTCCTGGAGGTTGCAAACACCGGATACTTCAGCTCGCAGTATCGGTTTGCAAACTTAATGGGATCAGTAGCAGGGAGTAGCTGGTCAGCCTTCTCCTGCGGGGTAAAGTGTTTCTCCCGCCAGGAGTCATCATGCATGATGTCCAGGATGGACATGGATGATTCTCCTCTTTTCCGTTTGCCAGTTGTTGCCTTTCCTTTTTGCTTTCTTTGGGTGTCTGACATCCTGAAAAATAGAAAACCAGGATATAATAAAAATAGGAAAACAGGTAGGCAATTAATCAAAAGAAGCACATAATGGCAAAGGAGCAATATAAAAATGAGTTAAGTAAATGTGCATTAAGGATTGTATAGGAGTTAGAAAACTGAGAAGAGAAATCCACAATCCAAAATGTAATAGAATTCATGTTAATTAGGAAAAATTATCATCATGCCTTGGTTAGAAAGTGAAAGGGAATAGGTAAAAACCAAAAAGAAATTTGTTTGAAAGGTTTGGTTGGTTAGGATTGAAAAAAGAGTGTAGGAAGTAAAAATTAGTGAATTAGTAAAAAGTGGGTTAGAGTAGGTGGCATGATTGCATTTTCTAAGTAACGAGAATTCACAAATTAAAGCAACAGATAACTCATATTCAAACAAGGAAGGTAAGGATGATTCATATGGAAATAGCAAAAAGTGGAATTGAATCATCCAAGATGCATCTTATAAACCAGGAAATTGAAAAGAATAAGAAAGCGTGCCCTGGCATTCATGAATTGGTTTGGTAAAAGCAGAGTAAAGTAGAGTTCAAAGTGCCAAAACCAAGACATGAATGGAAACAAAACAGTTTACAGAAAATTGGGCAGCATTCCGGCTAAAATTGGATGTTCCCTAAAAATAATCAGCAATCAGAATAGTTCATATGAATTAAAAAGATAGCTGCAATTACATATGAGGACTATGAACATGAAAAAGTAGTGTAAAGAGCAGCGTGAAACAAGAAATTACAGCATATGAACAATACTAACATCACAGCAACAGCAGAATTGGGAAATTAATAAAGCAAGAAACACGAACAGCGCAAGTAATCAGGCCTAAATCCACTAACCACATCCTAGGCTACCTAACAACCTAGAATCCACTACAACATGCATATCTAACTAGCCTAATTATGAAGATAAACAGAAAAATATGTAATTAACTACGAATTGATAGAAGGGTGGCGTTCGGCGGAAACTGGTAGGCGTAGGAATGAAAGTGGGGCAGAGAGGTGGCTGGGGGATGGTGGTAGTGGCGGCTGACGCGGCGGTGGAGGGTGGCACGATGGTGGTGAGGGCTGTTCGGAGGCAGGGGGTTTGGAAAGGTAATGGGGGAGGGGTTAAGGGGGAAGGAAGGGAAGGGGGGTGTGGGTGGTGGTAGGTGGTGCGGCTGGGACAGAGCGGCGGCAGTGGGTGTGGCGGTCGCGGAGGAGGGCAGTGGTGGTGGAGGGAAGAGGAGGAAAGAAGAAGAAGAAAGAGGGGGAAGGGGGTGGCGTAGCGGTGGGTTCTAGGTGGTCGACGGGGGCGGCGGTGGTTGGTGGTGGTGGCTGGAAGTTGGTGGTAGTTGGTTGGAGAGAGAGAGGAAGGAGAAGGGCTGGGGGGGCGCGAATGGGTAGGGTTCACGTGACTGGGGGGTTAGTAAATTTAAATCCACGCGATCGCGTGGGGAACGCGGTCGCCTGGGGCACGTGGTCGCATGGCTGGGGTGAAATGAGGGTTGACGCGATCGCGTGGGTGGCGCGATCGCATGGAATGGGTAAAAGAGAGAATGACGCGGTCGCATGAGGCATGCGACCGCGTCGCTGGAAATTGTGCTAAACGCACACTTCCAGCGTCGTTTCAGCGCAACTCTCTGTCTCCTTTGGGGTGTTGTGCAATCCATGCGACGCGATCGCGTCGCTCACGCTGTCGCGTGGGATTGGTGTTGTGCAAGTGACGCGATCACGTGGGTGGCGCAATCGCATGGGTCGTTTTGTGCGAAACGCACAATGGCCACACGATTCCAGCCTAACTCTCTGGATGTTAGGGATTTATGCCGATCTCCAGATCACGCGGCCGCGTGAATGACGCGGACGCGTGGGGAGTGTTTTTCGCAACTGACGCGATCGCATGAGTGATGCGGTCGCGTCACGCACCCTTTCTTCTTCTTTTTTTTCTTTTTTTTTATGCAGGTATGCAATTATGCAGTATGCAATGCGAATGAATAATATTCAGGTTCAATTGAAAAGGATAATAAAAATAAATAACACGAAATAAAACTGAAAAAGGAACGACCATACCATGGTGGGTTGTCTCCCACTTTAGCACTTTTAGTTAAAGTCCTTAAGTTGGACATTGGATGAGCTTCCTGTTATGGCGGCTTATGCTTAAATTCATCCAGAAATCTCCACCAATGCTTGGAATTTCAATAGCCTCCGGGGTCCCAAACTAGGCATGTAAAGCTTCTAAGCAGCTTCAAACAGATTCTCAGGCTCCCGGGGTGACGAATGTCAGAATAGATTCCAATATCCCAAACTTTGCTTTTAAATCCGCCTCCGTTTGGATCTATATTTTTCCATCCGGGCGGTTTAGAAATTAGATTCTCACCAAGATAACCAAACATTTTCCGAGATCCATTCGATTGATCATGATGCCAATTCGTACACTTCGAGTTGAAGTGTGGAACCTTATTGAACCTTGGGCACCAGCTCTGAGCACGAGCCATTTCCCTCTTACTCTTAAAGCCGCAAAGAGCTCTAAACTGGCCATCTATTTCAAGCAAACCATATTCAAGTGGGAAAATAAAGTTAAAGGTTAAGGATTGTACCCATTTGAAGCTTGTATTAGGTGGTAATGGCCTTGGGATAGGTGTTTCCAGTGGTTTTGTGAGTTCTACTCCCTTGTGCTCTTCTGTGAATTTCTTCACTTCCTTGCAGACTTCCTCAATTGCATCCATGTCCTGATCAAAGCCTTCTATGTCTTCTTCGTCACTTAAGTCATAAATGGGAGGTTGAGAGAAATCTACCTCCGCATCATCTTCGTATTCACTTGGGGAAGATTCTTCGATCTCAGAGAATTCACTTGCTGATGCAAGTTCACTACTGGGAGAACTTGACTTGAGATTATCATCATCAAGAAAACTTGCTTCTTGGATTATTCCATCTAGTTCTTCATAAAAGATTTGTTGTGAAAGTTGTGCACTATCCTCCTTAGCATCAATTGTAACGTTCTTAACAGAATTCTCCACAACTTCGGATTCCCATGGAAGTTCAGCGTCTCCTAAGTCTTCATCCAACTCCTCTTCTTTCATAACTTGTTCTAATACGAAGTCATGCTCTGTCTTGTCCACTGGAGTTTCTAGTATCTCCTTCATGCTACGCTCTTCATTAGATTATCCACATGGGGCTCTGGGAGGCCCTTGAATGTTCGAACGTCTAGAAGATAATAGACTTACTGCTTACTCCAGTTGATGAAGGGTTGTTTGAAGTTGATCAACTGTTTCCTTGAGGCGAACCTCTGATTCTTGGGGTGATAGATTTGGACGTGGTACATGGGGAAGTGGTGGTGTTTGGGAGTAATTGGATTGGAATTTGGGTAAATAAGGATCATACGGCAGTGAACGATGAAAAGGAGCTTGTGAGTGTGGTGGTGCGAAGTTATGTTGAGAGGATGGCCTATAAGCACTGGGTGGGGCTTGTTGGTAACTACAAGGTTGTCCACCATGTCTATTGCCTTGGTATGCATTGTAGAATGGTCTTTTTCCATGATATCTTGGAGGGTATTGTTGCCTAAAGGGTTGATCAGATCCTCTTGGCTCCATCCATCTTTGATTGCTCTGACCTTGATGCATGTTCCTGTTATAACTTTCACTCCTTTCAACAATATTAGAACTAAACTTGAAGCGAGAGGGGTGAGAATTCATAGTAGCTAATGGAAATAAAAGGAAAAAATAAAGACAAATAAACAATTAAAAGAAAAGTATCTACAATAACCAATAATAAGGCACACAATTACAGTTCCCCGACAACGGCGCCATTTTGAAAGAACTGAAGATTGATGGTTTAGAAGTTATAGTAAACTCTCGTTGCAAGTATAGTTACTAAACCAGGCAATCAACCTTTCTTACAAATGTTTTGGTTGTCACAAGTAACAAACCCCTAAATAAATTGATAACCGAAGTATTTAAACCTCGGGTCGTCTTCTCAAGGAACTGCAGGGAAGTATGTTCTTATTATTGGTTATGAAGATTGTAAATTGGGGTTTTTAAGATAAGGAACAAGTAATTTAAATTGCAATTGAAATAAGTAAAAGACTGTAAAGTAAATAAATAACTGTGAAATAAACTTTTGGTAAGGTATGAGAAATTAGAAGTCCTATCCTAGTTATCCTTATCAATGATGATGAAGATTGAATCTTAATTCCACTCAGTTAGTCTTTACTTAAAGTAAAGAAAGGTCAAGTGACTAATTAGTTTTATCTTCAAATCCTAGTTAATCCCTAAGGAAGGATTGGGATTATTGAAATCCAATTCAATTAGCAAAGATAGCAATTATCAATCATGTTAAGTTTGATAACTCCTGAGTTACTGATTTCTTAACCAAGACCAAAAGGGAGAAAGTAAATCTACTGGAATAAAAATGTCTTCAGATTGGAAGCAACAGTAATAAAAGAAAGCAATAATTATCTGAAATACTTTAAATAACATTAATTCAAAGAATAATCTGTAACATAGAAGAATTCATAGACTAAATTGAGAAGATAAATAAAAAGGAATGTTGAACCTGATAAAAAGAGATAATCCTGAAAGCGAATAAAATCCTAAATCTAAATCCTATTCCTAAAGAGAGAGGAGAGAACCTCTCCCTCAAAACTACATCTAAATCATCAAAAGTGACTAATTGGAGACTCTCCTCTGAATGGATGCATTCCCCCACTTCATAACCTCTGATCTGTGCCTTCTGGACTTGGATTTGGGCCAAAAAGGGCTTCAGAAATCGCTGGGGCATTTTCTGTAATTTCTGGTGCATGGCCTCTCACGCGTCCGCGTGGGTCACGTTGTCGCTTCAATTAGAGTTTTCTTTGTCACGCGGTCACTTCACT
Organism: Arachis hypogaea; assembly: GCF_003086295.3. Classification (NCBI taxonomy): domain Eukaryota; kingdom Viridiplantae; phylum Streptophyta; class Magnoliopsida; order Fabales; family Fabaceae; genus Arachis; species Arachis hypogaea. Next base: position 75,670,455 of record NC_092046.1, on the reverse strand, counting down.
GCTATTTCGTATTGGCACGCGGCCGCGTCGTCCATGCGATCGCGTCACTGCCAGTTTCTTCCAAAACTCCATTTTGTTCTTTCCTTCCATTTTTGTATGTTTTCTTTCCATCCTTTAAGTCATTCCTGCCTTAGAGGATCTGAAACTACTCAACACACGAATCACGGCATCGAATGGAAATAAAGGGTAATTAAAATAATTACTTTTAAAGCATAGGAAACATGTTTTTCACATACATCACATAATAAGGAAGGGAAAGTAAAACCATGCAATTAACATGAATAAGTGGGTGAAGGATTGAATAAATCACTTAAATTAGGCACAAAATATATCATAAAATATGGGTTTATCAAGCTCCTAACCTTAATAGTGGAGGTTTAGTTGCTCATGGTTCAAAGAGAAAACAAGGATTCTGAAAAAACTGTAAATTGCGGAATGAGGTAGAAGAGAAGAGATCTGAAGCTAAATCTTTTTTCTTTTATATCTAATCCTAATTACTGTAAATTATATTTCCTAAAACTAAATAATATCTTTTCCTATTTATAAATAAAATAAAGTTTAATAAAAAATTAATAAAATCTTCGCATGCTGCTGCTTGGATGAATGGGGGACCACCAAGTTCATTAAGGTTGGCACCAAACTTGGAAAATCCCAAGTTTGGTGCCACTTCAACAGAATGCAATACCAGTTTTTCTTCATCTTGGCGCCAAACTTGGTGAATCCCAAGTTTGGCGCCACCAAGGCAGCAAGCAAGGAAGGCGTTGTGATGATCATGGCGCCACCAAGGTAGTAATTCCGTATGAAATGTGTAAACTATTATTTATCATTGGAAAGCTCTGAAAGTTGGCTTTCCAATGCCGCTAGAATCACGTCAATTGGACCTCTGTAGCTCAAGTTATTTCTGTTGGAGTGCAGGTAGGTCAGAGTTGACAGTATCATTCACTTTCTTCTCTTTTTCTACAGAAACTCCATCAAATCTATCTGAATGCTACCTAAAATAAAAAAAATTTCACATAACTTAAAGTAGCATTCATAGTGGCTAGAAGATGATTCATTCTTGATTAAACTCAACAATTTGAATGCAAATTCACTAGGAAAAGATAGGAAAGATACTCACGCATCACACGCGCATACGTGCGACCTTTCGCATACGCGTGACATTTCCAAACTTTGACTGACGCGTACGTGTGGCTCGCGCGTACGTCTGACATGCAACTAATTCTGAAGGGAGAAGGGCCAAGAATTGAAGGGGAAGGAAGGCAACCAAGCATACACACAATTAGACTTAATTTAGCTAATTGGGAGTTCTTAGTTCTTCTAGAGAAAGAAACTCTTACTTTTCTCTAGGTTTTAGTGATCTTTGATTGTCTTTTGCTTTAATTTTTGAATTGAAACTTGTTAATTCTAGCTTTATTGTCTTAATTTTAGTTTCTCTAGTTCTAATTTTACTTAATTCCTTGCTAGCATTATGTTCTTCTCCCTAGTTTTCTTTTAGTTCTCATTTTATAAACCTTGTTAATTTTGAATTCTCATTAATATATTGAGGTTTTTATATGTTATAGTTTTAGTTGAGTTCATATTATTGATAATTGTTAGTTGATAGCTTTAATTTCTATTTAATTTTTCAATTTAGCTATGTCTCTAACTATTGCACATCAAGTGTTTGACAAAATATTTTAATTAGTTATGGAGTAGTTTCTCATACTTTTGGCCTAGGTAAAAGGGATTGAGTGACCTTGAGTCATTGGGTCTAATTGGATTGATGATTTGGAAACCCTTGTTGGTCAATTTGATACTCATTAACACTAGTCTACTACTAAGTTAATTAGTAGTTAGGTCGGAACTTATAGATTGATGTTGATAAAGCCTATTTGACATACTTCAAGCATAGAAGTAGACTTGATGGGATTGGTCCCTCATAATTGTCAATATATGGTTATTAGACAAGGATAGTGATCTCAATTCCTATGCCTTAGCCAAGAGTTCTTTTGCAATTCATATTTAAAAACCCAAATTCTAATCACTCAATTCTTGCTTTAGTTAGTTTTAGTTGTTTAATTAGTTCTAGAATAGAATTAGATTCATATATTGTCTTGTTAGATTGCCATTTACTTAGATATTACTTTAATTGTCTTGATTTAATTTCTTGCGATTTAGTTTTCTTTCATATTAAGCTTTGCTAGTTTAAATTCTTGCTTATGTCTTTCAACCCTGGATTTCTAACCAACTTTGATACACACTATTGTCCATTCTCTTGAGGATGACCCGAGAGTAATACTCTCGGTTAATTTTTATTGGGTTGAACTTGTGACAACCAAATTAAACTTTGATGGAGAGCTAGTTGTAGGTTTGAAACTATACTTGTAACGCAATTCTCATTGATAAATTCTAGACAAACGATAGCCCTCTATCAAAGCACAAGAACAATATTCTGTTGTTCTATTGTTTAGTTACAGCATAAAGAAGACAACAGCACTAAGTACACCTCAATTCACATGAAATATACCAAAAGTTGTTGCTGATTACTACAAACAAGCTCAGTTCGAAACATGCAAATACTCAAACATGCACAAAAATACATTCAAATCCCTCAAACACATGCAAATATAGGTTAAACTATATGACAAACACTACGTAATATTTTTACACCGACCTAACACAGTTATCACCAAATGAAGCGTATAATGAGAACAGTAATATATACTTTAACACAAGAACACAAAATAAATCTATTAAATAAATAGAAATATGACTATGTAGAATTTTGTGATCAAAATGAAAAAGCGAAAAGTGAGAAAACTGGACGATTAGTGAACAGTACCTTTAATAATCTTTCGTGTTCTCTTTCTGTGTTTCTTGGTGAAGATTTCGAATTTAACTTTGAAAATTTTTTGACTTTTCGCAACGATTTTTGAGAGATTTTGAGTCTGATTTGAATTTTGATAGTTGCGGTTATGATTGAGGGAGAAGAACTATTTTTCATAATGACATTTGCGTTATTCAACAATTGGAGAGTGCGTATTTACACGCCTTCTAATATGAGGTTAGTTTGGTTAAACTTAGTTGCCAAAAAAATTTATATTTGTAATTGGACTGTAATAAAAATGGTCCAAAGATAAATGTTGTTCATAATAAACTTTTTAAACATTAATTTAAATCAATTAAATATATTAGTAACACCAAAAAAAATAAATCATGGTGATAATTAACTGATTAACGTAAAGAAAAGATTGATTTATATCAATAATGAGAATATTTTTATGTATATTAATATTTACCAATATATAGAGCATAATTTAAATTTAAATATATATGAAAATTTTAAAAAATATATCTAATATGAATTCATGATTATAAAATAACTTTATATTATCAATATTTAATTTAAGCTTATTTGCTTATAAAAATCTTGAAAGGTAATTGTATATTTTTATTTAGTTATAAAATGATGAATCTTAAAGGTACATATTTTTAATATATATTCTAAATTAATGTATTTTAAGGATTTAAGTATAATTGATAAGTATACCATTATTACTATACAAAATGGATAACTTTGTGTAATAAGGATCCAATTAGAAGAAAGAGATACCGTATAGTTAACCCAATTTGTGTTATATGTTATGGCAAAGTTACGAAGACTTAATTTAGAAAGAAACATTAACTCATCTAGGAAAATAACTAATTTATAGAGTTGAGAGGGTTGACATTCATGATGGAAGGTATTAAAAAAATTAATTAATTAATTTAATAGAAATATCAAATATCTATATTAGATAATATGAGTCAAAGAAAAAGAATAATGGTGTAAAGGTAAAAGTTGTTAACTTTTACTTGTCAAGAGATAATACTAAACAAAGTCACATTTCAGTTTCCATTGCTCATTTATGAGAGTGAATGGCGGATACGGGATGGAGAAACTCTAACACTATTTATCATTATTTTTATTTGTTTATAACTTTTAATTCGAAATTTTGATTGACGGACTGTTTGCAGTCTCGCGTCGTTCTCCTCGTCCTTTTCATTTTTATGTAAATATTGCAGCAAGTAAATCCAAAATTCCTTCTCAATTTTTCATTCTCTCCACTGCTTCGCATTTATGGATAGTTAATGTTGAAATCTTATGATTTTGGTTATTTAGGGATATTTTAGCATAGATTCTGAATGAGTTTCATCCCTAATTTTTATGAGTTAAGGTAAAAAAACTCTTTCTCTTTGTCCCTAATTATATATGAAATCCTAGCTAGAAATGTGGATAAATCGATTAATTAGATTAAATAAGAGTGATGACTAGTTTGGGTTGAGTTAGTGTTGTGGAATTAGAGCTTGGCTTATTTTTGATAATACTTGGTGGAGGCTTGGTGCCATTGGTTGAAGTTTGATTTGATTGGAGGAGGAAATTCAAGAGTTGAAAACCGTCGTCAACGAGGTAGGAATTTTCTAAAAAATTATTTTTATACAAAGATTGTTATAAATCGATATCAATATGAAAAATTTACTTTTGGTGATTATGTGAGTCTAATGAATTGGTATGTATGATTGATGATGTGTTTGAATGATGATTTGGTATAAATGTTTTGTTGGATGATGGCTGAAATTATATGTTTGATTAGTAAATGAATATTATGGTTTTGATTAACTTGTGATGAGCTATAGATTGAGTTGAATGATGTTGATGTGAGGGTTTGAGCCTAAGGCCAAGATAGGGTGAGTTATCCCCTATATGGTAAGTCACGGTAAGTGATGGATTGTCACGATTGAACTTGAAATGATTGGTATGTGTAGTTGTGTTTTGGTATAAATTATAAACATAGTGAAGCTTGTTGGGTATTTAAATATGAGTAGTGATATATGTATGTATGTATGTATGTATGTATGTATGTATGTATATATGTATTGGGTATTTTGATATTATTGATGATTGAAGTTAGAGTTTTTATAATGATTGAGAATCAAAAAGTGTGAATTAATATGTTTATGAATGATTAAGAATGAGATTTGGTGGTGAGTAATGTTATGGTTGAAATTAGATTGTTGGTATGAATTGGGCATGTGAATATATATAAATTGAAGTTTGAGAGGGTATAAGAAATGAGGTATGAAGGGGGTGTTGTGATTGAGATAAGAATTTATGTTGTTTACAAAGGGGTATTTGAAAAAGGGGCAATTTTGCCTGTTGCAAAAATTTTGGGTAAAGAGTGATTTTGGCCAATTTTGGCATGCCATAACTTGGCACTTGGAGTTTGGATTTAGATGGAAATTGCCTTAAAGAGGCAATTTGTGTGTATGCACGAGTGTGTGCGTACACACAACAAGGGAGTTTCGCAAGTCGTGCGTACACACGATAGTGTGTGATGTGGATTTTCAAAACCAAAAACTATGGGCAAGTGCATCGAATCGTTTCAAGTAATACCACAGAAGTGGGTTATCATTCCCACGAGAATTAACGGATTAAGCAAGTAATAGTCAATTGATTATTCTAGTTAGACAATCAAAATTAAGAGTTTCAAGAGCAATTGCATAAAAATAGTGAATTGAGTAAAAGCAAGTTGTAAGTAATTGAGAAAGAAATATTATTCAAAAAAGTTAAGGTTTCAAAGATGTTGAAACTTCTGGAAAAACCGTGTTTCTCTTTTCACCTTGATCAAGCAATGATGTATCTTAAGTAATTAAACTCCAATTCCTTGGTAATTCAATTTTTCTAATCCTAATCAATTATCAATTCCTTAATAAATTAATTGTGATAAGAGGTTAAGAACGTTCACTGATTTAAAAACCACACAATTCTCAAGAACCAAACTGGGTTGATTCGATGTCACCTATCAAGTCCAAATTCAAAACCCAAGAATCATGAGAAGAAGTTTCAAACTTAATTCAATTAATTAACTTTTCCAAGATATTAAAAGAAATCAAGTTAGAGAAGAATTATTTCCCAACACATTCAAATACTTTGGATAAAGAACAAAAACTTTTTCTTAAGAAAACATCAATGCATTAATCAAGATAAAAAAGCTATAACATTAGTCCACAAGAGTATGAACCTTAACCAAGGAGATTAGTGGCTCATGCTTCCATGAAAATAAAAAAAGAGTATGAACAATGGCAAAAAGGTCCGAAAACTACCTTGTCAAAGTTTTTCAAGAACCTTATATACTAAACCTAAAACAAAACCTAATCATTAAATTCAAACCTAATTCAAAACAAAATCCAATCAAATCAAACCTTCTGCATTAGATTTTTAAATTCCAATCATATCTTCAAGTTCAAAGCTTTAGTGATCCAATCCTTTAGCATTCTTACTGGGCTTGGAGTGTTGTAAAATGACTTGTAGAAATTAGGCCTTCGCCGTGTGGCACGCCCATTCATTGGCATATTGCATGCCATTATTGTCCTTCCCTTGGGAGCAGCCCTCTTGGCATGTAGCACACCCTATGCATGGCATGTTGCACGCCAAATATTTGAAGACCCCTAGGAGCAAGTCTTCCTGGCATATTGCACACCCAAAGGCTGGCATGTGGCACGCCCAATGGTGTAATAAATTGGTCTTCTAGAGTTCTCGCCCAGCGTGCCCTGCCTTGAGGCCACGTGTGGCACGCCATACCAAAATCAAATCCTGGGAAGTGTAATATGGGTGTGTGGCACGTCTTATATATAGCGTGTGACACGCCAATAATATGCATTGAATTGAGCCTCGAAGGTGTGCCATTTTGGCACTCCCTTGTATATTGGCGTGTTACATGCCCCTTGTGGAAGTAGGGTTATGTGTACGCAATGACTGGGCAAAATTTCTCATTTGTGTGTATGCCTAGGATGTGTATGCATGACCCATCAAACTTTCAGGTCTTGTGCGTATGCATGGGGATGTGTACGCATGACTGCTCCTTCGCAGCATGCCAAAATGACATGCCCATTGAACTTGGCATGTTATACGCCATGTTATTTGGCATCCTGGGAGTTATTTTTTGGGCGTGTGGCACGCCCACTTTCTTGGTGTGTTACACGCCCATTTCTTGCTTGATTTGCCTTGGGTTTGAGCCTCTAGAAAGTTGGCCCAGCGTGCCACACTCATGTCTCTGCGTGTGGTATGCCGGATTCTTAAAATTGCCTTGAATCCTCTTCACTGGGAGTGTGGTATGCCTATTGCTCGGCTTGTCACACGCCAAGGCCATAATCTCCCTTGGGATTTGAATTATTGGGCATGTGGCATGCCTAGGAGTTAGTGTGTGACACACCCACTTTGTGCTTCAAAATTGACTTCCTAGACTCTTGGTCTGGCATGCCACGCCCTTATGCTGGCATGTTGCATGCCAGGTCCTCTGCTTTGGTTTGTGTAGGCAAGTGACACGCCCCCTGTTTGGCGTGTTGCATGCCAGTTCTTTACCTCCTGAAGGATGCTTTCCTTTGCTTGTGCTTTGCTTCTCTTTTGCTATCATTTTTCTATAATTAACAAGAAACCAAAGCACTCAAAGTAATAATAGAATATCATATAAAAGCATATAATAATCAAGCAATAAGTCATCAATTTCACCTACAAAACACTCAAGAAAAGTACATAAGATGTGCATGCATCACAACACCAAATTTAAGCTCTTTCTTGTCCTCAAGCAAGAAAAGAATTATTCCTTAATCATCAAAGTTTAAAAGCTTAAAATTCAAGGGTGAATGGTGCAATTTGAATGGTTTTAGTCAGACGTTTCACTTATGCATAATTCAACACAAATGGTTATAATCTTTCAAAGCCTCTATCTGGATTAGATTATGGAATCCTTCCTTGAATCATCACCTTGAAGCAAGCTTATTTACTTTCTTTTCATGGCTTATTTTTGTCGGGTGCTTTGCACCTTGAGCCTAGCCATGACTCTAAATATTTTGTCTCAAACTTTACTTGACACAGAAACACCACAAGCACTTGATTGGGGAGCTCTTTGAGCTTACAATGTTCTTTTGTCATTCCCCATTAGTGGTGCTCATAGCCTTTAGCTTCTCTTTTTTTGGGGGGTGCTTTGCACCTTGAGTTTAGCTGTGATTCTAAATACTTTGTTTCAAGCTTTTGCTTGATACATTAGCACCACAAGCACTTGACTTAGGAGGCTCTTTGAGCTCATTTTTCTTTTAATTTCCTTAGTCAGTGGTGCTCAGAGCCTTAGGATTCTCTTTTAACCCCTTTTTGTTAATTATCATTCCTTATATTTTGCTTCTCCAAGGCTTTTATCAAGTGTGAGAATTCTATAATAGTCCTCTAGACTGAGGCCTCGAGCAATTTTGCTCAATTTATGTAGAACATTCTTAGTTAATTTGGCTTTTCAAACTCATATTATCATGCTCTTTATGTTCACACCTTGTGCCTTTGTGTTTCTTTCTGGGCACATATTCTTTGCTTGCTTTATGTAGCAAGTATAATTATAATTGTGGATTATGATGGACAAGTCATGATAAGCACTTGAGAGGCAGGAATCATAAATGTATTATATAAGATGGAGATAACAAACATGCATGAAATTAAAAGGAACAAACCATAGAAAACAAGTAAACAGAGCTCCACCACCTTATTTGTTTCCTCCATCATCTTTCTCATTATCCTCTTCATCTTCCTCATCTTCCTTATCCTCGTCATTAGTATCTTGTTGGGGTTCTCTAGTCCTCCATACCTCTTCCTGTTGCTCAAGAGCTTGTTAAGTGATGTTGATATTTCCTTGGTAAAGTTGATTATAGATCCACTTACCAACTCGTAGATATGGGGCCATTGCTGGGTTTATTATTTGTCGTTCCACACAAAGATAATTCAATTTACCTTCAATACCTAACTTAAGGTTGTTGAGTGCAACACATTGGTTTTCTTGCTCATGCATCATATGATTGATGAGCCTTCCTTGATTGAGTTGCTCCATTCTTAGTTGATCCATGCATGAGGTTAGTTGTTGCCAATATTCTAGAGGAGGAAAAGATGAAGCTTGAGGCATGGAGGTTTGGGCTTCTTGAGTTTGTGGAGAAGGAGAGAGTGGTTGAACTTCCCTTCTTGGTTGAGGTCTTAACCTTCGCATTCTTGGGTTGAGCATCACCCTTTCCATGCTCTCAGGTGTAATGGAATTGTCCATCTTAAGTATTACATCTTCACAATTGAAATGAACCCATCATGCTCACACAACCTATAAATGAGGCCTGAGAACCCAAGCATTGTCCTCTTTTGAAAGCTCTTAGTTGTCTTTTGGATGTTAGGAGGGATAATTTCCACTACATCCACCTCCTCTCCAGTCATAATGCAATGAATTAGGATTGCTCTTTCCTTAGTCACCTCTAAATTATTGGAGAAGGGAATGATAGGCCTCCTTATAAACTTAAACCAACCTCTTGCGGTTGGCACAAGATCACTCTATTTCAATTGGTTTGGGTCACCATCTTTATCCTTTGTCCATTCATCCCCAAGGATACAAATATCACTGAGGACATCATCATACCTTGGGTAGGCACTCACTCTTTGCTCGTAGCTCATAATGGATGATGAAGAAGACGAAGAAGAAGGAGGAGGAGCAGCAGCAAGATCTCTTAATCACAGGGCTCTTCGGATTGCTTCAGGTCCGAAGTCCACCGGCTTGTCTCGTACATAGCTCATGTAAGTGAGTTCTATTTGCCCGTCCATAGCGACATTGGCATAGAACTTGCGGACAAACAAGAGTCCCACTCTTCTTGGTGGATCACACAGAAGTTACTATTTTTTTCTTAGGATTTATCTCCGTATGCCCGGATAGAGGTTTCTTGGAATATCAAACTCCACCTCAAGAATCACTATTTTGTTTGCCACCCATCTATAAAATTGTTGCTCATGGAAAGGGAAACAGAACCTTTCCTCATCGTATTGGAGTTCGGTAGGTGCCTTTCTCTTTCTCTTCTTTGAGGAGGATGCATCATTGTTAGGAGCCATGGAGTGAATGAGTATGAACAAAGTGGCTAAACAACACCAAACTTAAAAGGTTGCTTGTTCTCAAATAAGAAGAAGAATGTAGGAAAGTAAGAAAGGAAGAAAAGGAGGGAAAGTAAGGTAGAAAGCTAGGGTGAAGAAAATGAAGTGTGTATAGAGTGAGGAACAAGGAGGGGGAGTGCATGTATTTAGAGGCAAAGAGTGGGTTTAAACATATGGTAGGGATGGGAAATGAAGATCCAAGGGTGTGCATGTGAGGGCAGTGCACGAAAATGTGATTCACACGTTTTACAACTCCGGTGCAACTAACCAGCAAGTGCATTGGGTCGTCCAAGTAATAAACCTTACGTGAGTAAGGGTCGATCCCACGGAGATTGTTGGCTTGAAGCAAGCTATGGTCATCCTTGTAAATCTCAGTCAGGCGGATTCAAATGGTTATGAGGTTTGAATAATTAAAATATAAATAAAACATAAAATAAAATAAAGTTACTTACGTAATTCACTGGTGGAAATTTCAGATAAGCGTATGGAGATGCTTTGTTGCTTCTGAACCTCTGCTTTCCTATTGCCTTCTTCCAACCATGCGATACCTCCTTCCATGGCAAGCTGTAAGATCCTCTCAGTGAAAATGGTCCTCTACGGTTTCTGCACGGCTAATCAGCTGTCGGATTTCTCGTCCCGGATAAAAAATACCAGGTATAGCTACTGCATGGCTAATCATCTGTCGTTCCCGCTAGCGTCGAAATAGGATCCATTGATCCTTTTGCATACTATCACTTGCGCCCAACATTCGCAGGTTTGAAGCTCTTTACAGTCATCCCTTTTCGGAATCTACTCGAAATACCACAGACAAGGTTTAGACTTTCTGGATCCCAGGAATGCTGCCGACGGTTCTAGCCTATACCACAAAGATACTAATCTCACGGACTCGATCCGTGTATTAGATATCCAATAGAATATACTCCGGCTGTTGTCTAATGACTACGTTGAACATCATGTAGACCGCTTTGTGGTTGTCAGGCACGCGGATCTTGGCTAAGCGAGTAATGAAGATTGGGTGATTGTCACGGGTCACCCCTTCATTCTGACTTAACTGAATTAAGTACAAGAGTATATCTTGGAGAAGAAGTAGGCGTGAATTGAATAGAAAAATAGTAGTAATTGCATTAATTTATGAAGAACAGCAGAGCTCTACACCTTAATCTATGGGGTGTAGAAACTCCACCGTAGAAAATACATAAGTGAAAGAAGGTCTAGGTATGGCCGTGAGGCCAGCCTCCAAACGTGTACAACTCTATGATGGTTCAAAGAAAACTTCAAAACTCTCCAAAAACTATAAAATAAATATCTAAAAGTAGTTTTTATACTAAACTAATAACTAGGGTTTACAGAAAATGAGTAACTAAGTGCAGATAGTGCAGAAATCTACCTCTGAGGCCCACTTGGTATGTGCTTGGGCTGAGCATTGAAGCTTTTTCATGCTTAGGCTGTTTCCGGAGTTAAATGCCAGCTTTGGTGCCAGTTTGGGCGTTTAACTCCAATTCTGGTGCCAGTTTGGGCGTTTTACGCCAAGATGTTTTAGGCTGACTTCGAATGCCAGTTTGGGCCATCAAATCTCTGGTAAAGTATAGATTATTATATATTGCTGGAAAGCCCAGGATGTCTAATTTTCAACACAATTGAGAGTGCGCTAATTGCGCTTCTGTAGCTCCAGAAAATCCACTTTGAGTGCAAGGAGGTCAGAATCCAAGAGCATCTGCAATCCTTTTTCAGCCTCTGAATCAGATTTTTGCTCAAGTCCCTCAATTTCAGCCAAAAAATACCTGAAATCACAGAAAAACACACAAACTCATAGTAAAGTCCAGAAATGTGATTTTTAAATAAAACTAATAAAAATATAATAAAAAGTAACGAAAAACATACTAAAAACTATGTAAAAATAATGCCAAAAAGGGTATAAATTATCCGCTCATCATAATACCAAACTTAAATTGTTGCTTGTTCCCAAGCAACTAAAAACAAAATAGGATAAAAAGAAGAGAATATGCAATGAATTCCAAATATCAATGAAGCTCAGTTCCAATTAGATGAGCGGGACTTGTAGCCTTTTTGCTTCTGAACAGTTTTGGCATCTCACTTTATCCTTTGAAGTTTAGAATGGTTGGCATCTATAGGAATTCAGAATTCAAATAGTGTTATTGATTCTCTTAGTTCAGTATGTTGATTCTTGAACACAGCTACTTTATGAGTCTTGGCCGTGACCCTAAGCATTTTGTTTTCCAGTATTACCACCGGATACATAAATGCCACAGACACATAACTAGGTGAACCTTTTCAGATTGTGACTCAACTTTGCTAGAGTCCCCAGTTAGAGGTGCCCAGAGCTCTTAAGCACACTCTTTTTTTGATTTGGACCACGACTTTAACCTCTCAGTCTCAAGCTTTTCACTTGACACCTTCACGCCACAAGCACATGGTTAGGGACGGCTTGGTTTAGCCGCTTAGGCCAGGATTTTATTCCTTTGGGCCCTCCTATCCATTAATGCTCAAAGCCTTGGATCCTTTTTACCCTTGCCTTTTGGTTTAAAGGGTTATTGGCTTTTTCTGCTTGCTTTTTCTTTTTCTCTTTTTTTTTGCCACTTTTTTCTTTTTCTATATTTTTTTTCGCCAATTTTTTTTTCTGCAAGCTTTTCACTACTTTTTCTTGCTTCAAGAATCAATTTTATGATTTTTCAGATTATCAATAACATTTCTCTTTTTTCATTATTCTTTCAAGAGCCAACAATTTTAACATTCATAAACAACAATATCAAAAATATGCACTGTTCAAGCATTCATTCAGAGAACAAAAAGTATTGCCACCATATCAAAATAATTAGATTATTTTCAAGATGTAATTCGAAATTCATGTACTTCTTTTTCTTTTGCAAATAATAAAAAAATATTTTTCATTTAAGAACGGTGAAGGATTCATAGGACATTCATAGCTTTAAGACATAGACACTAGACACTAATGATCATGTAATAAAGACACAAACATAGACAAAACATAAAGCATAATTTTCGAAAAACAGAAAAATAAGAACAAGGAAATTAAAGAACGAGTCCACCTTAGTGATGTCAGCTAGTTCTTCCTCTTGAAGATCTTATGGAGTGCTTGAGCTCCTCTATGTCTCTTCCTTGCCTTTGTTGCTCCTCCCTCATGGCTCTTTGGTCCTCTCTAATTTCATGGAGGATGATGGAATGCTCTTGGTGCTCCATCCTTAGTTGCCCCATGTTGGAACTCAATTCTCCTAAGGAGGTGTTGATTTGTTTCCAATAGTTATGTGGAGGAAAGTGCATCCCTTGAGGCATCTCAGGGATTTCATGATGAGGAATTTCCTCATGCTCTTGTTGAGGTCCATGAGTGAGCTCTCTTGTTTGCTCCATCCTCTTTTTAGTGATGGGCTTTTGAGATGAATCTCTCCATCTCCCATGACTCGGAGGTGGAAGCAATTGTCTTTTCTTTCCTCTTTCTAGAGGTTTCTCCGGCCTTAGGTGCCATTAGTGGTTATGGAAAAACAAAAAATAGAGCTTTTTTCCACACCAAACTTAGAAGGTTTGCTCGTCCTCGAGCAAGAGAAGAAAGAAATGAGTAGAAGAAGAAGAAATAGAGGAGATGGAGGGTAGTGTTGGTTTCGGCCAAGGGGGAAAGAATTGTTTGTGATGAAGGGGTGGGTTTGGGAGGGAAATAGTTTGAATTTAAATGGTGAGGTAGGTGGGGTTTTATGATGGATGGATGTGAGTGGTGAGAGATTATAGAAAAGAGGGTAAGATTTGATAGGTGAAGGGTATTTAGAGAAGAGTTATTGATGGGATTGGTCAAGGGTATTTGGGGGAGAGTGTTATAGAAAGGTGTGAAGAAGAGAGAAGAAGAGGTGGGGTAGGTGGGGATTCTGTAGGGTCCACAGATCCTGAGTGTCAATGAATTCTGCTCCCTGCACCATTCTAGCATTTAAACGCCCACTGTGTGCCAATCCTGGCGTTTAACGCTAGCTCTGCTACCTTTCCTGGCGTTAAACGCCAGCTCTGCTACCTTTCCTGGCATTAAACGCCAGTCTGCTGCTCATTTCTGGCATTTAACGCCAGCCAGATGCCAGACAGCCTTTTCTAGCGTTAAATGCCCAGAGTGCTATCCATTCTGGCATTTAACGCCCAGAATGCTGCCAGGCTGGGCGTTAAACGCCCATTCTGCTATCCTTACTGGCGTTTAAATGCCAGTAAGCCTGTTTTCCAAGGTGTGCTGTTTTTGATGCTGTTTTTATTTTTGCTTTAATTTTGCAGTTGTTTTTATGACTTCACATGATCATGAACCTAATGAAAACATAAAATAACAATGGAATATAAATAAATATAATTAAATAACATTGGGTTGCCTCCTAACAAGCGCTTCTTTAATGTCAATAGCTTGACAATGAGCTCTTGGAGAGCTTTACAGAGACTCAGAGCTTGATGTTGGCCTCCTAACACCAAACTTAGAAGTTGAGTGTGGGGGCTCTGTTTGACTCTGTATTGAGAGAAGCTTTTCATGCTTCCTCTCCATGGGTATAGAAGAAGAGCCTTGAGCCTTAAACACAAGGTGGTCCTCATTCAATTAAAGGACTAACTCTCCTCTGTCCACATCAATCACAGCTCTTGCTGTGGCTAGGAAGGGTCTTCCAAGGATGATGGATTCATCTTCATCCTTCCCAGTGTCTAGGATTATAAAATCAGCAGGGATGTAAAAGCCTTCAACCTTCACTAAGAGATCCTCTACAAGTCCATAAGCCTGTTTCCTTGAATTGTCTGCCATCTCTAGTGAGATTCTTGCAGCTTGTACCTCAAAGATCCCCAGTTTCTCCATTACACAGAGTGGCATGAGGTTTATACTTGAACCAAGGTCATACAGAGCCTTTTTAAAGGTCATGGTGCCTATGATGCAAGGTATTAAGAACTTTCCAAGATCCGGTTTCTTTTGAGGTAATTTCTGTTGAACCAAGGTATTCAGTTCATTAATGAGCAATGGAGGTTCATCCTCCCAAGTCTCATTACCAAATAATTTGGCATTCAGCTTCATGATTGCTCCTAGATACTGAGCAACTTGCTCTTCAGCAATATCTTCATCCTCTTCAGAGGAAGAATACTCATCAAAGCTCATGAATGGCAACAGAAAGTTCAGTGGAATCTCTATGGTCTCTATATAAGCATTAGATTCCTTTGGTTCCTCATTAGGGAACTCCTTAGTGGCCAGTGAACGTCCATTGAGGTCTTCCTCATTGGAAATCACTGCCTTTTGGCTCTCTCTAGGTTCGGCCATGTGGGGTATATTGATGGTCTTGCACTCTCTTTTTGGATTCTCTTCTGTATTGCTTGGGAGAGTACTAGGAGGAGTTTCAGTCACTCTTTTACTAAGTTGACCCACTTGTGCCTCCAAATTTCTGATGGAGGACCTTGTTTCAGTTATGAAACTGAGAGTGGTCTTAGATAGATCAGAGACTATGGTTGCTAAGTCAGAGTGGCTCTATTTAGAATTCTCTGTCTGTTGCTCTGAAGATGATGGAAAGGGCTTGCTATTGCCAAACCTATTTCTTCTACCATTATTATTGTTGAAGCCTTGATTAGGCTTCTGTTGATCCTTCCATGAGAAATTAGGATGATTCTTCCATGAAGGATTATAGGTGTTTCCATAGGATTCTCCCATGTAATTCACCTCTTCCATTGCAGGATTCTCAGGGTCATATGCTTCTCCTTCAAGGGAGGCTTCTTTAGTACTGCCTGATGCAGCTTGCATTTCAGTCAGACTCTGAGAAATCATATTGACTTGCTGAGTCAATATTTTATTCTGAGCTATTATGGCATTCAGAGTATCAATCTCAAGAACTCCTTTCTTCTGAGTTGTCCCATTATTCACAGGATTTCTTTTAGAAGTGTACATGAACTGGTTATTTGCAACCATTTCAATGAGTTCCTGGGCTTCTGTAGGCGTCTTCTTCAGATGAAGAGATCCTCCAGGAGAGTGGTCCAATGACATCTTGGACAATTCAGACAGACCATCATAGAATATACATATGATGCTCCATTCTGAAAACATGTCAGAAGGACACCTTCCGATCAATTGCTTGTATCTTTCCCAAGCTTCATAGAGGGATTCACCTTCCTTCTGTCTGAAGGTTTGGACTTCCACTCTAAGCTTGCTCAAATTTTGAGGTGGAAAGAACTTGGCCAAGAAGACATTGACTAACTTTTCCCAAGAGTTCAGGCTTTCTTTAGGTTGTGAGTCCAACCATATCCTAGCTCTGTCTCTTATATCAAAGGGGAAAAGCATAAGTCTGTAGACCTCAGGATTAACCCCATTGGTCTTGACAGTGTCACAGATTTGCAAGAATTCAGCTAAGAACTAATGAGGATCTTCCAATGGAAGTCCATGAAATTTGCAATTCTGCTGCATTAAAGAAACTAATTGAGGCTTAAGCTCAAAGTTGTTTGCTCCAATTGCAGGAATTGAGATGCTCCTTCCATAGAAGTCAGAAGTGGGTGCAATAAAGTCACCAAGCATCTTCCTTGCATCTCCACCATTGTTGTTATTTTTGGCTGCCATCTCTACTTCTTTTTCAAAAATTTCTGTTAGGTCCTCTCTAGAGTTTTGTGCTTTAGCTTCTCTTAACTTCCTCTTTAGAGTCCTTTCAGGTTCAGGATCAGCTTCAACAAGAATGTTCTTATCCTAGTTCCTGCACATATGAAAAAGAAGAGAACAGAAAAAAAGAGGAATCCTCTATGTCACAGTATAGAGATTCCTTTGTGAGTAGAATAATAGAAGAATAGAAGAATTCGAACACAGAGAGAGGGAGAGGGTTCGAATTATAAGAAGAAGAGAAGTGTTAGTGAATAAAGTAAATAGAAAGACATGAGGGAGAGAGAAATTCAAATTTTAAATTAAAAGAAAAGAAAAATATTTTTGTTTTTATTTTAATTATTGGTTAGTATTCGAAAATTAAGAAGAGAAATAAAATAAAATTAGAATTTAAAGCAATTAGTTAATTAAAAAGAATTTTGAAAAAGGGGTTAGTGGTTTTCAAAAATTAGAGAGAGAAAGTAGTTAAGTGGTTTTGAAAAAAATATGATTGAAATAGAAAACTTTTTAAAATTAAAACAAACTAATCAAGTATTTAATTGAAAAAGACTTGAAAATCAATTTTGAAAAGATAAGAAGTTAGAAAAAGATTTTGAAATTAAGTTTTGAAAAAGATATGAATGAAATTTATTTTGAAAAAGATTTGAAAAGGAAACTAAAAAGATTTTATTTTTGAAATTAAAGTTGATTACTTGACTAACAAGAAACTAAAAGATATGATTCTAGAATTTAAAGATTGAACCTTCTTAATAGGCAAGTAACAACTTGAAAAGTTTGAATCAAAACATTAATTGTTAGCATTAAATTCGAAAATGTGAAATAAAAATAAGAAAAAGATTTTGAAAATCAATTTTAAAATTTTCGAAATTTTTAAGAAGAAAAATGAAAAACATTTGATTTTTGAAAAAGATTTGAAAAGATAGGATTTTTAAATTAAAAATTTGACTTGACTGAAAAGAAACAACTAAATTTTAAAAAATTTTTGACCAAATCAAACCAAAGATTTTGAAAATTATGAGCAAATAAAGGAAAGATATTTTTTTGATTTTTTAAATTTTTAATGAGGGGAGAGAAAATATCAAAAAGACACAAAATATGAAAATTCAAGATCAAAACAACTAATGCATGCAAGAACACTTTGAATGTCAAGATGAACACCAAGAATACTTTGAAGATCATGATGAACATCAAGAACATATTTTTCAAAATTTTTAAGAAAAGAAAAACATGCAAGACACCAAACTTAAAAATTTTTAAACTTTAGACACTACTAATTCGAAAATACATATGAAAAACAAGAAAAGACACAAAACAAGAAAATTTAAAGATCAAATAAAGAAAATTATCAAGAATAATTTGAACATCAAGAAAGAACACAACACATGTATTTTTTGAAAATTAAAGAAAAATTAAAAACATGCAATTGACACAAAACTTAAAATTTGACACTAGACTCAAACAAGAAACATAAAATTTTTGGTTTTTATGATTTTATTAATTTTTTGTAATTTTCAAAAATTATTATGGAAAAAGAAAATAAAGGGATACAAAATTTTTAATAAGAATTCCAGGAATCATGCAATGTTAGTCTAAAGCTCCGGTCCAAAAGAATTAGACATGGCCATTGGCCAGCAAAGCTTTAGCAGAGCATTACATATAACAGTCAAATTGATGGGAACCAAGAAGGCTCTGCAAAGATAAGTGGAAATCTCGGTCCAAAAGATTAGACATGGCTTAACAGCCAGCCAGGCTTCAACATATCTTATGAAACTGTAGAATTCATTCTTAAAAATTCTGAAGAAAATTTTTTTTGAATTTTTTGAAAATTATATAATTTTTTTTTTGTATTTTTTTCGAAAATAAATAAAAAATAAAAAATTTAAACATAAAATAAATTACCTAATCTAAGCAACAAGATGAACTGTCAGTTGTCCAAACTCGAACAATCCTCGGCAACGGCGCCAAAAACTTGGTGCACGAAATTGTGATTCACACTTTTCACAACTCCGGTGCAACTAACCAGCAAGTGCACTGGGTCGTCCAAGTAATAAACCTTACGTGAGTAAGGGTCAATCCCACGGAGATTGTCGGCTTGAAGTAAGCTATGGTCATCCTTGTAAATCTCAGTAAGGCGGATTCAAATGGTTGAGGTTTGAATAATTAAAATATAAATAAAACATAAAATAAAATAAAGTTAATTATGTAATTCACTGGTGGAAATTTCAGATAAGCGTATGAAGATGCTTTGTTGCTTCTGAACCTTTGCTTTCCTATTGCCTTCTTCTAACCATGCGTTACCTCCTTCCATGGCAAGTTGTAAGATCCTCTCAGTGAAAATTGTCCTCTACAGTTTCTGCACGGCTAATCAACTGTCGGATTTCTCGTCTCGGATGAAAAGTACCAGGTACAGCTACCGCATGGCTAATCATCTGTCGGTTCCCGCTAGCATCGGAATAGGATCCATTGATCCTTTTGCACACTGTCACTTGTGCCCAACATTCGCAGGTTTGAAGCTCTTTACAGTCATCCCTTCCCGGATCCAACTCGGAATACCACAGACAAGGTTTAGTCTTTCCGGATCCCAGGAATGCTGCCAATGGTTCTAGCCTATATCACGAAGATACTAATCTCACGGACTCGATACGTGTATTAGATATCCAAGAGAATATACTCCGACTGTCGTCCAATGACTACATTGAACATCATGTAGACCGCTTTGTGGTTGTCAGGCACGCGGAGCTTGGCTATCGAGTAACGAAGATTGGGTGATTGTCACCGGTCACCCCTTCATTCTGACTTAACTGAATTAAGTACAAGAGTATATCTTGGAGAAGAAGTAGGCATGAATTGAATAGAAAAATAGTAGTAATTACATTAATTCATGAAGAACAGCAGAGCTCCACACCTTAATCTATGGGGTGTAGAAACTCCACCGTAGAAAATACATAAGTGAAAGAAGGTCTAGGCATGCCCGTGAGGCCAGCCTACAAACGTGTACAACTCTATGATGGTTCGAAGAAAACTTCAAAACTCTCCAAAAACTATAAAATAAATCTCTAAAAGTAGTTTTTATACTAAACTACTAACTAGGGTTTACAGAAAATGAGTAACTAAGTGCAGATAGTGTAGAAATCCACTTCCGGAGCCCACTTGGTGTGTGCTTGGGCTGAGCATTGAAGCGTTTTCATGCTTAGGATATTCCTGGAGTTAAACGCCAGCTTTGGTGCCAGTTTGGGCGTTTAACTCCAATTCTGGTTCCAGTTTGGGCGTTTTACGCCTTGATGTTTTAGGCTGACTTTGAACGCTAGTTTGGGCCATCAAATCTTAGGCAAAGTATGAACTATTAAATATTGCTGGAAAGCCCAGGATGTCTACTTTCCAACGCAATTGAGAGCGCGCCAATTGGGCTTCTGTAGCTACATAAAATCTACTTGGAGTGCAGGGAGGTCAAAATCCAACAGCATCTGCAGTCCTTTTTCAGCCTCTGAATCAGATTTTTGCTCAGGTCCCTCAATTTCAGCCAGAAAATACCTGAAATCACAGAAAAATACACAAACTCATAGTAAAGTCCAGAAATGTAATTTTTAAATAAAAACTACTAAAAATATAATAAAAATTAATTAAAACATACTAAAAACTATGTAAAAACAATGCCAAAAAGGGTATAATTATCCGCTCATCAGAGGGTGAGAATCGAAGAGCTTCATGGGGAATATAATAGTGTAAGAGTGTGTAAGTGAAGGGGATTAGGTGTATTTTTGGTGATAGGGATTCTTATATGTATGTGATGTGTATTTTCGGAAAACAAATTCCAAACACACAAATATAACCGGCAAGTGCACCGGGTCGCATCAAGTAATAATAACTCACGTGAGTGAGGTCGATCCCACAGGGATTGAAGGATTGAGCAATTTTAGTTTAGTGGTTGATTTAGTCAAGCGAATCAAGTATTGGTTGGGTGATTTGTGATTGCAGAAACTAAATTGCTTGAAATGTAAAGGGAGAGGGCTAGATTGCAGAAAATTTAAGAGCAAAGAAAGTAAATAAGCTGAATCTTAAAGAACAAGTAATGTAAATTGCAGAAACTTAGATTGTAAGAAATGTAAATGGCTGAATCTTAAAGTTCAAGAAATGTAAATTACTTGAATTATAAAGGGAATTGGGAAGTGGATTTGCAGAAATTAAACAAGGAAAAGTAAAATTCCATAAACAGAAATGTAAAAGATGTAAAAGATGGATTCAATTAAACCGGATCTCAAATGACAATGAAAATAAGCTTGGTGTAGCACGAAACAAGGAAATTAAAATTGAAAGATGTAGATCTCAGGACCCAAGAGACTAGATAACCAAGTCTAGATCTCAATGCCTTCCTAGATCCAAATTCAGAATTCAATTGCAAGAAAAGTAAAGATCCAGCAGTAGAAGAAAAGAAGTGAAATCGCAAATTCTCAATGATGCAGTAAATCAAAATAGAGAGATCTCAAGATGAGATTGAGACAGAATTTCCTCAATTCTTCAACCCAAGATTCAAGACAAGTGTAAATGAAATTGAAAACAAGAAAACTAAGAGGAAGAGAATTCAATTCTCCTTCCCCAAGACTCAGAATCTCAAAATAACTTCTAACCAAAAGCTCTCCCCAAAATCACTTAGTAAAAAAGCTAAAACGGAAAAGCTCCCTAAAAACTTAAATTCTAAGCTATTTATACATTCTCTTCAAATGATCTTCAAGCCTTGAATTGGGCCTTTGATCTTGATAAAATTGGGTTGACAAAAGCCTCTGTTGATTGCTCTTGGAGTTGGAGAGAAACCCACTTGTGAACCGGGTCATGAACCAGAAAAGCTTGAGTAAAAGTTTGAGGTCAAACTTTTACTCAAGCTTTTCATATCAGCTAGCCTTCCTTGCTGTCATCCACGTTTGAGCCAAAGTTTGAGGTCAAACTTTGAGCCAAAGATGGATCCCTTTTGTATGCCTCTTGGGGTGCTACTTTGTCCTCTTGTCAACGTTGCAAATGTTATGCCCACTATAGACTATTATATATGGTTGGAAAGCTCTGAATGTTAGTTTTCTAACCCAATTGGAATCACCTCAATTGGACATCTACAACTCAAGTTATTCTTGTTGGAAGTATACCCCTTCAGGCTGTTGTGGCGCCAACGTTTGCCTAAAAGCTTGAGGTCAAACGTTAGCGCAAGCTTTTGCTCTCCTGGGTGTTTTTGTTGTGGTGCCAACGTTTGCCTAAAAGCTTGAGGTGAAACGTTGGCGCAAGCTTTTGCTCTTCTCCAGGGTGAGTTTGTTGTGGCGCCAACGTTTGCCTAAAAGCTTGAGGTCAAACGTTGGCACAAGCTTTTGCTCCATCCAGGGTGGATTCAACTCTTCCAAAAGTTTGAGCTAAAGTTTGAGGCAAGCTTTTGCTCAAGCTTTTTGTTCTCTCTTGCTCCTTGCCATTTCTTCTTTCTTCAACCTTCTTCAAAACTCTTTTCACCTATCATTAATCAACCAAGCACATCAAAGCTATGCTCAAAATTATGAGATTGTTATTCTTTCATAATATATAACAATTATAGCACAAAATCTCATGAAAATGCATTAATTTATCCATGGTTGATTGAATCAAAGGAAACATGAAATTCTACCCAATTGGCTTACTTATGGCTCAAGAAAGTGCATAAAATCAATTGAAAACAAAAGAAAAAGACTAGTGAAACTAGGCTAAGATGACTTGTCATCACAACACCAAACTTAAAGCTTGCTTGTCTCCAAGCAAGAAAAGAATTATGCTCAAAGGTTCTTTCAATTAAGATGGATTGAAGAATAACTTATAATGTCCTGTGAGTGAAGTGATTAAGTGACAGTGGGGTGAACTCTAAATTATATGCTCATGCAAGGGTTTCAGTGCTTACTAGTCCCTACATCTTGGGAGTCTTAGGTCTTAGAACTTTCATCCAAATAATATCATGGAGATCTCTCTATAGGTAATCACCTTGAAGCAGCTTAGAGTTGCTGTGCTTTGGCCTTGACTCTAAGTGTCATGTCTCAAAGCGGCTCTTTAGATAAGCTTTTAATCAATACTCCTAAACCAGTTGGTTTTAAGGTATTAGGTGTTAAAGCACCCCTAAGGATTTACTTGCTCAAGCCTCTTTCTTTGACACAATTCGACCACAAGCATTTACTAGGATAATAACTCTTTGAGTTCTTGTTTCTTTCTTCTTTTCTGCCTAGTAATTGATGCTCAGAGCCTTGGGCCATGTTCTTTTTGTTTTTGTATTTTCTTTATTTTTTTTGTTTGCTTCTTCTTGGATCAATAAATATTTGAGAATCTCCACAACACTTCTTTAAACTCTATGTCCTGCCTATGAGCTCCCATGCAAGTTTTCATAAGCATGCAACCTCAATACATAATCATACAACTAGAACCACCACTTTTCCTAATCTTTTGCTTGCCTCAAAATTGTTTAATTCCTCAATCCTTCTTTTCAAAGAACTATCATGTGATGCATTTTTGAAATATTGAGTGCAAACAAGTTTTGGAGAGTATAGTATTGTAAATGATCAATCATCTTAATTATTGAATAGCAGAAAAACTATACTAGACAGAAAGACAGATAGGGGTATCATATCACTTTCAATCACAGCAGTATCTGATAATGAACAATACAACCTTTTGGAGTTTACTTGCTGTCCTCTTCCTCATCATCATTGCTGGTCTTCACATTCCTCTTTCATCTCTTTGATTGATGATGCTAAATCTTCCCAAAAGTTTGTATGGTACTCTGCAGTGATATTGAAAGTTGCTTGTTCCCCAAGCACTTGAAAAATGGTTAGCATGCATGATTTATTTGTGGGCTTTTGAACTTACTTTGGTGTGGGAACACCAAACTTAGTACCTTGCCAATGGTTCTCATGCATCAAATTGACCATATGTGGAACTCTTTTTCTTTGCTAAAGGCAATAAGACTAAAAAAACTAGAAAACAGACATTGGTTAAGTAGTTTCTCTGCTTGCTTGGATCTAGCAACCATCTATGCAGAAGGTGAGAATGTGTTTTTAAAAGAGATTTTTGGTGGAATACCAAACTTAGCATTCTTCATTCTCCCTTAAATTGTTTTGGTGTGTAACACCAAACTTAGCTCCTTACAATATAGAGAAAGTTACTTAGCCTTTTTATTAAATGGAAAGAAAACTACCTCAGGTTGGGTTGCCTCCCAACAAGCGCTTCTTTATTGTCACTAGCTTGACATCCTCCATTATTTGATCATGGAGGTTGAAAATTCTGTTGCCTTTGATTTTCTCCTATCACTATGGACTTCCTTCCGGTCTCCTCCATTTCTTGGTGCCCTTCTTCAGAAATTTCAGAGGTGGAGAACCTCTCCTGGTTTATGTCATACAACCAAAATAGCAAAGATACACAGAGCACTCTGTAGCTTGAGTGCAGTGAGAGTTAGTAGAGACAAAGTCTCAAACAGTTAGTGTGCATGTTAGAAATAAAGAAAATGAACAAAAACAAAGAAAAAGTGCTTAATCTAGACCACCACCTTACTTAATCATTGCCAATCTATTTCAATCCCCGGCAACGACGCCAAAAACTTGATGTGTATTTTCGGAAAACAAATTCCAAACACACAAATCTAACCGGCAAGTGCACCGGGTCGCATCAAGTAATAATAACTCACGTGAGTGAGGTCGATCCCACAGGGATTGAAGGATTGAGCAATTTTAGTTTAGTGGTTGATTTAGTCAAGCGAATCAAGTATTGGTTGGGTGATTTGTGATTGCAGAAACTAAATTGCTTGAAATGTAAAGGGAGAGGGGTAGACTATAGAAAATTTAAGAGCAAAGAAAGTAAATAAGCTGAATCTTAAAGAATAAGTAATGTAAATTGCAGAAACTTAGATTGCAAGAAATGTAAATGGCTGAATCTTAAAGTACAAGAAATGTAAATTACTTGAATTATAAAGGGAATTGGGAAGTGGATTTGCATAAATTAAACAAGAAAAAGTAAAATTCAACAAATAGAAATGTAAAAGATGTAAAAGATAGATTCAATTAAACCGGATCTCAAATGACAATGAAAATAAGCTTGGTGTAGCACGAAACAAGGAAATTAAAATTGAAAGATATAGATCTCAGGACCCAAGAGACTAGATAACCAAGTCTAGATCTCAATGCCTTCCTAGATCCAAATTCAGAATTCAATTGCAAGAAAAGTAAAGATCCAGCAGTAGAAGAAAAGAAGTGAAATCGCAAATTCTCAATGATGCAGTAAATCAAAACAGAGAGATCTCAAGATGAGATTGAAACAGAATTTTCTCAATTCTTCAACCCAAGATTCAAGACAAGTGTAAATGAAATTGAAAACAAGAAAACTAAGAGGAAGAGAATTCAATTCTCCTTCCCCAAGACTCAGAATCTCAAAATAACTTCTAACCAAAAGTTCTCCCCAAAATCGCTTAGTAAAAAAGCTAAAACGGAAAAGCTCCCTAAAAACTTAAATTTTAAGCTATTTATACACTCTCTTCAAATGATCTTCAAGCCTTGAATTAGGCCTTTGCTCTTGATGAAATTGGGTTGACAAAAGCCTCTGTTGATTGCTCTTGGAGTTGGAGAGAAACCCACTTGTGAACCGGGCCATGAACTAGAAAAGCTTGAGTAAAAGTTTGAGGTCAAACTTTTACTCAAGCTTTTCATATCAGCTAGCCTTCCTTGCTGTCATCCACGTTTGAGCCAAAGTTTGAGGTCAAACTTTGAGCCAAACGTGGATCCCTCTTGTATGCCTTATGGGGTGCTACTTTGTCCTCTTGTCAACGTTGCAAATTTTATGCCCACTATAGAATATTATATATGGCTGGAAAGCTCTGAATGTTAGCTTTCTAACCCAATTGGAATCACCTCAATTGGACATCTACAACTCAAGTTATTCTTGTTGGAAGTATACCCCTTCAGGCTGTTGTGGCGCCAACGTTTGCCTAAAAGCTTGAGGTCAAATGTTGGCGCAAGCTTTTGCTCTTCTCCAGGGTGAGTTTGTTGTGGCACCAACATTTGCCTAAAAGCTTGAGGTCAAACGTTGGCGCAAGCTTTTGCTCCATCCAGGGTGAATTCAACTCTTCCAAAAGTTGAGCTAAAGTTTGAGGCAAGCTTTTGCTCAAGCTTTTTGTTCTCTCTTGCTCCTTGCCATTTTTTCTTTCTTCAACCTTCTTCAAAGCTCTTTTCACCTATCATTAATCAACCAAGCACATCAAAGCTATTCTCAAAATCATGAGATTGTTATTCTTTCATAATATATAACAATTATAGCACAAAATCTCATGAAAATGCATTAATTTATCCATGGTTGATTGAATCAAAGGAAACATGAAATTCTACCCAATTGGCTTACTTATCGCTCAAGAAAGTGCATAAAATCAATTGAAAACAAAAGAAAAAGACTAGTGAAACTAGGCTAAGATGACTTGTCATCAGTATGGTGTAAGGCTAGGTAAAAAAGTGTGTAGGTAGTGGAAGGCTTAAGGAAAAAACTTGTAATAGTGAAGTTATGGTAGTTGGTGGCACAGTCATAGATGTCATAACTCATGTGAAGACTTACGCATTCAAGGGTATGATGACAATGAAGACCAATGCATGGTGTACTAGAGGTAGGTATTAATGATGCATGTGAATGGTGCAAACAAGGGTGTAGAAATGAGTGGTGCATGCATGCATGGAAGTATGGTTCGGTCATCATGTGTAACTAGTGCGAAATTTATAATCCACAAGCTAACCGGTAAATGCACCGAGTCGTACCAAGTAGTAACTCAAGTGAATAAGGGTCGATCCCACGAGGATTGATGGACTAAGCAACAATGATTGAGTGATTTACTTAGTTAGACAAACAGAAAATGGTGTTTTGAGAGTTCAAAAGCACAAACAGTAAATTCAAAATATCAGAAAGCATGCAGTAAATTGGTGTGAATAATATGGGAGAAAACAGTTAAGGTTTCAGAGATATTTATCTTCCGGATTAACTTTTCTTACCAACTACTTTAATCATGTAAGATTCAATTCATGACAAACTACATGTGACTAAACCCTAATTCCTTATACCTTTTTAGTCTCCTCTAACCTTCATCAACCACCAATTCCTTGGTCACTTGATTCCAATTAGAGAGTTAAGTTCGATTTTAGTTTATATGCCACAGAAACCCTAATTATTCAAATATAAGAGGATTATATGTCACGTACCTCGTTAAGTCTAGATAATTAGTGATTTAGGAGAATATGTTTTCAAGCTATTGTTCAGGAAAAGAGATTTTCCAAGTTTTACAAGAACTCAAATAGAATAAGGGTCATACTTCCGTTCCACCCAGATTCATAAGTTAAAGAATGAAAACAATTCTTGAAATTGAAATCAATACATGAATTAAAATAGAAAAGTAATAGTATTAATCCATAGAATAAACAGAGCTCCTAACCTTAACAGTGGATGTTTAGTTGCTCATGGTTCAGAGAGAAAACAAGGATTCTGTAAAAACTGTAAAGTGCGGAATGAGGTAAGAGAAGAGAAAAGAGAGCCCGAAGGGCTGATTCTTTTCCCTTTTATATCTAATCCTAATTAATGTAAAATATATTTTCTAAAACTAAATAATATCTTTTTTTCTTTTTAAATAAAATAAAGTTTAATCCAAAATTGATGAAGATCTTCGCATGCTGCTTGGTTGAGGGCTGGGACCACTTGATGAGTTAAGGCTGGCGCCTAACTTGGAAATTCCCAAGTTAGGCACCACTATGGTAGCCTTGCTTAGACGTGTTGATTGTATCTTGGCGCCTAACTTGGGAAAAGCCAAGTTAGGCGCCACCCTTATAGCATGGTTTTGGCGTGTGGAGTCTCCTTTGGCGCCTAGCTTGGAAAATCCCAAGTTAGGAGCTACCAAGGCCAAATTGCTAGAGAAGAAGTATACACTATTATACATTGTTGGAAAGCTCTGGAAGTTATCTTTTCAATTCAACTGGAATCACGTCAAGTTGACCTCTGTAGCTCAAGTTATTTCTGTTTGAGTGCAGGGAGGTCAGGGTTGATAACATCATTCACTTTCTTCTCTTTTTCTATAGAAACTCCATCAAATCCATCCGAATGCTACATGAAATAAACAGAATTGCACACAACCCAAAGTAGCATCAATAGTGGCTAAAAGATATTTAAATCTTGATTAAACTCAACAATTTGTATGCAAATTCACTAGGAAAAGATAGAAAAGATGCTCACGCATCACAATACCAAACTTAAATTGTTTCTTGTCCTCAAGCAACCAAAATTAATATAAGCTCCGGATGTAAATTTGCATGAGAAGTGAGTGTTTAATTAAGCTCCTGCCTCTTCTTAAAGTGGGGTTTATACACTGCAATCCTGAATAGTTTTAGCATCTCACTATCTTTTGAATCAGAGGAATATCACTGTCATTTGGAATGAGAATCCGGATAATATTATGAATTATCTGGCCTTTATACTTGGTTTAATCCTTGAACACAGCAAAATTTCTTTCATTCTCTTTTCTTTGGTGCTTTGCACCTTGAGCCTAGCCGTGACTTTAAATGATTTGTCTCAAGCTTTACTTGACACAAAAACACCACAAGCACTTGACTGGGGGAACGCTCTTTAGGTTCTGATTTTTTTTCTTTCAGTCACTCCCAGACAGTGGTGCTTAAAGCCTTTGGCATACTCTATTAAATGCATTTGATCTCGAATCTTGGTGTTCTGTCTCATGGATTACTTGACACAATTACACCACAAGCATGTGACTAGGAAAATAACTTTTTGAGCTTTTAATCATGTCTGACCTCCTTAGTCATTGATGTTCAGAGCCTTGGACCTTGCTTTTATTTTTCTTTTGCTTTAAGGATTAAGCTTTTGTTTACTTCTGAGAATTCATAAAAGTACTCTAAATTCTTGTTCCTCATACATCAACATCCTTTGATTCAAATTCAAATATGCACTGTTCATATCATGCATTCAAAATCACAGATAACACCACCATATTTAAGTAAATAAGATTACTCTATATAAACTCAATTTCTCATGCAATACAACACTTCTTTTCTTTTCTTTTTTAGATTCAAGCTCAGTGAGCGGTACATGAGACATCTCTTCAATTAAAAGATAAATAATTAAAATTTCAAAATAACAAAAACTAGAACTTAAGACTCAGAATTACTAAAGATCATGCAGACATTCAAGTAAAATAGCAGAAAACAGAAATATAACATAATAAGAACGGAAGAAAATATAGAATGAAAGGAACTCAACCACCTCAGTTATCCTAGTAGCCGTCTCATTCCTCAGGCTGTGCTCCTTCATGAAGATGATTCGCCTCCCTTTGGTGCCATTAAAATAAACAGAAAAGCCACAAGCGAAGCAACAACACCAAACTTAAAAGTTTGCTTGTCCTCAAGCAAAGAAAAACTGAAAACAAGGAGGGACATAAAAAGTGCACGGATGAGTAAAAACAAAATTTTTTACAGACGAAGAAACAAATGATAAAAGGACAAGAGAGGTTAAAATGAATTAGAATATATATATATATATATATATATATATATATATATATATATATATATATATATATATATATATATATATATATATATATATATATATATATATATATATAGATGGGGGGTTCACGGATGTATGTGATTTGTTGTGGGCTAAGTGGGAGGGGTTTATATATATATATATGAATGGTTGGGGTTACGGGTGGGGAGGGTCAAAGGGGATTACGGGGGTGGCAAGGGTTGGGGAAAGAATCTCTGGGGTAGGAAGGAACGTGATAGGAAAAGGGGAAAATCATGGGAATCAAAGATTTGGAGGAGGGATATGATTTGGTTCAGGAATAGCTAGGAGTGGGGACCAGATTAATGTGATTTGGCATGAGAATAAGACAAAGTTGCTTGCATGATAATCATATGGCACCTAACTTGTGTTGCGTGAAGTTGGGCACTGCATGTCCCATATGGCATGCTCCTTCTGGCGCCTGACTTAAAGAATGTGGCGCCTAAGTTTGATTTCCCTAAGTTAGGCGCCACCCACCCAGCAACGAATTCCACATTACACGCATCAAGTGGCGCCTAACTTCAGAAAATCAAGTTAGGCGCCACCCCTCCAGAGGCAAACCTTCAATTGTTAGCTTTTATGTGGCGCCTAACTTCAGAAAGTGAAGTTAGGCGCCACCCTATCTGCATCAAACTCCTCCAGGGTGTCCGAAACTCTGTCTGAATGCACCTGTTTCTGTTCTAATCACTCTGCATGATCAAAATACACATAAAACAAAGGAGAAATAGTAGAAACTCAAACAAAACTAAATAAATAAATAATAAAAAATCAAAGTAAAAATCAAACTTAAGGATACGAAAACGCCTGGTTACCTCCCGACAAGTGCTTCTTTACCGTCACTAGCTTGACAGTCAGCTCCTCTAAGGAGGAGGATCATAGGGGCTCAGCTCTTCACCCCTCACGGTGAACTTCTTTCCTGTGCTCTCATGGATCAACTCTATATGCTCAAGAGACAGGATCATGTTCACTGTATGAGGCAGGATTGGGGTTGCAGTAAATACCACCCTCATTCCTGGGGAGAAGTCTTTAGTGGGATTCTTTTTATTTCTCCATCCCCTGGGTACTTTTTTCTTTTTGAGAACCTCCTCCTTAGTGGATGATGCATTCCCGACACCAAACTTAGGTTTGATGTCAGGGGAAATTTTGTTGATCGTCACCAAAGGAGGTTTGAGCTGCAGATTCTGTTGTGCATCATCAGGGGGTTCTTAAAGGTTTAAATTAGTAAGCTCAGTCTGCATGCACTTCTCTTCTTCACCTGCTGAATGCATATCTTTGAAGACATGAAAGACCAGTTGCTTATTATGCATTCTAAGCACTAATTCACCTTCTTCTACATCAATCAGAGCTCTCCCAGTGGCTAGGAATGGTCTTCTTAGGATTATAGAGGCATTCTCATCCTTCCCTGTGTCAAGAATCACAAAAACTATTGGGAGGAATAACTTACCCACTTTGACCAAGATATTCTCCACTAATCCATATGTAGGTGATGGTGGCAGAAATTGGCGAGTTAAGAATTGTTATAAGATATGCGTTGCAAGTATAGTTCTCAACCAACCAGAAATCCGCTTATCAATTTAAAAAGGGTGTCACAGAAATTAAAGTTAAAATACTGGGAGTATGAATCACAGGTCGTCTCCCAACGAGTTGCAGGAAAGTATGCTATTTTATTAATCAGATGGTTTTCAAAAAGATTTGAGTTGAATGACAGGAAATTAAATCGGAGAATTATTGTAATTTAAATAAAAGCCTTGACTGGGAGTAGATTAGTTGGAAGCCCTATTCTTGTTGCAGTACTTTAAAGATTAATTGATAATTGGGGGTTGTTCTGTTTAGTTATCCCTTACTAGGTAAGGAAAAGTCAAACAAGTTGGAATGCTGTTTCTATTCACAAGTCCCAGTCCGCTTACTTGGAAGGACTAGCGTTAGTGACTAGAGAGCAATCCAACAATAAACCCAATTACAATTTCTCCTTTGAGCATTCCAACTCAAGGGTTCCTTTCAATCAACTCCCCATCAAGTTAGGGAACTACTCACTCATTGTGAATGTGGAATTCATAACATAGGAAAGGGAATTAAAGAAAGACATGATAAATAAAACTCAAAGGAATTAATTAAAAATAAAAATAACTCTTGTATTAATAAATTCTAAAATAATCCAATAGTAAAATTAAGTAAATTAAAGGACATGGAAGAGTAAAGCCAAGTAAAGAAAACGAACTAGAATGACGAAGTCTTGATGAGGTAATAACTCTTCTCAAAATCCCAATGCAAAAAGCAATAGAAATAAAAATCCTAAGAACTATGAATGTGTAGAGAGAAAAGAAAACCTAGAGGAGAGAAAAACTAGATCTGAAAAACTAAAACTATCTAGAATGAATGTTGTTGTTGGTCTCTGCATGTTCCTTGGCTATAGTCTGCTTTTCTGGGTAGAAAACTAGGTCAAAATAGGACCCAAAATCGTCCCCAGCGATTCTGCAGATTATGCAAATCGCGCACGTCACGCGATCGCGTCATTCATGCGGACGCGTCATTCGGCGTTTTGCTTCTCCACGCGGATGCATCGTCCATGCCTCTGCGTCACTTATGCTATTGCAATCCGCGCGGTCGCGTGAGCCATGCGGCCGCGTCACTGCGATTTCCTCTCTTTCGCGCGGTCGTGTGAGCCATGCGGCCGCGTCACTTCTCGCTGGTCATCTCCTTAATTTCTTGGGTTCCTTCCATTTTTTGCAAGCTTCCTTTCCAATCTCCAACTCATTCATGCCCTATAAAGCCTGAAACACTTAACACACATATCACGGCATCGAATGGAATAAAGGAGAATTAAAATACATAATTAAAAGTCTCTAGGAAGCAAGTTTTCAATCGTGTAATAATTTTAGGAAGGAAATATAAATGCATGCTGATTATATGAATAAGTGGGTAAAGATCATGATAAAACCACACAATTAAACACATTATAAACCATAAAATAGTGGTTTATCAACCTCCCCACACTTAAACATTAGCATGTCCTCATGCTTAGTTGAAGGAGATAAAATAAATGAGTAGGAACATGTGAAACTCGTGCAATGCAATGCAACCTATATATGTAAATGCAACTATATGATTCTTGTCCACTTGATCAAAAGTAAATAAGCTCTTCAAAACAATTACAAATCAAATTCTACCAATTCAATTCTTATACAGTAAGAACAGATAAAAATGCAAGAAGATAGCTCATGAAAGCAGAGAACATAGAAATTCAAGCATGGAACCCTCACTGATGATGTATGTACACTCTAGTCTCTCTAGTGTATAGGGTCATCACTCTATCCTTCTCTAATCATGCTTTCTAATTTTTGTTCTTCTCCTAACCAATCAACAACATTTAATACACCAATGCAAACATCATGAGGTCTTTTCAAGGTTGTAATGGGGCCAAGGTAAGGGTAAGGATATATATATGGCTAAGTAAGCTTTTAAATTGAATCTTTATTTAACCCAAGCTTCAACATAACCTATATATATTCTATATAACTTTAGAATTCACACCTAGCTATCCAGAAATCTCTTTCACATTCTATACTCATGTTTCAACTTTTTATTTTAATTTTATCATACATGCATTGATCTTTGAATTCTTAACTCAGCATTGGGGTAATTTTTGTCCCCTTATTTATTTATTGAATATTTTTGGATTTTTTTTCATAAACATAAAAATAAACATAGCTTATCAATGCACATAGATTTTTAATTCTTATAGTTTCACATGAGTAGGTATCCAAATTCCCATTAGATTATCATGACACATTCCCTTATTATCTTTTGTTTCCACAATTTCCCATACTTAAATAACACACACAATTCTATCTTAAGCTAACCAAAGATTCAATTTGGGATATATACTTGTTTTTCCGCTTAAGGCTAGTAATGTGGTAAAGTATAGAACAAATGGGATTTAAAGGCTCAAAGTGGCTAACAAAGGAAATTGAAAGGGGTAGGCTTAATTTGGATAAGTGGGCTAAACAAATAATGGCCTCAATCATATGCAAACATATAAATATAATAAACATTGGACATATAGGATGAAATAAAATATAGATTACAATCATAGAGAAGTAAACACACAAGAATAAAATAATTATGGTTAAATAATGTAACCATTCATAGAGGCTCAAATCTCACAGGTTGTGTGTTCTTTAGCTCAAAAATTATGTTCCAAATACAACTTCAAGCAAATTTAACATAGAAATTTTGATTAAAATTAGTGAAATTTTGTTCCAAAGATAGGGTCGTAGAAGAAACTTATTGCCTTTTCAATCAAGCAGAACATGCATGCAACTAACCTATTACTATGCAATTTATCCTATTCTACATAAGAAAAATCTAACTAAATATCCTAATTTATTGGTGTTTAGGGAAGAGAAATTACCTTCGAAAGTCAGGTACTGACCGACCTCCCCACACTTAAGGCTTTGCACCGTCCTCGGTGCCATCTGTCAGGAACAAAGTTGGGTTGGTAGCAGTATCTCCATCGTCGGGGCCATCATGGCTCCCTATGCTGGTAAAAGAAGTGGAGTCCGGGGTGTCTGAGTCCTTGAATTTTCCCATAATCAGCTCCTTGAGGTATGTGAATCGGCTCTTGTTACGGCGCTCTCTCATCTTAGCTTTCTGTTCCTGCCGATCCAACCTTGCAAGTATCTGCTGGAGCAGTTGGTTAGTAGTGGGTACTTGTGGTGTTGAAGAAGGAATATCTTCAACTGGTTCAGTAGGCTGGCTGATAGTGGCTGCTGGAAGTCTAAGGTACTTCCCGTTAGGGACATACTGATCATCCCGAAAAAGTATGGCTTTGGTGTCCCCAGCTCTGTAGGAGACTCCGGCGGCTGAGACAAGATCTGAGACCAGGGTGGG
Organism: Arachis hypogaea; assembly: GCF_003086295.3. Taxonomy (NCBI): domain Eukaryota; kingdom Viridiplantae; phylum Streptophyta; class Magnoliopsida; order Fabales; family Fabaceae; genus Arachis; species Arachis hypogaea. The sequence continues at coordinate 75,636,418 of NC_092046.1, read as the reverse complement.
GAAAGGTAAGTTGCCCACAATTTGTACGTGTCCCATGGCATTCCTGATATGTCTTGGTAGATTCAAAGGTTGGTCTGTAAGGATGCACCAGAGAAGAACGGCCATGTCCGCAGTGAAGGAGGATTCGTGAGTGCTCGGAAAGACGTAATGGGACATGATCTGTGCCCATATGCGAGCCTCCAAGGTAAGTGCTGAAGCCGAAATTCTCTTAGGGCGGGTACGATGGTATCCGTAGATCCATCGGCTGCCAGGTAGTGCGATAACTCTGAGAACAGCGTCCCAGTCAAATTGGTACATCTGGCGCTTGAGTGCGGCTTCTTGAAAGGCGTCCAATCCTGCTGGAATAAGGGGAAGACTTAGAACTTTTTGAATGGCCTCTTCTGTAATGGGGACTTGTTTCTGATGGACATAAACAGACTGCAGGGTTGGTAGGTGGAAGTTGGAGTAGAACTCGACTATCCAAGAAAGATTGACCTGCCTTGGCTGTCTCTGTAAGAAATCCCATTGTCTTCGGGCAATCTGCGGCTCAACAAAGGTAGCAATATTAGGCAGGAGGAGAAGAAGGTATTCGTTGTTGTAACTCCTTTCTGCCAGGATGGGAACATCTGCTCACAGTAGCGATTGGGGAATCGCGCAGTGTCCTTTGCTGGGAAGGCTCTTTCTTTATCGTCAACTTTTATAATACTCTTAATTTTCTTTGTTGAGGGCTTAACCACAGTTGAAGAGGGTTCTGCCACTAATGCTCTCTTGGTTCCTCTTCTTGCTGGTTGTTTAGGAGTAGCTTTCTCCTTTCCTTTCTTGGTGGCCATCCTGAAAAAGGAAAGAGAAAAGTAAATTAAATTCAAAGAGATAGAGCAAGGAAGAGGGCGGAAAAAGTGGTAATCAATGCACAATAAAGAAGAACGACATGAACACATGGTCATGACTACATGTGAAAAGTTCATCAATGAAAATATAGCAAGTGCATGTGGGGACAATTAAATGCAAAGGGTTTATTGGCATGCAGGCAAAGGCATGAGTAGCATAGATCAAGCATTCAATGTCCAAGTGAGATTACCAAGTCTTTCAAACTAACAATTTGTTTATAATAACAATTATATTAAATTAATAAAATATAAAAAAAGTTTTGTGAAAAGCAAGCATTGAAAAGTAGAATAAAGTAGAAAAAATGCTTAATGCCATATGGGCCTTTTCACAAACACGTAGCATGCATGATAATTAAGTTATTGATAGTATGAAATTGAGCATGCAAGCATCCCTTGAAAAAGTAATGTATAATTATCAAACAAATTTATAATAATCCACAAGAATATAATGAGAAATAATAACTCACATAAATTTATAACACCAAATAAAAAGGAAAAAGAAAGAAAAAGAAAATATGAATAATGAAGGTAAAACGAAAAGAAAAGAAGAGACATATAAAAATAAGAAGAATAATAGAAAAGTAAGGAGGGAAGTAGAAAAAGAAAAACCTTGTTAATGGGGGTGAGAGAGAGAGAGTGTGTAAAAAGTGAGAAAGAAGGAAGAAGGAAGAAGGGAAGAAAAAGAAATAAGGAGGGAAAGGAGAAAATATGATTTGGGAAGAAAAAGATAAGATAATTGGCAAATCAGATAAACCGTGTGGTGCAAGCGACGCGGTCGCGTGAGGCACGCAGTCGCGCGACTTGCGTTGAAACTGATTGACGCGGTCGCGTCGGTCACGCGGTCGCGTGACCCATTTTAGGCTAATGGCACGAGGGTAGCCTTGCACTCGCACAACTCTCTGTTCAAAATCATATTAGTGCCAAATTTTGGGTGACGCGATCGCGTGGGGCATGCGATCGCGTGAGTGGTCTTTTAGAAGGATATGACGCGGTCGCGTCACTCACGCAGCCGCATGGGAAGGATTATGCGCTCGGCATCAATCCAGCACCACTCTAGCACAACTTTCGGTCGTGCACCCTTGTTACGTCGAAATCCAGGTCACGCGGCCGCGTGGGGCACACGGTCGCGTGGGAGGCCAATATTCCCATTCGACGTGGACGCGTCAGCGACGCGGTCGCGTGGGACGATTTGTGCCACGGGCACACCTCCAGCCACGCACCTGCGTGACTCTCTGTTTGTTTATTATTTTCTCCCATCTCCTTGCAACGCGGACGCGTCAATGATGCGGTCACGTCGCGTAACGTTTTTTTTTTTTAAATAAAAGTAGGCAAGTGCAGATGCACGAAATGTACTAATAAAGAGAAGAGTTATTGAATATGAAAATTAATAGTAAAGAAAAGAACCATCATACCATGGTAGGTTGTCTCCCACCTTGCACTTTAATTTAACGTCCGTAAGTTGGACGTTCCACTAGCTCAGTCTTCGGTTATGTGGGGATCTTCCAAGAGGAAGATCTCGAGCTCCTTGTTTTTATTCAGCTGCTCGCCATGGTACAGCTTTAAAGGATATCCATTAACTTTGATAAGTTCAGAGCTTGAAGGATGGCTTAGGTGATAAACTCCGTACGGTTCGGCATTCTCTACTCTGTATGGACCTTCCCATCTTGATCTCAACTTGCCTGGCATGAGCCTCAGTTGAGATTTGTAAAGGAGGACTAAATCCCCAGGTTGGAACTCTTCCCTCTTGATCTGCTGATCATGTACAACCTTCATCTTCTCCTTGTATAGTCTTGAGTTCTCATAAGCTTCCAGGCGAAGGCTTTCCAATTCTTGCAGTTGCAATTTCCTTTCAGCTCTGGCTTCCTCAATTCCCATGTTACACTCCTTTACTGTCCAAAAGGCTTTGTGCTCTACTTCAATAGGGAGATGACAAGCCTTTCCATAAACTAAGCAGAAAGGACTCATCCCAATGGGTGTTTTGTATGCGGTTCTGTACGCCCAAAGTGCATCTTGTAGCCTGGTGTTTCAGTCTCTTCTATGAGGTTTGACTATCTTCTGCAAGATACGTTTTATCTCTCTGTTTGACACCTCGGCTTGCCCATTAGCTGAGGGTGGTAGGCTGTTGCAACTTTATGAATTATCCCATGTTTCTTCATTAATCCTGTTAGTCTCCTGTTACAAAAATGGGTGCCTTGATCGCTCACAATTGCTCGTGGTGATCCAAAGCGACAAATAATATGGTTTCTCACAAAGGAAACAACAGCGTTAGCATCATCAGTGCGGGTAGGAATTGCTTCCACCCATTTGGAAACGTAATCTACAGCTAACAATATATATAAATAAACATTAGAATTTGGAAATGGACCCATGAAGTCAATGCCCCAAACATAAAAAATTTCACAAAAAAGCATAATTTGTTGAGACATCTCATCCCTCCTGGATATATTACCAAATTTTTGGCATAGGAAACAAGATCTACAAAATTCAGCAGCATCTCTAAAAAGAGTAGGCCACCAGAATCCACAGTCTAAGATTTTTCTGGCAGTCCTTTGAGGGCCAAAATGTCCTCCACTCTCAGATGAGTGACAGGCCTCTAAGATGGACTGGAATTCTGATTGAGGCACACACCGTCTAATTACCTAGTCAGCGCCACATCTCCATAAATATGGGTCATCCCATATATAATATTTAGACTCGCTTTTCATCTTGTCTCTTTGATGCTTAGAAATGTTTGGAGGAAAGGTGCGGCTAACTAGATAATTAGCTACAGGTGCATACCAAGGGACTATCTCAGATACTGCTTGCAGGTTATCAAATGGGAAATTATCAGCTATAGGAGTGGAGTCATCTGTAATATGTTCAAGGCGACTCAAGTGGTCTGCCACTAAATTCTGGTTACCACTCTTGTCCCTAATTTCCAAATCAAATTCTTGTAATAGCAGTATCCAACGTATAAGTCTTGGTTTTGACTCCTTTTTAGCTAATAAATACTTTAGAGCTGCGTGGTCTGAATACACTACTACTTTAGTACCAAGTAAATAGGCTCAGAATTTATCCAGAGCAAAAACAATAGCAAGAAGCTCTTTCTCGGTGGTAGTGTAATTAGACTGAGTGGCATCTAAAGTTTTAGACGCATAGGCAATAACAAAAGGATCCTTACCTTCACGCTGAGCCAGTGCTGCTCCTACGGCATGGTTGGAAGCATCACACATTATTTCAAATGGTTGGCTCCAGTGTGGTCCTCTCACAATTGGAGCTTGAGTCAGGGCGGTTTTCAGCTTATCAAACGCTTGTTTGCAATTTTCACTGAACTCAAACTCAATATCTTTCTGTAGTAGTCTGGATAAGGGAAGTGCTACCTTACTGAAGTCCTTAATGAATCTCCTGTAAAAACCTGCATGGCCAAGAAACGAACGGACTTTCCTCACAGAAGAGGGGTAAGGTAAACTAGAAATAACATTCACCTTTGCTGGATCTACAGAAATGCCAGTATTAGACACAACATGTCATAGTACAATACCTTGTTTTACCATAAAGTGACATTTCTCAAAATTTAATACAAGGTTTGTACTGACACATCTATCTAACACTTTAGATAATCCATCTAAGCAAAGGCTAAAGGAATCGCCGTATACACTAAAATCATCCATAAAAACCTCCTTACAGTCCTCAATAAGATCGGAGAAAAGACTCATCATGCACCTCTGAAAAGTAGCTAGTGCATTGCACAAGTCAAAGGGCATTCTTTTGTAAGCATAAGTCCCAAAAGGACATGTAAAAGTGGTCTTTTCCTGATCCTCAGGAGCTATATGAATCTGGAAATAACCTGTATACCCATCTAAAAAACAATAATATGATTTAGCTGACAGGCGATCCAGCATTTGATCAATGAATGGAAGAGGATAGTGATCCTTGCGGGTTGCTTGGTTGAGGCGTCTGTAGTCAATGCAGACCCTCCAGGCGTTCTGAACTCTGGTTGTCAGGAGCTCTCCATGCTCATTCTTCACTGCAGTGACTCCAGAATTCTTTGGCACCACTTGTACTAGGCTTACCCATTCACTGTCTGAGATGGGATAGATGATATCTGCCTCTAGTAGTCTGGTCACCTCCTTTTTGACAACCTCTAAGATAGTGGGGTTCAGTCTTCTCTGGGGTTGACGGACAGGTCTTGCTCCCTCTTTTAAAAATATTCTATGCTCACAGACTTGAGGGTTAATGCCTACTATGTCTGCTATACTCTAACCAATCGCCTTCTTGTGCCTCCTCAGCACACTAAGTAACTGCTCTTCTTGTTGAGAAGTAAGTTCCCTTGCAATGATAACTGGAAACCTCTGTCCATCTTCAAGGTAAGCATATTTGAGGTGTGGAGGAAGGGGTTTTAATTCTAACTTATGATCATGGTCAGGCTCTGGGTTGTCTGGAGCTGGTAACAATGGCAAAGCACTGTCGTTGTCCTCTGAGAATGTCCCTACACTTGGACCTTGTCCTGTGTGCTTCTCTTCAAATTCCTCCAGATGGACTTCAGCCACAGTTTCATCTATAATGTCACACTTGAGGATAGAGTGATCCTCCGGAGGATGCTTCATAACTCCATTCAGATTGAAGATCACTACTCGGCCATCTATTTTAAAAGAGTATGTTCCTGAAAAAGCATCTAATTTAAACCTTGAGGTCTTCACGAATGGCCTTTCGAGTAGGATTGATGATGGTTTGTCTGAGTCATTTTGGGGCATTTCCAGGATATAAAAATCAGTGGGGAACGTGAGTCCCTTAATGCCCACTAATACATCTTCAGTAACTCCAGCCACTGTAATAATGCTTTTATCTGCTAACACAAAACGAGCTGCCGACCTTTTTAAGGGAGGGAGCCTCAAAATATCATATATAGACAAAGGCATTATACTCACACATGCTCCTAAATCACACATGCAATCAGAAAATACTACACCACCAATAGTACAATTAACCATACAAGGACCTGGGTCACTACACTTTTCAGGTAAACCACCCATTAAAGCAGATATGGAACTTCCTAAAGGAATAGTTTCTAATTCATTAATTTTGTCCTTATGTATACATAAATATTTTAGAAACTTTGCATACTTAGGTACCTGTTGAATAACATCAAATAGAGGAACAGTTACCTCAACCTTTTTGAATATCTCTACCATTTTTGGATCAAGTTCCAGCTGCTTCTTGGGCTTCCTTGCAAGTTGTGGAAATGGAATAGGAGTGGTGTCTTCTGCAGTATCTGCGCCTTTTGATGCTTCCTCCTGTGGTTGAGCTTCTTCTTTTTCAGCTATGTCCTGTATGTCATCTTCCTCTTCAACATCTTCTATTTCCACTACCTCTTCAGCTGAGGTGTGTTCTGGTGGGCTTGGCTCCTCCTGGTTCCTCTCCTGCAGTGTGGTTCCGGACCTTAGGGTGATGGCATTAATACCACCCTTGGGATTGGGTAATGGTTGAGAGGAAATTCCACTGGAGCTTAAAGGTTGGTTATTGGAGTTATTCATTGATCCAATCTGGGAGACAAGAGCTTGCAAAGTAGCGTTCAGACCATTTAGAGTGGCATTAATGTTATTTTCTATGGTCTGCTGTCTCCGATCAATAGATTGTAGTAAGCTATCATTAGCAGAAGAAGAAGGATAGGTAATTTGAGAGGTCTGCTATTGGGTATTCTATGGTCCTTGGGATTGCCTCAGGTGAGGTGCTCTGTAAGGCTGGTACTGGTTCTGCTGCCAGTTATTGTTATTATTCCACCTCTGATTTCTCTGATTATCTCTGCCTCTTCTGTTGTTGTTGTCCCTCCAATTCTGGTTAGAATTGTCCTGCCATCCATGGTTGTAATTGCCACCTTGATTGTACCCTTGGTTGGGGCGGTCATAGAAGTTATGAGTGGCTGCCACGGTGTTGTCTTCCTACTGGAGTTGCGGACATTCATCAGTATAGTGGCTATAATCAGTACAGATTCCACAAACTCTCTGTGGGACTAACTGTTGGTTTTGCTGTGGTGGAGAAGGTTGAGCTTGCTGAACTTGTTGTTGGTTCAATTGCATCTGCTTCAGCAAGTTGGTCATTTCACAGATACTCTGAGTTAAAGTAGCAGTCTCTCTGCTAGAGGATACTTCTGCAACGGCTTTTGCACGCCCTTGTTTCTGCCTGTAATTTCTAGTAGATTTAGCTAAGTCGCTGATCAATTGCCATGCCTCATCAGTGATCTTGTACTTTTTCATAGACCCATTGCTAGCACTTTCCAATGTGGTCTTATCTTGGGGCCTCATGCCCTGTGTGACGTAGCCGAGTAACACTATCTTGTCAATCATATGGTGGGGGCGAGCTTCCAGAAGATTATTAAAGTGCTCCCAGTACTCATAGAGAGTTTCAGATTCATCCTGAACAATCATGGAAATGTCTTTCCTCAGTTTATCAGTAACTTCAGCTGGAAAGAACTTTTCCAAAAATTCTCTTCTGAGTGTATCCCAGTTGGATACAGTTGCGGCGGGTTGAGTGTAGTATCACTCTCTTGCCTTTCCCTCAAGAGAAAACGGGAAGGCTTTCAGCAAAATTGAAGTTTCATCTGCACCATCACGCCTGACAGTAGAACAGGCTGCTTGAAAATCTCTCAGGTGCTTGATAGGCTCTTGAGTAGGTAAGCCATGAAATTTGGGCATCAAATTGAGCAGTGCAGTCTTTATTTCAAAGTCTGTAGCCACCGCTGGATGATGCACTTGAAACGGTTGCATTGTAAAATCAGGGGCTCCAGCCTCCTGGATAGTAACTCTCCTAGGTGCTGCCATGTCACCTATACGTAAATCAACCGAATCAGTAGAACGGGGGCTGGTTTCTTCCTCAAATGACGTTTCAGATCCGCCTTCAGAGAGGACTAACCAACGCCGAGCTTGCCTTATTCATGAAATAGTTCTTTCAATCTCAGGATCGAATACTGGCAAGCTTGGATCAGGAAGTGAACGCGTCATCTAGCGAAAGAAACAAGCAACTCATAGTAGAAAAATAAAATAAAATGCAAATAAATAAAATCCAATCAATAACTTTAGCACTCTATTGCAACTCCCCAGCAACGGCGCCAAAAATTGATGGTGGCAGAAATTGGCGAGTTAAGAATTGTTATAAGATATGCGTTGCAAGTATAGTTCTCAACCAACCAGAAATCCGCTTATCAATTTAAAAAGGGTGTCACAGAAATTAAAGTTAAAATACTGGGAGTATGAATCCCAGGTCGTCTCCCAACGAGTTGCAGGAAAGTGTGCTATTTTATTAATCAGATGGTTTTCAAAAAGATTTGAGTTGAATGACAGGAAATTAAATCAGAGAATTATTGTAATTTAAATAAAAGCCTTGACTGGGAGTAGATTAGTTGGAAGCCTTATTCTTATTGCAGTACTTTCAAGATTAATTGATAATTGGAGGTTGTTCTGTTTAGTTATCCCTTACTAGGTAAGGAAAAGTCAAACAAGTTGGAATGCTGTTTCTATTCACAAGTCCCAGTCTGCTTACTTGGAAGGACTAGCGTTAGTGACTAGAGAGCAATCCAACAATAAACCCAATTACAATTTCTCCTTTGAGCATTCCAACTCAAGGGTTCCTTTCAATCAACTCCCCATCAAGTTAGGAAACTACTCACTCATTGTGAATGTGGAATTCATAACATAGGAAAGGGAATTAAAGAAAGACATGATAAATAAAACTCAAAGGAATTAATTAAAAATAAAAATAACTTTTGTATTAATAAATTCTAAACTAATCCAATAGTAAAATTAAGTAAATTAAAGGACATGGAAGAGTAAAGCCAAGTAAAGAAAACGAACTAGAATGACGAAGTCTTGATGAGGTAATAACTCTTCTCAAAATCCCAATGTAAAAAGTAATAGAAATAAAAATCCTAAGAACTATGAATGTGTAGAGAGAAAAGAAAACCTAGAGGAGAGAAAAACTAGATCTGAAAAACTAAAACTATCTAGAATGAATGTTGTTGTTGGTCTCTGCATATTTCTTGGCTCTAGTCTGCTTTTCTGGGCAGAAAACTAGGTCAAAATAGGACCCAAAATCGTCCCCAGCAATTCTGCAGATTATGCAAATCGCGCACGTCACGCGATTGCGTCATTCATGCGGACGCGTCATTCGGCGTTTTGCTTCTCCACGCGGACGCATCGTCCATGCCTCCACGTCACTTATGCTATTCCAATCCGCGCGGTCGCGTGAGCTATGCGACCGCGTCACTGCGATTTCCTCTCTTTCGCGCGGTCGCGTGAGCCATGCGGCCGCGTCACTTCTCGCTGGTCATCTCCTTAATTTCTTGTGTTCCTTCCATTTTTTGCAAGCTTCTTTTCCAATCTCCAACTCATTCGTGCCTTATAAAGCCTGAAACACTTAACACACAGATCACGGCATCGAATGGAATAAAGGAGAATTAAAATACATAATTAAAAGTCTCTAGGAAGCAAGTTTTCAATCGTGTAATAATTTTAGGAAGGAAATATAAATGCATGCTGATTATATGAATAAGTGGGTAAAGATCATGATAAAACCACACAATTAAACACATTATAAACCATAAAATAGTGGTTTATCAGTAGGCTTTAGAGATTTGTCTGCCATTTGTAATGCTATCCTTGTGAGTTGTGCCTCTTGGATTTGCAATTTCTTCATCACAGACAAGCGCATTAGATTTATGCTTGCACCCAAGTCACATAGGGCTTTCTTAAAGGTGGTGCTCCCAATGGTACATAGAATTTGAAAGTTTCCTGGGTCTGGCATCTTCTTTGGCAGGTTATTCTGAATTATGGTACTACATTTCGTAGTTAAAACCACTGTCTCATCTCCCTTTAAAGGCTTCTTCTTTGACAACAACTCCTTCATGAATTTACCATAGAGAGGCATTTGCTCCAAAATCTCAGCAAAAGGAATATTGATTTGTAGCTTTCTGAAAACTTCCAAGAACTTTGAAAACTGCTTGTCCTTGGTCTCCTTTTGAAGTCTCTGAGGATATGGCATCTTAGGCTTGTACTCAGGAGCCTTAGGCAATGTCGGATGCATGTCAAAAGTAACTGAAAAAGGGTTGACTGCACGCCTAGGAAGGGCATGTACTACTGTGTCTTTAGTTTGCTCTGGAGCTTCTTTTTCAACCGGTTTCTTAGTAACTTGTACTTTCGTGCTTGCCACTTGTCCACTTATCAAGGTAATAGCCTTGCACTCCTCTCTTGGATTTGGAATTGTGTTACTAGAAAGGCTATTAGTAGTCCTTTGATAAATTTCATTAACTTTTGTGGCTAATTGACCCATCTGAATCTCCAAGTTCTTGATTGATGCTCTGGTTTTCTGTATAAAACTCACCATTACTGCTTCCAAATCAGTGATCTTCTGTGATTGAGAATTTTTTTGCTGAGGTGGTTGTTGTTGAGATGACTGAAACTGGTAGTTATTAAAACTATTCTGTTAAAAACCGCCCTGAGAATTATTATTAAAATTATGTGGCCTCTGAGGTTGCTCTCTCCACCCTAAATTTGGGTGATTTTTCCACCCCTGATTATAGGTCTTTGCATATAGATCATTATTGAGGTTTCTAGGAACATTCCCCATATAGTTGACCTGTTCAGAAGGAAATTGAGCATAGTCATAGTTCTCACCTTGCATAAAAGATTTTCAGTAGGTCCATTTAGAAAACATGTCAAGGGGCATTGCCTGGTCAGCAGCTTGTACCTCTCCCAAGCTTCATAGAGGGTCTCACCATCTCTCTGCCTAAAAGTTTGAACCTCCATCCTTAGCTTAGTTAGCTTCTGTGGAGGAAAAAATTTAGACAAAAATCCAGTGACTACCGTATCCCAAGTGTTCAGGCTCTCCTTGGGCTGAGAATCTAGCCACAGCTTTGCTCTATCCCTCACAGCAAATGGAAAGAGCATGAGCTTGTAAACTTTAGGATTCACTCCATTTGTTTTCACAGTGTCACAAATCTGCAGGAAGTTAGAGATAAATTGGTTTGGATCTTCCTACGAGAGTTCATTATACTAACAATTTTGCTACACGAGAGTGACTAACTAAGGCTTTAGTTCAAAATTGTTTGCAGCTATAGGAGACACCACAATATTGTTCCCATAGAGATCTAGATTGGGGGCAATGTATGAGCCAAGCACTCTTCTAGGTTGTTCATTCTCATTCGAATTTGCCACATTGGCATTAACAGACGATTATGATTCGTAGTGGACTCTGCAACTTCCTTTTCAAAGGTCTCACTTAGATTTTTACTAGCCTTGTAAAGTCTAGCTTGTTGCAAATGCCACCCCAAAGTCCTTTCAGGTTCAGGATCAAAATCTGTAAGAGGTTCCTTGTCCCTGTTCCTGCTCATAAACAAACAAAAAACAAGAAAAGTGGGATTCTCTACGTCAGAGTGTAAAGAATTCTCAGTGAGGTAATTTGTGTAAAGAAATAAAATAGAACAACTAAATAATTAAAGTAAGAAAATTTTGAAAATTATAAGTAAAATTAAAATGAAAATTTCAAAATTAAGAAAGAAAATTGAACAGGAAAATTAAGGAATTAAGGAATTTTGAACAAAAAATAACTAGGTAACACCAAACTTAATTTCAGAAATTAAGGAAAAATAGTAACACTAATTTTTGAAAATTTAAGAGCAAAATTAAATAAAATTAAAGCTAAAATGCCTAATCTAAGTAATCAAACAATGATAGTTGTCAATCATAGTCAATCTCGGCAACGGCGCCAAAAACTTGGTGTGAAATTTATAACGCACAAACTAACCGGCAAGTGTACCGGGTCATACCAAGTAGTACCTCAAGTGAATGAGGGTCGATCCCACGAGAATTGATGGACTAAGCAACAATGATTGAGTGATTTACTTAGTTAGACAAACAGAAAATGATGTTTTGAGAGTTCAAAAGCATTAACAGTAAATTTAGAATATTAGAAAGCAAGCAGTAAATTAGTGTGAATAATATGGGAGAAAACAGTTAAGGTTTCAAAGATATTTATTTTCTAGATTAACTTTTCTTACTAACTACTTTAATCATGCAAGATTCAATTCATGGCAAACTATATGTGACTAAACCCGAATTTCTTAGACCTTTTTAGTCTCCTCTAACCTTCATCAACCGCAAATTCCTTAGTCACTTGATTCCAACTAGCTAGGGTTAAGTTCAATTCTAGTTTATATGCCACAGAAACCCTAATTATCCAAATATAAGAGGATTATATATCACGTATCCCGTTAAGTCCAGATAATTAGTGATTTAGGAGAATATGTTTTCAAGCTGTTGTTCAGGTAAAGAGCTTTTCAAAGTTTTACAAGAACTCAAATAGAATAAGGGTCATACTTCCGTTCCACCTACATTCATAAGTTAAAGAATGAAAACAATTCTTGAAATTGAAATCAATACATGATTTAAAATAGAAAAGTAATAGTATTAATCCATAAAATAAACAGAGCTCCTAACCTTAACAGTAGAGGTTTAGTTGCTCATGGTTTAAAGAGAAAATAAGGATTCTGTAAAAACTGTAAAGTGCGAAATGAGGCAAGAGAGGAGAAGAGAGAGCCCGAAGGGCTGATTCTTTTTCCTTTTATATCTAATCCTAATCATTGTAAAATATATTTTCTAAAACTAAATAATATCTTTTTCTATTTTTAAATAAAATAAAGTTTAATCCAAAATTGATGAAGATCTTCGCATGCTACTTAATTGAGCGCTGATGACTCCATATTTGATGATGATTTTTTGGTTAGAATTGAATGGATTTTCATCATATAAACTTGCACTTATTCCCTTGAATAGCATGCTTTTGAACTTTCCTTCCAAATTGCGCTAGATTATGAAAATGTGCTCTTTTGTGCCTAATTTAATCTATTTATTCCAATTTCCTTCCATTCAATGCCTTGATGTTGTTTGTGAGTGATTTCGGGTGTATAACGTAGGAAGGGGTTGGAGAAAATGGAAGAAGAGCATGCAAAGTGGAGGAAACATGAAGAATCAAAGGAGATGAGTTCAGAGACGTGTGCGTGCACACGGCTACTTGTGCGTACGCATAGTTGCCCAAACAGAGCGCGTGGATTGCGTCGAGCACGTCACGCGTCCATTCAAGTATCGCCTAGTGTGCGTGCGTACGGCTACCTGTGCGTACGCATAGGACGGAATTTTTCGCATCTGTGCGTCCGCACAGGTGTCCGCATATGACCTCATTAAAATGACACGTGACTCGTGATTTGGGAGCTTTGGAGGCCCATTTCTGAAGTCTTCTAGCTCATATTGGAGGGGAAATGATGGACATAACATAGCATATCATTAATATAGTTTAGGAGTAGTAGTAGGAAGCTTTTAGTTAGTTTTTCTCTAAGTTTTTCATCATCTCTATTAGGGTTTATATTAGTATTTTACATTCAAGTGCCATTTCTATTTTTGATCTTGGATTTTGCTAGCTTTTATTGTAAGTATTCTCTTGTTATTACTCTTTATAGTTACATTGTCATTACTCTTTCTTCTAATTCAAGTTATAGTTCACTTTTGCTTCTCTCTTGCAATTTTAATTTCTTGTTGATGAATTTGATGTTTAATGTTTGTTTCATGCTTTCTTGTGTCATTCTTGTTGATTGAGATCAATTGTTGCTTTTAGTTTCAAGCCTTTTCTCATTTTCTCCATGGTTAAGGTTTTTGCCCATCAAGTGTTTGACAAAATATCAAACATGGTTTTAGGCTAAATTTTTTGTTCTTGGCTTGGGTAAATTGAGCAATTGGGTTTCTAGAGTTGGAATATCTAACATTTAGTTTCAATTCTTGGATTGTTAATTGTTCTTGTTCCCACTAACGCTAATTTGTTGCTAAAGCAATTAGCAAGCAATTTAGGATTTGTGGGTTGGGAACACTTATGCTCATTTAACTTACTTTCTGATATGAGGGTTGATCAAGTGAGATTAATCCATCATAATTGTCATAGTTGTGGTTCTAACAAGGAAAGGACCCTTAGCTCACTCCAAGCTGAGACTCTTTTTTATGCTTTCAATCTTTTATACGCTTCTATGTTAATCTCTTTTATACTTTACTTATTTATATTACATAGTCGGTTCTTTAATTTCTTCATTAGTTCAATCATTAAAATTTTCCATGTTCTTTTATTGCTTTATATGTTCATTTCTTCATTGACAACCTCTTGATCACTACAACCGGATTTGCACACTCATTGTTCTAAAGTACTCCTTGGGAGACAATTCAGGAGTCAAATACTCTCGTTTTTGAATTGTGACACATCTTGTTAGTTTCCAATTTTGATTGTTGGCCAACTTGTTGGGTTAGGACTATACTTATAACACAAATTCCATTTTGGATAATCGAGTTCCTAACCTATATGCAAATTGGCTGTCGTCAAAATCTTGGCGCCATTGTCGGGGAGTTCACTTTAGGTGCAATGAGTGCTACAATTTTGGTTGTTGTAAATATGTGAATAGTGTAAATATTTGATATTTGGTTCACTAATTAGCACTGATTGGTAGGAGGCACATCTATCTTAGTATTGATAGCAACTAACACTTTTTGTTTATTTAACCCTAGACGAGTGGATATAATTAGAACATATATACTCATTTGTTCATTGCTTTTGTTGATATCATTGCATTCTATTTTTCCTATTCATCATGAACTATCACCTTTTGGCTTAGAGTCTAATTGTTATCATGTTGTAGGGGGTAGCAATTCCGACGTTGGTTCACCTCAAGGTATGGGATGTCAATTCGAGGAAGGGTCACAAGCAATCAACTCTTGGCAACAAGGACCGTTGCGAGGGCCCTACGATCTTAATGTCTATCAACCTCTCACACCTAGTGGAACACGTCCTCACTACCATTTTGCCTATCCATATGCTCTGTGCCCTCGACATGAAATGCAACCATCATACCCTCAAGCTCCTTTACCTTTTCCACCACCAAATCCCTCCCCACCTATCTACCTACCGCCTCACTTGGGACAACCTAGCTTCCACCACCATCCCATCCCCATTAACTTCCCTTATGGAGAGCCTAGCTTTCAAGCCCTCATCTAAGAGCAAAGGGAATTTCAAAGGAAGCAAGAGAATTGCATGGCAACTCTTGCCGAGGCTTTGTCACATCTAGTACCCTTTCACTCCACCCCTAGTAACCTTGCTCCTCCACCCTTGCTACACCCATCAACCCTAAAATCTAGCATTGATGCTATAACTCCGGAAGAAAGTGGGCCGCTTAATGAAATAAACCCTCAACCCGCTCTTCCGAAGGAGGAATCTATTGATGGGGGCAAGAATTTCATTGAAGATGGGAGAGAGGACGGACTTGAGGTAGATAGCCACCATGAGCTTCAAAAAGGTTTAAGTGAGGAAGAGAGCTCACAAGCGGGAGACCTTGGGGATGAAGAAAATGAAAGTGACCCACCAAGTCTCCACAACCAAGAGGATAATAAGTTACCCCACCAAGAAGCAAGGGAAGATTTGAAGCCACTACCACCTCATGTTAAATATGCGTTCCTTGATAAGGAACATAAATTTCCGATCATAGTGGCAACCGATCTCTCCAATCAAGAAGAGCAACAACTACTTGAAGTTATCTGGAAGTATAAGAAGGCGATTGGATGGAGCCTAAGTGACATTGTGGGAATAAGTCCTCAAGTGTGCCTGACGAACGGATTTTTGCTAGTAAAGAATTTCACAAATGAAACCTCGTTGCAAGTATAGCTTCTAAACCAACAAAGAATCCTTTCATACAAACAAATTTGGTTGTCACTAAAGCAAACCCAATAAAATTAATAACCGAAGTATTTAAACCTCGGGTCGTCTCTCAAGGAATTACAGGGAGGTGTAGTTATTATTGGTTGTGGAAAAGTATCTTTTTGGGTTTTTGAAATAAGGAACAAGGAAATAAAATGGCAAGAAATTAAACTAATAACTAAGAAAAGACTCTTGGCAAGGTATGAAAACTGGACGTCCTATCCTAGTTATCCTTATCAATTGTGATGAGAATTGTCTGTTGCTACCACTAGTTATCCTCTAACTATGAAGGAAAGTTGGTACACAAAATCGTGATCGCACACTTTTCACACAACTCCGTGCAGCTGACCAGCAAGTGCACTGGGTCATCCAAGTAATACCTTACGTGAGTAAGGGTTGATCCCATGGAGATTGTCGGCTTGAAGCAAGCTATGGTCATCCTTGTAAATCTCAGTCAGGCGGATTCAAATGGTTATGGGATTTTGTTAATTAAAATATAATTAAAGCAGAAAATAAGATAGAAATACTTATGTAATTCATTGGTGGGATTTCAGATAAGCGTATGGAGATGCTTATTGCTTCTGAACCTCTACTTTCCTATTGCTTTCATCCAATCATGCGTATTCCCTTCCATGGCAAGCTGTATGTTGGGGGATCACCGTTGTCAATGGCTACCGTCCGTTCTCTCAGTGAAAATGGTCCAAATGCGCTGTCACTGCACGGCTAATTATCTGTCGGTTCTCACTCATGTTGGAATAAGATCCATTGATCCTTTTGTGTCTGTCAGTACGCCCAACACTCGCGAGTTTGAAGCTCGTCACAGTCATCCCATCCCAGATCCTACTCGGAATACCACAGACAAGGGTTAGACTTTCTGGATCTCAAGAATGCTGCCAATTGATTCTAGCTTATACCACGAAGACTCTGATCTCGAGGCTGAGAGATATGCATTCAAGCTTGTTTTCATGTAGAACAGAAGTGGTTGTTAGGCACGCATTCATAAGTGAGAATGGTGATGAGTGTCACATAATCATCACATTCATCATGTTCTTATGTGCGAATGAATATCTTAGAACAAGAATAAGCTTGAATTGAATAGAAAAATAGTAGTAATTGCATTAATTCATGAAGAACAGTAAAGCTCCACACTTTAATTATGGGGTGTAGAAACTCCACCGTTGAAAATACATAAGTGAAAATAGGGTAGACATGGCCGAATGGCCAGCCTCCCATGGAGGTCTCAGAACATAAAAGTTACATAATGTATTCTAGAGATAAAAATACAATAGTAAAAGGTCCTATTTATAATGAACTAGTAGTCTAGGGTTTACAAAAATAAGTAAATAATGCAGAAATCCGATTCTGGGCCCACTTGGTGTGTGCTTGGACTGAGCATTGAAGCTTTCACATGTAGAGACTTTTCTTGGAGTTAAATGCCAGCTTTGGTGCCAGTTTGGGCATTTAACTCCAGCTTTTATGCCAGTTCTGGCATTTAACGCCAGAATAGGGTAGAAAGTTGGCATTTAAACGCTAGTTTGCGTTATCAAAACTCGGGCAAAGTATGGACTATTATATATTTCTGGATAGCCCAGGATGTCTACTTTCCAACCCAATTGAGAGCGCGCCAATTGAACTTCTGTAGCTCCAGAAAATCCACTTTGAGTGCAGGGAGGTCAGAATCCAACAACATCTGTAGTCCTTTTTCAGCCTCTGAATCAGATTTTTGCTCAGGTCCCTCAATTTCAGCCAGAAAATACCTAAAATCACAAAAAAAATACACAAACTCATAGTAAAGTCTAGAAATGTGATTTTTATTTAAAAACTAATAAAAATGTAATAGAAACTAACTAAAACATACTGAAAACTATGTAAAAATAATGCCAAAAAGCGTATAAATTATCCGCTCATCACAACACCAAACTTAAATTGTTGCTTGTCCCCAAGCAACTAAAAACAAAATAAGATAAAAAGAAGAGAATATATAATAAATTCCAAAAACATCAATGAAGATCAGTCTTAATTAGATGAGCGGGGTTCTTAGCTTTTTGCTTCTGAACAGTTTTGGCATCTCTCTTTATCATTTGATTCTCCTAGTTCAGTATGTTGATTCTTGAACACATTTACTTTATGAGTCTTGGCCGTGACCCTAAGCATTTTGTTTTCCAGTATTACCACCGGATACATAAATGCCACAGACACATAACTGGGTGAACCTTTTTAGATTGTGACTCAGCTTTGCTGGAGTCCCCAATTAGAGGTGTCTAAAGCTCTTAAGCACACTCTTTTGCTTTGGACCATGACTTTAACCGCTCAGTCTCAAGCTTTTCGCTTGACACCTTCACGCCACAAGCACATGGTTAGGGACAGCTTGATTTAGCCGCTTATGCCAGGATTTTATTCCTTTAGGCCCTCCTATCCATTAATGCTCAAAGCCTTGGATCCTTTTTACCCTTGCCTTTTGGTTTAAAGGGTTACTGGCTTTTTCAGCTTGCTTTTTCTTTTTCTTTCTTTTTCTTTTATTTTTTGCCATTTTTTTCCGCAAGATTTGTATTCACTGCTTTTTCTTGCTTCAAGAATAAATTTTATGATTTTTCAGATTATCAATAACATTTCTCCTTTTCCATCATTCTTTCAAGAGCCAACAATTTTAACATTCATAAACAACAAATTCAAAAATATGAACTGTTCAAGCATTCGTTCAGAAAACAAAAAGTATTGCCACCACATCAAAATAATTAAACTATTTTAAAATTTGAAATTCATGTACTTCTTGTTCTTTTGCAATTAAGAATATTTTTCGTTTAATAAAGGTGATGGATTCATAGGACAATCATAGCTTCAAGGCATAGACACTAAGACACTAATGATCATGTAATAAAGACACAAACATAGATAGAACATAAAGCATAATTTTCGAAAAACAGAAAAATAAGAGCAAGGAGATTAAAGAACGGGTCCACCTTAGTGATGGCGGCTAGTTCTTCCTCTTGAAGATCCAATGGAACGCTTGAGCTCCTCTATGTCTCTTCCTTGCCTTTGTTGCCCCTCCCTCATGGCTCTTTGATCTTCTCTAATTTCATGAAGGAGGATGGAATGCCCTTGGTGCTCCACCCTTAGTTGTCCCATATTGGAACTTAATTCTCCTAGGGAGGTGTTAATTTGCTCCCAATAATTTTGTAGAGGGACGTGTATCCCTTGAGGTATCTCAGGGATTTCTTGATTAAGGGCTTCCTCATGCTCTTGTTGAGGTTCATGAGTGGGCTCTCTTATTTGCTCCATCCTTTTCTTATTGAAGGGCTTGTCCTCTTCAATGAGGGTGTCTTCCTCTATGTCAATTCCAGCTGAATTGCAGAAGTGACAAATGAGATGAGGGAAGGCTAAACTTACTAAAGTAG
Organism: Arachis hypogaea; assembly: GCF_003086295.3. Lineage (NCBI taxonomy): Eukaryota > Viridiplantae > Streptophyta > Magnoliopsida > Fabales > Fabaceae > Arachis > Arachis hypogaea. The sequence continues at coordinate 75,617,406 of NC_092046.1, read as the reverse complement.
AGGACTTGTTGCCACCTTGTAGAGTTCTAGGGATATAACCTCATGAACTTCTACTTCCTCTCCATTCATGATGCTATGGATCATGATAGCCCGGTCTATAGTAACTTTAGACTGGTTTGCTAGTGGGAATGATTGAGTGTTGGATAAATTCCAACCATCCTCTAGCCACGGGTTTAAGGTCATGCCTTCTCAATTGAACCGGCTTACCTTTGGAGTCTCTTTTCCACTGAGCTCCTTCCACACATATGTCCATGAGGACTTGGTCCAACCTTTGATCGAAGTTGACCCTTCTAGTGTAGGGGCGTGCATCTCCTTGCATCATTGGCAAGTTGAATGCCAACCTTACATTTTCCGGACTGAAATCTAAGTATTTCCACCGGACCATTGTAAGCCAATTCTTTGGGTCTGGGTTCATACTTTGATCATGGTTTTCGGTGATCCATGCATTAGCATAGAACTCTTGAATCATTAAGATCCCGACTTGTTGAATGGGGTTGGTGAGAATTTCCCAACCTCTTCTTCGAATCTCATGTCGGATCTCCGGATATTCACTCTTTTTGAGCTTCAAAGGGACCTCGAGGATCACCTTCTTCTTGGCCACAACTTCATAGAAGTGGTCTTGATGGACCTTTGAGATGAATCTCTCCATCTTCTATGACTCAGAAGTGGAAGCTTTTTCCTTTCCTTTCTTCTTTCTAGAGGTTTCTCTGGCCTTAGGTGCCATAAATGGTTATGGAAAAATAAAAAGCAACGCTTTTACCACATCAAACTTAGAAGGTTTGCTCGTCTTCGAGCAAAAGAAGAAAGAAGGGAGTAGAAGAAGAAGAAATAGAGGAGATGGATGGGTTTTAGTGGTCCGGCCAAGGGGGAGAAGAGAGGGTAGGGTTTGTGTATTAGGGTTGGGTGTGGGAGGGAAAGGATTTTGAATTTGAATTGTGAGGAGTGTGTTATGGGGAAGAGAAATGGAGGTGATTGGTGAGGGGTATTTGGGGAAGGGTGTTATGGGAAGGTGTGAAGAAGAGAGAGAGAGTTGAGGTAAGTAGGGATTCTGTGGGGTCCACAGATTCTGAGGTGTCAAGGACTTCTCATCCCTGCACCATGTTGGCGTGTAAACGCACCTTGACTACTATCCTGGCGTTAAACGCCAGGTTGCTGCCCATTTCTGGCATTTAACGCCAACTTTTCTTCCCTTTCTGGCGTTTAAACGCCAGTTTGTTGCCCTTTTCTGGCATTAAACGTCAGTCTGGTGCCCTTTTCTGGCGTTAAACGCCCAGAATGGTGCCAGACTGGGCGTTTAACGCCCATTCTGCTACCCTTACTGGCGTTTAAACGCCAGTAAGATCATCATCCAGGATGTGCTGGTTTTAATGCTATTTTTCATTCTGTTTTTACTTTTTCAGTTATTTTTGTGACTTCACATGATCACCAACCTAAAGAAAGCATAAAATAACAATAGAAAATAGAAATTTAACATAGATAAGTAAAGATTGGGTTGCCTCCCAACAAGCGCTTCTTTAATGTCAATAGCTTGACAGTGGGCTCTCATGGAGCCTCACAGATACTCAGAGCATGATGATAGCCTCCCAACACCAAACTTAGAGTTTGAATATGGGAGCTCTGTTTGACTCTGCATTGAAAGAAGCTTTTCATGCTTCTTCTCCATGTGTGCATAAGGAGATCCTTGAGCCTTAAACACAAGGCAGGCTTCGTTCACTTGAATGACCAGCTTTCCTCTGTCAACATCAATCACAATTTTTGCTGTGGCAAGGAAGGGTCTGCCAAGGATGATGGATTCATCCCTACTCTTTCCAGTGTCCAGGATTATGAAGTCAGCAGGGATGTAGAGGCCTTCAACCTTTACCAAGACATCCTCTACAAGTCCATAAGCCTGTTTTCTTGAATTGTCTGCCATCTCTAGTGAGATTCTTGCAGCTTGCACCTTAAGGATCCCTAGCTTCTCCATTACAGAGAGGGGCATGAGGTTTATACTTGACCCTAGGTCACAAGAGCCTTCTCAAAGGCCATGGTGCCTATGGTACAAGGTATTGAGAACTTTCCAGGATCCTGTCTCTTCTGAGGTAATTTCAGTTGAGTCAGATCGTTCAGTTCATTGATGAGCAATGGGGGTTCATTCTCCCAAGTCTCATTACCAAATAACTTGGCATTCAGCTTCATGATTGCTCCTAGATATTGAGCAACTTGCTCTTCAACAATATCTTCATCCTCTTCAGAGGAAGAATACTCATCAGAGCTCATGAATGGCAGAAGTAGGTTCAGTGGAATCTCTATGGTCTTTGTATGAGCCTCAGATTCCTCTGGTTCCTCATTAGGGAACTCCATGGTGGCCGGTGGACATCCATTGAGGTCTTCTTCAATGGAAATTACTGCCTTTCCCTCCTCTATGCATTCGGCCATGTGGGACGTGTTTATGGCCTTGCACTCTCTCTTGGGATTCTCTTCTGTATTGCTTGGGAGAGTATTAGGAGGGAGTTTCAGTAACCTTTTTACTCAGCTGACCCACCTGTGCCTCCAAATTTCTAATGGAGGACCTTGTTTCAGTCATGAAACTTAGTGTGGTCTTAGATAGATAAGAGACTATGGTTGCTAAGCAAGAGAGACTTTGCCTAGAATTCTCTGTCTATTGCTGAGAATATGATGGAAAAGGCTTGCTATTGCTAAACCTATTTCTTCCACCATTATTACTGTTGAAGCCTTGTTGAGGCTTCTGTTGATCCTTCCATGAGAGATTTGGATGATTTCTCCATGAAGGATTATAGGTGTTTCCATAGGGTTCTCCCATGTAGTTCACCTCTTCCATTACAGGATTCTCAGGATTATAAGCTTCTTCTTCAAAAGATGCTTCCTTAGTACTGCCTGTTGCAGCTTGCATTCCAGACAGACTTTGAGAAATCATATTGACTTGCTGAGTCAATATTTTATTCTAAGCCAATATGGCATTCAGAGTATCAATCTCAAGAACTCCTTTCTTCTGAGTTGTCCCATTATTCACAGGATTCCTTTCAGAAGTGTACATGAATTGGTTATTTGCAACCATTTTAATGAGTTCCTGGGCTTCCTCAGGCATCTTCTTCAGATGAAGAGATCCACCAGCAGAGTTGTCCAATGACATCTTGGACAGTTCAGATAGACCATCATAGAATATGCATATGATGCTCCATTCTGAAAGCATGCTAGAAGGACACCTTCTGATCAATTGCTTGTATCTTTCCCAAGCTTCATAGAGGAATTCGCCTTCCTTCTGTCTGAAGGTTTGGACTTCCACTCTAAGCTTACTCAATTTTTGAGGTGGAAAGAACTTTGCCAAGAAGGCATTGACCAGCTTTTCTCAAGAGTTCAGGCTTTCTTTAGGTTGTGAGTCCAACCATGTCCTAGCTCTGTCTCTTATAGCAAAAGGGAAAAGCATAAGTCTGTAGACCTTAGGGTCAACCCCATGACTCTTAACAGTGTCACAGATTTGCAAGAATTCAGCTAAAAACTGATGAAGATCTTCTAATGGAAGTCCATGATACTTGCAATTCTGTTGCATTAGAGAAACTAATTGAGGCTTAAGCTCAAAGTTGTTTGCTCCAATTACAGGAATCGAGATGCTCCTTCCACAGAAGTCAGAAGAGGGTGCAATAAAGTCACCAAGCATCTTCCTTGCATTGTTGGCATTGTTGTTATTTTCGGCTGCCATGTCTTCTTCTCTTTCAAAAATTTTTGTTAGGTCCTCTCCAGAGAGTTGTGCTTTAGCTTCTCTTAGCTTTCTCTTCAAGGTCCTTTCAGGTTCAGGATCAGCTTCAACAAGAATGCCTTTGTCCTTGTTCCTACTCATATGAAAGAGAAGAGAACAAGAAAGTATGGAATCTTCTATGTTACAGTATAGAGATTCCTTGAGGTGTCAGAGGAAAAGAAGAATAGAAAGATGAGGTAGAGAGGGGAATTTGAACTTATAGAGAGGGAGTGAGTCCGAATTGCTAAAAGAGGAGGAGTGTTAGTCCTTAAATAGAAAAAGGTGAGGAGGGAAAAGAATTTTTGAAAACAAATTTTGAAATAAAACCAAAATTTTAAAAATAATTTTGAAAAATTGATTGATGGTTTTCGAAAATTAAAAGTGAGAAAGTGGTTAAGTGATTTTGAAAAAGATTTTGAAATTAGCAATCAAAAAGATATGATTGAAATTTATTTTGAAAAAGATGTGATTGAGAGGATATGATTGAAAAGATATGATTGAAAAATAATTTAAGAGGACTTGATTTTGAAAATTAAAGTTGATTACTTGACTAACAAGAAACTAAAAGATATGATTTTAAAATTTAAGAATTGAACCTTTCTTAATAGGCAAGTAACAACTTGAGATTTTGAATCAATCATGTTAAATGTTAGCATTAATTTTGAAAATATGAAATAAAAATAAGAAAAAGATTTTGAAAATCATTTTGGAATTTTTGAAAATATTAAAAAGAATATTGAAAAAGATGTGATTTGAAAAAGATATGATGTGAAAAAGATTTGATTTTGAAAAATTTTGAAGATTTGTAAAAGATTTGTATTGAAAACAAAATCTCCCCTCCTGTGCCATCCTGGCTGGCGTTTAAACGCCAGTTTTCCTTCCTCACTCGGCGTTTTGAACGCCCAGCTTTTTCTCTGTAATTCCTCTGCTGTATGTTCTGAATCTTCAATTCTCTGTATTATTGACTTGAAAAGACATAATTTTGAAAATTTTTTTGAATTTTTAATGATGAAAAACAACAAAATGAAACTAATCATGGAAAATCAAGATCAAAACAAATAATGCATGCAAGACACCAAACTTAGAAGTTTGTATACTAGGGGTAATAACAATTTGAAAATGCATATGAAAAACAACAAAAGACACAAAACAAGAGAATTTAAAGATCAGACCCAAGAAAATCATCAAGAACAACTTGAAGATCAATGAAGAATATAATGCATAAAATTTTGAAAATTCAAGAAAAAGAAAAACATGCAATTGACACCAAACTTAAGAATTGACACTAGACTCAAACAAAACACAAATTATTTTTTATTTTTATGGTTTTATCAATTTTTTTTGTATTTTTTTCGAAAATTATTTGGAAAAAGAAAACAAGGAATTCAAAATTCTTAATGAGAATTCCAGGAATCATGCAATGTTAGTCTAAAACTCCGGTCCAGGAATTAGACATGGCTTACTAGCCAGCCAAGCTTTCAGTGAAAACTTCGGTCCAAAACACTAGACATGGCCAATGGCCAGCCAAGCTTTAGCAGATCATTACATTCAACAGCAAGATTGATAAAAATCAACAAGCTCTTGTGATGATAAGTTGAAACCTCGGTCCAAAAGATTAGACATGGCTTCATAGCCAGCCAGACTTCAACAGATCAACATGAAACTCTAGAATTCATTCTTAAAAATTCTGAAAAAAATTTTTCGAAAATAAAAAAAAAAAATAAAAGCTTAAAATAAAATAAAATTACCTAATATGAGCAACAAGATGAACCGTCAGTTGTCCAAACTCGAACAATCCCCGGCAACGGCGCCAAAAACTTGGTACACGAAATCGTGATCGCACACTTTTCACACAACTCCGTGAATCTGACCAGCAAGTGCACAAGGTCGTCCAAGTAATACCTTATGTGAGTAAGGGTCGATCCCACGGAGATTGTCGGCTTGAAGCAAGCTATGGTCATCCTTGTAAATCTCAGTCAGGCGGATTCAAATGGTTATGGGATTTTGATAATTAAAATATAATTAAAGCAGAAAATAAGATAGAAATACTTATGAAATTCATTGGTGGAATTTCAGATAAGTGTATGGAGATGCTTATTGCTTCTGAACCTCTGCTTTCCTATTGCTTTCATCCAATCATGCGTATTCCCTTCCATGGCAAGCTGTATGTTGGGAGATCACCGTTATCAATGGCTACCGTCCGTCCTCTCAGTGAAAATAGTCCAAATGTGCTGTCACCGCACGGCTAATCATCTATCGGTTCTCACTCATGTTGGAATAGGATTCATTGATCCTTTTGCGTCTATCACTACGCCCAACACTCGCGAGTTTGAAGCTCGTCACAGTCATCCCATCCCAGATCCTACTCGAAATACCACAGACAAGGTTTAGACTTTCCGGACCTCAAAAATGCTACCAATTGATTCTAGCTTATACCATAAAGACTCTGATCTCGAGGCTAAGAGATATGCATTCAAGCTTGTTTTCATGTAGAACGGAAGTGGTTGTCAGGCACGCGTTCATAAGTGAGAATGGTGATGACTGTCACATAATCATCATATTCATCATGTTCTTCTGTGCGAATGAATATCTTAGAACAGGAATAAGCTTGAATTGAATAGAAAAACAGTAGTAATTGCATTAATTCATGAAGAACAGCAGAGCTCCACACCTTAATCTATGGGGTGTAGAAACTCCACCGTTGAAAATACATAAGTAAAAATAGGGTAGACATGGCCGAATGGCCAGCCTCACATGGAGGTCTCAGAACATAAAAGTTACATAATGTGTTCCAGAGATGAAAATACAATAGTAAATGATGCAAAAATAAGTAAATGATGCAGAAATCTGCTTCCGGGCCCACTTGGTGTGTGCTTGGGCTGAGCATTGAAGCTTTCACATGTACAAACTTTTTTTGGAGTTAAACGCCAGCTTTGGTGCCAGTTTGGGCATTTAACTCCAGCTTTTATGCCAGTTCTGGCGTTTAACGCCAGAATAGGATAGAAAGTTGGCGTTTAAATGCCAGTTTGTGTTATCAAAACTCAGGCAAAGTATAGACAATTATATATTCCTGGAAAGCCCAGGATGTCTACTTTCCAACGAAATTGAGAGTGCCCCAATTGAACTTCTGTAGCTCCAGAAAATCAACTTTGAGTGCAGGGAGATCAGAATCCAACAGCATCTGCAGTCCTTTTTCAGCCTCTGAATCAGATTTTTGCTCAGGTCCCTCAATTTCAGCCAGAAAATACCTGAAATCACAGAAAAATACATAAATTCCTAGTAAAATCCAGAAATGTGATTTTTATTTAAAAACTAATAAAAATATAATAGAAACTAACTAAAACATACTGAAAACTATGTAAAAATAATGCCAAAAAGCATATAAATTATCCGCTCATCAAAAGTCAAGTGGATAAATCAATATGAATCTTCAAGTCCTAGTCAACTCCCAAGGAAAGACTAGAGTTGGTGGAATTCAAGTCAATTAGCAACTCTCAATTATCAATCAACAAAGGAGTTTGATAACTCAAGAGTCTCCAATTAATCAATTCAAGCTAAGAATGTAAAAAGCTAAATTAAAATCATAAATATGAAATACCTCAAATTGCATTAAATAAAGAAATCAAATCTAACATGGAGAATTCATAAACTAAATTGGAAAAGAAGAGAATCAACAAGAAGAATAGATAAACCAAAGTACTAGAACAAATAAAAATAGAAGAGAAACTAAATTAAAGGAACATTGAACCTGGAATTGAGAAGAAATAGACCTAAAACAAAGAGAAATCCTAGAACCTAGAGAGAGGAGAGAGCCTCTCTCTCTAGAAACTACATCTAAATCCTAAAATTATGAACGATTCAATGTATGTGATGTGTTGAGTTTCTGCTTGACCCCTGGCTTTTGTCTGCGTTTCTGGGCCAAAAACTGGGTCCAAACTCAGCCCAAAATCGCCCCCAGTGTTTTCTTTGATTTCTGTAGGTAGTGTGATAATGATATTTGCTCGATGGTCTAGAATTTCTTCTTATAGAAAAGAATTACTTCGTTGTAAGCATAACTTCAAACCAACAAACAACTCTCACATCAAAAATTATCGGTTGTCACAAAGTACAAACCCCAATAAGAATTAACCGAAGTATTTAGACTCCAGGTCATCTCCCTAGGAAACAATGTAGTGTTTAGTTATTGGCTATGAAGGGGGTAAAAAAAAAGGGGGGGGTTTGGTTCATGAGATGGCAAGAAAGTAAATCAAGCAAGTGAGTAAAAAAAGCAAAATAGAGAACTCTTGGCTAAGACTTAGGTAATTGAGATCACCATCCTTGTCAACAAACCGAATATTGATAATTATGAGAGGCCAACCTATTAAGTCTACTTCCCAAAAGCTTTAAGTACATAACATTTACTCCTAAGCATGAAGTACGTCAAATAGGTTTGATCACATCAACCCTTAAGTCCTAACCTACCTACTAATTAACTTAGTAATGGGTTAGCGCCAATGGTATCAAATTGATCACCATGGGTTCTCAATGCACCAATTTGATGCCAGGGCATCTTGGCCAGTTTCACTGACCTTTTCTTTACTGTTTTTAGGTTAGTTTCATGCATTCCCTTAGGAAATAAGCTAGTTTTGGGTAGATATTCACTTACACCTTGATTCAAGCATACATTGTGCATTTTACATTATTTTATGAGGATTTTGCATGAGTTTAGTGAGAAATTGTATGTTGCATTACCCATGACTTGGACTAGGACTTTGATGCACTCTATTGCTTGATTTCAGGACCAAAGGAAGCAAGGAATGGGAGGTAACTTGCAAAGTTAATGAGAAAAGTGATTGCCAATAACGCTCTCGAAGCCATCATTGACCACGTTAAGAGTCACGTTAACTAAGTTAACGTGAACTCTAACGTAGAGAGGGGAAGTTAAGCCAACGTTAGTGACACTTAACATTGTCACTAACGTTGGCAAATGCTCATAAGTGGCCACGTTAGAGTCCACGTTAACTTAGTTAACGTGGCCTCTAACGTTAAAAGGGGGAAGAAACGCCAACGTTAGTGACATTCAACATTGTCACTAACGTTGGCCTAAGGAGAAACATACCACGTTAACTCCCACGTTAACTTGGTTAACATGGGAGCTAACGTAAGAAGCAAGAGTGGTCGACAACGTTAGTGACACCCAACATTGTCACTAACGTTCGAAGCAACCACACAACCCCCCAAAGAGCCACGTTAACTTCCACGTTAACTTAGTTAACTTAGCTAACGTGGAAGCTAACGTTGATGAGTGAAAGAAATGCCAACGTTAGTGACATTCAACATTGTCACCAACGTTGGGGATGGCTAAGCATGGCAACGCTAGAAGCCATGTTAACCTAGTTAACGTGGACTCTAACATGAGACATGGGGGCACCTTGGAACGTTAGTGACAATGTTGAGTGTCACTAACGTTCTCGAAGGATGGCAAGCCCACTTTAAAGAGCCACGTTAACTAAGTTAACGTGGGCTCTAACGTGGGAACAAAGGGGGCTTTTCAAAGTTATTGGGAATGTTAAGTCTCAATAACGTGTGCGAAGGACTTAGAGGCAACGTTAGTGGCAATGTTTATGCCACTAACGTTGAAGTTAACGTGGCTTTTACTTAGGAATGTTAGTGAGAAAGTTGATTGTCACTAACGTTCTCGAACTCATATTTTCACTAAACGTTAACACCCCTAACGTCCTGAGCTAAAGTCTCTGCCCACTTCACATTTTCTCTCTGCAAGTAAAGCCAAGCCCAATTGAAGAAGAGAACTGCTTCAAACTCAAGATCCAAAGGCCCAAGACTTGAAGAGCCAACTAGAAGCTGAGAAAAGTAGTATATATAGGAGTAAATTTGAATTGTTTAGGAGCTCTGGGAGTTGGAAAAGAGAACTACTCTCTGTATTTTACCTTCTCTACAATTTCTAGTTTTATGATGTATTCTCCATCTTTGTTTTCATTTTCTAGAGCTATGAACAACTAAACCCCTTTCATTGGGTTAGGGAGCTTTGTTGTAATTTGATGGATCAATACTAATTTTCATTATTCTTCTTCTATCTTTTCTCTTGATTTTACTTGAAAGCTTTCGATCTTCATCCAATTGGGTAGTTATCTTGGAAAAGAAGCTATTCAAACTTAGATCTCTTCTGAACCTTGAAAGAGGAATGAAGAGATCAAGCTAGAAATGCTTTCTCATGCTGGACCAAATTGGGTTTGGATGGGTTTGTGACTATAACCCTCTCAATACTTGATTTGGGAAATGTATGTGGTATAATCAGTGACCATACTTCATCTCTTCTCATGAGCAATTGACCAAGGAATTGGCTATTGATCAAGATTTGAGAGATTGAATTTGTAATTCAATCAATTAAGATTGCCAAGGAGATCAATGAGTGCATTGATTGAGGAAGAGATGAAAATGAACTTGATCTGGAGAATTGAAACATCTCCTAAGCCCAATGAACTCCCCATCTCTGATCTTACCCATTCTCTTTAATTTCTGCCATTTACTTTTATGAGCAAATCCCCCATTCCCATTTACAATTCTGCAATTTACTTTCAGTAATTTACTTCCAGTCCTTTAATTCTAGCATTTACTTTTCTATTATTTACATTCCCGCCATTTTATTTTTTTGCAATTCTCAACCCAAATTCTGGATTCGCTCAACTAGAACATTCTTCTAATTAAAGTTGCTTGATCAATCAATCCCTGTGGGATTCGACCTCACTCTATTGTGAGTTTTTACTTGACGACAAATTCGGTACACTTGCCGAAGGAAATTTGTTGAGAGACAGTTTCCACCCGCATCAAGTTTATGGCGCCGTTGTTGGGGATTGATTGTGCATCAACAATGATTAAATTGGAAGATCACTAGATTGAGCATTTTTCTTTTGTGAATTTCATTTTCTGTTTGAGTGATTTACTTTCTGTTTTAGTTAAACTTCTTCCCTTCCCCCTCTACTCTTTTATTTTTCTTTGTTATTTTCAATTCTATTTGCTAACGCACTAACTCTTTGATATATTGCATCACCCATAACTAACAGTAATTCTGACAAAAATACTTTCTACACCTATCTTTTCTTGCTTGCACTTGATGGTTGTATGACAGGGAGAAGAAGCGGGGCTTCAACTTCCTTCGATTCTGAACCTGAGAGGACCTTCCTTAGATTAAGGAGGGAGGCAAGAGGAAAGAAAGTGGTTGGTGCTGAGGAAGAAGAGGAATTCTTTGAACCAAACATGGAAGACAACATGGAAAACCATCATGAAGAAGAGGATCACAACCATGGGGGAGGAGGTAGAGCAAATCATGCTGGAGAGGATAGAAGAGTTTTGGGCTCTTACATCAATCCAAACCCAGGCAATTGTGAAAGTAGCATCCAAAAGCCAACAATCCATGCCAACAACTTTGAACTTAAACCACAGCTCATCACCCTTGTTCAGAACAACTGTTCGTTTGGAGGAGGTGTTCAAGAGGACCCCAATCAACATTTAACCACCTTCCTGAGAATATGTGACACAGTGAAGTCTAATGGTATTCATCCTGACGCCTATAGACTGCTCTTATTTCCATTCTCACTCAAGGACAAGGCAGCCAAGTGGCTGGAATCTTTCCCAAGAGAAAGCTTGACAACTTGGGAAGATGTGGTGAACAAATTCTTAACAAGATTTTACCCTCCTCAAAGAATCAATAGGCTGAGAGCTGAGGTCCAAACTTTCAGGCAACAAGATGGTGAGACTCTATATGAAGCATGGGAGAGGTTTAAAGACCTAACAAGGAGGTGCCCACCTGACATGTTCAACGAATGGGTGCAGTTGCACATTTTCTATGAAGGGCTCTCTTATGAGTCAAAGAAGGCCGTAGACCATTCATCCGGAGGATCCTTGAACAAGAAGAAAACCATTGAAGAGGCTATAGATGTCATTGAAACAGTAGCAGAGAACGACTACTTCTATGCTTCCGAAAGAGGGAACACAAGAGGAGTAATGGAGCTAAACAATGTAGATGCTCTGTTGGCCTAAAACAAGCTCATTACCCAGCAGCTGGCTGACCTCACCAAGAAGATGGAGAGGAACCAAGTAGCAGCAATCTCCACTTCATCAACAACCCAGGAAGGAGTGAATGAAGAAGCAGAGGGTAGTCAGGAGCAAGCCAACTACATTGGGAATTCACCAAAGCAAAACTATGATCCATACTCCAAGACCTACAACCCTGGATGGAGAAACCACCCAAACTTTGGGTGGGGAAGTCAGCAAGATCAAAACCAAGACCAGGGACGTTACAACTCCAACAACAATGCAGCTCACCAACAATTCACACAGAGGACATCTCAACACCCCCACAACAACACTTCTCCACACGCCTATCAAAACCAAAACAGCACATCTGCTCCGAATCACCCATCAATTGATGACAAGCTCTTTAAGATTGAAACCTTACTTGAAGGAATATGCCAAGAGATTCAAGAAAATAAGGTGTTCAAAGAGGAGGTGCGAGCCAATATTAAGAACCAGGGAGAGACCATTAGGAAGCTGGAATTCCAGGTGGGATGTTTAGCTGAGAAGATTCCCAAACCTACTGATAGCTTCCCAAGTGACACGGAGAAAAACCCCAAAGGAGAAGCAAAGAAAGTAAGATGGGAAGATTGCAAAATGGTCACTACAAGTGATCAAGAGACTGAAGACAAGCATGGCAAACCTTTCGAACAACCTGATGACAACTCAACAAAGGAGGAGGATAGAGATCACCAAGAACCAGAAATCTCACAACAAGAGCTGCTGAAGCTCTATGCACCCTTCCCTCAACTGCTCAATGGTGCTGTGGAAAAGAGAATATACTCAAGGTTCCTAGACTTGTTTGCATCTCTGCATGTAAACATACCATTCATCAAGGCAATTCAACAAATTCCTGCATTCATCAAGTATATGAAGGAACTTCTTCCCAGGAAAAGCTCACTCAAAGGAGGCCAGACTATAGTGATGAACAAGGAATGTAGTGCCCTTATTCAACCTGAGTTGCCTACAAAAAGAAGAGACCCAGGGAGTTTTCACATCCCTTGTGCCATAGGTGAAACTATGTTCGACAGAGCACTATATGATTTGGGGGCCAGCATCAACTTACTGCCCTTATCCCTGGTGAAGAGGCTGCAGATCAATGAGATAATGCCCACAGATGTAATCATCAGACTGGCTGATGGTGCGCAGAAATTGTGATTACACTTTGATTATGTAAAATTCATTGCTCTTTCTTTTCCTGGCAATGGCGCCAAAAAACATGATGCCAATACCATGGTTCACAACTTCGCACAACTAACCAGCAAGTGCACTGGGTCGTCCAAGTAATACCTTACGTGAGTAAGGGTCGAATCCCACGGAGATTGTTGGTATGAAGCAAGCTATGGTCACCTTGTAAATCTCAGTCAGGCAGATATAAAATAGTAATGGGGTTTTCGAAAATTAATAAGAAGGATAGAAATACTTATGTAGATCATTGGTGAGAGTTTCAGATAAGCGTATGGATATGCTTTCATTCTTCTGAACCTCTGCTTTCCTGCTGTCTTCATCCAATCAATCTTACTCCTTTCTATGGCTGGCTTTATGTAAGGATGTCACCGGTGCCAATGGCTACTTTCGATCTCTCTCGGGAAAATGATCCAAATGCTCTGTCACAGCACGGCTAATCGTCTGGAGGCATCACTTTTGTCGTTGGTTGCATCCTATTCCTCCTTGTGAAAATGGTCCGATGCGCTGTCACTGCATGGCTAATCATCTGGAGGTTCTCGATCATACTAGAATAGAATTTACTATCCTTTTGCGTCTGTCACTACGCTCAGCACTCGCGAGTTTGAAGCTCGTCACAGTCATTCAATCCCAGAATCCTACTCGGAATACCACGGACAAGGTTTAGAGTATCCGGATTCTCATGAATGCCGCCATCAATCTAGCTTATACCACGAAGATCCCAATATCTCGGACTCGGTCCCCTGTATTAGTAATCTAAGAGATACTCGTTCAATCGAAGGTAGAACGGGAGTGGTTGTCAGGCACGCGTTCATAGGGAATGATGATGATTGTCACGTTCATCACATTCAGGTTGAAGTGCGAATAAATATCTTAGAAGTGGAATAAGTTGAATTGAATAGAAAACAGTAGTACTTTGCATTAATCTTTGAGGAACAGCAGAGCTCCACACCTCAATCTATGGAGTGTAGAAACTCTACCGTTGAAAATACATAAGTGAAAGGTCCAGGCATGGCCGAGAGGCCAGCCCCCAAAACGTGATCACAGGATCAAAATACAATCCAGGATGTCTAATATAATAGTAAAAGGTCCTATTTATAATAAACTAGCTACTAGGGTTTATAGAAGCAAGTAATTGATGCATAAATCCACTTCCGGGGCCCACTTGGTGTGTGCTTGGGCTGAACTTGAGTGTTGCACGTGTAGAGGTCCTTCTTGGAGTTGAACGCCACCTTTTGTGCCATTTTGGGCGTTGAACTCCACTTTGCAACTTGTTTCTGGCGCTGGACGCCAGAATTGGGCAGAGAGCTGGCGTTGAACGCCAGTTTGCGTCGTCTAAACTTGGGCAAAGTATGGACTATTATACATTGCTGGAAAGCCCTGGATATGTCTACTTTCCAACGCAATTGGAAGCGCGCCATTTTGAGTTCTGTAGCTCCAGAAAATCCATTTTGAGTGCAGGGAAGTCAGAATCCAACAGCATCAGCAGTCCTTCTTCAACCTTTGAATCTGATTTTTGCTCAAGTCCCTCAATTTCAGTCAGAAAATACCTGAAATCACAGAAAACACACAAACTCATAGTAAAGTCCAGAAATGTAAATTTAACATAAAAACTAATGAAAACATCCCTAAAAGTAACCAGATTCTACTAAAAACATACTAGAAACAATGTCAAAAAGCGTATAAATTATCCGCTCATCACAACACCAAACTTAAATTGTTGCTTGTCCCCAAGCAACTGAAAATCAAATAGGATAAAAAGAAGAGAATATACTATAAATTCCAAACTATCAATGAAACATAGCTTCAATCAGATGAACGGGACTTGTAGCTTTTTGCCTCTTGAATAGTTTTGGCATCTCACTTTATCCATTGAAGTTCAGAATGATTGGCATCTATAGGAACTCAGAGTTCAGATAGTGTTATTGATTCTCCTAGTTCAGTATGATGATTCTTGAATACAGCTATTTTATGAGTCTTGGCCGTGGCCCTAAGCACTTTGTTTTCCAGTATTACCACCGGATACATAAATGCCACAGACACATAATTGGGTGAACCTTTTCAGATTGTGACTCAGCTTTGCTAAAGTCCCCAATTAGAGGTGTCCAGGGTTCTTAAGCACACTCTTTTTTTTTTTGCTTTGGACCTTGACTTTAACCGCTCAGTCTCAAGTTTTCACTTGACACCTATACGCCACAAGCACATGGTTAGGGACAGCTTAGTTTAGCCGCTTAGACCAGGATTTTACTCCTTTAGGCCCTCCTATCCACTGATGCTCAAAGCCTTGGGATCCTTTTTATTTGCCCTTGCCTTTTGGTTTTAAGGGTTACTGGCTTTTTGCTCTTGCCTCTTGGTTTTAAGGGCTTTGGCTTTTTTTGCTTGCTTTCTCTTTTTCTTTCTATTTTTTTTTCGCCTATATATATATATATATATATTTTTTTTTTTCTGTAAGCTTTGTTCTTTGCTGCTTTTTCTTGCTTCAAGAATCATTTTTATGATTTTTCAGATTATCAAATAACATGTCTCCTTGTCATTATTCTTTCAAGAGCCAACATATTTAACATTCTTAAACAACAACTTCAAAAGACATATGCACTGTTCAAGCATACATTCAGAAAACAAGAAGCATTGTCACCACATCAATATAATTAAGCTAAGTTCAAGGATAAATTCGAAACTCATGTACTTCTTGTTCTTTTGAATTAAAACATTTTTCATTTAAGAGAGGTGATGGATTCATAGGACATTCATAACTTTAAGACAAAGTTACTAACTACTAATGATCATGTAATGAAGACACAAACATAGATAAGCACATAACATAGAAAACAAAAAACAGAAGAAATAAGAACAAGGAATGAATCCACCTTAGTGATGGCGGCGTTTCCTTCTTGAGGAACCACTGATGTCCTTGAGCTCTTCTATGTCTCTTCCTTGTCTTTGTTGCTCCTCCCTCATTGCTTTTTGATCTTCTCTTATTTCATGAAGGATGATGGAGTGCTCTTGATGTTCCACCCTTAGTTGTCCCATGTTGGAACTCAATTCTCCTAGGGAGGTGTTGATTTGCTCCCAATAGTTTTGTGGAGGAAAATGCATTTGAGGCATCTCCGGAATCTCATGGTGATGAGCTTCATACGCCTCTTGAGCTCCATGAATGGGCTCTCTTGCTTGCTCCATCTTTTTCTTAGTGATGAGCTTCTCTTCCTTAATGGGAATGTCTCCTTCTATGAAAGCTCCAGCTGAGTAACATAGATGGAAAATAAGATGAGGAAAAGCTAGCCTTGCCATAGGGGATGACTTTTCGGCTATTTTGTAGAGTTCATTAGAGATGACTTCATGAACTTCTATTTCCTCTCCAATCATGATGCTATGAATCATGATGGCCCGATCCACAGTAACTTCAGATCGGTTGCTAGTAGGGATGATGGAGCATTGGATGAATTCCAACCATCCTCTAGCCACAGGCTTGAGGTCCAATCTTCTTAGTTGAACCGGCTTGCCTTTGGAGTCAATCTTCCATTGAGCTCCTTCCACACATATGTCCATAAGGACTTGGTCCAACCTTTGATCAAAGTTGACTCTCCTTGTGTAGGGGCGTGCGCTCTCTTCCATGTTTGGCAAGTTGAACGCCAACCTCACATTCTCCGAACTAAAATCTAAGTATTTCCCCCAAACCATTATAACATAGTTCTTTGGATCCGGGTTCTTACTTTGATCATGATTCTTGGTGATCCATGCATTGGCATAGAACTCTTGAACCATTAGGATGCCGACTTGTTGGATGGGATTTGTTAGAACTACCCAACCTCTTCTTTGAATTTCATGTCGGATCTCCGGATACTCATTTCTTTTGAGTTTGAAAGGGACCTCGGGGATCACCTTCTTCTTGGCCACAACATCATAGAAGTGGTCTTAATGGGCTTTGGAGATGAACTTTTCCATCTCCCATGACTCAGAGGTGGAAGCTTTTGTCTTCCCTTTTCCTTTTCTAGAGGATTCTCCGGTCTTAGGTGCCATCAATGGTAATGGAAAAACAAAAAGCTTATGCTTTTACCACACCAAACTTAGAATTTTGCTCGCCCTCGAGCAAGAGAAGAAAGAATAGATGAAGAAGAAAAAGAAATGGAAGAGAGGGAGAAGGGGTTGTGTTTCGGCCAAGAAGAGAAGAGAGGGTTGTGTTGTTGTGAAAATGAGGAAGAATGGAGGGTTATATATAGGGACGGGAGGGGGGGTAAAGGTTCGGCCATTTAGGGTGGGTTTGGGTGGGAAATTGATTTTGAATTTTGAAGGTAGGTGGAGTTTATGAGGTAGGTTTATGGGGAAGAGTGGATGGATGTGAGTGGTGAAGTGGTGATGGGGAAGAGAGAGATTGAGGTGATTGGTGAAGGGTTTTGGGGAAGAGTGGTTATGGGATTTTGTGAAAGAGGGGTGAGAAGAAGTGAGTGGAGGTAGGTGGGGATCCTGTGGGGTCCACAGATCCTGAGATGATCCTGTGGGGTCCACAGATCCTGAGGTGTTCAAGGATTTACAACCTTGCACCAAATTAGGCATGTAAAATGCCCTTGCACACAACTCTGGGCGTTTAGCACCAGGTTGGTGCCCATTTTGGGCGTTCAACGCCCATTTGTTGCCCATTTCTGGCGTTGAACGCCAGAACCATGCTTGTTCTGGGCGTTCAGCGCCAGCTCTTCTCCAGGGTGCATTTCTGGCGTTCAAACGCCCAGATGCTGCCCATTTCTGGCGTTCAGCGCCAGAACCATGCTCTGTTCTGGCGTTGAACGCCCAAAACATGCTTCTTACTGGCGTTTAAACGCCAGTAAGGTCTTCCTCCAGGGTGTGATTTTTCTTCTGCTGTTTTTGATTCCGTTTTCAATTTTTATATTTATTTTGTGACTTCCTCATGATCATGAACCTATAAAGACATATAACTAAGAAAAAATATAGTTAGATAAGTAAAAATTGGGTTGCCTCCCAACAAGCGCTTCTTTAATGTCAATAGCTTGACAGTGGACTCTCATGGAGCCTTACAGATGTTCAGAGCATTGTTGAGACTCTCCAACACCAAACTTAGAGTTTGGATATGGGAGTTCAACACCAAACTTAGAGTTTGGTTGTGGCTTCCCAACACCAAACTTAGAGTTTGACTGTGGGGGCTTTGTTTGACTCTGCTTTGAGAGAAGCTTTTTATGCTTCCTCTCCATGGATGCAGAGAGAGATCCTTGAGTTGTAAACACAAGGTTGTCCTTATTCAATTGAAGGATCAATTCTCCTCTGTCCACATCAATCACAGTTCTTGCTGTGGCTAGGAAAGGTCTTCTTAGGATGATGGATTCATCCTCTTCCTTTCCAGTATCTAAGACTATGAAATCAGCAGGGATGTAAAGGCCTTCAACCTTTACTAACACGCCCTCTACTTGTCCATAAGCCTATTTTCTTGAATTATCTACCATCTCTAATGAGATTTTAGCAGCTTGCACCCCATAGATTTCCAATTTCTCTATTACAGAGAGGGACATGAGGTTTATCCCTGAACCAAGGTCACACAGAGCCTTAAAGATCATGGTGCCTATGGTACAAGGTATTATGAACTTTCCTGGATCCTGTCTCTTCTGAGGCAATGTCAGTTGATCCAGATCACTTAGTTCATTGGTGAACAAGGGAGGTTCATCTTTCCAAGTTTCAATACCAAATAATTTGGCATTCAGCTTCATGATTGCACCAAGAAACTTGGCAGTTTGCTCTTCAGTAACATCCTCATTCTCTTCAGAAGAGGAATACTCATCAGAGCTCATAAATGGCATAAGGAGGTTCAATGGAATCTCTATGGTCTCTAGATGAGTCTCAGATTCCTTTGGTTCCTCAGAGGGAAGCTCCTTATTGATCACTGGACGTCCCAGGAGGTCTTCCCCCTTGGGATTCACGTCCTCTCCTTCCCTTACAGGTTCGGCCATGGTGCTTATGTTAATGGCCTTGCACTCTCCTTTTGGATTCTCTTCTGTATTGCTTGGGAGAGTACTAGGAGGGATTTCAGTAATCCTTTTACTCAGCTGGCCCACTTGTGCTTCCAAATTTCTAATGGAAGACCTTGTTTCATTCATGAAACTTACAGTGGCCTTGGATAGATCAGAGACTAAGTTTGCTAAGCTAGAGGTACTTTGTTCAGAGTTCTCTGTCTGTTGCTGAGTGGATGATGGAAAAGGTTTATTATTGTTAAACCTGTTTCTTCCACCATTATTAAAGCCTTGTTGAGGCTTTTGATCCTTCCATGAGAAATTTGGATGATTTCTCCATGATGGATTATAGGTGTTTCCATAAGGTTCACCCATGTAATTTACCTCTGCTATTGCAGGGTTCTCAGGATCATAAACTTCTTCTTCAGAAGATGCCTCTTGAGTGCTGTTGGATGCAGCTTGCATTCCATTCAGACTCTGAGAAATCATATTGACTTTCTTAGTCAATATTTTATTCTGAGCCAATATGGCATTTAGAGTATCAATTTCAAGAACTCCCTTCTTCATAGGCGTCCCATTACTCACAGGATTCCTCTCAGAAGTGTACATAAACTGGTTATTAGCAACCATGTCAATGAGTTCTTGAGCTTCTGCAGGCGTTTTCTTTAGGTGAATAGATCCACCTACAGAAGTGTCCAATGACATCTTTGATAGCTCAGATAGACCATCATAGAATATATCCAGGATGGTCCATTCTGAAAGCATGTCAGAAGGACACTTTTTGGTCAACTGTTTGTATCTTTCCCACACTTCATAGAGGGATTCACCATCTTTTTGTTTGAAGGTTTGAACATCCACTCTAAGCTTGCTCAGCTTTTGATGAGGAAAGAACTTGGCTAAGAAAGCCGTGACCAGCTTATCCCAAGAGTTCAAGCTATCCTTAGGTTGAGAGTCCAACCATATTCTAGCTCTGTCTCTTACAGCAAAAGGGAAAAGCATGAGCCTATAGACTTCAGGATCTACTCCATTAGTCTTAACAGTATCACATATCTGCAAGAATTCAGTTAAGAACTGAAAAGGATCTTCAGATGGAAGTCCATGAAACTTGCAGTTCTGCTGCATCAGAGAAACTAGCTGAGGTTTCAGCTCAAAATTGTTTGCTCCAATGGCAGGAATGGAGATGCTTCTTCCATGTAAATTGGAATTAGGTGCAGTAAAGTCACCAAGCATCCTCCTGGCATTATTGTTGTTGGGTTTGGCTGCCATCTCCTTTACTTGTTCGAAATTTTCAATAAGGTTGTCTCTGGATTGTTGTAATTTAGCTTCTCTTAGTTTTCTCTTCAGAGTCCTTTCAGGTTCTGGATCAGCTTCAACAAGAATGCCTTTTTCTTTGTCCCTACTCATAAGAAAGAGAAGAAAAAAAGAAAAGAAGAGGAATCCTCTATGTCACAGTAAAGAGGTTCCTTATTGTTAGTAGAAGAAGAGAAGAAGAAAAAATTCGAACACAGATAGAAGAGGGGGTTCGAATTTGGTGAGTGATGTGAGGAAGAGATGTTAGTAGATGAATAAATAAATAGAAGGAGATGAGGAAGAAGGTGAATTTTCGAAAATTATTTTTGAAAAAGTGTTAGTGATTTTCGAAAATTATTTTTGAAAAATGTTAGTAATTTTCGAAAATTAAGATTTAAAAATTGAAATAATTAGTTAATTAAAAAGAAATTTTGAAAAAGAGGGAGATATTTTCGAAAATTAGAGAGAGAGAGTTAGTTAGGTAGTTTTGAAAAAGATAAGAAACAAACAAAAAGTTAGTTAGTTAGTTGAAAGAAATTTTGAAAAGATAAGAAGTTAGGAAGTTAGAAAAGATATTTTGAAATCAAATTTTTGGAAAAGGTGAGATAAGAAGATATTTTTGAAAAGATATGATAGAAATTAGTTTTTGAAAAAAGATTTGATTTTTAAAAATACAATTAATGACTTGATTCACAAGAAATCACAAGATATGATTCTAAAACTTAAAGTTTGAATCTTTCTTAACAAGCAAGTAACAAACTTGAAATTTTTGAGTCAAAACATTAATTGTTATTGTTATTTTTCGAAAATTTGTTATAAAAATAAGAAAAAGATTTTTGAAAAATATTTTTGGAATTTTCGAAAATAACTAAGAAATTTGAAAAAGATTTGATTTTTAAAAAGGATTTTGAAAAAGATAAGATTTTCAAATTGAAAATTTGATTTGACTCATAAGAAACAACTTGATTTTAAAAATTTTTGAAAAGTCAATCCAATTTTCGAATTTGATGAGAGAAAAAGGGAAAGATATTTTTTGATTTTTGAATTTTTTATGATGAGAGAGAAAAACATGAAAATTATGCAATGCATGAATTTTTTAGATCAAAACAATGAATGCATGCAAGAATGCTATGAATGTCAAGATGAACACCAAGAACACTATGAAGATCATGATGAACATCAAGAACATATTTTTTAAAAAAAATTTTAATGCAAAGAAAACATGCAAGACACCAAATTTAGAATTCTTTAATGCTTAGACACTAAGAATTCAAGAATGCATATGAAAAACAAGAAAAGACACAAAACATGCAAATGCAAAGATCAAACAAGAAGACTTACCAAGAACAACTTGAAGATCATGAAGAACACTATGAATGCATGATTATTCTCGAAAAATGCAAGATGCACATGCAATTGACACCAAACTTATAACATGACTCAAGACTCAAACAAGAACACAAAAAATATTTTTGATTTTTATGATTTTTTTTGTATTTTCTTTTAATTTTTTTTCGAAAATCATTTTGAAAAAGAAAAATAAGGATTCCAAAATTTTTAATATGAATTCCAGGAATCTTATGCTCTTTACTCTAAAGCTCCAATCAAAGGGTCAGGCTTGGCTTAATAGCCAGCCAAGCTTTAGCATGTAACAGGTAGATCATGAATAGTAGTAGGTGGATTAGCACCAACTAGCTTGCTCTTGATAATAAATTGGAAGCCTCAGTCCAAATGAATTTAGACATGGCTTTACAGCCAGCCAGGCTTCACATGCTTCATGAAACACTAGAATTCATTCTTAAAAATTTTGAATAAAATTATAAAATTTTTGAAAACATTTTTATTTTAAATTTTTTTTTTCGAAAACAAAGGAGAAAATTTTGAAAGAAATTTTTTTTTTTGAAAAATTTTTGAAGAGAAAACAAAAAGAAAATTACCTAATCTGAGCAACAAGATGAACCGTCAGTTGTCCAAACTCGAACAATCCCCGGCAACGGCGCCAAAAACTTGGTGCGCAGAAATTGTGATTACACTTTGATTATGTAAAATTCATTGCTCTTTCTTTTCCTGGCAATGGCGCCAAAAAATATGATGCCAATACCATGGTTCACAACTTCGCACAACTAACCAGCAAGTGCACTGGGTCGTCCAAGTAATACCTTACGTGAGTAAGGGTCGAATCCCACGGAGATTGTTGGTATGAAGCAAGCTATGGTCACCTTGTAAATCTCAGTCAGGCAGATATAAAATAGTAATGGGGTTTTCGAAAATTAATAAGAAGGATAGAAATACTTATGTAGATCATTGGTGAGAGTTTCAGATAAGCGTATGGAGATGCTTTCATTCCTCTGAACCTCTACTTTCCTGCTGTCTTCATCCAATCAATCTTACTCCTTTCTATGGCTGGCTTTATGTAAGGATGTCACCGGTGCCAATGGCTACTTTCGATCTCTCTCGGGAAAATGATCCAAATGCTCTGTCACAGCACGGCTAATCGTCTGGAGGCATCACCTTTGTCGTTGGTTGCATCCTATTCCTCCCTGTGAAAATGGTCCGATGCGCTGTCACTGCATGGCTAATCATCTGGAGGTTCTCGATCATACTGGAATAGGATTTACTATCCTTTTGCGTCTGTCACTACGCCCAGCACTCACGAGTTTAAAGCTCGTCACAGTCATTCAATCCCAGAATCCTACTCGGAATACCACGGACAAGGTTTAGACTTTTCGGATTCTCATGAATGCCGCCATCAATCTAGCTTATACCACGAAGATCCCAATATCTCGGACTCGGTCCCCTGTATTAGTAATCTAAGAGATACTCGTTCAATCGAAGGTAGAACGGGAGTGGTTGTCAGGCACGCGTTCATAGAGAATGATGATGATTGTCACGTTCATCACATTCAGGTTGAAGTGCGAATAAATATCTTAGAAATGGAATAAGTTGAATTGAATAGAAAACAGTAGTACTTTGCATTAATCTTTGAGGAACAGCAGAGCTCCACACCTTAATCTATGGAGTGTAGAAACTCTACCGTTGAAAATACATAAGTGAAAGGTCCAGGCATGGCCGAGAGGCTAGCCCCCAAAATGTGATCACAGGATCAAAATACAATCTAGGATGTCTAATATAATAGTAAAAGGTCCTATTTATAATAAACTAGCTACTAGGGTTTACAGAAGTAAGTAATTGATGAATAAATCCACTTCTGGGGCCCACTTGGTGTGTGCTTAGGCTGAGCTTGAGTGTTGCACGTGTAGAGGTCCTTTTTGGAGTTGAACGCCACCTTTTGTGCCATTTTGGGCGTTGAACTCCACTTTGCAACTTGTTTCTGGCGCTGGACGCCAGAATTGGGCAGAGAGCTGGCGTTGAACGCCAGTTTGCATCATCTAAACTTGGGAAAAGTATGGACTATTATACATCTCTGGAAAGCCCTGGATGTCTAATTTCCAACGCAATTGGAATCGCGCCATTTTGAATTCTGTAGCTCCAGAAAATCCATTTTGAGTGCAGGAAGGTCAGAATCCAACAGCATCAGCAGTCCTTCTTCAACCTCTGAATCTGATTTTTGCTCAAGTCCCTCAATTTCAGTCAGAAAATACCTGAAATCACAGAAAAACACACAAACTCATAGTAAAGTCCAGAAATGTGAATTTAACATAAAAACTAATGAAAACATCCCTAAAAGTAACCAGATTCTACTAAAAACTTACTAGAAACAATGTCAAAAAGCGTATAAATTATCCGCTCATCAGCTGACAAAACTCAAAAGCAAGCAATAGGGGTAGTGGAAAATGTGTTGCTAAAGGTTGGGAAATACTTTCTCCCAACAGACTTTGTCATCCTGGACATGGAAGAGAGTCATACTCACCCAATCATATTGGGAAAACCATTCCTAGCTACGGCCAGAGCACTTATCGATGTAGAGAAAGGGGAGCTAATATTGAGAATCCATGATGAACGACTCAGCTTCAATGTTTTCAAACTCTCACAAGAAACAGATCAATAGGACAAGGAACTAAGCACAGATGATAATGAGACACTGAAAGAGGAGACAAGCACTGAAGCACAGCCAGTTCATTCTGAGATCCCCTTAATTGATAAACAAGGAAAACAGCAATTGCCACAGCTCAAGGAAAAGTTGGAGGAACCTAAACCTCTAGAGGCAGGTAAAGACAACATCACAACTCCTTTAGAAAAAGAGGTCACCGAGGGCAAGGCAACCTCAAAAGAAACAAAGAAGAAGGTACCAAGGAGGTGGAGGAACAAGAAGATCCCTACGGAAGACTTCTCTCCAGGGGATAGAGTTGTCTCAACTTACTTCCCAGATATTCCCCCGAATCTCCCTATATAAGTGAACCTTAGTGCATGCTCATTCCTCACACTCAAATTCCCACTCTCCACACTTCATACTTTCGGTTTGCTCAACCCCCTTCATCACACTCTCTCCTAGCCAACATATTCCTCATCTATCCGTATCCTCCAACCCCCCCTCAAAACAGCAACTCAATTCATGGCATCATCAAGCTCAAAGAGGCAAAAGAGGAAGGAACCCATGGAGAGTGTTCCTTTCGATGAGAAGAGATTCAAAACTGCCTTTCATGAACGTGAATTCGAACGGATAAGGGCCAGAAAGATATTGCCAGAGTTAATCTTCCAAATCAATGCAAATGAGTCACCACAAATTCTGGAGAAAATCGAACAGAGGGGGTGGCAATTGCTCACAAGTCCAGAGGGGAAGATCAATGAAAACCTCATCAAAGAATTTTATACAAATGTAGTAAGAGAAGATAAAACCAAGGCCTCGACCTTCAAAAGTTACGTGAGAGGAAAGGAGGTGGACTTCAGCCCAAATGCCATAACAAGAGCTCTTCACCTGAAATCACCTCATTTTGATGAGGACAGTTATCAGGCAAGGATAAGTAGAAGCCCTGATAATGATGAGCTCTCAGAGATAGTATCAGACATCTGTGTTATAGCAGCTGACTGGGAGAGGTACACAGATGGGAGACCCAAGTTCATCAAGAGGGGAGACCTGAGCCCTGAAGCCAAGGGGTGGTTTAAACTCGTAAGGAGGTCCATTCTACCAGCTGCAAATAATTCAGAGGTGAACATCAATCGAGCTACTATGGTGCATTGCTTAATACAGGATGGGGAAATCAATGTGAATGAGCTCATCGCCGAGGGGATTCAAGATTCGGCTGAGAAGGTTGATTCAGGTGCCAGGCTTTCGTACTCCAGCACCATTCTCCGCTTATGCAACAAGGCCAAGGTAGTATTTGAGGACAGCAATCCAGACTGGGTGAACCCAGGGAGGCCAGTTACACTCGAGCGATTGGTTTATACTACACCTGCTCAGCAACAAAGAAGGCCACAAATAGGAAAACCAAAAGCAAAAGAAAGAGTTCACCAAGAGGAACCTCATCAGGAAGAATATCAACAAGGAGAGTATTATGATCCAGCCAACTTGAACATGAGTCACCTTCTAAGAGCCATTGAGGATCTGGGGATGAGACATATGGAAGGACAAGAGCAAATACTAAACCTTCAATCCAACTGGCTGAGCCAACAGGAAGCATGGCAAAAACAACAAATGGAGCAGCAGCAGGAACACTACTTCCAGTTCACTCAAGCCATCAACCAAGTGAATGAGAGGCAAGAGCTTCAAGAGAAGCACTTGCAAGAACTCAACCAGCGGCAAATAGCCCAAATGAAAACTTTCAATGAGTTCAGTGTACTCAATGAAGGAAGGCAACTACGTAGGGAGGAGTTCTATGTAAACACTCAAGTCAAGTTGAATTACATGTCTAATCATTTGCATCATCTCCACTATGCCATTCCCACATATGATGAGGTCCAAAAAGAATTGGTAGAGCAAGAAGAAGGGAAGGTGAAACAACAGAAAGAAGCACTAAAGAAGAAGATGGAAGATACTGGCTTCTGGAAGAAACTGCTTGGAAAAGGCAAGGGAAGTGGAAGTACAAGCACTCAAGAGAGACACAATGAGGACAAGCAAGGATGGGAGCATGGGCATCCACATGAATGACAGGTGGTGGAGTTCTTTTTAGTCCATCGTTTTCTATGCTTTAAATAAGGAAGATCTTGTATGAAATAGAACATGCTTCCATGTTAGTTTGAATATTTTTAAATTCTGTCTTTTAAGTTTTCTTTCTAAATAGGTGTATGTGTGCTAGTCTTTATGTCACTGCATCCTCCTTAACTTACTTGTATGCGTATCCCTTTAAATCAAATGAAGAGAGACTATTTATGTTTCAAAAGACCAGAGTGGAGTTCATACTATGGAGTACATTCATGAGTTTGTGGTATGATCATAAGTTAGCTAAGTTAGTTCAACCATAAGGTGGGATGACAACTATCTGGCTTAAATACTTTGCTTTGAATATACTCATGAGACTAAGTATATGACAAGATCCTAATAAGAGAAAGAGAAAAGAATAATGAAAGTGGAAAAACAAAAGAAAAAGAGTAAGCAATAAGGCTAGGCACCAATGGTTTTGATCTTAAGATATGTGTCTGTGGTGTTCCTGTGTGAGGGATCTACTTGGATGAATAAGCTCTTAGGGGTGCTTTATCACTTGGTAACTTGGGTTAACTAACCCGGGATTATCAGCTGAAAGTCTATTATCAAGAGTAACCCTCACTACAGAGCACTTAGTAACCCAAAGAGGTGCTGGACACCAAGGTCTCAAGAAGGAAAATAAATGAACTATATGCCTGTGGTGTGTATGTATGGGGGAGAGACTTGAGGGAGTAAGTCCTTAGGGGTGCTTCAACACCTAACACCTTGAACCAACTGGTTCGGGAGTGTTGGCTGAAAGCTTATCTTAAAAAGTTGCCCCCTTATAGAGCACTTAGCCTAAGAACACCAATAAGCTCTGAAATGACAATAAAGGGATCAATGAATAAAAGTCTCAATGGATATAAGCAAAGTGAGTGTTTTAGGACATGATAAAGGTCTGAAAGCCAGTAAAGGAATGAACCTAAGTTGCTATGCATGAAACCACCATAAAATCAGTGATATGACTTCCACAAGAATGACTCATTTCTCTTGGCATTCCATTCATCATTCTCTTGTTCCAATACTTGCTTAGGGACAAGCAAGCTTTAAGTTTGGTGTTGTGATGCCAGGGCATCTTGGCCAGTTTCACTGACCTTTTCTTTACTGTTTTTAGGTTAGTTTCATGCATTCCCTTAGGAAATAAGCTAGTTTTGGGTAGATATTCACTTACACCTTGATTCAAGCATACATTGTGCATTTTACATTATTTCATGAGGATTTTGCATGAGTTTAGTGACAAATTGTATGTTGCATTACCCATGACTTGGACTAGGACTTTGATGTACTCTATTACTTGATTTCAGGACCAAAGGAAGCAATGAATGGGAGGTAACTTGCAAAGTTAATGAGAAAAGTGATTGCTAATAACGCTCTCGAAGCCATCATTGACTACGTTAAGAGTTACGTTAACTAAGTTAACGTGAACTCTAACGTAGAGAGGGGAAGTTAAGCCAACGTTAGTGACACTTAATATTGTCACTAACGTTGGCAAATGCTCATAAGTGGCCACGTTAGAGGCCAGTTAACGTGGCCTCTAACGTTAAAAGGGGGAAGAAACGCCAACGTTAGTAACATTCAACATTGTCACTAACGTTGGCCTAAGGAGAAACATACCACGTTAACTCCCACGTTAACTTGGTTAACGTGGGAGCTAACGTAAGAAGCAAGAGTGGTCGACAACGTTAGTGACACCCAACATTGTCACTAACGTTGGAAGCAACCACACAACCCCCCAAAGAGCCATGTTAACTTCCACGTTAACTTAGTTAACGTGGAAGCTAACGTTGATGAGTGAAAGAAACGCCAACGTTAGTGACATTCAACATTGTCACCAATGTTGGGGATGGTTAAGCATGGGCACGTTAGAAGCCACGTTAACCTAGTTAACGTGGACTCTAACGTGAGACATAGGGGCACCTTGGAACGTTAGTGACAATGTTGAGTGTCACTAACGTTCTCGAAGGATGGCAAGCCCACGTTAAAGAGCCACGTTAACTAAGTTAACGTGGGCTCTAACGTGGGAACAAAGGGGGCTTTTCAAAGTTATTGGGAATGTTAAGTCTCAATAACATGTGCGAAGGACTTAGAGGCAACGTTAGTGCCAACGTTTGTGCCACTAACGTTGAAGTTAACGTGGCTTTTACTTAGGAATGTTAGTGAGAAAGTTGATTGTCACTAACGTTCTCGAACTCATATTTTCACTAAACGTTAATACCCCTAACGTCCTGAGCTAAAGTCTCTGCCCACTTCACATTTTCTCTCTGCAACTAAAGCCAAGCCCAATTGAAGAAGAGAACTGCTTCAAACTCAAGATCCAAAGGCCCAAGACTTGAAGAGCCAACTAGAAGCTGAGAAAAATAGTATATATAGGAGTAGCTTTGAATTGTTTAGGAGCTCTGGGAGTTGGAAAAGAGAACTACTCTCTGTATTTTACCTTCTCTGCAATTTCTAGTTTTATGATGTATTCTCCATCTTTGTTTTCATTTTCTAGAGCTATGAACAACTAAACCCCTTTCATTGGGTTAGGGAGCTCTGTTGTAATTTGATGGATCAATACTAATATTCATTATTCTTCTTCTATCTTTTCTCTTGATTTTACTTGAAAGCTTTCGATCTTCATCCAATTTGGTAGTTATCTTGGAAAAGAAGCTATTCAAACTTGGATCTCTTCTGAACCTTGAAAGAGGAATGAAGAGATCAAGCTAGAAATGCTTTCTCATGCTGGACCAAATTGGGTTTGGATGGGTATGTGACTATAACCCTCTCAATACTTGTTTTGGGAAATGTATGTGGTATAATCAGTGACCATACTTCATCTCTTCTCTTGAGCAATTGACCAAGAAATTGGCTATTGATCAAGATTTGAGAGATTGAATTTGTAATTCAATCAATTAAGATTGCCAAGGAGATCAATGAGTGCATTGATTGAGGAAGAGATGAAAATGAACTTGATCCGGAGAATTGCAACATCTCCTAAGCCCAATGAACTCCCCATCTCTGATCTTACCCATTCTCTTTAATTTCTGCCATTTACTTTTATGAGCAAATCCCCCATTCCCATTTACAATTCTGCAATTTACTTTCAGTAATTTACTTCCAGTCCTTTAATTCTAGCATTTACTTTTCTGTTATTTACATTCCCGCCATTTTATTTTTTTGCAATTCTCAACCCAAATTCTGGATTCGCTCAACTAGAACATTCTTCTAATTAAAGTTGCTTGATCAATCAATCCCTGTGGGATTCGACCTCACTCTATTGTGAGTTTTTACTTGACGACAAATTCGGTACACTTGCCGAAGGAAATTTGTTGAGAGACAGTTTCCACCCGCATCACAATTCCATCATACTCAATGACTCAAGTTTACCCAATTCCCTTGGCTTAGACCAAGAGTTGACAAAACTACTCAAAAACTAAAGAGAACATTTCATCAAACACATAGAGTGCAATAGAAGTAAACATCATAATTTTGCCAAAATAATAAAATCTTACAACTACTAAGTGCAAGAAAAGTAAGATCACAACTCAACTCATCAATTAAAGAAACATCAACATCAAAATTGCATTAAATATAAACCAAATCTAACATGAGTTCATCATTACAAAAGAGAGCAAAATGAGAAATTAGCATCATAATTAAGAGAATCAAGATGTAGAGATGAGAAATTATAAAATAAACAAGATGAGATCAAGTAATTAAACATGAATCTAAGATAATCTACCCTAATCCTAACCTAATTCTAGAGAGAAGAGGGAGCTTCTCTCTCTAGAAAACTAACTAAAGGCTCATGTTGGCTAAAACTAATTGCTCCCCCTTTGCTTGGACTTCAATTCTGCATGAAATACACTCAGAAACAAGTTGGATTTGGACCCGGGCAGCTCAGAAATCGCCCCCAGCGTTTTGCCTTTAAGTGGGCCTTGTAAGAGTACCGGCGCGTGTGCACCATGTGCGCGTGCGCGTCGATTGGTAAATTCTCCATCCGCGCGGAAGTGGCATGTACGCGTGTGCGTCTATGGGCGAGGCCACTTTTGCGCGTGCGCACCTTGTGCACATGCACGTCCTTTGATGCATTCCCAATCTTTGTTTCTTCATGCATTCTCCCCTTTGTAAGATTTTCTACTCATTTCTTCCATCCAATACTTGCCTTATAAATCTGAAATCACTCAACACACACATCAAGGTATCGAATGGAATTAAAATGAATCAAAATTACCAATTTAGGACCTAAAAAGCATGTTTTTACACTTAAGCTAAATTCAAGGGAGAATTACAAAACCATGCTATTTCATTGAATAAATGTAGGGAAAGGTGGTAAAATCCCCCAAAATAAGCACAAGATAAATCACGAAATCGGGGTTTATCAAATCTCCCCACACTTAAACTAAGCATGTCCTCATGCTAAAATCAAGAAAGAAGCAAAGGATGTTAACATTTATTCAATGCAACTAACTAAATGCAATCTATCTATATGCAATCTATTTACATGATGCAATGGCTCAGTCAAAATAAATCAATTTTCAAGAATACACATGTAAGCATAAGGGCTAAGGTATTAGCAATCAAAGCAAACCATAATTGGATTGAATCATTGAAAGAGTTCACAAACTTGCAAGAAAAGATGATCATGGGTGGAAACATGTAATTGAGCGATTGAACCCTCGCCAGATGTGTATCCGCTCTAGGCACTCAAGTGTATGGGGTTGATTCACTCAATTCTTTCCTAATCATGCTTTCCAAGATTTGTTTTTCATCTAACAATCAACAATTACTTTATGCATGCATACAATGTCATAAGGACTTCCCATAGGTTGTAATGGGGCTAGGGTCAAGGTAGGATGCATATGGTCAAGTGAGCTTGAAATTTGAATCTTTGATTAACTTAAACTTCTCACCTAACCTATGATAACCTATACAATTCTAAACAAACCTAGCTATCCATTCTTCACTTTTCACACACTCATGCACTTCTTTTTTTGATTACCACACATATGCATTGAATTTATGAAACCTTAAACTTTGGGACCCTTTGTTCCCTTTTGTTGCAAAAAAAATTTTTTTAAGCATATACAAAACATCAATGCATATGGTTTACATATGATTAATACATGAGTATGTACCCAATTCCTAAAAATTTTTCAATAAAAACATAAACACACTTTTATCTCTACCCAATGTACCCAACCTTCCCAAAATCAAGTAATGAACACTCTCACTAGCCTAAGCTAATCAAAGATCCAAACAAAGGACATTTATTATTTTTCAGTTAAGCTTGTAATGTGCTACAATTATGAACAAATGGGTTAAGCATAGGCTCAAAATTGGCTAACAATGGAAAATAAAAGGTAGGTTATTTTGGGTAAGTGAGCTATTTGAACAATGGCCTCAATCATATAAATGCATGTATACACAAAATAATGGACATAAAGAATCAAACAAATCAAAGATTACAATCATAAGAAGAGAATAATGCACACAAGAATGAAAGTAAGTGGTCATAGGATGTAACCACACAATTAGGCTCGAATCTCACATGCTTGTGTTCTTAGCTCAAAACATGATCCACAAGTGTATAATTCAAGCAAGTTCTAAAAAAACAAATTTTCAACCAATTGGGTGGTACCCTAAAAATGAATTTCTTGGAAATTTTCATCATATTGACGAAGCTTATTCTAATGCAATGTTGTGATTTAGAAAACTTAAAAAAAATTTCCCTAGTTTACCCCTTTTTCAATCAAAACACAATTCTTATATAAAAAGGGTTAACTAGATTTTTAACAATCCCGAAACACTTTTCTAATCACAATCAAAAACTAAGATGCAAAACATATATATATATATATATTAAAAGTGTGCAACTACCAAAATAAAAGTATCCACAATAGCAAATATGTACAGTAATCACAAAATGATCTAAAACATAAAGTGCAAAATAAAATAAAGTAGCAGAAAATAGAAATAGATGTCCGAAAGTTCACCACGTAAATGAAAACACCGGTCACGAGCGGTGACCTCCCCACACTTTAGAATCAAGCATCGCCCTCGATGCTACTGCTGAAGCTCGGGATGGGGGTCAACAATCACGTCGGGTTGTGGCTCAGGCTCAGGCTGTGGGAATAGGACTGGCTGTGGCTCTGGATGTGGCTGTGGATCCACAAGAGGCTGTTGGGCCTCAGTGGTAGCCTGTGTCTCTAGAGGTGCATCCTGATGAGCCGGCTCCTCAGCCAGCTCCTCCTCCTGATCCTACTCGTCGGAAGCAGGAGAGTCTGGGAGCGGCGGTAGCTCGATGCCCTGTGATACAAACACCTGGTCGATGCGGTCGAGACGTCGTATGACACGACGCTCAAAGTGCTCCATGAAGTGAAGGAGGTGCTGCACCAACAGATAGGTCGGCTCAGGTGCTGGTGGTGGTGGTGGTAAGGATGTTGCGGCTGCTGAGGAGGAGGCGGGTCCTGCTGTCGTGGAGGATGAGGGTCTAGCTGCCTCAACCACCGCTCTTGCTCGAGAATGGCAGTTGGTCGGGGGCTTCTCGTGTACCCATCCACCCCATGGAATGGTAACCTCCTTGTCGTCGTCCTCTGGGGGTGGTGGTGTCACATCATCGTCCTCCCACGGGACGTCAGCTTGCTTAACCAAACTAGTGATAAGTATAGGAAACGGTAGCAAGCCGCGAATATGAGCTCTCCACATGCTATGCCTGATCAGCCGGGGGAAATACACCTCTTTCCCCTCCATGACAACCCAATCAGAACTAGCATATCATCAGAATCTCTGAGAAGTGAGTGGTAGGCAAGACATAGTGGGCAAATATCTACTGCCAGGTCCTAGCCTCCTTAGACAGATATATGGATAACATCCCCTTGGGCTTCTTGTTGTTCGAATCCATCACCCAGGGAGCGTCTGGTGTGGCAATCACGCGCTTAAGCGCCTCATAGTCAAATGTCATGGAGAGAAGAGCTACCTCTACCTGATGGTAGGCACAAGTGTCAGGAGTACCAACTATGCAAAGCAGTGCATCCCCTATGGCAGCCTCGGTGACCATAATCTCTCTACCCCTTAAGTGCACTGAATCCAAGCCCGCTCGAAAGAAGTTACAGTAGAACTCCTTAACCCATGAGATGTTAATCCTTCCCAAGTCCCTATCAACGAAATCTAGCCCTAACTCTGAGATGCGGGTGTTTATGGCACGCTTTACTTCATTGGGAAGGTTCAGCTTCTTCTCAATGTTTAGATTTTTCTTCTTATAACTGGAGAAGCACAGCTCGCAGTAGAGGTTTGGGAATTTGATCGGGTCAGTGGGTGGCAGCAGCTGATTTTCCTTATCCTCTTCGTTTAATGGATTCTTGGCATAATTAGCATATAGTGAGGGGGTAGAGGTCTTGGAGCGCTTTCTCTTTTTGGAGGTAGTGGATATAGCCTTTCCCTTGTCTGACATCCTGAAAAACAGAGATGATACTGTATAAGCAGATAGCCAAATAGATACAAAGCACTCAAAGCAAAGCATATCCATGAAGTGAATAAAGTAAAGGGATTTCTTGGAATGCAAGCAACAAAATTCAGAATTCAAATCATACTTTAAACCAAGAATTCAAACTACATTTGTACATTATTCGTTCACTAAGCATAGGAAACACCATATCCAAAATAATGATCAAAAGAGTTAGGTTGAAAACCAAAAGAAGTTAGTTGGTTAAACAGATTAAAGTTAGAAATTAGTTTGAAAATAAGTGATATGGTGGTTACTAGCTCAATTTAAAAGGAATGCACAAAATAGGAATGTAAGCACGTTCACAATCATGAAATGCATCAAGTCATTGATGATGAAATGTGGTATAGCTAGAAAGCAACTAATGAGAAAATAAGTCATCAATCAATGCAAGGATCATTAGAGTTATGTGAATTGGTGTTGGTGAGAGCAAAACCTTGAGAAACAAGTATTCTAAACACATTTAACACCAATTCCAACCATGCATGCAAGTCACGGGGATTGAGGTGAGATTTGAAAATTCATGCGCCATGTGACCAAGGGTATATAGGAATTGAATCACAATGGGCATATAGGTAGAAGAAACCATCAATCTTGTGAAAGCAAGTAAGTTGAGCTTAACTCTAAATGAAAATCAAGTTTATGGTAAATTTGAAAACTTACTCAATCATGCAATGCATATAGCAAATTAGCATTGCAAGCAAGTAAAGCGCATTAGGAGCATAACTAAAAACCTGTAAACATGCCCATAAGGATTTTTCAAAACCCTTTAGGTAACAACATTCTAATTGATATAGAAATAATCAACTAGAGTTAGTTACACCAATCAAAGCATTGTTAATTCATGGAACATGGTTAGGAAAAATCCGGTAGCATTTCAGTAGCAAATTGGCTATTTCCAAGTTTAAACAGAAAATCAGGTTGCATATGAATTCATCAACAATCAAAACACAAAACCATGTATATGAATTCATATGAATGCAACAAACAACCAATAGTTCAGCAGCAACGTAAATTAAATAGCACAAAGAATAGCAGCAGTTCCTTTCATCAATCAAACACAAGCAAGCAGCATCACAGATTAAATGAACACAGAATGATCCAAGAAAACAGAGCAATTTCACACAGCAGCAAAGATTCAGTTAATCCTAAATCCACTACTCAGCCTAGATTTGCTAACCACCTAAGTGACTAAGCTAACTAACTAAGCTAATTAATTAATGAAATTAACATAAAGCAGTAAAAGAGAAGCAGAACAGGGGAGGGTATGGAACTTGGGATGCAGAAACTGAATGGGGCAAATAAAGGGGAGGTAAAGTGGCCAGAGCAGACGACGGTCTGGTGGCACCGTGGAGCTTGCGCCGGCAAAAATGGGGGTCACGGCTGTGCTCGTGGTGGGGCAGGGGCTAGCTGCGAGAGAGGGCAGAGACAGAGAGGGTTGAGTGAGAGAGAGGGGGTGAGGAAGAGGGGGCTGGGCGCGCACGGCAACGACGGCGGTGGTGTGCCGGGTTAAATCGTTTGCTCGCCAGAGTGCTGGTTGTGGAGGGATAAGGGAAGAGAGACATTGGGTGAGAAAGAGAAGGAGAAACGTTAGAGTAGAGGAGAAGAGGATTTGCGTGACTGCGCTAGGGCTTCACGTCCCTGGGGTAAGTAAAAATTTGAATCCAGGCGTGCGTGCACCGTCCGCGTCCGCGTGGGTGGAGGTAACTAAGGATTGGCGCGGAAGTGCCATGTGCGCTTACACATAGATGGGAGAATTAGGGATCTGCGCGAACGCATATGGTGCGCGTCCACGCGGGTGTGCTGGGCCAGAGGCATAAAAGAGGCTCAGAGTTGGCATAACTCTCGGGTCTTTTGGCCTGGGTGATGCTAAGATGCGTCGACGCGCGCGCGCACTGTGCGCGTTCGTGTGGATGGCTTGAGCTTATGGAATGGGCGCGGAGGCGCCAAGTACGCCAGCGCGTGGATGAGAAAATAAGGAGTGGCGCGGACGCGTACAGCGTGTGTCCGCGTGGGTTGAGGCACAGAGTTGGCCCAAAAGTGGCACAACTCTCTGGTCTTTGTCCCAGAAAGGAAAAATGTGCAGCCGACGCGCGCGTGCGCTATGTACTTGCACGTGGCTTGGTTTTTTTTTAATAATGAGCATCAAAAATAGCTCATAACCTTCCTATCCTCCTCTAAAATTTTAAAACTAGCTAAGATGCAAAATTAAACACATTTTTGAAATATTGGGGATTTTTCAAACAAATTGAGGAAACTTGCAATTCAAGCAAAAACTCAAGTTCAGAGAATTATCCCTAATTAAAGTATGGAATGTATAAAACACCTTAGCAAGCAAGCAAAATATACCAAGAAGTAAAGGAATTATATACAATGGAACTCAATTCATTCATTCATTATATCTACAAGAGAATGGAAAGATTTTACCATATTGGGGTGTCTCCCACCAAGCACTTTTAGTTTAAGTCCTTAAGTTGGACATTTAGGAGGCCCCTTGTCAAGGTGGCTTATGCTTGTATCCATCCTTGAACCTCCAAGAGTGCTTGTCCTTCAATCGGTTGTCAGAAGTTCCAACCATCTTTACTAAGCTTGAGTGAGGTTCTCTCCAAGATATGAGCTCCCAAAATTAACTCTCATAGGGTAATCCAGGATCCCATATCTTGTCCTCGCACCCATCTTCTAGTTGATTGCCTTGACTTTGTCCGGGCAATGAGAAAGCAGAATTCTCATGAAAGCACCAAACTACTCCCCTGAACCCATTTAATTGAGCATTACACCAATCCATGTTCTTCAATTTTAAGCTTTCAACCATAATGAATCTAGATTTAAAACGCCAACCACTGAACATCCTCCTCTTTCGCTTAATTCCACAAAGCGCCCTAAGTTGATCATCCGTCTCAAGCAAACCATACTCAAGTGGGATAACAAAGCTGAGAGTTAGAAGTTTTACCCACTCAAGCGAAGGATTGGATGGCGAACTAGGTGGAGGAGTTCCCAAAGGTCTTGATAAAGCATGCTCTACTCCCGTCCATCTTCTTCTAGAGGCTTCCACCACTTGGCAAGGTTTTTCAAGTTTCTCCTCTTGCCAAGCTTTCTCAAGTTCACATTCTTCTTCACCAAATTTTTCTATTTCCTCCCCATCACTCTCATCATAGATAGGAGGTCTAGTGAAGTCTACCTCACCATCAAGTCTAAGCATTTTGGGGAGAGACTTTTCAAACTCGCAAGGATCATATGTTGATGCGGAATCATCATAGATAGGAGAGAAGGCTTAACAAGGTCGTCAAGGGATTGATCAATGTAGGCAAAAAATCACTGGTGATGGAGTCCGCTTCTTGATCAATTTCCTTCAACTCCCCGTCTACTTCCGCAACTTTACTCTCCTCTTTAACATCCTTTATGTGCTCAACATATCCCAAACATCCATCCACTACTTCCTTTTGTTCGCTAATCTCTACCTTCTCCTCTTGTTGCCCTTCTTGCTTCAACTATTCTATCTCACCATAGAGCTTCAAGTTCATTTCCTTACTAAACTCCTTGATTGTTTCTCCATATTCAACAATGGGGGTACTTAGGGTGCATGAGCTTAGGTGGGATGTTAGGTGATTAACGGCTTCTACCATGCTAGCTATCCTTGCTCTTAGCTCCTTAAATTGAGTTTCATCCTCCTCTTGTCGCCTTAAGATGCGAGATTCAAGGTCTCTCAATTCTAATATGAAGGCTTCGTCGGGAGGTGGCGGTGGAAGATAGGGTTCAGTGTTTGAGGGAAGATTGTTAACGTTGGAAGGTGGTTCATATTAGTGGAATTCTTGAGGTGGTGTATGTGGAATTTGTGCTTCTAGGGAGTATTGATGTTGAAATGGTGGTTGTTCTAGATGTGGTTCATATGGTCGTTGATATGGCGTGTATGAGTTATGGTCATATGGAGTTGAATAGTGGTGTGAGGCTTGTGAGTATGGTGTATGGCTATATTGAGGAATAGAATCACATGCATATAATGATTGTGGTTGACAACCACAATGATGATCATCACACACATTGGATTGATACACGTTAAGATCAGGATTATACCCATAAGAGTTCGTAGGAGGTTGTTGCCATGAAGGTTGTTCATAAGCTTAAGGTTTCTCCCATCTTTGATTTCTAAATCCTTGATGCATATCTGTTCTGAGGGTTACCTGAAACTGGAGGTCGATCTCGGATGAGATCTTCTGTACTGGTCGGAGATGATGTGTTCGGCTGGTGAGTGACGGCCGGAGCAGTTGTGTCCGACTTGTTGGACTGGCTGTGCTGCTGATCCTTAGTCACCGGAGGGTGGAGGTACCTGCAAGGGACTCCGATGCTTAAGTTAGCAAGGGTATTAAACAGGTTTTTAGTAGAATCAGAGTATGAGTTATACCTGGGTGCTCCAGTGTATTTATAGTAGTGTGGAGTGACCTTTTTAGATAAGATAAGTTAGTTATCTTATCTTATCTTATCTTATCTTTGGGTGAGATCATCATATCTTCGAGGGAACCGCCCTTATCTCTATAGGCCTGGGCCGCCTTTGGATTTGGGTCGTGTTCCTCTATTTGGGCCCTTTTTTGGGCTTTCCTGGTAGTTTGGCCGAGCTCTTTGAGAAGAGGTCGGATAGTCTGACCTGAAGAGGTCGGTCGCCTTGTCGCTAAACATCTCGGGTCGGATGGCTCGACCTAGGGTATGAACAGTGCCCCTGCTCGAGCTCGGTCTTTCTTTTGGAGGCCGAGTCCTAGTTTTAGGACTTCGATCCTTCTCTGGTGAAGCCAAACTCGAGCATCTTGTCGACTTCATCTTTGTAGCGTTCTCCTTTTTGAATATGGAATGTTTTCTTCTGCTTTAAAAGCACGCGCTTTTGCATTAGCACTCTTAGCCTTGGGAATATGCGAGGGTTTAATGCCCTTATTAATTGGTTTTTAATTGCCCCGTTTCTCTTAGCCTCTTTATTTTGAATTTCACACTCAAAAAACGGTTTCTCTTCTCCGTAAGTTCCCCTTTCTTTCTCTCTTTCTGTTTTCTGAAGTTTGCAGTTTTTCGTATTTCTTCCCGTGCCGTATTCTTGGCGATCCTTTGTGCTTTCCTTGCTGTGAAAGGGCAATTCTGGATTCCATCTTCCATTTTCTACTTCTGTGAGGCTTTTCTGTTCGAGAGGTGACTCTATTCCTTGTTGTTTCTGCCTTCAGCTTTCTCCAGAGTTTTTCTCCCTTTTTCTAGGTTGGTTCTTTCTTACTTTCTTTGTTGCTTGCATTGTGCCTTTTTGGCTTTAGAAAGTTTGAACCTTTGCCATGCATCTGCTTGTTTATTATTGTGGGGGTATTTCTTGCTTTTGAGATGAACCTTCTGCACCCTAGGGTTTGTGCCGTTTATTTTCTTCTTTTGCAATCTTCATAAACCTATTTGCTTTCTCGGAAGGTTGCTCTTTTGATAGTTTTCTTTGCTGATGAATTTTGTAAGAGATAACTTGTATTTATTATTTTTTTATTTCTCTGAAAAAAGGTTGCGTTTCTGATGACTTCTTCTTGAGCTGTTTTGTTGTTTGGTTGCTTCGTTTGTTGACTGAACTAAGACTGTGGGTCTGGAGGGTAGTTTATAGTTTTTACCTATGGCTTGTGGCCTTCTATTCAGAGTGTCGTTTTAGTTAAAAAAGGGGTCGTTATCGATATGTGGGCTTGTAAGTTTTCCTGAGCCCTTGTTCTGTGACTGCCTCCAAAGGATGTCCCTGGATCTTTGGTGTGGGTCCTGGAGTTTCCTTTTGTTGCTTGTACTGCGTTGGATTATGTTAAGCCGGGTTGTTTTGCTTTCGTCCAAGATATTTTTTTAGTAATCCAATCTTCTTTTCTTGTTGTAGGACTAGTTGACCTCATGTCTTCTCGCAAAAATATTGTTGAGACATCTTCCCAAGTCCCTGAGGGCATGGCTGATTGGATGGATTCCATGGTTCTTCTGTGTGTTTCGTTGGTTGACTCTGAGTTCTGTCAGAAACTTAGGCAATTTCATAGGATTTGTGGTAATGGTATTGATGAAAAGAACTATGAGCTCGTATCTCCAAATTCTGAGGAAAGGGTCTATTTTTCTACCCGAATTGCTGGGGAGCGTCCCTTTTTCTATGCATACGACTTCTTTTTTAGTCAAATGAATATTACTCTTCCTTTTACCCCTTTTGAGACTAACCTATTATGGTCCTGTAATGTAGCTCCATCCCAACTTCATTTTCAGTTGCTGTGTCATGATGAATCCTTTTACCCCTGCTTCACAATCCCTCTTCTTTTATCTCTATGTTTTGACAAAGCCTGGGGTGGTTAAAAAGAAAGCCGCTTGGGTTTCTTTTCGAGCTTCCCAGGGGAAAAAGGTTTTCTCCATGTTTGATGAATCTTTCCGTGATTTCAAAAATTACTTTTTTAGGGTCCGAGCTGTTGAAAGAGCTCGGACCTTTTTTCTGGATGAGAATGATGAGCCCGCCTTTCCCTTGGAATGGCAAAAGAATGTAATGGTATCTAGATATACGTGAGAGATGTTAGATGAGGCTGAGCAAGCTTTTGTGACTGTGCTAGAAGAAAACTGGGGGCAGCCTCCCCATCTCGACACAAAGAAATTTTTAGCCAACCCCTCTCTCCTCCGAGCTGAGCTGGGTAGTGGTCAATTTTTTGGTTTTGCTTATTTTGTCGAGTTTATCTCTTTGTACGATCTTTTCTGATTCGTAACTTGGTTTCCCGCTGTTATGTTTTGTTTGCAGAGATGATTAAAAATAATGAATCCATGAAGGCCTTTAAAAGGGCAAGGAAGGCTACTGCTGCTCAGAACATCTCGGCCAAGGCGGTCGGGAAGGGGTTGTCCCAGGTTCAGTCGAAGTCGGCCGTACCAAGCTCACCAGGGGTGAGGAGGGTAATCCCTACTCCCTGTGTTCATTTGGTTGATCCTCCGTAAGCTTCTGTTGCTACTTTTGGCGCTCCTCCCAACAAAAAACAAAAGACAACTGAGCCTTTTAAGCTTGACGCCCCCGACTTTGATGCGTTTGAGTTTGTTGATCAACAGATTGGTCCTTATGTTACCATCCCCACTGACGATGTCTCTCTCCTTCGCCATTTAGACTTCATTACTCGGAACAGCATTAAGATGGCACATATGGGAGCTGCTATGTACCGAACTGCCCAAGATCTTCCCCTTCATGCTACTAAGGCCTTTATGGAGGAGGCTAAGCGGGAGTTTGACAGAATAAAGGGTTTGAAGGAGGAGCTCCAAGTGAAGGTGACCAAGCTGGAGAAGGAGTTGGAGGGCGAAAAGGCTAGTTCTGTTGCCTTGGCGGCTTCTGTAAGGTTGGCTGAAGACACGGCATTGAGGCACAAAGATAGCTATGTCACGACCTACAGGAAGGTGATGCGTCTTAGGGAGGAGTTGGAGTCTGCCCGTGCTGATTATGCCGAGCTCCAAGGTCACCTTGTAGGCAGCGTAACTGCTGCTTATGAGAACCTGAAGGAGCAGGTTCGAGTTCTTGCACCCGAGGTCGACCTTACTCTCTTCAGTCTGGACAATGTTGTAAAGGATGGCAAGATTGTCCTTGACGACCCTGAAGACGATGATGTTGAGCCTCCCTCTGTGCCTGCTGCCAAAGCCTCTGTGGTGCCGACTTCTTCAGTTCCTTTAGCGGAGGTTGGTCATTCTGTATCGAAACTTGATTGTCAAATCTTAAACCGGGATGATGGAACAGTGGATGCTGTGCCCATTCAGACTCGCCCTCCTTCACCTCGTGCTGCCGAGAAGCCTTCGGATCTTCCCTGATTATGTAAATATTTTGTGTAGATAGCCCGGCCTGTGGGCTTTTAAACTTTCTTTTTGTAATGTTTGCTGACTGTTGACACTCTTTGAGTTGCTTGTTTAGCAACTTCATTTTGAAAAACAAAATAGCTTCCAAGTTCTTGGGGATGATTTGGGTAGCCTTTTGAGCTTGTTATTATTATAACTTTATGCTTTTCATATCATGTCGGTTTTTATCTATCTTGGTACCTTTTTTAGGTTTTTTGGTAGTGTTAGAGCCTTGTTGCTCGACCTCTTCGGATTGCCTTCGCATTTCATACTTGTGGCTTTGATTCCTTTGAGGTCGTGGATGTTATGTCAGCTTCTAAAGTTATTTCTAGTAATCCTGTTTTTTTTTTGGACCTTTTGTGAGGTCTCTGCTAGGAATTACTTTTTATAACGTTAGGATTTTCGACTTCGTCATGTCGGGTCTTTCTAAGTTATTTTTGTAATCCTCTTTCTTGGACTTTGTTCAGGTCTCTTTCAGGGATTACTTTCATAACTTTATATTTTGGGCCAACTTTATCATGTCGGGCCCTTCCAAGTTATTTTTGTAATCCTCTTTCTTGGACCTTGTTCAGGTCTCTTTCAGGGATTACTTCTATAACTTTTATGTTTTGGGCCGACTTCATCATGTCGGGCCCTTCTAAGCTATTTTTGTAATCCTCTTTCTTGGACCTTGTTCAGGTCTCTTTCAGGGATTACTTCTATAACTTTTATGTTTTGGGCCGACTTTATCATGTCGGGCCCTTCTAAGCTATAGTAATCCTCTTTCTGCCGATCTGTAGCTTTATAATCGGACGATGAATGTTTCAGATTAATACGGCTTACAAATTTGTAGAAGATCTAAACAGATTTTATTCAAAAGAAAATGCAAATATATACATGTGGAAGCTTTATCCCTCTAAGTTGGGCAATTTATAGGTCTTGGCTTGGCGCCTCATTAAAAAACCTTTTCAGGAAAAAGAGTGCGCCTTATCCTAAGATCCTTTATCATCCCTAACTATAGTACTTTCTTAGGTTGCAGGCATGCCATGACCTAGGAAGCTCTCACCCATCGAGTTCAGACAGTCTGTAGTAGCCCTTTCCAAGTACTTCTATAACTCGGTAGGGTCCTTTCCAGTTTGCTGCCAGCTTTCCTTCTCCAGGTCGAGTCGTTCCGATATCATTTCGGATTAGGATAAGGTCATTCTCAGAAAAACCTCGCGGCACTACCCTTTGATTATATCTTGAAGCCATTCGATGTTTTAATGCCTCTTCCCTAATCCGAGCTCTTTCTTGGACTTCTGGAAGTAGGTCGAGGTCTTCCCTTTGAAGTTGGGAGTTGGCTTCTTCATTATAGTGGATCACTCTGGGCAACCCTTCTTCAATCTCTACTGGGATCATTGCCTCCGTTCCGTATGCTAATCGGAAGGGTGATTCCTTTGTGGTGGAATGTGGTGTTGATCGATATGCCCATAGGACTTGTGGGAGCTCTTCCGCCCAGGCTCCCTTTGCATCCTGTAATCTCCATTTTAGCCCAGCCAATATGACTTTGTTGGCAGCTTCGGCTTGTCCATTGGCTTGGGGATGTTCTACGGAAGTGAACTGGTGTTTTATGTTCAAATCGGCCACTAACTTTCTGAAACTTGCATTTGTGAATTGGGTGCCATTGTCTGTGGTGATGGAGTATGGAACTCCAAACCTTGTGACAATGTTCCTATATAGGAATTTTCGACTTCTTTGAGCCGTGGCGTTAGCTAGAGGTTCTGCCTCGATCCATTTTGTGAAATAATCTACCCCTACTATGAGGAATTTAACTTATCCCGATCCCTGAGGGAAGGGTCTGAGAAGGTCGAGTCCCTATTTTGCGAATGGCCACGGTGAGGTCACGCTGATGAGTTCCTCTGGTGGGGCAATGTGAAAGTTGGCTTGTTTCTGACATGGGGAACATATCTTTACGAACTCCGTGGCTTCTTTTTGTAGAATTGGCCAATAGAATCCTGCCCGGAGTACTTTTTTGGTAAGTGCTTGCGCTCCGAGGTGATTGCCACAGATGCCACTGTGTATCTCTTCTAGGACTTCTTTTGTGTTGGAAGTCGGTACACATTTTAACAATGGTATCGAGACTCCTCTTTTGTATAGGGTAATGTTTATGATAGTGTAGTATTGTGCCTTCCGTTTTAACCTCTTTGCCTCTTTTTCATCTGTAGGAAGTGTT
This sequence comes from Arachis hypogaea, assembly GCF_003086295.3. NCBI lineage: Eukaryota > Viridiplantae > Streptophyta > Magnoliopsida > Fabales > Fabaceae > Arachis > Arachis hypogaea. The sequence goes on along the minus strand of NC_092046.1, from coordinate 75,573,609 downwards.
TCTGTTTTGAGGTAGTTAATTATGGGAGTCATCCATCCTTGATCCCGACCTGTTACGGCTAGGACTTTTTCCTCTTCCGAGATTGATGGGTTCTGCAGCATTTCCTGGATGAGACTTCTATTGTTGCCCCCTAGTTTGGTGCTGGATAGCTTTGAGAGTGCGTCATCTCGGGCATTTTATTTGCGAGGTATGTGGTGGATCTCATATTCCCTGAGTTGTCTGAGCCATTCCCTGGTTTTATCCAAATACTTTTTCACGGTGGAATCCTTGGCTTGGTAGCTCCCTGTTATTTGTGAAGTGACCACCTGTGAGTCACTGAAGATGATGAGTTTTTGAGCTCTGACCTCTTTAGCCAGCTTCAAACCAGCTAGTAGTACCTCATATTTAGTTTGGTTGTTTGAGGCAGGGAACTCGAATTTGAGGGAAAGTTCGATTTGGGTTCCTTGGTTACTTTCAATTATCACACCTGCGCCGCTTCCAGTCTTATTCGAGGAGTCATCCACGTAGAAATTCCATTCTGTGGGGTTTTCGGGGTGTTTGTAAATTCTGTAATGAAGTCGGCCAGGTATTGGGATTTGATGGCTGTCCGTGCTTCGTATTGAAGGTCGAATTCGGACAACTCGACTGCCCATTGCAAGATTCTGCCCGCTAGGTCTGTTTTCTGCAATATCCCTTTTATGGGTTGGTTGGTTCGAACCGTAATCGTGTGGGCTTGGAAATATAGGCAAAGTCGTCGAGATGTTAAGATGAGAGCGTAGACAAATTTTTCTATTTTTTGGTAGTTCAGCTCGGATCCTTGTAATGTTTTACTGATGAAGTATACGGGTTGTTGTCCACTGTCGTCCTCTCGAACTAATGCTGAGGCTACTGCCCGACTTCCTACCGCGAGGTACAATATGAGTGGTTCTCCTTCTCGTGGCCGAGATAGGATAGGTGGCTGTCCTAGAAATCTTTTGAAATCTTGGAAGGCTTGTTCGCACTCCGTTGTCCATTCGAACTTCTTTCCCTTCCTTAGGGTGGCGTAGAAGGGGAGAGACCTTATTGCCGATCCGACTAGAAATCTGGACAAGGCTGTCAACCTCCCATTGAGTTGTTGTACCTCTTTGACACAAGTCGGGCTCTTCATGTCGAGTATGGCCCGATATTTATCCGAATTTGCCTCGATTCCTCTTTGTGTGAGCATAAAACCCAAGAATTTGCCAGCTTCTACTACGAAGGTGCATTTTGCAGGATTGAGTCGCATGCCATACCTTCTTATAGTGTCGAATACTTGGGGTCAAGTTAGACAATAGCGTCTCTTCACTTTGTGTTTTTATTAACATGTCATCCACATAGACTTCCATGATTTTTTCGATGTGATCTGTAAAGACTTTATTCATTAATCTTTGATAAGTAGCTCCCGCGTTTTTAAGACCAAAAGGCATGACGATGTAGCAGTAGTTTGCTTTTGGGGTTAAGAATAAAGTTTTTTATTGGTCAGGTGGATACATTGGGATTTGATTGTATCCCAAATATGCGTCCATAAACGAGAGGTATTTATATCCGGAGGAGGCATCTACCAGAGCGTCGATACTAGGGAGTGGATAAGGATCTTTTGGGCAGGCCTTGTTGAGATCAGTGTAGTCGGTGCACATTCTCCACTTCCCATTTGATTTTTTCACCAAGACGACATTAGCTAGCCATAGTGGGTACTTGACTTCTTGGTGCATGAAATTGTGATCTCAGGCAACGGCGCCAAAAACTATGTACGCACGTCTTGATAAATCATTTTTCATTCACAACTTCGATACAACTAACCAGCAAGTGCACTGGGTCGTCCAAGTAATAAACCTTACGTGAGTAAGGGTCGATCCCACGGAGATTGTTGGTATGAAGCAAGCTATGGTCATCTTGTAAATCTCAGTCAGGCGGATAATAATTGGTTATAGAGTTTTCGAAAATAAATAATAGATAGACAGAAAATAAGGATAGAAATACTTATGTATATCATTGGTGAGAATTTCAGATAAGCGTATAGAGATGCTTTCGTCCCTCTGAACTTCTGCTTTCCTGCTGTCTTCATCCAATCAGTCCTACTCCTTTCCATGGCTGGCTTTATGTAAGGACATCACCATTGTCAATGGCTACTTTTCATCCTCTCTGGAAAATGGTCCGATGCGCTGTCACTGCATGGCTAATCATCTGGAGGCATCATCGTGGTCAATGGCTGCATCCTATCCTCTTGTGAAAATGGTCCAAATGCTCTGTCACAGCACGGCTAATCATCTGAGGTTCTCGATCATACTGGAATAGGATTCACCCTCCTTTTCCGTCTGTCACTATGCCCAGCACTCGCGAGTTTGAAGTTCGTCACAGTCATCCAATCCCAGAGTCCTACTCGGAATACCACAGACAAGGTTTAGACTTTCCAGACTCTCATGAATGCCGCCATCAATCTAGCTTATACCACGAAGATTCTGACTAAGAGATCCAAGAGATATTCATTCAATCTAAGGTGGAACGGAAGTGGTTGTCAGGCACGCGTTTGTGGGGGAATGATGATGATTGTCACGTTCATCACATTCACATTGAAGTGCGAATGAATATCTTAGAAGCGGAATAAGTTGAATTGAATAATAGTAGTACTTTGCATTAATTCATGAGGAACAGCAGAGCTCCACACCTTAATCTATGGAGTGTAGAAACTCTACCGTTTGAAAATACATAAGTGAAAGGTTTAGGCATGGCCGAATGGCCAGCCCCCAAACGTGATCAAAGGATCAAAAATACGACCCAGGATGTCAAATACAATAGTAAAAAGTCCTATTTATACTAAACTAGTTACTAGGGTTTACAGAAGTAAGTAATTGATGCATAAATCCACTTCCGAGGCTCACTTGGTGTGTGCTTGGGCTGAGCTTGAATGTTACACGTGCAGAGGCTCTTTCTGAAGTTGAACGCCAGGTTGTAACGTGTTTCTGGCGTTCAACTCTGGTTCGTGACGTGTTTCTGGCGTTTAACTCCAGACAGCAGCGTAGAACTGGCGTTCAACGCCCTTTTACATCATCTAAACTCGGCCAAAGTATGGACTATTATATATTGCTGGAAAGCCCTGGATGTCTACTTTCCAACGCAATTGGAAGCGCACCATTTTGAGTTCTGTAGCTACAGAAAATCCACTTTGAGTACAGGGAGGTCAGAATCCAACAACATCAGCAGTCCTTTTTCAACCTCTGAATCTAATTTTTGCTCAAGTCCCTCAATTTCAGCCAGAAAATACCTGAAATCACAGAAAAACACACAAACTCATAGTAAAGTCCAGAAATGTGAATTTAACATAAAAACTAATAAAAACATCCCTAAAAGCAACTAGATTCTACTAAAAACATACTAAAAACAATGTCAAAAATCGTATAAATTATTCGCTCATCACAACACCAAACTTAAATTGTTGCTTGTCCCCAAGCAACTGAAAATCAAATAGGATAAAAAGAAGAGAATATACTATAAATTTCAAACTATCAATGAAACATAGCTCCAATCAGATGAGCGGGACTTGTAGCTTTTTGCCTCTTGAATAGTTTTGGCATCTCACTTTATCCATTGAAGTTCAGAATGATTGGCATCTATAGGAACTCAGAGTTCAGATAGTGTTATTGATTCTCCTAGTTCAGTATGTTGATTCTTGAACACAGCTACTTTATGAGTCTTGGCCGTGGCCCTAAGCACTTTGTTTTCCAGTATTACCACCGGATACATAAATGCCACAGACACATAATTGGGTGAACCTTTTCAGATTGTGACTCAGCTTTGCTAAAGTCCCCAATTAGAGGTGTCCAGGGTTCTTAAGCACACTCTTCTTTTGCTTTGGCCCCTGACTTTAACCGCTCAGTCTCAAGTTTTCACTTGACACCTGTTCCGTGGGTTACCTGAAACTGGAGGTCAATCTCGGATGAGATCTTCTGTACTGGTTGGAGATAACGTGTCCGGCTGGCTGATGACGGCCGGAGCTGTTGGGTCCGACTTATTGGACTTACTGCCTTGCTGATCCTTGGCCACCGGAGGGTGGGGGGTACCTGCAAGAGACTCCGATGCCTAAGTTAGCACGGGTATTAAGCAGGTTTTTTATGTAGAATCAGAGTATGAGTTATACCTGGGTGCTCCAGCGTATTTATAGTAGCGTGGGCTGATCTTTGTGATAAGATATGTTAGTTATCTTATCTTATCTTATCTTATCTTGAGTGAAGTCAGCTTATCTTCAAGGGAACCGCCTTTATCTCTATAGGCTGGGATTGCCTTTGGATTCTGGGTCGTGTTCCTCTATTTAGGCCCTTTTATTGGGCTTTGCTGTCGTTTTGGCCGAGTTCTTCATAAAGAAGTCGGTCCTCTTGACCTGAACAAGTCAATCGCTTTGCTACTGAACATCCCGATTCGGATAGCTCGACCCTGGGTATGAACAGTGCCCTGGCTTGAGCTCGGTCTTCCGTTTGAGGTCGAGTTCTTTGACTTCGGTCCTTCTTTAGTGAAGCCGAACTCAAGCATTTTGTCGATTCCTTTGCAGAAGCTTTTTTGAATGTAGAACGTTTTCCTTCTAAAAGCGCGCCCTTTTGTATTAGCGTTTTGTCCTGGGGAACGTGCGAGGGTTTAATACTCTAATTAATTAGTATTAATTGCTCCGTTTCTCCTTTGGCTCTTTATTTTAATTTTTGAAAGCTCAGAGACGGTTTCTCTTCTTTGCTCTTTCGTAACTTCTTCACCATTTTCCTCCGTTTTTCTCGTTCTCTGTTTTTCGCCCTCGTTTCCTCTTTTCCTTCGTGGCGGCGTCGCTTGATGATTCTCGGGACAACTTGCCTCTCCTTCTTTCCTTTGAAGCTTTTCTCTTCTCCAGGTGAGTTCCATTCGCATTTTCTTTCTTTTTCGCTGCTTTTGGCTTTTCGTGATTAAATTGCGATTTTGCTTTGAGGGAATTTTAGATCTTTCTGCTTCTACTGTGCCTGGTTATAGTTGTAATGTGTGCTCTGAATCTTTTTTGCCTTTCCTATTGCTTTAATGTGCTTAGGGCTTCTGTATGTTATTTCTCGTTTGTGCTTTTGATGATAATGTATCTGATTCTGGAAAAGGGGTTGGTGTCTTTGATGATTTCTTGTTTGGTATGCTCGGTGTTGGTGCTTGCTTTTTGCTTGATCTCGAAAAAAGTTTGCGCCTTTTCGCTTGGTTATTTTTACTAAACTGTAGAAATAGTGCTTTCTTCTGATAAACTATATGAGGGTCATCTTTTTTTTTGCATTTTCGCTTTCTTTTGTTTTCTTTCTGAGAGATGTCGGGGTGCGAGCTGTAGATTTTTCTTGGAAACTTTGCCTGATTATTGCCTCTAAAGGATGTCCCAAGATTTTGGTTTGAGTCTTGGGGTTTTCCTTTTCTGTGTGATCTCCTGCATCGTTTTGAGTTGTTTTCTCCCTTGTCCGAGATGTTTTTAGTAATCCCCTCTTCTTTTCTTACTTGTAGGATTTAGTTGGCCTCATGTCTTCTCGAAATAACATTGTAGAGATGTCTTCCAGAGTTCCCGAAGGGATGTCCGATTGGCTGGACTCCCTTGTTTTGTTGTGTGTTTCTATTGTGGATGCTGAATTTTGCACAGAGCTGAGGAAGCGCCATAGGATTTGTGCTAACAGTTCCTGCAAGGGTGATTATGAGCTTGTTGCTCCTGACTCTGATGAGAGAGTTTGTTTTCCGACTTTCGTCGGGGGGGGAGCGTCCCTCTTTCTATGCTTATGAATACTTTTTTAGCCAATTGAACGTTACTTTCCCTTTTACTGCCTTTGAAACTGACTTGTTGTGGTCTTGCAATATTGCCCTATCCCAGCTGCATCCAAACTCCTGGGGTTTTATCAAGATATTTCAACTTCTTTCTCAGGAGTTGGATATAACACCTTCTAAAACTCTTTTCCTTTATCTTTTTGTCTCGGCCAAACCTGGGGGTTCCTCCAAAAAGAAAGCTTCCTGGGTTTCTTTCAGGTTGGCCCAGGGGCATAAAGTTTTTGCCATGTATGATGAGTCGTTTAAAGATTTTAAGAACTATTTCTTCCGAGTACGTGCCATTGAGGGGGTTCGCCCCTTTTTTCTTGATGAAAATGATGAACCTGCTTTTCCTCTGGAGTGGCAAAAGAATGTAAGAGTGCCACGTTACACGTGGGAAATGCTTAGTGAGGTTGAGCGGGCCTTTGTGGTCGTTCTTGAAGATTTGTGGGGGAAGCCACCCCACCTGGACACGAAGAGATTTTTGAATGATCCATCTTTGGTTCGGGCTGCTTTGGGTACTGCCTGATTTGTTTTTATACTTGCTCTCGGGCTTTGTTTTTCTTGTGTTGTAACTTGTTCTTTCTTTTTTGTGTTTTTCAGAGATGTCGAAGAATAATGATTCCATGAGAGCCTATAAGAAGGCGAAGAAGGCGACCACAGCACTAAACCTCTCGGCCAAAGCGGTCGGAGAGGGGTCTTCTCAGCCTCTGGTTAAACCTCCTATACCGAGTTCTTCCGAGCCGAGGAGAGCAATTCCTACTCCTCGGGTCCATCAGGTCAATCCTCCGTAATCTTCCGTTGCTGCTTCCGGTCCCCCTCCTAGTAAGAAGCAAAGAACAACTAAACCTTTCAACCTTCATACTCCTGACTTTGATGCAGTTGGGTTTGTAGATCAACAAATCGGCCCTTATGGTGTTCTTCCTATCGATGACGTGTCGATTCTTCATCATTTTGATTATATCACCCAGAGTGGTATCAAGTTGGCACACATGGGGGCGGCCCTATATCGGACTGCTCAAAGTCTTCCTCTCCATGCCACTAAAGCTTTTATGGAGGAGGCCAAATAGGAGTTTGATCGGATGAAGGATTTAAAGGGGGAGCTTGAAGTAAGGGTGGCCAGGTTGGAGAAAGATTTGGAAAATGAAAAGGCTATTTCTACTTCCTTGGCTGGCTCTCTGAAACTGGCCGAGGACACGGCTATGCGGCATAAGGACAGTTATTTGACGTCTTACCGGGAGGTGTTGCATCTGAGAGAAGAGTTAGAGAATGCCCGGGCTGATTATTCCGAACTCCAAAGTCATCTTGTTGGCAGTGTAACTGCTGCCTATGAGAACCTGAAGGAACAAGTTTGGGTTATTGCTCCCGAGGCCAACTTGACCCTCTTTAGCTTGGAGAACGTTGTCAGGGATGGCAAGGTTGTCCCTGATGACGAGGATGAGGATGATGTTGATCCTCCTCCTGTAGCCTCTACCAAGGTGTCGCCTTCTGCTGTCCCTGCCGAGGTTGGTCCTCCCGCTTCCGACCCTGACTGCCAGATCTTGAACCGGGATGACGGTACTGTAGATGCCATTCCTCTCCAGACTCGGCCTCCGTCTCCTCAGCCTGATGCTGCTAAGAAATCTTCTGACCCTTAGTTTTAATCTTTATTCTGGATATGTAGTTGGCCCGGCTTGTGGGATTTTTTAAACTCTTTATGTTTTGTTGATTGCTGACACTTTCTTGTTGCTAGCCCAGCAACTTTTGTTTTTTATGAAAAAAAAATGGTAGCATGCTTTAGCTTTTTTTGAGATAGATTTTGGTGGCCTCTGAGGCTTTTATAACCTTGTGGATGATATCGCACTTTTGTGCTTGACTTGGTATCTCTTTTGGATTGCTTTGTACTTTGTATCTTGAATCCTTCGAGGTTGTGACTAGGTAGGTCTAACTTGATTTTTGGTTTGTTCCCGCTCAGGCTTGTATTTCCGACAATTTATAACCGATTTCTTCAAGTTAGTCCTCCGAGTTGTTTTCGCAGTCCTTTTCTGAGTTATTTTTGTAATCCCTTTCCTGGATCTTTATTAGGTCTTTTTCAGGGATTGCTTCGATAACTTTCCAGTTGTAGGAGTCCGACTTGGTCATATCGGTCTCCTTTAAGTTATTTTTGTAATCCTCTTTCTTGGATCTTTGTCAGATCTCTTTCAGGGACTACTTTGATAACTTTTAAGTAGTAGGAGTCCAACTTGGTTATATCGGTCTCCTTTAAGTTATTTGTAGTCCTCTTTCTTGGATCTTTGTCAGATCTCTTTCAGGGACTACTTTGATAACTTTTAAGTAGTAGGAGTCCGACTTGGTTATATCGGTCTCCTTTAAGTTATTTGTAGTCCTCTTTCTTGGATCTTTGTCAGATCTCTTTCAGGGACTACTTTGATAACTTTTAAGTAGTAGGAGTCCGACTTGATTATATCGGTCTCCTTTAAGTTATTTGTAGTCCTCTTTCTTGAATCTTTGTCAGATCTCTTTTCAGGGACTACTTTGATAACTTCTTATTTTGGGCTGACTTTGTCGTGTCGAGCCCTTCTAAGTTAAAGTAATCCTCTTTAATAGGGTTGGCCAGACCTCTTTCCAGGGTTTACTTATAACTTGTGTTGACTTGGTCCGACTTCTCAATGTCGGCCAGTCTTTAAGTTATTATTTTAGCAATCCGTAACACCTCGTCAGGTCCTTTTTTGGATCACTTTCGATAACTTCTTACATTATTCTGTGTTCATCTTTGCCGATTTATAGAAAGTGGTTGTCATCTCTAGATCGCCCTTTGGGTGAATCGCGTTTTCACCTTTATCGGACGGTTGTCTTTATCGTGATCGTGCAGTGAAATTGTTTTTCACTTTCTGCCGATCTGTTGCTTTATAATCGGACGATGAATGCTTCAGATTAATGCGTCTTGAAATCTTTGTAGAATATCTAATATATTTTATTTAAAGGAAAAGTGCAAATATATACATATGGGATTGTCTGAGTCTCAACTTGGTGCCTCATTAAAAAACCTCTTCAGGAAAAAGAGTGCATCCAATGATGAGATCTTTTATCTTTTCTAACTGTAGTACCTTCTGAGGTTGTAGGCGTGCCATGACCTGGGAAGCTCTGGTCCATCGAGTTCAGACAGTCTGTAGTAGCCCTTTCCAAGTACTTCTATAATTCGGTAGGGTCCTTTCCAGTTTGCTGCCAACTTTCCCTCTCCTGGTCGAGTTGTTCCGATATCATTTCGGATTAGGATGAGATCATTTTCTGTGAAATTTCTTGGTACTACCCTTTGATTATACCTGGAAGCCATTCGGCGTTTTAGAGCTTCTTCGCTGATCCGAGCTCTTTCTTGGATTTCGGGTAACAGGTCGAGCTCTTCTCTCTGAAGTTGGAAGTTTGCTTCCTCATTGTAGTGAACTACTCTGGGTGACCCTTCCTCAATCTCTATTGAAATCATCGCCTCTGTTCCGTATGCTAATCGGAAGAGGGATTCCTTCGTGGTGGAATGTGGCGTTGTTCGATATGCCCACAGGACCTATGGGAGCTCTTCTGCCCAGGCTCCCTTTGCATTTTGTAATCTCCATTTTAGCCCAGCCAATATGACTTTGTTAGCCGCCTCGGCCTGTCCATTGGCTTGTGGATGCTCAACTGAGGTGTACTGGTGCTTTATATTCAAGTCGGCTACTAGTTTTCTGAAACCTGCATCCGTGAATTGAGTGCCATTGTCTGTAGTTATCAAATATGGAATCCCGAATCTCGTGACAATGTTTTTATATAAAAATTTTCGACTCCTTTGAGCGGTGGCATTGGCTAGGGGCTCTGCCTCAATCCACTTTGTAAAGTAATCTACTCCCACTATGAGAAATTTAACTTGTCCTGATCCCTGTGGGAAGGGGCCGAGAATATCGAGTCCCCATTTTGCATATGGCAAAGGTGAAGTCACACTGATGAGCTCTTCTGGCGGGGCGATGTGAAAATTGGCATGTTTTTTACATGGTGGATATGTCTTTACAAATTCTGTGGCTTCTTTCTGTAGAGTTGGCCAATAAAATCCTGCCCGGAGTACTTTTTTGGCGAGAGCTCGTGCTCCGAGATGATTGCCGCAAATGCCGCTATGTATTTCTTCTAGCACTTCCTTTGTGTTGGAGGTCGGCACGCATTTTAGTAAAGGTATTGAGATTCCTCTTTTGTACAGGATGTTGTTTATGATGGTGTAGTATTGTGCCTCCCTTTTTAATTTTTTCGCCTCCTTTTCTTCTGCGGGGCGTGTTCCTTCTTTGAGGTAGTTGACTATGGGGGTCATCCATCCTTGGTCCTGATTTGTTATGGCCAGGACTTGTTCTTCTTCCGAGATTGATGGGTTTTGCAACATTTCCTGGATGAGGCTTCTATTGTTGCCCCCTGGTTTGGTACTGGCTAGTTTTGAGAGTGCATCAGCTCGGGCATTTCGTTCGCGGGGTATGTGGCAGATCTTATATTCCCCGACTTGTCCGAGTAGTTCCTTAGTTTTGTCTAAATATTTTTTCATGGTGGGGTCTTTGGCTTGGTAGCTCCCTGTTTTTTTGTGATGTGATCACTTGTGAATCGTTGTAAATGTTGAGTTTTTGAGCTTCGACCTCTTTAGCCAGCTTCAAACCAGCTAATAGTGCTTCATATTCTGCTTGGTTATTGGAGGCCGGGAACCCGAACTTGAGGGAAAGCTCAACTTGGGTTCCTTGGTTGCTTTCTATTATCACGCCTATGCCGCTTCCAGTTTTATTTGAGGAACCGTCCACGTAGAGATTCCACTCTGTGGGAGTTTCCGGGGTATCTGTGAATTCTGCGATGAAGTCGGCCAAATACTGTGATTTGATAGCCGTCCGAGCTTCATATTGGAGGTCGAACTCCGATAACTCGACTGCCCATTGTAGAATTCTACCTGCTAAATCTGTTTTTTGCAGTATTCCTTTTATGGGCTGGTTATTTCTAACCTTAATGGTATGAGCCTGAAAGTACGGGCGGAGTCGTCGAGATGTTAGGATGAGAGTATAGGCAAATTTTCTATTTTCTGGTAGTTCAGCTCGGATCCCTGTAGTGCTTTGCTAATGAAATAAACGGGTTGTTGCCCATTTTCGTCTTCTCTGACTAGTGCTGAGGCTATCGCCCGGCTTCCTACTGCGAGATATAATATAAGTGGTTCTCCTTCTTGTGGTCGAGATAGGATAGGTGGCCGTCCTAAGAACTCCTTGAAGTCTTGGAAAGCTTGTTCACATTCTGTCATCCATTCAAACTGTTTTCCCTTTCTTAAAGTAGCATAGAAGGGGAGAGATCTTACCGCAGCTCCTACTAAAAATTGGGATAGGGCGGCCAATCTCCCGTTGAGTTGCCGTACCTCTTTGACACAGGTTGGGCTCTTCATGTCGAGTATAGCTTGACATTTGTCTGGATTTGCTTCAATTCCCCTTTGCGTGAGCATGAAACCCAAGAATTTGCCTGCTTCAACTGCGAAGGTGCATTTTGCGGGGTTGAGTCGCATGTCATGCTTCCTTATAGTGTCGAATACTTGGGACAGGTCGGACAATAATGTATTTTCGTTCTGTGTTTTCACCAACATGTCGTCCACATAGACTTCCATGATTTTCCCGATATAATCTGAGAAGACTTTATTCATTAGCCTTTGACAAGTAGCTCCCGCGTTCTTGAGACCGAAAGGCATCACAATGTAGCAGTAGTTCGCCTTTGGTGTTAAGAATGACGTTTTTTCTTGATCTTGTGGATACATGGGGATTTAGTTGTATCCCGAATAGGCGTCCATAAACGAGAGGTATCTATATCCAGAGGAAGCATCTACCAGAGCGTCAATACTTGGGAGTGGATATGGATCTTTTGGGCAGGCTTTGTTGAGATCAGTGTAATCGGTACACATGCGCCACTTCCCATTTGACTTTTTCACCAAAACGACGTTGGCTAGGCATAGCGGATACTTGACTTCTCTTATGAATCCTGCCTCCAATAACGCTTGTACTTGTTCTTCCACAGCTCGGGATCGTTCTGGTCCGAGGTTTCTTCGTTTCTGTTGCACTGGCCAAGATCCTGGATAGACCGCTAACTTGTGGCACATTAACTTAGGATATATTCCTGGCATGTCTGCGGCTTTCCATGCGAAGAGGTCGACATTATCTCGCAAGAATTGTATTAGTGATTCTTTTGAGTCTCCTCTTAGGACCGTGCCGATATTAGTCGTTTTATCCGAGGTGTCTCCAATCTGAACCTTTTCTATCTCACCTTCTGGGTGCGGACGGAGTTCTTCTCGATGCTGAGCTCCACCAAGCTCAATTATATGAAACTCTTCTCCTCTGCCTTTGAGGTTTAAGCTCTCGTTATAGCAGCGACGTGCCATTTTTTGATCTGCTTTTACCGTGGCTATCCCTTCTGTAGTTGGGAATTTCATGCATAGATGTGGAGTTGAGACTATTTCGCCGAGTTGATTGAGTGTTGTCCGACCTATGAGAGCATTGTAAGCTGAACTTACGTCGACCACAATGTAGTCTATTTTGAGAGTCCTAGATTGGTTCCCCTTTCTAAAAGTAGTGTGTAGCGATACGTATCCCAACCGTTGTATCGGAGTGTCTCCTAGTCCAAACAGATTGTTCGGGTATGCTCTTAGTTCCCTTTCGTCTAAGCCGAGTTTGTCGAAAGCTATTTTGAATAAGATGTCGGCAAAACTCCCTTGGTCTATTAGTGTGCGGTGTAGATTGGCGTTTGCCAGAATAATTGTGATGACCATGGGGTCGTCGTGTCCCGGGATGATGCCGGATGCGTCTTCTTTAGTAAATGTTATCGCCGGGATGTCGGATGCTTCCTCCTTTCCCTCAACGTGGTATACTTCTTTAAGGTATCTCTTTCGGGATGATTTGGAGATCCCACTTCCTGCGAATCCGCCATGTATCATGTGGACGTGTCTTTCTGGTGTCCGAGGTGACCGTTCAATTCGTCCGTCATCTTCGTCTCTCCGTCTTTTTCTTTGGTCATCATCCCGGGTGGCCAGAAATCGATCTAGTTTTCCTTCTCTTACCAATTTTTCTATGATGTTTTTAAAATCGAAACATTCGTTGGTAGAGTGTCCCCGAATTCGATGGTAGTCACAATATTCCTTCCGATTTCCTCCTCCCCTTTTGCCTTTGAGTGGTCGCGCTGGGGGGATTTTCTCAGTATGGCAAACTTCTTTGTATATGTCGACCAGGGATACTTTGAGAGTAGTGTAGTTGTGGTACTTTTTGATTTTCTCACCCTGTCGATCTTCTTTCCTTTTGGAGTCCTTGTCTCTGTCTCGGTAGGAGGCTCCAGATTTTGAGGTTTCTCCCAACCGAGCGTTCTCTTCCATGTTGATGTATTTTTCTGCTCGCTCCTGTACTTCATCTAAGGAGGTGGGATACTTTTTTGATATGGACTGGCTGAAAGGTCCTTCTCGTAAGCCGTTGATAATCCCCATGATGGAGGCCTCTGTTGGTAAACTTTGTATGTCCATGCATGTTTTGTTGAATCTTTCCATGTAGTTGCGGAGGCTTTCCCGATCTCCTTGCTTGATCCCTAGTAAGCTGGGTGCGTGCTTGGCCTTATCCTTCTGGATGGAGAATCTGGCCAAGAACTTTTTGGCCAGATCGTCAAAGTTCGAGATGGACCTCGGAGGTAAGTTGTCGAACCATCTGATCGCCGTTTTTGTGAGAGTTGTTGGAAAAGCTTTGCAGCGAACGGCATCCGAGGCATCGGTAAGGTACATCCTGCTTCTGAAATTGCTAAGATGATGGTTGGGATCTGTAGTGCCATCGTACAAAACCATATCTGGAAGCTTGAAGTCCTTTGGAATTTTGGTCTTCATGATTTCCCTGGTGAATGGGTCCTGTTCTTTACGTGGTTTTTCTTCAGGAGTGGTCCGAGGAGCTTTTGTTTTGAGGTCGGCTTCTAATTGCTGTAGTTTTTCTTCTAGTTCTCGACGTCGTCGTACTTCTCTTTGTAGATCTTTTCCGATCTCCCGTTGTTCCTGGGTTTCTTTCTCTAGCTGCTTCAAACGATCTTGGAGTGCTTCCATGGCTCCCGGATTTGGTGAGTTTTTGTCTCCGTTGGATTCCGGGGTATCCTTTAGCGTAGTTTCCGCATTTTTTTGTGGCGTTCTGTTCTCCAAATCTGAATCGTGGTCGTTGTCATGGCCGTCCGCCATGGTTTTGGGATGACTTCCAGGTTCCCCGGCAACGGCGCCAATGTTCCGTGGGTTACCTGAAACTGGAGGTCGATCTCGGATGAGATCTTCTGTACTGGTCGGAGATAACGTGTCCGGCTGGCTGATGACGGCCAGAGCTGTTGGATCCGACTTGTTGGACTTACTGCCTTGCTGATCCTTGGCCACCGGAGGGTGGGGGGTACCTGCAAGAGACTCCGATGCCTAAGTTAGCACGGGTATTAAGCAGGTTTTTTATGTAGAATCAGAGTATGAGTTATACCTGGGTGCTCCAGCGTATTTATAGTAGCGTGGGCTGATCTTTGTGATAAGATAAGTTAGTTATCTTATCTTATCTTATCTTATCTTGAGTGAAGTCAGCTTATCTTCAAGGGAACCGCCTTTATCTCTATAGGCTGGGATTGCCTTTAGATTCTGGGTCGTGTTCCTCTATTTGGGCCCTTTTATTGGGCTTTGCTGTCGTTTTGGCCGAGTTCTTCATAAAGAAGTCGGTCCGCTTGACCTGAACAAGTCGATCGCTTCGCTACTGAACATCCCGGTTCGGATAGCTCGACCCTGGGTATGAACAACACCTTCACGCCACAAGCACATGGTTAGGGACAGCTTGGTTTAGCCGCTTAGGCCAGGATTTTATTCCTTTAGGCCCTCCTATCCACTGATGCTCAAAGCCTTGGGATCCTTTTTATTTACCCTTGCCTTTTGGTTTTAAGGGTTATTGGCTTTTTGCTCTTTCCTTTTGGTTTTAAGAGCTTTTGGCTTTTTCTGCTTGCTTTTTCTTTTTCTTTCTTTTTTTCGCTATTTTATTTTCTTTTTTTTTTCTGCAAGCTTTTGTATGCACTACTTTTTCTTGCTTCAAGAATCATTTTTATGATTTTTCAGATTATCAAATAACATGTCTCCTTGTCATCTTTCTTTCAAGAGCCAACATATTTAACATTCATGAACAACAACTTCAAAAGACATATGCACTGTTCAAGCATTCATTCAGAAAACAAGAAGCATTGTCACCACATCAATATAATTAAACTAATTTCAAGGATAAATTCGAAACTCATGTACTTCTTGTTCTTTTGAATTAAAACATTTTTCATTTAAGAGAGGTGATGGATTCATAGGACATTCATAACTTTAAGACAAAGTTACTAAATACTAATGATCATGTAATAAAACACAAACTTAGATAAGCACTTAACTTAAAAAACGAAAAACAGAGAATGTAAGAACAAGGAATGAGTCCACCTTAGTGATGGTGGCGTTTCCTTCTTGAGGAACCAATGATGTCCTTGAGCTCTTCTATGTCTCTTCCTTGTCTTTGTTGCTCCTCCCTCATTGCTTTTTGATCTTCTCTAATTGCATGAAGGATGATGGAGTGCTCTTGATATTCCACCCTTAATTGTCCCATGTTGGAACTTAATTCTCCTAGGGAGGTGTTGATTTGCTCCCAATAGTTTTGTAGAGGAAAATACATTTGAGGCATCTCTGAGATCACATGGTGATGAGCTTCATGCGTCTCTTGAGCTCCATGAATGGGCTCTCTTGTTTGCTCCATCCTTTTCTAGTGATGGACTTCTCTTCCTCAATGGGAATGTCTCCTTCTATGTCAATCCCAGCCGAATTGCATAGATGGCAAATGAGGTGAGGAAAAGCTAACCTTGCCATAGTGGAGGACTTGTCAGCCACCTTATAGAGTTCTTGAGGTATAATCTCATGAACCTCCACCTCTTCTCCAATCATGATGCTATGGATCATGATGGCCCGGTCTATAGTAACTTCAGACCGGTTGCTAGTGGGAATGATTGAGCGTTGAATGAACTCCAACCATCCTCTAGCTACAGGCTTAAGGTCCACTCTTCTCAGTTGAACCGGTTTGCCTTTTGAGTCAATCTTCCATTGAGCTCCTTCCACACATATGTCCATGAGGACTTGGTTCAACCTTTGATCAAAGTTGACCCTTCTAGTGTAGGGGCGTGCATCTCCTTGCATCATAGGTAAGTTGAACGCCAACCTCACATTCTCCAGACTAAAATCTAAGTATTTCCCCCGAACCATGGTGAGATAATTCTTTGGGTTCGGGTTCTTACTTTGATCATGGTTCCTAGTGATCCATGCTTGGCATAGAACTCTTGAACCATTAGAATGCCGACTTGTTGGATGGGGTTTGTTAGAACTTCCCAACCTCTTCTTTGGATTTCATGTCGGATCTCCGGATACTCATTTCTCTTGAGCTTAAAAGGGACCTCGGGGATCACCTTCTTCTTGGCCACAACATCATAGAAGTGGTCTTGATGAGCTTTAGAGATGAATCTTTCCATCTCCCATGATTCGGAGGTGGAAGCTTTTGTATTCCCTTTCCCTTTTCTAGAGGATTCTCCGGTCTTAAGTCCCATCAATGGTAATGGAAAAACAAAAAGCTTATGCTTTTACCACACCAAACTTAGAATTTTGCTCGCCCTCGAGCAAGAGAAGAAAGAATAGATGAAGAAGAAGAAGAAAATAAGGAGGATAGGAGGGAAAGGTGTATTCGGCCAAGAAGAGAAGAGAGGGTTGTGTGGTTTGAAAATGAGGAAGAATGGAGGGCTATATATAGGGAAGGGAGGGGGGTAAGGTTCGGCCATAAGGGTGGGTTTTGGGTGGGAAATTGATTTTGAATTTTGAAGGTAGGTGGGGTTTATAAGGTAGGTTTATGGGGAAGAGTGGATGGATGTGAGTGGTAAAGTGGTGATAGGGAAGAGAGATTGAGGTGATTGGTGAAGAGTTATGGGGGAAGAGTGTTTATTGGGAAGAGAGGATGAACATTGAGGAGAGGGAAGAGAGTGAGTGGAGGTAGGTGGGGATCCTGTGGGGTCCACAGATGCTGAGTTGATCCTATGGGGTCTACAGATCCTGAGGTGTCAAGGATTTGCATCCTTGCACCCATTAGGCATGTAAAATGCCTTTGCATGCAATTCTGGCGTTTAAACGCCAAAGTGATGCTTGTTCTGGTTGTTCAACGCCCAGATGCAGCATATTTCTGGCGTTGAACGCCAGCCAGATGCTTGTTTCTGGCGTTTAGCGCCAGCTCTTCTTCACTGTGCATTTCTGGCGTTCAACGCCAGAAACATGCTCTGTTCTGGCGTTGAACGCCAGACAGATGCTCCTTACTGGCGTTTAAACGCCAGTGAGATCCTCCTCCAGGGTGTGATTTTTCTTCTGCTGTTTTTGATTCCATTTTCAATTTTTATATTTATTTTGTGACTCTAGATGATCATGAACCTAATAAAACATGAAAAACAATGAAAATAAAAATTAGATAAATAAAAATTGGGTTGCCTCCTAACAAGCACTTCTTTAATGTTAATAGTTTGACAATGGACTCTCATGGAGTCTCACAGATGTTCAGAGCATTGTTGAGACTCCCCAACACCAAACTTAGAGTTTGACTGTGGGGGCTCTGGTTGACTCTGTTTTGAGAGAAGCTTACTGTGCCTCTTTTCCATGTTTACAGAAGGATGACCTTGAGTTTTAAACACAAGGGAGTCCTCATTCAATTGAAGGACTAGTTCGCCTCTGTCAACATCAATTACAGCTCTTGCTGTGGCTAGGAAGGGTCTTCCAAGGATAATGGATTCATCCTCATCCTTCCCAGTATCTAGGACTATGAAATCAGTAGAGATGTAAAGGCCTTCAACCTTTACTAACACGTCCTCTACTTGTCCATAAGCCTATTTTCTTGAATTGTCTGCCATCTCTAATGAGATTTTAGCAGCTTGCACTCCAAAGATTCCCAGTTTCTCTATTACAGAGAGGGGCATGAGGTTTATCCCTGAACCAAGGTCACACAGAGCCTTTTCAAAGATCATGGTGCCTATGGTACAAGGTATTAGGAACTTTCCAGGATCCTGTTTCTTCTGAGGCAATGTCAGTTGATCCAGATCACTCAGTTCATTGGTGAACAAGGGAGGTTCATCTTCCCAAGTCTCAATACCAAATAATTTGGCATTCAGCTTCATGATTGCACCAAGATACTTGGTAACTTGCTCCTTAGTAACATCCTCATTTTCTTCCGAAGAGGAATACTCATCAGAGCTCATGAATGGCATAAGGAGGTTTAATGGAATCTCTATGTTCTCTAGATGAGCCTCAGATTCCTTTTGTTCCTCAAAGGGAAACTCCTTATTGATCACTGGATGTCCCAGGAGGTCTTCCTCCTTGGGATTCACGTCCTCCCCTTCCTCTTTGGATTCGGCCATGATGGTTATATCAATGGCCTTGCACTCTCCTTTTGGATTTTCTTCTGTATTGCTTGGGAGAGTACTAGGAGGGATTTCAGTGACCCTTTTACTCAGCTAGCCCACTTGTGCCTCCAAATTTCTAATTGAGGACCTTGTTTCATTCATGAAACTTACAGTGGCCTTAGATAGATCAGAGACTAAGTTTGCTAAATTAGAGGTATTTTGTTCAGAGTTCTCTGTCTGTTGCTGAGTGGATGATGGAAAAGGTTTACTATTGTTAAACCTATTTCTTCCACCATTATTAAAGCCTTGTTGAGGCTTTTGTTGATCCTTCCATGAGAGATTTGGGTGATTTCTCCATGAGGGATTATAGGTGTTTCCATATGGTTCACCCATGTAATTCACCTCTGCTATTACAGGGTTCTCAGGATCATAAGCTTCTTCTTCAGAAGATGCCTCTTTAGTACTATTGGATGCAGCTTGCATTCCATTCAGACTCTGAGAAATCATATTGACTTGCTGAGTCAATATTTTATTCTGAGCCAATATGGCATTCAGAGTATCAATTTCAAGAACTCCCTTCTTCTGAGGCGTCCCATTACTCACAGGATTCCTCTCAGAAGTGTACATGAACTGGTTATTAGCTACCATGTCAATGAGTTCTTGAGCTTCTGCAGGAGTTTTCTTTAGGTGAATGGATCCACCTGCAGAAGTATCCAATGACATCTTAGCTAATTCAGACAGACCATCATAGAATATATCCAAGATGGTCCATTCTGAAAGCATGTCAGAAGGACACTTTTTGGTCAGTTCTTTGTATCTCTCCCAAGCTTCATAGAGGGATTCACCTTCTTTTTGTCTAAAGGTTTGAACATCCACTCTAAGCTTACTCAGCTTTTGAGGAGGAAAGAACTTGGCTAAGAAAGCCGTGACCAGCTTATCCCAAGAGTTCTTCAGGCTATCTTTGGGTTGAGAGTCCAACCACACTCTAGCTCTGTCTCTTACAGCAAAGGGGAAAAGCATGAGCCTGTAGACTTCAGGATCTACTCCATTAGTCTTAACAGTATCACAGATCTGCAAAAATTCAGTTAAGAACTGAAAAGGATCTTCAGATGGAAGTCCATGAAACTTGCAGTTCTGCTGCATTAGAGAAACTAATTGAGGTTTCAGCTCAAAATTGTTTGCTCCAATGGTAGGGATGGAGATGCTTCTTCCATGTAAATTGGAATTAGGTGCAGTAAAGTCACCAAGCATCCTCCTTGCATTATTATTATTTTTGGCTGCCATCTCCTCTTCCTGTTCGAAAATTTCTGACAGGTGCTTGCTGGATTGTTGTAATTTAGCTTCTCTTAGTTTCCTCTTCAGAGTCCTTTCAGGTTTTGGATCGGCTTCAACAAGAATATTCTTGTCCTTGCTCCTGCTCATATGAAAAAGAGGGAACAGAAAAATAATAATAATAGGGATCTTTTTTACCCAGGTATAGAGGTTCCCTTTAGGTGAGTGGAAGAAAAGAAGAGTAGAAGAAAAGAATATAATGTAAGGAAAGAAACACAAGGGTGAGGAGAGCAGAGATGTGAGATGAAGAGAAGTGTTAGTAGATGAATAAATAAACAGAATGAGATGAGAGAGAAAGAGGATTTTTGAAAATAATTTTTTGAAAAAGAGTTAATGATTTTCGAAAATAGTTTTTGAAAAAGGTTAGTAATTTTCGAAAATTAAAATCAAAAATTAAAATAATTAGTTAATTAAAAAGAAATTTTGAAAAAGAGGGAGATATTTTCGAAAATTAGAGAGGGATAGTTAGTTAGGTGGTTTTGAAAGAGATAAGAAACAACAAAAAGTTAGTTAGTTAGTTGAAACAAATTTTGAAAATCAAATTTGAAAAGATAAGAAGATAAGAGGTTAGAAAAGATATTTTAAAATCAAATTTTTGAAAAAGATAAGATAAAAAGATATTTTTGAAAAGATATTATTGAAATTAGTTTTGGAAAAGATTTGATTTTTAAAATTACAATTAATGACTTGATTCACAAGAAATCACAAGATATGATTCTAGAACTTAAAGTTTGAATCTTTCTTAACAAGTAAGTAACAAACTTGAAATTTTTGAATCAAAACATTAATTGATGATGTTATTTTCGAAAATTATGTGATAAAGATAAGAAAAAGATTTTTGAAAAATATTTTTAAAATTTTCGAAAATAAATAAGAAAAATGAAAAAGATTTGATTTTTGAAAAAGATTTTGAAAAAGATAAGATTTTTAAATTGAAAATTTGATTTGACTCATAAGAAACAACTAAGTTTTGAAAAAGTCAATCCAAATTTTCGAAATTTTAAGAGAGAAAAAGGAGAAGATATTTTTTTTTATTTTTTGAATTTTTATGATGAGAGAGAAAAACATGAAAATGATGCAATGCATGAAAATTTTTAGATCAAAATGTGTGATGAATGCAAGAACACTATGAATGTCAAGATGAACACCAAGAACACTTTGAATGTCAAGATGAACACCAAGAACATATTTTTGAAAATTTTTATATGCAAAGAAAACATGTATGACACCAAACTTAGAAATCTTTAATGCTTAGGCACTAAGAATTCAAGAATGCATATGAAAAACACCATACAACACAAAACAAGAAAACATCAAGATCAAACAAGAAGACTTACCAAGAACAACTTGAAGATCATGAAGAACACTATGAATGCATGAATTTTTCGAAAATTTTATGCAAACTTTAAAACATCCAATTGACACCAAACTTAAAAATTGACTCAAGACTCAAACAAGAAACATGAAATATTTTTTTGATTTTTATGATTTTATGATTTTTTTTGGATTTTTCGAAAATTAATGTGAAAAAGAAAAATAAGGATTCTAAAATTTTTAATATGAATTCCAAGAATCTTGTACTCTTAGTCTAAAGCTCCAATCTGAGGGTTAGGCATGGCTTACTAGCCAGCCAAGCTTTAGAAGATATTGATACTTTCCATGTATAGAGCAACTAAGTGTGTGAAGATCAACAAGCTCTTGTAATGATAAGTTGAAACCCCAGTCCAAAAGATTAGACATGGCTTACAACCAGCCAGGATTCAACAAATCATCATGAAACACTAGAATTCATTCTTAAAAATTCTACAATAATTTTCGAAAACAGATGAGAAATTTTTGAAAGAGATTTTTGAAATTTTTTTTTTTGAAAACTTTTTGAAAATAAAATAAGAAGAAAATTACCCAATCTGAGCAACAAGGTGAACCGTCAGTTGTCCAAACTCGAACAATCCCCGGCAACGGCGCCAAAAACTTGGTGCACGATATTGTGATCTCAGGCAACGGCGCCAAAAACTATGTATGCACGTCTTGATAAATTGTTTTTCATTCACAACTTCGATACAACTAACCAGCAAGTGCACTGGGTCGTCCAAGTAATAAACCTTACGTGAGTAAGGGTCGATCCCACGGAGATTGTTGGTATGAAGCAAGCTATGGTCATCTTGTAAATCTCAGTCAGGCGGATAATAATTGGTTATAGAGTTTTCGAAAATAAATAATAGATAGACAGAAAATAAGGATAGAAATACTTATGTATATCATTGGTGAGAATTTCAGATAAGCGTATAGAGATGCTTTCGTCCCTCTGAACTTCTGCTTTCCTGCTGTCTTCATCCAATCAGTCCTACTCCTTTCCATGGCTGGCTTTATGTAAGGACATCACCATTGTCAATGGCTACTTTTCATCCTCTCTGGAAAATGGTCCGATGCGCTGTCACTGCATGGCTAATCATCTGGAGGCATCATCGTGGTCAATGGCTGCATCCTATCCTCTTGTGAAAATGGTCCAAATGCTCTGTCACAGCACGGCTAATCATCTGAGGTTCTCGATCATACTGGAATAGGATTCACCCTCCTTTTGCGTCTGTCACTATGCCCAGCACTCGCGAGTTTGAAGTTCGTCACAGTCATCCAATCCCAGAGTCCTACTCGGAATACCACAGACAAGGTTTAGACTTTCCAGACTCTCATGAATGCCGCCATCAATCTAGCTTATACCACGAAGATTCTGACTAAGAGATCCAAGAGATATTCATTCAATCTAAGGTGGAACGGAAGTGGTTGTCAGGCACGCGTTTGTGGGGGAATGATGATGATTGTCACGTTCATCACATTCACATTGAAGTGCGAATGAATATCTTAGAAGCGGAATAAGTTGAATTGAATAATAGTAGTACTTTGCATTAATTCATGAGGAACAGCAGAGCTCCACACCTTAATCTATGGAGTGTAGAAACTCTACCGTTTGAAAATACATAAGTGAAAGGTTTAGGCATGGCCGAATGGCCAGCCCCCAAACGTGATCACAGGATCAAAAATACGATCCAGGATGTCAAATACAATAGTAAAAAGTCCTATTTATACTAAACTAGTTACTAGGGTTTACAGAAGTAAGTAATTGATGCATAAATTCACTTCCGGGGCCCACTTGGTGTGTGCTTGGGCTGAGCTTGAATGTTACACGTGCAGAGGCTCTTTCTGGAGTTGAACGCCAGATTGTAACGTGTTTCTGGCATTCAACTCTGGTTCGTGACATGTTTCTGGCGTTTAACTCCAGACAGCAGCATAGAACTGGAGTTCAACGCCCTTTTACGTCGTCTAAACTCGACCAAAGTATGGACTATTATATATTGCCGGAAAGCCCTGGATGTCTACTTTCCAACGCAATTGGAAGCGTGCCATTTTGAGTTTTGTAGCTCTAGAAAATCCACTTTGAGTGCAGGGAGGTCAGAATCCAACAGCATCAGCAGTCCTTCTTCAACCTCTGAATCTGATTTTT
Organism: Arachis hypogaea; assembly: GCF_003086295.3. Classification (NCBI taxonomy): domain Eukaryota; kingdom Viridiplantae; phylum Streptophyta; class Magnoliopsida; order Fabales; family Fabaceae; genus Arachis; species Arachis hypogaea. The sequence goes on along the minus strand of NC_092046.1, from coordinate 75,550,571 downwards.
GCTCAAGTCCCTCAATTTCAGCCAGAAAATACCAGAAATCACAGACAAACACACAAACTCATAGTAAAGTCCAGAAATGTGAATTTAACATAAAAACTAATAAAAACATCCCTAAAAGCAACTAGATTCTACTAAAAACATACTAAAAACAATGTCAAAAAGCGTATAAATTATCCGCTCATCACTTCTCTTATGAATCCTGCCTCCAGTAGAGTTTATACCTACTCTTCCACAGCTTGGGATCATTCTGGCCCGAGCTTTCTTCGTCTCTGTTGTACTGTCCGAAATTCTGGGTAGACCGCCAACTTGTGGCACATTAATTTGGGGTCTATACTTGGCATGTCTGCAGTCTTCCATGCAAAGAGGTTGACGTTATATTGTAAGAACTGTACGAGTGATTCTTTTATGTCTCCTTTTAGGATCGTACCAATTTTGGTTGTTTTGTCCGGGATGTCTCCGATCTGGACTTTCTCTACTTCACCTTCGGGCTGTGGGCGAAGTTCTTCCCACCTCTGAGCTTCCCCGAGTTCGATTGTGTGGAATTCTTCCCCTCTGCCTCTGAGGTTTAGACTCTCGTTGTAGCAATGGCGCGCCGTCTTCTGGTCTACTTTTATTGTAGCTATCCCTTCTGTAGTTAGGAATTTCATGCATAGATGTGGAGTCGAGACTATTGTGCAGAGCTGATTCAACGTTGTCCGACCTATTAAGGCGTTGTAGGCTGAATTCACGTCGACCACGATGTAGTCTATCTTGAGTGTTCTTGACTGGCTTCCTTTTCCGAAGGTTGTGTGTAGTGAGACGTATCCAAGTGGTTGAACTGGGGTGTCTCCCAATCCGAATAGACTGTTCGGTTATGCTCTGAGTTCTTTTTCTTCCAGGCCGAGCTTGTCAAAGGCAGTTTTGAATAAGATATCGGCGGAGCTCCCTTGGTCTATCAGTGTGCGGTGGAGATTTGTGTTTGCCAGTATAATAGTGATGACCATGGGATCGTCATGTCCTGAGATGATACCGGATGCGTCTTCTTTGGTGAAGGTAATTGCGGGGATGTCGGGTGCTTCCTCCTTCCCCTCAACATGATATACTTCTTTAAGATATCTTTTGCGAGATGATTTGGAGATTCTTCCTCCTGCAAATCCTCTGTGTATCATATGGACATGTCTTTCTGGTGTACGAGGTGATCGCTCGGTTCGTCCGACATCTTCGTCCCTTCTTCTTTTTCTTTGCTCATCGTCCTCGGTTGCCAGATACCAATCTAATTTCCCTTCTCTTACTAGTTTTTCTATGACATTCTTTAAGTCAAAACATTCGTTGGTGGAATGCCCGCGGATTCGATGGTATTCACAATATTCGGTCCGATTTCCTCCTCCTTTTTTGCCTTTGAGTGGTCGAGCTGGGGATATTTTTTCAGTGTGGCAGACTTCTCTGTAGACATCCACAAGGAACACCCAAAGAGGGGTGTAATTGTGGTATTTTTTTATTTTTTCCCCATGTCGATCTTCCTTCTTTTTGGACTCTTTATCCTTATCCCGGGAGGGATAGGTGAATCCGGATTTTGAGGTCTCTCCTAGTCGAGAGTTTTCCTCCATGTTGATGTACTTCTCTGCTCGTTCTTGCACTTCGTTTAGAGATGTGGGGTGTTTTTTCGATATAGATTGACTAAAAGGTCCCTCTCGCAGGCCATTGATGAGGCCCATAATGGCAGCCTCTGTTGGTAGGCTTTGTATGTCCAGGCATATTTTGTTGAATATTTCCATGTAGTTGCGAAGACTTTCCCAATCTCCTTGCTTGATTCCCAATAGACTTGGGGCGTGTTTAGCCTTATCTTTTTGGATAGAGAATCTGGCCAGAAACTTCTTGGCTAAGTCGTCGAAGCTTGAGATGGACCTAGGAGGTAGATTGTCGAACCATCTAATTGCTGTCTTTGTTAAAGTAGTTGGAAAGGCTTTGCAGCGAACTGCATCTGAGGCGTCGGTGAGGTACATTCTACTTCTGAAATTGCTGAGATGATGGCCGGGATCTGTAGTGCCATCGTACAAAAGTCATATCCGGGAGTTTAAAGTCTTTTGGGATTTTGGTCTTCATGATCTCCTTGGTAAATAGATCTTGGTCCTTGCGGGAGCTATCCTCATGAGAGGATCGATTAGCTTTGGCCTTGAGATCGGCTTCGAGTTTTAGGAGTTTGTCTTCCAATTCCCGGCGTCGTCTTATTTCCCTTTGTAGGTTTTTTTTCAGCCTCTCGTTGGTGTAGGGCTTCTTTTTCAAGTTGTTTTAAATGGTCTTAAAGCGCCTCCATGGCTCCTGCATTTGGAGAATTCTTTTCGTTGTTAATTTGAGGAGTATCCTTTGTGTAGTGTCCACATTTTTGTGCGGTGTTCTATCCTCTAGATCCGAATCATGGTCGTTGTCCTGGTCGTCCGCCATGGTGATGGGATGACTTCCAGGTTCCCTGGTAACGGCGCCAATGTTCCGAGGGTTACCTGAAACTGGAGGTCGATCTCGGATGAGATCTACTGTACTGGTCAGAGATGATGTGTTCGGCTGGTGAGTGACGGCCGAAGAAGTTGTGTCTGACTTGTTGGACTGGCTATGCTACTGATCCTTAGTCACCGGAGGGTGGGGGTACCTGCAAGGGACTTCGATGCTTAAGTTAGCAAGGGTATTAAATAGGTTTTTAGTAGAATCAGAGTATGAATTATACCTGGGTGCTCCAGTGTATTTATAGTAGTGTGGAGTGACCTTTTTAGATAAGATAAGTTAGTTATCTTATCTTATCTTATATTATCTTATCTTCGAGGGAATCGCCCTTATCTCTGTAGGCCTAGGTCGCCTTTGGATTTGGGTCGTGTTCCTCTATTTGGGCCCTTTTTTGGGCTTTCCTGGCTTTTTGGCCGAGCTCTTTGAGAAGAGGTCAGATAGTCTGACCTGAAGAGGTCGGTCGCCTTGTCGCTAAATATCCCGGGTCGGATGGCTCGACCTAGGGTATGAACAATATCCTCATTGGAGCTTCCATTTGCTACAACATAGTTTGAACTACACTCATAGCCAAAAGGATGAGAATTCATAGTGAAAGAGAAAATAAAAACAAAAACTAATAAGAAACAAAGAAAATAAAATCTTAAACTAGCAAGAACTAGCAAACAAACCAAAATTCAAGCTATTCACAATATATACAATAGCCAATAACATAGCACCATTGTGTCCCCGATAACGGCGCCATTTTGATAATGATATTTGCTCGATGGTCTAGAATTTCTTCTTATAGAAAAGAATTACTTCATTGTAAGCATAGCTCCAAACCAACAAACAACTCTCACATCAAAAATTATCGATTGTCACAAAGAAAAACCCCAATAAGAATTAACCGAAGTATTTAGACTCTGGGTCGTCTCCCTAGGAAACAATGTAGTGCTTAGTTATTGGCTATGAAAGGGGTAAAAAAAAGGGGGTTTTGGTTCATGAGATGGCAAGAAAGTAAATCAAGCAAGTGAGTAAAGAAAGCAAAATAGAGAACTCTTGGCTAAGACTTAGGTAATTGAGATCACCATCCTTGTCAACGAACCGAATATTGATAATTATGAGAGGCCAACCTATTAAGTCTACTTCCCAAAAGCTTTAAGTACATAACATTTACTCCTAAGCGTGAAGTACGTCAAATAGGTTTGATCACATCAACCCTTAAGTCCTAACCTACCTACTAATTAACTTAGTAGTGGGTTAGCCTCAATGGGTATCAAATTGATCACCATGGGTTCTCAATGCACCAATTCCATCATACTCAATGACTCAAGTTTACCCAATTCCCTTGGCTTAGACCAAGAGTTGACAAAACTACTCAAAAACTAAAGAGAACATTTCATCAAACACATAGAGTGCAATAGAAGTAAACATCATAATTTTGCCAAAATAATAAAATCTAACAACTACTAAGTGCAAGAAAAGTAAGATCACAACTCAACTCATCAATTAAAGAAACATCAACATCAAAATTGCATTAAATGAAAACTAAATCTAACATGAGTTCATCATTACAAAAGAGAGTAAAATGAGAAATTAGCATCACATTTAAGAAAATCAAGATGTAGAGATGAGAAATTATAAAAGAAACAAAATGAGATCAAGTAATTAAACATGAATCTAAGATAATCTAACATAATCCTAACCTAATTCTAGAGAGAAGAGGGAGCTTCTCTCTCTAGAAAACTAACTAAAGGCTCATGTTGGCTAAAACTAATTGCTCCCCCTTTGCTTGGACTTAAATTTTGCATGAAATACACTCAGAAACAAGTTGGATTTGGGCTTGGGCAGCTCAGAAATCGCCCCCAGCGTTTTGCCTTTAAGTGGGCCATGTAAGAGTACCGGCGCGTGCGCGCCATGTGCGCGTGCGCATCGATTGGTAAATTCTCCATCCGCACGGAAGCGGCATGTACGCGTGCGCGTCTATGGGCGAGGCCACTTTTGCGCGTGCGCGCCTTGTGCACGTGCGCGTCCTTTGATGCATTCCCAATCTTTATTTCTTCATGCATTCTCCCCTTTGTACGCTTTTCTACTCATTTGTTCCATCCCATACTTGCCTTATAAATCTGAAACCACTCAACACACACATCAAGGTATCGAATGGAATTAAAATGAATCAAAATTACCAATTTAGGGCCTAAAAAGCATGTTTTTATACTTAAGCAAAATTCAAGGGAGAATTACAAAACCATGCTATTTCATTGAATAAATGTGGGAAAAGGTGGTAAAATCCCCCAAAATAAGCACAAGATAAATCAAGAAATCGGGGTTTATCATAGTGCATGTCACGCGTATGCGTCAGTCATGCGTACGCGTCGCTGGTCATCTTTGCGTGTCACGTGTACGCGTCAGGCACGCGCACGCGTCATCGTGTGAATCTCCAAATCACACGTACGCGTCAGGTACGTGAACGCGTCGCTGTGCAAATTTCCAAATCACGCGCACGCGTGAGCCATGCGTGCGCGTCAATGCTCGCTGGTTGTCTCCTTTATTTCTTGTGCTCCTTCCATTTTTGCAAGCTTTCTCTCCATCCTCTAAGCCATTCCTGCCCTATATAGCCTGAAAACACTTAACGCACAGATCACGGCATTGAATGGTATAAAGGGGGATTAAAATACACAATTTAAAGGCTTAGGAAGCAAGTTTTCAACCATAGAGTAGAATTGGGAAGGAATTGTAAAATTATGAAAACTGTATGAATAAGTGTGCAAAGACTTGATAAAAACCACTCAATTGAGCACAAGATAAACCATAAAATAGTGGTTTATCAATCTCCCCACACTTAAACATTAGCATGTCCTCATGCTAAGTTCAAGGAGATCAAAAGAATAAATAGGGAAAAGTAAGACTCATGAAATGCAACCTATATATGAATGCAACTATATGCTAAGATGATTTTGTCTACTTGGTTAAAAGTAAACAAGTTCTCCAAGACAAACATAAATCTGATTTTACTAATTCAAATCATACAATAAAAGACAAGTAAACTTGTAAGAAGATAGCTCATGAAAGCAGGGAACATAGAATCAAGCATTGAACCCTCACTGGTAGTGTATATGCACTCTAATCTCCCAAGTGTCTAGGGTTAATCACTCTACTCTTCTCTAGTCATGCTTTCTAAAACTTTATTCTTCATCTAACCAATCAACAAATATTTTGTATACCAATGCAAACATCATGATGTCTTTTCAGGGTTGTAATGGGGCTAAGGTAAGGGCGAGGATATATGTATGGGCAAGTGAGTTATAATATGAATCTTTGACTAACCTAAACTCTCACCTAACATACACACACTCTATATAACTTTAAAATCATTCCTAACTACCCAAAATTTCCACTTTTTCATCACATACTCATGTACCAAATTTTTCTTAATTTCACCACATATGCATTGATCTTCTATTAAACTTAGCATTGGGGTAATTTTGTCCCCTTATTTATTTATTTACTTATATTGTAATTTATTTTTTTATTTTTTTATTTTATATATATAAATATTTTTTTTTCTTTTTTTTTCTTTTTTCTTTTTTTTTTTGAATCATAAAAGCAAACATAACGTATCAATACACATGAGTTTTTTTTTTCTTCTGGTCTCACATGAGTATGCATCCAAATTCCCAATACTTTTGTCAATGAAACACAGCACACTTTCATCAACCCAAGTTCCCACAGTTTCCCACACTTAATTAATACACAATCTCTATCTTAAGCTAACCAAAGATTCAATTGGGGTAATTAATTGTTTTTTCGCTTAAAGCTATTGATGTGGTAAAATATAGAATAAACGGGGATTAAAAGGCTCAAGGTGGCAAACAAAGGTGATTAAAAAGGTAGGCTATTTGGGATAAGTGAGCTAATGACAAATGATGGCCTCAATCATATGCAAGCATGTAAATACACTAAACAATGGACATATAGAATGGAACAAAGCAAAGATTATAGTCATAGAGAAGAAAACTGATGAGCAGATAATTTATACGCTTTTTGGCATTATTTTTAGTATATTTTTAGTATATTTTAGTTAGTTTTTATTATATTTTTATTAGTTTTTAAATAAAAATCATATTTCTGGACTTTACTATGAGTTTGTGTGTTTTTCTATGATTTCAGGTATTTTCTAGCTGAAATTGAGGGACCTGAGCAAAAATCTAATTCAGAGGCTAAAAAAGGACTGCAGATGCTGTTGGATTCTAACCTCCCTGCACTCGAAGTGGATTTTCTGGAGCTACAGAAGCCCAAATGGCACGCTCTCAATTGCGTCGGAAAAGTAGACATCCTGGGCTTTCCAGCAATATATAATAGTCTATACTTTGCCCGAGATTTGATGGCCCAAACCGGTGTTCCAAGTCAGCATAGAAATTCTGGCGTCAAAACGCCAGAACTGGCATAAAACCTGGAGTTAAACGCCCAAACTGGCACAAAAGCTGGCATTTAACACCAAGAAAAGTCTCTACACGTGAAAGCTTCAATGCTCAGCCCAAACACACACCAAGTGGGTCCGAAAGAAGATTTCTGCATTTATTACTTATTTCTATAACCCTAGGCTACTAGTTCTCTATAAATAGGACCTTTTTCTATTGTATTTTGATCTTCGGATCATCTTGGTCATTCTGGTTCCCCCGTTGGGGCCGAAGCCAATGAACACCATTATCACTTTTGTATTTTCAATGGTGGAGTTTCTACACACCATAGATTAAGGTGTGGAGCTCTGCTGTTCCTCATGAATTAATGCAATTACTACTATTTTCTATTCAATTCACGCCTACTTCTTCTCTAAGATATACACTCGTTCTTCAACTTGATGAATGTGATGATCTGTGACACTCATCATCATTCTCACCTATGAACGCGTGCCTGACAACCACTTCCGTTCTACTTGCAATAGCTTGAGTTCGTATCTCTTAGCCTTCTGGTTCATGACGCATGGTTGCCTCGCCTGACAACCGAGCCTTCCATTCCATGAGATCAGAGTTTCGTGGTATAGGCTAGAATCAATTGGCAGCATTCCTAAGATCCGGAAAGTCTAAACCTTGTCTGTGGTATTTTGAGTAGGATCTGGGAAGGGATGACTATGACGAGCTTCAAACTCGCGAGTGTTGGGCGTAGTGACAGACGCAAAAGGATCAATGGATCCTATTCCAACATGATCGAGAACCAACAGCTAATTAGCCGTGCGGTGACAGCGCATTTGGACCATTTTCACTGAGAGGACGGGAGGTAGCCATTGACAACGGTGAAACCCAACATAAGCTTGCCATGGAAAGGAGTATGAATGATTGGAAGAAGGCAATAGGAAAGCAGAGGTTCAGAAGGAACAAAGCATCTTCATACGCTTATCTGAAATTCTCACCAATGAATTACATAAGTATCTCTATCTTTATTTTATATTTTATTCATCTTTTAATTATCAATTCTCCATAACCATTTGAATATGCCTGACTGAAATTTACAAGATGGCTATAGCTTGCTTCAAGCCAACAATCTCCGTGGGATCGACCCTTACTCACGTAAGGTTTATTACTTGGACGACCCAGCGCACTTGCTGGTTAGTTGTGCGGAGTTGTGACAAAGAGTTGAGATTACAATAGTGCATACCAAGTTGTTGGCGCCATTGATGATCACAATTTCGTGCACCAAAAACACACAAGAATAAAATATTATGGTTAAATAATGTAACCATGTAATTAAGCTCAAATCTCACAGGTTGTGTGTTCTTAGCTCAAAAACCGTGTTCCAAATTACAATCTTCAAACAAGCTTAACAAAAAGTTTTAATTTAAATTAGTGAAATGCTATAGAATAGGGTCTTGAAAAAGAAACTCATTACTTTAACCAAGCATGAACTAATAAAGAAAATAGAACATTGGTGTGGAGAAGAGACTAACTAACCCACAGAAGTCAGTATCGACCTCCCCACACTTAAAGATAGCACCGTCCTCGATGCATGTTAAGATGTGCAAGTGGACGGATGGCTCCAACTGACGCTTTTTATTTATTTTTTTTGCCTCATCAATTTTGATGATCCTCTTCACCTGCTTTGTTGGCGGCTTGACGATGGTAGATGGTGGAGGCGCCTTAGCTGGAGGTCTCTTGGTTCCTCTCCGCGCTGGTGTCTTGTCAGTGGTCTTCTCTTTTCCTTTCGTGGTACCCATGCCTAAGGACGAAGGAAAGAGGAGGAATGTTAAATATAGAGAACTAAAAAACCAGAGGGAGAAAATGTCAAGTGATAATAAATTCCAAAGAAAAGGTAATAGCTTAAATAAATGGTAGCTACAACATGTAGGTAAGACATCAATTAAGAGTAAGAAGGCAGGTCATGATAATTAGATGCAAGATGGTGAAAGCATGCAAGTAATAGGCATGAGAAGCATAACTCAAGCATCAGGTAGTGAATGTGCCAAATTAAAGGGCATGTGTAATGATGACAATTGTGAATGATAATCCCAAATACATGTAGAGTGCAAGTGATGTGAAAAAGAGGCATTCAAGTAAAAGGGTAAAACAAAATAGAGTTCAAGATGCCATAAGCTTTTTCACAAACACTTGGTGAGAAAGTTAAAGTAGGAATGAAAATAATGTAATCCAAATGTATATGAGAGCCAAATTAAAATAACAATTGTCAAATCACTCAAAATATCCACAAGTTTCAGCATAGTAAGGCAATACCCAAGTAAAACTCCAATACCAACATAAGAAGGCATGAAAAAGAAAAGAAAAAGAAACCATGGATAATGAAACTAAAAGAAAAATAAAGAAGAAAGAAACATAAATTAAAGTAATAATGAAAGAGTAAAAGGGGATAAAGAAAAAAAACCTAATGAAGAAGGAAGGAAGAAGGTAATAGAAAGTAAGAAAGAATAAGGAAGAAGAGAGAAAGAAAAAGGAAGAAATAATTAGGATTGAAAAGAATTGGGATTGGGGGAGGGTGATTTGAAATCAGGCGCTGAGGTGGTTTAATTGGGTGTCGCATGCGACGCGTATGCGTAAGGCACGCGTACGCGTGGATCGCGCGAATTTCAAGCGACGCGTATGCGTCTGGGACGCGTATGTGTGATGTTGGTTGTGCGAATGGCGCAAGGGCAGCCCCGCGCACGCACAACTCTCTGTTCAGATACGCACAAGAGCCAAAATTGCATATGACGCGTGCGCGTCAGGGACGCGCACGCGTGGATGGCCATTATGAGAAAACGACGCGCACGCGTCAGGGACGCGTACGCATGATGGGGCTTGTGCTTCCCAGCACCGTTCCAGCCTCATACCATCATAACTTTCTGGCGAAACACCTTTTACGCCGATTTTACATGGTCACGCGTGCGCGTCAGGTACGCGCACGCGTGGGTGCTAAAAGCACAAACGACACGCACACGTGGGCTTGTTTGTGCGCAAAACATAGTTCCAGTGCCACTCCTGTCCAACTTTCTGTTCAATTTATTTATTTCACGTAGTCACATATGACGCGTACGCGTCGTAGACGCTCGCGCGTCAACTGCGTTCTTTTTTTATGCAGTATGCAGAATGCAAAATGCAGATGCTGATGCAGACATTATGAATGAACACTAAGAAAAATAGAATAAAATAAAACTAAGAATAAAACAAAGCAAAATAAAACTAAGACTGAAAAAGAACGATCATACCATGGTGGGTTGTCTCCCACCTAGCACTTTTAGTTAAAGTCCTTAAGTTGGACATTTGGTGAGCCTCTTGTTATGGTGGCTTGTGCTTGAACTCAGCCAAGAATCCCCACCAATGTTTGCAATTCCAATAACCTCCAGGGTCCCAAACTAGGCACATAAAGCCTTCAAGCAAGTTAAAGTAAGTGACAAAGCTCCAGGAGTGTTGATTGTCAGAATGAATTTCAGCGTCCCAAACCTTGCTTTTGCACCCGTCTTCGCTTTGATCTACATTGTTCCGACCGAGTGGTACGCAATCTGAATTCTCACTGAGATACCCAAACATCTTCCGAGACCCATTCGATCGAGCTCTACACGAATCCTTGTACTTCAATTTGGGGTATGCAACCATATTAAACCTTGTATGCCAACTCCTACCACTAACCATCTCCCTCGTACTCTTAAAGTCACAAAGAGCTCTAAGTTTCCCATCCGTCTCAAGTAAACCATATTCAAGTGGAAAAGTAAGGGTTGAAGATAAGGATTTTACCCACTTGAATGTTGTATGGAATCGTAATGGTTTTAGGAGAGGTGTATCTAATGGTCTTGCAGATTCTACTCCCTTGTGCTCATCTGTGAAGTCTTCCACCTCCTTGCAAACCTCTTCAACTTCAACTGTGCCCTTATCAAAATTATCTAATTCTTCTCCATCACTCAAGTCATAAGTTGGAGGTTGAGATAAGTCTACCTCCATGTCATCTTCAAATTCACTTGGAGAAAATTCTTCAAACTTAAGGGGTTCAGTTGCGGATGTAAGTTCATCACTAGGAGAGCTTGATTCATGATCATCATCACTAAGGGAACTTGCTTCTTGAACTGTTCCGTCCAATTCTTCATAAGGTACATGCCTTGGAGGTTGTGCACTATCCTCCTCAACATCAATTTCAAACTTTTTGGCGGAATTCTCTGTAGCTCTCAGTTCCCATGGAGGTTCAGCATCTCCTAGGTCTTCAATCACTTGTTCTTCTTCGATAATGACGGCTTCCTCCAATTGCTCTAATACAAAATCAAACTCCTCCTTGATGTCTTCCTTCACTAATTCTTCAACCACTCATTTGCCTTCAAAGGTCTCTATTACCTCCACCTTTTGGGCCTCCTCTAGCTTCTTTTGCAGTATGAATTTGTAAAGCCGATCCATTACGTCCCTAAGACGATCCCTTATCTCTTGTTCCATGTCACTAGCATAATTGGGATCGTGTTGCTCTTGGATTGCTGGATGTGGGTGCTCTTCCATGGAGGGTGGTGGTGCACTAAAGCTTAGGGGTTGAATATTAGGGGTAGAGGGTTGGTTCCTGCGGGATATAAGATATTGGAGTTTAGAGGTGAGACCAATGAGATTAGAGATAAGTGTATTGTTATCCAACAGAGGTTGGGGTGGATAGGAGGGTTCATTTTTTGGGAGAAAGGGCTCATAATACGGAGGTGGTTCTTCTTGATAAGGATATAGAGATGGTGTATATTGAGGTGGTGGTTCTAAGTATGGCTCATAGGGCTCTTGGTATGGTGGGTAAGGATTAGGGTCATATGGGGTTGTTAGTGGTAAGGTGCTTGTGAGTATGGTGGTTCAAAATTATGTTGAGGAGGGGGTTCATAGGCATAGGGTGGTGGTTTTTGATAATCAAAAGAGTTCTCACCATAGCCATCATCTTGATATGCTTCTTGGAATGGCTCTTAGTTATAGTATGTTGGTGGAAGTTGTTGCCAAGAGGGTTGATCAAATCCTTGTGGCTCCTCCCAACCTTGACTGTTCCAACCTTGATGCATATTCTCATTGTAGCCTCCATTCCCTACAACATAATTTGAACTAAACTCATAGCCAAAGGGGTGAGAATTCATAGTAGCTAAAGAAAATAAAAAACAGAAACTAGTAAAAATAAGCAACTAAGTCCTAAACTAACAAAAAAAAACTAACAAACAAGCAAAAAGCAAATATTTACAATAACTAATAATAAGGCACATGTTTGCAATTCCTCGGCAACAGCGCCATTTTGACGAACGGATTTTTGCTAGTAAAGAATTTCACAAATGAAACCTCGTTGCAAGTATAGCTTCTAAACCAACAAAGAATCCTTTCGTACAAACAAATTTGGTTGTCACTAAAGCAAACCCAATAAAATTAATAACCGAAGTATTTATACCTCGGGTCGTCTCTCAAGGAATTCTAGGGAGGTGTAGTTATTATTGGTTGTGGAAAAGGATCTTTTTAGGTTTTTGAAATAAGGAACAAGGAAATAAAATGGCAAGAAATTAAACTAATAACTAAGAAAAGACTCTTGAAAAGGTATGAAAACTGGACGTCCTATCCTAGTTATCCTTATCAATTGTGATGAGAATTGTCTGTTGCTACCACTAGTTATCCTCTAACTATGAAGGAAAGTCAAGTGGATAAATCAATATGAATCCTCAAGTCCTAGTCAACTCCCAAGGAAAGACTAGAGTTAGTGGAATTCAAGTCAATTAGCAACTCTTAATTATCAATCAACAAAGGAGTTTGATAACTCAAGAGTCTCTAACTAATCAATTCAAGCTAAGAATGTAAAAAGCTAAATTAAAAATCATAAATATGAAATACCTCAAATTGCATTAAATAAAGAAATCAAATCTAACATGGAGAATTCATAAACTAAATTGGAAAAGAAAAGAATCAACAAGAAGAATAGATAAACCAAAGTACTAGAACAAATAAAAATAGAAGAGAAACTAAATTAAAGGAACATTGAACCTGGAATTGAGAAGAAATAGACCTAAAACTAAGAGAAATCCTAAAACCTAGAGAGAGGAGAGAGACCCTCTCTCAAGAAACTACATCTAAAATCTAAAATTATGAATGATTCAATGTATGTGACGTGTTGAGTTTCTGCTTGTCCCCTGACTTTAGTCTGCGTTTCTGGGCCAAAAACTGGGTCCAAACTCAGCCCAAAATTGCCCCCAGCGTTTTTTGCGATTTCTGCAAGTAGTGCATGTCATGCGTACGTGTCAGTCACGCGTACGCGTCAAGCACGCGCACGTGTTGTCGTGCGAATCTCCAAATCACGCGTACGCGTTAGGTACGCGCACGCGTCGCTGTGCAAATTTCCAAATCACGCGCACGCGTGAGCCATGCGTGCGCGTCGATGCTCGCTGGTTGTCTCCTTTATTTCTTGTGCTCCTTCCATTTTTGCAAGCTTCCTCTCCATTCTCTAAGCCATTCCTACCCTATATAGCCTGAAAACACTTAACGCACAGATCACGACATCGAATGGTATAAAGGGGGATTAAAATACACAATTTAAAGGCTTAGGAAGCAAGTTTTCAACCATAGAGTAGAATTGGGAAGGAATTGTAAAATCATAAAAACTGTATGAATAAGTGTGTAAAGACTTGATAAAAACCACTCAATTGAGCACAAGATAAATCATAAAATAGTGGTTTATCAATCACCAGCGATGTGTACGCGTGACTGACGCGTACGCATGACATGCACTACCTGCAAAAAACGCAGAAAATGCTGGGGGCGATTTTGGGTTGAGTTTGGACCCAGTTTTTGGCCCAGAAATGCAGACTAAAGCTAGGAGACAAGCACACATCACATACATTGAATTATTCACAATTTAGCTAGGAGACAAGCACACATCTCTAGGTTTTTGGATTTCTTTTAGTTTTAGGTTTATTTCTTCTCAATTCCAGGTTCAATGTTCCTTTAATTTAGTTTCTCTTCTACTTTTATTTTTTCTAGCATTCTGCTTTATTTATTTTCCTTGTTGATTCTCTTCTTTTTCAATTTGGTTTATGAACTCCATGTTAGATTTGATTTCTTTATTTAATGCAATTTGAGGTATTTCATATTTATGATTTTAATTTAGCTTTTTACATTCTTAGCTTGAATTGATTAATTGGAGACGCTTGAGTTATCAAACTCTTTTATTGATTGATAATTGAAAATTTGATGCTTAATTTGGATCCATCTAAAGCTAGTCTTTCCTTAGGAGTTGACTAGGACTTGAGGAATCAAATTGATTAGTCCACTTGACTTTCCTTTATTCGGTAAGGGTTAACTAAGTGGGAGCAATGGATAATTCTCATCACAATTGATAAGGATAACTAGGATAGGACTTCTAATTTTCATACCTTGCCAAGAGTTTTCTTAGTTATTAATTTAATTTCTGGCAATTTTATTTCCTTGTTCCTTATTTCAAAAACCCAAAAAGATACTTTTCCATAACCAATCATAACTACACCTCCCTGCAATTCCTTGAGAGACGACCCGAGGTTTAAATATTTCGGTTTATTATTTTTAATGGGTTTTCTTTAGTGACAACCAAATTTATTTGTACGAAAGGATTTTCTGTTAGTTTAGAAACTATACTAGCAATGAGAATTTATTTGTGAAATTCTTTACAAGCGAAAATTCGTTCGTCAAAATGGCGCCGTTGCCGGGGAATTGCAAACGTGTGCCTTATTATTGGTTATTGTAAATATTTGCTTTTTCATTTCTTTGTTAGTGTTTCTAGTTTTAGGAGTTTATTTTCATTAATTTTTATTAGTTTTTGTTTTTACTTGCTACTATGAATTCTCACCCCTTTTGCTATGAGTTTGGTTCAAATTCTGTTGTAGGGAATGGACGCTATAATGAGAACATGCATCAAGGTCAGAATAATCAAAGATGGAAGGAGCCACGAGGATTTGATCAACCCTTTCGGCAACAACCCCCTCCAAGGTTCCATGGGCAACGACCATTCTACGATGTATCTCAAGACAATAGTTATGGTGGACCCTTTCGTGACAACCAACCTCCACCAAATTACTATGGTCAAGAGTCGTGCCAGGGTGCATACCAAGATGATGGATATGGTGGACCCCCTTGTAGTTACCAACGAGCCCCACCATATGCCTATGAACCCCCTCCTCAACATAATTTTGAACCACCATACTCACAAGCACCTTACCACCAAACAACCTCATATGACCCTAATCCTTACCCACCATACCAAGAGCCTTATGAGCCATACTTAGAACCACCACCTCAATATACACCATCTCCATATCCTTATCAAGAAGAACCACCTCCGTATTATGAGCCATTTCTCCCAAAAAATGAACCCTCCTATCCACCCCAACCTCTGTTGCATAACAACACACTTATCTCTAATCTCATTGGTCTCACCTCTAAACTCCAATATCTTATATCCTGCAGGAACCAACCCTCTACCCCCAATATTCAACCCCCAAGCTTTAGTGCACCACCGCCCTCCATGGAAGAGCACCCACATCCAGCAATCCAAGAGCAACACGATTCCAATTATGCTAGTGACATGGAACAAGAGAGAAGGGATCGTCTTAGGGACGTAATGGATCGGCTTCACAAATTCATACTGCAAAAGAAGCTAGAGGAAACCCAAAAGGTGGAGGTAATAGAGACCCTTGAAGGCAAAGGAGTGGTTGAAGAATTAGTGAAATAAGACATCAAGGAGGAGTTTGATTTTGGACTGGAACAAGTGGAGGAAGCCGAAATTATAGAGGAGGAAAAAGTGGTCGAAGACTTAGGAAATGTTGAACCTCCATGGGAATCTAGAGTTGTAGAGTATTCCTACAATAAGCTTGAAATTGATGTTGAGGAGGACAGTACACAACCTCCAAAGCATGCCCTTTATGAAGAATTGGATGGAATAGAACAAGAAACAAGTCCCTTTGGTGATGAAGTTACCACATCACTACCTCCTAGTGATGAACATGCATCCGCAACTGGACCCCTTGATTTTGAAGAACCTTCTCCGAGTGAATCTGAAGGTGATGCGGAGGTGGACTTTTCTCAACCTCCAACTTATGACTTGAGTGACGGGGAAGAATTAGAAGAATTTGATGAGGTTGTAGTTGAAGTTGAACAGGTTTGCAAGGAGGTGGAAGAATCAAAGAAAAGCACAAGGGAGTGGAGCTTGAAATACCATTAGATACACCTCTCCCAAGGCCATTACCGCCGAATACAACATTCAAGTGGGTAAAATCATTATCCTTGACCTTCACTTTCCCACTTGAATATGGTTTGCTCGAGACAGATGGTCAGCTTAGAGCTCTTTGTGGCTTTAAGAGTAAGAGGGAGATGGTTAGTTGTAGGAGTTGGCAGGCAAGGTTCAATAAGGTTCTACGTTCCATACTGAAGTACAAGGATTGGTGTAGAGCTCGATTGAATGGGTCTTGGAAGCTATTTGGGTATCTCAGTGAGAAGTCAAATTGCATGCCACCCGGTTGGAACAATGATGATCAAGGCAAAGACGGGTGCAAAAGCATGGTTTGGGACCCCAGAATTCATTCTAACAATCAACACTCCTGGAATCTTGTCACTTGCTTTAACTTGCTCGAAGGCTTTGTGTGCCTAGTTTGAGACCCCGGAGGCTATTGGAATTGCAAACATTGGTGGGGATTCCTGGATGAGTTCAAGCACAAGCCACCATAACAAGGGGCTCACCAAATGTCCAACTTAAGGACTTTAACTAAAAGTGCTAGGTGGGAGACAACCCACCATGGTATGATCTTTCATTTTTATTCTTAATTTTATTTTATTTTATTTTTACTAGTGTTCATTCATAGTTTCTGCATCAACATCTGCATTCCATATTTTTGCACTCTCCATATTGCATAAAAAAAACATGCACACAACGCGCAAGCGTCGCTGACGCGTATACGTCATATGTGCCTGCGTAAAATAAATGAATTGAATAGAAAGTTGGACTGGAGTGGTACTGGACACGTGCCTTGCGCACAAGCAAGTCCACGCGTACGCGTCCCTCACTCGTACGCGTCGTTTGTGATTTCAGCCCATCGTGTGGCACGTCCCTGCGCGTGACCATGTAAAATCGGCGTAAAAGGTGTTTCTCCAGAAAGTTTTGATGGTATAGGGCTGGAACGGTGCTGGGAAGCACAAGCCCCATCACGCGTACACATCCCTGACGTGTGTGCATCGTTTTCCCATAATGGCCATCCACGCGTGCGCGTCCCTGACGCGCACGCGTCATATGCAATTTTGGCTCTCGTGCGTATCTGAACAGAGAGTTATGCGTGCACGGGGCTGCCCTCATGCCATTCGCACAACGAACATCATGCGTACGCGTCCCAGACGCGTATGCGTCGCTTGAAATTCGTGCGATCCATGCGTACGTGTGCCTTACGCGTACACGTCGCATGCGACACCCAATTAAACCACCTCAGCGCCTAATTTCAAATCACCCTCCCCCAATCCCAATTCTTTTCAATCCTAATTATATATTCCTTTTTCTTTCTCTCTTCTTCCTTATTCTTTCTTACTTTCTATTACCTTATTCTTTCCTTCTTCATCTTCTTCATCGGGTTTCTTTTCTTCTTTTCCTTTTACTCTTTCATTATTACTTTAATTTATGTTTCTTTCTTCTTTATTTGTCTTTTAGTTTCATTATCCATGGTTTCTTTTTCTTTTCTTTTTCATGCCTTCTTATGTCGGTATTGGAGTTTTACTTGGGTATTGCCTTACTATACTGAAACTTGTGGATATTCTGAGTGATTTGACAATTGTTATTTTAATTTGGCTCTCATATACATTTGGATTATATTATTTTCATTCCTACTTTAACTTGCTCACCAAGTGTTTGTGAAAAAGCTTATGGCATCTTGAACTCTATTTTGTTTTGCCCTTTTACTTGAATGCCTCTTTTTCACATCACTTGCACTCCACATATATTTGGGATTATCATTCACAATTGTCATCATTACACATGCCCTTTAATTTGGCACATTCACTACCTGATGCTTGAGTTATGCTTCTCATGCCTATTACTTGCATACTTTCACCATCTTGCATCTAATTATCATGACCTGCCTTCTTACTCTTAATTGATGTCTTACCTACATGTTGTAGCTACCATGTATTTAAGCTATTACCTTTTCTTTTGCATTCATTATCACTTGACATTTTCTCCCTCTGGTTTTTAGTTCTCTATATTTAACATTCTTCCCCTTTCCTTTATCCTTAGGTATGGGTACCACGAAAGGAAAAGAGAAGACCACTGACAAGACACCAGCGCGGAGAGGAACCAAGAGACCTCCAGCTAAGGCGCCTCCACCATCTACCATCGTCAAGCCGCCAACAAAGCGGGTGAAGAGGATAATCAAAATTGATGAGGCAAAAAAAACAAAAAACGTCAGTTGGAGCCACCCGTCCACTTGCACATCTTAGCATGCACCGAGGACGGTGCTATCCTTAAGTGTGGGGAGGTCGATACTGACTTCCGTGGGTTAGTTAGTCTCTTCTCCACACCAATGTTCTATTTTCTTTATTAGTTCATGGTTGCATTTGCATGTTTGATTGCATGTTTTCTTGATTTCGTTTTACCACTGCTTGGTTAAAGTAATGAGTTTCTTTTTCAAGACCCTATTCTATAGCATTTCACTAATTTAAATTAAAACTTTTTGTTAAGCTTGTTTGAAGATTGTAATTTGGAACATGATTGTTGAGCTAAGAACACAAAACCTGTGAGATTTGAGCTTAATTACATGGTTACATTATTTAACCATAATATTTTATTCTTGTGTATTTTCTTCTCTATGACTGCAATCTTTGCTTTGTTCCATTATATATGTCCATTGTTTAGTGTATTTACATGCTTGCATATGATTGACGCCATCATTTGTCATTAGCTCACTTATCCCAAATAGCCTACCCTTTCAATCACCTTTGTTTGCCACCTTGAGCCTTTTAATCCCCGTTTATTCTATATTTTACCACATCACTAGTCTTAAACGAAAAAATAATTAATTACTCCAATTGAATCTTTACTTAGCTTAAGATAGAGATTGTGTATTAATTAAGTGTGGGGAACTATGGAAACTTGGGTTGATGAAAGTGTGCTGTGTTTTATTGATAAAAGTATTAGAAATTTGGGTGCATACTCATGTGAGACCAGAAGAAAAAAAAAACTCATGTGCATTGATATGTTATGTTTGCTTTTATGATTCAAAAAAAAGAAAAAAAATATATATATATAATAAAAAATAAAAATAATAAATTACAATATAAGTAAATAAATAAATAAAGGGACAAAATTACCCCAATGCTAAGTTTAATAGAAGATCAATGCATATGTGGTGAAATTAAGGAAAATTTGGTACATGAGTATGTGATGAAAAAGTGGGAATTTTGGGTAGCTAGGAATGATTTTAGAGTTATATAGAGTGTGCGTATGTTAGGTGAGAGCTTAGGTTAGTCAAAGATTCATATTATAACTCACTTGGCCATACATATATCCTCGCCCTTACCTTAGCCCCATTACAACCCTGAAAAGACCTCATGATGTTTGCATTGGTATACAAAATATTTGTTGATTGGTTAGATGAAGAACAAAATTTTAGAAAGCATGACTAGAGAAGAGTAGAGTGATTAACCCTAGACACTTGAGAGATTAGAGTTCATATACCCTACCAGTGAGCGTTCAATGTTTGATTCTATGTTCCCTGCTTTCATGAGCTATCTTCTTACAAGTTTACTTGTCTTTTATTGTATGATTTGAATTAGTGAAATCAGATTTATGTTTGTCTTGGAGAACTTGTTTACTTTTAACCAAGTAGACAGAATCATCTTAGCATATAGTTGCATTCATATATAGGTTGCATTTCATGAGTCTTACTTTTTCCTATTTATTCTTTTGATCTCCTTGAGCTTAGCATGAGGACATGCTAATGCTTAAGTGTGGGGAGATTGATAAACCACTATTTTATGGTTTATCTTGTGCTCAATTGAGTGGTTTTTATCAAGTCTTTGCACACTTATTCATACAATTTTCATGATTTTACAATTCCTTCCCAATTCTACTCTATGGTTGAAAACTTGCTTCCTAAGCCTTTAAATTGTGTATTTTAATCCCCCTTTATACCATTCGATGCCGTGATCTGTGCGTTAAGTGTTTTCAGGCTATATAGGGCAAGAATGGCTTAGAGGATGGAGAAAAAGCTTGCAAAAATGGAAGGAGCACAAGAAATAAAGGAGACAACCAGCGAGCATCGACGTGCACGAATGGCTCACGCGTGCGTGTACCTGACGCATACGCGTGATTTGGAGATTCGCACGATGACGCGTGCGCGTTCCTGATGCGTACGCGTGACATGCACTACCTGCAGAAATCGCAGAAAACACTGGGGGCAATTTTGGGCTGAGTTTGGACCCAGTGACTAAAGCCAGGGGACAAGCAGAGACTCAACACATCACATACATTAAATTATTCACAATTTAGATTTTAGATGTAGTTTCTAGAGAGAGAGGCTCTCTCCTCTCTCTAGGTTTTAGGATTTCTCTTAGTTTTAGGTTTATTTCTTCTCAATTCCAGGTTCAATGTTTCTTTAATTTAGTTTCTCTTCTACTTTTATTTGTTCTAGCATTCTGGTTTATTTATTTTCCTTGTTGATTCTCTTCTTTTTCCAATTTGGTTTATGAACTCCATGTTAGATTTGATTTCTTTATTTAATTCAATTTGAGGTATTTCATATTTATGATTTTAATTTAGCTTTTTACATTCTTAGCTTGAATTGATTAATTGGAGACTCTTGAGTTATCAAACTCCTTTGTTGATTGATAATTGAGAATTGCTAACTGACTTGAATTCCACTAACTCTAGTCTTTCCTTGGGAGTTGACTAGGACTTGAGGATTCATATTGATTTATCTACTTGACTTTCCTTTATTCAGTAAGGGTTAACTAAGTGGGAGCAATGGACAATTCTCATCACAATTGATAAGGATAACTAGGATAGGACTTCTAATTTTCATACCTTGCCAAGAGTTTTCTTAGTTATTAATTTAATTTCTTGCAATTTAATTTCTTTGTTCCTTATTTCAAAAATCCAAAAAGATACTTTTCCATAACCAATAATAACTACACCTCCCTGCAATTCCTTGGGAGACGATCCGAGGTTTAAATATTTTGGTTTATTAATTTTATTGGGTTTGATTTAGTTACAACCAAATTTATTTGTACGAAAGGATTTTCTGTTAGTTTAGAAACTATACTAGCAACAAGAATTTATTTGTAAAATTCGTTACTAGCAAAAATCCGTTCCCCGACAATGGCGCCATTTTGACGAACGGATTTTTGCTAGTAAAGAATTTCACAAATGAAACCTCGTTGCAAGTATAGCTTCTAAACCAAGAAAGAATCCTTTCATATAAACAAATTTGGTTGTCACTAAAGCAAACCCAATAAAATTAATAACCGAAGTATTCATACCTCGGGTCGTCTCTCAAGGAATTGCAAGGAGGTGTAGTTATTATTGGTTGTGGAAAAGTATCTTTTTGGGTTTTTGAAATAAGGAACAAGGAAATAAAATGGCAAGAAATTAAACTAATAACTAAGAAAAGACTCTTGGCAAGGTATGAAAACTGGACGTCCTATCCTAGTTATCCTTATCAATTGTGATGAGAATTGTCTGTTGCTACCACTAGTTATCCTCTAACTAGGAAGGAAAGTTGATAAACCCATATTTTATGATGTATTTTGTGCTCAATTTAAGTGATTTATTCAATACTTCACTCACTTACTCATGTAAATTACATGATTTTACTTTCTCCTTCCTTATTATGTGATATATGTGAAAAACATGTTTCCTATGCTTTAAAAATATTAATTTTAATTACCCTTTATTACCATTCGTTGCCGTGAATTGTGTGTTAAGTATTTTCAGATCTTCCAAGGCAGGAATGGCTTAGAAGACAAAAAGGAAACATACCAAATTGGAAGGAAAGTACAAAAATGGAGTTTTGAAGAAAAGGGCAGCGACGCGAACGCATGGACGACGCGGCCGCGTGCCTAGCGCGAAAAGGAAGCAACGTGGACGTGTGACTGACGCGGACGCGTGCCTTGAGCAGAACGCAAATGATGCGTACGCGTGACCGAAGCGAACGCGTGACAAGGAAAACTCCCAGATGACGCGACCGCGTGACCCACATGGACGCATGATAGACGCCACGTGCAGAAACTGCAGAAAATACCCCCAGCGATTTCTGAAACCCTTTTTGGCCCTGATCCAAGTCCAGAAAATACTGATTAGAGGTTATAAAGTGGGGGAATGTATCCATTCATAAGGAGGTCTTCCATTATTCACTTTTCATAATTTAGATGTAGTTTTTAGAGAGAGAGGTTCTCTCCTCTCTCTTAGGATTAGGATTAGGATTTCTCTCAATTTTAGGACTGCTTATCTTCATTACAGGTTCAATGTTCCTTTTATTTATTTTTCCAATTTAATTTATGAACTTTTCCATGTTAGATTTGAATATTCTATTTAATATAATTTGAGGTATTTTCATATCTATGATTTGTATCTTTTATTTATGATATAAATAATTTAGAATTTTCCCTTTTGGCTTTGGTTGATTAATTGGTAACTCTTGAGTTATCAAACTCATCGTGATTGATAATTGTTATTTTTGCTAATTGAATTGAATTCTACTAACTCTAGTCCTTTCTTAGGAGTTGGCTAGGACTTGAGGATCTAAATAATTAGTTCACTTAACTTTCCTTTGCTTTAGTAAAGGTTAACTAAGTGTGATTAAAACTCAATTCTCATCACCATTAATAAGGATAACTAGGATAGGACTTCCAATTTTCATACCTTGTCAAGAGTTTTATTAGATATTAATTTATTAATTCCTGCAATTTATTTTCCTTGTTCAAACCTTTCAAAACCCAAAATTCTACCTTTCCCATAGCTAATAATAAGTCATACCTCCCTACAATTCCTTGAGAAGACGACCCGAGGTTTGAATACTTCGGTTTATAAATTTTATTGGGTTTGTTACTTGTGACAACCAAAACTTTTGCACAAAAGGATTCTCTGTTGGTTTAGAAGCTATACTTACAATGCGATAATATATTTGTGAATTTCTTTACCGATAGAAAATCCGGTCCGTCAAAATGGCGTCGTTGCCGGGGAATTGCAAACGTATGCCTTATTATTGGTTATTGTAAATATTTTTCTATTGCTTGTTTATTTGTTTATATTCTCATTCTTAATTTTTATTAGCTACCATGAGTTCTCACCCCTCTCGCTTTGAGTTTGGTTCTAATATTGTTGAAGGGAATGAAAGCTATAGCAGGAACATGCATCAAGGTCAGAATAGCCAAAGATGGATAGAGCCACGAGGACTTGATCAACCCTTTAGGCAACAACACCATCCACAGTATCACAGACGACGACCACTCTACAATGCATGCCAAGGAAATAGATACGGTGGATCCCGTTGTAGTTACCAACAAGTTCCACCCTGTGCTTATGAACTACCCTCTCAACATAGCTTTGAACCACCACACTCACAAGTTCCTTTTCACCATTCACCACCATATGACCCTTATCCACCACAATTCCAATCCAATTACTCCCAAGAACCACCACATTCTTATTATGAGCCCCCTCTCCCAACCAATGAACCCTCATATCTACCCCAATCTCCAATGGATGACAAACTTCGTGTTCTTCTTCAAGGACAAGTGAAGATGCAAAGGGACGTACTGGAACTCACTACTGCCTTAACCGAGGTAGTAAATATAATAGCTTCCCAACACCTGAGCACTCAAAGTACTCCCATGGCTACATGTGGAGAATCAAAAGAAGAGCGTAGCATGAAGGAGACACTAGAAACTTTGGTGGACAATGAGGAGCATGGCTTTGTATTGGAACAAGTGGAGAAAGCCATAATAGTTGTAGAAGAAGAAGTGGTTGAAGATTTAGGAGATGCTGAACCTCCATGAGGATCGAGAACTGTAAAGGATTCCGCTGAGAAGTTCAAATTTGATGCCAAGGAGGATAGTGCACAACCTCCAAAGCATATACCTTGCGAAAAATCGGACAGAACAGACCAATAAGTTGATTCCTTAGGCAGTGATGATCATGAATCAAGCTTTCCTAATCACGAACTCACATCCGCAACTGAACTCCTTGAGCCTGAAGAACCTTATCCAAGTGAATACGAGGATGATGTCGAGGTAGATTTCTCTCAACCTCCAACGTATGACTTGAGTGACGAGGAAGACATGGAAGACTTCGATCAAGACGCAGTTGCAGTTGAAGAATTTTGCAAGGAAGTAGAGGAATTCACAGAAGAATACAAGGGAGTAGAGCTTACAGAACCACTGGAAACACCTATCCGAAGGCCATTACCACCTAATACAAGCTTCAAGTGGGTACAATCCTTAACCTTTGTCTTTACTTTTCCAATATGATTTGCTTGAAACAGATGGCCAGCTTAGAGCTCTCTGCGACTTTAAGAGTAAGAGGGAACTGGCTCGTACTCAGAGCTGGTGTGCAAGATTCAATAAGGTTCCACGCTTCAATTCGAAGTGCAAGGATTGGTATCAAGCTCAACTGAATGGGTCTCGGAAGGCGTTTGGTCATCTTGGTGAGAATACAATTTCTAAACCGCTCGGATGGAAGAATATAGATCAAGACAAAGGCGGATTTAAAAGCAAAGTTTGGGATCCTGGAATCTATTCTGACATTTGTCACCCCGGGAGCCTAAGAATCTGTTTAAAGCTGCTCAAGGGCTTTACGTGCCTTATTTGGGACCCCGGAGGCTGTTGGCATTCCAAACATTGGTGGAGATTTCTGGATGAATTTAAGCACAAGCCACCGTAATAGAAAGCTCATCAAATGTCCAACTTAAGGACTCCAACTAAAAGTGCTAGGTGGGAGACAACCCACCATGGTATGATCGTTTCTTTTTCAATTTTATTTCGTGTTGTTTGTTTTTTTATTTTATTTTGTTTTATTTTCATTGAACCTGGAAGTATTCATAGCATCTACATTAGCACTACATATTGCATACTGCATAATTGCATATAAAAAAAAAGAGATCACCCCACGCGAGCGCGCAGGCCACGCGTGGGCGTGAGAAGGAAATCGGCGTAAAGATTCAACGCCCAGAAAGTTGGGCTGGAATCGTGCTGCTGGTGTCCGTTTAGCCAAAATGGCCCACGCGTTCGCGTCTCTGACGCGAACGCGTCACTCGCAAAACACTTGTCCCACGCGAAAGCGTGAGCGACGCATCCGCATCGCGTGGATATAATGGCCCCCTAAATGGAAACAGAGAGTTGCGCTGAAACGACGCTGGAAGTGTGCGTCTAGCACAATTTACAGTGACGCGGTCACGTGCCTCACGCGTCCGCGTCACCCATCTTTTAGCCAACCCACGCGACTGCGTCAATCATGCGACCGCGTCAAACCCATTTCACCCTAGTCACGTGATAACGTGCTCCACGCGTTCGCGTGGATTCAAAAAATACTAACCCCCTTTCATGCGAAACCCTACCCGTCACCCCATACCCCCCCTCTTCTTCTCTTCTCTGCAACTCCCTCCCTCCTCTGCAACCACCACCACCGCACCCTTGCCACCACCGCCGACCACCGCGCCAAGCCACCACCGCACAACACCACCGACACCCCCTCTCTTCTTTCTCCCCTTCTTCTCTTCCCCCCCCCCTCCTTTCACTCCCCTCCGCCACTGCCCCCACCGCGGCCAACCTCAGACCGCCGCCTCTACCACCGACCACCACCACAGCATTACCACCCTCGTCCCCTTCTTCCTTCCTTCACCCCTCACCCAACCCTAACCCAACACCTCGCCCCTGCTCCACCACCGCGCCGCCGTGCCCCCTCCCAGCGCTGCCGCGTCACCACCACCATCTCTCTGCCCTCATCTCTGTTCCATACATTTGTACTTCTACACACCAGGTTTCGCCATACTGTGATTCCTCTTTTCGATTCCTTAGTTAGTTTCTCAATTTTTGTTCAGAATAGGATAGTTAGAGATGCATGTTTGTAGTGGATTCTAGGTGGTTAGGTAGCTAGGATGTGGTTAGTGGATTTAGGCCTGACAATTGCGCCGTTTTTGTTACTTATTTTCCCTATTCTGCAATTTTGATCTGGCTATGATATTAATACTGTTCATATGCTATTTCTTAATGTTTCATGCTGATATTAGTCTGTTCTTTACTGTTCCTACTGTTTATGACTATTTGCAGCATTTCTTTTTATCTCATATGAACTATTTTTCTTGCTGTTTATTACTCGAGAACATCCAATTTTAGCCGGAATGCTGCCCAATTATCTGCAAATTATTTTCATGTATTGAGTTTGGAAACTTACTATTTTGCCTTAATTGGCTACAACTAAACCAATTCATGACTGCCGGGCTCGCATTCTTATTTCTTTTGATCCCCTAGTTAATAACTTGCACTATTGATGATTTCATGTTAGTTTTGCAAATTTTCTATCCTTCTGAATTATCATCAACACACTGAAATTTTTGCTCGAATCTGAGTTGATTATTCTTTAAATTTGTGAATTTATTGTTACCTAGGAAATATTTATCATGCCACTCACTTTAACTTCCTTTTTACTAACTCACTGCTTTCACTTTCTAACTTCCTTTTCACCTATTAACCGCTTTTAACTTTTTAACTTCTCTTTTTGCTTTTTAACTAACTACTTTAACTTTCTAACTCAAGGCATGATTATTATTTTTCCTAATTAACATGTATTCTACTTATAATATATTTTGGATTGTGATTTTTCATCTCAGATTTTTAACTCGAACACAGTCCATAATGCAAATATATTTAACTCATTTCATAATTTTACTGCTCTTTTGCCACTATGTGCTTATATTGCTATTATCCTAATTGCCTACTTGTTTTCCTACTTTTGTTCCTCAATTATATCCTGGAATTTCTGCTTTTCAGGATGTCTGACCCTCAGCGCAAAGGAAAGGGCAACGCAACCACTGGCAAAAGGAAAAGAGGCGAATCCTCTATGTCCATCCTCGACATTTTGCATGATGACTCTTGGCGGGAAAAGCACTTTACCCCGCAGGAGAAGGCTGACCAGCTCCTCACTGCCATAGATCCAGTTAAATTTGCAAATAGATACTGTGAGCTTACGTATCCAGTGTTTGCCACTTCCAGGAACCTGTACCTAGAAAGAACTCTAAAAATTTTAGAAAAACTACAGCAGTACACCTCCGAACAGATAAAACAAAAAGAATAGTTCTTCTTGGAAAGAAACTTGACAGAGGTCAATGCTTCCTGGGTCAGAGAGTTTTACTGCAACTATTTCAAGACTTCTCTGGATGCAGTGCACCTCAGAGGGAAACAGATTTTGGTCACTGAGGAAGCTATTGAGGACATCCTCCACCTTTAGCCTAAGTCAGATCAGCCTGACGATTACCAAAAGATTGAAGATGATATGAGATTTATGAGATTTGACTGGGATGCTGTCAAGCAGAGAATATCCCTTGATCCTACTGTCCCATGGGTCATGGGAAAGAATACAGTAATGCCTATGGGAATCAAGCTGATTTACCTGAATGATGAGGCTCGGCTCTGGCACCAGATTCTGAGCACCTATGTAATGCCAAGCACTCATGAGACAGAGCTGCCCGCTGCTATGATCACCCTCATCTGGTGTGTGATACAGGGTAAGGATCTATATCTTCCACGTTTCATCAGGCATTACATGGCCAGGGCCCATGTCAGAGGCACTCTCCCTTGCCCTTATCTAATCACCCAGCTAGGCCATCGAGCTGACGTGCCTTGGGAGCTGGCTGATGCGAAGCCGACTGCTGAGGCAGCCACATCTTTAGCTGCCCCATCTGCCTCCACTGCTGCACCAGCCTCATCCACTGCACATCCACCTGCTCCTGAGCCCATTTATCATTTGGTGCATCGATTATTTGTCCACTTGGATCATATGGAGCGTCGCAACAAGCGGCGCTATGAGCACCTTAAGTTGATGATCCGATCCGGCAGCGACATCCCCTCCGAGCCTGACACCCATTCTGATACATCTGAGGCGGAGGCGAGCGACCATGAGGCGGAGACACATGCCCAGGCTGAGCAGGCAGGACCAGAGCAGGCTGCGCCACAGCATGAGGAGCCACACCAGATCCAGGCCGCAGACCCGGAGATTCCTCTACAGTCAGAGTCTCCACTGCAGTAGACTGATCCTCCTACACTTATCCAGCCTGCAGATATTCAGCCTACCACAGAGACACCAGCAGCACATCCTTCCGGTGATGACGCTTCTTCACACCCAGCTTGAGTGAGCATCGGGGACGATGCTATATTTTAAGTGTCGGGAGGTCGCCATCCCTGACTTATCTTTTTGGTGAACCACTACAGACTCTTCTATCTTATTTTGTTTATTTTTCTGTATTTTTATTTTTATTTTTATTTTTTCAGTACTTACACATTGTTCTTTTGCTGTATTTTTACTTTATTTCCGTATTTTGCACTTTAGTTTATATCTTAGACATTTAGTTTAGTTTGCAATTCTAAACTTATTAGTTATAGAATATGTGGATTAATTAGTATAGTTTACCCTTTTAGCATATATTAGTTTGGTTTAATTGAAAATAAAAAGGAGTAAGCTAGAAACTTTAGTAAAGTAAAACAATCCACACACCTTGTATATATAGCATTACATATTAGTTAGTTAACAACATTTCTTCAAGGAGGAACACTAAGATTTTAAAAGCCACCCCAATATTTACATTGAGAATAACGGGAACTCTTGATTTCTACTTGCATGACATACATAACTGATATATGATTTTTGAGCTGGAGAACACACAGCCTGTGAGTTTTGAGCTTAATTGTATGGTTACATTCAAACGATAAATTTCATTCCTGTGTGTTTTGCCCTTCTTTTTCATTCTGGTGTTCTTTACTTTGTTTTAATCTATATGTCCAATATAGAATATAGATACATACCAAGAGATGATTGAGGCCATCATTTGAATTTTTCTCACTTATCCCAATTTAGCCTACCTTTTACATCACCCTTGTTAGCCCCCTTGAGCTTTTTAATCCCCTCTTGTTCTATAACCACATTACTAGCCTTAAGCAGAAAAACAAAATAAAAAAAAATCCCAAGTTGAATCCTTGGTTAGCTTAAGATAGATATTGTGTACAATTTAAGTGTAGGGAATTTTATGGAAACATGGGATGATAGAAACAAAGTAGGAATATAAAATGAATAAGTTATTTCAGAAATTTGGGAAGCATGTTCATGTGAAATCAAAATAACTAAATTACCATGTAAAAAAAATTTTTCCAGTATTTAAATAAGGGGATACAAAAATTCCCCAAATGCAAAATAAAAAGAATCAATGCACATGGGACAAATTTTCAAAATTAAATTTAATGCATGAGCTTGTAATACAAAGTGGGAAAATTTGGGTAAATAGGTAAAGGAACTTTAAATTATATAAAATATGTATGTTAGGTGAGATCTTAGACTAATCAAGGATTCACTTTGTTAGCTCACTTAGCCTTATACATATACCCTTACCTTTACCTTGGCCCCATTACAACCTCGAAAAGACCTCATGATTTTTGTATATCTATATTCCATATCTGTTGATTGGTTAGATGAAAAACAAAGTTTTAGAAAGCAAGGATAGAAAAAAGAAAAGAGTGATTAACCCAAAAAATACTGAGTGACTAGAGAGTAAACACAAAATCCAGTGAGGGTTCAATAGCTCATCACCATATATCTCTTCTTAATTGTTAATTGTATTGCAAGTTTGTGAAATACTTTTACCCATCTCAATTGTAAAAGTGCTTTAACATTATCTAGGGTGTGGCTATGCATATATGATTCCTTGAGGATATGAATTGATTTAATTACATGTAAGCTTTATATACAAGTGGATAATAATTAGAATTGTATAATTCATTTAAGTAGTTGCACTTAGAATAAAATGCATTGCATGAGATTCCACCATTCTAACTTTACCCTTTCTCTTGGATTTAGCATGAGGACATGCTATTGTTTAAGTGTGGGGAGTTGATAAACCCATATTTTATGATGTATTTTGTGCTCAATTTAAGTGATTTATTCAATCCTTCACTCACTTACTCATGTAAATTACATGGTTTTACTTTCCCCTTCCTTATTATGTGATATATGTGAAAAACATGTTTCCTATGCTTTAAAAATATTAATTTTAATTATCCTTTATTACCATTCGATGTCGTGAATTGTGTGTTAAATATTTTCAGATCTCCCAAGGCAGGAATGGCTTAGAAGACAGAAAGGAAACATACCAAATTGGAAGGAAAGCACAAAAATGGAGTTTTGAAGAAAAGGGCAGTGACGTGAACGCATGGACAACGTGGCCGCGTGCCTAGCGCGAAAAGGCAGCGACGCGGACGCGTGCCTTGAGCAGAACGCAAATGACGCGTACGCGTGACCGAAGCGAACGCGTGACAAGGAAAACTCCCAGATAACTAGACCGCGTGACCCACGCGGACGCGTGACAGACGCTACATGCAGAAACTGCAGAAAACGCCCCCAGCGATTTCTGAAACCCTTTTTGGCCCAGATCTAAGTCCAGAAAACACAGATTAGAGGTTACAAAGTGGGGGAATGCATCCATTCATAAGGAGGTCTTCCATTATTCACTTTTCATAATTTAGATGTAGCTTTTAGAGAGAGAGGTTCTCTCCTCTCTCTTAGGATTAAGTTTAGGATTTCTCTCAATTTTAGGACTGCTTATCTTCATTACAGGTTCAATGTTCCTTTTATTTATTTTTCCAATTTAATTTATGAACTTCTCCATGTTAGATTTGAATATTCTATTTAATATAATTTGAGGTATTTTCATATCTATGACTTGTTTCTTTTATTTATGATATAAATAATTTAGAATTTTCCCTTTTGGCTTTGGTTGATTAATTGGTAACTCTTGAGTTATCAAACTCATCGTGATTGATAATTGTTATTTTTGCTAATTGAATTGAATTCTACTAACTCTAGTCCTTTCTTAGGAGTTGGCTAGGACTTGAGGATCTAACTAATTAGTTCACTTGACTTTCCTTTGCTTTAGTAAAGGTTAACTAAGTAGGATGAAAACTCAATTCTCATCACCATTAATAAGGATAACTAGGATAGGTCTTCCAATTTTCATACCTTGCCAAGAGTTTTATTAGATATTAATTTATTAATTCCTGTAATTTATTTTCCTTGTTCAAACCTTTCAAAACCCAAAATTCTTCCTTTCCCATAGCTAATAATAAGTCATACCACCCTGCAATTCCTTGAGAAGACGACCTGAGTTTTGAATACTTCGGTTTATAAATTTTATTGGGTTTGTTACTTGTGACAACCAAAACTTTTGCACGAAAGGATTCTCTGTTGGTTTAGAAGCTATACTTACAACCCGATAATATATTTGTGAATTTCTTTACCGATAGAAAATCCGGTCCGTCAAAAGTCAAGTGGATAAACCAATATGAATCCTCAAGTCCTAGTCAACTCCCAAGGAAAGACTAGAGTTAGTGGAATTCAAGTCAATTAGCAACTCTCAATTATCAATCAACAAAGGAGTTTGATAACTCAAGAGTCTCCAATTAATCAATTCAAGCTAAGAATGTAAAAAGCTAAATTAAAATCATAAATATGAAATACCTCAAAATGCATTAAATAAAGAAATCAAATCTAACATGGAGAATTCATAAACTAAATTGGAAAAGAAGAGAATCAACAAGAAGAATAGATAAACCAAAGTACTAGAACAAATAAAAATAGAAGAGAAACTAAATTAAAGGAACATTGAGCCTGGAATTGAGAAGAAATAGACCTAAAACTAAGAGAAATCCTAAAACCTAGAGAGAGGAGAGAGCCTTTCTCTCTAGAAACTACATCTAAAATCTAAAATTATGAATGATTCAATGTATGTGATGTTTTGAGTTTCTGCGTGTCCCCTAGCTTTAGTCTGCGTTTCTGGGCCAAAAACTGGGTCCAAACTCAACCCAAAATCGCCCCCAGCATTTTCTACGATTTCTGCAGGTAGTGCATGTCACGCATACACGTCAGTCATGCGTACGCGTCGCTGGTCATCTTCGCGTGTCACGCGTACGCGTCAGACACGCGCACGCGTTGTCGTGCGAATCTCCAAATCACGCGTACACGTCAGGTATGCGCACGTGTGAGCCATGCGTGCGCATCGATGCTCGCTGATTGTCTCCTTTATTTCTTGTGCTCCTTCCATTTTTGCGAGCTTCCTCTCCATCCTCTAAGCCATTCCTTCCCTATATAGCCTGAAAACACTTAACGCACAGATAATGGCATCTAATGGTATAAAGGGGATTAAAATACACAATTTAAAGGCTTAGAAAGCAAGTTTTCAACCATAGAGTAGAATTGGGAAGGAATTGTAAAATCATGAAAACTGTATGAATAAGTGTGCAAAGACTTGATAAAAACCACTCAATTGAGCACAAGATAAACCATAAAATAGTAGTTTATCAGTGCCTTCGTAGGATTTTCTTAGAAGAAGGCGCTAAGCCGGTCCGACAACCGTAAAGACAGCTAAATCCTACAATCCTTGACGTAGTCAATAAGGAAGTAACTCGCCTCTTGGCAGCGGACATCATTTACCCCATTTCCGATAGTGAATGGGTAAGTCCGGTCCAAGTAGTGCCGAAGAACTCCGGGGTAACAATGGTGAAGACAGAGAGTGGAGAGCTAGTGGCCACCCGAGTCTAGAATACTTGGAGAGTGTGCATTGATTACCGCCGGCTGAATTAAGCAACGCGAAAGGACCACTACCCGTTGCCTTTCATTGACCAAATGTTGGATCCCTTGGCAGGTAAAGCCCATTACTATTTTTTAGATGGATACACGGGGTACTTTCAAATTCACATAGCTCCTGAGGATCAGGAGAAAACTACTTTTACTTGCCCCTTTGGAATGTTTGCGTATAAGAGAATGTCGTTTGGTTTATGCAATGCACCGGCAACGTTTCAAAGATACATGACAAGTGTTTTCTTGGATCTTTTGGAAGATTGTATGGAAGTCTTCATGGACGATTTCAGTGTGTATGGTAGCTCCTTTGATGCTTGTTTAGAGAACTTAGCTTGGGTACTAGAGCGATGCACCAATACTAACCTTGTTTTGAATTTTGAAAAGTGCGACTTCATGGTGAAGTAAGGTATATTATTAGATCATATTGTCTCTAAAGACGGAATCTCCATTGACCCAGCTAAGATCGATGTCATTTCGAGTTCACCTTATCCCTCCTCGGTGAGGGAGATCCGTTCCTTCCTTGGTCATGTAGGCTTTTATCGTCGGTTTATCAAGGACTTTAGCAAAGTCGCCTTACCTCTCTCCAGCCTACTACAAAAGGATGTGAAATTTCATTTCAGTGAAGATTTCAAAGAGGCTTTTGACAAGTTGAAGGAAGTGTTAACCACAGCTCCTATTGTGTGAGCCCCAAATTGGAATCAACCTTTTGAGATCATGTTCGATGCCTCGAATCACGCCGTAGGTGCCACGCTAGCCCAGCGCAATGGTAACGCTCCCTACACTATAGCATATGCATCAAAAACTTTGGATTCGGCTCAGTCGAATTACACTACCACCGAAAAAGAGCTTCTAGCCATTGTTTGGGCTCTAGACAAGTTTCGACCTTATTTGCTAGTCTCTAAAGTGGTGGTGTATTTGGACCATTCCGCATTGAAATATTTGCTAAAGAAGAAAGAGTCAAAGCCTAGGCTCATTAGGTGGATATTACTTTTGCAAGAATTTGACTTGGAGATCAAAGATAGAAGTGGATCCCAAAATCTAGTGGCGGACCATTTGAGTCGGTTAGAACTTTTAACTCCGGATCTCACTCCTATCAATGACTCATTTCCCTTAGATACCTTGCAAGCAATATCCCAAAGCACCCCTTGATTTGCCCTGATAGCTAATTACTTGGTCGCTCGCGTTTTTCCCCTACAATTTTCAAAGCATCAAAAAAATAAATTGAGAAGCTATGCTAAGTATTATCTTTAGGATGATCCACATCTGTGGAGGCGTGGAGTGGATCAAG
Source organism: Arachis hypogaea (assembly GCF_003086295.3). Classification (NCBI taxonomy): domain Eukaryota; kingdom Viridiplantae; phylum Streptophyta; class Magnoliopsida; order Fabales; family Fabaceae; genus Arachis; species Arachis hypogaea. The sequence goes on along the minus strand of NC_092046.1, from coordinate 75,516,526 downwards.
TAATTAGAAAATATGTGCCAGAATCTAAGTTCCAGTCTATCCTTCAATTTTGCCACTCATCTGAGGGTGGGGGTCATTTTGGCCCGCAACGAATAGCGAGAAAGGTTTTAGACTGCAAATTCTGGTGGCCTACTTTATTCAAGGATGCCAACCAATTTCGCAAATCTTGTCATCAATGCCAGAAATCTGGAAATACCTCAAAAAGGGATGAGATGCCCCTAACAACTGATGATTTTTTGCGAGATTTTTTATGTTTGGGGCATGGACTTCATGGGGCCATTTTCAAATTCCAATAGGTTTGTGTACATATTGTTAGAAGTGGATTACGTCTCTAAATGGGTGGAAGCAATTCCTACCCGTTGCGATGACGCTAACACCGTTGCTTCATTCTTGAAGAATAACCTTATTTGTAGATTTGGGTCACCACGAGCAATCGTGAGCAACCAAGGAACCCATTTTTGTAACAGGAAAATTGAGGCATTGATGAAAAAGTATGGGGTCATTCACAAAGTTTCTACAACCTACCACCCCAAACCAATGAGCAACCGGAAGTATCCAACAGGGAGATCAAAAGAATCTTAGAGAAGGTGGTTAACCCACAGTGGAAGGATTGGAGTTCTAGATTGGAAGATGCATTATGGGCCTATAGGACTGCTTACAAGACCCCAATCGGAATGAGCCCCTTCCGTATTGTTTTTGGAAAGCTTTTTCATCTTTCGGTTGAAATCCAACATAGAGCATATTGGGCGGTGAAGAATTGTAATCCGGACTTAAAGGGGAGGGAATAGAACGTAAGCTTCAATTGGAGGAATTAGAATGCCTTAGGTTGGAAGTATATGTGAACGCTCAGTTCTACAAGGAAAAAGCTAAGGCATTCCATGACCAGAATATCAGGAGGAAGAACTTCAAGATAGGTGATGAAGTGCTTGTGTATAATTCAAGATTGCGATTGATGCTCGAAAAATTGAGATCAAGATGGGACGAGCCATTTAGAGTGGTAGATGTCAAGCCTTATGGGGTGGTGGAAGTGATTCACCCTACCAATGGAGTTAAGTTCAGAGTTAATGGTCATAGGGTGAAGCTTTATCATACTCAACCCAAGAATTCCAAGGAGTTGGAGATTTTTCTCCATGGTGAAGTTTCCAAGTGACAATTGAAGCCATGAAAGTCCAACTTAGGACTCTAAACCAAAGTGCTCAGTGAGAGACACCCCACCATGGTAACATTGTTCAATTTTATCTCTTGTATATAGCCTTTTGAATTTTTTGCTTTTTTGTGATATAATGAGTAGCTTAGGTTTGGTTTGATGATTTTGAGTTGAATAAGTTAAATTACTTGTGGACCATGAAATTGTGCTTGTTTGAATGATTTGGAGTTGGTATGTTCATATGCTAAGGGTAGGAACCTTAGTTTTGAAGAGAAAAGAACTTTCTGAAACAGGGCATCTATGCGTACGCACCAAGCTGCGCGTACGCACAAAACTGTGTTCTTCGCCACCTGTGCGGCCGCACCGAATCTGTGCGTTCGCACACGACTTAACATGCCCTCTAGTCGCAGCGCCAGCACAGCCAGTGCGTGCGCATTGTCCTGTTTTCTCTGATCTGTGCGCGCGCACAGCTGCGTGCGTACGCACACATCCCCTCACGTACTTCATCTGTGCGGCCGCACAGACGTGTGCGCCCGCACACCAATTGTAGACCCCTCTGGTGGGAGTGAGGGAACAGCTTGTGCGCATGCTCAACCTCCCCCATTTTTGGCCCCTGTGCGTGCACACGGACCTGTGTGCGCACGCACACATGATTCTGTCCTCAAGTGTAAAAAAAATAAATAAAATAAAAACTTGTCTGTGCGGTCGCACGCCTTTGTGCGTCCGCACGACTTTATGCAACCTCTCTGGTTGCAGCGATCGCACACTGTATGCGTTCGCACTCCTTCTGAGTTTTCGTCTCTGTGCGTCCACACAGGCCCTTGTACGCCCGCACACATCGCGTTCTGAGCGTTAACAGGGCAACCTGCCCTGTTGAGAGGCAGCTCCTCTCTTTTCTTCTTTTCTCCATAGCTGCTCCCTCTCTTCTCTGCCTAGCTCCGCTGGTCCCTGCCGCCGGCCACCGCCACCGTCAGCCCACTGCCGGCAACCCTTCTCTCTCTCTTTCTCTTACTCCTCTTTTCTTTTCTTTCTTTCTTTCCCTTCTCTTTTCTCTATCCACCACCGGTGAGTTCTCTCTTCCGATACTTCTTTTTCCGGCGAACCCAAACGCCGTGATTTCGCAGTGGCTATAGGGAATGCCATTGTTCTTCCCTAGTTCTTGTCCTTTTCAACCTTTATATCTTAGGTTCTTACTTTTCCTTTCTATTTATGTTAATCTTTTTGCAATTACTTTCATTTCCTTTATGCTGCTTAGATTTAATTGGGTGCTTTCCTTGTTGCTTCTTTGTATTGCAAAGTGTTGTTGCTTGATTGTTGGGTTGGTTATGATCAAATTTGAACTTAATTGTGATGAACTTGCACATTGCATACCACATGTTCGAGAAAATGCCTCAATGAATATTTTGTTTGATTCATATGACTTGGCCATCATATGTGTTCAATTTATCTCTTGTAGGCATATTGTATGAATGGTGCAACTTCTATTATGACTTTTGATGGTAGAAAATTGACATCACCAATGTATTTCCTTGTTTGTTGATGTAAAATTTTGGTTGTAAATGCATTGTGTTGATGTAATCTAAGTTTTATTGTTCATCTTGGAGTTTAAATTGAGTAACCACTATACGAATGTTCAACTTTTGATGATGTCTTGATCAAACATCTTTTGGACTTTCAATTAAGAACATTGTATATGTGAGTACTACTTCTTGAGGATGAACAATTGACAATTCCCTTTTGGTGCTTGCTTGAAGTTGTTTGCATTTCTCTGTTTTATATTTGCAACTTGAGCAATAAGTCGTGAAGCTTTAAGCTGTGAATTGCCTTAAGGGTGTGATTGCCGTGATATCCGGCCAGTGTGTGTATTCCAATCGCGCGCAACATTGGAATATACACACCAATCACACTACTTCTATAAGCTCTTTTAACATTGTTAGTGCTTCCTCATTGATTTTACCTTATTGTTGCCCTATGATCTCGAAGTTCTTTTATTTGTAGTTTCAGGATGAGGAAGAAGGGTAAGGCACCGGATACTTTGCTGGTTGAGCAAACTACCGCTCGCTCCCCTGATATTTAGTGGGATCGCCAAGGGGATAAACCAAACACCTTGGTTAACCGAAGAGCCGACTGTCAATACAAGGCTATTAAGAAGCGTGCAATCCATTGGGAGCGGCCATTGAAGGTTCCAAGCTAATACAAGGCGACTATTCACTAAAGGATCGCCTCGCGTCATTGGAATTTCTCGAGGGAGAATCCATTGAAGTCAATGAGACTATGGTGCAGGAATTTTATGCGAACTACCAAGCTTGGAAAGTGAAGTCAGTCTTCCTCCGGGGAAAGATGTTGGATACATCCAATAAAGCTCTAGAAGCTATTCTGAATATCCCCCACATTCCACTTGAGAAAGATGAATATTCTAAGATAAAAGTGGATGTCTTCAAAGAAAGAGTATCTCTGACTCCCATTCTTGAGAGAATAGGCCGTCCTGGTGCATCTTGGGAGTATAGCAAAGGGAGAAATTCTGTTCCCACTAGTATTGCATACTCTGATTTGAATGCTGAAGCTCGTATATGACATCAGATCATGGTGAACTACATCATCCCAAGCACCCACATTACCCATGTGAGATTTAGAACTGCTTTGCTACTTTGGGCTATTATGCAAGGGAAGCATATAGCCATCTTGCCTTTATTCCGCAAATCAATTTGGAAATTACTTGAGAAGAAGAATATCAACATTCCATTTCCGTCGATGGTGATGCGCTTAGCAAACACAGTTGGGGTAGAGAGGCGACCAATGGACATTATGTTCTAGATTTCTAGAGGCAACAAGTTCATTCCGAAGGGTGATTTAGAAAGATCAACAAATACTACACCCTCCGAGAGGAAGACACCCACAGCACTACCATCACCTCTACCAACTTCATCAACTACTTTACCATTTCTTCGACCTCTTTCGGATCTATTCCGAGACATCTTGCACAATATCCATCATATGGAGCATTTGGAGCACAAACATTTTGAGTGGATAGTGGTAAAACTGGAAGAAAGAGACCCCGGCCCGATTCCTAGAGCTTCATCCGAGCTAACTGGGGAGGAGCATGATGCAGTTGACCATCCCACTCCTGAGTCCACCAGCTGAAGGTGGCCCCTCTTCATCCTCCCGGATCATGAGCATGCACAGAGGACCGTGCACAAATTAAGCGTGGGGGAGGATCGATGACTTCAAGGGGGTAAAAATTTCTCTCTTAAAGACACTTTGCAATGTTTCTTGTAGTACTTTTTCTTTATTTTGAGTAACTTTATTTCTATTGCATCTTGTTTAGTTTGTTGTAAATATTTCTTTATCGTTTATGGATATTTAGTAGTTAATATTTGCATGTTGCATGATAGAACGAATAAGTTGGTGAAACACTAAGAAATTTCCATGAAACCTTTTTGGGGGCATACCATTAATTAAATTGAAAAAAAAATTGTGTTTACCAACTTGCGTGAAGTATTTTGTTTGTAGAACATGGAAACGACCTAGAACAACATACCTTGTGAGATTTGAGCTTTAATAGATGGTTGCATTTTTCAGCCATAATGTTGTTCTTGTGTGTGATTATACTCCTTTTTTATTGTGATCATTGATTTGCATGATTCTTTATGTCTTGTATTTATGTTTGGATGTATTTAGCATGATTGAGGCTATCTTTGATGATAAACTCACTAACCTATATGGCCAACCCTTGCATTCACCTTTGTGAACCCCTTTGAGCCTATGAATCCCCTTTTCTTCTGATGATAGCACATTACTCCCTTTAAGCGGAAAATCATTGATGTCTCTGAATTACTCTTTGATTAGCTTGGGTGGATTGGTGTGTAAATTCTAAGTATGGGGGAATTTTGGAAAGCATTGGTGATAAAGGCATGAACTCTTTATGAAAAACTTTTTGGGCAATTAGGTAATGCTCATGCATTTCACTAATTAAAACATATGCATTCATAGTTCAATTAAAAAAAAAAACTTGTGCATAACAAAGTATGAATAAAAAGAGTAAATAAAGGATGCATATGCCATGTTTGAAAAGAAAATGCATGAGTGAAGTGAGATATAAAAAAAAGAAATGGGTAGAAAGGTTGCATTATCATGTGTACATAGGTGATGTAGGATTAGATGGACACTCAAGCTAATCAAGGAACTAATTCTTTAAGTCTACATAACCATATTTCATCCTACCTAACCCTAGCCCCATTACATCCCTCTAAAGACCTCATGATACTTGTTATTCATACATTGAATACTAGTTGATTGTTAGATGACTTACAAATCTTTGAAAAGCATGATAAAAGGGGAATTGAGTGGTTAAACCCTAAATACTGAGTGAATTGAGTGGATACATATCCGGTGAGGGGTTCGATCGCTCAATTCTATGTTCTTACGCCTCATATTGCATCTTCTTGCAAGTTGTTTAATTGGATAGTTTTGATAACTTCAATTCAATTCTTTGGACATTTATCTTAATGCATGAACTCTTTGCATTAGCCCTATAGTTTTTTGTGATGGATGGAATTTCATGGTTTGTTTCTACCAACTCTCATCATAGTATGTTTTGGTGATTAGTCTTAGGATAGTTGCATGATATAGCATAAGTCATTTTCCCTTTCATATATCTCCTTTGCGTGTGTTTAGCATGAGGACATGCTAGTGTTTAAGTGTGGGAGAATTGATGAATCCATATTTGATGATGATTTTTTGGTTAGAATTAAATGGATTTTCATCATATAAACTTGCACTTATTCCCTTGAATAGCATGCTTTTGAACTTTCCTTCCAAATTGCGCTTGATTATGAAAATGTGCTCTTTTGTGCCTAATTTAATCTATTTTATTCCAATTGCCTTCCATTCGATGTCTTGATGTTTTTTGTGAGTGATTCCAGCTGTATAAGGTAGGAATGGGTTGAAGAAAATGGAAGAAGAGCATGCAAAGTAGAGGAAATATGAAGAATCAAAGGAGATGAGTTCAGAGACGTGTGCGTGTGCACAGCTGCTTGTGCGTACGCACAGCTTCCCAAACAGAGCGCGTGGATTGCATCGAGCGCGTCGCGCATCCATTCAAGCATCGCCTAGTGTGTGTGTGCACGGCTACCTGTGCGTACGCACAGGACGGGATTTTTCGCAAGGTGTGCGGACATACGCATATGTGTGTCCGCACAGGTGTCCGCACATGACCTCATTAAAATGGCACGTGACTTGCGATTTGGGAGCTTTGGAGGCCCATTTCTGAAGTCTTCTAGCTCATATTGGAGGGGAAAGGAGGGACATAACATATCATATCATTAATATAGTTTAGGAGTAGTAGTAGGAAGCTTTTAGTTAGTTTTTCTCTAAGTTTTTCATCATCTCTATTAGGGTTTATATTAGGGTTTTACATTCAAGTGCCATTTCCATTTTTGATCTTGGATTTTGCTAGCTTTCATCGTAAGTATTCTCTTGTTATTACTCTTTATAGTTACATTGTCATTACTCTTTCTTCTAATTCAAGTTATAGTTCAATTTTGCTTCTCTCTTGCAATTTTAATTTCTTGTTAATGAATTTGATGTTTAATATTTGTTTCATGCTTTCTTGTGTTATTCTTGTTGATTGAGATCAATTGTTACTTTTAGTTTCAAGCCTTTTCTTATTTTCTCCATGTTTAAGGTTTTTGCCCACCAAGTGTTTGACAAAATTTCAAACATGGTTTTAGGCTAAATTTTTAGTTCTTGGCTTGGGTAAAGTGAGCAATTGGGTTTCTAGAGTTGGAATATCCAACATTTAGTTTCAATTCTTGGATTGTTAATTGTTTTTGTTCCCACTAACGCTAATTTGTTGCTAAAGCAATTAGCAAGCAATTTAGGATTTGTGGGTTGGGAACATTTATGCTCATTTAACTTACTTTCCGATGTGTGGGTTAATCAAGTGAGATTAATCCATCATAATTGTCATAGTTGTGGTTCCAACAAGGAAATGACCCTTAGCTCGCTCCAAACCGAGACTCTTTTTGATGCTTTCAATCTTTTATACGCTTCTATGTTAATCTCTTTTATACTTTACTTGTTTATATTACATAGTCAGTTCTTTAATTTCTTCATTAGTTCAATCATTACAATTTTGCATGTTCTTTTATTACTTTATATTTTCATTTCTTCATTGGCAATCCCTTGATCACTACAACTGGATTTGCACACTAATTGTTCTAAAGTACTCCTTGGGAGACGACTCGGGAGTCAAATACTCTCGGTTTTGAATTAGTTTTGAATTGTGACACATCTTGTGAGTTTCCAATTTTGATTGATGGCCAACTTGTTGTGTTAGGACTATACTTACAACGCTAATTCTATTTTGGATAATCGAGTTCCTACCTATATGCAAATTAGCTGTCGTTAAGCGCTAGGACCACTTGATGAGTTAAGGCTAGCTCCTAACTTGGAAATTCCCAAGTTGGGCGCCACTATGGCAGCCTTGATTAGATGTGTTGATTGTATCTTGGTGCCTAACTTTGGAAAAGCCAAGTTAGGCACCACCCTTGCAGCATGGTTTTGGCGTCTGGAGTCTCCTTTGGCGCCTAACTTGGAAAATCCCAAGTTAGGTGCCACCAAGGCTGAATTTCTGGAGAAGAAGTGTGCATTATTATATATCATTAAAAAGTTCTGGAAGTTAGCTTTCCAATTCAACTAAAATCACGTCAAATGGACCTCTGTAGCTTGAGTTATCCCTGTTGGAGTGTAGGAAGGTCAGGGTTGACAGCATCATTCACTTTCCTCTCTTTTTCTATAGAAACTCCATCAAATCCATCCGAATACTACCTGAAATAAACAGAATTTCACACAACTCAAAGTAGCATCCATAGTGGCTACAATATATTTAAATCTTGATTAAACTCAACAATTTGAATGCAAATTCACTAGGAAAAGATAGAAAAGATGCTCACACATCAGTAACATAATGGGCATGACTTTTTCATGAAATGAACCAAAATGGACGTGCATGCATGCATGGGGAGTAAGCTTTGCAATTCCATCCTTTCTTATGCACCTTGTCATCCGGGAAAACACTAAGCAAACTTGTGTAAATAATCAAAGTAATAGGGAAGATAAGATACTAAGCATAGAAAGTATTAAAATAAAAAAGGAAAGTATCAAAACTATGGGGTTTACATGAACCAAAATGTGATGCACGTGGCGAATGGTCCTTAATAAGTGAAGGGTGCCAACATCAAACTTAGTGTGAGAATACCAAACTTAGTGTGACACCTTCAATATGGAGTTGATCCAAGTACCCATAGAGTGGAACTCACTGTAGATGTGGTAACGCTAAACTTGTTGCATGCAAACATCTAAAAATAAAGGCTTGCTAAATAAAAAATGTAAGTAAAGAGTACGTAATATTGGGTTGCCTCCCAATAAGCGCTTCTTTAATGTCACTAGCTTGACGGTTGAACCCCTCTAGGTGAAGAGTTGGGTGGTCCTTTGGCGATCTATCTCCCTTCAAAGATAATGCCTGAGTCTTTAACCATTTATAGTGAATTTCCTTCCTGAACTTTCTTTCAAAAACTCCGCATGACCATATGGTAAGACTCTAGTGATGGTGAAGGTCCCAGACCACCTAGACTTTAATTTTCTTGATAAGAGTTTTAATCTTGAATTGAAGAGCAATACCAATTGCCCAGGATCAAAGATTCTTGAAGCTATTCTTTTGTCATGCCAAATCTTAGTTTTCTCCTTGTAAAGCTTGGCATTTTCATAAGCTTCTATGCTAAACTCATCAAGTTCATTGAGCTGGAGCAACCTTTTTTTCCCCCAAAGCCTTGGCATCAAATTTTAGAAATTTTGTTGTCCAATATGCTATATGTTCCAACTCCACAGGCAAGTGACAATCCTTGCCATAAACAAGTTGGTAACGTAACATTCCAATAGGGGTCTTGAAGGCTATTTGGTAAGCCCAGAGAGCATCATCAATCTTCCTTGCCCAATCATTTTTTGAGGCTCCTACAGTCTTCTCTAATATTCTCTTGAGTTCTTTATTGGAAATCTCATCCTGGCCACTTATTTGAGGATGGTACGGAGTGGCCACTTTGTGTTTAACTCCATATCTTTAGAAGAGTATGTCTAGTTGTTTGTTATAAAAGTGGCTACCACCATCACTAATCAATGCCCTTGGAACACCAAACCTACTAATATGTGCTTCTTGAGGAAGCCGAGTACCACTTTAGCATCATTAGTAGGCAAAAGAATTGCCTCCACATACTTGGAAACATAGTCAACCACCACCAAAATGTAGTTGTTTGAGTAAGAGGAAGAGAATGATCCATGAAGTCTATTCCTCATATATCAAACAACTCCACTTCTAGGATGGGATTTTGTGTCATTTTATTCATCTTTGGCAAGCTCCTAGTCCTTTGGCATTGATCACAATTCTTCACAAATTTTCTTGCATCCTTGAAAAGTGTGGGCCAATAGAAATCACATTAAAGAACCTTTGTTGCAGTCCTTTCTCCACCAAAATGCCCACCATACTGTAACCTATGACAATGCCAAAGAATTTCCTAAGTTTATTCCTCTAAAATAAACCTCTGAATTATGCCATCCAAGCACCTTTTAAACAAGTAAGGATCATCCCAAAGGAAGTACCTAGCATCATAAGATAACTTCTTGATTTGTTGCTTGGTAAATTCCCTTGAAATTATCCTCCCAGCCTTGTAATTGGCCATATTAGCAAACCATAGTGTCTTGTGAAGAACAAAAAGTTGCTCATCAAAGAACTCTTCATACAAGGGGGTAAAGGGTCTTGAGCTTCCAAAGGTTCAAGTCTAGAGAGGTGATCTGCCACTTGATTTTTGGAGCCCTTCTGGTCCCTAATCTCAATGTCAAACTCTTGTAGAAGAAGCACCCACCTAATCAATTTTAGTTTAGAATCATACTTAGTCAAAAGGCACTTAAGAGCAGAGTGATCAGTGTAAATAATAAACTTTAAACCAACTAATTAAGATCTAAATTTATCAAATGCAAAAACCAAAGCTAATAGCTCTTTTTCTATGGTGGTATAATTTCTTTGAGCATCATTAAGCACCCTACTTGCATAGTATTTGTCAAGAAAAAGCTTGTCTTATCTTTTCCCCAAAATAACCCCTATTGCAAAGTCACTTGCATCACACATTAATTCAAACGGTGAGGTCTAATTTGGAGGAGCAATAATGGGTGCAGAGACAAGCTTAGCTTTGAGAGTTTCAAAGGCATGCAAACATTCATTATCAAAGTTAAATGGCACATCTGCAACTAAGAGATTGATTAATGGTTTAGATATTTTAGAAAAATCCTTACATGCTTCCTAATTGTAGAGTGATGGCATTAATTTGCTATGACATGGCTTTATTTTGAACTAGAAGAGTGTCTAGTGCATCCAACTCCATTACTCACTTCCTCTAGGCTTTATTCTGCATGCTTCCTCATTTTGATTATTAGCCACTATTTCAATCAACTCCAAAGCTTCATCAGTGGTCTTCTTCATCTGTAGAGATCCTCTGACTGAGTTATCCAGTGACATCCTTGAAGAAGGAGTAATACCATCATAGAAAATCTGGAGTTGTACCCAGTCAGAGAACATGTCTAGAGGACACTTCCTCAACATCTCTTTATACCTCTTCTAGGCTTCATAAAAAGACTTTCTGTCTTGTTCTCTAAACGTCTAGATATCAATTCTCAACTTTGTCAACCTCTAGGGTTGGAAGAATTTCGTTAAAAACTTACTCACCAAATTCTCTCAAGTTGCTATATGATGTGTGAGCATCTTATACCCTTTTTTCTTTTGTTTTCTAGTTATTTTCAGTTAAGTTTTATTATATTTTAGTGCAAAAATCCTCTTTGGATGCTACTTTAAGTTGTTTTAGTATTTTTATAATTTTAGGTGAAATTCAGAGTAATTTGGCAGAGTTTGGAGCAAAAAGGAGAAGAATTGAGGCAGCCCCCCTGGGCGCTAAACGCTAAGCTGGCGTTTAGCGCCAGCAAACTTTACAAGTCAAAACACTTTGCCCCCTTATGGGCGCTAAACGCCCATCTGGCGTTTAGTGCCAGGCAGTCTGAAGCCAAGCCCACACTCTGGAGTATCTCTAGTTGGATTTAGCCTTTATTAGTTATCTTATCTTTTATTTTTGTAATTTTTATTTACAAACAATATCTTTTAGCTTTAGGATTTATTATTTTATTTTATTTTCAAATCAAATTAGGTTAGATATAAAAGGGAAAAGATTCACCCTTGAGAGAAATCTTCGGACCTTCAGATTTTTTCACTTCTGCACGTTTTACTTTTCGGAACCCTTGTTTTCTCTGTATGTCATGAGCCATTAAACCTCCTTGGTTAAGTTTAGGAGCTCTGTTTATTTCTATAGATTGAAACTATTACTCTTCTATTTTAATTAATGCATTGATTTAATTTTAAAGATTACTTTCGTTCTTAATTTTATGAATCTGGGTGGAACGAGAGTATGACCCTTATTCTATATGTGTTTATGTGATCCTTGAGAGAGGTCTCTCACATGAACAACAGCTTGAAAGCAAATTCTTCTTAAATTGCTAAATACTTAGACTAATTTGGATACGTGACATATAATCCGTTTAGCCTTCGGTAATTAGGATTTTTGTGGCCATAAACTAGATTTGCATTTAACCCTCTAATCAGAGTCAAGTGACCAAGAGATTGGAGGTTGATAAAGGTTAGAGGAGACTAAATTACTAAGAGATTAGGGTTTAGTTAATTACAATTTTCCATGAAATGAATCTTGCATGATTAAAAATTAAAATAGTTGGTAAGAAACTTTAATCTGGAAAAGTAAACATCTCTGATACCTTAACTGTTTTCTCTCACTGTTTTCACACCAAACGCACTATTTGTTCTCTTTATTCTTGATTCAGTGTTTAATGCTTTTGAAAACCCACAAAGCCAACTTTTCTATTTGCCTGACTAAGTCAATCAGTTGACTATTGTTGCTAATTTCCTCAGTTCTCGTAGGATCGACCCTCACTTACCCCGAGATATTACTTGGATGACCCGGTGTACTTGCCGGTTCAGTTGTGGATAATCTCAAAATCTACACCAAGTTTTTAGCGCCGTTGTCAGGGATTGACGGTAATTGACAACTATTAGTTGTCTAGTTGCTTAGATTAGGTATTTTTTATAGTTTTGTATGTTTATTTTTATTTAATTTTTTGAATTAGGTCTTGTTTATTTTTATCTAATTTTTTATTTTAAGTTTGGTGTCTCTTTAATGATTTTTCTTTTTTATTATTTTCGAAAACTTTAGTATTTTCCATCATTTAATTTTCAAAAAATTTAGTTCATTTTTTAAGTAGTTTTCGAAATTTTTAGTTCAATTGCTTGCTTTATTTTATTTTATTTCTTTTTATATAGGATATCTCATTAGAAATTCTCTATATTCTGACATAGAAATTCCCACTTTACTTTGTTTTCTGTTTGTTTATGAGAAGGATTAGGAACAAAGAACCCCTTCTTGATTTCGATCCTGAACCTGAGAGAACTTTAAGGAGACGTTTGCAACAAGGTAAAGCTTACAGAGCCGGTGAGAATCTCAGAGACACCTTTAAGAAGGAAGCCATGGATCCCAACAATCTCAATAATGGAGGGAATCCGAATGAACAACCAAGGAGGACTCTGAGCTCCTACAATTCCCCTATTCTTGAATTTTATGGGTGCAGCATCTAAGTACCTCCCATAGGTGCTAACAATTTTGAGCTAAAGCCACAGTTGATCACTCTGGTGCAACAAAACTATCAATTTCATGGACTTCTGCAGGAGGACCCGAATTTGTTTATCTCTAATTTTTTGCAGACCTATGACATTGTAAAGACTAATGGAGTGAATCTTGATGTCTACAAGCTCATGCTCTTTCCATTTGCCGTGAGGGACAGAGCAAAGCAATGGCTGGACACTCAGCCAAAGGAGAGCTTGGACTCCTAGGACGAGGTGGTCAATGAATTTCTGACCAAGTTCTTCCCACCTCAGAAGCTGACCAAGCTGAGGGAGGATGTTCAGACTTTTAGTTAGAGAGATCGAAAGTCCCTCTATGAAGCCTAGGAAAGATACAAGTAGATGATCAGGAAGTGTCTCCTAGACATGTTTTCAGATTAGACTAAGCTGTAGATTTTCTGTGATGGCCTCTCTGAGATGGCTACGATGTCTCTGGACAACTCCGCAGGAGGTTCCTTACACATGAAAAAGACGCCTGAAGAGGCTAATGAGCTCATTGAGATGGTTGCTAACAACCAATATCTTTACTCTTTTGAGAGGAATCCTGTGAATCCAGGTAATCCGGTGAAGAAAGGAGTTATGGAGGTGGACACCTTGGATGCCATTCTAGCTTAGAACGAGATCATGTTACAGCAGATCAGTATGATCTCTCAGCACTTGAGTGGGATACAAGTCTCAGCTGTCAGCACTCAAGATGCATCTTATGACATGAGTGGAGGCTTCAACTAAGGAGAGAACTATAATTATGCTTAAACCACTCCTAAGCAAGTAAATTATATGGGAAATTTCTCCAGAAATCCCAATAATGATCCCTATTTGAATACATTCAATCAGGGATGGAGGAATCACCTTAATTTTGGGTGGAAAGAGCAACCCAAAGGCCTCAACAGAACTTCAACAACAATTCTCAGGGCGGTTTCAATCAGAACAAGTTCAATAATTTCAACAACCGCCAATTTTAAGCTTCTCAACAACAGCAAGCATCCACTCAGCCTTAGAATACTCCTAACTTGGCCTCTCTAGTCGTAGATTTTTCTAAGACCACTAATAGCTTTATGCAGGAAACTAAAGCTTCCATTCGGAACTTGGAGGTACAAGTGGGTCAGCTGAGCAAGAGAATACCTGAGAGACCACCTAACACTCTTCCTGGTGACACAGAGGTAAACCCAAGAGAAAAATGTAAGGCCCTCACAACAGATAATGAATCCATATTGAAGAAGGAGGCCAAGTTGTAACAATTCTAATTTTTGTGCTAACGCGAATTTTTCTTAAAATAATATTTTAAAGCGATTAGTTTTATTTTGACGAGTCGACTTCGAATCCTGAAATAAAATAAATGATAATATAAATTTATTAATATGTTATTTATTTATTTTACTTACTCTAATTATATTGGAGTCTAGATAATAATATTAATATTATTATCAAGTCTGACTTTTGCCGATATAAGTAATTATCGGTATTTCTTGATGAGTTTAGAGTTGATAAAGCTTCATCAAATAATCTTTTTAGTTCCTAAATTACTAATGTCATTTATATTAGCGACTCATATATATTACCACATACTATTACTTGTGTTTTAATATATCCAGTTTTTATAATTATCTGTTTAAGATATTTATAACTTGAACCGCCGACTCGGTTACACCAAAACTTGACACCTCGCCATATTTATTAATGATGATCATCACTACCTTCACTTCATTTATTTATTTATTCATTTCATTCACGGAAGACATTTGGAAAGAGAGAAAGAAAGAAACCGTAGATTACCTTTAAGCATGATACCTAATAAATTATTAGCACCACAAATCACCAATAGCCTTGATATTTTCATATTCCTTCCTACATCACCAAATGAACTTGAAGAATAAGACAAAGAGAAGCCAAGAGAGAGTGAAACATGAGGCCATGAAACTATGAAGCTTTTTTCCACAATTTCTTGAGATTTGTAACTCCAATAAAAAATCTAATCTGGTAAGAGAGTTCGTATCCTCCTCCTCTACATGTTGGTGTCATTTTTGTTTGATAGAAGTTGACAGTGACGTAGCTTTCTTTCCCCTTGAGTTTGGCCAATTGGAGTTCTAGGAGGCACAGACGATTTCTGACGTTTTCTTCTTCAGCAGCTCGATCAAAAAGCTTCTCTGGAGTTTTCATTGATTTTGAATTCGTACGGAGGTAGGGTTTGGTAATTTTAATATGAATTAAATATATTCTTGATGTGTGATGGTTGGTTTGATGATTATTGCTTGAATTTGAGTGATCTTATGCTTGAAATATCATTGACTCTCGTTGATTTTGATACTTTAAAGTTCGGCCATTATAGATCTGACAAGAACTGAACTATTTTTTATATATTTAAGGGTTGTTATTAAGCTTGAATATTGAGAAAATTGATGAGATTTGGTGATTGAAATATTAAACTAAAAGCTGTGAAAAATCGGTAACCAAAAAACTTGAAACCGAATTAAAATACAATATTTTAAAGGGAAAGGGCTAAGGGTTTTGGTTTCGGTATAAGAGGAAGATTAGTAATTAAATTTTATTTTTAAAGTATAACATTGTATTTGTATACAAGAAATAAACGTAAAATTTGTAATTATTTAAGTTTTCGGGTATTTTGGATAATAAATAAAGTACGGGGATAAAAATGGATATTTTGTAAAAGTTTAAGGTTGCTTTTATAAATACTGAGACAAGTGAGGTTTCAAATATAATTTTATAAAAATGTTGGATTAAAAATGAAATATTTAAAAGTTTGAAGTTTAAAACGTAGATAATAAGAGTTTAAGAATAAAAGTTTTATGAATATAAGTTTTTTAGGAAAAAATATAAACCTTATTTATTTACCATTTAAATTATCTTACTTATATTATTGTTATCATTTTATTAAGAATATTTAAGTCAAAGAAGAGAGAACAAAAGAACTCTTAAAAGCTTTAGAGGACACAGTTAATTTAAGAATCTTATGATTTTTTTTATAAGACATTAGGAAAAGGCGAGGAAAGAATGTGGAGTTATGATGAAGAAGTAAAAGATTGAAGAAAAGAAGAGAGAAAGAAAAGAAGTAAGAAAATAAAAGAGAAAGATGAGAAAGAAAAGAAAAGAAAAAGAACAAAAAGAGAAGGATGTATTAAGTAAAAGGATTTCTACCACAGAAGAGCAGAGAGCAGCGACTGAAAAGATTTAATGAATGTCTGCCACAGTAGAGCAGATAGAAAAGAAGGTATTAATTAAAGAGATCTCTACCGCAGTAGAGTAGAGAGCAAAGATTGAAAATAAATTAAATATTGTTTGGGCCTTAGTGCTAAGTGTCTAGTGGGGACGGCGATGCGTAACGCTCACTTGACACTATAGGGACGGCTCAGTGGGGATGGCGATGCGTAACGCTCACTAGAGACCGAAAAGAAGGTTCCCTCATAAGGAGGACGGCGATGCGTAATGCTCATGGAGAGAATGTTGGCTGAGATAGGGACGGCGATACGTGACTCTTATCTTAGGACCAGTGTCGAGAATCGGGCAACAAACTGACACATGAGCTCATGGCCTATATAGGACTAGACATGCATCATACTTATTTGCGCATATCTCTTTGTTGTAAAATTCTATGAATGTGTCTGTGTGCTTTTTGGTTAATTGACTTCTAAGTGAATTACTTGTCATGCTTTGTTGAAGTTTGTCTGTGTTTTGTGGTGTGTAGCTGTTGACTAAGGATTAAAATAAAATGAATCTAATTATCCACCCCGACACTACTAAGAACTTTCCAGTTCTTACCCTTTCCTTCTTCCCCTTCAAATGGACACAGGACCCACTGCAAGATATGAAAGTGATAGAAATCTTGTCTTTTAGCTGTAATGATTAATCAGGGACAGTAAGAGTTGGTAGCGTATTTTGGGTGGCGCCTTCAGCTTAACGTAGAAATTTTTGTTTAGTCTCTCACTTTTGGATAGATTGATGATGAATCCATATTTTACGATAATTTTTTGTTATAATTTAGTGGATTTCATCATATAAACCTGCACTTATTCCCTTAATTAGCATGCTTTTGAACTTTCCTTCTAAATTGTGCTTGATTATGAAAACATGTTCTTTTGTGCCTAATTTAGCCTATTTTATTCTATTTACCTTCCATTCAATACCTTGATGTTGTTTGTGAGTGATTTTAGATATATAAGGTAGGAATGGCTTGGTAAGAATGGAAGAAGAGCATGCAAAGAGGAGGAAGCATGAAGAATCAAAGGAGAAGAGCAAAGCGATGTGTGCGTACGCACAGGAACCAGAGCAGAGCAAAGCGTGCACGCGAGCAGCATCTTATGCATCGCATGACTACCCTGAGCATCGTGAAGTGTGCGTGCGCACAGATAGAGATTTTGGCCGAGTGTGCGTGCGCACACGTCTGTGCGTACGCACAGGTACCCGCACATGCCTTCATTAAAAATGCAGGTGACTCGCATTTTTGATGGATTGGAGGCCCAATTCTGAAGCCAATAGCTCATAATGAAGGGGAAAAACATCACCATGGAGGAGGATACCATTAGGATAGTTTTAGGAGTAGTAATAGGAGGTTTTTAGTGTAGTTTTTCTCTAAGTTTTCTTTCAACTCCATTAGGATTTATACTAGGATTTTACATTTCAAGTGCCATTTCCATTTTTGCTCTTGGATTTTGCTAGCCTCCATTGTAAGTATTTCTTAATTACTACGCTTTTTAGTTACAATTTTGCTACTCTTTCTTGTAATTGAAGTTATAGTTTCAATATACATACTTTTTCCAATTTTGATTTCTTGTTGATGATTTTGATAATTGATGATTGTTATATGCTTTATTGAATTGTTATTGTTGCTTTTGATCATTTGTTGCTCTTAATTTCAAGCCTTTTCTCAATTTCACCATGTTTTGTATTTTTGCCCACCAAGTATTTGTAGAAATGTCAAGCTTAATTATGGGCTAAATTTCTACCTCTTGGCTTGGGGAAAATGAGCAATTGGGTTCCTAGAGTTGGGATGTCCAACATTTAGTGATAATTCTTAGATTGTTAATTGTTCTTGTTTTCACTAAAGCTAACTTGTTGCTAACGAAATTAGCAAGTGAGTTAGGGTTTATGGATTAAGAACATTTATGCTCCTTAACTTACTCTCTAATGTGGGGGTTAACCAAGTGAGATTAATCCATTATAATTGTCATAGTTGTGGTTCCGACAAGGAAAGGTCCCTAGCTCATCCCAAGCCAAGACTCCATTTATGTTTTGAATCACACCCACACATACATATATCAATTACCTTTATAGCTTACTTGTCTATATTACGTAGCTAGTTCCTTAATTCCTTTATTAGTTCATTACTTGCAATTTTTAATGTTCTTTTATTTATTTAATTGTTCATCTCTTTATTGAAAACCTTGTTGCCTTCACAACCGAAAATTACACACTCATTGATCACTAGGTCCTTGGGAGATGACCCGGGAAGTAAAACTCCCGGTTTATATTGGTTTTAAATTGTGATATCTTTTGTTCCAAACTTTGGTGCGGTGTTGTTTGTCGATTGGGACTATGCTACCGATATGATCGCAATCTTTTCGTGCTACCCTTCTGTTTCGAGCGTTCGCACACTGTGTGCACTCGCATCCCTCTCTATTTCACTTCCTATGCACGCACACAACTCCTTTTGCGCATGAACAGGCCTTGACCTGGGCGTTAAACAGGGCAACTCCCTTGTTCTTTCCAGCAGCTCTTTCTCTCTTCTCTTCCTATTGCTGTTGCACCATCCCTCCGCCAGCATTCTTAGGCGACCCTGCCACCGCTGTCAGCCGCCGCCACCTCTTTTTCTCTCTCTTCTCTCTTTCTTCTACCTTTTCTTTCTTCTCTTTCTTTTCTTTCTCTTCCACTGGAGTGTTTCCTTCACCCTTGTGAAAATCCGGTGTAATTCCGGCAAAATCAACCACTGTGAACTCGCAGTGGCTATAACTAGTGCCATTGTTTCCTCTTCTCCTCTTATTTTCTTCACTCTTTGATTTTCAGGTTTTGTTTCTTCCTATTTCTTTTTATGTTGATATCTTGAGTTGCTTTTGTTTTCTTTTGATGTTATTTATATTGAATTTGTTGCTTTCTTTAGTTATCTTTGTATTGCAAGTGTTGATACTTGAATCATTGGGTTGAATTTGATTGATTTCAAGCTTAATTATCATGAGTTTGCACAATGCATATTAATTGTTTGATGAAATGCTTCTATGAAACTTTTGTGTGATTCATGTGAATTGGCCATTTGGCATATTCTATGAATTGTGAAACTTCAAATATGGTTGTTGATGATGAATTTACCAATGCATTCCCTTGTTTTTATTGAACTTAAAGTTCTGACACCCATGTCTTACATGACTTTTAATCCTTTGTTGATGGGTGTTTGTTGTGAATGCATTGATCTTAGTTGAATATAATTTGACATTGTTCATCTTGGTCATTGAATTGGAGTAATCACCTTACAAGTGTCCATACATCTTGATGTCTTGATCAAACATCCTTTACCTTAACTAAGGGACATTGTATGTGTGGTTGTTATTTTTTTTAGGATGAACAATGACGTTCTACTTTGGTTGAATAGTTATTGTTGCTGTGCACCATTTTTATCAATAAGTTTTCATGTCCACAACCTCAATAACCATTCTCTTCAAGAATTCAACTAAGTAATTTGGTGCTTGTTTGAGTTTGCTTGCATGTCCATTCTTAAGTCTTGAAACTTAAACACTTGATTGTGAAGTATTGAGCTCTGATTATTTTAATCGTGTGATTTCTATTTTATCCGGCCGGTGTGTGTGTTCTAACCGTGCGCATTCTTAGAATACATACATTACTTTTCTTAAATCACACTGTTTAGAAGGCTTCCAATTAAGAATTTAAATTGATTTCACTTTATTTGTGCTTCCTCATTGATTGTATTTTATCTATTGCCAGATAATCGTGAAATCTTTTATTTTTTATTCTTCTTTTTAGGATGTGGAAGAAAGGTAAAGCACCGGTTACACCATCGGTTGTGCAACCAACAACTCGCCCTCCTAATATTTGGTTGGATCGCCAATGTGAGAAACCAAGTACCTTGGTTAACCGAAGAGCTGACTTCCAATATGAGGAAATTGAGAAAAGAACAATCCATGGGGAGTGGACATTGAAGGTTCCAAGCAGGTACAAGGCAATTATTCATGAAAGGATTGTCTCGCTTCATTGGGGATTTCTTGAGCAAGACCCCATTGAAGTTAATGAATCCATGGTGCGGGAATTCTATGCGAACTACCAAACTTGGGAAGAAGAGTCGGTATTCCTCCGAGGGAAGATGTTGGACACTTCCAACAAGCCTTTAGAAGCTATTCTGGTGATTCCCCACATACCGCCTACAAAGGATGAGTATTCAAAGATCAAAGCGGATGTGCTCAAGGGGAGGATATCATTGGCTCCCATTTTTAAGAAGATTGGCCGTCCCGGGGCAAGTTGGGAATATAGCAAAGGGAGGAAATCTATTCCCACGAGTATTGCTTATTCCGACTTGAATGTCGAGGTGCGTATTTGGCATCAGATAATGGCCGACTATATAGTCCCTAGCACCCATACTACCCATGTCAGATTCAAAGCTGCTTTGCTTATTTGGGCTATTTTGGAAGGAAGGCGAATAGCCATTGTACCTTTGATGCACAAATCGATTTGGAAACTGATTGAAAAGAAAAATATCAACATCCGTTTCCCATCGATGGTGATGTGACTAGTTATAGCAGCAAGGGTAGAGAGGCAACCCACGGACGTCATGTTCAAGACACCAAGAGGTAACAACTTCATTCTGCGGGGTGATTTAGACGGATCATCAAAGAGGACACCCTCCAAGAGGAAGGCACCCACAGCACCATCATCAAACCCATCATCTTCATCAACTCCTTTACCGTTTCTCTGGTCTCTTCCGGATCTTTTCCGAGACATCTTGCATGACATCCACAATATGGAGCAACTTGAGCACAAGCGTTTCGAGTGGATAACAACAAAGCTAGAAGGAAGAGACCCCGGCCCAACTCCCAAAGCTTTATCAGAGTTAGTTGGGGAGGAGGATGATGAGAGTGATCAACCCTTGTCATAGACCACCAACTGAAGGTGGCAGCCCCAAGTTATCGTTCTCCCATATGATGAGCTTGCACGGAGGACCGTGCACTATCTAAGTGTTGGGGAGGTTTGACCATCTTGAGGGGGGTAAAATTTTTCTTCTTGGACACTTTGCAATACCTTTTTAGTTTCCTTTCTAGCTTCCTTTACTTTAGTGTTTGTACTTTGTTGGTTTGTTTGTATATATTTCTTTAAGTTCTTATGGTTTTATGATAGTAAATATTTGCATGTTGCATGTTAGAGTGAATAATTTTGGTGAAACAACAAGAAATTTCCATGAAACCCTTCTTAGGCCATGCCATTGATTAAATTGAAAATTATTTTTCAACTTGCTTGGAGTATTTCTTTTATAGAACATAGAAAAAGAGATAGAACAACATACCTTGTGATATTTGAGCCCTAATAGATGGTTGTATATTTCCAACCATAAAGTTTTTTCTTGTGTGATTATACTCCTTTTTTATTGTAATCTTAGATTTGCATGAATCTATATGTCTTATTTTTTATGTTTGATTGCATTTAGTATGATTGAGGCCATCTTTGATGTTGAACCCACTAAATCATATGGCCAACCTTTACAT
The DNA here is from genome assembly GCF_003086295.3 of Arachis hypogaea. Taxonomy (NCBI): domain Eukaryota; kingdom Viridiplantae; phylum Streptophyta; class Magnoliopsida; order Fabales; family Fabaceae; genus Arachis; species Arachis hypogaea. The sequence goes on along the minus strand of NC_092046.1, from coordinate 75,494,883 downwards.
TCACCTTTGTAACCCCTTTTGAGCCTTTAAATCCCCTTTTGTTCTAATGCTAAGCACATTATTCTCCCTAAAGCGAAAAATTATTGATATCCTTGAATTGTTCTTTGATTAGCTTGGGTGGAGTAGTGTGTGTAATCTAAGTGTGGGGGAAGATTGTTGGGAAACATTGGTTGTGAGCCAATTTGGGATATTTATTGTGAAAATTTGAAAAATGAGTAACTACTCATGTATTCATGGTTCAAGACATATTCACCTCTTGTTGATTTACAAAAAAACAAGAAAAATTTGGTTTTGCAAAGTTTTGCAATAAAAAAAATTATATTGTGCATAATAGCATGTGAAATAAAAAGATGAATAAAAGATGCATATGTCTATGTTTTTAGAAGAAAATGCATGAGTGAGTTTGTGAAAAAAGAGATAAATGGGTAGCTAGGTAGTTTGCTTATGTGTATATAGGATGGTATAGGATTAGGTGGTCACTTGAGCTAATCAAAGGTCTAATTCATTAAGTCTACTTAACCATATTGATCTTACCTTGACCTTAACCCCATTACAACCCTCCAAAGACCTCATGATATTTGTTTTTCATGCATCAAATATTAGTTGATTGTTAGATGACTTGCAAAATCTTTGAAAAGCATGATAGGAGAATTGAATGATTAAGCCCTAAACACTGAGCGAATAGAGTGTAAACACACCCAGTGAGGGGTTCGATCGCTCAATTCTATGTTCTTGTTCCTTATATCGTATCTTCTTGCAAGTTGTCTAGTTGTTAGTTTTGAAAATCTCAATTCAATTCTTTGGATATTGATCATAGTGCATCTACTTTTTGCCTTGGCCCTAAAGCTTCCTTGAGATTGATTGGAATTTCTTGGTTTGTTTCTACCAAATTCTAGTAGAATAGACATTAGTAGGTAATATCTAAGTTAGTTGCATGCATTTAGATAGTACATAGAATAAAGTGTTTTCCCTTTTATACATCTCCTTTGAATGTGATTAGCATGAAGACATGCTAGTGTTTAAGTGTGGGGGAATTGATAAATCTATATTTTACGACAATTTTTTGTTAGAATTGACTGGATTTCATCATATAAAGCTGCACTTATTCCCTTAATTAGCATGCTTTTGAACTTTCCTCCAAAATTGTGCTTAATTATAAAAACATGCTCTTTTGTGCCTAATTTAGCCTATTTTATTCCATTTACCTTCCATTCGATACCTCGATGTTGTTTGTGAGTGATTTCAGATGTATAAAGTAGGAATGGCTTGGTAAGAATGGAAGAAAAGCATGCAAAGAGGAGGAAGCATGAAGAATCAAAGGAGAAGAGCAAAGCAATGTGTGCGTACGCACAGGAACCAGAGCAGAGAAAAACGTGTACGCGAGCAGCATCTTACGCGTCGCGCGACTACCCTGAGCATCGCGAAGTGTGCGTGTGCACAGATAGAGATTTTGGCCGAGTGTGCGTGCGCACATGTCTGTGCGTACGCACAGGTACCCGCACATGCCTTCATTAAAAATGCACGTGACTCGCATTTTTGATGGATTGGAGGCCCAATTCTGAAGCCAATAGCTCATAATGAAGGGAAAAAACATCACTATGGAGGAGGATACCATTAGGATAGTTTTAGGAGTAGTAGTAGGAGGTTTTTAGTGTAGTTTTTCTCTAAGTTTTCTTTCATCTCCATTAGGGATACTAGGATTTTACATTTCAAGTGTCATTTCTATTTTTGCTCCTGGATTTTGCTAGCCTCCATTGTAAGTATTTCTTAATTACTACTCTTTTTAGTTACAATTTTGCTACTCTTTCTTGTAGTTGAAGTTATAGTTTCAATATACATACTTTTTCCAATTTTGATTTCTTGTTGATAATTTTGATAATTGATGATTGTTATATGCTTGATTGAGTTGTTATTGTTGCTTTTGATTATTTGTTGCTCTTAGTTTCAAGCCTTTTCTCAATTTCACCGTGTTTTGTGTTTTTGCCCACCAAGTGTTTGTAGAAATCTCAAGCTTAATTATGGGCTAAATTTCTACCTCTTGACTTGGGAAAAATGAGTAATTGGGTTCCTAGAGTTGGGATGTCCAACATTTAGTGATAATTCTTGGATTGTTAATTATTCTTGTTTCCACTAAAGCTAACTTGTTGCTAAGGAAATTAGCAAGTGAGTTAGGATTTGTGGATTAAGAACATTTATGCTCCTTAACTTACTCTCCGATGTGGGGGTTAACCAAGTGAGATTAATCCATTATAATTGTCATAGTTGTGGTTCCGACAAGGAAAGGTCCCTAGCTCATCCCAAGCCAAGACTCCATTTATGTTTTGAATCACACCCACACATACATTCATCAATTACCTTTATAGCTTACTTGTCTATATTACGTAGCTAGTTCCTTAATTCCTTTATTTGATCATTACTTGCAATTTTTAATGTTCTTTTATTTCTTTAATTGTTCATCTCTTCATTGAAAACCTTGTTGCCTTCACAACCAAAAATTACACACTCATTGATCACTAGGTTCTTTGGAGATAACCCGGGAAGTAAAACTCCCGGTTTATATTGGTTTTGAATTATGATATCTTTTGATTCCAAACTTTGGTGCGGTGTTGTTTGTCGGTTGGGACTATGCTACCGACGTGATCGCAATCTTTGTGCGAAAATTTCCTAACCGGCGATACGACGCACACCAATCCACCGAGAGATTAGGAGTTGTACAGACTGGCTAGGTTAGCTCGGGTTCCAGATTAGGAGCTTCCTTTATGGGCCAGGACCCGGAGGGGTATATATCTGTATGTATGTATAGTAATAAGCGGTATAAGTTGGTACATGGACTTGACTTCTTTATGACTCTTGTTTATAATGTTTGTGAAGTACATTATTCTATTTATCTTACTTGCCGGTTTACTAATTGGTTTCCTGTAATTCTGTATGTGAATGTTTAAGCTTTCCTAGACCCATCATTTTCGTACCAAGATTTTCACGTATAAAGGAGAAAGTTTCCAAGAAAAATCGATCTCGTGCTAACACGATTATAGGCTTAATAATAAGTAATAATTAAGTCTAGGAAGGCAAGTTAGTGGCGCTCAGTTTTTAGTATGACCATCACGTACTGGGAATTGGGTCGTTACACAAGTTACTAAGGGGTCAGAGGAGAAAGAAGCTCCAGAAAGGCTGAAGCTACATTGTTACATGCCCTACCTAGGGCGCTTAGTCAAGATCCTGGAGCACCATAACCTCAGAACCTCCAAGAGGAGTGGTGCGCAGAATCCCACACTTCCACACAACTGAACCAGCAAGTGCACTGGGTCATCTAAGTAATATCTGTGTGAGTCAGGGTCGAACCCACGAGGATTGTGATTTGAAGCAAGCTATAGTTCTCTTGCAGATCTTAGTCAGGCGGATTGATAGCGGATTTTATGTCAGTAAAGAATTTCACAAAAATAATTGTTACATTGCAAGTATAGTTCTAAACTAATAATGAATCCTCACATCAAATTTAATATGGTTGTCACTAGTTCAACCCCAATAAAATAACCGAGAGTATTAATCCCGGGTCGTTCTTCCTATGAATTACAATGAAGTGCTTTATTATTGGCTATGAAGGAATGTTTTGGGGTTTTTGCAATAAGGAACAAGAAATGTAAATAGCAAAAGAAATAAACTAATAACTAAGAAAGCTTTTGGCAAGGAATGAGAACTAGAAGTCCTATCCTCATTATCATCATCAATTGTGGCAAGAATTGTCCATTGCTCCCACTTAGTTAACCTCTAACTATGAAGGAAAGTCAAGTGGATGGAATTGGCTCTTGTCCACAAGTCCTAGTCAGCTCATTGTGAAAGACTAGCTTTCGTGGCATTCAATTCAACTAGCAACTTCCAATTGTCAATCAATAAAAGAATTTGATAACTCAAGAGTCTCTAATTACTTAACTCAAGCCAAGAGGAGAAAAATCTAACTCATAACTAAAAGAGACATTTCATCAAACACATATAGGGCAATAAAAGTAAATATCATAAATTGCAAGAATTAAAGGATGCTATAACTACAAAGGCAAGAGATCAACAATAGGAAACTAAAGCAATTATAAAAAGGCATGGAAATCATAAATTGTATTAAAAAGAAATGGAAATCAACAAGAGAGTTCATAAACTAAAATTGACAAAATAGAGGAATTAACAAGAGAAGTAAAATACTAGAACAAATAAAGGAAGAAGGAATATTAAGGCAAAGGAAGAATGAAATCTAGATCTAAAAGGAAGGAAACAAAGAACCCTAAATCTATAGAGAGGAGAGAGCCTCTCTCTCTAGAATTCTACATCTCCAACATGATAAAAACTCAACTATAACTACTTGGTTCATCCTCCTTCAATCATTGGGTTCAATAGCATCAGAAATGAGTTAGATTGGGCCCAAAATGAGCTAGAAATCGCTGGCCACGAATTTCTTAAAATGGCCCATGCTGATCATGCGACATGTGCACGTGGAACGACGCATACACATCACCAAACGTCCTGGAAACTATGGAATATTGCATATCATTTTGAAGCCCCAGATGTTAGCTTTCCAACACAACTAAAACCGCTTTATTTGGACCTCTGTAGCTCAAGTTATGATTGTTTAAGTACAAAGAGGTCAGGATTGACAGCTTAGCAATTCCTTCATTTCTTCATGAGTTCTCCATTTTTACATGCTTTTTCTTCATTTCTTCAATCTAATCTTTGTCTTCTAAACCTGAAATCACTTAACAAACATATCAAGGCATCGAATGGAATTAAAGTGAATTAAATTTATCAATTTTTGGGCCTAAAAAGCATGTTTTCACTCTTAAGCACAATTTAAGGAGAATTTACAAAACCATGCTATTTTAGTAAATAAATGTGGGAAAAATTGATAAAACCCCCATAAAATCAACACAATATAAACCACAAAATTGGAGTTTATCAGGATAGAAGAGTTGTTGGATTTGGTTAAAAGCATAAAATTAGAATAAAGAGATCTTAACTAGGTTGATATGTTTATAATGATAAGAAGATGGTTAAGGCTTGGAGATGCTTTATTCTTTTGGATTAATTCTGGTTTTACTGTCTTCTTAAATTGTGAATGATTTCATCTATGGCAGGCTGTATGTGATCAATGCCGGTTGAGAGGTCGCCAATGCTCCTCTAGATCTGAACCCCAAGGTTAGTGTGGATCCATTCTGATTGAAGGTGAAGCTCCTGCAGTCCATTCTCTTTAATGATCCTACTCAAAATGCCACAGACAAGGTCGAATCTTCCGGATCAGAGAATGCTGCACCTTTGGGTTCTAGCATCTACCACAAAGACTCTAATCTCCCCATACCTCGGCTGAACTGATGTTTCGAGAAGTCCCCAACGAAGTCGTGGATTATCCGTCTAAGAGATGTATAATTAAGCTGGTGGTTCATCATTGTCTGATGAAAGACTCACTCTGAACTCATGTAGAATGTGATATCCTTATGCCAGTTCAACGCATTCATATTGATGAAGAACGAAGATACATCTTAGAATAGAGAATCAAACACGTATTGAAAAGAAACAGTAATACTTTTATTAATCCATAAAACTCAGCAGGGCTCCTCCCCTCAACCTAGGAGGTTTGGAAACTCATACTAATAGAAAATACAATGATAAATGTGTAAAGTGTGCGTCCTCTCCTTTGATGAGAGGTGTAAAAATCTTTAAATACTAAACTAATGACTAAGGATTACATTAAGAAGGGAAAAACAGTCGTTTAGTACTAAAATCCACTTCTGAGGCCCATTTGGTGAGTGGACTGAGCTTGATTGAGATCCACGTGCTAGGAGGCCTCTAGGGCGTTGGACGCCATAATAGGGTAGGAGGCTGGCATTGGACATTAGTTTTGGGTCTTCAATGCTGAAGCAAAGTATGAACTATTATATATTTCTGGAAAGCTCTAGATGTTAGCTTTCCATAGCCAATAAGAACGCTCTATTTGGATATCTGTAGCTCCAAAAAATCTCTTTTGAGTGCAAGGAGGTCAGATCCAGACAGCATCTGCAGTGCTTTCTCTGCCTCTGAATCAGTCTTTTGCTCCAACTCTTCAATTTCAGCCAGAAAATACCTAAAATTGCATAAAAATATACAAACTCAATGTAGAATCCAAAAATGTGAAATTTGCACTAAAACCTATGAAAATTAATAAAAATTAAACAAAACATGCTAAAAATTATATGAAAATGATGCCAAAAAGCGTAAATATCTGCTCATCAAGGAGACCAAGGATGAATGGTACTCTCAGTTCTTGGAAGTTTTTAGAAAGCTACAAATTAATATTCCTTTTGCTAAGATTCTAGAGAAGATGCCTTCCTATGCTGCATTCATGAAAGACTTACTCTTTGAGAAGAAGGTCTTAAAGGGAAATGAAACAGTGGTGCTGACCAAGGAGTGTAATGCACTCATTCAGAGCAAGCTACCTAAGAAGATGCCAGATTTGGGAAGCTTTTAGATTCCTTGTTCTATTGGAAATCTCACTTTTGACAAAGATCTTTGTGATCTTGGCTCAAGTATCAATCTAATGCCCTTGTCTGTAATGAAAAAGATGAAAATTCAAGAAGCACAGCCTACAAGGATAGCATTGGAGATGGCTGATAAATCTCTGAGACAGGCACATGGGCTAGTGGAAAATGTCTTGGTCAAGGTTAGAGAGCTATTCCTCCCTACAGATTTTGTCATACTTGATATGGGAGAGGATGCAAATGACTCCATCATACTAGGAAGACCATTCCTAGCCACTAGAAGAGCCTTAATAGATATTGAGATAGGAGAGTTAGTTCTGAGGCTACGTGAGGACTACTTGGTGTTCAAGGTTTTCAGACCTTCACCAATCTCTGGAACAGGAAGTACTTGCATGCAGAGTTCTTTGCTTAAGCCTTCCCCTTTGGTGGAAACCCATACAGTTTCCCCTGACATCAACCCTAAGTTCGGTGTTAGACATTCCTCACCTACCAAGGAGGCAGGAGGTCCCAAGAAAAAGGTACCAAAGGACTAGAGGAATAAAAAAATTTCCACTGAAGACTTCTCACCTGGGATGAGAGTAGTATTCACTAGAAGTCTAGTCCTACCACATACAGTGAATAAGATCCTGTCTCTAAAACATGTTGAGTTGATTCATGTGAGCACAGGAAAGAAGTTCACAGTGAAGGATGAAGATCTGAGCCCCTATGACCTTCCTCCTTAGAGGAGCTGACCGTCAAGCTAGTGTTCAGTGTTCCTCACAGTTCAGTTGATTTCCATTCTTTATTTAGTTTAAGTTTTCAGTGTTCCTCACAGTTTTCCTAGGTTTAATATTTTTTGTGATCATGCACGGTACTTAGAATAAGGATAGAAGAACTCAGAATGAAGAACAGAACATCCTGGAGTAAGATTGATTAGAGATGCTTGGGCGCTAAGCGCCAGGGAGGACGTTTAGCGCCAGGAATGGGGTAATGATAGTTGGCGTTTAATGCCAGGAAAGGAGCAGAGAGAGTCGGCGTTAAATTCCAGGAGGGTGTTTAACGCCCAAAAAGGAGTATTTGGCACCCCACTAAGGACGCTAAATGCCACCACACATGGTTCATCCCTTGGTAAAAAAAAAAACAAAGAGTCCCTTAGGCGTTTAGCACCCAGTACCTCAGCTTCAAGTTTGGAGGAGGGGGTTTAACCAATGGTTAAAACCCCAACCCCCATCCACTTTGACCAGTCAACCACCTTCTTTCTCTTTCCCCCTTACCCACTATTCCATCCACATTCACCCCCACCCCCCCCCCCACTTCCCCATACACTTATCACCTCTCCATCCATCAATCACATCCCATCAATCTCTCCATATTCACCTTCTCTATAATCACCTACCCTCTCTCCACTCACCACAATTCAAATTTGCTTCACCCACCCTTTTCCCCCCTCATAATCGAACCCTCTTCCTCCCCCCTATAAATACCTACTTCCATTTCACTTTCACCACACCTCAGCTTCACTTCTCTCTCCTTATTCTTTCATCCATTCATTAACTAGCATCTTCCCCTCTTCCTTTCTACACAATAACCGTGAGCACCCCCTCCTTCTGCTAGCCTTTTTCTTTTCGCTTTCCTTTTACTTCATTGCTTCTTTTTATCCTTCCTCTTCTATTGTTTCTTTTACTTTGCTCGAGGACGAACAAAACTTTTAAGTTTGGTGTTGGGTGCTCCACTTTTTCCTTCAATTTTACTACCTTTATGGCACCCAAGACTGGTGAATCCTCCTCAAAGAAGAGGAAAGAGAAGGCCCCCACCTCCGGTCGGTACGACTTCACCCGGTTCTTCTCGAAGACACACGAGGATTACTTCCATGAAATAGTGAGTAAAAAAAAGGTGATCTCTGAGGTCCGCTTCGATCTGAAGCTAGATGAGTACCCGGAGATCCGATACCCGATTTTGAGGAGGGGTTGGGAATTTCTGACCAACCCCGTGATAGACGTGGGCATACTTATGGTTAGAAATTCTACGCCAATGCTTGGGTGATGATGCACATAAACTAGTTATGCTACGATTTAGGAAATTGCACGATCGACAAAATTCCTTCCGGCAAGTGCACCGGTTATCGTCAAGTAAAAACTCACAATAGAGTGAGGTCGAATCCCACAAGGATTGGTTGAGTGAGCAATTCGGATTAGAAGCGTGTTCTAGTTGAGCGGAATCAAGATTGAGATGAGTATTGCGGAATGTAAAATTGGCGGGAAAAGTAAATGACAAGAAATTGAAATGGCGGAATCTTAAATTGCAATGAATTAAAGAGCAGAAACTAAATTGCTGAAATTAAAAGGGAATGGGAGTGATTGCATGAATTGAGTTGCAGAATGTAAAGAGAAGATGGAAATCAGAAATGGGGAATTCATTGGGTTATAGGAGATATTGAGATCTCCGAATCAAAACATGTTTATCTCTTCCTCAACCAATGCGTTCATTGAATTTTGCTTGGCAATCTTATATGATTGGATCCCAATCCCTTGGCTCACCAATTCTCTCTAAAAATGAACAAATTCCCAATCCCTTGGTTTAAATGTTCATAAGAAGAGATGATGCTCGATCACTGATTATACCACACAATTTCATGAACCACAATTTGGTAGGATTACATGTCACAATATCCATCCAAACCCCAATCCAATTCACTGTGAGAAAGCTTCTCTAGCATGAATCCTCCATTCCTTTCCCAAGGTTCCGAAGGATTCCAATTATGGGTAGTTTCTTTCCCAAGACAACTACCCAATGGAATTAGATCGAGAAGCTTTCTAACAAAATTCAAGAGAAAAGATTGAAGAAGAAGATAAACTATTATTGATTCATTGAATTACAATAGAGCTCCCTAACCCAATGAAAGGGGGTTTAGTGAGTCATAGCTCTGAATTCAATTACAAAGAAAAGAAAACTAGCTAAATGAAAAAGTAAAAGTTCCAAAAGTCCCCATCAGGGGCTGGATTCCCTTTCAATCCCCCTTCTCTCCCTCCTAAATGCAGAAACTAAGGCCTTTAAATAGGCTCCCTAAATTACAAAATGAAAATGAAATTCAAAGCAAATTACAATCAAATGAAAATAAACTATTCTAGATGATTCTTGTGGCCTTGATTTGGTGTTGTTGATGGGCCTTGCTTGCTTGAAGGGCTGAGTGACATAATTGATCCAAAAAGGATAATGATCCATTAAACTACACTCAAATGTTGCACCCCCTTTCTTGAGTCGTCACTTTGTTCTCTTGTCAACCTTGCCAATTTGATGCCAAATATAGACTATTATACCTCGTTGGAAAGCTATGGATGTCAGCTTTCTAACGCAACTGGAAGCACCTCAATTGGATCTCTACAACTCGAGTTATACTCCATGGAAGGTGAAGAGGTCAGCTGGCCTGATTGCATGTTGGTACTATGCTCTTCTATACACATTACGGGGCTGTTTTCTCCCTCAATTTTTAGTATCCACCATGCATACCATATATGCTTGGAAAGCTCTAGATGTCTTCTTTCCAATGCATTTTGAATCACCTCATTTGGAGTTTTGTAGCTCAAGTTATTTATGTTTGAAGAAGGCATGGTCAAGCTGTTCCATATAACACGTTTAAGCTTCAGTTTAAGGTTAAACTGAAGCTTAAACGTGGAAATGGAAAAGGTAGCCCTGGAGGTCGAACACGTTTAACCTCCAGTTTGAGGTCAAACTGGAGGTTAAACGTGGAAGCTTAGAATGGTAGCCCTGGAGGTGTCGAACACGTTTAACCTCCAGTTTGAGGTCAAACTGGAGGTTAAACGTGGAAATGGAGAGAGCAACCCTGGAGGAGAAAGGCTGTCGAATACGTTTAAGCTCCAGTTTGAGGTCAAACTGGAGCTTAAACGTGGAAATGGCTCCCTGGTGCTATTCCCACTTCTGGCGTTTAACCTCCAGTTTAAGGTTAAACTGGAGGTTAAACGTGGACTCCTTGCTGAGTGGCATTCTCATTCTGGCGTTTAACCTCCAGTTTAAGGTCAAACTGGAGGTTAAACTTCAATTCCAGCATTTCTTAGCCTTCATGATTCTGGCGTTTAAGCTCCAGTTTAGGCTTAAACTGGAACTTAAACTCCACATGTGATATTCAAGCTTCCTTTATTGATTTTGTTGCTTCCTTGCCTAGCCTCTTCTTCCCTGAAATCATCCAAACAATTGCATCAAAGTCTTGCAAAAATTCATGAGAATTCTTCCATTCATAGCTTTCAAGGAATATAACTAAAAACTCATGGAATTTGCATCAAAATCTTCATGTTTGAATGATTTAAGACAAGCATGACTATTTGGCCCAAATGATTACTTAAGGCTCAAGAAAATGCATAAAACAACTAAAAATAACAGAAAAATGCTAGTGAAACTAGCCTAAGATGCCTTGGCATCACAACACCAAACTTAATACTTGCTTGTCCCTAAGCAAGTTCTGAATTATTGAGAAGAAAGAATGAAACAGAAAGTAAATTCATTAGCCATATCAGTAAGTAATTGACATTGATTAATGGGGTGTTCATGCAGAAAGTTGTTGCAGCATCACTTTATTGTTTCTTAGGTAAGAATGTCACTTCTTATGTTTCCACTAAAACACTGCTTATGGCCTCTTGTTATTCACATATCCTTGGCAAGTTTCTTTTCTTTGTTTTTCTTTTTCTTTGAGCTTATTTGCTCCTTGTTGCTCAGTGTCATGTGTTGCTCAAGCCTTTGGCATTCTCTTTTTCTTATTAGTGCGCTACACATATCCACTACAGGCATTTTAGTTCACATTTCTTCTTGAGACATTGGTGCCCAGCACCTCTTTGTGTGACTAAATGTTTTGTATTTAGGTTGCTCTTGATAATGGACTTTTGGTTGATAATCCCGGGTTAGTTAACCCAAGTTACCAAGTGTTGAAACACTCCTCAGAACCTATTCATCCAAGCATATCCTTAATACATAAACACCACAGGCATTTGTCTCAGAAGTTCAAACCATTGGTGCCTAGCTTAATTTCTCAATTTTTTTTTGCTTTTTGGTTGCCCTTTTTCAGTGGCTTTTTCTTCTTCTTCTTCTTTCTTTTTCATGGCCAAAGACATTTATTCATCAAGATCCATAGACAGCATCCTAATTTCCACTAAAAGTGACAATTCTAACTTTATTTCTTAGTGAGCTGACTATTCAATCAAACATGCATACCACCACTTAATCTTATTTGATTTCTTACCAAATGGAATTGAGTTACTTTTGTTCAAACATTTCTTTTATTTTATGGAAACAGAACAAGCATGGCAAGCATACATTTAAGAAGATGAAGTTTATCCAGACACTTAGACTATCACTTATTTGGAAATTAAACAAACAGACAAACAAAAACTGCAATGACTCAAACTTAAAGCAGGGGTGCATGCAAACTTCCAATATCAGCAATTCAAAGTACAAGCAATTAAGTGACAATACAACCTTTTAGCATCTTCTTTGTTGTTCATCATCCTTCCTAGCCTTGGTGTTCTCTTTGATGATGATGTATATTCCTTCCATGAGATTGATTGTCTTCCTGCAAAGCTATTAGAAGTTGCTTGTTCCCCAAGCACTTTGAGAATTGGTTAGCATGCATGTATGTTTGTAGGCCTCTGAACTTAGATTGGTGTGTGAACACCAAACTTAGTTCCTTGCCATATGCAGCAATTTGGATCATATGCAGAAAACCTCATGTGCTTTTATTAAGAAAATAACTATGAACTAGAAAAAGAAACTATGAACTAGAAATTAAACTATTGTTTAATTAGTTTCCCTGATTGGTTGGAGCTAGTGACTAGTCATGCTGAGGTAGAAATGTGCTTTTAATGAAGTTTTTGGTGGAACACCAAACTTAGAATCTCACATTCACCCTTGAATTGTTTTGGTGTGCAACACCAAACTTAGCTCCTTGCAATACAGATAAATCTACTTAACTCTTTTATTGAAATAACTAGAAAAGAAAAACTACCTTTGGTTGGGTTGCCTCCCAACAAGCGCTTCTTTAACGTCATTAGCTTGACATGCTGTTCCTGACTTTCTTCCTCTTCTTCCAGTTTGTTAAGAGGAATGACTTCAAGTGGATAAAGGAGCTAGTTAGTGCCCCTTGTTGTGAATGCTTCTTTCCAGCAAGCTTTCCCTTGTGATTGGCTTGAGTGAACTTGCTTGTTGGCTCAGGAGTTGGATTGTTCTTCGACCTTCTCTTCTTCATGGATATGATCCTTTGTTTCTCGGTCACAATCCTCATTTTGGTGCTTGTTTCTACTGCCTTCACATCCTTGATCTCAGAACTTGGTTGTTGTTGGACAGTTGGAGTATCCTGTTCATCAAAAGCTTCCTGAATTTGTGGTTCAATGAACCCTTCCTCTTTGCAACTCTCTGTGTCATTGGAGTGTGATCTCCCTTGATTGACTTTCTCCCTTTCTTGTTCTTCTGATTCCTCCCTTGGGTTTGCCATGGTCTCACTAGAAGAATTGTGGGTAGGGATTTGCTTTGATAGATATCCAATTTGTGCTTCTAGCTTTTGAATGGCAGCACCTTGATTTTGTAAGTTGGATATCAATTCTTCCTTAAAGCCTTTCAAATCGGTTATGTCTTGACTCATGGTTGCAAGCATTCCTTCTATCCTGTTTAATTGATCTTGAAATTGTTGGTTCGGATTAGGTTGATGAGGTTGATTATCTTGGCTGTGATATGGTGGCTGGGAGTATGTGTTTTGTGTGGGTTGATAGAGTCTTTGGTTGGCGTGTTGGTAGTGGTATGACTCTTGTGTGTAGTGGAATGAGTCTTGTGGATAGTGAAATGAATTGTATGAATTTGAGAAGGAATTTTGTGCTGAGAAATGCTCAAGTGATGAAGAATTTGGATATGTAAAACTAGGAGGTGAGGTTGGATAATTCAGAGGTGATGGCTCTTGATGAATGGGGTGTGAATAAGTGAAATCTCTTTGGTTTTGATCTTCCCAGCCACAACTTGAGTAGTGTTCAAATTCACCAAAACATGGACCATTTTGTGGTTCTGGGAAGTACCCCGTTTCCTGTTCCTGATACTCCCACCCACCATGAGCATAATAACATGAATCATTCTGTGGTGGTGGAGAGTTTCTCATGGATTTTGATTGACCAAAAGATGATGGATACTCCTTTCTTTTTTGCAATGTGCCCAGTCTCAAACAATACTCATCCAAAGATAGTGGAAATCCCATAGTGAGGCAATATCACAAACAGCTAGTGGTTAGTATGCTAACAAGTGAATAAGCAAAGAAAACAAATTAAAATTTGCAGAAATTAGCAGTAATAAACTGAAACAAAAACTATTAACAAAAGAAAAGAAAAATTGCTCAATCTAGTTAACTTCCAATTGGAGAATTGTCAATCGAAAACCAATCCCCGGCAACGGCGCCATAAACTTGATGCACATAAACTAGTTATGCTACGATTTAGGAAATTGCACGATCGGCAAAATTCCTTCCGGCAAGTGCACCGGTTATCGTCAAGTAAAAACTCACAATAGAGTGAGGTCGAATCCCACAAGGATTGGTTGAGTGAGCAATTCGGATTAGAAGCGTGTTCTAGTTGAGCGGAATCAAGATTGAGATGAGTATTGCGGAATGTAAAATTGGCGGGAAAAGTAAATGACAAGAAATTGAAATGGCGGAATCTTAAATTGCAATGAATTAAAGAGCAGAAACTAAATTGCTGAAATTAAAAGGGAATGGGGGTGATTGCATGAATTGAGTTGCAGAATGTAAAGAGAAGATGGAAATCAGAAATGGGGAATTCATTGGGTTATAGGAGATATTGAGATCTCCGAATCAAAACATGTTTATCTCTTCCTCAACCAATGCGTTCATTGAATTTTGCTTGGCAATCTTATATGATTGGATCCCAATCCCTTGGCTCACCAATTCTCTCTAAAAATGAACAAATTCCCAATCCCTTGGTTTAAATGTTCATAAGAAGAGATGATGCTCGATCACTGATTATACCACACAATTTCATGAACCACAATTTGGTAGGATTACATGTCACAATATCCATCCAAACCCCAATCCAATTCACTGTGAGAAAGCTTCTCTAGCATGAATCCTCCATTCCTTTCCCAAGGTTCCGAAGGATTCCAATTATGGGTAGTTTCTTTCCCAAGACAACTACCCAATGGAATTAGATCGAGAAGCTTTCTAACAAAATTCAAGAGAAAAGATTGAAGAAGAAGATAAACTATTATTGATTCATTGAATTACAATAGAGCTCCCTAACCCAATGAAAGGGGGTTTAGTGAGTCATAGCTCTGAATTCAATTACAAAGAAAAGAAAACTAGCTAAATGAAAAAGTAAAAGTTCCAAAAGTCCCCATCAGGGGCTGGATTCCCTTTCAATCCCCCTTCTCTCCCTCCTAAATGCAGAAACTAAGGCCTTTAAATAGGCTCCCTAAATTACAAAATGAAAATGAAATTCAAAGCAAATTACAATCAAATGAAAATAAACTATTCTAGATGATTCTTGTGGCCTTGATTTGGTGTTGTTGATGGGCCTTGCTTGCTTGAAGGGCTGAGTGACATAATTGATCCAAAAAGGATAATGATCCATTAAACTACACTCAAATGTTGCACCCCCTTTCTTGAGTCGTCACTTTGTTCTCTTGTCAACCTTGCCAATTTGATGCCAAATATAGACTATTATACCTCGTTGGAAAGCTATGGATGTCAGCTTTCTAACGCAACTGGAAGCACCTCAATTGGATCTCTACAACTCGAGTTATACTCCATGGAAGGTGAAGAGGTCAGCTGGCCTGATTGCATGTTGGTACTATGCTCTTCTATACACATTACGGGGCTGTTTTCTCCCTCAATTTTTAGTATCCACCATGCATACCATATATGCTTGGAAAGCTCTAGATGTCTTCTTTCCAATGCATTTTGAATCACCTCATTTGGAGTTTTGTAGCTCAAGTTATTTATGTTTGAAGAAGGCATGGTCAAGCTGTTCCATATAACACGTTTAAGCTTCAGTTTAAGGTTAAACTGAAGCTTAAACGTGGAAATGGAAAAGGTAGCCCTGGAGGTCGAACACGTTTAACCTCCAGTTTGAGGTCAAACTGGAGGTTAAACGTGGAAGCTTAGAATGGTAGCCATGGAGGTGTCGAACACGTTTAACCTCCAGTTTGAGGTCAAACTGGAGGTTAAACGTGGAAATGGAGAGAGCAACCCTGGAGGAGAAAGGCTGTCGAATACGTTTAAGCTCCAGTTTGAGGTCAAACTGGAGCTTAAACGTGGAAATGGCTCCCTGGTGCTATTCCCACTTCTGGCGTTTAACCTCCAGTTTAAGGTTAAACTGGAGGTTAAACGTGGACTCCTTGCTGAGTGGCATTCTCATTCTGGCGTTTAACCTCCAGTTTAAGGTCAAACTGGAGGTTAAACTTCAATTCCAGCATTTCTTAGCCTTCATGATTCTGGCGTTTAAGCTCCAGTTTAGGCTTAAACTGGAACTTAAACTCCACATGTGATATTCAAGCTTCCTTTATTGATTTTGTTGCTTCCTTGCCTAGCCTCTTCTTCCCTGAAATCATCCAAACAATTGCATCAAAGTCTTGCAAAAATTCATGAGAATTCTTCCATTCATAGCTTTCAAGGAATATAACTAAAAACTCATGGAATTTGCATCAAAATCTTCATGTTTGAATGATTTAAGACAAGCATGACTATTTGGCCCAAATGATTACTTAAGGCTCAAGAAAATGCATAAAACAACTAAAAATAACAGAAAAATGCTAGTGAAACTAGCCTAAGATGCCTTGGCATCAGGTGACCTACAAGCATGCACAAGGCATGAACCCAGACCTGAAGAACTAGTGTACCTTGGTCCGAGGATTGATTATGGAGTTTAGTCTCAAGAGTGTAAGAGAAGCACTACACCTGCCACCATTCAGAGATGACCCTCATTCATACACTCGAAGGTTCAACACTGACCAGAGACTGGATCAAGTCCTTGCTGATATTTGCCTCCCCAGAGCATAGTGGAGGAGGGATGCCAGAGGTCAGCCATACCAGCTGGGTAGGCATGACCTCAAGCCGGTTACCAGAGGATGGCTAGAGTTCATTCAACGCTCCATCATCCCCACAAGCAACCAGTCCAAGGTTAGAGTGAAGAGAGCAGTGATGATTCATTGCATCATGCTAGGCAATAAGGTGGAGGTACATCAGGTGATTCTTCAGGAGCTCTACCGCATAGCGACAAAGGTCTCTACCTCTGCTAGATTGCCCATCCCTCACCTCATCTTCCACATGTGTGAGGCAGCCCGAGTTCATATTGATGGAGATACCCCTATTGAGGTCGATAGACCTATCACTAGGAGGGGTATGGAGCATGTTAGAGAGCACGGGCATGTACCACCACAGGAGCCAGTTCCACCGCCTCAGCAGGAGCTTCCAGAGATGCCTCAGGGAGTTCACTTTCCTTCCCGCGACTATTGGGACCAGTTGACTGCATCTATTGGGAGCTGACATCATCTATTAATTAGCTGAGTATTGAGCATCAGGACCACTCCGCCCTCCTTCACCAGCTAGTAGAGGAGAAGAGGAGTTAGGGGTGCGACATTGATGAGCTGAAGCACCAGAGAGGATTCCCAGGAGGGAGTGGCAGCCGCCATAACTAAGGTGGTTGAGTTTTTTATCTTCCTCTTTCCTTATTTTTTATTTTTTAGTGCTTTTATCTTGTTTCCTGTCACTTACTTGTTTGAGTCTTTGCATGATCCTTAGGGTCTTTTATCGCTTTCTAGTTTAGCTTTCTATTTAGTTATTTTATGTTTATTCTGAAAGATACCTCATGTGTTGCTTACCAAGCTTGAAAAATCAAAAGAAAAAGAAAAGAAATAGTAAAATGCAAGAGCCTTGAGCTAAATATTATGAATTTTTCTAGTTACTTTAATGTGGTGGCATCATCTTTAATGCCTGAATGTATGAATAAACAGTGCATATTTAATTTTGAAGTTGAGAATGTTGGTTCTTGAGGAATAGGAACTTAGAGAAGTATTATGGATTCTCTAACTTAATAAAACATTGATCCTTGAAGCAAAATAAATAGTAAAAAGAAAAAGAAAATAAAAGAGAAAAAGATCCAAGGCTCTGTGCATCAATGGTTAGGAGGGTCAAAATTGATCTAAAATTCAAAAGAGTGGTTTTCCCTAACCATATGCTTATAGTGGAATGTGTCAAGTAACCCTTGAGATAGAACACTAAGAGTCGTGGCCATATACAATTACAGAGTATGCCAAAGGCTCTGAGCACCACTGACTGAAAAAAACTAAAAGAAAAATTAGAACTCAAGGAGTTCCTCAGTCAAGTGCTTGTGGTGTTTGACGAGAGGGCGTAAGTCGGCCAATTAAGAAATCAATATAGGAAATACGTTGCGAGTATAGCTCTTAACCAGCTAAAATCTGCCTCATCAATTTAGAAAGGTTGTCACAAAATTAGAATAAAAATACTGGGAGTATGAGTCCCAGTTTGTCTCCCAACGAGTTGCCAAAAAGGGTGCTAATTCATTCATCAGAAGTTTCCAAGAAATTTTGAGAGTTGAATGACAGAAAAATAAATAATTGTAAATAAGTGCAATGAAAATTAAAAAGAATTTATATTATTCAAAATAAAAAGCCTTGACTGGGGGAATGATTAATTGGAAGTTCTATCCTTGTTGGAATCCTCTCAAGTGTAGTATAAAGAGGTTGTTATTTTCACTTAGTTAACCCTTACTAAATAAAGGAAAGTCAAGTGATTGAGCTAACTCTTGTTCGCAAATCCTAGTCCTCTTCCTTGGGAAGGTCTAGTGTTAGTAAATACAGAATTAGCCAACAACTTTCAATTTAACTAATCACTTGCGCATTCCAACTCAAGTGTCTCCTCTTAATCAACCCCATGTCAAGTTGGGAGTCGACTCCTTCAACATGGATACCGTCTTTGTTATTGGGAGTTTGGAATAGAAAAGAAACATGATAATTTATATAAAATAGAGATTGAAAATTAATTAAAAGTAAAAGTAATCCTTTGCATTAATAAATTCTAAAAATAATCCAGTTGTAACTCTAAACAAGAATTAAGAATATGGAATAAATAAATAAGGAGTAAGAAAACAAACTAGAATAGTATCTTCAACGGATGTGATGACTCTTCAATATCCAAAGCAAAAGCAATAAACTAGGAAACTATGAATGTAAAAGAAAACCTAGAGGAAGAGTAATTTCTCTCTAGATTCAGATCTAAAAACCTAAAACTATGCTAATGAGAATATATCTTGAGTCTCTACACATTCCCTGGCTCTAGTCTGTGTTTATGGGTCAAAAACTGGGTCAAAATTCGGCCCAAAATCGCCCCCAGCGTTTTCTGTTATTTCTGCAGATTGCGCATGTCACGCGTGCGCGTCATTTGGCGAATTTCCTTGTCACGCGTACGCGTCAGTCATGCGCACGCGTTATCTTGGAGAACTCCAATCCATGCATTCGCGTCAGGCACGCGCACGCGTTGCTGCAAATTTCTTCATATCGCGCGCTCGCGTGAGCCATGCACGCGCGTCGATGCTCGCTCGTTATCTCCTTAGTTTCTTGTGTTCCTTCCATTTTTGCAAGCTTCCTCTCTATTTTCTAAGCCATTCCTGCCCTATAAAGCCTGAAACACTTAACACACGGATCACGGCATCGAATGGTATAAAGGAGAATTAAAATATACAAATTAAAGATCTCTAGGAAGCAAGTTTTCAACCATAGAACAAAACTAAGAAGGAATTGTAAAATCATGCAAATCATATGAATAAGTGGGTAAAGACTTGATGAAACCACTCAATTAAACACAAGATAAATCATGAAATAGTGGTTTATCAACCTCCTCACACTTAAACATTAGCATGTCCCCATGCTTAGCTCAAGGAGATAAAATAAATGAGTAGGGAAAAGTAAGACTCAAGCAATGCAATGCAACCTATGTATGAATGCAACTATATGCTAAGATGATTTTGCCTACTTGGTTAAAAGTAAATAAGTTCTTCAAAACAACATAAATCAAATATCACTAATTAAAATCATACAGTAAAAATAAGTAAACTTGTAAGAAGACAGCTCATGAAAGTAGGGAACATAGAATCAAGCAATGAACCCTCACTGATAGTATATGTGCACTCTAATCACTCAAGTGTATAGGGTAATCACTCTACTCTTCTCTAGTCATGCTTTCTAAACTTTGTTCTTCACCTAACCAATCAACAAGTATTTAATGTACCAATGCAAACATCATGAGGTCTTTTTAAGGTTGTAATGGGGCTAAGGTAAAGGTGAGGGTATATATATGGCTAAGTGAGCTATAAATTGAATCTTTGATTAACCTAAGCTCTTACCTATACATACACTCTTTTATACTTTTAAAATTCATGCCTAGCTACCCAAAATTCCCACTTTTGCATATTTCACATACTCATGCATCAACTTTTCTTTTAATTTGTATCACATATGCATTGATTTTTCATTAAACTTAACATTGGGGTAATTTTGTCCCCTTATTTATTTATTTAATTATTGAATATTTTTGGATTTTTTTTTATAAAAGCAAACATAACTTATCAATGCACATGGGTTTTTAATTTTTTTCTGTTTTCACATGAGTAGGTACCCAAATTCTCAATAATTAAATGAAATAGAAACATAAGGCATTCCCTATTAACCCATGTTCCCACAGTTTTCCCACACTTAATTGACACACAATCTCTATCTTAAGCTAACCAAAGATTCAATTGGGGTGATTACTTGTTTTTCTGCTTAAGGCTAGTGATGTGGTAAAATATAGAACAAATGGGATTAAAAGGCTCAAAGTGGCTAACAAAGGTAAATGGAAGGGTAGGCTATTTGGGATAAGTGAGGTAATAATCAAATAATGGCCTCAATCGTATGCATGCATATAAACACATTAAACATTCGACATATAGGATGGAACAAAATATAGATTACAATCATAGAGAAGAAAAACACACAAGAATAAAATATTATGGTTAAATAATGTAACCATGTAATTAAGCTCAAATCTCACAGGTTGTGTGTTCTAGCTTTAAACTATGTTCCAATTTACAGTCTTCAAACAAGTTTAACACAAAAGTTTTGATTTAAATTAGTGAAATTTTCAAAAAAAAAAATAGAGTCTTAAAAAGAAACTTATTATTTTTCAACCAAATAGAATATGCATGCAAATACCTATTACTATGCAATTTATCCTATCCTAAACAAAAGAAAAATAAATAATTTATTGGTGCTAAGAAAGAGAAATTACCTCTGGAAGTCAGGTACTGACCGACCTCCCCACACTTAAAGCTTGGCACCGTCCTCGGTACCATCAGTCAGGAACAAAGGGGGGCTGGTAGTAGTATCTCCATAATCGGGACCGTCATAGCTCCCTGTGCTGGTAAATGAAGTGGAGTCCGGGGTGTCTGGGCCTTCTTCGGGTGGGTGGTTACCAACAAGCAGCTCCTTGAGGTATGTAAATTGGCGTTTGTTATGGCGCTCTCTACGCTTTTCCTGCCGGTCAAGTCAGTCCAACTTCTCAAGTATCTGTAGGAGTAGTTGGTTTGTTGAAGGTGCTTCTGATGTGGAAAGAGAAGGAATATCTTCGGTTGGTTCTACAGTCCTGCTGGTAGTGGTTGCTGTTGGTCTGATATACTTCCCGTTAGGGATGATCTGATCATCCCGTGGAATCATGGTCTTGGTGTCTCCAGCTCTGTAGGAGACTCCGACTGCTGAGACTAGATCTGAAACCAAGGCGGAAAAAGGTAGGTTGCCCGCAATCTGTACGTGTCCCATAGCATGCCGAAGGTGTCTTGGTAAAGTGAGAGGCTGGTCTGTAAGGATACACCAAAGTAGAACAGCCATGTCTGTAGTGAAGGAGGACTCGTGAGTGCTCAGAAAGACGTAGTGGGACATAATCTGTGCCTATACTCGAGCCTCCAAGGTGAGTGCTGAAGCCAATATGCCCTTAGGTCAGGATCGATGGTATCCATAGATCCATCTGCTTCCAGGTTATGCTATAACTCTAAGGACGGTGTCCCAGTCAAATTGGTATGTCTGGCACTTGAATGAGACTTCTTGGAATGCGTCCAATCCTTCTGGAGTAGGGGGAAGATCTAAAGCTCGCTGAATGGCCTCTTCAATTATGGGGACTTGCTTTTGATGGACATAGACAGACTGCAGTGTTAGCATGTGAAAATTGGACTAGAATTCAACTACCCATGAGAGATTAACCTGCCGTGGCTGTCTCCGTAAGAATCCCCATTGTCTTTGCTCAATACGGGGCTCAACAAATTCAACAATGTGGGTCGGGAGGATGAGTAGGTACTCATTGTTATAATTCCGCTCAGCCAGGATAGGGAACATCTGCTCACAGTAGCGGTTAGTGAACCGCGCAGTGTCCTTTGCTGGAAAGGCTTTCTCTTGCTCATCGACCTTGATGATCCTCTTGACTCGCTTTGTTAAGGGTTTTACTGCTGTTGAAGATTGCTCTGCAACTAGTGCTCTTTTCGTTCCTTTCCTTGCCGGTGGTTTGGGAGTAGCTTTCTCTTTACCCGTCTTGGTGGCCATCCTGAAAAGGGAAAAGGAAAGTAACATGTAAAGCTAAGGGTTTGAGCAAGGAAGAGGACGGTACAAGTGATAATCATTGCGCGGTAAAGAAGGATGTCGTTAACACATGGTCGCGACTACATGTGATAAGTTCATCAATAGAAATATAGCAAGTGCATGTTATGGCAATTAGATGCAAGATGTTTATTGGTATGCCGGCAAGGCATGAGTAGCATAGATCAAGCATTAATTGCCCAATTTGATTATCAAGTGTTTCAAACCAACAATCTATTTATATTGACAATTATATTCAATCAATAATATATAAAAAGGGGTTTTGTGAAAAGAAGACATTAGAGTAGAATAATAGAATAATTTGAAAATGCATAATGCCATACGGGCTTTTTCACAAACACTTAGCATGCATGGTAAATATGTTATTGAAAGTATTAAATTTGAACATGCAAACAACCAAAAAATAATTATTAATAATTCTCAAACAACTCCTTAATAATCCACAAGCAATTATAGAAGAAAATAATCACCCAATTAAATTTCTAACACCAATCAAAAGAATGTAAAAAGAAAAAGAAAGAAAAAGAAAACATAGATAATGAAAGTAAAAAGAAAAAGAAGAAGAAAACATAAATAAAAGTAATAATGAAAAAGTAAAGAGGGAAGAAGAAAAGAACCTTGATGAAGAAGATTAAGAAGGGGAAAGAAAGTAGTAGAAAGTAAGAAAGAATAAAGAAGAAGGAAGGAAGAATAAAAAATTAAAAAGGGATATGAAAGAATTAGGATTGGGGAAGAAAAGATAAGAATTCTGGTACTGTTCTCGGTAAATTGTGCGGCATAGGCAATGCGGACGTAAGGGGCACGCGGACGCGCGGTTTGCACTATTTTCAAGTGACGTGTACGCGTGGGTGACGCATACGCGTGAAATGAATTGTGCCATTGGCGCGAGAGTAGCCTCGCGTACGCACAACTCTCTGTTTCATACGCACATTGCCAAAATTTAGGGTGACGCGTGCGCGTGAGTGGCCTGATTTGGAAAAATGACGCGTACGCATGGGGGACGCGTACGCGTGGGAGACGCGTACGTGTGATGGGGTTTGTGCTTCCAACACAAATCCAGCCCCACTCCATCATAATTCTCTGCCATACACCCCTTTACGTCGATTTTGCAAGGTCACGCTTGCACGTGGGTAACGCGCACGCGTGGAGGGATGATTTCGCAAGCGACGCGGACGCGTCAGGGATGCGTACGCGTGGGCATGTTTGTGCCTAAGGCACGCCTCCAGCCATGCTCCCGCGTAACTCTCTACTTCTTTTCGTCTTTGTTTCGAACGCGTACGCGTCAGCGACGCTCGCGCGTCGCGTGCTTTTTTTTATGCAGAATACAAATGCAAATGCAGACTATATGCAAAGATTATGAGAAGAGTCATTAAGAAAAATAAAGTAGAATAAAATAAAACAAAACTAAGATTAAAACGGAACGATCATACCATGGTGGTTGTCTCCCACCTAGCACTTTGCTTTTACGTCCTTAAGTTGGACGGTCTTCAGGCTCATTCTGCTTCTGTTGGTGGGTCTTCCAAGAGGAAGACCTCTAGCTCTTTGTGATTCTTCATCTTCTCTCCATGATAAAGCTTTAGGCGATGTCCATTTACCTTAATGAATTTGGAGCTAGAAGGATGACGCAGGTGAAAAACTCCATATGGCTCTGCCTTCTCTACTCTGTAGGGACCTTCCCATCTTAATCTCAGTTTGTCTGGCATGAGCCTCAGTCTTGAGTTATAAAGAAGAACTAACTCCCCTGGTCTGAACTCTCTCCTTTTTATGTGCTTATCATGCACAGCCTTCATCTTCTCTTTGTATCGCCTGGAGTTGTCATATGCTTCTAAGCGAAGGTTCTCTAATTCTGCTAGTTGCAGCTTCCTTTCAGCACCAGCTTCCTCAAATCCCATGTTGCACTCCCTCGCAGCCTAGAAAACCTTGTGTTCCACTTCTACTGGAAGGTGGCAAATTTCCGTACACTAAGCGGAAGGGGCTCATCCCAATGGGTGTCTTGTACGCTGTCCGATATGCCCAGAGCGCATCAACAAGTCTGGTGCTCTAGTCCTTCCTATGAGGCTTCACTATCTTCTCCAGAATAAGCTTTATTTCTCTATTAGATACTTCTGCTTGTCCATTGGTCTGGGGATGATAAGCTGTTGCTACTTTGTGAACTATCCCATGCTTCTTCAGTAATCCTGCTAGTCTCCTGTTACAAAAGTGAGTGCCTTGATCACTCACGATTGCTCGTGGTGATCCAAAGCGACAGATAATATGGTTTCTAACAAAGGAAACAACAGTGTTAGCATCATCAGTACGGGTAGAAATTTCTTTCACCTATTTAGAAACATAATCTACAGCTAACAGTATATAAAGATAATTAGAGTTTGGAATTGGACCCATGAAGTCAATGCCCCAAACATCAAAAATTTCATAGAAAAGCATAATCTGTTGAGGCATTGATAAACCACTATTTTATGGTTTATCTTGTGCTCAATTGAGTAGATTTTATCAATCTTTCATACACTTATTCATATGATTTGCATGAGTTTACGTTTTCCTTCCTGATTTTGTGCTATGATTGAAAACATGCTTCTTTGGTCTTAACTTTGATATGTTTAATCTTCTCTTATTACCATTCGATGTCTTGATATGTGCGTTAAGTGATTTCAGAGATTACAGGGCAGGAATGACTTAGAGAATGGAAAGGAAGCATGCAAAAGTGGTAGGAATACAAGAAACTGAAGGAACTACTAAAGCTGTCCAGCCTGACCTTCTGGTACTAAATCGACCATAACTTGAGCTACAGAGGTCCAAATGAGATGGTTCTAATTGCGTTTGAAAGCTAACATCCAGGGCTTTGCAACGATATATAATTTTCCATAGCTGCCCTGAAGTCAGATGATGCGAACGCGTGGATCACGCGGACGCGTGACCTGGCAGAAACGCAATCCATGCAAACGCGTGGACGACGCTTCCGCGTCACCTTTCCGCGACCTGAACGTAATAGAAATTGTTGGGGGCGATTTTTGGGCTGTTTTTGACCCAATTTTCAGCCCAGAAAACTTAGATTAGAGGCTATAAAGTGGGGGAATGCATCCATTCATGAAGATGTCTTCCATTATTCACTTTTCATAATTTAGATGTAGTTTTTAGAGAGAGAGGCTCTCTCCTTTCTCTTAGGATTTAGTTTTAGGATTTAGGATTATTTCTTCTTCATCACAGGTTCAATGTTCCTTTAATTTATTTTTTTACTTTTATTTTATTACTTTAATTGATATTTATCTTTTCAATTTAGCTTATAAACTTTTCCATGTTAGATTTGAATTTATGTTTAAACGTAATTTGAGGTATTTTAGATTTATGATTGCTTTATTCTATTTATGATGTTTTTAATTTAATTTAGATATTTTCTTTCTTTTGGCTTTGGTTAAGTAATGGGTAACACTTGAGTTGTCAAACTCAGCAGTGGTTGAAATTAGCAAATTACTAATTGATCTAGATCGCTCTAAAGCTAGTCTTCCCACAGGGATTGACTAGGACTTGAGGATCAAACTAATTAGTCCACTTGACTTTCCTTTGCTTTAGTAAAGGTTAACTAAGTGGGATTAAAACTCAATTCTCATCACCATCGATAAGGATAACTAGGATAGGACTTCCAATTCTCATACCTTGCCAAGAGCTTTATTAGTTATTATTTTAACGACTTGTTATTTTACATTACTTGTTCCTCATTTTAAAAACCCGAAACAAAATTCTACCTTTTCCATAGCTAATAATAAATCATACCTCCCTGCAATTCCTTGAGAAGACGACCCGAGGTTTAAATACTCGGTTATCAATTTTATTGGGTTTGCTTAAGTGACAAACAAAACTTTTGTAAGGAAGGAATTCTTGTCGGTCTAGAAGCTATACTTGCAACTGGAATTTGTTTTTAGAAAATTCTAGATCGTGCGAGAGTTTTGTTCTTTAGGCATCTCATCCCTCTTGGATATATTACCAAACCTTTGGCAAGGGGAACAAGATTTACAAAAAGCAGCAGCATTTTTAAAAAGAATAGGCCACCAGAATCCACAGTCTAAAATTTTTTTAGCTGTTCTTTGAGGGCCAAAATGTCCTCCACTCTCAGAAAAATGGCAGGCCTCTAAAATGGACTGGAATTCTGATTGGGGCACACACCTTCTAATTACCTGGTCAGCACCACACCTCCATAAGTATGGGTCATCCCATATATAATATTTGGACTCGCTTTTCAACTTGTCTCTTTGATGCTTAGTAAAATTATGAGGGAAAGTATGGCTAACTAGATAATTAGCTACATGTGCATACAAAGGAACTACTTCAGATACTGCATGTAAGCTATCAAATGGAAAAGCATCATTGATAGGAGTTGAGTGATCCTTAATGTGCTCAAGGCGACTCAAGTGGTCTGCCACTAAATTCTGGTTACTACTCTTATCCTTAATTTCTAAATCAAATTCTTGCAGCAACAGTACCCAACGTATCAACCTTGGTTTGGACTCTTTTGTAGCTAATAAATATTTTAGAGCTGCATGATCTAAGTACACTACCACCTTAGTACCAAGTAAATAGGCTCGGAATTTATCCAGAGTAAAAACAATAGCCAGAAGCTCTTTTTCAGTGGTGGTGTAAT
Organism: Arachis hypogaea; assembly: GCF_003086295.3. NCBI lineage: Eukaryota > Viridiplantae > Streptophyta > Magnoliopsida > Fabales > Fabaceae > Arachis > Arachis hypogaea. Next base: position 75,468,081 of record NC_092046.1, on the reverse strand, counting down.
TAGACTGAGCAGCGTCTAAGGTCTTAGACGCATAAGCAATTACGAAAGGATCCTTACCTTCGCGCTGAGCCAGTGCCGCTCCTACTGCATGGTTGGATGCATCACACATAATCTCAAAAGGCTGGCTTCAGTCTGGTCCTCTCACGATTGGAGCTTGAGTCAGGGCGATCTTCAGCTTATCAAATGCTTGCATGCAATCCTCACTTAACTCGAACTCAATATCTTTCTGCAGTAGTTTGGATAAAGGCAATGCTACCTTACTGAAGTCCTTAATGAATCTCCTGTAGAAACCTGCATGGCCAAGGAACGAATGGACTTCCCTCACGGAGGAGGGGTAAGGTAAACTATAAATGATATCTACCTTTGCTGGATCTACAGAAATACCAGTATTAGAGACAACATGTCCTAGAATAATCCCTTGTTTTACCATAAAGTGACATTTTTCAAAATTCAATACAATGTTTGAACTAACACACCTGTCTAATACTCTAGCTAAACTATCCAAGCAAAGGTTAAAGGAATCACCATATATGATAAAATCATCCATAAATACTTCCATACATTTCTCAATAAGATCCGAGAAGATACTCATCATGCATCTTTGGAAAGTAGCCGATGCATTACATAAGCCAAAAGGCATTCTCTTATATGCATACGTTCCAAAGGGACATGTAAAAGTAGTCTTCTCCTGATCTTCAGGAGCTATATGAATTTGAAAATAACCTGTATAACCATCTAAAAAGCAGTAATGGGATTTACCTGACAGGCGATCAAGCATCTGATCAATAAATGGCAAGGGGTAATGATCTTTGTGAGTGGCTTGGTTGAGACGCCTGTAATCAATGCAAACCCTCCATGAATTCTGTACTCTAGTTGTCAGGAGCTCTCCATGCTTATTCTTTACTGTTGTGACTCCAGACTTCTTGGGCACCACTTGCACTGGATTGACCCATTCACTATCTGAGATGGGGTAAATGATATCTGCTTCAAGTAGCCTGGTTACTTCTTTCTTGACAACTTCTAAGATGGTGGGATTCAATCTTCTTTGGGGTTGATGGACAGGCTTTGATCCTTCTTCTAAGAATATTCTGTGCTCACAAACTTGAGGGCTGATGCCTACTATATCCGCCAAGCTCCACCCAATTACTTTCTTGTGTCTTTTCAGCACACTAAGCAGCTGCTCCTCTTGTTGGGAAGTGAGTTCCCTTGCAATGATAACTGGGAACATCTGATTATCCTCAAGGTAAGCATACTTGAGGTGTGGAGGAAGGGGCTTCAATTCCAATTTCTGCTCATGGTTAGGCTCTGGATCATCTGGAGCTAGTGATAATGGTAAAGTGTCCTCATTGTGTTCAAAAGGTGTCCCCACACTTGGACCTTGCTCCATGTGCTTCTCTTCTACTTCTTTTTGGTGAACTTTAGCTACAGTTTCATCAATGATATCGCACTAGAAGATAGAATGATCTTCCGGAGGGTGCTTCATAACTTCATTTAAAATGAAACTCACTGCTCTGCCATCTATTTCAAAGGAGTAAGTTCATGAGAATGCATCCAGCTTGAACTTCGAAGTCTTCAGGAATGGTCTTCCAAGCAGGATTGATGATGGTCTTCCTGAGTCATTAGGGGGCATTTCCAGGATATAGAAATCAATGGTAAATGTGAGCCCCTTAATGCTCACTAATACATCTTCAGCAATTCCAACTACTGTAATAATACTTTTATCTGCTAACACAAAACGAGCTGCCGACCTTTTTAAGGGAGGGAGCCTCAAAGCATCATATATAGACAATGGCATTATACTAACACACACTCCTAAATCATACATGCAGTAAGAAAATATTACACCTCCAATGGTATAGTTAACCATGCATGGACCTGGATCACTACATTTTTCAGGTATGCCTCCCATTAAAGCAGATATAGAACTACTTAAAGGAATAGTTTCTAATTCATTAATTTTGTCTTTATGTATGCATAAATCTTTCAGAAACTTTGCATATTTAGGTACTTGTTGAATAACATAAAAAAGGGGAGCAGTTACCTCAACCTTTTTAAAAATTTCTACCATTTTGGGATCAAGTTCCATCTACTTTCTGGACTTCCTTGCAAGGTGTGGAAATGGAATAGGAATGGCGCCACTTGCAGCTTCTGCTTCCTTTGGTGCTCCATTCCTTGGCTGAGCTACTTCTTCTTCAACCTTGTCTTGTACTTCCTCTTCCTCTTCAGCATCTTCCACTTCAACTATGTCTTCAACTGGGGCGTGTTCTAGTGGGCTTGGCTCCTCCTGGTTCCTCTCTTGCAGTGTGGTTTCGGACCTCAAAGTGATGGCATTGATGCCACCTTTGGGGTTAGGTAAGGGTTGAGAAGGAATTCCACTGGAGCTTGAAGGCTGGTTGGTGGAAGTAGGTAATGAATCTATCCGGGAGACGAGAGCTTGTAAAGTGGCATTTAGATCATTTAAAGTAGAGTTCAGTGTAGTATGCATGTCTTGTTGTCCTTGTGCAAGAGAACGAAACATCTTGTCATTTGATGAGGAAGGAGGATAAGTGATATGAAGGGCCTGTTGTTGGTTGTGCTGGGGTCCTTGTGATTGCCTTAGGTGAGGAGCTCTGTAAGGCTAGTTCTGATTCTGCTGTCTGTTGTTGTTATTCCACCTCTGATTTCCATTATTGTCTCTGCTTCCTCTGCTATAGTTGTCCTTCCAGCCATGGTTGGAATTATCTCTCCAACCCTAGTTGGAGTTGTCCTGCCACCCTTGGTTATAGTTCCCACCTTGGTTGTAGTTGCCGCCTTCTTGATTGTATCCTTCATTCGGGCGGTCATAGAAGTTATGAGTAGCTGCCATAGTGTTGTCTTCTTGTTGGAGCTGCGGGTATTCATCAGTATAATGACTATAATCAGCACAGATTCTGCATACTCTTTGGGGGACCAACTGTTGGCTTTGTTGTGGTGGGGGAGGCTGAGCTTGTTACTGATTCAATTGCATCTGTTTCAGTAGGTTGGTCATTTCACATATAGCTTGTGTGACGGCAGTAGTCTCACTGCTAGAGGAAACCTCTGCAACAACCTTTGACTGGCTATTTCTGTGCCTGTGATTCCTAGTGGACTCAGCTAGATCGCTGATCAATTGCCATGCTTTATCTGCGGTCTTGTACTTCTTCAGAAATCCATTACTAGCACCATCTAATGTAGTCTTATCCCAAGGCTTCATGCCTTGAGTGAAGTAGCTGATTAACACTAGCCTGTCAATCATGTGATGGGGGCATGCGTCCAGAAGGTTCTTGAAGCGCTTCCAGTACTCATAGAGAGTTTTTTATTCACCTTGAACAATGCAGGAGATCTCTTTTCTCAATCTATTTGTAACTTCAGCTGGAAAGTATTTTTCCAAAAATTCTCTCCTGAGTGTATCCCAGTTGGTAACAGTTGCTGCGGGTTGGGAGTAGTACCACTCCCTCGCCTTTCCTTCAAGAGAAAATGGGAAGGCGGTTAACAGAATAGAAGTTTCATTTGCACCATGACTCCTAAGAGTAGAATAAGCTGTCTGAAAATTCCTAAGGTGCTTGATAGGCTCCTGAGCAGGTAAGCCATGAAACTTGGGCATCAAGTTGATTAGTGCAATCTTCAATTCAAAATCTTCAGCCAGATTTGGATGATGCACTTGATACGGTTGCAGTGTAAAATCTGGGGCTCCAGCTTCCTGGAGAGTAATCCTCCTAGGTGCTGCTATTCTATCTGCACGTGAATCAACTGAATCAGTAGTAAAGGAGCTTATTTCTTCCTCAGATGGCAGTTCAGATTCGCCCTCAAATGAGACTGGTGAATCGATAACAATCACTTCACCACCCTCAGAGGCTAACCGACGCCGAACTTGCCTAATACGTAAAATAGTTCTTTCAATTTCAGGATCAAATACGGCTAAGCTCGGATCAGGCAATGAACGCGTCATTCAATGAAAGAAACATACATCTCATGGTATTAAAATAAAATAAAATATGCAAATAAAAATAAAAATATGTACACTAATTAATAATTTAGCACCTATTGCAACTCCCCGGCAACGGTGCCAAAAATTGACGAGAGGACGTAAGTCGGCCAATTAAGAAATCAATATAGGAAATACGTTGCGAGTATAGCTCTTAACCAGCTAAAATCCACCTCATCAATTTAAAAAGGTTGTCACAAAATTAGAATAAAAAAACTGGGAGTATGAGTCCCAGGTCGTCTCCCAACGAGTTGCCAAAAAGGGTGCTAATTCATTAATCAGAAGTTTCCAAGAAATTTTGAGAGTTGAATGACAGAAAAATAAACAATTGTAAATAAGTGCAATGAAAATTAAAAGGAATTTATATTATTCAAAATAAAAAGCCTTGACTGGGGGAATGATTAATTGGAAGTTCTATCCTTGTTGGAATCCTCTCAAGTGTAGTATAAAGAGGTTGTTATTTTCACTTAGTTAACCCTTACTAAATAAAGGAAAGTCAAGTGATTGAGCTAACTCTTGTTCGCAAATCCTAGTCCTCTTCCTTGGGAAGGTCTAGTGTTAGTAAATACAGAATTAGCCAACAACTTTCAATTTAACTAATCACTTGCGCATTCCAACTCAAGTGTCTCCTCTTAATCAACCCCATGTCAAGTTGGGAGTCGACTCCTTCAACATGGATACCGTCTTTGTTATTGGGAGTTTGGAATAGAAAAGAAACATGATAATTTATATAAAATAGAGATTGAAAATTAATTAAAAGTAAAAGTAATCCTTTGCATTAATAAATTCTAAAAATAATCCAATTGTAACTCTAAACAAGAATTAAGAATATGGAATAAATAAATAAGGAGTAAGAAAACAAACTAGAATAGTATCTTCAATGGAGGTGATGACTCTTCAATATCCAAAGCAAAAGCAATAAACTAGGAAACTATGAATGTAAAAGAAAACCTAGAGGAAGAGTAATTTCTCTCTTGATTCAGATCTAAAAACCTAAAACTATGCTAATGAAAATTTGTCTTGAGTCTCTGCACGTTCCCTGGCTCTAGTCTGTGTTTCTGGGCCAAAAACTGGGTCAAAACTAAGCCCAAAATCGCCCCCAGCATTTTCTGTTATATCTGTAGATCACGCATGTCATGCGTACGCGTCAGTCACGCGTGCGTGTCATTTGGCGAATTTCCTTGTCACGCGTATGCGTCAGTCACACGCACGCGCCATCTTGCAGAACTCCAATCCACGTGTTTGCGTCAGGCACGCGCACGCGTCGCTGCAAATTTCTTCATATCGCACGCTCACGTGAGCCATGCGCACGCGTCGATGCTCGCTAGTTATCTCCATAGTTTCTTGTGTTCCTTCCATTTTTGCAAGCTTCCTCTCCATTCTCTAAGCCATTCCTGCCCTATAAAGCCTGAAACACTTAACACATGGATCACGGCATCGAATGGTATAAAGGAGAATTAAAATATACAAATTAAAGATCTCTAGGAAGCAAGTTTTCAACCATAGAACAAAACTAAGAAGGAATTATAAAATGATGCAAATCATATGAATAAGTGGGTAAAGTCTTGATGAAACCACTCAATTAAACACAAGATAAACCATGAAATAGTGGTTTATCAGTGTTCCTATATTAAGTAGATTTTCCACATTCATAGGAGTACATTTCTGTTTTTGCTTTACGACTATGATATTTTTTGGGCATTTCTAATAATATCCAGTCTTATTCCTATTTTTCCATTTCTAATTTCTGGAATTTTAGCCCCGATTAGCAAAGGGCCCGAAAAACTTTCTAGTTATGAATCGGGAATAGAACCAATGGGTGATGCTTGGTTACAATTTTGAATCTATTATTATATGTTTGCTCTAGTTTTTGTTGTTTTTGATGTTGAAACGGTTTTTCTTTATCCCTGGACAATAGGTTTTGATATATTGGGGATATCCGTATTTATAGAAGCTTTAATTGTCGTGCTTTTCCTAATTGTTGGTTCAGTTTATGCATGGCGAAAAGGAGACATGATTTGTTGCCATACTCTAGTCTCCATAATCAATGCATGGACCGAGATGCTCTTGGGTTTACACTTGCTTGCCCCATAGATCCACTTGCTTCCAGGCTAAGCAACGACTTTAAGGATAGCATCCCAGTCAAAAAGATATCTCTTGTGGTCAAATTCTGCTTTTATTGATAAGCACCCATCCCATTCAGACTTGATAAAAGGTCAAGTGCTTGTTGAATAGTGGCTTCAGATATTGGGACTTGCTTCCGACGTAAATAAATTGACTCAAGGGTGGGTGTATGATAATTGGTGTAGAATTCATCCACCCAAGATAGGTTGGCTTCGCTCACCTCCCGATTTAAGAATCCCCAATGCCGCCTCTCAATGCGGTCCACCACAAATTAAGCTAAGTGCTCCGGAACAAGTAGGAGGCACTCACAGTGGTGATTTCTATCAAGCAACTTAGAGTACATCCGCTTACCATAGCGATTGGAAAATCTTGCAGGATCATTTGCGGAAACTTCTTTCTCTGTCTCATCAATGTGGTTGGCCATCTTTGGCCGCTTAGGAGGTGGCGTCTTGATGGTTGGCTTGGGAGCTCGCGCCTCACTGAGCACTTTCTGAGTTGCTGCTTTGGTAGGCATCTTTTTAGAAGCTTTCTCCTATCCTTTCTTGGTGGCCATCCTGAAAAGGAAGAAAAAGAAGAAACATTAAGCTTAGAGAGAAAGACACCGAAATAAAGAAAGTGCAAGCGAAAAATAATGCCAACAAAGAGTAAGGGATCTCAAGTACATGGTAGCTACACCATGTAAGTGAGAAATCAACAAAAGTATTGAGGCATATCACTAGCACTTGATGTAAGAATGAAGGAAGTACACAAGTATAAAGCATGAAAAGAGCAATCTCAAGCATCAATGTCAACAATGATGAACACATGCAAGATTAGTTAGGACATGAGAAAAGTATTGATTCAAACTAACTCCAAGACAATAAAACACAAAAATTAAAGAAGATGGAGTTAGAGAAACTACTAATTCTTGCATGGTGTTATAAGGATAGCAAGCCATAAACAATAAAAATTTGATCATGAAAAAGAGTAAAAAATCGGATCAATGCACAAGGAATGCAAGTGTTATGAAAAGCCATAAACAATAAAGATTAAGTATGTCAATTATTTGTTGGATTACTTATTTGGAGAAGAAAAAGGGGGCGAATTGAAGTCAAAGTTGTCCAAGTGCATAAAGTTACTTTATCAGCAATACCAAAGTTCTGAGGAAGCAAGTGAAGCTGATATGCAAGATGTTTAAGCCAACAACATTAATACTGATGTTCATAGCATGGGCTTTTTTCTGCAAGCAACAGGTTGTAGAACAAATACAATATCTGAACTTGATAAATATTTATAAGAAGAATGCGAGCCATACTCCCATAAGTTTGATATCCTAAATTGGTGGAAGGTCAACTCAACCCGATTTCCAATTCTTGAAAATATGGCTTGTGAGGTATTGGCTATACCTCTTTCTACGGTAGCTTCAGAGTCTGGATTTAGTATTGGAGGAAGAGTCCTCGATCCATACTGCAGTTTCTTAACACCTAGAATGGTAGAGGCCTTAGTCTGCACAGGAGATTGGCTTAAGGAAGATCTTTTCTCTGCTTTAGATGATGATGATGGTGAAGTTCTTCAGCAAATTGATAAAGGTATAAAATTTTTTTCATATTAGTTAACAATTAAAAGTTGTTAAATATAGACTTAATAATTAATTTATTTTCCTTGACAGATATATTTTCCTCTAATGATAGTACTTATTCTATAGCGGCATCAATTGATAATCTTGATGATGACTAAGTATGGTTAGTATTCACATTTGTTGACAACTTATTAAAAAATAGAAACAAGATGAATACTTGACGAATTGATTTCCAATATTTGTTGACACATAAATAGATAACCTGTTATTTGTGTATTTAGATGTTATTTTTCTTATTGTTTGAATTCTAACATGTTCCTATGTTAGGGTATTGGATACCCAAAAGGCTATGATCAATTTGATAGTGTTCTTATGTGTCTTCTTCGAAGAATTTTGGATGATAATAAGCGGGTTCAAGAGGCTGCTTGTTCAGCTTTTGCAAACACTTGAAGAGGTTCTGACTATGATATCTGTTTGTTTGTATCTTAATGAATCATATTCAGTTATCCAATTTACTTAATTTTATGTATCGCCCACATTTAGTTTACTTCAAACAGGAGACTGTAGAAGAGTTGGCACCATGATTAGAAATTATATTGAAGCACCTGATGCTAGCGTTTGGGAAATATTAGGTTGTGGTTGTTTGATATATTTGTAGATATATTTTGTTATTTGTAGATATATTTTCTTCAAAGGTTGTGGTTGTTTGATGAATTTGTTGGCATCTTTTGATATTTTGTGGTTGTTGTTTTAAGGAGATTTTTTAGTGGTATCATTTTAATGTTTTGAAAATGATTAAATGTTATTTAGATTAGCTATTGTCATTAGATTTATAAAGAACCAAATCCTAGTTGTAATGAACTTATATAATTTAAAAGGCTTTAGTATTAATTTTACTTTTAAAAAAATTATGGTTTGAAAATCAGATTTTCTAAAAACTGGTTTTAAAACTGGATTTTTGGTTAAAAAATTTGGTTTGGAAATGGATTTCTAAAAACTGGTTTTAAAACTAATTTTTTGGTTAAAAAATCTGGTTTTAAAATTGAATTTTAAAAAAAATAGATTTTAAATTTGGATATTAAAAAGCCAGATTTAAAATCAGATTTTAAATTTGGATACTAAAAAAGTATATTTAAAACCGGATTTAAATATTAAAACCGGTTTAAAATTGATTTTTATTTTTTCAAATTGGTTTAGAATCGGTTTCTCTTTTTAATCCGGTTGCAGTTTGATTTTATGAACCATAAAACTGATTTTAAAGTAGATGTAGTTTGGATTTTTAAAAATCCAAAGCATGTCCACCCCTAGTGACTTGTGTCTTGTATCTTGTGTCTTGTGAGAATGGGTTGATTTATTTTCAATAAAAAAATAAATAAAATCTTTTCTTTTTCTCAAAAACGTTTAGTTTTAAGTATTCTTACAAAAGGTTTCCTATCATTGTCTTCAAAGTTCAAAGAGAACTTACTCATTATATTTTAACATGCAATAAAACTCTACGACAAAAAAAAAAATACTTAACTAAGTCTAACTAAGTTGTTATAACAATTTTTTAAATTACGCGCCTCCTTCTCCTTCTCTTTCTCTTTCTCCGTTTCCTTCTGCTCTCCTTCTCCTCCTCCTCTTCTTTCTTCTTCTTCTTCTTTTTAAATTCGCGCACCAGGTTCTTTCCCAATTTCACGTCTTCTTCTTCTTTTTTTTGTCCTTTTTTGTTATCGTCATTACCAATAACACCAACATTTTGCAAGCATCTTTATTAGTTCTGATTTTCTCTGATGCCATCATTAAATAATTTCGATTTATTTCTTGATTTATTTCAGTTCATTTGTTTGTAATTAAGGTTCACTTGATGCTGTTGATAAGTATTGACCAAATTTTTTATTTCTTAAGTAATTTCGGTTCATTTCTTAGTTTAATTGAAGTTCATTTAGATCCAGAAATGAATTCGATATGTTTTTATTAATGATTGAGTCTTTTTACTGTTTGTTCAAATCTGAACTAATTTTGGTTCATTTGTGTGCTAAATTAAGGTTCACTTGATGCTACTGATAAGTATTGACCAATTTTTTTATTTTTTAAGTAATTTCGGTTCATTTCTTAGTTTAATTGAGGTTCATTTGGATCCAGAGATGAATTTGATGTATTTTTGTTGATGATTAAGTTTTTTTGACTGTTTGTTCAAATCTGAACTAATTGAATGGAATGGAGTGGAATCTAATACAATTGAATAAAGTGATAATGAATAATTTCATTCTTCTTTGCTAAAAGATTTGGTCAATACTTATCAGCAGCATCAAGTGAACCTCAATTAACACAAACACATCGAATTTATTTCTGGATCCAAATGAACCTCAAATAAACTAAGAAATGAACCGAAATTACTTAAGGAATAAAAAATTTAGTCAATACTTATTAGCAGCATCAGGTGAACCTCAATTAACACACAAATGAACCGAAATTAGTCCAGTTTTGAACAAGCAGTAAAAAAGACTCAATTATCAACAAAAACACATACAATTTATTTCTTGATCCAAATGAACCTTAATTAAACTAAGAAATAAACTGAAACTTCTTAAGGAATAAGAAATTTGGTAAATATTTATTAGCCGCATCAAGTGAACCTCAATTAATTCACAAATGAACTGAAATTAGTTCAACTTTGAACAAGTAGTCAAAAAGACTCAATCATTAATAAAAACACATCAGATTCATTTTTGGATCTAAATGAACCTCAATTAAAAGGAGAAAAAAATACAGCAACAACAACAGCAATAAAGAAATGACGATTGAAAGAAAACACGCGAAGAAGAAGAGGGAACACGAATAAGACTAAGGAGGAAGGCGAAGAAAAAGAAAGAAGAACGCAAAGAAGAAGAAGAATAAGAAGAAATGCGAAGACGAAGAAGGAGGAAAGCGAATAAGAAGAAGGAAGAACACGAAGAAGAAAGAATACGAAGACGAAGACGAATAAGGATATGTTTTGCGTTAGTGAAAGTGTGATGAAAGGTTTTTGTTGAGTTTAGACTCATTTAGTTGGATTTGTTTGCTAAAAATACTTGGATGTGTAGTTGGACAGTTTAACATGATATGAAAATTTGAAGATTCATTTGGATTAGCTTCTAAAAGCAATTTTTTAAAATAATATTTTTAATATTTAAAAATTAAAAAAATATTAAATTTTGAATGTTTTTATATAAAAATATTTTTTTATTAATTATGTCTGAATATAATAATATAAAAAATTTTTTGTTTATTTATTATATTAAAAATATTTTTTTTAAATAAAAAGTTTTCTTTTAAAAAGATAAAAAATTGTATTTTTCAGAAATATGCTTTTTTATTTTTATAGTGTTTTACTTTTACTTAAAAAAATTATTAAACGTACCAAAATTTTAGATAAAATATTTTTTATCACTTAATACATGTCATTCAAATATATACTTTTATTTTTTTTTAAATTAAGAGTAAGACTCAAATCTAAAATATTTAAATAAAGATAAAAAAAATTATGTCATTTGATCTATAACTTACTAATATACATGCTGTTACTTACTCTACACATTTTTTGTAAAATTAATCCTTTATTTTTTATTGACATAATGTAGAAAACGTTTTCCTCCAAAATATACTTATCCGTGATTTCTCTTTTTATTTTTCTTCTAATTTTTTTAATCATCCGAATAGTAGACATACTCAAAAAACCAAAATTAAAAAATTTGCTCTTTAAAAATAATTTCCCGGCTTAAAAAAAATTGCCGGGAAAATTACGTTGCCAAAATTAACACGCGGTTAATAATAAAAAACAAAAGAATACCCAATTACGTTTTCTGGCGGAGGAGTGTATAAGGTAAATAAATCTAATTAATTTCCGTGGTGGTCAAAGGGAGAGTCCAACTGAGGTCTATTTCGGTGTATCAACACCACAAACTTATTCTTCGCGGTAGTTCTGAACTGAAGCTGTCGCTTCAATTTGATTCCGAGGGTTTTCTTCTTCTTCTTTGTTGTGTTGGTTTCGTTATCGTGTTCAATTCGATGGTTATGGATACGAATCGCTCATCTGGTGCTTCTTCATTTCTCTCCGATCTTCCCTCTCGAGGCCTCTTCTCTTCCACCGTTGTGTCTTCCAATCCGGTAAATCACTCTTACTTCCAACTTTTTTTTCTTTCTTTCTTTTTCTTCTTTTTCATGCATGATTAACGAATTTGAATTTCTGTTGGATGCTTTGATATGTGGTGTTCTTTTGTATTGATTTTGCGAATTTGAATTACAATGTGGTTTCTTGTTTATTGTTACTGTTAGGTTTTGTGGTTTTGGTTGAAGCATTGACATTTGCTTAAGAAATGTTAGAATATTGCTGTGAAAAATGGTTGATTACTTAGTACATTGATGGTTGATGTGATGTATGGAGTTTGGAGTTGAGCTAAAACATCAAAACTTCGATGAAAAAAGTGAGGAATTTTATGGCTTCGAACTGTTGTACTAAATAGCACGACTTTTCTAATAATTGAACTCATGTCACTAACGATTCCCAACTTTGTAATAAGTAGTTTAATATGCAACATTGGAGGCTCTTTCACTTGGTATTAATCATGTGTCGTGATTAATTCGTAATATTTTCTTCTTCTGCCTTTGTTTTTGTTTATGGAGATCTTAGAATATCTTTTGCATTTCAAGTGGAACAGAATATTAGGAGCATTCCGGAGAAACTAAAAGCACTGCAAATTAGGCTTCTTTTACAAGGGATTCTTTTTAAAAATTGAACCTAATCTTGTTAATGTTATACCTGTAATGGATGCTTATTATGTTGTTTGAAATCTTGAAATTATTTGTTTAAATTCATGCTGAATTAAGATAATACAGGAGCTCTATTTTCATCATTAATCACATTTCCTCTATCCTGCTGGGTTCTACTGTGTAAGCATTCTTTCTTCTGAAATAAATATCAAGTGAATTTTCTGCCGTGCTTTCTTCGACGCACATGCTTTTTATGTAAAGCTACCAATGTCCTACATCATAATGATACTTCTTGTCATTGAAAATGATTTTCCTTCCAGTTTTTCAGAACTCTGCATGATGTTATTTGCAAGATATTATATTCGAATTTGATTTGACATCCTGATTGTGCAGGGTGGGATGCGGGTGTACGTATGCGATCATGAAACAATGCCACCAGGTCTTCTCATTCTTTATCTTATAGTATTTAAACAGGTTGCCACAACTCAGTATAGTTTGATTGCTCCAATAATGATATTTCACTTCGCTCTCAAGCAAAGACTCTAGCAATGAAACAAATGAACTCTTACCATTTTCTTCTTATAGAAACCAGAAAATTTCTCTTATGTAGAATTGATTGTTTAGCTATCATAATAAATCGTTAGTAATTTAGGGAGGTATGCTATGTAGCCATCGATTATTTCGTTATAAATTATTTCCTTCTCATCGCCAGGGTTAAGATTGGCTCCCTATCATCCACAAACATTATACTTTATCATATTCAAATGGTACTTGTATTTGCCAATGAAAGATTCTTTATCTGAGCTTATAAGCTTTTATGTTATGTACTTTGTCAAGTTGGATTGGTATTTAGCATATTTATTGTTGCCTTAATTTGTTGAGTTTAGGGTGTTTAGTGTTTGTACATTGCATAAGTGCTGCTTAAGTGCTGACCATCGCCTTTATTGAGCATGAGAGGACCTTACCATCTTAGTTTCTAAATGGTTCATGTTATCAAATTTTATTTCTTGAGTACTTTATTGAATTTATGAAATCATATATTAAGAAGCTTTCGACACCTTCTTGGTGACTTGGTCATGATGTATATTTTTACGTAGTAAGTGGTTCATGTCATAGATTTTTGCCATATCTTTAGTATTTTCTTCATTTGATAATCATCATGAAGCAGAGGTTTTCTAACTCTCTTGTTGATCCAGAGGGCCAGCATATTAAGACAAACCAACAAAACATACTTATTAGAGCACTCACCCTAGGCCTGAAGAAACAAAAATGTGATTCCAGCTCAAAGGATGGAACCGAGGGATCTAGAAAGAGGTATTATTCCCCCCATAGGATGGTAAATATCCTCAATTCACCAACTTGCCTGCAAATTTTCTGCCACTATGTTTCTTTTGATGAAGAAATATGGATAAGTTTTTCCTTTCTCTTCACTTGCCTCTTGTGAATAACTAATGGTGCCTATTTTGCGTTCATTAATGTCTGTATTTAAGTATTTCAATCTCGTTGTGTTATTGAACCCGGCCTCATTAAACTCTTTAATCAGGGCTAGTGACAAGGGTTTGGATGGCAGAGCTTCAGCTAAGAGAGCAAATAATCAAATAAACTCTTTACAAGGTGGGTATGGCCTTTGTAAGGCATTTTGCATTGGATCCTGAGTGGGATGTATATAAACATTGGATTCAATTACCTACATCCTTATATGCATTTTATATCATATATGTATACCGTTTGTTGGGTGTGGGATTGGTCACATCTCTTATCATACAGTCTGATACGTATCCAGACATGCACCTCAGGCTTATGTTTTAGTTATGCTTAATTTATGTTACTGGAAGTTCTCTTTACCTGTGCTTGCACCTCTAATTCAGGCTGCCTCTTGAGTTTACCTCAGGTATTTGTGATTGGCAAAGATTTAAGGTCATAGGTCTGATAATTACTATAAATTAGTTTACCATGATCCTTAGTAAGATTGCCGAACAGAGGTTTTAGCATATGGATTCTCTATATATCTCAATGATTTTTGTTTCTTATGGTTTTAAACATACAGAGGGATCAACCAGTCAAACATTCAATAAGGATTTCCACAGGTTGACTGTAGAGAGGCTTCGTAATCTTTTGAAATCTAAAGGTCTTTCAACCAAAGGAAAGAAGGCAAGTATTTTTCTGCAGTTTTTTAAAAACGGGTACATAAGTTGCACTGAGATGGCACCTGCATGCATGCATAAGGATGTCCATATGACTGTTTCCTACATGTTATGTTTTACTGATGGTCCATATATATCAAATCATAATCGCATAATGGTTCCATTTGTTTCAATTATTCATAAAATTTTGATATGAATATCAAATGGTATAAGTCTAAGGGCCTGTTTGGACGCTATTTTCAGAAAAAAATCTTTTTTTTAATAATATTTTTTTAAAAGATCTTTTATAAAAGTAAAAGTGATTTTATGTTTGGATATTTCATTTTAAAAGATCTTTTTTTATCTATCAATTATGTTTGGATAAAATAAGATAAAAAAAAAGATTTTTTTGTTTATTTATTATGTGAAAAAAATCTTTTTTTTAAGGAAAAAAATCTTTAAAAAAATATGCAAGTTATAGTTTCTCGAAAATGATGTTTTTTTTTTCTAGTGCTTTTATTTTTACTATTAGAAATTTGTCAATCACTAAAAAATAAAAAGATATTTTTTAATTAAAAAAATATCTTTTTTATTAATTTAATGGTGTCCAAACAAACACTAAGATTGACTATTGAAAAAGTACTGACTTCTATATATATATATTTGCCTTTACTAATACGTGATATAAAATCTGTAGGAGGAGCTTATTGCACGTCTTAAAGATGCAACTGATTCGTGAATAAGAAGGGAGAATAGTAGGAAAACTCTTCTGGTTAAACATCCAATGTGAGTAGTTAGTGTTTTTTCAAGGTAACTAAGATGTAGAACTAATATAATATATTGACCTCTACAGACCTAGTGCAAGCTGCAGTAACATTTGAATGTTGTTGTTTTGGTGCTTTCTGTTTCATGTGAAAGCACATTCTGTATGTTTTTCTGAGTAAGTAGTTGCGTTGTATGTACTGGATGCTTTAGCTCGGCCTGAAGTTAAAAAGTAATTATGCCAATCATAGTTGTTAGTATTGCCCGAATTGAATCAATTCCTCATCTTAACTATCCACAATTAAGACAAAAATCGGAAATGGCTATGAATACAAACGAATTGCTGGAATTGTTTTGATCCAGTATCAATCATACAATCATATAATTCATCTATTCGACTGATACAAAAGCCATTCGGTATCAGTGATACAATTTATTCGAAAGTAAAACGGCTTTTTTGGCCATCTTTCTTCTGGTGGAGCCGTGGAGGGATAATTGCGGCCTTTCATTGTGGTTGATGGTGGGTGGTGAAGACTGCTATTATTCTGTGCCTCAGCCTCTGCTCTCTCTTCTCTTTTCCGTCAGAATTGGAATGACTGAGAAATGAAGAAATGAAGAAGACAAACAGAGGCTACTTGTCCTTACATGTGTGTCTTTCCAGCGGCTCTGCAAGCCTGCAACCGTATTGGAATTTAGTTGCTTACATGTTTGTTTTTTGGTTAAAAAAAGGGGCATAAACCCATAAAAAAGAAAACTTAATTACAAACTAAGCGGGATAATGTAATCCCTCTGATATTTACTCAGATTTCTAGCTAACTCAGGAGGAGGTAAATCCCAAAAAACAAAGTCATATCTATCTTTAACTCGTTTGTTAGGTAATAAGCACATCTATTACCTTTCTTATAGTTCTGTACAAAATATGCTTGAATCTTATTTCCTCCTTTCATTGATTTCTCTAACATTAGCATTTGGATGGATGACCAGGTTCTTGCCTCCATTCAAAAGGTGAACCACTGCTGCTGCATCAATCTCTACCACTACTTTTCTACATCCCATAGTCCAAGCTAGCTCCATGCCTTTTTTCACTCTCCATGTCTCTGCCCCAAAGGCCGTTCCAGTGCCTATCTTGTAGGAGAATCCCCCGATCCAGCTGCTGCTCTCGTTCCTCAGCAGTCTGCCACAACCGGTGGTACGTGGGTTTCCTTGTGCGGTGCCGTCAATTTGACCCGTCCACTCGTCCTTTCTATGTTTTCTCGTCAGCGGTAGACATTGGTCAAAAATTTTATTACCAATATGATATTTTTTAAGGTGAATTCTATCCAATTCTCTCATATTAAAGGCTAAGTTACTCTTTGTTACATGTTACATTATTATTAGTTAAAATAAATTGGCTTACAATCAACCTCTTTTTGAAAAATAGAAGTAAACAGTGAGATGACTTGCATTACATTCAACAAAGAAGAATTATAACTTTATTTGTTGAGAAAATTTCTAGTCAATGCAAAGAACACAATCTTAAAAAAGATTAAAAGTCACCCAAAAAAAAAGAACACAATCTTAAGAGTATGTATTGAAGGAAAGTGAAGGGTTATATACTACTCTGAAATGCACAACAATTAATTTAAACATGAAATTTTTTAGAAGATGCTTCCCGATCGAGCTTGTAATGCTAATAAATAGGGATTGTGGAGTTAGGCGGTTATGGTGTTTATAAACACGGTTATTCAAATTCATAACTTATTTTATTTAAAATGTATTAATTTCAAAGGTAAAACTCATGTATAAACTAAACGCATCTCAAACTTACATGAAAGTCCCAAATTAAAAATGTTATGTGTATGTCCTCGTGCATATTTCTATATAAATCAAATTGATAAAATTCAAATTAGCTATTTAAGTACTAAAGCGAATTGACAAAATTGAATTAGTAGGAATTGAGATAAATCAACATTACTTAAGTCAATTTACTAACGAATGTAGTTCGATACTAGTAAATCGAATCGTATAGTATAAATTCGATTTATAAACAAGGGCATAAAGTAGAGAATTCGATTTAGTGTGGTTTTACGTATATAAAAATTTGTTCATATCAAATTTCATACAATACTCTTCTGTCCATTTTATATAGTTCATAAATATTTTGAAAAAAAAATTGTATATATTTTAGAAGGAAGATTTGTGGTATAATTTAAATAAATTCAATAAAAAAATTATTAAAAAATACATTTACTCAAATTCCAAATACAATAATACTCTTTTATATAATTAATAATTTAAAAAATTAAAAAATAATATTATCCAAAAATTTATGAGACTTTTTCAAAATAATTACAAAGTTTTAAAAATGGATGGAAGAATATTGTATGGAATTTGAATTGTTTTGTATTAATTTTATATAAAATACTCATATCGTTGTAATTATTCATTTTGTAATGAGTACAATTAAAATTTTACTAACAATTTTAAATTAAACATTTTTATAAAGTTTTAATTTGATATTGTATTGTAAGCATTTTTTGTAATTATTGTAAATAATTTTATAAATTTTAAAAATGATTTAGAAGATGTTATGAGTACTATAAAAATTTTCTAGTTTTTTAGTATTCTAGTTCTTGTGAAGACTATCAAAGTGAAACTCACAATAGTAAAGATAGTTTTTTAGTTTTTGTGCATTACAGAAGGACGAGCACATTACAAATTTTTATAGTACTCATAACATCTTTTAAGCCATTTTTAAATTTTATAAAATTATTTACAATAATTACAAAAAATGCTTACAATAAAATATCGAATTAAAACTTTATAAAAATATTTTTAGTTCAAAATTATTAGTAAAATTTTAGTTATACTTGTTACAAAATGAATAATTGTTAGTAAAATTTTATAAAATTATTTACAATAATTACAAAAAATGCTTCCAATAAAATATCGAATTAAAACTTTATAAAAATATTTAATTCAAAAATATTAGTAAAATTTTAGTTATACTTGTTACAAAATGAATAATTACAATGATATGAGTATTTTATATAAAAATCAATACAAAACAATTACAATTTAAATTCCATACAATATTCTTCTGCCTATGTTTAAAACTTTGTAATTATTTCGAAAAAGTCTCATAAATTTTTGGATAATATTATTTTTTAATTTTTAAATTATTGATTATATAGAAGAGTATTGTATTTGAAATTTGAGTAAATGTATTTTTAATAATTTTTTAATGAATTTATTTAAATTATACTACAAATTCCCCTTCTAAAATATACACAATTTTTTTCTAAAATATTTATGAGCTATAAAAAATGAATGGAAGAGTATTGTATTGAATTTGATATGAAAAAAAATTTTATATACGTAAAATTACAATAAATCGAACCTACTGGATTCAATTTATGTACTTTATGCTATTGCGTATAAATTGAATTTACACTTTTTGATTTACTAGTATCGAACTACATTCGTTGGTAAATCGAGTCAAGTGATGAGCCGATATTTTATACGCTTTTTGTCATCATCTTCATATAGTTTTTAGTATGTTTTGTTTAAGTTTTATTAAGTTTTTATAGGTTTTAGTGCAAAATTCACATATTTGGATTCTACTTTGAGTTTGTGTTTTTATGCAATTTCAGATATTTTCTGGCTGAAATTGAGGAGCTGGAGCAAAAGTCTGATTCAGAGACAGAGAAAACACTGCAGATGCTGTCTGGATCTGACCTCCTTGCACTCGAAAGAGTTTTTCTGGAGTTACAGAAGTCCAAATGGAGCGTACTCAATGGCTATGGAAAGCTAACATCCAGAGCTTTCCAGCAATGTGTAATAGTCCATACTTTGCTTCAGAATTGAAGGCCCAAAACTGGCGTCCAATACCAGCCTCCTGCCCTATTCTAGCGTCCAGCGCCCAAAGGAAAAGAGACCAGCGTCCAATGCCCATAAAGGACCCCCTAGCCAGCTTTCAATGCCCTAGAGGCCTCCTAGCACGTGGATCTCATCAAAGCTCAGCCCAAACACTCACCAAGTAGGTCCCAGAAATAGATTTTGGTACTAAAGGATTGTTTTACCCTTCTTATGTAATCCTTAATCATTAGTCTAGTATTTATTTGAGAATTTTTATACTATTCGCAGCTCTTAGACACTTTACACGTTTTTCATATTGTATTCTCTATCAGTCTGAGTTTCGTTTCTAAACCTCCTAAGTTGATGGGAGGAGCCCTGCTAAGTTTTATGGCTCAATAAAAGTATTACTGTTTATTTTCAATCCGTGTTTAATTCTCAACTCAAAGATGTATCTTCGTTCTTCATCATTATGAATGCGTTGAACTGGAACAAGGTTATCTCATTCTACATGGGTTCAGAGTGCGTCTTTCATAGGACAATGATGAACCACTAGCTTGATTATACATTTCTTAGACGGCTAATCCACGACTTCGTTGTGGACTTCTCGAGACATCAGTTTAGTCGAGGTATGAGGAGATTAGAGTCTTTGTGGTAGAGGCTAGAACCCAAAGGCGCAACATTCTCTGATCCAGAAGATTCGACCTTGTCTGTGGTATTTTGAGTAGGATCATTAAGAAGAATGGACTGCAAGAGTTTCACCCTCAATCAGAATGGATCCACACTAACCCTGGGGTTCAGATCTAGAGGAGCATTGGTGACCTCTCAACCGGCGTTGATCACATACATCCTGCCATAGAAGAAATCATTCACAGTTGAAGAAGACAATAAAACCAGAGTTATGCAGAAGAACAAAGCATCTCTAAGCCTTAACCATCTTCTTATCACTGGTTATAATCAAACATTGTAATTTCATCTTATTCCAATTTTATGTGCTTTAAACAACATACCTACTTCTTCTATCTGTCTGACTAAGATCTACAAGATAACCATAACTTGCTTCAAACTACAATCCTCGTGGGATCGACCTTGACTCGCTCAGGTATTACTTGGACGACCCAGTGCACTTGCTGGTTCAGTTGTACGAAGTGTGGAAATTCGTGCACCAAGTTTTTGGCGCCGTTGTCGGGGATTGTTCGAGTTTGGACAAACTCATGAATTATCTTGTTGCTTAGATTAGGTACTTTTTACTTTTGTTTTGAATCTTTTATTTTTCTTTTCAAAAATTTTTTCAAAACCTTTTCTGTTTTTGGCTATGTATTTTCTTTTGATTTTCTTACTTTGAGTCTTACCTATTTCTTGTTTTCTTTTTCTAAAATTGTTTCAAAACTTTTTCTTTTCTTCATTAATCTTTATCTTTTGTTTGAATCTTTTGTTCTTGTTCATGTTAAGGTTTCGGATTTCTTGTTTCTTTTTCCAAAAAATTTTCAAAAAATAGTGTCTTTTATTTGAGTCTTGTGTCAATCTTTAAGTTTGGTGTCTTCTTGAATCTTTTCTTTTAAAATTTTTGAAAATTGTGTCTTTGGTTTTCAAAAATTTTAAGTTTGTTGTCCTTTGCATATTCTTGTTTTCTTTGAATCCTTTGAGTTTTGTTCTTGGTGTTCTTCTTGATCTTCAGTGTTCTTGTTTTTCTTCTTGTTTTGATCTTTAAATTTTTAAGTTTGGTGTCTTTTAGTTATTTTTCTCTTTCTTCATTAATTCAAAAAATAAAAAAAAATATCTTTTCTATCTTTATTTCAAAATTATTTTCAAAAATATTAACAAAAATTTCAATTTTTAATTTCAAAATTATTATCTTATCTTATCTTAATTTTAAAAATCAAATTTCAAATCTTATTTTCTTCAACTTCTTTTTAATTTTTTTCTTTTAAACTTTGATTTTTTCTTATCTTATCTTTCTTTTAAAATTTAAATTTCAAATCTTTTTAAATTAGAAACTAACTTTTTTATTTTGATTTCAAATCTTTTAAATCTAAAACTTATCTTTTCTTAACTTCCTTATCTTATCTTTCTTACCTAACTTATCTTCTTTTTAATTCAAAACCTTTTCTATCTTATCTTCTTTTAAATTTTAATTTTAAAAACTTTTCAAATATTTTTAATTCTTATCTTATCTTGTTGACTTTTTTAAATTTTTTCAAAATCAAATATTTTCTAATCTTCTATCTTATCTTGTTTTCAAATCTTTCTTAATTAGTTAGTTGCTTTCTCTTTCTTCTTTTTCAAAACTTCCTAACTAACTCCTCTCTCTTCTATTTTCGAAAATATCTTCTTTATTTTTTCCTCTTCTTTTTCGAAAATCATCATTAAGTTTTCAAATCTTTTTAGTTTATTAACCTTTATCTGATTAATAAATAAAATAAAAACAAAAATATTTCAAATTTAGTTTCTAAGTTTGCTTCTAATTTTCGAATTCTTCCTCTCTTCTAGCCGAATTCTTCTTCTCCTTTCTCTATCTTCATTCTTCTTTCTTCTTTTGGATATCTCACCGGGAGCTCCCTATACTGTGAGTCTGTGACATAGAGACTCCCATTTTTCTTTGTCTCTTATTTATGTATGCAGAGACACCAGAGTCACTATGGATCCAAAGGGAAATGCATGAATTGGGAGACCTCTAGGCTCCTATACATTTGACACTCCTATTGACTCAGATGACTTTAAGGTCAACCTAGACCAGGTCTTGCTATTACGGCAAAAGTGCCAGTTTCAAGGATACCCACAAGAAGACCCCAGTAAGTTCATCTCTGACTTCATGCAGTTCTGTTAAACACCCGCCTGGGTAGTAGCGGTAGTAGTGGTGATTCCACTCGCTCCAGGTTGAGCTGTTAAACACCCGCCTGGGTAGTAGCCACAGTAGTGGTTATTCCACTGGCTCTGGGTTGAGCGGGTAGTAGCAATGGAGTTGTAGCTCAAACCTACTTGCTCCGCGATGGGTGTTTCTGTCCATGGTTAGCTAGCAGGACGTGTCGGGTTGGCTATATAACCGACAGATGATATCATCAGCCACTAGGGACAGGCATGCATCATATGCATCTATATGACATTGTTTGGGTGTGCATATTGTACTTGGTTTGTCTATATGATTAACTGCTAATTGTTCTACTTGCTGTAACTGTTGTTTGTGCTTGAACTTCCTATCTGTGTTTGTAACTGGGACTCTGTTGGATTATGGTGATTTGGTTGATGGTTGGATTGTTTGGGCCTAGGGCCGTGGTTGGATTGTTTGGGCCTAGGGCCGTGGTTGGAATGAGATGAACCGATGGTTGATTTCAGTTTTATGTTTCTGATTTGGAATAAAATATGAAATGCTATTTTGTTTCAGCATAGATAAACCGTTTTGAAAGACTTTTGAGTTTTTGAGAATTGAATGGTTCCTCTTTCAGAAAAGATTTCCGACTTTACTTTTATTGTAAACCGATGTTTTTGAAAAGAGGCATGAGACGGTTATTAATCACTGGTACGGTTTATCTTCAAGTATCCTATTACAGTAATTCCCAAAAACCCTCTACTGAGAACCCTTTCGAGGATGATGTTCTCACCCCCTACATTTTTCCCCTTTCATCAGGATATGGGCGCAGAAGTTACGAAGAGCTTATTTAATTGTTGTTGTGATGCTCTGTATTATTTTAGTTATGATTTACTGCACCCTCGCCTTTATCTTGATATAATCTGTAAGAGGGATAGGAATTGTATTGGATTATGTTTGTAATATTATTTATATATATTTATGTATATATATGGATGTACTCTTTATGAGTTGTTGTAAGTTGAATGGTATTTATGGAGGTACGTTATCGAACGAAAGTATTTTTGGGAGCGGTATTGTGGTTTAAAGTTTTAAACAGGCTCATATTTTAGTATTAAGTAGTATAAGTGTCGTCGTAATGTCCGAGCTATCAGAGTCGCGCAGCCAGAAGTGTGAACTTTGGTAGTTAGGGTGTTACAAGGAGACCCCAGCTAGGACAGAAGTTCTAGACATGGAGGCTGTAGCCGCACCCCCTGCTGAGATTTATAATGCTCCTAGTGATATGAGTGGTAACTACCCTTAAGGAGACACTCTCACCCATGATCGGTGGATACCTGAGCAGGTTAATATTCCTATTACTGAGTTGTTTGAGGAAGTGCATCCCTATAGGGCCCTCACAGAAAGCCTAATGCTCTCTGGGAAGGAGACCTTAAAAAAAGGTGAGACAGTAGTCTTCACCAAAGAGGCGAACCTCAGGAGTCTGCTACTAAGGGACCGAAGGCAATCAAGACCCAGGAGGATCCTGAGAATTCCAGTGAGCACGCCACTACAGAGGAGAAGGAACCTCAAGTTTATTCTTCTCTGGGATTGCAAGGGGAGCCTGTGACTCTCACAGAGCACGCCCTTGCAGAGGTGAAAGAACCTCAAGAGCTACCTGTCTTAGGCATGCAGAAAGAACCGGCAAATGAGCAGTTGGCTCATTTCCCAGCAACCCTTAAGGAGCTGCAAGACAATATCTCTATTGCAAAGGTATTGGGAAAAAAGACCCCCTATATGGCTTGTCTAAAAGAAATTCTTTTTTAAAAGAAGGACCTAAGGGGAGATGAAATAGAGGTACTTACTGAGAAGTACAGTATCCTAATTCAGAATAAGCTGCCAAGGAAAATGCTAGATCCAGGGAGCTTTTAGATCCTATGGACTACTGGAAAGATCACTTTTGACAAAGCCCTGTATGATCTTGGCTTAAGTTTAAATCTGATACCTTCATCTATAATGAAGAAGCTGGGAATCCAAGAGGCACAAGAAACAAGGATTAACTTGCATGAGAACTGGATGGTGTTCAAGGTTCTTGACCCTCCATTACCCCCTGACAAGGGAGCCACTTGCATAAAGCTAAGGATTCAGCATTCAAGCCTCCTCCCTTGGATGGAACCAATTCAATCTCTCTTAAGACCAAACGTAAGTTTGGTGTTGGATGTACACTATCCACCAAGGAGGAAGGTCCCAAAAGGAAGATACCTAGGGGCTGGAAAAATAAAAATATCCCTACTAAAGGCTTTTTACCATGGAAAATGGTAATGTTCACTTATCTAATTATGGTATTCATCATGGAAGAGGGAAGTGGCAAAAAGGGACACCAGCATATTGCTGCAAGCCCAACCCTGCCTCATGCAGTGAACAAGATCCTATCTCTTGAGCGTCTTACGCTAATCCATGAGAGCACAAGAAGGACGCTCCTAGTAAGAAGTAAGGATTTATTCCTCTATGACTATCTTCCTCCTTGAAAGGAGCTGTCCGCCAAGCTAATGACATTAAAGAAGCGCTTGTTGGGAGGCAACCCAACCATGAGTAGAGTATTTATGTTCTTATTTCTTTCGTTTATTTTAATTTGAGTTTATTTTAGTTTATTTTTAGAGTTTTCCCTTGCTTTTTAATGTTTGTGATCATGTACAGCAGTTAGAACAGAAACAGTTAGAGCTGGAAACAGAACACCCTGGAACAGAAACCTTGCTGGCGTTGAACGCCAGACAAGGAGCCAGAGTGGGCATTAAAACGCCTTCTAGGGAGCAACAAGCTAGCGTTGAATGCCAGCCAGGGAGCTAGGCTGGGCGTTCAACGCCCAAAAAGGAAAAAGACCTGGCATTGAATGCCAGGAAGGAGGTTTGGTACGCGAAATCGTAGTTTCACACTTTTCTCGCAACTCCGCACAACTAACCAGCAAGTGCACTGGGTTATCCAAGTAATAAAGCTTGCGTGAGTAAGGGTCGATCCCATGGAGATTGTCGGCTTGAAGCAAGCTATGGTCATCTTATAAATCTCAGTCAGGCAGATTCAAATGGTTATAAGGTTTTAATAATTGAAAGATAAATAAAACAGAAAATAAGATAGAGTTACTCATGTAATTCATTGGTGGGAATTTCAGATAAGCGTATAGAGATGCTTTGTTGCTTCTGAACCTCTGCTTTCCTATTGCTTCCATCCAACCATGCGTTACTTCCTTCCATGGCAAGCTGTAGGATCCTCTCAATGAAAATGGTCCTCTACGGTTTCTGCACGGCTAATCAACTGTCGGATTTCTCCTCTCGGATGAAAAATACCAGGTACAGCTTTGGTGCCAGTTTGGACGTTTAACTCCAATTCTGGTGCCAGTCTGGGCGTTTTACGCCAGAAAGTTTTAGGCTGGCTTTGGACGCCATTTTGGGCCATCAAATCTCGGGAAAAGTATGAACTATTATATATTGCTGGAAAGCCCAGAATGTCTATTTTCTAACTCAATTAAGAGCGTGCCAATTGGGCTTCTGTAACTCTAGAAAATCCATTTCGAGTGCAGCAATGTCAGAATCCAACAACATCTGCAGTCCTTTTTCAGCCTCTGAATCAGATTTTTGCTCAGGTCCCTCAATTTCAGCCAGAAAATATCTGAAATCACATAAAAACACACAAACTCATAGTAAAGTCCAGAAATGTGATTTTTGAATAAAAACTAATAAAAATATAATAAAAAGTAACTAAAACATACTAAAAACTATGTAAAAATAATGCCAAAAAGGGTATAAATTATCCGCTCATCACAACACCAAACTTAAATTGTTGCTTGCCCCCAAGCAACTAAAAATAGATTAGGATAAAAGAAGAGAATATACAATGAATTTCAAATATCATTGAAGCTCAGTTCCAATTAGATGAGCGAGACTTACAGCCTTTTTGCTTCTGAACAGTTTTGGCATCTCACTTTATCCTTTGAAGTTTAGAATGATTGGCATCTATAGAAACCCAGAATTCAGATAGTGTTATTGATTCTCCTAGTTTAGTATGTTGATTCTTAAACACAGATAGTGTTATTGTTTTCCAATATTACCACCGGATACATAAATGCCACAGACACATAACTGGGTGAATCTTTTCAGATTGTGACTTAGATTTGCTAGAGTCCCCAGTTAGAGGTGCCCAAAACTCTTAAGCACACTTTTTTTGCTTTGGACCATGACTTTAACCGCTCAGTCTCAAGCTTTTCACTTGACACCTTCACGCCACAAGCACATGGTTAGGGACAGCTTGGTTTAGCCGCTTAGGCCAGGATTTTATTCCTTTAGGCCCTCCTATCCATTAATGCTCAAAGCCTTAGATCCTTTTTACCCTTGCCTTTTGGTTTAAAGGGCTATTGACTTTTTCTGCTTGCTTTTTCTTTTTCTTTCTTTCTTTTTTTTTCGCTACTTTTTTCCTTTTCTTTTTTTTTCTGCAAGCTTTTCACTGCTTTTTCTTGCTTTTCAAGAATCAATTTTATTATTTTTCAGATTATCAATAACATTTCTCATTTTTCATTATTCTTTCAAGAACCAACAATTTTAACATTCATAAACAACAATATAAAAAATATGCACTGTTCAAGCATTCATTCAGAAAAAAAAAGTATTGCCACCACATCAAAATAATTAGATTATTTTCAAGATGCAATTCGAAATTCATGTACTTTTTTTTCTTTTTCAATTAAAAACATTTTTCATTTAAGAAAGGTGAAGGATTCATAGGACATTCATAGTTTTAAGACATAGACACTAATGATCATGTAATAAAGACACAAACATAGACAAAACATAAAGCATGATTTTTGAAAAACAGAAAAATAAGAACAAGGAAATTAAAGAACGGGTCCACCTTAGTGATGGCAGCTAGTTCTTCCTCTTGAAGATCTTATGGAGTGCTTGAGATCCTCTATGTCTCTTCCTTGTCTTTGTTGCTCCTCTCTCATGGCTCTTTGGTCCTCTCTAATTTCATTGAGGATAATGGAGTGCTCTTGGTGCTCCATCCTTAGTTGCCCCCTGTTGGAACTCAATTCTCCTAAGGAGGTGTTGATTTGTTCTCAATAGTTATGTGGAGGAAAATGCATCCCTTGAGGCATCTCAGGGATTTCATGATGAGGAATTTTATCATGCTCTTGTTGAGGTCCATGAGTGGGCTCTCTTGTTTGCTCCATCTTCTTCTTAGTGATGGGCTTGTCTCCTTCAATAAGGTCGTCTTCCTCTATGACAATTCCAGCTGAATTGCATAGGGTACAGATGAGATGAGGGAAGGCTAACCTTGCCAAAGTGGAGGGCTTGTCCGCCACCTTGTAAAGTTCTAGGGATATGATCTCATGAACTTCTACTTCCTCCCCATTCATCATGCTTTGAATCATGATAGCCCGGTTTATTGTAACTTCAGACTGGTTGCTAATAGGAATAATAAAGCGTTGGATGAACTCCAACCATCCCCTGGCCACGGGTTTGAGGTCAAGCCTTCTTAGTTGAACCGGCTTGCCTCTTGAGTCTCTCTTCCATTGAGCTCCTTCCACACAAATGTCCATGAGGACTTGGTCCAACCTTTGATCAAAGTTGACCCTTCTAGTAAAAGGGTGAGGATCTTCTTGCATCATTGGTAAGTTGAATGCCAACCTCACATTTTCCGGACTGAAATCTAAGTAATTCCCCCAACCATTGTGAGCCAATTCTTTGGGTTCGGGTTCATACTTTGATCATGGTTCCTAGTGATCCATGCATTAGCATAGAACTCTTGAACCATTAAGATTCTGACTTGTTGAATGGGGTTGGTGAGAGTTTTCCAACCTCTTCTTTGAATCTCATGTCGGATCTCCAGATATTCACTCTTTTTGAGTTTGAAGGGGACCTCGGGGATCACCTTTTTCTTGGCCACAACTTCATAGAAGTGGTCTTGATGGACCTTTGAGATGAATCTCTCCATTTCTCATGACTCGGAGGTGGAAGCAATTGCCTTTGCTTTCCTATTTCTAGAGGATTCTCCTGCCTTAGGTGCCATTGATGGTTATGGAAAAACAAAAAGGAAGGATTTTTCCACACCAAACTTAAAATGTTTGCTCATCCTCGAGTAAAAGAAGAAAGAAAAGAGTAGAATGAGAAAAAATAGAGGAAATGGAGGGAGGTGAGTGGTTCGGCCAAGGTGCAAAGAAGTGTTTGTGATGTGTGAAAGTTGAGGTAGTGAGGAGGGGGTATTTATAGTGTAGGAGGGAGAGGGAATCCGTGTGAGAATGGGTGGGTTTGGGAGGGAAATGGTTTGAATTTGAATGGTGAGGTAGGTAGAGTTTTATGATGGATGGATGTGAGTGGTGAAGAGGATAGGATTTGATAGGTGAAGGGTATTTGGGGAAGAGTTATTGAGGTGATTGGTCAAGGATATTTGGGAAAGAGTATTATAGAAAGGTGTGAAGAGGAGAGAAGAAGAGGTAGGGTAGGTGGGGATCCTGTGGGGTCCACAGATCTTGAGGTGTCAAGGAACTCAGCTCCCTGCACCATTCTGGCGTTCAAACGCCCACTGTGTGCCAATTCTGGCGTTAAATGCAAGCTCTGCTACCTTTCCTGGCGTTAAACGCCAGTCTGCTGCCCATTTTTGGCGTTTAACGCCATCCAGATGCCAGACAGCCCTTTCTGGCATTAAATGCCCAGAATGCTGCCAGGCTGGGCGTTAAACACCCATTCTGCTATCCTTACTAGCGTTTAAACGCTAGTAAGCCTGTCCTCCAGGGTGTGCTATTTTTTATGCTATTTTTCATTTTGCTTTACTTTTGCAGCTGTTTTTATGACTTCACATTATCATCAACCTAAAGAAAACATAAAATAACAATGTAAAATAAATAAATATAATTAAATAACATTGGGTTGCCTCCCAATAAGCGCTTCTTTAATGTCAATAGCTTAATAGTGAAGCTCTTAGAGAGCTTCACAAAGACTCAGAGCTTTAATGGTGGCTTCCCAACACCAAACTTAGAAGTTGAGTGTGGCAGCTCTGTTTGACTCTGTATTGAGAGAAGCTTTTCATTCTTCCTCTCCATGGTGATAGAAGAAGATCCTTGAGCCTTAAACACAAGGTAGTCCTCATTCAATTGAAGGACTAACTCTTCTCTGTCCACATCAATCACAGCTCTTGCTGTGGCTAGGAAGGGTCTTCCAAGGATGATGGATTCATCTTCATCCTTCCCAGTGTCTAGAATTATGAAATCATCAGGGATGTAAAAGCCTTCAACCTTCACTAAGACATCCTCTACAAGTCCATAAGCCTGTTTCCTTGAATTGTCTGCCATCTCTAGTGAGATTCTTGCAGCTTGTACCTCAAAGATTCCTAGTTTCTCCATTACAGAGGGTGGCATGAGGTTTATACTTGACCCAAGGTCACACAGAGCCTTCTTAAAGGTCATGGTGCCTATGATACAGGGTATTAAGAATTTTCCAGGATCCGATTTCTTCTGAGGTAATTTCTGTTGAACCAGGGTATTCAGTTCATTGATGAGCAATGGAGGTTCATCCTCCCAAGTCTCATTACCAAATAACTTGGTATTCAGCTTCATGATTGCTCCTAGATACTGAGCAACTTGCTCTTTAATAGTATCTTCATCCTCTTCAGAGGAAGAGTACTCATCAGAGCTCATGAATGGCAACAGTAAATTCAGTGGAATCTCTATGGTCTTTGTATGAGCCTCAGATTCTTTTGGTTCCTCATTAGGGAACTCTATGGTGGCCAGTGGACCTCCATTGAGGTCTTCCTCACTGGAATTCACTGCCTTTTGACTCTCTCCAGGTTCGGCCATGTTGGTTATATTTATAGCCTTGCACTCTCCTTTTGGATTCTCTTCTGTATTGCTTGGGAGAGTACTAGGAGGAGTTTCAGTGACTCTTTTACTCAGTTGACCTACTTGTGCCTCCAAGTTTCTGATGGAGGACCTTGTTTCAGTCATGAAACTTAGAGTGGTCTTAGATAGATCAGAGATTATGGTTGCTAAGTCAGAGAGGCTCTGCTTAGAATTCTCTGTCTATTGCTGAGAAGATGATGGGAAAGGTTTGCTATTGCCAAACCATGTTCTCCTACCATTATTATTATTAAAGCCTTGTTGAGGCTTCTGTTGATCCTTCCATGAGAAATTTGGGTGATTTCTCTATGAAGGATTATAGGTGTTTGCATAGGATTCTCCCATGTAATTTACCTCTTCCATTGTAGGATTCTCAGGGTCATAAGCTTCTCCTTCAGGGGAGGCTTCTTTAGTACTGCCGGATGCAGCTTGCATTCCAGTCAAACTCTGAGAAATCATATTGACTTGCTGAGTCAATATTTTGTTCTGAGCCAATATGGAATTTAGAGTATCAACCTCAAGAACTCCTTTCTTCTGAGTTGTCCCATTATTCACAGGATTTCTTTTAGAAGTGTACATGAATTGGTTATTTGCAACCATTTCAATGAGTTCCTGGGCTTCTACAGGCGTCTTCTTCAGATGAAGGGATCCACCAGTAGAGTGGTCCAATGACATCTTGGACAATTTAGACAGACCATCATAGAATATACATAAGATGCTCCATTCTAAAAGCATGTCAGAAGGACACCTTCTGATCAATTGCTTGTATCTTTCCCAAGCTTCATAGAGGGATTCACCTTCCTTCTGTCTGAAGGTTTGGACTTCCACTCTAAGCTTGCTCAACTTTTGAGGTAGAAATAATTTGGCCAAGAAGGCATTGACCAACTTTTTCCAAGAGTTCAGGCTTTCTTTAGGTTGTGAGTCCAACCATGTCCTAGCTCTGTCTCTTACAGCAAAGTGGAAAAGCATAAGTCTGTAGACCTCAGGATTAACCCCATTGGTCTTAACAGTGTCACAGATTTGTAAGAATTCAGCTAAGAACTGATGAGGATCTTCCAATGAAAGTCCATGAAACTTGTAATTCTGCTGCATTAACAAAACTAATTGAGGCTTAAGCTCAAAGTTGTTTGCTCCAATTGTAGGAATTTAGATGCTTCTTCCACAAAAGTCAGAAGATGGTGCAATAAAGTCACCAAGCATCTTCCTTGCATCTCCACCATTGTTATTGGGTTCGGCCATGTCTTCTTCTTTTTCGAAGATTTCTGTCAGGTCCTCTCCAGAGTGTTGTGCTTTAGCTTCTCTTAGCTTCCTCTTCAGAGTCCTTTCAGGTTCAGGATCAGTTTCAACAAGAGTGCCTTTATCCCTGTTTCTGCTCATATGAAAAAGAAGAAAACAGAGAAGAAGAATCATCTATGTCACAGTATAGAGATTCCTTTATGTGAGTAGAAGAATAGAAGAATGAGGTAGAGAGAGAGTAAGAAAAATTCGAACACAGAGAGGGGGAGAGGGTTCGAATTTTTAAGAAGAGAAGTGTTAGTAAATAAATAAAATAAATAGAAAGAGATGAGAGAGAGAATTATTCGAAAATTGAAATAAATAAATAAAAAATATTTTTATTTTTTTTATTTTAATTATTAGTTAGAATTTGAATTTAAAAAGAGAAATAAAATAAAATTAGAATTTAAAATAATTAGTTAATTAAAAAGAATTTTGAAAAAGTGGTGAGGGATTTTCGAAAATTAAGAAAAGAAATAAAAGTAATATGAAAACTAAATAAATTAATTAATTTAAAAGATTTTTGAGAAAGTTGTTAGTTAGTTTTCGAAAATTAGAGAGAGAAAGAAAAGTTGTTAGGTGGTTTTGAAAAAAGATAAGAAATAGTAAAATAAACAAAAAGTCAAGTAATTAATTGAAAAAGATTTGAAAATAAATTTTGAAAATATAAGAAGTTAGAAAAGGATTTTGAAATTAAGTTTTGAAAAAGATATGATTGAAATTTATTTTGGAAAAAGATTTGAAAAGGAAATTAAAAAGATTTGATTTTTGAAATTAAAGTTGATTACTTGACTAACAAGAAACTAAAATATATGATTCTAGAATTTGAAGATTGAATCTTTCTTAATAGGCAAGTAACAACTTGAAAATTTTTGACTCAAAACATTAAATGTTAGCAATAAATTCGAAAATATGAAATAAAAGTAAGAAAAAGATTTTGAAAATCAATTTTTTTTAAATTTTTGAAAAACATGAAAGAAAAATGAAAAAGATTTGAATTTTTTTTTTGAAAAAGATTTGAAAAGATAGAATTTTTAAATTAAAATTTTGACTTGACTAACAAGAAACAACTAAAATTTAAAACTTTTGACTAAATCAATTCAAAATTTCGAAATTTATGAGTGAAATAAGGGAAAGATATATTTTTTATTTTTGAATTTTTTAATAAGGAGAGAGAAAAAGAACTCAATGACACAAAACACAAGAAATTTAGATCAAAGCAAGTAATGCATGCAAGAAAACTTTGAATGTCAAGATGAACACCAAGAACACTTTGAAGATCATGATGAACATCAAGAACTTTTTTTTTTAATTTTTAAGAAAAGGAAAACATGCAAGACACCAAACTTAGAAATTTTTAAACTCTAGACACTAATAATTCGAAAATGCATATGAAAAACAAGAAAAGACACAAAACAAGAAAATGCAAAGATCAAATAATGAAAATAATCAAGAACAACTTGAAGATCATGAAGAACTCAATGCATGTATTTTTTCGAAAATTTAAAGAAAAATCAAAATATGCAATTGACACCAAACTTAAAATTTGACACTAGACTCAAACAAGAAACATAAAATATTTTTGGTTTTATGATTTTATTAATTTTTTTTTGTATCTTTTGAAAATTATTTGGAAAAAGAAAATAAATAAATTCAAAATTTTTAATAAGAATTACAGGAATCATGCAATGTTAGTCAAAAGTTTCGGTCCAATAGAATTAAACATGGCCAATTGGCCAGCCAAGCTTCAGCAGAGCATTACATACATCAGCCAAATTGATAGGAATCCAAAGAGGCTCTTGCAAAGATAAGTGGAAACCTCAGTCCAAAAGATTAGACATGGCTTAACAGCCAGCCAGGATTCAACATACCTCATGAAACTCTAGATTTTGTTCTTAAAAACTCTGAAAGAAATTTTTTTTTGAATTCTTCGAAATTAAAAATAAAAAGCTTAAACATAAAATAAAATTACCTAATCTAAGCAACAAGATGAACCGTCAGTTGTCCAAACTCAAACAATCCCCGGCAACGGTGCCAAAAACTTGGTACGCGAAATCGTGATTTCACACTTTTCTCGCAACTTCACGCAACTAACCAGCAAGTGCACTGGGTCATCCAAGTAATAAACCTTACGTGAGTAAGGGTCGATCCCACGGAGATTGTTGGCTTAAAGCAAGCTATGGTCATCTTGTAAATCTCAGTCAGGTGGATTCAAATGGTTATAAGGTTTTAATAATTAAAAGATAAATAAAACAGAAAATAAGATAGAGTTACTCATGTAATTCGTTGGTGAGAATTTCAGATAAGCGTATAGAGATGCTTTGTTGCTTCTAAACCTCTGCTTTCCTATTGCTTCCTTCCAACCATGCATTACTTCCATCCATGGCAAGCTGTAGGATCCTCTCAGTGAAAATGGTCCTCTACGGTTTCTGCACGGCTAATCAACTGTCGGATTTCTCGTCTCGGATGAAAAATACCAGGTATAGCTACCGCATGGCTAATCATCTGTCGGTTCCCGCTAGCATCGGAATAGGATCCATTGATCCTTTTGCACACTGTCACTTGCGCCCAACATTCGCAGGTTTGAAGCTCTTTACAGTCATCCCTTCCCGGATCCTACTCGGAATACCACAGACAAGGTTTAGACTTTTCGGATCCCAAGAATGCTGCCAATGGTTCTAGCCTATACCACGAAGATACTAATCTCACGGACTTGGTCCGTGTATTAGATATCCAAGAGAATATACTCCAGTTGTTGTCCAATGACTACGTTGAACATCATGTAGACCGCTTGTGGTTGTCAGGCACGCGGATCTTGGCTAAGCGAGTAACAAAGATAGTGGGTGATTATCACGAATCACCCCTTCATTCTAACTTAACTGAATTAAGTACGAGAGTATATCTTGGAGAAGAAGTAGGCGTGAATTGAATAGAAAAACAATAGTACTTGCATTAATTCATGAAGAACAGCAGAGTTCTACACCTTAATCTATGGGGTGTAGAAACTCCACCATTGAAAATACATAAGTGAAAGGAGGTCTAGGCATGGTCGTGATGCCAGACTCCAAACGTGAACAATGGTCTATGATAGTATCCAGTCTAGCCCCCGAATACAATAGTAAAAAGTGCTATTTATACTAAACTAGTAACTTAGGTTTACAGAAAATAAGTAACTAAATGCAGGTAGTGCAGAAATCCACTTCCGGGGCCCACTTAGTGTGTGCTTAGGCTGAGCATTAAAGCTTTTTCGTGCATAGGCTATTCCTGGAGTTAAACGCCAGCTTTGGTGCGAGTTTGGGCGTTTAACTCCAATTCTGGTGCTAGTTTGGGCGTTTTACGCCAGAAAGTTTTAGGCTGGCTTTGGACGCCAGTTTGGGCCATCAAATCTCAGGCAAAGTATAAACTATTATATATTTCTAGAAAGCCCAGGATGTCTATTTTCCAACGCATTTGAGAGCGTGCCAATTGGACTTCTGTAGCTCCAGAAAATCCATTTTGAGTGCAGCAGGGTCAGAATCCAACAGCATCTGCAGTCCTTTTTCAGCCTCTGAATCAGATTTTTGCTCAGGTCCCTCAATTTTAGTCAAAAAATACCTGAAATCACAGAAAAACACACAAACTCATAGTAAATTCCAGAAATGTGATTTTTGAATAAAAACTAATAAAAATATAATAAAAAGTAACTATAACATACTAAAAACTATGTAAAAATAATGCCAAAAAGGGTATAAATTATCCGCTCATCAAGGTTCCTCCTGGGCATTCAACGCCACAAATGGGAGGCAAGCTAGCGTTGAACGCCCATATGGAGGGCAAGGCATTTGAATTCCCTAGCTTCTCAGGACCAGTAGGTCCTACAGAATCTTCACCTACCCCACCTTCTTCTACCTTATTCTTCCCCATTGTCCATATTTGCTCGAGGACGAGCAAAACTCTTAAGTTTAGTGTTGCAAAAGCTTTTCTTTTTTACTTCTACCATTTTTAAGTATGGCACCAAAGACTGCTGAAACCTCAAAGAAGAGGAAGGAAAAGGCATTTTCCCCCACATCCCTCACCTCATTTATCACCTATGCAATTCAGATGGAATTGTCATAGAAGAGGACAAGCCCATCACTAAAAGAAGGATGGAGCATGTTAGAGAGCCAGCACACGGACCACAGCAAGAGCATGTGGAGCCGCCTCAATAGAAATCCTGAGATGCCTCAAGGGATGTATTTTTCTCCCCCTAAAAAAAACTTTGGGATCAACTGAATACCTCTCTGGGAGAGTGGAGCTCAAACGTGGAGTAACTGAGGTTGGAACATCAAGAGCACTCCACCATCCTCCATTAAATAGAGAAGATCAAAGGGCTATGAGGGAAGAACAACAAAGACAAGGGCGTGACATTGAAGAGATCAAGAACCACATTGGATTCTCAAGGAGGAGTAGTAGCCGCCATCACTAAGGTGGATTCGTTCTCTTAATTTCCATTTCTTATGTTATTTTTCTGTTTTCTATTATGTTTTATTATCTGTTTTCATATTCTTATTGCATTATCATTTCTATCTATGTCTCAAGGCTATAAAATATTCCATATATCTCTCAACTCCCATAAAGGACCCCCTAGCCAGCTTTCAACGTCCTAGAGGCCTCCTAGCCCAAACACTCACCAAGTAAGCCCCAGAAGTAGATTTTGGCACTAAAAGACTGTTTTACCCTTCTTATTATTTATTTGAGAATTTTTACACTATTCACAGCTCTTAGACACTTAACACATTTTTCATATTGTATTCTCTATCAGTATGAGTTTCTAAACCTCCTAGGTTGAGAGGAGGAGCCCTACTGAGTTTTATGGATCAATAAAAGTATTACTATTTATTTTCAATCCATGTTTGATTCTCGATTCAAAGATGTATCTTCGTTCTTCATCATTATGAATGCGTTGAACTGGAACAAGGTTATCTCATTCTACATGGGTTCAGAGTGCGTCTTTCATCGGACAATGATGAACCACTAGCTTGATCATACATCTCTTAGACGGCTAATCCACGACTTCATTGGGGACTGCTCGAGACATCAGTTCAGCCGAGGTATGGGGAGATTAGAGTCTTTGTGGTAGAGGCTAGAACCCAAGGTGCAACATTCTCTGCTCCGGAAGATTCGACCTTGTCTGTGGCGTTTTGAGTAGGATCATTAAGGAGAATAGACTGCAGGAGCTTCACCCTCAATCAGAATGGATCCACACTAACCCTGAGGTTCAGATCTGGAGGAGCATTGGCGACCTCTCAATCGGCGTTGATCACATACAGCTTGCCATAGAAGAAATCATTCACAGTTGAAGAAGATAGTAAAACCAGAGTTATCCAGAAGAACAAAGCATCTCCAAGCCTTAACCATCTTCTTATCACTGGTTATAATCAAACATTGCAATTCCATCTTATTCCAATTTTATGTGCTTTAAATAACATATCTACTTCTATCCACCTGACTAAGATCTACAAGATAACCATAGCTTGCTTCAAACCACAATCCTTGTGGGATCAACCCTGACTCACTCAGGTATTACTTGAACGACCCAGTGCACTTGCTGGTTCAGCTGTACGAGTGTGGGAATTCGTGCACCTTCAAGTAATGTAGATTTATCCCAATTTCTATTAATTCAAATCTTGTCAATTCGATTTAGTACTTAAATGACTAATTCAAATTTTATTACTTCGATTTATATAAAAATATGCATGAGGATATGTACGTAATATTTTTTTATTTAAGATGTTTACATAATATTGAGATGTGTTTTGTAACACCCTAATTACCCTAAACCTTACCTCGCGTCGTAAGGTAAAGGTTAATCAAAGGTTACGACAATTCCAAAGCTTATACATGTATATATATAGAAAGAAATAATGATTCTAGAAGCTCGATGAAGAAATAAGCTCAAAAACAGAGTTTCAAAGCGCAAAACATTCACACGAAGCTACACTAATCGAGGCACAAGATATATGTATAGATATCAAGTCATATATATAGGTATATCAAAGTATAGTAGTCATAAGAATCTAGCCGCTGCCCGCGGAGTTTAAGCCGGCTAGTTATAACAGACATAGAGAATTTAGAAAGAAAAACAGCTTTTACAAACTTCCTCTCGAGGTAAGCCTCTAGGCAAAATAAATACAAAAGTGAGAGATTTAATAAAAATAAATAAAAAAACTACAAAACTTAGCAAGGATCCTCTGCTCGGTCACCATCAAAGTAACTCACCGAGGTGGGTTGCGACCTGCATCTGAAAAATAACAACAGAGTATAGGATGAGAACCAAAGGTTCTCAGTATGGTAACAGTGCCCAGTGATGTAACATATAAGACTCTTGGACGTCAGAGGCAATCCTAGAGCTTCATATCCGTCACATGATTCAAGCTTAAAACATAAGTAAACTTAAAAGCATAATTTAAAACCATAAAGATAAGGGTAGTCTAACTTAGTGGATTTCTAATCTAACAATTCTCCGCTGTCCCACAGCCTTCGCCATCCTAACCGCCATGCGATCCCATCGCCACCCCCTTCCGAACCTCCTCAATCCCAGTAGAATACACAAATAATAACAATACAACTAAAGCACAAGTATAAGCATGTATAGCAAATAATTCAATAAGCTTTTAGGCATGTTAAACACTTAGGTAAACAATACAAGTCGGCAAAGCAAACAAACAGATAGAATATGCACATGATGAATCTCTGTCCTATTTGGCTGTGATATCATATTGTTGGTTCAACTGCTAACACGATACATCTCCATGGAGATGTCGCCTTTCGGTCTCATATTGGGAACCCCCGAGATATTGTGCCCGGATCACGGTCTAGGATGTCAGTGCCTGCACACTATAGTGATTCTGAAAAGATGCGAGCGGGATACTCTTGCCACGGACTCACATCATAACGTAAGTGGGACTAACCACCGCCTTTACGCCGCCGCCGCGACCTCGACAGGCGCATAGCATCTCAATAATCTCAACTTTAAAAGTGTTACATTAGTAGTTTTCAACAATCATTTAGTTTCAGTTCTCAGTAGTTCACCACTTTCACAATTCGTATCATCAATTATCAATACAATGCTTCGCCATCTTACTCAACCCAATTTGTCCCCAGTACTCCAGAAGCTAAGTCTCCGTTTTCTAAATTCATGTAAAAATTCACTTATTTAAGTCCTTAATTATCCTCCATCAATCCTTAGACCTAACCATAAAACATTACCCTTAAACTGCATCTTAGGGAAGTTTAGAAAGTTGAGAGAACCCTTTTTTAAAAACATAAAAAATCATTTTTAGTAAAACAGGAGTCTCGCGTACGCAAGTCCCTGCCTCGTGTACGCGGGATATTGAAAAAGGGGTGGTCGCGTACGCAACCACCTGCTCGTGTACGCGAGTGTCTCAACCCGAATGGGTTGCTCGCGTCGCATGTTAAAGTTCGCGTACGCAAGGGTTAAAAATCCACTTGCTCGCGTACGCAAGCAGCGCTCACATACGCGAGTTCCCCAACCCAAATGGGTTGGTCGCGTCGCGTGTCCCAGTCGCGTACGCAGCCAGTACAAAACTTAGAAAAATTTTAAATGTTGCAGAATTCAGTTTTTGGCACCAAACTTTGAACAGTCATAACTTTCTCTACAAAAATTCATTTTCTATAAACTTTATATCAATTTAAATCTCTCAAAACCATCTTTAATTTAAAACAAAGTTCATTCAATTTCAAGCTTTGAGGCTCGAGTTATGGTCTGTCAATGTACACCAAAAACAACAAGGTCCCCAACATTCCAAAATTCACAACCAAAATCAATTCAGAACAAACCAAACTCCAATTCACATCAATTTCTACCATTTATGTCACAATTCATCACTTTTACCAAATTTTGCACTCACATTATACACTTCTCAACCCCAATCATCAAATATATCGTTCTAGAATCATTTCTCAACCAACACAATCATACATCATCATTCTATAGTTATCATTCATAGTAATCAACCTTAATCATTCACAATATCAATATTCAACACTATTCATTAACCTCAACAATGTTGTTCATCCAAATCATCAAGTCATCAATTCATCATACATCATCAATTAACTAAGTTCAACAACCAATCCAATCTAACCTATCCTATGGGTCACTAGTCTAAGTGTCCTGAAATATTATATATTACATAGAAGAAAGCAAAATCATACCTTGGCCGATTCACAATATACCCAAAATCTCAAAATTAAGTCCAACTCAAGCCTCCAATCACCAACAATCAATCCAAAGCTCCAAATAAATGCCAATAATCACAACTTCAAGCTATATATACACATAATTTATAACCAATCAACTTAGAGTTCATCATAATCATAGTTTTACAAGGTAAATAGTTTTCTTACCTTTTTCAATGGTGTTTGGAGCACAAACCACCAATTGCCGAACCTTAGGTACCACCTAAACAATTAAAAACAGAAAATCTATTCAAAACCAAAATTCACAAATTCGAAATTCTTAGGGCTGCAAGAAGGGAAGAAAATCTCGAAATCTTA
Source organism: Arachis hypogaea (assembly GCF_003086295.3). Taxonomy (NCBI): domain Eukaryota; kingdom Viridiplantae; phylum Streptophyta; class Magnoliopsida; order Fabales; family Fabaceae; genus Arachis; species Arachis hypogaea. The sequence goes on along the minus strand of NC_092046.1, from coordinate 75,428,493 downwards.
CCTATAAGAGTTATATGAGAGTAACAAGCTCAGCGAGAGCTTCACGTAGCTGCTAACGGCACGCGAATCGGAGCACTGTAGCTCGGGTTATCTCCACCGGAAGTTGTATGTGAATAGTAACACTTCTCTCTTCTCCTCTCAACTCATGTAGCTGCTCAAAACCTTATGTGTGTGTGTTTGTGGCTAAAAGGATTCATTAATAAGTGTTATATATGTTGGGCTTTGGCTCAACTTGGGCCCGGTCCAACCCATTAGCATTTTTTGCCCGTTTGGCCCAACTTTGGGCCAAACCTTTAAAATTAGCGCTCGATTTTCAACTTTAATTTATTTCCTAAGGTTTTCTACTGTATTTATTATTTTCGCATAGTATCGAACAGATTTAAGTCGGTACTGCCGAAAAATTTATCGGTACGCGTTTTTACACAATTTTTCAAAGAAAATTACATTTTCCAACTCAAAAAAATCTACTGAGTCCAATTATCATGTTTATATTTTCTAATTAATATTCTAAATTTTTGAAACCTATTTTAGGACCATTAATTTAATTTAATTAGTGGCTAATTAATCACAGTTCTTACATTCTCCCCACCAAATAAGAAATTTTACCCTCAAAATTTGGTTTACCCATTGCCATTCTTAAATTTTTCCTCAACTTAAACCTACCTCTCACAATTCATCTTTTTCATTTCTCCATGTCAGCTTAAATCTCTATTTACATCCTTCTTTCTTATTTCTAACGCCATATTTTATTCGAATTCAAGCCTACGTTGTACTCATTATGCTCACTCTTAGCTTCTCTCATTTCAACTTCAATGCTACATCAGCTTTTCAACTCAATATGTTCCAAATTCGTCTCTCAAATAAATCATTTCCCATTTTAATCTAAATCCAAAGTCACCATGATCCATTATCGCAATCCTTATCTTTCAAACCCGACAATTACACTCACTTATCACCCAAATTCCAATTTATTCACCTACCTTCATCTCCACAACCTATCCCAATTCATTCTAATCTTACTGCCACAATCAAACTTAGGTTTTGGGTAATCATTATTTACACTAACCTACTAAATTCTTCCAATATTCAAGTCTAAAATATTTTCAGTCACCATTCTACAACTTCTATTCACAACTATACCAATTCTAATCTTAAACAATTTTTCACAGCTCCAAGTATAATATCCATCAATTTCCAACCATTCAACACTTCCAAAGCCTAACAACAGTTTTTATACCAACCACAATTTTAACACCATCCACTCAATCGTACTCATAATACACTCAATCATTCTAACACCTAAAATATTCTATTCTCCATTTTCTTTACTCATTTGACAAAATTCCAAGGTCCACAACACCACCATACCATTTATTCCGCATCTAATTATCCAATTCATTTACAATTTCACCAATGTATACAATTCAACCTCCCTTAGATATACTAATCAACTAATGAATTCCTACTTATCATAACTAAATCAAATGTTGAGCTCATCCAAAAATTCAAGCCTAAATTTATTCTCACTTATTTTTCTCCTTCTCTACTTACATCTGCACTTTATAATTCATAAAGTACCAAATGTTATATTAACCACCCTATAATATACACGTAAAAACCAAAGTCAAGCACAAAAATCCCTGGGTGATAGCTTAACTCGAAATCCCCTTAGTAATTACATCCATCTCCACGGAAGTAGTCTCCTCCTTGCTCCACATCCTCAACATAGCACAAATGCAGCAGACTCCAAATTGTAAATCAAAGAATCCACATCGTATGGCCTCAACCGTCATGATGCATAAGCCACTACATCCTAATATTGCATCGGAGCACAATCCAAGACTTCCAACGAAGCGTCATTGAAAAGGAAATTATGGTTGGTCTAGAATTTTCATCAATAGAAAACCAATAACATTGTCATAGTATAATCTTAGACCAACAAATAGTTCCCTCGATCAAATTTAGAATTTGGTCGTCACAAAGTCAACCCCAATATAAAGTAACCGAGAGTATTGGTCTCGGGTCGTCCTCAAGAGAATGGGCAAACATATGCATCAATATTGGTTAGAATTTTGGGGTTGGGAGTCATAAGCAAGAATTTAAATTACTAAACTTAACATGCAAAAAATCTTAAAGGGCAAGGAATTAAATCAAAGCAACCAAAGCCAAGGATAAGCACTTTCAATCTAGTAAGGGAACATATAAATCTACCTCTATGCTAGAACTAAGTAAAAAACTAAACTAACTATAACAAGAATCAAGCAATTTAGATTTTTGGGTTTCAAATATGAATAATAAAAGGAACTCTTGGCTAGGTATAGGAATTGGAGTCACCATCCTTGTATAATAACCATATCTTGACCATTATGAGGAACCAAGCTCATTAAGTCTACTTCTATGCTTGAAGTATGTCAAATGGCTTGATCAACATCAATCTATAAGTTCTAACCTAGCTACTAATTGACTTAGTAGTAGGCTAGTATCAATGGTTATCAAATTGACCACTAAAGGTTCTCAAATCACCAATTCAATTAGACCCAATGACTCAAGGTTACCCAATTCCCTTAGCCTAGGCCAAGAGTATAGAAAATTACTCCATAATCAAATGAAACATTTCATCAAACACATGGTATGCATTAATAAAAGACATATTCAAATTGCAAATTAATTAGAAATCACAAATACCCACTAATAATTATCAATAGAAAATAACTCAATTAACACTATCAATCATAGAAAACATCAATGCACTAATAGAAATCCAAGATCCACAAAGTTCATAAAATAAGAAGAAAAAGGGAAATAACAAGAAAACATGAATTTAACACAAGATCTAAACCAAAATCATAACTAGAGAACTCAAATTAAGTAATTGAAACTAAAATTAACAAAACCCAATTCAGAATTTCAACAAGGGAGGATAAAAAACAAACTAAATCTAGAGAGAAGTAAGAGTTTCTCTCTCTAGAAAACAAGAACCAAAAACTAGCTAAAATTATGTGCCATGTGTGTATTGATAAACCACTATTTTATGGTTTATATTGTGTTTATTTATGTGGTTTTATCATGATCTTTACCCACTTATTCATTAAATAAGCATGCATTTATAATTCCTTCCTAAAGTTATTGCATGATCGAAAACTTGCTTCCTAGAGACTTTTAATTATGTATTTTATTTCTCCTTTATTCCATTCGATGCCGTGATCTGTGTGTTAAGTGTTTCAGGCTTTATAGGGCATGAATGAGTTGGAGATTAGAGAGGAAGCTTGCAAAAATGGAAGGAACACAAGGAATTGAGGAGATGACCAGCGAGAAGTGACGCGGCCGCATGGATGACACGACCGCGCGAAAGAAAGGAAATCGCAGTGACGCGGCCGCATGGATGACGCGACCGCGTGGCAAAGCAGAAAGCCGAATGATGCAGCCGCATGGATGACGCGACCGCGTGACATGCGCGATCTGCATAATCTGCAGAATTGCTGGGGGCGATTTCGGGCCTTATTTTGACCCAGTTTTTGGCCAAAAAAAGTAGACTAGAGCCAGAGAACATACAGAAACCAACAACAACATTCATTCCGCATAGTTTTAGTTTTTTGAGATCTAGTTCTCCTCTCCTCTAGGTTTTTCTCTCTACACATTCATAGTTTTTAGGATTTGTTATGTTCATTATTTTGCATTGGGATATTGAGAAGAGTTATTGCCTCACCAAGACTTCGACATTCTAGTTCGTTCTCTTTACTTGTCTCTTACTCTTCCATGTTCCTTAATTTACTTAATTTTACTATCAGATTATTTTAGCATTTATTAATACAAGAATTACTTTTATTTTTAATTAATCTTTTGATCATTATTTATCATGTCTTTCTTTAATTCCCTTTCTTATGTTATGAATTCTTCATTTACAATGAGTGAGTAGTTCCCTAACTTGATGGGGAGTTGATTGAAAGAAACCCTTGAAGTTGGGATGCTCAAGAGAAAGATTGTAATTGGGTTTATTGTTGGATTGCTCTCTAGTCACTCACACCAATCCTCCCAAGAGCGGATTGGGACTTGTGGATAGAGATAGCATTCCAACTTGTCTAACTTTCCCTTTACTTAGTGAGGAACAACTAAACAGAATAATCCCCAATTATCAATTAGTCTTGAGAGTACTGCAACAAGAATAGGGCTTCCAACTAATCAACTCCCAGTCAAGGCTTTTATTTAAATTTATATAAATTCTCTAATTTAATTTTCTGCCATTCAACTCAAACCCTTTTTTTGAAAACATCTGATTAATAAAATAGCACACTTTTCTGCAACTCGTTGGGAGACGACCTGGGACTCATACTCCCAGTATTTTGATTTTAACTTCTGTGACACCCTTCTAAATTGATAAGTGGATTTCAGGTTGGTTGAGAACTATACTTGCAACGCATATTTTATAATCATTCTTAACTCGCCAATTTCTGCTCGCATCAATTTTTGGCGCCGTTGCCGGGGAGTTGCAATAGACTTCTAAAGTTATTAATTGAAATTTATTTATTTGCATTTTATTTTATTTTGCTACTATGAGCTGCTTGTTTCTTTCGTTAGATGACACGTTTGCTTCCTGATCCAAGCTTGCTAGTATTCGATCCTGAGATTGAAAGAACTATTTCACGAATAAGGCAAGCTCGGTGTCGGTTAGTCCTCTCTAAGGGCGGATCTAAAACGTCATTTGAGAAAGAAACCAGCCCCCGTTCTACTAATTTAGTTGTTTTACATGCAAGTAACATGGCAGCAGCCAGGAGAGTTACTATCCAGGAGGCTGGAGCCCCTGATTTTACAATGTAACCATTTCAAGCGCATCACCCAGCGGTAGCTACAGATTTTAAAATAAAGACCGCATTGCTCAATTTGATGCCCAAGTTTCATGGCTTACCTGCTCAAGAGCCATGTTCTACTGTCAAGCGTAAGGGTGCAGATGAAACTTCAATTTTGCTGAAAGCTTTCCCGTTTTCTCTTGAGGGGAAGGCAAGAGAGTGGTACTACACTCAACCACCAACAATTGTATCCAACTGGATACACTGAGAAGAAAATTCTTGGAAAAGTTCTTTCCAGCTGAAGTTACTGATAAACTGAGAAAAAATATTTCCATGATTGTTCAGGATGAATCCGAGACGCTTTATGAATATTGGGAGCGCTTCAATAATCTTCTGAAAGCTTGTCCCCACCATATGATTGACAAGATAGTGTTACTCGGTTATGTCACACAGGGAATGAGGCCCCAAGATAAGACCACATTGGAAAGTGCTAGCAATGGGTCTATGAAAAAGTACAAGACCACTGATGAGGCATGGCAATTTGATCAGCGACTTAGCTGAATCTACTAGGAATCACAGGCAGAAACAAGGCTGTGCAAAAGCCGTGGCAGAAGTATCCTCTAGCAGAGAGACTGCTGCTTTAACTCAGAGTATCTGTGAAATGACCAACTTGCTGAAGCAAATGCAATAAACAACAAGTTCAGCAAGCTCAACCTTCTCCAGCACAGCAAAACCAACAGTTAGTCCCACAGAGAGTTTACGGAATCTGCGCTGATTACAGCCATTATACTGATGAATGTCCGCAGCTCCAGCAGGAAGACAACACCGTGGCAGTCACACATAATTTCTATGACCGCCCCAACCAAAGGTACAATCAAGGTGGCAATTACAACCACGGATGGCAAGACAATTATAATCAGAATTGGAGGGACAACAACAACAACAGAGGAGGCAGAGATAATCAGGGAAATCAGAGGTGGAATAACAACAATAACAGGCAGCAGAATCAGAATCAGCCTTACAGAGCACCTCACCTAAGGCAATCCCAAGGACCACAGAATACCCAACAATAGACCTCTCAATTTACCCATCCTTCTTCATCTGCCAATGATGACTTACTACAATCTATTGATCGGAGACAATAGACCATGGAAAATAACATTAATGCCACTCTAAATGGTCTGAACGCTACTTTGCAAGCTCTTATCTCACAGATTGGTTCAATGAATAACTCCAATAATCAACCTTTGAGCTCCAGTGGTATTCCCTCTCAACCATTACCCAATCCCAAGGGTGGTATTAATGCCATCACCCTGAGGTCCGGAACCACACTACAGGAAAGGAATCAAGAGGAGCCAAACCCACCAGAACACGCCTCAGCTGAGGAGGTAGTGGAAATAGAAGATGTTGAAGAAGAAGAGGACATACAGGACGTGGCTGAAGAAGAAGAAGTGTAACCACAGGAAGAAGCACTAAAAGGCGCAAACACTGCAGAAAACGCCACTCCCATCCCATTTCCACAACTTGCAAGGAAGCCCAGGAAGCAGCTGGAACCTGATCCAAAAATGGTAGAGATATTCAAAAAGGTTAAGGTAACCGTTCCTCTATTTGATGTTATTCAACAGGTACCTAAGTATGCTAAATTTCTAAAAGATTTATGTATACATAAAGACAAAATTAATGAATTAGAAACTATTCCTTTAGGAAGTTCCATATCTGCTTTAATGGGAAGTTTACCTGAAAAATGTAGTGACCCAGGTCCTTGTATAGTTAATTGTACTATTGGTGGTGTGATAATTTCTGAATGCATGTGTGATTTAAGAGCATGTGTAAGTATAATGCCTTTTTATATATGATGTTTTGAGGCTCCCTCCCTTAAAAAGGTCGGAAGCTCATTTCGTGATAGCAAATAAAAGCATTATTACAGTGGTTAGAGTTGCTGAAGATGTACTAGTAGGCATTAAGGGACTCACGTTTCCCACTGATTTTTATATCCTGGAAATGCCCCAAAATGACTCAGACAAGCCATCATCAATCCTACTCAGAAGACCATTCCTGAAGACCTCAAAGTTTAAACTAGATGCTTTTTCAGGAACATACTCTTTTGAAATAGATGGCCGAGTAGTGATATTCAATCTGAATGGAGTTATGAAGCATCCTCCAGAGGATCACTCTATCCTCAAGTGTGACATTATAGATGAAACCATGGTTGAAGTTCACCAGGAGGAATTTGAAGAGAAGCACACAGGACAAGGTCCAAGTGTGGGGACATTCTCAGAGGACAATGATAGTGCCTTACCACTGTTATCAGCTCCAGACAACCCAGAGCCTGAACATGATCAGAAGTTAGAATTGAAACCCCTTCCTCCACACCTTAAATATTCTTACCTTGAAGATGGGTAGAAGTTTCCGGTTATCATTGCAAGGGAACTCACTTCTCAACAGGAAGAGCAGCTACTTGGTGTGCTGAGGAGGCACAAGAAGGCAATTGGTTGGAGTTTGGCAGACATAGTAGGCATCAACCCTCAAGTTTGTGAGCATAGAATATTTTTAGAAGAAGGAGCAAGACCTGTCCGTCAACCCCAGAGAAGATTGAACCCCACTATCCTAGAGGTTGTCAAAAAGGAAGTGACCAGACTACTAGAGGCAGATATCATCTATCCCATCTCAAACAGTGAATGGGTAAGCCCAGTACAAGTGGTGCCAAAGAAGTCTGGAGTCACTGCAGTGAAGAATGAGCATGGAGAGCTCCTGACAACAAGAGTTCAGAAAGCCTGGAGGGTCTGTATTGATTACAGACGCCTCAACCAAGCAACTCGTAAGGATCACTATCCTCTCCCATTCATTGATCAAATGCTGGATCGCCTGTCAGGTAAATCGCATTATTGCTTTTTAGATGGTTACACAGGTTATTTCCAGATTCATATAGCTCCTGAGGATCAGGAAAAGACCACTTTTACATGTCTTTTTGGGACTTATGCTTACAAGGGAATGCCCTTTGGCTTGTGTAATGCCCCAGCTACTTTCCAAAGGTGCATGATGAGTCTTTTCTCTGATCTTATTGAGGACTGTATGGAGGTTTTTATGGATGATTTTAGTGTTTATGGCGATTCCTTTAGCCTTTGCTTAGATGGATTATCTAGAGTATTAGATAGATGTGTCAGTACAAACCTGGTATTAAATTTTGAAAAATGCCACTTTATGGTTAAGCAAGGGATTGTACTAGGACATGTTGTATCTAATACTGGCATTTCTGTAGACTGATACACAAAATTGTGATCTCAGGCAACGGCGTCAAAAACTCTGTACGCACATCTTAATAAATTGTTTTTCATTCACAACTTCGATACAACTAACCAACAAGTGCACTGGGTCGTCCAAGTAATAAACCTTACGTGAGTAAGGGTCGATCCCACGGAGATTGTTAGTATGAAGCAAGCTATGGTCACCTTGTAGATCTCAATCAGGCGGATATTAAATAGTTATGGAGTTTTCAAAAATATATAATAAGATAAGGATAGAAATACTTATGTAAATCATTGGTGAGAATTTCAGATAAGCGCATAGAGATGCTTTCGTTCCTCTGAACCTCTGCTTTCCTGCTGTCTTCATCCAATCAATCCTACTCCTTTCCATGGCTGGCTTTATGTAAGGACATCACCATTGTCAATGGCTACTTTTGATCCTCTCTGGAAAATGGTCCGATGCACTGTCACTGCATGGCTAATCGTCTGGAGGCATCACCTTGTCAATGGCTGCATCCCATCCTCTTGTGAAAATGGTCCAAATGCTCTGTCATAGCACGGCTAATCATCTGAGGTTCTCGATCATACTGGAATAGGATTCACCCTCCTTTTGCGTCTATCACTACGCCCAGCACTCGCGAGTTTGAAGTTTATCACAGTCATTCAATCCCAGAGTCCTACTCGGAATACCACAGACAAGGTTTAGACTTTCCGAACTCTCATGAATGCTGCCATCAATCTAGCTTATACCACAAAGATTCTGATTAAGAGATCCAAGAGATACTCATTCAATCTAAGGTAGAACGGAAGTGGTTGTCAGGCACGCGTTCGTAGGGGAATGATGATGATTGTCACGTTCATCACATTCATGTTGAAGTGCGAATGAATGTCTTAGAAGCGGAATGAGTTGAATTGAATAGAAAAATAGTAGTACTTTGCATTAATCTTTGAGGAACAGCAGAGCTCCACACCTTAATCTATGGAGTGCAGAAACTCTACCGTTTGAAAATACATAAGTGAAAGGTTCAGGCATGGCCAAATGGCCAGCCCTTCTGATCTAAGAACCAGGCATCTCAAGATGTCAAATACAATAGTAAAAAGTCCTATTTATACTAAACTAGTTACTAGGGTTTACAGAAGTAAGTAATTGATGCATAAATCCACTTCCGGAGCCCACTTGGTGTGTGCTTGGGCTGAGCTTGAATGTTACACGTGCAGAGGCTCTTTCTGGAGTTGAACGCCAGGTTGTAACGTATTTCTGGCGTTCAACTCTAGTTTGAGACTTGTTTCTGGCGTTTAACTCCAGATAGCAGCGTAGAACTTGCGTTCAACGCCCTTTTACGTCATTTAAACTCGGTCAAAGTATGGACTATTATACATTTCTGGAAAGCCCTGGATGTCTACTTTCTAATGCAATTAGAAGCGCACCATTTTGAGTTCTGTAGCTCCAGAAAATCCACTTTGAGTGCAGGGAGGTCAGAATCCAATAGCATCAGTAGTCCTTCTTCAACCTCTGAATCTGATTTTTACTCAAGTCCCTCAATTTCAGCCAGAAAATACCTGAAATCACAGAAAAACACACAAACTCATAGTAAAGTCCAGAAATGTGAATTTAACATAAGAACTAATGAAAACATCCCTAAAAGTAACTAGATCCTACTAAAATCATACTAAAAACAATGCCAAAAAGCGTATAAATTATCCGCTCATCACAACACCAAACTTAAATTGTTGCTTGTCCCCAAGCAACTGAAAATCAAATAGGATAAAAAGAAGAGAATATACTATAAATTCCAAACTATCAATGAAACATAGCTCCAATTAAATGAGCGGGACTTGTAGCTTTTTGCCTCTTGAATAGTTTTGGCATCTCACTTTATCCATTGAAGTTCAGAATGATTGGCGTCTATAGGAACTCAGAGTTCAGATAGTGTTATTGATTCTCCTAGTTCAGTATGATGATTCTTGAACACAGCTATTTTATGAGTCTTGGCCATGGCCCTAAGCACTTTGTTTTCCAGTATTACCACCGCATACATAAATGCCACAGACACATAATTGGGTGAACCCTTTCAGATTGTGACTCAGCTTTGCTAAAGTCCCCAATTAGAGGTGTCCAGGGTTCTTAAGCACACTCTTTTTTTTGCTTTGGACCTTGACTTTAACCGCTCAATCTCAAGTTTTCACTTGACACCTTCACGCCACAAGCACATGGTTAGGGACAGCTTGGTTTAGCCGCTTAGGCCAGGATTTTATTCCTTTAGGCCCTCCTATCCATTGATGCTCAAAGCCTTGGGATCCTTTTTCTTTACCCTTGCCTTTTGGTTTTAAGGGTTATTGGCTTTTTGCTCTTGCCTCTTGGTTTTAAGAGCTTTTGGCTTTTTCTGCTTGCTTTTTCTTTTTCTATATTTTTTTTGCCTATATTTTTTTTCTTCTGTAAGCTTTGTTCTTTGCTGCTTTTTCTTGCTTCAAGAATCATTTTTATGATTTTTCAGATTATCAAATAACATGTCTCCTTGTCATCATTCTTTCAAGAGCCAACATATTTAACATTCTTAAACAACTACTTCAAAAGACATATGCACTGTTCAGGCATTCATTCAGAAAACAAGAAGCATTGTCACCACATCAATATAATTAAACTAAGTTCAAGGATAAATTCGAAACCCATGTACTTCTTGTTCTTTTGAATTAAAACATTTTTCATTTAAGAGAGGTGATGGATTCATAGGACATTCATAACTTTAAGACAATGTTACTAAATACTAATGATCATGTAATAAGACACAAACATGGATAAGCACTTAACATAGAGAAAACGAAAAACAGAGAATGTAAGAACAAGGAATGAGTCCACCTTAGTGATGGTGGCATTTCCTTCTTGAGGAACCAATGATGTCCTTGAGCTCTTCTATGTCTCTTCCTTGTCTTTGTTGCTCCTCCCTCATTACTTTTTGATCTTCTCTTATTTCATGAAGGATGATGGAGTGCTCTTGATGTTCCACCCTTAATTGTCCCATGTTGGAACTTAATTCTCCTAGGAAGGTGTTAATTTGCTCCCAATAGTTTTGTGGAGGAAAATGCATTTGAGGCATCTCCGGGATCTCATGGTAATGAGCTTCATGCGTCTCTTGAGATCCATGAATGGGCTCTCTTGCTTGTTCCATCCTTTTCTTAATGATGGGCTTCTCTTCCTCAATGGGAATGTCTCCTTCTATGAAAGCTCCAGCTGAGTAACATAGATGGCAAATAAGATGAGGGAAAGCTAGCCTTGCCATGGGGGAGGACTTTTCAGCTATTTTGTAGAGTTCAAGGGAGATGACTTCATGAACTTCTACTTCCTCTCCAATCATGATGCTATGAATCATGATGGCCCGATCCACAGTAACTTCAGATCGGTTGCTAGTGGGGATGATGGATCGTTGGATGAACTCCAACCATCCTCTAGCCACAGGCTTGAGGTCCAATCTTCTTAATTGAACCGGCTTGCCTTTGGAGTCAATCTTCCATTGAGCTCCTTCCACACATATGTCCATGAGGACTTGGTCCAACCTTTGATTAAAGTTAACCCTTCTAGTGTAGGGGCGTGCATCTCCTTGCATCATAGGCAAGTTAAACGCCAACCTCACATTTTCCGGACTAAAATCTAAGTATTTCCCCCGAACCATTGTAGTAAAATTCTTTGGATTCGGGTTCTTACTTTGATCATGGTTCCTTGTGATCCATGCATTGGCATAGAACTCTTGAACCATTAGGATGCCGACTTGTTGGATGGGGTTTGTTAGAACTTTCCAACCTCTTCTTTGGATTTCATGTCGGATCTCCGGATACTCATTCTTCTTGAGCTTGAAAGGGACCTCGGGGATCACCTTCTTCTTGGCCACAACATCATAGAAGTGGTCTTGATGAGCTTTGGAGATGAATCTTTCCATCTCCCATGACTCGGAGGTGGAAGCTTTTGTCTTCCCTTTCCCTTTTCTAGAGGATTCTCCGGTCTTAGGTGCCATCAATGGTAATGGAAAAACAAAAAGCTTATGCTTTTACCACACTAAACTTAGAATATTGCTCACCCTCGAGCAAGAGAAGAAAGAATAGATGAAGAAGAAGAAGAAAATATGGAGGAGAGGGGGGAGGGGTGTATTCGGCCAAGAAGAGAAGAAAGGGTTGTGTTGTGTGAAGATGAGGAAGAATGGAGGGCTATATATAGGGAAGGGAGGGGGGTAAGGTTCGGCCATAAGGGTGGGTTTTGGGTGGGAAATTGATTTTGAATTTTGAAGGTAGGTGGGGTTTATGAGGTAGGTTTATGGGGAAGAGTGGATGGATGTGAGTGGTGAAGTGGTGATAAGGAAGAGAGATTGAGGTGATTGGTGAAGAGTTTTGGGGAAGAGTGTTTATGGGATTCTGTGAAAGAGGGGTGAGAAGAAGTGAGTGGAGGTAGGTGGGGATCCTGTGGGGTCCACAGATCCTGAGGTGATCCTGTGGGGTCCACAGATCCTGAGGTGTTCAAAGATTTACAACATTACACCAAATTGGGCATGCAAAATGCCCTTGCACACAACTCTGGGCGTTCAGCGCCAGATTGGTGCTTATTCTGGGCGTTGAACGCCCATTTGTTGCCCATTTCTGGCGTTGAACGCCAGAACCATGCTTGTTCTGGGCGTTCAGCGCCAGCTCTTCTCCAGGGTGCAATTCTGGCGTTCAAACGCCCAGATGCTGCCCATTTTGGGCGTTCAGTGCCAGAACCATGCTCTGTTCTGGTGTTGAACACCATCCAGATGCTTCTTACTGGCGTTTAAACGCCAGTAAGGCCTTCCTCCAGGGTGTGATTTTTCTTCTGCTGTTTTTGATTCCGTTTTTAATTTTTATATTTATTTTGTGACTCCACATGATCATGAACCTAATAAAACATGAAAAACAATAAAAATAAAATTAGATAAATAAAAATTGGGTTGCCTCCCAACAAGCACTTCTTTAATGTCAATAGCTTGACAGTGGGCTCTCATGGAGCCTCACAGATATTCAGAGCATTGTTGAGACTCTCCAACACCAAACTTAGAGTTTGGTTGTGGCCTCCCAACACCAAACTTAAAGTTTGACTGTGGCCTCCCAACACCAAACTTAGAGTTTGACTGTGGGGGCTCTGGTTGACTCTGTTTTGAGAGAAGCTTTTATGCTTCCTCTCCATGTTTACAGAAGGGTAACCTTGAGTTGTAAACACAAGGGAGTCCTCATTCAATTGAAGGACTAATTCACCTCTGTCAACATCAATCACAGCTCTTGCTGTGGCTAGGAAGGGTCTTCCAAGGATGATGGAATCATCCTCATCCCTCCCAGTATCCAGGACTATGAAATCAGTAGGGATGTAAAGGCCTTCAACCTTTACTAACACGTCCTCTACTTGTCCATAAGCCTATTTTCTTGAATTGTCTGCCATCTCTAATGAGATTTTAGCAGCTTGCACCCCAAAGATTCCCAGTTTCTCTTTTACAGAGAGGGGCATGAGGTTTATCCCTGAACCAAGGTCACACAGAGCCTTATCAAAGATCATGTTGCCTATGGTGCAAGGTATTATGAACTTTCCAGGATCCTGTTTCTTCTGAGGCCATGTCAGTTGATCCAGATCACTCAGTTCATTAGTGAACAAGGGAGGTTCATCTTCCCAAGTCTCAATACCAAATAATTTGGCATTCAGCTTCATGATTGCACCAAGGTACTTGGTAACTTGCTCTTCAATAACATCCTCATTCTCTTCAGAAGAGGAATACTCATCAGAGCTCATGAATGGCATAAGGAGGTTTAATGGAATCTCTATGGTCTCTAGATGAGCCTCAGATTCCTTTGGTTCCTCAGAGGGAAACTCCTTATTGATCAATGGACGTTCCAGGAGGTCTTCCTCCTTGGGATTCACGTCCTCTCCTTCTCTTACAGGTTCGGCCATGGTGATTAATTCAATGGCCTTGCACTCTCCTTTTGGATTTTCTTCTGTATTGCTTGGGAGAGTACTAGGAGGGATTTCAGTGATCCTTTTACTCAGCTGGCCCACTTGTGCCTCTAAATTTTTAATTGAGGACCTTGTTTCATTCATGAAACTTACAGTGGCCTTGGACAGATCAGAGACTAAGTTTGCTAAATTAGAGGTATTTTGTTCAAAATTCTCTGTCTGTTGCTGAGTGGATGATGGAAAAGGCTTGCTATTGCTAAACCTGTTTCTTCCACCATTATTAAAGCCTTGTTGAGGCTTTTGTCGATCCTTCCATGAGAAATATGGATGATTTCTCCATGATGAGTTATAGGTGTTTCCATAAGGTTCACCTAAGTAATTTACCTCTGCTATTGCAGGGTTCTCAGGATCATAGGCCTCTTCTTCAGAAGGCGTCTCTTGAGTACTGTTGGATGCAGCTTGCATTCCATTCAGACTCTGAGAAATCATATTGACTTGCTGAGTCAATATTTTGTTCTGAGCCAATATGGCATTCAGAGTATCAAGTTCAAGAACTCCCTTCTTCTGAGGTGTCCCATTACTCACAGGATTCCTCTCAGAAGTGTACATGAACTGGTTATTAGCAACCATGTCAATGAGTTCTTGAGCTTCTGCAGGCGTTTTCTTTAAGTGAATGGATCCACCTGTAGAGGTATCCAATGACATTTTAGCTAATTCAGACAGACCATTATAGAATATATCCAGGATGGTCCATTCTGAAAGCATGTCAGAATGACACTTTTTGGTCAGTTCTTTGTATCTCTCCCAAGCTTCATAGAGGGATTCACCTTCTTTCTGTTTGAAGGTTTGAACATCCACTCTAAGCTTACTCAGCTTTTGAGGATGAAAGAACTTGTCTAAGAAAGCCTTAACCAGCTTATCCCAAGAGTTCAGGCTATCCTTAGGTTGAGAGTCCAACCATATTCTAGCTCTGTCTCTCACAGAAAAAGGGAAAGGCATGAGCCTGTAGACTTCAGGATCTACTCCATTAGTCTTAACAGTATCACATATCTGCAAGAATTCAGTTAAGAACTGAAAAGGATCTTCAGATGGAAGTCCATGAAACTTGCAGTTCTGCTGCATCAGAGAAACTAATTGAGGTTTCAGCTCAAAATTGTTTGCTCCAATGGCAGGAATGGAGATGCTTCTTCCATGTAAATTGGAATTAGGTGCAGTAAAGTCACCAAGCATCCTCCTTGCATTATTATTATTTTCGGCTGCCATCTCCTCTTCTTGTTCGAAAATTTCTGAAAGGTGCTTGCTGGATTGTTGTAATTTAGCTTCTCTTAGTTTCCACTTCAGAGTCCTTTCAGGTTCTGGATCTGCTTCAACAAGAATGTTCTTGTCCTTGCTCCTGCTCATATGAAAAAGAGGGAATAGAAAAATAATAATAATAGAGATCCTTTTTACCACAGTATAGAGGTCCCTGTGTGAGTAGAAGAAAAGAAGAAGAGAAAATTCGAACACAGATGGAAGAGGGGGTTCGAATTTTGGTGAGATGAAGTGTTAGTAGATGAATAACTAAATAGAAGGAGATGAGAGAGAAAGAGAATTTTCGAAAATTATTTTTGAAAAAGAGTTAGTAATTTTTGAAAATAGTTTTTGAAAAAGGTTAGTAATTTTCGAAAATTAAAATCAAAAATTAAGATAATTAGTTAATTAAAAAGAAATTTTAAAAAAAGAGGGAAAATATTTTCGAAAATTAGAGAGAGAGAGAGTTAGTTAGGTAGTTTTGAAAAAGATAAGAAACAAACAAAAAGTTAGTTAGTTAGTTGAAACAAATTTGAAAATCAATTTTGAAAAGATAAGAAGATAAGAAGTTAGATAAGATATTTTAAAAATCAAATTTTTGAAAAAGATATGATTTTGAAAAAGATAAGATAATAAGATATTTTTGAAAAGATATGATTGAAATTAGTTTTGAAAAAGATTTGATTTTTAAAATCACAATTAATGACTTGATTCACAAGAAATCACAAGATATGATTCTAGAACTTAAAGTTTGAATCTTTCTTAACAAGTAAGTAACAAACTTGAAATTTTTGAATCAAAACATTAATTGATGATGTTATTTTCGAAAATTAGGAGGTAAAGATAAGAAAAAGATTTTTGAAAAATATTTTTAAAATTTTCGAAAATAACTAAAAAATTGAAAAAGATTTGATTTTTGAAAAAGATTTTGAAAAAGATAAGATTTTTAAATTGAAAATTTGATTTGACTCATAAAAACAACTAGATTTTTAAAAATTTTTGAAAAAGTCAAATCTAATTTTCGAAATTTATGAGTGAAAAAGGGGAAGATATTTTTTTTATTTTTGAATTTTTAACGATGAGAGAGAAAAACATGAAAAATGATGCAATGCATGAAAGTTATGGATCAAAGTACGTGATGAATGCAAGAACACTATGAATATCAAGATGAACACCAAGAACACTTTGAATGTCATGATGAACATCAAGACTTATTTTTGAAAATTTTTATATGCAAAGAAAACATGCAAGACACCAAACTTAGAAATCTTTCATGTTTAGACACTATGATTTCAAAAATGCACATGAAAAACAAGAAAAGATGCAAAACAAGAAAACATCAAGATCAAACAAGAAGACTTACCAAGAACAACTTGAAGATCATGAAGAACACTATGAATGCATGAATTTTTCGAAAAATGCAAGATGAATATGCAATTGACACCAAACTTAAAATCTGACTCAAGACTCAAACAAGAAACACAAAATATTTTTTATTTTTATGATTTTATGATTTTTTTTTGTATTTTCTTTTAATTTTTTTCGAAAATCATTTTGAAAAAGAAAAATAAGGATTCCAAAATTTTTAATATGAATTCCAAGAATCTTATGCTCTTTAGTCTAACGCTCCAATCAAAGGGTCAGGCATGGCTTAATAGCCAGCCAAGCTTTAGTATGTAACTCAGACATGACACGCCTGACATTCCCTATCCAGAAGAACTAGACATGGCTTTACAGCCAGCCAGGCTTCAACATGCTTCATGAAACACTGGAATTCATTTTTAAAAATTCTGAAGAAAAATATATTTTTGAAAACAATTTTTTATTTTAAAATTTTTTCGAAAACAAAGGAGAAATTTTTGAAAGATTTTTGAAAAATTTTTTGAAAATAAAACAAAAGAAAATTACCTAATCTGAGCAACAAGATGAACCGTCAGTTGTCAAAACTCGAACAATCCCCGGCAACGGCGCCAAAAACTTGGTGCACAAAATTGTGATCTCAGGCAACGGCGTCAAAAACTCTGTACGCACATCTTAATAAATTATTTTTCATTCACAACTTCGATACAACTAACCAGCAAGTGCACTGGGTCGTCCAAGTAATAAACCTTACGTGAGTAAGGGTCGATCCCACGGAGATTGTTGGTATGAAGCAAGCTATGGTCACCTTGTAGATCTCAGTCAGGCGGATATAAAATAGTTATGGAGTTTTCGAAAATATATAATAAGATAAGGATAGAAATACTTATGTAAATCATTGGTGTGAATTTCAGATAAGCGCATAGAGATGCTTTCGTTCCTCTGAACCTCTGCTTTCCTGCTGTCTTCATCCAATCAATCCTACTCCTTTCCATGGCTGGCTTTATGTAAGGACATCACCATTGTCAATGGCTACTTTTGATCCTCTCTGGAAAATGGTCCGATGCACTGTCACTGCATGGCTAATCGTCTGGAGGCATCACCCTTGTCAATGGCTGCATCCCATCCTCTTGTGAAAATGGTCCAAATGCTCTGTCACAGCATGGCTAATCATCTGAGGTTCTCGATCATACTGGAATAGGATTCACCCTCCTTTTGCGTCTGTCACTACGCCCAGCACTCGCGAGTTTGAAGTTCGTCACAGTCATTCAATCCCAGAGTCCTACTCGGAATACCACAGACAAGGTTTAGACTTTCCGAACTCTCATGAATGCTGCCATCAATCTAGCTTATACCACAAAGATTCTGATTAAGAGATCCAAGAGATACTCATTCAATCTAAGGTAGAACGGAAGTGGTTGTCAGGCACGCGTTCATAGGGGAATGATGATGATTGTCACGTTCATCACATTCATGTTGAAGTGCGAATGAATGTCTTAGAAGCGGAATGAGTTGAATTGAATAGAAAAACAGTAGTACTTTGCATTAATCTTTGAGGAACAGCAGAGCTCCACACCTTAATCTATGGAGTGCAGAAACTCTACCGTTTGAAAATACATAAGTGAAAGGTTCAGGCATGGCCGAACGACCAGCCCTTCTGATCTAAGAACCAGGCGTCTCAAGATGTCAAATACAATAGTAAAAAGTCCTATTTATACTAAACTAGTTACTAGGGTTTATAGAAGTAAGTAATTGATGCATAAATCCACTTCTGGGGCCCACTTGGTGTGTGCTTGGGCTGAGCTTGAATGTTACACATGCAGAGGCTCTTTCTGGAGTTGAACGCCAGGTTGTAACGTATTTCTGGCGTTCAACTCTGGTTTGTGACTTGTTTTTGGCGTTTAACTCCAGACAGCAGCGTAGAACTGGCGTTCAACGCCATTTTATGTCGTCTAAACTCAGTCAAAGTATGGACTATTATACATTTCTGGAAAGCCCTAGATGTCTAATTTCCAACGCAATTGGAAACGCGTCATTTTGAGTTCTCTAGCTCCAGAAAATCCACTTTGAGTGCAGGGATGTTAGAATCCAACAGCATCAGCAGTCCTTCTTCAACCTCTGAATCTGATTTTTGCTCAAGTCCCTCAATTTCAGCCAGAAAATACCTGAAATCACAGAAAAACACACAAACTCATAGTAAAGTCCAGAAATGTGAATTTAACATAAAAACTAATGAAAACATCCCTAAAAGTAACTAGATCCTACTAAAATCATACTAAAAACAATGCCAAAAAGCGTATAAATTATCCGCTCATCATAGACCCAGCAAAGGTGGATGTTATGTCTAGTTTACCTTACCCCTCTTCTGTGAGAGAGGTCCATTCTTTCCTTGGCCATACAGGTTTTTATAGGATATTCATTAAGGACTTCAGTAAGGTAGCACTTCCCTTATCCAGACTACTGCAGAAAGATATTGAGTTCGAGTTCAGTGAAAATTGCAAACAAGCGTTTGATAAGCTGAAGACTGCACTGACTCAAGCTCCAATTGTGAGAGGACCAGATTGGAGCCAACCATTTGAAATAATATGTGATGCTTCCAACCATGCAGTAGGAGCAGCACTGGCTCAGCGTGAAGGTAAGGATCCTTTTGTTATTGTTTACGCGTCTAAAACTTTAGATGCCGCTCAGTCGAATTACACTACTACTGAGAAAGAGCTTCTTGCTATTGTTTTTGCTCTGGATAAATTCTGAGCCTATTTACTTGGTACTAAAGTAGTATTGTATTCAAACCACGCAGCTCTAAAGTATTTATTATCTAAAAAGGAGTCCAAACCAAGGCTTATACGTTGGATACTGCTATTACAAGAATTTGATTTAGAAATTAAGGACAGGAGTGGTAACCAGAATTTAGTGGCAGACCACTTGAGTCGCCTTGAGCACATTACAGATGACTCCACTCCTATAGCTGATAATTTCTCATTTGATAACCTGCAAGTAGTATCTGAGATAGTCCCTTGGTATGCACCTGTAGCTAATTATCTAGTTAGCCGCACCTTTCCTCCAAACTTTTCTAAGCATCAAAGAGACAAGCTAAAAAGTGAGTCTAAATATTATATATGGGATGACCCATATTTATGGAGATGTGGCACTGACCAGGTAATTAGACAGTGTGTGCCTCAATCAGAATTCCAGTCCATCTTAGAGGCCTGTCACTCATCTGAGAGTGGAGGATATTTTGGCCCTCAAAGAACTGCTAGAAAAATCTTAGACTGTGGATTCTGGTGGCCTACTCTTTTTAGGGACACCGCTGAATTTTGTAGATCTTGTTTCCCATGCCAGAAATTTGGTAATATATCTAGGAGCGATGAGATGCCTCAACAGATTATGCTTTTCTGTGAAATTTTTTATGTTTGGGGCATTGACTTCATGGGTCCATTTCCAAATTCTAATGGTTATTTCTATATATTGTTAGTTGTGGATTATGTTTCCAAATGGGTAGAAGCAATTCCTACCCGCAATGATGATGCTAACATTGTTGTTTCCTTTGTGAGAAACTATATTATCTGTCGCTTTAGATCACCACGAGCAATCGTGAGCGATCAAGGCACCCATTTTTGTAACAGGAGACTAACAGGACTAATGAAGAAACATGGGATAATTCATAAAGTTGCAACAGCCTACCATCCTCAGACTAATGGGCAAGCCGAGGTGTCAAATAGAGAGATAAAGCATATCTTGTAGAAGATAGTAAAACCTCATAGAAGAGACTAGAGCACCAGGCTACAAGATGCACTTTGGGCATACAGAACAGCATACAAAACACCCATTGGGATGAGTCCTTTCCGCTTAGTTTATGGAAAAGCTTGTCATCTCCCTGTTGAAATAGAGCATAAAGCCTTTTGGGCAGTAAAGGAATGCAACATTGGAATTGGAAAAGCCGGAGCTGAAAGGAAGTTGCAACTGCAGGAACTGGAGAGCCTTCGCCTAGAAGCTTATGAGAACTCAAGACTATACAAGGAGAAGATGAAGGTTGTACATGATCAGCACATCAAGAGTAAAGAGTTCCAACCTGGGGACTTAGTCCTCCTCTATAAATCTCGACTAAGGCTCATGCCAGGCAAGTTGAGATCAAGATGGGAAGGTCCATACAGAGTAGAGAAGGCCAAACCGTACGGAGTCTATCACCTAAGTCATCCGTCAAGCTCTGAACCTATCAAAGTTAATGGACATCATTTAAAGTTGTACCATGGCGAGAAGCTGAAGAAGAACAAGGAGCTCGAGATCTTCCTCTTGGAAGATCCCCACATAGCCGAAGACTGAGCTAGTGGAGCGTCCAACTTACGGACGTTAAAGCAAAGTGCTAGGTGGGAGACAACCCACCATGGTATGATCGTTATTTTCCTTATTTTTAATTTTCTTATTCAATAATTCTTCTCTTCATTAGTACATTTCATGCATCTGCATTCACATATTTTTAATTAAAAAAAAATTCACGCGACGCGACCACCTCATTGACGCGTCTGCGTCGCAAGGAGCTGGGAGACAATAATAATATAAACAGAGAGTTACGCAGGAGCAAGGCTGGAGGCGTGCCAATGGCACAAATTGTCCCATGCGATCGCGTCGCTGATGCGACCACGTCATATGGGAATGATGGCCTCCCACGCAACCGCGTGCCCCACGCGGCCGTGTGACCTGGATTTCGACGTAACAAGGGTGCACAGCCAAAAGTTGTGCTAGAGTGGTGCTGGACTGGCGCTGGGCGCGCAGTCCCTCTCACGCAATTGCGTGCCCCACGCGACCGCGTCATATCCCAATAATTGGCCACTCACGCGATCGCATGCCCCATGCAATCGCGTCACCCAAAATTTGGTATTAATATGATTTTGAACAGAGAGTTGTGCGAGTGCGAGGCTACCCTTGCGCCATTAGCCTAAAACGGGTCACGCGACCGCGTGACTGACGCGATCGCGTCATTGAGTTCAAGCGCAAGTCGCGCGACCGCGTTGCTTGCGCCGCACAGCCTCCCTAATTTTGCCAATTATCATATATTTTTCCGCCAAATCCTATTTTTCTCTTTTCCCTCCTTATTTCTTCTCCCTTCCTTCTCCCCTTCTTCCTTCTTTCTCACCTTTTACTCTCTCTCACCCCCATTAATAAGGTTTTTCTTTCCCCTTCCCTCCTTACTTTTCTATTGTTCTTCTTATTTTTATATGTCATCTCTTTTCTTTTCTTTTTACCTTCATTGTTCATATTTTCTTTTTCTTTCTTTCTCCTTTTTACTTGGTGTTATCAATTTATTTGAGTCACTATTTATTATTATATGCTTGTGAATTGTTGTAAATTTGTTTGACAATTATATTGCTTTTTAAGGGATTACTTGCATGTTCAAATCCTTATTTTCAAAAGCTTCTTCTACATGCATGCTATGTGTTTGTGAAAAAGCCCATATGGCATTATGAACTTCTCTACATTTTTCTACTCTAATATTCAATGCTTGCTTTTCACAAATTCCCTTTACTATTTTATTCATTGAATTTAATTGTCAATACAAATGTGATGGTTTGTTACGAGTGATGCTTGATCTATGCTACTCATGCCCTTTGCCGGCATGCCAATAAACACCTTGCATTCACTTGTCATCATATGCACTAGTTATTTTCCATTAATGAGTTTTCACATGTACTCATGAGCGTGTGTCAATATCATTTACCTTTTTATGTGCATTTATAACCATCCTTTCCGTTCTCTTCCTTGCTCTATCCCTTTAAATTTAATCTACTTTCTCTTCCCTTTTCCAGGATGGCCACCAAGAAAGGAAAGGAGAAATCTACTCCCAAACAACCAGCAAGGAGAGGAACGAAGAGAGCATTAGTGGCAGAGCCTTCTTCAACTGCGATTAAGCCCTCAACAAAGAAAATTAAGAGGATTATAAAGGTTGATGATAAAGAAAGAGCCTTCCCAGTAAAGGACACTGCGCGATTCCCTAATCGCTACTGTGAGCAGATGTTCTCCATCCTGGCTGAAAGGAGTTACAACAACGAATACTTTCTTCTCCTCCCGCCCAACATTGCTACATTTGTTGAGCCGCAGATCACCCGAAGACAATGGGATTTCCTACAGAGACAGCCAAGGCAGGTCAATCTTTCTTGGGTAGTCGAGTTCTACTCCAACTTCCACCTGCCGACCCTCCAGTCTGTCTATGTCCGTCAAAAGCAAGTCCCCATTACAGAAGAGGCCATTCAAAAAGTTCTAAGTCTTCCCCCTATTCCAGAAGGATTGGATGCCTTTCAAGAAGCCGCACTCAAGCGCCAGACGTACCAATTTGACTGGGACACCGTTCTCAGAGTTATCGCACTACCTGGCAGCCGATGGATCTACGGATACCATCTTACCCGCCCTAAGGGAATTTCGGCTTTAGCACTTACCTTGGAGGCTCGCGTATGGGCACAGATCATGTCCCATTACGTCTTTTCGAGCACTCACGAGTCCTCCTTCACTGCGGACATGGCCGTTCTACTATGGTGCATCCTTACAGACCAACCTCTGAATCTACCAATACATATCCGGAATGCCATGGGACACGTACAAATCGCTGGCAACTTACCTTTTCCAGCCCTGGTCTCAGATCTTGTCTCAGGAGCCAGAGTCTCCTACAGAGCCGGGGACACCAAAGCCATGCTTCCACGAGATGATCAGTATGTCCCCAACGGGAAATACCTTAGACTTCCAACAGCCACTATCAGCCAGCCTACTGAACCAGTTGAAGATATTCCTTCTTTAACACCACAAGCACCCACTACTGATCAGCTGCTCCATCAGATACTTGAAAAGTTGGATCAGCAAGAACACAAAGCTAAGATGAGAGAGCGTCGTAACAAGTGCCGATTCACATACCTCAAGGAGCTGATCATGGGAAAATTCAAGGACTCAGATACCTCGGACTCTACTTCTTTTACCAGTACAGGGAGCCATGATGGTCCCGACTGTGGAGATACTGCTACCAGCCCACCTTTGTTCTTGACAGATGGCACCGAGGACGGTGCAAAGCCTTTAGTGTGGGGAGGTCGGTCAGTACCTGACTTCCGGAGGTAATTTCTCTTCCCTAGCACCAATAAATTAGGATATTTAGTTAGATTTTTCTTTTGTAGGATAGGATAAATTGCATAGTAATAGATTAGTTGCATGCATGTTCTGCTTGATTGAAAAGACAATAAGTTTCTTCAAAGACCCTATCTTTGGAACAAAATTTCACTAATTTTAATTAAAACTTTTATGTTAAATTTGCTTGAAGTTGTATTTGGAACATGATTTTTAAGCTAAAGAACACACAACCTGTGAGAAGTGAGCCTTTATGAATGGTTACATTATTTAACCATAATTATTTTATTCTTGTGTGTTTACTTCTCTATGATTGTAATCTATATTTTGTTTCATCCTATATGTCCAATATTTATTATATTTATATATTTACATATGATTGATGCCATTATTTGTTGAGCTTACTTATCCAAATTAAGCCTACCCTTTCAATTACCTTTGTTAGCCACTTTGAGCCTTTAAATCCCATTTGTTCTATATTTTACCACATTACTAGCCTTAAGCCGAAAAACAATTATATATCCCAAATTGAATCTTTGGTTAGCTTAAGATAGAATTGTGTGTGTTATTTAAGTATGGGAAATTGTGGGAACAAAGGATAATAAGGGAATGAGTCATGATAATATTATGGGAATTTGGATACCTACTCATGTGAAACTATAAGAATTAAAACTCTATGTGCATTGATAAGCTATGTTATTTTTATGTTTCTATGTTTAAAAAAAATCCAAAAATACTCAATAAATAAATAAGGGGACAAAATTATCCCAATGCTAAGTCAAGCATTCAAAGATCAATGCATGTATGATAAAATCAAGATAAAAGGTTGATACATGAGTATGGATGTGAAAGAGATTTCTGGGTAGCTAGGTATGAATTCTAAAGTTATATAGAATATATATAGGTTATGTTAAAGCTTGGGTTAATTAAAGATTCAATTTATAAGCTTACTTAGCCATATATGTATCCTTACCCTCACCTTGGCCCCATTACAACCTTGAAAAGACCTCATGATGTTTGCATTGGTATATTAAATGTTGTTGATTGATTAGGAAAAGAACAAAAATTAGAAAGCATGATTAGAGAAGGATAGAGTGATGACCCTATACACTAGAGAGACTAGAGTGTACATACATTATCAGTGAGGGTTCCATGCTTGAATTTCTATGTTCCCTACTTTCATGAGCTATCTTCTTGCATTTTTATCTGTTCTTACTGTATAAAAATTGAGTTAGTGGAACTTGATTTGTAATTGTTTTGAAGAGCTTATTTACTTTAGATCAAGTGGACAAAAATCATATAGTTGCATTCATATATATAGGTTGCGTTGCATTTCATAAGTTTTACATGTTCTTACTCATTCATTTTATCTCCTTCAACTAAGCATGAGGACATGCTAATGTTTAAGTGTGGGGAGGTTGATAAACCACTATTTTATGGTTTATATTGTATTTATTTATGTGGTTTTATCATGATCTTTACCCACTTATTCATTAAATAAGCATGCATTTATAATTCCTTCCTAAAGTTATTGCATGATCGAAAACTTGCTTCCTAGAGACTTTTAATTATGTATTTTATTTCTCCTTTATTCCATTCAATGCCGTGATCTGTTTGTTAAGTGTTTCAGGCTTTATAGGGCATGAATGAGTTGGAGATTAGAGAGGAAGCTTGCAAAAATGGAAGGAACACAAGGAATTGAAGAGATGATCAGCGAGAAGTGACGCAGCCGCATGGATGATGCGACCGCGCGAAAGAAAGGAAATCGCAGTGACGCGACCGCATGGATGACGCGACCGTGCGGCATGGAATAGCACGAGTGACGCGGCCGCATGGATGACGCGACCGCGTGACATGTGCGATCTGCATAATCTGCAGAATCGCTGGGGGCGATTTCGGGCCTTATTTTGACCCAGTTTTCGGCCCAGAAAAGCATACTAGAGCCAGAGAACATGCAGAAACCAACAACAACATTCATTCCGCATAGTTTTAGTTTTTTGAGATCTAGTTCTCCTCTCCTCTAGGTTTTTCTCTCTACACATTCATAGTTTTTAGGATTTGTTATATTCATTGTTTTGCATTGGGATATTGAGAAGAGTTATTGCCTCACCAAGACTTCGACATTCTAGTTCGTTCTCTTTACTTGTCTCTTACTCTTCCATGTTCCTTAATTTACTTAATTTTACTATCAGATTATTTTAGCATTTATTAATACAAGAATTACTTTTATTTTTAATTAATCTTTTGATCATTATTTATCATGTCTTTCTTTAATTCCCTTTCTTATGTTATGAATTCTTCATTTACAATGAGTGAGTAGTTCCCTAACTTGATGGGGAGTTGATTGAAAGAAACCCTTGAAGTTGGGATGCTCAAGAGAAAGATTGTAATTGGTTTTATTGTTGGATTGCTCTCTAGTCACTCACACCAATCCTCCCAAGAGCGGATTGGGACTTGTGGATAGAGATAGCATTCCAACTTGTCTAACTTTCCCTTACTTAGTGAGGGACAACTAAACAGAATAATCCCCAATTATCAATTAGTCTTGAGAGTATTGCAACAAGAATAGGGCTTCCAACTAATCAACTCCCAGTCAAGGCTTTTATTTAAATTTATATAAATTCTCTAATTTAATTTTCTGCCATTCAACTCAAACCCTTTTTTTTGAAAACATCTGATTAATAAAATAGCACACTTTTCTGCAACTCGTTGGGAGACGACCTGGGACTCATACTCCCAGTATTTTGATTTTAACTTCTGTGACACCCTTCTAAATTGATAAGCAGATTTATGGTTGGTTGAGAACTATACTTGCAATGCATATTTTATAATCATTCTTAACTCGCCAATTTCCGCTCGCATCATGTATGATTGGATCCCCCCTTCCTCCCTTCCTCCCTCAATTCCTGGGTCTTTTCCATGCAGAATCAAGTTGGATTTGGGCCTGGAGCCTCCCAAAAATTGCCAACCACGATTTCATTAATGAAGTCACGTGATGAGAATCACGCGTGCACGTCAGCCACGTGTGCGCGTAATCTGAGTTCTGCGAGCCACGTGTATGCGTCGTGCATGCGTACGCGTCCGTCACTGTTGCGCCAATCCACACATGCGCGTCAGCCACGCGTGCACGTCACTTCCAGTTCTCCAAAGCTCTATTCTTCATGTTCCTTCCACTTGTGCATGCTTCCTTTCCATCTTCTAGACCATTCTTGCCCTATAAATCTTGAATCCACTTAACAAACACATTATGACATCGAATGGTAATAGAAGATGATTAAAATATAGCATTTTTAGGATAAAAGAAGCATGTTTTAAACCATGAAGTAAAATTAGGAAGGAAACACAAAACCATGTAATTTATATGAATAAGTGCAGAAAATATTGATAAAACCTCGCAAATTCTACACAAGATAAATAACAAAATTGGAGTTTATCAAACCTCCCCACACTTAAACCAAGCATGTCCTCATGTTAAAAATCAAAAGACCAAAGAACATAAGAGAATGGGGTTTATGAAATGGGATTTATCTACATGGATGTAACTAATGCAAATGCTTCTATCTACTTGGTCAAAAGTGAATCAACTTCCTAGAACACATACATGAACAAGTAGGGCTAAGGTGATATGATCATTCATGAACTCTACCAATTCAAATATCAAAATAGGGTGTAAACAACTTGCAAGAAGAAAGCTTGTGAAATCAGGGAACAAGGAGTTGATCATCGAACCCTCACCGGAAGTGTATCCGCTCTATTCACTCAAGTGTATAGGGTTGATCATTCAATTCTCCTCTAATCATGCTTTCCAAGATTTATTTTTCATCTAACAATCGACAATTAGTCGGTGCATGGGTACATTCATCATGAGGGCTTATCTTTAGGTTGTAATGGGGCTAGGGTAAAGGTAGGGATGCATATATGGCCAAGTGAGCTTGAAATTTAAATCCTTGATTAACCTAAGCTCTCACCTAACACACACAACAACCTATACAATTCTAATACACAACCTAACTACATATTCATTCACTTTTCACACACTCATGCATTTTCTTTCAATTCACAACCCAAATGCATTGGTTATTATTGGCTTCGCCTTGGGGCATTTTGTCCCCTTTTTATTGCTTTCTTTTTCTATATATTTTTTTTTCTTTCTTTTATTTTTCTATTTCTTTTTCTATATTTTTTTGTACATTTTTTTCTTTTGTTTTTCTTTTGTTTTTCTCTTTTGGTGAAACGTATACAATAGCGCCAATGCATATGGTCCAAACATTCAATACATGAGTATCACCCAATCCCTATATTTTCACTAAAAACTACAAAAATGCACTTTTACCTCTATCAATATTCCCAAGCTTTCCTCCCGCTTAAATGACACACACCCTCACTCACCTAAGCTAATTAAGAATCCAAATTAGAGGACATTTATTATTTTTCACTTTGGGGTATTGATGTGCTAAATTAAAGAACAAAGGGGTTTAACATAGGCTCAAAATTGGTTAACAATGGTAGATAAAAGGGTTAAGGCTATTTGGATAAGTGAGCTATTGAAATAACGGCCTCAATCATGTAAATGCATTCATACACAAAATAATGGACATATAGAATCAAACAAATCAAGGATTGCAATCATAGAAAGAAAACAATGCACACAAGAATGGAAATAAGTGGTTATGTGATGTAACCACGCAATTAGGCTCAAAACTCACATGCTTGTGTGTTCTTAGCTCAAAACCTTTTCCAAAATTAATTCTTTCAAGCAAGTTAAACACAAATTTTTTTTTTCAAATTGGTAGGGTGCCCTAAAAAAATAGTTTCTTGGAAAAGAAATTATCACCCTAACCAAGTAGTCCTAACAAGAAACAGCTACAATGCAAAAAGTGTTTAAATGCGAAAACTAGCCATGCAATGCAAATTATCCTAATTGACAAAAGAAAAATAAAGATTTGGGTGTTGAAAAGAAGGGTTGTTACCTACGAAAGTCGGTAAACGACCTCCCACACTTAGAAATTTGCACGATCATCCGTGCTATTAATGATGAACAGAGTGGGTCCGGGAGTGTCACTCTCAATGGCCATAGGATGGTGAGACAATGACGTCTCCTTTTTCACCTCTTGATTACTTATTTGCCATGATCCGAGGTGGACTCCAGATTGTCGGTTTCCGCCGTAGGTGGGTTGGTGAATCTTGCGGGAACTTCCTTTTCTGCCTTATCAATGCGGCTAGAGCTCTTCAACCGCTTAGCAAGTGGTTTAGCCTTCGAGGAAGTTGCGCCTTGACGGTGGTTCTTTGAGTTGCTCCTTTTGTAGATGGCTTTTTGGAGGTCTTTTCCTTTCTTTTTAGTGGCCATCCTAAAAAGAAAGAAAAGAGAAAAAAACATTAAGCCCGGAGAGACAAGAACCGGAATTAATATAATGCAAGTGACGATTAATTCCACAAAAGAGTGAAGTGTCCTGAAGACATGACAGCTGCAACATGTAAGCAAGACAACAATATAATCATGGAGGCATATCACTATCATGATATGCAAGAGTCGAAGAAGCATGCAAATACAAAGCATGAGAAGAATAAACTCAAGCATCGATAACAACAATGACAAACACATGAAAGAATGGTGGGGTCATAGGAAAACCTTTCACTCAACTACTCCAAGACAAAGAAGTTTAGAAATGGAAGAATGTGGGGTTAGAGAACATTGAACCACTCATTATTACATGATGCTACAAGCATAGCAACCATAAATAATGAGCAATTGATGACGAAAAATCATGAAAATGACGCTCAATGCTCATGTAGCACAAGTGTTGCAAAAAAGAGGCACTGAGTTGAAAGATAAAGGTCAACAATGAACAAAGATGTCGTTGGCTCTTTTTCACAAACACTTGGTGTGCAAAGTGTAAATAACAAGCAAGATTGATGAGTTCAAGGGGAATATGCACCAAAATAGAATGTCATTTATCATAGCACAACAAGCTAAGAGATATGAAAGAATCCACCAATTCAAAAGTAAATGAGATTCAACACCCATACAAGAAAATAAAAGAAAATAAAAGAAACAAGAGTGAGCAAACAAACAAACAAACAACAAAATTAAAAATGCAACCAAAACAGAGAGAGTAGAGTAGTTAAATGCAATGGTAAAGAAAAATTTTAAAAAGAAACAAAAGAGAGGGGAGAGAAATGCAACCTTGAAAGGAGGGAAAAGTGAGGTTGAGTATAAGTGAGAAAAGGAGAAGAGAAAAAGAGAGAAGAGAAGAGGGAGAAATGTGGGACCACCGGAGGTGGTGGTCGCCGATGGTTGAAGTCGCCAGTGGTGGTGGGCGGAGAAGAGGTAGTAAGGAGAAAGAAGAAGAAGGGAAGAAAGAGAAGAAGAAAGAAAAAGAAAATTGAGAGAACAGGGCAACGTGCCCTGCTAGTTGCGTCAGGCATGCGACGTGAGCAGGAAATAGAAGGGACGCATAAGCGTCGACCACGCCTACGCGTGGCCAGCAAAAGAAAGAGAGGATGCGTACACGTCAGCTGACACGCACGCATGGAGCGAGATTGTGCTCCTCGCACAAAGGCAGCACAAAACCCGCGCAACTCTCTGGTTTTTGTACTAGGAGTTGCAATCTCAGCAAACGACATGGCGCGTCGCCCACGCTCATGCGTGAGAGTGCGAGATGGACAAGTGACGCGTACGTGTCACCGATGCGCACGCGTGGGAAGCATTGTGCTCCCAGCATGAAATTCGCATAGTTCCATCACAACTCTCTGATTTTTGTACCAGGAGTTGTGGAAATGCAACCGACGCGTACGCGTCGTCTACACCCACGCGTGGGATGACTTTTTTTTCTTAAAAACATGAGGGTGACAATTATAGCACACTCTTGGCATTCATTCAAGCTAGATACTTCAAAAACACTTAGAATTTCAGGCAATACTCAAAATCAAACATTTTTCTTCAAAATTGCCAATTTAACCAATACCAAGACCAATGAAATCCTCGTGAAGACTCTAACAAGCACAACAAAATCAAACAAAATCAACTCAAAAAAATCAAACAATCACAAAATCAAACAAAGGCTCTAAAACTACATGCAAGAAACTATATACAAGGAAGATCATACCATGGTGGGGTGTCTCCCACCTAGCACTTTTCTTTAACGTCCTTAAGTTGGACGGTCATGAGCTTGAGATCATATTTTTAGCACATCCTCAAGAGCATCCATGTTGTCCTTCTTGTTGGCTTTGGTAAGATTGTCCTTCAAGGGGAGATGATCCCACTTGTCAATTGAACCATGATTGGGTGCCTTGTTTACTTGACGATATGGAAGTCGTGACTCCTTCCCCTTTTCTTTGCTAACTCCTCTTATACCCAAATTCCTACTAACGCTTATCTCATCATCACTCCCAAAGTGTTCTTCAATTACATCATCTTCAACAATGTCACAACCAAAAATTGGATGTACCTCTAGAGGTTGCCTCATTATTTTCCCTCCAATTTGAACTTCACCACCTTCCCTTTGGCTTCAAATGAGTAATCCTCAGAAAATGCATCTAATTTAAACCGGGATGTCTTTAAGAATGGCCTCCCAAGTAAGATGGAGGATGGCCTATCTGAATCAATGGGAGGTGTCTCTAGGATATGGAAATCCACCGGAAAGATTAAGTCTTGAATTCTCACCAATACATTCTCAGTGATACCCACAACTGAAATTATACTCTTGTCCGCAAGCACAAACCTAGCTCCGGATCACCTCAATGGTGCAAGGTTCAACTTCTCATAAATCGAGAGTGGCATAATGCTCACACACGACCCTAAGTCGCATATGCAATCCTTAAGTTGAATCTCACCAATCATACAAGATACCAAGCACGGACCGGGATCACTATACTTTTTAGGAAAATCATCCATCACAGAAGAAACAGAGCTACCTAATAGATTCATCCCTAGTCCACCAATCTTCTCTTTATGAGTGCACACATCCTTAAGGAACTTAGCATATTTCGGAACTTGATGTATGGCGTCAAAGAGTAGAATAGTTACATCCACATTATTGAAGATTTGAACTATGTTGGGATCAAGCTTCTCATGTTTCTTGGCCTTCTTGGCTAACGTAGGGAAAGGTATGGGAATTTGTTCCTCTAAGTTGCTCTTCTGCTTCGGTTCCTTGGTCCTTAATTGTTCTTCTTCTTCCTTTGCAACTTCTTCCTCCTTTTCATCTTTATCTATCTCTATTGTTTTACCAACTTCTACATTAGGAACATCCTCTGCCAACTTGATAGGCTTGGGTTCAACTTCCTCAAGCGTTACCACTCCTCAAGGTGATTGCATTGATGCTACCCCTTGGGTTTAGAATAGGTTGGGAATAGGGGTGTTCATGGTTCAGTTTTTTCATAAACTGAACTGAAACTGCACTAAACCATTTTAAATGGTTTAGAAACTGAACCAAACTACTTTGTCAAATAAGAAACTGGTTTTAAACCAGTTTACAATACAGTGCACTAGTTTAAACCAGTTCATAAAAATAAAACCAGTTTTAATAGAAAAAACCAGTTTAAACTGGTTTATAGGTTAAAACTAGTTTTAACTTTTAACATATATAAAATTAGTTTTTACATTTTCTCTCTCTCTCCCTCTCTCTCTCTCCCTCTCTTTCCCTCTCCCCCTCTCTCTCTCTCCCCATCTCCCTCTCCCACATCTCTCTCCCCATCTCCCTCTCTCTATATCTCTCCCTTCTCTCCCTCTCTCTCTCCCCATCTCCCTCTCTCTATCTCTCTCCCTTCTCTCCCTCTCTCTCTCCTTTCATTCTCTCTCTGTCTTCTTCTCTCCCTCTCTCCCCTCCTTTCTCTCTCTTCCTCTCTCTCTCTCTCTCCTTCTCTCCCCCTCCTCTCTCTCTCCCTCTCCCCCTCTCTCTCCTTCTCTCTCTCTCTCTCCCACTCTCTCTCTCCTTCTCTCCCTCTCTCTCTCCCCCTCCTCTCTCTATCTCCCTTCTCTCTCTCTCTCTCCTTCCCCTCTTTCTCTCTTCTTCTCTCCCTCTCTCCCCCTCCTTTCTCTCTCTCCCTCCTTTCTCTCTTTTCCTTTTTTCTCTCTCTCTCCCCCTTCCCCTCTTTCTCCCATCCCCTCTCTTTGTCTTTCTCTCTCTCCCCCTCCTCTCTCCCTCCCCTCTCTCTCTCCCCCTTTTCTCCCTCTTTATCCCTTTCTCTCATTCTCTCTCCCCTATCCCTCTTCTTCTCTCTCCCTCTTCTCCTTTTCTCTCCTCCTCCTCTCTCTCTTTCTCTCCCTCTCTCTCTTTTAACATATATAAAATTAGATTTTATATTCTCTTTCTTACCCCCCTCTCTCACTCTTTCTCCCCCTCTTTTTCTCCCTCTTCCTCTCTCTCTCTTTTTCCCCCTCTCTCTCCCTCTTTTTCTCTCTCTCCCTTTCTCTCTTTTCTTCTCCTCTTCCTCTCTTTCTCCTCTTCTCTCCCTCTCTCTCCCTTCTTTCTCTCTCTCTCCTTCTCTCCTTTTCTCTCTCTCCTTCCGCTCTCACTCTTCCTCTTCTCTCTCTCCCCTTCCACTCTCTTTGTCTTCCTCTCTCTCTCTCTCCCTTTTCCTTTTCTCTTTCTCTCCCTCTCTCTTTCCCTCCTCTCTCTCTCCTACCCCTCTTTCTCCCCTTCCCCATTCTTTCTCTCTCCCTTTTCTACCTCTATCCCTTTCTCTCACTCTCTCCCATATCCCTCTTCCTCTCTATCTCTCTCCTTCTCTCCTTCCCTCTTCCCCTCCCTCCCCTTTCTCCCTCTCTCCCTCTCTCTTTCTCTCTGTCTCTCTCACTTTCTCTTCCTCTCTCTTCCTTTCTCTTTCTTTTGCGCTCTTTCTCCCCCTCTCTTCTCTCTCTTTCTCTCTCCTCCTCCTCATCTCTCTCTTTTTTCTATCTCTCCTTCTTCCCTCTTTTTTCCTCTTTTCTCTCTCCCTCTTTCTCTCTCTTGTTTTGAAGAAAAAAAGGGGAGAGAGAGAAGAGGAATATAGAGTGAGAAAAGGTTGAGAGAGAAAGAGAAAAGAGAGAAAGAAAGGAAAGAAAGAGGAGAAAGAGAGAGAGGAGGGAGAAGAAAGAGAGAGACAGAAGGGAAGGGAGAGAGAGAGAGAGAGAAATAGGAGAGAGAAAGAGAAAAAAGGAAAAAAGAGAGAGAGAAAGAGGAAGAGAGAAGGGAGGGAGAGAGAGAGAAACAAAAGGGAGAGAAAGAGAGAGAAGGAGGAAGGGGAGAGAGAGAGAGAGAGAGAGAGAGAGAGAGAGAATGGGAAGGGAAGGGAGCGAGGGAGAGGGATAAAAAGGAAAGAGAGGAGAGAGAGGGAGATAAATTGGAGAGAGAGAGAGAGAGAGAGGGGGGAAGGGAAGAAAGAAGAGAAGGAGAGAGAGGAAGAAAGAAGAGAAGGAGAGAGAGGAGGGAGAGGAGAGAGAGAGAGAGAAAGAAAAGGGGAGAGCGAGGAAAATGAGGGAGAGAGAGAGAGAGAGAGAGAGGAAGAGAGAAGGGAGGAGAGAGAGAGGAAGGAAGGAGGAGCGAGGGAAAGGGGAAGAAAAAGGAAAGAGAGGCAGATGAAATAGAGAGAGAGAGAGAGAGAGAGAGAGAGAAAGAAAAGGGGAGAGCGAGGAAAAGGAGGGAGAGAGAGAGAGAGGAAGGAAGGGAGAGAGAGAGAGAGAGAGGAGGGGGAGCGAGGGGGAGCGAGGGAAATGGGAGAAAAAGGATAGAAAGGGAGAGGAAATGGAGAGAGAGAGAGAGAGAGAGAGGAGGGGAAGAAAGAGGAGAAGGAGAGAGAGAGAGAGAGGAAGAAAGAGGGGAGAGAGAGAGAGAGGAGGGAGAGAGAAAGAAAAGGGGAGAGCGAGGAAAAGGAGGGAGAGAGAGAGAGAGAGAGAGAGAGAGGAAGAGAGAAAGGAGGAGAGAGAGAGGAAGGAAGGGGGAGAGAGAGGGAGATGAGAGAGAGAGAGAGAGACGAAGAGAGATGGGAGGGGGAGAGAGAGGAGGGAGAGGAGAGAGAGAAAGAAAGGGGAAGAGAGAGGGAAAGGAGGGAGAGAGAGGAGAGGGAGAGAGAGGAGGAGAGAGAGAGGGAAATGAGAGAGAAGGGGAGAGAGAGAGAAAGAGAGAGAGAGAGAGAGAGAGAGAGAGAAGGGAGAGAGAGAGAGGAGGAAAGGGGGAGAGAGAGAAGGAGGGAGACAGAGAGAGAGAGGGAGAGAAGGAAGAAAGGGAAAAGAGAGAGAGAAGGGAGAGAGGAGGAGAGAGAGAGTGAAGGGAGAGAGAGAGAAAGAGTATGTAAAAACTAATTTTAGAGTTTAAATAAAACCAGTTTTAATTTGGATTAAAACTAAACTGAACCATAAAAACTGGTTTTCATAAAAACTATGGTTTCAGTTCAGTTTTTTATTTAAAAAAACTGGTTTATTTAAAACAGTTTCAGTTCAGTTTCAATTCAGTTCAGTGAAACCAGTTTTTTTGCACACCCCTTGTTGGGAAGGAAGGTTCGATGAGCTAGAGGCTTGGTTGGTGTTGGTGTTGTTGGTAGGAGGTAAGGTCAACCTTGAGAGAATCTCGACTATGAAAGACATTTGAGCACTCATAGTGCTAACTTGTGCATTGAGAGTCCTATTGTTCTCTTCATGTTTCTCCATCATAGCCCTAAGTCTCTCTTGCTCTTGGTAAAATGCACGGTTAGAGTCATCACCTTGGTTTGTGGGAGAAGAAGAGGGTTGATTAGGTTGTTATCTTTGGTAAGGCGTTTAGTATCTATGGTTGTTGTTTTGGTTTTGTTGTAATTGTTGGTATGGTTGGTTATGGTGGTTTTGGTTGTGGTATTGGGAAGAAGGTTGGTTGTTGTTGTGGTAATGAGAAGATGAATTGCCTTGGTTCCATCTTTGATTGTGGTTTTCCCTTGAGCATTGTCCCTCCACCCTTGATTATAACTATTACCATGAGAGTAATTGTTTTGACCTTGAGATTGATAGGGTGGACGGTTGTTATAGTTCAAATTGGCTACCGCAAAAGTGTAATCCTCTTGGACTTGATGGCATTGGTTGGTGTAATGTGCGGTACTAGAGCATAAACCACATACTCTAAGAGGTCCTTCAAGTTGGAGGATTTGAGGTGGGACTTGGATGGCTTAGATTGATTGAAATGCCTTTTGTTCTTTGCGAATCTCCGTGAGGAGAGTGGTCATGTCTTCAAGCACTTTAGTCAAAGCCGATGTGGAAGGGAGGTGCTTCCACCACACTCTTGGAAGGATTGTTCCTCACTCTCACATGTTGGGTAGCCTCGGCGACATCATTGATCAAACTCCATGCTTCCGCCGCCGTCTTGTTCTTAGAAAGGGAACCACCACTAGAGGCAGTGAGCAATCCCTTATCCATTGCACAAAGACCTCCAGTGAAATAGCTAATGAGCAAGTGAGTGTCTAACCCATGATGTGGACAAGATTCCAACAACCTTTTAAATCGAGTCCAATATTCAAAGAGTGTCTCTTGGTCTTTTTGCATTATACCAGAAATTTTCTTTCGAATATAGTCGGTCTTCTCCGGAGGAAAGAACTTATCTAAGAACTCTCTTCTCAATATATCCCATTCAGTCACCACTTCATCCGGTTGGGAGTAGAACCACTCTTTTGCCGACCCCTCAAGAGAGAAGGGGAAAGCAAAAACCATGATAGCAATCTCATCGGCACCATGCCTTCGAGCTGTAGAACAATCAACTTGGAAGTTTCTCAAGTGCCTAATGGGGTCTTGGCCCGGTAGTCCATGGTACTTAAGAATAAAGTTAATCAGACTATTCTTCAACTCAAAATTCGGATCAAAATTTGGATACCTAGCTTGCAACGGTTGAAGAATGAGATCCGGTGCTCCTTGTTCGTACAAGGTAATCCTACGTGGCTCCGCCATGTGGTTTTCACCTGTAGTATGCAAAGATGTATCAGTAGTGCCAATAGAAGAATCGGAAATTATGGACTCTAAGTCACTCTTGGTTCCGTCTAGTACTTCGGAGGGTTCCTCAAGAGAGGCCGAAGCACTAGCCATGTAATCCAACCGCCGCCTAGCTTGCCGAGTGTGTAACAAAGTTCTTTCAATTTCGGGATCAAGCTCGACTAAGCTAGAATTCGGTTGAGACCGAGTCATTCAACTTAGAAGTCATAGCTCATGTATTAAAGGAAATCTAAACTAAAAACAAAGTAATCAAAGCAAGTAAACTATCTACAATATTCACATATTCACATAACCAATATCAAAGCACACGTTGCAACCATTCCCCGGCAACGGCGCCAAAAATTTGATGAAGAAATTATGGTTGGTCTAGAATTTTCATCAATAGAAAACCAATGTCATTGTCATAGTATAGTCCTAGACCAACAAATAGTTCCCTCAATCAAATTTAGAATATGGTTGTTACAAAGTTAACCCCAATATAAAGTAACCGAGAGTATTAGTCTCGAGTCATCCTCAAGAGAATGGGCAAACATGTGCATCAATATTGGTTAGAATTCCGGGGTTAGGAATCATAAGCAAGAATTTAAACTACTAAACTTAACATGCAAGAAATCTTAAAGGGAAAGGAATTAAATCAAAGCAACCAAAGCTAAGTATAAGCACTTTCAATCTAGTAAGGGAACGTATAAATCTACCGCTATGCTAGAACTAAGTAAACAACTAAACTAACTATAACAAGAATCAAGCAATTTGGATTTTTGGGTTTCAAATATGAATAATAAAAGGAACTCTTGGCTAGGCATAGGAATTGGGGTCACCATCCTTGTCTAATAACCATATCTTGACAATTATGAGGAACCAAGCTTATTAAGTCTACTTCTATGCTTGAAGTATGTCAAATGGCTTGATCAACATCAATCTATAAGTTCTAACCTAGCTACTAATTGACTTAGTAATAGGCTAGTGTCAATGGTTATCAAATTGACCACTAAGAGTTCTCACATCACCAATTCAATCAGACCCAATGACTCAAGGTCACCTAATTCCCTTAGCCTAGGCCAAGAGTATAGGAAACTACTCCATAATCAAAGGAAACATTTCATCAAACACATGGTATGCATTAATAAAAGACATGTTCAAATTGCAAATTAATTGAGAATCACAAATACCCACTAACAATTATCAATAGAAAATAACTCAATTAACACTATCAATCATAGAAAACATCAATGCACTAATAGAAATCCAAGATCCACAAAGTTCATAAAATAAGAAGAAAAAGGGAAATAACAAGAAAACATGAATTCAACACAAGATCTAAACCAAAATCATAACTAGAGAACTCAAATTAAGTAATTGAAACTAAAATTAACAAAACCCAATTCAGAATTTCAATAAGGGAGGATAAAAAACAAACTAAATCTAGAGAGAAGTAAGAGTTTCTCTCTCTAGAAAACAAGAATAAAAAACTAGCTAAAATTATGTGTCATGTGTGTATGATTGGATCTCCCTCTTCCTCCCTCAATTCCGGGTCTTTTCCATGCAGAATCAAGTTGGATTTGGGCCTGGAGCCTCCAAAAAATCTCCAGCCACGATTTCATTAATGAAGTCACGTGCTGAGCGTCACGCGTGCACATCAGCCACGCGTGCGCGTCATCTGAGTTCTGCGAGCCACGCGTACGCGTTGAGCATGCGTACGCGTCGGTCACTGCTGCGCCAATCCACGCGTGCGCTTCAGCCACGCATGCGCGTCGTCTCTAGTTCTCCAAAGCTCCATTCTTCATGTTCCTTCCACTTGTACATGCTTCCTTTTCATCTTTTAGACCATTTTTGCCCTATAAATCCTGAATCCACTTAACAAACACATCACGACATCGAATGGTAATGGAAGAGGATTAAAATATGGTATTTTTAGGGTAAAAGAAGCATGTTTTAAACCATGAAGCAAAATTTGGAAGGAAACACAAAACCATGCAATTTATATGAATAAGTGCAGAAAATATTGATAAAATCCCCTAAATTCTAAACAAGATAAACATAAAATTGGGGTTTATCAGTCATCGTAGATCCCAACTGGTTCACGGGATTCCTTTAACACAGACATTGGTTCTGTAGTTAATCTTTCCTTTTAAGTTTTGAAGAATTTCCCCCAATAATCTGACATTGGCACCAACGGACACCTTTGTGTGTCGACTCAGTCATCGGTAACACCATTTGCAAAACCGAAGCTTCACAACTCCTCGTAAGGTCGCACGCTCACCAATTTCATCCTTTGTGTTCATAAGTTGTGTCCTATGGATCTAACATATCGATGGTTGCATCTAGAGATTGCATACAATGTCGAAATGAGCTCAAGTTATCTGAAGGGATATCAAACTCAAAAGAGAGCAAACAATTTCAAATGGTATCTGTAAGAAATTGAAATGATACATTATGTTGTGATCAGACAAGATTGTAGAAAATAAGAAAATGCACTAGAAAGAGAATTAGAGTGCACCTCAAAGAAGGATTCCAAATTAAGAATCTTTGGTGGAAACAATAAGGCAAATTGAATCAAAATATGTATGTACTGATTTTAAGAGGATTACGAGTGCTTCAATAAAGGTGGTTCAACCCAACCATACACGTTCAGGCTTACATCAAGGAGTACAAGGTTCGCATGAGGATATGTGAAAACAAGGAATAGGATTGGGCAAGGTTCAATTTATTCACCAAGTGGGATTCCGAAATAAAGAGCTCTAATGCAATTTACAAGGGAAAATATAGGTCGGTTCATAAGGATGTATTAGTGCTCTCATTCGTACAAAACCTCATACCGTTATTAAGATCACCGTACTTCCGCAGCATTACTCTGACTCGTTGATCTCTAAGAATTGGGTTATTTGCCCACGTCAACCAAAAACGTCCCTAAATTCTGTCAGCTCTAGCAGTAATACTCTACGCAGCACAAGTAAGTTTGATCCTAAATTTGATACTAAGTATGACACCTCTATCCTCAAACCTTTCTCTCCGTCACAAGCTAGGTGTAACGCAGTGTTTCAAATTCACACAATGCAGTTAAAGCTTTATAACCAATTATACACCTACTCTTTTTCATCAGGCTCCCACGTAGGGTGTTCACAACGAATACACGACCTCACTGTTGGTTCTGACTCGCATCCTGGTTTTTCCCACGACGGTAATCCTTGGCAATGTGTTCAAATAGTCCACAAGAGTAGCATCGACCATTTCCTTTCGCCTGGTAAAACTGGGCATTGTTGTTTCTTCGGAAGTTTCTTTGACCATGAGGATGTTGACTGGCATGTCCGTCCCTTTGGAAGATCTGGTCCCTTGGTGAAAAATACTTTCCACAACCTTTGCTAATGGTACCCCCGTGAGTATCTCTCATTAAAGTCATCTTCCTAATGCAATCCTCTTCACTCTTTTGGTTCTCTTGAGCTTAGCATGAGGACATGCTAATGTTCAAGTGTGGGGAGATTTATAAACCCCATTTTTAGGGTTTATCTTATGCTTAATTGAGTGGATTTTATCCACTATTCTCACACTTATTCATAGAATTCGCATGTTTTACATTTTCCTTCCTAATTTTGTGGTATGATGGAAAACATGCTTCTTTGGTCTTAAATTTGCTATGTTTAATCCTCTCTTATTACCATTCAATGCCGTGATATGTTTGTTAAGTGTTTTCAGGGTTTATAGGGTATGAATGGCTTAGAGGATGGAAAGGAAGCATGCAAAAATGGAAGGAATACAAGAAATTGAAGGAATTGCTAAGTTGTCAATCCTGACCTCTTCGTACTAAATCGATCATCACTTGAGCTACAGAGGTCCGAATGAGGCGGTTTCAG
Organism: Arachis hypogaea; assembly: GCF_003086295.3. Classification (NCBI taxonomy): domain Eukaryota; kingdom Viridiplantae; phylum Streptophyta; class Magnoliopsida; order Fabales; family Fabaceae; genus Arachis; species Arachis hypogaea. Next base: position 75,388,000 of record NC_092046.1, on the reverse strand, counting down.
TTGCGTTGGAAAGCTAACATCCGAGGCTTCGGAATGATATAAAATTTGCTATAGTTGCTTTACAGTTAGGGGACGCACACGTGTGACTGGTGTGGCAGACAAGCGACGCATACACGTGGCGACGCGTACGCGTGGGCAACGTGTACACATGACCAAAAAATTGCGCAGCGACACGTACGCATGGGCGACGTGTACGCGTGACAGAGCGTCACATGCTGCATTGCACAGAAGATGCTGGGGGCGATTTCTGGGCTGTTTTTGGCCTAGTTCCAAGCCCGAAAACACAGATTAGAGGCTGCAGAGTGGGGAAATCAGGGAGACACTTCTCATTATTCACACATTAGGTTTTAGATGTAGTTCTCCTCTCTCTAGGTTTTAGGTTTCTTAGTTTTAATTCTTTTCTGATTCAAAATTTTATCTTGTTTTAATTTAGTTTCTCTTCTACTTTTAATTGTCCTAGTACTTTAGTTTATCTATCTCTCTTGTTGATCTCTTTATGTTGCCAATTTAGTTTATGAATTCTCATGTTAGATTTTATTTCCCTTTTAATGCAATTTGAGGTATTTCATGTTTATTGCTTCTTCCGTTAATTGTTATCATTGATTTTGCAATTGTTGGTTTTAGATTTTACATTCTCTTATTGTTATTCTATGCTTTCATTTTGTACCCACCAAGTGTTTGATAAAATGCTTGGTTAGATTTTAAATTAGCTTTTTATGTTCTTAGCTTAGATTGAGTAAATTGGAGACTCTTGAATTGTCAAAGTCTCATGTTGATTGGTGATTGAAACTTGCTAGTCGGCTTGAGCTTCACTAACTCTAGTCTTTGATTAGGACTTGTGAACTCAAGTTGATTCTCTCACTTGACTTACCTTCGATTGTTAGAGGTTAACTAAGTGATAGCAAAAGGCAATTACCATCACAGGTGATTATGATAATGGGGATAGAAATTCCAATTATGAATCCTTGCTAGGACTTTTCTTAATCATTAGTTTGTTTTCTTGTCATTTACTCCTTGTTCAACATTTAAAAACCCAAAAAGATACAATCTCATAACCAATTATAAGTACACTTCCCTGCAATTCCTTGAGAGACGACCTGAGGTTTAATACTTCGGTTAATTTTATTGGGTTTGCTTAAGTGACAAACAAATTAAATTTGATTGAGGTTTAATTGTCGGTTTAAATCTATACTTGCAACGCGATTACTTTTGTGAAATTCTTTACCAACGATTTTTCCCCCGAATGGGTTGCTCGCGTCGCGTGTTGAAGTTCGTGTATGCAAGGGTTAAAAATCCACTTGCTCATGTACCCAGGCAACATTTGCGTACGCGAGTTTCCCAACCTGAATAGGTTGGTCGCGTCACATGTCCCTGTCGCGTACGCAGCCAGTCCAAAACTTAGAAAAATTTTAAATGTTGCAAAATTCAATTTTTGGTACCAAACTTTGAACAGTCATAACTTTCTCTACAAAAATCCATTTTCTTCAAACTTTATATCAATTTAAATTTCTCAAAGCCATCTTTAATTTAAAATAAAGTTCATTTAATTTTAAGTTTTGAGGCTTGAGTTATACTCTATCAAAGTTCACCAAAAAGTAGTTTTTACCAAAAACAACAAGGTCCTCAACTTTCCAAAATTCACAACCAAAATCAATTCAAAACCAAACCAAACTCCAATTCACATCAATTTCTACCTTTTATGTCATAATTCACCACTCTTACCAAATTTTGCACTCACATTATACACTTCTCAACCCCAATCATCAAATATATCGTTCTAGAATCATTTCTCAACCAACACAATCATACATCATCATTCTATAGTTATCATAGTAATCAACCTTAATCATTCACAATATCACTATTCAATACTATTCATTAACCTCAATAACGTTATTTATCCAAATCATCAAGTCATCAATTCATCATACATCATCAATCAACCAAGTTCAACAACCAATTCAATCCAACCTATCCTATGAGTCACTAGCCTATATATCCTGAAATATTATATATTACATAGAAAAAACCGAAACCATACCTTGGTCGATTCTCAATATGCCCAAAATCCCAAAATTGAGTCCAACTCAAGCCTCCAATCACCAACAATCAATACAAAGCTCCAAATAAATGCCAACAATCACAACTTCAATCTATATATACACATAATTTATAACCAATCAACTTAGGATTCATCATAATCATAATTTCACAAGGTAAAGAGCTTCCATACCTTTTTCGATGGTGTTTGGGGCATAAACCACCAATTGCCAAACCTTAAGTACCACCTAAACAATTAAAAACACAAAATCTATTCAAAACCAAAATCCACAAATTCGAAATTCTTAGGGCTGCAGGAAGGGAAGAAAATCTTGAAATCTTACCTATAAGAGTTAGATGAGAGTAACGGGCTCAGCAAGAGCTTCACGTAGCCGCTGACAGCACGCGAATCGGAGCACTGTAGTTCGAATTATGGCCACCGGAAGTTGTATGTGAATAGTAACACTTCTCTCTTCTCCTCTCAATTCATGCAGCTGCTCAAACCCTTATGTGTGTGTGTTTGTGGCTGAAATGATTCATTAATAAGTGTTATATATGTTGGGTTTGGGCCCAATTTGGGTCCGGTTCAACCTATTAGCGTTTTTGGCCTGTTTGGCCCAACTTTGGGTCAAACCTTTAAAATTAGCGCTCGGTTTTCAACTTTAATATATTTCCTAAAGTTTTCTACTGTTTTTATTATTCTCACATAGTACCAAACAGATTTAAACCGGTACTGCCGGTAAATTTACCGGTACACATTTTCACGTAATTTTTCAAAAAAAATTACATTTTTTAACACAAAAAAATCTATTGAATCCAATTATCATATTTATATTTTCTAATTAATATTCTAAATATTTGAAACCTATTTTAGAACAATTAATTTAATTCAATTAAGCGGCTAATTAATCGCAGTTCTTACATGTTTAGTTTATATATGCATTTTACCTTCATTGCAATGAATTGTGTATTTACGGTTGAAACTCAGTTAAAACTAAAATTGATGTTTATTGCAAATAAAAGAAAGAAGAAAATAAAACTTTTATTTCAATCAAATGGACAATAATTTATTATATAATCGGACTATTTTGATAATAAAGTTTCTCCAATAATTTTTTATAAATTATAAAAATAGTTATATTATGGTTAATTAGTTAGGTTAAATGAAGGATTAAAATTAACCATGATAAACTAACTCATTTTAACTAATAATAATTTGACATGTAATAAGAAATAATTTATCTTTTACTATTAATAAGATTGAATAAAATTTACCTTTTTTCGAATTAATTATTTAGATGTCACCAATTTGCTATCATGGCACTTTATATAATTTTTGGTAGTGTAAGGTACATTAAAGAATCTCGCTATGTTACCAACAACATTTCTGCCAAGTTCTGTAATAGCTCAAATGGCATAAACTCCCCATACTCAATTAAGAGGTTGCGGATTCGAGTCTTCTATCTTTCCAAATTTTTGCCAATGAGTAATAGCTCAAATGGCATAATCTCCCCATACTCAATTAAGAGGTTGCGGATTCGAGTCTCCTTTCTTTGGTAAAAAAAAAATAGCAGATAATATATTGATACCCTATACTTTTCCTACATAAAATTGTGGAAACAGGAATATGAAAACGCGGGACATCTAATTTCATTCTTCCGTCTCTATCTAATCTATTATATTTAGAGTAAATCATATTTCCGGTCCTTAACTTTTCACCCCTTAACAAATTTAAATATCCAAATCGATTTTTATTTACTTTGGTATATCTACGTTATAGTTTTTGGTTAGGGACTGAAAAAGGCATTTATTCAAAGTAAATAGGGACTGGAACGTACATATATCAAAGTAGATAGGGATCGATTTGGATTTTTAGATTTTTTAGGGAGTGAGAAGTCCATCGAACAAATAATTAAGGACCGGAAAGAACATTTATTCTTATATTTATTATATATTTTATCTATTATATATTATTAATTTTATAATCAAAATGTCTCACATGTTATTTTTTTTATTATAATTAAAATTAAATATTTTTTTAAAATTAAAGAATTCTATCCATCTTTTTACTAATTTTATAACCATAATATGACATATATTACTCATTCTTTACAATTAAAATCAAATATTTTCTTCTAAAATTAAAGAATTTTTTTCTACTAATTTTGCAACTAAAATGAGCACATGTCATTCTCTCATTGCAATTGAAATCAAACCTTTCTCTTCAAAATTAAAGAATTCTCTCCTCTTCCCTCTCTCTTTATCTATCCCTCTTATTCTTTTAACCATTATATCTCTTTTATATATCATTATTAATGACTAATTACAAATTTGACAACTAAAATGTGCAACATGATATTCTTTAATTAAAATTAAAATTAAAATATTGAAATTGAAATTGAAATATAGCTATATTATATATTATATTATATTATATATTACTATCTAATTTAATAACAAAATGTGTCACATGACACTCTTATTAAACTTGAGAGAAAATATTTTCCTCCAAAATTAATAAACTCGCTTTCTAAATTCTCTCATCTACCACTCCCCTCTTTTTTCTATTTTTCTCTACCCTTCTCACTCTATATATAATTTATTATATATTTATATATTTATATATTATTATCTAATTTAATAACCAAATGTCTCACATGACATTATCTTATTAAAATTGAGAGAAAATATTTTTCTCAAAAATTAATAGACTTCCTAAATTCTCTCATCTATCTCTCTCCCTTTTTTTATTTCTCTCTACCCTTCCCACTCTATATATAATTTATAATTTATATTTTATATTAGTAATTTGAGAAATTAAAATGTGTAATCCGATATTTTTTATTATAATTAAAATAAATTTTTTCTTTTAAAATTAACAAACTCCTTCTTTCAGTCTTCATCTTTATCTTTTTCTCTCTTTTTTCTCATTCTCTATTTTTTCTATCTTTTTATTCTTAAAAAAAATAAAATTAACAAAATTATATAATTCAAATAAAAACTATATACATATTTTTTGGTTTTTTATTTAATTTTAAATTTTCACTGCTTATCTTTCTAATCTATATTTTTATTTCTCTTCTTTCAAATATTTATTAAATATAATTTGGAGAGAATACTAATGTTATGATTAAAAGTTAAAATCAAGATTTAATTGTTTAAAAGAAATTGATTTTGAGTTAATTTTATAACTATCAATATAATTTTTTTATGCTAATATTTTTTTATATTTTTATATGCATAGAGAAAAAGAATATTATTTTTAAATAGCAAGCATAAAAATTAATTATTTTTATTTGTGTAACAGGTTTAACACCTAATTAAAAGTATACAAGTTAAATCGTTTCAAATTTTGGATAACGAATATTAAAATTATATATTAGTAATAAATTAAACTCTTTGACATGAAAATAATAACTAAAAATCTTATTGTTTGATTTTTTATTTACGGTGACCTTTTGGTCTTCTTAGTCAATAGAGACTTTTATCCTCTATGATTTTTTTGTAAAAGTAGTTTGATTCTATAAATATTTTATGCCATAATATATAATGTCAAGACAAAATCAACGTAATTTTAAAAGATTTATATTCTCGTAATGTAATTATGAGTAAAAATACTAGTTCTATATAATTCTAAAATGAGTATTGAGTACCATATTATCATAAAGATTAGCGTTGATAAACGAAATAAATGGCACTCATATGTATGTAAAGTATGTAAATTTATATATAAACTAGAATGAAAATGTAAGGAGGAAAAGGTTGATATTGTATTCAAAATAGAAAATGCCTAAAATTGTGGAAACATGGAACTTGTAAATGCGAAGTAAGTAAGCCTCCTATGTTAATTTCATATTGAACTTGCACCTCATGCAGAGTCGTGTAGTGTGAATCTAGTGCCAAAGGGTCTTAGTTAGCTTAAATTCACTTTTAGTCATTCTGCAAGTGAGTTTATCTTGTTAGTTTCCTTTTATATGTATTATCTTTGATAGTTGTAATAGAGTGCATTCTTGTGCCGATTATTTGCTATCTATATATAGCAAAATCCTTAGTGTATTGGTAGAACAATTAAAGTGACGTTTAGAAAGGAGACGGAGACTGAAAGATAAAGATTGAATTAAATTTTTTTTATTGTATTTGGTATAAAATGTATTGGATTGAGGTATGTTTTAATTTTATTTTTGGTTTAAGATAAATATAGAAATTAAGGGATAGATTTAGAATTTAAAAAGTTAAATGAAAGTATTTTTAAAAAGAAATGTTATAAAATTTCCATTTTAAAATATTTTAGTCCCCTATATCTTCACTTTTTTAAAATACAAAAGAAACTAAAATTTTATATTTTAAACTAAAATTTTAATTTCAATCTCTGATCACCAAACACAATACTTTATCCTAATCCTCAGTTTCAGTCTCAATCCTGGGAAACAAATGCAACATTAGATACTTCAGTAATACACAATTCTAGTTCTTATGTTAATTTCATATTGACATCTAATTTTCTTCTATGGCCACACTAATTCCAAAATGAGTATCATATTTATCATACAAACTAATGTTCTTCAAGGAAATAAGTGGTACTCATATACGTATGGTACCTATCTATAAGGTAGTATTTGTTTTCATGTATTGAAATAGAGACAAAAAATTGAGATTTAGTATCATATTTGTTGATATAGAAATTGGTATTAATTTCAATTTCTAAAATTTTAGTATTTTATACTTCTAAAAATAAGGGATATAGGAAACTAAAATTTTTAGAAACAGATACTGAAACTCTAATAATATTTTATATCTAAAATACTTTCATTTTAATTAATTAATTTCAACTTTACTCTTTGTACAAATTAAATTAGAACTTCATTCTTTCTATCTTACTTTACACTAAATACAATACTGAGATTTATTTCGGTGTCTGTCTTTCCATCTCTCTGTTCCAAACACTACCTAAATTTCTAGAAAAGTAGATAGAAACTGAAATAAAATAAAATGAAAATAATAAATAAATAAAATCGGATTGGATCATGTTTAGATAATCAAATATCAATTGAAATAAAATAAATGAACCAAATTATAAAATAAATGAAAAAAAAATGCAAATTTGATTTTTCATTTCAATTTCTCTAAAAAATTACTAACAGTATCATACTTACATATGAATTCTCTCTATTTCTTTGATGATGAAAAATATTGTACTCATTTTGGAATTAGTGAAGTAAGAGAAGGAAATTAGGTGGATAAACACAGAGCAACGAAGACATGTTCTACATCAGCACTTTTTCTTCCTGCCTCCTAATCAACACGTCAAAATATATCTATACCAATATATAAAACCAATACCAGAGTTTGGTGTCCAATTTTTATAGACACCATTTGCCCTCAAATAATTCATTTTACAAATTAAATTTATGGACAAAATAGTAATAATATATTTTTGTTTATAATTAAAAAAAAGTCATTAACCCATTAAATAACTGCTGCAATCGTGAGGAAATTAAATAACTGCTCCACTTATAAATATTCCTCACTATCGTCGATCATTTTTTCTGCATCTTGCTATCTTTTGGTTCTGACATGCATTTACTAAGAAAGGGATACCTGCAAATCATCGTGAGAGGATTTGACAAGGAAGTTGATACAATTTTTATGCCAATTCCATTGCCAAATACAGGTACTTTTTTGAAAAATAATAATAGACGTCATGATAATACAAGTGATTGGTATTTTATATTTACCGTTTATTTTATTTTTGAGTACTAATTTTTAATTTTTTAAAAAAAATTCAAAGAACAAGTACTCTTTATCTTATTCTATTTTTACATCTAAAGTTTGTATTTTTTTTGTATAATTATAGATCGAGCACTACTACTCAAATATATTCTATAGTACTAAAATTTATCTATAAATATATTCTATATTTATTAAAATTTATCAATATTTTTTTTTTGCATTGTTTGATACGTGTTATCAAAGTCTATGTTTATTAATTGATACGTATTATTAAAGTCTATGTTTATAATTTCCTAAACTATCTAAACTATTAATTATGTAGAGTATTGAATTTGACATTTATTTATAAAGAGTACTAAAATTGACCTTTACTAATTTTTTAAATTATTGTAAAAAGATTAATTAATTTAATATTATTCATTGTCATATGATTGGCATATAAAAGATGTAAAAAAATTTATACTTACCAATGGTAGAATGAAAAATCTCTACGTATATTTTGTTAATTTTTTTCTTTATTTTTAATATATTTTATATTAAAAAATATTATTTTTTATTAATTATTAGATTGACATATAACACAATAAATATAATAAATATAGTAAGATACGAACTTTGTTAATTGATTTTTTAAATAATCTGGCAATTTAAGATAAGAACTTTGTTAATTGATTTTGTTAATCTCTTTCTTATTTTTAATCTATTTTATATTGGATAATATTATTTTTTATTAATTACATTTAAATGTCTTAAAGATAAGAACTGTGTTATATATTTTTAGTTATTTCAACTTTCATGATTATTTCGTTCTCTTTATTTTTCTATGTCATAGGCGAAGTAAGTTTTAATTTATTATTTTTCTTATATATATATTCTATTTTAAAAATTATTTTATTTTTTTATGTTTTCTAATATGTTTTATTGTATTTTTCTTTTACTTTAAAAATTTTATGGTCTGAAGATCTTCTGTTAAACGATTCTAACCATATGATCAAGGAAGAAGTTCAAGATAATAAGTTTGAATTTTGGTAATTTATTGAGTCTAATTGAAATAAACACATTGAAATATAATAAACAGAATTGTTAATTCAACATTTATTAATGAATAATTACTAAAAAAATATTATCTATACCAATATATGATGGGATATGAAATTGTGGTATCCAATTTTTTCTTTTCTCCTTATTTTACCCCTGTTTTCTTTTTATTAAAAATTGACTTTATCCTATGACAGGACTTAAAAACATATTTCAATCAAAAAAATTGCTACTACGTACTCAATTCTTTTTATTTTATTTTATTTTTTTAAAAACTGGCTTTAACCCACGACAGATTTAAAACTGATTCACTTTCAACCCACGACAGAATTTAAAGTTGATTCACTTTCAATAAAAAAAACTATTAATACGTACTCAATTTAAATACCGATTCACTTTCAATAACAAAAACTTCTGCGCCTTCAATCGTATTTTACTCAAGAGAGTTAAATATTTGTTTCACTTTCAATCATGCTCTTACAATCATTCTTTTTCTTTGTGTCTTGCTACCTTATGTTCTGACAAATATAATTGAAAAATTCAACGAATCAGCAATCATATTATATCAACTAATATAATTCCTATTCCAAATCCATTGTCAAGTACAGAATTAACTACAATTAGACAAATGGTAAGAGCCACCCATCATCATCATCGTTTTGTTTCAGGTAACATAAAACTTAATATGTATTATGATAATTTAATTTTTTCGGCTATAAATTCAATTTTTGCTTAATATCTGTATTCTATTCTTTGAAAAATCTAGAATTGAAAGCGCATGATAATGGAGTTGGTCCAAATAACAGAAGTCATAGTAACATAATTGGTTGGTATTCTATAACAAAATTGATTAAATTAATATACACTATTTATATATTTCTTATGCTTATTATTTAACTTAAAAAAAATTACATATATAACAGAGCACTCCTTAATAAAAAATACAAAAAGTTACTAAAATTTGGTGTCCAATTTTTTTTAGACTTCGTATATTCTTACATAATTTATTTCATAAAATAAATTTAGTGGACAAAATAATAATTTTTTAATATTTCATCTTTATCATATAGTATATAAATAATTAAAAAATTAAAATAAACAATGTATTCATAAAACTAATAATAACAAATAGAATAAAGAGAAAAAATATTAACATATCGCTTATTTTTTTGTCATGTGTATTTTTTAATTTGAGTGATTAAATATATTTTACAAAGTAATAACTATAAAATGAAAATAAATTTATTGCTCTAAATTATTAAAAGAAGTATTGAGTACTCTTTAACTAAAACTTTTATTATAAATTTATTACAAAAAAAATATATTTATGTTTCAAATTAATATAGATGCTTGGGATAAAATATTAAAAATAAAAAAATATGCATTTGTATTCTCATATTAAAAAAATAAATGAAGTCATTTTAAACACAAAAATACTACGTTATAAGATAATTATAAAAAGTTGTCAAACATAATAATTTTATTATCAAAATAATATTTATATATTGTGTTAAATTAATGTAACATAATGATTTTTAATATACTTTAATTTAATTTTTTTAGTTTTTATTTTAATTTATATATTTTCATATTTTAAAATTTTGGTAATAATATATATATTTTATAATTTTAAAATAAAACCAGGAGAATTCTGACTTAAATACAAACATAATGATAGAAGAAGAATACAAGAATATTGATATTTCATCTCATGTATTTAAATACATGGCATAAATAAAAATTAATCCTTCTTATTAAAAAATTATTTTCCATTTAAAAATTTAACAAATACCAAAATTTGATCACAGTAAAATGGATCATAACTTTATAAAAAATTTAAATACTATATTAAATATTACAAACAATGATTGGATAAATAATTTTCAAATTCTAAAATTAAAAACATAGATAACGCTTTACATATTTATATGAGTTACTGAATCAATTTTTATTGAATAACTATCTTAAATATCAATTATCAAAAAATGCTACTATATCAGCCAATAATAATAATAATCATGAGACACGTAACATTATTTATTATTAAAAAATATATTAATTTAATAATATTAAATATGTAATAAATTCCTAATGTGAAATGTTAAAATATAAACACAAAAAATAAAGATAAATTAGAGTATAACAAATAAACTATTTTTTAAAAAATATTTCTGCAATCTTAACGGACAAAATACTCATCATATTGTTAATTTATCATAATAAATTAAAAAAAATAAATTTAAAAATGTCACAAATTAATGGACGATATTCAAACTTTGAAAAAAATCAATGAAAAAAATATAATAGAAGAATATTATTTTTAAAATATTCTCTGTTTCGGAATAAAATTAAACAAAATTAAAATAATTAAAATCACCTTTATACGCGACATAAAAGTTAACTTTAATCATGATAACTAATTTTAATCTTATGAATTCAAATTATGCTTGTTATCTGTATTGCTCTTTAAAAATATAGGTCTGGAATCACATTATAATGAAGTTGTTCAAGTAAAAGATGTGGTGATGTCCTAACTGGTTAGTACCCTATATACTCAAAACATGTAATAACGTCGTTTTAAGTCATTTTGCCTACACATTAAATCTTAATATAGAAGATTAACAAAATTAATTAACTTAATTTACGCGATTTGATTTGGTTTCTGAGAACTAATTTTTAATTCTTTTAAGATAATCTAAAACATATTAAGTTTGTATTTTTTTTTTTTTTTGTATTAGTGTAGGTCGAGACATACACCACGGCTACTAATTCAATGCCTCAATCAATCTCTTATAATGAACCAGTTACAAACAATACTAAAAGCCATGCAAATATGAAGTTAGTACTCATTTACTCTACTTATATTTTTAATATTTTATCTTCATCGCATAATATTCATTTAAAATATTTTTTGTATTGAATAAATTAAGAGGTTTGATATTATGCACTACTATATAAAATGCCTAATGTTAAACAAAATGATGAATTCTATAATAACAAAAATAAAACAAATAATTAACAAATACTATAAATTTTAAATAGGCAATACATTCATAAGACTAATAATAACAATAACTTTGTAAAAAAATTTGGTAACAACATATATCTTTTAAAATTAAATAGTAAAATTAGAAAAGATCTACCTTAAACACAAAATAACAATTATTGTAAAATAGTACAAAAATATGTCTTATTTTATCTCATGTATTTATTAATGTATTGTATAAATTATATGGATCCTTTTTATTATAGAATCTTTACCAATTAAAAATTTAATAGATAGTAAAATTTGGTCATGGCACAATGTGTTCTAATTTTTTAAAAAATATCAAAATACTATATTAAATATTATAAGTCAATAGGTAACTAAACTAAAAATCCTCAAATTAAAAATATAGATAACATTGTATATATTTTTATGAGTTACCGGACAAATTTTTATTGAATACCTAATCTAAGTACAAACTAAAAAAATGCTACTACAAATATTATTTAATATTATTTAATGGCAATAACTGTAATACACATAACATCATTTAGTGATGAAAAATAAATCTTAATTAAATTACAGTAACTAAATAATAAGTCCTTGATGATAAAAAAATTATCAAATTAAAATTTAATAATGTATGAGAATATAACATAAACACAAAAAAAAAACAAAATAAAGTACAATGAATAAACTAATTTTTAAAAATATTTTCGCAATTTTAGCGGACAAAAACTTCATCATATCGTTATTTTGTCATAATAAATTTAAAAAATTAAATTAAAAATATTATAAATTAATAGACGACAGTCAAAATTTTTAAAGAAATAAAATAGAAGCATTATCATTCTGAAAATACTTTTTGTATATTTTAGAATAGTTGAGAATAAAAATTTACTCTATCGAATATTTCACCTCATATATTACCTAAAACTTTAAACTATGACGATTTTATATTACCTCTTTAAATAAGATCACGTCAATATTAAAATAAAAAAATATTTATCTAATAAATTTGAGAAGTAAATAATATATTAACAGAAAAATAAAATTAATTTCTTAAAAACAATAGAAAAGCGGCTGAACAGGCACGTAAGTGCCTGTTGAGCCGCTAGTATTAATAAAGAAATAAAATTAATTTCTTAAAAACAATAGAAAAGCGGCTGAACAGGCACGTTAGTGCCTGTTGAGCCGCTAGTATATATAATATTGGAGTGGTAATAGCATTTTTTTAAAATGTGGATTGTTGATGTATTATTTTCAAATGTGGAATCGACGAATCGTTTAATTAAAGAAGTAAAAATCAGACAATTCGATTTATTAAAGATACAAAAATCGGACCGTCCGATTTCTAGAGATACACAAATCGGACCGTCCAATTTGTAAAGGTACAGAAATTGGACTGTGTGATTTGTATACTTTTCACAATTTTAAAAAACACCAAAACTTACAATGTTATATATCACTACTTTTACTTCCATAACAAAAAAAAAATAGCTCAAAACGGTAACATCTAGATAAATAATTTGAAAACAAAAATAATATTTTTAATAATAAAGGGTTAGAACAATAGCATATTGGAAAAAAAGCTTTGCTGTGCCCTGACCTTGTTCCTCCCCACTATTTGTTGGGCATCTTCCCTTATTACTTATTAGAAAAGTAAAGGGTCTTAGAAGAAAAGAAAAAAAAAATTTAAAGGGTCTACCAGACTACCACTGAAGAACACCGAAATTTGAAGAATCATTCAACTATTCAAGTCCAAAAAAATCCCACCATTTGCGTATAGAAACTGTTAAAATAAAATCTTTATTACTCAAATGATGATCGAAAAAGACATTGTTCATTATTGTACTAAAACAAAAAACACAAAATCATAGTTATATGGATGCATTTGGACGTGATCTCTAGCAAAATAACGGTTTTTGGTAGAGTAGGGGGATTGAGTTAACGGAAGGTTGCCAATTGCAAAATAAAGGCCGGGAAAAAAATTTTCATTCTCCTTTTGGTAACTAAGAAGGCAAAAAATAAAAACAAGAACCAAAAAAGAACCACCAAATTACAGTACAAGTTTACAAGACCATCAGCAGGGAAAAGAAGCCTCTAGATCTTCCCAATGATGATCACAGACCGGCCACTAGAAAATTCCCAACAGCTCAGTGCACTGTACTACCTACATCCACCTGCCATGGTCATCTTGAAAGATTGCGGCAAAAATAGCCCCGATTTTTATCCCAAAACTCCCATCTGCATGGAACATCAACATATCCTAGCTCCGGCAGATTCCAGGTCTCCGAATCATAGGAGATAGCATGTTATTCTGGCTAAGGCCGCACACATGTCACCAACTCACCTTGCATGAGTCGCCTAAGTCTAGCATGAAGCAAAGCAAAGCTGGTATGTCCTCCCCTAGAAAAACAGCTCTATTATGAACTAGCAAAATCCGTCGAGGACCAGCGAGGAACAAGCTGCAATAATCAAAACAAGCACCGGACGGGTGTCACTTATTCTGAACTCAGTATGATTTTAAAAGCGAGGGCAAGACCATACTTCCCAAGGCTACAAGTCTCTTAAACATGTTAATTGATATTTTTTAATTAAAAGAAAAAGAAATATCAGTTCATAACCGTTGGGCGCATTGTTAAAAATCCATGAGTCAGTAAAACCTTATTTTATTACTGCTAGTTTGATCATAACACCGAAAAAAAAAAGGAATAAATAAAATAAAATAAATGAGCATGAAATTTAGCTATGTTGGAAGAAAAGCATAAGACTGATATACAAAGCATTAGGTTAAAAAAAAATCAAACAAGCAAACCTATTTCACAACTTTCTGTTGTTAGGTGCTTCCAGGAATATCACTTCGAGCACTTTTCCGGTTCAGGTAGCGAATGACAGCATCCTCAGCCCTGAGGGGAAAAAAAGGAACACAACCCAATCACAGTTTTAGGCAATATGTTAATCTAATGAACAGAAGGCACAGAACATCCTAGTCATATCTTCCATTTTTACTCTCTATTGTTGCTCAGCTATTATGGATTTACGGATCAGTTTTATCTCCACTACCGTAATATTTCATCTGGACTATATCCTCTACTGCCTTAAGCCCCAATCTAATTTTAAACAGTTGATCTCTGAATAACCTATGCATCACTAAGAACGCAAACGGAACTCAGTAGAAACCATAAAATGGTAGTAATACACTATTCTATTAGTTGCAATCTAAATAAGCTTGGATCAGACAGCGACACTGCAAGACAATGCCATAGCAAAAAGTATTCAAGTACTGTGTGAGTCCTGCACTAAGTGTAAAAGCAGTTCTTTCATAGTATTGCTTGTTTCCCATTGATAGAACAAACTTCTCTTGTGAGAGTGCTTGTTCATAGGGTTGCTATACTCTTCCATGTCCAAGTTTGAGTTAACAAATATTAAGGTTCCAGCCAACCATAATGTAAAATTTTCAGGTATGCCTATTGCATCAGAGACTCAAAGTACAAGGTAAAAAAGTAGTAAACTGCTTACCATGGTTGTTTGTAGAATTCAGATCGTCTTTCCTTTTCCTCATCTTGGCAGGCATCTCCAGCAATAAGCTTTAGATCCTTGCTCTGTGATGCAATCAAAGCATTAATAAACTCTGCTGGAGACTGGCTAAATCCCAGAAAGAAGGCCCGTCTTCTGCGATGCTCATGGATCTTCTTCATAGAACTACAAATCACTTCATCAAGCGCATCAATCTCTTTGTGCCTCTCAATGCTTGCCAAGTATGCAGACATATCCTTCTCCAGTGGAAGAGGCACATCAACCAGCACATCATAACATGTAGTTCCAACCGGACAATTTCCAGAAAGCTTGATTTTATGCTCCACGTGTATAGGCTGTGGTTGTGATAACTGCTGTGATATCTTCTGTAAAATTGTGGAGAATTTTATTTTCTCTTCCCCAAACACCCTTTGGAGAGAAGGATCACACATGAAGAATGAAGGGTCATTTGGGCTTTGTAGTTTTCTAGACTTCACATATTGCCATAGAGCAGCTATTATTCTAGGCCGAGTATCAAACTCAATCCCTAAAACTTTGGACAGTGCTGTTGAAACCACAAACTTTTCAGGTATATAATTCATTGCTAGTCTCATCACCACCGTGAATTCCTTGTCTCCTTTCCTCTTCACCTCAAAACCGTCCTGCTGGGCAGGTGAACGAGCAGGATCCCATATTATAAGATGATTATCCGGATAGAACCCCTGGTCCAAGTATATGGTAATTTTCTTGAAGAAAGCCGAAAACTTGGGATATGAAGGGTTCAACCCCTGCGAGACTCCAGCCAACACAGGATCTCTTCCATCTTCCAATATCCTCCCAGTAATCCTAAGTGACCAAGAAGGCTCCTCTGCCATTTTCTTCTCAGTATCGATTCTATTCTGATTCGAAAAGGTATTATACACATAAACACGAAGAGTCTTCTGAACACATCTGGGGCTTCTCACAGCCTCCTGTATATCAATCTTCTTCCTAGACAAAGCAGCATCAACCTGTCCCTCAAGCTCAAGCAATTGAGTATAAACAGCAGACTCAGGCAGAACTGCGGCCACCTTATCTGGAATCCTCTTATCCTTCTCTGGCAAGCTCCTCTTCCTCCTTAGAGGAGCCGGCGTCAATTCCATGGTCTTAAAAGCCGAAGACTGGTTAGTATTTGAAGAACCGGCCGGCCTAGTAGGCGGCCTCTGCCCGGAGCGCTTGGCAGTTGAAGCAGGAGTTGCCGCTGCCGCCGCACTACTACCACTTGAACCATGAGATTGGCTAGCAGGATGAGCCTGCGGCTGGCGCGGCGGTGGCTGCTGCTGGTGTTGAGGGATGGATTGAACATGGGAATGGGGTTGTGAAAACTGTGATTGTGCAAGTAACTGGGTTTGGGGTTGTGAGAGCTGAAAGTGCCCGGGGAAGTGAGAACCACCTTGGGTTTGAGGAGGCTGTGATTGGGACAAAAGATGGGGTTGTGGGTGGGTCGCGGGTAACGAAGTGGAAGCAGCGGTGGTGGTGGCGGCGGTACCGGCGATGGGGTGAGGGGCAGCTCCGGAATTCCCTAAAAACGACGGTGCCGCAACGTTCCTACCTGGATTGTTACTGTTCATCGTTCCTTAAACACGAAAACCTAAAGCTCGAACTAAATTAAAGGGCGAAAATCTGCAAAGAGAAAATTTTGAGTCGAAATCTCCTGGATGATTGACCTGAGCTTCCCGTCTCGATGCGGAGAATGAAAACCCTAGTTTAAAAACGACAATGGGAGGAGGGAAACGACACCGGGAAACCGGAATGGGATTGTACGTTCAGCGTTAGAGTGTAGTTGTGTGAAGGATTTAGAGATCATTGTTCCAATGTCGGCCTACTAACAGTAATGTTGTTGGTGTATTGGCGGAATCAATGAAAGCTTCAATCCTCTCACCAATTCGCTTGGACGACAATGATGTCTAATGTTACTTGTTAGTTGTTAGTACTTAGTTGTAGGCTTGTATTTTGGATTTTATATCAGGT
Organism: Arachis hypogaea; assembly: GCF_003086295.3. Taxonomy (NCBI): domain Eukaryota; kingdom Viridiplantae; phylum Streptophyta; class Magnoliopsida; order Fabales; family Fabaceae; genus Arachis; species Arachis hypogaea. The sequence continues at coordinate 75,370,677 of NC_092046.1, read as the reverse complement.
TAATTTTAATCACCAAAACAATATCAGATTGATTTTATATTTTAATTTAATTTATTTAATTCAATATGATTCTAATTTGAATTGGATAAATTTTTATAAGATATAATTCAATCCAATTCAAATCACAATAATTTAAATCAACTTAAATTAAAAAATAAAGCAATTTAATACGATGTAAATCGCAATCATTTAAAATTTTGAATTAAATTGCATTATAATAAAAAAAATAAAGTCAAACTAATATAAAACAACATCATAGTCACCCAAAAAAAAAAAAAAAACAACATCATGAATAACTAAAAAAAATAATTTTACAATGCTTTTATAATAAGCAATCACCTGAACAATTAGGCATATGAACAACAATAAATTTAATTAAAAATAAAAAACACTAAGATAAATTAAATGCAATATGATTTATAGCTTCTGAATTAATGATCCAAAAATTATTAAAATTAAAATTATAAGAGGTGCATGGATAAATGAAAAAGCAAGGAAAAAGTATATTTATTTATCATTCTTCTTATTATTAAAATAAAATATTTTTTATAGAACTAAGAAAAATGATAAATAAATGTATTGATGCATTTACAGTTGATTTTGTGTCTTTAGAACTTGTACTTGTTCTCCAAATTATCGAACTTGTTCTTGTACTGCTGTCATGTACGACATTCCGTTAATTATTTAACGTTGACCTTACAGTGGGACTACATTGAAGTTAAATGAAACTTTTTTGAATTCAAATAGGATACTTTAAATTTTAAAGACCAAAACATAATTACACTCAAACATAAAGAACCAATTTAATATTTTACTCTATTTTTGATACTATAATTTTGCTATATTTTTATAGTTATGTAAAATTAATTATTATAATTTATTTATTAGATATATTTTAATAAAAATTAATGATAATAACTATAAATACAATAGTTATTAAATATATTCTTTCATAAATATAATTTAATATAAAATCTCATTCTCATAAGATACATCTCTCTCTACAAAATAAGACAACAAAAAAAAAAGAATAAAAGAAACATCATTTTATTTGCTGCGCTTTGTTGATAGTGGGCTGATTGGTGACAATTTTGTTTCTTTTTTGGATTGATTGTCGCTTGTAATAATACTTATAAACCACTTTGGAGCCAAATTGCTCATATTTAACAACCATTCGCTTTGGGAGGTTAAAGATTCCTTGTTGGTTACATAGTGAAATTAAGCAATGCATGGACATTCTTTTGATGTGTTTTTCGATGTTGACTTAAAATTTTCATAATAAAATTTTAATTGCAATGTGATAATAGGTATATTTTTCAAGAAGGCTGAGCTAGTCATGAACGCAGTAGCTCCAAACAAAGTTTTACAGCCACAGACTTAACTAGGAGGAGAGGTGGTAAACTATCAAAAAAGACGAGTCAGAATGATATTTTGGACCCCCAATTTTCAAAAGGGCAATGCTATAGTGCGGAAGAGATTTTTTTTCAGCAGGTGCTGAAGAGACGTGGTAAAAGATAAATTTTACGCGTGTTAATGTTGATTAGACATGCATAGATAGGATCTGCAAAAAGATAGATCCTGCAGAATTTGTCTCAAAAATAACTTAACAATATTAGATTAATTTCCTGTTAATAATGCTAATTATTTTGTTGGACTTTTTTTTTATCTATTGACGCTTTTTGGTGCAATAGTGGGATTGATTGTAAATTTTTGTATTATTTACTTAATAAATTTTTGGGCCATCAAATACTTAAAGTTCAAATAATAATAATAATAATAATAATAAAAAATTAATTTGGGTTGGTCGATTGGTCAAATTACTTTAAATAAGTATTGGGAATTCGAATCTTACTTTATACATGCAACAACTCGTTGAATAATAATAATAAAAAAAGAGTATAGTATAAATATAGTAGAAACTAAATGCCAGTCTCATGATAAAAGAGTGTACTCCACTTGCTTATCAATAACATACATATCACTCTTCCTCTTTCTTTATTCCTAGAGTAATTAATTCCATTTTCAAAATTAATTTCTGTTTCATTTCATTCAAATCCCTAAAAATATCTATTAACATTTAATTCAAATAAAATGCAATTTCAATCCAGTGAGTTAACATCCGAGAAGAAGAAGAAATTACATAGAGTGAGATATCAAGATTTTTCTCCCCCATCTCATTCCATCCACTACCCCAGAAATCAGGAAGACAAAAAATGCAGAAAGAAAAAACCCACCTTGGTCATTGGAGCATGCCATAGCATTGTATCTAATTCATGTTGGTATGTTATTTAGTTTCATTTTTTCGTTTATTGGCACTAGCGGCTCAACAGGCACTAACGTGCCTGTTCAGCCGCTTTTCTATTGTTTTTAAGAAATTAATTTTATTTCTTTATTAATACTAGCGGCTCAACAGGCACTTACGTGCCTCTTCAGCCGCTTTTCTATTGTTTTTAAGAAATTAATTTTATTTTTCTGTTAATATATTATTTACTTCTCAAATTTATTAGATAAATATTTTTTTATTTTAATATTGACGTGATCTTATTTAAAGAGGTAATATAAAATCGTCATAGTTTAAAGTTTTAGGTAATATATGAGGTGAAATATTCGATAGAGTAAATTTTTATTCTCAACTATTCTAAAATATACAAAAAGTATTTTCAGAATGATAATGCTTCTATTTTATTTCTTTAAAAATTTTGACTGTCGTCTATTAATTTATAATATTTTTAATTTAATTTTTTAAATTTATTATGACAAAATAACGATATGATGAAGTTTTTGTCCGCTAAAATTGCGAAAATATTTTTAAAAATTAGTTTATTCATTGTACTTTATTTTGTTTTTTTTTTTTGTGTTTATGTTATATTCTCATACATTATTAAATTTTAATTTGATAATTTTTTTATCATCAAGGACTTATTATTTAGTTACTGTAATTTAATTAAGATTTATTTTTCATCACTAAATGATGTTATGTGTATTACAGTTATTGCCATTAAATAATATTAAATAATATTTGTAGTAGCATTTTTTTAGTTTGTACTTAGATTAGGTATTCAATAAAAATTTGTCCGGTAACTCATAAAAATATATACAATGTTATCTATATTTTTAATTTGAGGATTTTTAGTTTAGTTACCTATTGACTTATAATATTTAATATAGTATTTTGATATTTTTTAAAAAATTAGAACACATTGTGCCATGACCAAATTTTACTATCTATTAAATTTTTAATTGGTAAAGATTCTATAATAAAAAGGATCCATATAATTTATACAATACATTAATAAATACATGAGATAAAATAAGACATATTTTTGTACTATTTTACAATAATTGTTATTTTGTGTTTAAGGTAGATCTTTTCTAATTTTACTATTTAATTTTAAAAGATATATGTTGTTACCAAATTTTTTTACAAAGTTATTGTTATTATTAGTCTTATGAATGTATTGCCTATTTAAAATTTATAGTATTTGTTAATTATTTGTTTTATTTTTGTTATTATAGAATTCATCATTTTGTTTAACATTAGGCATTTTATATAGTAGTGCATAATATCAAACCTCTTAATTTATTCAATACAAAAAATATTTTAAATGAATATTATGCGATGAAGATAAAATATTAAAAATATAAGTAGAGTAAATGAGTACTAACTTCATATTTGCATGGCTTTTAGTATTGTTTGTAACTGGTTCATTATAAGAGATTGATTGAGGCATTGAATTAGTAGCCGTGGTGTATGTCTCGACCTACACTAATACAAAAAAAAAAAATACAAACTTAATATGTTTTAGATTATCTTAAAAGAATTAAAAATTAGTTCTCAGAAACCAAATCAAATCGCGTAAATTAAGTTAATTAATTTTGTTAATCTTCTATATTAAGATTTAATGTGTAGGCAAAATGACTTAAAACGACGTTATTACATGTTTTGAGTGTATAGGGTACTAACCAGTTAGGACATCACCACATCTTTTACTTGAACAACTTCATTATAATGTGATTCCAGACCTATATTTTTAAAGAGCAATACAGATAACAAGCATAATTTGAATTCATAAGATTAAAATTAGTTATCATGATTAAAGTTAACTTTTATGTCGCGTATAAAGGTGATTTTAATTATTTTAAATTTGTTTAATTTTATTCCGAAACAGAGAATATTTTAAAAATAATATTCTTCTATTATATTTTTTTCATTGATTTTTTTCAAAGTTTGAATATCGTCCATTAATTTGTGACATTTTTAAATTTATTTTTTTTAATTTATTATGATAAATTAACAATATGATGAGTATTTTGTCCGTTAAGATTGCAGAAATATTTTTTAAAAAATAGTTTATTTGTTATACTCTAATTTATCTTTATTTTTTGTGTTTATATTTTAACATTTCACATTAGGAATTTATTACATATTTAATATTATTAAATTAATATATTTTTTAATAATAAATAATGTTACGTGTCTCATGATTATTATTACTATTGGCTGATATAGTAGCATTTTTTGATAATTGATATTTAAGATAGTTATTCAATAAAAATTGATTCAGTAACTCATATAAATATGTAAAGCGTTATCTATGTTTTTAATTTTAGAATTTGAAAATTATTTATCCAATCATTGTTTGTAATATTTAATATAGTATTTAAATTTTTTATAAAGTTATGATCCATTTTACTGTGATCAAATTTTGGTATTTGTTAAATTTTTAAATGGAAAATAATTTTTTAATAAGAAGGATTAATTTTTATTTATGCCATGTATTTAAATACATGAGATGAAATATCAATATTCTTGTATTCTTCTTCTATCATTATGTTTGTATTTAAGTCAGAATTCTCCTGGTTTTATTTTAAAATTATAAAATATATATATTATTACCAAAATTTTAAAATATGAAAATATATAAATTAAAATAAAAACTAAAAAAATTAAATTAAAGTATATTAAAAATCATTATGTTACATTAATTTAACACAATATATAAATATTATTTTGATAGTAAAATTATTATGTTTGACAACTTTTTATAATTATCTTATAACGTAGTATTTTTGTGTTTAAAATGACTTCATTTATTTTTTTAATATGAGAATACAAATGCATATTTTTTTATTTTTAATATTTTATCCCAAGCATCTATATTAATTTGAAACATAAATATATTTTTTTTGTAATAAATTTATAATAAAAGTTTTAGTTAAAGAGTACTCAATACTTCTTTTAATAATTTAGAGCAATAAATTTATTTTCATTTTATAGTTATTACTTTGTAAAATATATTTAATCACTCAAATTAAAAAATACACATGACAAAAAAATAAGCGATATGTTAATATTTTTTCTCTTTATTCTATTTGTTATTATTAGTTTTATGAATACATTGTTTATTTTAATTTTTTAATTATTTATATACTATATGATAAAGATGAAATATTAAAAAATTATTATTTTTTCCACTAAATTTATTTTATGAAATAAATTATGTAAGGATATACGAAGTCTAAAAAAAATTGGACACCAAATTTTAGTAACTTTTTGTATTTTTTATTAAGGAGTGCTCTGTTATATATGTAATTTTTTTTAAGTTAAATAATAAGCATAAGAAATATATAAATAGTGTATATTAATTTAATCAATTTTGTTATAGAATACCAACCAATTATGTTACTATGACTTCTGTTATTTGGACCAACTCCATTATCATGCGCTTTCAATTCTAGATTTTTCAAAGAATAGAATACAGATATTAAGCAAAAATTGAATTTATAGCCGAAAAAATTAAATTATCATAATACATATTAAGTTTTATGTTACCTGAAACAAAACGATGATGATGATGGGTGGCTCTTACCATTTGTCTAATTGTAGTTAATTCTGTACTTGACAATGGATTTGGAATAGGAATTATATTAGTTGATATAATATGATTGCTGATTCGTTGAATTTTTCAATTATATTTGTCAGAACATAAGGTAGCAAGACACAAAGAAAAAGAATGATTGCAAGAGCATGATTGAAAGTGAAACAAATATTTAACTCTCTTGAGTAAAATACGATTGAAGGCGCAGAAGTTTTTGTTATTGAAAGTGAATTGGTATTTAAATTGAGTACGTATTAATAGTTTTTTTTATTGAAAGTGAATCAACTTTAAATTCTGTCGTGGGTTGAAAGTGAATCAGTTTTAAATCTGTCGTGGGTTAAAGCCAGTTTTTAAAAAAATAAAATAAAATAAAAAGAATTGAGTACGTAGTAGCAATTTTTTTGATTGAAATATGTTTTTAAGTCCTGTCATAGGATAAAGTCAATTTTTAATAAAAAGAAAACAGGGGTAAAATAAGGAGAAAAGAAAAAATTGGATACCACAATTCCATATCCCATCATATATTGGTATAGATAATATTTTTTTAGTAATTATTCATTAATAAATGTTGAATTAACAATTCTGTTTATTATATTTCAATGTGTTTATTTCAATTAGACTCAATAAATTACCAAAATTCAAACTTATTATCTTGAACTTCTTCCTTGATCATATGGTTAGAATCGTTTAACAGAAGATCTTCAGACCATAAAATTTTTAAAGTAAAAGAAAAATACAATAAAACATATTAGAAAACATAAAAAAATAAAATAATTTTTAAAATAGAATATATATATAAGAAAAATAATAAATTAAAACTTACTTCGCCTATGACATAGAAAAATAAAGAGAACGAAATAATCATGAAAGTTGAAATAACTAAAAATATATAACACAGTTCTTATCTTTAAGACATTTAAATGTAATTAATAAAAAATAATATTATCCAATATAAAATAGATTAAAAATAAGAAAGAGATTAACAAAATCAATTAACAAAGTTCTTATCTTAAATTGCCAGATTATTTAAAAAATCAATTAACAAAGTTCGTATCTTACTATATTTATTATATTTATTGTGTTATATGTCAATCTAATAATTAATAAAAAATAATATTTTTTAATATAAAATATATTAAAAATAAAGAAAAAAATTAACAAAATATACGTAGAGATTTTTCATTCTACCATTGGTAAGTATAAATTTTTTTACATCTTTTATATGCCAATCATATGACAATGAATAATATTAAATTAATTAATCTTTTTACAATAATTTAAAAAATTAGTAAAGGTCAATTTTAGTACTCTTTATAAATAAATGTCAAATTCAATACTCTACATAATTAATAGTTTAGATAGTTTAGGAAATTATAAACATAGACTTTAATAATACGTATCAATTAATAAACATAGACTTTGATAACACGTATCAAACAATGCAAAAAAAAATATTGATAAATTTTAATAAATATAGAATATATTTATAGATAAATTTTAGTACTATAGAATATATTTGAGTAGTAGTGCTCGATCTATAATTATACAAAAAAAATACAAACTTTAGATGTAAAAATAGAATAAGATAAAGAGTACTTGTTCTTTGAATTTTTTTTAAAAAATTAAAAATTAGTACTCAAAAATAAAATAAACGGTAAATATAAAATACCAATCACTTGTATTATCATGACGTCTATTATTATTTTTCAAAAAAGTACCTGTATTTGGCAATGGAATTGGCATAAAAATTGTATCAACTTCCTTGTCAAATCCTCTCACGATGATTTGCAGGTATCCCTTTCTTAGTAAATGCATGTCAGAACCAAAAGATAGCAAGATGCAGAAAAAATGATCGACGATAGTGAGGAATATTTATAAGTGGAGCAGTTATTTAATTTCCTCACGATTGCAGCAGTTATTTAATGGGTTAATGACTTTTTTTTAATTATAAACAAAAATATATTATTACTATTTTGTCCATAAATTTAATTTGTAAAATGAATTATTTGAGGGCAAATGGTGTCTATAAAAATTGGACACCAAACTCTGGTATTGGTTTTATATATTGGTATAGATATGGAGAGTACATTATATGTTGTTGCATGTGGTTGGAGTTGATTATAAGGATGAAAGATTTTGATTTTTATCTTGTTTTCATGGGTTTGGAAAAATGGAAAAGGGAATAGCTACAAAAAGATTACGTTTTTTTTTAATCTTACAAGAGAAAGTTTTGATTTTTATCTTATTTTCATGGGTTTGGGCATAGAAAAATCATTAATTATCTTTCCTTATTTAATTATACTAAAAGTTAATTTCAAATTTAATGTGAATCAGATTGCGAAAATTTCTCCTTCATTATGTTAACAACTTCTGATATACAACTCATATTTTACATATAGGCTTTTATAAAATAAAAAAATTAAAATTAAAATTAAAAAATAAAATTTTAAAAATAATTATTAACTCGTCGTATTAAAATCAAAAAATAAGTATACATATGAATAGTAAATAAAAAATATTAAAATTATGACCCTTTGGTGTACATGTAAGATAATTTGAAATATATAACAAGACACATAGTTTAAAATTTGGTAATATTAATTGTAAAAATTTGTTAATTATAAATATTATACGTATAAAATTATGAATGTTATGAGTATGAAATTATGGATGTTATTAATATAAAATTTTGGATGTTATGTGTATCTTACTTAATTATGGATGTTATGTGTATGAACTTGTGGATGTTATGAATAAATTTGTCAATTGAATAAATTAATTTAGGTATTTAACATTTTTTTTCCAAATCTAATTATAGTAAAGTTTAAAAATATACGTGAATTAAAATAAATCATTTTCACTTTGAAAAACATGAAATAAATTTTTAAATTATCAAAAGACGGTGATTTAAAAAAATTATACATTGATTTAAATGTATAATGTCTTCAAAAATAAAATATTAAAATATTTTGAATCATGATTTATTAGTATATATGTAAAATAATTTGAACTACATAATAAAATATAGTTTAAATAATTGATTTGATGATAAATATCATAACGGACAAAGAATCAATTGCAATTATTTAATGTAATTGATATTATAATTAACGTTCTTAAATATAATTATTATTAATCTTTATTGTATTTTTATATATAAAAATCAAATTATAAAAAGGAATATTAAGTATTGATTACAATAGTGCCTAATAAAAAGGGATATGATTTTCTAATTAATATCATTAATTAGCAGATTTGATAAGAACGGTGATAAGTAAATTGAACAGTGATAAGTAGAATGATAAGAGAGTGAAGTAAAAAATAAAACTGTTATTAAGTGATATAAATGAAGTAAAATATGAAAAGTTTTGGCTGACTATGGCTGAAAAATTTTGGTTACCAAATTTTTTCCTAATAATAATAATAATAATGAATCTGGCTGAACGTTCATTTAAGCATACGCTCACATTATGTGAACATATATAATTATTTTTCTAAAAGTGTGATAAAATTCTATTTCGACTAACTCATCCATTATAAATTTTAATAATAATAATAATTTTAAAGATTTTTTATCAATAAATATTTGGATTTTTATTTTTCAAATTAATTCAAATATTTATAATACTAAATTTTAATATGGCTGAAAAGATTTTTCCATCTCATTTGTTATTAAAACAAAATTTAAAATTTTGTAAAAACTCTTTATCCTCTATTTTAAACCCTACGTCATAAACACTAAATCCTCACCACGAATTCTAAAATTTTAATAATTTAACCATAAACCCTCAAATTTAAAACCTAAAATCTTAATAATTTAATCATAAACCCTCAAATTTAAACCGTAAATCCTAATGTACCTAATTACTAAACCTCTACACAACTAACATTCACAACCTAAATCAGATACAATATATTGTAAATCTTAAAATCTAAAGCATACTATCTAAATTCTAGCATATCGATTTTTCTTCTTTTTTTGCTACAAAAAAATAACTCATTTATTCAATTAAAAGTTTTTAGATTATTACACTTTCATTCTAAATTTGATAAGTTAAACTCGTGAGTTGGTGAATCGAGTTTAAGTCTCTCTCGGACGTTTCAAAAATAATACCCTTTCTCTTGCTTCTATTATTATTATTATTATTATTATTATTATTATTATTATTATTATTATTATTATTATTTCAGATCCCAGCCCAATCATTTAAGATTTTAAGGGTTTCTAAAAATTTATTGGTCAACTCCAAAAACGTCCAACAACTAATTACTACATTAATTTTCCAATTAATTTAACATTAATAACTTCCATGCATTGGACAATTTCTATAACATCTCTGCATATTCACATAACATATCTGGCACAGGAAACCTAACTTGACACACGTAAAATTATTATTATTATTATTATTATTATTATTATTATTATTATTATAATTATAATTATAATTATTATTATTATTATTATTTCAGAGCCCAGCCCAATCATTTAAGATTTTAAGGGTTTCTAAAAATTTATTGGTCAACTCCAAAAACGTCCAACAACTAATTACTACATTAATTTTTCAATTAATTTAACATTAATAACTTCCATGCATTGGACAATTTCTATAGCATCTCTGCATATTCACATAACATATCTGGCACAGGAAACCTAACTTGACACGCGTAAAATCCACCTTTACCACGTCTTTTCAGCACTTGCTGAAAAAATACCTCTTCCGCATCATAGCATTGCCCTTTTCAAAAACTACCAAAGACACGAGTTTTGGCGGGTCAGGAATATTATCTTTGCTTTGTGTTGTTGTTTTAAAAAGTAGAGTAAAATATTAAATTGGTCTCTACGTTCGGACGTAATTCTGTTTTGATCTTTAAGGTTTAAAGTGTTCTATTTGAATTCAAAAAAGTTTTATTTAATTTTAATTTGGTCCCATTGAAAGTCAAAGATAAACAATTAACGAAATGTCCTAATGACATGCACAAAATCAACCGTGAATGCATCAATACATTTATTTATCATTTTTTCTATAATTAAAATAAAATATTTTCTATAAAACTAAAAAAAATATTAAATACATGTATTGATGCATCCACAATTAATTTTGTACCTCTGGAACTTATATTTATTCTCTAAATTATCGACCTTATTCTTATAATGCTGTCATGTAGGATATTTTGTTAATTATTTATCTTTGACCTCACAGTGAGACTAAATTAAAATTAAATAAAACTTTTTTGGATTCAAATAAACACCTTAAACTTTAAAGACTAAAATAGAATTACGCCAAAACGTAAAAGACTAATTTAATACTTTACCCTAAAAAGTATTTTAGTTAGTTTACTAGTATCATATCAACTTAAAATTAAAAGAATTAGGTTCATACAACACCACCACAGCGTTTGAACTTTTTTTTTTAATATTCGGTTTAGATAGATGCTATTTTTAAAATGACCCATTATATATGTTGTACTTAACTGTGAGGTATCGCAACTTTAATTTTTTTATTTATTAAAATAATAAAAATGATGACGTTATTTTCTATTTTTAAAATAAAAAAAATGGGGATGACATTCTCTATTTTAATAAATTAAAAAAATATAAAAACAAAAATACGGTGCGTTTTGTACTTAAATAATTTTTAAAATTTTTAAAATATTTTTTAATAAAAACGTCAATGACGTTTTTTCTAAATTAATTAAAAAAAACTTTTTAGACAAAATGTCAATGGTCTTTTAAAAAATAAAGGGTAAAAATTACAAAAAATATACTTAAATAAATTTATCGCTGATAAAAATACATTCGAATTTTGTTATTGACAAAAATGCTTTCAAATAACTTTAAAATGTTACAAAAATGTCCAAAATTAAATATGTATTCTCAAAAAATGTTTTAGAAACTGAATTTTGATGCAATTTTTTATAAGTATGATTAGAAAAATAAAATATTTTTATTCTTAAAATTTGATAATTTTTCACTAAATATATATTTTTTGTGATTTTTTTGTCAACAACCAATAATACTTTTAGAAAATAAAAAATATCAAGATCAAAATTTTATCCGATTTTTTTGTGTGTATTTTTTAAATAGTTATTTAAATATTTCTATAAAATTTTGGATTAAATGCAAAAGCAGTTTGTCACAAATATAACAGTTGTTTGTCACTTAAAAAATAATCATTTGAAGGTATTTTTGTCGATAACAAAATTCGAATATAGTTTTGTCAATGACAAATTATTTGGTTGCATTTTTATTAGTTTACCCAAAAATAAAAAAATTTCTACACCGGAATAAAACACACCTAAAGCCAAATAATCTGGCATAGTTGTTAAAACCGAATCGGTGATCAAATCAATCAAACTATTGATTTACTGGTTTATTAGTTTAATCGATAAATTACTAGTTGAACTAGTAGAATCGGTCCTGAAGGTTCTTGATGGCGTAGAGAAAGATGGTTGAATCTATGGCTTTTTTTAAAACTTGATTAATAAAGGCTCAAATAAGAACTTATAATTTAGCTTCTATTTGGTCTGCATATTGGATTATGCAGAAGACAATTTTATTTTGTCTCATGAATTGTGCAAAAACAGAATGAGAGCAGGGAAGAAGAAAATGACACAGTCATGTATTCTGGTTCAGTTTTCTAGTGCAATGCAACTTACATCCAGTCTCCATCATAACGTTGGTAGAATTTTCACTATCTTTTCAAGTATTACATGCACCAATCTCAAGGACTCAACATAATCCTATTAGAGACACATCAAGTTTTAACATAAACTTGATTTGGCTATGTAACTTGCTAGACTCAATACACTAAGGGTGTGTGTGGTTCAAAGATTAAATTTTATTACCAGGAATATCATTCCCAGAAATATAATGCCTAGGAATAAGATTACTTGGAATATAAGATACCTATGTTTGTTTATAAAATTTAATGTTTTGGAATGTTATGTAATAATCCTAAGAATGAATAAATTTTTGTTTGGTTGAGTTTAAATTTCTTGGTCATATTATATAATATGTCAAAATTATCCTTACTCATTCAAATTAAAATATTAATGACTAAAATTAAATATAAAGCTAATTAAATATTTTTTTAAATTAATTTTTTTTAATTTACAAAATATCTCTAATAATAAATTTATTAAAATACCCCTAATAATAAATATGTTTAGCTAAAATTATTATTGATTCTAATTTTTTTAGAATTTACTAAAATACCCCTAATATCAAATATCTTTAGTTAAATTATTTATTGATTCTAATTTTTTTAAATTTACTAAAATACCTTTAATATCAAATATGTTCAAATAAAATTATTATTGATTCTATTTTTTAAGTTTACTCAAATACCCCAATATCAAATATGTTTAACTAAAATTATTATTGATTCTATTTTTTTTAAAATTTACTTAAATATCCCTAATATCAAATATGTTTAACTAAAATTATTATTGATTCTAAATTTTTTTAAATTATTAAAATATTCCTAATATCAAATATGTTCAACTAAAATTATTATTGATTCTAATTTTTTTAAAATTTACTTAAATACCCCAATATCAAATATGTTTAACTAAAATTATTATTGATTCTAATTTTTTAAATTTACTAAAATATCCTATTATTGATTCTAATTTTTTTAAATTTACTAAAATACCCCCAATATCAAATATCTTTAGTTAAATTATTATTGATTCTAAATTTCACTTAATAACAATATGTTTAATTAAAATTATTATTTTTTTACATTTTGAATTTACAAAAATACTTCTAATAAAAAATTTACTAAAATACCCTTAATAAAAATATGTTTAATTAAAATTATTATCGATTCTAATCTTTTCAAATTTACTAAAATACCCCTAATAACAAATATCTTTAATTAAAATTAACATTATCATAATTAAATTTACAAAAAAAGCATTACTATTATCCAAATAAAAGTTACAAAGAAGTCTCAAAAGTAAAAAATTACTAGCACTAATAAGCATACATGCACAACTCTTATACAAGAACACAAACACATCAACAAAAAGAAATCAATATTATGACAGACAGCCTCACACATAGAAAATTTATTACAATTATCGAGTGTGATGTCTTCTCCTCCATTGGTTTCACATTTCTTGTACAAGTTGATCTCTCCATCTACCGCAAGCATCACTCGTCTCAATATGGTGGATCGTCTCATCATCTACTCCGAGTGTATTTTGATCTTCTATCTCATCAATAGGATCCACAACCATCACTCTTCTAATATGATTATGCAAAAGGCAACAAGCAGTTATAATTCTTCCTTGAGTCTTAATAGGATAAAATGATCTTCCCTTTAAAATTTTTCATCTTGCTTTCAATACTCCAAATGTCCTTTCAAAGACATTCTTAGCTTGTGAGTGTTTCATATTAAAAAACTCTTGAGTTGTACTGGGTTGATTATATGGATTAAACTCACTCAAATGATATTTTTGTCCTCTATAAGGTGCCAAAAATCCTTCACAATTGATGTATCCAGCATCACATAAGTAGTAATGACCTAGTGTGACCTATAAAATTGTACAAAATTAATGAAAGATCAAATTACTTTGATAAGATACTAAAGTCTCAATAAAAATACCTCGGGGAACACTAAACCCATTGCGAAATAGTGCATCTCGCAATACCCTAGAATCCGCAGCTGAACCCTCCCAACCCGCCAGTACGTAGATAAATTGCATATCGGGAGCAACCACTCCAAGCACATTAGTTGTTATGTCACTTTTTCTGTTTCGATATCTAAGCTTATCAGCCTCAAGGACATTGACTTTGATATGAGTACCATCTAAGGCTCCTAGGCAATTCTAAAATCCAAAAAAAGAGATCAATTAACTCAATCTTAAAGCACACCAAGCATATTAGGTTTAATAACATTAGCAAGATAAATTACCTTGAACCATTTCCATCGTTCATCCATTCTATCCTGACTAAATGGTTGAGGTTTCTTCAATAAGAGATTATGACATCTCAAAATAGCAAGCAATACATCATTAAATCGCCTACTAATTGTTTCTTCAGATCTCACAAATTGTCTCTTTATTACTCTAATTTTGACGTCATGTGCTATAATATATAAAAATATGGCAACCATTTCTTCCACACCCATATTCCTACTTGGTTCTAACTTTCCAACCACTTTAAGCATGTTACACAATGCATGAAAGACACGCCTATCCATTCTTGTGTTTTCTATACATGCTAGATCGCTAAAATAAATAATTCTATCGACACTAACATCCCTTATTACTTGCCTACTGTAACTGTCATTCCATTTTGTTTTTTTTTTCTTAATTCCAATATAATCAAAACATAACAAATCATCAACAACTTAACTATAAGGTCATTCATTAATTCGAAATATAAAATCAAGCAGGTAATAACTCTCATCTTCTGTTTGGAATCTATTCTGTAAAAAAATATTAAAATATTTAGCCAAAAAATTTTACTATTTATTTATTCTATATAATGATTACTATAGCAGGCTAAAATGTGGAAAGAATAAAGGTAAGAATTACCACTTTATATTTTTCAAAATTCAAATACAATGGAATTCAAGAAAAATATATTAAGCTCATAAAATGAAATAAGAAAATCTTCACACAACTCATGAACTGTATTCTTGTGATACCTACTAAACCCAATGCTATGAGTAGATCATATGTAATTCAGATTCTACCATTCTAGCGTGTGTAAGAAGATTAACCTGATCAAAATCTTGAAGCTGTTTTACAGCCTTAGCAATTTTTTTCTGGTTTTTCTTGTTTCACTTTTTCTTTCTTTCTTTCTACCAGTGAATATTTCATAAGAAGAAAAGTGAAATTAGATCCATTTATCAAGGGTAAAAAACCAAAAGGAAAACTCAATATTTTTTAAGATTCTATCTTCAAACGAGAAGTCAATTCTTCTATAAAAAGCTCATAAACAAATTTGTAACCAATATGCCATTCACCAAAAAGATTTTTTCATGAAGTATTGATAATCAAAGATGCCCCTGTTCAACATTTTTTCATCGAACTCTAACATCAGACAACAGCTTAATAATTGAACAATTTAAGTTCATTAACTAACAAGAAAAAAGAGACTTGAAAGAGTGAAACTAATAATTTTGAGAGAGTAAGAAGGAAAGAATGAATAAAAGAGAGAGGAATGAATACTATTGATATAATCTTCACATAAACTTACACTGATCTATATATATACATGACAAGACAGGGTCATACAGTTAATACAAAATGGAATGTACCTAATTTTGTTACTTGTACAACAAACTTGTTGGTTAATCTATTTACTCTTGTACCCTTTCAAGACTTCACTTAATGAAGAGTATAATTATAAGAGAATCACCTTACATTTTCTTTTTTATCCAAAGTCAATCAACTAAAAGATTAATGCATTGAAATTGATTGTAGTACCAAAATTTATATTTTTCCTTTTTGAATTCATTTTTTTATATATAAACTAACATTAAGATTTATCAAATCAAGAAAAAATAAATCAAAGTTCATGGTGGTTTAGAGAATTTTACATGCACATTAATGGTAATGCACTAATGCTCATTCACCTAGTTATCCTTCAATCTCATTCAAGACTTTATTCAAATCACTTGAATCAAAATATTAACTGCACATAGGAATCATACAAGAGTCATTCCACTCCCGAGTTACTCTTAATAAGAAAGAAAAGAACTGGTGATCACATATCAAATTTAGTAATAGAAGTATGGAAACTTAGCAATACAATCTAAAATATATCAACAAACAAGTAAAATGGAAGAAATAAGTTGAAGAAGCATCGAAGGAAAACTTAAAGGGCTTCTTGTTATATGCCAAAATCTGTAAACATGCAGATCGAATAATTGAACAAATTTGCACTATCATACGAAACATACAGCACTTAACTTCCCTTTAATTTGATTTTAGAATTTCAATTTGACTTATTATTATGTTAAAATTTTTTATATTTTATTTTTCTGCCTTTATTAATAAGTAGTAAAAGTTAAAATGGTTCTGTCTAAGAACTATCTAAAAAAAATGAAGGCAACTTTATCATCAAATACTTCAGTTTCATGAAGGGATAAGGACATACACACATATATAGATACAGAAGCAGTTTGGCAGTTTCAAGAAGACTAAAATAATAAAATGGTTCTGTTTAAGGCACATTAATCGTTCTCTCCATAGTGTTGTTGGTCAAACCATAAAGAGATGAACTACTTACTACTGGAATTTTGTATTCAAGAAAATCAATTAAACAATGCAGCCATACAATACTCTCTCTCTTCAATTGTTGCAAAGGCAGACATAAAAAAAAGTTAAAACATGTATATATCCATGCACCAATTAACAAAATTCAAATAGATAGAGATATATATGGCATCACCACCTAATGGCTCGAAACTATTACTTTTTATTCAAACCCTTTTTAGTTTTTAATTACCCTAAAATATGTCATATTGAAAAGAGGTTATATAATTATTATTTGTTTCTAACATGTTAGCTTGTAACTACTACTTTTTTAGTCTTTCTCTGGAGCAATTCATGTTCCTCCACATCCTGCTCTGTTCTATGAACAAGCTATGAGAATACAAAGCAAAAGGACTGGCGTGTTTACTCCACAGTCCTTATGAATCCTTATGCCACAAGAATCTAACCCAAAATTTCATAATGCAGACCTAAAAACAATAACAATTTTAAGTTATAGCATATGACTGAAAACAGAGTCAACAGAAAAAAAAAAACACAACTCTATTTTATAACCTCAGCATTCAACCTTTGATTCAATCCACCATAGCCTTTGTCTTATATATACATTGATCAAAAGGTAAAAGAAGCCTTTTCCAATTTCAAAAAAGAATTGCTTTTATTTTTCAAAGGGCTTTGAGTGTTGCAGTAATCATCAAAGAACCTCTTGTTATGCTTCCTTAATGCATTGCATTTCAAAGAACCATATATTCTATTCAGTATCACAAACCAATCAACAATAAGATTAACAGCAATGAATCAACTATTTGACAAAATTTTTTAAACCTAGCACAAACCTTCATGCCAATAAATTATAGCACAAACATAGTTCAGGAAAAATAAATAAATAACAAATAAAAGATCTTTACCTAAAGAAGAAGATTCTGTACTTGAAATATATGAACAAGGTTGTAGAAGATACATTAAACTCTCTTTGATGGTTATTGCTGAGACGTGAGGAGGGAGAGAGGCGAGGGAGACGACACGAACAGGAAACACCACTCGAGATGATGAACACGAACAGGAAGCACGAATAGGAACCGTGAGCTGTGATGATGACACGAACGCGAACAATTTCCTTCTAGAATAAGGAGCGCGGTGGTCGTGCAAATCGAAATCGGCGGCGAGGCGGCGCCGACGCCGGTGGAGCCTCTGTGAATTTGAAGAAAAGCCTCGCTAGGGATTGGTTTTCATGGAGGAGGGGTTTCTGCTAGGGTTTCGTTTTGTTTGAAATGAATTGGGAAAAATCTGAAAAGAAGGGTTGGAGTGAAATTAACAAGGGTATTTTGGTTTTTTTACCTTATTATACACATTCCATTCCTATTGGAATTAAAGATAACCGGGGGAGATATGAGAATGAAATGGGTGGGATTTTGATTCTAGGGAATAAAATATACCCGGGAATAATTTTTTACATCTTGAACCAAACATGGGAATAAGATATTCCCATCTCAAAATTTCTGAAAATACACTTGTATTTCCTCCAACTACACACACCCTAAGTGCTTCCCCAACTTAGCAAGGGATACCTCTTAGGTACATGATACAAAACAGAATTATAACCAAAAGAAATCTAAAATCACTCTTGGCTTTTTTCTCCAAGTATTTCTCTCAACCTTTTCTCTCAATGAATTTTTCTCATTACCTCTCTTTCTTGCCTTTTACCACTGAATGAATACAAAAAAAGATACAACATTGAAACAGAAATATAAATAGTAAACTATGAAGGAGATGATGATTCACAGCCTTTATGCTATAAGTTGAACTGGATTTAACTTTCTCTGATGAAACTCTCCAACTTGGCGGAATGTTTCTTTTATGTAGAAATATTGTCCAAAATATTGAACTCTCATAGGGAAGCTCTCAATGAAACTCAGATTCTGGTTCTTTCTCTTTGTCTTCAAATGAAAAGTATTTTCCTTTTTGTATCTTCCTTGAGCCATGGCTAGGATTTCCTTCTCTAAGGTCAACTTCTTGGTCTTTGAACTAGCTGTAATCCTTTTTTTTCTTCATTCAGACCACAAAATTAAGGATTTGAAGTCTAACTTTGGGCTTAACTGAGGAGGTATGTGCAGTAGCAACTTGCTTGATCAGTGAGGTTTTCAAATCATAACCCTTAGATTTGTGCTTTGACTCCAAGAAATATTTCAACTATTGATTCACAGCAGAGAAACTTAGCCACCACTTTCTTTATTTTTTCCAAAATGGTGGTGCAGAGAGTAAGAGAAAATGTGAAGCAATTGACTTGCATGTTAAAGGAAACAAATTACTTTTAACTTTTCTGAACTCTGCTTAGCTTACTTTTGCTTAACTTGATTTGACATTAGCTTTCCTGATTAGCGTTCCCTTTCTTCTACTTTGGTGTTTGAATGGAAAAGTGAAGCTCCCTTTCTTCTCTATTCTTTACCCGAAGTGAACTTAGCTAAAGCTTAGGATTTCTTTCCTTTTGGCTTGATTAGCATTGGGTTGGATTGATGATTTAATTTTCATTCAATAGACTTGGAATCACTTTGTTTTTGTATTTAGGCTACTTGTCTTCATATTAGGTTGCACTAATGATTTTGACTTGGGCCTACATACTAACAATATCATCAAACCCACTTGGGTTATTAACCCAAATTCAACATATTTGTCATCATCATTTTTATTATTCATTTACTAAACTCAACAATCTCCCCTTTAATGACAAACATAATATTTAAGGTGATAATCAAAGGAATTAACATAGACAAGTTTTAAAACTTCCCTTTGATGATACCATGTAATCTTGGTGTGCTCTTCCTTTCTTTCATAATGATTGCTCCCCCTTAATGTATGCTTTTCTACAATTTTCTATTTGCACTCATAGAGAACACAGCTATATGTTGCATTGAATTATCTTGAATAACAACATTGTCAGCAGCTCAAGCAAATGTGATTCAATATATTCAAAATAGACATATCAGCACAAAACATTATCAACAACTAAGATAACACTTAACACAAGTGTATGACAAACACAAGTTCAAAACTAAAGCAACACTATTTTAGTTCAGACCACAACAACACATCATCTATTTATACTACTCCCTATTTTGTCATCAAGGGAGGAAATAGCTTCCAGTTCAGGCTTGCACAAAAGCTGTTAATCCTTAAAGTTCACATAAGTGGAATTTAAAATAAGTAAAAAGTTAAGTTATACAGTCATCCAAAAATAAAACAGGGTCTAAAACTAAATTATTTTATGAAACAAAGAGCAATAAAATAGAAGTCTTCATCAAGAGACAGTTCTAGGCATCTGAGCCATCCTCTTTAGAGTCCAGTGGTTCTTCTTGATATGTGGCCATGGTGTCATCCTCATGTATATTGTCCACATATTTAAGAAAAACAACAACTCCATCTCTTGATTTCCTCAAGGCATTTTCATTCCTTACTGCAAGCTTTCGTTCTTGTGGCTTATGAAAATGAGATGGTTAGACAGATTCACAAACTCCTGCAAAATATCTTTAATAACTCCATAAAGGAGAGATTTGTGACCAATAGAGACAGATGCTCCAGAGGTTGAATGAGGGAGGATGTCATCAAGTTCAAGTTCATCTTCATCATCATTAATGACCACTTTTTTAGTTCTTGTAGGTCCTTTCTTTTGCTATTTCACTACACCTCCCCTTTTTAGGTAAGAGCTTCTGTTTTCAAATGTCTCATTGGTTAGGTCAACACCAAATGATTCAAGAATGCAAGTTAAAAACATGTTGTAAGGAAGAGAACATTCTTGTCACTCCTTATGCAATTATGCATATGCCTCATTGTAACACCCTACCACACAGAGCTTTACGCTCAAGTCATAAAACAGAGGTGGTGAGGTATTATGACCTCTAAAACAAAATATATAAATAGTTGAAAGAAATTCATATCGAGGAGTCTTGAAGAAAAACTTAAGCCAAAGAGTCGCAAAAAGAAAAGCGCATCGCTCATGTAAACAGAAACTTGGATAGGAAGAAAAGTAAAGATATATATACATAAAGAGAAGAATATTAAAAGATACAAGATATCAAGCTCTAGGCTCGACTTGCAAAGTCAAAGCCAGCTAGAGAATATTTACATACATATATATACATCCCAAATATTCCAAAATACATAAAGCAAGCACCTATTTCTCTATAGCCTCTAGGAGGATCAAACATAAGCACAAACGGAGAAGAAACTATAAATATATATATATATACAAAACAAAATACAGCATCCCAACTTTGCTTGCAGCAAGAACTCCAGACGCTCATTGAGGTGCCTCTCGACCTGCATCTGAAAAGCAACAATATATGTATGGAATGAGAACCAGGGTTCTCAGCATGGTAATGGTGCCAACATAGGTAATATATAAGATCCCGAAAAAGCCAGAGGCAATCTAGAACTCTGACACTCAGAACTAAACTTAAAGAAATATTCTAATCCATAAATTGGGTAGGTTATCTAAGATATTTACGTTTTAAGCCTAACCAAACTTAACACTTCACTTTTCGCCTCCTCCAATCCTCCGAAACACCAGTGGAACTACTCTCGTCACTCCTTCACCAGACAAGGGATCTCCCAGTTGCATAGACATACAATACAGACAAAGAAAATACAGATAGATTGTAGTTATAGTAGGTACAACATATAGCATATAGGCATAGTTAATCAAATAGGCAAACCCAAGTAATGCACACTCAAACAAAATAGACAAATGCATATGATGTATGCCTGCCCTGTGGCTAATGAGTCTCATCTTTCGATTATATAGCTAAACCCGATATGTCCAGTAGCTAACCCTAGACAGTCCCTTCGTGCACGCATCCCCAAGAGTCTATGCATATAATTCTCAATTATTCAATTTTCATCTCATTAGGAGAACTTCTGGGGAGTTAAAGTATCCGGTCACATCTTACAACTTAGGGTCAATAGAGTATCGAGTCTCAACTTGGAGTGAGTGGTGGCTAATCACTGCATCTACCTAGGAAAACTCGTATCTCAGATAACAGAAGTGCAGCAAGCCATATAATCATTCAAATTCAATTAATCATTATCATTACGGCCGTCATTCATCACATATTCAGCATTTCTGCACTTATTAAAAATAAATCATTACTTCAAATATCTTTTTTCATTGCCAAGTTAACTCCTTCTCTAAGTTTACCCCTATTCCTATGATTAGGGACTACGTACAGGAGCTTAGAAGGTAAATATATAGGTTTAGAAGGTAGAAAATATGTTTAGTTGATAAAAATATAACTTTTTTCAAAACAGGGGTTCCGTGTACGTACGCCATGTTTCGCGTACACGGAGGTGTAATTTGTCCATCTCGCGTACGCGATTTTTGTCCGCGTACATGAACCCCTTGGACAGGGAAGCCTTCCTACATTACGTGGTACTATCCGCGTACCCGAGCCCGTAAATCCTCCCATTCTGCGTACTAATTGGTTTTGAGTTGTAGGTAGTGTTAGGGAGAGTTTAAGCTGTTTTTAGTACTTCTGAAAAAAAAAGGGGCAGGGACACGTGCGCACACTATACGCGCACGCGTCGATCGTTGAGCGCAGCTCCCTACATTTTCCAGAGAGTTGTGTCGCTTTGGCGCAAACATTGGGCTTCTCGCACAAGTTGCAACCCATGCGGATGCGTACGGTACACGTACGCGTCGATGCGTTGGTGCAGCCCCCATACTGATAACCCGAGAGTCACGCAAATATGGGGCCAACACTATGCCTCTGGCCCAACTCCCAACCCATGCAGACGCGTACGGTACGCATACGCATCAACGCGAAATCTCTCCATCCACGCCTAAGCGTACATGACGCTTGCGCATCTATTCCTTTTTTGCCCATCTACGCGGACGCGAACAGGACGTGTACGCGTGGATTCAAAAACAATAACCCATCAACGCGAGAACTCTAACATCGCGTCCCTCATTTCTTTCGCTCCCTCCAATGTTCCATTTCTTCTCCATCTCTTCTCTGTCCACAACCGTCACTGCCAACCACCAGACCGGCGACTCACCGCCGCCACCGCCACTCCTTCTCTCCCTCTTTTCCTCTTCCTCTTCTTCCCTCCGTCCCTTTCTTCTCACCCCTCTTCCTTACTGAACCTCTGCCCTGTATTCGCGCATCTACTCTGCTCCTCTGCCCGCGCTGCTCCCTGCGCCCCGCGAGACCCACCGCCGCCACCATTTTTGGGCGGCGCTGCTATCGTCTTCCCCTTCCATTCCTCAATTATGTCTGCTCTCCATTCTAGGTTCACTATGCTCCTGCTTTCTTCCCTGTTTCTCGATTTTCTTTTATTCATTTTATTGTTGTTATTTTAGTTAGAATAGTGATTGATTCTGTTTGTTAGGTTAGATAGATATGTATACTGTTAGGTAGATAGGATGTGGTTAGAAGATTTTAGGCCTGATAAGTGCTCTGTTCCTGTTATCTGATTGGCTTAATATTGTCACTTTGCTGAATGATGTGGTGTGATGCTCTATGCACTCTTGTAACTGCTATGCTGCTTCTGCTTCTTAAGATTTGTTTCACTGCTGCCCTGCTGATTTCATTTGTGTCGTTTACTTGTATATGCAATCCGTGTTTACATCTTGTTTGCTACCTGTTTGATGGACTCATATACCCTGTTTTTGCTGCTTCTTGCTATCTGAGAACACCCAATTTACTGCCGAAATACTGCCCAAATTGCAAGAAATTATTTTGCTTTTGACCTGCCACCTAGAACTGAACTTGACACCTTTGAAATTGAGATTTGCTTGACTCACATCAAGTTCAATTCACTGGTTATTTTGGCTGGCATTTTCGTGTTTATTTTGTTTCCCGTGGCATGCATTGAAATAGTTAGTTCAAGGAATTGTTTGTCGGACTTCTAATGTCAAACAATCCCTTGCCTAGCAAATCTATTTGAACCTTCATGTGTTTTCACTCTTAACTTGCATTTTTCTTGCATATGGTTCATTCTTTTACAATAATTGGCGCATTCCACTTGTGTAACCCTTTAATTCAAAACGGTTTTCAACTTGCCTTTGGTTACACTAGTGCATGTCCTAATCTTTTCTCGCCAATTATTGCAAATTTGGTGACCATGGGCATTGTTGATGACTTGCTTTCCTATTATATGCTTCTATGCAAACTCATATTTCATCATCAATGACTGCATCATCCTCATGATTGTGGGCATGCTTGTTTTTTATATACTTATTTGAGCTTCTCTTGGTTAAATTTTATAATTGTCATGCTACTAGTATATGACTTAGTTTTCTAACTTTTGACCTTGTTAACATTCTAACTCTCTTTTTAGTTTTCTCACTAACACTTATATTCTTTTGGGCATGATGACTATGGTTGCCTAACAAACAAGTATTCTGTTCTCATTGCGTGATTTCCTGGTTGCAGTTTGGTTTGAATGCTGTATTTTGGTTGCTTGCATTCCAAGCTTTCATTCTTTTTGCTTCACTTCATGAATAAGACAATCCTCTTGCCTTCTGTATATGCTTAATGCCTTGCTTTGTTTTCCTCTACGTGGCTTAACTATTTGTATCCTGTATCTCTGTTTTTCAGAATGGCCGATAGAGGAAAATCTAAGGTTACCTCCAGAAAGCGCAAGAAACCTCAGGCCTCTACCCTTTCTCCGTACCACGACTATGCCAAGAACCTTCTTAATGAGGAGGATAAAGCTAACCAGCAGCTGCCACCTATGGATGGATATAGGTTCTCTAACCTATACTGCGAGCTCCACTTCCCGACATACCGGAAGAAGAATCTGAATATAGAAAAGAAACTGGTCATCCCAACTGACTTGAGGCGAGACATTCAGACACGTATTCAGGGGATGGGCCTAGGCTTTATTGATAGGGAGCTAGGTAGGGTGAACTCATCCTGGGTTAAGGAATTTTACTGCAACTCCTTCAGACACACCCTTGATTCAGTCTACCTACGAGGTGGTCAGATATTGGTTACAGAGACTGCCATTGAGGATAGACTCCGCTGTCCACCTAGGACCGGTGGCACAGATGCCATTGAGCAGGCAGAGGTGGCGATACATTGTATGACCTTTGATTATGATGCTCTGAGGGATGTTATTGCCACCCTGGATACCCCTTGGGTGATGGATGGTGACAATAGGAAGTCCAAGGGGATGCTGTTTACTCATCTTTCGAGGGAGGCCAGGACGTGGAAGTAGATCTTTGCCCATTACGTCATGCCGACCACCCACTTTACTGAAATTCCGGTGGACATGCTCGTCCTGATCGGATGTGTTATGGAGGGGAAGGAGGTATACTTTCCCCGGTTGACCAGGAGATACATGTGGCGAGCACATGTACGTGGCATACTTCCATTTCCCACTTTGGTCACCGAGTTGATTCAGCTGGCTGGCGCCCCATGGGAAGCAGATGATGAGACACCGCCCCCCGACCATGGAAAGGAGGAAGTGATTTCGTGGGGGACATGGGTGCATGAGAAACCCCATCTCGGCGCCGCTCTATAGCCAGAGCAGCAGCGACACCTGGCCCGTCTTCTTCCTCAGCCGCAGCAAGTCCATCAGCACCAGCAGCATCGATACCACCACCAGCACCCCAGCCGATCTATCTGTTAGTACAACGTCTGTTCCGCTTCATGGAGCACAGTGAGCGCCGCATCATGCGAGCTCTTGATAGAGTGGATCAGATGTTTGTCGCACTGGGCGTCGAGTTGCCCCCTATTGCTGATCCTTCTTCTTCAGAGGAGGAGGAGCACGAGGCGGAGCAGGAGACACCACTACAGACACAGGCTACTCCGGAGGCGCAGCAACCCCTCGAAGAGGCTCAGCCTCAGCCCCAGCAGCCAGATACGACAGTCGACCCTCACTCCGAGCCCGAGCAGTAGCATCGAGGACGATGCTCCATTCTAAGTGTGGGGAGGTCACCGTTGTCGCTGTCGGTGGAGTTGCCATTTGGGTGATGAGTTCGGACATTTATCACTTGTTTTATGTCATTTTTTTAGTACTTTGCACTTTATTTTTACTGCACTTTTGGGATTGTTGTATATATTTGTTATTTTGGATACTTTTATTTTAGTTGTTGCATTTTTCACCTTAGTTAGTAGATATTTCATACTTTTAGTTAGATTTGCTTTATGTAGTTGTTTTAGTTTTTGGTTGTGATTTAAAAATTGGGGATTATTAGAGCTTGGTTTACCCTTTTTACATAAGAAATTTGGTTTGATTTGGAAAAAGATGGGATAAACTAAGGAAATTTTAAAATTTATAAATCACGACATTGCATTTAGGATAAGTTTAGTCAAACAATAAAATTTTCTAAAAGAATTTACTTATAGGGCACCACCCCAATTGATTGAGAAAATTTTTGTGGAACTTGCTTGAATTATGTATTTTGTGAAGCATGTTTTGAGCTAAGAGCACAAGCTTGTGAGATTTGAGCCTAATGATGTGGTTACATCTTATAACCACTTATTTTCCTTCTTATGTGCAATTGTTCTCTTTCTATGATTGTGATCCTTGATTTATTTAATTCTATATGTCCATTATTCCTTGTATTCTTGCATTTATATGATTGAGGCCATTGTTTCATTAGCTCACTTACCCAAATAGCCTACCTTTTACCTTCCATTGTTAGCCAATTTTGAGCCTATGCTTAACCCAATTGTTCTTTATTTTAGCAAATTACAAGCCTTGAAGTGAAAAAAATAATAAAAGTCCCTTGTTTGGATCTTTGATTGGTTTAGGCTAGTGAGAGTGTTCATTATTCAAGTTTGGGGAGATTTGGGAACATTAGTGGGGATGAAAGAGTGCTTTATATTTTTATATTTGGGAATTGGGTACATACTCATGTATTAATCAAATGTTAGACCTGATGCATTGATGTTTGGTGCACGAAATTGTGATTCACACTTTTTACAACTCCGCACAACTAACCAACAAGTGCACTGGGTCGTCCAAGTAATACCTTACGTGAGTAAGGGTCGATCCTACGGAGATTGTTGGCTTGAAGCAAGCTATGGTTATCTTGCAATTCTTAGTCAGGATATTCAAATGATATAATTGATTTTGTTTATGAAAATTAAATAACATGAAATAAATGGTACTTGTGATTCAGTAATGAGGAACAGGTTGAGGTTCCGGAGATGCTCTATCGCCTGAATCTCTACTTTCCTAATGTCTTCTTCTCCAAATACGCATGGCTTCCTTCAATGGCAAGCTGTATGATCCTCTCGGATGAAAAATACCAGGTACGGTCTCTGCACGGCTAATCAACTGTCAGGTTTCTCGTCTCGGATAAAAAATACCAGGTACAGCTACCGCGCGGCTAATCATCTGTCGGTTCTCACTATCGTCAGAATAGGATCTCTCTATCCTTTTGCACACTGTCACTGCGCCCAATATTCGTGAGTTTGAAGCTCGTCACAGTCATCCCCTCCCAGATCCTACTCAGAATACCATAGACAAGGTTTAGACTTTCTGGATCCCAGGAATGCTGCCAATTGGTTCTAGCCTCTACCACGAAGGTTCTAATCTCACAGATTCAGTTCGTAGATTAGAGACCCAAGAGATACGCACTCAAGCTATCGCCCAATGACTACGTTGAGCTCAGATAGAACAAGAGTGGTTGTCAGGCACGCATTCATGAATTTGAGGATAATAATGAGTGTCACGGATCATCATATTCTCTATAGTGAAGTACGAGTAAGTATCTTAGAATAGAATCAAGCGTGATTGAATAGAAAACAGTAGTAATTGCATTAATCCATTGAAACACAGCAGAGCTCCTCACCCCCACCTATGGGGTTTAGAGACTCATGCCGTAGAAGATACAATATGAGATGTAAAATGTCACGAGTTACAAAATGAATCTCTAAAAGTAGTTTTTATACTAAACTCGTAACTTAGGTTTACAGAAATGAGTAACTAAGTGCAGATAGTGCAAAAATCCACTTCCAGGACCCACTTGGTGAGTGTTTGGGCTGATCTTTCAAGCTTTCACATGCATATGCCTCAAGTTGGAGTTAAACGCCACCCTGGGTGCCAAAATAGGCGTTTAACGCCAAGAATTATGCCAGTTCTGGCGTTTTACGCCAGAAAGTTTTTGGCTGGCTTTCAACGCCAGTTTGGGCCATCAAATATCGGGAAAAGTATGGACTATTATATATTTCTGGAAAGCCCAAGATGTCTAATTTCCAACGCAATTGAGAGCGTGCCAATTGGACTTCTGTAACTCCAGAAACTCTACTTCGAGTGCAGGAGGGTCAGAATCCAACAGCATCTGCAGTCCTTTTTCAGCCTCTGAATCAGATTTTTGCTCAGGTCCCTCAATTTCAGGCAGAAAATATATGAAATCACAGAAAAACACACAAACTCATAATAAAGTCCAGAAATATGATTTTTGAATAAAAACTAATAAAAATATAATAAAAAGTAACGAAATCATACTAAAAACTATATAAAAATAATGCCAAAAAAGGTATAAATTATCCGCTCATCAATGCTCTTGGAAAGAAATGAAAAGAATGGGAAAAACAAAAGAAAAAAATTGGAAAATAAAAGAAAAAGAAAAAAAAATATAGAAGAAGAAAGAGAAAAAAAAGAAGAAAAAAAAGAAATAAAAAGGGGACAAAATGCCCCAAAATGAAGTTCAATAAGGATCAATGTATAAGTGTTGTGAATTGAAAAGGAACGCATGAGTATGTGAAAAAAAATGAAGAATGGGTAGTTAGGTTAGAACTTAATTGTATAGGTTATCATAGGTTAGGTGGGAAAGTTGATGAGCGGATAATTTATACGCTTTTTGGTATTGTTTTTAGGTAGTTTTTAGTATGTTTTAGTTACTTTTTATTATATTTTTATTAGTTTTTATGCAAAAATAATATTTCTGGAATTTACTATAAGTTTGTGTATTTTTCTGTAATTTCAGGTATATTTTGGCTGAAATTAAGGGACCTGAGCAAAAGTCAGATTCAGAGGCTGAGAAAGGACTGTAGATGCTGTTGGATTCTGACCCTCCTGCACTCGAAGTAGATTTTCTAGAGCTACAAAAACCCAATTGGCGCGCTCTCAATTGCGTTGGAAAGTAGACATCTTGGGATTTCCAGCAATGTATAATAGACCATATTTTTTCCGATATTTGATGGTCCAAACTGGCGTTTAAAATCCAGCCAAAGACCCTTTTCTGGCATAAAATGCCGGAACTGGCACCAGAACTGAAGTTAAACGCCCAAACTGGCATCCAAGCTGGCGTTTAACTCTAGAAAAGGCCTATGCACGTGTAATGCTCAATGCTTAGCCCAAGCACACACCAAGTGGTCCCTGGAAATGGATTTCTGCACTATCTGCACTTAGTTACTTATTTTCTGTAATCCTTAGTAACTAGTTTAGTATAAATAACACTTTTTACTATTGTATTCGCATCACTTGGAAACCTGATCTTTTGACTTTTATGTTACACATTGGGAGGCTGGCCATTCGGCCATGCCTAGACCTTTTTCTCTTATGTATTTTCTATGGTGGAGTTTCTACACCTCATAGATTAAGGTGCGGAGCTCTGCTGTTCTTCATGAATTAATGCAAGTACTGTTATTTTTCTTTCAATTCACGCTTACTTTTTCTCCAAGATATACTCTCGTACTTAATTTAGTTAAGTCAGAATGAAGGGGTGACCCGTGACAATCACCCACTATCTTCGTTACTCGCTTAGCCAAGATCTGCGTGCCTGACAACCACAAGCGGTCTACATGATGTTCAACGTAGTCATTAGATGACAGCCGGAGTATAATCTCTTGGGTCTCTAATCCACGGACTGAGTCCGTGAGATTAGAACCTTCGTGGTAGAGGCTAGAACCAATTGGCAGCATTCCTGAGATCCGAAAAGTCTAAACCTTGTCTGTGGTATTCCGAGTAGGATCTGGGAAGGGATGACTGTGACGAGCTTCAAACTCGCGAATGTTGGGCGCAGTGATAGTGTGCAAAAGGATAGAGAGATCCTATTCCAACACAAGTGAGAACCGACAGATGATTAGCTGTGCGGTAGCTGTACCTGGTATTTTTCATCCGAGACGAGAAATCTGACAGTTGATTAGCCGTGCAGAAACCGTACTTGGACCATTTTTACTGAGAGGATCATACAGCTTGCCATGGAAGGGAGCACGCATGATTGGATGAAGACAATAGGAAAGCAGAGGTTCAGAAGCAACAAAGCATCTCCAAACGCTTATCTGAAATTCCCACCAATGAATTACATAAGTATCTTATTTTATTTTATGTTTTATTTATCTTTTAATTATCAAAACCTTATAACCATTTGAATCCGCCTGACTAAGATTTACAGGATAACCATAGCTTGCTTCAAGCCGACAATCTCCATGGATTCGACCCTTACTCGTGTAAGGTTTTATTACTTGGACGACCCAGTGCACTTGCTGGTTAGTTGTACCGGAGTTGTGAAAAGTGTGATCACAATTCCATGCACCAAAAGTCTAGGCTAATCAAAGATTCAAATACTTGTCCACTTAACCATAAATGACCCTACCTTGACCCTAGCCCCATTACAACCTTTGAGAAAGACCTCATGATAATTGTATGCATGCATTGAATAATTGTTGATTGTTAGATGAAGAACAAATTTTGGAAAGCATGATTAGGAGGGAATTGAGTGAATCAACCCCTAAACACTTGAGTGACTAGAGTGGATACACATCCGGTGAGGGTTCGATTGCTCAATTACATGTATTCACCATAATCATTCTTATTCATGCAAGTTTGTAAATCTTTTTGATGATTCAATACAATTGTGGGTTGGATATTGGTTCCTATTACTTTAGCCCTTGTGCTTGTATATATCTCTTGGAAGTTGATTTGTTTTGACCAAGCACTTACATTCATGTAGGTAGTTGCATTTAGATAGTTTGCATATAGTTTAGTGCATTAAATAAATGTTATACCCCTTACTTCATTCTTGGTATAGCATGAGAACATGCTATGGTTTAAGTGTGGGGAGGTTGATAAACCCAATTTTTAGAGTTTATCTTGTGTTGAATTTGGAGCATTTTATCAACCTTTTCTCACATTTATTTAATGAAATAACATGGTTTTGTGATTTTTTCTTAATTTGTGCTTAAGTGTGAAAACATGCTTTTAGACATTAAATTGGCTAATTTTGATTCACCATTGATTCCACTAGATGTCTTGATGTGTTTGCTAGTGATTTCAGGTTGAAAAGGCTAGGAATGGATCAAAGGAGTGAAGAGGAAAGCATGCAAAGTGGAGAACACATGGAAAAGCCAAAGATTTGAGAAGCACCACCCACGCGCAGTGTACGCGCACACGTGGATTGCAAAAACTTCAGGGACGTGCACGCGTGCTGTACGCGTACGCGTCGGTGCTGGCACGTGATTTTTTAGTGAAAATGTACCCAGCAAATTCTGAGAAGCTGTGGGGTCCAATCCAAACCAACTTTGGCGCCAAAACACTTAAAAGGACCAAGGATTGAAGGGGAGAGGCATATTTTGCATCATCATTCACATTAGGATTAGTTTTAGAGAGAGAAGCTCTCACTTCTCTCTAGGATTAGGATTAGATTTAGGATAATAAGTTTAGATCTAGGTTTTAATTCATGCTCTCTTCTACCTCTAGCTCTCAATTCTTTGTTGTTACATCTTATTCTTCTATTCTTTTGTTGTAATTTCTTCCATTTTGTTTCCGTACCTTGTTGTTGATCTACTCTTGTTCATTCTATTTTTTTTCAATTTAATTTGAGGTAATTCATGTCAATAATGTTCTTTTTTTATTGATGTTGTTAATTCTTTGCAATAATTGTTGTTAGATTTCATTCTTGTTGTCAATTTACTATGCTTCCCTTTTGTGCCTTCCAAGTGTTTGTCAAAATGCTTAAGAGGATGTTAGAGTAGAATTTTATGCTCTTGGCTTGGGAAGGTAACTTAGGAATTCTTGAGTTACTAATGTCTAAGTGATTGATAGTTGGTAGCCATTGACTCTAGCTCTCATTAACTCAATTAGTGAATAGCTAGGACTTATGGATTTGGATTGATATAGCTCATTTGACTTTCTTCTACTTGTTAGAGGATGACTTATTGGGATTGATCCTTGCAATTATCATATTGTGGTTAGTGATAAGGATAGAGATCCTTGACCACCAAACCTTGCCAAGACCTTTTTGTCATTTGATTTCCATTGCCGTTTACTTTTCTTGTTCCTTATCCAAAACCCCAAAATATACATGTCCATAGCCAATAACAAGAACACTACCCTGCAATTCCTTTGAGAGACGACTCGAGGTTTAAATACTTCGGTTTATAATTTTAGGGGTTTGTACTTGTGACAAACAAATTTTTGTATGAAAGGATTAGTGTTGGTTTAGAAACTATATTGCAACGAGATTTCATTTGAGAATTCTAAACCGTCAAAAATCAATTCATCAAAATACAAATGCAACATTAGCAAAAAATCTTTTTGGTGTTGACACTTTTTCAACTACTAACAAGCATAACTTGCATGTTAAGAAACTAACAACCAAATTATTAAAACAAGCCTATATGAATAGAAAGACTACCTACAATGGTAACTCAATCAATTATTAATCAAAGCTACAAGAGAGTGGAAAGAGTTTACCATGGTGGGGTATCTCCTACCTAGCACTTTTAGTTTAAGTCCTTAAGTTGGACATTTGGGAAGCTCTTTGTCATGGTGGCTTGTGTTTGTACTCATCCTTGAATCTCCAAGGGTCTTTGCTCCTCAAATGGTTGACAGAAATTCCAACCATCTTCACCAAGCTTGTGTGAAGTTCAACCCAAGATATGAGTTCCCAAAGTTGGTCTTCGAAATACGATCCGAGATTCCATATCTTATTTTCGCACCCGTCTTCAAGTTGATTATTATGATTCTTCCATTCGGGTGGTCGACACATTGAATTCTCTTTAGTGCGCCAAATCATCCTTCTAGACCCACACAAAATAGCATTCATCCAATCACGGTCCCTATGCCTTAAAGCTTCGACTCTAATGAGCGTAATTCTAGACCTCCAATTACTACACAACTCTCTCTTACTATTAACTCTGCAAAGAGCTCTAAGTTGCCCATCCGTTTCAATCAAGCCATATTCAAGTGAGAAAGTGAAGCTTAAGGGAAAGAATTTTACCCACTTGAATGTTGTGTTGGATGGCGACTTGGGGGAGGGGGAGACTTCCCCACACTTAGACAATGCGAGGTCTATTCCCTTAGGCTCTTCCTTAGTTGTTTCCACCTCTTGACAACTTCTTTCAATTTTTTCTTGCTTGTCAACTTCTTCAACAAGGATACCAATATCACTTGGTGTGGAGTTGTCTTCAATAACATCAATTTCACACCTAATGGGAGATGGTTCAACTTTTGATAGGAATTCGTTGATGATTGACTCCATTTCTTGATCAACCTCTTCATATTCTTCAATTTTGACATGTTTCGGAGGTTGTTGAGACTCCCATGGTGGTTCCACATCTCCGAAATCTTCAACCACGTCTTCCTTTTCTTCAATAATTGTAGGTTCCTCTAATTGTTCTAACACAAAACACAACTCCTCCTTTTTTACCGGATTTTCCAATCTCTTCTTCATGCTTTGCTCTTCTTTTGGTCTTTCACACGTGGTCACAGAAGCACCTTGAGTGTTCAAGCATTGGTAGGCCAAAGTGTGCACTACCTTGGTCAAGTTAGTAACAAATTCTAGGGTATTCCTTTGCATATCCGCTTGTCCTTGAAGTAGCAAGGTGAGAGGATCGTCTATTGGGGCTTGGGGTGGATAAGAGGGTTCATCATTTTAGAGAAAAGGTTCATAATAGGAAGGTGGTTCTTCTTGAGAAGGGTATGAAGATGGTGTGTATTGAGGTGGTTCTTGGAAGTAATCATGATAAGGTCGTGGCGGTTCTAAAGGTTCTTGCTCATAATGGTCATAAGGATATGGTATGGGTGATCGGTCATATGATGGATATGGGTCATAGGAAGGTGCTTGGTATGGAAAGGCTTTTGAGTATGGTTGAGGTTCATGTTGAGGATAAAAGTCATAGGCATATGATGGTGATAATTGATTTTCACAAAAAGTTTCACCATAGCCATGGAATTGACATGCATTAGGATGGTGATTATACCTGTGAGTATCCGGAGGTTGTTGCCAATAGGAATGATCAATTCCTTGAGACTCCTTCCATCTTTGTTGGCTCCATCCTTGATACATGTGTTCATTGAAGTTCACATTTCCTACAACACAATTAGAACCAAACTCATAACCAAGAGGGTGAGAATTCATGGTGAAAAGAGAAAATAAGAAACAAAAGCTAATAAGAATTAATGAAACAAAGTCCTAAAACTAGCAAAAACTAACAAGCAATCCAAAAATCAAGGTATTCACACTATTCACATATATACAATAACCAATAACATAACACTATTGTAACTCCCCGGCAACGGCGCTATTTTGATGAATTGATTTTTGACGGTTTAGAATTCTCAAATGAAATCTTGTTGAAGTATAGTTTCTAAACCAACACTAATCCTTTCATACAAAAATTTGTTTGTCACAAGTACAGACCCCTAAAATTATAAACTGAAGTATTTAAACCTCGAGTCATCTCTTAAAGGAATTGCAGGGTAGTGTTTTGTTATTGGCTATGGATATGTATATTTTGGGGTTTTGGATAAGAAACAAGAAAAGTAAACGACAATGGAAATCAAATGACAAAAAGGTCTTGGCAAGGTTTGGTGGTCAAGGATCTCTATCCTTATCACTAACCACAATATGATAATTGTAAGGATCAATCCCATTAAGTCATCCTCTAACAAGTAAAAGAAAGTCAAATGAGCTATATCAATCCAAGTCCATAAGTCCTAGCTATTCACTAATTGAGTTAATGAGAGCTAGAGTCAATGGCTACCAACTATCAATCACTTGGACATTAGTAACTCAAGAATTCCTAAGTTACCTTCCTAAGCCAAGAGCATAAAATTCTACTCTAACATCCTCTCAGGAATTTTGACAAACACTTGGAAGGCACAAAAGGGAAGCATAGTAAATTGACAACAAGAATGAAATCTAACAATAATTATTGCAAAGAATTAACAACATCAATCAAAAAAGAATATTATTGACATGAATTACCTCAAATTGAATTGAAAGAAAATAAAATGAATAAGAGTAGATCAACAACAAGGTACGGAAACAAAATGGAAGAAATTACAGCAAAAGAATAGAAGAATAAGATGTAACAACAAAGAATTGAGAGCTAGAGGTAGAAGAGAGCATGAATTAAAATCTAGATCTAAACTTATTATCCTAAGCCTAATTCTAATCCTAGAGAGAAGTGAGAGCTTCTCTCTCTAAAACTAATCCTAATGATTCCTAATGTGAATGATGATGCAAAAGATGCCTCTCCCCTTCAATCCTTGGTCCTTTTAAGTATTTTGGCACCAAAGTTGGTTTGGATTGGACCCCACAGATTCTCCGAATTCGCTGGGCACATTTTCAATAAAAAATCACGTGCCAGCACCGACGCGTACACGTACAGCATGCGTGTGCGTCCCTGAAGTTTTTGCGATCCACGTGTGCGCGTACACTGCGCGTGCGCGTGGGTGGTGCTTCTCAAATCTTTGGCTTTTCCATGTGTTCTCCACTTTGCATGCTTTCCTCTTCACTCCTTTGATCCATTCCTAGCCTTTTCAACCTGAAATCACTAGCAAACACATCAAGGTATCTAGTGGAATCAATGGTGAATCAAAATTAGCCAATTTAAAGTCTAAAAGCATGTTTTCACACTTAAGCACAAATTAAGGAAAAATCACAAAACCATGCTATTTCATTGAATAAATATGAGAAAAGGTATATAAAATGCTCCAAATTCAACGCAAGATAAACCCTAAAAATGGGGTTTATCACTTACGTATGTACACTCCTACGTATGCGGGACGTTTGGACATATCCCAGGGTCCGCATCGCATGTGTGTTCACGTACGCATGCCCATCAAAAATGGTAAAAAGCTGTTAATTTATGCAAAAATCACTTTTGGACACCAAACTTCCAACGCACATAACTTTTTTGTTAAAAATTATTTTTAGTTCGTTCTACAAACGTCATAAACTTCACAGACCCAATTTTTATTTGAAATAAGTTTGAAAAAATTTGAGGGTCCGGAAGCCAAGTTAATCAAGTTTTTACCAAAATCACCAAACCTCTATTTTTACCAACAACCTCAATCCAACCCAATGTTTTTCTCCCCAAAACAACATTAAACATGTTTAACACAGTTTCATGTTCATTCAATACCTTTCACAACATAACAATTCTTAATTTTAGCAATTCTATGCCAACTATCCTCAATCAAAATCATACAATTCATCAACACATCAACATTTACAACTCAAAATCATCATTCTCATCAATCATCATCAAAGGCTCATGACAACTCAACATTTTTACCAAATATCACTAAACCTTATCAGGTTCACATAGTTCAACCTATCCTACGATTATCTAGCCTAAGTTTTCACGTTACATTATATATTATCTACGAGAAACAAAAATCATACCTTGGCCAATTTCTTCCTAAGCCTGGAATGCCACAACTATCACCGTTCCACCAATGTCCTAAGCACCAAATGCTCACCAAACAGAAACCTAGCCTCCAAGATCCAAATTCAAGCTCCCAACACCACTAATTTTCCTCAAAAACTCATAACTTAATCTAATACCATATAAATATTACTAAATAAACATAGGGTTTGATATACCAATAATTTCACAAGAGTAAGAGTATTTTCACCTTACCGACGGAACCTTGGGATAAGACCCAGCAAGCCCACAAAGCTAATTTGATCCTAAACACCAAAATTTAACAAAATCTCAACACAATTTGTTCTCCCCCTTTTTGATTTTCAGCATGAATCATATGAGGAAGGGGAAAGAAGGCTGAATTTATTAAGTTTTAGGTGAATTGGATTGGGCCTTGGGCCCAATGTGGTTCGGTTCAACCGGTTCGAGACGTTGGCCCAATTTTGGACCAAAATCTTTAAAATAGTGTCGAAATTCGTACTTTTAACATTTTTACCTCTTTGGATTAATAAAATTTAATTCTCTAATTTCTTTAAATAATAATTAATTTATCGGCCAATTTTTTATTAATTTTGCAGGTTTTACACTCATTATTAAATAAGCAAATAAAATCTCATTTTAGTAATGATAGCATACAACACCAATGTGTCATAAAATGAAACTCTTTGATAAGAACCGCTTTGGGGTAGAATGATGTGATTCCTAACGCGGTGAAGTTGAGCACGAAAAGGACCTAGAGCCTTATTATTTGGAGGGAGACCATCAATCAGAGATATATTTTCACATACATAAGCCAAAGCATCTTGGTATGATATGCCCAATCCTTCATCCCATTTTCCTAAGGTATAATCCCTTACACCCACATCCGTATATCCTTGGGCATAACTTATGGTTTCACTGTTTAGGTTCAATTTTTGCCCTTTGACATAGGAATGAATTTTTTCCTCATGATATGTCATATTTGCATATAACTCATGGACAAGATAGGATATACAGGCTTTTTAATTTTGAAAAGATGGTTCCAGTCAAGAAACTCTAGATTTTCCACAAAAATAGATCCTTTCTTTTTCAAAGTAGGTAAATCAGCTAAAAAGGTATGGCACAAAGGACGGTGAGCAACAACTCATCTATAAAATTCATAGTTCATAGCCGAAGAAAATCGAAGAGGGTTATAATGAGAGTGAGAGTTCATGAAGTGAGATTTATGAGTAAAAGGGTCTACATCGTGTGGTTCCTTTACTAAATGAAGAGGGATTTGTGGGTTACCTCATTGAGAGCATTGAGGAACAGACCTTGGTTTTGGCCTTGAAGGTTCAGGAGGAGTATCTTCAGTGGCTGGATGTTTCCCCTTCGAGGCACTAGGGCAAAAAGGTGCACCGGATGGAACCGCTGCCTGAGATGAAGATGGATCCTTTTGTGTCATCTTTGTGCGAGTCATGGGTTCAGTTCAAGGAGGAGAAAGCAAATGTATGGGTGAAGGAGTAAAGGTTGGATCTTGAGAGTAAGATTGTGCTCGAGAACCCTCAGGGATTCTGGGAAGTCGCTGAGTATCCGTGCCTCTTTGAGTGGCAATTTTCTTTTTCATCTTAATGACACACTGGTAATGTAGTTTTCAAAAAAATGAGAGTGGAAAAACTGAAGAGTCATGCAAAGGAATATGAAGGGTTTTGGTTGTGTAACTGCAACACGCAAAAGGTTTCTTGAAAACATGCAAGTTCAGAATCTATGACAACTTTGAAAAGACATGACTTAATGTTGAAAAAGTTTTTCATTTAAAACTGTAAATTACTTTCAGAAAAGACAAAAAGAATTTAAAAAAATAGTTTTAAATATATGACAAAACCAATGAAGCCTATTTCCTATAAACCAACTCTTATTGGGCCCAAAAGAGATTGTGTTTAAGGAAACACAATAGACCACATGAAATCTGAAAAGAATGTTTGACCCATATGAATTTGAACTTAAAACCAAATACCAGAGACCACGTTCCAAAATGATGGCTCTTCACTTATCCAGAATTGTCTCATCCCAGCATGAGAAACAAAAATTCTTAAACAAAGCATCAGTAAAGTTAAAACAATGAATTATAACTAAGAATGCCTAAACTAGTTCTTAACTTACAGAACTTGCCCTCAGCCAGTGGTTTAGTGAATATATCAGCTAATTGTTCTTCTGATTTAACAAACTGAATGTTAATATTACCCTTTTGAATATGTTTCCTTATTGAGTGAAATCTCACTTCAATATGTTTTGTTTTTTAGTGAAAAACTGGATTTTTAGAAATATTTATGGCACTCATGTTATCACACAACAAGGAAATATTATCATCATTCAGTTTATAATCAGCCAGCTAAGTTTTCAACCACAATAATTATGAATAATAAGAAGAAGCAACAATATATTCGGCTTCAACAGTGGAGAGTGTCACTGTGGACTATTTCTTTCTTGACCAAATATTCAGAGATCTGCCTAGAAAATAGCAAATGCCAGAAGTACTCCTTCTATCAACTCTATCTCTAGCAAAATCTACATCATAATAACCAACTACAGAAAATTCATCAA
Organism: Arachis hypogaea; assembly: GCF_003086295.3. Classification (NCBI taxonomy): domain Eukaryota; kingdom Viridiplantae; phylum Streptophyta; class Magnoliopsida; order Fabales; family Fabaceae; genus Arachis; species Arachis hypogaea. Next base: position 75,331,391 of record NC_092046.1, on the reverse strand, counting down.
ACTTAGGATACTATAAACCAAAGTTGGATGTGCTATGAATATATCTAATGATTCTTTTAACTGTAGAAAGATATAACTCTTTTGGTTGTGATTGGAACCTTGAACAAATTCTAACACTTTACACAATATCAGGTCTAGAGGATGTTAAGTACATAAGGGAGCCTATCATGCCTTTATACCTAGTTTCATCAACATCTTTCTCAATTTCACCCTTTTCTAACTTTGAGTTAGGGTGTATGGAAATTCCCATGGATTTGGCATTCTCTATACCAAACTTCTTAACTAGTTCCTTGGCATACTTCTCTTGGTGAATGAAAGTTTCATTGGAGTTTGTTTAATTTGAAACCCAAGATAGAAGTTAAGTTCACCTATCATACTCATATCAAATTCACATGTCATGAGTTTTCCAAATCAGCATAAAGTGATTCATTGGCTAAGCCAAAAATTATGTCATCAAATGTAAATTTGAACTAAGATGAAAGAAACATTAGAATTCTTAATGAATAGAGTAGTATCTGTGGAGCCTCTTTGAAAACTATTTTTCAAAAGAAAAGAACTAAGTCTTTCATACCAAGCTCTTGGAGCTTGCTTTAGTCTATAAAGAGCTTTTGAAAATTTGAAAACATGATTTGGAAAGTCTTTATTTTCAAAATCAGGGGGCTGTGCCATATACACTTCTCTATCAATCACACCATTCAAAAAAGCATATTTCACGTCCATTTGAAATAGTTTAAAGCCACAATGGGCAGCATATACTAGAAGAAGCCTTATAGCTTTCATTCGAGCCACAGGAGCAAAGGATTCATCAAAGTCTATCCCTTTTTGTTGATCATATCCTTGTGCCACCAATCTTGCTTTGTTCCTAGCAACGCTTCTGTCTTCACCCAATTTGTTTCTAAAAATCCACTTAGTTCCTGTCACCTTCTTCCTAATTGGTTCGGGTACAAGAGACCATACTTGATTCTTCTCAAACTGTTGCAACTCTTCCTCCATGACTTTGACCCAAGAAAGATCACCAAGAGCTTCTTTAATGATTTAAGGTTCAATTTGATAGAGAAGTGCCACATTGTTTTCCTCCGGAGTCCTTCTAGATGATGATTTTGTGGTAACACCATGAGAGGGGTCTCCTATGATGAACTCTTGTGGATAGTTCTTCAAGAATCTCCATTCACATTGTCTTGGTGATTTAAGAATAGATTTAGCTTGAGGTGGTTCATTGGTGCTGGTATTTCTAGGAATTTCTACTGTTGCAGGAGATAAAATAGAATTGTCTCCTACAAAATCATCTGCATCGGCTGGGATAGAGATATTGAACACATATTCATATTTATCTTGATTCAGGGCTTCACTCATGTTGTTTTCCACTTGGTTGTCTACATCATTGTCTTCCAAAACACTTGGAACAATGTTAGAATCATAGAATGTCACATGTATAGACTCCTCAATGATCCTAGCATCTTGATGGTAAACCCTATATGCTTTGCTTGTTGTGGAGTAACCAACGAAAATACATTCATAGGCCTTTGGATCAATTTTTTCTAATTTTTTTATGTTTAAAACAAAACAGTTGCATTCAAAGATATGAAAGTAATTCAAAATTGGTGGTTTACCCTTCTAAAGCTCATAAGGAATTTTCTTCAAAAAACTTTCTTATGATTGTTCTATTTAAAATATAGCAAACCGTGTTCACGGCCTCAGCCTGAAGGAAATTAGGAACATTACTTTCACATAACATGGCCCTAGCCATTTCTTGAATACTTCTATTTCTTCTTTCTACAGTACCATTTTGTTGTGGTGTTCTTGAACAAGAGAAGTTATGTGAAAAACTTCAAATTAAAATTAAAAAAAATACTTATCTTCTCTAATATTTTAAAAACAATCAAGTTTCAACAAATTATAATTAACAAGTTATAATCCGGTTATTATTAAATAAGTATATAAAATTCTAGTATTTTTATAATAAATATTTTTTGATTTTATTTTTATATTAAAGTATTTTTATATTTATTATATTATTATATACTATATGTATTTATTGAAAAATAATATTAATAAATATCATATAATCATAAAAAAAATTATATTCTAATTAATAAAAATATTTGATATTTTTATTTATACATTTATATTAATAATTGTGAATAATAAAAAATATAATTAATTTAAATATAAGTGAGTATAAAATTAAAATAATATTCAAAATTTATTGTGCCACTACAAGAAAACCAGAATTTTGCTACGCTTTTAAAGCGTGGCAAAAAGTGGAAAAAGCGTAGCAATAACTTTTCACCATGCTTTTTAAGCAACCGGCACGCTTTTGAAAGGGTCACAACTGCTAGCGTGTCGGTTGCTCTATCGCCACGCTTTTGGTGACCTATGGCCACGCTTTTTTTGTCGCCACGCTTTTATCTATTGCCACGCTTTTAAGCATGGCCATGTGCTAGAGGATATTGCTACGCTTTTAAAGTGTGCCAGTAGCTAGATATGGCTACGCTTTTAAAGGGTGCCAATAGCTAGAGATACTGTTATGCTTTTAAAGTGTGACTACGCTTTTAAAGCGTGCCAATAGCTACTGAAATACCAAAGGAGAATGACACTCACATTTAAATCTATTGAGCACAATGGGGAATTGTGGCTAGAGAACTGAAATACTAAAGGAGGATGACATATTTTTAAATCTATTGACCTTTGGCTAGCCTCTCTTCCCCGTCCTGCAATTTCTTTTTCCATTCTCGCAAGTCCTCTCTCTACTTTGATAAAGTACTCTCACGTGCTTCTTGCCTGTTGCAAATTATATCATAATGCATTATAAACAAGAAGTACAACTACATATTGCAATAAGAAAACAGTAAAACCTTTTAAGAACAAATAATTTAGAGTTATCAGGAGTACTCTGCAATCAGAGATAAGCGATCCCTTCGAAGCAAAGCTTCTTGAGACTCAAGATCGTGTAATTTTCTGTTAATCTCTGAACTCTTTCTGCTTATTTCTGCAAGTTTGGCATCAGTAGAGCGCAATTTGGCTTCCACTTCTAAAGATTTCTCTTCAATGCTAGAAACCAATGCATTTGCTTTCGCCAACTTTAACTCTGCAGAAAATTTAATATTTGTATGCTCTGAGTGCATTTCTCACACAGCCTTCTCTAGCTGTTTATGCAAAAAGGTTTACATATTAGCAAGCAGTAATTGTTAATTATTAATTATTAAAATAAGAAAAGAATAATCATGGTTTCCACAAATAAGCTTTAATATAAGAATCATGCTTTTCTTTATTTTGAAAAAGAAGAATTAACACTGATACAAGTATTTATATAATAATAATAAAAAATCTTACATCAAGCACACATTCTTTCTCAACACCCAAGGCCTTCCTCAGATGCTCTTCTCGCTTCTCTGCCTCAGAGATGGCAATTAAATGAGCAAATTGTTCTCTTTCAAGAGCATCCTTCACTTCTACCAAATCTGGATTCAGCTCATTATACTTAGAGCTCCACTCTTTTTTCTCAATCAAGAGAAGCCCCATATTATATTAATACTCGTAAAGTTGGCCCCAAAAAAGAAAACAAATTAGCTAAAAGAAAATTAACCAAAGTAACCATGAACAACAAATAGTGTACACTACTACATATAAATAAAAGTGGACATTTGACTAAAATCCAATTTCCTTAAGTAGTAGCAAAATTGGAAGAAAGTAAAGAAGAAAACACTGGAAAAGGGACATTAGAAAGCTTTATGAACTAATACCCACAAGACAAAGACAGACTTGAGAGCTGAATTGCCACAAGCCTAGTTCTTTGGACAACATAACAAGCTGCCAACCCAAAACCAAAGTTAATATTTCAGTGCTCAAAAAGTAGGTTGAAATTTCACGAAACAGCCTGAATCCGGTTTACACTGGAATTACTCTCTTAATTTATAAAATAGTACTTTGAGTTCCCACTACAAGAAATAAGAACCAAACATTCAAATCAAAACCAAGAAATTTAACCAAGAGAATACTAGAGAACTGCAGAAAATATGCCAACCAAGACTCAAGAACAAATTAAAAGTCACAAAAATCAAGAACTGAAATACTTAGGAACAGACCAGAATTAACTCAAGAACAGAACAGAAAAACAAATAGAAGCAGTGAAAAATCAAACAAAAAAATCAAGAACCAACCTGAGTCAGAGGCTCCATTCTTGATGATGCAGACAGAGAGTGGCAGAGTGGAAGGAGGAGTGGAGGAAGATGCGGTGGCTACCAGAAAAGGAGAGGCACTGGACAACGACGGCTGGACGGGGCTTGACGATGGAGGGCGAAGGGGCTCGACGCGATGACGCAGGGGATGAAGATGCTGCTACCTGCTGGCTCGATAGCGCAGCAAAAAATAGAAAGGGGTTACGGATTTGCAGTGACGGAAGGGAACGGCGGCGGAGGGAGCATCGACGGAGGCATTGCGAGCGTCGACGATGTTCTTTGCTGAGTGCTGTGGTTCTTCGCGGGGTGCTAGGGTTCTTCGATGTTCTTTGGAGTGCTGAAGAGAGGGTTAATCGTCAGTGTTTAGGGTGAGGGAAAATGAAGAGAGGGTTAACCGCTGCCATATCTGAACGAGTTAGGATTTAGGTTCTTTGAAGGAGGGAGAAACGGGATGGGGCCAGTGCACCATGAAGATGGAGAAAGATGAAGTTTCGAAGAGAGAGGGTGTGCCAATTGTGTAACTCAAGATCATTTCGAAGGACTTCACTGAAACGTTTTTTTTTCTTTTTTGTGGAACCTTTTGGCCACACTTTTAAAGCGTGCCAAAAGACTTGTAGGAAAAAGCTACGCTTTTAAAATGGCACAATAATGAAACTCTGTCGCCACACTTTAAAAGTGTGCCTGTTTCTCTCTATGGCTACGCTTTTTAAGTGTAGCAAAAAAAACATGGTCAAATCTCTAATCAATTGCCACCCCAAAAAAAGCGTGGCCATTAACCCTTTTCGCCACGCTTTTGAAGTGTAGTAAAAAAAAACGTGGTCAAATATCTCCTCAATCGTCACCCTCATAAAAGCGTGGCCATTGACCATTTTTGGCCACGCTTTTAAAGCGTGACAAAAAAAAGCTTGGCCATAGGCCTTTTTCTTGTAGTGTGCGATTTTACTATATATGTATTTTTTTTATAATATAGTTCACGTGAAGCTAAAAGTTGTAGCTTCTAAGTTCACGTTCACGTTAGCTTGTTACGTTGAGAAATTAGGTGGAAAATTTATTTCTTTCCTACCAACTCTACCCTTTATTTTCTTCTGTAAAAAGGATACAAGTAACAATCTACTTTTATAGTAGTTCTTTGTGATCGTTCGTTCCAATATGTTTTTTCATCAAGAACTTTCATAGTTGTTTCAATCACAAGATAAATATTTTAATTTATTTAATTATTTTTAGTACTCTCTTTCATAAATTAATTTTTTTTATTTTTTATTGTATTTTTTTATTTATACTAGAGGCTCCACAAGCACTGTAGTGCCTGTTTAACCACTTTTCTATTATTTTTATGAAATTAATTTTTATATTTTATTTTAAACTTATGAATTTAATGAAATAATATGAAAGAAAAGATTAAAAAATGTTTAATAATAAATATAAGTTATTTAGCTTTTAGAATGTATAAAATTTTAAATTTGAATTAAATAAGATATTAAAAAAATTATGTATAACAAAGTCAAGATAAATATTTATAAAGTTACAAATTAACTATTTATAAATATTATTAAATTTATTTATTTATTTATTTTTTCAACAGTATTTAATTTGAAACAGAGATAAAATTTATATTTTAAATTTTTTTATCTTCATGCATAATTTTAATAGGTAAAAAAATATCTAAGTGACAAATCACAATTTAATATAATATCTTAGCACAGAAGGTTGTCATTACTTTTCATGTTAGATTGTTACTATATAAGTTTCAAGTTTGTTTTATTGTGCACATTAATTAAATTATACTTTATTATTTTATTTTTTATGCTTTGAAATTATGCGATTATACTATAAGGATAAGGATGACATTAGTTTTTATAATCTAATGTGAATCTTCTTACTCTTTTGTTTGTCATTTGATCTCTCTCTCTCTCAACAAATTCAATTTTATTATTGAATTATTTTTTAAATTTGAATATTTTAATTTTTTTATAATAATATTTTTAAATTATCTAATATATTAAAGGTCGCATCTTTTTATTTATCCTAAAATTAAAAATTAAAGTTAAATAATATTATTTCTTCTAATAATAAGTATTTTTAAATTAGCTAATACATACAAGATCACATCTTTTCATTTATTCTAAAAGTTAAAAATTAAAGTTAAATGATATTCTTTTAACAAAATTAATATAAAACACAATAAACATAAAGATTTTAAAAAAATTATTCTTACGTATGAGAATATTACGATTTATTATATTGTATATTGTAAGACCCCAGATTTTGAAAATTAAACTATTTATAATTTATTTTATTTATTCAAGAATATATTTTCAGAAATTTTTATATTAATTAAATACTTTCTTATTATTGATTTAAAAATTTTAGTGATTGAAAAAAATAATGAGAATTTTATCTGCTTTAATCTGAACAGTCAGATTTTAAATTTTATTTTATGATTTATAAAAAATTAATTTAATTATCTCTAGTTATTGAATGGAGTCTTTATTTAAAAATAAATTTGTAAATTGATAATTAGTATAGTACTTTTATAAATATTAATATTGGATTAAAATTAATTTTTAATTTACTCTACAACCCCTAAATTTTATTAAAATTATCTCAACTACCCTAATCCTAACCCTAATTTCAAAACACACACAAAACCCTAATTTTTCTACGCTAACTCTCCTAACACTCACTCTACCTCCACATCCCCCTTTCCCCAAAAACACCACAACACTCAGCTTCAGTAAACCACAGAAAAAAATAAAAGAAAAGGAAGAGAGAGCGAGATCCGAGAGAGAGAGAGAGAGAGGAGAGGGAAGAGTGTTGCCGGAGGGGGCCTGGCACCATCGCCGTCGCACCGCCGTCATCATGCCATCTCACCGTTCATGCCCGCCAACGTCCAGGGAGCCAAGAGTCTGCGTCGTCGTCACCGCGAAGAGGGAGAAGACGCGAGCTAGAGGAACTGTGCTAGTCACCGCCACTGTCACCTTTGGGGAAGCCATCGCCATGCACGCCGTCGCTGGAGGAGCAAAACGCGACAGAGGGAAGGAAGCCCGCGGCACCGTCGCCGATCTGCATGTGCTGTCGCTGTTAAGTTGCTCCACCGCCGCTACTTGCCATTCTGAGTTACTGCACCGCCACTGCCGTTGTGATGGTTGCCTCTGCCTTCGATATAAGCACCTCTGCTGGAGCCTAGTTGCCGTTTTACTCTCCAGAAGTCGTCACTGGAGCTGCGGCTGCTCTGCTCTCGATTTCTTTAGTGCAGTAAGTTATTTTCCTTCGAAACCTTTATAGTCGCTATTTAGTTATGTGTTCCTGAGGTTTTTGCGGCATTATTTGCCATAAGGTTGAGTGTTGGTGATTGCATGTCGTGTTTGAAGTCGTTGTTGTTGCTTCAGAAATGGTTAGACGCTGTGGCTATTGCAGGACGCAATGAAAAAGGGGTTCTTAAACTTAATTTACTGCTAAGAATTGTTTTAAGTCGATATTAATAGTGAAAATATATTTTTATGATTTTGCAAATTTTATGAATTGAATTGAGTTGCCTAGAATTAATATAAATGCTAGTTTGAATGGTTTATTTATTTATTGGAAATGTTTAGTTGACTTTTGTACTTGATTTAAGGTCATTATGATGATTATTGAATTGTGACGGTTTCTGATTATTAAGTTAGAAATTCGATTTGATTAAATAATATGTAAAATGATTTTTGATATTGAAACTAGTCCGAGTTATTGGAGTTATTGGAAATGATTGAAAAGAGGTTGAGAATGGTTCGGTTGGGACCCGAAAAGGGTGGCAAAGTCCAAGTTTTAGGGGAGATGCTGTCGAAATTTTATTATGAAAGTTAAGACTTTGTTTATTTAGAAAAAGGTTGGACTTGAGAAATCGTATTGCTTGGTTTTTGATTTATTAAGAAAAGATTTATGCTTGGGTTTGATTTATTAAGGAAAAACTTTATGTTTTTAGTGTGATTTGTTAAAAAAAAAGATTATGTATTGAGTTTTTACTCATTAAAGAAGACTTTATGTTGAGTTTGATTAAAGAACTATATTTTAAGGAATTATAATTTAAGGAGTTTATTAATTTTAAAGAACAAGTTTGATTGTCGTCCTCCCTAAACTCTCGAGACTCCGTCGTGAGATTTACTTAATAAATGATTCTTTTTAGTCTTTTGAAAAAAGTTTAAATCTGAAATGGTTTTAAAGTTGGTGTTGGTTTTAAATAAAAATGATTTGAGTTCAGATTGTTGAGAAGAAGAAAGAAAGGGAAAAGAGAACACGGCACGTGTGATTTATGAAATGATTAAAAGGTCATGAGAGGGTGACGGAAAGTAAGTGGTTAAGGTGATGATGTGAAAATGTTAAGCCGTGGGCTTTATGTGTGAATGATTGTGCGCGGATGCCCGTGTATATGGAATGGCTTCCAGGAGAAAGGGGCATATGCTTCAGCTGGAGAATCAGATCCTACAAGTACTTGCAGAGGTCATGTTCGGCATACTTCAGCTGGAGAATCAGTACCTGCAAAGGTTTGGGACCTTACAGAGGTTATGCCGTTGGAATGCCTTATTTGACTTGCGAGTCGGATTGCGTCGAGTGCGGGTCGAAATTGACAAATGAGCTCATTACCTGCGTTAGGGATAGACATGCATCATGTTGCATTTGTGTGCTTTGTTTGGATGTGCTTAAGTGTTTTAGTTTGCTTATTTGATGAATTCTGTTTAACTGGTAACTGTTTTGTATATGTGTTTGCCTTGAATTTGATTGTGTTTGTGATTGATTATGTTAAAATTGAGTTTCGATGGTGAATTATTTTTATTTGGGCCAGAGGCCAAGATTTGGTTATGTTTGGGTTAGAGGCCATGATTGACTGTATTAGAGATAAGTTTTGATTAAAATATTATTTTATATTATAATTTTTGTAAGAGAAATACAAATTTTAGATTTGAATAATAAGCTGATAATCACTATATTTTGAAAATAGTTTTAGTTACAATATCTTCTTACGACAATTCTTAAAAATCCTCTACTGAGAACCCTTTTGAGGACGATGTTCTCACTCCCTTATAGACTTTTTTTCAGGAAATGGACGAAGACGCTTATGAAGAGTTTTTTTTTTAGTTTAACTTATGCGATATGGATGTATTAATTTAGTTATTATTATTTTAGTTATTATTATTTTTCCCTCGCCATTAATATAATTTTTGTAAGAGGGATAGAAGTTGTATGATTTGTATGTATCTAATATGTATAAGTTACTTGAGTAAAGAGTTTTGTTTATGTATATGCTTGTTTATTTTATTGTAAAAGTATTTTTCCAGTTTTTCAAATAAAATAGCGATACGCGATACGATTTTGAGTCAAAGGTTCATATTTTATTATTAAGTACATGAAGTTGTCGTAATACCTCTTACTATCAGAGTAGCGCAACGGGAAGCGTGACATTCTGATAGTGAGGGTGTTACATTTACCAGAGGCCATGATTGACTCGATTAGAGATAAGTTTTGATTAAAATGTTATTTTATATTATAATTTTTGTAAGAGAAAAATGAATTTTAGATTTGAATAATAAGTTGATAATCACTATATTTTGAAAATAGTTTTAACTACAATATCTTCTTACGACAATTCTTAAAAATCCTCTACTGAGAACCCTTTTGAGGACAATGTTCTCACTTTCCTACAGACTTTTTTTTTCAGGAAACAGACGAAGACGCTTATGAAGAGTTTTTTTTAGTTTAACTTATGCGATATGGATGTATTAATTTAGTTATTATTATTTTTCCCTCGCTATTAATATTATAATTTTTGTAAGAAGGATAGAAGTGGTATGATTTGTATGTATCTAATATGTATAAGTTACTTGAGTAAAGAGTTTTGTTTATATATATGCTTGTTTATTTTATTGTAAAAGTATTTTTCTGGTTTTTCAAATAAAATAGTGATACGGTTTCGAGTCAAAGGCTCATATTTTATTATTAAGTATATGAAGTCGTCGTAATACCTCTTGCTATCAGAATGACGCAACCGGAAGCGTGACATTCTAATAGTGAGAGTGTTACATATATTATCTTTATACTACAAAACAAAAGATGGAATTCTATATCTTATTTTTGTTATTTATTTTTTTTAGTAGTTATTCATTAATAAATGTTGAATTAACGATTCTGTTTATTATATTTCAATATTTATTTCATTTATATTCAACAAGTTGTCTAAATTCAAACCGATTCTCTTAAATAGTTAAATCCCTTCTTAATCACATGGTTAGAATCGTTTAAACTCAAAAATTTTAAATCCTAAAGTTTGCAAGGTAAAAAAAATACAATAAAATAAATTAGAAATCTTAATAAAATAAAATAGTTTAAAAAATAGGATATACAAGAAAAATAATATTACATGGCCCATGAAGTAGAAGAAGAAAGATAAAAAAAATAATCATAAAGGTTAACATAATATTGGGTTATCAGATTATTTAAAAAATTAATCAACAAATGTTCTTATTTTATCATATTTTTGATGTTAGATGTCAATTTAATAATTAGTAAAAGATAATATTATTCAATGTAAAACAGATTAAAAATAAAAAATAAATTAACAAAAAATTCATGGGACATTTTTCCTCTACATTTGGTAAGTGCAAATTTTTTGTTGTGGGTATTAAATTTAATTAATTTTTTTTTGTAATATAATTTATTTATTTTAATTTAAATATAAATAAATTTACATGTATTTAAATATTAAATCTAACACTCTACATGATCAATAGTCTAGAAAATTAACATATTAATATTTTAACCGACTATTAGTAAGTACAGACTTTCTTGCGTTCTTTACATGTCAATTAAATAATCAGTGCCATATACTAAATAAATAATATTATAGAAGACAAAATAAATAATTTATTTGTAATATAATTTATTTATTTTAGTTTAATTTAAAAATAAATCTTCATGTACTCAAATTTTAAATACAATATTCTACGTAATTAATAATTTAAAATAAAAAATAATATTATCTTTTACGAAATAGTTAAACAAAATGAATTAACAAAATATTTATGAGACTTCTTCAGTTCATCATTAATAGGTATAAATATGTTTAAAACAATAAAAAATACACATAAAATAAAAAAAATCAGTTTCTTCCTTAAATTAAATTGATGAGAGAAAAAGACATAGCACTATCTTTGTATACGAAAGGTTGGGGAAAAATTAAAAAGATAAAAGAATGATTGAAAATATTGGTTGGATAAGTAAATTAAAGAGAAGAAAAATATAGGTGAAAGTTATACAGAAATTCAATAAGTGCAACAAAATTAAACAAAATTTGTAACTATGGAGGTGATGCAATCGAAGATGTTGAAGATAAAAAAAAAGGGATGACATCAAGAGAAACACAGCAAAGTGCATCGAGCAGTCAAAAGAGAAGTAGCAAGAATGGATGAAATTATAAAAGAATGAAATAGAAAATATATATTCTTTATGATTACAAAAAAAAAAAAAACTCTAATAGAAGAATTAGAATGAGGCTAAACTTCTAATTAGACCATCAGAGTACAATATCCCTAGACATAATCAAAATTACACAATACAAAAAAGATTAACATAAAACTAAACAAAAAATAATTTAGATGAATACCTCAGAATATAATAAGATCCGTAAAAAAATTATTTATCACCACTGATTACACACTTTTGGCTTCTAATTAATTTTTTTCTTATTTTATATATGGTTCCGAAAATCAATCTTTTGGCATAGTCGTTATCTAGTTTAAGACGTCATAAAAACTTATAAATAATTATTCCATAGGAAGAAGCATTCAGAAGATAAGTAAGGGGAATCGGAAAAAGGGTGAAAACATTAAAAATGGATATTGTGAGTAAAGAATTAAACAGAGGTTATGCGTGAAATTTTTGTAACGGTTAGAGAAATAAATAACTGCAAAATAATTTTAAAAATTATGTTAGTAGTGTTAAAATAAGAATAGAAAATTAGACACTAAACTATATGTATTGACATTATATATTATTATAGAAAATTATATTATAGAGTACAAAATAAATAATTTTTTGTAATATAATTTATTTATTTTAGTTTAATTTAAAAATAAATCTTCATGTACTCAAATTTTAAATACAATACTCTACATAATTAATAATTTAAATAAAAATAATATTATTACTTACGAAATAGTTAAACAAAATAAATTAACAAAATATTTATGAGACTTCTTTAGTTCATCATTAATAGATATAAATATGTTTAAAACAATAAAGAATATATATAAGATAAAAAAAATTCAGTTTCTTAAATTAAATTGATGAGAGAAAAAGATATAGCACTATCATTGTATACGAAAGGTTGGGGACAAATTAAAGAATAATAGAATGATTGAAAATATTGATTGGGTAAGTAAATTAAAGAGAAAAAAATATAGGTGGAAGTTATACAGGTATTCAATAATTGCAACAAAGTTAAATGAAATTTGTAACTATGGAGTCGATGCAATCAAAGGTGTTGAAGATAAAAAAAAAGGATGACATAAAGAGAAATACAGCTAAGTGCATCGATCGATAAAAAGAAAAGCAGTAAGAATGGATGAAATTATAAAATAATGAAATAGCAAAGATATATTCTTTATGATTACAAAAAAAATACTCTAGTAGAAGAATTAGAATGAGGCTAAACTGGTGATCAGACCATCAGAATATCCATAGACATACTCAAAACAATGTAATACAATAAAAATAAAGATTAACATAAAACTAAACACAAAATAATTTAGATGAATACCTCAGAATATAATAAGATTCATAAAAAAATATTTATCCCCACTGATTAAACTCTTGTTAGCTTCTAATTAATTTTTTTTCTTATTTTATATATGATTTCGAAAATCAACCTTTTGGTATAGTCGTTATCTAGTTTAAAACGTCATAAGAACTTATAAATAATTATTCCATACGGAGAAGCGTTCAGAGGATAAGTAAGGAGAATCGAAAAAAGGGTGAAAATATTTAAAAGGAAGATTGTGAGTAAAGAATTGAACAGACGTTATGCGTGAAGTTTTTGTAACTGTTAGTGAAATAAATAACTGCAAAATAATTTTAAATTATGTTAGTAAGGTTAAAATAGGAATAGAAAATTGGACACTAAACTTTATGTATTGGCATTATACATTGTTATAGTTGGCATTATATATTGTTATAGATATGCATTGGCATTATATATTGTTATAGATGATAAATATTTTTTATATTATTTTTTTCTGTTTCGATTTCTCATACATGTTATATTTTTAGAGTTCTTATTACTTCTTAATTCATATGAGTCTTCTTTTTTTAGTGTTTGACTTTCACCCTGTAGGACATGCCCTACCAGTTGGGACTCAGGATCGATGGTGATCCTGTTAGTGGCTGCATCGGTGGGTGGAAACAGCACTATTAGGAACGATCCATTGAGGACTTCTGCTAGCAGTTACTGGGTGCTGTTCCTGTCCTAGAGGACAGACAGTCACAGACCAAGTGGACTGTTAAGCTCACATGGTTCCAGAATACGGTTTGTGGAGAGTTGGAGTAGGACGCCACTGAAGAGCACCTATTGTGGTACACGAGAGGGTATATCATGCAGGTGATTGGGAGTATCTTATTCCTGGATGCATCTAACTCTTGAGTACACATCAGGTGGCTCCGCCTCCTAGAGGACCTTGATAGATGTGGTAGGTTATCATGGGGCTCAGCTGTACTGGCATGGTTGTACTGCCAGATGTGTCGTGCCACAGAGCATGGCCAGCTCATTTTGGATGGTTGTGTGAGTTTGTTGCTATCTTGGGCCTATCACCATATTTCGATGCTCCCGCCCGATGGATTTGATACTCGTCGATTTCCACTTGTTGAGAGGTGTTATTCATTTTTGTACTTTTATTTATTAAATTCATTAATTAGTTAATAAAATTGAGCAATAATGTGTAATCATTCGCGGTATTGTAGGTTTGTTGCGTACCGGCCAGATAATGCTAGGGATGAGCACAGACTTAGGCATTACAGGCGTACTCTGAAAGGGATAGGCATCCTGAATGTAAGTGATAAAGATTTAAGTTTTACAATTCTATGTTAATTAATTTTGAATGTTGTATATGATGCATCCTACGGTATTGTTAACAGGTTGAGTGGATGCCGTATGCTGACCTACAGCTGCATGGTCTAGTTCCACCAATGATTAAGGGTGGCAATGGGTAGGGCAGGGTAGGGTTTGGAGCCAACCCTAACCTTACCCGCTCTTAATCCGCGGGTACCCGACCCTATCCGCGGGTTACAAAAAAAAAAGATGCAACGTTATTATATAATTTGATGATAATTTAAAATAGAACTGACTTTTATGTAAAAAAAATATTAAATTATCAATTAATGATCTTCTTTTAATGACTAAGGTTCTTTTGCATTTAGTGAGAGGTCTTTGGTTCAATATCCACTTAAAATATATTTTTATATAAGTATATAACATATACATATATAGGGTGCGGGTTGGTCGGGTAGGGCTGAGGCTCAACCTGCACCCTACCCGACCTGCACGTGAACCCTACCCTACCTACTACAGATCGGGTTGTCAACCCTATCCGACTGGGTGTGGTCGGGTTGGGTACCCACTGGTAGGGTACATGTTGTCACCCCTACCGGTGATAGCTGAGGCTGAAGCCTCGGCGGCGATTGTATGCCCGCTCCTTTGCTTCGCTATTGTCGAGTGACATCAGGTCGACCGGGTGGTGCATTAGTTCGGGGGCCTGTAGCACATTCTGACCAGGCCATTGAACATTGACCAGATGCATAGGCACGATGGTCGATTCGGCCAAGGTGAGTGGTTCGCACATTTTCTTGGAGGTTGTCATGAGATGTGGGATGCCTGTGCCAACCATCGGCTACATATACACCATCATATAGACCTGTATTCTTCCCTTCCGTATATGATCTGGTATCCGCAGTGGGCCCACATAGAGTTGTTCGGTCGGAGTTACCAACACTTAGTGGCGAGCGGGGTTGTACCAGATGACTTGCCCATTCACCATTCAGATGCTCCAAATCTACATCACCCGGAGGATGGTGACCTTCCAGAGCTGCGGCCAGCTGCCGGGAGAGGGAGAGGTAGGGGCGGGGTAGAGGTAGAGGGAGAGGGAGACGTGGTAGAGGCAGGGGGATAATGAGGTTCACCACGACAGAGACTTCGTCAGCCCGCCAGTACATGGGGTAGAGGATGTTGGATGGGCCGAGAATGTTGGACAGACGGTTGGGAGTCTTTTAGGACCTGTCCCCGAAGACTACTTGTCTCTGAGACCACTTGAGTCACATCACTCGGAGGCCGGGACTTGTCACCAGGGGCATACATCGGATGCTGGCTCCGGTCTGCATTTTGACTTGGGGACCCATTTTGAGCTTCCATTCAGCCCGTCAGAGCTAGGGCCCTAGACGGACTACGAGCCCATCTTGGATACGCAGGACATGGTTGATGTGATGATGTTGATGCCTGACTGGATGACGGGGTTGATGTAGGAAGGTGATGACGGGTTGGGGGATGTTGCGGTAATGGCACAACATACCTAGCCCTTTTCACAGATGCACACTACCCTTCCCCAGTCTGCATACCAGCCACGACACATGGATGATCCGTCTAGTGGGTCGTCCTCCACTGTAGATTATGCGACTCTAAGGAAGCAAATGAGCACTCCAGTACTTGATCCGAATGCTCTGCTCGATTGTGGTCAGGGCGATGTCAAACCTCCTTCATGTGGAACAGGTGGGTGTCTCGACCTGAGGCCTCATGGATGACGTCCTGGTCCACGTAGTGGTAGGCGAGGTGATGCTTGGTTTCTTGTATGGTCTATAATTTCACAAATGAAATCTCGTTGCAAGTATAGTTCTAAACCAACAAAGAATCCTCACATGCAAAAATATTAGTTGTCACAAGTACAAACCCCAATAAAAATTAACCGAAGTATATAAACCTCGGGTCGTCTCACAAGGAATTGCAATGAAGTGGTCAATTATTGGCTATGGAAGAACAAGGAGTTTGGTTTATAAAAGGCAAGGGAATAAATGACAAGAAAAATAAATCAAGTAAGCAATTAAAGAAGACGAGTAATAAAGCGAGAGACATTCATGGCAAGGCTTGGGAATATAGGCTTTCTATCTTAGTCATACAATGACTAATTCATCTTATTGAGTCAACTCCAACAAATGGAAGAAGGTATTATGTTATCTTCACATAGGGAGAATGTCAAACAAGACTAGTTAATCATATCATAGTAATAAACAAGAATTTATCTTATTACATCATCCCCGACAATGGAAGAAGGTATCATATTATCTTCACACTCGAAGAAAGTCTAATAAGACTAGCTAATCTCAATCCATAAGTCCTAATCAACCCACTAATCGAATTAGCAAGAGATTAGAGTCAATGAAAATCATATTAACTAACAACTCTAGATCACCAACATGAGTTGGGTATTCATGACTCAAGATTATCTAATTACTCTTTCCAAGCCAAGAATGCTCAAAGTCTACTCTAACATCCAACCAAGCATTTTGTCAAACATTTGGAAGGCATAAAAGGAAAGCATAGTAAAAGTGCAAGAAATATAAATCTATTAACTACTAATTGCAAGAAAAGTGAGATCACAACTCAAATTAATAATCAAAAGAACGTCAAATATTAAATTGCATTAAAGGAGATCCAAATCCAACATGAGTGCATGAACATAAAAGAGACATGAAAGTAAAATTAACAAAAGAACCAAGAAGAATTGAAGTATTAGAACAAGGAATTGTAAAGGAAATAAGATGAAATCAAGTAATCAAATCTAGATCTAAGAGAAATTAACCTAATCCTAACCTAATTCTAGAGAGAAGAGGGAGCTTCTCTCTCTAGAAAACTAACTAAAGGCTCATCATGACTAACTAAGTGCTCCCCCTTTGCTCAATCTTCAATTCTGCATCAAATACCCTCAGAAACGAGTTGGAATTGGGCCTGGACAGCTCAGAAATTGCCCCTAGTGATTTCACTTTAAGTGGGTCACGTGCCAAACATCACGCGTGCGCATGCTTGACACGTGCGCGTCACTGGTAAAACCTCTACTCACGCGTGCGCGTGGGTTGTGAATCTTCAATGCACGTGTACGCATGCATGACGCGTGAGCGTGGCCCTCAATTCTCCATTTTGCTCATTTTTTCATGAATTCTCCACTTGCATGCTTTCCTCTTCGTTTCTTCCATCCAATACTTGCCTTATAAACCTGAAATAACTCAACAAACACATCAAGGCATCGAATGGAATTAAAGTGAATTAAAATCACCAATTTAGGGGCCTGAAAAGCATGTTTTTACACTTAAGCACAAATTTAGAGAGAATTACAAAACCATGCTATTTCATTGAATAAATGTGGGAAAAGGTGATAAAATTCCCTAAAATAAGCACAGGATAAACCACAAAATTGGGGTTTATCAAACCTCCCCACACTTAAACTAAGCATGTCCTCATGCTAAAATCAAGAAAGAAGTAAAGGGTATCAACATTTATTCAATGCAAACTAACTATATACAACCTATCTGTTCATACCCTGGGTCGAGCTATGCGACCCGGGCAGATTGAAAAAAAAAGCGACCGACCTCTTCAGGTTGGGTCGCCCTGACCTCTTCTTTAAAGAGCTCGGCCAAAACACCATAAGAGGCCCAAGCAGGCCCAAACAAAGGGACCCAGCCCAATTTAAAGGTGGCAAAGCCTAAAAAAGATAAGGCGGCTCCCCTAAAGAAAATAAGATGAGATAACTACTTATCTTAAAGGTCACTCACTACTATAAATACATTGGAGCACCCATGTATAACTCATACTCTGATTCTACATAAAATACCTGCTCAAAGCCCATGCTAACTTAAGCATCGGAGTCTCTTGCAGGCACGACCACCCTCCAGTGATCAAGGATCAGCAGCTCCCCCAAGTCAAACAAGTCGGACACGACAGCTCCGGCCACCATAGCAGATCTCATCCGAGATCGACCTTCAGTTTCAGGTAACCCTCGGAACATTGGCGCCGTTGCCGGGGACCCTGGAAGTCATTTCATCATCATGGAAGACAACCTTGACAATGACCACAACTCTGATTTGAAAAATAGAACGCCGCATAAGAACGCGGACATCACACCAAAAGATACATCTCAACCAAACGGAGATAAGCATTCGCCAAATACAGAAATTCTGGATGCCCTACAAGCTCAATAGGATCGTCTCAAACAGCTCGAAAAAGAGACCGAGCATCAACGAGAAGTCGAGAGGGACCTCCGGAGAGAAACTAGGCGACGCCGAGAGCTAGAGGACAAGCTCCTAAAACTCGAGGCTGATCTCAAAGCTAAAACCGTTCAGTCCAGTCACGATGACAGCTCCCACAAGGACCAAGATCCCTTCATCAAAGAGATCATGAAAGCTAAAGTTCCAAAGGATTTTAAAGCTCTCGACATGACCCCATACGACGGTACCTCCGATCCAAGCCATCATCTCAGCAATTTTAGAAGCAGAATGTATCTCACTGATGCCTCAGACGCCATTCGATGCAAAACCTTCTCGACTACCCTAACAAAAACAGCAATAAAGTGGTTCAACAGTTTGCCTCCTAGATCCATCACAAATTTTGACGACTTAGCCAAA
Source organism: Arachis hypogaea (assembly GCF_003086295.3). NCBI lineage: Eukaryota > Viridiplantae > Streptophyta > Magnoliopsida > Fabales > Fabaceae > Arachis > Arachis hypogaea. Next base: position 75,312,528 of record NC_092046.1, on the reverse strand, counting down.
AAATTTCTTGCCAGATTCTCCATCCAGAAGGACAAAGCTAAACACGCCCTGAGCCTATTAGGGATCAAGCAAGGAGATCAGAAAAGTCTTCGCAACTACATTGAAAGATTCAACAAAGCGTGTCTGGACATACAAAGTCTGCCAACAGAAGCAGCCATCATGGGTCTCATCAATGGCCTGCTAGAAGGACCTTTAAGTCACTCCATTTCAAAAAAGCATCCAACATCTCCGAACGAGGTACAAGAACGGGCAGAAAAATATATTAACATGGAGGAAAATTCTCAATTAGGAGAAACCTCAAAACCTAGATTCTCTTACCCCTCTCGGGACAAGGATAAGGAGTCCAAGAAAAAATAAGAAGGGATGAAGAGGTCAGACGGGTCGAACGACCACCCCACACTCCTGAGAGACATGTTCATATGATAAATGGAGGGTTCGCAGGAGGAGGGATCTCTAAATCATCTCACAAAAGACACCTTAAAAAGGTATATCATGTCGGAAACAGAGAGAGGTCATCCGACCTCCCCACTATTACCTTTACCCAAGAAGATGCAACAGGCATCATCCCGGGGTATGATGATCCCATGGTCATTACTATCATATTGGCCAATGCTAATCTCTACAGAACACTGGTAGACCAAGGAAGCTCTGCGGATATCTTGTTTAAATCCGCCTTTGACAAACTCGGCTTGCAAGAAAAAGAGCTCAGAGCATATTCGAATAGCTTGTTCGGACTGGGAGACACTCCAATCCAACCACTTGGATATATCTTACTACACACAACCTTTGGAAAGCGAACCCGATGAAGGACACTCAACATAGACTACATCGTAGTCACCGTGAGCTCAGCTTACAACGCCCTAATAGGTCGGACAACGCTGAACCAGCTCGCTGCAGTGGTCTCGAATCCACATCTGTGCATGAAGTTCCTAACTCCGAAAGGGATCGCCACGATAAAAGGAGACCGAAAAATTGTGCGACACTATTACAATGAAAGTCTGAACCTTAAAGGCAACCCCAAAGGAGAGGAAGTCAACACTATTGAACTCGGAGGAGTTCGAGCTCGCGAGGAACTTCGTCCATAACCTGAAGGCGAGACTGAAGAGGTCCAAATCGGTGATGCCCGGGATAAAACGACAAACATCGGGGTAACCTTAAAGGGATACCTAAAGGAGTCTCTGATACAGTTCCTAAAGGATAACGCCGACCTCTTTGCATGGAAGGCCGCAGACATGCCGGGCATAGATCCCAAACTAATGTGCCACAAACTGGTGGTATATCCAGGATCTCGTCCAATACAGCAAAAGCGTAGAAAGCTCGGACCAGAAAAGTCCCAAGCTGTGGAAGAACAGGTACAAGCTTTACTGGCACAAGATTCATAAGGGAGGTCAAATACCCACTATGGCTAGCCAACGTCGTCTTGGTAAAAAAGTCAAATGGAAAGTGGCAGATGTGCATTGACTACACCAATCTCAATAAAGTCTACCCAAAAGATCCCTACCCACTCCCAAGTATAGACACTCTAGTGGATGCATCTTCCAGATACAAGTACCTCTCCTTCATGGATGCTTACTCAGGATACAATCAAATCCCAATGTATCCACCCAATTAAGAAAAGACCTCATTCCTAACCCCAAAAGCAAATTACTGCTATATCGTCATGCCATTCGGGCTCAAAAATGCAGGAGCTACCTACCAAAGATTGATGAACAAAGTCTTTGCAGACCACATTGGAAAATTAATGGAGGTTTACGTAGACTATATATTGGTAAAAACACAAAGTGAGGAATCCTTGTTGCCCGACCTCACCAAAGTGTTTGACACCATCAGAAAGCATAGTATGCGACTTAATCCCGCAAAATGAACCTTTACGGTAGAAGCTGGCAAATTCTTGGGCTTCATGCTCACGCAAAGAGGAATTGAGGTGAACCCATATAAATGTCGGGCTATACTCGACATGAAATGTCCGACTTGTGTCAAAGAGGTACAACAGCTCAACGGAAGACTGGCAGCCCTGTCCAGGTTTCTAGCTGGGTGAGCCATAAAATCTCTCTCCTTTTACGCCACATTAAGGAAAGGAAAGAGGTTTGAATAGACTACAGAGTGCGAGAAAGCCTTCCAAGATTTCAAAAAATTCTTGGGGCAACCACCCATTCTTACCCGACCACAGGAAGGAGAAGCACTCATATTATACCTCGCAGTAGGAAATCGGACAATAGCTTCAACACTAGTCAAAGAAGACGAAAGTAGGCAATAACCTATCTACTTCATCAGCAAAGCTCTACAAGGGGCCAAGCTAAACTATCAAAAGATAGAAAAGTTTGCTTACGCTCTCATACTCACTTCTCGACTACTTTGCCCGTACTTTCAAGCTCACGCTATCAGGGTTCGGACCAACCAGCCCATAAAAGGCATCCTACAGAAGACACACTTAGCTGGAAGAATCCTGCAGTGGGCAGTCGAGTTATCCGAGTTCGATCTTCAATATGAAGCTCGAAATAGCCATCAAATCACAGTATCTGGCCGACTTCATTGCTGAGTACACTGATACCCCGGGAACTCCCACAAAATGGAATCTCTACGTGGACGGCTCTTCAAACAAAACCGGGAGTGGCACAGGTGTGATAATAGAAAGCGATCAGGGAACCCAAATCAAACTCTCGCTAAAGTTTGAATTCCTTGCTTCAAATAATCAGGCCGAATATGAGACATTACTGGCTGGTTTGAGGCTGGCTAAGGAGGTAGGAGTTCAAAAGCTTATCATCTTCAGCGATTCACAAGTAGTTACCTCACAAATAGAAGGGAGCTTCCAAGATAGGGATCCTACCATGAAGAAATATCTGGACAAAACTAGAGAACAGCTCGGATAATTCGGGAAATATGAGGTCCAACATATACCTCGGGAACAGAATGCTCGGGCGGATGCACTCTCAAAACTAGCCAGCACCAAACCAGGGGGCAATAATAGAAGCCTCATCCAGGAAACATTGCAAAGCCCATCAATCTCGGAGGAAGAAAAGATCCTAACCATATCAGATCAGGATCAAGGATGGATGGCCCCCATAATCAACTACCTCAAATCAGAGACACTCCCCACAAAAAAGGAGGCAAAGAGGCTAAAACGAGAAGCACAGTACTACACTATAGTGGGCGACATCTTATATAGGAGAGGGATCTCAACACCCCTCCTAAAATGCGTACCGACTTCCAATACAAGGGAAGTCTTGGAAGAAGTACATAGCGACATGTGTGGCAACCACTTGGGGGCATGAGCTCTTTCTAAAAAGGTACTCCGAGCAGGGTTCTTCTGGCCAACTTTGCAAAAAGAAGCAACCAAGTTCGTTAAAATGTGCCCACCATGTCAAAAGCATGCTTAATTTCATATCGCTCCACCAGAGGAGCTCATCAGTGTTACATCACCCTGGCCATTCGCAAAATGGGGGCTCGACCTCCTCGGACCCTTTCCCCAAGGGTCGGGACAAGTTAAGTTCCTCATTGTAGGGGTAGACTATTTCACAAAATGGATTGAGGCAGAGCCCCTAGCTAATGCCACCGCTCAAAGAAGTCAGAAATTTCTATACAGGAACATTATAACAAGGTTTGGGGTCCCTTACTCCAACACCACAGACAATGGCACCCAATTCACTAATACAGGTTTCAGGAACTTGGTAGTTGACTTGAAAATAAAGCACCAATTCACATCCGTAAAACACCCACAAGCCAACAGACAGGCAGAAGCAGCCAACAAAGTCATACTAGCTGGGTTAAAACGGAGACTACAGGATGCAAAGAGAGCTTGGGCCGAAGAGCTCCCACAAGTCCTATGGGCATATCGGACAACTCCGCACTCCACCACAAGGGAATCACCCTTCCGACTCGCTTACGGAATGGAGGCAATGATCCCAGTGGAGATAGAAGAGGGGATCTCCTAGAATGATCCTCTATAATGAAGATATCAACTCCTAGGCTCAAAGGGAAGTGCTCGACCTACTTCCAGAAGTCCGAGAAAGAGTTCAGATTAAAGAGGAAGCCCTGAAGCATCGAATGGCTCTGAGATATAATCGGAAATTAGTCCGGTAAAGCTTCACCACCAATGATCTCATCTTAATCCGAAATGATATCGGAGCAGGTCGGTCAGGAGAAGGGAAGCTTGCAGCTAACTGGAAAGGACCATACCAAGTAACAGAAGTACTGGAAAAAGGCTACTACAAAGTGTCCGACCTCGAGGGGTGAGAGCTACCAAGGTCATGGCATGCCTGTAACCTAAGAAGGTACTATAGTTAGAAAGTAATAAAGATCTTAGGTCAAGGTGTACTCTTTTTCCTGAAAAGGTTTTTTAATGAGGCGCCAGACCAAGATCTACAAAATTGCCCGATTTAGAAGGGTAAAGCACTTATATGTATATATTCTTGTCTATATGCCTATTTTCTACTTGAATAAATTTTTTCAGATTCCCTAAAAGGTTTTTCTACTAAGACGCATTAATCTAAACGCAAAAATTTATTCGCCTGATTACAACAAGGTCGGCAAGGTAAAAATCAAATTCATCGTCCGATTATAAAGAGGTCGTCAAGGTGAAAGCGATACAAACAGATTAATGCAAGAAGTTTGAAAAGAGCAAAACTCTCGCGCGATCTAGAATTTTCTAAAAATAAATTCCCGTTGTAAGTATAGCTTCTAAACCGACAAGAATTCCTTACTTACAAAAGTTTTGTTTGTCACTTAAGCAAACCCAATAAAATTGATAACTGAGTATTTAAACCTTGGGTCGTCTTCTCAAGGAACTGCAGGGAAGTGTTCTTATTATTAGTTATGGAAAACAGTGTTTTTGGGTTTTACAAGGTTTGAACAATGAAAATAAATTGCAGGAATTAATAAATTAATAACTAATAAAACTCTTGGCAAGGTATGAAAATTTGGAAGTCCTATCCTAGTTATCCTTATCGATGGTGATGAGAATTGAGTTTTAATCTCACTTAGTTAACCTTTACTAAAGCAAAGGAAAGTCAAGTGGACTAATTAGTTTAATCCTCAAGTCCTAGCCAACTCCTAAGAAAGGACTAGAGTTATTGGAATTCAATTCAATTAGCAAAAATAACAATTATCAATCACGATGAGTTTGATAACTCAAGAGTCTCCAATTAATCAATTAAAGCCAAGAATATAAAAAAACTAAATAAGAATCGTAAATCTGAAATACCTCAATTTATATTAAATAAAGAAAATCCTAACATAAATGGTTCATAAGCCAACTTGGCAACATAAGTAATTAACAAATAAAAGCATTAAAGTATCTGAAAGTAAAAGAGAAATATAAAGTAAAAGGAATATTGAACCTGAGAGGAAGTTGAAATCCTAAATCCTTTAAGAGGAATCCTAATCCTAAAACCTAAGAGAGAGGAGAGAACCTCTCTCTCTAAAAAACTACATCTAAATTATGAAAAGTGAATAATGGAAGACATGTTCATGAATAGATGCATTCCCCCACTTTATAACCTCTAATCTGTGTTTTCTGGACTTGGATCTGGGCCAAAAGGGCTTCGGAAATCGCTGGGGGCATTTTCTACAGTTTCTGCACGTGGCGTCTGTCACGCGTCCGCGTGGATCACGCGGTCGCGTCATCTGGGAGTTTTCTTTGTCACGCGTTCGCTTCGGTCACGCGTTCGCGTCGCTGCCTTTTTGCGCTAGGCACTCGGCCACGTCGTCCATGCGTTCGCGTCGCTACCCTTTTCTGCAAAACTTCATTTTTGTGCTTTCCTTCCATTTTTGTATGTTTCCTTTCTGTCCTCTAAGCCATTCCTGCCTTGGGAGATCTGAAAATACTTAACATACAAATCACGGCATCGAATGGTAATAAAGGGTAATTAAAATTAATATTTTTAAAGCATAGGAAACATGTTTTTCACATATATCACATAATAAGAAAGGGGAAAGTAAAACCATGCAATTCACATGAATAAGTGGGTGAAGGATTGAATAAATCACTTAAATTGAGCACAAAATACTTCATAAAATATGGGTTTATCAATCTCCCCACACTTAAACAATAGCATGTCCTCATGCTAAATCCAAGAGAAAGGGTAAAGTTAGAATGGTGGAATCTCATACAATGCATTCTATTCTAAATGCAAACTACCTAAATGAGTCATGCAATTCTAGTTATTATTCACTTGTATATAAAGCTTACATGTGGTTAAATTAATTCATATCCTCAAGGAATCATATATGCATAGCCAAACTTTAGATAATGTTAAAGCACTTTTACAATTGAGATGGGTAAAAGTATTTCACAAACTTGCAAGACAATTAACAATTAAGCAGAGATATATGGTGATGAGCTATTGAACCCTCACTGGATTTTTGTTTTTACTCTCTAGTCACTCAGTATTTATTGGGTTAATCACTCTACTCTTTTTCTATCCTTGCTTTCTAAAACTTTGTTCTTCATCTAACCAATCAACAACTATGGAATACAGACATACAAAAATCATGAGGTCTTTTTCAAGGTTGTAATGGGGCCAAGGTGAAGGTAAGGGTATATGTATAAGGCTAAGTGAGCTAACAAAGTGAATCCTTGATTAGTCTAAGATCTCACCGAACATACATACTTCATATAATTCAAAGTTCCTTTACCTATTTACCTAAATTTTCCCACTTTGTATTACAAGCTCATGCATTAAATTTAATTTTGAAATTTTGTCTCATGTGCATTGATTCTTTTTATTTTGCATTTGGGGAATTTTTTTGTATCCCCTTATTTAAATACTGAAAATATAAAAAAATTTTTTTTATACACATGGTAATTTAACTGTTTTGATTTCACATGAGCATGCTTCTCAAATTTTTTGAAACAACTTATTCTTTTTAAATTCCTACTTAGTTTCTATCATCCCATGTTACCATAAAATTTCCCACACTTAAATTGTACACAATATCTATCTTAACCTAACCAAAGATTCAACTTGGAATTTTTATTTTGTTTTTCTGCTTAAGGCTAGTAATGTGGTTATAGAACAAGAGGGGATTAAAAAGCTCAAGGGAGCTAACAAGGGTGATGTAAAAGGTAGGCTAAATTGGGATAAGTGAGGAAAAATGCAAACGATGGCCTCAATCATCTCTTGGTATGTATCTATATTCTATATTGGACATATAGATTAAAACAAAGTAAAGAACACCAGAATGAAAAAGAAGGGCAAAACACACAGGAATGAAATTTATGGTTTGAATGTAACCATACAATTAAGCTCAAAACTCACAGGCTGTGTGTTCTCCAGCTCAAAAATCATATATCAGTTATGTATGCCATGCAAGTAGAAATCAAGAGTTCCTATTATTCTCAATGTAAATCTTAGGGTGGCCCTTAAAATTTTAGTGTTCCTCCTTGAAGAAATGTTGTTAACTAACTAACATGTAATGCTATACAAGGTATGTGGATGTTTGATTATGTTAAAGTCTCTAGTTTACTTTTTTTTGTTTTTAATTAAATCAAACTATTATATGCTAAAAGGGTAAACTATACTAATTAATCCACATATTCTATAACTAATAAGTTTAGAATTACAAACTAAACTAAATGTCTAAGATATAAACTAATGTGCAAAATGCAGAAATAAAGTAAAAATACAGCAAAAGAACAATGTGCAAGTACTGAAAAATAAAAATAAAAATAAAAATACAGAAAAATAAACAAAATAAGATAGAAGAGTCTGTAGTGGTTCACCAAAAAGATAAGCCAGGGATGACTACCTCCCCACACTTAAAATATAGCATCGTCCTCGATGCTCACTCAAGCTGGGTGTAAAGAAGTGTCATCACCGGAAGGATGTGCTGCTGGTGTCTCTGTGGTGGGCTGAAGGTCTGCAGACTGGATAAGTGTAGGAGGATCTGTCTGCTGCAGTGGAGGCGCTGACTGTAGAGGAATCTCTGGGTCTGCGGTCTGGATTTGGTGTAGCTCCTCATGCTGTGGTGCAGCCTGCTCTGGTTCTCCCTGCTCGGCCTGGGTATGTACCTCCTCCTCATGATCGCTCGCCTCCACCTCAGATGTATCAGAAGGGATGTCAGGCTCGGAGGGGATGTCGCTGCCGGATCGGATCATCAACTTAAGGTGCTCATAGCGCCGCTTGTTGCGACGCTCCATACGATCCAGGCGGGCGAAGAGTCGATGCACCAAATGATAAATGGGCTCAGGAGCAGGTGGATGTGCAGTGGATGAGGCTGGTGCAGCAGTGGATCCAAAAGGGGCAGCTGAAGGTATGGCTGCCTCATCAGAAGCGGTGAGGAATGGGGGTCTATAGCCTAAAGCCTGAAACTTCCTACTGTGCGGAATGATCTTCTTGCAATCTGCAGCAGTTGGCGTCGCATCGGCCAGCTCCCAAGGCACGTCAGCTCGGCGGCCTAGCTGGGTGATCAGATAAGGGAAAGGGAGGGTGCCTCTGACATGGACCCTAGCCATGTAATACCGGATGAATCGTGGAAGATACAGGTCCTTACCCTCCATCACACACCAGATGAGGGTGATCATAGCAGCGGCCAGCTCTGTCTCATGAGTGCTCGGCATCACATAGTTGCTTAGAATCTGGTGCCAAAGCCGAGCCTCATCATTCAGATATATCAGCTTGATTCCCTTAGGCATCACTGTGTTCTTACCCATGACCCATGGGACAGTAGGATCAAGGGCTATTCTCTGCTTGACAGCATTCCAGTCAAATCTCATAAATCTCATATCCTCTTCAGCCTTTTGGTAACCGTCAGGCTGATCAGACTTAGGCTGAAAGTGGAGGATGTCCTCAATAGCTTTCTCAGTGACCAAAATCTATTTCCCTCTGAGGTGCACTATATCCAGGGAAGTCTTGAAATAGTTACAGTAAAATTCTTTGACCCAGGAAGCGTTGACCTCTGTCAAGTTTCGTTCCAAGAAGAACCAGCCTCTCTGTTTTATCTGTTCGGAGGTGTACTGCTGTAGTTCTTCTGGAATTTTTAGAGTTCTCTCCAGGTACAGGTTCCTGGAAGTGGCAAACACTGGATACTTTAGCTCACAGTATCTGTTTGCAAATTTAACTGGATTTGTGGCAGTGAGTAGCTGGTCAACCTTCTCCTGCGGGGTAAAGTACTTTTCTCGCCAGGAGTCGTCATGCAAAATGTCGAGGATGGTCATAGAGGATTCGCCTCTTTTCCTTTTGCCAATGGTTGCTTTGCCTTTTCCTTTGCGTTGAGGGTCAGACATCCTGAAAAGCAGAAATTCGAGGATATAAGTGAAGAACAAAAGCAGGAAAACAAGTAGGCAAATATGATTTATAGCAATTTAAGCACAGAGTGGCAAAAGAGCAAGAGAAGCATGAAATGAGTTGAATATATGTGCAATTTGGATTGTATACGAGTGAAAAAGTCTGATAGAAAAAAATGCAATCCAAAATATATGATAAGCGGAATTCAAGTTAAATAGGAAAAAAAACAATGATTATGCCCTGAGTTAGAAAGTTAAAGTGGTTAGTTAAAAAGAGAGGTCAGAAAGTTAAAGTGGTTAGTGGGTAAAAAGGAGGTTAGAAAGTGGAAAGTAGTAAGTTAGTAAAAAGAAAGTTAAAGTAGGGGGCAAGATAATGGTTTCCTAGGTAACAAGGGATTCACAATTTTAAAGAACAGTCAACTCATATTCAAGCAAGGATATGAAGTTATTGATGATAATTCAGATAGATATGAGAGTAGCACAAATTAAAATGAAATCATCAATAATGCAATTTATTAACCAGGGAATCGAAAGGAATAAGAATGCGAGCCCGTGCATTCATGAATTGGTTTGGTTATAGCGAAGTAATGCAAAATTCAAAATTGCCAAAACCAATACATGAATGAAAAAAATGAAACCATTTGTAGAAAATTGGGCAGCATTCCGGCTAAAATTGGAGGTTCCTGGGTAATAAACAGCAAGAAAAACAGTTCATATGAGATTAAAGAGTCACAACAATAGGAGTAGTAAGGAATAGTCTTAACAACAGCATGAAACATTAAAGAACAGTATATGAACAGTATTAACATCACAGCTAGATCAAAAATTGCAGAATAGGTAAAACAACTAACAAGAACGGTGCAATTATCAGGCCTAAATCCACTAACCACATCCTAGCTACTTAACCACCTAAAATCCACTACTAACATGCATCTCTAACTATCCTAAATAGAATTTGAAAAATATACAACTACGGAAGATAGAGAAATCGGTGTTCGGCGAAACCTGGTATATGTATGAACAGAGGTGAGGGCAGAGAGATAGTGGTGGTGATGCAGCGGCGCTGGAGGTGAGCACGGCGGCGCAGTGGTGGAGCCGGGGCGGGTTGGAGGTTGGGGTTTGGGTTGGGTGGGGTGGTAGAGGAAGGAAGAAGGGGGGCGAGGGTTGTAAGGGCTGTGGTGGTGGGTGGCGGTTCTGGGCGGTGTGGCGGGGTGGTCAAGGCTGGCCGCGGTGGGGGGGCAGCGGTGGTTGAGAGGGGTGGAAGAGGGTGGAGGGAAGAAGGGGGGAAGAAGGAAGGGGAAAAGGAGGGGGGGTTGGCGGCGGTTCTGGGTGGTTGCGGTGGTCTGGGTGGTTGGGCGCGGTGGTGGTGGTTGCAGAGGAGGGTGGGAGTTGCAGAGAAGAGAAGAAGAAGGGGGGTATGGGGGCGCGACAGGTAGGGTTTCGCGTGGGTAAGGGGGTTAGTATTTTTGAATCCACACGAACGCGTGAAGCACGCGATCGCGTGACTAGGGTGAAATGGGTTTGACACGGTCGTGTGGTCGATGCAGTCGCATGGGTTGGGTAAAAGATGGGTGACGCGGACGCGTGAGACACGCAACCGCGTCGCTGTAAATTGTGCTAGACGCACACTTCCAGCGTCGTTTCAGTGCAACTCTCTATTTCCATTTAGGGGGCCATTATATCCATGCGACGCGGACGCATCGCTCACACTTTCGCGTGGGATGAGTGTTTTGCAAGTGACGCGTTCGCGTCAGGGACGCGAACGCGTGGGCCGTTTTGTGCTAAACGCACACCAGCCGCACGATTCCAGCCCAGCTTTCTGGGCATTGGATCTTTACGCCGATTTCTTTTTCATGCCCACGCGTGGCCTGCGCGCTCGCGTGGGGTGATCTCTTTTTTTTTTTAATTGATACAATTATGCAATTTTGCAGTATGCAATGCTAATGTAGATGCTATGAATAATTTCAGGTTCAATGAAATTAAAATAAAATAAAAATAAAAACAAACAACACGAAATAAAATTGAAAAAGAAATGATCATACCATGGTGGGTTGTCTCCTACCTAGCACTTTTAGTTAAAGTCCTTAAGTTGGACATTTGATGAGCTTCCTGCTATGGTGGCTTATGCTTGAATTCATCTAAAAATCTCCACCAGTGTTTGGAATTCCAACAGCCTCTGGGCTCCTAAACAAGGCACGTAAAGCCTTTGAGCAGTTTCAAACAGATTCTTAGGCTCCCAGGGTGTTGAATGTTAGAACAGATTCCAGGATCCCAAACCTTGCTTTTGCACCCGCCTTTGTCTGGAATTGTATTTTTTCGGCCGGACGGGTTGGAAGTTGTATTCTCACCAAGATGACCAAACGCCTTCCGAGACCCATTCAATTGAACTTGATACCAACCCTTGCACTTCAGATTGAAGTGTGGAACCTTATTGAATCTTGCACACCAGCTCTGAGTACGAGCCATTTCCCTCTTACTCTTAAAGCCGCAGAGAGCTCTAAGCTGGCCATCTGTTTCAAGCAAACCATGTTCAAGTGGAAAAGTAAAGATAAAGGTTAAGGATTGTACCCACTTGAAGCTTGTATTAGTTGGTAATGGCCCTGGGATAGGTGTTTCCAGTGGTTCTGTAAGCTCTACTCCCTTGTATTCTTCTGTGAATTCCTCCATTTCCTTGCAAAATTCTTCAACTGCAACTGCGTCTTGATCAAAGATTTCTATGTCTTCCTCGTCACTCAAGTCATACATTGGAGGTTGAGAGAAATATACCTCGACATCATCTTTGTATTCACTTGGATAAGGTTCTTTAGGCTCAAGGAGTTTAGTTGCGGATGTGAGTTTGTGACTAGGAGAGCTTGATTCATGATCATTACTGCCCATGGAATCAACTTCTTGGTCTGTTTCGTCCAATTTTTCACAAGGTATATACTTTGGAGGTTGTGCACTATCCTCCTTGGCATCAAATTCGAACTTCTCGGCGGAATCCTTTACAGTTCTCGATTCCCATGGAGGTTCAGCATCTCCTAAATCTTCAACCACTTCTTCCTCACAACTATTATGGCTTCCTCCACTTGTTCCAATACAAAGCCATGCTCCTCATTGTCCACCGAAGTTTCTAGTGTCTCCTTCATGCTACGCTCTTCTTTTGATTCTCCACATGTAGCCATGGGAGTACTCTGAGTGCTCAGATGTTGGGAAGCTAATTTATTTACTACCTCGGTTAAGGCAGTAGTGAGTTCCAGCATGTCCCTTTGCATCTTCGCTTGCCCTTGAAGAAGAACACGAAGTTTGTCATCCATTGGAGATTGGGGTGGATATGAGGGTTCATTGGTTGGGAGAGAGGGCTCATAATACAGAAGTGGTTCTTCTTGATAAGGATATGGGGATAGTGAATGTTGCGGTGGTGGTTCTTGGGAGTAATTAGATTGGAATTGTGGTGGATAAGGGTCATACGGTGGTGAATGGTGAAAAGGAACTTGTGAGTGTGGTGGTTCAAAGCTATGTTGAGATAGTGATTCATAAGCACATGGTGGAACTTGTTGGTAACTACAGATGGATCCACCGTATCTATTGCCTTGGCATGCATTGTAGAATGGTCGTCGTCTGTGATACTGTGGAGGGTGTTGTTGCCTAAAGGGTTGATCAAGTCCTCGTGGCTCCATCCATCTTTGGTTGTTCTAACCTTGATGCATGTTCCTGCTATTGCTTTCATTCCCTTCAACAATATTAGAACCAAACTCAAAGCGAGAGGGGTGAGAACTCATGGTAGCTAATAAGAATTAAAAATAAAAATAGAAACAAATAAACAAATAAAAGAAAAATATTTACAATAACCAATAATAAGGCACACGTTTGCAATTCCCCGGCAATGGCGCCATTTTGAAAAGAGCGAAGCTCTCGCGCGATCTAGAATTTTCTAAAAATAAATTCTCGGTGTAAGTATAGCTTCTAGACCGACAAGAATTCCTTCCTTACAAAAATTTTGTTTGTCACTTAAGCAAACCCAATAAAATTGATAACCGAGTATTTAAACCTCGGGTCATCTTCTCAAGGAAATGCAGGGAGGTGTTCTTATTATTAGTTATGGAAAACAGTGTTTTTGGGTTTTAAAAGGTTTGAACAAGGGAAATAAATTGCAGGAATTAATAAATTAATAACTAATAAAACTCTTGGCAAGGTATGAAAATTTGGAAGTCCTATCCTAGTTATCCTTATCGATGGTGATGAGAATTGAGTTTTAATCCCACTTAGTTAACCTTTACTAAAGCAAAGGAAAGTCAAGTGGACTAATTAGTTTGATCCTCAAGTCCTAGCCAACTCCTAAGAAAGGACTAGAGTTATTGGAATTCAATTCAATTAGCAAAAATAACAATTATCAATCACGATGAGTTTGATAACTCAAGAGTCTCCAATTAATCAATTAAAGCCAAGAATATAAAAAAACTAAATAAGAATCGTAAATCTGAAATACCTCAATTTATATTAAATAAAGAAAATCCTAACATAAATGGTTCATAAGCCAACTTGGCAACATAAGTAATTAAAAAATAAAAGCATTAAAGTATCTGAAAGTAAAAGAGAAATATAAAGTAAAAGGAATATTGAACCTGAGAGGAAGTTGAAATCCTAAATCCTTTAAGAGGAATCCTAATCCTAAAACCTAAGAGAGAGGAGAGAACCTCTCTCTCTAAAAAACTACATCTAAATTATGAAAAGTGAATAATGGAAGACATGTTCATGAATAGATGCATTCCCCCACTTTATAACCTCTAATCTGTGTTTTCTGGACTTGGATCTGGGCCAAAAGGGCTTCGAAAATCGCTGAGGGCGTTTTCTGCAGTTTCTGCACGTGGCGTCTATCACGCGTCCGCGTAGATCACGCGGTCGCGTCATCTGAGAATTTTCCTTGTCACGCGTTCGCTTCAGTCACGCGTACAAGTCATTTGCGTTCTGCTCAAGGCATGCGTCTGCGTTAGTCACGCGTTCGCGTCGCTGCCTTTTTGTGCTGGCACGCGGCCGCGTCGTCCATGCATTCGTGTCGCTGCCCTTTTCTTCAAAACTCTATTTTTGTGCTTTTCTTCCATTTTTGTATGTTTCCTTTCTATCCTTTAAGCCATTCCTGCCTTGGGAGATCTGAAAATACTTAACATACGAATCACGTCATCGAATGGTAATAAAGGGTAATTAAAATTAATATTTTTAAAGCATAGGAAACATGTTTTTCACATATATCACATAATAAGGAAGGGAAAGTAAAACCATGCAATTCACATGAATAAGTGGGTGAAGGATTGAATAAATCACTTAAATTGGGCACAAAATACTTCATAAAATATGGGTTTATCAAAGTTATAAAAAGTAATCCATAAAAGCAGCCTGATGAGGTCTAACGAAAAATGGACTACTAAAAATAACTTAGCTTGGACCGATAAGAGAAGTCGGACCAACGAAAACTAAAGAAGGACCGACAAAAGAAGTCGGACTAGTGAAAGCTAAAGAAGGACCGACAAGTGAAGTCGGACCAACGAAAACTAAAGAAGGACTGACAAAAGAAGTCGAACCAGCGAAAGCTAAAGAAGGACCGACAAGAGAAGTTGGACCAACGAAAACTTAAGAAGGATCGACAAGAGAAGTCAGACCAGCAAAAGCTACAGAAGGACCGACAAAAGAAGTCGGACCAATAAAAGGATCACTAAAAAAGGGACAAAGATATCTCGCGAAGGCCAGAAGTGCTTTGCTGAAAGGTACAAAGTCTTGAAAGAAAGACACTACTTAAAAAGCAAATGCACAAAGCCAAAAGAAAAGCTACAAAGTCTTCCAAACTAAAAAGTTGTTGGAACATGACTAAAAAGCTTAGACAAAGAGGTCGGACAATCCAAAAAGCCCACGGACAACCCCAAAGGGGAAGGCCAAAGAAGGTAGAAAAACAACCTAAGGCACAAAAGACGAAGCGCTAAAAGGGACACAGCTTTGTCCAAAAAGACACGACTCCACGACAAGGCTATCAAAATTGTCCGGACTAACTAAAAAGGTTCTACGAGAACACTAAAAAGTTGTTGGACAAGATGGCCCCAAGGATCACCTCACCCAAACAGAAGATAGGCAAAACAAATGATCAAAAAGAGGTCAAATAGCAAAGTACCAACACTTTATAAAGATCCACAAAAGCTGCAAAAGGCATGAACAACATATCGGAGAATTATATCTGTCAAAATAAATCATTAAAAGACTCAAAAGGCTGCCTAAGTGGTAGCTTCAGAGTTTAAAAGTGTTTTGTTTTTCCAAAATAAAGTTGCATACAAGCAACTAAAGTCAAAGAGAACCAACCATATCAAAAGTTACAAAAAAAAGAGTTTAAAAACCCACAAATCGGGCTATACAAATAAATAAGAAATCATAAGGGGTCCAAAGTCTCCCCAGTAGTAGCATCCATGGCTAAAGGAGGAGGAATGGTCTTCAAGGGGGTGGCATCCACAGTCCCATCCTCCCGATTGAGAATTTGAACATCAGGATCTGATTCAGGATGGTTGACCTCAGTCGAAGGAGTTGAAGAAGTTGTGGCGGCAGAAGCTTTGGCTGGCGGTGCAGGGGGAAGTCCGTCATCTTCATCATCCGGGGTAGGCACTATCTTGCCATCCTCCACCACATTATCCAAGCTGAAGAGAGTCAGGTTGAGCTCAGGGGCAAGAACTCGGACCTGTGCCTTTAAATTTTCATAAGCACCCGTCACAGTATCTACCCGATGACCCTGGAGATTGGCGTAATCCGCTTGGGCAGAATCAAGCCTCTCCTTCAACTCCAATAGCTCGGTATAAGTGCGGGTATAACTCTCCTTGTGTTTTTTAGCCATCTCCTTGATGAGATGACTTTTTTTGTGGTTTAAAATTTCACAATTGAAATCTCGTTGCAAGTATAGTTTCTAAACCATCAATAGTCCTTTCATACAAAAGATTGTTTGTCATAAGTAACAAACCCCTAAATTTATAAACCGAAGTATTGAACCTCGAGTCGTTCTCCTTAGGAATTACAATGAAGTTTCTTGTTATTGGTTATGAGTTATGTTTGGGGTTTTTGATAAGAAACATGAAAAGTAAATGACAATGAAAATAAACTAACAACTAGAAAGCTCTTGGCAAGGTTGTGAGAATTAGAAGTCCTATCTTAGTTATCCTCCTCAATTGTGACCACAATTATCCATTGCTACCTCTTAGTTAACCTCTAACTATGAAGGAAAGTCAAGTGGATGAATCAACTTGATTCCACAAGTCCTAGCCAACTTCCAAGGGAAAGACTAGCTTTAGTGGTATCCAAATCAATTAGCAACTTCTAATTATCAATCAACAAGGGAATTAGATAAATCAAGCATCACTAATTACTCTACCATAGCCAAGAGGAACAAAATCTACACTAAAATCCAACCAAGCATTTCATCAAACACTTGGAGGGTAATAAAGGAAAGCAAGGTAAATTGATCAACAACAATGAATCTAACAACTACTTATTACAAGGAATTAATAACAATCAAAGGAAATAAGATCTATATGAATTACCTCAAATTGCATTAAAAGAAAATAGAATGAACAAGAGTAGATCTACAAACAAAATGGAAGAAAGAATTAACAACAAGAGAAGAATGATGAATGTCACAACATATAATTGAAAGGTAGAAGAAGAAGAAAGCATGAATTGAAACCTAGATCTAATTTATTGAACTAAACCTAATCCTAATTCTAATTCTAGAGAGAAGTGAGAGCTTCTCTCTCTAAAAACTAAAACTAAACTAGCCTAATGTGTCTCTTGTTAGATCATACCCCTCCCCCTTCATTCCTTGGTCTTTTTAGTCTCTTTCCCGCCAAAAACTCAGCTTCAAATGGGGCTAGAAACCCTCCAAAATTGCCAGACACGTTTTCCTCTTTAAAAATCACGTGTGGTCATCGGTGCGTGCACGCACAGTGCGCGAGCGCGCCCCTGGAGAATTTCGCGATCTGCGCATAAGTGCATAGTGTGCGTGCGCGCCTATGGTGTTTTCCAAACTTTTGGCTTTTCATGATTTCTCCATTTTTTATGCTTTCCTTTCACTCCTTTGATCTCTTCCTAGCCCTTTTCAACCTGAAATCACTAGCAAACACATCAAGGCATCTAGTGGAATCAAAGACAAATCAAAATTATCAAATTAAAGGTCTAAAAAGCATATTTTCACATCTAAGCACAAGTATGGAGACAATCACAAAACCATGCTATTTCATTGGATAAATGTGAGAAAAGGTGATAAAAATGCTCTAAATGCAACACAAGATAAACCCTACAAAGGGGGTTTATCAACCTCCCCACACTTAAACCAAGCATGTCCTCATGCTTAACCAAGAATGAAGCAAAGGGTATGACATTTATTCAATGCAATTAAACTACCTATATGCAATGATCCAAATGAATGCAACTAATTATATGAATGCTAATGCTTGGTCAAAACAAATCAAATTCCAAAAGAATACATGTAAGCACAAAGGGCTCAAACAATGGAAGTTGAATCCAACCCACAATTGTATTGAATTACCATAGGAATTTGCAAACTTGCATGAACATAGATGATAGTGGTGAATACATGTAATTTGAGCAGTCGAACCTTCACCGGATGTGTATCCGCTCTATTCGCTCAAGTGTTTAGGGTTTGATTTACTCAATTCTCCCCTAATCATGGTTTCCAAAGTTTGTTCTTCATCTAACAATCAACAATCATTCAATGTATGCATTCATTCATCATGAGGTCTTTCTCATAGGTTGTAATGGGGTTAGGGTAAAGGTAGGATCATATATGGTTAAGTGGGCTAGAGATTTGAATCTTTGATTAACCTAGACCTTCCCACCTAATCTATACAATGACCTATACGAATTCTAATCTAACCTAACTACCTATTTTTCTCACTTGTTTACATACTCATGTATTCCTTTTCATTTCACAACACTTATGCATTAATTTTATTGAGCTTTACTTTGTTTTGGGGCATTTTGTCCCCTTTTTATTTCTTTCTTTTTATTTGTTTCTTTCTTTTTTTTTCTATTCTCTTTTTTTTTTCTTTTCTTTTCCATGTATTTCTTTTTCTCTTTTTTTTTCTTTTTCTTTTGTTTTTTCTTTCAAACTATATACAAGACATCAATGCATAAGGTCTATACATTTTATTAATACATGAGCATGTACCCAATCCCCAATAATTTCAATAAAAATTCAAAACTACTCTTTTATCCCAACCAATGTTCCTAATCTCCCCAAACTTAAATATAAGATACTCTCACTAGCCTAAGCCAATCAAAGATCCAAACAAGGGACTTTGTTGTTTTTCGCTTTAGGCTTGTAATGTGCTAAAATAAGAACAATTGGGTTAAGTGTAGGCTCAAAATTGGTTAACAATGGAGGATAGAACGTAGGCTATTTGGGTAAGTGAGCTAATTGAAATAATGGCCTCAATCATATAAATGCATGAATACAAGGAATAAATGGACATATAGAATCAAGCAAACCAAGGATCACAATCATAGGAAGAGATAATCACACACAAGAATGGAAAATGGGTGGTTATAAAATGTAACCACATCAATAGGCTCAAATCTCACATGCTTGTGTTCTTGGCTCACTACATGCTTCACAAAGTATGAATTCAAGCAAGTTACAAAATTTTTCAATCAATTGGGGTGTGATCTATAGATAGATTTTTTTTTTGAAAATTTCATCATTTTGACTAAGCTTATTAATGCAATGTTGTGATTCAGAGTTTATAAAAATTCCTTAGTTCACCCTTTTCTTTTAAATCAAAACAGGTTTCATATGAAAAGGGTTAACTAGGTCTTAACAATTCTAAAACAATTTCTAATCACAACCATAAGCTGAAAGATAACTATATAAGAAAAATCCAACCAAAGTATGCAACAACTAAGGCAAAAGTATCCAAAGTAATCCAAAACAACCAATATATACAACATTGTGCAAAATAAGATAACTAGGAGAATATAGCTAGGAAATATGCCAAAATGTTCACCGATTCACCAATGGTGCCAACGGCAACCTCCCCACACTTAAGATCAAGCATCGTCCCCGATGCTAATCCTCAGGCTCAGGGAGAGGTACGCCAGTCGGCTCTGGCTGGGGCTGTGGCTGAGGTGTCTCCTGAGTAGCCTGGGTCTGGGATGGTGCCTCCACATGAACCGGCTCCTCCTCATGAGTAGCCTCATCATGTAAATCCGCATGCTCCTCCTCGTGGGTCTCCTTATCTGAACCGGAGGACTCTGGGAGAGGGGACAACTCAAGGCCCTAGGCCACAAACATCTGGTCAATCTGATCCAGGCGACGCATGATCTGACGCTGGCCGTGCTCCATGAACCAGAAAAGACGCTGAACCAGTAAGTAGGTTGGCTGCGGTGCTGGTGGTGGTACTGCTGCCGGTGCTGTAGAAGAAGATGGTCCTACTGCTGCTGTGGAAGATGAGGGTCTAGCTGCCTCGACTACTGCTCGAGCTCGAGAGCGGCGCCTGGAAGGGGGCTTCTCGTGTACCCACCTACCCCATGGGATAGTAACTTTCTTCTCATCCTCGTCTGGGGGCGGTGGAATAGCATCATCATCCCTCCATGGGGCGCCAGCTAACTCAATCATCCTAGTGATCATGGTGGAAAATGGCAGAAGGCCACGGATGTGAGCGCGCCACATGCTTCTCCTGATCAGCCGGGGAAAATATACCTCCTTCCCTTCCATGACACAGCCAATCAGAAGAAGCATATCCATCGGGACCTCAGAAAAGTGTGTAATAGGCAGAACATAGTGCGCGAATATCTGCTGCCAGGTCCTAGCCTCCTTAGTCAGATAGGTGAATAGCATCCCCTTGGGCCTAGTGTTGGTGGACTCCATGACCCAAGAGGCGTCCGGCGTGGCAATAACACTCTTCAGTGCTTCATAATCAAAAGCCATAGTGTTTATGGCAGTCTCTGCCTCCTGATATGCACAAATATCACCAGTCCGAGGTAGGCACTATAAAACACTCTCAATGTCTGCCTCAAGGATCGAAATCTGCCCACCCCGCAGGTGCACTAAATCCAGAGTCTCTCGAAAGAAGTTACAATAAAACTCCTTGACCCAGGAAGTGTTGATCCATCCCAAATCCCTATCAGTAAAGCCAAGGCCCAATCCCTGAATACGGGCCTCAATGGGTTCCTTCAGGTCGTCGGGTAAGGCCAATTTCCTCTCAATATTCAGGCTCGTGTTCCGATAGGCGGGAAAACGGAGCTCACAGTAGAGATTTGGGAACATGTATGTATCGGTGGGTAGTTTTAGCTGATTCTCCTTGTCCACCTTATTAATCGAATTCTTGGCATAATTGACATAAGGGGAAAGGGTAAGAGCTTGAGATTTCTTTCTCTTTTTGGAGGTAGTGGACTTTTCTATTCCTCTATCGGCCATCCTGAAAATCAAATAGGATATATAAGCACTTAACCAAGTAGAAAGATAGCAAGCAAGCAATGGGATAGTCATGAAGTGAGTATATTAGGCGCATTCACCATCATAACTCAAAAGAATGGTTAAACATTTAAGGAAAATAAAAAATGAAGTTAAGAGGTTAAACTAGTTAGTGAGTTAAAAAAAATGAGATTCATAGTTAGTGTTATGATGGAAAATGGCTTAATTGAAAGAGAATTGCAAAATGTGTACACAATCACGTTCACACTCATGAGGAAAGTGCAGTCATTGATGATGAAATATGAAATTGCGAATTATGCAATTAATTGAAAATGAGTCATCAATCAATTCTTTGCAATAATTAATATTGCAAGGTTTAATAGTTACACCAGTAGAATTCATCAACTATTTGCAATGCAAGAACCATACGCACAAAATTACAAGTTGGATTGAATAGGGAGTGAAGCACAAGAATAAGACATTCAACTAACTTGAAAAGTGTAAACAAGGGATGGTTTAAAGTGAGTCATAGGAAATGTATGAAATATGAAAAAACTGACCCAAGGATACCTAAGAATTGAACTTGTTGTAGCTTGGTGAATAAGTAATTTCAAAGCCAACAAATTCAATCATAAGCAAGATGTTTGAAAGCAAAGCAATTCTAAAAAATTGGGCAGCATTTCGGCAGTAATTCGGACATTTCCGGACAACAACTAATCAGCAGGAGAGTCACATGAATCTAAGAAGCAAGAGGCATAACCAAATAGTAGCAGAAAAATAATGTTCGTGCTCCCAATGGAAGTCACAAAGCCAGGCAACAGCAAAAGAATTACAGAATGAGAACTGCAACAGGCGCAATTATCACTCAGCAAAGTAATCAATATCACACAGCAATCAATCAAAATAAGCTTAGATAGGTAAACAAATACGGCGCAAATATCAGGCCTAGAATCCTCTATCCAGAACCTAACTACCTAACAGCAGATATCTCTAGCTATCCTAACATGTAACGAAAAGAAAATTAAATTCTAATTAACAACAAATTAACAATAACTAATGAATAAAGAAAGAATGAATTAAGGGGAACAGGGGAGCAACCTGGGAGCAGACCAGGAATGGAACGGGGAGGATAGGCAGCAGGGAGGAGGGGAGAACGGAAATGTAGTGCCCACCTCAGATGGTGGCGGCAGCGACCCTACGGCGGCGCAGCAGGGGCCGGCGCGGTGGCGGTTGAGAGAAGACAGAGAGAGCGGGGAGTGAGGGAGTGAGCGAGAGAGAGAGAAAATGGGGTGAGGGTGGAAGAAGAAGGGTAGGGGGCGACGGCAGTGGAGGCGCGCCGGTGCGGTGGTCAGAGGCGGGATGGGGTGAGAGGAGGAGAAGGAGAAGAAAGGTGGGTTGGGGGATGGAGCGTCTGCGTGATTGTTCGTCGCGCCTTAGGGTTATCCTATTTTAGAATCGACGCGGGCGCGCACCGTGCGCGTCCGCGTGCATTGAGGATTTTTGGGGATGGGTGCGGGAGCGTCATGTGCGCTCATGCGTGACTTGTGGAACTAGCAAGGACGCGCACGCGTAATGTGCGCGCGCGCGTGCGAAGAGTTGGGTTGGGGGCTTAGTGCTGGCCCAGCACCAGCACAACTCTATGGACGAAGTATGGGCTGGGGCCAGCCGCTGAGGGATGCCTACGCGCAATGCATGCGTCTGCGTGCTTGGCCATCTGGTGTAGGTGTGCGCGGGCGCGATGTACGTGCTCGCGTGTGTCCCCTCAACGTTGTAGGGACGCGCACGCGCGCACGCGTACCGTGCGCGTCCATGTGGGTTGAGTTGGGCTAAAAGCTCAACGTTTGCACAAGAGAGGCCCAACTCTCTGGAAAATCTATGGGGGCTGCATCCGCTTATGGACGCGTGCGCGTACAGCGTTCGCACGCCCTTCATCCTTCTATACACACACACATATATATATATATATATATATATATATATATATATATATATATATATATATGTATATTTAGAAGCATAAGCACAGAATTTAACACTCTCCTAACCTATAAACATCCTAAAGCAACCAAAATTCAAATTTAACAAAAATCTTTAAGTTCTTGGAGAATGTTCAAAAACAAAATAAACACAACTTGTACTTCAAGTAACCTACTTTAAAAACAATCTAAACTAATGAAAACACACTACAACAACCTATACAATTCAAAACAAGATGTAGAAGAGTATGAAAAAGAAGAAAACTACCTATAATGGTAACTCAAATCACTTATTAAGTATATATACAAGAGAATGGAAAGAGTTTACCATGGTTGGGTGTCTCCCACCTAGCACTTTTAGTTTAAGTCCTTAAGTTGGACATTTGGGAAGCTCTTTGTTATGATGGCTTATGCTTGTACTCATCCTTGAATCTCCAAGGATCATTGTTCTTCAAATGGTTGACAGAAATTCCAACCAAATTCACCATGCTTGGGCAAAGTTCCACCCAAGATATGAGCTCCCATAGCTGGTCTACATGCTTCGCTCCGGGATCTCATATCTTGTTCTCACACCCATCTTCTAGTTGATTGTCATGATTCTTCCATCCGAGTGGTTGATACATAGAATTCTCTTGAGCACACCAAGTCTTCTTCCTAGACCCATGTAAAGTAGTATTCATCCAATCATAGTCCCTATACTTTGAGGTTTTGACCTTGATGAGTCTAATTCCAAACCTCCAACTACTACACAACTCCCTTTTACTCTTAATTCCACAAAGAGCTCTGAGTTGACCATCTTTTTCAATTAAACCATATTCAAGTGAGAAAGTAAAGCTTAGGGATAAGACTTTTACCCGCTTGAATGTTGTGTTGGATGGTGACTTGGGGAGGGAGACCTCCCCACACTTAGACAATGCGAGGTCTACTTCTTTAGGCTCTTCTTTAATTGTTTCCACCTCTTCGCAAGCTTCTTTAATTTCAACCTTTTCCCCTTTATCACTTGGCTTGGTGTTGCCTTCAAGAGCTTCAATTTCTCGCCCAATGAGAGGTGATTCAATTTTGGATAGGAATTCATTGATGAATGAATTCATCTCTTGATCAACCTCTTCATATTTTTCAATTTCGATATACACCATGCCAACTTTTTCCTTTTGGTGGCTCTCTTCCAATTCACTCTCTTCTTCATTGCTCACCAAAGGTATGGGAGGTTGTGCACATTCTTCTATAATTTCAACATCATGTCCAATGGGAGAGGATTCCATTGTAGATAGGAATTCATCCATGATTGAATCCATCTCTTGATAAGCGTCTTCCAAGTCTCCAACTATGATATGCCTTGGAGGTTGCGCATCCTCATCAACATCAATATCAAGCTTCTTGGAAGAATGCTCCATGATGCTACGTTCCCTTGGACTTTCAACATCTCCTAAATCTTCAACCACTTCTTCCTTTTCTTCAATGATCATAGGCTCCTCCAATTGCTCTAATACAAAATAACATCCCTCATTTCCCACCGGAGTTTTCAATCTCTCCTTCATGCTATGATCTTCAATTGATTCTTCACATGTGGCCATGGAAGCACCTTGAGTGTTCAAGCATTGGTAGGCCAAAGTATGCACTACCTTGGTCAAATTAGTCATAAACTCTAGGGTGTTCCTTTGCATATCCGCTTGTCTTTGAAGTAACAATGTGAGAGAGTCATCTATTGGGGCTTGGGGTGGATAGGAGGGTTCATCATTTTGGAGAGAGGGTTCATAGTAGGAAGGTGGTTCTTCTTGGCAAGGGTATGGAGATGGTGTACATTGAGGTGGTTCTTCATAGTAGTCATGATAGAATTGTGGTGGTTCTAAAGGTTCTTGCTCATAATGGTCATAAGAATAGGGTATGGGTGATTGGTCATATGACGGATATGGATCATAGGAAGATGCTTGGTATGGAAAAGCTTGTGAGTATGGTTGAGGTTTATGTTGAGGAATAGAGTCATAGGCATATGATGGTGGTAGTTGATTTTCATGAAAAGATTCACCAAAGCCATTGAATTGACATGCATTAGGATGTGAATTATACCTATGAATATCCGGAGGTTGTTGCCAATAGGAGTAATCAATTCCTTGAGGCTCCTCCCATCTTTGTTGGTTCCATCCATAATGAGTGTCATTATTGAAGTTCAAATTTCCTACAACACAATTAGAACCAAACTTGAAGCCAAAGTGAGAATTCATAATAGCAAGAGAAAATGAAAGTAAAAATCAAATAAGAAGCGAGAAAATTAAATCCTAAAACTAGCAAGAACTAACAAAAGCAAACATATTCACACTATTCACATATATACAATAACCAATAACACAACACCATTGCAACTCCCCGGCAACGGTGCTATTTTGATGAGATGACTTTTGTGTGGTTTAGAATTTCACAATTGAAATCTTGTTGCAAGTATAGTTTCTAAACCATCAATAGTCCTTTCATACAAAAGATTGTTTGTCATAAGTAACAAACCCCTAAATTTATAAACCGACGTATTGAACCTCGGGTCATTCTCCCTAGGAATTACAATGAAGTGTCTTGTTATTGGTTATGAGTTATGTTTGGGGTTTTTGATAAGAAACATGAAAAGTAAATGACAATGAAAATAACCTAACAACTAGAAAGCTCTTGGCAAGGTTGTGAGAATTAGAAGTCTTATCCTAGTTATCCTCCTCAATTGTGACCACAATTATCCATTGCTACCACTTAGTTAACCTCTAACTATGAAGGAAAGTCAAGTGGATGAATCAACTTGATTCCACAAGTCCTAGCCAACTCCCAAGGGAAAGACTAGCTTTAGTGGTATCTAAATCAATTAGCAACTTCTAATTATCAATCAACAAGGGAATTAGATAACTCAAGCGTCACTAATTACTCTACCATAGCGAAGAGGAACAAAATCTACACTAAAATCTAACCAAGCATTTCATCAAACACTTGGAGGGTAATAAAGGAAAGCAAGGTAAATTTATCAACAACAATGAAATCTAACAACTACTTATTGCAAGAAATTAATAACAACAATAAAAGGAAACAAGATCTACATGAATTACCTCAAATTGCATTAAAAGAAAATAGAATGAACAAGAGTAGATCTACAAACAAAATGGAAGAAAGAATTAACAAGAGAAGAATGATGAATGTCACAACATAGAATTGAAAGGTAGAAGAAGAAGAAGAAAGCATGAATTGAAACCTAGATATAAATTATTGAACTAAACCTAATCCTAATTCTAATCCTAGAGAGAAGTGAGAGCTTCTCTCTCTAAAAACTAAAACTAAACTAGCCTAATGTGTCTCTTGTTAGATCATACCCCTCCCCCTTCATTCCTTGGTTTTTTTAGTCTCTTTCCCGCTAAAAACTCAGCTCCAAATGGGGCTGGAAACCCTCCAAAATCGCCAGGCACATTTTCCTCTTTAAAAATCACGTGTGGTCATCGGCGCATACGTGCACAATGCGTGCGCCCCTGGAGAATTTCGCGATCTGCGCGTAAGCGCATAGTGCGCGTGCGCGCCCATGGGGTTTTCCAAACTTTTGGCTTTTCATGATTTTTCTATTTTGTATGCTTTCCTTTCACTCCTTTAATCTCTTCCTAGCCCTTTTCAACCTGAAATCACTAGCAAACACATCAAGGCATCTAGTGGAATCAAAGGCAAATCAAAATTATCAAATTAAAGTTCTAAAAATCATATTTTCACATCTAAGCACAAGTATGGAGACAATCACAAAACCATGCTATTTTATTGGATAAATATGAGAAAAGGTGATAAAAATGCTCTAAATGTAACACAAGATAAACCTTACAAAGGGCGTTTATCACTCCTCTGCCAAGTTTGTAGCTGCCTCAGCCCTGGTAGCTCGGGATTTTTCCCTCTCTAGATCCAACTCCAGCTTAATTACCCTAGCATCCAGCTCATCCTTCAACCCCTTGATCCTATCAAACTCCGATTTAGCATCCTCCAGAAAAGCCTTAGTTGCTTGGACCGGGGAATTCTGGACCGTACGAAACAAAGCCGCACCCATATGAGCCATCCGAACACTATTGGCGATGAAATCCAAGTGATGAAGGATGGATACATCGTCCATTGGAAGATGGCCATAAGGAGTAATCTGATTGTCGACAAACCCCACACCATCAAAATCAGGGGCATTTAAGTCATAAGGACTAACATTTTTTTGCTTTTTTGGAGGAGGACCAGTAGTAGGAGAGGAGGCAGCACCAGAAGTCGGCTGAAGAGAGTCGGAAGGAACTACACAAAGCTGGGGAGTCGGAATAATCTTCCTCGGCCCAAAAGTGTCCGAGGTCGGCTTCTTTGGAGGAACTTGAGTAGATCCTTCTCCAGAAACCTTCGCTGAGATGTTTTGAGCAACTGTTGCTTTTTTAGCCCTACAGAAGTGTGTCATAGAGTCCGTAGATTTCACCATCTCTGCAAAACAGAAACAAAGAAAAGAAGTCACAAACAGAAAGAGACAAAATTCAACCATAAAGTAAAACTATAAGCAAAGAAGTCGGTCACTACCCAAATCAGCACGAAGAAGGGAAGGATTTCCTAGAAACTTCTTCGTGTCAAGATGAGGGGGCTCGCCCCAGTTCTCCTCTAATACATTCACAAAGGCCTGTCCGACGTCATCCAGACTCTCCTAAGAATACTTAGTCACTACTACATTTTCTTGCCAACATAAGGGGAAGACGGGCTTATTGTTTTCATCCAAGAAAAAAGGGTGAACACCCTCAATAGCTCGAATCTTGAAGTAGTAATTCTTAAAGTCCCTAAAAGACTCATCATACATAGAAAAAATTTTCTTTCCTTGAGTAGCTCGGAAAGAAATCCAAGAAGCTTTTTTCTTAGCTACCCCAGGCTTTGTCAACATAAAGAGATGCAGAAAGAGATTTACGGTGGGATGGATACCCAATTCCTGACATAGCAGTTGGAAGATCTTTATAAAACCCCATGAGTTCGGATGGAGCTGAGAAGGGACTACATTGCAAGACCACAACAGCTTGGTCTCGAAAGCAGTGAAAGGGATGGTGATATTCAACTGACTAAAAAAGTAGTCATAAGCATAGAAAAAAGGCCGTTCCCCTGGATTCAAAGAAGGAAAACAAACCATCTCCTCAGGATCAGGGGACACTAACTCATACTTCTTTTCCTCGTCCCTATCGCTACAAATCCTATGGAATCTCCTAAGTTTTGCATAATATTCGGGGTTAGCTACAGTCACACACATGAGAACTATCGAATCCAGGCAATTGGCCATACCAGCAGGATCTCTCGAAGACATCTCGACGATATTCTTTCGTGAAGACATAGGCCAACTATCCCTATAAGTAAGAAAAAGAAAAAAGAAGGGTCACTACCAAGCAACTCGGGCAATTAGGAAACAACTCGGACAATAACAAAAGCAAGAAAACGAGTGTCAGATGTGGCAGCAAAAGAAAAACCCCAGGACTTACACTAAAATCCAGGGACACCATTTGGAGGCAACAACGGGACTAAGAACTCAGAAAAAAGGGGACAACGCAAAGCCCTAAAACCACTCAAAAATGCAACCTAAATCTCTTCATCCAAATAGTAAAAACCATCATCATCATAGACCACGCCAAAAACATCAAAAAACTACAACCTTTTTGAACCAACAGTTCATCATCGAAGCTACAGCCTTTTCTACTAAACAATTCAAACAAAAACTATGTAGGAACAGCGACAAAGAAAAAACCCTACGGAAAGTAAGATTACCAAAAAGAACGCATTTTTCTCAAATAGGAGCAAGTAGAGGGAATCGTAGCATTGATCAAAAATAAAAGATGCAATATTTGGCAAAAAGGATCAAGCTTTTCAAAACAGACTTAGTGAAAAAGAAAAATTTTGCAGAACATGCAGTATAAAGGCTACCATCGAAATGAAAAATGAAGGAAGAAAAACTAACCTGCAGAGGAGAAAGACGACAATTGCTTGAAAACAAAAAAATGACGCGCCAAACAATCACTCTCGGGCAAGGGAGAAAGGAAGGC
Source organism: Arachis hypogaea (assembly GCF_003086295.3). Classification (NCBI taxonomy): domain Eukaryota; kingdom Viridiplantae; phylum Streptophyta; class Magnoliopsida; order Fabales; family Fabaceae; genus Arachis; species Arachis hypogaea. The sequence continues at coordinate 75,283,851 of NC_092046.1, read as the reverse complement.
TTGGGAGTAAGAGAACGAAGCACCCCGATGAACAGAGAAGACGAAGAGAAATTAGAGAAGGAAACTATAAAATGATTCTTTGAAATTTCAAAACGAGGTACCAAAGAGGGAAAAAGGAAATGGTGAATGGATATTAATAAGCTTTTAAACCCTCGTACGTTTCTGAGAAAAGCGAAACGCGCGCCACAACTAAAGGGAGAAAGAAACGCTTCGCATTCAAAAAGCCACAAGTGGAGTTCTACAAGAGATTGACTAAAGGCAAAATGCTCGAGCACGACTTCCCCAAAAGAGGTCGAAAAGTCTAAAAGACACGACCTCAAAGGAAAGACCGAGCTCAAGCAGGGGCACTATTCATACCCTAGGTCGAGCTATGCGACCCGGGCAGATTGAAGACAAAAGCAACCGACCTCTTCAGGTTGGGTCGCCCCGACCTCTTCTTTAAAGAGTTCGGCCAAAACGCCATAAGAGGCCCAAGCAGGCCCAAACAAAGGGACCCAGCCCAATCTAAAGGCGGCAAAGCCTAAAAAAGATAAGACGGCTCCCCTAAAGAAAATAAGATGAGATAACTACTTATCTTAAAGGTCACTCACTACTATAAATACACTGGAGCACCAAGGTATAACTCATACTCTGATTCTACATAAAATACCTGCTCAAAGCCCATGCTAACTTAAGCATCGGAGTCTCTTGCAGGTACCACCATCCTCCGGTGATCAAGGATCAGTAGCTCCCCCAAGTCAAACAAGTCAGACACGACAGCTCCGGCCACCATAGCAGATCTCATCCGAGATCGACCTTCAGTTTCAGGTAACTGATAAACCACTATTTTATGGTTTATAATGTATTTAATTGTGTGGTTTTATTATGATCTTTACCCACTTATTCATATGATTAGCATGCATTTATATTTTCTTCCTAAAATTATTACATGATTGAAAACTTGCTTCTTAGAGACTTTTAATTATGTATTTTAATTCTCCTTTATTCCATTCGATGCCGTGATCTGTGTGTTAAGTGTTTCAGGCTTTATAGGGCATGAATGAGTTGGAGATTGGAAAGGAAGCTTGCAAAAATGGAAGGAACACAAGAAATTGAGGAGATGGCCAGCGAGAAGTCACGCGGCCGCATGGCTCACGCGACCGCGCGAAAGAGAGGAAATCGTAGTGACGTGGCCGCATGGCTAGCGTGACCGCACGGATTGGAATAGCACAAGTGACGCGGAGGCGTGGACAACGCGCTCGCGTGGTAGGGCAAAATGCCGAATGACACGGCCACATGAATGACGCGATCGCGTGACGTGCGCGATCTGCATAATCTGCAGAATTCGCTGGGGGCGATTTTGGGCCCTGTTTTGACCCAGTTTTTGGCCCAGAAAAGCAGACTAGAGCCAGAGAACATACAAAAACCAACAACAACATTCCTTCTGCACAATATTAGTTTTTAGATCTAGTTTTACTCCTCCTCTAGGTTTTCTCTCTACACATTCATAGTTCTTATGATTTTTTGTTTTACTGCTTTTGCATTGGGATATTGAGAAGAGTTATTACCTCAGCAAGACTTCGTCATTCTAGTTCGTTTTATTTACTTGGCTCTTACTCTTCCATGTCCTTAATTTGCTCAATTTTACTATTGGATTATTTTAGAATTTATTAATACAAGAATTACTTTTATTTTTAATTGATTTCTTTGATTATTATTTATCATGACTTTCCTTAATTCCCTTTCCTATGTTATGAATTCTACATTCACAATGAGCGAGTAGTTCCCTAACTTGATGGGGAGTTGATTGAAAGGAACCCTTGAGTTGAAATGCTCAAAAGAAAAATTGTAATTGGGTTTATTGTTGGATTGCCCTCTAGTCACTGACACCAATCCCTTTTAATTGAGTGGGTTAGAACTTGTGAATAGAAGTAGCATTCCAACTTGTTTGACTTTCCCTTACCTAGTAAGGGATAACTAAACAGAACAACCTTCAATTATCAATTAATCTAGAGAGTACTTCAACAAGAATATGGCTTCCAACTAATCTACTCCCAGTCAAGGATTTTATTTAAATTATTTAATTTCTCTAATTTAAATTCCTATTTATTCAACTCAAACCCTTTTTAAAAACATCTGATTAATAAAATAACATGCCTTTCTGCAACTTGTTGGGAGACGACCTGGGATTCATATTCCCAGTATTTTAATTTTAATTTTTGTGACACCCTTCTAAATTGATAAGTGGATTTCTGGTTGGTTAAGAACTATACTTGCAACGCATATCTTATAACAATTCTTGACTCCCCAATTTCCGCCATGTCAATTTTTGGTGCCGTTGCCGAGGAGTTGCAATAAAGTGCTAAGTTATTGATTGGAATTTATTTATTTGCATTTTATTTTATCTTGCTACTATGAGCTGCTTGTTTCTTTTGTTAGATGACGCGTTCACTTCCTGATCCAAGCTTGCCAGTATTCGATCATGAGATTGAAAGAACTATTTCACGAATAAGGCAAGCTCGGCGTCAGTTAGTCCTCTCTGAGGGTGGATCTGAAACGTCACTTGAGGAAGAAACCAGCCCCCGTTGTACTGATTCGGTTGATTTACGTGCAGGTGACATGGCAGCAGCTAGGAGAGTTACTATCCAGGAGGCTGGAGCCCCTGATTTTTCAATGCAACCGTTTCAAGCGCATCACCCAGCGGTGGCTACAGACTTTGAAGTAAAGACTGCACTGCTCAATTTGATGCCCAAGTTTCATGGCTTACCTGCTCAAGAGCCTATCAAACACCTGAGAGATTTTCAAGCAGCCTGTTCTACTGTCAAGCGTGATGGTGCAAATGAAACTTCAATTTTGTTGAAAGCTTTCCCGTTTTCTCTTGAGGGAAAGGCAAGAGAGTGGTACTACACTCAACCCGCAGCAACTGTATCCGAATGGGATACACTTAGAAGAGAAATTTTGGAAAAGTTCTTTCCAACTGAAGTTACTGATAAACTAAGGAAAGACATTTCCATGATTGTTCAGGACGAATCCGAGACTCTCTATGAATACTAGGAGCGCTTCAATAATCTTCTGGAAGCATGCCCCCACCATATGATTGACAAGATAGTGTTACTCGGTTACTTCACACAGGGCATGAGGCCCCAAGATAAGACCACATTGGAAAGTGCTAGCAATGGGTCTATGAAAAAGTACAAGACCACTGATGAGGCATGGCAATTGATAAGCGACTTAGCTGAATCTACTCGGAATCACAGGCAGAAACAAGGCCGTTCAAAAGCTATTACAGAAGTATCCTCTAGCAGAGAGACTACTGCTCTAACTCAGAGTATCTGTGAAATGACCAACTTGCTGAAGCAGATGCAATTGAATCAACAACAAGTTTAGCAAGCTCAACCTTCTCCACCACAGCAAAGCCAACAGTTAGTCCCACAGAGAGTTTGCAGAGTCTGTGCTGATTATAGCCATTATACTGATGAATGTCCGCAGCTCCAGTAGGAAGACAACACCGTGGCAGCCACTCATAACTTCTTTGACCACCCCAACCAAGGGTACAATCAAGGTGGCAATTACAGCCATGGATGGCAGGACAATTCTAACCAGAATTGGAGGGACAACAACAACAGAGGAGGAAGATACAATCAGAGAAATCAGAGGTGGAATAATAACAACAACAGGCAGCAGAACCAGAACCAGCCTTACAGAGCATCTCACCTGAGGCAATCCCAAGGACCACAGAATACCCAACAGCAGACCTCTTAAATTACTTATCCTTCTTCATCTTCTGATGACGACTTACTACAATCTATTGATCGGAGACAACAGACCATGGAAAATAACCTTTATGCTACACTAAATAGTCTGAACTCTACTTTGCAAGCTCTTGTCTTACAGATTGGATCAATGAATAACTCCAATAACCAGCCTTTGAGCTCCAGTGGAATCCCCTCTTAACCATTACCCAATCCAAAGGGTGGCATTAATGCCATCACCCTAAGGTCCGGAACCACACTGCAGGAGAGGAATCAGGAGGAGCCAAGCCCATCAGAACACGCCTCAGCTGAAGAGGTAGTGGAAATAGAAGATGTTGAAGAGGAAGGGGACATACAGGACATGGCTGAAAAAGAAAAAGTTCAACCACAGGAGGAAGCACCAAAGGGCGCAGACACTGCAGAAGACACCACTCCCATTCCATTTCCACAACTTGCAAGGAAGCCCAGGAAGCAGCTGGAACCTAATCCCAAAATGGTAGAGATATTCAAAAAGGTTGAGGTAACTATTTCTCTTTTTGATGTTATTCAACAGGTACCTAAATATGCAAAGTTTCTAAAAGATTTATGTATACATAAAGACAAAATTAATGAATTAGAAACTATTCCTTTAGGTAGTTCCATATCTGCTTTAATGGGAGGTTTACCTGAAAAGTGTAGTGACCCAGGTCCATGTATGGTTAATTGTACTATTGGTGGTGTAGTATTTTCTAACTGCATGTGTGATTTAGGAGCATGTGTGAGTATAATGCCTTTGTCTATATATAATATTTTGAGGGTCCCTCCCTTAAAAAGGTCGGCAGCTCATTTTGTATTAGCAGATAAAAGCATTATTACAGTGGCTGGAGTTGCTGAAGATTTATTAGTGGGCATTAAGGGGCTCACATTTCCCATTGATTTTTATATCCTGGAGATGCCCCAAAATGACTCGGAAGACCATTCCCGAAGACCTCGAAGTTCAAATTAGATGCTTTTTCAGGAACATACTCTTTTGAAATAGATGGCCGAGTAGTAATCTTCAATCTGAATGGAGTTATGAAGCATCCTCCGGAGGATCATTCTATCCTCCAGTGTGACATCATAGATGAAACCGTGGCTGAAGTTCACCAGGAGGAATTTGAAGAGAAGTACATAGGACAAGGTCCGAGTGTGGGGACATTCTCAGAGGACAATGACAGTGCTTTACCATTGTTACCAGCTCCAGACAACCCAGAGCCTGACCATGATCAGAAGTTAGAATTAAAACCCCTTCCTCCACACCTCAAATATTCTTACCTTGAAGACGAGCAGAAGTTTCCAGTTATCATTGCAAGGGAACTCACTTCTCAACAGGAAGAGCAGTTACTTAGTGTGCTGAGGAGGCACAAGAAGGCAATTGGTTGGAGTTTGGCAGACATAGTAGGCATCAACCCTCAAGTCTGTGAGCATAGGATAATTTTAGAAGAGGGAGCAAGACTTTTCCGTCAACCCCAGAGAAGATTGAACCCCACTATCTTAGAGGTTGTCAAGAAGGTAGTGACCAGACTACTGGAAGCAGATATCATCTACCCCATTTCAGACAGTGAATGGGTAAGCCCAGTACAAGTGGTGCCCATGAAGTCTGGAGTCACTATAGTGAAAAATGAGCATGGAGATCTCATGGCAACCAGAGTTCAGAATGCCTGGAGGGTCTGCATTGACTACAGATGCCTCAACTAGGCCACTCGTAAGGATCACTATCCTCTTCCATTCATTGATCAAATGCTGGCTTGCCTGTCAGGTAAATCACATTATTGTTTTTTAGATGGTTACACAGGTTATTTCCAGATTCATATAGCTCCTGAGGATCAGGAAAAGACCACTTTCACATGTCCTTTTGGGACCTATGCTTACAAGAGAATGCCTTTTGGCTGGTGCAATGCACCAGCTACCTTTCAAAGGTGCATGATGAGTCTTTTCTCTGATCTTATTGAGGACTGTATGGAAGTCTTTATGGATGAATTTAGTGTATATGGCGATTCCTTTAGCCTTTGCTTAGATGGATTATCTAGAGTATTAGATAGATGTGTCAGTACAAATCTTGTATTAAATTTTGGAAAATGTCACTTTATGGTAAAACAAAGTATTGTACTAGGACATGTTGTATCTAATACTGGCATTTCTGTAGATCCAGCAAAGGTGGATGTTATTTCTAGTTTACCTTACCCCTCCTCTGTGTGGGAAGTCCGTTCGTTCCTTGACCATACAGGTTTTTACAGGAGATTCATTAAGGACTTCAGTAAGGTAGCACTTCCCTTATCCAGACTACTGCAGAAGGATATTGAGTTCGAGTTCAGTGAGGATTGCAAACAAGCGTTTGATAAGCTGAAGACCGCCCTGACTCAAGCTCCAATTGTGAGAGGACCAGACTGGAGCCAGCCATTTGAAATAATGTGCGACGCCTCCAACCATACAGTAGGAGCAGCACTGGCTCAGCGTGAAGGTAAGGACCCCTTTGTTATTGCTTATGCGTCTAAAACTTTAGATGCCACTCAGTCCAATTACACTACTAATGAGAAAGAGCTTCTTGCTATTGTTTTTGCTCTGGATAAATTCCGAGCCTATTTACTTGGTACGAAGGTAGTAGTGTACTCAGACCACGCAGCTCTAAAGTATCTATTAGCTAAAAAGGAGTCCAAACCAAGACTTATACGTTGGATACTGCTATTACAAGAATTTGATTTAAAAATTAAGGATAGGAGTGGTAACCAGAATTTAGCGGCAGACCACTTGAGTCGCCTTGAGCACATTACAGATGACCCCACTCCTATAGCTGATAATTTCCCATTTGATAACCTGCAAGCAGTATCTGAGGTAGTCCCTTGGTATGCACCTGTAGCTAATTATCTAGTTAGCCGCACCTTTCCTCCAAACTTTTCTAAGCATCAAAGAGACAAGCTGAAAAGCGAGTCTAAATATTATATATGGGATGACCCATATTTATGGAGATGTGGCGCTGACCAGGTAATTAGACGGTGTGTGCCTTAATCAGAATTCCAGTCCATCTTAGAGGCCTGTCACTCATTTAAGAGTGGAGGACATTTTGGCCCTTAAAGAACAGCTAGAAAAATCTTAGACTGTGGATTTTGGTGGCCTACTCTTTTTAGAGACGCTGCTGAATTTTGTAGATCTTGTTTCCCATGCCAAAAATTTGGTAATATATCCAAGAGGGATGAGATGCCTCAACAAATTATGCTTTTCTGTGAAATTTTTTATGTTTGGGGCATTGACTTCATGGGTCCATTTCCAAATTCTAATGGTTATTTTTATATATTGTTAGCTGTGGATTACGTTTCCAAATGGGTGGAAGCAATTCCTACCCGCACTGATGATGCTAACACTGTTGTTTCCTTTGTGAGAAACCACATTATTTGTCGCTTTGGATCACCACGAGCAATCGTGAGCGATCAAGGCACCCATTTTTGTAACAGGAGACTAACAGGATTAATGAAGAAGCATGGGATAATTCATAAGGTTGCAACAGCCTACCATCCTCAGACTAATGGGCAAGCCGAGATGTCAAACAAAGAGATAAAGCGTATCTTGCAGAAGATAGTCAAATCTCATAGAAGAGACTGGAGCACCAAGCTACAAGATGCACTCTGGGCATACAGAACAGCATACAAAACACCCATTGGGATGAGTCCTTTCCGCTTAGTTTATGGAAAAGCTTGTCATCTTCCTGTTGAAGTAGAGCACAAAGCCTTTTGGGCAGTAAAGAAATGCAACATGGAATTGAGAAAGCCGGAGCTGAAAGGAAGCTGCAACTAGAAGCTTATGAGAACTCAAGACTATACAAGGAGAAGATGAAGGCTGTACATGATCAGCACATCAAGAGAAAAAAGTTCCAACCTGGGGATTTATTCCTCCTTTACAAATCTCGACTGAGGCTCATGCCAGGCAAGTTGAGATCAAGATGGGAAGGTCCATACAAAGTAGAGAGGGCCGAACCGTACAGAGTTTTTTACCTAAGTCATCCTTCAAACTCTGAACTTATCAAAGTTAATGGACAACATTTAAAGCTATACCACGGAGAGAGGATGAAGAAAAACAAGGAGCTCGAGATCTTCCTCTTGGAAGATCCCCACATAGCCGAAGACTGAGCTAGTGGAGCGTCCAACTTACGGACGTTAAAGCAAAGTGCTAGGTGGGAGACAACCCACCATGGTATGATCGTTCTTTTCTTTATTCTTAGTTTTCCTATTCAATAACTCTTCTCTTTATTAGTACATTTCGTGCATCTGCATTTACATACTTTTATTTTTTTTAAAACAAATATTTCACGTGACGCGACCGCATCATTGACGCGTCCGCGTCGCAGGTGATTGGAGAAAATAATAAAACGAACAGAGAGTCACGCGAGAGCGTGGCTGGAGGCGTGCCCGTGGCACAAATTACCCCACGCGACCGCGTCGCTGACGCGTCCGCGTCGGGTGGGAACATTGGCCTCCCACGCCACCGCGTCACTCACGCGGCCGCGTGCCCTGGAATTCGACATGAAAAGGGTGCACGACCGAAAGTTGTGCTAGAGTGGTGCTGGATTGGCACTGAATGCACAATTCTTCCCACGCTGACGCATGGCTCACGTGTCCGCGTCATATCCTTCTAATGGCCACTCACGCGATCGCATGCCCCACGCGATCGCGTCACCCAACATTTGGCGCAATAAGAGTTTGAACAGAGAGTTGTGCAAGTGTGAGGCTACCCTCACGCCAGTAGCATAAAACGGGTCACGCGACCGCGTGACCGACGCGACCTCGTCAATTAGTATAAGTGCAAGTCGCGCGACCGCGTGCCCCACGCGACCGCGTCGCTTGCACCGCACAGCTTCCCTGATTTGCCAATTATCTTATCTTTTTTTTCCCCAAATCCTATTTTCTCTTTTCCCTCCTTATTTCTTCCTTCTTCCTTCTTCCTTCTTTCTCACTTTCTACTCTCTCTCTCTCTCTCTCACCCCCATTAACAAGGTTTTCTTTTCTTCTTCCCCCTTACTTTTCTATTATTCTTCTTATTTTTATATGTTATCTTCTTTTCTTTTCTTTTTACTTTCATTATCCATATTTTCTTTTTCTTTCTTTTTCCTTTTTACTTGGTGTTGAAAATTTATTTGAGTCATTATTTCTCATTATATGCTTGTGAATTGTTGTAAAATTGTTTGGCAATTATATATTACTTTTTTTTAAGGGTTTGCTTGCATGTTCACTTTAATACTTTCTATACCTTATTTACCATGCATGCTATGTGTTTGTGAAAAAGCCCAGATGGCATCATGCATTTTTCTACATTATTCTATTCTACTATTCAATGCTTGCTTTTCACAAAATTCCCTTTACTATTGTATTAATTGAATTTAATTGTCAATATAAACATGATGGCTAGTTTGTTACGAGTGATAACACATTCAACTAATTAAATGCTTGATCTATGCTACTCATGCCTTTGCCTGTATGCCAATAAACCCCTTGCATTTAATTATCCTCCAATGCACTTGCTATATTTCCATTGATGAACTTTTCACATGTAGTCATGACCATGTGTTAACAACATCCTCTTTACCGTGCATTGTTTATCACTTATACAACCCTCTTCCTTGCTCTATCTCTTTGAATTTACGTTATTTTCTTTTTTTTCCTTTTCAGGATGGCCACCAAGAAAGGAAAAGAGAAATCTACTCCCAAACCACCAGCAAGAAGAGGAACAAACAGAGCATTCGTGGCAGAGCCCTCTTCAACTGTGGTTAAACCTCAACAAAAAGAACTAAGAGGATTATAAAGGTTGATGATAAAGAAAAAGCCTTCCCAGCAAAGGACACTGCGCGATTTCCCAATCGCTACTGTGAGCAGATGTTCCCCATCCTGGCAGAAAGGAGTTACAACAACGAATACCTTCTTCTCCTCCCAAACCATATTGCTACCTTTGTTGAGCCGCAAATTGCACAAAGACAATGAGGTTTCCTACAGAGACAGCCGAGGCAGGTCAATCTTTCTTGGGTAGTCAAGTTCTACTCCAACTTCCACCTGCCAACCCTGCAGTCTGTCTTTGTCTGTCAGAAGCAAGTCCCTATTACAGAAGAGGCCATTCAAAAAGCTCTAGGTCTTCCCCCTATTCCAGAAGGATTGGACGCCTTTCAAGAAGCCGCACTCACGCGCCAGATGTACCAATTTGACTGGGACACCGTTCTCAGAGTTATCACACTACCTGGCAGCCGTTGGATCTACGGATACCATCGTACCTGCCCTAAGGGAATATCGGCTTCAGCACTTACCTTGGAGGCTCGCGTATGGGCACAGATCATGTCCCATTACGTCTTTCCGAGCACTCACGAGTCCTCCTTCACTGCGGACATGGCCGTTCTACTATGGTGCATCCTTACAGACCAACCTCTGAACCTACCAAGACACATCCGGAATGCCATGGGACACGTACAAATTGCGGACAACTTACCTTTTCCCGCGTTGGTCTTAGATCTTGTCTCAGCAGCCGAAATTTCCTACAGAGCTGGGGACACCAAAGCCATGCTCCCACGGGATGATCAGTATGTCCCTAACGGGAAATGCATCAGACCTCCACCAGCCGCCACAAGCCATCATACTGAACCGGTTGAAGATATTCCTTCTTCAACACCACAAGCACCTACAACAGACAACTGCTCCATCAGATACTCGAAAGGTTGGATCGGCAGGAATACAAAGCTAAGATGAGAGAGCGTCGTAACAAGCGCCGATTCATATACCTCAAGGAGCTGATTATGGAAAAATTCAAGGACTCAGACACCCCGGACTCTACTTCCTTTACCAGCACAGGAAGCTATGATGGTCCCGACTATGGAGATACTGCTACCAGCCCACCTTTATTCCTGACAGATGGCACCGAGGACGGTGCAAGGCCTTAAGTGTGGGGAGGTCGGTCAGTACCTGACTTCCGGATGTAATTTCCCTTCCCTAAACACCAATAAATTAGGATATTTAGTTAGTTTTTCTTTTGTAGAATAGGATAAATTGCATAGTAATAGGTTAGTTGCATGCATGTTCTACTTGATTGAAAAGACAATAAGTTTTCCTCTAAGACCCTATTTTCGGAACAAAATTTCACTAACTTTAATTAAAACTCTTATGTTAAATTTGCTTGAAGTTGTATTTGGAACATGATTTTTGAGCTAAAAGAACACACAACTTGTGAGATTTGAGCCTTTATGCATGGTTACATTATTTAACCATAATTATTTTATTCTTGTGTGTTTACTTCTCTATGATTGTAATCTATATTTTGTTCCATCCTATATGTCCAATGTTTATTATATTTATATGTTTGCATATGATTGAGGCCATTAATTGTTTAGCTCACTTATCCAAATTAAACCTACCCTTTCAATTACCTTTGTTAGCCTCTTTGAGCCTTTAAATCCCATTTGTTCTATATTTTACCACATTACTAGCCTTAAGCAGAAAAAAAAATAATTATATATCCCAAATTGAATCTTTGGTTAGCTTAAGATAGAATTGTGTGTGCTAATTAAGTATGGGAAATTGTGGGAACAAAAGATAATAAGGGAATGTGTCATGATAATATAATGGAAATTTGGATACCTACTCATGTGAAACTATAAGAATTAAAACTCTATGTGCATTGATAAGCTATGTTTATTTTTATGTTTATGTTAAAAAAAATATTCAATAAATAAATAAGGGGACAAAATTACCCCAATGCTAAGTTAAGAATTCAAAGATCAATGCATGTATGATAAAATTAAAATAAAAATTTGATACACGAGTATGGAATGTGAAAGGAAAATTTTGGGTAGCTAGGTATGAATTCTAAAGTTATAAAGAATATATATAGGTTATGTTAAAGCTTGGGTTAATTAAAGATTCAGTTTATAAGCTTACTTAGCCACATATGTATCCTTACCATTACCTTGGCCCCATTACAACCTTGAAAAGACCTCATGATATTTGCATTGGTATATTAAATGTTGTTGATTGGTTAGGAGAAGAATAAAAAAATTAGAGAGCATGATTAGAGAAGGATAGAGTGATTGCCCTATACACTAGAGAGATTAGAGCGTACATACATCATCAGTGAGGGTTCAATGCTTAAAATTTTATGCTCCCTGCTTTCATGAGCTACCTTCTTGCATTTTTATCTATTCTTACTGTATAAGAATTGAATTAGTGGAATTTGATTTGTAATTATTTTGAAGAGCTTATTTACTATTGATCAAGTGGACAAGAATCATATAGTCGCATTCACATATATAGGTTGCACTGCATTGCATGAGTTTTACATATTCCTACTCATTTATTTTATCTCCTTCAACTAAGCATGAGGACATGCTAATGTTTAAGTGTGTGGAGGTTGATAAACCACTATTTTATGGTTTATAATGTGTTTAATTGTGTGGTTTTATCATGATCTTTACCCACTTATTCATATGATTAGCATGCATTTATATTTCCTTCCTAAAATTATTACATGATTGAAAACTTGCTTCCTAGAGACTTTTAATTATGTATTTTAATTCTCCTTTATTCCATTCGATGTCGTGATCTTTGTGTTAAGTGTTTCAGGCTTTATAGGGCATGAATGAGTTGGAGATTGGAAAGGAAGCTTGCAAAAATGGAAGGAACACAAGAAATTGAGGAGATGACCAGCGAGAAGTGATGCGGCCGCATGGCTCACGCGACCGCGCAGATTGGAATAGCACAAGTGATGCGGAGGCGTGGACGACGCGCTCACGTGGCAGGCAAAACGCCGAATGACGCGGCCACATGAATGACGCGATCGCGTGACGTGCGCGATCTGCATAATCTGCAGAATTCGTTGGGGGCGATTTTGGGCCCTGTTTTGACGCAGTTTTCAGCCTAGAAAAGCATACTAGAGCTAGAGAACATGCAAAAACCAACAACAACATTCATTCTACACAATATTAGTTTTTAGATCTAGTTTTACTCCTCCTCTAGGTTTTCTGTCCACACATTCATAGTTCTTAGGATTTTTTATTTTACTGCTTTTGCATTGGGATATTGAGAAGAGTTATTACCTCAGCAAGACTTCGTCATTCTAGTTCGTTTTCTTTACTTGGCTCTTACTCTTCCATGTCCTTAATTTGCTCAATTTTACTATTGGATTATTTTAGAATTTATTAATACAAGAATTACTTTTATTTTTAATTGATTTCTTTGATTATTATTTATCATGACTTTCCTTAATTCCTTTTTCTATGTTATGAATTCTACATTCACAATGAGCGAGTAGTTCCTTAACTTGATGGGGAGTTGATTGAAAGGAACCCTTGAGTTGGAATGCTCAAAAGAAAAATTGTAATTGGGTTTATTGTTGGATTGCCCTCTAGTCACTGACACCAATCCCTTTTAATTGAGTGGGTTGGAACTTGTGAATAGAAGTAGCATTCCAACTTGTTTGACTTTCCTTTACCTAGTAAGGGATAACTAAATAGAACAACCTTCAATTATCAATTAATCTAGAGAGTACTTCAACAAGAATAGGGCTTCCAACTAATCTACTCCCAGTCAAGGCTTTTATTTAAATTATTTAATTTCTCTAATTTAAATTCATGTTTATTCAACTCAAATCCTTTTTGAAAACATATGATTAATGAAATAGCACACCTTTCTGAAACTCGTTGGGAGACAACCTGGGATTCATACTCCCAGTATTTTAATTTTAATTTTTGTGACACCCTTCTAAATTGATAAGCGGATTTCTGGTTGGTTAAGAACTATACTTGCAACGCATATCTTATAACAATTCTTGACTCGCCAATTTCTGCCCCGTCAGTAACCCTCGGAACATATCTATATGCAATCTATCTACATGAATGCATCTGCTTGATCAAAATAAATCAAATTCCAAGAATACATATACAAGTACAAGGGCTAAAGTAATAGCAATCAAATCAATCCCACAATTGAACTGAGTCATTGAAAGATTTCACAAACTTGCAAGAAAAGATGATCATGGGTGGAAACATGTACTTGAGCAATCGAACCCTCACCGGATGTGCATCCGCTCTAGGAGCTCAAGTGTATGGGGTTGTGACGTTAGGATTTTTGCCAGTAAAGAATGTCATAAAAATAGTCGCATTGTAGATATAGTCTCTAAACTGACAAAAATCCCTTCGTACAAACGTTTTGGTTGTCACAAGTAACAAACCCATTTTAAATTGATAACCGAGTATTTAAACCTCGGGTCGTCTTCTCAAGGAATTGCAGGGAGGTGTTCTTATTATTGGTTATGAGTCTTGCAAATTGGGAGTTCTATTAATGTATAAGATAAGAAGCAATAATAGTAAATGGCAGAGGAAATAAAATAATAACAATAAAAATAAACTCTTGGCAAGGTATTAGAACTGGAGGTCCTATCCTTATTAGTTGTGATAAAATTTGGATTTTAATCTCACTTTGTTAACCTCTAACTATGAAGGTAGATCAAGTGGATTAATTAGCTTAATCCTCAGGTCCTAGTCAATTCTGATGGAAAGACTAGAGTTATTGGAGCAACTCCCAATTTCAACCACTCCTTTATTGACAGCTCAAGCGTTACCAATTACTTAACCAAAGCCAAAAGGAAGAGAATGGTAAATTTACTGAATAAAAAAATGTCTTCAGATGGGAAGCAGTAATCATGTAAATAAAAGAAAGCAATCATGAATGGAAATACCTCAAATAACATTAATTAAGAAAATTATATGTAATATGAAAGAGTTCATAAATTAAATAAAAATAAAGAACCTGGGATTGAGAGTCACTCTAAAACTAAGAGAAATCCTAAATCCTAATCCTAAGAGAGAGGAGAGAACCTCTCTCTCTAAAAACTACATCTACTCCTAAAATTGTGAATGTTTTGAGAGTCTTCTATGAATGGATGCAGTCCCCCACTTTATAGCCTCTAATCTGTGTTTTCTGGACCACAAACTGGGTCAAAAACAGTCTAGAATTCGCTGGTTTCGAATTTTGCCACGCTAAATTTCCGTCACCGCGACGCGGTCGCATGGATCACGCGATCGCGTCATCCAGAGTCAGGGAAACTATAACATATTATATATCAAATCGAAGCTCCGGACGTTAGCTTTCCAACGCAACTGGAACCGCGTCGTTTGGACCTCTGTAGCTAAAGTTATAGCCATTTGAGTGAAGAGAGGTCAGGCTGGACAGCTTAGCAATTTCTCAAACTTCTTGCATTCCTTCCACTTTTGCATGTTTTCTTTCCATCCTTCAAGCCATTCCTGCCTTATAATATCTGAAAACACTTAACACACATATCAAGGCATCTAATTGTAATAAGAAAGGATTAATAATAAGCAAATATAAGATCAAAGAAGCATGTTTTCAATCAAAGCACATAATTAGGAAGGCAATATAAAACCATGCAAATATTATGAATAAGTGGGTAAAGAGTTGATAAAATCCACTCAATTGAACACAAGATAAACCATAAAATAGTGGTTTATCAACCTCCCCACACTTAAACATTAGTATGTCCTCATGCTAAGTTCAAGAGAAACTATAAAAGAATGAAGAGGAATGGTATGAAATGCAACCTATGAATGCAACTACATGCTAAATGCTTTTACTTACTTGGTTAAGAGTAAATAAGTTCTCCAAGACAAATACAAACCAATTTCTACTAATTCAAATCATACAATAAAAAGCAAGTGAACTTGTAAGAAGACAGCTCATGAAAGTAGGGAACATAGAATTTAAGCGTTGAACCCTCACTGGAAGTGTATATTACTCTAATCTCTCAAGTGTATAGGGTAATTCACTCTAGTCTTCTCTAATCATGCTTTCTAAAACTTTGTTCTTCATCTAACCAATCAACAAAATTTAGTATACCAATGCAAACATCATGAGGTCTTTTCAAGGTTGTAATGGGGCTAAGGTAAATGTGAGGATATATATATGGTTAAGTGAGGTATGAATTGAATCTTTAATTAACCTAAACTTTTACCTAACATACATATACTCTATATAATTCTAATTCATGCCTAGCTACCCAAAATTTCCACTTTTACATCACATACTCATGTATCAACTTTTTCTTTTTAATTTATCACATGTGCATTGATTTTTCATTAACTTAACATTGGGGTAATTTTGTCCCCTTTATTTATTTATTTATATTATATATGTTTTTTCTTCTTTTTCTCTTTTTCTCTTTTTTTTTTCTCTTTTTTTTTTGTAGAGAAATAAACATAACTTATCAATGCACATGGATTTTCTATTATTTTTCTATTTTAGTTTTTCATGAGTAGGTTCCCAAATTCCCAATATTCAAATAAGTTATGACACATTCCCTTATTAACCCAAGTTTCCACAATTTTCCCACACTTAGTTGATGCACAATCCCTATCTTAAGCTAACCAAAGATTCAATTGGGATATTTAATTGTTTTTCTGCTTTAAGGCTAGTGATGTGGTAAAATACAGAACAAGAGGGGATTAAAAGGCTCAAAGTGGCTGACAAGGGTGATTTAAAGGGTAGGCTTATTTGGGATAAGTGAGCTTAAAACAAGTAATGGCCTCAATCATACGCAAGCATGTAAATATACTAAACAAAGAACATATAGACTGGAACAAAATACAGATTACAATCATAGAGAAGGAAACACACAGGAATAAAATATTTAAGGTTAAATAATGTAACCATGTAAATTAGCTCAAAGTCTCACAGGTTGTGTGTTCTTTAGCTCAAAAACCATGTTCCAAATATAACTTCCAAACAAGTTTAACACATAAAAATTTTTAAATTTTTTTTTATTTAAATTAGTAAAATTTTTTTCCAAAATAGGATCTTAAAAAGAGATTTATTATTTTAACCAAGTAGTAACTAAATGCACAAAATCAAATAAATATGCAATCAAATATGCAGATGCAACAATGAACAAATAAAGAAAATAAGAT
Organism: Arachis hypogaea; assembly: GCF_003086295.3. Lineage (NCBI taxonomy): Eukaryota > Viridiplantae > Streptophyta > Magnoliopsida > Fabales > Fabaceae > Arachis > Arachis hypogaea. The sequence continues at coordinate 75,267,162 of NC_092046.1, read as the reverse complement.
TATTGGTGTTGAAAAGAAAGTACTAACCCACGGAGATCGGTATCGAGCTCCCCACACTTAAAGATTGCACCGTCCTCGGTGCATGCTGAGATTTGCAGGTGGATGGGTTGTTTCGACTGTTGCTTTTCTCTAAGGATTGTGCAGATGGACTTGTCTGTCTCCCCATGTAAAATGTCTTCCGCTTCCCTTCCGGGTGGCCATCCTGAAGGAAAAAGGGAAGAAGAGTAACCCAGAAATAGAGATAAGAAAATAAAAGAAGTATGGGTTGGTTAATGATAAGGGTTGATGCCAAATGATAAGGGTCTCATTTACATGGAAGCTTCAACATGTAAGTGAGAAAACAATAGAAGCCATGGCATACCAATTGTGCAAAATTTGCAACAATGGGGAAAAGAGTGGGGGAGGAGAGATAATATAAATTAAAAATCAATACAAAAGTAATACAGGTATAAAAGATTGGTATTGATTTAAATAATATTACCTAACCAGAATAAAACAAGTCATAAGCACCAAGATAATACCAGAAAATAAATAACAGTTGAATAAGAACAATTGAACACCAATGGTAAAATAATAAATTTAGAAAAATAAAAATATGCAATGAATGAAAGTATGCAAATAAATAAAATAAAATAAAATGAGAGGGAAAAAGGATGAGAAGAAGAAAAAGAAAGTGAGAAAGGAGAGAGAAGAGAGAATTTAGGGTTAGAAAAGAAAAGATAAGAAAATTGGCACTAATCTGGATAGGTTGTGCGACGCTGGCAACGCGATCGCGTGGGTGACGCAGTAGCGTGGTGCGCGATATGGTTGGGTGACGCGGACGCATGGGGCACGCGATCGCGTGACTCGATTTGTGCTAGTGGCACGAGTGCAGCCTCGCGGTCGCACAACTCTCTGTTCAAAACTTAGTATTGCCAAAATCCAGGGTGACGCGGTCGCGTGGTCGACTCGATCGCGCGGGTGGCCTTATTTCCAATATGACGCAGACGCGTGGGTGACGTGTTCGCGTGGCAGGGCTTGTGCTACTAGCACGGGTCCAGCCCAACTCCAGCTCAACTTTCAGCCATGCACCCTTTTTACGCCGATTTCAGGTCACGCGTCCGCGTGGTTGACGCGATCGTGTGGGAGGCCATTATTCCCATATGACGCGGTCGCGTGGGGTGATTTGTGACATTGGCACGCCTCCAGCGCTGCTCCTGCGAAACTCTCCGTTCATATTAATATTGTCTCCCATCTCCTTGCAACGCGGACGCGTCGCTGATGCGGTCACGTCGCGTGCTCGTTTTTTTTTTTTTTTTTGTAATCTGAAAAATGCAGAATGCAGTGTTAATATGAATGTGATGCAAAACTCCAGGTTCAATATAACAAAATAAAATAAAATTCAAAAACAAATAAAACTAAATAAAAATGAAAAAGGACGATCATACCATGGTGGGTTGTCTCCCACCTAGCACTTTTAGTTAGAGTCCTTAAGTTGGACATTTGCTGAGCTCCCTGTTATGGTGGCTTATGCTTGTATTCATCCAGGAATCTCCACCAGTGTTTGTACTTCCAGTAACCTATGGGGTCCCAAACTAAGCATGTAAAGCCCTTAAGAAGCTTCAAACCGATTCTTAGGCTCCCAGGGTGACAAATGTCATAGCAGATTCCAGGATCCCAAATCTTGCTTTTACACCCAATTGTTTGTTGATCATCATGATTCCATCTGGGTGGCAAGCAATCTGAATTCTCACTGAAGTGTCCAAATAACTTCCTAGACCCATTCAATTGAGCTTTATACCAACCTTTGCGTTTAAACTTAACGCTTCCAACCATAATGAACCTTGCAGGACAATTCTTACCACTGACCATCTTCCTCTTACTCTTAATGTCACAAAGAGCTCTAAGTTGACCATCCATCTCCAGTAGCCCATATTCAAGTGGAATTAGAAAGCTATGGGATATGAGTTTTACCCACTTGAATGTTGTGAAGGATGATGGCAACTTAGGGGGAGGTGTTTTTAATGAAATTGCAAGCTCCACTCCCTTGTGCTCTTCTCTGATAATTACCACCTCTTTGCAAACTTCTTCAATTTCAACCTCTTCCTCTTGGTAGCTCTCTTTCAATTCAATCTCCTCTTCATTGCTTTCCAAGGGCATGGGAGGTTGTGCTTCTTCTTCTTGAATCTCCATCTCTTGATCAACCTCTTCCAAGTCTTCAACTATGATATGCTTTGGAGGTTGTACACCCTCTTCAGCATCAATTCCAACTGTCTTGGAAGGAGGCTCTATGTCTTGTCCTTCCCATGGAGGTTCTGCATCTCCTAAGTCTTCAACCACTTCTTCTTCTTTTTGAACAATGACAGCGTCTTCTACTTGTTCTAGTGCGAATTCATTCTCTGTCTTGTCCACTGGGGTTTCTTATATTTCCTTCATGCTACGCTCTTCACTAGACTGTCCACATGGGGCTGTGGCTGATCCTTGTGTATTTAAGCGTCTAGAAGCCCATTGAATTAATACTTGCCCCAGTTGTTGAATGGTTGCCTGACATCGATCCACTGTTTCCTTGAGACGATCCTTTGCCTCTTGATGCACTCGGTTTTCATAAATAGGATCATAATGCTCTTGGATTGATGGATATGGAGATGGTGAATATTGAAGTGGTGGTTCTTGTGAGTAATTGGGTTGGAATTGGGGTGGTTCTATATATGGTTCATATGGCTCATAAGGTGGTTGGTATGGTGGTTGAGGGTTAGGGTCATATGGAGGTGAATGGCGGAAAGGGGCTTGTGAGTGTGGTGGTCCAAAGTTATGTTGAGGAAAGGGTTCATAGGCATATGGTGGTGGTTGTTGATAGTCCATTGGAGGTGGTTGTTGCCATGAGGGTTGATCAAATCCTTGTGGCTCCTCCCATCTTTGATTGTTCCAACCTTGATGCCTGTTCTCATTGTAATTTCTTCTTCCTGTAACATTATTGTAACCAGGCTCATAGCCAAACAGGTGAGAGTTCATAGTAGTAAATAGAAATGAAAAATTAAAAATAAAAATAAAAATAAATTTAAATTTTGAATTTGAAAATTAAATTTTTGAAATTTGAAATTTGAAATTTTGAAATTCGAAATTTGAAATTTGAAAATTTTTAAATTTAAATTTTGAAAATTTTTAATTTTGAATTTTGAAATTTGATTTTTTGAAACAAGACAAGATAAGATAAAAATTTTAAAAATAAAAATCTGAAATTTTTTTTAATAACTAAATAAAAATCAATAACCTCTTTATTTATGAAAAAGCAAAAATAAAAACAAAAATAGAAACAAGTAAACAAGTAAAAAGCAAATATTTACAATAACCAATAATAAGGCACACGTTTGCAATTCCCCGGCAATGGCGCCATTTTGACGTTAGGATTTTTGCCAGTAAAGAATGTCATAAAAATAGTCGCGTTGTAGATATAGTCTCTAAACCGACAAAAATTCCTTCGTACAAACTTTTTGGTTGTCACAAGTAACAAACCCCTTTTAAATTGATAACCGAGTATTTAAACCTCAGGTCGTCTTCTCAAGGAATTGCAGGGAGGTGTTCTTATTATTGGTTATGAGTCTTGCAAATTGGGGGTTCTATTAATGTATAAGATAAGAAGCAATAATAGTAAATGGCAGAGGAAATAAAATAATAACAATAACAATAAACTCTTGGCAAGGTATTAGAACTGGAGGTCCTATCCTTATCAGTTGTGATGAAATTTGGATTTTAATCTCACTTTGTTAACCTCTAACTATGAAGGTAGATCAAGTGGATTAATTAGCTTAATCCTCAGGTCCTAGTCAATTCTGATGGAAAGACTAGAGTTATTGGAGCAACTCCCAATTTCAACCACTCCTTTATTGACAGCTCAAGCGTTACCAATTACTTAACCAAAGCCAAAAGGAAGAGAATGGTAAATTTACTGAATAAAAAAATGTCTTCAGATGGGAAGCAGTAATCATGTAAATAAAAGAAAGTAATCATGAATGGAAATACCTCAAATAACATTAATTAAGAAAATTATATGTAACATGAAAGAGTTCATAAATTAAATAAAAATAAAGAACCTGGGATTGAGAGTCACTCTAAAACTAAGAGAAATCCTAAATCCTAATCCTAAGAGAGAGGAGAGAACCTCTCTCTCTAAAAACTACATCTACTCCTAAAATTGTGAATGTTTTGAGAACCTTCTATGAATGGATGCAGTCCCCCACGTTATAGCCTCTAATCTATGTTTTCTAGGCCGCAAACTGGGTCAGAAACAGTCCAGAATTCGCTGGTTTCGAATTTTGCCACGCTGGATTTCCGTCACCGCGACGCGGCCGCATGGATCACGCGGTCGCATCACCTAGCGTCAGGGAAACTATAACATATTATATATCAAATCGAAGCTCGGACGTTAGCTTTCTAACGCAACTGGAACCGCGTCGTTTGGACCTCTGTAGCTAAAGTTATAGCCGTTTGAGTGCAGAGAGGTCAGGCTGGACAGCTTAGCAATTTCTCCAACTTCTTGCATTCCTTCCACTTTTGCATGCTTTCTTTCCATCCTCCAAGCCATTCCTGCCTTATAATATCTGAAAACACTTAACACACATATCAAGGCATCTAATGGTAATAAGAGAGGATTAATAATAAGCAAATATAAGATCAAAGAAGCATGTTTTCAATCAAAGCACATAATTAGGAAGGCAATATAAAACCATGCAAATATTATGAATAAGTGGGTAAAGAGTTGATAAAATCCACTCAATTGAGCACAAGATAAACCATAAAATAGTAGTTTATCAGGTTGATTCACTCAATTCTCCCTTAATCATACTTTCTAAGATTTGTTTTTCATCTAACAATCAACAATTATTTCATGCATGCATACAAATATCATGAGGACTTTCCCATAGGTTGTAATGGGGCTAGGGTCAAGGTAAGGATGCATATGGTCAAGTGGACTAGAATTTCGAATCTTTGATAAGCTTAAGCTTCCTACTTAACCTTAATAACAACCTATACAATTTCAAAGCTAACCTAACTTCTCATTCTTCACTTTTTCACATACTCATGCATTCTCTTTTGATCACCACACATATGCATTGATTTTTATTGAACTTTACTTTGGGGCATTTTGTCCCCTTTTTTATTTCTTTTCTTTTTTTTCTTTTGATATATATATTTTTTTTCTTTTTGTTTTTCTCATTTTTTTCTTTTCAAACTAAAATATATACAAAAACATCAATGCATATAGTTTAAATATAATTGATACATGAGTATGTACCCAATTCCTATGATTTTCAACAAAACCACAAAATATACTTTTATCTCTACCCAATATTTCCAACTCTCCCAAAATCAAATGATAAACACTCTCACTAGCCTAAGCTAATCAAAGATCTAAACAAGAGACATTTATTATTTTTCACTTAGGGCTTGTAATGCACTAAAATTAAGAACAAATGGGTTAAGCATAAGCTCAAAATTGGCTAACAATAGAAGATAAAAGGTAGGCTATTTGGATAAGTGAGCTAATTGAAACAATGGCCTCAATCATATAAGTACATGTATACATAAAAGAATGGACATAAAGAATCAAACAAATCAAAGATTACAATCATAGAAAGAGAATAGTCTCACAAGAATGAAAATAAGTGGTTATATGATGTAACCACACAATTAAGACTCAAAACTCACATGCTTGTGTTCTTAGCTCAAAAATCATGTTCCACAATATATGTAGTTCAAGCAAGTTCTAAAAAAAATTTCTTTTTTCAATCAATTGGGGTGCCCTATAGATAAATTTCTTGAAAAAAATCTCATTATTTTGACTGAGCTTATTATGCATAATAATAAAATGCAACTAAAATTCCTAGAAGACCTAAAATGAGATGCAAAAGTGTTGGGATTAGAAATCCGTTACCCAAGAACGCCGATTGGTCGGACGACCTCCCCACACTTAAAAGTTTGCACCGTCCTCGATGCATTCAAAGATGAGCAAGGGGATACGGGGAATTTCTGAATTGCCACCTTCAGCCGGTGGATCAACCAGTGCTGCGTGTTCTTTCTTCCCGCTTCTATTTTTGCTTTATGGTGCATCGGACATGAAAAAATAGAAAATAACACCGTAAGATGAGAAAATACAAAAGCAAGAAAGCGTGCATTGTTGGAATGAAGTGAATCACTAGAATGGAGCGAGTGAATTAGTGTGACACTAGTGAAAAATAGGTGTGTGAATTCTAAATTTGGCGCCCTTTGGAACATATACACACATTAGAATAAAAAGTTATGTCACAATTACGCAAAGAAAGTATGCACGTCACTCATTCTAGTGTGCTTGAGATACTTTGAAGAGAACTTGTAGGTTAAGACAACCAGACAAGCAATAAGGAAGCATAAAAGCATTCAAGCAAAGTCAAGCAATTGTGAATTGGATAATGGATGGACATCGATTGATGTGCAAGGTAACTTTAATGAACAAGATGGAATGTGAAACTTACACATCAAACGATGACACATATTAAAGTTTATTTGCAACACCTAAGTGACATAGAAGTGGAGCACATGGATGCTATCGAACTTAAGAAAGAGAATATAAAAGTGAAAATCAATCACATAGCAAGCATGGTCCACAAAGCTTAGAGAGCTCAAAAATATGTCACTTAGGTAAGCTTTCGATCCAATTTCACAATTCCACAATCTCAATGCATGAAATAGGTGAGGTAAATAAGGCTCAATCATGAATAAGCAACACCTAAGAAACAATGCATCAATAATGTACAATTGCCTAACAATAGATGATGAATGCACGGTGGCCAAAACATGCAATTCAAAGAGTTAAGATGCATGAAGGCAATGTAACATGTGCTTGGTATTCAAAAACATTAAGTATGAAAAGTTCTAAACCAAGTAACCAAATATAACCTCAACAAAGAATCCAACAAGGAATATAAACCAAATTGATGTTAAGATAACATCCTATTAATAGTCAGCAGCAGTAAACAATAAACAAGATTAGTAATCCAACACTTATAATGAAAAGCAAAAGTTAAACAAAAATTAAACTAACTAACTAACTAAAAAAATGGTGTTACATGGTGTTTGGTAGCGTCGAATGATGGGAAGAGAAGGGAAGGAGAAGAGAAGAAGAAAAGAAATGGAAAGGAGAGAAGAATAGAAGTGTGTGAAAGAAGGCGACCCACACGTACGCGTGAAACGACGCGTGCGCGTGGATGGGGTGAAATGGATGCGCGTGCTTCACGCGTGCGCGTCGATGGGTTATTTCGAGAGCGACGCGTACGCGTCCTGTACGCGTACGCGTGAGTTCACTTGCGCGAAAGGCACAAAACGCGCACAGTACAGGCACAACTCTTGGGAAAATGGCTTGGAGATGAAAAATTTGCATCCACGCGTACACGTGGTTGACGCGTGCGCGTGGATGGTTGAAAATGCTTGAGTCACGCGTATGCGTGAGGCACGCGTACACATGGGTTGGTGCCCTGTTTTTCAAAATTTTTCATGTTTTTGCACTAAACCAAGCATACCAAACCTCCAAACAGCTACCAAAACACTATAAAACCTTATTTAACCTACTAGACTCCCAAATAAACTCAACAAACCAAACAAAACTTGAAATTATCTAATTCTACCATTATTTACAAAAGGGAAAATGAAAAGATTTTACCATGGTGGGGTGTCTCCCACCTAGCACTTTTGTTTATTGTCCTTAAGTTGGACTTTTGGGGAGCTCTTCATCAAGGTGGCTTGTGCTTGAATCCATCCTTGAACATCCACCATTGCTTGGACTTCCATCGTGCTTCATAATTCAAAGTTAATAACTCCAAGCTTTGATGGAGTTCTTCACAAACCATAGGCTCCCAAAGTTGACCCATACCTTGTAATCTGGGATCCCATACTTTGTTTTCACACCCGTCTTCAATTTGATCACTTTGATTCCGTTCGGGTGGTGGTGAAGACGAATTCTCATGAAGGGACCAAACTACCTTCATAGACCTATCCAATTGAGCACTACACTAATCCATGCTCCTCAATTTTGAGCTTCCCACCATAATGAGCCTAGACTTACAACGCCAACCACTAAACATTCTCTTCTTATGCTTAATTCCACAAAGCGCCTTAAGTTGGCCATCTGTTTCAAGCAAACCAAATTCAAGTGGGATAATAAAGCTAAGAGTTAGGAGTTTTACCCACTCAAATGAAGGATTAGATGGCAACCTAGGTAGAGGACTTCCCAACGGTCTTGATAAAGTGCATTCCACTCCCGTCCATCCTCTTCTAGAGGCGTCCACCACTTGGCAAGGTTCTTCAAGCTCTACCTCTTGCCAAGCTCCCTAAAGTTCACATTCTTCTTCACCAAATTCTTCTATCTCTTTCCCATTACTCACATCATAAATAAGGGGTTTAGTAAAGTCTACCCCTTCATTAAATCCAAGTCCAATAGGGAAGGATTTCTCAAGCTCAAAAGGATCGCATGTTGATGCGGAATCATCATAGATAGAAGAGCTTGTTGCTTGGAACACTTCTTCCAATTCTTCACTCACAATATGCCTTGGAGGTTGCACATCCTCCCCAACATTTCTTTTTAGTCTAATAGAAGAAGGCTCAACAAGATCAGCAAGGGGATTGATCAATGTGGACAAAAAAATCACTAATGATGGAATCCACTTCTTGATCAATTTCCCGCAACTCTCTATCCACATCCTTAACATCACTCTCCTCTTTAACATCCCTTCCAAACTGCGTGGAAGAAGGCTCTTCAGCTTGAGATTCCTCTATGTGCTCAACATATCCTAAACATCCAATCACTACTTCCTCTTGTTCAATAATCTCTACCTCCTCCTCTTGTTGTACTTCTTACTTTAACTCCTCTTCTTCCCCTTGAAGCTCCAAATTTACTTCCTCGCTAAGCTCTTTGGGTGCTTCTCCACATTCAACAATGGGAGTGCTTTGATCGCATAGGCTTAGGTGGGATGAGACCATGTTGCTAACGGCTTCTGGTATGATAGCCATCTTGGCTTCTAGCTCCTTGAACGCTTCTTCATGATTCGTACACCTAGTTAGAAGTTCTTGTTGCTCTCGTATTAGATCTTCCGATGAATGTGGTGGTGGAAGAGAGGGTTCATTATTAGAGGGGGAGGTATTATAGTTGGAAGGTGGTTCATATTGGTGAAAGTCTTGAGGTGATGTATACGAAATTTGTGGTTCTTGGGAGTATTGGTGTTGGAATGGTGGTGACTCTAGATATGATTCATATGGTGGTTGATATAGTGGGTATGAGTTAGGATCATATGGAGGTGGATGGTGGTATGAGGCTTATGAGTATGGTTGTTGAGAGCTATGTTGAGGGAAAGAGTCATATGTATGTGGTGGTTGTGGTTGGCAATCACAATAAGGGTCATCACACACATTAGATTGGTACGCATTAGGATTTGGATTATACCCATAAGAATCTAGAGATTAGTCATGTTGGGGTGGCGCTTGAGCGGCTCGGGTGGAATAAAATGCCTTTTGATCCTTGCGCATCTCCGTGAGGAGAGTAGTCATATCCCCAAGAACTCTTGTCAAACTTGATTCGGAAGGAAGTTGTTGCCAAGAAGGTTGTCCATAAGCTTGAGGCTCTTCCCACCTTTGATCTCCAAATCCTTGATGCAAATCCTCATTAAAGCTTCCATTTTCTACAACATAGTTTGAACCACACTCATAACCAAAGGGGTGAGAATTCATGGTGACAAGGGAAAACAAAAACAAAAACTAACAAGGACAAAGAGAGAAAAATCCTACAACTAGCAAAAACCAACAAACAAACAAAAAATCAAGCTATTCACAATATATACAATAGCCAATAACATAGCACCATTGCAATTCCCCGGCAACGGTGCCATTTTGATGCTCGGTTTCTTGTACGGTCTAGAATTTGACAAATGAAATCTCGTTGCAAGTATAGTTCTAAACCAACAAAGAATCCTCACATGCAAAAATATTGGTTGTCACAAGTACAAATTCAAATGAAAATTAACCGAAGTATTTAAACCTTGGGTCGTCTCACAAGGAATTGCAATGAAGTGGTCAATTATTGGCTATGGAAGAATAAGAGGTTTGGTTTATAAAAGGCAAGGGAATAAATGACAAGAAAAGTAAATCAAGTAAGAAATTAAAGAAGACGAGTAATAAAGAGAGAGACATTCATGGAAAGGCTTGAGAATATAGGCTTTCTATCTGGTGCACGAATTGTGAATCACACTGTTCACAACTAGTACCACTAACCAGCAAGTGCATTGGGTCGTCCAAGTAATACCTTACGTGAGTAAGGGTCGAATCCCACGGAGATTGTTGGTTTGAAGCAAGCTATGGTTATCTTATTATTCTTAGTCAGGATGCCAACAACAGTGTTTTTCAACTTCAATTGTAAAGAGTCAAAGGACATAAATATAAATACTTATTGTGCAATGATGGAGAATATGTTGGGATTTTGGAGATGCTTTGTCTTCTTTATTTAAGTTTTTCTCTTGTACTCCTCTTCACACATGCAAGGCTCCTTCCATGGCAAGCTGTATGTAAGGTGTCACCATTGTCAATGGCTACTTCCCGTCCTCTCAGTGAAAATGGTCCAAATGCTCTGTCACAGCACGGCTAATCATCTGTTGGTTCTCGATCATGTCGGAATAGAATCCCTTGATTCTTTTGCGTCTGTCACTACGCCCAAAAATCGCGAGTTTGAAGCTCGTCACGGCCATTCAATCCTTGAATCCTACTCGGAATACCACAGACAAGGTTTAGACTTTTCGGATTCTCATGAATGCCGCCATCAATTCTAGCTTATACCACGAAGATTCTAATTAAGAAATCTAAGAGATACTCATTCAATCTGATGTAGAACGGAGGTGGTTGTCAGGCACACGTTCATGGATTGAGGAAGGTGATGAGTGTCACGGATCATCACCTTCTTCATAGTGAAGCGCGAATGAACATCTTAGATAGGAACAAGCGTGTTTGAATGGGAAACAGAGATAATTGCATTAATTCATCAAGACGCTGCAGAGCTCCTCACCCCCAACAATGGAGTTTAGAGACTCATGCCGTCAAAGAGTACAAAGTTCAGATCTAAAAATGTCATGAGATACAAAATAAATCTCTAAAAGTTGTTTAAATACTAAACTAGTAACCTAGGTTTACAGAAAATGAGTAAACTATGATAGATAGCACAGAAATCCACTTCTGGCCCCACTTGGTATGTGCTGGGGCTGAGACTTAAGCTTCTCATGTGCCTGGGCTGTTTTGGGCGTTCAACGCCAGGTTGTAACCTGTTTCTGGCGTTGAACTCCAACTTGTAACTTGTTTCTGGCGCTGGACGCCAGACTGCAACATGGAACTGGTGTTGAACGCCAATTTACGTCATCTATCCTTGAGCAAAGTATGGACTATTATATATTTCTGGAAAGCCCTGGATGTCTACTTTCCAACGCAATTAAGAGCGCACCATTTGGAGTTCTGTAGCTCCAGAAAATCCACTTTGAGTACAGGGAGGTCAGAATCCAACAACATCAGCAGTCCTTTTTTCAGCCTGAATCAGATTTTTGCTCAGCTCCCTCAATTTCAGCCAGAAAATATCTGAAATCACAGAAAAACACACAAACTCATAGTAAAGTCCAGAAATGTGATTTTTAATTAAAAACTAATAAAAATATACTAAAAACCAACTAAATCATACTAAAAACTAAGTAAAAACAATGCCAAAAGCGTATAAATTATCCGCTCATCATAACACCAAACTTAAATTGTTGCTTGTCCCCAAGCAACTAAAAACAAAGTAGGATAAAAAGAAGAGAATATACAATGAATTCCAAAAACATCTATCAAGATCAGTGTTAATTAGATGAGCGGGGCTATTAGCTTTTTGCTTCTGAACAGTTTTGGCATCTCACTTTATCCTTTGAAGTTCAGAATGATTGGCATCTATAAGAACTCAGAATTTAGATAGTGTTATTGATTCTCTTAGTTCAGTATGTTGATTCTTGAACACAGCTACTTTATGAGTCTTGGCCGTGGCCCTAAGCACTCTGTTTTCCAGTATTACCACCAGATACATACATGCCACAGACACATAACTGGGTGAACATTTTCAGATTGTGACTCAGCTTTGCTAAAGTCCCCAATTAGAGGTGTCCAGGGTTCTTAAGCACACTCTGTTTCTTTTTTGCTTTGGACCTCGACTTTAACTGCTCAGTCTCAAGTTTTCACTTGACACCTTCACGCCACAAGCACATGGTTATGGACAGCTTGGTTTAGCCGCTAAGGCTAGGATTTTATTCCTTTAGGCCCTCCTATCCACTGATGCTCAAAGCCTTGGATCCTTTTTATTACCCTTGCCTTTTGGTTTTAAGGGCTATTGGCTTTTTGCTCTTACCTTTTGGTTTAAAGAGCTTTTGGCTTTTTCTGCTTGCTTTTTCTTTTTCTTGCTCTCTTTTTTTTCGTATTTTTTTTCTCTGCAAGCTTTGTTCTTCATTGCTTTTTCTTGCTTCAAGAATCATTTTTATGATTTTTCAGATTATCAAATAACATTTCTCCTTTTTCATCATTCTTTCAAGAGCCAATAATTTTAACATTCATAAACAACAAATTCAAAAGACATATGCACTGTTCAAGCATTCATTCAGAAAACAAAAAGTATTGCCACCACATCAAAATAATTAAACTATTTTAAAATTCGAAATTCATGTACTTCTTTTTCTTTTTCAGAAAACAATTTTCATTTAAGAAAGGTGATGGATTCATAGGACATTCATATCTTTAAGACATAGACACTTAGGTACTAGTGATCATATAGTAAAGACACAAACATTATTAAACATGAAGCATAGTAAACGAAAAACAGGAAAATAAGAACAAGGAGATTAAGGAATAGGTCCACCTTAATGAGGGTGGCGTCTTCCTCTTCTTGAAGAACCAATGGTGCTCTTGAGCTCCTTTATGTCTCTTCCTTGCCTTTGTTGCTCTTTCCTTATAGCTCTTTGATCTGCAGTCAATTGCTCTACCACTGAATTATGGAAAAACAAAAGCAATGCTTTTACCACACCAAACTTAGAAGGTTTGCTCGTCCTCGAGCAAAAGAAGAAAGAAGTTGAGAAGATGGAGGAGATGGAAGTGTGTGAATGGGTGGGTTTGGGAGGGGAATGGTTTGAATTTGAATGGTGAGGTAGGTGGGGATTCTGTGGGGTCCACAGATCTAGTGGGGTCAAGGATTTAGCATCCCTGCTCCAATTAGGCGTACAAAATGCCCTTACTGTGCAATCCTGGCGTTTAACGCCAGACTGCTGCCTGTTTCTGGCGTTAAACGCCCAAATGTAGCCTGTTTCTGGCGTTTAACGCCAGACTGATGCTTGTTCCTGGCGTTAAACACCAGCTTGGTGCTTGTTTCTGGCGTTAAACGCCAGACAGATGCTTGTTTCTGGCGTTTAAACGCCAGAATGATCTTCCTCCAGGGTGTGCTATTTTTCATGCTGTTTTTCATTCTGTTTTTGAATTTTCATTTGTTTTTGTGACTTCACATGATCATCAACCTAAAGAAAACATAAAATAGCCATGGAAAATAAATAGATATAATTAAATAACATTGGGTTGCCTCCCAACAAGCACTTCTTTAATGTCAATAGCTTGACAGTGAGCTCTCATGGAGCCTCACAGATAATCAGAGCAAGGTTGGGACCTCCCAACACCAAACTTAGAGTTTGAATGTGGGGTTCAACACCAAACTTAGAGTTTGGTTGTGGCCTCCCAACACCAAACTTAGAGTTTGACTGTGGGGGCTTTGGTTGACTCTGCAGTGAGAGAAGCTTTTCATGCTTCCTCTCCATGGTTACAGAAGGAGAACCTTGTGTCTTATAGTTTGCAATGTCTGCAAACCACAGAGCTTCCTGAATAGCAAACAATTGCTCATCCGGAAAGGTTTCAGAGATCTCAGTAGGAGGGAGGGATGCTCCTGCTACTGGTTCTATCCGGGACAGGTGATCAGCTACTTGATTTTCTGTCCCTTTTCTGTCTCTTATTTCTATATCAAACTCTTGCAGAAGCAACACCCATTTTATGAGTAGATATTTAAGAGCAGCATGGTCAGTATACACAATCACTTTTGATCCTACTAAGTAGGATCTAAACTTGTCAATGGCATAAACCACTGCAAGTAATTCTTTTTCTGTGGTTGTGTAATTTTTCTGGGCATCATTTAAAACACTGCTAGCATAATAAATGACATGCAGAAGCTTGTTATGCCTCTGTCCCAATACTGCACCAATGGTATGGTCACTGGCATCACACATTAGTTCGAATGGTAATGTCCAGTCTGGTGCAAAAATAACTGGTGCTGTGACCAGCTTAGCTTTCAGGGTCTCAAACGCCTGCAGACACTTTGTGTCAAACACAAATGGCGTGTCAGCAGCTAGCAGATTGCTCAGAGGTTTTGCAATTTTTGAAAAATCCTTTATAAACCTCCTATAGAATCCTGCATGCCCCAGAAAGCTTCTGATTCCCTTAACATTGGCAGGTGGTGGTAATTTTTCAATTACTTCAACGTTAGCTTGATCCACCTCTATTCCCTTGTTTGAAATTTTATGCCTAAGGACAATCCCTTCAGTCACCATAAAGTGACATTTTTCCCAGTTTAAATGGTTAAGGCAGGAGCTGAATGAGTCTCCAAATACTGAAAAGTCACCCATGAAGACTTCCAGAAACTTCTCTACCATATCAGAGAAGATAGAGAGCATGCACCTCTGAAAGGTTGCAGGTACATTACACAGACCAAAAGGCATCCTTCTGTAGGCAAACACTCCAGAAGGACATGTGAATGCTGTTTTCTCTTGGTCCTGAGGATCTACTGCAATTTGGTTGTAATCTGAATAGACATCATAAAAGCAGTAATATTCATGACCTGCTAGTCTCTCTAGCATCTGGTCTATGAATGGTAAAGGAAAATGATCCTTCCTCGTGGCTGTATTGAGCCTTCTGTAGTCAATACACATACGCCACCCTGTAACTGTTCTTGTAGGAACCAGTTCATTCTTTTCATTATGAACCACTGTCATTCCTCCCTTCTTAGGGACAACATGGACAGGGCTCACCCAGGGGCTATCAGAAATAGGATAGATAATCCCAGCCTCTAGTAACTTAGTGACCTCTTTCAGTACCACCTCCTTCATGGCGGGATTTAGCCGCCTCTGTCGTTGAACCACTGGCTTAGCATCATCCTCCAATAGGATCTTGTGCATGCATCTGGCTGGGCTAATGCCCTTAAGATCACTTATGGACCACCCAAGAGCTGTCTTGTGTGTCCTTAGCACCTGAATTAGTACTTTCTCTTCCTGTGGCCCTAAAGCAGAGCTTATGATTACAGGAAAAGTATCACCTTCTCCCAGAAATGCATATTTCAGGGATGGTGATAGTGGTTTGAGCTCGGGTTTAGGAGGTTTCTCCTCTTCCTGAGGAGTTTTTAGAGGTTCTTTTATTTCCTCTGGTTCCTCCAGATCAGGCTGAACATCTTTAAAAATGTCCTCTAGCTCTGATTCGAGACTCTCAGTCATATGGACCTCTTCCACCAGGGAGACAATAATATCAACGCCCAGGCAGTCGTCTGATGTGTCTGGATGTTGCATAGCTTTGACAACATTCAACTTAAACTCATCCTCATTGACTCTCAGGGTTATCTCCCCTTTTTGGACGTCAATGAGGGTTCGTCCAGTTGCTAGGAATGGTCTTCCTAGAATGAGAGTTGCACTCTTGTGCTCCTCCATTTCCAGCACTACAAAGTCAGTAGGGAAGGCAAATGGCCCAACCTTGACAATCATGTCCTCATTTATGCCTGATGGGTATTTAATGGAGCCATCAGCAAGTTGAAGACAGATCCGGGTTGGTTTGACCTCTTCAGCCAAGCCAAGCTTTCTGATATTGGATGCAGGGATTAGATTGATGCTTGCCCCAAGATCACATAGAGCTGTCTTGGTACAGTTACCCTCTAATATGCATGGTATCATAAAGCTCCCGGGATCTTTAAGCTTTTCTGAGAAGCTTTTCAGAATGACTGCACTGCATTCTTCAGTGAGGAGAACTCTTTCAGTTTCTCTCCAATCCTTCTTATGACTCAAGATATCTTTCATGAACTTGGCATAAGAGGGTATTTGCTCAAGTGCCTCTGCAAATGGAATCTTTATTTCAAGAGTCCTAAGATAGTCTGCAAAGCAGGCAAATTGTTTATCCTACTCCTCTTTGCGGAGTTTTTGAGGATAAGGCATCTTGGCTTGGTATTCCTCAACCTTAGTTGCTGCAGGTTTATTTCCTGCAGAGGTAGGTTGAGAAGCCTTCTTGAGGGATTTATTATCAGCACTTACAGGTGTCTGATCCCTCACTGGCATTTGAAAGCCAGGGTTGGAAGCTGGAGTGGCGTTAGACGCCAACTCCTCATCTGTTCCTGGCGTCTGAACGCCAGAACTGTGCTTCCTTTGGGCGTTCAATGCCAGTTCCTTGCTTGTTTCTGGCATTGAACGCCAGTCTTGAGCATGGTTTGGGCATTCATCACCAGCCTTCCACCCAATTTCTGGCGTTTTAGCGCCATAATTATTTTTCCCTGGGCTCTTACTGTCCTCATATGGAATTTGGGTAGTTTGCTCATTTCTTGGCTTCCTGCTACCTTGAGGTGGGGTATTTAATGTTTTCCCACTTCTTAATTGAACTGCTTGGCATTCTTCTGTTATTTATTTTGACAGCTGCTACTTTGTTTGCTTTAATTGTTCTTCCATATTTATATTAGCCATCCTTGTCTCTTGTAGTCTCTCCTTGAATTCGGCTAACTGTTTTGTTAGAAAATCCAATTGCTGATTGAATTCAGCAGCTTGTTCTGCAGGATTGAGTTCAGCAGTTACTGTTTTAACCTTTTCTTTCATGGAAGGGTCACTGCTTAGGTACAGATGCTGATTTCTGGCAACTGTATCAATGAGCTCTTGAGCTTCTTCAATTGTCTTTCTCATGTGGATAGATCCACCAGCTGAGTAATCTAGAGAAAGCTGAGCCCTTTCTGTAAGCCCATAATAGAAGATGTCTAGCTGAACCCACTCTGAAAACATTTCAGAGGGGCATTTTCTTAGCATCTCTCTGTATATCTCCCAGGCATCATAAAGAGATTCATTATCTCCTTGTTTAAAGCCTTGGATGTCCAGCCTTAGCTGTGTCATCCGTTTTGGAGGAAAGTATTGATTCAGGAATTTTTCTATCAGCTGTTTCCATGTCTTTATGCTAGCCTTAGGTTGGTTATTTAACCACCTCTTAGCTTGGTCTTTTACAGCAAATGGGAATAGTAATAATCTGTAGACATCCTGATCTACTTCCTTATCATGTACTGTGTCAGCAATTTGTAAAAACAGTGCCAGAAACTCTGTAGGTTCTTCCTGTGGAAGACCGGAATACTGGCAGCTTTGCTGCACCATGATAATGAGCTGAGGATTCAACTCAAAGCTACTGACTCCAATGGAGGGTATGCAGATACTACTCCCATATGAAGCAGTAAAGGGGTTAGCATATGACCCCAGAGTCCTTCTGGACTGTTCATTTCCACTTAGATCCATGATGGAGAAAGGGAGATGATGTAAAATTAGAAAAAAAATATTTTTATTTATTTATTTATTTATTTATTTATTTCGAAAATGAAATAAATTAAAATAAAATAAATAAAAATTGGGTGAGGATTTTCGAAAAAATGAGGAGAGAGAAAGTGGTTAGGAGGTTTTGAAAAAGATATGATTTTTTTTTTGGAAAAGGGTTTTAAATTTTGAAATAAAAAATCTGAATTTTAAAATTGATTTAAAATAGAGGGAAAATATATTTTTGAATTTAATGAGGAAAGAGAAAAACAATAAAATAACACAAGATCTAAAATTTTTAGATCTAATGCTCCTTGTTTTCGAAAATTTTGGAGGGAAAACACCAAGGAACACCAAACTTAAAAATTTTAAGATCAAGACACAAGGAAAACTCAAGAACGCCTTGAAGACTCACAAGAACAACAAGAACATGAAGAAGGGACACCAAACTTCAAATTTTTAGAAAACCAAGCTAAAATTTTCGAAAAACAAAGAAAAATCAACAAGAAAACACCAAACTTAAAGTTTGGCACAAGATTTGATAGAAAAACTATTTTTGAAAAAGAAGATTTTGAAAAGAATATAAAAGATTCTGACCCAATTGCCAAGAACACAGACTAACGCTCTAGCCAACTGAGTTATAAATGTAACACTTGTTTTGAAGAAGTATTTTTTTTTTTTGAAAATTAATGTTTTGAAAAGGCACAAGAAAAACAAGAAAAGAAACAGAACAAGAAAAATTAAAGATCAAACAAGAAAAATAATATTTTTTTTTTGAAAAATTTTTGAAAAGAAAATAAAAGACTCTGACCCAAAAGACAAAAATTTCCTAATCTAAGCAACAAGATTCACCGTCAGTTATTCAAACTCAAACAATCCCCTGCAACGGCGCCAAAAACTTGGTGCACGAATTGTGAATCACACTGTTCACAAATAGTACCACTAACCAGCAAGTGCACTGGGTCGTCCAAGTAATACCTTACGTGAGTAAGGGTCGAATCCCACGGATATTGTTGGTTTGAAGCAAGCTATGGTTATCTTATTATTCTTAGTCAGGATGCCAACAACAGTGTTTTTCAACTTCAATTGTAAAGAGTCAAAGGACATAAATATAAATACTTATTGTGCAATGATGGAGAATATGTTGGGGTTTTGGAGATGCTTTGTCTTCTTTATTTCAGTTTTTCTCTTGTACTCCTCTTCACACACGCAAGGCTCCTTCCATGGCAAGCTGTATGTAAGGTGTCACCATTGTCAATGGCTACTTCCCGTCCTCTCAGTGAAAATGGTCCAAATGCTCTGTCACAGCACGGCTAATCATCTGTTGGTTCTCGATCATGTCGGAATAGAATCCCTTGATTCTTTTGCGTCTGTCACTACGCCCAACAATCGCGAGTTTGAAGCTCGTCACAGCCATTCAATCCTTGAATCCTACTCGGAATACCACAGACAAGGTTTAGACTTTTCGGATTCTCATGAATGCCGCCATCAATTCTAGCTTATACCACGAAGATTCTAATTAAGAAATCTAAGAGATACTCATTCAATCTGATGTAGAACGGAGGTGGTTGTCAGGCACACGTTCATGGATTAAGGAAGGTGATGAGTGTCACGGATCATCACCTTCTTCATAGTGAAGCGCGAATGAACATCTTAGATAGGAACAAGCGTGTTTGAATGGGAAACAGAGATAATTGCATTAATTCATCAAGACGCTGCAGAGCTCCTCACCCCCAACAATGGAGTTTAGAGACTCATGCCGTCAAAGAGTACAAAGTTCAGATCTAAAAATATCATGAGATACAAAATAAATCTCTAAAAGTTGTTTAAATACTAAACTAGTAACCTAGGTTTACAGAAAATGAGTAAACTATGATAGATAGCGCAGAAATCCACTTCTGGCCCCACTTGGTATGTGCTGGGGCTGAGACTTAAGCTTCTCATGTGCCTGGGCTGTTTTGGGCGTTCAACGCCAGGTTGTAACCTGTTTCTGGTGTTGAACTCCAACTTGTAACTTGTTTCTGGCGCTGGACGCCAGACTGCAACATGGAACTGGCGTTTAACGCCAGTTTACGTCATCTATCCTTCAGCAAAGTATGAACTATTATATATTGCTGGAAAGCCCTGGATGTCTACTTTCCAAAGCATTTGAGAGAGCGCCATTTCGAGTTCTGTAGCTCCAGAAAATCCACTTTGAGTGCAGGGAGGTCAGAATCCAACAGCATCAGCAGTCCTTTTTTCAGCCTGAATCAGATTTTTGCTCAGCTCCCTCAATTTCAGCCAGAAAATACTTGAAATCACAGAAAAACACACAAACTCATATTAAAGTCTAGAAATATGATTTTTAATTAAAAACTAATAAAAATATACTAAAAACCAACTAAATCATACTAAAAACTAAGTAAAAACAATGCCAAAAAGCGTATAAATTATCCGCTCATCACTATCCTAGTCATACAATGACTAATTCATCTTATTTAGTCAACTCCAACAAATGGAAGAAGGTATCATGTTATCTTCACATAGGGAGAATGTCAAACAAGACTAGTTAATCATATCATAATAATAAACAAGAATTTATCTTATTACGTCATCCCCGACGATGGAAGAAGGTATCATATTATCTTCACACTCAAAGAAAGTCTAATAAGACTAGCTAATCTCAATCCATAAGTCCTAATCAACCCACTAATCGAATTAGCAAGAGAGTAGAGTCAATAAAAATCATATTAACTAACAACTCTAGATCACCAATATGAGTTGGGTATTCATGACTCAAGATTACCTAATTACTCTTTCCAAGCCAAGAATGCTCAAAGTCTACTCTAACATCCAACCAAGCATTTTGTCAAACACTTGGAAGGCATAAAAGAAAAGCATAGTAAAAGTGCAAGAAATATAAATCTACTAACTACTAATTGCAAGAAAAGTGAGATCACAACTCAAATCAACAATCAAAAGAATGTCAAATATTAAATTGCATTAAAGGAGATCCAAATCCAACATGAGTGCATGAACATAAAAGAGACATGAAAGTAAAATTAACAAAAGAACCCAGAAGAATTGAAGTATTAGAACAAGGAATTGTAAAGGAAACAAGATGAAATCAGGTAATCAAATCTAGATCTAAGAGAAATTAACCTAATCCTAACCTAATTCTAGAGAGAAGAGGGAGCTTCTCTCTCTAGAAAACTAACTAAAGGCTCATCATGACTAACTAAGTGCTCCCCCTTTGCTCAATCTTCAATTCTGCATCAAATACCCTCATAAACGAGTTGGAATTGGGCCTGGACAGCTCAGAAATCGCCCCCAGTGATTTCACTTTAAGCGGGTCACGTGCCGAACATCACGCGTGCGCATGCTTGACGCGTGCACGTCGCTGGCAAAACCTCTACTCACGCGTACGCATGCTTGACGCGTACGTGTGGCTTGCAAATCTTTAATGCACACGTACGCGTGCATGACGCGTGTGCGTGGCCCTCAATTCTCTATTTTGCTCATTTTTTCATGAATTCTCCACTTGCATGCTTTCCTCTTCGTTTCTTCCATCCAATACTTGCCTTATAAACCTGAAATCACTCAACAAACACATCAAGGCATCGAATGGAATTAAAGTGAATTAAAATCACCAATTTAGGGGTCTGAAAAGTATGTTTTTACATTTAAGCACAAATTAAGAGAGAATTACAAAACCATGCTATTTCGTTGAATAAATGTGGGAAAAGGTAATAAAATCCCCTAAAATAAGCACATGATAAACCACAAAATTGGGGTTTATTACAAGGTCGTGGCTAGTAGGTTTTTTGATAAAATATGATCGTTGTTATGAATTTGTAATGTATAAACAGTTAGTTTGTGAGAAAATATTACCTTTTTTTATGAACTTGCAATGTACAAATAGTAAGTGATGACAACCATTGGCGTTTATTATATTTAATATCATTGTTTTAACTTTAAAGTTCAAACAAGTGTTCCATAAACAACTTTTCTAAAGAAGTAAATTACATGGTACAACGCTTACAATCATAAAGTTACCCTAAAATGACACTGAAAACTAACGTCGACTCAACGATGCCCCTCCACCGTCGAGTGCGGTGCAAGTCTGACGCGTGTGACCGACTTGACGACACAATCCGCACCTCTTCTCCTTGCTATACTCAACGTCATCTATGTTGTTACGAATCTTAGAGCTAACGGGGCGACCTCTTTTCACTCTCATCATCCTAGGCTTGGGCTGAATACGAGACCCGTCATAGGATGGCCAATCATCCTTATGACCAATGGGTCGAAACTCTGATATGTAAATATTAAAGACCGACTCCATGCGATACATTGGATGTACATACCGCTTCCAATCAAGTCTTGCATGAGAGCAAGCTGCAAGAAAGTGATGGCAAGGAAGATGAAGAGCTTGAAAATAGCCACAGTTACACTTACCCTCATCAAGTAGCACTTGGTAATTCTGTTGCCTGGACCTAGGCACAGCCGCTAACTCTTCAACCCAGAAGGTAGTCCTGGAATGATCAAACTGGTAAATATTCATAGTGTTGACCTGCTTCGAGTTGATTTCTATGGCCTTTATCAACGTCTGTGAGAATTTTGTAACACCCTAATTTAAATCCTATCCTTGAAGGCCTTTAGATTGGGTGTCACTCTTTTGGGAAGCAAATTAACTTAATCATTATACAAGAAAGAAGGGGAAGACACATGAAGTTTTGGGTAAAATCAATAAGCGATTAAAAGACGGAATTGAACACACATAAGCAAGTTCGAGCAAATAAAATAACAACAAGATTCCCGTGAGTATGGTCTCTAATAAAAAAAGAAATGCCTAAAAATAACTATGTCAAAGAACCCGATGCGTTCTAACTAATTTTGTCGAAGAAACTCCCATCCTTGTATCATATCCTATCTTTTGTCAGGACCCTTCAGTCTTCCATGAATCAGGATACTAGCAATCCTCTTCCAACACTTTTTCGCGAGGTGAAGATCCGGTTCTGCTGTGTGGAGTGAACTAAGATCTGACAGGGTGTTGAAGTGGGAGAATAGGGCACGTACTCCACTTTTGGACTTCCGCAAAAGGTCAATTTCTCCTCTGGGTCCTCCTCTATTGGGACCTCCTCTTGGCTAGGGCTGCTGGACTCCTCTTCCTTTGTCTCTGAATCCGATTCGAGGTAGACCACCTCGGGTGACCGTTTCTTGGGTGCTGAAGTGTTTGTATCTAAGAAGGTTATGATAGGCATTTAGAGGTCTTCTCCTACGAAACCTCGACCTAAGTAGATAATTTGGAGCACGATAGTAGTGGTCGAAACTATCCATGCGTACTTTGAGGGATCATACTCAGAAGTCACCCTCAGGAGTGTTGCATCGTCTCTATCCGCTGTACCATGCTCTTCTGGAGATAGTATGGGAAAGAGAAGGGGTGAGAACTTAAAAGATCTCAATAGGAGTACTATGTAACTCTTCTATATCTATCTTCAGCCCACTTGAGGGATTTTAAAAATATGGCATGGTATGCATATAAAAAAGAAAATAATAACATAATCAACATAGATAAACCAAATAGAGGAATAATAGCTTATAGACACTCAGCATAATCATAACTTAAGCTGGATGCAACTTTGGAATTACTAACACAAGCAGACTTTTTCTTTATGCTTTTTCCTTTTTTAACTTATAACTTTTATGGAAGGTATTGAGCTCAAACTGGTATAAAAGGTGAGAGTCTCTTTCCCTTACTGAAGGTTCTTATCCCAAATGTTTTGGCGATCACCTTCCTTTACTAAAGGATCATCTCGATCGATCACCTTCCCTTACCGAAGGATCATATCGATATCTTGTCTTTGGGGGGGGGGGTCAGCTTCCTTTACCGAATGATTATCCCCTCAGTTCAATTTACAAATATGGTTGTTTAGGCATACACAAGAAAAAAATCATGCAAGAAGATAGACACATATACTAATAAAAGGGGCATGTGAAATAATGATACCATAATTATATGGCACAAGATAGGCATGTACTCTCTAATTAAAGAGATATTAATAACATAATGACATAGTTTAAAGGATCATATTTTTAATGCACATAATGAAAATAGGGCATATTAAATAATCGAACAAAGTTTATAAAGAGGCATGTACTCTTGACTTAAATGGCTTGTAAGGTAGTAGTAACAATTATAGGAATAGCATTCATCATGAAACCACAAAAATATGCATATACTCTTAATAAAAAAAGTTTTAGACAATGATGGGTTTGCGTATGGGAGAAACTATGACGATGAACATAATGCATGCGTGTAAGGAAAAGGAAAAGGAGGAATAATGTCATAAACACATAATCATGATAACAGTATAAGAGCATTATATAGCAGCAATATAGATGATAAATAATAAAATAGAACATAACGCATGCCAAGCATAAAAGTAATAAAACATAATTCTCTACTTTTTTCTAACGCCTCTTTATTGACTATGAGGTTGACTCTTATGTTTGTACACAGAATATTTTTGTAGAAAGAGAAGGGGGGAGGATTAGTGTTTGAAAGGGGTGATCTTCTACCTATCGGTGTATGTAACACCCTAACTTTTAGCACCTCAATATCGTACTAAAAGTTCAGGCGTTACTTACCTCTTAGCCTTTTTATTTTATACTATTTTTTTTAACATTGAGCCTTCGCGAATACGAACCGAAACTTTCACCAAGAAAATAAAGAGTCGATACTTTAAATCATTTAATCACAAAATTATGTATTTCCACGTAGCATTATATATATATATATAGACTTACTCAAAGATCCTCAAATACAATTCCTACCCCTCTAAAAACTAAAACAATAAATGACGAGGGAAAAAATAAAATCTAACAACTCAACTTGTAAACAGAATCTTCTATGCTCTTGTAGTTCCGCACCAAACCTTCCGCACCTGTAGCTGAAAGGGGTGGAGATAGAGGGTAAGAACTGGGGAGTTCTTAGTAGGGTCAGGGTTAGAAGCTTATTTCATTTTATATATAGTTGGTCAGCAATAACAGTCAACAAAGGACAATCCAATTCAACAATTATAGAACACAGAATTCAAACAGCCATTTAGCACACCCACAACCACAGAAAATACACTCACAAACAAATATGTGCAAACAAGCATGATGCATGTTTATTCCTATCGCAGGCCATGAGCTCATTTGTCGGTTGCCTACCTGCTCTCGACATTACCCGGACACAAGTCCCAGATATGCCTTTCCAGATGCATACAGTATGCATATAAGTCTTATGGCCAGGCCGCATACAGTGTGACTTTTAAGTGTATTTCAATATGCTGACATATGGAAAAACAGTTCTCAGCGTGTGGCCGTCCCCACTATACATTTGGCACTGATAAACCCATATTTTATGATATATTTTGTGCTCAATTTAAGTGATTTATTCAATCCTTCACCCACTTATTCATTTAATTAGCATGGTTTTACTTTCCCTTCCTTATTATGTGATATATGTGAAAAATATGTTTCCTATGCTTTAAAAATAATTATTTTAATTACCCTTTATTACCATTCGATGTTGTGATTTGTGTGTTGAGTATTTTCAGATCTCCTAAGGCAGGAATGATTTAAAGGATGGAAAGGAAACATACAAAAATGGAAGGAAAGCACAAAATGGAGTTTTTGAAGAAACTGGCAGCGACGCGAACGCGTGACTGACGCGGACGCGTGCCTTGAGCAGAACACAGATGACGCGTACGCATGACTAAAGCGAACGCGTGACAAGGAAAACTCCCAGATGACGCGACCGCGTGACCCACGCGGACGCGTGACAGACGCCACGCACCAGAAACTGCAGAAAACGCTCCCAGCGATTTTTGAAACTCTTTTTGGCCCAGATCCAAGTCCAGAAAGCACAGATTAGAGGTTATAAAGTAGGGGAATGCATCCATTCATGAGGAGGCCTTCAATTAATTACTTTTCATACTTTAGATGTAGTTCTTAGAGAGAGAGGTTCTCTTCTCTCTCTTAGGTTTTAGGATTAGAATTCCTCTTAAAGGATTTAGGATTTCAACTCTTTCTCAGGTTTAATATTTCTTTTACTTTATATTTCTCTTTTACTTTCAGATACTTTAATGCTCTCATTTAATTACTTATGTTGCCAAATTGGCTTATGAACTCTCTATGTTTAGATTGATTTTCTCTTATTAATGCAATTGAGGTATTTCAGATTTATGATTCTTATTTAGCTTTTTATATTCTTGGCTTTATTTGATTAACTGGAGGCTCTTGAGTTATCAACTTATCGTGATTGATTGTTATGTCGGCTAATTGACTGGAATTCCCCTAACTCTAGTCTTTCCTTAGGAGTTGGCTAGGACTTGGGAATCTAGCTAATTAGTTCACTTGACTTTCCCTTGCTTTCGTAAAGGTTAACTAAGTGGGATTAACTTCAGTTCTCATAGGAAGTAACTAGGATAGGACTTCCGAATTTTCATACCTTGCCAAGAGTTTATTTTACAGTTATTTATTTATTTTATTTGTCATTTAAATTAATTGTTCCTTACTTTCAAAACCCCCAATTTACAAAACTCATAACCAATAATAAGAACATACCTCCCTGCAGTTCCTTGAGAAGACGACCCGAGGTTTAAATACTTCAGTTATCAATTTTAAAGGGGTTTGTTACTTGTGACAACCAAAACGTTTGTACGAAAGGATTTTCTGTTGGTTTAGAAGCTATACTTGCAACGCGATTATATTTTTACATTTCTTTACCGATAGAAAAATCGATCGTCGAAATAGCGCCGTTGCCGGGGAACTGCAAACGTGTGCCTTATTATTGGTTATTGTAAATTTTTTTTCTTTTAATTGTTTATTTGTTTTTGTTTTTCCCTTTTATTTCTATTAGCTACTATGAATTCTCACCCCTCTCGCTTTGAGTTTGGTTATAAATATGTTGAAAGGAGTGGAAGCTACAACAGGAATATGCATCAAGGTCTAAGCAATCAAAGATGGATGGAGCCAAGAGGCCCTGATCAACCCTTTAGGCAACAACACCCTCCAAGATATCATGGGCAAGGACCACTCTACAATGCATACCAAGCTGATAGACATGGTGGACTCCCTTGTAATTACCAACAAGCCCCACCCTGTGCTTATAGACCATCCTCTCAACGTAGCTTTGAACCACCACACTCACAAGCTCCTTTTCACCATTCACCACCGTATGACCCTTATCCACCACAATCCCAATCTAATTACTCCCAAGAACCACCACAATCTTATTATGAACCCTCTTTCCCAACCAATGAACCCTCATACACACTCCAACCTCCAATGAATGACAAACTTCGTGTTCTTCTTCAAGGGCAAGCGAGGATGCAAAAGGGCGTACTGGAACTCACTACTGCCTTAACTGAGGTAGTAAACATAATAGCCTCCCGACATCTGAGCACTCGAAGCACTCCCATGGCTACATGTGGAGAATCAAAAGAATAGCGAAGCATGAAGGAGACACTAGAAACCTCGGTGGACAATGAGGAGCATGGCTTTGTATTGGAACAAGTGGAGGAAGCCATGATAGTTATAGAGGAAGAAGTGGTTGAAGATTTAGGAGATGCTAAACCTCCATGGGAATCGAGAACTGTAAAGGATTCTGCTGAGAAGTTCGAAATTGATGCCAAAGAGGACAGTGCACAACCTCCAACGCATATACCTTGTGAAAAATTGGGCGGAAGAGACCAAGAAGTTGATTCCATAGGCAGTGATGATCATGAATCAAGCTCTCCTAGTCACAAACTCACATCCACAACTGAACTCCTAGAGTCTGATGAACCTTATCCAAGTGAATACGAAGATGATGTCGAGGTAGATTTCTCTCAACCTCCAACGTATGACTTGAGTGACGATGAAGACATAGAAGACTTTAATCAGGACGCAGTTGCAGTTGAAGACTTTTGTAACAAAGTGGAGGAATTCACAGAAGAATACAAGGGAGTAGAGCTTACAGAACCACTGAAAACACCTATCCCAAGGCCATTACCACCTAATACAAGCTTCAAGTGGGTACAATCCTTAACCTTTATCTTTACTTTTCCACTTGAATATGGTTTGCTTGAAATAGATGGCCAGCTTAGAGCTCTCTGCGGCTTTAAGAGCAAGAGGGAAATGGCTCATACTCAGAGCTGGTGTGCAAGATTCAATAAGGTTCCACGCTTCAATTCGAAGTGCACGGATTGGTACCAAGTTCAATTGAATGGGTCTCGGAAGGCGTTTGGTCATCTTGGTAAGAATACAATTTCTAAACCGCCCGGATGGAAGAATATAGATCAAGACAAAGGCGGATTTAAAAGCAAAGTTTGGGATCCTGGAATCTACTTTGACATTCAATACCCCGGGAGCCTAAGAATCTGTTTGAAGCTGCTCAAAAGCTTTACATGCCTAGTTTGGGACCTGGAGGCTGTTGGCATTCCAAACATTGGTGGAGATTTCTGGATGAATTTAAGCATAAGCCACCATAACAGGAAGCTCATCAAATGTCCAAGTTAAGGACTTTACCTAAAAGTGCTAGGTGGGAGACAACCCACCATGGTATGATCGTTCCTGTCTCAATTTTATTTCGTTTTGTTTGTTTTTATATTATATTATTTTCATTGAACCTGGATATTATTCATTAGCATTGCATACTGCATAATTGCATAATTGCATAAAAAAAAAAATGCACGCGACGTGTAAGCGTTGCTGACGCATCCGCGTCACAAGTGCATTAGGAAGAAAAGGAAAAGTGAACAGAAAGTCACGCGAAAGCGTGGCTGGAGGCGTGCCTTTGGCACAAATTGTTCCACGCGACCGCATCGCTAACGCGTTCACGTCAGTCACGAAAAACACCTCCAATGCGTCCGCGTCACTCATGCAAACGCGTGATCTGGAAATCTGTGTAAGCATCCAACGCCCAAAAATCTGGGCTGGAATCGTGCGGCTAGTGTGCGTTTAGCACAAAATGGCCCACGCGTCCGCGTCCCTAACGCGAACGCGTCACTTTCAAAACACACATTGTACACGAAAGCGTGAGCGACGCGTCCGCGTCGCGTGGATATTATGGCCCCTTAAATGAAGACAGAGAGTTGCGCTGAAACGACGCTGGAAGTGTGCGTCTAGCACAAATTTCAGCGACGCGGTCGCATGCCTCACGCGTCCGCGTCATCCATCTTTCACCCATTCCACGCGATCGCGTCAATCACGCGACCGCGTCAACTCCATTTCACCTAGTCACGCGATCGCGTGCTCCATGCGTTCGCGTGGATTCAAAATCACTAACCCCCTATCACGCGAAACCCTACTCGTCGCGCCCCCCATACCCCCCCTCTTCTTCCTCTCTTCTCTGCAACCCTCCCTCCTCCACCACCCAACCACCAACACTTCCAGCCACCACCGCCGACCACCGCACCACCCCTACCACCACACCCCATCGCCAAAAACCACCCCATCTCCCCTTCTCTTCTTTCTTTTCTCCCTCCACCACTCCCAACCTTCCCTTTCTACCACCACTGCACCTCCACCTGCCTCAGAACCTGTTTACCACCTCGTGCACCGCCTATTTCAGCAGCTGGACCAGATGGAGCGCCGCAACCGGCGGCGATATGAGCGATCTGAGCGTCGCAACAAGCGACGCTATGAGCACCTCAAGTTGATGATCCGATCTGGCGGCGACATCCCCTCCGAGCCTGACATAGCATCAGAGCCATTTGAGGAGGAGGCGAACGAGCATGAGGAGGAGACATATGCACAGAGAGAGGCTGAGCAGGCAGGACCGGAGCAGGCTGCGCCACAGCAGGAGGAGCCTCACCAGATTCAGGCCGCAGACCCAGAGATTCCTATACAGTCAGAGCCTCCACTGCAACAGACAGATCCTCCGACCCTCATCCAGTCTGCAGAGCTTCAGGCCACCACAGAGACTCCAGTAGCCCATCCTTCCGGTGATGACACTCCTTCACACCTAGCTTGAGTGAGCATCGAGGACGATGCTTTATTTTAAGTGTGGGGAGGTCGCCATCCCGGACATATCTTTTTGGTGAACCACTACAGACTCTTTTATCTTATTTTGTTTATTTTTCTGTATTTTTATTTTTATTTTTCAGTACTTATACATTGTTCCTTTCATGTATTTTTACCTTATTTTCGCATTTTGCACTTTAGTTCATATTTTGGACATTTAGTTTAGTTTGAAATTCTAAACTTATTGTTATAGAATATGTGGATTCATTAGTATAGTTTACCCTTTTAGCATATGATAGTTTGGTTTAAATTAAAAATAAAAAGGAAGTAAACTAGAGACTTTAGTAAATTAAAACAATCCACACACCTTGTATATATAGCATTACATGTTAGTTCGTTAACAACATTTCATCAAGGAATAACACTAAGATTTTAAGGGCCACCCTAAGATTTACATTGAGAATAATGGGAACTCTTAATTTTTACTTGCATGACATGTATAACTGATATATGGTTTTTGAGCTGGAGAACACACAGCCTGTGAGTTTTGAGCTTAATTATATGGTTACATTCAAACCATAAATTTCATTCCTGTGTGTTTTGCCCTTCTTTTTCATTTTGATGTTCTTTACTTTGTTTTAATCTATATGTCCAATATAGAATATAGATACATGCCAAGAGATGATTGAGGCCATCATTTGAATTTTTCCTCACTTATCTCAAATCAGCCTACCTTTTACATCACTCTTGTTAGCCTCCTTGAGCTTTTTAAATTCCCTTCTGTTCTATAACCACATTACTAGCCTTAAGCAGAAAAATAAAATAAAAATCTCAAGTTGAATCCTTGGTTAGCTTAAGATAGATATTGTATATTATTTAAGTGTGGAAAATTTTATGGGAACATGGGATGATAGAAACAAGGTAAGAATTTAAAAAAAAAGAATAAGATATTTCAAAAACAAATTTGGGAAGCATGCTCATGTGAAATCAAGACAATTGAATTACCATGTGCATTGATGAAAAAAATAATTTTTTCAGTATTTAAATAAGGGGATACAAAAATTCTCCAAATACAAAATAAAAAGAATCAATGCACATGGGACAAAATTAAATTTAATACATGAGTTTGCAATACAAATATGGAAAATTTGGGCAATTAGGTTAAGAAACTTTGATTTATAAAGTATGTATGTTAGGTGAGATCTTAGACTAATCAAGGATTCATTTATTAGCTCACTTAGCTTTATACATATACCCTAACCTTTACCTTGGCCCCATTACAACCTTGAATAAAATCTCATGATTTTTGTATGTCTGTATTCTATAATTGTTGATTGGTTAGATGAAGAACAAAGTTAATAGAAAGTAGGGATAGAAAAAGAATAGAGTGATTAACCCAATAAACACTGAGTGACTAGAGAGTAAACACAAAATCTAGTGAGGGTTCAATAGCTCATCACCATATATCTCTGCTTAAATTGTTAATTGTCTTGCAAGTTTGTAAAATATTTTTACCATCTCAATTGTAAAAGTGCTTTAACATTATCTAAGGTTTGGCTATGCATATATGATTCCTTGAGGATATGAATTAATTTAACTACATACAAGCTTTATATACAAGTGAATAACAATTAGAATTGCATGATTCATTTAGGTAGTTGCATTTAGAATAGATTGCATTGCATGAGATTCCACCACTTTAACCTTACCTTACTTTTTATCTTGGATTTAGCATGAGGACATGCTATTGTTTAAGTGTGGGGAGGTTGATAAACCCATATTTTATGATATATTTTGTGCTCAATTTAAGTGATTTATTCAATCCTTCACCCACTTATTCATGTAATTTGCATGGTTTTACTTTCCCTTCCTTATTATGTGATATATGTGACAAACATGTTTCCTATGCTTTAAAAATAATTATTTTAATTACCCTTTATTACCATTCGATGCCGTGATTTGTGTGTTGAGTATTTTCAGATCTCCTAAGGCAGGAATGATTTAAAGGATGGAAAGAAAACATACAAAAATAGAAGGAAAGCACAATATGAAGTTTTTGAAGAAACTGGCAGCGACACAAACGCATGGACGATGCAGCCGCATGCCCAGCGCGAAAAGGCAGCGACGCGAACGCGTGACTGACGCGGACGCGTGCCTTGAGCAGAACACAGATGACGCGTATGCATGACCGAAGCGAACACGTGACAAGGAAAACTCCCAAATGACGCGACCGCGTGACCCACGCGGACGCATGACAGACGCCACGCACCAGAAACTGCAGAAAACGCTCCCAGCGATTTCTGAAACCCTTTTTGGCCCAGATCCAAGTCCAGAAAGCACATATTAGAGGTTATAAAGTGGGGGAAAGCATCCATTCATGAGGAGGCCTTCAATTAATTACTTTTCATACTTTAGATGTAGTTCTTAGAGAGAGAGGTGGTTCTCTCCTCTCTCTTAGGTTTTAGGATTAGAATTCCTCTTAAGGGATTTAGAATTTCAACTCTTTCTCAGGTTCAATATTTCTTTTACTTTATATTTCTCTTTTACTTTCAGATACTTTAATTCTCTCATTTAATTACTTATGTTGCCAAATTGGCTTATGAACTCTCTATGTTTAGATTGATTTTCTCTTATTAATGCAATTGAGGTATTTCAGATTTATGATTCTTATTTAACTTTTTATATTCTTGGCTTTATTTGATTAACTGGAGGCTCTTGAGTTATCAACTTATCGTGATTGATTGTTATGTCGGCTAATTGACTGGAATTCCACTAACTCTAGTCTTTCCTTAGGAGTTGGCTAGGACTTGGGAATCTAACTAATTAGTTCACTTGACTTTCCCTAGCTTTCGTAAAGGTTAACTAAGTGGGATTAACTTCAATTCTCATAGGAAGTAACTAGGATAGGACTTCCAAATTTTCATACCTTGCCAAGAGTTTATTTTACAGTTATTTATTTATTTTATTTGTCATTTAAATTACTTGTTCCTTACTTTCAAAACCCCCAATTTACAAAACTCATAACCAATAATAAGAACATACCTCCCTGCAGTTCCTTGAGAAGACGACCCGAGGTTTAAATACTTCGGTTATCAATTTTAAAGGGGTTTGTTACTTGTGACAACCAAAATGTTTATACGAAAGGATTTTCTGTTGGTTTAGAAGCTATACTTGCAACGCGATTATATTTTTACATTTCTTTACCGATAGAAAAACCGATCGTCAGGCACTAAGGCCCAAACAAAGTCACATCTGTTCTCCTGTGGCAGACAGTCTTTTAAAGCTTTTTCTTTATCTTTACCCTCTGCTCTCCTGTGGTAGAGATTCCTTTAATTAATACATTCATTTCTCTTATATTCTTTGCTCTCATGCGGCAAAGGTTCTTTAGTTTCTTTTATTCTTTTAATTCTTTTATTCTCTATTATTTATTGAATTATATTTTCAGTTAACTCAGCAACCATTGTCTGAGTTTGGCTTCCAGTGTCATAACCTCTATAAGCAACCTCTGTCTTACAGGTGCGACTCTCTTAAGCCGATTTATACAAACATAACCTCTATAAGTAACTTCGGTCTTACAGGTGAGGCTCTTTCTAGCCAATGTATGTATTGATAACCTCTGTAAACAACCTCTGTCTTACAGGTGCGATCATCCCCTGGAGTGGCCGATGTATCTCTAGAAAGAAAATCTCGGTGGACTCACCACCATATCTCTACTTATCTCATTTTCTTTTCGTTCTTTCTTTCTTTCTTATCTGTGCTCTGCCCTCCTTTGGCAGGGATTCTTTTAAATTCTTTTAATATTTGCTCTCTGCTCTCCTGTGGCAGAGGTTCTTTAATATTTTTTTCTTTTCTTTTCTCTCCTTATCATTCCATAATATAATTTATCTTCGCATTATTCCCTCGTCTTTCCTTAAGTGTCTTATCAAAAAGAATTATATAGTACTTTAATTAAGTCTATGTTTTCTAAAACTTTTAAAATCAGTCTGTTTACTCTTCTCTAACTTATAATAATATTAATAATATCTCTACTAATTAATATTCGTAATATAATATTAATAATAATATAAATAGAATAATTTAAATGGTAAATAAATATTATATATATTTTCTTAAAACTAAGTTTGTAAAACCTTATTTTTAAACTTTATTAATTACTTTCTGAATCACCAACTTTTTAATATTCTATTTTTAACTTTAATATTTTATAAAATTATATTCGAACCCTCACTTATTTTCATATTTATAAAAATAACTCTGAATTTTTATAAAATACCCATTTTTACCCCCTTACTTTATTTATTACTCAAAATACCCGAAAACTTATATAGTTATAAATTATACCTCAATTTTTTATATATAAATCCAACGTTACCCTTCAAAAATAAAGTTTAAATATTAATCTTCCTCTAATACCAAAACCGAAACCCTTAGTCCTTCCCTTTCAAAATATTACTTGTATTTTAATCTGTTTTCGAGTCTTTCGATTACCGATTTTTCTCACGTTTTAATTTAATCTTTTAACCACCAAACCTCTTCAATTTCCTCAAAATACCACATCACAACAGTCCAAAAACTATTAAAATAACCACAGCTGAGCTGTTCCTCATATCCAAATAAACAAATCACAAGCAACAACAATAATTCAACACAAATTCATTCAAACTCAAACAATAATTAACCAAATCAACATTCACTTATCAAATTCAAATTTAATTATTTTAAAGTTATCAAACCTTATTTCCGTATAAAATCAAAATACCCAAAGCTCTGAAGTAGTCTTTTGACCGAGCTGCCAAAAAAAAAAACGTAAAAAATTATCTGTGTCTCCTAAAACTCTAATTAGCCGAACTCGAAGAAAAGAGCAGCTACGTCACCATCAACTTCTACCGGATCAAACTAACGCCAACGTGTAGAAAAGAAGAATATAAACATTTTTATCGAATTAGATTTTTTATTGGAGTTACGAATCAAAATAAAATCGAAAAAAGGAAAATAGAAGGAACTCACGGTTTTCACCATGAAATTCGGCCACTCTCTCTTGTTTGGATAACATGCAAGTTCGGTTATTGCATGATGAATATGTTTAATAGATTTGATGATGATTTGGGCAAAGGAAAGGTAGTTAGGTGTAGTCACCTTTTTGTGTGTGGCATAAGCCACGTTTGGCTTTAATGAAGGATGATTATATGATTATATACACTTAATGAATCATACTAATGAGTTGTCATAGTTGTATATATGCATTTATACATAAAAGCCACGTTCTCAAATCCATTTTCTTGTTCCCTTTAATGATTTCGGTTAGTTAAATGGAACAAGTATTAATATAATAATAATAATAATAATAATAATAATAATAATAATAATCAAATTTAAATTTTGTTTATTAAAATAATTTTAATAAATAATTTAAACTAATAAAATAAATTATAATTAAATTAAACTTTAATAATGATAAAATTTTATTTAATTATTTTTGTTAACAAAAATAATTTTTTTAAAATATAAAATCTCAATAAAATATAATAACTTACAAATAATTAATTATTTAATTTTTAAAAATTCAGAGTGTTATAGTATACTCCTGTTTATATACTTTTGATGGTAGGTGTGATTGGAATATTTTAAATTCAAAAGAAGCGCGGTTGTTAGATTCCTATTCGTAATTTAAAATTCTAAACTTATCTCTTAATTGATTTTTAAATTTCAAATTGAATTTTCTAGAAGTGATGAGGGGCGGTTGTTACAAATTCAACACCGACTTGAAGTTAGGCAAGGGCCTTTGAACCCTTCCTAGCAAAAAGTTCACTCAAATAGAAATAACTTGACTTAACAAGAGCCGTGATTGGAAAATTATGAGAACACTCATCCACATATTGCGCTCAATGCGACCAAGACATTTTTTCAAGCCAGTTTGTGATTTCTACGTTTTCGCCCCTTAGATGGCCTACGCTGTGTTAACCAGAACCTTCTTCAAGTCTTTATTTTTGAAGTGAGTCATGAAGTTGGCAGTAATGTGTCTTGTACAAAATACTTGGAAGGCATGAGGTGATTTTCATAAACTTTCCTTGGCATTCAACGTACCATCAATTGATTTGTGTCTGTCTGAAATCACTAAGACGCCGGATTGTGGTGTCACATGCTGTTGCAGATACGAAAGAAAGAATGACCAAGCCTCCTTCGTCTCACCCTCAACAACGGCAAATGCAATAGGCAAAATATTTACATTGCCATCTTGAGCAATGTCATCAATAACGTCCCACCGTATTTGCCATATAAGTGGGTGCCATTGATGGAAATAAGTGGCTTGTAATACTAGAAAGCCTCAACACATGGTGAAAACGTCCAGAAAACTCGATGAAACATGACGGTGTCGGCTGAACCAAGCCAAGGCTGTGTCACAAGTTGCACCCAAGTACCTAAAGACCCATCAACAGTTGGCACATATAGATGGTGACTTTATACAAAGCTAAGCACAATGAAATGAATCTTACCGGGTAAGTATATCTGCATAGCAAATAACCAATGAGGAATCTCGTTGTATGACTCATCCCAATTGCCATATATTCTAGCAATGACTCTCTGCTTTGCAAACCAAACCTTTCTGTAGGGCACCTTGTAACCGAAGTGATTCTCCACCCCTCTTTGCAGAACCCTGATGCTGATTGTTGGATCTGCTTTGACCATTGTGAAAATGTGTTGAGCAATCACCTTTGAATTCAACCTACGATGGTCTTGTCCCATCGATGTTTGTATGCAAGTATGAGGATCAGTGTATCTTCTAACCTCCCATTTTTCTTGTTTTTGGCGATATGATACGAGTATGCTCTAAGAACAACTGGGCCCGAATTGGATACACTATGCATTATACCTCAACTGATCACTCTCTATTATTTTATACTCTACAACCCTCTTGATCCTGTATCTCTTAACTGCTAACATGACTTCTTCCTTATTCTGAAACTGTTATCCAACCTCGAACTCATTGCTTGGATCTTTTTTGGGGCCTCCCTAGGTAAACGACCAATCTGAAGTCATTGCATCGAGATTCAACCTGGAGAAGTGATCCGGCCGGTCATATGGTCGGGAAATGACATGCTATGTCAGAGCGATTTGTGTGTCACTATAGTAGTTCATCTCTTCTTCCTCGTCACCATCATCAGGAATTTCTATTGGTTCATCATCAGCATCGTCTCCGTCATCGGGGTTAACATTATACTAATCCATCATCGGATCCCTGATAGCAGAACCCTCATGACTTTTAACATTATCTTCCATCATGTTAGCATTACCAACTTCAATGTTAGACCTCTCTTGACAACTTTCAGGTGGTATATTTAGATCGACCATCATCCTTCTAATATTCCGTCTAACAGCTCCACTTAACGGACTATTATCGACAGTATCCGTATATGATCCTCGTCCACCCAACTCAACGAGGAACAAGAATAATTCCAGCAAATGAACATTTGTCTATCGATTGTGCCATGACCTTATAAGACGTACGCCCTCATCGTCACGTAACCGATACCTAATTCAAAATAATAGAAATATTTTTCAAAACCGTGGTCTAATAACAGAACTAAGCCAACTGTGACATACCTTTTATAAAACAAATTGTCGTCTACTTCGATTGGATATCTATAGTAAATTTTCTCACTCTTTTCATCCGTTGCTACCCGACAGAATGCAATATCAGATTCTTCATTGCTGTTAGACTGTTGACTTTCGGTGTCATATACGTAATTATCGGTTGCCTAGACCTAAAAACAATAGAACCTTCTTCATCATACACTATTTTACCATCATAATGAATAGATAACAATGGATTCATTGACATTATAGAAAAAAAAGCCAAGAATGAAAATGAAAATGGAGAATGAAATTGTGTTTTTGAGCTCCGTTCTCCAGCAGAGATGCTTTTATTTTGGAAACTCCACCTGAAGTTTGCCCGGGGGTGTGCTATATGAAGTTCACCGAGAGTACAACGAACTCTACATAAATTATAGAGTTCGTCGGGGGTGCTGCAAACTTGCCCTAACGGCAAAAAAAAAAATCGTATTTTGGAAATTAAAGTTCAAAAAATCGTATAATAAGATCCATAAAAAATTATTTTTCACCATTAATTAAACACTTTTTGGCTTCTAATTATTTTTTTTCTTATTTTATATATGGTTCCGAAAATCAATCTTTTGCCATAGTCGTTATCTAGTTTAAGACGTTATAAAATTTATAAATAATTATTCCATATGGAGAAGCGTTCAGAAGATAAGTAAGGAGAATCAGAAAAAGTGTGAAAACATCAAAAAGGGAGATTGTGAGTAAAGAATTGAACAGAGGTTATGTGTGAAATTTTTGTAACTGTTAGTGAAATAAATAATTGTAAAATAATTTTAAAAATTATGTTAGTAGGGTTAAAATAAGAATAAAAAATTGGACACTATATATTGACATTATATATTGTTATAGGAAATTATATTATAGAAGACAAAATAAATATTTTTTTTGTAATATAATTTATTTATTTTAGTTTAATTTAAAAATAAATCTTCATGTACTCAAATTTTAAATACAATACTCTACATAATTAATAATTTAAATAAAAATAATATTATTCCTTACGAAATAGTTAAACAAATAAATTAAAAAAATATTTATGAGATTTCTTCAATTCATCATTAATAGATATAAATATGTTTAAAACAATAAAAAATACATATAAGATAAAAAGAAACTAGTTTCTTTCTTAAATTAAATTGACAAGAGAAAAAGACATAGCACTATCTTTAATTTGTATACGAAAGGTTGGGAACAAATTAAAAGATAAAAGAATGATTGAAAATATTGATTGTGTAAGTAAATTAAAGACAAAAAAACTATAGGTGGAAGTTATACAGGAATTCAATAATGGCAACACAATTAAATGAAATTTGCAATTATAGAGGCGATGCAATCAAAGGTGTTGAAGATAAAAAAAGGATGACATCAAGAGAAATACAGCTAAGTGTATCGAACGATCAAAAGAAAAACAGTAAAAAAGGATGAAATTATAAAAGAATGAAATAGAAAAGATATATTCTTTATGATTACAAAAAAAAAAAAAAATACTCTAATAGATGAATTAGAATGAGGCTAAACTACTTATCAGACCATGAAAATATCTATAGACTTACTCAAAACAAAGCAACACAATACAAACAAAGATTAACATAAAACTAAAAAAATAATTTAGATGGATACCTTAGAATATAATAAAATTCTTAAAAAATTATTTATCACCACTGATTAAATATTTGTTAGCTTTTAATTAATTTTTTCTTATTTTATATATGATTTTGAAAACAATCATTTTGACATAGTCATTATATAGTTTAAGAAGTCATAAAAATTTATAAATAATTATTCCATATAGAGAACCGTTGAGGAGATAAGTAAGGAGAATCGAAAAAGGGCAAAAACATTGAAAGGGGAGATTGTGAGTAAAGAATTGAATATAGGTTATGTGTGAAGTTTTTGCAACTATCGGTAAAATAAATAACTACAAAATAATTTAAAATTATGATAGTAGGACTAAAATAAAAATAAAAAATTGGATACTAAACTTTATGTATTGGTATTATATATTGTTATAGATATATATTGGTGTTATATATTATTATAGATGATAAATATTTTTTATATTTTTTTTAATATTTTGATTTTTCATGCATATTATATTTTTAGAGTTCTTATTATTTCTTAATTCATACGAGTCTTCTTCTTTTTTTTTTTTATTATTTACTATACTGTTTGTTATACATATATTTTTTAGAAGTTTTTTATTTTTATTTAGTTTTATTTATATAATTTTTTATTTTTATTGGATGTTTTTTATTTATATGACAAATATTGTTAATTTTTTTTAAATTTTTTAATAGTTAAATTTTTCAAGTATTTTATTAATTTTTATGATATTTTTATTATTTATTCTTCATGAGTTCTTTTTTCTATCCTTATAATATTATATTTATGTTTTGTATGAATTTTTTATTTTTTTATTTAGTTTTATTTATATAAAATTTATTTATCTTTTATTGTATGATATATGTTGATAGTTTTATGGAGTTTTTGTTGTTTCTTATTTTGTATGAGTTTTTTTTATTGTACTCTATTTTTGTTTTGTACAAAATTTTTTATTTTTTATTTGACTTTGTAAAATTTGTAATTGTAATTTTTATATACTATGTTTATTATCAAAATTTTGTATAATATAAATTATGATTTTATTAAAAAAGACAAAATAAATAAAAAACTAACTATAAGTAATAATAGAGTTATACATAATAAAAATTATAATCCAAAATAATACTAAATTTGTAGTACTCTTTTTCATATTTTTATTTTTTATATTATTTTTTTGTATTCTAATTTTTCATGTTAAGACCTCTAAATAAAAATGAAAAGACTATACTATTTAAGTTATAACTCATTAATAACATAAATTTACTTTTCATCAAAATTAAATTTACAAAATTAATTTTCAATAAACTTTTATTTACAAACTTTAATGTAAACACACACACGCCTAATTAAGTAATTAACACACCTTTTCTTACCAATATTAAAAAAATTTGGTACTGCGTTTGAGGAGTTGAGCCTCTGCCCTAGACCTCCTCCTCTGCCCTCGGAGTCCAATCAAACACACAGACTCTTGCCCTCTCTCACTCCAGCAGCGCCGCCGTGCCGCGCGCGCTCTCTCTCTCTCTGCACAGGAAGCCCGCAGCGGCACAAAGAATCAGCGGCGAGGAATCTTCTCTGACGGGGTAGTTTCCCATTGCATCGTCGATCAAAAGCTGCGGTTGGCATGGCTGTGGGAGGTGCTCGTCGATCTCTTCGCACCGGCGTCCCTGGGGCTCTCTCCCTCAGTTGCAAGGTCTCTCTCCCTCTCGAAGGTGCTTTGTCTCTCCCTCTCTCAGTTCTGCGGCGGACGACGGTGACATGATCCTCTTCTTTGCCGGCGACTACCTCCTCTGGTACTGATAATCTTGATTTGTTTGTTTTTCTTAATTTTTTTTTATTTTTCTGTTTGAATGATATCTGATTCTTTGAGGGAGGCTAAAGACTAGTTTGGGTCAACTTTTAAAATTTTTTTTTAATTATTTTTTTAAAAAATTTTATATAAAAATAAAAATAATTTTATATTTAGATATTTTATGTAAATTTTTTTTTTATTTATTATATAAAAAATATTTTAAAAAATATTTTAAAAATTATAAATTACAATTTTTTAAAAAAAATATTTTTTATTTTTTTAATATTTTTATTTTTATTATTAAAAAATTAACAAAGACACTAAAAAATAAAAAATAATTTTTTTTTTATCAAAATAACGAGCACTAATTCCTCTTTGCATACATAGAATTCTTTTATTACCCTTTTTTCTTTTTCTTTTTTACACAGCAATACAATCTACTATAGAATTCTATTGGGCTCCATACATAGTTGAGTCCAACTCTGATGTGGATATCGTAGGAGATCCAAAGAAGTCTTCTCTTCTCAGATACCTATTTCCCTTCTCAAACCCTAATTTTTGTAGGGATAATCGATAATCTGAAGTAGTTTAATTTGTGGTGCTTACAAATGGTTTTGCTTTATTTTTGGAGCCTATTATTTTGTTTCAATCCATTGCAGTTTGAAGCTTAGAGACAAAAATGGCCGGTGGGAATTTTATGCACAGAGTTATCTCATACGTTGTGAATGAGGTTGTTGTCAATGGTCTTGCCAACAGGTACGAAGAAGTAAAACCACTTTTTTCTTTTAAACAAATGATTTTTAGTATTTATCTTTTTGTTGAAGGAATTTGTTTTTGATTTATGAGGTTGTAACTTGTAAGTTGTAAGCTTCTTTCTCTGGCCAGTGGGACAAATCTAGTTCCTAATTGGCTCGTTCCATTGAGGCAAGATTGAACCTCAAATTTGAAATTTCCGAGTTTTTGTTGTCTCCATGGGGAACATGTTTATTCCACTGAAATTTTTAAGGAGTTTGAGATATTTTACTACATATGATTTTAGGTTATGTGTATGGTTATGGTGGTACCTAACCTTGTGTTATAATTATCACCTTGTCTAAAAATTGCAGTGCTAATTTCTACCACTGAATGCAATTTAAAACCATTTAACCATCTATATACCAATGAAAATAGATTTATAGGTGATAGGTAATAGGGGTTGTTTAAGCTATGCTTCTTATTGTTGTGTTTGAATCCATATTAATGTGATTTGAGCAGAGAAAGAAAGGCATCTTTGTTATAGGATTGTTTTATATTAAAACTCTTTTGCTTTGGATGAATTGAATTGGAAAAGAATACGGAAAAAAAAGGAAACCAAATTTTGTAGACAACCAACTATTTTAAGTGATGTTTCCAGTGATTATATTTGTGGTTTTGAAGTTTGTTTTATTGCTTTATGATTCTTCTGTTGTGTATGTAGTTCTTGTTAGCCTCATTTCTATATGTTCTCATGTGATTCTTTGATTGTGGTTCGTTTTCAGCCCTGCATTTCAGAGGTTTGCGGTAAGGACATCAAAGCAAATTGAAAATATTTCGAAACAAGGTAATGCCAGCAAAGTAATTATAAAATAATAATAATTATTCATCCTCGTGAACAAATCAGCTTCATTTATGCAATATTTTTTTTCTGCAGCTGTTCAGAAAAGGCAGGAGTTAACGGGGCAGATCAAGGACATCTCGAAAAATATGGAAGATGTATGCAATCCATCACATTATATTATGCACTAGCACTTTGATAATGATCTAACTCTCTTTTTCTTTGCAGTCATTCAAGAGCCGCTGATTTTGTTATTCTTCCTAAATTGCTGAAGAAAATAAAGGTGGTGATTCTCTTTGCCAAGGATTTTTGATGGAGACTAAGCTAGGGTGTATGTAGATTTCTTTTGTAATTGACTCCCCCCCCCCCCCCCTTTTTTTTTTTTTTTAACTCTCTCATGATCTGAAGCCTTATGTAATTGCCTGCTTCTAGTTTACGTGGTGAACCTGAACAGCAGGATTATGATACTACGTAGTTTATGATATTATATTAGGCAGCTATGTCTTTCAAATTGTAGAAGATTGATATCAAAATAATATTGGAACTTGTGTATATTTGTCCGTCTTTAGACTTGCTCCAATGGGGAATCGAATGCTTGAACATTACACTTATAATTTATAAATCACCACTATCATTATAAGGAACATTATACTCTGTATAGTTGCCCCAATAAGGAACTTTTCTCGTTACTTGACTGAAGCGGGGGCCAAATAAATGAGGTCACAAATAGTCCAAATAAAACAGGAGATAAGTAATTACCAAAAAAAAAAAAAAAAAAAAAACAAACAGGAGATAAGAAAACAATTGGTTAATCAATTAAAATGAGTTAAATGACACCTTGATTACCCCTAGACCCTAGCAAGCTTACACATGAAATAACAAAAAATAAAGTGTATTTTTTGTTTTTAAAATTTTATTCTGTTTTAAAAATTTTAATTTATATTAAATATATCTCTGGTGGTTAATTCTTTTTAAAATGTAGAACTTAATTTTAC
The DNA here is from genome assembly GCF_003086295.3 of Arachis hypogaea. Lineage (NCBI taxonomy): Eukaryota > Viridiplantae > Streptophyta > Magnoliopsida > Fabales > Fabaceae > Arachis > Arachis hypogaea. The sequence continues at coordinate 75,223,980 of NC_092046.1, read as the reverse complement.
AATAATTTTATAAGAATAATATTTAAAACAAACAAATTAAACATAATTTTCATACATTATTATTAAATTGGTCTTAAACCTTTTAAAAATTTAACTTAGCAACACAAATCTTTAGCTATTGAAATAGATATACCTACCTATTTAAAAGCACCATCACCTATATATTTTCTTGAGTCTCAACCAAAGTTCGAAACTGATAACTTACCATCTACATCTGGACCAGCTAAAATTTGCCTCTTCAAATTTGGCAAGTGCTATTTGATTCTTTTTTATCTATTTTATGCTTTGATATTATATCAGAATTAGGCAGGTGCATTTTCCAAATATAATGCAGGTGATAGGGTGAAATTTAACTGTTCATCTTCTTGTGGTTTATACCAAACATCTTTAAGGTAACACATTTGTAGTAAACTATTCAGATTTTTTTTTTGTGTGGCCAATTTTGTGTATATTATTTTTTGCACTTGTAAGATAAACAATAAAGTATGCATCTTTATTCCAAAATTGAATTGTAACTGTGATACCATGATTATTAATATTCATGACTGTGAAATGGCTATATGAATGTATACACGAAGTCGTTGGTATGGGTTGTAGGATGGATTAGGGACTTGCTGATCGAGGTGATGACGCTGTTGGATCTTCGGAGCAGCGGGAAATGGTACCTGCAAAGACACTCCGACCCTCAAGTCAGAATGGATATGAGAAGTATAAGTGAGGGTTAGGAATGTGTCGTACCTGAGGGAGCCCTTGGCCTTCTTTATATAGTTGGAATTTGTTATCTTATATTATTAGTTAAGATAAAAGGAATATTTTGATTTGAATGTTGGTTAGGGATTACCGGTCTAGTTTAGCCGTGAGGGAGGCCCAGACCCGGGTAACCAGGTCAGAGGCCGCTTCGATGAGAGATCCGGGGATCGTGTATGAAACAATTGCCCCCGGAGCAAGAAACTGAGTGGGCTCGGTTTCATTGCTGAAGGAATTTCTGATCTCATCGTGCGGCCGTGAGCTTGGCAAAGAGGAGTGTTGGGATCAGTCTTCTGGTCGAGGTTGGAAATCCGAGGAGTGCTTGACCGTCCCATCATCTGTCTGTTGCCTTTCTCGAAGAGGGGTTTTTGTCAATTGTGATTCCCTAGGTGCCATAATGACATTTAATGCGAGGGAAAGCTTTGGGTTTTCTTTCCCTTTTTACCCTTTATTCCATTTATCTATGAAACGTTTGGGTTTATTCTTTTATTTCGTCTTGCCTTTTTGCTTGTAACCGCTCATTTCTCTTTTCTCTCTGCATATCTCCTTGCATGTAACTACTTTTTCTTCTTACCTTCCTTGCTTGAGAATTTGCCATTTCCCTTTCTTGGAGTCGCTTTTGACTACGTTTGTTGGTGTTTCGGTGCATTTGCTGGTGCTGCATTCCGTTCCTTTGGGCTTCTTTCGTTCATTTCTTCTGAAAAAATCATGTTGGTGCTCTCCTACAATGTTTTACTTCCTTTTTTTGTGCTTTTCGCTTTATGAGTGGGGTAGTAGGAAATCAGGGGGCCACTATTTTAACGTAATTTTTCATGATTGTGGTAATGATAGAGGAATGGGGAGAGTGTGCCTCTACTTTTTAGGTGTTTTTAGGCGCGTTAGTATGGAATTTGTATGTTTTTTCTAGCTCCGGAGAGTGGGCTGATAGTGGTCCCCCTTTAATTTTTAGGTATGGTTCACCGAAGAACTGAGGGAGCTAGGGCTCCCGTTGTCTCGGCTGATGGCATTCCCAACACTTACTACTGGGTGACCTCTAACGTGTCGGAGACGCCCTCCCGGGTTACGGAGGAGCATCTCTAGAAGTTGCGCGATGATGGCGCGATTTGAGGAAGTGACGAGGCGACTTAGGGCTGGAAATTCATACCCTACTCGCGGGTACCCAACCCGGTCTAACCCGTTCGGGTAGGGTAGGATACCCGACCCGCTGCGGGTAGGGTAGGGTGCGGTCCGGGTATGCCTGCGGGTAGGGTAGGGTACAGGTTTAAGGTGTACGCTACCCTATCCTATCCGCACCTTATATATAACACATATTTTATAAAAATTAGGTATATAGTGAAGGAAATGAGAGTTGAACCACAACCTCCCTTATATAATAACTTACAATAAGTGAACAACCAATAAACTAGTTAGTTAATTTAGTAATTTAGAGCATTAGTTTTTTATTTTTTTTATTTTATTAATATGTATAAAATTTGAAATGATTGAATTTTATATTTACTTTGAAAAAAATTGATATTTCTGCGGGTAGGGTAGGGTAGGGTAGGGTAGGGTTTAGAACTTTAGGGTGCGGGTAGGGTTGGGGTTGAGAGATTCTCAACCTGCGGGTAGGGTAGGTGACGATCGGAATTTCAGCTAGTAAAGAAATTTTTATAAAAATAAAATCACGTTGTAAGTATAGTTTCTAAACCAACAGAAAATCCTTTTGTACAAAAGTTTGGTTGTCACAAGTAACAAAACCCAATAAAATTTATAAACCGAAGTATTTAAACCTCGGGTCGTCTTCTCAAGGAATTGCAGGGCAGTATGATTTATTATTGGTTATGAAAAATTATATATTTTTTGGTTTTTGAAATAGGGAACAGGTAATTTAAATGACAAGAAAAATAAATTAATGATTAATAAAATCTCTTGGCAAGGTATGAGAAATTGAAGTCCTATCCTAGTTATCCTTATCAGGTGTGATGAGAATTGGATTCTGCTCCCACTTTAATTAACCCTTGCTAAACAAAGGAAAGTCAAGTGGACAAATTAATTTGATCCTCAGGTCCTAGTCGACTCCTATGGAAAGACTAGAGTTATTGGAGTACAAATTAATCAGCAAAGAATTCCAATTTCAATCAACAGCTGAGTTTGATAACTCAAGTATTACCAATTACTTAACCAAAGCCAAAGGGAGAAAATAAATCAATAATTAAATGGAAAGCATCATAAATAAAACAATCATAAGTCTGAAATACTTCAAATTGCATTAATTAAGAAAATCATAACATGAATGGTTCATAAGCCAAATTGAAAAGATAAATTACGATTAAAGTAGTAGAATAAATAATAATAGAAAGTAAATTAAAGGAATATTGAACCTGTGATTGAAGAAGAAATAAACCTAACCTTTAAGAGGAATCCTAATCCTAAATCCTAAAAGAGAGGAGAGAACCTCTCTCTCTAAAAACTATATCTAATCCTAAAATTATCTCTATTGTATCTATCACTGAGTTGTTAAGTTGTTTCCTCCATTCTCTGGCTTATATTCTGTGTTTCTGTCTTGGATTTGGGCCGAAAAAAGGGTCCAGAAATTGCTGGGGGCATTTTCTGCAGATTCTTGTACGTGGCGTCTGTCACGCGTTCGCGTCAACTGGGAGTTTTCCTTGTCACGTGTACGCGTCATTTTTGTTCTGCTGAAGGCGCGCGTTCGCGTCGTCCACACGTACGCGTCGCTGCCATTCCGCGCTAGGCACGCGTTCGCGTCGTCCATGCGTTCGCGTCGCTGCCCTTTTCTTAAACTCCATTTTTGTACTTTCCTTCCATTTTTGTATGTTTCCTTTCTGTCCTTTAAGCCATTCCTGCTCTATGAGACCTGAAAATACTTAATACACAAATCACAGCATCGAATGGTAATAAAGGGTAATTAAAATTACTATTTTAAAAGCATAGGAAACATGTTTTTCACATATATCATAAAATAAGGAAGGGATAGTAAAACCATGCAATTTACATGAATAAGTGGGTGAAGAATTGATAGAAACACTCAATTTGAGCACAAAATACATCATAAAATTTGGGTTTATCAACCTCCCCACACTTAAACAATAGCATGTCCTCATGCTAAATCCAAGAGTAAGGGTAAAGTTAGAATGGTGGAATCTCATGCAATGCAATCTATTCTAAATGCAAGCTACCTACATGAATCATGCAATTCTAGTTATTATTCACCTATATATATAAAGCTTACATGTGGTTAATTTACTTCATATTTTCAAGGAATCATATAGCCAAGCCTATATCATGTTAAAACACATTCACAATTGAGTTGGGTAAAAATATTTCACAAACTTGCAAGACAATTAAACAATTAAGCAGAGATATATGGTGATGAGCTATTGAACCCTCACTGGATTTGTGTTTACTCTCTAGTCACTCAGTGTTTAGGGTTAATCACTCTATTCTTTTCTATTCATGCTTTCTAAAACTTTGTTCTTCGTCTAACCAATCAACAAATATACAATGTGTACATACAAACATCATGAGGTCTTTTTCAAGGTTGTAATGGGGTCAAGGTAAAGGTAAGGGTATATATATAAGGCTAAGTGAGCTATAAGTTGAATCCTTAATTAGTCTAAGATCTCACCTAACATATACATACTCTATAAAAATTTAAAATTATCCTGGTCTTCCTAATTTTTTCCACTTTGTGTCACATACTCATGTACCAATTTTTATTCTGATTTTACTTCCGTGTGCATTGATTTCTCTACTAAACTTATTATTGGGGTGATTTTGTCCCCTTATTTACTTATTTAATTAAAAGAATTTTTTTTTGAAACATAAACATAACATTTTCAATGCACATGGTATTTTTATTTATTTTGGTTTCATATGAGTATGTTCCCAAAATCCTGATTATTTTATTACTTTAATCCTTTCCTATCAACCCATGTTCCCACATTTCCCCACACTTAATGGATACACAATCTCTATCTTAAGCTAACCAAGGATTCAACTTGGGATTTTTAATTTGTTTTTCTGCTTGAGGCTAGTAATGTGGTTATAGAACAGAAGGGGATTAAAAGGCTCAAGGGGGCTAACAAGGGTGATGTAAAAGGTAGGCTAGTTTGGGATAAGTGAGCAATTTAAATAATGGCCTCAATCATATATTGGTATGTATCTACATTCTATATTGGACATATAGACTGAAACAAAGTAAAGATCACCAGAATAAAAAAGAAGGGCGAACACACAAGAATGAAATAATTATGGTTAAATAATGTAACCATACAATTAAGCTAAAAAACTCACAGGCTGTGTGTTCTTTGGCTCAAAAACCATATATCTGTTATGTATGTCATGCAAGTAGAAATCAAGAGTTCAAATTATGCTCAATGTGAATCTTAGGGTGGCTCTTAAAATCTTAGTGTTCTTCCTTGAAGAAATGTTGTTAACTAACTCACATTTATTGCTATATATATATATATATATATATATATATATATATATTATACAGTGTGTGGATTGTTGTGATTCTGTTATACTAAAATTTCTAGTTTACTCTTTTTATTTTCAATTAATCCAAATTATCATGTGCTAAAAAGGGTAAACTAAACTAAATAATCCATATTTTCTCTATCACAACTTAATAAGCTAAAATTGCAACTAGACTAAATATCTAAGATATATATAAACTAAAGTGCAAAATGTAGAAATAAATTTAAAATACAGCAAAAGAGAAATGTGCAAGTACTGAAAGATAAAAATAAAAATAAAAATACAGAAAAGTAAGCAAAATAGGATAAAAAGAGAGTCAATACAGAAAAGTAAGCAAAATAGGATAAAAAGAGAGTCTGAAAAGTGGTTCACTAAAATAAAATACGCCAGAGATGGCGACCTCCCCACACTTAAATAATAGCATTGTCCTCGATGCTCAGTCAAGCTGGGTGTGAGAAGTGTCATCTCTGGAAGGGTGTGCAGTAGGTGTCTCTATGGTGGTCTGAGGCTCTGTAGTCTGGATCAGTGTCGGAGGGTCTGTCTGCTGCAGTGGAGGCTCTGACTGTAGAGGGATCTCTGGGTCTGGGAGCTGTATCTTGTGGGGCTCCTCATGCTGTGGTGCAGCCTGCTCAGCTCCTGCCTGCTTAGCCTCTGCATGTGCTTCCTCCTCATGATCATCCGTCTCCTCCTCAGATGGCTCAGAAGGGGGTGTCAGGCTCGGAGGGGATGTCATGGTGGCCAGATCGAATCATCAACTTTAAGTACTCATAGCGTCGCAACTCATATCGCCGCTGGTTGCGGCGCTCCATCTATTCCAACCGGTCAAATAGGCAATGCACGAGGTGGAAGATGGGCTGTGAAGCAGGTGAGGGTACAGTAGTGGTGGTAGGTGCAGCAGTGGATGCAGAAGGAGTAGCAGAAGATGTGGCTGCCTCAGCAGAGTCAATGAGAAAAGGAGGTCTGTACCCCAAAGCCTGAAACTTCCTGCTGTGAGGAATAATCTTCTTGCAGTCTGCAGTAGTTGGCTTCTCATCTGTCGGCTCCCAGGGCACCTCAGCTCGGCGGCCTAGTTAAGTAATCAGGTATGGGAATGGGAGGGTGCCTCTGACATAGACTCTGGCCATGTAATACCGGATGAAACGGGGCAGATATAACTTCTTTCCCTCCATCACACACCAGATGAGGGTAATCATAGCAGCGGGCACCTCTATCTCATGAGTGCTCGGCATCACGTAGTTATTCAGGATCTGCTGCCAGAGCTGAGCCTCATCATTCAGATAAATATAATCGCGCCATTTTGACGATCGGGATTTCTGCTAGTAAAAATTTTTTTATAAAAATATAATCGCGTTGTAAGTATAGTTTCTAAACCAATAGAGAATCCTTTCGTACAAAATTTTGGTTGTCACAAGTAACAAAACCCAATAAAATTTATAAACTGAAGTATTTAAACCTCGGGTCGTCTTCTCAAGGAATTGTAAGGCAGTATGATTTATTATTAGTTATGGAAAATTGTATATTTTTGGGTTTTTAAAATAGGAAACAGGTAATTTAAATGACAAGAAAAATAAATTAATGATTAATAAAATCTCTTGGCAAGGTATGAGAAATTGAAGTCCTATCCTAGTTATCCTTATCAGGTGTGATGAGAATTGGATTCTACTCCCACTTTAATTAACCCTTGCTAAACAAAGAAAAGTCAAGTGGATAAATTAATTTGATCCTCAGGTACTAGTCGACTCCTATGGAAAGACTAGAGTTATTGGAGTACAAATTAATCAGCAAAGAATTCCAATTTCAATCAACAGCTGAGTTTGATAACTCAAGTATTACCAATTACTTAACCAAAGCCAAAGGGAGAAAATAAATCAATAATTAAATGGAAAGCATCATAAATAAAACAATCCTAAGTCTAAAATACTTCAAATTGCATTAATTAAGAAAATCATAACATGAATGGTTCATAAGCCAAATTGAAAAGATAAATTACGATTAAAGTAGTAGAATAAATAATAATAGAAAGTAAATTAAAGGAATATTGAACCTGTGATTGAAGAAGAAATAAACCTAACCTTTAAGAGGAATCCTAATCCTAAATCCTAAGAGAGAGGAGAGAACTTCTCTCTCTAAAAACTACATCTAATACTAAAATTATCTCTATTGTATCTGTTACTGAGTTGTTAAGTTGTTTCCTCCATTCTCTGGCTTATATTCTGTGTTTCTGACTTGGATTTGGGCCGAAAAGGGTCCAGAAATCGCTGGAGGCGTTTTCTGCAGATTCTTGTACGTGGCGTCTCTCACGCGTTCGTGTGGGTCACGCGTTCGCGTCATCTGAGAGTTTTCCTTATCACGCGTACGCGTTAGTCACGCGTACGCGTCAGTCATTTGTGTTCTGCTCAAGGCGCGCGTTCGCGTCGTCCACGCGTACGCGTTGCTGCCATTTCGCACTAGGCACGCGTTCGCGTCGTCCATGCGTTCGCATCGCTGGCCTTTTCTTCAAAACTCTATTTTTGTGCTTTCCTTCCATTTTTGTATGTTTCCTTTCTGTCCTTTAAACCATTCCTGCCCTATGAGATATGAAAATACTTAACATACAAATCACGGCATCGAATGGTAATAAAGGGTAATTAAAATTAATATTTTTAAAGCATAGAAAACATGTTTTTCACATATATCATAAAATAAGGAAGGGATAGTGATGACAAGTCATCTTAGCCTAGTTTCACTAGTCTTTTTCTTTTGTTTTCAATTGATTTTATGCACTTTCTTGAGCCATAAGTAAGCCAATTGGGTAGAATTTCATGTTTCCTTTGATTCAATCAACCATGGATAAATTAATGCAATTTCATGAGATTTTGTGCTATAACTATCATATATTATGAAAGAATAACAATCTCATGATTTTGAGCATAGCTTTGATGTCTTTGATTGATTGATGATAGGTGAAAAGAGCTTTGAAGAAGGTTGAAGAAAGAAGGAATGGAAAAGAGCAAGAGAGAACAAAAAGCTTGAGCCAAAGCTTGCCTCAAAATTTAGCTCAAACTTTTGGAGGAGCTTGACTACACCCTGGAGGGAGCAAAAGCTTGCGCCAACGTTTGACCTCAAGCTTTTAGGCAAACGTTGGCGCCACAACAAATACACCCTGGAGGGAGCAAAAGCTTGCGCCAACGTTTGACCTCAAGCTTTTAGGCAAACGTTGGCGCCACAACAAATACACCCTGGAGAGGGCGAAAGCTTACGCCAACGTTTGATCTCAAGCTTTTAGGCAAACGTTGGTGCCACAACAAACACACCCAGGGAGCAAAAGCTTGCGCCAATGTTTGCCTCAAGCTTTTAGGCAAACGTTGGCCAAGAAGCATGCAAGGGAGGATCCACGTTTGGCTCAAAGTTTGACCTCAAACTTTGGCTCAAACGTGGATGACAGCACAGGAGGCAAGTTGATATGAAAAGCTTGAGTCAAAGTTTGCCTCAAACTTTGACTCAAGCTTTAATGGTTCATAGCCCGGTTCACAAGTGGGTTTCTCTCCAACTCCAAGAGCAATCAACAGAGGCTTTTGTCAACCCAATTCTATCAAGAGCAAAGGCCCAATTCAAGGCTTGAAGATCATTTGAAGAGAGTATATAAATAGCTTAGAATTTAAGTTTTTAGGGGAGCTTTTCCTTTTTAGTTTTGCTGAGAGTTTTGGAGAGTTTTTGGTTGAGAGTGATTTTGAGATTCTGAGTCTTGGGGAAGGAGAATTGAATTCTCTTCCTCTTAGTTTTCTTATTTTCAATTTCATTTACACTTTGTTTGAATCTTGGGTGTTGGAGAATTGAAGGAATTCTGTTTCAATCTCACCCTGAGATCTCCCTGTTTTATTTACTGCACTTTTTAAGAAATCAATTTTTGCATTCCTTTCTTCTATTGCTTGATCTTTACTTTTCTTGCAATTGAATTCTGAATTTGGATCTAGGAAGGCATTGAGATCTAGACTTGGTTATCTAGTCTCTTGGGTCCTGAGATCTGGAGTTTTCATTTTAATTTCTCTGTTGAATGCGTCTCCAAGTTCATTTACATTTCCAGTTGAGACCCATTTCATTTTAATTCCTTTTCTACTTTTCTGTTTATCGCAATTTACTTTTCCTTGTCTAATTTCTGCAAATCCAATTCCCAATTCCTGTTATAATTCAAGCCATTTACATTTCTTGCACTTTAAGATTCTGCAATTTACATTTCTTGCGTTCTAAGTTTCTGCCATTTAATTTATTGTTCTTTAAGATTCAGCACTTTTATTTTCTGTTCTCTTTACTTTACTGCAATTATCCCTCTCCCTTTAATTTTCATGCAATTTAGTTTCAGCCAATTACAAATCACTCAACCAAATCTTGATTCGCTTGACTAAATCAACCACTAAACTAAAATTGCTCAATCCTTCAATCCCTGTGGGATCGACCTCACTCACGTGAGTTATTATTACTTGATGCGACCCGGTACACTTTTCGGTGAGATTTGTGTGTTTGGAATTCGTTTTTTTTTTCAAAAATACCCATCAAGTTTTTGGCGCCGTTGTCGGGGATTGAAATAGATTGACAATGATTAAGTGAAGTGGAGATCTAGATCAAGCACTTTTTCTTTTCTGTTTCTTTAACTTTTAATTAACCCACTAACTGTTTGAATTTTTGCTTAAGCTAACTCAAACTTCATTCTAGCAATAGATTGAAGTGTCACTGGTTTTTGTGTGTTTCTTTTGTTTTGCTTGTATGTCAGATACAAGAAGAGAGATCCCTACCTTTCATGAAACTGACGAAAGAATCCTCCAAAGGCTAAGAAGAGAAGCAAGAGAAAAAAATGTTGCTGGAGAGGAAGAATCAGATGAAGAATATCATGAATTGGAGGAACACTCAACAAATCCAACAAATCCACCAGTGAGAATGGCCAACAACAATGGTCAACCCCAGAGGAGAGTCTTGGCTTCATATACATTTGCTAATCCAAGGCATTGTGGGAGTAGCATCCTTACCCCAAATGTCGATGCAAATAACTTTGAATTGAAGCCCCAACTCATCACCTTGGTGCAGAACAACTGTTCTTATGGAGGAGGCCCCTTGGAAGATCCAAACCAGCACCTATCCACCTTCCTAAGGATATGTAACACAGTGAAGACCAATGGTGTGCATCCTGACAGTTACAAATTGTTGTTGTTTCCATTTTCCCTGAGGGATAAAGCTACTCAATGGTTGGAGTCATTTCCAAGAGAAAGCATCAACAATTGGGAGGATCTAGTGAGCAAGTTCTTAGCCAAGTTTTATCCTCCTCAAAGGATCATCAGGCTCAAAACAGAGGTTCAAACATTTACTCAGATGGATGGAGAGTCATTGTATGAAGCATGGGAGAGATACAAAGCTTTACTCAGGAAGTGTCCACCAGAGATGTTTAATGAATGGGATAAACTCCAAAATTCCTATGAAGGACTGACAATGAAAGCTCAAGAGGCACTTGACTATTCAGCAGGAGGCTCAATGCAACTCATGAAGACAGCTGAAGAAGCTCAGAACCTCATTGACATAGTGGCTAACAACCAATATTTCTTTGGCAATCAGAGACAACGCCAACCATCACTAAGGAAAGGAGTGTTAGAAATGGAAGGGGTGGACACCATCCTAGCTCAAAACAAGATAATGCAGCAGCAGATTCAACAACAATTTGAGCAGATGGCTAAAAAGATTGATAGTTTGCAAGTTGCAGCAGTGAATACAAGCCAACCATCAACGACATGGGGGCAAAATGAAGAAAATCAAGAAAATCAGCAGCAGGAACAACCTCAATATGTGCACAACCAAGGCTCAGGCAAAAATAAAGTTTATGGTGACACCTACAATCCATCCTGGAAGAACCATCCAAATCTCAGATGGGGAGATAACCACACCCACAGCCAGCAACCGTGGCAGAAAAACTCAAACCAAAACAACTCAAGAAACACAACTTACTCAAACCACGACCAGCAAAACGCTAATCATAATCCATACAAAAAACCCCAAAACAACCATCATCCACCTTCCACATCCATATTCCACCCACAAAATAACTCCACAAATAGTTCAAACAACTTCCAGCCACAACCATCTCACTTTACACAACCACAACCAAATCCAGACTCTCAAAGAATCTCTAGTCTGGAGATGATGATGGAGAAACTCATAAAAAATCAAGAAGCAGCAAGAAAAGATCAAGAGATGGCAAGCAAAAACCAAGAAGCATCAATCAGAAACCTTGAGAGGCATATGGAGCAAATGACTAAGCAAATTTCAGAAATGGGTGAGAAGAGAGCAATTACCTTTCCCAATGTCACTGAAAGAGACAAAGAAAAAGCTACAAAGTGGGAGGAGTGCAAAGCAATCATAGGGGGAAGTGAGAAGGAAGCCATCAATCAGGAAGAACACAATAGACAAGTTCCACAAGAAGAGACAGAAAAGAGAAGTGAAGAGGAGAGAAAGACCAAGAATGCAAAAAGCTCAAAGAAAGATGAGGACATCCTTGAAATACAGCTACAAGAGAAGAAGGAAGGGGTGAAGCCAGATGTCCCCAAACTTCCGTACCCTCAGAGGTTCAAAAAAGAAAACGAGAATAAGCAATACTCAAAATTCCTGGATATATTCAAGACTCTCAGCATCAATATTCCTTTCTTAGAAGCACTTGAACAGATGCCATTATATGCCAAATTTATGAAAGAAGTACTCACAAAGAAAAGATCTCTGAAGGAAGGACAGATTATTGAGATGACAAAGGAATGTAGTGCTATCCTCCAAAGAGAGTTACCAGAGAAGAAAGATGATCCTGGGAGTTTTTACATACCTTGCACCATAGAAAATATAACAATTGAGAAGTCATTCTGTGACCTCGGTGCAGGTATAAACTTGATGCCTTTGTCTCTAATGAGGAAACTTCAAATTTCTAAGTTGAAGTCCACACGAATAGTTCTCCAAATGGCTGACAAATTCATTAAGCAAGCACTGAGAGTTGTGGAGAATGTGTTGGTAAAAGTGGGAAAATTCTTTCTCCCAGCTGATTTTATCATCCTGGATATGGATGAAGACCCTAACACTCCCATCATCCTGGGGAGGCCTTTCCTGGCTACGGCAGAGCATTGATAGATGTTGAAAAAGGAGAATTATTGTTAAGAGTGCATGATGAGCACCTAGCATTCCATGTTTTTAAAATCCTGCATGAGCCCACTCAAGAAGAAGATTGTATGAAGGATAAGGCCAAGGATCAAAGCTTGAAGGAGGCATTCAATGAGTTAACTCCAAGACTTCTACATCCATGCTTGAAAGAAGTAGAGATGGTGCAATAGACCAAAGAAATCAAGGAGGAACTAGATCCAAAACCCCCAGATGAGAACCTCAACATTCCAGATAAAGAACCACCAAGGCATGAATTATCTCTTGAGAAAGAAGAGAAGAAGTGTAAATCATGTTGCTTGTATGCGAAGTTTGTATTCGTAGGTTTTGATGAATGACAAACCAACAAACGACATGAAAGAAAAACCAACAAACAACTTGAATGAACAAGCATATTGAAAGATCAACCAACATTCAACGTTGAGGAATGAAAAGTTGAAAGCAACACAACAACAACAAGAAACTCAAGTCCACAACATTTGAAGACAAGTATAGTGTCTTAGGACTTAGGTAACTTCTTGTTAAGAACCAATTGCTAAATCTCTCAACACACACTCACAAAATGTTTTGATGCACATCTTGCAATTCGATGCTAGCCAAATGGTTTAAAAACTTGTTTTCAAAGGTACAAAAGCATAGGAATTGACTCCAACAAGTTTGAGATCAATCCTAAGTATTTTGAAGTGATTTTAAGCCATTCTTTAAGGTTTGCATCGATGCACACTCATCTTGCATCGATGCAAAGCATGCAACGACTTGTTGCATCGATGCAAAGATGTTTGCATCGATGCAACCTAGCTGAAAATTCAAATTTCAGCTTCAAAGACACATTTGCATCGATGCAAAGTGTTATGCATCGATGCAAATGATTCAAAAACATAAAAAACGGCTAGTTTTAACAAAACGGCTCCATCCCATTAACTCCCCAACGTTTCTAAGGTTTGGGAAGTCTATAAATAGATGGATTGAAGCCTTATTTCATATACGTGAGTATTTGCAAACTATCTTGTTCATATTCTTTCATTCTACACATTTTTAAGGTGTTATAATACACAATTTGAGAGAGCAATATCAATTGGTTCAATAGTGCTAAACTTGTAATCATACACTCTTCTAGAGAGTACTCATTTCATCTCAACAATTCTTTGAGAATTGTTTTCTTGTAACACTTTGTAAATTGGAGTGTGATCTCCAAGGTTGAGTCAAGAGTTATAAACACTATAGTCGGTGAGGATACCAAAGAAGTATACTAAGTACTCAAGGCAAATCTTAGAGAAGGTATCTCTAAGTGGAGTGGGTTAGTATACGAGTGGTGATCATATACCGTGAGGTGTTAGAAACTAAGGACTCGGATTGTAAAAGGTTTTGCGCGAGCACCTTGAAGCTTGGCAATAGTGGAACTTCTCAATAGCGATTGAGAAAGAAAGTGGACGTAGGACAAGGATTGTGCCGAACCACTCTAAATAGCGTTTGCATCTCTCCAAACTCATCTCTTCAATATTATTGTCTTTTACCTTTGAGCAAATAAATTGTGATCGAAAAGTAGCTTCGTAAGTACTTAAGGAATAGCTTAAGTCCGATTGGTGAAAAGCTTGATCAATTTATTTGAGTTGGTGTCTATTGGAAAGTAAAAGCTCCTTATAAATGCTTAGCAATTGAGTTAAGCTCTTGGAAAAATACTAGTACAATAACACTTTTGTATATTGTCTTTAACTTTCGCAAAAAGATTCATTGTTGTTGCAATACTCAATTCACCCCTCCTCTTGAGTAATTGTGCATAGGTTCTACAAGAAGAAGAGGCCAAAAGGGTGGAGAAACAAGAAAATCCCCACTGAAGGCTTCTCACCAGGGGATAAAGTAGTGTTAAACACCCAACCAATGAAGGTGTCCCCACAATCATCTAAATACTACACTGTGAACCGGGTCCTTTCACTTGAACACCTAGAGATCATCAAAAAGGAGACCGGAAGGAAGTTCACAATAAGAGGAGAAAAGTTGAGGCACTATAATTTTTAACCCCCATGATCTAAGGGGATCGATGTCAAGCTAATGACAATAAAGAAGCGCTTGTTGGGAGGCAACCCAACCTAAGGTAGTTTTATTTTCATAGCTTTTTCAATAAAATTGTTGAATAATTAAGTATGTATTGCAAAGAGCTAAGTTTGGTGTTGCACACCAAAACAATTTAAGGGAGAATGAAGGATTCTAAGTTTGGTGTTCCACCAAAGTCTCATTTAAAAGCATACTCTCACCTCCTGCATAATGCTAGCTCCAAGCAATCAAACAAATTATTCAACCATTTAATTGCTTTTTAGTTTTGGTTCCATAACCTTTAGCAAGGCCAAAAGAATTCATAAGTGGACAACCTGTTGCATTAGAGACAGTGGCAAGGAATTAAGTTTGGTGTTCCCACACCAAATTAAATCCAAAAGCCACACTCAATTCATGCATACTAACCAGTCACCTAAGGGCTTGAGAAGCAAGCAACTTTTGAGAATTGTGCAGGGAACTAACCACCATTTGAAAACATTATGCATCATAACTCAAAAGGGGCACAACAGAAGGAAGGATAAAAGAACTACAAACCAATAGGTTGTATCTATACTTAACTTCTGCTGTTGAGAAATGCTTTGATTTATGTCTTGCTAAAGTGTTCATCTAGTACAAGTAGAATCATTTTTTTTGCAATAAATAAGCTAGTCTAAGTGTGTGCTTGTGTGTTTACTTTCACTTAACTAAATGCATGATTTGTCCCCTGCATCTTTAATTCAATAAAAGGAATGTTTGGAATGTGAGGTGAGATAGTTCTTTGATAGCTGAAAGTACAATAATAGTAAGTGGTGGTATGTATGTGTGATTGTATGATAGCTCACTTTTAGTGAATAAAAGAACTAGACTGTCTCCTTTTAAGTAGAAAGTAGCTCACTGTCTATGAATCTCAATCAAATAAAAGTCCTAGGTTAAAAAGAAAAACAAAAAGAGAAAAGAAATAGCCAAAGAGTGGCAATAGAACAAAAGAAAAAAAAAAGGAAGTAAAGCTAGACACCAATAGCTTGAACCTTAGAATATATGCCTGTGGTGTCTTTGTACTAGGATCTGCTTGGATTATTAAGTTCTTTGGAGTGCATCAACACTTGGTGACTTGGGTTAACTAACCCGGGATCATCAACTGAAAGTCCACTATCAAGAGCAACCTAACTACAAGGCATTTAGTAACCCAAAGAGGTGCTGGGCATCAATGTTCTAAGAAGGAATGTGAGCCAAGTGTCTATAGTGAATAATGTGTCAAGCATAAAGAAAGAAAAGAGCTTGTTACACATGACACTGAACTAAAGCTTATAAAAAAAAATAATAGTCAAGGACAAAGGAATAATGAGAGGTCATAGCAGTATGTTGCTTGATGCTTGGAGGAGACTTTCTAGGCCTAAATATCAATAAGAAGTGAGTGTTTACATATCTACATGAAACCCCATGAGCTACCAATAATACTTTGCTAGCATAAACATCCTCTCCCATTTCATTCTTTCTTCTCAATAATTCCTTTCTTGCTTGGGGACAAGCAAGCTTTAAGTTTGGTGTTGTGATGACAAGTCATCTTAGCCTAGTTTCACTAGTCTTTTTCTTTTGTTTTCAATTGATTTTATGCACTTTCTTGAGCCATAAGTAAGCCAATTGGGTAGAATTTCATGTTTCCTTTGATTCAATCAACTATGGATAAATTAATGCAATTTCATGAGATTTTGTGCTATAACTATCATATATTATAAAAGAATAACAATCTCATGATTTTGAGCATAGCTTTGATGTCTTTGATTGATTGATGATAGGTGAAAAGAGCTTTGAAGAAGGTTGAAGAAAGAAGGAATGGCAAAGAGCAAGAGAGAACAAAAAGCTTGAGCCAAAGCTTGCCTCAAACTTTAGCTCAAACTTTTGGAGGAGCTTGACTACACCTTGGAGGGAGCAAAAGCTTGCGCCAACGTTTGACCTCAAGCTTTTAGGCAAACGTTGGCGCCACAACAAATACACCCTGGAGGGAGCAAAAGCTTGCGCCAACGTTTGACCTCAAGCTTTTAGGCAAACGTTGGCGCCACAACAAACACACCCAGGGAGCAAAAGCTTGCGCCAACGTTTGCCTCAAGCTTTTAGGCAAACGTTGGCCAAGAAGCATGCAAGGGAGGATCCACGTATGGCTCAAAGTTTGACCTCAAACTTTGGCTCAAACGTGGATGACAGCACGGGAGGCAAGCTGATATGAAAAGCTTGA
The DNA here is from genome assembly GCF_003086295.3 of Arachis hypogaea. Taxonomy (NCBI): domain Eukaryota; kingdom Viridiplantae; phylum Streptophyta; class Magnoliopsida; order Fabales; family Fabaceae; genus Arachis; species Arachis hypogaea. The sequence goes on along the minus strand of NC_092046.1, from coordinate 75,207,332 downwards.
GTCAAAGTTTGCCTCAAACTTTGACTCAAGCTTTAATGGTTCATGGCCCGGTTCACAAGTGGGTTTCTCTCCAAATCCAAGAGCAATCAACAGAGGCTTTTGTCAACCCAATTCCATCAAGAGCAAAGTCCCAATTCAAGGCTTGAAGATCATTTGAAGAGAGTATATAAATAGCTTAGAATTTAAGTTTTTAGGGGAGCTTTTCCTTTTTAGTTTTGCTGAGAGTTTTGGAGAGTTTTTGGTTGAGAGTGATTTTGAGATTCTGAGTCTTGGGGAAGGAGAATTGAATTCTCTTCCTCTTAGTTTTCTTATTTTCAATTTCATTTACACTTTGTTTGAATCTTGGGTGTTGGAGAATTGAAGGAATTCTATTTCAATCTCACCCTGAGATCTCCCTGTTTTATTTACTGCACTTTTTGAGAAATCAATTTTTGCATTCCTTTCTTCTACTGCTTGATCTTTACTTTTCTTGCAATTAAATTCTGAATTTGGATCTAGGAAGGCATTGAGATCTAGACTTGGTTATCTAGTCTCTTGGGTCCTGAGATCTGGAGTTTTCATTTTAATTTCTCTGTTGAATGTGTCTCCAAGTTCATTTACATTTCCAGTTGAGACCCGTTTCATTTTAATTCCTTTGCTACTTTTCTGTTTATCGCAATTTACTTTTCCTTGTCTAATTTCTGCAAATCCAATTCCCAATTCCTGTTATAATTCAAGCCATTTACATTTCTTGCACTTTAAGATTCTGCAATTTACATTTCTTGCGTTCTAAGTTTCTGCCATTTAATTTATTGTTCTTTAAGATTCAGCACTTTTATTTTCTGTTCTCTTTACTTTACTGCAATTATCCCTCTCCCTTTAATTTTCATGCAATTTAGTTTCAGTCAATTACAAATCACTCAACCAAATCTTGATTCGCTTGACTAAATCAACCACTAAACTAAAATTGCTCAATCCTTCAATCCCTGTGGGATCGACCTCACTCACGTGAGTTATTATTACTTGATGCGACCCGGTACACTTGCCGGTGAGATTTGTGTGTTTGGAATTCGTTTTTTTTTCAAAAATACACATCAGATAGTAAAACCATGCAATTTACATGAATAAGTGGGTGACGAAGTGATAGAAACACTCAATTTGAGCACAAAATACATCATAAAATATGGGTTTATCAGTAGGGTAGAGTTTTAATAAAATTTTTAACCCGCGGGTAGGGTTAGGGTAGAGTCCAAACCTTGACCCCCCCGAGTTACTGATTGGCTGTGGGTTTATGAGTCTATGTTTACGCGGATGGGGGTGTGACTTTCCTTCTTCCTGTTTGTTTAGGCCCTACTGAATTAGTGTTCAGTGGCACCTTCTCAGCTGCTGATAAACTCCATTTTTAGGGTTTATCTTGTGTTTAATTTAGTAGATTTTATCCATTATTCTCACACTTATTCATATAATTTGCATGTTTTATATTTTCCTTCTTAATTTTGTACTATGATTGAAAACATGCTTCTTTGGCCTTAAAATTGCTAATTTTAATTCCCTCTTATTACCATTCGATACCGTGATATGTTTGCTGAGTGTTTTCAGGGTTTATAGGGCAGGAATGGCTTAGAGGACGGAAAGGAAGCATGCAAAAGTGGAAGGAACGCAAGAAAATAATGTTTTGAGAAGCTGGCAGCGATGTGTATGCGTGGGCGACGCGTACGCGTGACAGAGCGTCACGTGCTGCATTACACAGAAGACGCTAGGGGCAATTTCTGGGCTGCTTTTGTTCCAGTTTCAAGCCCGAAAATGAAGCTTAGAGGCTGTAGAGTGGAGCTGGATGGGAGACTCATTCAACACCTCATTATTCACACATTAAGTTTTAGATGTAGTTTTCTAGAGAGAGAGGTTCTCTCTTCTCTCTAGGTTTTAGGGTTTTTAGATTTATCTTTTCTCAATTTCAGGTTCCTACTTTAGTTTAATTTAGTTTTCTTTTACTCTTGCTTGTTCTAGCACTTTAGTTATTTAATTCTCTTATTGATTCCTTGGTTTTGCCTATTTAGTTTATGAACTCTTATGCTACTCTAAATTCCCTTTTTTTAATGCAAAGTTTATGTTTCATGTTTATGGCTTATCTATTTAATTGTTGATTGTTGATTCCTTGCAATTGTTGGTTTGGATTTTATTATCTCTCATTATATTTCTATGTTTTTATTTTGTGCCTTCCAAGTATTTGATAAAATGCTTGGTTGGATTTTAAGTTAGATTTTTATATTATTAGCATGGATTGATTAATTGGAGACTCTTGAGTTATCAAAAGTCTTTTGTTAAATGGTAATTGAGACTTGCTGGTTGGCTTAGGCTTCACTAAATCTAGTCTTTGATTAGGACTTGTGAACTTAATTTAATTTTGCTCACTTGACTTTCCTTCATTGTTAGAGATTGAATAAGTGAGAGCAAAAGGCAATTACCATCACAATTGATGATGATAATAAGGATAGGAATTCCAATTCTCAATCCTTGTTAGGATTTTTCTTAGTTGTTATTTTATTTCCTTGTTATTTTACGTTCTTGTTCCTTATTCCAAAACCCAAAAAATATACTTTCTCATAACCAATAATAAATATACTTTCCTGCAATTTCTTGAGAGACGACCCGAGGTTTAAATACTTCGGTTGATTTTTATTGGGTTTGCTTAAGTGACAAACAAATTAAATTTGATTGAGGTTTGATTGTCGGTTTAGATCTATACTTGCAACGCGATTATTTTTGTGAAATTCTTTATCGATGATTTTTCCCCATTAGCTGCATCCAAATAGTTGGGCGGCCATCCGAACTTTCGAGTTGGTTTGCGATTATTTGGAACTTCCGACTCGTATGGAGGTCTTTCTATACTTCGTTCTATGCACCCTTGACGTTAGGATTTTTGCCAGTAAAGAATTTTATAAAAACAGTCGCGTTGTAGGTATAGTTTCTAAACCAGCAGAAATCCCTTCGTACAAACGTTTTGGTTGTCACAAGTAACAAACCCCTAAATAAATTGATAACCGAAGTATTTAAACCTCGGGTCGTCTTCTCAAGGAACTGCAGGGAAGTATGTTCTTATTATCGGTTATGGAGATTGTAAATCAGGGTTTTGAAGATGAGGAGCAAGTAATTTAAATTGCAATTGAAATAAGTAAAATACTGTAAAGTAAATAAATAACTATAGAATAAACTTTTGGCAAGGTATGAGAAATTAGAAGTCCTATCCTAGTTATCCTTATCAATGATGATGAAGATTGAATCTTAATTCCACTCAGTTAGTCTTTACTTAAAGTAAAGAAAAGTCAAGTGACTAATTAGTTAGATCCTCAAATCCTAGTTAATCCCTAAGGAAAGATTGGGATTGTTGAAGTTCAATTCAATTAGCAAAGATAACAATTTTCAATCATGTTTGAGTTTGATAACTCCTGAGTTACTGATTTCTTAACCAAGACTAAAAAAGGAAAAAGTAAATCCACCGGAATAAAAATATCTTCAGATTGGAAGCAACAGTAATATAAATAAAGGAGAGCAATAATAAACTGAAATACCTCAATTAACATTAATTCAAAAGAATAATCTGTACCATAGAAGAATTCATAAATTAAATTGAAAAGATAAATAAAAAGGAATGTTGAACCTGATAAAAAGATAATCCTGAAAGCGAATAAAATCCTAAATCTAAATCCTAATCCTAAAGAGAGAGGAGAGAACCTCCCTCAAAACTACATCTAAATCATGAATAGTAATTAATTGGAGACTCTCCTCTGAATGGATGCATTTCCCCCACTTTATAACCTCTGATCTGTGCCTTCTGGACTTGGAATTGGGCCAAAAAGGGCTTCAGAAATCGCTGGGAGTGTTTTCTGTAATTTTTGGTGTGTGGCCTCTGTCACGCGGCCGCGTGGGTCATATGTAGTTGAATTAATTCACATTTCTCAAGGAATCATATATATAGCCAGACCTCAGATAATGATAAAACACTTTTACAATTGAGATGGGAAAATATTTTATAAACTTGCAAGACGATTAATAATTCAAGCAGAGATATATGTTAATGAGCTATTGAATCCTCATTGGATTTTGTGTTTACTCTCTGGTCATTTAGTGTTTATTGGGTTAATCACTCTATTCTTCTTTTTATCCTTACTTTCTATAACTTTGTTCTTCATCTAACCAATCAACAATTATAGAATATAGGCATACAAAAGTCATGAGGTCTTTAATTAAGGTTGTAATGGGGCCAAGGTAAAGGTAAGGGTATATGTATAAGGCTAAGTGAGATAATTAAGCGAATCCTTGATTAGTCTAAGATCTCACCTAACATACATAACTTTGTAAAGTAAAGCTTCTTTACCTATTTTTCCCATATTTTTCCACTTTTGATGTTACATGCTCATGCATTAGTTTTAATTTTGTCCCATGTGCATTGCTTTATTTTGCATTTGGGGAATTCTTTTGTATCCCCTTTATTCAAATACTGAAAAATAAATATTTTTTTTATGTACATGGTAATTCAATTATTTTGATTTCACATGAGCAGGCTTCCCAAAAAATTTTTATTTTGAATTATTTTATTCTTTTCAACTTTCTACCCTTTGTTTTTATCATCCATGTTCCCAATAGGTTTCCCACACTTAAACAATTACACAATTTCTATCTTAAGCTAACCAAGGATTCAACTTGGAATTTTTATTTTATTTTTCTGCTTAAGGCTAGTAATGTGGTTTGTAGAATAAGAGGAAATTTAAAGGCTCAAGGGGGCTAACAAGGGTGATGTAAAAGGTAGGCTAATTTGGGATAAGTGAGCTAAAATCAACAATGGCCTCAATCACTCTCTTGGTATGTATTTCTATTCTATAATCGGACATATAGATTAAAACAAAGTAAAGAACACCAGAATAAATAAGAAGGGTGGAACACACAAGAATAAAAATTATGGTTTGAATGTAACCATACAATTAAGCTCAAAACTTACAGGCTGTATGTTCTCTAACTCAGAAATCATATATAAGTTATATATGTCATGAAAGTAAAAATCAAGAGTTCCCATTATTCTCAATGTAAAATTTATTTTGAGTGGCTTTAAAGTTTGTGTTTCTCCTTGATGAAATGTTGTTAACTAACTAACATGGAATGCTATATATACAAGGTGTGCGTTATTTCTATTATGTTCAAGTCTCTAGTTTACTTCCTTTTTATATTTTCAAATTAAACTAAGTTATCTTATGCTAAAAAAAGGGTAAACTATACTAATCAATCCACAATTTCTATAACTAATAAGTTAGAATTGCAACTAAACTAAATAGCTAAAATATGAACTAAGGTGCAACATGCAGAAATAGAGTAAAAATACATGAAAATAGCAATGTATAAGTGCTGAGAAAATAAAAATAAAAATAAAAGAGAAAAATACAGAAAAATAGCAAAATAAAATGAAAGAGTCTGTAGTGGTTCACCAAAAAAACGCCAGAGATGGCGACCTCCCCACACTTAAAATGAAGCATCGTCCCTGATGCTCACTCAAACAGGGTGTGAAGGGGTGTCATCACTGGAAGGGTGGGTAGCTAGAGTCTCTGTGGTGGTGGTCTGAGGGTCTGCCTGCTGCAGAGGAGGTGCTGACTGAATAGGGATCTCAGGGTCGGAAACCTGAATCTCTGATACGGGGCCTCCTGCTGTGATGCAGCCTGCTCTGTGCATGCCTGCTCAGCCACTCTCTGGGGGTGGGTATCTGCCTCGTGATCATCCTCCTCCTCCTCAGATGGCTCTGATGGTGTGTCAAGCTCGGAGGGGATATCGCCAGATCGTATCATCAGCTTCAGGTGCTCATAGCGTCGCTTGCTGCGACGCTCAGCTCTCTTATATTGGCGCCGGTTACGGCGCTTTATCTGGTCTAGCTGTCGAAACAGGCGGTGCACTAGGTGATAAACCGGCTCTGAGGCAGGTGGAGGTGCAGTGGTGGTAGCAGGGGTAGCTGTGGAGGAAGAGGGGCCGGCAGATGGTGTGGTTGTCTCATCAGTAGGAGTGAGGAATGGAGGTCTGTAGCCCAAAGCCAGAAAGTTCCTGTTGTGAGGGATAATTTTCTTGCATTCTGCAGCAGGTGGCCTCTCATCAGCATCCTCCCAGGGCACGTCAGCTCGACGGCCTAGCTGTGTAATCAGATAGGGGAAGGAGAGAGTGCCTCGGACGTGGACCCTGGCCATGTAGTACCGAATGAAGTATGGCAGGTACAGGTCCTTACCCTCCATCACACACCATAAGAGGGTGATCATAGCGGCAGGTAGCTCCGTCTCGTGAGTACTCGGCATAATAAAGTTGCTGAGGATTTAATGCCATAGCCGAGCCTCATCGTTCAAGTATGCCCGCTTGATTCCCTTAGGCATGGTGGTGTTCTGACCCATAACCCATGGGACAGTCGGGTCAAGGGCTATCCTGGCCTTGGCTGCATCCCGATCAAATTTCATGAAGCGCATGTCCTCCTCAGCCTTTTGATATCCATCTGGCTGATCAGATTTAGGTAAAAGCTTCAGAACATCCTCTATAGCCTCTTCAGTAACCAGAATCTGCTTCCCTCTTAGGTTCACTGCATCTAGGGAGGTTTTGAAGTAATTGTAGTAGAATTCCCTTACCCAAGATGCATTAACCTCAGTCAGGTTTCTCTCCAGGAAGAACCAGCCTCTTTGTTTGATTTGATCAGAGGTGTATTGCTGGAGTTCTTATGGGATCTTCAAAGTCCTTTCCAGGTACAGGTTCCTGGAGTTTGCAAACACCGGATACTTCAGCTCACAGTATCGGTTTGCAAATTTAATGGGATCAATAGCAGGGAGTAGTTGGTCAGCCTTCTCCTGCGGGGTAAAGTGTTTCTCCCGCCAGGAGTCATCATGCATGAGGTCCAGGATGGACATAGAGGATTCTCCTCTTTTCTGTTTGCCAGTGGTTGCCTTTCCTTTTCCTTTTCTCTGGGTGTCTGACATCCTGAAAAATAGAAAACCAGGATATAAAAAAAACAGGAAAACAAATAGGCAAAAAAGCAAAAGAAACACAAAGTGGTAAAGTAGCAATAGAAGAGGAAATTGAGTTAAGTAAATTTGCATTAAGGATTGTATAAGAGTTAGAATACTGAGAAGAAAAATGTCACAATCCAAAATGTACTTCAATTCAAGTTAATTAGAAAAAGTATCATCATGCCTTGGTTAGAATGTTAAAAGAAAGTGAAAAACCAGAAGAGATGTTTTGAAAGGTTAGGTTTGGTTAGAATTGAAAAAGAGTTGAGGAAGTTAAAATTAGTGAGTTAGTAAAAAGTGGGTTAAGGTAAGTGGCATAATGATCATATTCCAAGTAACAAGCATTCACAATTAGAAGCTATAGGTAATTCATATCCAAACAAGGAAATTAGGTTGATGATGATTCAGATAGATATAGAAATAGCAAAAATTGGAATCTAAACATCAAAAATGCAGATTAAGAACCAGGAAATCAAAAAGAATAAGAAAGCTTGCCCTGGCATTCATGAATTGGTTTGGTAAAAGCAGGGAAAAGCAGAGTTAAAAATGCCAAAACCAAAACATGAATGAAAATCAAAACAGTTTACAGAAATTTGGGCAGCATTCCGGCTAAAATTGGATTTTCCCGAAAAATAAATAGCAATTAGAATAGTTCATATGAATGAAAATATAGCTGCAATTACATATAAGGAATAAGAACATGTAAAGTAGTGTAAAGAGCAGCATGAAACAAGAAATTACATCATATGAACAGTAACAACATCACAGCAGCAGCAGAATTGCGAATTGAATAAAACAGGTAGCAAGAACAGCGCAATTAATCAGGCCTAAATCCACTAACCACATCCTAAGCTACCTAATAACCTAGAATCCACTACAACATGCATATCTAACTAGCCTAATGATGAACATAAACAGAAAAATAGGAAATTAACGATGAATGGAAAGAAGGGTGACGATCAGCGGAACTTGGAAGGCGTATAAGAGAAGGTGGGGCAGAGAGGTGGCTGGGGGATGGCGGTGGTGGTGGCAGACGTGGCGGTTGAGGGTGGCACGGCGACGGTGGCGGCTGTTCGGAGGTAGGGTTTTGGGTAGGGAATGGGGGGGAAGGGGAAGGAAGGGAAGGGGGGCGTGGGTGGCGGATGGGTGGCGCGGCTGGGACAGAGCGGCAGTGGTGGATGGTGGTCGCGGAGGGGGGCAGTGGCGGTGGAGGGAGGAAGAGGAAGAAAGAAGAAGAAAAAGGGGGAGAATGGGGGAGGGGGTGGTGGTACGGTGAGGTCTGGGGGGTGGTTGGCGGTGCGGCGGCGGCGTAGGGTGGCTGGGTGGTGGTTGGAAGTTGTGTGTGGTGGTTGTAGAGAGAAGAGAGGAAGGAGAGGGGGCTGGGGGGGAGGGGGGCGAATGGGTAGGGTTTCGCGTGGCTGGGGGTTATTAATTTGAATCCACGCGATCGCGTGGGGAACGCGGTCACGTGGATGGGGTGAAATAGGGGTCGACGTGATCGTGTGGGTGGCGCGATCGCATGGAATGGCTAAAAGAGTGAATGACGCGATCGCCTGGGGCATGCGATCGCGTCGCTGGAAATTGTGCTAAACGCACGATTCCAGCGTCGTTTCAGTGCAACTCTCTGTCTCCTTTTGGGGTGTTGTGTAATCCATGCGACGCGATCGCGTCGCTCACGCTGTCGCGTGGGATTGGTGTTGTGCAAGTGATGCGATCGCGTCAGGGACGTGATCGCGTGGGCGTTTTGTGCAAAACGCACAATGGCTGCACGATTCCAGCCTAACTCTCTGGACGTTGGGAATTTACGCCGATCTCCAGATCACGCGGCCACGTGAATGACGCGGACGCGTGAATGACGCGGACGCGTGGGTAGTGTTTTTCGCAAGTGACACGATCGCATGAGTGATGCGGTCGCATCGCGCACCCTTTTTTTTTAATATGCAGGTATGCAAGTATGCAGTATGCAATGCGAATGATTAATATTCAGGTTCAATTTGAAAAAGGAAATAACAAATAAAAATAAATAACACGAAATAAAGCTGAAAAAGAAACGACCATACCATGGTGGGTTGTCTCCCACCTAGCACTTTTAGTTAAAGTCCTTAAGTTGGGCATTGGATGAGCTTCCTGTTATGGTGGCTTGCGCTTAAATTCATCCAGAAATCTCCACCAATGTTTGGAATGCCAATAGCTTTCGGGGTCCCAAACTAGGCATGTGAAGCTTCTGAGCAGCTTCAAACATATTCTCAGGCTCCCGGAGTGACGAATGTCAGAATAGATTCCAGGATTCCAAACCTTGCTTTTAAATCCGCCTTTGTCTTGATCTATATTTTTCCATCTGGGCGGTTTAGAAAGTAGATTTTCACCAAGGTGACCAAACGCTTTCCGAGATCCATTCAATAGATCATTATGCCAACCCGCACACTTCAAGTTGAAGCGTGGAACCTTATTGAACCTTGTGCACCAGCTCTGAGTACGAGCCATTTTCCTCTTACTCTTAAAGCCGCAGAGAGCTCTAAGCTGGCCATTTGTTTCATGCAAACCATATTCAAGCAGAAAAGTAAAGATAAAGGTTAAGGATTGTACCCACTTGAAGCTTGTATTAGGTGGTAATGGCCTTAGGATAGGTGTTTCTAGTGGTTCTGTGAGTTCTACTCCCTTGTGCTCTTCTGTGAATTTCTTCACTTCCTTGCGGACTTCTTCAATTGCATCCATGTCCTGATCAAAGCCTTCTATGTCTTCCTCGTCACTTAAGTCATAAACAGGAGGTTGAGAGAAATCTACCTCCGCATCATCTTCACATTCACTTGGGAAAGATTCTGCGATCTCAGAGAATTCACTTGCTGGTGCAATTTCACTACTGGGAGAACTTGACTTGAGATCATCATCATCAAGGAAACTTGCTTCTTGGATTATTCCATCCAGTTCTTCATAAAAGACTTGCCTTAGGGGCTGTGTACTATCCTCCTTAGCATTAATTGTAACGTCCTTGACAGAATTCTCCACAACTCTGGATTCTCATGGAGGCTCAGTGTCTCCTAGGTCTTCAACCAGCTCTTCTTCCTGTGTAATGACAGCTTCCTCTACTTGTTCCAGTACGAAGTCATGCTCTGTTCTGTCCATTGGAGTTTCTAGTATCTCCTTCATGCTACGCTCATCATTAGATTGTCCACACGGAGTTGTGGGAGGTCCTTGAATGTTCGAACGTCTAGAAGATAATTGACTTATTGCTTGCTCCAGTTGATAAAGGGTTGTTTGAAGTTGATCTACTGTTTCCTTGAGGCGAACCTCTGATTCTCGGGGTGCTGGATTTGGACGTGGTACATTGGGAAGTGGTGGTGTTTGGGAGTAATTGGATTGGAATCGGGGTAAATGAGGATCGTATGGTGGCGAATGGTGAAAAGAAGCTTGTGAGTGTAGTGGTTCGAAGTTATGTTGAGAGGATGGCCTATAAGCACAGGGTGGGACTTGTTGGTAACTACAAGGTTGTCCACCATGTCTAATTGCTTGGTATGCATTGTAGGATGGTTTTTGTCCATGATATCTTGGAGGGTGTTGTTGCCTAAAGGGTTGATCAGATCCTCTTGGCTCCATCCATCTTTGATTGCTCTGACCTTGATGCATGTTCCTGTTATAACTTTCACTCCTTTCAACAATATTAGAACCAAACTCGAAGCGAGAGGGGTGAGGATTCATAGTAGCAAATGGAAATAAAAAGGGAAAATAAAGACAAATAAACAAGTAAAAGAAAAATATTTACAATAACCAATAATAAGGCACACAATTGCAGTTCCCCGGCAACGGCGCCATTTTAACGTTAGGATTTTTGCCAGTAAAGAATTTTATAAAAACAGTCACGTTGTAGGTATAGTTTCTAAACCAGCAGAAATCCCTTCGTACAAATGTTTTGGATGTCATAAGTAACAAACCTGATGAGCGGATAATTTATACGCTTTTTGGCATTGTTTTTAGTATATTTTTAGTAGAATCTAGTTACTTTTAGGGATGTTTTTATTAGTTTTTATGTTAAATTCATATTTCTGGACTTTACTATGAGTTTGTGTGTTTTTCTGTGATTTCAGGTATTTTCTGGCTGAAATTGGGGGACTTGAGCAAAAATCAGATTCAGAGGTTGAAGAAGGACTGCTGATGCTGTTGGATTCTGACCTCCCTGCACTCAAAGGGGATTTTCTGGAGCTACAGAACTCAAAATGGTGCGCTTCCAATTGCGTTGGAAAGTATACATCCAGGGCTTTCCAGCAATATATAATATTTCATACTTTGGCCGAGTTTAGAGGATGTAAAAGGGCATCGAATGCCAGTTCTACGCTGCTGTCTGGAGTTAAACGCCAGAAACACGTCACAAACCAGAGTTGAATGCCAGAAATACGTTACAACCTGGCGTTCAACTCCAGAAAAAGCCTATGCACGTGTAACATTCAAGCTCAGCCCAAGCACACACCAAGTGGGCCCCGGAAGTGGATTTATGCATCAATTACTTACTTCTGTAAACCCTAGTAACTAGTTTAGTATAAATAGGACTTTTTACTATTGTATTTGACATCTTTGGATCATCTGGGGACGTATGGTTCTTAGATCATGGGGGCTGGCCATTCGGCCATGCCTGAACCTTTCACTTATGTATTTTCAAACGGTAGAGTTTCTACACTCCATAGATTAAGGTGTGGAGCTCTGCTGTTCCTCATTAATTAATGCAAAGTACTACTGTTTTCTATTCAATTCAACTTATTCTGCTTCTAAGATATTCATTCGCACTTCAACATGAATGTGATGAACGTGACAATCATCATCATTCCCTATGAACGCGTGCCTGACAACCACTTCCGTTCTACCTTAGATTGAATGAGTATCTCTTGAATCTCTTAATCAGAATCTTCGTGGTATAAGCTAGATTGATGGCGGCATTCATGAGAGTCCAGAAAGTCTAAACCTTGTCTGTGGTATTCTGAGCAGGACTCTGGGATTGAATGACTGTGACGAACTTCAAACTCGCGAGTGCTGGGTGTAGTGACAGACGCAAAAGGAGGGTGAATCCTATTCCAGTATGATCGAGAACCTCAGATGATTAGCCGTGCTGTGACAGAGCATTTGGACCATTTTCACAAGAGGATAGGATGCAGCCATTGACCAAGGTGATGCCTCCAGACGATTAGCCATGCAGTGACAGCGTATCGGACCATTTTCCAGAGAGGATGAAAAGTAGCCATTGACAATGGTGATGTCCTTACATAAAGCCAGCCATAGAAGGGAGTAGGACTGATTGGATAAAGACAGCAGGAAAGCAGAAATTCAGAGGGACGAAAGCATCTCTATACCTTTATTTGAAATTCTCACCAATGATCTACATAAGTATTTCTATCCTTATTTTATGTTTATTTATTATTTAATTTCGAAAACTCCATAATCAATTATTATCCGCCTGACTGAGATTTACAAGATGACCAGAGCTTGCTTCATACCAACAATCTCCGTGGGATCGACTCTTACTCATGTAAGGTTTATTACTTGGACGACCCAGTGCACTTGCTGGTTAGTTGTATCGAAGTTGTGAATGAAAAACGATTTATTAAGACGTGCGTATTTGGCGCCGTTGCCTGAGATCACAATTTCGTGCACCAAGTTTTTGGCGCCGTTGCCAGGGATTGTTTGAGTTTGGACAACTGACGGTTCATCTTGTTGCTCAGATTAGGTAATTTTCTTTTTGTTTTATGTTCAAAAAATTTTTCAAAAATTTCTCCTTTGTTTTCGAAAAAAATTTTTTTTTTTTAAAATAAATGTTTTCAAAAATATATTTTTCTTCAGAATTTTTAAGAATGAATTCTAGAGTTTCATGAAGCATGTTGAAGCCTGGCTGGCTGTAAAGCCATGTCTAATTCTTTTGGATAGGGGCTTCCAATCATCAGCATAGAGGCAAGTTAATTGAGATGTCAGCTGTGGCATGTCTGAGTTACATACTAAAGCTTGGCTGGCTATTAAGTCATGCCTAACCCTCAGATTGGAGCTTTAGACTAAGAGTACAAGATTCCTGGAATTCATACTAAAAATTTTGAAATCCTTATTTTTTTATATGTTTTTTGAAAATAATATACAAAAATCCAAAAAATTTTTATAAAATCATAAAAAGCAAAAATATTTTGTGTTTCTTGTTTGAGTCTTGAGTCAGATTTTAAGTTTGGTGTCAATTGCATGTTCATCTTGCATTTTTTCGAAAAAATCATGCATTCATGGTGTTCTTCATGATCTTCAAGTTGTTCTTGGTAAATCTTCTTGTTTGATCTTGATGTTTTCTTGTTTTGCATCTTTTCTTGTTTTACATGTGCATTTTTGCATCCATAGAGTCTAAACATGAAAGATTTCTAAGTTTGGTGTCTTGCATATTTTCTTTGCATATAAAAATTTTCAAAAAAATATGTTCTTGATGTTCATCATGATCTTCATAGTGTTCTTGGTGTTCATCTTGACATTCATAGCATTCTTGCATGCATTCATTGTTTTGATCCATAACTTTCATGCATCTTCTCATTTTTCTTCTCATAAATTCGAAAATTTGAGTTGACCTTTTCAAAACTTTTTAAAATTTAGTTGTTTCTTATGAGTCAAATCAAATTTTCAATTTAAAAATCTTATCTTTTTCAAAATCTTTTTCAAAAATCAAATCTTTTTCATTTTTCTTAGTTATTTTCGAAAATTATAAAAATAGTTTTCAAAAATCTTTTTCTTCATTTTATATCATAATTTTCGAAAATATCTTCAACAATTAATGTTTTGATTCAAAAATTTCAAGTTTGTTACTTGCTTGCTAAGAAAGATTCAAACTTTAAGTTCTAGAATCATATCTTGTGATTTCTTGTGAATCAAGTCATTAATTGTGATTCTAAAAATCAAATCTTTTTCAATAACTAATTTAAATCATATCTTTTCAAAAATATCTTCTTATCTTATCTTTTTCAAAAATTTGATTTTAAAATATCTTTTCTAACTTCTTATCTTATCTTTTCAAAATTGATTTTCAAATTTGTTTCAACTAACTAACTAACTTTTTGTTTCTTATCTTTTTCAAAACTACCTAACTAACTCTCTCTCTCTAATTTTCGAAAATCTCTTCCCTCTTTTTCAAAAATTCTTTTTAATTAATTAATTGTTTAATTTTTAATTTTAATTAGATTTCATTCCTAATTTTCGAAAATCACTAACTCTTTTTCAAAAATTATTTTCGAAAACTTCCCCCTCTCATCCTCTTCTATTTATCTATTTACTAACATCTCTTCCTCACTCACCAAAAATCCGAACCCCCTCTCTCTCTCTGAGTTCAGATTTTCTCTTCTTTTTTTTCTTTTACTCTTCTTTTCTTCTTCTACTTACATAAGGGAACCTCTATACCTGGGTAAAAAGGATCCCTATTATTATTATTTTTCTGTTCCCTCTTTTTCATATGAGTAGGAGCAAGGACAAGAATATTCTTGTTGAAGCAGATCCAGAACCTGAAAGGACTCTGAAGAGGAAACTAAGAGAAGCTAAATTACAACAATCCAGCAAGCACCTTTCAGAAATTTTCAAACAAGAAGAGGAGATGGCAGCCAAAAATAATAATAATGCAAGGAGGATGCTTGGTGACTTTACTGCACCTAATTCCAATTTACATGGAAGAAGCATCTCCATCCCTACCATTGGAGCAAACAACTTTGAGCTGAAACCTCAATTAGTTTCTCTGATGCAGCAGAACTGCAAGTTCCATGGACTTCCATCTGAAGATCCTTTTCAGTTCTTAACTGGATTTTTGCAGATCTGTGATACTATTAAGACTAATGGAGTAGATCCTAAAGTCTACAGGCTCATACTTTTCCCTTTTGCTGTTAGAGACAGAGCTAGAATATGGTTGGACTCTCAACCTAAGGATAGCCTGAACTCTTGGGATAAGCTGGTCAAGGATTTCTTAGCCAAGTTCTTTCCTCCTCAAAAGATGAGTAAGCTTAGAGTGGATGTTCAAACCTTCAGACAGAAAGAAGGTGAATCCCTCTATGAAGCTTGGGAGAGATACAAGAAACTAACCAAAAAGTGTCCTTCTGACATGCTTTCAGAATGGACCATCCTGGATATATTCTATGATGGTCTGTCTGAATTAGCTAAGATGTCATTGGATACTTCTGCAGGTGGATCCATTCACCTAAAGAAAAAGCCTGCAGAAGCTCAAGAACTCATTGACATGGTTGCTAATAACCAGTTCATGTACACTTCTGAGAGGAATCCTGTGAGTAATGGGACACCTCAGAAGAAGGGAGTTCTTGAAATTGATACTCTGAATGCCATATTGGCTCAGAATAAAATATTGACTCAGCAAGTCAACATGATTTCTCAGAGTCTGAATGGAATGCAAGCTGCATCCAACAGTACTCAAGAGGCGCCTTTTGAAGAAGAAGCTTATGATCCTGAGAACCCTGCAATAGCAGAGGTGAATTACATGGGTGAACCATATGAAAACACCTATAACCCCTCATGGAGAAATCACCCAAATTTCTCATGGAAGGATCAACAAAAGCCTCAACAAGGCTTTAATAATGGTGGAAGAAACAGGTTTAGCAATAGCAAGCCTTTTCCATCATCCACTCAGCAATAGACAGAGAACTCTGAACAAAATACTTCTAATGCAGCAAACTTAGTCTCTGATCTATCTAAGGCCACTGTGAGTTTCATGAATGAAACAAGGTCCTCCATTAGAAATTTGGAAGCACAAGTGGGCCAGCTGAGTAAAAGGATCACTGAAATCCCTCCTAATACTCTCCCAAGCAATACAGAAGAAAATCCAAAAAGAGAGTGCAAGGCCGTTGATATAATCATCATGGCCGAATCCAAAGAGGAAGGGGAAGACGTGAATCCCAAGGAGGAAGACCTCCTGGGACGTCCAGTGATCAACAAGGAGTTTCCCTTTGAGGAACCAAGGGAATCTAAGGCTCATCTAGAGACCATAGAGATTCCATTAAACCTCCTTATGCCATTTATAAGCTCTGATGAGTATTCCTCTTCTGAAGAGAATGAGGATGTTATTAAGGAGCAAGTCACCAAGTACCTTGGTGCAATCATGAAGCTGAATGCCAAATTATTTGGTATTGAAACTTGGGAAGATGAACCTCCCTTGTTCACCAATGAACTAAGTGATCTGGATCAACAGACATTGCCTCAGAAGAAACAGGATCTTGGAAAGTTCTTAATACCTTGTACCATAGGCACCATGATCTTTGAAAAGACTCTGTGTGACCTTGGTTCAGGGATAAACCTTATGCCCCTCTCTGTAATAGAGAAACTGGGAATCTTTGGGGTGCAAGCTGCTAAAATCTCATTAGAGATGGTAGACAATTCAAGAAAACAGGCTTATGGACAAGTAGAAGACGTGTTAGTAAAGGTTGAAGGCCTTTACATCCCTGCTGATTTCATAGTCCTGGATACTGGGAAGAATGATGATGAATCCATCATCCTTGGAAGACCCTTCCTAGCCACAGCAAGAGCTGTGATTGATGTTGACAAAGGAGAACTAGTCTTTCAATTGAATGAGGACTCCCTTGAGTTTACAACTCAAGGTTATCCTTCTGTAAACATGGAAAAGAGGCACAGTAAGCTGCTCTCAAAACAGAGTCAACCAGAGCCCCCACAGTCAAACTCTAAGTTTGGTGTTGGGAGGCCACAACCAAACTCTAAGTTTAGTGTTGAACTCCCATATCCAAACTCTAAGTTTAGTGTTGGGGAGTCTCAACAATGCTCTGAACATCTGTGAGGCTCCATGAGAGCCCACTGTCAAGCTATTGACATTAAAGAAGCACTTGTTAGGAGGCAACCCAATTTTTTTTATCTAATTTTATTTTTATTTATGTTGTTCTTTTCATGTTTTATTAGGTTAATAATCATGTGGAGTCACAAAATAAATATAAAAATTGAAAATGGAATAAAAAACAGCAGAAGAAAAATCACACCCTGGAGGAGGATCTTACTGGCATTTAAACGCCAGTAAGGAGCATCTGTCTGGCGTTCAACGCCAGAACAGAGCATGTTTCTGGCGTTGAACACCAAAAACAAGCAGCATCCTGGCGTTCAGACGCCAGAAATACACAGTGAAGAAGAGCTGGGGCTGAATGCCAGAAACAAGCATTTGGGTGTTGAACGCCCAGAACAAGCATCAGTTCGGCGTTTAAATGCCAGAATTGCATGCAAAGGCATTTTACATGCCTAATTGGTGTAGGGATGAAATTCCTTGACACCTCAGGATCTGTGGACCCCACAGGATCATCTCAGCATCTCTGGACCCCACAGGATCCCCACTTACCACCACTCACTCTCTTCCCTCTTCTCAATGTTCATCCTCTCTTCCCAATAAACACTCTTCCCCAAAACTCTTCACTAATCACCTCAATCTCTCTTCCCTATCACCACTTCACCACTCACATCCATCTACTCTTCCCCATAAACCTACCTCATAAACTCCACCTACCTTCAAAAATTCAAAATCAATTTCCCACCCAACAACCACCCTTATGGCCGAACCTTACCCCCCTCCCTTCCCTATATATAGCCCTCCATTCTTCCTCATTTTCACACAACACAACCCTCTCTTCTCTTCTTGGCCGAATACACCTCTCCCTCCTCTCCTCCATATTTTCTTCTTCTTCTTCATCTATTCTTTATTCTCTTGCTCGAGGGCGAGCAATATTCTAAGTTTGGTGTGGTAAAAGCATAAGCTTTTTATTTTTCCATTACCATTGATGGCACCCAAGACCAGAGAATCCTCTAAAAAAGGGAAAGGGAAGACAAAAGCTTCCACCTCCGAGTCATGGGAGATGGAAAGATTCATCTCCAAAGCTCATCAAGACCACTTCTATGATGTTGTGGCCAAGAAGAAGGTGATTCCCGAGGTCCCTTTCAAGCTCAAGAGAAATGAGTATCCGGAGATCCGACATGAAATCCAAAGAAGAGGTTGGGAAGTTCTAACAAAACCCATCCAACAAGTCGGAATTCTAATGGTTCAAGAGTTCTATGTCAATGCATGGATCACTAGGAACCATGATCAAAGTAAGAACCCGAACCCAAAGAATTATCTCACCATGGTTCAGGGGAAATACTTAGATTTTAGTCCGGAAAACGTGAGGTTGGCGTTTAACTTGCCCATGATGCAAGGAGATGCACGCCCCTACACTAGAAGGGTCAACTTTAATCAAAGGTTGGACCAAGTCTTCATGGACATATGTGTGGAAGGAGCTCAATGGAAGATTGACTGCAAAGGCAAGCCGGTTCAATTAAGAAGACTGGACCTCAAGCCTGTGGCTAGAGGATGGTTGGAGTTCATCCAACGCTCCATCATCCCCACTAGCAACCGATCTGAAGTTACTGTGGATCGGGCCATCATGATCCATAGCATCATGATTGGAGAGGAAGTAGAAGTTCATGAAGTCATCTCCCTTGAACTCTACAAAATAGCCGAAAAGTCCTCCCCCATGGCAAGGCTAGCTTTCCCTCATCTTATTTGCCATCTATGTTACTCAGCTGGAGCTTTCATAGAAGGAGACATTCCCATTGAGGAAGAAAAACCCATCACTAAGAAAAGGATGGAGCAAGCAAGAGAGCCCTTGCATGGATCTCAAGAGACGCATGAAGCTCATCACCACGAGATCCCGGAGATGCCTCAAATGCATCTTCCTCCACAAAACTATTGGAAGCAAATCAACACCTCCCTAGGAGAATTAAGTTCCAACATGGGACAATTAAGGGTGGAACATCAAGAGCACTCCATCATCCTTCATGAAATTAGAGAAGATCAAAAAGCAATGAGGGAGGAGCAACAAAGACAAGGAAGAGACATAGAAGAGCTCAAGGACATCATTGGTTCCTCAAGAAGGAAACGCCACCATCACTAAGGTGGACTCATTCCTTGTTCTTACATTCTCTGTTTTTCGTTTTCTATGTTAAGTGCTTATCTAAGTTTGTGTCTTATTACATGATCATTAGTATTTAGTAACTTTGTCTTAAAGTTATGAATGTCCTATGAATCCATCACCTCTCTCAAATGAAAATTGTTTTAATTCAAAAGAACAAGAAGTACATGAGTTTCAAATTTATCCTTGAACTTAGTTTGATTATATTGATGTGGTGACAATACTTTTTGTTTTCTGAATGAATGCTTGAACAGTGCATGTCTTTTGAAGTTGTTGTTTAAGAATGTTAAATATGTTGGCTCTTGAAAGAATGATGACAAGGAGACATGTTATTTGATAATCTGAAAAATCATAAAAATGATTCTTGAAGCAAGAAAAAGCAGCAAAGAACAAAGCTTGCAGAAAAAAAAAATAGCGAAAGAAAAATATATAGAAAAAGAAAAAGCAAGCAGAAAAAGCCAAAAGCTCTTAAAACCAAAAGGCAAGAGCAAAAAGCCAATAACCCTTAAAACCAAAAGGCAAGAGTAAATAAAAAGGATCCCAAGGCTTTGAGCATCAGTGGATAGGAGGGCCTAAAGGAATAAAATCCTGGCCTAAGCGGCTAAACCAAGCTGTCCCTAACCATGTGCTTGTGGCGTGAAGGTGTCAAGTGAGAACTTGAGACTGAGCGGTTAAAGTCAAGGTCCAAAGCAAAAGAAGAGTGTGCTTAAGAACCCTGGACACCTCTAATTGGGGACTTTAGCAAAGCTGAGTCACAATTTGAAAAGGTTCACCCAATTATATGTCTGTGGCATTTATGTATCCGGTGGTAATACTGGAAAATAAAGTGCTTAGGGCCACGGCCAAGACTCATAAAATAGCTGTGATCAAGAATCAACATACTGAACTAGGAGAATCAATAACACTATCTGAACTCTGAGTTCCTATAGATGCCAATCATTCCGAACCTCAATGGATAAAGTGAGATGCCAAAACTATTCAAGAGGCAAAAAGCTACAAGTCCCGCTCATCTGATTGGAGCTATGTTTCATTGATATTTTGGAATTTATAGTATATTCTCTTCTTTTTATCCTATTTGATTTTCAGTTGCTTGGGGACAAGCAACAATTTAAGTTTGGTGTTGTGATGAGCGGATAATTTATACGCTTTTTGGCATTGTTTTTAGTATGTTTTTAGTAGAATCTAGTTACTTTTAGGGATGTTTTTATTAGTTTTTATGTTAAATTCACATTTCTAGACTTTACTATGAGTTTGTGTGTTTTTCTGTGATTTCAGGTATTTTCTGGCTGAAATTGAGGGACTTGAGCGAAAATCAGATTCAGAGGTTGAAGAAGGACTACTGATGCTGTTGGATTCTGACCTCCCTGCACGCAAAGTGGATTTTCTAGAGCTATAAAACTCAAAATGGTGCGCTTCCATTGGAAAGTAGACATTCAGGGCTTTCCAGCAATATATAATAGTCCATACTTTGGCCGAGTTTAGATGACGTAAAAGGGCGTTGAACGCCAGTTCTACGCTGCTGTCTGGAGTTAAACGCCAGAAACACGTCACAAACCAGAGTTGAACGCCAGAAATACGTTACAACCTGGCGTTCAACTCCAGAAAAAGCCTCTGCACATGTAACATTCAAGCTCAGCCCAAGCACACACCAAGTGGGCCCCGGAAGTGGATTTATACATCAATTACTTACTTCTGTAAACCCTAGTAACTAGTTTAGTATAAATAGGACTTTTAACTATTGTATTTGACATCTTTGGATCATCTGGGGACGTCTGGTTCTTAGATCATGGGGGCTGGCCATTCGGCCATGCCTGAACCTTTCACTTATGTATTTTCAAACGGTAGAGTTTCTACACTCCATAGATTAAGGTGTGGAGCTCTGCTGTTCCTCATTAATTAATGCAAAGTACTACTGTTTTCTATTCAATTAAACTTATTCCGCTTCTAAGATATTCATTCGCACTTCAACATGAATGTGATGAACGTGACAATCATCATCATTCCCTATGAACGCGTGCCTGACAACCAGTTCCGTTCTACCTTAGATTGAATGAGTATCTCTTGGATCTCTTTATCAGAATCTTCGTGGTATAAGCTAGATTGATGGCGGCATTCATGAGAGTCCGGAAAGTCTAAACCTTGTCTGTGGCATTCCGAGTAGGACTCTGGGATCGAATGACTGTGACGAACTTTAAACTCGCGAGTGCTGGGCGTAGTGACAGACGCAAAAGGAGGGTGAATCCTATTACAATATGATCGAGAACCTCAGATGATTAGCCGTGCTATGACAGAGCATTTGGACCATTTTTACAAGAGGATAGGATGCAGCCATTGACCAAGGTGATGCCTCCAGACGATTAGCCATGCAGTGACAGCGCATCGGACCATTTTCCAGAGAGGATGAAAAGTAGCCATTGACAATGGTGATGTCCTTACATAAAGCCAGCCATAGAAGGGAGTAGGACTGATTGGATAAAGACAGCAGGAAAGCAGAAATTCAGAGGGACGAAAGCATCTCTATACCTTTATCTGAAATTCTCACCAATGATCTACATAAGTATTTCTATCCTTATTTTATGTTTAATTATTATTTAATTTTGAAAACTCCATAATCAATTATTATCCGCCTGACTGAGATTTACAAGAGGACCATAGCTTGCTTCATACCAATAATCTCCGTGGGATCGACCCTTACTCACGTAAGGTTTATTACTTGGACGACCCAGTGCACTTGCTGGTTAGTTGTATCGAAGTTGTGAATGAAAAACGATTTATTAAGATGTGCGTATTTGGTGCCGTTGCCTGAGATCACAATTTCATGCACCAAAACCCCTAAATAAATTGATAACCGAAGTATTTAAACCTCGGGTCGTCTTCTCAAGGAACTGCAGGGAAGTATGTTCTTATTATCGGTTATGGAGATTGTAAATCGGGGTTTTGAAGATGAGGAGCAAGTAATTTAAATTGCAATTGAAATAAGTAAAAGACTGTAAAGTAAATAAATAACTATAGAATAAACTTTTGGCAAGGTATGAGAAATTAGAAGCCCTATCTTAGTTATCCTTATCAATGATGATGAAGATTGAATCTTAATTCCACTCAGTTAGTCTTTACTTAAAGTAAAGAAAAGTCAAGTGATTAATTAGTTAGATCCTAAAATCCTAGTTAATCCCTAAGGAAAGATTGGGATTGTTGAAGTTCAATTCAATTAGCAAAGATAACAATTTTCAATCATGTTTGAGTTTGATAACTCCTGAGTTACTGATTTCTTAACCAAGACCAAAAAGGGAAAAAGTAAATCTACCGGAATAAAAATGTTTTCAGATTGGAAGCAACAGTAATAGAAATAAAGGAGAGCAATAATAAACTGAAATACCTCAATTAACATTAATTCAAAAGAATAATCTGTAACATAGAAGAATTCATAAATTAAATTGAAAAGATAAATAAAAAGGAATGTTGAACCTGATAAAAAGATAATCCTGAAAGCGAATAAAATCCTAAATCTAAATCCGAATCCTAAAGAGAGAGGAGAGAACCTCCCTCAAAAATACATCTAAATCATGAATAGTAACTAATTGGAGACTCTCCTCTGAATGGATGCATTCCCCCCACTTCATAACCTCTGATCTGTGCCTTCTGGACTTGGAATTAGGCCAAAAAGGGCTTCAGAAATCGCTGGGAGCGTTTTCTGTAATTTCTGGTGTGTGGCCTCTGTCACGTGGCCGCGTGGGTCATGCGGTCGCGCCACTTGGAGTTTTCCTTGTCGCGCGGTCGCGTCAGTCATGCGTCCGCGTCATATGCGTTTCGCTTAAGGCGCGCGATCGCGTCAAGCACACGGTCGCGTCGCTGTTAATTCGCGCTGGCATGCGACCGCGTCATCCATGCGATCGCGTCACTGCCTGTTTCTTCAAAAACTCTGTTTTATGCTTTTCTTCTAATTTTGTATGTTTCCTTTCCATCCTTTAAGTCATTGCTGCCTTAGAAGATCTGAAATTACTCAACACACGAATCACGGCATCGAATGGTAATAAAGGGAAGTTAAAATAATTACTTTTAAAGCATAGGAAACATATTTTTCACATACATCACATAATAAGGAAGGGAAAGTAAAACCATGCAATTAATATGAATAAGTGGGTGAAGGATTGAATAAATCATTCAAATTAGGCACATAATATTTCATAAAATATGGGTTTATCAACCCTTCTAACTAAGGAGGGAAAGCACAAGAAATGTTATGTATCTTTCCGGGCCCAGCCGAATTAGTTAATCTTTGGGTTGTTTGAAGATTCCTTTTATGGTTTTAAGGAGGAATACTCCAAGGTCCGACCTGTTCGGGGGCACCATCCCTTCTGGCTGACTCTCGAGGGGGATCATCGTTTTGATACGTACTGGAATTTTAGTACCGGTGTGTCGTACTTGACGCGGATTACGTATGAGGGTTTGTCCCCTGAGAACAAAGATATTGCTGATGTTCTATTGGCTATTTTTGGGGATAGGGCGTTAAACTTGCGGGACGTTCTGGGTGAATTAATAAATTTGTTTCTATTGGCTGTTTTTGAAGATATGCGTTGGTGGGTTTTTTTTTTGAAGTTGAATTTGTTTTTATTTATACTTCTTTATTGTTGAATTCGTGACTTAATAATTTTTTTTCTTTGCAATTAAGATGGCTGGAAGTTTGACTATTCTTACTTGGTTGAAGGCTACCATGACCCAGGATGCCGGGAGCAAGGGGGTAAGGCCTCTCTGTCGACGCCGGAGTCCATGACTCAACTAGACTCATAGACGATGTCTTAGGGCATGGCCACGGCAGGGTGACTGGTACCGAGGCCAAAGTTGAGGTCGTGGTTCCAGTCCCAAGTAAGAAGCGGAAAAAGGCGACCGAGGGTAGTTCGGGGGAAAATTTTGAAGAAGAGGGGATTGTGCCTTTTATAATGGATCAGAGTTTCAATGCTCCGGCCTTTATTGACCAACACCTCCTGCCGGGTACCAAGGAGTTTTTTCATGATTGTGATGTTACCGGGCAGGCAAAGTCTGTGTATCGTGCTCTTCTCTGTTCGGCTGTTATTGTGCAGAAGGTGAAGCCGATGTTGACTCAGGTAGCCCTTCTAGATGGCAAGCTTCGTCAGTTGCAGGCAAAGTTCGGCAAGCTGAAGGAGCAGCTGGAAGTGGCCGAGGCTACTCGTTTGAAGGCTGCAAAGGTTGCCGAGGATGCTGTCTTGGAGATCCTCCGCCTTTCTGAGCTAGAGACTTCGCTCCTCTCCCAACGGTCTCGAGAGCAAAAATGGGCAGCCGATGCCGAGAAGAGCGGCCACTAATATGCTTGCCAAAGTAGGGATGCTCAAGATTGAGGTTACTAAGCTGAGCAAGGAGAAGGAGGGCCTGCTTACAGATGCCAAGGACGCGATCTCGGCAATGGAGGAGATGCTAAAGGATCAAGTTCGGGTGTTGGCCCCTGATGTTGATATGTCGGTTATGGGGGCATTCTGAATTGTGAGGGATGGAGAGATCGTGGATTTGGAGTGATCGTTTTATCTTTATGCAAAAAATTTCCAAGTTTGTAAGCCGTTTTGGCATAACAATTTCTTTTTAAGTTTGTAAGCAGTCTATTTGGCATATTGCTTCATTTTGTGATTCAATCTCTTTAGGTGGATTAGCCGTTTGTTCGATATATGCACTATTTGGAAGGCCTTCTTTTAGGCCATTTGCTTCTTTATGTTATGCATGAATGATGAGCCTCTTTCTGGGCCGAGTTTGAATGTTTATTTCATTTTTATGGATATCCGTTTGTGTTGGCTTCAGGGGTGATCAGGCCCCGAGGTAGCAGTTTAGTTCGTACTGTTTGCATGGGTAAGAATCTTTGAAAATTTAAGGAAGGAAATAACTTTTATTAAAGCTGGCCCTGTTAAACCTCTCGTTTTGAGTAGGAATTGAAAGAGTGCCCGAAGAAATGAAAATACATAAAGGAAGTAACGGTAATTATATATATGTGTGTGTGTGTATGTGTGTTTGTGTGTGTGTAAAAGAATTGTAAAAACAACTAAAGAAAATTGACAAAGTTACCAAGCCGGTAGGGTTTTCCTACGAGTAGTAGTGCCGTAGGTTTGCGACGTTCCATGATCTCGGTATTTCAGTCCCGCTGAGGTGCTCTAACTTGTAAGCTCCTTTCCCGATTACAGACTTGACTCGGTAGGGCCCTTCTCAGTTGGGAGTGATCTTCTCTTCTCCGGGGGTAGGGGAGGCCGATATCGTTGCACCGTAAGACTAGGTCCCCCCCCCCTCTGAAGTCTCATTTCACCAAGCTTTGGTTGTACCTTAGGCTTACCCTTTGTTTCAAAGCTAGTTCCCATAGGTGGCTTATGCTTCTATCTTCGTCTGCGAGGTCCCATTCTGTTTCTTCATCGTGTTGTCCCATGGTCCTCCTCGAGCTTGGTTCCCCGATTTCCATGGGGATAACTACTTCCAGGCTATATGTTAGCCAGAAAGGGGATTTCCCAGTCGAAGTCTGGGGTGACGTTTGGGATGACTAGAGTACCGATCTAAGTTTGTCGGCCCATAAGCCCTTAGCTTCATCAAATCATTTTTTGAGACCTCTTACGATGATCTTGTTGGCCGTTTCTACTTGGCTATTGGTTTGTAGATGTTCTACTGAGCTGAACTATTGGGAGACACCGAGTCCTTCTAGGAATTCCCTGAAGCGCTTGTGTGAAAACTAGGTCCTGTTATCGGAGATCATGATCTCGGGGATTTCAAACCGAGTTATGACTTGTATCCAAAAGAATTTTTGGCATTGGGTGGCCGTGATTGTGGCCAACGCCTCGGCTTCAATCCATTTGGTGTAGTAGTCGATGGCCACTTTGGGGAATCGAAACTGCTCGGGAGCAGTAGGGAACGAACTGACAAGGTGGATTGCCCATGTCCCAAAAGGACGATTTGCCGTTATCACATTGAGCTGATGAGGGGCTGCTTGATGAAGGTCGGCGTGAACTTGGCACTGCTTGCAGCTTTTTGCTAATTGGAGGGTGTCTCTGATGATGGTGGGCCAGAAGTATCCAACCCGGATGATGTTTTGGGCTAGGGTCTTGCCCCTGACGTGATGGCCACAGCATCCTTCATGAATTTCACGAAGTATGTAGTCCGTGCCTCCGGATTCTATGCACTTGAGGAGGGGCTAGGATAGTCCTCATTTGTATAGTTGTCCTGCTATTATGGTATACTTTGCTGCTTTCTGTTTTGTACACTCTGCCTCCTTTAGGTCCGTGGGTAGGTTCCCGTAAGTGAGGTACTAGATGATCGGGAAGGTCCAGGAATGCTGATTTGATATGGTTAAGTTGATCGAGGCCACGACTGTGTAGATAATGTCTTGATGACCTCTTGGATTAGCGATCGGTTCACTGGGACCGACTTAGTACTTGCTAGTTTGGAGAAAAGGTCGGCCCTCGCATTTTGTTCCTTGAGAAAAGGTCGGCAGTTAGTTTCTTCATTTTGGATAAGTACTATTGGAATAAGGGGCCCCATATTTGGTAGTCCCCGTTTACTTGGGAGCTAACTATCTTTGGCCAGCATCAATCTAGCTAAGAGGACTTCGTATTCGGCTTGATTGTTGGAGATCAGAAACTCATATCGAATGGACTATTTGATAGCTATCCTGTTCTCGTTTTCTAATATTATTCCCGTTCCCCCTTAGTTGGTGTTTGAGGAGCCGTCATCATGGAGCTTCCATAATTCTGTGGGTTCGCTTTCCGGGGCCATTTCGGGAATGAAGTCCGCCATGGCCTGATCCTTAATTGCGTTTTTGGGCTCGAATCTAACCTCGTATTGTGATAGCTCGACCGACCAAGCGAGCATTCGTCCTGCCAGGTCTGGCTTCTGCAGTACTTGTCTGACCACCTAGTCTGCCCGGACTGCGATGGAATGGCTTTGGAAGTACTGCCGATGTCTTCAGGATGCTGTGAGTAGCGTGTAGGCAAGTTTTTTGAATTTGGAGTAGCCTGTTTCTGTGTTTTGGAGAACCTTGCTTATAAAGTATACTGAGCTTTATGTTTTTTGCTCATCTTCCCGGATCAGCGCTGTCGCTAGCGCTTCCTCTGTTATGGACAAGTAGAGGTACAGTGTTTCTCCTGTTCTGGGCTTTGAGAGTATAGGAGGTTCTGCTAGCTCCTTTTTGAAGTGTTGGAATAATTCTTCACTTTCGGGTTTCCACTTGAAACTAGTGCCCTTCTTCATGAGTTTGAAGAAGAGGATGGCCTTTTGGGCCGAGGCACCGAGAAACCATGAAAGGGAGGCAAGTCGCCCGGTTAGCCTTTGGACATCTTTGATGTTTGTTGGGCTACTCATCTCGAGGATGGACCCTGGATTTTTCTGGATTTGCCTCTACTCCCCGTTATGCGATCATGAAGCCAAGGAATTTCCTGGCTTCCATCCCAAAAGTGCACTTCGTTGGGTTAAGGTGCATTCGGTGCTTCCTCAGAATACCTAGTATGAGTTTGAGGTCGTCAATGAGCTCGTCGCCTTTCTCTATTAGGGTAAGTATGTCGTCATCATGGACCTCTACTTTTTTTTTGTGTTTGGATTCGTGAAAGTATACAATCATCAGAGAATAGAGGCAGCCATCAACGGATTTTTTCTTTTTCAAGATGTGCTCACTTATGCCCTTGATGAGGAAGTCAAAGATATGGCCACCCCAATTCAACTCGTTCATGGTCTCCACCCGAAAAAGTGGAGGCATGTGGATGGAAAAAACCTTGTTTATTATTGTTGGCAACGAGAATGCCATTTGAATGTAGAGGATGAACACCTTCTTGAATGTAAGCCGATCTTCGTCATGGTCAACACTAATCTCCATCATCAAGTCCATCAGTTGCTTCAATGTTTTGCCTTGGAATCTTCTATATAAACTTCCTTGTCCTCCTTAGTAAACTCTTTAAAATCAACTTTGTTTGGAAAGAGGGCCCTTACAAAAGCAGCAAAACAAGATCAACAATTACACTCCAATTCACTAGAAATACACCGAAATACGAGCCATATACACCTCTATTTTTTTATTACATGAGATAAAATGAGTTCAAAAGAATAGATTACAAAGAATAGATGGTGCACGAATTCCTACACTCGTATAATTGAACCAGCAAGTGTACTTGGTCGTCCAAGTAATACCTGAGCGAGTCAGGGTCGATCCTAGGAGGATTGTGGTTTGAAGAAAACTATGGTTATGTTGTAGATCTTAGTCAGACGGACAGAAAGATAGGTGGTTTGATTGTTTAAATGCATAAAAGAGAATAAAAAGAGAACATTACTCAGAACTCAGAAGTCGTGTAAACTATGATAAGAAGATGGTTAAGGCTTGGAGATGCTTTATTCTTCTGGATTAATCCGGTCTTACTGTCTTCTTCGATTGTGAGCGATTTCTTCAATTGAGAGGTCGCCAATGCTCCTCCAGATCTGAACCCTAGGGTTAGTGTGGATCCATTCTGATTGAGGGTAAAGCTCCTGTAGTTCATTCCCCTTCATGATCCTACTCAAAACACCACAGGCAAGATCGAATCTTCCAGATCAGAGAATGCTGCGCCTTTGTGTTCTAGCCTCTACCACAAAGACTCTAATCTCCCCATACCTCGGCTGAATTGGTGTCTCGAGAAGTCCCCAACGAAGTCGTGGATTAGCCGTCTAAGAGATGTATAATCAAACTAGTGGTTCAATGTTTTCCAGTTATGTATTCACACGAACCCAAGAAGAACACGGGTGGTTGTCAGACACGCGGTCTTAGAATGAAGAACGAAGATACATCTTAGAATAGAGAATCAAACACGAATTGAGAAAGAACAATAGTACTTTATTGATCCATAAAACTTAGCAGAGCTCCTCCCCTCAACCTAGGAGGTTTAGAAACTCATACTGATAAAAAAATACAATGTGTAATTCGAAAATAGGCTGAACTCAACTTGTTTAGAATGTAAAAGTTCTCGAATAAATACTAGACTAATGACGAAGGATTACATAAAAAGGGTAAAACAGTCTTTTAGTACTAAAATCCACTTTTGGAGCCCACTAGGTGAGTTTTTGGGCTGAGCTTGATTGAGATCCACGTGCTAAGAGGCCTCTAGGGCATTGAACACTGGCTAGAGGGTCCTTTATAGGCGTTGGACGCTGGTCTCATCTTCTGTGGGCACTGGACGCGAGAATAGGGCAAGAGGCTGGTGTTGAATGCCAGTTTTGGGCCTTCAATTCTGAAGAAAAGCATAGACTATTATATGTTTTTGGAAAGCTCTGGATGTCAGCTTTCCATAGCCATTGAGAATGCTCCATTTGGACTTCTGTAGCTCCATAAAAGCTCTTTCGAGTGTACGGAGGTCAGATCTAGACAGCATCTGCCGTGCTTTCTCTGTCTCTGAATAAGACTTTTGCTTCAGTTCCTCAATTTCAACCAGAAAATACCTGAAATTGCATAAAAACATACAAATTCATAGTAGAATCCAAAAATATAATTTTTCACTAAAACCTATGAAAATATAATAAAATATAAACAAAACATACTAAAAACTATATGAAAATGATGCCAAAAAGCGTATAAAATATCCACTCATCAATAGATTACAAAGAATTCAAGTATAACAATTTGTGTAATCAGTTACTAGATACATTTAAGCCAAGGACAGCCCCTATATTTTCTGGGTTGATGGTCAATATACTGTACCAGGTGTCCAATCTGTTTGTTATCACATCAAAGAAAAATGCCAACTCCTTCAAGAGCTTATGCGGCACATTCATTGGAGGGATGTGCATTAAACCATCAAATCCCAATTCCTGGACGATGGCCTTCTTTTCATTGCTCATATTTTGGAACTTTTCATTCAGGAGTCTTATTGAGCATCTCAAATCATGAGTTTTCTGTAAACAAACAAAATGAGAATCATTTAAATAAGTTATATTTAGACAAGGAAAAATTGAGTTGGTCTACGATATATGTGCTTACATTGTATTTTGGTGTAGTAGGGTTTTTGCTTGCCATTTTTACTGTAAGAAATAAAAAAAATATGGTTAATAGATACAACATCACCAGTTACAGTCGAATTCGCTTGATATACACCGAAATACAAGCCATATATCCCTTTATTATTTTGTTTATTACATGAAATAATATGAATTCAAAATGATATTCAAGTCAACCAAACATGCACAAAATGCACCAGAAGCACAAGGACAATATTTTGTTTCTAGTTATACCAGGGATAGGTGATAAACCATTATTTTATGATTTATATTGTGTTTAATTGTGTGGTTTTATCAAATCTTTACCCACTTATTCATATGATAAGCATGTATTTACAATTCCTTCCCAAAATTACTCCATGGTTGAAAACTTGCTTCCTAGAGACCTTTAATTATGTATTTTAATTCTCTTTTATCCCATTCGATGCCTTGATCCGTGTGTTAAGTGTTTCAGGCTTCATAGGGTATGAATGACTTGGAAATTGGAGAGGAGGCTTGCAAAAATGGAAGGAACACAAGAAACTAAGGAGATGACCAGCGAGCAATGACGTGAGCGCATGGCCCACGCGAACGCGCAAAATGGAGAATTCGCACCGACGCGAATGCGTGCCTGACATAAACGCGTGGATTAGAGTCTGCACGAGTGATGCAAACACGTGAACCACGCGAACGCGTGACAAGGAAAATCGCTGACTGATGCGAATGCGTGGACAACGCGTACGCGTGACCTGCGCGATCTGCAAAAATAATAGAATACGCTGAAGGCGATTTCGGGCCGCTTTTTGACCCAGTTTTTGGCCCAAAAATACAGACTAAACCTAGGGAACATGCAGAAACTCAGGAGGCATCCACACACATTGAGATTCATCACATTAGGATTACTTCAGTTTTTAGATCTGAGTTTTTAGATTTATGTTACATTGATAGTTTATGCTTTTGCTTGTATTTTTGGATGCTGAGAGTCATTATCTCCGTTGAAGACATTACTTTAGTTTGTTTCCTTATTCCCTTATTTTTAATTAGTTACTCATTGACTCTGTTCAGATAATTATGTTGCGTTTTGAATTTATTAATATATAAAGTTATTTTTATTTTGATTAATTTAAATTCTCTATTTTACTTTATTTAATTATGTCTTCTCATATTTTCATGATTATTAATTTCATATCAATGGACTAGAATTTGCACTTGACATGGGGGTTGATTAAGAGGAGATACTTGAGTTGGAATGCTCAAGTGCGTGGTTAAACTGGATGTTGTTAGCTAATTCCATTCCTACTGACACTAGACCTCCCCAAGGGAGAGGACTAGGACTTGAGGGTGAGAGTTAGTTCAATCACCATACTTTCCCTTATTTAGTAAGGGGTAATCGAGTGAGAACAACAACCTTTTTACACCACACTTGAGAAGATCCCAACAAGGACAGAAGTTCCACTTAATTATTCTCCCAGTCAAGACCTTTTATTTAGAGTACCCATAATCATTCTCAGTTTAATTTTATTGTTTCAAATTTTAAGCATTTTAATTACTCATTATCAAACTCAACTTTCTGGAAATTTTCTGATTAATAAAATAGCACTCTTTCCTGCAACTCATTGGGAGACGACCTGGGACTCATACTCCCAGTATTTTATTTCTAAAATTTGTGACAACCCTTTTTAAATTGGTGAGGCAAATCTTAGCCGGTTAAGAGCTATACGTACAACGCTGTCTCTTAATTGAAATCTCTAAATTGGTTAACTTCTGCCACGCATCAATTTTTGGCGCCGTTGCCGGGGAGTTGCAATAGTGTGCTAAATTATTAATTAGTATATATATTTTATTTTTATTTGAATATTTTATTTTTATTCCTGTTACCATGAGTTACATGTCTTTCTCATTGAATGACGCGTTCATTGCCTGATCCGAGTTTAGTCCCATTTGATCCTGAAATTGAAAGAACTCTTTCACATATTAGACGAACTCGACGTCGGTTAGCCTCTGAGGGTGGTGAAGTGATTATTATCAATTCACCAGTCTCATCTGAGGGCAAATCTGAACCGCTATCTGAGAGCGAGACAAGCTCATTTACTACTGATCCAGTTAACTTACGTGTAGGAAACATGGCAGCACCTAGAAGAATTACTCTCCAGGAGGCAGGAGCCCCAGATTTTACACTGCAGTCGTATCAAGTGCATCACCCAACTACAGCTGCAGATTTTGAACTAAAAATCGCACTAATCAACTTGATGCCCAAGTTTCATGGCTTACCTGCTCAAGAGCCTATCAAGCACCTTAGGAATTTTCAGACAACCTGTTCTACTGTTAGGCATCATGGTGCAGATGAAACTTCTATTCTGTTAATTGCTTTCCCGTTTTCTCTTGAGGGAAAGGCAAGGGAATGGTACTACTCCCAACTTCAAGCGACTGTTACTAACTGGGACATGCTTTGAAGAGAATTTTTGGAGAAATACTTCCCAGCTAAAGTTACTGATAGATTGAGGAAAGATATTTCAATGATTGTTCAAGGCGAATCCGAGACTCTCTACGAATACTGGGAGTGCTTCAACAATCTCCTGGACGCATGTCCCCATCACATGATTGATAGACTAGTTTTGATCAGCTACTTCACTCAAGGCATGAACCCCCAAGGATAAGACTACACTGGAGGGTGCTAGTAATGGTTCTTTGAAAAAGTACAAAACCGCAGATGAAGCATGGCAACTGATCAGCGACTTAGCTGAGTCCACTAGGAATCACAGACAGAAGCGCAACCCCAAGGCTGTTGCAGAGATTTCCTCTAGCAAGGAAACTACCGCTCTGACACAGAGTATATGTAAAATGACCAACCTACTGAAGCAGATGCAGTTGAATCAACAACAAGCACAACATGCTCAGCCTTCACCACAACAAAGCCAACAGTTAGTTCCACAAAGAGTATGTGGGATCTGTACTGATTATAGTCATTATACTGATGAATGTCTGCAGCTCCAGGAAGACAACACTGTGGTAGCCACTCACAACTTCTACGACCACCCGAATCAAGGATACAATCAACAAGGTGGCAACAATAACCATGGATGGCAAGACAACTCCAACCAAGGCTGGAGAGATAATTCTAACCATGGCTGGAGGGATAACTTTAACAGAGGAGGCAGAGACAATAATGGAAACCAGAGGTGGAATAACAATAACAACAACAGATAGCAGAATCAGAACCAACCTTACAGAGCACCTCACCTAAGACAATCACAAGGACCCCAGTAAAACCAACAGCAGGTTCCTCAGGTCACTTATTCTAATTCCTCATTAAATGACGAGATGCTCCGTTCTCTAGTGTAAGGACAACAAGACATGCACGCGCAGCTGAACTCTGGTCTGAATGGCCTGACTGTCACTCTACAAGCTCTCATCTCCCGGATGGATTCCTCACTTAATTCCACACATCAACCTTCAAGCTCCAGTGGAATTCCTTCTCAACCACTGCCTAATCCCAAAGGTGGCATCAACGCCATCACTTTGAGGTCAGGAACCACATTACAGGAGAGGAACCTTGAGGAGCCAAGCCCACAAGAAAACGTGCCAGCAGAGGATGTAGTGGAAGTAGAAGATGCTGAAGAGAAAGAGGACGTACAAGGCATAGTTGAAGAAGAAGAAGCTCAACCACAGAATGAAACCCCAACGGATGCTGAAGCTACAAATTGCGCCCCTCCTATTCCATTTCCACAACTTGCAAGGAAGCCCAGAAAGCAGATGGAACTTGATCCCAAAATGGTAGAAATATTCAAAAAGGTCGAGGTAACTGTTCCCCTTTTTGATGTTATTCAACAGGTACCTAAATACGCAAAGTTTCTGAAGGATTTGTGAATACATAAAGATAAAATTAATGAATTAGAAACTATTTCTTTAGGTAGTTCTATATCTGCTTTAATGGGAAATATACCTGAAAAATGTAGTGATCTAGGTCCATGTATGGTTAACTGTACCATTGGAGGTGTGATATTTTCTGACTGTATGTGTGATTTAGGAGCATGTGTTAGTATAATGTCTTTGTCCATATATGATACTTTGAGGCTCCCTCCCTTAAAAAGGTCGGCAGCTCGTTTTGTGTTAGCAGATAAAAGCATTATTATAGTAGTTGGAATTACTGAAGATGTGCTAGTGAGCATTAAGGGGCTCACATTTCCCATTGATTTCTATATCTTGGAAATGCCCCCTAATAACTCAGGAAGACCATCATCAATCCTGCTTGGAAGACCATTCCTGAAGACTTCAAAGTTCAAGCTGGATGCATTCTCAAGAACTTACTCCTTTGAGATAGATGGCAGAACAGTGAGTTTCAGTTTAAATGAAGCTATGAAACATCCTCTGGAAGATCATTCTATCTTCCAGTGCAACATTATTGATAAAACTGTAGCTGAAGTTCACCAGGAAGAATTAGAAGAGAAGTACATGGAGCAAGGTCCAAGTGTGGGGACATTTTCTGAAAACAATGAGAAGACTTTACCATTATCACTCGCCCCAGATGATCCATAGCCTAGCTATTAACAGAAACTAGAATTAAAGCCCCTCCCTCCACACCTCAAGTATGCTTACCTTGAGGACAAGCAAAAGTTCCCAGTCATTATTGCAAAGGAACTCACTTCTCAACAGGAAGAACATCTACTCAGTGTGCTGAGAAAACATAAGAAAGCAATTGGATGGAGCTTGGCGGATATAGTAGGCATTAGTCCTCAAGTTTGTGAACACAGAATATTCTTAGAAGAGGGAGCGAAGCCTGTCCGTCAGCCTCAACGAAGATTGAATCCCACCATCTTAGAAGTTGTCAAGAAGGAAGTGACCAGGCTACTTGAAGCAGATATTATTTACCCCATCTCAGACAGTGAATGGGTCAGTCCAGTACAAGTGGTGCCCAAGAAGTCTGGAGTCACAACAATAAGAAATGAGCATGGAGAGCTCTTGACAACTAGAGTGCAGAATTCATGGAGAGTTTGCATTGACTATAGGCGTCTCAACCAAGCCACTCGCAAGGATCATTATCCCTTGCCATTCATTGATTAAATGCTTGATCGCCTGTCAAGTAAATCTCATTATTGTTTTTTAGATAGTTATACAGGATACTTTCAAATTCATATAGCTCCTGAAGATCAGGAGAAGACCACTTTTACATGTCCCTTTGGAACTTATGCTTATAAGAGAATGCCCTTTGGCTTGTGTAATGCACCTGCTACTTTCCAAAGATGCATGATGAGTATTTTCTCTGATCTTATTGAGAACTGTATGGAGATTTTTATGGATGATTTTAGCATATATGGTGATTCATTTAGCCTCTACTTGGATAGTTTATCTAGAGTGTTAGACAGATGTGTTAGTACAAACCTTGTATTAAATTTTGAAAAATGTCACTTTATGGTCAAATAAGGAATTGTACTAGGACATGTTGTATCTAATACTGGCATTTCTGTAGATCCAGCAAAGGTGGATGTTATTTCTAGTTTACCTTACCCCTCCTCCGTGAGGGAAGTCCATTCGTTCCTTGGCCA
Organism: Arachis hypogaea; assembly: GCF_003086295.3. Lineage (NCBI taxonomy): Eukaryota > Viridiplantae > Streptophyta > Magnoliopsida > Fabales > Fabaceae > Arachis > Arachis hypogaea. Next base: position 75,171,881 of record NC_092046.1, on the reverse strand, counting down.
TGCAGGTTTTTACAGGAGATTCATTAAGGACTTCAGTAAGCTAGCATTACCTTTATCCAGATTGCTGCAGAAGGAAATTAAGTTCGAGTTCAGTGAAAGCTGTATGCAAGCGTTTGATAAGCTGAAGATTGCACTGACTCAAGCTCCAATCATGAGAGGACCATACTGGAGCCAGCCATTCGAAATCATGTGTGATGCTTCCAACCATGCAGTAGGAGTAGCGCTGGCTCAACGCGAAGGTAAGGACCCTTTTGTAATTGCTTATGCATCTAAGACTTTAGATGCTGCTCAGTCTAATTATACTACTATTGAAAAAGAGCTTCTTGCTATTGTTTTTGCTCTAGATAAATTTTGAGCCTATTTACTTGGTACTAAGGTAGTAGTGTACTCAGACCATACAGCTCTAAAATATTTATTAGCTAAAAAGGAGTCCAAACCAAGGCTAATACGTTGGATACTGCTGTTACAAGAATTTGATTTAGAAATTAAGGATAGGAGTGGTAACCAGAATTTAGTGACAGACCACTTGAGTCGTCTTGAGCACATTAAGGGTGACTCCACTCTTATAAATGATAATTTCCCATTTGATAACTTACAAGCAGTATCCGAAGTAGTTCCTTGGTATGCACCTGTAGCTAATTATCTAGTTAGCCACACTTTTCCTCCAAATTTTACTAAGCACCAAAGAGACAAGCTGAAAAGCGAGTCCAAATATTATATATGGGACGATCCATATTTATGGAGGTGTGGTGCTGACCAGGTAATTAGACGGTGTGTGCCTCAATCAGAATTCCAGTCTATTTTAGAGGCTTGCCACTCATCTGAGAGTGGAGGACATTTTGGCCCTCAAAGAACAGCTAGAAAAATTCTAGACTGTGGATTCTAGTGGCCTACTCTTTTTAAAGATGCTGCTGAATTTTGTAAATCATGTTTCCCATGCCAAAGGTTTGGTAATATATCCAAGAGGGATGAGATGCCTCAACAGCTTATGCTTTTCTGTGAAATTTTTGATGTTTGGGGTATTGACTTCATGGGTCCGTTTCCGAATTCTAATGGTTACTTTTATATACTGTTAGCCGTAGATTATGTTTCCAAGCGGGTGGAAGCAATTCCTACCCGCACTGATGATGCTAACACTGTTGTTTCCTTTGTTAGAAACCATATTATCTGTCGTTTTGGATCACCACGAGCAATCGTGAGCGATCAAGGCACCCATTTTTGTAACAGGAGACTAACAGGATTACTGAAAAAGTATGGGATAATTCACAAAGTAGCAACAACTTATCATCTCCAAACCAATGGGCAAGCCAAAGTCTCTAACAGAGAGATTAAACATATTCTAGAGAATATAGTAAAACCTCACAGGAAGGACTGGAGTGCCAGGCTACAAGATGCACTCTGGGCATATAGAACAGCGTACAAGACACCCATTGGGATGAGCCCTTTCCGCTTGGTATACGGAAAGGCTTGCCACCTCCCCGTGGAGGTGGAACACAAGGCTTTCTGGCCTGTAAAGGAGTGCAACATGAATCCCACAAAAGCTGGTGCTGAAAGAAAGCTCCAACTAGCAGAACTATAGAATCTTCGCCTAGAAGCATATGACAACTCCAGGCGTTACAAGGAGAAAATGAAGGCTGTCCATGACAAGCACATAAAAAGGAGAGAATTGAGACCATGGGAGTTAGTTCTTCTTTATAACTCTAGACTGAGGCTCATGCCGGGTAAACTGAGATCAAGATGGGAAGGTCCATACAGAGTAGAAAAGGTAGAGCCATACAGAGTTTTCCACCTGCGTCATCCTACTAACTCCAAATTTCTAAAGGTCAATGGACATCGCCTAAAGTTTTATCATGGTGAGAAGATGAAGAATCAAAAGGAACTAGAGAATTTCCTCTTGGAAGATCCACCAAGAGAAGCTGAATGAGCCTAACGAGCGTCCAACTTAAGGACGTAAAAGCAAAGTGCTAGGTGGGAGACAACCCACCATGGTATGATCGTTCCGTTTCAGTTTTAGTTTTACTTTTTCTTTATTTTTATGATGTTAATGACTCTTCTCATCATCCCTGCATATAGTTGCATATAGTTTTGCATGAGCATTCTGCATATTTTCATATAAAAAAAAGCACGGATGAGACGCGGCAGCATCGCTGACGCGTCCGCATCACCAGTGCAATGTGTTAAAAGGAAGTTAAACAGAAAGTCACGCGAAAGCGTGGCTGGAGGCGTGCCTTAGGCACAAATATGCCCATGCGTCCGTGTCACCAACGCGTCTGCGTCATTTGGAAAATAAGCCTCCCACGCGTCCGCGTCAACCACGCGAACGCGTGACCCTAAAAAATGACGTAAAAGGGGTGTATGGCAGCAAGTTACAATGGAGCTGGGCTGGACGTAAAATAAGCCTCCCACGCGATCGCGTCAATCACGCGATCGCATCACCCAGAATTTCGGCACGAAAGCGCTTGAGACAGAGACTTGTGCGAACGCGTTGCTGCCCTCGCGCCATTCGCACAAAGCAACTCACACGACTGCGTGACCCACGCGTTCGCGTCACTTGAACACATTGCATACCACGTGACCGCGTGCCCCACGCGTCCGTGTCGCATAACTTATGCAGATCAGCCAAAATATCTTATATTTTCTTCCCCAAATCCTAATTTTTTCATTTTCATTCTTATTTCTTCTTCTCCCTTCCCCCTTCTCTTCCCATTCTCACTTTTTACCTTATTCTTCCTTATTTTTCACATCCATTATCAAGGTTCTCTTCTTTCTCTCTTTATTTTTCATTTTTTCTTTATTTTTCTTTATGTTTACTTCTTCTTTTTCTTTCATTATTTACATTCTATTTTCCTTTTACTTTTTTTATTCCTTTAATTGGTGTTAGAAATTTATTTGGATCATTATCTTCTTTCATATTTTTCTTGTGGATTATCAGGGATTTGTTTGACAATTCATATTACCTTTTAAAGGGTTACTTGCATGTTCTATTTCATATTTTCAAAAACATATCTACCATGCATGCCAAGTGTTTGTGAAAACGCCCGTATGGCATTACACATTATTTTTACTTACTCTATTCTACTACTTTAATGCCTGTTTTTCACAAAACCCCTTTTATATTTTATTAATTTAATTTAATTGTCAATACAAATAGGTTATTAGTTTGAAAGACTTGGTAATCTAACTTTGACATTGAATGCTTGATCTACGCTACTCATGCCTTTGCCGGCATGCCAATAAACATCTAGCATTCAACTGCCATCACATGCATTTGTTATATTACCTTTGATGAACTTTTCACATGTAGTCTAGACCATGTGTTAACGACATCCTTCCTTACCATGCATTGATTACCACTCATAATATTCGCTCCCTTGCTCGAACCCTTCGCTTTACACATTACTTTCTCTTCCCTTTTTCAGGATGGCCACCAAGAAAGGTAAAGAAAAAGATACTCCCAAACCACCAGCAAGGAGAGGAACAAAAAGAGCATTAGTGGCAGAGCCATCTTCAATAGTAGTAAAGCCCTCAACAAAAAGAATCAAGAGGATCATCAAGGTCGACGAAAAAGAAAAAGCCTTCCCAGCAAAGGACACTGCGCGGTTTCCTAACCGCTACTGTGAGCAGATGTTCCCCATCCTGGCGGAGAGGAATTACAACAATGAATACCTTCTCATCCTCCCGACCCGCATTGCTGAATTTGTTGAGCTGCAAATTGAACGAAGACAATGGGATTCCTACAAAGATAGCCACAGCAGGTTAATCTCTCATGGGTAGTAGAATTCTACTCCAACTTTCACATGCCAACCATGCAGTCTGTCTATGTCCGTTAGAAGCAAGTCCCCATAACTGAAGAGACCATTCAACAAGCTTTAGATCTTCCCCCTACTCCAAAAGGATTGGACGCATTCCAAGAAGCCTCACTCAAGCACCAGACATACCAATTTGACTGGGATGCCGTTCTCAGAGTTATAGCACAACCTGGCAGCAGATGAATCTACGGATACCATCGATCCAGACCAAAAGGGATCTCGGCTTCAGTACTTATCCTGGAAGCTCGAGTATGGGCACAGATCGTGTCCTATTATGTCTTTCCAAGTACTCACGAGTCCTCCTTCACTGCATACATGGCTGTTTTACTCTAGTGTATCCTTACAGACCAGCACCTAAACTTACCAAGACACATCCGGAATGCAATGGGACACATACAGATAGCGGGCGACTTACCTTTTCCTGCCTTGGTTTCAGATCTTGTCTCAGCAGCCGGAGTCTCCTACAGAGTTGGGGATACCAAAGCCATACTTCCACGGGATGATCAGTACGTCCCTAATGGGAAATATATCAGACCACCAGCAGCCACTACAAGCCAGCCTACAGAGCCGGCTGAAGACACTCCTCCTTCAACACCACAAGCACCTACCACAAACCAACTGCTCCATCAGATACTTGAAAGGTTGGATTGGCAGGAACATAAAGCAAAGCTAAGAGAGCACCGTAACAAGCACAGATTCACATACCTCAAGGAGCTACTTATGGAAAACTACAAAGACCCAGATACCTCAGAGTCCACTTCATTCACCAGCACAGGGAGCCATGACGATCCCGATGGTGGAGATGCTGCTACCAATCCCCCTTTTGTTCCTGACAGATGGCACCGAAGACGGTGCAAAGCCTTAAGTATGGGGAGGTCGGTCAGTACCTGACTTTTAGAGGTAAATTCTCTTCCCTAAATACTAATAAAATAGGATATTTAGTTAATTTTTCTTTTGTTTAGAATAGGATAGATTGCATAGTAATAATTAGTTGCATGCATGTTCTACTTGATTGAAAATAATAAGTTTCTTCTAAGACCTTACTTTTTGAAAAATTTCACTAATTTAAATCGAAACTTTTGTGTTAAACTTGTTTGACGTTGTATTTGGAACATAGTTTAAAAAGCGAAGAACACACAACCTGTGAGATTTTGAGCTTATTTATATGGTTACATTATTTAACCATAAATATTTTATTCTTGTGTGTTTACTTCTCTATGATTGTAATCTTATTTTGTTTCATCCTATATGTCCAATGTTTAATATGTTATATGCATGCGTATGATTGAGGCCATTATTTGTTTAGCTCACTTATCCAAAATAAGCCTACCCTTTAAATTACCTTTGTCAGCCACTTTGAGCCTTTTTATCCCATTTGTTCTATATTTTACCACATTACTAGTTTTAAGCGGAAAAACAATTAAATATCCTAATTGAATCTTTGGTTAGCTTAAGATATGAATTGTGTGTTAATTGAGTATGGAAAGATTGTGGGAACAAGGGTTAATAAGGGGATGTGTCATGATAAAATAATGAGAATTTGGGTACCTACTCACGTGAAACTATGAAAATTTAAAATTCATGTGCATTGATAAGCTATTTTTATGATATACAAAAAACAAATAAAAAAAATATCTAAATAAATAAGGGGACAAAATTACCCCAATGTTAAGTTAACGAAAAATTAATGCATATGTGATAAAACTAAAGAAAAGTTGATGCATGAGTATGTAATGCAAAAGTGAAGACTATGGGTAGCTAGGCATGATTCTAAAGTTATATAGAGTATATGTATGTTAGGTGAAAGCTTAGGTTAATTAAAGATTCAATTTATAGCTTACTTAGCCATATATATATATATATATATATATATATATATATATATATATATATACCCTTACCCTTACCTTAGCCCCATTACAACCTTGAAAAGACCTCATGATGTTTGCATTGATATGTTAAATATTGTTGATTGGTTAGGTGAAGAACAAAATTTAGAAAGCATGATTAGAGAAGAGTAGAGTGATTACCCTATACACTTGAGTGATTAGAGTACACATACACTACCAGTAAGGGTTCAATGCTTAATTCTATGTTCTTTGCTTTTGTGAGCTGTCTTCTTACAATGTTACCTGTATTTACTATATGAATTGAGTTAGTGAAATCTAATTTATAATTGTCTTAAAGAGCTTATTTACTTTTAACCAAGTAGACAAGAAGCACATAGTTGCATTTACATATATATATATATATATATATATATATATATATATATATATATATATATATATATATTGCATTTCATGAGTTTTACATTTCCCTAGTCATTTACTTTATCTCCTTCAAATAAGCATGAGGACATGCTAATGTTTAAGTGTGGGGAGGTTGATAAACCATTATTTTATGATTTATATTGTGTTTAATTGTGTGATTTTATCAAATCTTTGCCCACTTATTCATATGAAAAGCATGTATTTACAATTCCTTCCCAAAATTACTCCATGGTTGAAAACTTGCTTCCTAGAGACCTTTAATTATGTATTTTAATTTTTCTTTATCCCATTCGATGCCGTGATCCGTGTGTTAAGTGTTTTAGGCTTCATAGGGCATGAATGACTTGGAATTTGGAGAGGAGGCTTGCAAAAATGGAAGGAACACAAGAAACTAAGGAGATGACCAGCGAGCAATGATGCGAGCGCATGGCCTACGAGAACGCGCGAAATGGAGAATTCGCACCGACGCGAACGCGTGCCTGACACAAACACGTGGATTGAAGTCTGCACGAGTGACGCGAACGCGTGAACCACGCGAACGCATGACAAGGAAAATCGCTGACTGATGCAAACGCATGGACGACGCGTACGCGTGACCTGCGGGATCTGCAAAAATAACAGTATACACTGGGGGCAATTTCGGGCCGCTTTTTGACCCAGTTTTCGGCCCAAAAACACAGACTAAACCTAGGGAACATGCAGAAACTCAGGAGGCATCCACACACATTGAGATTCATCACATTAGGATTACTTCAATTTTTAGATCTGAGTTTTTAGATTTGTGTTACATTGATAGTTTATGCTTTTGCTTGGATTTTTGGATGCTGAGAGTCATCATCTCCGTTGAAGACATTACTTTAGTTTGTTTCCTTATTCCCTTATTTTTAATTAGTTACTCATTGACTCTGTTCAGATAATTATGTTGCGTTTTGAATTTATTAATATATAAAGTTATTTTTATTTTGATTAATTTAAATTCTCTATTTTACTTTATTTAATTATGTCTTCTCATATTTTCATGATTATTAATTTCATATCAATGGAGTAGAATTTACACTTGACATGGGGTTGATTAACAGGAGATACTTGAGTTGGAATGCTCAAGTGCGTGGTTAAACTGGACGTTGTTAACTAATTCCATTCCTACTGACACTAGATCTCCCCAAGGGAGAAGACTAAGACTTGAGGGTGAGAGTTAGTTCAATCACCATACTTTTCCTTATTTAGTAAGGGGTAATCGAGTGAGAACAACAACCTTTTGACACCACACTTGAGAAGATCCCAACAAGGACAGAAGTTCCACTTAATTATTCCCCCACTCAAGACCTTTTATTTAGAGTACCCATAATCATTCTCAGTTTAATTTTATTATTTCAATTTTTAAGTATTTTAATTACTCATTATCAAACTCAACTTTCTGAAAATTTTCTGATTAATAAAATAGCACTCTTTCCTGCAACTCGTTGGGAGACGACCTGGGACTCATACTCCCAGTATTTTATTTCTAAAATTTGTGACAACCTTTTTTAAATTGGTGAGGCAGATCTTAGCCGGTTAAGAGCTATACGTGTAACGCTGTCTCTTAATTGAAATCTCTAAATTGGTTAACTTCTGCCATGCATCAATAGGACAACAGTACCAGTTAGAGTCAAATTCACTTGATATACACCAAAATACCAGCCACATACACCTCTAGTTTTTTTAGATTAAATGATATAATATGAGTTTAAAATCATTTTCAAGTCAACCAAATATGCATAAAATGATATCAGAAGAACAAGGACAATATTCTATTTCTAGTTACACCAGGGATAGACAACAGCACCAGTTACACACGAATTCGCTTGATATACACCGAAATACCAGCCATATACACCTCTATTATTTTTTAGATTACATGACATAATATGAGTTTAAAATCATTTTTAAGTCAATCAAACATGCATAAAATGATATAAGAAGCACAAGGATAATATTCAAGAACAACAACACTAGTTACAGTCGAATTTACTTGAAACACAGCAAAAGTTTCTATTTATACAAACTCAGTTCTAAATATGCAAACATTCACAAAACACATGAAAATATATGTTAAAATATACACGAAACAGTACGTAAAACGGTTATCACCGACTGCACAATATGACGAGAACAGAAATATCTTTTTTAAATCAAGAACACATAATGATTCTACTTAATAAATAGAAATACGACTATATAGTGTTTCGCGTTCAAAATGTGAAAGAGAAAAGTAAAAAACCTCGACGATTAGTGAAATAGTACCTTAAATAATCTTTCTTCTTTTGTTTCTGTGTTTTTTTTTATAGAGATTTTGAAGTTTTCTTGTTGATTTCCTTGAGTTTTGGTGACGATTTTGATAATTTCTTGAGAGATTTCAAGCGTCGTTTGAATTTTTAGGGTTGGAGTTTTGATCGAGAAAGAAGAAGAACCGTCTTTCATAATCATGAGTGAGCGCACTATTGAAACGGTTGAGTGAGCACGTGTTTAAACGCTCGTATATGGGAGGATTATTTTTATTGGGTTTGACCCAATTTGTATAACTTGTGAGCCAAAAAGGCTTGTATATGTAATAAGTCTGTTTAATATAATAACAATAATAAATTATTTAGCACATAATTGATTAGATTGTGATCATACTATTTATTTTTAACAGGGATATTCATCACAGAATCAATGCAATTTATGATAGATAATGGAAATTTATTCTCCAACGTTATCTTTCAGGATGTAAGTTTTTTAATGTTTTCATTGGTGATCCTATTGTATCCATCACTTTACATTAGTGCCTAACTACCCTATTATTTTGGTGCATTTATGTTTAAGACTGTGTAATGATTTACTTCATAGATTTCATTCTTATATGAAATAATCTAAACTATGTTTGGTTAAATTGAATTGACAAAATATCTATTAAAAAATGGATGTAAGTTATGATGGTATGTGGGCATTTATTTGCCGGTGGTGGTTTGGGGGAAGGGGTTTAAAATAGCGAAAATAATGGATTAGATATTTTCTGATCATTGTTTAATTCTATGCTTTCTTGCTTGTTTAGACAAGTAGCATTTGGATCTTTGATTCATTTGGCATATTTTAATGTGTCAATCTTCCTATATAAATTTTAACTCTTCCTAATATTGATCGTTTCATTTCATTTTATTAAATTCAATCAAAATTCATTAAAAAGTAATTATTTTCATTTGGACAATGATATGAAATAGGATTATTAACAGTTATGATATAAATGTTTGATTGATAGGTCTACCTCTTGTCTAGTAATTAAAATTTATCAAATTCTATTGATAGGTTTTGGCCTGATGTGAAATAAAATGTCAAGGATTTGAGACTTTGTGCATAAAAGATCAGACACTTACTAGTGAAAGTATGTTCTTCCATCAAGTGCTTTAATTATTTTATTATTCGTTAATATTTTTATCAATGATACTATGTGTACAACTTTTTTTAGAAATTAAATTCAACTAAGTTGATTCATCTACAATAAAAAATACTCTCAAAATAAAAGAAAGTACACGCACTCAACTAATGCACAATTCAAAGAGCACACATTGTATTTTTTTCCAATCATATTCAATTAACTTCAGCACACAAATAATTAAATACAGCACACTAACAATGAATCTTAGCATGCAAACCATGAAACATACCAGTCTAGCACACAAATTTTATAAAATAGCACAAAATATTTTTGTTCAGCACAAAAACTAAGGATTGCCTTAAATCTCTTGTTTTGTTGTTGTGATCATTGCATAGAACAAAAACTATTATGTCTGGCACACAAATTGTGCAGCGTAGCACGCAAAATGTCACCCTTTTGCAGCATACAAGTTTTCGAAACATAACACGCAAAATTTTACACATAACACAAATTTATTGATGTAGCACACAAATTTTTGCACAGAGCATACAAATTTTGAAACATAGCACATAAATTTTTGTTGCGAATGTATTTTGTTAGTTGGGTGAGTCAATATTCTGTTTGTGTAATCCTCTAAAAATTTTTGTATTATGAATCAAGATTTTTGTGCTGCTGATGAATCCACATTTTATGATAATTTTTGGTTTGAAATGAATGCATTTCATCATATAAACTTGCATTTATTCACCTAAATAGCATGCTTTTGTGAATTCTCTCTCAGTTGTACCTAAATATTGAAAACATACCTTTTGTTCTCTAAATTGTCAAATTAATTCCACATTTATTCCAGTCGATGCCTTGATATGTTTGTGAGTGATTTCATTAGCAATAAGCAAGGATGGCTTTGAAGAAGTGGAGAAAAAACATGCAACATGGGAAAATTCACAAAGAATCAAAAGGAGAGAGCATTTGGATGCGTGCGTATGCACACGTGTGAAAAAGTTGTTAGCGTGCATACGCACACGGCCGTTCGTACGCACAAGTGTAAAATTTGGTAAGTGTGCGTACGCACTAGTATGAGCGCATGCCTCATTTAGAAAGTCACGTGCTGCGCGTTTTGGGAGCCTCTTTGGCCCAATTTTGGAGGTTCTGAAGCCAAAAGGGAAGCTCCCTTATCGGGTGAAGAAGATAACACAATCATACATGAATTTTATAAGTTTTAGTTAGTTTTTCCTAGAGAGAGGAACTCTCAAATCTCTCTAGGATTTATTAAGGTTTTTGAAATTTGTACTTTAGTTTTGCAATTTAGCTTATCTTAATTGTAAGTTGCTCTTAATTTTTTCATCTCATGCACTATACTTACTTAGATTTTCTTATAATTAAGGTTACTTTGTTAGTATATGCACTTGTGAATCCTTGAGTTTCTTGTTAATAAATTTGATGTTTTGAGATTTATATATGCTTGATTGAATTGTTAGTATTGATTGTTTGCATTGTTTGGATATAGTTTCCATTAGATTTTGTAATTTACTATGCTTTATTATTATGCCCACCAAGTGTTTGTTGAGATGCTCATTTTGAATATGGAGTAGATCTTCATTCCTTGGTATGGGGTTTGAGTAATTAAGATCCTACAGTCATTAATGTCCAACATTAAATGGTAGTTTTGGGTTGTTAGTTGATCTTGTTTCTACTAACGCTAGCTTTTTACTAAGCTTAATTAGTAAGTTAGCTAGGATTTATGGATTAAGATTGATTATGCCGACATGACTTTTTTCATTAGTTAGGAGTTAACTAAGTGGGATTAACTCATTATAATTGTCATAGTTGTAGTTATGACAAAAATAAGATTCCTTAACTTTCAACCCTTAATCAAGGTTCTTTCATGCATTTGAATTACATTCTTTATTATCTTATTGCTTCAATCTTCCATAGTTTGCTTTAATTGTCTTTTACTATAGTGGTAGCTTAATCGTTGCTTTCCATTCATGCTTGCTTAGTTAATTGTTTTGCTTGTTTATTAATTCTAACTTTTTGACATTTAATTTTTTTTGGCTCATTTAATTTCTAATCCCTTTAATTTCCATTCTATGCATGAAAACCTCTGAGTTCACAACCAATGATGCACACTTGATTGCTAGTCCAAGGGAGAACGACCCGGGATTAACACTCCCGATTAATTACTTTGTAACTCTTGATACTCTTTGTTTAAACTTTGATCCATGTTGTTTATTGGTTAAGAGCTATACTTATAACGAATTCATCATTTCATTTAGCAAAATTCCTAACCGACATCCGATGCGGCATCAGCTGCACACAAAATTTATGTGATGAGCAATTTCATTGGTAAAGTTTACAAATTTTTACACATAGCGCACAAATTTTTGAAGCGCAACATATAAATTTTCGCTGCACAAAAATTTATGTGTTGTGCATCAAATTTGTGCTTTAGTTTTCTAAAAATTTATAGAAGAAGATGAAGATGACAAAGACGATGATGATGATAATAAAGGAGGATGAAGAGGAAAAAAAAGAAGAAATTAAACAACAACAACATCAAGAAGACGACGTTGACAGTGGTGGCAGTAGTGACAATGATAACGACGTTGAAGAAAGAAGCACGCAACAAAATAACATGATCCAATTTTACAAACAATGCTTTGTAGATTGAAAACTTCTGAAACAAAATGTAATTAACATAAAATTCTAAACAGAATGCACCAAAAATCCAGCACAACAGCAAAAATCAAAAGAAAAGGAAGAAGGAGGTGTCGAGAATGAATCGTTATTCATTAAGAGAGAGAGAGAGAGAGAGAGAGAGAGAGAGAGAGAGAGAGAGAGAGAGAGAGAGGCACGTGAGTAGGATTTTTTTAGCATCTTAGTTACACTTGGTTGGTAAAAAGATTTGAACACCTAACAATTTTGATATTTTTATTGGGTAATGAATATTTAATCATGGTGTAAAATCGAAGAATAAAGATAAATATAATGAAGAAAAAGAAGAATAGGTGTTCCTGGCAGAAAGTTCGCCTAAGGCAAAGGCGAACTTTAGTAAATTTCACGTAGTTTACCTGAGGCCTAGGCAAACTTTGTTGCATTTGCTGAAGTTTGTCCAACCTAGGGCATGGACGAACTTCTCCAAATTCCAAAAACAAAAAACGGATCCTTGAAAAATGAAAAATAAAGATGAAATATTTTTTTTTGCAATTTTTTTTATTTATAATAGTAAAAAATGCTACAGATATTGTTGTCGAACTCGCAAGTTAACTTATTCGCACAAGTTTAGGTAGTGGAATTGAGTTAACTCAAACACAAACTCGTTTCTCGGTAGACTCAAGTAGACTCGGGTAGACTCACATAAACTTGGTCAAAATTGCGAATTTAAGAGTGAGTCAGCGAGTTTGTATTGGGTCCCCATTTTCGCCAAAACGACGTCGTTTTGTCCCCCCTCCCCAACAAAAGAAGAAGCAAGAGAGCAATGTAACCCTAAACCTCACTTTTCTCGTCACTCACTCTCATTCTCCAAGCCCTCTTTGCGTTTCGTCCCTCACCGTCATTTCCTGCTCACCGGCGGTCACCTGCGTCCGTGCTTCCCCAAATAGCTCATCACTATCTCCCTCTCCACCATTCTCTCACTCTCACTCTCTCATTCTGCTCTCTATTGAGTCTGTTCTGCATCAAAGCACGTGGACTCATGGAGCCTCTGCCATCCGCCACTTTTCCGTCGTTTATCGTGTCTTCTGCTGGTTGTTTTGCTTTTGTCATTCATTCTGTCAGCCCGTTGCTTGTCTGCCTGCACAACACTTCAACGCCTGGTTTCTCTGTTGAGCCTACTCCATTCAGCCATTCAAATTTAGGTATGTTTTAAAAAAAATTAGTTATTGAATTAATCCATTTTTTAGTTGTTACTTGTCAGTATTAGTTTAGTTTGTTCTAAATTGCTAGATTTTGTAGTTGTTACTTGTTAGTGTTAGTTTAGTTGTTACTGAATCTGAATGTTTGAAACTCTGAAATCTAAATTTATCAACTTTGTTAATTCATTTTTCATAATTTCTAATCATTATTCAGAGATGGATAAGGATAAGTGGATAAATTTGCTAAATTAATTATTTAGTTTGTTGATTTAGGGACAAAAATACAAAATGTCTGAGAATATTGGTTTAGGGACAGGGTCTTCAGTTCCTAGTATACCTAGACCAACTGTTTCTAGGATAAAAGATGCAACATGAAATAGAAGTGATATGGGATGAAATCATGGGATTGACATTCAAGGCAATGATAAAAAAGTGAAATGTCATTATTGCTCAAAGATTATAAGCAGAGGAATTTATAGGTTCAAGCATCATCTTACCGGTACTAAAGAGGATCCAGAACATTGTGCTTCAGTACTTGAAGAAGTTAAGATTGTGATGTTGAAAGTCTGTATGGAGGCTAAAGAAGCATCATTGAAAAAGAAAAGATTTGGTGATGATGAGGATTATCATGAGCAAACAGAAAAAGAAAAGAAGAAGGACAATTCTAGACAAAAAAGCATCATTGGAGGATTTCAGTTTTAGGCTTTTAGCTTATTAGAACATTTAATTATTGCTTTGTTATTTTTTTCGGTTGTGTTATATGAAGCTTTGATTGTGTGATTGTGTGTTTTATGTTGAACTAGATACATACTTATGAAGGATTTGAATGTGTGTTCTAGAGTACCTGTTATAATTGTAGTATTATGTTAACTTATTATGTGTTTTGATGTTGAAATTGTTAAGTTTGAATGCCTATATATATATATATATATATATATATATATATATATATATATATATATATTATACACGATATATATATTTTTTACAAAAAAACTTATAACAGGTAAACTCGTACGAGTCTACGAGTCGAGTGTATGAGTCGAGTCTAGGTCAGTTCCACGAGTTTACCTAAACTTGGGAGCTTGCAACCTTATGTTAAAAGTATTGAATTTACTTTAAACAGTTTAGTTATTTTTTTTAAACTACTTTATTCTAAATATTTTCAATAATGTCAATTAGTTTTTCATTACACTAAATCAATTCTCGGCTATTTCAATCTTTAGTCACTCGAAAACTAACAATTACAAGTAAGACACACAATTCAAACAAACAATTCACATAGAAATCAAATAGCAAGAATTTCACAGAAAACACAACACAATACAATACAAGGCATACCCAAACAAGTCATACGAATGCATATGATGAATGTCTAGCCCTAGTTGCAGGTAATGAGCTCATTTGTCAGTTACATACCCACTTCCAACTTTACCTGTAGTTCTTTGACTAGGTAAGACTTCCTTGTTGGCAATACCCATCTCAAGAGTCCTTTGACTTGCAGGACAGTCCATTGTAAGAGTCCTTTGACTTGGGAGGTAATTCACTGCAAGAGTCCTTTGACTTGCAGGCAGAACTAGTTAACTTATGTTTGCCTAACACACTCACTGCAAGAGTCCTTTGACTTACAGGAGCATATGCTAGTTATGTGTGTTCTCGATACCTCTGTAAGAGTCCTCTAACTTACAGAATAACATTATAGCTAAGTATCCCAGGAAAGCACTCTCAGTGGTTGCACCACCATCTATCTGACTGCCTCCTTGCAGCAGATCATCAGATAATCATTCTCATTATCATCATTAGTTATCATTCTCATTACTCATCATCAGTTTCATATTCTTATGCAGTATCTCTTTCTTTCTCTGTTCAATCATATTGTACAAACTTTACGATTTTTACTTTTGCAATATCTTAACTCAAACCATTTTCAAGCACTTTAAATCTAATCTTAACACTTTAAAAGAATACTCACTTTTTTATTTTATAAGCAATCAATAACCATCATCAAACAAGCCTTAAATATTCATTTTCAGTTATCAATTATCAAACCTATCAATTAAACATCTAAGGCGCAGTTCACATAATTCATTTTAATTAAATCCTTATATTTTTATAAAAATTTAGACATAACCTCCTCTAAAAATAGGACTTAACCTCCTTTATGGGTTCTGGTGCACGAAATTACAATCACACTTTTGCAATTCTGCACAACTAACCAGCAAGTGCACTGGATCGTCCAAGTAATACCTTACGTGAGTAAGGATCGATCCCACAGAGATTGTCGGCTTGAAGCAAGCTATGGTTATCTTGTAACTCTTAGTCAGGATATCAACAATAATTCTTAGTTTTAATTGGAATGAGTAAAAGAACATGGATTAAATAATACTTGTTATGCAGTAATGGATAACAGGTTGAGGTTTTGGAGATGCTCTATCTTCTGAATCTCTGCTTTCCTACTGTCTTCTTTTTCACGCACGCAAGGCTCCTTCCATGGCAAGCTGTATGTTGGTGGATCACTATTGTCAATGGCTACCATCCGTCCTCTCAGTGAAAATAGTCTAGCTACGGGTTTCGTAGGGCTAATCATCTGTCGGTTCTCACTAGTGTTGGAATAAGATCCATTGATCCTTATGCACACTGTCACTATGCCCAACATTCATGAGTTTGAAGCTTGTCACAGTCATCCTTTCCCAGATCCTACTCGGAATACCACAGACAAGGTTTAGACTTTCTGGATCTCAAGAATGCTACCAATTGATTCTAGCTTATACCATGAAGACTCTGGTCTCACAGATTTGAATGCTCTGTTGTCAGGAGATGCAATCAAATGCGTGAACCAGGAACCCAAGAGATACACACTCAAGCTATTGCAGATAGAACGGAGGTGGTTGTCAGGCACACGTTCATAGGTGAGAATGGTGATGAGTGTCACGGATCATCACATTCATCATGTTGAAGTGTGAGTGAATATCTTAGAATAGAAACAAGCGTGATTGAATAGAAAACAGAAGTAATTGCATTAATCCATCGAGACACAACAGAGCTCCTTACCCCCAACCATGGAGTTTAGAGACTCATGCCATAGAAAATACAAGTTCTGATGTGAAATGTCATGAGGTATAAAATGAATCTCTAAAAGTGGTTTTTATACTCAACTAGTAACCTAGGTTTACAGAAAATGAGTAAGCTAAGATAGATAGTGCAGAAATCCACTTCCGGGGCTTACTTGGTGTGTGTTTGGACTGAGTACTGAAGCTTTTACGTGCATAGGCTATTCCTGGTGTTGAACTCCAACTTTTGTGCCAGTTTGGGCGTTTAACTCCAACTTTTATGCCAGTTCTGGCATTTAACGCCAGAAAAGGGTAAGGAGCTGGCGTTTAAACGCCAGTTTGCGCTACCAAATCTCGGGCCAAGTATGGACTATTATATATTTCTGGAAAGCCCAAGATGTCTACTTTCCAACGCAATTAAGAGCGCATCAATTGAACTTTTGTAGCTCCAGAAAATCCATTTCGAGTGTAGGGAGGTCAGAATCCAATAGCATCTGCAGTCCTTTCTCAGCCTCTGAATCAGATTTTTGCTCAGGTCCCTCAATTTCAGCCAGAAAATACCTGAAATTACAGAAAAATACACAAACTCATAGTAAAGTCTAGAAATATGATTTTTGCATAAAAACTAATAAAAATATAATAAAAAGTAACTAAAACATACTAAAAACTACATGAAAATATCACCAAAAAGCGTATAAAATATCCGCTCATCAGGTTCCCTCAATCTCAACAACTCATCATCCTTTTATCAGCAATGATTACAACAATAGATTCTCAGTAATCATCTCATCATAATTCAGTATAACGACTAACATCCTATCATCAATTAAAATAAAAATTTCCATCAATCATTCTTTAAAAGTAAACCAGTCCAACTTCAAAAATTCATAACTAATTTCCCAAATAATATGAACCACTCAAACTTAAACTCTAACAACTACATTTACTCTAGTTTACCTAGCATTTACATTCGTACAGTTTCATTCACTATCGAGTTACTGTTTCATTTTCAAAATTACTATTTTGCCTTAAAATTTAGATTTCAAGAAAATTAATTTAGTAATCAAACTTCAAATCCTTTAACAGTTCTCAAATCTAAATCTAGTTAATTATAAATCAAAATTAACAACCACCACAGTGTCATCAAACGAACAATTTAATAGCAACCAACTTGACATAATCAACTAAAATCATAATTTCCAGCAATTCCAAAACAATCAGAAAACCAACAACAATTACAACCTCGAACCAAAATCAATCTCATCGGCTAATTACTCACCACAACAAAACTAGTCACAATCACAACCATAACCCAAACTCAATTCATCAATTATCAAAATGAAAATTTTTTAATGGTTTATGGTTAAATACAATGTTGGCTAATCAAACGTACTGAACACAGGTTGCTGATAGATGTTTGAAACATTAAAACACACTTAATTTTTATAACGTGCAAATTTTGTTGTTTTTTTTATATTAAAACAATTGCTATTTTGTACTATAAATCTTGATAATAAAAAAGGTTAAATTACATAGTTGGTCTCTATACTTTTAGTGAAATTACAAATTGGTCTCTACACTTTAAAAGTTTGTAATTGGGTCCCTAAAGAGATTTAAAATTTTTAATTTAGTCCCTGTTGTTCAAAAAGTGTTGAAAGCTCTCCTCACATTTCGACGTCTACACAAACGGCACTTCCTTCCGAGTTAACTTAGTCATCGGTAATGCAATTTGAGAAAATTCGTGAATGAACCTCCTATAATATCCAGCTAATCCCAAGAAAATCCTAACCTCTTTTATTGTCGTCGGCCTCTCTCATTCCATTACCACCTCCACTTTTGAAGGATCCACCGCTATTCCGCCCTTACTTATTACATGGCCTAAGAACTTCACTTCTTCCTTCAAAAACTCACAGTTTGACAACTTGGCATACAACTTCCTCTCTTTCAGAGTTTGCAAAACTTTTCTTAGATGTTCCTCATGCTCCTTTGTTGCCTTCGAGTACACCAAGATATCATCTATGAACACCACCACGAATTTGTCCAAAAAAGGACGAAATACTATGTTCATGTAATCCATGAACACAGCAGGTACATTTGTCAATCTAAAGTACATCACCGCAAACTTGTAGTGTCCATAGCGCATCTTAAACGCTGTATTCGGGATATAATCTCCATTCACCCTAATCTGACGGTTACAGGATCTTAAATTAATCTTCGAAAATACCCCAACTCCTTACAACTGATACATTAAGTGATCAATCCTAGGCAACGGGTACTTGTTCCTCACAGTCACTTTATTTAACTGCCGGTAATCCACACAAAGCCGCATTCCTCAATCTTTCTTTTTCACCAATAAAACTAGCGCTTTCCATAGAGATACACTCGGTCGAATAAACCTCTTGTTCAGAAGCTCTTCTAACTGAGTCTTAAGTTTCGCCAGCTCTATCGGAACCATTCTGTACGGTTCAATCGACACTGGTCCAGCTTCCGGCACCAAGTCTATCGCAAATTCAATTTCCCTTTGAGGTGGGAGTTCGGGAATATCTTTAGGAAATACTTCTAGAACTCCTTAACTACCGAAATTTGATCTAACGTCTGTTCATTACCTAACGCATTCACAGCCAAAAGTATATAACTCTGACACTTTTTCCCACTACAATTCACCAACATAGAGTTCAGGTAATAACCTTCAGCTATCACTGCTCCTCCTTCTCCTTCCAGCATAAAACTAATTAATCGCTCAAAGCAATCCAACAATACCCAGTTCTTTGACAACCAATCAAACTCCAAAATTTTCTCCAACCCAACCATTGGCAAATAGATTAAATCATGAACAAATTCTCTACCTTCAATCTTGAAAGATATCTGCCTACAACCTGATCTAGTCACAACCGTCTGATATGGGGTATGCACATACAAATCAAAAGCTAATTCTGACATTCTCAATCCTAGTTCCTCAACCTTATCAAATACAATGAATGAATGTGAAGCTTCAGGATCATACAATGCAACCAATGTCTTGTCACCAAATAAACATTTACCTCACATCAAGGGATCTGCCTTAGCAAGATCACTGGCGTTCACAGTAAACACTCGACCTTGTTGGTTCTGGCCTGCATTCTGATTCCTCCTACGAGGGCAATCCTTCGCAAAGTGTCCAGGTAGTCCACAAGCAAAACAGCCACCTCTTCCTCTCGCCTAGTGGTAATGATCATAAGTGGGTCTCTGGTGCACGAATTGTGAATCACACTTTTCACAACGCGTACCACTAACCAGCAAGTGCACTGGGTCGTCCAAGTAATACCTTATGTGAGTAAGGGTCGAATCCCACAGAGATTGTTGGTTTGAAGCAATCTATGGTTATCTTGTAATTCTCAGTCAGGACGTTAATTATATTTATCAGTTGAATTACGAATAAACAAGAGAGCATGGATTAAAGGTTACTTGTTGTGTAGTAATGGAGAATATGTTGGAGTTTTGGAGATGCTTTGTGTTCTGAATCTCTGCTTTCCTCTGTCTTCTGATTCATGCATGCACGTCCTCCTATGGCAAGCTGTGTGTTAGTGGATCACCGTTGTCAATGGCTACCATCCATCCTTCCAGTGAAAATGGTCCGGGTGGCGCTGTCACCGCACGGCTAATCATCTGCAGGTTCTCAATCATACCGGAATAGGATTTACTATCCTTTTACGTCTGTCACTACGCCCAGCACTCACGAGTTTGAAGCACGTCACAGTCATTCAATCCCAGAGTCCTACTTGGAATACCACAGACAAGGTTTAGACTTTCCGGACTCTCACGAATGCCGCCATCAATCTAGCTTATACCACGAAGATTCTGGTTAAGAGATCTGAGAGATACTCATTCAATCTAAAGTAGAACGGAAGTGGTTGTCAGGCACGCGTTCATAGGGAATGATAATGATTGTCACGTTCATCACATTCAGGTTGAAGTGCGAATGAATATCTTAGATAGGAACACGCATGTTGAATAGAAAACAGAAATACTTGCATTAATTCATCGAGGCACAGCAGAGCTCCTCACCCCCAACAATGGAGTTTAGAGACTCATGCCGTCAAAGAGTACAAAGTTTAGATCTAAAATGTCATGAGATACAAAATAAGTCTCTAAAAGTTGTTTAAATACTAAACTAGTAGCCTAGGTTTACAGAAAATGAGTAAACTATAGCAGATGGTATAGAGATCCACTTCTGGGGCCCACTTGGTGTGTGCTGGGGCTGAGACTTAAGCAATTCACGTGCATAAGGCCATTTTGGGCGTTCAACGCCAGGTTTGGATCCATTTCTGGCGTTGAACTCCAACTTTTGATCCTTTTCTGGCGCTGGACGCCAGAATTGGGCAGAGAACTGGCGTTGAACGCCAGTTTACGTCATCTATCCTTGAGCAAAGTATGGACTATTATATATTGCTGGAAAGCCCTGGATGCCTACTTTCCAACGCAATTGGAAGCACGCCATTTCGAGTTCTGTAGCTCCATAAAATTCACTTTGAGTGCAGGGAGGTCAGAATCCAACAACATCAGCAGTCCTTTTTCAGCCTGAATCAGATTTTTGCTCAGCTCCCTCAATTTCAGCCAGAAAAATACCTGAAATTACAAAAAAATACACAACTCATAGTAAAGTCCAGAAATATAAATTTTTCCTAAAAACTAATGAAAATAAACTAAAAACTAACTAAAACATACTAAAAACTATATGAAATTAGCCCCAAAAAGCGTATAAAATATCCGCTCATCACGACACCAAACTTAAACTGTTGCTTGTCCTCAAGCAACTAGACAAATAAAATAGAAGACTAATAGGTTGAGAAGCAATAATATCTCAGAGTTTTTGAGTGAAGCTCAGATTCTAATTAGATGAGCGGGACTAATAGCTTTTTGCTTCCGAACAGTTTTGGCATCTCACTTTATCCATTGAAGCTCAGAGTGATTGGCATCTATAAGAACTTAGAATTCAGATAGTGTTATTGATTCTCCTATTTTAGTATGATGATTCTTGAACACAGCTATTTCATGAGTCTTGGCCGTGGCCCTAAGCACTTTATTTTCCAGTATTACCACCGGATACATAAATGCCACAGACACATAATTGGGTGAACCCTTTGGATTGTGACTCAGCTTTGCTAAAGTCCCCAATTAGAGGTGTCCAGAGTTCTTAAGCACACTCTTCTTTCTGCTTTGGACCTTGACTTTAACCGCTCAGTCTCAAGTTTTCACTTGACACCTTCACGCCACAAGCACATGGTTAGGGACAGCTTGATTTAGCCGCTTAGGCCAGGATTTTATTCCCTTAGGCCCTACTATCCACTGATGCTCAAAGCCTTGGGATCCTTTTTATTACCCTTGCCTTTTGATTTTAAGGGCTATTGGCTTTTTCTGCTTTTCTTTTTTTTTCTCTTTTTTTTTTGCTGTTTTTTCTTGCTTCAAGAATCATTTTTATGATTTTTCAGATTATCAATAACATGTCTCATGTTCACCATTCTTTCAAGAGCCAACATATTTAACAGTCTTAAACAACAAATTCAAAAGACATATGCATTGTTCAAGCATTCATTCAGAAGACAGAAAGTATTGCCACCACATGTAACTAATTAGAATTTCTCTTATTAAAACTCGAAATTTTATTGCCTCTTATTCAAAAGATCTACTATTTTATTCATGTTTGCTGATGATGAGAAAAATAAACTATGGCTCAATTGGAGATAAAATCAAAATAGATACTAATTACTACTATATGACTCCTAAGGTGAACTTCTATAACGACACTATCACAGAGTTGAAGCAGAAATTGGAATTTAACAACCTTAGTTCTGGGAAATGGGTGTTCCTCGGATCTTTGGGGTGCTGGGTCCTTCAAGAGATAACTTCTGGCGCTTCAAGTCCCTCAAGTCACGCCCTTGCTCCTCTTGTTCTTTAAACATATAGGTGAGAATTTGACTGTGCTCCTTCTGTTCTTTTATTATTTGTTCCATAGCTTCCCGTATCTTGGTAACAGACGTCTCAAGATACTCCCAGTATTCAGATTGAGGGATTTCTGGGAGAGATTCCTGTGTTTTCTTATTGGTGGGATCATCCTGTGCTTGTTGTTTTTCCATTGATGCTTTGGTGATTGGTTTCTCAACTGAGATATACTCAGTTATTCCCATCCTTACCCCAGCGTCCTTGCAGAGCAGAGAAATCACGTTTGGATAAGCCAACCTGGCTTCTTTAGAATTTTTGTTAGCAATTTTGTAGAGTTCAGCTGAGATCAGCTGATGAACTTCCACTTCTTTTCCCATCATGATGCAATGGATCATCACTACTCTTTTAACTGTGATTTCAGAACGGTTGCTAGTAGGCAACAGAGAATGCCCAATGAAGTCCAGCCATCCTCTGGCGACTGGTTTGAGATCTTCTCTCTTGAGTTGATTTGGGACACCCTTTGTGTTGGTGGTCCACCTGGCTCCAGGGATACATATGTCCTCTAGAATCTTATCCAGGCCCTTGTCTGTTCTCATCATTCTCCTGTTGAAGGAGTCTGGATCATCTTTCAGCTGAGGTAGCTTTAAGATCTCTCTGATCTTGTCAGGGGTGGTATGAACAATCTTTCCTCTGACCATGGTCCGATATTCATAGAAAGCAGTTCCAGATAGTTTTTGCTTGTCAGTCTGCCACATATTAGCATAGAACTCCTGGATCATATTCCTTCCCACTTTCGTTTCAGGATTAGCTAGGACTTCCCAGTTTTTTATTCGAATTTGCTCCTGGATCTCCGGATATTCATCTTCTTTCAGATCGAATCTAACTTCCGGGATCACTGATCTCAGACCCATTATTTTGTTATAATGGTCTGAATGTTCTTTAGATAAGAACTTCCCTTGATTCCAAAGTGGTTTTGGAACGCTCTCTTTCTTGCCTCTTGGAGTGGGTTGTTTTCCTTTGGGAGCCATGATCTTAGTGATCGCGGATAAACACACCAAACTTAGAGGTTTGCTTGTCCTCAAGCAAAAGAAAAGAAAGGAGAGGGATAGAAGGAGAGCTAGGTGCAATTGTTGATGGGAGGGGAGGGAGGCCGAACTCAAATTTATAGGGAGGGAGGGTGGGTTTTCGAAAAAAAGAGATAAAGTGGAGGTCTTGAAAACGATATTGATGAGTTGAAAAGATAGATTTGTAAAAAAAAATTTTTGAAAAGAGTTGGATTGAATTTGCCAAGAGGACTGGTGCTTATGGATTAAAATACATTTGATATTTTTAAGGTAGGGTTTTTAGAAATTAGGGATTTTAGAAATCAGGGTTCTTAACATGTTTATGTAAGAAATCATGTATTAAAGTATGAAAATCAAGATTTAGAATGAAAAAATTTGAAGAAAAATGAGTTTTGTCTCCTCCCTGCCATCCTGGCGTTTGAACGCCCAAACACTGCCTGTTTTGGGCGTTCAACGCCCAAATGCTGCTCTCCTAGGCGTTCAATGCCCAGCTGTTGCCATTACTGGCGTTCAACGCCCAGTGGGTGCCCATTTCTGGCGTTGAACGCCCAGATTGCTACCATTACTGGCGTTCAACGCCCAGTGGATGCCCATTTTGGGCGTTGAACACCCAAAATACACTTTTACTGGTGTTTTCTTGCCAGTGAGCTCTTTTTCTCTGTTTTGTGTGCCGAGTCCTTCTGTAACTCTGTGGATTTATACAAATGATTCCTCACCTTAGTGTCAGTGAACTGTATATAAACAAATAAAAATAAAAATAGGGCAAAATGCTTAGAGGATTGTTGCCCCATGGCTGGGTTGCCTCCCAGCAAGCGCTTCTTTATTGTCTTTAGCTGGACCTTGCTGAGCTTTTAATCTAGCTTCAGCCTTGAGCACTCTTGCTCAATGTTGCCTTCAAGATAGTGCTTGATTCTCTGTCCATTGACATTGAACTTCTGATCAGAATCAATATCTTGAAGCTCCACATAACCATATGGTGATACACTTGTAATCACGTATGGTCCTCTCCACCGGGATTTCAGTTTCCCGGGGAATAGCCTGAGTCTAGAGTTAAACAACAGAACCTTCTGTCCTGGTTCAAAGATTCTAGATGACAGCTTTCTGTCATGCCACTTTTTTATTTCTCTTTATAAAGCCTGGCATTTTCGAAAGCTGTGAATCTGAATTCCTCTAGCTCATTTAGCTGGAGCAATCGTTTTTCTCCTGCTAATTTGGCATTAAAGTTTAGGAATCTGGTTGCCCAGTAGGCCTTATGTTCCAGTTCCACGGGCAGGTGACATGCCTTACCATACACGAGTTGGTATGGAGAGGTCCCTATAGGGGTCTTGAATGCTGTTCTGTAAGCCCACAGAGCATCATCCAAGCTCCGTGCCCAATCCTTTCTACGGGTATTTACTGTCCGTTCTAGGATTCTCTTTAATTCTCTGTTAGAGACTTCAGCTTGCCCATTAGTTTGTGGATGATATGGAGTAGCCACCTTATGGCGAATTCCATACCGAACCATGGCAGAGTAAAGCTGTTTATTGCAGAAGTGAGTGCCCCCATCACTGATTAGTACTCTAGGGACACCAAACCTGCTAAAGATATGTTTCTGGAGGAACTTCAACACTGTTTTAGTATCATTGGTAGGTGTGGCAATGGCCTCAACCCATTTTGATACATAGTCAACTGCCACCAGAATATAAGTGTTTGAGTATGATGGTGGGAAAGGTCCCATGAAATCAATTCCCCATATGTCAAACAACTCAATTTCCAAGATTCCTTGTTGAGGCATAGCGTAACCATGAGGCAGATTACCAGCTCTTTGGCAACTGTCACAGTTACGTACAAACTCTCGAGAATCTTTATAGAGTGTGGGCCAATAGAAGCCACATTGGAGGACCTTGGTGGCTGTTCACTCACCTCCAAAATGGCCTCCATATTGAGATCCATGGCAATGCCACAGGATCCTCTGTGCTTCTTCTCTAGGCACACACCTATGGATTATTCCATCTGCACATCTCTTAAAGAGATAAGGTTCATCCCACAAGTAGTACTTTGCATCAGTAATTAATTTCTTCTTTTGTATCCTGTTGTACTCCTTGGGTATGAACCTTGCAGCTTTATAGTTTGCAATATCGGCAAACCATGGTGTTTCTTGAATGGCAGATAAATGCTCATCTGGAAAAGTCTCAGAGATCTCAAGAGAGGGTAGGGGCGTCCCTTCTACTAGCTCTATCCGGGACAGATGATCAGCCACTTGGTTCTCTGTCCCTTTTCTGTCTCTTATTTCTATATCAAACTCTTGCAGAAGCAACACCCATCTGATGAGCCTGGGTTTTGAATCCTGCTTTGTGAGTAGATATTTAAGAGCAGCATGATCAGTATACACAATCACTTTTGATCCTACTAAATATGATCTGAACTTGTCAATGGCGTAAACCACTGCAAGTAATTCTTTTTCTGTGGTTGTGTAATTTTTTTGGGCATCATTTAGAACGCGACTGGCGTAATAAATGACGTGCAGAAGCTTATCATGTCTCTATCCCAACACTGCACCAATGGCGTGATCACTGGCATCACACATTAGCTCAAATGGTAATGTCTAGTCTGGTGCAGAAATGACTGGTGTTGTGACCAGCTTAGCTTTCAGCGTTTCAAATGCCTGCAGGCACTCTGTGTCAAACACAAATGACGTGTCAGCAGCTATCAGATTGCTTAGAGGTTTTGCGATTTTTGAGGAATCCTTTATAAACCTCCTATAGAATCCTGCGTGCCCTAGAAAGCTTCTGATTGCCTTAACATTGGCAGGTGGTGGTAATTTTTCAATTACCTCTATTTTTGCTTGATCCACCTCTATTCCCTTGTTTGAAATTTTATGCCCAAGAACAATCCCTTCAGTCACCATGAAGTGACATTTTTCCCAGTTTAAAACTAGGTTGGTTTCTTGGCATCTTTTCAGAACAAGTTTCAGGTGATCAAGACAGGAGCTGAATGAGTCTCCATATATTGAGAAGTCATCCATGAAGACTTCCAGAAATTTTTCCACCATATCAGAGAAAATAGAGAGCATGCATCTCTGGAAGGTTGCAGGCGTATTACACAGCCCAAATGGCATCCTTCTATAAGCAAACACTTCAGATGGACATGTGAATGCTGTTTTCTCTTGATCCTGAGGATCTACTGCAATCTGGTTATAGCCTGAGTAGCCGTCCAAAAAGCAGTAATAATCATGACCTGCTAGTCTTTCTAGCATCTGGTCTATGAATGGTAAAGGAAAATGATCCTTTATGGTGGCTATATTGAGCCTTCTGTAGTCAATACACATGCGCCACCCTGTAACTGTTCTTGTAGGAACCAGTTCATTTTTTTCATTATGAATCACTGTTATGCCTCCCTTTTTTGGGACGACTTGGACAGGGCTCACCCAGGGGCTATCAGAAATAGGATAAATAATCCCAGCCTCTAGTAATTTGGTGACCTCTTTCTGTACCACTTCTTTCATGGCTGGATTTAGCCGCCTCTGTGGTTGAACCATTGGTTTAGCATTATCCTCCAATAAGATTTTGTGCATGCATCTAGCTGGGCTTATGCCCTTAAGGTCACCTATGGACCACCCAAGAGCTGTCTTGTGTGTCCTTAGCACTTGAATAAGTGCTTCCTCTTCCTGTGAATTTAAGGCAGAGCTTATGATCATTGGAAAAGTGTCATCTCCTCCCAGAAATGCATATTTCAAGGATGGTGGTAATGGTTTGAGCTCAGGTTTAGGAGGTTTTTCCTCTTCTAGAGGAAATTTCAGAGGCTCTTTCATCTCCTCTGAATCCTCCAAATCAGGCTGAACATCTTTAAAGATGTCTTCCAACTCTGATTTGAGACTCTCAGCCATGTTGATCTCTTCTACCAAAGAGTCAATAAGATCAACTTTCATGCAGTCTGTTGATGTGTCTGGATGCTGCATGGCTTTGACAGCGTTCAACTTAAACTCATCATCATTGACTCTCAGGGTTATTTCCCCCTGTTGGACGTCAATGAGGGATCGTCCAGTTGCTAGGAAGGGTCTTCCTAGAATGAGAGTAGCACTCTTGTGCTCCTCCATTTTCAGCACAGCGAAGTCAGTGGGAAAGGCGAATGGCCCAACTCTGACAATCATGTCTTCAATCACGCCTGATGGGTATTTAGTGGAGCCATCAGCAAGTTGAAGACATATCCGGGTTGGTTTAACTTCTTCAGTTAAACCAAGCTTTCTGATAGTGGATGCAGGTATTAAGTTGATGCTTGCCCCGAGATCGCATAAAGCTGTCTTGGTGCAATTACCTTCTAATATGCATGGTATCAGAAAACTCCCAGGGTCTTTAAGCTTTTCAGGAAAGCTCTTCAGAATGACTGCACTACATTCTTCAGTGAGGAGAACTCTTTCTGTTTCTCTCCAATCCTTTTTATGACTCAAGATCTCTTTCATGAACTTGGCATAAGAAGGTATTTGCTCAAGTGCTTCTGCGAATGGAATCTTTATTTCAAGAGTCCTGAGGTAATCTGCAAAGCGAGCAAATTGCTTATCCTGCTCCTCTTTCCAGAGTTTTTGAGGATAAGGTATCTTGGCTTTATATTCCTCAACCTTAGTTGCTGCAGGTTTATTGCCTACAGAAGTGGTTGAAGAAGCCTTTTTAGAGGGGTTGTTATCAGCATTTATGTGTGTCTGATCCCTCACTGGCAATTGAGTGCCAGGGTTAGAAACTGGAGTGACGTTAGATGCCAACTCCTTGTCTGTTCCTGACGTCTGAACACCAGAAATGTGCCCATTTTGGGCGTTCAGCACCAGATCTTGCCCATTTTGGGCGTTCAACGCCAGATCCTTGCCTATTTCTGGCGTTGAACGCCAGTCCTGCCTTGTTTCTGGCGTTGAACGCCAGTCCTGAGCATGGTCTGGGCGTTCAGCGCCAGCCTTCCACCAAATTTCTGGCGTTTTAGTTCCAGAATTACTTTTCCCTGGGCTCTTACTGTCCTCAGGTGAATTTTGGATGGTTTGCTCATTTCTTAGCTTTTTTGCTGCCTTGAGGTGGGGTATTTAATGTTTTCCCACTTCTTAATTGAACTGCTTGGCATTCTTCTGTTATTTGCCTTGACAGCTGCTGCTTTGTTTGCTTAAACTGTTCTTCCATATGTATATTAGCCATCCTTGTCTCTTGTAGTCTATCTTTGAATTCGGCTAACTGCTTTGTTAGAAAGTCTAATTGCTGATTGAATTCAGCAGCTTGTTCTACAGGACTGAGTTCAGCAGTTACTGTCTTAACCTCTTCTTTCATGGAAGGGTCACTGCTTAAGAACAGATGCTGATTCCTGGCAACTGTATCAATGAGCTCTTGAGCCTCTTCAATTGTCTTTCTCATGTGGATAGATCCACCAGCTGAGTAATCTAGAGACATCTGAGCTCCTTCTGCAAGCCCATAGTAGAAGATGTCTAACTGAACCCACTCTAAAAACATTTCAGAGGGGCATTTTTGTAGCATCTCTCTGTATCTCTCCCAGGCATCATAAAGAGATTCATTATCTCCTTGTTTAAAGCCTTGGATGTCCAGCCTTAGCTGTGTCATCCGTTTTGGAGGAAAGTATTGATTCAGGAATTTTTCTGTTAGCTGTTTCCATGTCCTTATGCTGGCCTTAGGTTGGTTATTCAACCACCTCTTAGCTTGATCTTTTATAGCAAATGGAAACAGTAATAGTCTATAGACATCCTGATCTATTTCTTTATCATGTACTGTGTCAGCAATCTGTAGAAACTGTGCCAGAAACTCTGTAGGTTCTTCCTGTGGAAGACCGGAATACTGGCAACTTTGCTGCACCATGATAATGAGCTGAGGATTCAACTCAAAGCTACTGACTCCAATGGAGGGTATGCAGATACTACTCCCATATGAAGCAGTAGAGGGGTTAGAATATGACCCCAGAGTCCTCCTGGACTGTTCATTTCCGCTTAGGTCCATGATGGAGAAAGGGAGATGATGTAAAATAGAAAAAATATTTTTATTTATTTATTTATTTATTTATTTCGGAAACAAAATAAATCAAAATAAAATAAATAAAAATGAGTGAAAGATTTTCGAAAAAGTGAGGAGAGAGAAAGTGGTTAGGAGATTTTAAAAAGGATATGATGAATTTTGAAAAAGGTTTTAAATTTAAAAAAAAAATCTGAAATTTAGAAATAGATTTCGAAAAGATGTTTTAAAATAGAGAGAAAAGATATTTTTGAATTTTAAGAAGAGAGAGAAAAACAATAAGATAGCACCAGATTTAAAATTTTTAGATCTAATGCTCCTTGTTTTCGAAAATTTTTAGGATGGAAAAACACCAAGGAACACCAAACTTAAAAATTTTAAGATCAAGACACAAGGAAAACTCAAGAACACTTTGAAGATTCGCAAGAACATAAAAACACAAAGGAAGAACACCAAACTTAAAATTTTTAGAAAACCAAAATAAATTTTCGAAAATTTTAAGAAAAATCAACAAGAAAACACCAAACTTAAAGTTTGGCACAGGATTTAATAGAAAAATTATTTTTTTTTTGAAAAAGATTTTAAGAAAAGGAAAATAAGGGTTCTAAAATTTTAACACGACAACAATAATAGACTCTAAACTAAAAAAAAGAGAAATTTTTTCCTAATCTAAGCAACAAAATAAACCGTTAGTTGTCCAAACACGAACAATTCCCGGCAACGGCACCAAAATCTTGGTGCACGAATTGTGAATCACACTTTTCACAACGCGTACCACTAACCAGCAAGTGCACTGGGTCGTCCAAGTAATACCTTACGTGAGTAAGGGTTGAATCCCACATAGATTGTTGGTTTGAAGCAATCTATGGTTATCTTGTAATTCTTAGTTAGGACGTCAATTATATTTATCAGTTGAATTGCGAATAAACAAGAGAGCATGGATTAAAGGTTACTTGTTGAGCAGTAATGGAGAATATGTTGGAGTTTTGGAGATGCTTTGTGTTCTGAATCTCTGCTTTCCTCTGTCTTCTGATTCATGCATGCACGTCCTCCTATGGCAAGCTGTGTGTTAGTGGATCACCGTTGTCAATGGCTACCATCCATCCTTCCAGTGAAAATGGTCCGGGTGCGCTGTCACCGCACGGCTAATCATCTGCAGGTTCTCAATCATACCGGAATAGGATTTACTATCCTTTTGCGTCTGTCACTACGCCCAGCACTCACGAGTTTGAAGCACGTCACAGTCATTCAATCCCAGAGTCCTACTCGGAATACCACAGACAAGGTTTAGACTTTCCGGACTCTCACGAATGCCGCCATCAATCTAGCTTATACCACGAAGATTCTGGTTAAGAGATCTGAGAGATACTCATTCAATCTAAAGTAGAACGGAAGTGGTTGTCAGGCACGCGTTCATAGGGAATGATGATGATTGTCACGTTCATCACATTCAGGTTGAAGTGCGAATGAATATCTTAGATAGGAACACGCATGTTGAATAGAAAACAGAAATACTTGCATTAATTCATCGAGGCACAGCAGAGCTCCTCACCCCCAACAATGGAGTTTAGAGACTCATGCCGTCAAAGAGTACAAAGTTCAGATCTAAAATGTCATGAGATACAAAATAAGTCTCTAAAAGTTGTTTAAATACTAAACTAGTAGCCTAGGTTTACAGAAAATGAGTAAACTATAGCAGATGGTATAGAGATCCACTTCTGGGGCCCACTTGGTGTGTGCTAGGGCTGAGACTTAAGCAATTCACATGCATAAGGCCATTTTGGGCGTTCACCAGGTTTGGATCCATTTCTGGCGTTGAACTCCAACTTTTGATCCTTTTCTGGCGCTGGACGCCAGAATTGGGCAGAGAACTGGCGTTGAACGCCATTTTACGTCGTCTATCCTTGAGCAAAGTATGGACTATTATATATTTCTAGAAAGCCCTAGATGTCTACTTTCCAACGCAATTGGAAGAACGGCATTTCGAGTTCTGTAGCTCTAGAAAATTCACTTTGAGTGCAGGGAGGTCAGAATCCAACAGCATCAGCAGTCCTTTTTCAGCCTGAATCAGATTTTTGCTCAGCTCCCTCAATTTCAGCCAGAAAAATACCTGAAATTACAGAAAAAGACACAACTCATAGTAAAGTCCAGAAATATGAATTTTTCCTAAAAACTAATGAAAATAAACTAAAAACTAACTAAAACATACTAAAAACTATATGAAATTAGCCCCAAAAAGCGTATAAAATATCCGCTCATCAGTCTCCTAATGTTGCCTTGACCTTAAGGGTATTAAGGTGTGTGTCCACCCCTCTTGAAGTTCTGACCTCTCGACTGAAAGTACTTACCTTGGCCTCTGTTTTTATTTCCTCCTCTAGTATCTCTTGTTAGTGCCACCTTCTTTGCACAATCCTCCACCACTCTTGCCTTGTTCATAAGCTCGAAAAACACCCAAATCTCCAAAAGAACCACAGCAGTCATGATATTTTTCCTTAAACTTCCTTGGTACTTTATACATTTCCAACTCTCGTAGGACTCCGGGGTACCTTGACACACTCTAGAGAACCTATAGAGTTCGTCAAACTTGCTTGTATACTCCGCTACTGACAATGAGCCTTGCTTCAGCTACATAAGCTCCAACTCCCTAGCCTCTCTTACTGATTCCGGGAAATACTTCTTGTAGAAGGTTGTCTAAAATATGTCCCGAGGAATGTCGGTATTGTAAAGTTATAGTAATCGACATTCTCCTTGTCACCAGTGTTGAGCCTCTCCTAAAAGCTGGTACGTTGCAAACTCAACAAACTGATTGTCCGAAACATGATGGGCCTGCAGAGCACGCTCCATGGCTTGGAACCAATTATCTGCTTCAGTAGGTTTGGTTGACCCTCTAAAAACGGGTGGATGAACCTTTAGAAATGAAGCCAAGGTCATCGGAGCACCTCCCAAGTTGTTACCGTCTCCTTCTCCATTTTCATTTTCATTTTCATTTTCGTTTTCGTTTTCGTTTCTAGCCGGTTGCCCCAATCTCTCCACAACTTGCATAGTCGCAGCAGCATTTACTTGCATGGTATTTGCTAGATTGGCCATCGCCGCCATGAACTCGGCATGTTCATTAACGAGTTGATTACCCTCATTGTCTCTCTATGTACGCATATGACCTCATATGCAAGTAGCCATTAGGGTTCCTGTCTGCACCAAACAATCGATCTCAAGGTGATCAATCTCAATATCTCAAGACTAGTGCTTCAATTATCCAAAAAAAGGCACTCACAAACAAGCATGCTATGCAATATCAATTAGATAACCTAATAACATGAAAAAACGACACAGAATATGCAATGAAGCACAATCGGTCCATCCCTCAGGCTCACGAAGACGAACCGCTCTGATACCACTAAATGTAACACCCTAATTACCCTAAGTCTTACCTCATGTCGTAAAGCAAAGGATAACAAAGGGCCATGACAGTTTTAAGGCTTATACGATAATTGATGAGCAGATAATTTATATGCTTTTTGGCATTGTTTTTAGGTAGTTTTTAGTATGTTTTAGTTACTTTTTATTATATTTTTATTAGTTTTTATGCAAAAATCATATTTCTGGACTTTACTATGAGTTTATGTATTTTTCTGTAATTTCAGGTATTTTCTGGCTGAAATTGAGGGACCTAAGCAAAAGTCTGATTCAGAGGTTGAGAAAGGACTACAGATGCTGTTGGATTCTGACCCTCCTGCACTCGAAGTGGATTTTCTGGAGCTACAAAAGTCCAATTGCCGTTCTCTCAATCGTGTTGGAAAGTAGACATCTTGGGCTTTCCATCAATGTATAATAGTCCATACTTTGCCCGAGATTTGATGACCCAAACTGGCGTCAAAATGCCAGCCAGAGACCCATTTTCTGGCGTAAAACGCCAGAACTGGCACCAGAACTGGAGTTAAACGCCCAAACTGGCATCCAAGCTAGTGTTTAACTCTAGAAAAGGCCTATGCACGTGTAAAGCTTAATGCTCAGCCCAAGCACACACCAAGTGGGCCCCGGAAGTGGATTTCTGCACTATCTGCACTTAATTACTTATTTTCTGTAATCCTTAGTAACTAGTTTAGTATAAATAGCACGTTTTACTATTGTATTCGCATCTATCTTTGGACTTTTATGTTACATCAGGTAGGCTGGCCATTCGGCCATGCCTAGACCTTTTTCTCTTATGTATTTTCCAACGGTGGAGTTTCTACACCTCATAGATTAAGGTGCGGAGCTCTGCTGTTTTTCATGAATTAATGCAAGTACTATTATTTCTCTTTCAATTTATGCTTACTTCTTCTCCAAGATATACTCTCGTACTTAATTTAGTTAAGTCAGAATGAAGGGGTGACCCATGACAACACCCACTATCTTCGTTACTCGCTTACCAAGATCCGCGTGCCTGACAACCACAAGCGGTCTACATGATGTTCAACGTAGTTATTGGACGACAGCCGGAGTATAGTCTCTTGGGTCTCTAATCCATGGATTTTACTTGCCTCTCCTAATAACAGAGCATTCGAATCCGTGAGATTAGAACCTTCGTGGTAGAGGCTAGAACCAATTGGCAGCATTCCTGAGATCCGGAAAGTCTAAACCTTGTCTATGGTATTCCGAGTAGGATCTGGGACGGAATGACTGTGACGAGCTTCAAACTCACGAATGTTGGGCGTAGTGACAGTGTTCAAAAGGATAGAGAGATCCTATTCTGACACAAGTGGGAACCGACAGATGATTAGCCGTGCGGTAGCTGTGCCTGGTATTTTTCATCCGAGACGAAAAATCTAACAGTTGATTAGCTGTGCAGAAACCGTACCTGGTATTTTTCATCCGAGAGGACGGATGGTAGCCATTGACAACGGTGATCAACCAACATACAGCTTGCCATGGAAGGGAGCACGCATGATTGGATGAAAACAATAGGAAAGCAGAGGTTCATAAGCAACAAAGCATCTCCAAACGCTTATCTGAAATTCCCACCAATGAATTACATAAGTATCTTTATTTTAATTTACGTTTTATTTATCTTTTAATTATCAAAACCTCATATCCAATTGAATCTACCTGACTAAGATTTACAAGATGACCATAGCTTGCTTCAAGCCGGCAATCTCCGTGGGATCGACCCTTACTCATGTAAGGTATTACTTGGATGACCCAGTGCACTTGCTGGTTAGTCGTACTGGAGTTGTAAAAAGTGTGATCACAATTTCGTGCACCAATAATATATAAATAAAAAGGAATAATAATATGAGGAACCCAATGAAGAATTACAGCTCAAAACAGAAACAGAAAAGCGCGTAGCGTTCACAAGATAACTAAAAGCATAAAGGCATAAGATACGACATAAGACATAATACAATAGTAATCAATACAAAGTTAAGGCCGACTAGTGACATACAGACAATACAGAGTGTTTAAAAAGTTACACAGCAACACATGTCTCTCAAATTTAGCCTCTAAGACAACCAAAATACAAAATACAAAAGATAGAGAGAGTCTACAACAAAATATCCAAAATACACAAAAGAGATATCAAGAGATCCTCCGGTTTGTCACCTTCTAGCAACTCACCGAGGTGGGTTGCAACCAACATCTGAAAAACAACAACAATATATGGTATGAAAACCGGAGGTTCTCAGCATGGTAACAGTGCCCAATATGTAAGATATAAGGTTTCGGGATGCCAGAGGCAATCCTAGAACTTCACATCAAGGATAAGATTCAAGCTTATAAAACAAGTTAATAAAGTCCATAAATGGGTCATCTAACTTAGGAAATTTCTAAACTAACATAACAACTGCTGTCCCACAGCCTCCTCCAACCTAACCTCCATGCGATCCCATCGCCACCACCTACCGATCCTCCTCAATCCCGGTAACATATACAAGTATATGCAAACAAGTAATACACAGGTAATAATCATGTATAACAAATAAATCAGGAAGCAAGTAAGCATGTTATACACTTAGGCAATATAGGCAAGTAAACAAAGCAAACAACCACATGAAAAATGCACATGATGAATGCCTGTCCTATTAGCAATGATATCACATTGTCGGTTCAACTGCCAACCCGACACATTCTCATGGGAATATCGCTTTTAGTCACGAATATAAAGGGGTACCTTACCCAGGGATATAGTGCCCGACCACTTTTCCAGGGATATAGTGCCCGGCCACTCTTGCGAATTATGGATTGCCTTTCAATCAGAACCAAACTCAAGTCATCAGTCTCATTAACCATATTCATTCCTTTTCGAGTCCCAGACTCGTCATAACCATTATTAGTCCTTGATTCCACAAGTTAACTGTCACTCTCAAGTTTCCAAAGTCATCACTCATATAGCATTTCACCCATTACCCACAACTTCAGAAACCTAAGTCTCTGTCTTCTAAACTCGTATAGAAATTTACCAATTTAATTCACTAATCCATCTCTATCAATCTTAGGGCCTAATTACTAGTTAGCAATATTAAATAGTAGATAAAGAAGTTTGAAAGGCTAGAAAATCCTTGAAAAGTGAAGAAAACCATTTTTCAGCAAAACAGAGGTCTTGTGTATGCGAACCCTTATCCTGCGTATGCATGCCTTGAAATTTGGGTGTCCGCGTACCGGAACCCTACTCGCGTATGCGAGTGTTCCAACTCGAATGGAATGCTTGCGTCGCATGTTAAAATCTCGTGCACGCATGTATAAAATTTTGAGCTTCCGCGTACGCATGCAGTGCCCACGTACGCGAGACTCCCAGATAGTGGAGAACGTCCGCGTCGCGTGCACTGTGTCGCGTACGCACGCTGTATTAGACTTAGAAAAATTTAAAGCTGCAGAATTTTAGATTTTTGCACCGAACTTTAAACACTCATAACTTCCTCTATAAAACTCCATTTTCCTCAAACTTTATATCATTTTAAACTCTTGAAATCATCTTTAATTTAAAATAAAAATCATTCAATTTCAATGTCTGAGGCTCAAGTTATGATCCACCAAAGTTCATTAAAAATATATTTTTACCAAAAGTGACAATTCTCTAGTTTTTTTTTCCAAAACTTCTAAAACCAAACCAACTCAAAACATACTCAAACATCATACCAAGCATTTCTTAACTAGCTTTCGTTTATCCACTATTAAACTATTCAATTTCATAAATTTTCTTAGATTTTCTATCAATATCTTCACCATCATCACTACTAATCAAATTCATCAAAATCATTATTTTCCAACTCAATCATCACCAAACTCACCACCACCTCTAATCTTTATCAACATCAACCATACAATCACTACACATCATCATTATCAATATCAACATTCATCATCATAATTCATCAAAGTAATCACAAACATCAATAACCATCATACATCATCAACAATTCACACTTATCCTAAGGTCCACTAGGCTATGTTTCATGAAACATTACATATTATATAAAAGAAACTAAAACCATACCTTGGTTGATTCTCAATATGCACAAAAACCACCAATTGATCACAACTAAGCTCAATCAAGCCACCAACTCAACTCTTCTTGCTCTTAATATCACAATTATCAAGTTATACACAAATAATTCATAAAAATCAATACCTAGGGTTTCTAACATAATTTTACAAGGGTTGAAAGTAAGCTTACCTTACCCACAGTATATTGGGATGAAACCTAACAAATTCCCACTAATATTTGGCACCTAAACTGTAACACCCTACCACACAGAGCTTTACACCTAGGATGTAAAACAGAGGTGGTGAGGCGCTACGACCTCTAGAAACAAAATTATATATAATATAGTTTGAAAAGGGTTTGTAACTAGGAGCCTTTGAAGAAAGGTTTTGAACAAATGGCGAAACACTCACGTAAACGGAAAGCTTACATACAAAGCAAGCACAGGTAGAATACATGTACAACGAACAGAACATATAGCAGTTAAGCATGAAATAACAAGTAGGCAATCCAAAGAAAGCAAACCAAAGCAAACAGACAAATTCATATGATGTATGCCTACCCTATGACTGTTGATATCAACTGTCGGTTACTTAGCCAGCCCGACATGTCCTGGTAGCTAACAGTGGATAGAATGTAACACCCTAATTACCCTAATCCTTATCTCGTGTCATAAAGCAAAGGTTAATCAAAGGTTACGACAAGTCTAAAGCTTATACATATAATATATAGAAGGAGAAATATATTCTAGAAGCCCGATGAAGGATACAGCTCAAAACTAGATTTCAAAAAGCGCAAAACATACTCACGAAGCTACAAACCTAACACACAATATATATATATATATATATATATATATATATATATATATATAACAAAACATAAGAGTATAATAGTATGAAGATCTAGCCACGGCTCGCGGAGTTTAAGCCGGCTAGCTATATACAGACAATACAGAAATCTGAAGTTTAAAACAGCTTATACAAGTTTTTCTCTCAAGGTAAGTCTCTAGGCAAAAGTAAATACAAAAGCGAGAGATATAAACAAAATAAGAAAAAAAAAAAGAAGACTCCAAACTTTATCCAGGATCCTCCGCTCTGTTACCATCGAAACAACTCAACGAGGTGGGTTGCGACCTGTATCTGAAAAACAACAACAGAATATGGTATGAGAACCGGAGGTTCTTAGTATGGTAACAGTGCCCAAAATGTAAGATGTAAGGCTTCGGGACGCCGAAGGCAATCCTAAAACTTCACATCAAATACGGATATTCAAGCTTAGAATAAATTAAATAAATAAGGAACTTAAAACATAAACCGGGTTATCTAAACTTAGAGAAAATCTAACTAATACTAAGCACAACACTGTATCCTACAGCCTTCACCAACCTAACCTCTGTGCGATCCCATCGCCACCGCCTACCTAGCTCCTCAGCACCAGACAATCACAAGTAATACAAGCAAGTACATCACAAGTAATATACATGTACATCAAGTAAAACAACTAGCAAATAAGTATATTATTCATTTAGGCAAGAGATGCAATTAGGCAAAGCAAACAAAACACATAGTAGATGCACATGATGAATGCCAGTCCTATTGGCTCGTGATATCACTTGTCGGTCTATGAATGCCAACCCGACACATCCGTCCAGATATCGCCTTTCTGCCACGTCCGAGGATATAGCGCCTGGCACGCTGTTGTTCTGAGGATATAGTGCCTGGCACACTTGCATGCTCATTCCGAGGATATAGCGCCTGGCACACTCTTGTGCAGAGAAGGAAAACAACAACATCTATTTCATCATAAATCACTCCAAGGATATAGTGCCTGGCACAATATCATTCCAAGGATATAGTGCCTGGCACACTATCCACATCCAACAAGTCCATCGACCTCAAAGCATCACCAGTCATCACCATTTCTTATCTCAAATCACTTTCAATTATCAATTCTTAATATTCCACGGATATAGTGCCTAGAACACTTTGCTTCAACATCCATCAAGCTCATAATAACCATCATCAGTTTTTAATTCCATTCCGACCTTGTTAGTTCATCAGTTTCTAAATTCGTTGTCAGTAATCTCCAAGTTCCTACTCTTCCTTCTCTCTCAACCAAACTCATCCTCGGTACACCAGAAACCTAAACCTCCATTTTCTAACTTTTCAAAGTAATACCCAAATAATTTCAAGACCTTCTCTATGTTTAACATCCAAAAGCAGTCCAAAAAGTCTTAAATAGGTGCCACAGAAGTTTACAAGCTTGTTGGAAAGGTGAAACAGTTAAAAACAAGAGTTTAGTTGGAAAACAGGGCATGTGCGTGCGCACGCCCATGATTATTAAAATGTGTGCGTACGCATAGAGGTGTGTGTATGCACAAGTATGAAATTTTTTAATTTTGTTCCCCCGCATAAGGCGTGCGAACGCCCTAAACAGAATGCACTTTCCAACGTGTGCGTGCGCACAAGGCTGTGCTTGCACACAGCTTGCAAAACTTCGTTGGTTGTGTGTGCGCGCAGATCATGCTAGCGCTCTCAACAGCAAGCCTTCCCCTGTGTGTGCGTTCTCACAAGGGTGTAAGTGTGCATAGGTTCAAAACTCACAAGGGTGTGCGTGCGCACACAAACCAGAAATCATAAATTTTGCAGCATGCACAGAATTCAGATTTTGACACCAAACTTTGAATGATCATAACTTCATCTACAAAAATCCATTTCCTACAAACTTTTTATCAATTTAAAGATTTTTCAATGAATTTTAATTTAAAGAAAATTTCAACAAATTTTGAAAACTGAGGCGCAAGTTATGATCCTTCAAAGTTCTCCAAAAATCTGTTTTTACCAAAACACTAAAAACTGAATTTTGCCACAACGCTCAATACAAGACCAACTCAAACCCATTTTTAACCATACCAAAACAACCCAACATTCATACTAACACTCGTTCAACCATTTTATCAATCACACAACCTTCTCAATCATTAAACTATTTAATACTCACCTCATTCCAACTCTAAATTCAACCTAATAGCACATCCCAATTCCTCAACTACCATTCAATTTCAACACCAAACACAAGAACTAAAACCCCAAAATCATCATCAACATATATCATCACACATCATAATCATTATTCAACAACATCCAAAATCATCATAAAGACTCATAATTCTCCTCATTCACCAATAACATTCCTATTAATCATCATCAACAATACCAACAACTCTTAACAACCATAATAAATCTCAACATTCATCATCAAATTTCTCAACATCAACAACCATCAACATATAATACCACTCCTCAACTATATCCACTCCATACACTATTATATCAATCACTAAATCACAATTCACATTCAATTAACATATACATTCAATTCAATCCTATCTTAAGGTCAACTAGCCTAAGTTTCTAGAAATATTACATATTACATAATGGAAATCAAAACTATACCTTGGCCGATTCTCAATATGCTCAAACACCAACTTGATTCCAACAAGCTTCCACCAAGCTCCAAACCACCAAAGCCAAACTAAAAGCCACCACCAACTCCCAGAAAAGCTTCATACATATAACATAACCTTGCATTAACAACTAAAGCTCACACCACACTAAACCACAAGGGTATAGAGGTTCCTTACCTTATCCAATGGTGATTGGAGCGAAGCCTGACAATTACCCGCTACTAGAGATCACATAAACAAGCAAAATCACAAAATCTACTCAAAAACTCTAAACCAAAAACACAGAAATCTAGGGCTGCAAAATGGAGCTTGAGATTCAAGTTCTTACTAGATTTTCTTAAACAGAAATTAAGAGCTCGATGAGAGCTTCGCATGGCCACAAACGGCTCGTCAATCAGAACTCCGTAGCTCAAGATATGGCTCCCGGAAGGTGGTGATGAATAGTGTCACCCCCTTTCTTCTCCCTTCTCTCTTAAACCGCGCCTCTCTCTCTCTTGGAGGTGAAAAATGAGCTGAAAGCTCATTAAACATGTATATATATGGTGGGCCTTGGGCCCGGTTTGGGCCTGGTCCAACCCGTTAGCATTTTTAGCCCGTTTGGCCCACTTTGGGCTAAAACCTTTAAGATTAGTGCCCGATTTTCAATTCTAAATTATTTTTGTTCTTTCAAAACACCAAATAAATTTTTTTCAAAATCTTATTTTCCCAAAATATGTAGTACTAGACAGACTAAAGCCGGTACTACCAACTTAAGCGCCAGTACGTATTTTTACAAAAACCTTTCGCAAAAGATATATTTTCCAACTTAGAAAAATTCATTGAAATCAAATTTCACCTTTATATTTTCAAATTAAAAGTTACAAATTTTGAATCTATCTCAGGCACTTAAAATTATTATTTTTATTAAAACGGTTTTACAAAAAAACTCCGGTTCTTACATTCTCCCCTCCTAATAAAATTTTCGCCCTCGAAAATTCAAATTACTCGATATACCTCCTCGAAGCGCTCCACCGTGATGATATTCCATCTCTCCTTCTATTGTGTCACTCTAATTTTTGTCATTAAGAATCCGAACTACTCGGCTACATGCATCAAAAACCTCTTTCCCTTGGTCCTTCCAACAAATTTCAAAATCCTAATAACATATCATAACAACCTTATGCGCTTACCTCACATTAGCGAATCCGACTCTGTCGTCTCTTTTGCATCCATGGTGAACACACGGACTGGTTGTTGATTCTGACCCATGTTCTGGTTTTTCTTACGACGGCAGTTCTTGTCTAGGTGCCCAGGTAGTCCACAAGCATAACACAAGCGACTCCCCTTCATATGGTGATACTGGGCATTGTTATTCCTTCTGAAGTTTCCTTGACCTTGCAGATGCTGAGGAGTATGTCCATCTTTCTTAAAGTTTTGTCCCCTTGGTCCAAGGTGATCGTCACGTTCCCTACTAGTGGTTTCTCCAAGAGTGTCCCTTGACGAGGCTACTGTCTTTGCATATTCCTCAACAATTCTCGCCTTATTCACCAGATCGGAGAAAATTCGAATCTCCAAAGGAGCCACAGCAGTCATGATATCATCTTTCAAGCCCCTTTGATACTTGATGTACTTCCAGCCTTCGTAGGTCTCTCGGGCACCCTAACACATGCTAGAGAACCTACAGAGCTCCTCAAATCGACTAGTATAGTTTGACACAGACAAGGAACCTTGCTTTAGCTGCATAAGTTCCATCTCCTTCGCTTCCCTTGCAGATTCAGGAAAGTACTTCTTATAAAAAGCCGTCTGGAATACATCCTAAGGGATATCGGCATTTTAAACCTGTAGCAAGCAGGATTCTCCTTGCCACCTATGATGAGCCTCTCCCAAAAGCTAATACGCAGCAAACTCCATATACTGGTTGTTCGGAACATGCTGTGCTTGTAACGCACACTCCATGGCCTAAAACCAATTATCCGCTTCCGTAGGGTTGGTTGAACCTCTGAAACTTGGCAGATGAACCTTGAGAAGAGTAGCCAAGGTCATCAGAGCACCTCCCATGTTATCACTATTTCCTTAAGCATTTTTGTTTCCATTTCCATATCCATTTCCATTCCCGGCTGGTTGGCCCAACCTCTGCACAGCTTGCAGAGTCGCAGCAGCATTTGCCTCCATGGTATTCGCAAGATTCGCCATTGCCACCATGAACTCGGCATGGTTATCGGCCGATTTCTCATTCCTACTCTCTGCTCGTGAACGCGTACGACCTTGTCTGCGAGTGGCCATTAGGGTTCCTGTCTTCACCAAACAATCAATATCAAGGTGATCAATCTCAATATCAAAAGTCTAGTGCTTCAATTATCCTAAAAAGGCACTCACAAACAAGCATGCTAAGTAATATCAATGAGATAACCTAAATAACATCAAAGAAAAAGACACAGAGTATGCATTGAAGCACAATCGGTCCATCCCTCAGGCTCATAAGGACCAACCCCTCTGATACCACTAAATGTAATACCCTAATTACCCTAAGCCTTACCTCGCGTGGTAAAGCAAAGGTTAATCAAAGGTTACGACAAGTCTAAAGCTTATACATATAATATATAGAAGGAGTAATATATTCTAGAAGCTTGATGAAGGATACAGTTCAAAACAGGATTTTGAAAAGCGCAAAACGTACTCACGAAGCTACAAACCTAATGCACAAGATATATATATAATATAACAAAACATAATAGTATAATAGTATAGAGATCTAGCCACGGTTCACGGAGTTTAAGCCGGCTAGCTATATACAGACAATACAGAAATATGAAGTTTAAAACAGCTTATACAAATTTTTCTCTCAAGGTAAGCCTCTAAGAAAAAGTAAATACAAAAGCGAGAGATATAAACAAAATAAGCAAAAAAAAAAAAAAGACTCCAAAATATATCCAGGATCCTCTGCTCTGTCACCATCAAAACAACTCACCGAGGTAGGTTGCGACCTGCATCTGAAAAACAACAACAGAATATGGTATGAGAACCGGAGGTTCTTGATAAACCACTATTTTATGGTTTATCTTGTGCTCAATTGAGTGCTTTTTATCAACTCTTTACCCACTTATTCATACTATTTGCATGGTTTTACATTTGCCTTCCTAATTATGTGCTATGATTGAAAACATGCTTCTTTGGACTTATAATTGCTAATATTAATCCTCTCTTTTCACCATTAGATGCCTTGATATGTGCATTAAGTGATTTTAGAGATTACAGGGCAGGAATGGCTCAGAGGATAGAAAGGAAGCATGCAAAAGTGGAAGGAATACAAGAAGTTGGAGAAACTGCTAAGCTGTCTAGCCTGACCTCTTCGCACTCAAACGGCTATAACTTTAGCTACAGAGGTTCAAACGACACGGTTCTAGTTGCGTTGGAAAGCTAACGTCCGGGGCTTCGATTTGATATATAATATGCCATAGTTGCTCTGATGCTAGGCGACGCGACCGCGTGACCCATGCGGCCGCGTCGCAGTGACAGAAATCAGCGTGTTTGAATTCTTCTCCAGCGATTTCTGGGCTGTTTTCGACCCAGTTCTCGGCCCAGAAAACACTGATTAGAGGCTATAAAGTGGGGGAATATATCCATTCATAAGGGGAGGCTCTCATAATTCACTTCTCATGATTTAGATTAGTTTTGAGAGAGGTTCTCTCCTCTCTCTCTTAGGATTTAGGACTTCTCTTAGTTTTAGGAGTGACTCTCAATCCCAGGTTCTTTATTTTTATTTAATTCATGAACTCTTCCATGTTACATATAATTTTCTTAATTAATTTTATTTGAGGTATTTCAATTCATGATTGCTTTCTTTTATTTACATGATTACTGCTTCCCATCTGAAGATATTTTTATTCCAGTAGATTTACTCTTTTCCTTTTGGTTTTGGTTAAGAAATCAGTAACTCAGGAGTTATCCAATTCAACAGTATAATTGTTAATTGTTATCTTGCCAATTGAATTGAACTTCAATAATCCCAATCTTTTCTTAGGAAATAAATAGGATTCGAAGATCAAACTAATTAATCCCTTGACTTTCCTTTACTTTAGTAAAGGTTGACTAAGTGGAATTAAGATTCAATTTTCATTATCATTGATAAGGATAACTTGGTCTGGACTTCCAATTTCTAATACCTTGCCAAGAGTCTATTTTATTATTATTATTTTATTTTACTTGTCATATAACATATTCCCACCTTACTTCCTAAACCCCAAATTTACAAACTCATAACCAATAATAAGAACATACCTCCCTGCAATTTTTTGAGAAGACGACCCGAGGTCTAAATACTCGGTTATCAATTTTAAAGGGGTTTGTTACTTGTGACAACCAAAACGTTTGTATGAAAGGACTTTTGAAGGTTTAGAAACTATACTTGCACGAGGATTTATCCGTAAATTTCTAGACCACGCAAAAGTTCTCTCATCAAAATGGCGCTGTTGCCGGGGAATTGCAAACGTGTGCCTTATTATTGGTTATTGTAAATATTTAATAAAAAAATTCTTTTGCTTGTTCATTTATTTTTGTTTTTAATTTTTATTAATTACTATGAATTCTCACCCCTTTGGTTTCAAGTTTGGTTCCAATGTTGTTGTAAGGAATGGAAACTATAATGAAAATAGGCATCAAGGTTGGAACAATCAAAGATGGGAGGAGCCACAAGGATTTGATCAACCCTCATGGCAACAACCACCTCCAATGGAC
Organism: Arachis hypogaea; assembly: GCF_003086295.3. Classification (NCBI taxonomy): domain Eukaryota; kingdom Viridiplantae; phylum Streptophyta; class Magnoliopsida; order Fabales; family Fabaceae; genus Arachis; species Arachis hypogaea. The sequence continues at coordinate 75,126,905 of NC_092046.1, read as the reverse complement.
TATCAACAACCACCACCATATGCCTATGAACCCTTTCCTCAACATAACTTTGGACCACCACACTCACAAGCCCCTTTCTGCCATTCACCTCCATATAACCCTAACCTTCAACCACCATACCAACCACCTTATGAGCCATATGAACCATATATAGAACCACCCCAATTCCAACCCAATTACTCACAAGAACCACCACTTCAATATTCACCATCTCCATATCCATCAATCCAAGAGCACTATGATCCTATTTATGAAAACCGAGTGCATCAAGAGACAAAGGATCGTTTCAAGAAAACAGTGGATCGATTTCATGCAACCATTCGTCAATTTGAGCAAGCGATAATTCAATTAGCTTCCCGACGTTCGGACACTCAAGGAACCCCCATGGCTTCATGTGGACAATCTAATAAAGAACGTAGCATGAAGGAGATACTAGAAACTCCAGTGAACAGTACGGAACATGACTTTGTACTGGAACAAGTGGAGGAAGCCGGAATTATTGAAGAAGAAGAAGTGGTTGAAGACTTGGAGATGCAGAACCTCCATGGGAAAGTCCAGTCATAGAACCCCCTTTCAAGACATTTGAAATTGATGCTGAGGAGGGTGTACAACCTCCAAAGCATATCATAGTTAAAGACTTGGAAGAGGTTGATCAAGTGATGGAGATTCAAGAAGAAGAAGCACAACCTTCCATGCCCTTGGTGAGCAATGAAGAGGAGATTGAATTGGAAGAAAGCTACCAAGAGGAAGAGGTTGAAATTGAAGAAGCTTGCAAAGAGGTGGTAATTATCAGAGAAGAGCACAAGGGAGTGGAGCTTGCAATTTCATTAAAAACACTCCCCTTAAGTTGCCATCATCCTTCACAACATTCAAGTGGGTAAAATTCATATCCCTTAGCTTTCTAATCCTACTTGAATATGGGCTACTGGAGACGGATGGTCAACTTAGAGCTCTTTGTAGCATTAAGAGTAAGAGGAAGATGGCCAGTGGTAAGAATTATCCTGCAAGGTTTATTATGGTTGGAAGCTTTAAGTTTAAACGCAAAGGTTGGTATAAAGCTCAACTAAATGGGTCTAAGAAGCTGTTTGGATGTCTCAGTGAGAATTCCGACTGTTCACCACCCAAGTGGAAAAATGATGATGATCAACAAGAAGATGGGTGCAAAGGCAAGGTCTGGGACCCCGGAATTCAATCTAGAAATCAGCACTCTTGGGGCCTTGTCACTTGCTTTAACTTACTTGAAGGCTTTCTGCGCCTAGTTTGGGACCCCGGAGGCCATTGGAATCACAAACATTGGTGGAGATTCCTAGATGAGTTCAAGCATAAGCCGCCATGACAAGGAGCTCGCCAAATGTCCAACTTAAGGACTTTAACTAAAAGTGCTAGGTGGGAGACAACCCACCATGGTATGATTGTTCCTTTTTCATTTTTATTTAGTTTATTTGTTTTTGAGTTTCATTTTATTTTATTATATTGAACCTGGAGTTTTGCATCACATTCATATTAACACTGCATTCTGCATTTTTTCAGATTATCAAAAAAAAAAAAAAACACGTACGCAACGCGGCAGCGTCGCTGACGCGTCCGCGTCACCAGTGCAATGGGAAGAAAAGAAAATGAACAGAAAGTTACGCAGGAGCAGGGCTGGAAGCGTGCCAATGGCACAAATTACCCCACGCGATCGCGTCGCTGATGCGACCACGTCATATGGAAATAATGGCCTCCCACGCGACCGCATGTCCCACGCGGCCGCGTGACCAGGATTTCGACGTCAAAAGGGTGCATGGCCGAAAGTTGAGCTGGAATTGGGCTAGACCCGTGCTAGTAGCACAAGCCCTGCTACGCGAACGCGTCACCCACGCGTTCGCGTCATATTGGAAATAAGGCCACCCGCGCGATCGCGTCGACCACGCGACCGCGTCACCCTGGATTTTGGCAATACTGAGTTTTGAACAGAGAGTTGCGCGACCGCGAGGCTGCACTCACGCCAATCACACAAAACAAGACATGCGATCACGTGATCCACGCGTCCGCGTCACCTGACCTTGTCACGCACCACGCGACCGCGTCACTCACGCGTCCGCGTCACAAGCGGCGCACAGAATATCCAGATCAGCCAATTTTCTTATCTTTTCTTCTCTAATCCTTATTTTTTTTTATCTTTTCTTATTTCTTTCTTTTTCCTTTCTTATCTTCTTTCCCTTCTCATTCTTCTTATTTTTCTTTTTATTTTATTTTAATTTATTTGCATACTTTCATTCATTGCATTATTTTCATTGGTGTTAGAAATTTATTTGGGTCATTATTTCTATATTTTACTTGTGGATTATTAGAGGAATTATTTGACAATTATATATATTTATTTTTAAAGAGTTGCTTGCATGTTCAATTTATTATTTTCATTAGATTATTTACCATGCATGCTATGTGTTTGTAAAAACGCCCGTATGGCATTGTGCACTGCTTTTCAGTATCTTTTATCCTACTACTCTGAATGCCTGCTTTTCACAAAACCCTTTTTTCATATCATATTCATTCAATATAATTGTCACTACAAACATGTTGATAGTTTGAAAGACTTGGTAATCTAATTTGGACATTGAATGCTTGATCTATGCTACTCATGCCTTTGCCAGCATTCCAATAAACACCTTGCATTCACTTGTCATCATATGCACTAGCTATTTTCCATTGATGACTTTTCACATGTACTCGCGAGCATGTGATAATGTCAGTATATCTTAATGTGCATTGATTACCACCTTTCCCGCTCTCTTCCTTGCTCTAACCCTTAGCTTTAAAAAGTCACTTTCTTTTTTCCTTTTCAGGATGGCCACCAAGAAGGGTAAAGAGAAAGCTACTCCCAAACTACCGGCAAGGAAAGGAACAAAAAGAGCCCCAGCTGAGGAACCACAACCCCCGTCCACTTGCAAATCTCAGCATGCACCGAGGACGGTGTAATCTTTAAGTGTGGGGAGGTCGATACCGATCTCCATGGGTTAGTTACTCCTCTATCTCAACACCAATGATTTATTTTCCTTATTCATTGTTGCATTTGCATGTTTGATTGCATATTTGTTTAATTTTTTGCATATTTTACCACTTGGTTGAAGTAATATTTTCTTTTTCAAGAAAATTTTTAGAGAATTTCACTAATTTGAATAAAATTTAATGTTACACTTGTTTGAAGAGATATTATACTGGAACATGGTTTACAACTCGAACACACAAAACCTGTGAGATTTTTGAGCCTATTTGAATTGGTTACATTTTATCAACCAAAATTCTGTTTTAGTGTGTATTTTTCTCTCTAAAATTGTGATCTTTATCTTGCTTAATTCTATATTTCCATGGTTTGATGTATGCATGCACTTATATGATTGAGGCCTTTGTTTCACTGAGCTTACATACCCATATGGCCTTACCTTTCATTATCCTTTGCAAACCAATGTTGAGCCTATTATACCCCTTGTTCTTTACTTTAGCACATCATTAACTCTAAGCGGAAAACAATAAAGTCCTTAATTTGAATCCTTGGTTAGCTTAGACTAGTGAAAGTGCTCATGAATTAAGTATGGGGAAATTGGGATTGAAAACATTTGGTTTGATAATTGAGTATGTTAGAATTTTCTGAAAATGTGAAAGAAATGTTTAGGACATGTTCATGCATTCAATAATTTAATCATATGCATTGGGAAAATAAAAGAAAAAAATATATAAAAAAAAAGAAAAGAAAAAGAAAAAGAGAAAAAGAAGAGAAAAAGAGCAAATAAATAAAAGGGGACAAAATGCCCCAAGTTAAATGGTGAAAGCAATGCATATGTATTGTACTTGAAATTAGAATGCATGAATATGTGGAAAAAATGGTTAATGGACAGTTAGATGTGGTATTATGATTACATGGATTGTCTAAAGTTAGGTGGAAAGTTTAAGTTAATTAAGGATTCAGATTTTAGTCCACTTGGCCAAATACAATCCTACTTTGACCCTAACCCCATTACAACCCTTAAAAGACCTCTTGATATGTGTATCTATGCATTAAATTTGTGTTGATTGTTAGATGAAGAGAAAGCCTTAGAAAGCAAGGATAGTAGAGAATTGAGAGAATCGAACCTTAAACACTTGAGTGATTAGAGTGTATACACTACCAGTGAGGGTTCGATGCTCAATTCCTTGTTCCCGGCTTTCATGAGCTATTTTCTTCTACAAGTCTATTTGTACTTCATTTTCATGATTTGAATTAGTGAAATTCCATTCATATTTGTTCTTAAAAGATTTGTTTACTTTTAACCAAGTAGGTAGAAATATTTTGCATGTAGTTGCATTCATATAGATAGGTTGCACTTCATACATTCTACCATTCCTCTTCATCTTTATAGTTTCTCTTGAGCTTAGCATGAGGACATGCTAGTGTTTAAGTGTGGGGAGGTTGATAAACCACTATTTTATGGTTTATCTTGTACTCAATTGAGTGGTTTTTATCAACTCTTTACCCACTTATTCATACTATTTGTATGGTTTTACATTTACCTTCCTAATTATGTGCTATGATTGAAAACATGCTTCTTTGGACTTATAATTGCTAATATTAATCCTCTCTTATCACCATTAGATGCCTTGATATGTGCGTTAAGTGATTTCAGAGATTACAGGGCAGGAATGGCTCAGAGGATAGAAAGGAAGCATGCAAAAGTGGAAGGAATACAAGAAGTTGGAGAAACTGCTAAGCTGTCCAGCCTGACCTCTTCGCACTCAAATGGCTATAACTTTAGCTACAGAGGTCCAAACGAAACGATTCCATTTGAGTTGGAAAGCTAACGTCCGGAGCTTCGATTTGATATATAATATGCCATAGTTTCTCTGACGCTAGATGACACAACCGCGTGACCCATGCGGCCGCATCGCAGTGACGGAAATCAGCGTGTTTGAATTCTTCTCCAGCGATTTCTGGGCTGTTTTCGACCCAGTTCTCGGCCCAGAAAACACAGATTAGAGGCTATAAAGTGGGGAAATGCATCCATTCATAAGGGGAGGCTCTCATAATTCACTTCTCATGATTTAGATTAGTTTTGAGAGAGGTTCTCTCCTCTCTCTCTTAGGATTTAGGACTTCTCTTAGTTTTAGGAGTGACTCTCAATCCCAGGTTCTTTATTTTTATTTAATTCATGAACTCTTCCATGTTACATATAATTTTCTTAATTAATGTTATTTGAGGTATTTCAATTCATGATTGCTTTCTTTTATTTACATGATTACTGCTTCCCATATGAAGACATTTTTATTCCAGTAGATTTACTCTTTTCCTTTTGGTTTTGGTTAAGAAATCGGTAACTCAGGAGTTATCCAATTCAACAGCATAATTGTTAATTGTTATCTTGTCAATTGAATTGAACTTCAATAATTCCAATCTTTTTTTAGGAAATAAATAGGATTCGAAGATCAAACTAATTAATCCCTTGACTTTTCTTTACATTAGTAAAGATTGACTAAGTGGAATTAAGATTCAATTTTCATTATCATTGATAAGGATAACTTGGTCTGGACTTCCAATTTCTAATACCTTGCCAAGAGTCTATTTTATTATTATTACTTTATTTTACTTGTCATATAACATATTCCCACCTTACTTCCTAAACCCCAAATTTACAAACTCATAACCAATAATAAGAACATACCTCCCTGCAATTCCTTGAGAAGACGACCCGAGGTCTAAATACTCGGTTATCAATTTTAAAGGGGTTTGTTACTTGTGACAACCAAAACGTTTGTATGAAAGGACTTTTGAAGGTTTAGAAACTATACTTGCAACGAGGATTTATCCGCAAATTTTTAGACCACGCAAAAGTTCTCTCATCAGTTCTCAACATGGTAACAGTGCCCAAAATGTAAGATGTAAGGCTCCGGGACGCCAAAGGCAATCCTAGAACTTCACATCAAATACGGATATTCAAGCTTAGAATAAATTAAATAAATAAGAAACTTAAAACATAAATCGGGTTATCTAAACTTAGGGGAAATCTAACTAATACTAAGCACAACACTGTATCCCACAGCCTTCACCAACCTAACCTCCGTGCGATCCCATCGCCACTGCCTACCTAGCTCTTTAGCATAAGACAATCACAAGTAATACAAGCAAGTAAATTACAAGTAATATACATGTACAGCAAGTAAAACAACTAGCAAATAAGCATATTATTCATTTAGGCAAGAGATGCAATTAGGCAAAGCAAACAAAACACATAGTAGATGCACATGATGAATGCCTGTCCTATTGGCTCGTGATATCACTTGTCGGTCTATGAATGCCAACCCGAAACATCCTTCCAGATGTCGTCTTTCTACTACGTCCGAGCTTATAGCGCCTGGCACGCTGTTGTTTTGAGGATATAGTACCTGGCACACTCTTGCGGCAGAGAAGGAAAACAACAACAACATCTATTTCATCATAAATCACTCCAAGGATATAGTGCCTGGCACACTATCCACATCTAACAAGTACATCGACATCAAAGCATCACCAGTCATCACCATTTCTCATCTCAAATCACTTTCAATTATCAATTCTCAATATTCCATGGATATAGTGCCTGCACACTTTCCTTCAACATCCATCAAGCTCATAATAACCATCACCAGTTCTTAATTCCATTCCAAACTTGTTAGTTTATCAGTTTCTAAATTCGTTGTCAATAATCACCAAGTTCACTACTCTTCCTTCTCTCTCAACCAAACTCATCCTCAATACACCAGAAACCTAAACCTCCGTTCTCTAACTTTTCAAAGTAATACCCAAATAATTCCAAGACCTTCTCTATGTTAAACATCCAAAAGCAGGTCAAAAAGTCTTAAATAGGTGCCATAGAAGTTTACAAGCTTGTTGGGAAGGTGAAACAGTTAAAAACAAGAGTTTAGTTAGAAAACAGGGCATGTGCGTACGCACAGGGGTGTGCATGCGCACGCCCAGGATTTTTAAAATGTATGCATACGCATAGAGGTGTGTACAAGTGTGAAATTTTCCAATTCTGTTCACTCGCACAAGGTGTACGAATGCCCTCAACAGAATGCACCTTCCAACGTGTATGTGCGCACAGGGATGTGCGTGCGCGCAGCTTGCAAAACTTCGTTGGTTGTGTGTACGCACAGATCGTGCTAGCGCTCTCAACAGCAAGCCTTCCCCTGTGTGTGCATGCGCACAAGGGTGTGCATGCACACAGGTTCAAAAACTCACAGGGGTGTGTGTGCGAACAAGGCTGTGCGTGCACACACAAACCAGAAATCACAAATTCTGCAACATGCACAGAATTCAGATTTTGACACCAAACTTTGAATGATCATAACTTCATCTAAAAAAATCCGTTTCCTACAAACTTTATATCCATTTAAAGATTTTTCAATGAACTTTAATTTAAAGCAAATTTCAACAAATTTTGAAAACTAAGGCTCAAATTATGATCCATCAAATTTCTCCAAAAATCTGTTTTTACCAAAAACACTAAAAACTCAATTTTGCCACAACTCTCAATACAAGACCAACTCAAACCCATTTTTAACCATACCAAAACAACCCAAAATTCATACCAACACACCTTCAACCATTTTATCAATCACACAACCTTCTCAATCATTAAACCATTTAATACTCACCTCATTCCAACTCTAAATTCAACCTAATAGCACATCCCAATTCTTCAACTACCATTCAATATCAACACCAACCACAAGAACTAAAACCACAAAATCATCATCAACATATATCATCACACATCATAATCATTATTCAACAACATCCAAAATCATCATAAAGACTCATAATTCTCCTTATTCACCAATAACATTCCCATTAATCATCATTAATTAATCATCAACAATACCAACAACTCTCAACAACCATAACAAATCTCAACATTCATAATCAAATTTCTCAACATCAATAGCCATCAACATATAATACCACTCTTCAACCATATCCACTCCATACACTATTATATCAATCACTAAATCACAATTCACATTCAATTAATATATACATTCAATTCAATCCTATCTTAAGGTCAACTAGCCTAAGTTTTCAAAAACATTACATACTACATAAAGGAAACCAAAACCATACTTTGGCTGATTTCCAATATGCTCAAACATCAACTTGATTCCAACAAGCTTCTACCAAGCTCCAAACCACCAAAGTCAAACCAAAGGCCACCACCAACTCCCAAGATAAGCTCCATACATACAACATAACCATGCATTAACAACTAAAGCTCACACCACACTAAACCACAAGGGTATAGAGGTTCTTTACCTTATCCAACAGTGATTGGGGTGAAGCCCGATAATTATCCGCTACTAGAGATCACTTAAACAAGTAAAATCACAAAATCTACTCAAAATCTCTAACCCAAAAATGCATAAATCTAGGGCTGGAAACTGAAACTTGAGCTTCAATTTCTTACCAGATTTTCTTGAATAGAAATGAAGAGCTTGACAAGAGCTTCACATGGCCACAAACGGCTCGTCAATCAGAGCTCCGTAGCTCAAGATATGGCTCCCGGAAGGTGGTGATGAATAGTGTCACCCCCTTTCTTCTCCCTTCTCTCTTAAACCGCGCCTGTCTTTCTCTTGGAGGTGAAAAATGAGCTGAAAGCTCATTAAACATGTATATATATGGTACGCCTTGGGCCCGGTTTGGGTCTGGTCCAACCCGTTAGTGTTTTTAGCCTGTTTGGCCCACTTTGGGCTAAAACTTTTAAGATTAGTGTTCGGTTTTCAATTCTAAATTATTTTTGTCCTTTCAAAACACCAAATCAATTTTTTTCAAAATCTTATTTTCCCAAAATATGCGGTACTAGACAAACTAAAGCTGGTACTGCCAACTTAAGCGCCAGTATGCATTTTTACAAAAACCTTTCGCAAAAGATACATTTTCCAACTTAGAAAAATTCATTGAAATCAAATTTGACCTTTATATTTTCAAATTAAAAGTTACGAATTTTAAATCTATCTCGGGCACTTAAAATTATTGTTTTTATTAAAACAGTTTTACAGAAAAACTCTGGTTCTTACCCAGAACGCCAAACATGGAGCAAGTGGGACAATGCCTCAACCCTTGCATCTTACCCGCGTACCCGGAGCAGAGGACAACTTCACCCTGCCTGTTACCCAGGCAGTGTTATAGTTCTCAACCCGGAGCAAGCGATGACAGAACACAGCCCTTGCGTCTTACCCGAAGCCTTGAACTTTCCCGGAGCAAGTGGATAACACCATTGCATCTTACCTGGCTCATTGACTCTTTTCCGGAGCTAGTGGATAACACCACTGCATCTTACCCGGTCTTCTCGGCTCTTACCCAGAGCCAATCGTTAACACCATTGCATCTTACCCAGAGGCATAACACAATCAAATTCAAGTTCATTTAATTTATTACCTCAATTCATTCATTAATTCATTTTTCATACATTCTCAACATTTCTATACTTCTTTAACATATACCCGGAGCGAGTGGTCATTGCCACCGCCTCTTACCCAGTCACCTCTATCTCGTTTAATTCATTCCAATTCAACCACCATTATACCTTTTAAAAATATTTCTTCATCTCCACGTTACCACCCTTTCCCTAGTTTCATCCTATTACTAGGCTTACTACTAATATCTAGGGTTAAAAGAATGAAAATAGAAGTTTAGAGGTTCAAAATTAGGTTTGAAACACAAAACGTTCATTTGATGAAAAACAGGGCTATGCGTACGCATGTCATGTGTATGCGTACACATACGTGTAATTTTTCCCATTGTGCGTACGCATTGCCTCGTCCGCATACGCATACATGCCAGACAGAGATGACCCTTCGCGTATGGAGGGGTTCACATACGCATACAGTGCAGATGAGTTAAAAAATGGCTAAGTCTGTAGAATTTCAGCTTTATATTCCGACCTTCCGACGCGCATAACTTTCTCGTATTAAAATATTTTTCATCCGTTCTTCGATCGGTGTAAATAGTGGATAAACGAAAGATAATTTTGAAACAATATGGGGGTCCGGAAGTCAAGTTATGGCTCGTCAAAGTTCGGCCAAAAATCAGATTTTCACAAAAGTTCACAAACCTCTATTTCCACCTAAAATCAAACTCAATATCAACTTTCTATACACATAAATAACACCATAACACACCAATTCAGCATTACAACCTCCACCTTCTACCACAACCAACTTCACCTCAAGGCAAATTATTTCAATCCAAGACTCTCAATTATATTAATAGAATTACCAATTATTCAACACTCATATATCCTTAGTCATCATTACCATTTATCATCAACCAAGACATCATTCTTCAATTATTTTTCATCAACAAAACCCACATTCGTATCATAAATCATTAATCTCATCAAATATCCATTTAATGTCTACTAAAATTACTAAACATGTTCCAAAGTCATGATTCAACTTATCCTAGGTTATCTAGCCTAAGTTTTTCACAAGACATTATATATTATATACGAGAAACTAAAATCATATCTTGGCCGATTCCTCGTAAAACCCAGGACATCACAAATAGCCACCGTTTCACAAGACCCAAGCTTCCAAAGTCACACCAAACGGGTCTCCAGCTCTCCAAAATCTAATATCAAGTCTCCAACTCCACCAATTTGTTTCCAAAATACACAATCCAAACTAATTTCAAAAAATAACACTAAAATTATCATAGGGTTCACTAATTAGATAATTTGAAAAGGGTTAAATGTTCCTCACCTTACCAATGGAGAATTGGGTCAAAACCTGACAAGTTCGCTAAGTTAGTTTGATCTTAATCATTAAAAATCAACAAAGTCTCAACATCCAAATTCATCTAATTTTAAAAATTAGGGAAAGAATAACTGAGATTAAAAATGAGACTTTCTTACCAAATTGACCACTGGGCATTGTACAGCTCAACGCTGCCGTCGTGTGGCCGCAAACAGTGCAGTGATCGGAACTCGGAGCGAGAAGTTATGGAAGATGGAATCAAGACCAAGGGTTTACAAACTTCTCCTCCCCGTTGGCTGTGTTTTTCAGCGTTCTTCAAATGAAGAAAGAAGGTGATGAGCTGAAGCTCATCTATAATGAGGAATTGGGTTGGGCCTTGGGGCGAATATGGGCCCAGTTCGTCCGATTCGGCCCAATCTTGGACCAAATTTTTTAAAATTAGTGTCAAAATTCTTATTTTAATTAGCTCTATTACATTAACTATCAAATCCCATTTTCTAATTACTTTGATTAGTAATTAATTTATTGGTTAATTAATTACTAATTACTCGGGGTTTACATCCTACCCCCCTAACAAAAAATTTCACCTTCGAAAATTCGCTTTTAAATCTTCGTATACGCTCTCTCAATACCAACCAATCTCACACCTAATTCTACCATTCTTTAACACAAATTCAAACACTAATTCACATTCCCATTCTCAAGTACAAGATCATAAACTTAACCAAATTCAAGCCTAAGCTATACCTGTTTGTTTCACTCTTAACTTCATCTAACTCTCTCAACGAATACAAACTTCCTTACCCTTCAAGGGTTCTCTCTAAATGAAATCAATCTCAATTCTTTCTCAGCTGTCCCAAACACTAAACAATTCCTTGATTTCTTAGTTTGAGTCAATGTGTTATAGCCTAAACCACTCATTCACACTCTCTATTCCTCAATCCTATGTTAATCCTCGAATTATTCTCATATCTTAAAACTTCTTCCTCACGTCCCTGCACTTCTAGAGTCACCAAAATCACCACGCTTCCGTAGCATTTGAAAAACATAAATTTTGTGGTTTATCTTGTGCTTAATTTAGGAGATTTTATCAATTTATCTCATATTTATTGAATGAAATAGCATCGTTTTGTAATTCTCCCTAAATTTGTGCTTAAGTGTGAAAACATGCTTTTTAGGCCTTCCATTCGATGTCTTTATATGTTTGTTGAGTGATTTCAGGTTCATAAGGCAAGTATTGGATGGAAGAAGTGAAGAGAAAAGCATGCAAAGTGGAGACTTCATGAAGAAATGAGCATTTGGAGAATTGAAGGCCACGCGCACACGTACGCGTGAGGAGGAAATTCGCCAGCGGCGCGCACGCGTCGTCCACTCGCGCGCATGACAAGAGGCACATGACCTCATTAAAGTGAATTCACTGGGGGCAATTTCTGAGCTTTCCAGGCCCAAATCTAACTCATTCCTGAGGATATTTCATGCAGAATTCAAGATGGATCAAGGGGGGAGCAATTAGTTTAGGTTAGGAAGCATGTAGGGTAGTTTTCTAGAGAGAGAAGAGGGCTCCCTCTTCTCTCTAGAATTAGGGTTCTTAGATTAATTTTTTTCTTAGATTTAGGTTAAATTTCTTGTTCTCATCTAGTCTTCTTTATAATTTCTTGTTCTTACATCTTTATTCTTCTTAGTTCTTTTGTTAATTTTTCTTTTATGTCACTTTTATGTGAGCACTCTTGTTACTTTGATTTTCATTTAATACAATTTATGTTTTATGTTCCTTTATTGTTCAATTGAGTTGTTATTATTGTTTCCTTGCAATTGGTAGTTGCAGATTTATTACTCTCGTACTTTTATGATGCTTTCATTTTATGCCTTCCAAGTGTTTAACAAAATGCTTGGTTGGATGTTAGAGTAGTTTTTGAGCATTCTTGGCTTGGAAAGAGGAATTGGGCAATCTTGAGTCATTAATACCCAATTTAGATTGATGATCTAGAGTTGTTAGTTAATATTGTTTCCATTGACTCTAATCTCTTACTAATTCAATTAATAAGTTAATTAGGACTTTTGAATTAAGATTAACTAGTCTTATTTGACCTTCTCTCATGTGAAGATAACATTTTACTTTCTTCCAATGTTGGAGATGACTAAATAGGATTAGCTCTTGTTAATTATTGTATTATGATTGATGAATAGGATAGAAAGCCTATATTCTTAATTCTTGCCATGAATGTCTCTCCTTATTACTTGCTTTCTTTAGTTGCTTGCTTTACTTTTGTTGCATTTTAATTTATTGTTTTATCAGCCAACCCACCCCTTGGATACCATAACCAATAGCACGCATACCTTACTACAATTCCTTTGAGAGATGACCCAGGACTAATACTCTCGATTATTTTTATTAGGTTGAACTTGTGACAAACAAAATTAAACTTTGATTTGAAGATCAATTGTCGGTTTGGGCTATGCTCACACCGAAATTATTTTGTTAAATTCCAAACCGGTAAAAATCACTCTTTTAAGTTTTTTGCGCCGTTGTCGGGGAATTGCAATGGTGTTACATTATTGGCTATTGTATATATGTGAATATTGTGAATATGTTTGCCCTTTGCTTGTTTGTTAGTTTTTGTTAGGTTTAGGACTTTGTTGCTTATTTTGTTAGCTTTTGTTTTTATTTGCCACTATGAATTCTCACCCTTTTGGCTATGAATGTGGTTACAACTATGTTGTAGGAAATGGGAATTTCAATGACAACAAGCATCAAGGATAGAACAATCAAAAATGGGAAGAGCCTTAAGGAATTGATCAACCTTTTTGGCATCAACCTTCCCAATTGTGCTATGAGCAAGAGCCATTCCATGATGCATACCATATGGTGGACCTCCAATAGCTGTGGTGGACCTCCTTGTGATTATCAACAACCACCACCGTATGCCTATAAACCCCCTCCTCAATATAGCCCTCAACCATCATACTCACAAACCCCATACCATCAAACACCTCCATATGACCCTAACCCATATCCACCATACCAACCACCTTATGAGCCATATGAACCATAGTTAGAACCACCATAATTCCAACCCAATACCCTCAAGAACCCCCACCTCCATACTATTCTTACCAAGATGAATCCCCTCCCATGTATGAGAACTTTCAACCACAAGAGGAATATTCCTTTCGACAATAACCCTCCATGGAAGAATATCCATGTCCATCAATCCAAGAGCAATATGATCCTACCTATGTTAGTCAAGTGGAACAAGAGCCATGGGATCGTCTCAAGGAAGCGATGGATCGACTTCAAGCAATCATCCGTCAAAAGGAGCAAGAGGAAGCCCAAAAGACGAACGAAGCTGTCGAGGCTAACCTTGCCAAAATTAAAGCCAACTTGGACTCATGGGATTCATACCGTAGATAAAGCATCTCCACGGATGAATGTGAGAAATCAACCGAAGAGTGGAGCATGAAGGAGTTTTTAGAATTCCAACATGAGGACAAGGAGATGGGGTATGTCTTGCAACAAGTGGAGGAGGAAGAAATCGTTGAAGAAGAAGAAGTGGTTGAAGACCTAAGCGAAGTTGAACAAGAGGTGGATTCTAAGCTTGAGAACACTCCCACACCAAGTAATGTTGTTGATGATTTTGTGGAACTTGTTGAACATTCTTCCATTGAGCATGAATTCAATGTTGAAGAGGATAATTTGCAACCTCCTAGGCATATTGTGGAAGATGGAAGATTAGAAAAGGTTGAGCAAGCGACAAGTTATACCGTTGAAGATAATTCCACACCAACTAATGTGCTATTTGAGATTGTTGAACCTTTCTCATTGTGTTGTGAAATTGATGTTGAGGAAGCTAGAGCACAACCTCCAACACATGACTTGAACAATGAGGAATGTATAGAAGAAGTTGGTGAGCAAGGAATTGAAATTGAAGAAGCTTGCCAAGAGGTAGAGGTAGTTGTTGACCGGAATTCACTCCCCATATAAAAAATAATGAATCTGTTCTTTTGGCAAGCGCACCAAAAATATCGTCAAGTAATAATCCACTAGGAGTGGGATCGTATCCACAGAGATTGGTAGATTTGAGCAATTTTAATCAATGGGTGAATTAGTCAAGCTGAACAAAGTAGATTGTGATTGCAGAATTATAAATGAGCAGAAATATAAATAACTCAAAAGTAAAGATAAGTAGTAAAGTGCAGAAAAGGAAATGGCCAGAATGTAAAGTGCAGAAATATAAATGACTTAATTGTAAATGGGAATGGGGAATAACAGAATGTAAAGAAAGCTATAAAGAATGTGAAATATAAGAATAGGGGAATTCATTGAGATCAGGAGATATTGTTCTCTTTGGATTAAATTCAGCTCATGTCATCTTCAATCATGCAACTCATTGACCTCTTGACAATCATGATTGATTGAACCCCAATCCCTTGGTGATTCAATCTCTCAAATCTTGATCAATATCCAATTCCTTGGTCTAATTGCTCATGAAGAGAGATATGCTTGGTCCCTGATTATACCACACATCCTCATAGATCCAAGTAGAGGGTGGATTATATGTCACCATATCCAATCACCAAAACCTAGATTCTACTCAAGTGTGAGAAGGGATTTCCAGCATGGTTTCATGTTTCCTTTTCCAAGGTTCCCATGAAACCCATTTTGCATTCAACCTCTTTCCCAAGATGATTGAACACTAGCATTAAAACAAAATTCCTTCTAGCAAATCAAAGAGAAGATGAAGAGAATAAGAATTCACTATCATTAATCCATCATGTACAATAGAGTTCCCTCTCTCAATGAGAGGGAATTTAGCTACTCATAGCTTAAGAGAAAAGTACAATAGATGGACGAAGATGATGTGAAAAGTATATCTAACTACACTTTAACAAAACTATTACTCAACAACCCCTTTTCAGTACTTTCAGGGGTTATTTATACTACTCCTATCACTAGAATAAAGAAAATACAAAAGAGAAAAGAAAAATACGATTTGGAGGGAAAAGAAGACTCAATAAACGTGACCTTCCAGCTTGGCGTGTAACTGGCGTTTAAGTGGCGTGCCATGCCAGCCTCCAATTTGGCTTGGTGCGCCACGCCCAGCTCTTCAAGTGGCACGCCTCATGTTTTGGTGTCCCTGGCGTGCCACGCCTTCGAGCCCAAGTGGCACACCCAGGGTCTTTTTAAGCCTTGGTTAGCCTAGCGTGCCACGCCTTCGAGCCCAAGTGGCACGCCCAGGCCTCTTCCTTCTTCTTCTCCTCTCTGGAAAGCTGAACTAGCGTGGCACGCCTAGAGTTTGGCGTGCCACGCCCATTATGTGTGCTTGGTTCTTCTTTCTGGTCAATTGAACTAGTGTGGCACGCCCAGGGTCTGGCGTGCCACGCTCCTTGTATGTGCTTGTTTTCTTTAATGGCGTGCCACACCCAGAACTCAAGTGGCACGCCCATGGCCTCCTAGTATTGGTGTTCCATGCCTTGAAGATCAAGTGGCACGCCCAAGTCTTCTTCTTGTTGATTGATGATGCTGGTGTGCCACGCTTGAGGCCCAAGTGGCACGCCCAAGTGGGAAATAGTAGCTGGCGTGTCACACCTTCGACACCAAGTGGCACGCCCATATATTTTGTCCTCTATCTTCTCCTCTGGAAAGTTGTACTGGCGTGCCATGATCAGGTATTCAAGTGGCACGCCCACCTTAAGGTAGCTCCTTTAAGCTTGGCGTGCCACACCTGGGTCTTCAAGTGGCACGCCCAAGTGATGGTTTGGAGTTGGCGTGCCACGCCTTTGATACCAAGTGGCACGCCCAGGTGATTGTCCCTTCTGGATTGATGAACTGGTGTGCCACGCCCAGGGTCTGGCGTGCCACGCCCATTATGTGTGTGATGGACTTGGCCTACCACGCCCAATTTGGCGTTTCACGCCCAGCTCCTGGCGTGCCACGCCCGTGTAAAAGCTTTGAGGATCCTTTTTGGGAAACATAACTGCCGTGCCACGGCCAGCTCCTGGTGTGCCACGCCCATGTACTTTCATGGCGTTTGTTCCAAGTGGCACGCCAGTTTCACACGCCCAACTTTATTTTGTTGTTTTCTTCCCTTTTTGTTGCCCATTTCAAAGTAATGTACCATAATATTCATCAATTAGTTCATGAATTGCAATGATTAAATGAAATTATGCTCTTTTATAGTCCTTTTTGGATAAAAAAAAGGTAAATGATGCAAGTCATCACTACACCAAACTTAAGTTTTGCTTGTCCCAAGCAAATGAATGTGAATTGTTCTTATATGGATTGAGACTTGACCTTGAATGGATGCAAACATTACCAAGGATAGGGCTAAGTGTTCAACACATGCATAAATATTATTATTTCAATGTCACAATGAACTCCTATATCCTTGAGGATTCTTCCAAGTATATGCCTCAGGGGCCCTTTTTATTGATTGTCACCTTGAAGTAGCAAGAGTTATTCCATTTTGTTTTGGTTGTTCTTTCTTTTTCGATTCTCATTTTTCATTGACCACGACTCTAAATGTTTTGTCTCAGGACGACTCTTTAGTTAGGCTTTCAATTAGCACTCCCAAACCAGTTGGCTTTAGGATACTAGGTGTTGAAACACCCCTAAGAATTTACTTGCCCAGGTCTCTTTTCTTGACACATCTTCACCACAAGCATCTACTAGGATTTCTAACTCTTTTGAGCTTTTTAGTGTTTCCTTTCATCCTAGTAGTTGATGCTCAAAGCCTTGGGCCTTTGTTGCTTACTACTTCTTGGTTCTATGGATATTCAAGGGACACCCTTAGCCTCTACTTATCATACCTTCTAAGCCTAGTTGTTTGTCATGACTTATTTTCTTTTCAATTCATTCAAGGTTCTACACTTAGTTGCTTTATCTCTTGGCTTTGAACAATCCCACTTGGTCTTAGTCTCTTTTACTCTTGTTTTTGTAACAACTCACCATGGACTCTCATGGAAACAAACTATTCTTTTATTGATGTTGATGAAACTTGAACAACTTTGCATTTTCTTTCTTTTAATCATAAAGGACTCATAGAAGACTTCAAAGCATAAGGAAATTAAACATTAACATAAACTATCCTAACATGCAACTATCATCAAACAGAAATTAAACATAAGGAAATCAAACAGAAATTCATAATTTTTAAAAATATGTCAACCATGGGACTCAACAACCTTGAGCAGCTTCAGTTCATTGGCCCTTTTCCCTTATCTTTCTTCTTGGAGGAGGAGGAGGAGGAGGAGTCATCCTTCTTGTGCTTTTATGTCCTTGGACTTCCGAAATTCTAGCCTCCTCATATAATTTCTTTCATCCTCCTTATGTTTAGCCAGAATTTTTTCTTGTCTTGCGCTTAACTCCTCCATTCCTTTCCATGTAGGTTGGATAATTGGGGTTCATGTTGGCTACTACATTACACAAGTAGCTCAATTTTGTTTATGCGTAGCAGTCATATTCCCCTCTTGCTATGGTTTTGGCTTCATAAAGATGCTTAAACTCAGCAAGGCTCCCTAGTTGGAGTTGTTGTTGTTCCAGAATTCTTCCGAGGCTGCCTTGTATCTCTCCCCAATTGAACTGATCTTGCTACTCCTTCATGTGTTCCAAACTCCCTTGGAGTTGTTGTATGTTCTCATTCACTTGGTCCCATTGTTGTTGTTCCTTGAGTTGGTTGACATCCTCTCTCAGTTGGTGTATGTCTCCTCTCATTTGGTGCATGTCTCCTTGCAATTATTCCCAATTGAAGCCTTCAGGAAATTGTGGGAATTGTGGGTATGGTGGTGGTGGAAGTGCTAGGTGTAGTGGTTGATCTTCAGCCCCTTCTTCTTGTTGTGGTTGCCCTTGTGGTACATGAGCATGAGCTCTGTGCTCCCTTCTACTCTCAAGTGGGTTGACAGCCACCACTTTGGACATTTTCTTGGAGGTTATGGGCTTGTCTTGGTCCACTAGCACCTCGTCAATGATCTTCTCAACCCCTGCTTCATCACACAGCCTTTGAATGATGCTGGGAAATGCCAATCTTGTGCTGTCCTTGGTGCTTTTCAACACCCTATTGATGTTGCTGGCAATCATCTCCCCAGCATTCATATTTTCTCCCTTCATGATGTTGTATATGAGTACAGCCTTCTCCAATGTCACCTTAGAAGTGTTGGATGTAGGATTGAGAGACCTTCTCACAAAGTCTAGCCATCCTCTAGCTTGGGGGCTCAAATCTCTTCTTCTCAGTTGGTTGGGTCTCCCATCTTTGTCAGTGATCCACTACACATTCAGCACACAAATTTCATTGAGGATTTCATCAAATCCTGGGTCTTGTTGCTTCATTCTCTCTTTATAGCTCCGGGTGGAGCTTGTTTGCTTCACCATTAACATCCTGTCTATGTTAGAGGGGGTGTAGTCAATGACTTTCCCCTCACATAGCTAAGATAACCATAAGGTTGCCCAGGTTGAGGCAATGCATTGGCATAGAATTCTCTAACCAAGCTTTCCACCACTTTCCTTGGTGGGTTACACAAGAGTGCCCATCCTCTATTGTTGATTTCCCTGTTGATCTCAGGGTGCTCATTCCTCCCAAGTTGGAAGCCAACCTCTGGAATGATTTGCCTCTCGCTCACCCAACCATAAAATTAGTTTTGGTTGAATGATGAGAGGAACTTGTATTCATTGAAGCTTGAGGATCCGGAGGTTGGTTCCTTGGTCTTTCTCTTCTTTGATGATGAGGTTCTTGGTGGTGCCTGATAAACCACTATTTTATGGTTTATCTTGTGCTCAATTGAGTGGATTTTATCAACTCTTTACCCACTTATTCATACTATTTGCATGGTTTTACTTTTTCCTTCCTGATTTTGTGCTATGATTGAAAACAAGCTTCCTTGGCCTTATATTTGCTAATATTAATCCTCTCTTATTACCATTAGATGCCTTGATATGTGTGTTAAGTGTTTTCAGAGATTACAGGGCAGGAATGGCTTGGAGGATGGAAAGGAAGCATGCAAAAGTGGAAGGAATACAAGAAGTTGAAGGAACTGCAAAGCTGTCAGTCTGACCCTCTCGCACTAAAACGGTCATAACTTGAGCTAATGAGGTCCAAATGACGTAGTTTCAGTTGCGTTGGAAAGCTAATGTCCGGGGCTTCGATTTGATATATAATATGTTATAGTTTCCCTGACGCTAAGCGACGCGAACGCGCGCTCCACGCGAACGCGTCGTAGTGACGAAAATCAGCGTGGCAGATTTCTTCTCCAGTGATTTCTGGCCTGTTTTCGACCCAGTTTTCGGCCCAGAAAACACAGATTAGAGGCTATAAAGTCGGGGAATCCATTCATTCATAATCATCATCTCACAACACACAGTTTTAGGATTAGATGTAATTTTTAGAGAGAGAGGTTCTCTCCTCTCTCTTAGGATTTAGGATTATGATTTCTCTTACTTTCAGGATTGTTTCTTTTTATCAGGTTCAATGTTTCTTTAATTTATTTTCTTACTTTTATTTTATTACTTTAATTGATATTTATCTTCCCAATTTAGCTTATGCTACATTCATGTTATGATTTTCTTAATTAATATTATTTGAGGTATTTCAGTTTATGATTGTTTTATTCTATTTATGAATGCTTTTAATTTAATTTAGATATTTTCTTTCTTTTGGCTTTGGTTAAGTAATTGGTAACACTTGAGTTATCAAACTCATTGTTGACTGAAAATTGGAATTCTTCAAGAATTAATTCGAGTTCCACTAACTCTAGCTTTCCCAAGGAAAGACTAGGACCTGAGGAATCAAAATTAATTCATCTACTTAACTTACCCTCATAGTTAGAGGTTAAAAAAGTGGGAGAAAAATCTAATTCTCATCACAATTGATAAGGATAATTAGGATAGGACTTCCAGTTCTAATACCTTGCCAAGAGTTTATTTTATTATTACTATTTTATTTTTCTTATCATTTAACATACTTATTCCTTACTTTCAAAACCCCTAATTTACAAGACTCATAACCAATAATAAGAACATACTTCCCTGTAATTCCTTGAGAAGACAACCCGAGGTTTAAATACTTCGATTATCAATTTTATCAGGGGTTTGTTACTTGTGACAACCAAAACTTTTGTAAGAAAGGACTTTTGTTGGTTTAGAAGCTATACTTGTAACAGGAATTTATTCTGAATTCTAAACCACGCAAAAATTCTCTCTTCAAAATGGCGCCGTTGCCGGGGAATTGCAAACGTGTGCCTTATTATTAGTTATTGTAAATATTTACTATTTTCTTGTTTATTTGTTTTTATTTTTGTTTTTATTTTTTTCTTTTTCATAAATTAAGAGGTTATTGGTTTTTATTTAGTTATTAAAAATTTTTCAAAAAATTTGTTCTTTGTGTTCTTCTTGATCTTCAAGTTGTTCTTCGTGTTCATCTTGACCTTCAAGTTGTTCTTAGTTGTTTTCTTCATTTTGATCTAAAAATTTTAAGTTTGGTGTTATTTTATTGTTTTTCTCTTTGCTCATTAAATTCAAAAATTCAAAATTTAAAAATCGAATTTCAAATTTCAAATTTCAATTTTCAAAATTTAAATTAAAAAAAGTTTTAAATTTAAATTTCAAAATTTCAAATTTCAATTTTCAAAATTCAAATTTAAAAATTTAAAATTCAAATCTCAAATTTCAAAATTTAAAATTTCAAAATTTAAATTTCAAAATTTAAATCTTTTTCAAAAAATCATATCTTTTTCAAAATCTTATCTTATCTTATTTCAAAAAAATCAAATTTCAAAATTCAAGATTTAAATTTCAAAATTCAAATTTCAAAAATTTAAAATTCAAAATTTCAAATTTCAGATTTCAAAATTTAATTTTCAAATTTCAAAATTTAATTTTCAAATTTCAAAATTTAAATTTCAATAACCTTTTAATTTAAATTTTTTTAATTTTTATTTGTTATTATGTGTTCTCACCCCCATCGCTATGAGTCTGGTTACAATTATGTTGCAGGAAGAAGAAATTACAATGAGAACAGGCATCAAGGTTGGAACAATCAAAGATGGGAGGAGCCACAAGGATTTGATCAACCCTCATGGCAACAACCACCTCCAATGGACTATCAACAACCACCACCATATGCCTATGAACCCTTTCCTCAACATGACCTTGGACCACCATACTCACAAGCCCCTTTCCACCATTCACCTCCATATGACCCTAACCCATATCCACCATACCAATCACCTTATGAGCCAAATGAATCATACACAGAACCACCCCCATTCCAACACAACTACTCTCATGAACCACCACCTCAATATACACCATCTCCTTATCATTATCAAGATGAACCACCTTCCTACCATGAACCCTCCTATCTACCCCAAACCTCCATGGAAAAAGCACTTACCGATCTAAACTCTACTATATAAGCTCTCGTCGCCCAAATCGGACCACCAAATACCTTCAACAATAAACCCTCAAGCTCTAGTGCACTTCCTTTTCAACCACAGAATGATCTCTCCATCCCATCACCACCATCCATGAAAGAGCACCCACATCCATCAATCCAAGAGCAACATGGTCCCAATGATGCTATTGACATGGAACAAGAGAGAAGGGATCATCTTCGCGAATCCATACTTCATAAGGAGCTAGAAGAGACCCTAAAGGTGAAGGTAGTAAAGACCCTTGAAGTCGAAGGAGTGGTTGAAGAATTAGTGAAGGAAGACATCAAGGAGGAGTCTGATTTTGTCTTAGAGCAAGAGGAGGCCCAAAATGTGGAGATAGGAGAGACCCTTGAAGATGGAAGAATAGTTGAAAGGAGTTGTCATGAAAAGAAAATCATCAAGGATGAGTACGATTTTATACTTAAACAACTGGACAAAGCAGCAATTATTAAAAAGGAAGAAGTGGTTGCAGACTTAAGAGATGCTGTACCTCCATTGGAAAGTCCAGTAACAGAGCCTCCTTCCACGGTGTTTGATGTTGATGTTGAGGAGAGCGTACAACCTCCAAGGCAGATCATGGTTGAAGACTTTGTAGAAGTTGATCAAGAGATGGAGATTAAAGAAGAAGAAGCACAGCCTCCCATGCCCTTGGTGAGCAATGAAAAAGAGATTGAATTGGAAGAAAGCTACCAAGAGGAAGAGGTTGATATTGAAGAAACTTGCAAAGAGGTGGAAGTTGTCAGAGAGGAGCACAAGGGAGTGGAGCTTGCAAATTCGTCAAAAATACCTCCCCCTAAGTTGCCATCATCCTTCACAACATTCAAGTGGGTAAAATTCATATCCCTTAGCTTTCAAATTCCACTTGAATATGGGCTACTGGAGACGGATGGTCAACTTAGAGCTCTTTATGGTATTAAGAGTAAGAGGAAGATGGTCAGTGGTAAGAATTGTCCTGCAAGGTTCATTATGGTTGGAAGCTTTAAGTTTAAATGCAAGGGTTGGTGTAAAGCTCAACTGAATGGGTCTAGGAAGTTGTTTGGCCGCTTCAGTGAGAATTCTACAGCTGAACCACCCGGATGGAATCATAATGATCAACAAGAAGATGGGTGCAAAGGCAAGGTCTGGGACCCCAGAATTCAGTCTAGAAATCAATACTCTTTGGGCCTTGTCACTTGCTTTAACCTGCTTGAAGGCTTTCTGCGCCTAGTTTGGGACCCCGGAGGCCATTGGAATTACAAACATTGGTGGAGAATCTTGGACGAATACAAGCACAAGCCACCATAATAGGGAGCTCACCAAATGTCCAACTTAAGGACTCTAACTAAAAGTGCTAGATGGGAGACAACCCACCATGGTATAACCGTTCCTTTTTCATTTTTTATTTAGTTTTATTTGTTTTTGAGTTTTATTTTATTTTATTGTATTGAACCTGGAGTTTTGCATAACATTCATATTAGCATTGTATTCTGCATCCTGCATTAAAAAAAAAACACGCACGCGACGCGGCAGCGTCGCTGACGCGTCTGCATCACCAGTGCATTTTGAAGAAACGAGAATTGAACAGAGAGTCACGCGAGAGCGTGGCTGGAGGCGTGCCTTTGGCACAAATTGCCCCACGCGACCGCGTCGCTGACGCGTTCGCATCATTTTTGAAAACATGCCTCCCACGCGTCCGCGTCACCCACGCGAACGCGTGCCCTGCAAAATCGACGTAAAAATGTGTTTGGCAGCAAGTTAGGCTGGAATGGGGCTGGACTCGTGCTGGAAGCCCAAGCCCTCCCAGGCGAACGCGTTCCCCACGCGGCCGCATCATTTTCAAAAATGGCCATCCACGCGATCGCGTCACTCACGCGACTACGTCACCCAGATTTTTGGCAAAATACATTTAAAACAGAGAGTTGCGCGACCGCGAGGCTGCCCTCGCGCTAATGGCACAAATCACTCCACGCGAACGCGTGACCCACGCGTCTGCGTCACTTCATAGAAGCGCTATCCGCGCGACCGCGTCACCCACGCGTTCACGTCGCCTGCGCCGCACAACTTATCCAGATCAGCGCCAATTATCTTATCTTTTCTTTTCTAATCCTAATTGCTTCTATCTTTTCTTCTTTCTTCTTCCTTTTCTTACTTTCTTCTTCTTCATCTCTTTAACTTCTCATCCCTCTTCACTTCCATTCTATTTCATTTAATTTATTTGTATACCTTCATCCATTGCATTATTTTCATTGGTGTTAGAAATTTATTTGGGTCATTATTTTCTATATTTTTATGGATTATTAAAGGAATTGTTTGCAATTATATATTACTTTTTAAAAGGTTGCTTGCATGTTCAATTTAATACTTTCAATAGCTTATTTACCATGCTTGCTATGTGTTTGTGAAAAAGCCCGTATGGCATTGTACACTATTTTTCGATTTCTTTCTATCTACTACTTTAAATGCTTGCTTTTCACAAAATCCTTTTCATATTTTATTACTTAAATATAATTGTTATTACAAACATGTTGTTAGTTTGAAAGACTTGGTAATCTAACTTGGACATTGAATGCTTGATCTATGCTACTCATGCCTTTGCCAGCATGCCAATAAACATCTTGCATTTAATTGTCATTACATGCACTTGCTATATTTCCATTGATGAACTTTTCACATGTAGTCATGACCATGTGTTAACGTCATTCTTCCTTATTGTGCATTGATTACCACCTTTCCCGCTCTCTTCCTTGCTCTAACCCTTAGCTTTAAAAGTTACTTTCTTTTTCCCTTTTCAGGATGGCCACCGAGGAAGGGAAAGGGAAAGCTTCTAACTGGGGAGACAAGCAAGTCAATCTGCACAATCTATAGAGAAAGACATCAGTTGGAGCAACCCGTCCACTTGTATATCTTAGCATGCACCGAGGACGGTGCAACCTTTAAGTGTGGGGAGGTCGATACCGACTTCCATGGGTTAGTTATTTCCTTCTCAACACCAATGTCTTATTTTCTTTATTAGTTCATTGTTGCATTTACATGTTTAATTGCATGTGTTTTTGATTTTATGCATTTAGTTACTACTTGGTTAAAGTAATAAATTTCTTTTTAGGACTGTATTTTTGAAAAATTTCACTAATTTAAATTGAAAAATTTTTGTGTTAAATTTGTTTAAAGTTGTATTTGGAACATAGTTTAAAAAGCTAAGAACACACAACCTGTGAAATTTTGAGCTTATTTATATGGTTACATTATTTAACCATAATATTTTTTATTCTTGTGTGTTTCTTCTCTATAATTGCAATCTTTACTTTGTTCCAGTCTATATGTCAATCATTTAGTATATTTACATGCTTGCATATGATTGAGGCCATTATTTAAATTTTTACTCACTTATCCCAAATAAGCCTACCCTTTCAATTACCTTTGTTAGCCACTTTGAGCCTTTTAATCCCCATTTGTTCTATATTTTACCACATCACTAGCCTTAAGCGAAAAAATAAGTAATCACCCCAATTGAATCTTTGGTTAGCTTAAGATAGAGATTGTGCATCAACTAAGTGTGGGGAAATTGTGGGAACATGGGTTAATAAGGGAATGTATCATGTTTCTAATTTATTTGAATATTGGAAATTTGGGAACCTACTCATGTAAAACCAAAAAAAAAATTAAAAATTAAAATCCATGTGCATTGATAAGTTATGTTTGCTTTAAAAAAAATTCAATAAATAAATAAGGGGACAAAATTACCCCAATGCTAAGTTAATAAAAAGATCAATGCACATGTGATAAAAGTAAAAACATATCAAAAATTTGGTACATGAGTATGGGAATCATACAAAAGTGGGAATTATGGGTAGCTAGGCATGAATTTAAAAGTATATAGAGTATATGTATATTAGGTTAGAGCTTAGGTTAATTAAAGATTCATATTATAGCTCACTTGGCCATACATATATCCTCACCCTTACCTTAGCCCCATTACAACCCTGAAAAGACCTCATGATGTTTGCATTAGTATGCTAAATATTTGTTGATTGGTTAGATGAAGAACAAGATTTGGAAAGCATGACTAGGGAAGAGAAGAGTGATTGACCCTGGACATTTAAGAGTTAGAGTGATATACACTATCAGTGAGGGTTCAATGCTTAATTCTATGTTCCCTGCTTTCATGAGCTATCTTCTTACAAGTTTACTTGTCTTTTATTATATGATTTGAATTAGTGGGATTTGAATTACTTTTGTCTGGAAGAATTTATTTACTCTTAACCAAGTAAGTAAAAGCATTTAGCATGTAGTTGCATTCATAGGTTGCATTTCATACATTTTACCATTCCCCTTCACTCTTTTAGTTCTCTTGAGCTTAGCATGAGGACATGCTAATGTTTAAGTGTGGGGAGGTTGATAAACCACTATTTTATGGTTTATCTTGTGCTCAATTGAGTGGATTTTATCAACTCTTTACCCACTTATTCATACTATTTGCATGGTTTTACTTTTTCCTTCCTGATTTTGTGCTATGATTGAAAACATGCTTCCTTGGCCTTATATTTGCTAATATTAATCCTCTCTTATTACCATTAGATGTCTTGATATGTGTGTTAAGTATTTTCAGAGATTACAGGGCAGGAATGGCTTGGAGGATGGAAAGGAAGCATGCAAAAGTGGAAGGAATACAAGAAGATGAAGGAACTGCAAAGCTGTCAGCCTGACCCTCTCGCACTAAAACGGTCATAACTTGAGCTACAGAGGTCCAAACGACGCAGTTCCAGTTGCGTTAGAAAGCTAACGTCCGATCCATAGTTGCCCTGACAGTAAGCGATGCGAACACACACTCCACGTGGATGCATCACAGTGACGAAAATTAGCGTGGCAGATTTCTTCTCCAGCGATTTCTGGGCTATTTTCGACCCAGTTTTCGGCCCAGAAAACACAGATTAGAGGCTATAAAGTGGGGGAATCCATTCATTCATAATCATCAGCTCACAACACACAGTTTTAGGATTAGATGTGGTTTTTAGAGAGAGAGGTTCTCTTCTCTCTCTTAGGATTTAGGATTAGGATTTCTCTTACTTTCAGGATTGTTTCTTTTTATCAGGTTCAATGTTCCTTTAATTTATTTTCCTACTTTTATTTTGTTACTTTAATTGATATTTATCTTCCCAATTTAGCTTATGCTACATTCATGTTATGATTTTCTTAATTAATATTATTTGAGGTATTTCAGTTTATGATTGTTTTATTCTATTTATGAATGCTTTTAATTTAATTTAGATATTTTCTTCCTTTTGGCTTTGATTAAGTAATTGGTAACACTTGAGTTATCAAACTCATTGTTGACTAAAAATTGGAATTCTTCAAGAATTAATTCGAGTTCCACTAACTCTAGCCTTTCCCAAGGAAAGACTAGGAC
The DNA here is from genome assembly GCF_003086295.3 of Arachis hypogaea. Classification (NCBI taxonomy): domain Eukaryota; kingdom Viridiplantae; phylum Streptophyta; class Magnoliopsida; order Fabales; family Fabaceae; genus Arachis; species Arachis hypogaea. The sequence continues at coordinate 75,099,358 of NC_092046.1, read as the reverse complement.
CTGAGGAATCAAAATTAATTCATCCACTTAACTTACCTTCATAGTTAGAGGTTAACAAAGTGGGAGAAAAATCCAATTCTTATCACAATTGATAAGGATAATTAGGATAGGACGTCCAGTTCTAATATCTTACCAAGAGTTTATTTTATTATTACTATTTTATTTTTCTTATCATTTAACATACTTGTTCCTTACTTTCAAAACCCCCAATTTACAAGACTCATAACTAATAATAAGAACATACTTCCCTGCAATTCCTTGAGAAGACGACCCGAGATTTAAATACTTCGGTTATCAATTTTATCAAGGGTTTGTTACTTGTGACAACCAAAACCTTTGTAAGAAAGGACTTTTGTTGGTTAGAAGCTATACTTGCAACGGGAATTTATTCTGAATTCTAGACCACGCAAAAATTCTCTCTTCAGTGCCATTGGGTTAAGAAAAGGGACTTGAAAAGTTGAAAAATATTGCAAGGGAGTAAGCAAAACACAGTTTTGCTTCAAGACCAAACTTAGGACTTGATTGTCCCAATTAAGAAAAAAGAAAAGAATGGTAAAGAAAAGAGGAGGGAGAGTGTGGAGGTTCTTTTTCATGTATGAGGTTGGGGTTCAAAGTGTGAGGAGAGGTGGGAAAGTAAGGGGCTTTTTTAGGGGTGGGAAGTGTAGTCTGGAGGGTGGGAAGTGAAAGCAATTCAATATTTTTCCACTTGGGGAGTGGCGCCTAGCGTGGGAAGAGGCGCCAATCCTTATCCCTCTTGGCTTCCTGCATGTGTTGAGTTCCAAAGTGCAAGTACACTTTGACTCCCTGCTTGATGAGCTATCAATCATGTGGGTCCCATTCTCTCTCCTGAAAATAAAGTCCGAAAACCCTATCAGTAATGACAAAAGAAATCCTTCACATTCCCTATATTATGAATCATTTAAATTGCAATTGATGAGTGTCCCTTGGGACACCAAACTTAATCTCATGTATCTAATAAATTGAGTTCATCATTAGATTTTAATGTGTTCATAAGGGTGAAATAATTTCAATCGTTTCACATTCCTTCCCTTCTAATTCCTTTTGCACACATTAAAATCAACTTCTATGTACCCACCAATTTATTAAATACATTCATACTTGAGTTATATTGGGCTTGCTGTGTGATTTTCATATGGTGGTGGCCACACCAAACTTAATCTCTAGGCTTACTCTCAAAATTAATTCATTCAATTGGTTGTAAGCCTAGGTTAAGTGGGTCAGTGGCCATACCAAACTTTGCTCTTTGGCTAGTCATTCAGCCCAATCACTCATCATCAGTAAGTGTGTCCAGTAATTTGCACTTTCAGAGAAAAAGAAAATAACTTGGAGATTCACTAACTATCAAACACTTAAAATTGATATTTAAACTACCTAATCTACCACTTACAACTACTTCTAGAAAGCAGGAATTCAAAAGAATTAAACTGGAACTAAAACTACCTAAATCAACAATCTTAAGCTACTTCTAAAAAGCAAGAAATCAAAAGGATATGGGTGTTGGGGTGCCTACCAACCAGCGCTTCTTTAGTATCACTAGCTTGACGTTCCTTCCTTCTTAGTTAAGGTTGTAGCTCACTCTCTGCTCCTCTAAAGAGTCTCCCAAGTAATGCTTGAGTCTATGGCCATTTACAGTGAAAGTTCTATATGGTTTGTCCTCTATGAGCTCTACATGTCCATAGGGAGACACCTTGAGGATGGTGAAGGGTCCAAACCATCGAGGCTTAAGCTTCCCTAGGAAGAACTTGAGCCTTGAGTTGTATAGCAGCACTTTCTGACCTTCTGTGAACTCTCTCCTTGCTATCTTTCGATCATGCCATCTCTTTGTGTTTTCCTTATAAATCCTAGTGTTCTCATAAGCTTGATTTCTGAATTACTCCATCTCATTGAGTTGCATTAGTCTTTTTTCTCCAGTAGCTTGATCATCAAAATTCAACATTTTCAGAGCCCAGAATGCTCTATGTTCAAGCTCAACTGGTAAGTGACAAGCCTTTCCAAACACCAATTGGTATGGAGACATCCCAATAGGTGTTTTGAAAGCTGTCCTATAGGCCCATAATGCATCATCCAGCTTTTTAGACCAATCCTTTCTTGAGCTTCCAACAGTTTTTTCAAGGATTCTTTTGAGCTTCCTGTTTGAAATCTCAGCTTGCCCATTGGTCTGTAGATGGTATAGAGTTTCCACTTTGTGCTTTACTGCATATTTAAGGAGGAGCGCTTCAAGTTGCCTATTGCAGAAGTGTGTCCCTCCATCACTAATGAGGGCTCTAGGGACTCCAAATCGGCTGAAAATATTTCTTCTCAAGAAGTTCATCACAACCTTGTTATCATTTGTTGCTGTGGCTATGGCTTCTACCCATTTTGACACATAATCTACAGCCACTAATATATAGTTGTTTGAGTATGAGGAGGGGAATGGCCCCATGAAATCAATTCCCCCACACATCGAACAACTCCAATTCCATTATAAACTTCTGTGGCATCTCATTTTTCTTGGGTAGACTTCCAGCTCTTTGGCATTCGTTGCATCTTGTTACCAAGTCCCTTGTATCCTTGAACATTGTGGGCAAATAGAACCCACATTGTAGCACCTTGGTTGCAGTTCTTTTCCCACTAAAATGGCCTCTATATACAGATCCATGACATTGCCAGAGTACTTCTTGCCCTTCCTTATGGGAAATACACCTTCTCAAGATCCCATCAGTCCAATTTTTGAACAAATAGGGCTCATCACAAATGTAGTATTTAGCATCTTTGAGTAGCTTTCTCCTCATGTGTTTGTTGATGTTAGTTGGTAGTTCTCCAATAGCCTTGAAATTGTCTATGTATGCAAACCAAGGAGCTTCTTGGATCATCATCAACTGCTCATCAGGGAAGCCCTCATTCACTGCAAATTAGTGTGCCTCATCTTCTTTTTGTGGGATCCTTGATAGGTGGTCAGCCACTTTGTTCTCTATCCCACTTCTATCTTAAATTTCAATGTCAAACTCTTGGAGTAGCAGGATTTACCTTATTAGTCTGGGCTTGGACTCTTGTTTGGTAAGCAAATATTTGAGTGTTGCATGATCAATGAATACAATTACTTTAGAGCCAATAAGATATTATCTAAATTTATCAAAAGCAAAGACTATGGAAAGTAGTTCCTTCTCTGTAGTGGTATAGTTCCTTTGATTCTCATTAAGGACTTTGCTGGCATAATAAATAACATGCACCAATTTATCCCTCCTCTGTCCTAAAATGGCATCAACAGCAAATTCAGATGCATCACACATCAGCTCAAAGGGTAGATCCTAGCAGGGTGGTACTATGATAGGTGCAGAAGAGAGTTTATTCTTAAGCTCTTGAAAGGCTAGTATGCATTCCTTATAAAAAATAAAAGGTACATTAGAGACAAGTATGTTGTTTAGAGGTTTGGCAACCTTTGAGAAATCTCTAATGAAACTCCTATAGAAGCCAGCATGTCCTAGAAAAATTTTAAGTGCCTTGACATTGCAAGGTGGGGGTAACTTTTCAATCACCTCCACCTTGGCCTTGTCCACCTCTATGCCTCTTTTTGAGATCTTGTGGCCAAGAAACACCCCCTCTGTGACCATAAAGTGGCACTTTTTCCAATTCAAAACGAGGTTAGTTTCTTGGCATCTCTTTAGCACCAGGCTAAGTGGTGCAAGCAGTTAGAATATGAATCACCAAATACAGAGAAGTCATCCATAAACACTTCAATAAATCTTTCAATCATGTCTGAAAATATAGAGAGCATGCACCTTTAGAATGTTGTAGGTGCATTGCACAATCCAAAGGGCATTCTCCTATAAGCAAAAATACCATAGGGACAGGTAAATGAGGTCTTTTCTTGGTCCTTAGGATCTACAACTATTTGGTTGTAACTAGAGTAACTATCCAAGAAGCAATAATATTTATATCCCGCAAGTCTTTCTAGCATCTGGTCCATGAAAGGTAAGGGAAAGTGATCCTTCCTGGTAGCTTCATTAAGCTTCCTATAATCAATGCACATGCGCCAGCCAGTCACTGTCCTTGTCAGTATCAGCTCATTCTTCTCATTTGGTACAACAGTGACCCCTCCTTTTTTAGGGACTACTTGCACTGGGCTTACCCAAGGGCTAACTGAGATTGGGTAGATCACCCTAGCTTGCCATAATTTTAACACCTCTTTTTGGACTACATCATTCATGGTTGGGTTTAGTCTTCTTTATTGCTGTCTTGAGGGCTTGGCACCTTCTTCAAGTAGGATCTTGTGCATGCACATTGAAGAACTAATTCCCTTCAAGTCTGCAAGTGTCCATCCTATATCATCCTTATGTTGCTTCAGCACTTGGATAAGCTCCTCTTCTTGTTCCTCACTCAAGCTTGAATTAATGATCACTGGGTAAGTGTTGTTATCACCCAAGTATGCATACTTTAAGCTTGGAGGTAGGGTCTTCAGCTCTAGTTTTGGTGCCTCCATTTTCTTGTTGCCCATGTGGTTCAACATGATTAAATCCTCCATGATTCCTTATGGTACTTCTCCACCTGATGCTTGTTATTCCAGCTCCATAGTTTCTTCACATTGTTCTTTCTAAAGCATAGAAGTACTTATTTTCAGCTATAGTCTCTATAACATCTATGGCTTCGTCAATAATTTTCTTCTTGTTGAGTGAACCCCCTGAAGAGTGCTCCACAGCTTTCTTTGCTTCATATGATAGCCCTTCATAAAAGATGTGCAGTTGAACCCATTCGTTGAACATATCCGGAGGGCACTTTCTTGTCAAGTCTTTGAACCTCTCCCAGGCCTCATAAAGTGTTTCACCATCTTGCTGTGGAGGGTAGAATCTTGCTAGAAATTTGTTCACAACCTCCCCCCAAGTTGTTAAGCTCTCCTTGGGAAATGCTTCCAACCATTTTGCTGCCTTATCTCTGATAGAGAAAGGGAACAAAAGTAGTTTGTAGGTGTCAGGGTGTACACTATTGGACTTTACAGTGTCACAAATCCTCAAGAATATAGTGAGATGTTGGTTTGGGTCTTCTTGGGTACCCCCTCCATATAAACAATTATTCTGGACAAGTGTGATGAGTTGAGGTTTCAACTCAAAGTTGTTAGTATGGATTGTTGGCTTTAGAATGCTGCTGCCATAGTTTCCTGGATTTGGGTTGATGTAGGAGCCTAAGACTCTCCTCTTTTGCCCAATATGATTGCCAGCATCTACTCCAACATGGTTTTGCACTTCTTCCTCTATAGTAGCTCCCATATCTTCCTCGACTACTTCCTTTCCAACTATTCCTTTGCCTCTTGCTTCCCTCCTTAACCTCAGGAAGGTCCTATCAGGTTCACTATCAAAAGAGGATGAAGTTTCTCCTCTCCTACCTGTCATACATTCAACAAACAGCAGATAGAGGACAAGTGAAGGAATCACTTCTTGTTAAGACTGGTGGTTAGTTTGGTTGGTAGAATTAATCAAACAGTTAATAGAGTAGTAAGAAAAATGGAAGTATGAACAATGAATAGCAAAAATGATCAAAGTAAAAATAAAATAAAATAGAAACAGAGAAAATTAAAGAACTGAAAAAGAATTAACAAGGTAATTAAAGTGCTTAATCTAGCTACCCATCAATTTAATCATTGTCAAATTCAAGCCAATCCCCAGCAACGGGACCATAAAACTTGATAACCGGAATTCACTCTCCATATAAAAAATAATAAATCCGTTCTTTTGGCAAGCACACCAAAAATATCATCAAGTAATAACCCACTAGGAAAGGGATCGTATCCACAAAGATTGGTAGATTTGAGCAATTTTAATCAATGGGAGAATTAGTCAAGCTGAGCAAAGTAGATTGTGATTGCAGAATTGTAAATGAGCAGAAATATAAATGACTCAAAAGTAAAGATAAGTAGTAAAGTGCAGAAAAAGAAATGGCCAGAATGTATAGTGTAGAAATATAAATGACTTAATTGTAAATGGGAATGGGGAATAACAGAATGTAAAGAAAGCTATAAAGAATGTGAAAGATAAGAATAGGGGAATTCATTAAGATCAGGAGATATTGTTCTCTTTGGATTAAATTCAGCTCATCTCATCTTCAATCATGCAACTCATTGACCTCTTGGCAATCATGATTGATTGAACCCCAATCCCTTGGTGATTCAATCTCTCAGATCTTGATCAATAGCCAATTTCTTGGTCTAATTGCTCATGAAGAGAGATATGATTGGTCCCTGATTATACCACACATCCTCATAGATCCAAGTAGAGGGTGGATTATATGTCACCATATCCAATCACCAAAACCCAGATTCTACTCAAGTGTGAGAAGCGATTTCTAGCATGGTTTCATGTTTCTTTATCCAAGGTTCCCATGAAACCCATTTTGCATTCAACCTCTTTCCCAAGATGATTGAACACTAATATTAAAATGAAATTCCTTCTAGCAAATCAAAGAGAAGATGAAGAGAAGAAGAAATTCACTATCATTAATCCATCAAGTACAACAGAGCTCCCTCTCTCAATGAGAGGGAATTTAGCTACTCATAGCTTAAGAGAAAAGTACAATAGATGGAAGAAGATGATGTGAAAAGTAGATCTAACTATAATTTAACAAAACTATTACTCAACAACCCCTTCTCAGTACTTTCAGGGGTTATTTATACTACTCCTATCACTAGAATAAAGAAAATACAAAAGAGAAAAGAAAAATACGATTTGGAGGGAAAAGAAAACTCAATAAACGTGACCTTCCAGCTTGGTGTGTAATTGGCGTGTAATTGGCGTTTAAGTGGCTTGCCACGCCCAGCATCCAATTTGGCTTGGCGATCCATGCCCAGCTCTTCAAGTGGCATGCCTCATGTTTTGGTGTCCCTGGCATGCCACGCCTTCGAGCCTAAGTGGCACGCCCTAGCCTCTTCCTTCTTCTTCTCCTCTCTGGAAAGCTGAACTAGCGTGGCACGCCCAGGGTCTGGCGTGCCACACCCATTATGTGTGCTTGGTTCTTCTTTCTGGTCAATTGAACTAGCGTGGCACGCCCAGGATCTGACATGCCATGCCCCTTGTATGTGCTTGTTTTCTTTGATGGCGTGCCACGCCCAGAACTCAAGTGGCACACCCATGGCCTCCTAGTATTGGCATGCCACACCTTGAAGATCAAGTGGCACACCTAAGTCTTCTTCTTGTTGATTGATGATGCTGGTGTGCCACGCCTGAGGCCCAAGTGGCACGCCCAAGTAGGAAATAGTAGCTGGCATGCCACGCCTTCGACACCAAGTGGCACGCCCATATATTTGGTCCTCTATCTTCTCCTCTGGAAAGTTCTACTGGCGTGCCACGCCCAGGTGTTCAAGTGGCATGTCCACCTTAAGGTGGCTCCTTTAAGCTTGGCGTGCCACGCCTGGGTCTTCAAGTGGCACGCCTAAGTGATGGTTTGGAGCTGGCGTGCCACGCCTTCGATACCAAGTGGCACGCCCAGGTGATTGTCCCTTCTGGATTGATGAACTAGCGTGCCACGCCCCTCTTGTGGCCTTCAGCATTGCTCTCTGGAAAACTATACTAGCGTGTCATGCCCAGTTTCTGGCATGCCACGCCCATGTAAAAGCTTTGAGGATCCTTTATGGGAAACATAACTGGCGTGCCATGCCCAGCTCCTGGCGTGCACGCCCATGTACTTTCATGGCATTTGTTCCAAGTGGCACGCCAGTTTCACACGCACAGCTTTATTTTGTTGTTTTTTTTCCTTTTTGTTGCTATTTTCACCTGAAATTCAGCACAAACCCATTTCAAAGTAATGTACCATAATATTCATCAATTAGTTCATGAATTGCAATGATTAAATAAGATTATGCTCTTTTATGGTCCTTTTTGGATAAGAAAAAAGGGTAAATGATGCAAGTCATCAGTAGTCAAAGAAGAGCACAAGGGAGCAGAACTTGCAAGATTATTGGGACCACCCCTTCCTAAGTCACCATCATCCATCCTTTCATTCAAGTGGGTAAATCTCTTATCCCTAAGCATTACTTTTCCACTTGAATATAGTTTGCTTGAGACGGATGGGCAACTTAGAGCTCTTTGTGGAGTTAAGAGTAGAGGAGAGTTGTGTAGTGGTTGACAAAATGATGTTAGGCTCATTAAGGTTGAACCCTCAAGGCATAGGTACCATGGTTGGAGGAATGCTAAATTGTATGGATCTTGGAGGAGAATTTGGTGCTCCAATGAGAATTCTATGTGCCTACCACCCGAATGGAACAATGATGATCAATTATAAGACGGGTGTGAAAATAAGATATGGGATCCCGGATCACAACATGAAGACCAATTTTGGAAGCTCATATCTTGGGAAGAACTTCACCCAAGCTTGGTGAATTCGGTTGGAAATTCTGACAACCGTTTGAGAAGCAAGCATCCTTGGAAGTTCAAGGACCAATACAAGCATAAACTACCTTGACAAGGAGCCTCCCAATTGTCTAACTTAAGGACAATAAATAAAAGTGTTAGGTGGGAGACACCCCACCATGGTAAACTCTTTTCATTCTCTTGTAGATAAATTTAATGGATGAATTGAGTTGCCATTGTAGGTAGTTTTTTTTTATTTTCAATACCCTTTTACATATTGCTTTGATTGATAGGTTTCTTGTTGGATTCATGTTTTAATTTAGAATAGTTGTTTTTGAATTGCATTTTGCTTGAAGTTCAAGTTTCGTTTGCATTGTCTTTAAAAATTTTTCAAAAACTAAAAAGATTTTTTGTTGAATTTAAATTTTGGTGGGCTTAGAGTTATACATAGTGTAGAGAGTACTATTCTATTTTTAAGCTTCTTTAAAAAAAAAGGGGGCGTTCCACGCGTAAGCATGGACGACGCGTACGCGTCACTGGTCTTTTTCGCACACCCATGCGTGAGCATGGATGACGCACATGCGTCATATGCTGAAGTTGGAACTCCTAGTACAAAAACCAGAGAGTTGCACTGGTACTGTGCGGATTTCATGCGCGGAGCACAATTGCTCTCCACGCGTAGGCGTGAACGACGCTTGATGAGGGAAAAACGATTCCACACAAACCAACCGGCAAGTGTACCGGGTCGCATCAAGTAGTAAAACTCACAAAAGTGAGGTCGATCCTACAGGGATTGATGGATTAAATAACTTTAGCATGGTGATAAATTTAGTTAAGCTAATATTGATGAATTGAGTGAAATTGGATTGACAGAAAGTAAATTGCAAGAATTCTAAAGTGCAGAATCTAAAGAACTTGAAAAGTAAATGGCATGAAGCTTAAATGACTGAAATTTAAAGTACAATAAATTAAAAGGACTGAATCTTAAATTGCAAGGGGTGTAAATAATTGAATCTTAAAGTGCAGAAAATTAAAAGTGCAGAAACTTAAAGGACAAGAAAACATAAATTGCATGAATTATAAAGGGATTTGGGTGCTAGGAATCAAAACAAAACTGGACAATGTAAATTGCAGTGAAATCAAAAAGATTTAAGTTGAAGAAATTCAAAGAAAATGATTCATCAGGGTTGGAGATATTATAATCCTTCATGAATCAATTAGATCTCAACTCCTTTCTCAATCATATGAGTAGATCTATGGCAGATTAAAATTGATTGGATCCCAATTTCTTGGCAATCCAATCTCTCTAATCATAATCAATTTTCCCAATTCCTTGATCTAATTGTCATGAGAAGAGGTTAAATGCATATCTATCATCATAAGCCACACTAACTCTTAGGATCTCAATTCCTCCCGAATGGTTTTGATCAAGAGAGTAATGAAGGATAGAGCTCTAATTCTAATGCAAGTGATTCCCCTTCCGAGGCTCACACAAGCATTCACTGAATTAAACCCCGTTCCGGAGTGAGTAATCCAAAATCAAAACAGAAGATACTCAATAGCTACACAAATGAATAGAGAAGAAGAAGAATTTCATTGATTCATTGGAATTACAATAGAGCTCCTCCCCCTAATGAAATTGGGGTTTAGTTCATCATTGATCTAAGATAAAATAGAAAAGAAAAATTATAGAAGATGAAGAACAGAAAGAAATTAGAAAATCAAAACCAGATCTGCTAGCTAGCCTACCTAAACAAACTAAAAACTCTTAAAACTCCAAAAAGAAGAACTAAAAAAAAGCCTCCTAATGAAATCAAATTCTCCTCTATTTATACACTTTCCAATTTAGTCATCAAGTACTTGGAGTGGACTTTTTGGCCTCTGTTGAAGTGGGTCAGAAAAGGTACTTCAAGGCAGCATCAGGAGAACGTAGCGTTCTCAAAGAGAGCGCAACGCTCATTCACCGACGAGTACGCGTCCCCTGCGCGTGCGCGTCCCTTGCATTTTTGCAATAGCGACGCGTACGCATATCATATGCGTGCGCGTCGTCACTATCTTCAGCCTCAGCCATGCTTGCGAGAATCATACATGTGTGCGCGTCCTTTGGCAGCGTTCTTTAAATGAGTGCTACTTTCACGCCATGAGCGCTCCCCTCGCGTGCGCGTCCTTTGCGCGTGCGCGTGGATGTCAAATTGTCAATTCCCAACTTCCGCGCCATCCACGCGTATGCGTGCTTGTTCCCAGATGCCCCATCCACGCATGCGCATCATATACGCGTGCGCGTCGGTGGCAAATCTTCAATCTCAAATTTGAAATTGTCACAGGCGCTCGTTCAAAGATAACGTAGCGCTCTTTTGTAACTAGCGCTGAGCACACCCACACGTACGTGTCATGCACGTGTACGCATGGGTCTTCCAAAATTCTTTCCCTACGCGTAAGTGTTTTGTACGCATGCGCGTCGCTATAGAGCGTAGCGTTCTTCTTCCTTGCTTCTTTCTCTGTTTCTTCCTTGCATCTTTTCATCTGTCTCAATCAAACATGCAATCAAAGCCTTGCTAAAATCATAAGGTTTTGCATCATTTCATAATAATCAAATAAATCTTGCATAAATCTCATAATAATGCATAAAATCAACAATGTTTGATTGAATCAAGATAAACATGAAATTCCAATCCAACTACTTACTTATTGTGCAAGAAATGCATGAAACCTAATGAAAACAAGTAAAAATTACTAGCAAAACCAGCCTAAAATGACTTGTCATCAATGCTCACGCGTCAGTCATTCTTTTTTGCCATCCACGCGTGTGCATCGCCGAGGCGTACGCGTCACTTGGCCTTCCTGCTTCTCGCGCGTCACCTTCGCGCCCTGTTTCTCCCTTGTTTCTTCTCCTTTCTTCTTCTTTCTTCTTCCTTCTTCTCTCCTTTTTTCTGCTCTCTTCTTCCTTTATTACTTTCTTCTTCTCTAAAATTCCACTTCTTATTTTTCTTATTTTTCATTTTCTTTTGTATGTTGCATTTGCTTATTTTCATTCATTGCATTTTAATTTTGTTTTTATAGTTTGTTCTTATTTTCTTTTCTAAGTTTCTTATTTTAATATTGGTATTGAATTTTTCTACTCAACTGTTGAAGCATTTCTTAGATTATTTTGGTGCTTCTTGACTTGTTTGATATTGTTGGGTGATGAAATTTTTAGGTCAATGCTTAATCTTTGATGACTCTTGCATCCTTTGTGCATTGATATAAATTCATATTGTCTTTCATGACCCATTCTTTCCTATTTGAACTTGATGCTTCTGAGTGTTCTCTTCATGCTATTTGCCTGTGCTGTGACTTTACTCTTGTATCAAGTATTAGCGATATGCCCTTTGCTTACATTGCTCTCTCACTTACATGTTGTAGCTACCATGTAATTAAGAACCATACTCTTATTTGGCATTAGCCCCCACCTATGTTCTATTTTCTTTGATATCTTTATTGTGGGCTTAATTTTCTTTTTTTTTCTCTCCTTTTAGGTTGGCCACCAAGAGGGAAAGAAAAAGCTTCTAAATGGGGCAACAAGCAAGTCCCTCTACACAACCTTTTGAAAGAGCTCATCAGTTGTAGCAACCCATCCACCTTGCTCATCTTTGGATGCACCGAGGACGGTGCAATCTTTAAGTGTGGAGAGGTCGAGACCAACCTCCATGGGTAACTACTTCCTTTTCCAACACCAATGCTTAATTTTCTTTGTTAGATAGTTATTGGATTGCATGCTAGATTGTATATTAGTTAGAATTTGTACATATTCTACCCATTTTTATGTTAAGACTACTTGGTTAGAGTGATGATTTTCTTTCCAAGAAAACTGTTTTAGGGCACCTTACCAATTTGAATAAAAAAAATTGTGTTGAACTTGCTTGAAGGAATTAATTTTGGAACATGGTTTTTGAGCTAAGAACACATAAGCTTGTGAGTTTTGAGCCCAATTGTGTGGTTACATCATATAACCACTTATTTCCATTCTTGTGTGTATTATTCTCTTTCTATGATTGTAATCTTTGATTTGTTTGATTCTTTATGTCCATTATTTTGTGTATGAATGCATTTATATGATTGAGACCATCATTTCATTTAGCTCACTTACCCAAATAGCCTACCTTTCATCAACCATTGTTAGCCAATTTTGAGCCTATTTAATCCCTTTTGTTCTCAATTTTAGCACATCACTATCCCTAAGTGAAAAATAATAAATGTATCTTAATTTGGATCTTTGATTAGCTTAGGCTAGTGAGGATGTGTATCATTTGGGTATGGGAAACTTGGGAACATTGGTTGAGATAAAAGTGTATTTTGTATTTTTGTTGAAAATCATGGGATTGGATACATATTCATGCACTAAATGTTTCAACCATATGCATTGATACTCTTGTATATATTTTATCTTAAAAAAAATATAGAAAAAAAAAGAAGAAAAAGAAAAGAAAAATAAAAAGAATGTAGAAAAAAATAGAAAAATAAAAGAAAGAAAAATATATAGAAAAAGGAATCAATAAAAAAGGGAACAAAAATGCCCTAAAGTAAAGTAATAATAATAATGCATATGGGTTGTGAATTGAAAGAGAATGCATGAGTGTATGAAAAGTGAATAAATAGGTAGTTAGGTTGTGTATTAGAATTGTATAGGTTGTTATATGTGTTTGGTGAGAGTTTAGGCTAATCAAAGATTCAAATTTCAAGCTCACTTAACCATATACAATCCTACTGTTCATACACTGGGTCGAGTTACGTAGCCCAGGTTGACCGAAGACAAAAGTGACCGACCTCTTCAGGTTGAATCGCACCCGACCTCTCCTTAAAGAGCTCGGACAAATCACTATAAAGGCATAAGTAGGCCCAAACAGAGGGACACAGCCCACTCCGAAGGAGGTTGGCCTAAAAGATAAGATGACTTCACTCAAAGATAAGATAAGATAACTAACTTATCTTATCTAGAAAGGTCAGCTCACACCACTATAAATACGTTGGAGCACCCAGGTATAACTCATACTCTGATTCTACATAAAATACCTGCTTAAAGCCCATGCTAACTTAAGCATCAGAGTCTCTTGCAAGTACCACCACCCTTCGGTGATCAAGGATCAGCAGCACCACCAAAAGTCAACAAGTCGGACACAACAGCTCCGGCCACCACAGCAGATCTCATCCGAGATCGACCTTCAGTTTCAGGTTACCCTCAGAATATTGGCGCCATTGCCGGGGAACCTGGAAGTCATCCCATCATCATGGCGGACAACCATGACAACGATCACAACTCCGGATTGGAGGAAGGAACCCTGCTTAAAAATATGGATGCCACATCAAAGGATGAGCCTCAAACCAAGGGAGACAAGTAATCTCCAAACACCGAAATCCTGGATGCCCTACAAGCTCAATAGGATCATCTCAAACAGCTCAAAAAAGAGGCCGAGCATCAACGAGAAGCCGAAAGGGATCTCTAAAGAGAAACTAGGCGACACCGAGAGCTAGAAGACAAGCTCCTAAAGCTCGAGGCTGATCTCAAGGCTAAAACCATTCAGTCCAGTCACGATGACAGCTCCCACAAGGACCAAGATCCCTTCACCAAAGAGATCATGAAAGCTAAAGTCCCAAAGGATTTTAAAGCTCCCAACATGACTCCATACGACGGTACCTCTGATCCAAGCCATCATCTCAGCAATTTCAGAAGCAGAATGTACCTCACTGATGCCTCGGACACCATTCGATGCAAAGTCTTCCCGACTACCCTAACAAAGACAGCAATAAAGTGGTTCGACAGTTTACCTCCAAGATCAATCACAAGTTTTGACGACCTAGCCAAAAAACTCCTCGCCAGGTTCTCTATCCAGAAGGACAAGAACAAACATGCCCCAAGCCTGCTAGGAATTAAACAAGGAGATCGGGAAAGCCTCCGCAGCTATATGGAAAGGTTCAACAAAGTGTGTTTGGACATACAAAGTCTGCCGACAGAAGCAGCCATCATGGGTTGATGCGTGAGCATCTTTCCTATCTTTTCCTAGTGAATTTGAATTTAAATTGTTGAGTTTAATTAAGAATTAATTATCTTTTAGCCACTATAGATGCTACTTTGAGTCTTGTGTAATTCTGTTTATTTTAGGTAGCATTCAGCTGAATTTGATGGAGTTTCTGTAGAAGAAGAGATGAAGGCGAATGATACTGTCAACTCTGACCTCTCTGTACTCAAACCTGAATAACTCGAGCTACAAAGGTCCAATGGACGTGATTTTAGTGGCGTTGGAAAGCTAACTTCCATAGCTTTCCAACGATATATAATAGTTTATGCTTCTTCTCCGAACTCGCTGCCAAGGCGGCGCCTAACTTGAGATTTCTCAAGTTAAGCGCAAGACACAACAACAATACGCGAGATTGGTCCTGCCCACTTCAAGTTAGGCGCACTAAAGCCCAAGTTAGGCGTGGATCCTAGTGAAGCCAAGTGGTTACCATCCATCAATTGAAGATTTGCTGATTGCTATAATTAATTCTAATTTAAATTCAAATTTTAAAAATAGGAAAAGATATTATTTTAGTTTTAAAGATAAATTTTAAATTTATTAGGATTAGTTATAAAAGGGAGAAACTTTCCTTCCTTTAGAGAGATCCCAGACTACCAAAATACATTTTATTAGAATTCTTATTTTCTACTCTGAACCATGAGCAACTAATCCTCCATTGTTAAGGTTAGGAGCTCTGTCTATTTCTATGGATTAATTTTATTGCTTTTTCTATTTTAATTTATGCATGGATTTATAATTTAAGAATTATTTTTGCTCTTTATCTTATGAATTTGGGTGGAACGGAAGTATGACCCTCTTTCTATTTGAGTTCTTGTATAACTTGGAAAAGCTCTTTACTTAAACAACAGCTTGAAAACATATTCTCCTAAATTTTAATTATCTGGATTTAACGGGATACGTGACATATAATCCTTTTATTTTTGGGTAATTAGAGTTTTTGTGGCATATAAACTGGAATTTGATCATGTAGCTTCTAATTGGAATTAATTGACCAAGGAATTGGCAGTTAATGAATTTTAGAGGAGACTAGAAAGGTCTAAGGAATTAGGGTCTAGTCACATATAGTTTGCCATAAATTAAATCCTACATAATTAAAATAGTTAGTAAGAAAAATAAATCCGGAAAAATAGATAACTCTGAAACCTTAATATTTTATTCCCAACATTTTTACTTGTCTTTCTTCAATATTCTTTATATTGTTTAATATCTTTTAAACTCCCAAACATTATTTTCTGTTTGTCTAACTAAGTCTTTCAAACACTGTTGTTGCCTAATCCATCAATCCTTGTGGGATCGACCCTTACTCACGTAAGGTATTACTTGGTACAACCCGGTACACTTGCCGGTAAGTTAGCGGGTTACAAATACCGCACCAAGTTTTTGGCGCCGTTGCCGGGGATTAATTGTGATTGACAACTACTCGTTGTTTGATTTCTTAGATTAGATAATTTTTCTTTTAATTAAATTTATTTTATTATTATTAATTTCTATTTTTTATTTTTGTTTATTCTCATTCCCGTAACAATTTTTTTCTTTTCTTCTTCGTTCTTCCGTTCTTTCTTTCGTCCCCCCTTCCTGATTCATTTTATTTCCTTTTTTTTGCTTTTATTTTTTTAGTCCGTTTTTAACTTTTTTTTTATTATTTCATTTTTATTTTATTCTTTTTTATTTTTCATTTTTTTTATTTTTGTTTTTGTTTCCTTCCATTTTTTTATATTTTATTAATTATGTTTTATTTTTGTCTTTAAATTTTAAAAAAAATTAGCACTAAAATTTTTCTTAATTTCTGAATTAAGTTTGGTGTTACCCGGTTGATTTTATTTTAATTTTTCTGTTTATTTTTTCTTTCAAATTTTTGAAATTTTTTTTAATTTTAATTTTAGTTATTATTTTTGAAATTTTTATTTAGTATTTTTTTTATTATTTTATACAGGTTATCTCACAGGGACTTCTCTGCACTCTGACGTAGAGAGTCCCATCTTTTCTTGTCTTCTGTTTGTTTATGCGCAGGAACAGAGACAAAGTACATCTCTTAGACTTTGATCCTGAACCTGAAAGAACTTTCAGGCGGCGTTTACAACAAGCAAGACTTTACAAGACTGCAGAAACTATGGATCCTAATAATAATGCTGTTAATGCCAATGTGGCAAATCCGAATGGGGATGATCAACAAAGAAAAGTGCTTGGTTCTTATTCTGCCCCTACTGCGGATCTTTATGGAAAAAGCATTGTGGTGCCTCCTATAGCTGCAAACAACTTTGAGTTGAAGCCACAATTGGTCACCCTGGTGCAGCAAAATTGTCAATATCATGGATTTACTCATGAAGATCCAAATCAGTTCATATCTGATTTTCTGCAGATATGTAATACTGTAAAGACAAATGGAGTGAACCCAGAGGTGTACAAACTCATGCTCTTCCCGTTTGCTCTGAGGGATAAAGCAAAGCTGTGGTTAGATTCCCAACCAAAGGAGAGTTTGAATACATGGGAAAAGGTTGTTACTGAGTTTCTCACTAAATTTTTCCCACCAAAGAAGCTGACTAAGCTTAGGTTGGAAGTTCAGACCTTCAGGCAAAAGGAAGGTGAAACTCTTTATGAGGCTTGGGAGAGGTATAAGCTGCTGATTAGGCAATGCCCTCCGGACATGTTCTCCAAGTGGACCCAACTAGATATTTTTTATGAAGACTTGGGTGAGATGTCCAAGATGAGCTTAGATACTTCTGCAGGCAGTTCACTGCACAAGAAGAAGACACCAGAAGAGACTATTGAGCTGATTGAATTGGTTACAAGCAACCAATATTTATACTCATCTAACAGGAATCCTGTGAACTCTGAGACCCCTTAAAAGAGAGGTGTGTTAGAAGTAGAAGTTGTTAATGCTCTTCTTGCTCAGAACAAGCTGATGTCTCAGCAAATAAATCTACTTACTCAACAGATGGGTGGCATGCAAGTCTCAGCTATCAACACCTAAAATCCACCACAGGAAGTCTCCAATGACATGGCAGGTAACTTTATGCAAAATGATAATTATGATTATGCTCAATCTTCTTCTGAACAGGTCAATTACATGAGGAGTGGTCCTAGAAATCCCAACAATGATCCATATTCTAAGACATACAATCAGGGATGGAGGAATCACCCAAATTTTGGATGGAGAGATCAACCTCAGAGACCTCAGAACTTCAACAATAGTTCTCAGGGCAGTTTCCAATAGAACAATGATTTGGAAGCAATATTGACAGGTTTTAGACAGGAAACCAGAGCATCCATCAAGAACCTGGAGATTCAAATGGGTCAATTAGCCACAAAAGTTAATAAAATTGATCAGAGGACCACTAATAGCCTTCCTGGTAACACAATTCCAAATCCAAGAGAGGAATGCAAGGCTATCAACGTAATAAGTGAACAAGTGGCAAGTACGGAAGCACAAGTTATGCAGGAAACCAGAGCCTCCATTAGAAACTTAGAGGTGCTAGTGGGCCAACTGAGCAAGCAAATACTTGAGAGGTCTGCAAGTACATTTCAAGGTGATACAGTGGTGAACTCTGGAGAAGATTACAAGGTTATTCAATTGAGAAGTGGTAAAGTAGCTGGCTCTGAGACCAAGGCCAATGAAGAGCTAGTTGAAAACGAAGCTCCAGAGGAAAAGAAGGAAGAAGTAGAGCACGCCCCTCCAAAGCATTCGGACAACCCATTCCCAGACTCTCTTGACACTTATCCTACATTGCCAAAGGCTCCTGAGTACAAACCAAAAATGTCATATCCTCAGAGACTTCAAAAGGAGACCAAGGACAAGCAGTTTTCAAAGTTCTTGGAAATCTTCAAAAGTTGTAAATCAATATTCCTTTTGCTGAGGTTTTGGAACAAATGCCTCTCTATGCCAAGTTCATGAAGCAGTTGTTGTCAAAGAAGAAGCCTTTAAAGGGAAATGAGACAGTAGTCCTGACTAAAGAATGTAGTGCCATCATTCAGAATAACTTACCAAAGAAGATGCCAGATCCAGGGAGCTTTCAAATTCCATGCACCATTGGGAGCACAATCTTTGAGAAAGCGTTATGTGATCTGGGAGCAAACATCAATTTAATGCCCTTGTCTGTGATGAAGAAGCTGCAGATCCAAGAGGCACAACCCACAAAGATAGCATTACAGATGGCAGACAAATCTATGAAACCTGCATACGGATTAGTGGAAAATATCTTGGTCAAAGTGAGTAAGTTCTTTCTCCCAGCAGATTTTGTAATTCTTGATACAGGGGAGGATGAGAATTCCACTATAATTCTAGGAAGACCATTCCTAGCCACTGAAAGAGCTCTGATTGATGTAGAAGTGGGTGAATTAGTGCTTAGAGTGCATAATGAGCAACTGGTCTTTCATGTCTTCAAAGATATACATTCAACAGGTGAAGGAGAGAGGTGCATGCAGGCTGAGCTTATTGATCCAAACCTTCAAGAACCCCCTGATGATGCACAGAAGAGTCTCCAACTTAAACTCCTTTGGTGACAATCAGTAAAATTCCTCCTGACATCAAACCTAAGTTTGGTGTTGGAAATGCATCATCCACCAAGGAGGAGGTTCCCAAAAAAAAGAAAATACCCAAGGGATGGAGAAACAAAAAGATCCCCACTGAAGGTTTCTCCCCAGGAATGAAGGTGGTATTGACTAAGACTCTAGCATGAATTTATACAGTAAATAGAATCCTCTCTCTGGAGCATATTGAGCTAATTTATGAAGACACAGGAAAGAAGTTCAAAGTAAGGGGTGAAGAGCTGAGCCCCTATGATCCCCCTCCTTAGGGGAGCTGATCGTCAAGCTAGTGACGTTAAAGAAGCGCTTGTCAAGAGGCAACCCGATAATTTCGTATCCTTAGTTATTCTTCATAGTAGTAGCTTTCTTACTTATTTGATTTTTATTGAGTTTTTATTATTTTTCTGATCATGCAGCTATTTTAGAACAGGAACCGGAGATTCCTCTTACTATTTATTTTTATTTTCAGTTCTTCTTTGCTTGAGGACAAGCAAACCTTTAAGTTTGGTGTTGACGCTTCGCTTAAGGGTTTTCTGTTTATTTTTATTGCACTAAGGGAGGTGAATCATCTTCACAAAGGAGCACAACCTGAAGAATAAAACGACCGCTCGGATAACTAAGGTGGTTAAGTTCCTTTCATTTTTTATTCCTTTCCGCTTTTATTATGTTATGTTCCAGTTTCCTGCTATTTTGCTTTGTTTGTTGCATGATCCTTTATTAGTTAGAATCCTAGGTCTAGTTTAGTTTTCTCTTAATTGCTTTAATTTTGAAAAGATGTCTCATGTATTACTCATTGAGCTTGAAATTCAAAAAAAAAATACAAAAGTGATGTATTGCATGAGAAAGTGAGTTTATATTGAAGAATAGTCTTATTTACTTAGATGTGGTGGTACTTTCTGTGATTCTGAATGCATGACTTGAACAGTGCATATTTTTTATAGTGAAGTTTATGAATGTTAAAATTGTTGGCTCTTGAAAGAATGATGAAAAAAGAGAAATGTTATTGATAATCTGAAAAATCATAAAATTGATTCTTGAAGCAAGAAAAAGCAGTGAAAAACACGAAGCTTGCGAAAAAAAAGAGAGAAAAGCAAGCAGAAAAAGCCAATAACCCTTCAAACTAAAAGGCAAAGGGTAAAAAGGATCCAAGGCTTTGAGCATTAATGGATAGGAGGGCCCAAAGGAATAAAATCCTGGCCTAAGCAGCTAAAATCAAGCTGTCCCTAACCATATGCTTGTGGCGTGAAGGTGTCAAGTGAAAAGCTTGAGACTGAGCGGTTAAAGTCATAGTCCAAAGCAAAAAGAGTGTGCTTAAGAGCTCTGGGCACCTCTAACTGGGGACTCTAGCAAAGCTGAGTCACAATCTGAAAAGGTTCACCCAGCTATGTGTCTGTGGCATTTATGTATCCAGTGGTAATACTGGAAAATAAAATGCTTAGGGTCACAGCCAAGACTCATAAAGTAGCTGTGTTCAAGAATCAACATAATGAACTAGGAGGATCAATAACACTATCTGAATTCTGAGTTCCTATGGATGCCAGTTATTTTAAACTTCAAAGGATAAAGTGAGATGACAAAACTATTCAGGATTGTAGTTGTAAACCCCACTATAAGAAGAGACATGAGCTTAAGCGAATTCTCATTCTCATGCAAATTCACATCCTAAGTTTATATTAGTTTTGGTTGCTTGAGGACAAGCAAAAATTCAAGTTTGGTGTTGTGATGCGTGAGCATATTTCCTATCTTTTCCTAGTGAATTTGCATTTAAATTGTTGAGTTTAATTAAGAATTAATTATCTTTTAGCCACTATGGATGCTACTTTGAGTCTTGTGCAATTCTGTTTATTTTCTGTTTATTTTAGGTAGCATTCAAAACTATTCAGTGGCGTTGGAAAGCTAACTTCCAGAGCTTTCCAACGATATATAATAGTCCATGCTTCTTCTCCGAACTCGCTGCCAAGGCTGCGCCTAACTTTAGATTTCTCAAGTTAAGCGCAAGACACAACAACAATACGCGAGATTGGTCCTGCCCACTTCAAGTTAGGCGCACTAAAGCCCAAGTTAGGCGTGGATCCTAGTGAAACCAAGTGGTCCCCATCCATCAATTAAAGATTTGCTGATTGCTATAATAAATTATAATTTAAATTCAAATTTTAAAAATAGGAAAAGATATTATTTTAGTTTTAAAGATAAATTTTAAATTTATTAGGATTAGTTATAAAAGGGAGAAACTTTCCTTCCTTTAGAGAGATCTCAGACTACCAAAATACATTTTATTAGAATTCTTATTTTCTACTCTGAATCATGAGCAACTAATCCTCCATTGTTAAGGTTAGGAGCTCTGTCTATTTCTATGGATTAATTTTATTGCTTTTTCTATTTTAATTTATGCATGGATTTATAATTTAAGAATTGTTTTTGCTCTTTATCTTATGAATTTGGGTTGAACGGAAGTATGACCCTCTTTCTATTTGAGTTCTTGTATAACTTGGAAAAGCTCTTTACTTGAACAACAACTTGAAAACATATTCTCCGAAATTTTAATTATATGGATTTAACGGGATACGTGACATATAATCCTTTTATTTTTGGGTAATTAGAGTTTTTGTGGCATATAAACTGGAATTTGATCATGTAGCTTCTAATTGGAATTAATTGACCAAGGAATTGGCAGTTAATGAATTTTAGAGGAGACTAGAAAGGTCTAAGGAATTAGGGTCTAGTCACATATAGTTTGCCATAAATTAAATCCTATATAATTAAAATAGTTAGTAAGAAAAATAAATCCGGAAAAATAGATAACTCTAAAACCTTAACTGCTTTCTCAATATTTTATTCCCAACATTTTTACTTGCCTTTCTTCAATATTCTTTATATTGTTTAATGTCTTTTAAACTCCCAAACATTATTTTCTGTTTGTCTAACTAAGCCTATCAAACACTGTTGTTGCTTAATCCATCAATCCTCGTGGGATCGACCCTTACTCACGTAAGGTATTACTTGGTACAACCCGGTACACTTGCCGGTAAGTTAGTGGGTTACAAATACCGCACCATGGGTCTCATCAATGGCTTGCGAGAAGGACCTTTTAGTCACTTCATATCAAAAAAGCATCCAACATTTCTGAACAAGGTGCAAAAACGGGCAGAAAAGTATATTAACATGGAAGAGAATTCTCGATTAGGAGAAACCTTAAAACCTGGATTCTCCTACCCCTCTCGGGACAAGGATAAAGAGTCCAAGAAAAAAGAAGATCAACCCAGTGAGAAGCCTAGAAAATACCACAACTACACCCCTCTTCGAGTGTCTCTTGTGGACATTTACTAAGAAATATGTGATAAACCATTATTTTATGGTTTATATTGTGTCTAATAGTGTGGTTTTATCAAATCTTTACCCACTTATTCATTAAATTAGCATGCATTTACAATTCCTTCCCAAAATTACTCCATGATTGAAAAATTGCTTTATAGAGACTTTCAATTATGTATCTTAATTCTCCTTTATTCCATTCGATGCCGTGATCTATGTGTCAAGTGTTTCAGGCTTTATAGGGCATGAATGACTTGGAGATTGGAAAGGAAGCTTGCAAAACTGGAAGGAACACAAGAAATTGAGGAGATGACCAGCGAGAAGTGACGCGGATGCATGGCTCACGCGACCGCGTGAAATAGAGGAAATTGCAGTGACGCGCTCGCATGGACGACGCGCACAAGTGACGCGAATGCATGGACGACGCGCACGCATGGCAAGGCAAAACGCTGGATGACGCAATCGCGTGACGTGCGCGATCTGCAGAATCTGCATAATTCACTGGGGGCGATTTTGGGCCCTATTTTGACCTAGTTTTTGGCCCAGAAAAGCAGATTAGAGCCAGGAAACAAGCAGAGACCAAAGAACAACATCCATTCCGCATAATTTTAGTTTTAGATCTGATTTTACTCCTCCTCTAGGTTTTCTCTCTACATCGATAGTTCTTAGGATTTTGATTTCTATTGCTTTTTGGATTGGGATATTGAGAAGAGTTATTACCTCCGTCAAGACTTCATCATTCTAGTTTGTTTCCTTACTTGTCACTTACTCTTCCATGTCCTTAATTTATTCAGAGTTACTATTGGATTATTTTTAGAATTTATTAATACAAGAACTATTTTTATTTTTAATTGATCCTTTTGATTATTATTTATCATGTCTTTCTTTATTTCCCTTTCTTATTTCATGGATTTTACAATCATAATGAGTGAGTAGTTCCATAACTTGATTGGGAGTTGATTGAAAGGAGGACCTTGAGTTGGATACTCAAGAGTAAAATTATAGTTGGGTTTAGCGTTGGGTCGCCCTCTAATCACTGACACTAGTCCTTCCCAAGGGAGAGGATTAGAACTTGTGAATAGAAACTGACTTCCAACTTGCTTAACTTTCCTTTATCTGGTAAAGGATAACTGAGCAGGCAACCTTCAATTATCAATTGATCTTGGGAGAACTCCATCAAGGATAGGGCTTCCAACTAATCTACTCTCGGTCAAGGTTTTTATTTAAATTACATAAATTCTCTGATTTAATTTCCTGTTTATCAACTCAACCCATTTTAGAAAATATCTGATTAATAAAATAGCACATCTTTCTGCAACTCGTTAGGAGACGACCTGGGATTCATACTCCCAGTATTTTAATTCTAATTTTGTGATAACCCTTCTAAATTGATAAGCAGATTTTGGTTGGTTAAGAACTATACTTGCAACGTATCTCTTATAATAATTTTTTAACTCGCCAATTTTCGTCACGTCAATTTTTGGCGCCGTTGCCGGGGAGTTGCAATAGAGTGCTAAGTTATTGATTGAAATTTATTTATTTGCATTTTATTTTATTTTTGCTACTATGAGCTACATGTTTCTTTCATTAAATGACGCGTTCACTTCCGGATCCAAGCTTGCCAGTATTTTATCCTGAGATTGAAAGAACTATTTCACATCTAAGGCAAGCTCGGCGTCGGTTAGTCCTCCCCGAGGACGAATCTAAAACGTCACGTAAAGGAGAAACAAGCTCCCGTTCTACTGATTCGGTTGATTTACATGCAGGTGACATGGCAGCACCTAGGAGAGTTACTATCCAGGAGGCTGGAGCCCCTGATTTTACAATGCAACCGTTTCAAGCGCATCACCCAGCGGTGGCTACAGATTTTGAAATAAAGACTGCACTGCTCAACTTGATGCCTAAGTTTCATGGCTTACCTGCTCAAGAGCCTATCAAGCACCTTAGGGATTTCCAAGCAGCCTGTTCTACTGTCAGGCGTGATGGTACAGATGAAACTTCTATTCTGTTAAAGGCCTTCCCATTCTCTCTTGAGGGAAAGGCGAGAGAGTGGTACTACACTCAACCCGCAGCAACCATTTCTGACTGGGATACGCTTAGAAGAGAATTTTTGGAAAAATTCTTTCCAACTGAAGTTACTGATAAACTGAGGAAAGACATTTCCATGATTGTTCAGGACGAGTCCGAGACTCTCTACGAATACAGGGAGCACTTCAATAATCTTCTGGAAGCATGCCCCTACCATATGATTGACAAGATAGTGTTGCTCGGCTACGTCACACAGGGCATGAGGCCTCAAGATAAGATCACATTGGAAAGTGCTAGCAATGGGTCTATGAAAAAGTACAAGACCACTGATGAGGCATGGCAACTGATCAACGACTTGGCTGAATCTACTAGGAATCACAGACAGAAACAAAGTCGGTCGAAAGCTATTGCAGAGGTATCTTCTAGCAAAGAGACTACTGCTCTGACTCAGAGTATATGTGAAATGACCAACTTACTGAACCAGATGCAATTGAATCAACAACAAGCACAGCAAAGCCAACAGTTAGTCCCACAGAGAGTGTGCAGGATCTGTGCTGATTATAGCCATTATACTGATGAATGTCTGCAACTCCAACAGGAAGACAACACTGTAGCAGCCACTCATAACTTTTATGACCGCCCCAATCAAGGATACAATCAAGGTGGCAGTTACAACCATGGATGGCAGGACAATTCCAGCCAAGGTTGGAAAGATAATTCTAACCAGAGTTGGAGGGACAACAATAACAGAGGAGGCAGAGATAATCAAGAATATCAGAGGTGGAATAATAACAACAACAGGCAGCAGAACCAGAACCAGCCTTACAGAGCACCTCACCTGAGGCAGTCCCAAGGACCACAGCATAACCAACAACAAGTTTCGCAGATCACTCAATCTAATTCCTCTTCGAGTGACGAGGTGCTTCAATCCATTGCGCAAGGACAAAAGAACGTGGAAAGTTCACTTAATGGCCTAGCATCTGCTATACAAGCTCTCATCTCTCAGCTGGCATCACCCAATACTTCAAACACTCAACAAGCAAGCTCCAGTGGGATTCCTTCTCAACCCTTACCCAATCCAAAGGGTGGCATCAATGCCATCACCCTAAGGTCTGGCACCACACTGCAAGAGAGGAATCAGGAGGAGCCAATCCCATCAGAAAATGCCTCAGCTGAAGAGGTGGTGGAAGTAGAGGATGCTAAAGAGGAAGAGGAGATACAAGACATGGTTAAAGAAGAAGAAGCTCAACCACAGAAAGAAGCACCAAAGGAGGCAGACCCTACAGAAAACGCCCTCCCTATTTCATTTTCACAAATTGCAAGAAAGTCCAGGAAGCAGATGGAATTTGATCCCAAAATGGTAGAAATATTCAAAAAGGTTGAGGTAACTGTTCCCATTTTTGATGTTATTCAGCAGGTACCTAAATACGCAAAGTTTCTAAAAGATTTATGTATACATAAAGACAAAATTAATGAATTAGAAACTATTCCTTTAGGTAGTTCTATATCTGCTTTAATGGGAGGTATACCTGAAAAGTGTAGTGATCCAGGTCCATGTATGGTTAACTGTATTATTGGAGGTGTGATATTTTCTGACTGCATGTGTGATTTAGGAGCATGTGTTAGTATAATGCCTTTGTCTATATATGATACTTTGAGGCTCCCTCCCTTAAAAAGGTCGGCAGCTCGTTTTGTGTTAGCAGATAAAAGCATTATTACAGTGATTGGAATTGCTGAAGATGTATTAGTGAGCATTAAGGGGCTCACATTTCCCATTGACTTCTATATCCTGGAGATGCCCCCTAATGACTCAGGAAGGCCATCATCAATCCTTCTTGGAAGACCATTCCTGAAGACTTCAAAGATCAAGCTGGATGCATTTTCTGGAACTTATTCTTTTGAAATAGATGGCAGAATGGTGAAATTCAGTTTTAATGACGCGATGAAGCACCCTCCGGATGATTATTCTATCTCCCAGTGTGACATCATAGATGAAACCGTGGCTGAAGTTCACTAGGAGGAATTAAAAGAGAAGAACACAGGACAAGGTCCAAGTGTGGGGACATTCTCGGAGGACAATGAGAGCACTTCACCATTATCACCAGCTCCGGATGATCTAGAGCCTGGCCATGAGCAGAAATTAGAATTAAAGCCCCTCCCTCCACACCTCAAGTATGCTTACCTTGAGGACAAGCAGAAGTTTTCAGTTATTATTGCAAGGGAACTTACTTCTCAACAAGAAGAACAGCTACTCAGTGTGCTGAGAAAACACAAGAAAGCAATTGGATAGAGCCTAGCGGATATAGTAGGCATCAACTTTCAAGTTTGTGAGCACAGAATATTCCTAGAAGAGGGAGAAAAGCCTGTTCGTCAACCTCAGAGAAGACTGAATCCCACCATCTTAGAAGTTGTCAAGAAAGAAGTGACCATGCTACTTGAAGCAGATATTATTTACCCCATCTCAGATAGTGAATGGGTCAGTCCAGTACAAGTGGTGCCCAAGAAATCTGGAATCACAACAGTAAGAAATGAGCATGGAGAGCTCCTGACAACTAGAGTGCAGAATTCATGGAGAGTTTGCATTGACTATAGGCGTCTCAACCAAGCCACTCGCAAGGATCATTACCCCTTGCCATTCATTGATCAGATGCTTGATCGCCTGTCAGGTAAATCCCATTATTGCTTTTTAGATGGTTATATAGGCTATTTTCAAATCCATATAGCTCCTGAAGATCAGGAAAAGACTACTTTTACATGTCCTTTTGGCACTTATGCTTATAAGAGAATGCCCTTTGGCTTGTGCAATGCACCAGCTACTTTCCAAAGGTGCATGATGAGTCTTTTCTCTGACCTTATTGAGGACTGTATGGAGGTTTTTATGGATGATTTTAGCATTTTTGGTGATTCATTTAGCCTTTTCTTGGATAGTTTATCTAGATTATTAGATAGATGTGTCAGTACAAACCTTGTATTGAATTTTGAAAAATGTCACTTTATGGTTAAACAAGGGATTGTACTAGGACATGTTATGTCTAATACTGGCATTTCTGTAGATCCAGCAAAGGTGGATGTTATTTCTAGTTTACCTTACCCCTCCTCTGTGAGGAAAGTCCGTTTGTTCCTTGGCCATGCAGGTTTTTACCGGAGATTCATTAAGGACTTCAGTAAGGTAGCACTACCCTTATCCAGACTACTGCAGAAAGATATTGAGTTCGAGTTCAGTGAGGATTCTAAACAAGCGTTTGATAAGCTGAAGACCGCCCTGACTCAAGCTCCAATTGTGAGAGGACCAGACTGGAGCCAGCCATTTAAAATCATGTGCGATGCTTCCAATCATGCAGTAGGAGCAGCGCTGGCTCAGCGTGAAAGTAAGGACCCTTTTGTAATTGCTTATGCATCTAAGACTTTAGACACCGCTCAGTCTAATTACACTACTACTGAGAAGGAGCTTCTTGCTATTGTTTTTGCTCTAGATAAATTCCGAGCCTATTTACTTGGTGCTAAATTAGTAGTGTACTCAGACCACGCAGCTCTAAAGTATTTATTAGCTAAAAAGGAGTCCAAACCAAGGCTTATACGTTGGATACTACTACTACAAGAATTTGATTTAGAAATTAAGGACAGGAGTGGTAACCAGAATCTAGTGGCATACCACTTAAGTCACCTTGAGCACATTAAGGATACCGCCACTCCTATAAATGATAATTTTCCGTTTGATAACTTACAAGCAGTATCTGAAGTAGTCCCTTGGTATGCGCCTGTAGCTAATTATCTAGTTAGCCACACATTTCCTCCAAACTTTACTAAGCATCAAAGAGACAAGCTGAAAAGCGAGTCCAAATATTATATATGGGATGACCCATATTTATGGAGATGTGGCGCTGACCAGGTAATTAGACGGTGTGTGCCTCAATCAGAATTCCAGTCCATTTTAGAGGCCTGCCACTCATCTGAGAGTGGAGGATATTTTGGTCCTCAAAGAACAGCTAGAAAAATTTTAGACTGTGGATTCTGGTGGCCTACTCTTTTTAAAGACGCTGCTGAATTTTGTAAATCTTGTTTCCCATGCCAAAGGTTTGGTAATATATCCAAGAGGGATGAGATGCCTCAACAGACTATGCTTTTCTATGAAATTTTTTATGTTTGGGGCATTGACTTCATGGGTCCATTTCCAAATTCTAATGGTCATTTTTATATATTGTTAGCTGTAGATTACGTTTCTAAATGGCTGGAAGCAATTTCTACCCGCACTGATGATGCTAACACTGTTATTTCCTTTGTTAGAACCCATATTATTTGTGGCTTTGGATCACCACGAGCAATCGTGAGTGATCAAGGCACCCATTTCTGTAACAGGAAACTAGCAGGATTACTGAAGAAGCATGGGATAGTTCATAAAGTGGCAACAGCCTACTATCCCCAGACTAACGGGCAAGCTGAGGTGTCTAACAGAGATATAAAGAGTATATTGCAGAAGATAGTCAAACCTAATAGAAGAGACTGGAGCACCAGGCTACAAGATGCACTCTGGGCATAGATGAGTCCCTTCCGCTTAGTTTATGGAAAAGCCTGTCACCTCCCAGTTGAGGTAGAGCACAAAGCCTTTTGGGCAGTAAAGGAGTGCAATATGGAATTTGAGAAGGCCAGAACTGAGAGGAAGTTGCAACTGCAAGAATTAGAGAGCCTACGCCTAGAAGCTTATGAGAACTCAAGGCTGTACAAGGAAAAGATGAAGGCTGTGCATGATAAGCACATCAAGAGGAGAGAGTTCCAACCTGGGGACTTTGTCCTCCTTTACAACTCTAGACTGAGGCTCATGCCAGGCAAGTTGAGATCAAGATGAGAAGGTCCATATAGAGTAGAAAAGGCTGAGCCATACAGAGTTTTCCACCTAAGTCATCCTTCAAGCTCTGAATTCATCAAAGTTAATGGACATCGCTTAAAGCTATATCAGCGTGAGAAGGCGACGAAAACCAAGGAGCTAGAGATCTTTCTCTTGGAGGATCAACCCACAGAAGAAGACTGAGCTAGTGGAGCGTCCAACTTAAGGACGTTAAAGCAAAGTGCTAGGTGGGAGACAACCCACCATGGTATGATCGTTCCTTTCTTTCTTCTTAATTTTCTTTTTCAATAACTCTTCTCATTATTAGCACATTCAATTTGCATCTTCATTTGCACATTTGCATATAAAAAAAAGAGAGGGAGGAGAGCGGCATGCGACGCGACAGCGTCCCCGACGCGTCCGCGTTGTATTGGCCCTGGGAAGCAAAAACAAAATCGAATAGAAAGTCACGCGAGAGCATGGCTGGAGGCGTGCCTTTGGCACAAATTGATCCACGTGACCGCGTCGCTGACGCGTCCGCGTCATATGGGAAAAATGCCTCCCATGCGTCCGCGTCAACCACGTAGACGCGTGACCTGAAAATCGACGTAAGAAAGGGTACATGGCCGAAAGTTGTGCTGGAGTGGGTGATGAGCAGATAATTTATACGCTTTTTGGCATTGTTTTTACATAGTTTTTAGTATGATTTAGTTAGTTTTTAGTATATTTTTATTAGTTTTTAAATAAAATTTACATTTTTGGGCTTTACCATGATTTTGTGTGTTTTTTTGTGATTTCAGGTAATTTCTGGCTGAAATTGAGGGACTTGAGCAAAAATCAGATTTAGAGGCTGAAGAAGGACTGCAGATGCTGTTGGATTCTGACCTCCTTGCACTCAAAGTGGATATTATGGACCTACAAGGGTCCAAATGGCGCGCTCTCAATTGCTTTAGAAAGTTGACATCCAGGGCTTTCCAGCAATATATAATAGTCTATACTTTTCCCGAGTTTAGACGACGCAAATTGGCATTCAACGCCAGCTCTCTGCCCTATTCTGGAGTTAAACGCCAGAAACAGGTTGCAAAGCAGAGTTAAACGCCAGAAATAGGTTACAAACTGGCGTTTAACTCCAAGGAAGACCTCTACACATAAAAGCTTCAATGCTCAGCCCAAGCACACACCAAGTGGGCCCAGAAGTGGATTTCTGCATTATTTACTTATTTCTGTAACCCTAGTAACGAGTTTAGTATAAATAGAACTTTTTACTATTGTGTTAGGGCTTTTTGATCATGTTTTAATGATTGAACCCTCTTTGGGAGGCTGGCCATTCGGCCATGCCTGGACCATTATCCCTTATGTATTTTCAATGGTAGAGTTTCTACACACCATAGATTAAGGTGTGGAGCTCTGCTGTTCCTCATGAATTAATGCAAAGTACTATTGTTTTTCTATTCAACTCAAGCCTATTTCTTCTCTAACATATTCATTCATACACAAGAACATGATGAATGTGATGATTATGTGACGCTCATCATCATTCTCACTTATGAACGCGTGCTTGACAAACACTTCTGTTCTACATGTAAACAAGCTTGAATGTGTATCTCTTAGCCTCCTGATCTACGATCAGAGTATTCGTGGTATAGGCTAGAATTATTGGCGGCCATTCTTGAGATCCGGAAAGTCTAAACCTTGTCTGTGGTATTCCGAGTAGGATCTGGGAAGGGATGGCTATGACGAGCTTCAAACTCGCGAGTGCTGGGCGTAGTGACAGACGCAAAAGGATTACTGAATCCTATTCCAGCAGGATCGAGAATCGACAGATGATTAGCCGTGTGGTGACAGCGCATCTTGGACCATTTTCACTGAGAGGACGGGAAGTAGCCATTGACAACGGTGATACCCTACATAAAGCTTGCCATGGAAAGGAGTATGAAGGATTGGATGAAAGCAGTAGGAAAGCGGAGATTCAGAAGGAACTAAGCATCTCTATACGCTTATCTGAAATTCTCACCGATTAATTACATAAGTATCTCTATCTTTATTTTACGTTTTATTTATATTTTAATTATCAATTCTCCATAACCATTTGAATCCGCCTGACTGAGATTTACAAGGTGACCATAGCTTGTTTCAAGCCGACAATCTCCGTGTGATCGACCCTTACTCACGTAAGGTTTATTACTTGGAAGACCCAGTGCACTTGCTGGTTAGTTGTGCGAAGTTGTGATAAAGTGTTGAGATTACGATTGTGCGTACCAAGTTGTTGGCGCCATTGATGATCACAATTTCGTGCACGAAGTTTTTGGCGCCGTTGCCGAGGATTATTCGAGTTTGGACAACTGACGGTTCATCTTGTTGCTCAGATTAGGTAATTTTATTTTAATTTTAAGCTTTTTATGTCTTATTTTCGAAAAATACAAAAATAAATTTCTTCTTTTTCGTTTTTCCCAAAATAATTTTTGAAAAATACAAAAAAAAAATTTCTTCTTTTTCGTTTTTTCCCAAAATAATTTTCGAAAAATACAAAAAAAATAATAAAATCATAAAAACCAAAAATTTGATGTTTCTTGTTTGAGTCTTGTGTCAATTTTTAAGTTTGGTGTCAATTGGATATTTTTAATTTTTCTTAAAATTTTCGAAACTCATGCATGGTGTTCTTCATAATCTTCAAGTTGTTCTTGATGAATTTCTTTGTTTGATCTTTGCATTTTCATGTTTTGTGTCTTTTCTTGTTTTTCATATGCATTTTCAATTTGTTAGTGTCTATACATGAAAAATTTTTAAGTTTGGTGTCTTGCATGTTTTTCTTTTCTTAAAAATTTTCAAAAATAAATTCTTGATGTTCATCTTGACATTCAAAGTGTTCTTGGTGTTCATCTTGACATTCATAAGTGTTCTTGCATGCATCATTTGTTTTGATCCAAAATTTTCATGCATTGAGTCTTTTTGATGTTTTTCTCTTTCTTCATTAAAAATTCAAAAATCAAACAAATATCTTTCCCTTATTTCACTCATAATTTTCGAAAATTTGATTTGATTTAGTCAAAAGTTTTTAAATTTAATTGTTTCTTATGAGTCAAATCAAATTTTCAATTTAAAAATTCTATCTTTTTCAAATCTTTTTCAAAAATCAAATCTTTTCCATTTTTTTTCTTTCTTTCATAATTTTGAAATTTTCAAAATTTATTTTTCGAAATCTTTCTCTTATTTCTATTTCATATTTTCGAAATTAATGCTAACAATTAATGTGATTGATTCAAAAATTTTTAGTTTGTTACTTGCCTAGTAAGAAAGATTCAATCTTTAAATTTTAAAATCATATCTTTTTGTTTCTTGTTAGTCAAGTAATCAACTTTAATTTTCAAAATCAAATCTTTTTAAATTTCTTTTTCAAATCTTTTTCAAAATAAGTTTCAATCACATCTTTTTTAAAATCAATTTCAAAATCTTTTCTAACTTCTTATCTTTTCAAAAATTGATTTTCAAATCTTTTTCAATTAACTACTTGACTTTTTGTTTGATTTTAAAAGTTTACTATTTCAATCATATCTTTTTCAAAAGTACCTAACTAATTCTCTCTCTAATTTTCGAAAATCACCTTCCTCTTTTTCAAAATTCCTTTTTAATTAACTAATTGTTTTAAATTTTAATTTAATTTAATTTAATTTTTCTTTTTTTAAATTTTTGAATTTTAACTTTAATTTTAAATTAAAAACAAAAATATTTTTATTTTATTTTATTTAATTTTCGAATTCTTCCCTCTCTCATCTCTTTCTAATTATTTATTTATCTACTAATACATCTCTTCTTAAAAATTCGAACCCTCTCCCTCTTTCTGTGTTCGAATTTCTTTTCTTCTTCTACTCACATAAAAGAATCTCTATACTGTGACATAGAGGATTCCTCTTCTTTTCTATTTTCTTCTTTTTTATATGAGCAGGAACAAGGATAAGAACATTCTTGTTGAAGCTGATCCTGAACCTGAAAGGACTCTGAAGAGGAAGCTAAGGGAAGCTAAAGCACAACTCTCTGGAGAAAATCTGACAGAAATTTTTGAAAAAGAAGGAGACATGGCCGAAAAATAATAATAATGGTAGAGATGCAAGGAAGATACTTGGTGACTTTACTACACCAAATTCTAATTTACATGGAAGAAGCATCTCAATCCCTGCCATTGGAGCAAACAATTTTGAGCTAAAGCCTCAATTAGTTTCTCTGATGCAACAGAATTGCAAGTTTCATGGACTTCCATCAGAAGATCCTTTTCAGTTCTTAACTGAATTCTTGCAGATCTGTGATACTGTTAAGACCAATGGGGTTGACTCTGAGGTCTACAAGCTTATGCTTTTCCCGTTTGCTGTAAGAGATAGAGCTAGAATATGGTTGGACTCTCAACCTAAAGATAGCCTGAACTCTTGGGATAAGCTGGTTACGGCTTTCTTAGCCAAGTTTTTTCCTCCTCAAAAGCTTAGCAAGCTTAGAGTGGATGTTCAAACCTCCAAACAGAAAGAAGGTGAATCCCTCTATGAAGCTTGAGAGAGATACAAGCAACTGACCAAAAAGTGTCCTTCTGACATGCTTTCAGAATGGACCATCCTGGATATATTCTATGATGGTCTGTCTGAGTTATCAAAGATGTCATTAGACCATTCTGCAGGTGGATCCATTCACCTAAAGAAAACGCCTGCAGAAGCTCAAGAACTCATTGACATGGTTGCAAATAACCAGTTCATGTACACTTCTGAAAGGAATCCTGTGTGTAATGGGACGCCTCAAAGGAAGGGAGTTCTTGAAATTGATACTCTAAATGCCATATTGGCTCAGAATAAAATATTGACTCAGCAAGTCAATATGATTTCTCAGAGTCTGAATGGATTGCAAGCTACATCCAACAGTACTAAAGAAGCATCTTCTGAAGACGAAGCTTATGATCCTGAGAACCCTACAATAGCAGAGGTGAATTACATGGGTGAACCCTATGGAAACACCTATAATCCCTCATGGAGAAATCATCCAAATTTCTCATGGAAGGATCAACAAAAGCCTCAACAAGGCTTTAATAATGGTGGAAGAAATAGGTTTAGCAATAGCAAGCCTTTTCCATCATCCACTCAGCAACAGACAGAGAATTCTGAACAGAATCCATCTAGCTTAGCAAATATAGTCTCTGATCTATCTAAGTCCACTTTAAGTTTCATGAATGAAATAAGGTCCTCCATTAGAAATTTGGAGGCACAAGTGGGCCAGCTGAGTAAAAGAGTCACTGAAACCCCTCCTAGTACTCTCCCAAGCAATACAGAAGAGAATCCAAAAAGAGAGTGCAAGGCCATTACCTTACTTGGTGTGGCCGAACCCAAAGAGGAGGAGGAGGACGTGAATCCAAGTGAGGAAGACCTCCTGGGACGCTCAGTGACCAATAAGGAGTTTCCCTTTGAGGAATCAAAGGAATCTGAGGCTCATCTAGAGACCAAAGAGATTCTATTGAACCTCCTTTTACCATTCATGAGCTCTGATGACTATTCTTCCTCTGAAGAGGATGAAGACATCATTGAAGGGCAAGTTGCCCAGTATTTAGGAGCAATCATGAAGCTGAATGCCAAGTTATTTGGTAATCAGACTTGGGAGGATAAGCCTCCATTACTCATTAATGAACTGAATACCTGGGTTCAGCACACTTTACCTCAAAAGAAAAAAGATCCTGGTAAATTCCTAATTCCCTGTAACATAGGCACCATGACCTTTGAGAAGGCTCTGTGTGACCTGGGATCAGGCATAAACTTAATGCCACTCTCTGTAATGGAGAAACTAGGAATCTTTGAGGTACAGGCTGCCAATTTCTCATTAGAGATGGCAGACAAATTCATAAAAATGGCTTATGGACAAGTAGAGGACGTGTTAGTAAAGGTTGAAGGCCTTTACATCCCTGCTGATTTCATAATCCTAGACACTGGGAAGGATGAGGATGAATCCATCATCCTTGGAAGACCCTTCCTAGCCACAGCAAAAGCTGTGATTGATGTGGACAGAGGAGAATTGGTCCTTCAACTAAATGAGGACAACCTTATGTTTAAAACTCAAGGATCTCCTTCTGTAACCATGGAGAGGAAGCATGAAAAGCTTCTCTCACTACAGAGTCAACCAAAGCCCCCACAGTCAAACTCTAAGTTTAGTGTTGGGAGGCCACAACAAAACTCTACGTTTGGTGTTGAATCCCCATATTCAAACTCTAAGTTTGGTATTGGGAGGTCCCAACAATGTTCTGAATATCTGTGAGGCTCCATGAGAGCTCACTGTCAAGCTATTGACATTAAAGAAGCGCTTGTTAGGAGGCAACCCAATGTTATTTAATTATATCTATTTATTTTCCATTGCTATTTTATGTTTTCTTTAGGTTGATGATCATGTGGAGTCACAAAAACTACTGAAAAATCAAAAACAGAATGAAAAGCAGCATTAAAAATAGCTCACCCTAGTGGAAAAACTTACTGGCATTTTAAACGCCAGTAAGAAGCATCAAACTGGCGTTTAACGCCAGAAAGAAGAATCAAGGTGGCGTTAAACGCCAGAAACAAGCACCAGACTGGCGTTTAACACCAGAACAGAGCATGGAAGTGGCGTTAAATGCCAGAAATAAGTAGCAAGCTGGCGTTAACGCTAGACTTGCATTCTAAGGGCGTTTTGCACGCCTACTTGGAGCAAGGATGTTAAATCCTTGACCCCTCAGGATCTGTGGACCCCACAGGATCCCCACCTTTTCTTCTCTCCTCTTCACACCTTTTCATAACTCTCTTCCCCAAATATCCTTCACCAATCACCTCAATCACTCTTTCCCATCACCTCTTCACCACTCACATCCATCCTCTCTCCACAAAAACCCCACCTACCTAAAAATTCAAATTCATTACCCACCCAAAACCAACCCCATGACCGAACCCTAAACCTTCCCCCACTCCTATATAAACCCTTCATTCCTTCTTCTTTTTCACCCAACACAACTCTTTCTTCTTCCCCTTGGCCGAATACACACCTCTCTCCCTCTCCTCTATTTTTCTTCTTCTTCTTCTTCTTTCTTTCTTCTTTTTCTCGGGAATGAGCAAACATTTTAAGTTTGGTGTGGTAAAAGCATTGCTTTTTGTTTTTCCATAACCATGAATGGAACCTAAGGCCAGAGAAACCTCAAGAAAGAGGAAAGGGAAGGCAATTGCTTCCACCTCTGAGTCATGGGAGATGGAGAGATTCATCTCAAAGGTCCATCAAGACCACTTATATGAAGTTGTGGCCAAGAAGAAAGTGATCCCTAAGGTTCCTTTCAAGCTCAAAAAGAGCGAATATCCGGAGATCCGACATGAGATCCGAAGAAGAGGTTGGGAAGTTCTCACTAACCCTATTCAACAAGTCGGGATCTTAATGGTTCAAGAGTTCTATGCAAACGCATAGATCACTAGGAACCATGATCAAAGTGTGAACCCGAATCCAAAGAATTGGCTTACAATGGTTTGGGGGAATTACTTAGATTTCAGTCCGGAAAATGTAAGGTTGGCGTTCAACTTGCCAATGATACAAGACAACGTATGCCCCTACACTAGAAGGGTCAATTTTGATCAAAGGTTGGACCAAGTCCTCATGGACATATGTGTGGAAGGAGCTCAATGGAAAGTTGACTCAAGAGGCAAGCCGGTTCAATTGAGAAGACTGGACCTTAAGCCTGTAGCTAGAGAATGGTTGGAGTTCATTCAACGCTCAATCTTCCTACTAGCAACCGATCTGAAGTTACTATAGACCGGGCCATCATGATCCATAGTATCATGATTGGCGAGGAAGTGGAAGTTCATGAGATTATACCTCAAGAACTCTATAAGGTGGCTGACAAGTCTTCCACTTTGGCAAGGTTAGCCTTTCCTCACCTCATTTGTCACCTCTGCAATTCGGTTGGAATTGACATAGAGGGAGATATCCTCATTGATGAGGACAAGCCCATCACTAAGAAAAGGATGGAGCAAACAAGAGATCATGGACCTCAACAAGAGCATGAGGAAATTCCTCACCATGAAATCCCTAAGATGCCTCAAGGGATGCACTTCCCTCCACAAAACTATTGGGAGCAAATCAATACCTCCCTAGGAGAATTAAATTCCAACATGGGACAACTAAGGATGGAGCACCAAGAGCACTCCATCATCCTCCATGAGATTAGAGAAGATCAAAGAGCTTTGAGGGAGGAGCAACAAAGACAAGGAAGAGACATAGAGGAGCTCAAAAGCACCATTGGTTCTTCAAGAAGAGGAAGACGCCACCCTCACTAAGGTGGACCCGTTCCTTAATCTCCTTGTTCTTATTTTTCTGTTTTTTGGTTTTTGAGCCTTATGTTTTATTTATGTTTGTGACTTTATTACATGATCATTAGTGTTTAAGTGTCTATGTCTTAAGGCTATGAATGTCCTATGAATCCATCACCTCTCTTAATTGAAAACTGTTCTAAAAACAAAAGAACAAGAAGTACATGGTTTCGAATTCATCCTTGAAACTAGTTTAATTATTTTGATGTGGTGACAATACTTTTTGTTTTCTGAATGAATGCTTGAACAGTGCATATGTCTTTTGATATTGTGGTTTATGAATGTTAAATATGTTGGCTCTTGAAAGAATGAGGAAAAAGGAGAAATGTTATTTGATAATCTGAAAAATCATAAAAATGAATCTTCAAGCAAGAAAAAGCAGTGAATACAAAAGCTTGCAAAAAAAAAAAAGAAAAGAAAAATGGCGAAAAAAAAGGAAAGAAAAAGAAAAAACAAGCAGAAAAAGCCAAAAGCTCTTTAAACCAAAAGGCAAGAGCAAAAAGCCAATAGCCCTTAAACCCAAAAGGCAAGGTTAACAGAAAGGATCCAAGGCTTTGAGCATCAGTGGATAGGAGGGCCTAAAGGAATAAAATCCTGGCCTAAGCGGCTAAACCAAGCTGTCCCTAACCATGTGCTTGTGGCGTGAAGGTGTCAAGTGAAAACTTGAGACTGAGCGGTTAAAGTCAAGGTCCAAAGCAAAAACAGAGTGTGCTTAAGAACCCTGGACACCTCTAATTGGGGACTCTAGCAAAGCTGAGTCACAATCTGAAAAGGTTCACCCAGTTATGCCTCTGTGGCATTTATGTATCCGGTGGTAATACTAGAAAACAAAGTGCTTAGGGCCACGGCCAAGACTCATAAAGTAGTTGTGTTCAAGAATCAACATACTGAACTAGGAGAATCAATAACACTATCTAAATTCTAAGTTCCTATAGATGCCAATCATTCTGAACTTCAATGGATAAAGTGAGGTGCCAAAACTATTCAAGAGGCAAAAAGCTACTAGTCCCGCTCATCTGATTGGAGCTAAGTTTCATTGATATTTTGGAATTTATAGTATATTCTCTTTTTTTTATCCTATTTGATTTTCAGTTGCTTGGGGACAAGCAACAATTTAAGTTTGGTGTTGTGATGAGCGGATAATTTATACACTTTTTAGCATTGTTTTTACATAGTTTTTAGTATGATTTAGTTAGTTTTTAGTATATTTTTATTAGTTTTTAAATAAAATTCACATTTCTGGACTTTACTATGAGTTTGTGTGTTTTTCTGTGATTTTAGGTAATTTCTGGCTGAAATTGAGGGACTTGAGTAAAAATCAGATTTAGAGGCTGAAGAAGGACTGCAGATGCTGTTGGATTCTGACCTCCCTGCACTCAAAGTGGATTTTCTGGAGCTACATAAGTCCAAATGGTGCGCTCTTAATTGCGTTGGAAAGTAGACATCCAGCGCTTTCCAGCAATATATAATAGTTTATACTTTGCCCGAGTTTAGATGATGCAAACTGGCATTCATTGCCAGCTCTCTGCTCTATTCTGGAGTTAAACGCCAGAAACAGGTTGCAAAGCAGAGTGAAATGCCAGAAACAGGTTACAAACTGGAGTTTAACTCCAAGGAAAACCTCTACACATGAAAGCTTCAATGCTCAGCCCAAGCACACACCAAGTGGACCCGAAAGTGGATTTCTGCATCATTTACTTATTTCTGTAACCCTAGTAACTAGTTTAGTATAAATAGAACTTTTTACTATTGTGTTAGGGCTTTTTGATCATGTTTTGATGATTGAACCCTCTTTGGGAGACTGGCCATTTGGCCATGCCTGGACCATTATCACTTATGTATTTTCAACGGTAGAGTTTCTACACACCATAGATTAAGGTGTGGAGCTCTGCTGTTCCTCATGAATTAATGCAAAGTACTATTGTTTTTCTATTCAACTCAAGCCTATTTCTTCTCTAAGATATTCATTCGCACACAAGAACATGATGAATGTGATGATTATGTGATGATCATCATCATTCTTACTTATGAACGCATGTCTGACAAACACTTCCGTTCTACATGTAAACAAGCTTGAATGTGTATCTCTTAGCCTCCTGATCTACGATCAGAGTCTTTGTGGTATAGACTAGAATTAATGGCATCCATTCTTGAGATCCGGAAAGTCTAAACCTTGTCTGTGGTATTCCAAGTAGGATCTGGGAAGGGATGGCTGTGACGAGCTTCAAACTCGCGAGTGCTGGGCGTAGTGACAGACACAAAAGGATTACTGAATCCTATTCCAGCAGGATCGAGAACCGACAGATGATTAGCCGTGCAGTGACAGCGCATCTTGGACCATTTTCACTGAGAGGACGGGAAGTAGCCATTGACAACGATGATGCTCTACATAAAGCTTACCATGGAAAGGAGTATGAAGGATTCGATGAAAGCAATAGGAAAGCAGAGATTCAGAAGGAACTAAGCATCTCTATACGCTTATCTGAAATTCTCACCAATGAATTACATAAGTATCTCTATCTTTATTTTACGTTTTATTTATATTTTAATTATCAATTATCCATAACCATTTGAATCCTCATGACTGAGATTTACAAGGTGACCATAGCTTGCTTCAAGCCGACAATCTCCGTGGGATCGACCCTTACTCATGTAAGGTTTATTACTTGGACGACCCAGTGCACTTGCTGGTTAGTTGTGCAGAGTTGTGATAAAGAGTTGAGATTACAATTGTGCGTACCAAGTTGTTCGCGCCATTGATGATCACAATTCGTGTACCAGTAGGGCTGGACTGGCGCTAGACGCACAAGCCCTACCACGCGAACGCGTACCCCACGCGTCCGAGTCGTATCCCAATATTGGCCACACACGCGATCGCATCCACCACGCGAACGCGTCACCCTGGAATTTGGCAATAATGAGTTTCGAACAGAGAGTTGTGCGAGCGCAAGGCTGTCCTCGCGCCAGTAGCACAAACGAGTCATGCGTCTGCGTGACCGACACGAACGCGTCGATTCATATAAGCGCCATCCGCGCGAACGCGTACCCCACGCGTCCGCGTCGGTTGCGCCGCACAGCTTATCCTAATCTGCCAAAATATCTTATCTTTCTCTTCCCCTAATCCTACTTTTTCTTTTCTTTTCCCTCCTTATTTTCTTCCCCTTTCTTCCTTCTTCATTCTCTCTCACTTTCTACTTTCTCTCTCTTACCACCATTATCAAGGTTTTTCTTTTCTTCTTCCCTCCTTACTTTTCTATTCTTCTTCTTAATTTATGTTTTCTTCTTCTTTTCTTTTTCTTTTCACTTTCATTATCCATGTTTTCTTTTTCTTTCTTTTTCTTTTAATTGGTGTTGGAAATTTATTTGGGTCATTGTTTCTTATTATATGCTTGTGGATTGTTGCAAAATTGTTTGGCAATTATATATTAATTTTTAAGGGTTACTTGCATGTTCCATTTGTTATTTTCATTAGCTTCTTTACCATGCATGCTATGTGTTTGTGAAAACACCCGTATGGCATTGTGCACTGTTTTTCGATATCTTTTATCCTACTACTCTAAAATGCTTGCTTTTCACAAAACCCTTTTTATATCATATTAATTCAATATAATTGTCATTACAAACAGGTTATTAGTTTGAAAGGCTCGGTAATCTAACTTGGACATTAAATGCTTGATCTATGCTACTCATGCCTTTGCTTGCATGCCAATAAACACCTTGCATTTAATTGTCATCCATACACTTGCTATATTTTCGTTGATGATTTTTCACATGTATTCATGACCATGTGTTAACATCATTCATCTTTTAATGTGCTTTGATTACCACCTTCCCCGCCCTCTTCCTTGCTCTACCCTTGACATTTTAACATACTTTCTATTTTCTTTCTTTTAGGATGGCCACCAAGAAAGGCAAGGAGAAAGCTACTCCCAAATCAACAGCAAGGAGAGGAACCAAACGAGCTTTAGTGGCAGAGCCATCTTCAATTGCAGTTAAGCCCTCAACAAAAAAGATTAAGAGGATTATAA
Organism: Arachis hypogaea; assembly: GCF_003086295.3. Taxonomy (NCBI): domain Eukaryota; kingdom Viridiplantae; phylum Streptophyta; class Magnoliopsida; order Fabales; family Fabaceae; genus Arachis; species Arachis hypogaea. The sequence goes on along the minus strand of NC_092046.1, from coordinate 75,057,919 downwards.
AGGTTGATAAAAAAGAGAAAGCCTTTCCAGCAAAGGACACTGCGCAATTTACCAATCACTACTGTGAGCAGATGTTCCCCATCCTGCCGGAAAGGAGTTACAACAACGAATACCTTCTTATCCTTCCAACCCGTATTGCTGAATTCGTTGAGCCGCAAATTGAAAGAAGACAATGGGATTTCCTTCAGAGACAACCATGGCAGGTTAATCTTTCCTGGATAGTCGAGTTCTACTCTAATTTCCACCTGCCAACCCTGCAGTCTGTCTATGTCCGTTAGAAGCAAGTCCCAATTACAGAAGAGGTCATTCAGCGAGCTTTAGATCTTTCCCCTACTCCAGAAGGACTGGACGCATTTCAAGAAGCCTCACTCAAGCGCCAGACGTACCAATTTGACTGGGACGCTGTTCTCAGAATTATCGCACTACCTGACAGCAGATGGATCTACGGATACCATCGTTCCCGTCCTAAGGGAATATCGGCTCCCGCACTTACCTTGGAGGCTCACGTATGGGCACAGATTATGTCCCATTATGTCTTTCCGAGCACCCACGAGTCCTCCTTCACTGCAGACATGGCCGTTCTACTATGGTGCATCCTTACAGACCAGCCTCTGAACCTACCAAGACACATCCGGAATGCCATGGGACACGTACAAATTGCGGGCAACTTACCTTTTCCCGCCTTAGTTTCAGATCTCGTCTCAGCAGCCAGAGTCTCCTACAGAGATAGGGACACCAAAGCCATGCTCCCACGGGATGATCAGTATGTCCCTAACGGGAAATATATCAGACCTTCAGCAGCCACTACAAGCCAGCCTACTGAACCGGCTGAAGACATTCCTCCTTCAACACCACAAGCACCTACAACAAACCAACTGCTCCATCAGATACTTGAAAGGTTGGATCGGCAGGAACACAAAGCAAAGCTAAGAGAGCGCCGTAACAAGCGCCGATTCACATACCTCAAGGAGCTACTTAAAGGAAAATACAGAGACTCAGTCACCCCGGACTCCACTTCGTTTACCAGCACAGGGAGCCATGACGGTCCCGACTGTGGAGATACTGCTACCAGCCCACCTTTGTTCCTGACAGATGGCACCGAGGACGGTGCAAAGCCTTAAGTGTGGGGAGGTCGGTCAGTACCTGACTTCCAAAGGTAATTTCTCTTCCTTAACACCAATAAAATAGGATATTTAGTTAGTTTTTCTTTGTAGAATAGGATAAATTGCATAGTAATAGGTTAGTTGCATGCATGTTCTACTTGATTGAAAAGACAATAAGTTTCTTCTAAGACCCTATTTTTAGAACAAAATTTCACTAATTTTAATCAAAACTTTTATTTAAATTTGCTTGAAGTTGTATTTGGAACATGGTTATTGAGCTAAAGAACACACAACCTGTGAGACTTTGAGCCTAAATGCATGGTTACATTAATTAACCATAATTATTTTATTCTTGTGTGTTTACTTCTCTATGATTGTAATCTATATTTTGTTTCATCCTATATGTCCAATGTTTAATATATTTATATGCTTGCATATGATTGAGGCCATTATTTGTTTAGCTTACTTATCCTAATTAAGCCTACCCTTTCAATTACCTTTGTTAGCCACTTTGAGCCTTTAAATCCCATTTATTCTTTATTTTACCACATCACTAGCCTTAAGCGAAAAGACAATTATATATCCCAATTGAATCTTTGGTTAGATTGAGATAGAATTGTGTGTTAATTGAGTATGGGAAGATTGTGGGAACAAAAGATAATAAGGGAATATGTCATGATAATATAATGGGAATTTGGTGCCAACTCATGTGAAACTATAAAAATTAAAAATCTATGTGCATTGATAAACTATGTTTATTTTTATGTTAATATATATATATATATATTCAATAATTAAATAAGGGGACAAAATTACCCCAATGCTAAGTTAAATTTCAAAGATCAATGCAGATATGATAAAATCAAAATAAAGTTGATGCATGAGTATGGAATGTGAAAAGGAAATTTTGGGTAACTAGGTATGAAATTTTGTGTGTGTGTGTGTGTGTGTGTTAGGTGAAAGCTTGGGTTAATTAAAGATTCAATTTATGAGCTTACTTAGCCATATATGTACCCTTACCCCTACCTTGGCCCCATTACAACCTTGAAAAGACCTCATGATGTTTGCATTGGTACATTAAATGTTGTTGATTGGTTAGGTGAAGAACAAAAATTAGAAAGCATGATTAGAGGAGGATAGAGTGATTACCGTATACACTAGAGAGATTAGAGCGTACATACATCATCAGTGAGGGTTCAATGCTTAACTTCTATGTTCCCTGCTTTCATGAGCTACCTTCTTACATTTTTATCTGTTGTTACTATATAAGAATTGAATTAGTGGAATTTGATTTGTGATTGTCTTGAAGAACTTATTTACTTTTAACCAAGTGAACAAGAATCATATAGTTGCATTCATATGTATAGGTTACATTGCATTGCATGAGTTTTACATGTTCCTACTCATTTATTTTATCTCCTTCAACTAAGCATGAGGACATGCTGATGTCTAAGTGTGGGGAGGTTGATAAACCATTATTTTATGGTTTATATTATGTCTAATTGTGTGGTTTTATCAAATCTTTATCCACTTATTCATTAAATTAGCATGCATTTACAATTCCTTCCCAAAATTACTCTATGATTGAAAACTTGCTTCCTAGAGACTTTTAATTATGTATCTTAATTCTCCTTTATTCCATTCAATGCCGTGATCTGTGTGTCAAGTGTTTCAGGCTTTATAGGGCATGAATGACTTGGAGATTGGAAAGGAAGCTTGCAAAAATGGAAGGAACACAAGAAATTGAGGAGATGACCAGCGAGAAGTGACACAGACGCATGGCTTACGCGACCGCGCGAAATAGAGGAAATTGCAGTGACGCGCTCGCGTGCCTTACGCGAACGCATGAATTGGAAACTGCACAAGTGACGTGAATACGTGGACGATGCGCACGCGTGGCAAGGCAAAACACTAGATGACGCAAACGCGTGGATGACGCGATCGCGTGACGTGCGCGATCTGTAGAATTTGCTGGGGACGATTTTGGGCCCTGTTTTGACCTAGTTTTCGGCCCAGAAAAGCATATTAGAGCCAGGGAACATGCAGAGACCAAAGAACAACATCCATTCAGCATAATTTTAGTTTTAGATCTGATTTTACTCCTCCTCTAGGTTTTCTCTCTACATCGATAGTTCTTAGGATTTTGATTTCTATTGCTTTTTGGATTGGGATATTGAGAAGAGTTATTACCTCTGTCAAGACTTCATCATTCTAGTTTGTTTCCTTACTTGTCACTTACTCTTCCATGTCCTTAATTTATTCAGAGTTACTATTGGATTATTTTTAGAATTTATTAATACAAGAACTATTTTTATTTTTAATTGATCCTTTTGATTATTATTTATCATGTCTTTCTTTATTTCCCTTTCTTATTTCGTGGATTTTACAATCATAATGAGCGAGTAGATCCATAACTTGATTGGGAGTTTATTGAAAGGAGGACCTTAAGTTGGATGCTCAAGAGTAAAATTATAGTTGGGTTTAGCGTTGGGTCGCCCTCTAATCACTGACGCTAGTCCTTCCCAAGGGAAAGGATTAGAACTTGTGAATAGAAACTGACTTCCAACTTGCTTAACTTTCCTTTATCTGGTAAAGGATAACAGAGTAGGCAACCTTCAATTATCAATTGATCTTAGGAGAACTCCATCAAGGATCGGGCTTCCAACTAATCTACTCCCGGTCAAGGTTTTATTTAAATTACATAAATTCTCTGATTTAATTTCCTGTTTATCAACTCAACCCATTTTAGAAAACATCTGATTAATAAAATAGCACATCTTTCTGCAACTCGTTGGGAGACGACCTGGGATTCATACTCCCAGTATTTTAATTCTAATTTTGTGACAACCCTTCTAAATTGATAAGCGGATTTTGGTTAGTTAAGAACTATACTTGCAACGTATCTCTTATAATAATTTCTTAACTCGCCAATTTCCGCCACGTCAATATGCAACACTGATAAGATCCCACCACCCCAACCATTCAAAAACAAAAGAGGAGGGGGAAGTCGGATAGAGTACTGCGGATACCACCGAATTTATGGACATCCCACTAACGAGTGCTTCAACCTAAAGAATGTCATAGAAAAATTGGCAAGAGAAGGGCGACTAGATCGGTACTTAGCCAACAAAGCGGATGAACCAAGAAAAAGAAGAAGGGATGAAGAGGTCGAATGGGCTGAATGACCACCCTACACCCCTGAGAGACATGTTCATATGATAAATGGAGGATTCACAGGAGGGGGATCTCTAAATCATCTCGCAAAAGACACCTTAAAGAGGTTTATCATGTAGGGGAAGGAGAGAGGTCATCCGACCTCCCCACTATTACCTTTTTCCCGGAACATGATGATCCCATGGTCATTACTATCATATTGGCTAACGCTAATCTCCACCGAACACTAGTAGACCAAGGAAGCTCCGTCGATATCTGGTTCAAATCCGCCTTCGACAAACTCGGTTTGCAAGATAAAGAGCTCAGAGCATATCCAAATAGCTTGTTCAGACGGGGAGATACTCCAATCCAACCACTGTGATATATCTCACTACACACAACCTTTGGAAAAGGAACCTGGTCAAGGACACTTAACATAGACTACATCGTAGTCAACGTAAGATCAGCTTACAACACCCTAATAGGTCGGACAACACTGAACCAGCTCGCCGCAGTGGTCTCGACTCCACATCTGTGCATGAAGTTCCCAACTCCGGAAGGGATCACCATGATAAAATGAGACCAAAAAACTGCGCGACGCTGTTATAATGAAAGTCTGAACCTTAAAGGCAACCACAAAAGAGAGGAAGTCAACACTATTGAACTCGAGGGAGATCGAGCTCGCGAGGAACTTCGTCCACAACCTGAAGGCGAGACTAAAGAGGTCCAAATCGGTGATGCCTGGGATAAGACGACAAATGTCGGGGCAACCTTAAAGGGAGACCTAAAGGAGTCTGATGAGCGGATAATTTATACGCTTTTTGGCATTGTTTTTAGTATGTTTTTAGTAGAATCTGGTTACTTTTAGGGATGTTTTCATTAGTTTTTGTGTTAAATTCAGATTTCTGGACTTTACTATGAGTTTGTGTATTTTTCTGTGATTTCAGGTATTTTCTGGCTGAAATTGAGGGACTTGAGAAAAAATCAGATTCAGAGGTTGAAGAAGGACTGCTGATGCTGTTGGATTCTGACCTCCCTGCACTCAAAATGGATTTTCTGGAGCTACAGAACTCAAAATGGCGCGCTTCCAATTGAGTTAGAAAGTAGACATCTAGGGCTTTCCAGAAATATATAATAGTCCATACTTTGCCCAAGTTTAGATAACGCAAACTGGCGTTCAACGCCAGCTCTCTGCCCAATTCTGGCGTCCAGCGCCAGAAACAAGTTGCAAAGTGGAGTTCAACGCCCAAACTGGCACAAAAGCTGGCGTTCAACTCCAGAAAGAGCCTCTGCACGTGGAACATTCAAGCTCAGCCCAAGCACACACCAAGTGGGCCCCGGAAGTGGATTTATGCATCAATTACTTACTTCTGTAAACCCTAGTAACTAGTTTAGTATAAATAGGACTTTTTACTATTGTATTTGACATCTTTGATCAGTTGTATGCTATCTTAGATCACGTTTTGGAGGTTAGCCATTCGGCCATGCCTGGACCTTTCACTTATGTATTTTCAACGGTAGAGTTTCTACATTTTATAGATTAAGGTGTGGAGCTCTGCTGTTCCTCAAAGATTAATGCAAAGTACTACTGTTTTTCTATTCAGTTCAACTTATCCCGCTTCTAAGATATTCATTTGCACTTCAACCTGAATGTGATGAACGTGACAATCATCATCATTCCCTATGAACGCGTGCCTGACAACCACTTCCGTTCTACCTTCGATTGAATGAGTATCTCTTAGATCTCTTAATCAGAATCTTCGTGGTGTTAGCTAGATTGATGGCGGCATTCATGAGAATCCGGAAAGTCTAAACCTTGTCTGTGATATTCCGAGTAGGATTCAGGGATTGAATGACTGTGACGAGCTTCAAACTCGCGATTGCTGGGCGTAGTGACAGACGCAAAAGGAGGGTGAATCCTATTCCAGCATGATCGGGAACCTCGGATGATTAGCCGTGCTGTGACAGATCATTTAGACCATTTTCACAAGAGGAGGGGATGTAACCATTGACAACGGTGATGCCCTTGCATAAAGCCAGCCATGGAAAGGAGTAAGACTAATTGGATGAAGGCAGCGGGAAAGCAGAGATTCAGAGGAACGAAAGCATCTCTACACGCTTATCTGAAATTCTCACCAATGAATTACATAAGTGTTTCTATCCTTAGTTTATTATTTATTTTTGAAAACTCCATAACTATTTTATATCCGCCTGACTGAGATTTACAAGGTGACCATAGCTTGCTTCATACCAACAATCTCCGTAGGATCGACCCTTACTCACGTAAGGTTTATTACTTGGACAACCCAGTGCACTTGCTGGTCAGTTGTATCGAAGTTGTGACAAATTATGAATTGAGATAAGAGCACCAAGTTTTTGGCGCCATTACCAGAGATCACAATTTTGTGCACCAAGTTTTTGGCGCCGTTGCCGGGGATTGTTCAAGTTTGAACAACTGACGGTTCATCTTGTTGCTCAGATTAGGTAATTTTCTTTTTGGTTTCTTTTCAAAAATTTTTCAAAAAATCTTTCAAAAAAATTCTCCTTTGTTTTCGAAAAAAAAAATTTTAAAATAAAAATGTTTTCAAAAATCTATTTTTGTTCAGAATTTTTAAGAATGAATTCTAGTGTTTCATGAAGCATGTTGAAGCCTGATTGGCTGTAGGGCATGTTAGGCGTGTCATGTCTGAGTTACATACTAAAGCTTGGCTGGCTATTAAGCCATGCCTGACCCTTTGATTGGAGCTTTAGTCTAAAGAGTATAAGATTCCTGGAATTCATATTAAAAATTTTGGAATCCTTATTTTTCTTTTTCAAAATGATTTTCGAAAAAAATATAAAATAAAAATACAAAAAAAAAATCATAAAATCATAAAAATTCAAAAATATTTTGTGTTTCTTGTTTTTGTCTTGAGTCAAATTGTAAGTTTGGTGTCAATTGCATATTCATCTTGCATTTTTCGAAAAAATTCATGCATTCATAGTGTTCTTCATGATCTTCAAGTTGTTCTTGGTAAGTCTTCTTGTTTGATCTTGATGTTTTCTTATTTTGCATCTTTTCTTGTTTTTCATGTGCATTTTTGCATTCATAGTGTCTAAACATGAAAGATTTCTAAGTTTGGTGTCTTGCATGTTTTCTTTGCATATAAAAATTTTCAAAAATAAGTCTTGATGTTCATCATGACATTCAAAGTGTTCTTGGTGTTCATCTTGACATTCATAGCATTCTTGCATGCATTCATTGTTTTGATCCAAAAATTTTCATGCATTGAGTATTTTTGTTGTTTTTCTCTCTCATCATAAAAATTCAAAAATAAAAAAATATCTTTTCCTCTTTTCTCTCATAAATTCGAAAATTTGAGTTGACTTTTTCAAAAATTTTTTAAAAATCTAGTTGTTTTTATGAGTCAAATCAAATTTTCAATTTAAAAATCTTATCTTTTTCAAAATCTTTTTCAAAAATCACATCTTTTTTATTTTTTCTTATTAATTTTCGAAAATTTCAAAAATATTTTTTTCAAAAATCTTTTTCTTATTTTTATTACATAATTTTCAAAAATCACATCACCAATTAATGTTTTGATTCAAAAATTTCAAGTTTGTTACTTGCTTGTTAAGAAAGATTCAAACTTTAAGTTCTAGAATCATATCTTGTGATTTCTTGTGAATCAAGTCATTAATTGTGATTTTAAAAATCAAATCTTTTTCAAAACTAATTTCAATCATATATTTTCAAAAATATCTTCTTATCTTTTTCAAAAATTTGAGTTTAAAATATCTTTTCTAACTTCTTATCTTCTTATCTTTTCAAAATTGATTTTCAAATTTGTTTCAACTAACTAACTAACTTTTTGTTTGTCTCTTATCTTTTTCAAAACTACCTAACTAACTCTCTCTCTCTCTAATTTTTGAAAATATCTTCCCTCTTTTTCAAAAATTCTTTTTAATTAACTAATTATTTTAAATTTTGATTTCAATTTACGAAAATTACTAACCTTTTTCAAAAACTATTTTCAAAAATCACTAACCCTTTTTCAAAAATAATTTTCGAAAATCCTTCTCCCTCATCTCCTTCTTATTATTTATTCATCTACTAGCACTTCTTTTCATCTCACATCACTGCTCTTATCCTTACCCTTGTGTTTGGATCCTTCATTTTTCTTCTTCTACTAACAATAAGGAACCTCTTTACTGTGACATAGAGGATTCCTCTTCTTTTCTTGTTCTCTTCTCTTTCTTATGAGCAGGAACAAGGAAAAAGGCATTCTTGTTGAAGCTGATCCAGAACCTGAAAGGACTCTGAAGAGGAAACTAAGAGAAGCTAAATTACAACAATCCAGAGACAACCTTATTAAAAATTTCGAACAAGTAAAGGAGATGGCAGCCGAACCCAACAACAATAATGCAAGGAGGATGCTTGGTGACTTTACTGCACCAAATTCCAATTTACATGGAAGAAGCATCTCCATTCCTGCTATTGGAGCAAACAATTTTGAGCTAAAACCTCAGCTAGTTTCTCTGATGCAGCAGAACTGCAAGTTTCATGGACTTCCATCTGAAGATCCCTTTTAGTTCTTAACTGAATTCTTGCAGATCTGTGATACTGTTAAGACTAATGGAGCAGATCCTGAAGTCTACAGGCTCATGCTTTTCCCTTTTGCTGTAAGAGACAGAGCTAGAGTGTGGTTGGACTCTCAACCCAAAGACAGCCTGAACTCTTGGGATAAGCTGGTCACGGCTTTCTTAGCCAAGTTCTTTCCTCCTCAAAAGCTGAGCAAGCTTAGAGTGGATGTTCAAACCTTCAGACAGAAAGAAGGTGAATCCCTCTATAAAGCTTCGAAAAGATACAAGCAGCTGACCAAAAAGTGTCTTTCTGACATGCTTTCAGAATGGACCATCCTGGATATATTCTATGATGGTTTATCTGAGCTATCAAAGATGTCATTGGATACTTCTGCAGGTGGATCCATTCACCTAAAGAAAACGCCTCCAGAAGCTCAAGAACTCATTGACATGGTTGCTAATAACTAGTTCATGTACACTTCTGAGAGGAATCCTGTGAGTAATGGGACGCCTATGAAGAAGGGAGTTCTTGAAATTGATACTCTGAATGCCATATTGGCTCAGAACAAAATATTGACTCAGCAAGTCAATATGATTTCTCAGAGTCTGAATGGAATGCAAGATGCATCCAACAGTGCTCAAGAGGCATTTTCTGAAGAAGAAGCTTATGATCCTGAAAACCCTGCAATAGCAGAGGTGAATTAATTAGGTGAACCTTATGGAAACACCTATAATCCATCATGGAGAAATCATCCAAATCTCTCATGGAAGGATCAACAAAAGCCTCAATAAGGCTTTAATAATGGTGGAAGATACAGGTTTACCAATAGTAAACCTTTTCCATCATCCACTCAGCAACAGACAGAGAACTCTGAACAAAATACCTCTAATTTAGCAAACTTAGTCTCTGATTTGTCCAAGGCCACTGTAAGTTTCATGAATGAAAAAAGGTCTTCCATTAGAAATTTAGAAGCACAAGTAGGCCAGCTGAGTAAAAGGATCACTAAAATCCCTCCTAGTACTCTCCCGAGCAATACAGAAGAGAATCCAAAAGCAGAGTGCAAGGCCATTAAATTAATCACCATGGCCGAACCTGTGAAGGAAGGAGAGGACGTGAATCCCAAGGGGGAAGACCTCCTGGGATGTCCAGTGATCAATAAGGAGCTTCCCTCTGAGGAACCAAAGGAATCTGAGACTCATTTAGAGACCATAGAGATTCCATTGAACCTCCTTATGCCATTCATGAGCTCTGATGAGTATTCCTCTTCTGAAGAGAATGAGGATGTTACTGAAGAGCAAGCTGCCAAGTTCCTTGGTGCAATCATGAAGCTGAACGCCAAATTATATGGCATTGAGACTTGGGAAGATGAACCTCCCTTGTTCACCAATGAACTAAGTGATCTAGATCAACTGACATTGCCTCAGAAGAAACAGGATCCTGGAAAGTTCTTACTACCTTGTACCATAGGCACCATGATCTTTGAAAAGACTCTGTGTGACCTTGGTTCAGGGATAAACCTCATGCCCCTCTCTGTAATAGAGAAACTGGGAATCTATGGGGTGCAAGCTGCTAAAATCTCATTAGAGATGGCAGACAATTCAAAAAAACAGGCTTATGGACAAGTAGAGGACGTGTTAGTAAAGGTTGAAGGCCTTTACATCCCTGCTAATTTCATAGTCCTGGATACTGGAAAGGAAGAGGATGAATCCATCATCCTAGGAAGGCCTTTCCTAGCCACAGCAAGAGCTGTGATTGATGTGGACAGAGGAGAATTGATCCTTCAAATAAATGAGGACAACCTTGTGTTTACAACTCAAGGATCTCTCTCTGCATCCATGGAGAGGAAGCATAAAAAGCTTCTCTCAAAGCAGAGTCAACCAAAGTCCCCACAGTCAAACTCTAAGTTTGGTGTTGGGAGGCCACAACCAAACTCTAAGTTTGGTGTCAAACCCCCATATCCAAACTCTAAGTTTGGTGTTGGGAGGTCTCAACAAAGCTCTGCACATCTGTGAGGCTCCATGAGAGCCCAGTGTCAAACTATTGACATTAAAGAAGCGCTTGTTGGGAGGCAACCCAATGTTTATTTATCTAATTTTCATTGTTTTTCATGTTTTATTAGGTTCATGATCATGTGGAGTCACAAAATAAATATAAAAATCGGAAACGGAATCAAAAACAGTAGAAAAAAATTCACACCCTGGAGGAAGACCTTACTAGCGTTTAAACGCCAGTAAGAAGCATCTGACTGGCGTTCAACGCCAGAACAGAGCATGGTTCTGGCGCTGAACACCCAAAATGGGCAGCATCTGGGCGTTTGAACGCCAGAATTTCACCCTGGAGAAGAGCTGGCATTGAACGCCCAGAACAAGCACCAATCTGGCGCTGAACACCCAGAGTTGTGTGCAAGGGCATTTTACATGCCTAATGGGTGCAGGAATGTAAATCCTTGACACCTCAGGATCTGTGGACACCACAGGATCATCTCAGGATCTGTGAATCTCACAAGATCCCCACCCACCTCACCCTCTCTCTCTCCATTCGTGGTCATCCCTTCTGTTTTCCATTCACCACTCACATCCATACACACATCCCTCTATCTCCTCCATATCTTCTTCTTCTTCATCTATTCTTTCTTCTCTTGCTCGAGGGCGAGCAATATTCTAAGTTTGGTGTGGTAAAAGCATAAGCTTTTTATTTTTCCATTACCATTAATGGCACCTAAGGCCAGAGAAACCTCAAGAAAGAGGAAAGGGAAGACAATTGCTTCCACCTCTGAGCCATGGGAGATGGAAAAATTCATCTCACAAGCCCATCACTAAGAAAAGGATGGAGCAAACAAGAGAGCACATTCATGGATCTCAACAGGCACATGAAGAAGCTCATCATCAAGAAATCCCTGAGATACCTCAAGGGATGCACTTTCCTCCACAGAATTTTTGGGAGCAAATCAACACCTCCCTAGGAGAATTAAGTTCCAACATGGGACAATTAAGGGTGGAACATCAAGAGCACTCCATCATCCTTCATGAAATTAGAGAAGATCAAAAAGCAATGAGGGAGGAGCAACAAAGACAAGGAAGAGACATTGAAGAGCTCAAGGACATCATTGGTTCCTCAAGAAGGAAACGCCACCATCACTAAGGTGGACTCATTCCTTGTTCTTACATTCTCTGTTTTTCGTTTTCTCTATAATTAAGTGTCTATCTATGTTTGTGTCTTATTACATGATCATTAGTATTTAGTAACATTGTCTTAAAGTTATGAATGTCCTATGAATCCATCACCTCTCTTAAATGAAAAATGTTTTAATTCAAAAGAACAAGAAGTACATGAGTTTTGAATTTATCCTTGAACTTAGTTTAATTATATTGATATGGTGACAATGCTTCTTGTTTTCTGAATGAATGCTTGAACAGTGCATATGTCTTTTGAAGTTGTTGTTTAAGAATGTTAAATATGTTGGCTCTTGAAAGAATGATGACAAGGAGACATGTTATTTGATAATCTGAAAAATCATAAAAATGATTCTTGAAGCAAGAAAAAGCAGCAAAGAACAAAGCTTGCAAAAAAAAAAAGAATAGGCGAAAAAAAAAAAAGAGAGAGCAAAAGCAAGCAGAAAAAGCCAAAAGCTCTTAAAACTAAGAGGCAAGAGCAAAAAGCCAATAACCCTTAAAACCAAAAGGCAAGGGCAAATAAAAAGGATCCCAAGGCTTTGAGCATCAGTGGATAGGAGGGCCTAAAGGAATAAAATCCTGGCCTAAGCGGCTAAACCAAGTTGTCCCTAACCATGTGCTTGTGGCGTGTAGGTGTCAAGTGAAAACTTGAGACTGAGCGGTTAAAGTCAAGGTCCAAAGCAAAAAAAGAGTGTGCTTAAGAACCCTGGACACCTCTAATTGGGGACTTTAGCAAAGCTGAGTCACAATCTGAAAAGGTTCACCCAATTATGTGTCTGTGGCATTTATGTATCCGGTGGTAATACTGGAAAACAAAGTGCTTAGGGCCACGGCCAAGACTCATAAAATAGCTGTGTTCAAGAATCATCATACTAAACTAGGAGAATCAATAACACTATCTGAACTCTGAGTTCCTATAGATGCCAATCATTCTGAACTTCAATGGATAAAGTGAGATGCCAAAACTATTCAAGAGGCAAAAAGCTATAAGTCCCGCTCATTTAATTGGAGCTATGTTTCATTGATAGTTTGGAATTTATAGTATATTCTCTTCTTTTTATCCTATTTGATTTTCAGTTGCTTGGGGACAAGCAACAATTTAAGTTTGGTGTTGTGATGAGCGGATAATTTATACGCTTTTTGGCATTGTTTTTAGTATGTTTTTAGTAGAATCTGGTTACTTTTAGGGATGTTTTCATTAGTTTTTATGTTAAATTCACATTTCTGGACTTTACTATGAGTTTGTATGTTTTTCTGTGATTTCAGATATTTTCTGGCTGAAATTGAGGGACTTGAGCAAAAATCAGATTCAGAGGTTGAAGAAGGACTGCTGATGCTGTTGGATTCTGACCTCCCTGCACTCAAAATGGATTTTCTGGAGCTACAGAACTCAAAATGGCGCGCTTCCAATTGAGTTGGAAAGTAGACATCTAGGGCTTTCCAGAAATATATAATAGTCCATACTTTGCCCAAGTTTAGATAACGCAAACTGGCGTTCAACGCCAGCTCTCTGCCCAATTCTGGCGTCCAGCGCCAGAAACAAGTTGCAAAGTGGAGTTCAACGCCCAAACTGGCACAAAAGCTGGCGTTCAACTCCAGAAAGAGCCTCTGCACGTGGAACATTCAAGCTCAGCCCAAGCACACACCAAGTGGGCCCCGGAAGTGGATTTATGCATCAATTACTTACTTCTGTAAACCCTAGTAACTAGTTTAGTATAAATAGGACTTTTTACTATTGTATTTGACATCTTTGATCAGTTGTATGCTATCTTAGATCACGTTTTGGGGGTTAGCCATTCGGCCATGCCTGGACCTTTCACTTATGTATTTTCAACGGTAGAGTTTCTACATTCTATAGATTAAGGTGTGGAGCTCTGCTGTTCCTCAAAGATTAATGCAAAGTACTACTGTTTTTCTATTCAGTTCAACTTATCCCGCTTCTAAGATATTCATTTGCACTTCAACCTGAATGTGATGAACGTGACAATCATCATCATTCCCTATGAACGCGTGCCTGACAACCACTTCCGTTCTACCTTCGATTGAATGAGTATCTCTTAGATCTCTTAATCAGAATCTTTGTGGTGTAAGCTAGATTGATGGCGGCATTCATGAGAATCCGGAAAGTCTAAACCTTGTCAGGGATTGAATGACTGTGACGAGCTTCAAATTCGCGATTGCTGGGCGTAGTGACAAACGCAAAAAGATGGTGAATCCTATTCCAGCATGATCGGGAACCTCAGATGATTAGCCGTGCTGTGACAGAGCATTTAGACCATTTTCACAAGAGGAGGGGATGTAACCATTGACAACGGTGATGCCCTTGCATAAAGCCAGCCATGGAAAGGAGTAAGACTGATTGGATGAAGGCAGCGGGAAAGCAGAGATTCAGAGGAACGAAAGCATCTCTACACGCTTATCTGAAATTCTCACCAATGAATTACATAAGTGCTTCTATCCTTAGTTTATTATTTATTTTCGAAAACTCCATAACTATTTTATATCCGCCTGACTGAGATTTACAAGGTGACCATAGCTTGCTTCATACCAACAATCTCCGTGGGATCGACCCTTACTCACGTAAGGTTTATTACTTGGACGACCCAGTGCACTTGCTGGTCAGTTGTATCGAAGTTGTGACAAATTATGAATTGAGATTAGAGCACCAAGTTTTTGGCGCCATTACCAGAGATCACAATTTCGTGCACCAGAGTCTATGATACAGTTTCTAAAGGATAACGCTAACCTCTTTGCATGGAAGGCCGCAGACATGCCAGGCATAGATCCCAAACTAATATGCCACAAACTGGCGGTATACCCATGATCTCGGCCAGTGCAGCAGAAGCGAAGGAAGCTCGGACCAGAAAAGTCCCAAGCTGTTGAAGAACAGGTACAAGCCTTACTGAAGGCAGGATTCATAAGGGAGGTCAAATACCCACTATGGCTAGCCAACGTTGTCTTGGTAAAAGAGTCAAACGGGAAATGGCAGATGTGCACTGACTACACCGACCTCAATAAAGCCTGCCCAAAAGATCCTTATCCACTCCCAAGTATAGACGCTCTAGTGGATGCATCTTCCGGATACAAGTACCTCTCCTTCATGGATGCTTATTCAAGATACAATCAAATCCCGATGTATCCACCCGATCAAGAAAAGACCTCGTTCCTAACCCCAAAAGCAAATTACTGCTATATCGTCATGCCATTCGGGCTCAAAAACACAGGAGCTACCTACCAAAGGTTGATGAACAAGGTCTTTGTAGATCACATTGGAAAATTAATGGAGATTTACGGAGACGATATGCCGGTAAAAACACAAAGTGAGGAATCCTTGTTACCCGACCTCACCAAAGTGTTTGACACCATCAAAAAGCATGGAATGCGACTTAATCCCGCAAAATGCACCTTTGCGGTGGAAGCTGGCAAATTCTTGGGCTTCATGCTCACGCAAAGAGGAATTGAGGCGAACCTAGATAAATGTCAGGCTATACTCGACATGAAAAGTCTGGTCTGTGTCAAAGAAGTGCAACAGCTCAACGGAAGACTTGCAGCCCTGTCCAGGTTTCTAGTCGGGTCAGCCATCAGATCTTTCCCCTTTTACGCCACATTAAGGAAAGGAAAGAGGTTTGAATGGACAACAAAGTGTGAGCAAGCCTTCCAAGATTTCAAAAAATTCTTGGGGCAACCACCCATTCTTACCCGACCATGAGAAGGAGAAGTACTCATATTATACCTCGCAGTGGGAAATCGGGCAATCGCTTCAGCACTAGTCAGAAAAGACGAAGGTGGGCAGCAACCCATCTACTTTATTAGCAAAGCTTTACAAGGGGCCAAACTAAACTATCAAAGGATAGAAAAGTTCGCCTACGCACTCATACTCACCTCTTGATGACTCCGCCCATACTTTCAAGCGCACACTATCTAGATTCAGACCAACCAGCCCATAAAAGGCATCCTACAGAAGACAGACTTAGCTAGAAGAATCCTGCAGTGGGAAGTCGAGTTGTCTGAATTTGATCTGTAATACGAAGCTCAGACCGCCATCAAATCACAGTATTTAGCCGACTTCATCGCCGAGTACACTGATACCCCAGAAAATCCCACAAAATGGAATATCTACGTGGACAGCTCTTCAAACAAAACTGGGAGTGGCGCAGGTGTGATAATAGAAAGCGATCAGGGAACCCAAATCGAAATCTCACTAAAGTTTGAATTCCCTGCTTTAAATAATCAAGCTGAATACGAGGCATTACTGGCTGGTTTGAGGCTGGCTAAAGAGGTAGGGGTTCAAAAGCTCACCATCTTCAGCGATTCACAAGTAGTTACCTCACAAATAGAAGGGAGCTACCAAGCTAAGGATCCCACCATGAAAAAGTATCTGGACAAGACTAGAGAATAGCTCAGACAACTCAGGGAATATGAGGTCCAACATATACCTCGGAAACAAAATGCTCGAGCTGATGCACTCTCAAAACTAGCCAGCACCAAACCAGGGGGCAATAATAGAAGCCTCATCCAAGAAACACTGCAAAGCCCATCAATCTCAGAGGAAGAAAAGGTCTTAACCATATCAGGTAAGGATCAAAGGTGAATGACCCCCATAATTAACTACCTCAAGACGGAGACACTTCCCACAGACAAAAAGGAGGCAAAAAGACTAGTATGAGAAGCACAGCACTACACCATAGTAGGCAACATCTTATATAGGAGAAGGATTTCAACACCCCTCCTAAAGTGTGTGCCGACCTCCAACAAAAAGGAATTTCTAGAAGAAATACACAATGGTATGTGTGGTAACCATCTCGGGGCACGAGCTCTCTCCAAAAAGGTACTCCGAGCTGGATTCTTCTGGCCGACCTTACAAAAAAAAGCAACAGAGTTTGTCAAGACATGCTCACCATGTCAGAAGCATGCTAACTTCCACATCGCTCCACCAGAAGAGCTCATCAGTGCAACATCACCTTGGCCGTTTGCAAAGTCGGGACTCGACCTCCTCGGACCCTTTCCCCAAGGGTCGGGACAAGTCAAGTTCCTCATTGTAGGGGTAGACTATTTCACAAAATGGATTGAGGCAGAGCCCCTAACTAATGCCACCACTCAAAGAAGTCAAAAATTCCTATACAGGAACATTATTACAAGGTTCGGGGTCCCTTACTCCATCACCACAGATAATGGCATTCAATTCACTGATACAGGTTTCAGGAACTTGGTAGCGGACTTGAAAATAAATCACCAATTCACATCCGTAGAACACCCACAAGCCAACGGATAGGCAGAAGCTGCCAACAAAGTCATACTAGCTGGGTTAAAATGGAGACTACAGGACACAAAAGGAGCTTGGGCCGAAGAGCTCCCATAAGTCCTATGGGCATATCGGACAACTCCGCACTCCACCACAGGAGAATCACCCTTCCGACTTGCTTACGGAATAGAGGCAATGATCCCAGTGGAGATAGAGGAAGGATCCCCCAGAATGATCCTCTACAATGAAGAGGACAACTCCCAAAATCAAAGGGAAAAGCTCGACCTACTTCCAGAAGTCCGAGAAAG
This sequence comes from Arachis hypogaea, assembly GCF_003086295.3. Classification (NCBI taxonomy): domain Eukaryota; kingdom Viridiplantae; phylum Streptophyta; class Magnoliopsida; order Fabales; family Fabaceae; genus Arachis; species Arachis hypogaea. The sequence continues at coordinate 75,040,376 of NC_092046.1, read as the reverse complement.
AGCTCGGATTAGAGAGGAAGCGTTAAAGCATCGAATGACTTCGAGGTATAATCAGAGAGTAGTTCAGCGAAGCTTCGCCAACAATGATCTCATCCTAATCCGAAATGACATCGGAACAGGTCGATCAGGAGAAGGGAAGCTAGCAGCTAACTGGAAAGGACCTTACCGAGTCGTAGAGGTACTGGGAAAAGGGCTACTACAAGGTGTCCAACCTCAAGGGACGAGAGCTACCAAGGTCATGGCATGCCTGTAACCTAAGAAGGTACTATAGTTAGAAAGTAATAAAGATATTAGGTCAAGGTGCAAACCTTTTCCTGGCGCCAAACCAAGATCTACAAAATTGTCCGATTTAGAAGGGTAAGCACTCATATGTATATATTCTTGTCTATATGCCTCTTTTCTATTTAAATAAAAATTTTCAGATTCTCTAAAAAGTTTTCCTACCAAGATGCATTAATCTGAGCGCAAAATTTCATCGCCCGATTATAACAAGATCGGCAAGGTGAAAACTAAATTCATCGTCCGATTACAAAGAGGTCGGCAAGGTAAAAGCAATAAAAACAAATTGATGTAAGAAGTTATAAAAAGTAATCCATAAAAAGTGGCCTGACGATGTCTGACTAAAAATGGACTACTAAAAATAACTTAGCTTGGACCGACAAGAGAAGTCGGACCAACAAAAAACCTAAGAAGGACCAACAAGAGAAGTCGGACCAACGAAAGCTAAAGAAAGACCGACAAGAGAAGTCGGACCAACGAAAGCTAAAGAAGGACCGACAAGAGAAGTTGGACCAACGAAAACTTAAGAAGGACCGACAAGAGAAGTCGGACGAATGAAAAGCGTGTGCTAAAAGGGACACGGCTTAGCCCAAAAATCCACAACTCCACCAAAATTGTTCGGACTAACTAAAAAGGTTCTACGAGAACACTAAAAAGTTATCGGATAAGATGGCCCCAAGGATCACCCCGCCCAAACAGAAGATAGACAAAACAAGAAATGATCAAAAAGAGGTCGGACAGTAAAGTACCAACCCTCTATAAAGATTTGCAAAGGTTGCAAAATATATGATCAACATATCAGAGAAGCATATCCATCAAAAAACATTAAAAACTCAAAAGGCCACCTAAGGGGCAGCCTTAGAGTTCAAAAGTGTTTTGTCTTTCCAAAATAAGGTTAGCATAGAAGCAACCAAAGTATCAGAAAAGTCATCCACCACAAAAAGTTGCAAAAAATAATAAAATTTCAAAAGTCCACAGGCCGGACTATGTAAATATACAGAAACCATAAGGGGTCCAAATGCTTCCCAGTAGCGGCATCCTTGGCTGAAGTAGGAGGAGCAGTCACGAGCGGGACAGCATCAACAGTTCCATCGGGACGAGTTAAGATCTGCACGTCAGGATCGGATTCTGGCTGGTCGACCTCAGAGGGGGCGGAAGAGGCTGAAGTAGCTACAGTTTTACCTGGCGGCACAAGGGGAGGACTTTCATCCTCATCATTAGGAGCAGGCACTATCTTGCCATCCTCCACCACATTATCCAAACTGAAGAGAGTCAGGTCGAGATCAGGGGCAAAAACCCAGACTTGAGCCTTCAAGTTCTCATAAGCATCAGTCACACTACCCACCAGGTGACACTGAAGCTCGGCATAATCAGCATGAGCAGATTGAAGCCTTTCCCTGATCTCTAACAGCTCGCCATATGTGCGGGTGTAGCTCTCCATGTGTTTCTTCGCTGTTTCCTCCTCCAAATTCATAGCTGCCTCAACCATGGTAGCTCGGGACTTCTCCTTCTCTAGATCTAACTCCATCTTAATTACCGTAGCATCAAGCTCATCTTTCAACCCCTTGATTCTATCAAACTCCGATTTAGCATCCTCCAGAAAAGCCTTAATTGCATGGACTGGAAAACCCTGGACAGTACAAAACAAGGCTGCACCCATATAGGCCATCCAAACACTATTGCTGGTAATGAAATCCAAGTAGCAAAGGATGGACACATCGTCCATTGGAAGATGGCCATAAGGAGCAATCTGATTGTCAACAAACCCCATGACGTCAAAATCAGGGGCATTCAAGCCGTAGGAATCAACAGTCTTTTGCCTTTTTGGAAGAGGACCAGAAGTAGGAGCAGAGGCAGCACCAGAGGTCGGTTGGATAGGGTCGGAAGGAACCACACGAACCTGGGGACTTGGAATGATCTTCCTCGATCCAGAAGTGTCTGAAGTTGGCTTCGTCGAGGGAACTTGAGAAGATCCTTCTCCAGAAGCCTTTGCCGAGATGTTTTGAGCAGCTGTTGCTTTCTTAGCCCTAGGAAAGTGTTTCATGGTGTCCGTAGATTTCACCATCTCTGAAAATAGAAACCAATAAAACAAGTCACAAACAAAAAGGAGTAAAATTCAATAACAAAGTACGAAACTACAGAAAAGAGGTTGCCCACTACCCAGTTCAGCACGAAGGAGGGAAGGATCTCCTAAAAACTTCTTCGTATCAAGATGAGGAGGCTCTCCCCAATTCTCCTCTAACACACTCACAAAAGCCTGTTCAGTCTCATTCAGGCTCTCCTAAGAATACTTAGTAGTAACTACATCTTTTTGCCAATACAAAGGAAAAGTTGGCTCGTTATTTTCATCTAAAAAGAAAGGGTGGATGTCTTCAATAACTCGGACTTTAAAGTAGTAATTCTTAAAGTCCCGAAAAGATTCATCATACATAGAGAACACCTTCTTTCCCTGGGTAGCTTGGAACGAGACCCAAGAAGCCTTTTTCTTGGCTACTCCAGGTTTGGTCAACACGAACAGATAAAGGAAGAGAGATATGAAAGGTCGGACACCCAACTCTTGACACAGTAGTTGAAAAATCCTAATGAAAGGCCAGGAATTCGGATGAAGCTAGGAAGGGGCTACGTTACAAGACCACAACAGGTCGAATTCAAAAGCAGTAAAAGGGATAGTGATGTTTAACAAACTAAAGAAATAGTCATAGGCATAGAAAAAGGGTCGTTCTCCCTGAGTTAGGGATGGAAAGCTAACCCTCTCCTCCGGGTTAGGCGACACCAATTCATACTTCTTCTCCTCGTCCCTATTACTACAAACCCTATAAGACCTCCTAAGTCTCACAGAGTATTCAGGGTCAGCCACTGTAACACACATTAGGACTATAAATTCCAGCCAGTCAGACATGCCTTCAGGAATCTTGGTAGATATTTCAACAATATTTTTGCGAGAAGACATAGGTTAACTATTCCTACAGTAAGAAAAAGAAAAATTGGGTTACTACCAAACAACTCGGGCAAATAAAGAAACAACTCAGATAATAACAGCAAAACATCAAGCGCCAGATAGGGCGGTAAAAGGGAAACCCCAGGACTCACATTAAAGTCCAGGGGAACCCTTTGGAGGCAATAACAAGGCAAGAATTCAGGAAAGGGAACTCGACAGTCTATACCCTAAATAAGAAAATATAAAAAAGTTCAACTCTTTTTCTGGTAATGTCACTCCATACAAACAGCAAGAAAACCACCATCATCAACAGACCATGCAAAAATCATCAAAGCTACAATCTCCTCCCTACCAATTGTTCAACAAAGGCTAAAACTTTGTATAAAAAGATATCATGCAAGGGAGAAAAAAGACAGAAACAGCGACAAACAAAAACTCTACGGAAAGCAAGATCACCAAAAAGAACGCATTTTCCTCAAACAGAAGCATGTAAAGGGAATCGTAGCATTTATCAAAAATAAAAAGATACAATCTTTGGCGGAAAGGGTCAAGCTTTTCAAAACAGACTTGGTGAAAACCAAAAACTTCGCAGACATGCAGTATAAAGGCTACCATTGAAATACGAAGGAAGAAATACCAACCTGCAAATAAAGAGGAAACGAGCGCGAAGGAAGAGGCAACGATCGAAATTTGCACCAGTAAAACGCTCTCGAGCAAAGAAGATAGAAAGCATGAGGGCGTGCAAGCAAGGAGAAATCAGAAAACAATGAGCAAAGAGCGAAAAGAAAGGGAGGAAGAAACTGTAAAATGATTCTTTGAAATTCAAAATAAGAGATGAAAGAGGGAAAAAAGGAAAACGGCGAAAGGAATTAATGAGCATTTAACCCTCGCACGTTCCCAAGAAAGTGCAACGCGCGCTGTAATTAACAAGGAAACAAGAAAAACGCTTCGCATTCAAGGAGTCCAGCAGGAGTTATACAGAGATTGACTAAAAGGCAAAATGCTCGAGCTCGACTACTCAAAAAGGGTTGAAGTCTAAAGACACGACATTAAAAGGTAAAAGTCGAGCTCAAGTAGGGGTACTGTTCATACCCTGGGTCGAGTTACGCAGCCCAGGTTGACCGAAGACAAAAGTGACCGACCTCTTCAGGTTGGATCGCACCCAACCTCTCCTTAAAGAGCTTGGACAAATCACTATAAAGGCCCAAGTAGGCCCAAACAGAGGGACACAGCCCACTCCGAAGGAGGTTGGCCTAAAAGATAAGATGACTTCACTCAAAGATAAGATAAGATAACTAACTTATCTTATCTAGAAAGGTCAGTCCATACCACTATAAATACGCTGGAGCACTCAGGTATAACTCATACTCTGATTCTACATAAAATACCTTCTTAAAGCCCATGCTAACTTAAGCATCGGAGTTTCTTGTAGGTACCACCACCCTCCGGTGATCAAGGATCAGCAGCACCACCAAAAGTCAACAAGTCAGACACGACAGCTCCAGCCACCACAGCAGATCTCATCCGAGATCGACCTTCAGTTTTAGGTAACCCTCGGAATACCTACCTTGACCCTAGCCCCATTACAACTTTATGAAAAGTCCTCATGATAAATGTATGCATGCATTGAATAATTGTTGATTGTTAGATGAAAAACAAATCTTGGAAACCATGATTAGAGGGGAATTGAGTGAATCAACCTTATACACTTGAGCGACTAGAGCGGATACACTTCCGGTGAGGGTTCAATGCTCAATTCCTTGTTCCCTACTTTCACGAGCTTTTTTTTTGCAAATTTGTATATACCTCATTTTTTATATTTGAATTGGTAGAGTTTATGAAACGTCATATGACCTTAGCCCTACTTGTTCATATATGTTCTTGAAGATTGATTTACTTTTAACCAAGTAGGTAGAAGCATCTTGCATTTAGTTGCATACATTAGATAGGTTCATATAGTTTATTTGCATTGAATAAATATTCATACCCCATTTCTAGTCTTTCTTGGTTTAGCATGAGGACATGCTTAGTTTAAGTGTGGGGAGATTTGATAAACTCCAATTTTGTGGTTTATCTTGTGTTAAATTCAGGGGATTTTATCAACTTATCTCATATTTATTCAATGAAATATCATGGTTTTGTGAATTTCTCCTAATTTGTGCTTAAAAGTGAAAACATGCTTTTTAGGCCCTAAAATTACTAAATTTAATTCACTTTAATTCCATTCGATGCCTTGATATGTTTGTTAAATGATTTCAGGTTTAGAAGGCAAAGATTGGGTTGAAGAAATGAAGAAAAAGCATGCAAAAATGGAGAATTCATGAAGAAATGGGATTTTGGTAATCTGTCCAGCGATGCGTATACGTGGCCCACGCGTACGCATGACCGACGCGTACGCATGACAAGGAAAGTTGCCAGTGATGCGTACGCGTGACCCATGCGTACGCGTGACAAGCGACACGTGACCAACTTAAAAGCAATATGCTAGGGGCGATTTTTGTGCTGAAAGAGGCCCAAATCCAACTCATTTCTGATGCTTTTGAACCCAAGAATTGTAAGGGAATATGGGGAGAAGTAGTCATAGAGAGTTTTCATCATGTTCTAGGTTAGAATTCTAGAGAGAGAAGCTCTCCCTTCTCTCTAGAATTTAGGGTAGTTTAGGTCAAATTTTCTTAGAATTAATTCTTGTTTTTAATTTAACTCTCTTTATATTTTATTGTTCTATTATCTCAATCTTCTTAGCTTTCCTTGTTAATTTTCTTATTTTTCCATTTTTACTTTTATGAACTCTTGTGGATTTCTAGTTTTTTTTAAGGCAATTTTATGTTTCCATGTCTTTTTATGTTTATCTTAATTGATATTGTTGATTTCTTGTTTGTGTGAGTTATGGGTTTCATTAATTCTTGCATTTTGTGATGTTTATTTTTATTGCACACTAGGTGTTTGATAAAATATTTACACTAGTTATTGAGTAGTTTCCTTTACTCTTGGCCTAGCCTAAGAGAGTTAGGTGACCTTGAGTCATTGGGTCTAATTAAATTGGTGATTTGAGAACCCCTAGTGGTCAAATTGATACCCATTAACACTAGCCTACTACTAAGTTAATTAGTAGCTAGGTTGGGACTTATGGGTTGATGTTGATCAAGCATATTTGACTTACTTCAAGTATAGAAGTAGACTTGATCGGTTGGTCCCTCATAATTGTCAATATAAGGTTGTTAGACAAGGATGGTGATCTCAATTTCCATGCCTTAGCCAAGAGTTCTTTTCCTTTCCTTTATTAGTTAATTGTCATTTACTTTCTTGTTATTTACTTTTCTTGTCAATCATCAAATCAAACCCCCCTTGTTTCTTCATAGCCAATAATTGAGCATTTCATTGATATTTCTTGTGAGACGACCCGAGGTTTAAATACTCTCGGTTATTTTATTGGGGTTTGTACATGTGACAACCATATTAAAACTTTGATTGAGTGTTGTTAGTTAGTTTGGAACTATACTAGCAACGGAATTATATATATACAATATAGTTTGAAAAGGGTTTGTAACTAGGAGCCTTTGAAGAAAGATTTTGAACAAAGGGTGAAACGCTCACGTAAACGGAAAGCTTGCATACGAAGGAACGTAAATATATATATATATATATATATATATATATATATATATAGACACACACACACAAAAAACAAGAGTAAAGGATCAAGGGTACATAGTAATCAAGCTCCAAGCTCAGCCTGCGAAGCTAAGGCTGGCCGAGAGTATTTACATACATACATATAATCTGAAATCTAAGGTTCTCAAAATAAACCCTAGTTCTCTAATAAAAGCCTCTATGAGACACCAAGGTATAATATATAAAAGGAAAAGTCTAGGCATAGATACATATACACATAACAAAACTTAAAAGCCCAAAATTCCCTTCTTCACGGCAGTAGAACTCCAGATGCCTAGCAAGGTGCATCTCGACCTGCATCTGAAAAACAACAGTATCGTATAGGATGAGAATAGGGAGTTCTCAGTATGGTTAAAGTGCCCACATATATAATGAAAAAGGTCCGGGGAAAGCCAGAGGCAATCCTAGAACTCTGACGCTATTGATTATAAAGTTTTAAAAGATTAACAGACGAAAGCCATAATCAAGGTAGTCCTCTAAGGTTCCTATAACTAAACTCTAACTAAAACCCTTAACTATTCCCTTCCTCCACCATCCTCCAAAACATCAGTAGAACCACACAGACAAACAAACAGGCAAAGTAAGTACAGGTAGAATACAGGTACAACAAATAGAACATATAGCAGTTAAGCATGAAATAACAAGTAGGCAATGCCAAGAAAGCAAACCAAAGCAAACAAACAAATGCATATGATGTATGCCTGCCCTATGGCTGTTGATATCAACTGTCGGTTACTTAGCCTGCCTGATGTGTCCTGGTGCACGAAATTGTGATCTCAGGCAACGGCGTCAAAAACTCTGTACGCACGTCTTAATAAATTATTTTTCATTCACAACTTCGATACAACTAACCAGCAAGTGCACTGGGTCGTCCAAGTAATAAACCTTACGTGAGTAAAGGTCGATCCCACGGAGATTGTTGGTATGAAGCAAGCTATGGGCATCTTGTAAATCTCAGTCAGGCGGATATAAAATAGTTATGGAGTTTTCGAATAATGATAATAAATAAACATAAAATAAGGATAGAAATACTTATGTAAATCATTGGTGAGAATTTCAGATAAGCGCATAGAGATGCTTTTGTTCCTCTGAACCTCTGCTTTCCTGCTGTCTTCATCCAATCAATCCTACTCCTTTCCATGGCTGGCTTTATGTAAGGACATCACCGTTGTCAATGGGTACTTTTTATCCTCTCTGGAAAATGGTCCGATGCGCTGTCACTGCATGGCTAATCGTCTAGAGGCATCACCCTTGTCAATGGCTGCATCCCATCCTCTTGTGAAAATGGTCTAAATGCTCTGTCACAGCACGGCTAATCATCTGAGGTTCTCGATCATACTGGAATAGGATTCACCCTCCTTTTGCGTCTGTCACTACGCCCAGCACTCGCGAGTTTGAAGTTCGTCACAGTCATTCAATCCCAGAGTCCTACTCGGAATACCACAGACAAGGTTTAGACTTTCCGGACTCTCATGAATGCCGCCATCAATCTAGCTTATACCACGAAGATTCTGATTAAGAGATCCAAGAGATACTCATTCAATCTAAGGTGGAACGGAAGTGGTTGTCAGGCACGCGTTCGTGGGGGAATGATGATGATTGTCACATTCATCACATTCAGGTTGAAGTGCGAATGAATATCTTAGAAGCGGAATAAGTTGAATTGAATAGAAAAACAGTAGTACTTTGCATTAATCTTTGAGGAACAGCAGAGCTCCACACCTTAAACTATGGAGTGTAGAAACTCTACCGTTTGAAAATACATAAGTGAATATAGGGTAAGCATGGCCGAGTGGCCAGCCTCCCATGGAGGTCTAGGAACTAGAAATGATCAAAAGATGATCCAAAGATGTCTAATACAATAGTAAAAAGTCCTATTTATAATAAACTTGTTACTAGGATTTACAGAAGTAAGTAATTGATGCATAAATCCACTTCCGGGGCCCACTTGGTGTGTGCTTGGGCTGAGCTTGAATGTTACACGTGTAGAGGTCAATCTTGGAGTTGAACGCCAGTTTGTAACGTATTTCTGGCGTTCAACTCTGGCTTGTGACGTGTTTCTGGCGTTTAACTCTAGACAACAGCATAGAACTAGCGTTCAACGCCCTTTTACGTCGTCTAAACTCGGCCAAAGTATGGACTATTATATATTTCTAGAAATCCCTGGATGTCTACTTTCCAACGCAATTAGAAGCGCGCCATTTTGAGTTCTGTAGCTCCAGAAAATCCACTTTGAGTGCAAGGAGGTCAGAATCCAACAGCATCAGCAGTCCTTCTTCAACCTCTGAATTTGATTTTTGCTCAAGTCCCTCAATTTCAGCCAAAAAATACCTGAAATCACAGAAAAACACACAAACTCATAGTGATGTCCTGAAATGTGAATTTAACATAAAAACTAATGAAAACATCCCTAAAAGGAACTAGATTCTACTAAAAACATACTAAAAACAATGCCAAAAAGCGTATAAATTATCCGCTCATCATGTCCTGGTAGCTAACCGTGGACAGAACACCAAACACGGAGCAAGTAGAACAACGCCTCAACCCTTGCATCTTACTTGCGTACCCGGAGCAGGGTACAACTTCACCCTGCCTCTTACCCAGGCGGTGTTACAGTTCTCGACCTGGAGTAAGCAGTGACAGAGCACAACCCTTGTGTCTTACCCGAAGCCTTGAACTTTTCCAGAGCAAGTAGGACAACGTCTCAAGTAGGACAAAACACCAAACACGGAGCAAGTAGGACAACATCTCAACCCTTGCATCTTACTTGCGTACCCGGAGTAGGGTACAACTTCACCCTGCCTCTTACCCAGGCGGTGTTACAGTTCTCGACCTGGAGCAAGCAGCGACAGAACACAACCCTTGCGTCTTACCCGAAGCCTTGAACTTTTCTGAAGCAAGTGGATAACACAACTGCATCTTACCCGGCTCATTGACTCTTTCCCGGAGCAAGTGGATAACACCACTGCATCTTACCCGGCCTTTTCGCCTCTTACCCAGAGCAAATGGTTAACACCACTGCATCTTACCCGGAGGCATAACACAATCAAATTCAAGTTCATTTACTTTATTACCTCAATTCATTCATTAATTCATTTTCCATACATTCTCAACATCTCTATACTTTTTTAACGTATACCCGGAGCAAGTGGTCATTGCCACCGCCTCTTACCCGATCACCCCTATCTCGTTCAATTCATTCTAATTCAACCACCATTATACCTTTTAAAGATATTTTTTCATCTCCAAGTTACCACCTTTTCCCTAGCTTCATCCTATTACTAGGCTTACTACTAATATCTAGGGTTAAAAGAATGAAAATAGAGGTTTAAAGGTTCAAAATTTGGTTTGAAACATAAAATGTTCATTTGCTGAAAAATAAGGCTATGCGTATGCATGTCATGTGTATGCATACCCATACATGCCAGACAGAGACGACCCTTCGCGTATGGAGGGGTTCGCGTATGCATACAGTGCAGATTAGTCAAAAAATGGCTAAGTCTGCAGAATTTCAGCTCTGCATTCCGAACTTCCGACGCGCATAGCTCCCTCGTTTTAAAATATTTTTCATCCGTTCTTCGAACGGTGTAAACTTCACGGACCCAATTTTTACACAACATAACTTTAAAACAATTTGGGGGTCCAGAAGTCGAGTTATAGCTCGCCAAATTTTGGCCAAAAATCAGATTTTCACAAAAGTTCACAAACCTCTATTTCCACAAAAAATCAAACTCAATATCAACTTTCTATACACATAAACAACACCACAACACACCAATGGAGCATTACAACCTCCACCTTCTACCACAACCAACTTCACCTCAAGGCAAATTATTTCAATCCAAAATTCTCAATTATACCAATACAATTACCAATTATTCAACACTCATATATCCTTAGTCATCATTACCATTTATCATCAACCAAGACATCATTCTTCAATCATTTTTCATCAATAAAATCCATATTCGCATCATAAATCATTAATCTCATCAAACATCATCAAATATCCATTTAATGTCTACTAACATTACTAAACATGTTCCAAAGTCATGATTAAACTTATTCTATGTCATCTAGCCTAAGTTTTTCACAAGACATTATATATTATATATGAGAAACCAAAACCATACCTTGGCCGATTCCTCATAAAACCCAGAATATCACAAATAACCACCGTTCCATAAGATCTAAGCTTCCACACCAAACGGGTCTCCGACTCCCCAACATCCAATATCAAGTCTCCAACTCCACCAATTTGTTTCCAAAATACACAATCCAAACTGATTTCACAAAATAACAATAAAATTACCATAGGGTTCACTAATTAGATAACTTGAAAAGGGTTAAACATTCTTCACCTTACCAACAGAGAATTGAGTCAAAACCTGGCAAGTTCGCTAAGTTAGTTTGATCCTAATCATTAAAAATCAACAAAGTCTCAACATCCAAATTCATCTAATTTTGAAAATTAGGGAAAGAAGAACTAAGATTGAAAATGAGACTTCCTTACCAAATTGACCACTGGGCTTTGTAGAGCTCAACACTGCGGTTGCGTGGACATAAACGGTGCGGCGATTGGAGCTCAGAGCGAGAAGTTATGGAAGATGGAATCAAGACCAAGGGTTTACAAACTTCTCCTTCCCCTTGGCTGTGTTCTTCAGCATTCTTCAAATGAAGAAAGAAGGAGATGAGTTGAAGCTCATCTATATTGAGGAATTAGGTCGAGTCTTGGCCAAATACGGGCTCAGTTAGCCCGATTCGGCCCGTTCGGCCCACTCTTGAGCCAAATTCTATAAAATTAGTGTCAAAATTCTTATTTTAATTAGCTCTATTACATTAACTATCAAATCCCATTTTCTAATCACTTTGATTAATAATTAATTTATTGTTTAATTATTTACTAATTACTCGGGGTTTACATACTACCCCCCTAACAAAAATTTTTGCCCTCGAAAATTTGCTTTTAAATCTTCGTATACGCTCTCTCAATACCAACCAATCTCATACCTAATTCTACCATTCTTTAACACAAATTCAAACACTAATTCACATTCTCATTCTCAGGTACAAGATCATCAACTTAACCAAATTCAAGCCTAAGCTATACCTGTTTGTTTCACTCTTAGCTTCGTCTAACTCTCTCTATGAATACAAACTTCCTTACCCTTCAAGGGTTCTCTCTAAATGAAATCAATCGTAATTCTTTCTCAGCTGCCCTAAACACTAAACAATTCCTTGATTTCTTAGTCTGAGTCAATGTGTTATAACCTAAACCACTCATTCACACTCTCTATTCCTTAATTCTATGTTAATCCTCGAATTATTCTCATATCCTAAGACTTCTTCCTCACGTTCCTATAGCTCTAGAGTCAAAAAAATCACCGCGCTTCCGCAGCGCCACTCTGATTCTAAACCATTGGGAACTTAGTCACTTGTCTATTCTGCTAGAATACTCCTTGAATCTCTTTATCTTTCTAACTAAGCGCTATTGACCTTTACTCCAGCTGCACAAGTTCTAATCCTTTGGTTTCTTCCATCACCAGGTCCATTATCGTTTCTATCACTATTTCTAGCTTATTGTCTCAGCTTGTCAGCAATTGCATACGCAGTGGCCCTATCGCCAATCGTATCACCTCACTCGCGTCCAGAGACGCCCTTTGGGTCTTGTCCACACTGAACAATCGATATTAAAGTTATCAGTCTTAATATTTCAAGTCTAGTGTTTCGAATCTCCAAAAGTAATGCTCATAAACTTTTATGGTATATATGTCAAGCAGACATCCTAAATAGCATATACACACAGCCAGAGTATGCTCAAAAGCATAGTAGGTCCATTCTCCAGGCTCTACGGGAACGAACATCTCTGATACCATAATGTAACACCCTACCACACAGAGCTTTACACCTAGGATGTAAAATAGAGGTGGTGAGGAGCTACGACCTCTAAAAACAAAATTATATATATATAATATAGTTTGAAAAGGGTTTGTAACTAGGAGCCTTTGAAGAAAGGTTTTGAACAAAGGGCAAAATGCTCACGTAAATAGAAAGCTTGCATACAAAAGAACGTAAGATAAGGCTGCGAAGCTAAGACTGGCCGGGAGTATTTATATACATACATATAATCCCAAATTTAAGGTTCTTAAAATAAATTCTAGTTCTCCAATAAAAGCCTCTATGAGACACCAAGGTATAATACATAAAAGGAGAAGTTTAGGCACAGATACATATACACATAACAAAACTTAAAAGCCCAAAATTTCCATCTTCGCAGTAGTAGAACTCCAGACGCCTAGCAAGGTGCATCTCGACCTGCATCTGAAAAACAACAATATCACATGGGATGAGAACTGGGGATTCTCAGAATGGTTAAGGTGCCCACATATATAATAAATAAGGTCCCGAGAAAGCCAGAGGCAATCCTAGAACTCTGACGCTCTTGATTAAAAAGTTTTAAAAGATTTACATACGAAAGCCATAATCAAGGTGGTCCTCTAAGGTTCCTAATTCTAACTAAACTCTAACTAAAACTCTTAACTATTCCCTTCCTCCACCATCCTCCAAAACACCAGTAGAACCACACAGACAAACAAACAGGCAAAGCAAGCACAAGTAGAATACAGGTACAACAAATAGAACATATAGCAGTTAAACATGAAATAACAAGTAGGTAATCCCAAGAAAGCAAACCAAAGCAAACAAACAAATGCATAAGATGTATGCCTACCGTATGGCTGTTGATATTAACTATCAGTTACTTAGCCAGCCCGACGTGTCCTGGTAGCTAACCGTGGACAGGACACCAAACACGAAGCAAGTGGGACAACGCCTCATCCCTTGCATCTTAACCACGTACCCGGAGCAGGGGACAAGTTCACCTTGCCTCTTATCCAGGCGGTGTTACAGTTCTCGACTCGGAGCAAACGGTGACAGAACACAGCCCTTGCGTCTTACCCGAAGCCTTGAACTTTTTCGGAGCAAGTGGATAACACAACTGCATCATACCTGGCTCATTGACTCTTTCCTGGAGCAAGTGGATAACACCACTGCATCTTACCCGGCCTTCTCGCCTCTTACCCGGAGCAAATGGTTAACACCACTGCATCTTACCCGGAGGCATAACACAATCAAATTAAAGTTCATTTACTTTATTACCTCAATTCATTCATTAATTCATTTTCCATACATTATCAACATCTCTATACTTCTTTAACATATACCCGAAGAGAGTGGTCATTGCCACCACCTCTTACCCGATCACCTCTATTTCGTTCAATTAATTCTAATTCAACCACTATTATACCTTTTAAAAATAATTTTTCATCTCTAAGTTACCACCTTTTCCCTAGCTTCATCCTATTACTAGGCTTACTACTAATATCTAGGCTTAAAATAATGAAAATAGAAGTTTAGAAGTTCAAAATTGGGTTTGAAACACAAAATGTTCATTTGCTGAAAAACAGGTGGTGCACGAAATTATGATTACACTTTTCACAACTCCGCACAACTAACCAGCAAGTGCACTGGGTCGTCCAAGTAGTACCTTACGTGAGTAAGGGTCGATCCCACGGAGATTGATGGCTTAAAGCAAACTATGATTATTTTGTAAATCTTAGTCAGGAGATTAATAATAAGAGTAATTTTTGTTTATGAAAAGTAAATAACATAAAATAGATGGTACTTGTGATTCAGTAATGAGAAACAGGTTGAGGTTCCGGAGATGCTCTGTCATCTGAATCTCTGCTTTCCCCTACTGTCTTCTTCTCTAAACACGCATGGCTTCCTTCCATGGCAGGCTGTATGATCCTCTCAGATGAAAAATACCAGGCTCTGTCACCACATGGCTAATCATCTGTCAGTTCTCACTAGCGTCGGAATAGGACCATTATCCTTTTGCACACTGTCACTGCGCCCAACATTCGCAAGTTTGAAGCTCGTCACAGTCATCCCCTTCTAGATCCTACTCGGAATACCACAGATAAGGTTTAGACTTTCCGAATCTCAGGAATGCTATCAATTAGTTCTAGCCTCTACCATGAAGGTTCTGATCTCATGGATTAGGTCCGTGGATCAGAGACCCAAGAGATACGCACTCAAGCTGTCGCCCAATGACTACGTTGAGCTCAAATAGAACGGGAGTGGTTGTCAGGCATGCGTTCATAGGGTTGAGGATAATGATGAGTGTCACGGATCATCATATTCTCCATATTGAAGTACGAGTGAGTATCTTAGAATAGAATCAAGCGAGATTGAATAGAAAATAGTAGTAATTGCATTAATCCATTGAAACACAGCAGAGCTCCTCACCCCTACCCATGGGGTTTAGAGACTCATGCCATCAGAAATACAATATGAAATGTGAAAAAATGAATCTCTAAAAGTAATTTTATACTAAACTAGCATCCTAGGGTTACAGAAAATGAGTAACTAAGTGCAGATAGTGCAGAAATCTACTTCTGAGACCCACTTGTTGTGTGCTTGGGCTGAGCATTGAAGATTTTTCGTGCTTAGGCTATTCTTGGAGTTAAACGCCAGCTTTGGTGCCAGTTTGGGCGTTTAACTCCAATTCTGGTGCCAGTTTAGGCGTTTTAGGCCAGAATTTTTAGGCTGACTTTAAACGCCAGTTTAGGCCATCAAATCTCAGGCAAAGTATGAACTATTATATATTTCCGGAAAGTCCAGGATGTCTACTTTCCAACGCAATTGTGAGCGCGCTAATTGGGCTTCTGTAGCTCCGGAAAATCCACTACGAGTGTAGGAGGGTCAGAATCCAACAGCATCTGAAGTCCTTTTTTCAGCCTGAATCAGATTTTTGCTCAGGTCCCTCAATTTCAGCCAGAAAATACCTGAAATTATAGAAAAATACACAAACTCATAGTAAAGTCTAGAATTGTGTTTTTTGAATAAAAACTAATAAAAACATAGTAAAAACTAACTAAAACATACTAAAAATATGTAAAATCAATGCCAAAAAGGGTATAAATTATCCGCTCATCACAACACCAAACTTAAATTGTTGCTTGTCCCCAAGCAACTAAAAACAAAATAGAATACAAAGAAGAGAATATACAATAAATTTCAAAATTATCAATGAAGATTAGCTTTAATTAGATGAGCGGGACTTGTAGCTTTCTGCTTCTGAACAGTTTCGACATCTCACTTTATCCTTTGAAGTTCAGAATGATTGGCATCTATAGGAACTCAGAATTTAGATAGTATTATTGATTCTCCTAATTCAGTATATTGATCCTTGAACACAGCTACTTTATGAGTCTTGGCCGTGACCCTAAGCATTTTGTTTTCCAGTATTATCACCGGATACATAAATGCCACAGACATATAACTGGGTGAACCTTTTCAGATTGTGACTCAGCTTTGCTAGAGTCCCCAGTTAGAGGTGCCCAGGGTTCTTAAGCACACTCTTTTTGCTTTGGATCACGACTTTAACCGCTCAGTCTCAAGTTTTTCACTTGACACCTTCACGCCACAAGAACATGGTTAGGGACAGCTTGATTTAGCCGCTCAGGCCAGGATTTTATTCCTTTGGGCCCTCCTATCCATTAATGCTCAAAGCCTTGGATCCTTTTTACCCTTGCCTTTTGGTTTAAAGGGTTATTGGCTTTTTTTGCTTGCTTCTTCTCTTTCTCTTTTTTTTTTGTGCAAGCTTCTTTTTCACTGATTTTTCAGATTATCAATAACATTTCTCCTTTTTCATTATTCTTTCAAGAGCCAAAAATTTTAACATTCATAAACAACAATATAAAAAATATGCACTGTTCAAGCATTCATTCAAAAAACAGAAAGTATTGCCACCGCATCAAAATAATTAAGCTAGCTTCAAGATAAAATCCGAAATCATGCATTTCTTATTCTTTTGTAATTAAAAACAATTTTTTTATTTAAGAAAGGTGAGTGATTCATGGAATTTATTCATAACCTTAAGACATGGAATCTAAATTTTATTGATCATGAAATAAAAATAAGACATAAAATAAACATAAAAGCAGACAAATAATAATAAAAGAAAGAAAATTAAAGACATAAAAATAAATGACTCTAATACTGATGCTCATGTGACTCTTAAAATAGATCTCTAATAACAAAAGTAATCACAGAGTTAGGACTCAACAACCTGCATTTGGAGAGGCAAGTGCTCCTTCAATTTGTGGGACGCCTGGCTCTTCAAGGGACAGCTTCTGGCGCTTTAGCTCCTGTATCTCACGCCCTTGTTTCTCTTGTTCTATGAGCAGTTTGCAAAGCATGTTGTTTTGATTCTGCTGCTCCTCTTTGAGTTGATTCACAGCTTCTTGCAGCTTGTCGACAGATGCTTCTAGGCGAGCCCAATAGTCAAATTGAGGAATTTCTGGAAGGAGTTCATGTGCCCCCCCTCTTGGTGGGGTTATCATGAATTTGAGGTCCATCCATCACTTTTTTGGTGATTGGGCATTCAACTGGGATAAATTCATCCACACCCATCTTTACCCCCGCATCTTTGCATAGCAGACTAATCAAGCTTGGGTAGGCCAATTTGGCCTCAGTGGATTCCTTATTTGCAATTGTGTAAATTTCAATGGGGATCAACTAATGAATCTCTACCTTCTTCCCTAGCATAATACAGTGAATCATCACTGCCCTCTTGACAGTGACTTCAGATCGGTTGCTGGTTGGGAGTATAGAGTGCCCAATGAAATCCAGCCAACCTCTGGCAACTGGTTTAAAATCTCCTCTCTTTAACTGGTTTGGGACACCTTTTGAATTGGTAATCCGTTTGGTTCCAGGGAGGCATATGTCCTCTAGAACTTGATCCAACTTTTTATCCTTGGCCATTCTCCTATTAAAAGACTCTGGATCATCTTGCAGTTGAGGAAGTTTAAGAACTTCTCTCACTTTGTCAAGTGGAAGTAAATAATCTTCCCTCTGACCATAGTCCGGAAGGTGTAGAAAGCAGTTCCTTCTAATCTTTGCTTCTCTGTCATCCATAGATTTTCATAGAATTCTTATACCATATTTCTTCCAACAGGTATCTCAGGATTAGCCAGGACTTCCCAGCCCCTGTTTTGAATCTGCTCTTGGATCTCCAGGTATTCATCTTCTTTCAGATTGAATCTAACTTCCGGGATCACTGATCTTCTGCATACTATTTTGAGGTAGTGGTCTGCATGTTCTTTGGTGCATAATTTCTCATGCATCCAAAGTGGCTTTAAGTTGCCTTCTTTCTTGCCTCTTGAAGTGGTTTATTTTCCTTTGGGAGCCGTAAGCTTTGTTTGTTTTGGATTATGGATCACGGAAATCACACCAAACTTAGTGCTTTGCTTGCCCTCAAGCAAAATAGAAAGAAAAAAGATGAATAGATGGAGAGAAGGATTCCAATGATAAATCAAAAGGGGTGGCCAAATTTATAAATAAAGGGGAAGGAGGGAATAGGGTCGAAATTTTTTTTTAAAAAAAAAGAAAAAGATATGATTGAAAGCTATGATTAATAAAATATAAACATGATATGAAAAAGATGAGATTCTTTTCAAAAATTTAAAAGATAGGAGAAGGATATGAGGAGGTTAAATCTGAATTTTTTTGTTTATGCTTCTAGAAAATAAAAGATAATATGAATTAGTGAAAAAAAATTGAAGAGGATTTGGAATGATGAATGAATTTTTGAAAAAGAATTGAAAAGATTTGAAGAGGAATTAAAAAGATTTTATAAGATTATTATTTTTTTTTTTTTGAGAATGAAACTTGAAAAATGAATGTTTGTGTTAATTTTGTAACAACCCCGATTTTCGAGTACGCGAGATCTTCTCTGAAAGTACGAATTTCTCCGGAAGATCAGTAAGGGGAAAACCTTTGATATATCATCAAGAATATCAATCCTCATTATCATTATGTCATCTTTAAGTTAGAACCTTTTCCGAGACAAGCTCGATAACGCGGTCGCGAAGAACCTAGTTTTTGAACCGTATCGGTTAGCAGTTTTGATTCGGTTTTTCATAAATAGTTTCAGTTTGATAAACCGGACCCGATTTATGAGAGAAGAGAGATAATAGGATGATATTATCATTATATTAGTATTAGAATCTTCTTGAATGATATTATAAGGTTACCTGATCAGTTTTAGTTAAAAACAGAAAATCGGTTTAACCGGGTTCACAATTTACTGGTGCAGCTTAGCACCAGCACTCTCTGATGACTTTAGCAATGCTAAGGCCTCATTATTCATGTTTTATTCTCATAATAAATATGTTACTAGTGTCATTTATGCTAGTAGCTCAGAAAATAAATTTTAGAGATGTTTTTGCAAGTGTTCCGATACATCTAGTTTTAGTAGTTATACACCTGAGATATTTTAATATTATTTTAATCCACCTCCAAGCCAACCAATCACAACTCACCCTACACCCACAAAACCCCCAAGGCTGGCTCATTTTCACTTTGTGACCGAAAATCGGTAGAGAGAAAAAGAGAGAAAAGTTCTTAGTTCCAAATCTTCAAAGCTTGATTTCTGCTGAACTAAAACTCAAATCAAAATTCCAATCCGACCAAAATGATCCTCTCTTCTTTCTTTACATGATCATATGACTTATCAAGGCTGGAATCAAGGTGAGTTGGCTGCACCATCTCTCTTTTGATTCGGTTTCAAGGAAACATGGTTAAATATGTGTTTTCTTGATGTGATTTAGGAGGAAAAAGTGCTTAAGGACCACCTGAAAGTTTAATTGAATTAGGAGCAGCAAAACCAGGTAGGGTGTCACGAAATTAATCTTGATTATTTGTGTTTGAGTTGTGTGAATGTTGTATAAATTGGCTATGCTAAAAATTGGTTGCATATATGATTGATTCTTGGTGAAAATTTGGTGAAATTTTGATGAAATTCAAGCTTTAAAGTTCATGTTCTTGGGCAGCTGGAAAAATGAAATCCTAAGCTTAAATTGAGGTTCAATTTGTGTTAAAATCATGTAGAAAAGATGGGGTTTTATTGGCTGCTAATTTATTATGAATTATAGTAAAAATCGGTTGCTGAAAAGACTGAAAAATGGGTAAAAATAGAGAAAGAATCTGAAGAATTTATGAAGAACATGAAGAACACTTTGAGTGTGATGAAGAACAATGAAGAACAGGCCTTAGATCTTAAAAAGGGCAAGGAAGTAAAATTTTTGGTGTTTAAGGGGTTGTTTGGTAATTTCTGAAAGTTAGGGTGGTGAAAGTAGAAATATTAAAAGTTACGGGTGGTAAAAAGTGAATTTTAAAGGTTAAAAGTAAAAGTAAGTTAATTTTCGACAATTTAATGATAAAATAATAAAAAAATAATAAAATATTAAATAATAATATTTAATTAAAAATAATATTTTAATAAAAATAATAAAATAATGCGGAAAAGGCAGTTTTCTGTAAAAGCTTTAGAAAGACAACTTTAAGCACAGAATCTCATAATTACTTTCATAAAACACTTAGGGAGTGGTAAAAACATTTAGTGAGGCAAAGATAAATAAAAGATAAAAAGTTGAAGAAAAGATAAAAATCGAAGAAAAAGTCTGTAAAATTTTAATGACAGAAAAATAGACAGAGACTAGTGAACGAACTAGGGCAACATAGTTAGTCCTGGAATTGCGAATAGGGTTAGGTAATATATGAAAAGTTAAACTGTTTCAGTATAGACTTAATGAACCAATACTTGGGATAGCTAACTATTCATACCGAAATTTACATAAGCTTTAAATACATACGTTAAGTAGAGCAATCAGAGCAGAGTAGAGAAATACAGAAAACAGAGTAACCAGAGTAAAGTAAAGAGATAGAGAGAAAAAGAGTAATATAGATACAAAATGGAAAGAGTAATCAGAGAAGAGAAAAGAGATACAGAGAACAGAGTAATTAAAGTAGAGTAAAGAGATACAGAGAAAAGAGAAACCAGAACAGGGTAAAGAGATATAAAGAGAAGAGTAGTATAATAAAGATATATATATATATATATTAGTTGCTTGATGCAACCCAGAGTTATATTTAATATATATTAGTTGCTTAATGCAACCCAGAGCTTCTGTAGGAAAACTAAGTTACCTATAGCTATTTTCCGCTTCCCAGAGTAGAGCAGAGTATATATATATATATTTTTCTGCAGTAAGCAGAGGCTGTCTCAAATGAGCGGCTATTATTATATGCGCATTTATTTAGGAACGAAAAATCGTATCCGGGAAATCGGGATTACTCGTGACCGGATAAATGTCAGGATTGCGGGCAGCCAACCGACACATGAGCTCATGGCCTGTACTAGGGCTAGACATGCATCATTCTTGTCTGCGCATCATTCTCTGTTGCATTCTTTCTTGTGTGTGATCTATTTCTTTATGTTTGTTTGTTCGAGTACTATGTCTATGCTTTATCTTCTTGTATTCTTCTGCTTGTGTTCTGTTCTTTATTTTTCTATCTATTTTTAACCTCTGTTTACTACATTACTGTATTCTATTATCCATCTACTAATCAAAAACGAATAAATGAACGTAACTAACAACCCCGACCCTACTAAGAACTCCCCAGTTCTTACCCCTTCTCTCCCTTCCTCCCCCTCAGATGGAGACGAGCGTGATCTTCTATGAGTTCAAGGACCCTTACGTCTACGAGGATCCGGTACATCACAGTTACTTCATCATGGGATTGGAGCCTCGTATTAGACGATATGCGTTACCTAATTGAGCTTTTCAACATCCTTTGTCTAGCCCGCATTTTGACCCTGATGCTCCTTACGACTTTCCCTTATCCTGGTTACATCCTGACGCACCTGGACATCCTTTTCCTGATGACCCTGAGCACCCTATACCAGCTCAACCTTTGAATGAGGCGGTACCTGAGCCTATCATTCCTGATGAGCCTGAGTTAGCTGGTGACTACGTACCTGTGATACCACCAGAGTGGGATTTTCTCCCTGAGCCGATCCCCGACTTGCCACAGCCTGATGAGCCGGCACTACCAGACGGTGGAGTGGCTCCTATAAACGCGAACGGACCTGTGCTCGCGAATGGTTTTGTACATAGTGACAGCAGTATTTCTGGTGGATCTGAGGGTATAGCTGTAGCTGCGGATGATGAGGAGGAGGAGGATCCTGAGATAGAGATAGAGCAAGATGAGGAGATGGACGAGCCTCACGGCGATTCTCCGAACAGCCACGTGTAGATATAGTTTGACTACGGAAGGGGCATTCTTTTGATGACACTCTAGTCTGACATTATCTGATAGTTAGTCTCTCACTTGTGTTAGTACACCCGAGAGCTAGGAGCTATATAGTGGTTAGGCTAGCCTGGGTGTGCCAGCTTAGTGGCTTTTTGTAAGGGCCAGGCCCTGGGAGTGTCGTGTAAATATTAGCTACGTAGGATGACGAGGATGTAAACTGACTTGATCTTGTGTAAACGCTACATGTTTTGTTATAGTGTACATGATGTATATTATCAGCTGTATTTCTATGTTTCTTTATGCCTCTTTTCTATTACTCTCAATGTATGCTTGTTTGTTTTACCTGAACATCCGCAACAACAAAAAAAGAGTTACTCGTAAAATTGGCATCGCTCTAACAAGGAACAGGCTCATATATTAAATAATAAATAATAATTAGGAAGGATAAGTTAGTAACACTTAGCTTCTTGTATGACCATGGCATACTGGGAGTTGGGTCGTTACAAGTTGGTATAAGAGCAGTTCGTTCCCAATAGAGCCTGGGGAGTGGACTGACTATGCTTCATTGCATACTCTGTTGTGTGTCTCATGCTTATAGGATATCTATGTGATATGTGTTGCATGATTGTCTCTGTGTTTTCATTCTGGGAGTGTTCACACTTGACTTGAAGTGTTAAGACTGATCACCTTAATAATGATTGTTCGGTGTGAACAGGACCACGATGGGTTCACGGAAACGAGGCGTATGGGAAAGAATTCCTAATGTTAACTATGAGAGGGAACATGAGACGTTTATGACTACCATGAACGCTGTGGCTGAGGTAGTGCGTGAGGCTGCAGTAGCAGCGGCTAGGGCTGTTGACCGTCTTGGAGTGAGAAACGGGAATGAGAATGAGCATGGGGAAGATAGTGGGAATGATGAGAATAACTTGGGGAATTTCGAAAGACCTTTGACCCTTGCGACTTTTTTGAAGGTTAAACCGCCTAAGTTTAAAGGTACACTTGTTGCGACTGATGCTGACAACTGGTTTCGAGCTATCGAACGATCACTGCGAGCGCAGCATGTTCCGGAAGGCCAACACGTGGAGTTTGCTACTTATATGCTGGAAGGAGAAGCTGAGCATTGGTGGCAGGGGATACAGCGACTGTTGCAACAAGATAAAGGCGATATTCCTTGGAATACTTTTAAGGATGAATTTTATAAGAAGTATTTTCCGAGGACAGCTCGTGACGCTAAGGAAATGGAACTTATGCAGCTGAAACAGGGTAACACAACTGTTGCAGAATATGCCCGTAAGTTTGATGACTTGTGCCGTTTCTCCAAGATCTGCCAAGGAAATCCTGCTGATTTTGAAGAATGGAACTGTTTGAAGTTCGAAGGGGGCCTTCTGAGGATCTGATGAGTTCAGTAGTTCCATTGGAGATACGAAATTTTGCTGAGCTGGTTAATAAGTGTAAGTTAGTGGAAGAATGTGCTAAGAAGGTAAGTGCCTCTAAAGCAAGTCGTCAAGGATTTCCACCAAGGAACTACAATAGTTATAATTGGCAACCACGAAGGACAAACTTCAAGACAACTGGTGTGCCACAGCGAAGAAACCCACAGGCTGGTAACATCCCTGCTCGCCCTATGGGTGGAAACGGAGGTAGACCGAGGCAGGATAATGGCAAACAACCTCAACAGGCGCAGGTGAACACTACATGCAAGCGATGTGGGAAGGATCATGGTATTAAACCGTGTTTATTTGGAACATTCAATTGTTATAGATGTGGAGGAACTGGACATATTGCTAAGGAATGCCCAAAGATATTCGCTCGGAATCCAGTACGAACCCAGCAACAAGGTCGAGTGTTTGCCATGACTGCTGATGATGCTATGCAATCAGACGCCCTGATCCAAGGTTAATGTATTGTCAAAGATCGATTTCTAACTGTACTGTATGACTCGGGTGCATCGCATTCCTTTGTTTCTTTAACTGTTGCTCGTGAGTTGGGACTAGATTTCTCTGAGTTGAACTTTGATCTGATTGTCCATACATCTGCATCCCAAAATGCTTTGACTAGTTTAGTGTGCCTGCAAGTACCATTCACTATTAGGAACAGAACTTTTATACATGATCTAATCTGTTTGCCTCTATGTGGTTTAGAAGTTATTCTAGGGTTAGATTGGTTATCTAAGTATCATGTTTTCCTTGATTGCTATGAAAGAACTGTTGTTATTCCGTCTGATAGTTTAGATTTTAAACCATTTCTGTCTCATACTTTATATCTAAATTCTGTAAGAGTTACATTAGACGGGAGTGATTGTGAGGGGTACGTTCTGTTAGCGGCTAGCTCGAGTGACAGTGAACTAAGCTTAGAACAAATTCGAGTGGTGAAGGAATTTCCTGATGTTTTCCCGGACAACATACCTGAGTTTCCTCCTCAGCGAGAGATAGAATTCAGCATTGAACTTGTACCTGGAACCGGACCGATTTCCATAGCACCGTACCGGATGTCACCACTGGAACTTGCAGAGTTGAAGAAACAGTTGGATGAGCTACTTGGAAAAAAATTTATTCGTCCCAGTGCATCACCTTGGGGAGCTCCGATATTGCTAGTAAAGAAGAAGGATGGTGGAATGAGACTTTGCATAGATTACCGACAGTTAAATAAAGTCACTATCAAGAACAAGTATCCACTTCCACGAATAGATGATTTGATGGATCAGTTAAAAGGTGCAACTGTGTTTTCGAAGATTGACTTGCGATCGGGCTACCACCAGATTCGAGTGAAAGAGTCAGATATACCGAAGACTGCATTTAGAACTCAATATGGTCACTATGAGTATATGGTTATGTCGTTTGGACTAACTAATGCTCCTGCGATTTTCATGGATTACATGAATCGTATTTTCCGTCCGTACCTTGATCAGTTCATAGTAGTTTTCATAGATGATATTCTCATCTATTTGAAGACAGAAAGAGAGCATGAAGAGCATCTAAGGACTGTATTGCAGATACTAAGGACTCAGAAGTTATATGCTAAACTATCAAAGTGAGAGTTCTGGACAGAGAATGTGGCATTTTTGGGACATGTTATATCACAAGGAGGAATTGCAATGGATCCTTCAAAAATTGAAGCAGTAGTGCAATGGGAACCACCTACGACCGTTATAGAAGTTCGGAGTTTTCTCGGACTTGCTAGATATTACCGGAGGTTCATCAAAGGATTTTCACAGATAGCCTTACCTTTGACTTACCTTACACGAAAGGAAGTTTCGTTCGTTTGGATGGCTGAGTGTGATAGAAGTTTCAAGATGCTTAAGGAGAAGTTAACAACTACACCTGTATTAGTACTACCCGACCCGCAGAAGCCTTTTGAATTATACTGTGACGCCTCTCATAAAGGACTTGGATGTATGCTGATGCAAGACAAAAATGTGGTGGCTTATGCTTCCCGGCAGCTGACACCTCATGAACAAAATTATCCGACGCATGACTTGGAGTTGGCTGCAGTAGTGTTTGCTCTGAAGATCTGGAGACACTATTTGTATGGCGCTCAACTAGAAGTTTTCTCTGACCACAAAAGTTTAAAGTATATCTTTGACCAGAAGGATCTTAATATGCGACAGCGAAGGTGGATGGAGTTCCTGAAGGACTATGATTTTAAGTTAAGTTATCACCCAGGAAAAGCAAACATGGTGGCAGATGCTTTGAGCAGGAAGAATTTGAATATCTCTTGGATGATGATAAAGGAAGAAAAGTTACTCGCGGAATTTAAGGACCTTAAGTTGGCTATGACTGAGACGTCAAGTGGAGTCCGTTTGGCCCAATTACATATAACACCAGATTTTAAGATTAGGATTCAGCAAGCACAAGCACAAGCACAGGATTCAGAAATGATGACGATGCTGAGACGGATGAAAGTAGAGGAACCAGAAGCTGTAAGACTAGATCGTAGCAGCCTCTGGAGATACAAGAACAGAATTTGTGTGCCTAGCTCTGGAGATTTGCGACAAAGGATTATTGTAGAAGCTCATCAAAGTAGATTTTCTATGCATCCTGGAGTAACAAAGATGTATCAGGATTTGAAACAAATGTTCTGGTGGCCGGGCTTGAAGAAAGAGGCAGCTGATTATGTCTCAAAATGTTTAACCTGCCAGAAGGTGAAGGTGGAACACCAGAAACCGTCAGGAACCCTGCAACCCTTAGAAATACCACAATGAAAGTGGGAGCAGATCACTATGGATTTTGTCACGGGATTGCCAAGAACCTCAACTGGACACAATGCCATTTGGGTAATTGTGGACAGGTTAACAAAATCAGCGCACTTCCTTTCGATTCGAGTTGACTATACATTAGAAAGGCTGGCACGGATATATATTCAAGAAATCGTACGATTTCACGGAATACCTTCGTCAATTGTTTCAGATCGAGATCCGAGGTTTACTTCCAGATTCTGGGGAGCTTTCCAGAAAGCATTGGGAACAGAATTGCATATGAGTACAGCATACCATCCTCAGACAGATGAACAATCAGAGGACAATCCAGACATTGGAAGACATGCTAAGATCTTGTGTGATGGATAACCAAGGCAGTTGGGATAGGTATTTGCCATTGGTCGAGTTCGTCTACAACAACAGTTACCAACAAAGTATCGGGATGGCACCATATGAAGCTCTCTACGGAAGGAGATGTCAGACACCATTGTGTTGGAATGACGACAGAGAAGCTAGTGTCTTAGGTCCAGACTTAGTGCAAGAAACTACTGAGAAGATAAAGGGGATCCGCCAAAAGATCCAGACAGCACAGAGCCGTCAAAAGAGCTATGCCGATAATAGACGTAGACCCTTAGAGTTTAGTGAGGGAGACCATATTTTTCTTAAAGTAACCCCGACTACTGGAATAGGTAGAGCCCTTAAGACTAAAAAGCTTAACCCTCGATACATAGGACCTTTCCAAATACTTAAAAGAGTCGGTCTAGTAGCTTATCAAGTAGCCCTTCCTCCATATCTGTCAAACCTTCATGATGTTTTTCATGTCTCGCAACTTAAGAAATATATTCCCGACGAGAGTCACATTTTACAACCAGAGATAGTACAGTTACAAAACGATTTGACATATCAAGCATCACCAGTTCAGATCGTAGAAAGAAGTGATAAGCAGCTGAGAGGCAAGACTGTTCGCTTAGTCAAAGTAGCTTGGGGACAAAGAGGAGAAGAAGAGCACACTTGGGAACTGGAAGATAAGATGAAAGCTGATTACCCGCATCTATTCTCAGGTAACTGAAATTTTGAGGGCAAAATTTTTTGTTAGGAGGGTAGAATGTAACAACCCCGATTTTCGAGTACGCGAGATCTTCTCTGAAAGTACGAATTTCTCCGGAAGATTAGTAAGGGGAAAACCTTTGATATATCATCAAGAATCTCAATCCTCAATGTCATTATGTCATCTTTAAGTTAGAACCTTTTCCGAGACAAGCTCGATAACGCGGTCGCGAAGAACCTAGTTTTTGAACTATATAGGTTAGGAGTTTTGATTCGGTTTTTCGAAAATAGTCTCAGTTTGACAAAACGGACCCGATTTATGAGAGAAGAGAGATAATAGGATGATATTATCATTATATTAGTATTAGAAGATTCTTGAATGATATTATAAGGTTACCTGATCAGTTTTAGTTAAAAACAGAAAACCGATTTAACCGGGTTCACAATTTACTGGTGCAGCTTAGCACCAGCACTCTCTGATGACTTTAGCAATGCTAAGGCCTCATTATTCATGTTTTATTCTCATAATAAATATGTTACTAGTGTCATTTATGCTAGTAGCTCAGAAAATAATTTTTAGAGATGTTTTTGCAAGTGTTCTGATACATCTAGTTTTAGTAGTTATACACCTGAGATATTTTAATATTATTTTAATCCACCTCCAAGTCAACCAATCACAACTCACCCTACACCCCCAAAACCCCCAAGGCTGGCTCATTTTCACTTTGTGGCCGAAAATAGGTAGAGAGAAAAAGAGAGAAAAGTTCTTAGTTCCAAATCTTCAAAGCTTGATTTCTGCTGAACTAAAACTCAAATCAAAATTCCAATCCGACCAAAATGATCCTCTCTTCTTTCTCTACATGATCATATGACTTATCAAGGCTGGAATCAAGGTGAGTTGGCTGCACCATCTCTCTTTTGATTCGGTTTCAAGGAAACATGGTTAAATATGTGTTTTCTTGATGTGATTTAGGAGGAAAAAGTGCTTAAGGACCACCTGAAAGTTTAATTGAATTAGGAGCAGCAAAACCAGGTAGGGTGTCACGAAATTAATCTTGATTATTTGTGTTTGAGTTGTGTGAATGTTGTATAAATTGGCTGTGCTAAAAATTGGTTGCATATATGATTGATTCTTGGTGAAAATTTGGTGAAATTTTGATGAAATTCAAGCTTTAAAGTTCATGTTCTTGGGTAGATGGAAAAATGAAACCCTAAGATTAAATTGAGGTTCAATTTGTGTTAAAATCATGTAGAAAAGATGGAGTTTTAGTGGCTGCTAATTTATTATGAATTATAGTAAAAATCGGTTGCTGAAAAAACTGAAAAACGGGTAAAAACAGAGAAAGAATCTGAAGAATTTATGAAGAACATGAAGAACACTTTGAGTGTGATGAAGAACAATGAAGAACAGGCCTTAGATCTTAAAAAGGGCAAGGAAGTAAAATTTTTGGTGTTTAAGGGGTTGTTTGGTAATTTCTGAAAGTTAGGGTGGTGAAAGTAGAAATATTAAAAGTTACGGGTGGTAAAAAGTGAATTTTAAAGGTTAAAAGTAAAAGTAAGTTAATTTTCGACAATTTAATGATAAAATAATAAAAAAATAATAAAATATTAAATAATAATATTTAATTAAAAATAATATTTTAATAAAAATAATAAAATAATACGGAAAAGGCAATTTTCTGTAAAAGGTTTAGAAAGACAACTTTAAGCACAGAATCTCATAATTACTTTCATAAAACACTTAGGGAGTGGTAAAAACATATTAGTGAGGCAAAGATAAATAAAAGATAAAAAGTTGAAGAAAAGATAAAAATCGAAGAAAAAGTCTGTAAAGTTTTAATGACAGAAAAATAGACAGAGACTAGTGAACGAACTAGGGCAACATAGTTAGTCCTGGAATTGCGAATAGGGTTAGGTAATATATGAAAAGTTAAACTGTTTCAGTATAGACTTAATGAACCTATACTTGGGATAGGCTAACTATTCATACCGAAATTTACATAAGATTTAAATACATACGTTAAGCAGAGTAGAGAAATACAGAAAACAGAGTAACCAGAGTAAAGTAAAGAGATAGAAAGAAAAAGAGTAATATAGATACAGAATGGAAAGAGTAATCAGAGAAGAGAAAAGAGATACAGAGAACAGAGTAATTAAAGTAGAGTAAAGAGATACAGAGAAAAGGGAAAGCAGAACAGGGTAAAGAGATATAAAGAGAAGAGTAGTATAATAAATATATATATATATATATATATGAATATGTCATAATTCAATTTTTACAAATAGAATATTAAAATAAAATTAGAAAAAAAATATATATTTCATTTCTTTTATTTATCATCATTTCGAATTTGTAATAATTCTATTACAGTTACAGTAATTATATTAATACATTAATATAATAATATATATTATATACTAATATAGATAGTATCTAGAATTTAGGATATTCTTATCCATTAAGATTTAATATGTATAAATCTATCCATAATCTATCTTATATATATATATATATATATATATTAGTTGCTTGATGCAACCCAGAGTTATATTTAATATATATTAGTTGCTTAATGCAACCCAGAGCTTCTGTAGGGAAACTAAGTTACCTACAGCTATTTTTCGCTTCCCCAGAGCAGAGCAGAGTATATATATATATATATATATATATATATATATATATATATATATATATATATATATATATATATATATATATATATATATATATATTTTCCTGCAGTAAGCAGAGGCTATCTCAAATGAGCGGCTATTATTATATGCGCATTTATTTAGGAACGGAAAATCGTATCCGGGAAATCGGGATTACTCGTGACCGGATAAATGTCGGGATTGCGGGCAGCCAACCGACACATGAGTTCATGGCCTGTACTAGGGCTAGACATGCATCATTCTTGTCTGCACATCATTCTCTGTTGCATTCTTTCTTGTGTGTGATCTATTTCTTTATGTTTGTTTGTTCGAGTGCTATGTCTATGCTTTATCTTCTTGTATTCTTCTGCTTGTGTTCTGTTCTTTGTTTTTCTATCTATTTTTAACCTCTGTTTACTACATTACTGTATTCTATTATCCATCTGCTAATCGAAAACGAATAAATGAACGTAACTAACAACCCTGACCCTTCTAAGAACTCCCCAGTTCTTACCCCTTCTCTCCCTTCCTCCCCCTCAGATGGAGACGGGCGTGATCTTCTATGAGTTCGAGGACCCTTACGTCTACGAAGACCTTGGCTGGCGTTAAATGCCAGAAATCCTTCTTCACTGGGCGTTTTTCTGAACGCCCAGAATGCTGCCAATTCTGGTGTTAAACGCCCAGAATGCTGTCTATTCTGGCGTTTAACGCCCAGAATGATACCTTCACTGGCGTTAAATGCCCAGAGTGGTAGCCATTCTGGCGTTTAACTCCCAGATTGCCTCTTTACTGGCGTTTTGATGCCAGTGAGCTCCTTTCCTCTGTGATTTCTCTGTTTTATGTCTTGAACCTCCATTTTCCTGACCTATTCACTGAAAATATATTAATTAACAAGCAAAACAAAATTAAAAAGACTTATCTAACTGTTACAAACATCTAATTATTGATAATGGCTGGGTTGCCTCCCAGCAAGCGCTTCTTTACTGTCTTTAGCTGGACTTTACTGAGCTTTTAACTTAGTCTCAGCTTTGAGCATTCTTGCTCAACATTTCCTTCAAGATAATGTTTGATTCTTTGTCTATTAACAATGAACTTTTTGTCAGAGTCAATATCTTGAAGTTCTACATAGCCATATGGTGACACACTTGTAATCACACATGGGCCCCTCCACCGGGATTTCAATTTCCTGGGGAACAATCTAAGCCTTGAGTTAAACAACAGGACCTTCTGTCCTGTCTCAAAGACTCTAGATGACAGCCTTTTGCCATGCCATATTTTTTCTTTCTCTTTATAAATTTTGGCATTTTCGAAAGCATTGAGTCTGAATTCTTCCAGCTCATTCAACTGGAGTAATCTCCCCTCTCCAGCTACCTTAGTATCAAGGTTTAGGAACCTGGTTGCCCAGTAGGCCTTGTGTTTCAGTTCCACTGGCAGATGACAGGCTTTTCCATACACAAGCTGGTATGGAGAGGTCCCTATAGGAGTCTTGAATGCTGTTCTGTATGCCCACAGAGCATCATCCAGACCTCTTGCCCAATCCTTTCTACGGGCATTTACAGTCCACTCCAAGATTCGTTTTAGTTCTCTATTTGAGACTTCAGCCTGCCCATTTGTCTGTGGATGATATGGAGTTGCCACTTTATGGTTAATTCTATATCGGACCAGAGCAGAGTCAAGCTGTTTATTGCAGAAATGAGTGCCTCCATCGCTGATCAGTATCCTGGGGACACCAAACCTACTGAAAATATGCTTCTAGAGAAACTTCATCACTGTCTTAGTATCATTAGCAGGTGTTACAATTGTCTCTACCTATTTAGATACATAGTCTACTGCCACCAGAATATAAGTGTTTGAGTATGATGGTAGGAAAGGCCCCATGAAGTCAATACCCCATACATCAAATAACTCAATCTCTAAGATCCCTTGTTGAGGCATGGCATAACCGTGAGACAGATTACCATCTCTCTGGCAACTGTCACAATTACGTACAAACTCTCGGGAGTCTCTATAGAGGGTAGGCCAGTAGAAGCCACACTGGAGAACCTTGGTGGCTGTTCGCTCACCCCCTAAATGTCCTCTATATTGTGATCCATGGCAATGTCATAGGATTTTCTGTGCCTCTTCTCTAGGCACACATCTACGGATCATTCCGTCTGCACACCTCTTAAAGAGATATGGTTCATCCCACAAGTAGTATTTTGCATCAGAAATTAATTTTTTTGTTTGCACCTTGCTGTACTCTTTGGGTAAGAATCTCACAGCTTTATAGTTTGCAATGTCTGCAAACCATGGTACTTCCTGAATGGCAAAGAGTTGCTCATCCGGGAAGGTTTCAGAGATCTCAGTAGGAGGGAGGGATGCTCCTGCTAGTGGTTCTATTCGGGACAGGCGATCTGCTACTTGGTTCTCTGTCCCTTTTCTGTCTCTTATTTCTATATCAAACTCTTGCAGAAGTAACACCCATCTTAAGAGTCTGGGTTTTGAATCTTGCTTTGTGAGGAGATATTTTAGAGCAGCATGGTCAGTGTACACAATCACTTTTGATCCTACTAAATAAGATCTGAACTTGTCAATGGCATAAACCACTACAAGTAACTCCTTTTCTGTGGTTGTGTAATTCTTCTGTGCATCATTTAAAACACGGCTAGCATAATAAATGACATGCAGAAGCTTGTTATGCCTCTGTCCCAATACTACACCAATGGCATGGTCACTGGCATCACACATTAGTTCGAATGGTAATGTCCAGTCTGGTGCAGAAATAACTGGTGCTGTGACCAGCTTAGCTTTCAGAGTTTCAAATGCCTGCAGACACTCCGTGTTAAAGACAAATGGCGTGTCAGTAGCTAGCAGATTGCTCAGAGATTTTGTAATTTTTGAAAAATCCTTTATAAACCTCCTATAGAATCCTGCATGCCCCAGAAAGCTTCTAATTCCCTTAATATTGGTAGGTGGTGGTAATTTTTCAATTATCTCTACCTTAGCTTGATCCACCTATATTCCCTTGTTCAAAATTTTGTGCCCAATGACAATTCCTTTAGTCACCATAAAGTGACATTTTTCCCAATTTAAAACCAGGTTAGTCTCTTGGCACCTTTTTAGAACAAGTGCTAGATGGTCAAGGCAGGAGCTGAATGAGTCTCCAAATACTGAGAAGTCATCCATGAAGACTTCCAGAAACTTCTCTACCATATCAGAGAATATAGAGAGCATGCACCTCTGAAAGGTTGCAGGTGCATTACACAGACCAAATGGCATCCTTCTGTAAGCAAATACTCCAGATGGACATGTGAATGCTGTTTTCTCTTGGTCTTGAGGATCTACTGCAATTTAGTTGTAACCTGAATAGCTGATGAGCGGATAATTTATACGCTTTTTGACATTGTTTTTAGTATATTTTTAGTAGGATCTAGTTACTTTTAGGGATGTTTTCATTAGTTTTTATGTTAAATTCACATTTCTGGACTTTACTATGAGATTGTGTGTTTTTCTGTGATTTCAGGTATTTTCTGACAGAAATTGAGGGACTTGAGCAGAAATCAGATTCAGAGGTTGAAAAATGACTGCTAATGCTGTTGGATTCTGACCTCCCTGCACTCAAAATGGATTTTCTGGAGCTACAGAACTCGAAATGGCGCGCTTCCAATTGCGTTGGAAAGTAGACATCCAGGGCTTTCCAGAAATGTATAATAGTCCATACTTTGGCCAAGTTTAGATGACGCAAACTGGCGTTCAACGCCAGCTCTTTGCCCAATTCTGGCGTCCAGCGCCAGAAAAGGATCCAAAACCAGAGTTGAACGCCCAAACTGGCACAAATACTGGCGTTCAACTCCAAGAAGGACCTCTACACGTACAACACTCAAGCTCAGCCCAAGCACATACCAAGTGGGCCCCGGAAGTAAATTTATGCATCAATTACTCACTCATGTAAACCCTAGTGACTAGTTTATTATAAATAGGACCTTTTACTATTGTATTAGATATCTTTGGAGATCCGGAGTTTTATCTTTGGACGCCTGGTTCTTAGATCAGAGGGGCTGGCCTCTCGGCCATGCCTGGACTTTCACTTATGTATTTTTAACGGTAGAGTTTCTACACTCCATAGATTAAGGTGTGGAGCTCTGCTGTTCCTAAAAGATTAATGCAAAGTACTACTATTTTCTATTCAATTCATCGTATTTCGCTTCTAAGATATTCATTCGTACTTCAATCTGAATGTGATGAACGTGACAATCATCATCATTCCCTATGAACGCGTGCCTGACAACCACTTCCGTTCTACCTTAGACTGAATGAGTATCTCTTAGATCTCCTAACCAGAATCTTCGTGGCGTAAGCTAGAATGATGCCGGCATGCAAGAGAATCCGGAAGGTCTAAACCTTGTCTGTGGTATTCCTAGTAGGATTCAATGATTGGATGACTGTGACGAGCTCCAAACTCGCGATTGCGGGGCGTTAGTGACAGACGCAAAAGGATAGTAAATCCTATTCCAGCATGATCGAGAACCGACAGATGAATAGCCATGTTGTGACAGGGTGCGTTGATCTTTTTCACTGAGAGGATAAGATGAAGCCATTGACAAGGGTGATGCCTCCAGACGATTAGCCATGCCGTGACAGGGCATTGGATCATTTTCCCGAGAGATGACTGAAAGTAGCCGTTGATAATGGTGATGTATCACATAAAGCCAGCCATGGAAAGGAGTAAGACTGATTGGATGAAGATAGCAGGAAAGCAGAGGTTCAGAGGAACGAAAGCATCTCCATTCGCTTATCTGAAATTCTCACCAATGAATTACATAAGTATTTCTATCCCTATTCTATTTAATTATTATTCGAAAACACTATTATCAATTTATATCTGCCTAACTGAGATTTGCAAGGTGACCATAGCTTGCTTCATACCAACAATCTCCGTGGGATTTGACCCTTACTCACGTAAGGTATTACTTGGACGACCCAGTGCACTTGCTGGTTAGTTACACGGAGTTGTGAACCATGGTCTTGGCATCATGTTTTTGGCGCCATTTCCAGGGAAAGAAAGAGCAATGAATTTTACATAATTAACGTGTAATCACGATTCCGCGTACCAAGTTTTTGGCGCCGTTGCCGGGGATTTTTCGAGTTTGGACAACTGACGGTTCATCTTGTTGCTCAGATTAGGTACTTTTCTTTTTGTTTTCTTTTCAAAAAAAAAATTTCTCAAAAATATTTCAAAATTTTCTCCTTTGTTTTCGAAAAAAAAAATAATATAAAAATGTTTTCAAAATTTTTATTCAAAATTTTTAAGAATGAATTCTAGTGTTTCATGAAGCATGTGAAGCCTGGCTGGCTGTAAAGCCATGTCTAAATTTATTTGGACTGAGGCAGCAATTTGTTATCAAGAGCAAGCTAGTTGTTGCTAATCCACCTGCTGCTGTTCCTGATTCACCTGCTGAAGCTTGGCTGGCCATTGGCCATGTCTAGTGTTTTGGACCGGAGCTTTCGTTGAAAGCTTGGCTGGCTAGTGAGCCATGTCTAATTCCTGGACTGAAGCTTTAGACTAAGAATGCAAGATTCCTGGAATTCATGTTAAAAATTTTGGAATCCTTATTTTCTCTTTTTCATATAATTTTCGAAAAAAAATCCAAAAAAATTAGAAAATCATAAAAATCAAAAACATTTTTTGTGTTTCTTGTTTGAGTCATGAGTCATGTCATAAGTTTGGTGTCATTTGCATGTGCATCTTGCATTTTTCGAAAATTTCATACATTCATAGTGTTCTTCATGATCTTCAAGTTGTTCTTGGTAAGTCTTCTTGTTTGATCTTGATGATTTTTTGTTTTGTGTTGTATGGTGTTTTTCATATGCATTCTTGAATTCTTAGTGCGTAAGCATTAAAGAATTCTAAGTTTGGTGTCTTGCATGTTTTCTTTGCATTAAAAAATTTTCAAAATTGTGTCTATGATGTTCATCTTGACATTCAAAGTGTTCTTGGTGTTCATCTTGACATTCATAGCATTCTTGCATGCATTCATTGTTTTGATCCATAACTTTCATGCATTGCATCATTTTTCCTGTTTTCCTCTCTCATCATAAAAATTCAAAAAACAAAAAATTATCTTTCCCTTTTTCTCTCATCAAATTCGAAACTTTGAGTTGACTTTTTCAAAAAATTTTAAAATCAAGTTGTTTCTTATGAGTCAAATCAAATTTTCAATTTGAAAATCTTATCTTTTTCAAAATCTTTTTCAAAAATCTTTTTCTTATTTTTATATCAAATTTTCGAAAATAACATAATCAGTTAATGTTTTGATTCAAAAATTTGAAGTTTGTTACTTGCTTGTCAAGAAAGATTCAAACTTTAAGTTCTAGAATCATATCTTGTGATTTCTTATGAATCAAGTCATTAATTGAGATTTTAAAAATCAAATCTTTTTCAAAACTAATTTCTAAAATATCTTCTTATCTTACCTTTTTCAAAAAGTTGGTTTCAAAATATCTTTTCTAACCTCCTAACTTCTTATCTTTTCAAAATTTGTTTCAACTAACTAACTAACTTTTTGTTTGTTTCTTAACTTTTTCAAAACTACCTAACTAACTCTCTCTCTCTCTAATTTTCGAAAATATCTTCCCTCTTTTTCAAAAATTTCTTTTTAACTAACTAATTATTCTTATTTTTATTTTTTATTTTAAAAATTTTCGAAAAATACTAACATTTTTCAAAAACCATTTTCGAAAATCACTAACTCTTTTTCAAAAATATTTTTCGAAAATTCTCCCTCTCCCATCTTATTCTATTTATTTATTCATTTACTAACATCTCATCTCACATCTCAACCCTCCTCACAGTTGTGTTTCTTCCATTACATTACATTCTTTGTCTCCCCCTCTTCTTCTACTCACACAGGAATTCCTATACTGTGGTATAAAGGATCTCTATTATTATTATTATTTTTCTGTGCCCTCTTCTCTGTCATATGAGCAGGAGCAAGGATAAGAACATTCTTGTGGAAGCAGATCCAGAACCTGAAAGGACTCTGAAAAGGAAACTAAGAGAAACTAAAATACAACAATCCAGAGATAACCTTTCAGAAATTTTCGAACAGGAAGAGGAGATGGCAGCCGAAAATAATAATAATAATGTAAGGAAGATGCTTGGTGACTTTACTGCACCTAATTCCAATTTACATGGAAGAAGCATCTCCATTCCTGCCATTGGAGCAAACAACTTTGAGCTGAAACCTCAATTAGTTTCTCTGATGCAGCAGAACTGCAAGTTTCATGGACTTCCATCTGAAGATCCTTTTCAGTTCCTAACTGAATTCTTGCAGATATGTGATACTGTTAAGACTAATGGAGTAGATCCTAAATTCTACAGGCTCATGCTTTTTCCTTTTGCTATAAGAGACAGAGCTAGATTATGGTTGGATTTTCAACCCAAAGACAGCCTGAACTCTTGGGATAAGCTGGTCACGGCTTTATTAGCCAAGTACTTTCCTCCTCAAAAGCTGAGCAAGCTTAGAGCTGATGTTCAAACCTTCAGACAGAAAGAAGGTGAATCCCTCTATGAAGCTTGGGAAAGATACAAACAGTTGACCAAAAAGTGTCCTTCTGACATGCTTTCAGAATGGACCATCCTGGATATATTCTATGATGGTTTATCTGAGCTTTCAAAAATGTCACTGGACACTTCTGCAGGTGGATCCATTCACCTAAAGAAAACGCCTGCAGAAGCTCAAGAACTCATTGATATGGTTGCTAATAACCAGTTCATGTACACTTCTGAAAGGAATCCTGTGAGCAATGGGACGCCTATGAAGAAGGGAGTTCTTGAAGTTGATACTCTAAATGCCATATTGGCTCAGAATAAAATATTGACTCAACAAGTCAATATGATCTCTCAGAGTCTGCATGGAATGCAAGCTGCATCCAACAGTACTCAAAAGGCATCTTCTGAAGAAGAAGCTTATGATCCTGAAAACCCTGCAATAGCAGAGGTAAATTATTTAGGTGAACCTTATGGAAACACCTATAACTCATCATGGAAAAATCATCCAAATTTCTCATGGAAGGATCAAAAGCCTCAACAAGGCTTTAATAATGGTGGAAGAAATAGGTTTAGCAATAATAAACCTTTTCCATCATCTACTCAGCAACAGACAGAGAACTCTGAACAAAATACTTCTAATTTGGCAAAATTAGTCTCTGATCTGTCCAAGGCCACTGTAAGTTTCATGAATGAAACAAGATCTTCCATTAGAAATTTGGAAGCACAAGTGGGCCAGCTGAGTAAAAGGATCACTGAAATTCCCCCCAGTACTCTCCCAAGCAATACAGAAGAGAACCCAAAAGGAGAGTGCAAGGCCATTGACATAAGCACCATGGTCGAACCTACAAGGGGAGTGGAGGACGTGAATCCCAAGGAGGAAGACCTCCTGGGACGTCCAGTGATCAATAAGGAGCTTCCCTCTGAGGAACAAAAGGACTCTGAGGCTCATCTAGAGACCATAGAGATTCCATTGAACCTCCTTATGCCCTTCATGAGCTCTGATGAGTATTCATCTTCTGAAGACAATAAGGATGTTACTGAAGAGCAAACTGCCAAGTTTCTTGGTGCAATCATGAAGCTGAATGCCAAATTATTTGGCATTGATACTTGGGAAGTTGAACCTCCCTTGTTCATCAATGAACTAAGTGGTCTGGATCAACTGACATTGCCTCAGAAGAGACAGGATCCTGGAAAGTTCATAATACCTTGTACTATAGGCACCATGATCTTTAAGGCTCTGTGTGACCTTGGTTCAGGGATAAACCTCATGCCCCTCTCTGTAATAGAGAAACTGGGAATCTATAGGGTGCAAGCTGCTAAAATCTCATTAGAGATGGCAGACAATTCAAGAAAACAGGCATATGGACAAGTAGAGGACGTGTTAGTAAAGGTTGAAGGCCTTTACATCCCTGCTGATTTCATAGTCCTGGATACTGGAAAGGAAGAGGATGAATCCATCATCCTAGGAAGACCTTTCCTGGCCACAGCAAGAGCTGTGATTGATGTTGACAGAGGTGAAATAGTCCTTCAATGGAATGAGGACTCCCTTGTGTTTAAAACTCAAGGATCTCCCTCTGCAACCATGGAGAGGAAGCAGAAAAAGCTTCTCTCAAAGCAGAGTCAACCAGAGCCCCCACAGTCAAACTCTAAGTTTGGTGTTGGGAGGCCACAACCAAACTCTAAGTTTGGTGTTGAACTCCCATATCCAAACTCTAAGTTTGGTGTTGGAGAGTCTCAACAAAGCTCTGCACATCTGTGAGGCTCCATGAGAGCCCACTGTCAAGCTATTGACATTAAAGAAGCGCTTGTTGGGAGGCAACCCAATTTTTATTTATCTAAATATATTTTTCTTAGTTATATGTCTTTATAGGTTCATGATCATGTGGAGTCACAAAATAAATATAAAAATTGAAAACAGAATCAAAAACAGCAGAAGAAAAATCACACCCTGGAGGAGCATCTGTCTGGCGTTCAGCGCCAGAACAGAGCATGGTTCTGGCGTTCAACGCCAGAAATGGCACACAAATGGGCGTTGAACGCCCAAAATGGCCACCAACCTGGCGCTAAATTCCCAGAGTTGTGTGCAAAGGCATTTTTACATGCCTAATGGGTGCAGGGATGTAAATCCTTGAACACCTCAGGATCTGTGGACCCCACAGGATCCCCACCTACCTCCACTTACTTCTTCTCACCACTCTCTTTCACACAACCCCATAAACACTCTTCCCCAAAAACCCTTCACCAATCACCTCAATCTCTCTTCCCCATCACCTCTTCACCACTCACATCCATCCACTCTTCCCCATAAACCTACCTCATAAACCCCACCTACCTTCAAAATTCAAAACCAATTTCCCACCCAAACCCACCCATATGGCCGAAACCTTCCCCCCCTCCCTTCCCTATATAAAGCCCTCCATTCTTCTTCAAATTCACACAACACAACCCCTCTACACCCTTCTTGGCCGAACCACATCCCTTTCTCCCTCTCCTCCATTTCTTCTTCTTCTTCATCTATTCTTTCTCCTTTTGCTCGAGGGCGAGCAAAATTCTAAGTTTGGTGTGGTAAAAGCATAAGCTTTTTGTTTTTCCATTACCATTGATGGCACCTAAGACCGGAGAATCCTCTAGAAAAGGGAAAGGGAAGACAAAAGCTTCCACATCCGAGTCATGGAAGATGGAAAGGTTCATCTCCAAAGCCCATCAAGACCACTTCTATGATGTTGTGGCCAAGAAGAAGGTAATCCCCGAGGTCCCTTTCAAACTCAAAAGAAATGAGTATCCGGAGATCCGACATGAAATTCAAAGAAGAGGTTGGGAAGTTCTAACAAATCCCATCCAACAAGTCGGCATCCTAATGGTTCAAGAGTTCTATGCCAATGCATGGATCACCAAGAACCATGATCAAAGTAAGAACCCAGATCCAAAGAACTATGTTACAATGGTTCGGGGGAAATACTTAGATTTTAGTCCGGAGAATGTGAGGTTGGCGTTTAACTTGCCCATGATGCAAGGAGATGAACGCCCCTACACTAGAAGGGTCAACTTTAATCAAAGGTTGGACCAAGTCCTTATGGACATATGTGTAGAAGGAGCTCAATGGAAGATTGACTCCAAAGGCAAGTCGGTTCAACTAAGAAGATTGGACCTCAAGCCTGTAGCTAGAGGATGGTTGGAGTTCATTCAATGCTCAATCATTCCCACTAGCAACCGGTCTGAAGTTACTATAGACCGGGCCATCATGATTGGAGAAGAGGTGGAAGTTCATGAGATTATACCTCAAGAACTCTACAAGATGGCTGACAAGTCCTCCACCATGGCAAGGTTAGCCTTTCCTCACCTCATTTGCCACCTATGCAATTCGGCTGGGATTGACATAGAGGGAGATATCCTCATCAAAGAGGACAAGCCCATCACTAAGAAAAAGATGGAGCAAGCAAGAGAGCCCACTCATGGAGCTCAAGAGGCGTATGAAGCTCATCACCATGAGATCCCAGAGATGCCTCAAATGCACTTTCCTCCACAAAACTATTGGGAGCAAATCAACACCTCCCTAGGAGAATTGAGTTCCAATATGGGACAACTAAGGGTGGAACATCAAGAGCACTCCATCATGCTTCATGAAATAAGAGAAGATCAAAAAGCAATGAGGGAGGAGCAAAAAAGACAAGGAAGAGACATAGAAGAGCTCAATGACATCATTGGTTCCTCAAGAAGGAAACGCCACCATCACTAAGGTGGATTCATTCCTTGTTCTTATTTCTTCTGTTTTTCGTTTTCTATGTTATGTGCTTATCCATGTTTGTGTCTTCATTACATGATCATTAGTAGTTAGTAACTTTGTCTTAAAGTTATAAATGTCCTATGAATCCATCACCTCTCTTAAATGAAAAATGTTTTAATTCAAAAGAACAAGAAGTACATGAGTTTCGAATTTATCCTTGAACTTAGCATTAATTATATTGATATGGTGACAATGCTTTTTGTTTTCTGAATGTATGCTTGAACAGTGCATATGTCTTTTGAAGTTGTTGTTTAAGAATGTTAAATATGTTGGCTCTTGAAAGAATGATGACTAGTAGACATGTTATTTGATAATCTGAAAAATCATAAAAATGATTCTTGAAGCAAGAAAAAGCAGCAAAGAACAAAGCTTGCAGAAAAAAAAAATAGGCGAAAAAAATAGAAAGAAAAAGAAAAAGCAAGCAGAAAAAGTCAAAGCTCTTAAAACCAAAAGGCAAGGGAAAATAAAAAGGATCCCAAGGCTTTGAGCATCAGTGGATAGGAGGGCCTAAAGGAATAAAATCCTGGTCTAAGCAGCTAAACCAAGTTGTCCCTAACCATGTGCTTGTGGCGTGTAGGTGTCAAGTGAAAACT
The DNA here is from genome assembly GCF_003086295.3 of Arachis hypogaea. Classification (NCBI taxonomy): domain Eukaryota; kingdom Viridiplantae; phylum Streptophyta; class Magnoliopsida; order Fabales; family Fabaceae; genus Arachis; species Arachis hypogaea. The sequence continues at coordinate 74,998,520 of NC_092046.1, read as the reverse complement.
TGAGACTGAGCGGTTAAAGTCAAGGTCCAAAGCAAAAAAAGAGTGTGCTTAAGAACCCTGGACACCTCTAATTGGGGACTTTAGCAAAGCTGAGTCACAATCTGAAAAGGTTCACCCAATTATGTGTCTGTGGCATTTATGTATCCGGTGGTAATACTGGAAAACAAAGCGCTTAGGGCCACGGCCAAGACTCATGAAAGAGCTGTGTTCAATAATCATCATACTGAACTAGGAGAATCAATAACACTATCTGAACTCTGAGTTCCTATAGATGCCAATCATTCTGAACCTCAATGGATAAAGTGAGATGCCAAAACTATTCAAGAGGCAAAAAGCTATAAGTCCCGCTCATTTGATTGAAGCTATGTTTCATTGATAGTTTGGAATTTATAGTATATTCTCTTCCTTTTATCCTATTTGATTTTCAGTTGCTTGGGGACAAGCAACAATTTAAGTTTGGTGTTGTGATGAGCGGATAATTTATACGCTTTTTGACATTGTTTTTAGTAGGATCTAGTTACTTTTAGGGATGTTTTCATTAGTTTTTATGTTAAATTCACATTTCTGGACTTTACTATGAGATTGTGCGTTTTTCTGTGATTTCAGGTATTTTCTGACTGAAATTGAGGGACTTGAGCAGAAATCAGATTCAGAGGTTGAAAAAGGACTACTGATGCTGTTGGATTCTGACCTCCCTGCACTCAAAATGGATTTTCTGGAGCTACAGAACTCGAAATGGTGCACTTCCAATTGCGTTGGAAAGTAGACATCCAGGGCTTTCCAGCAATGTATAATAGTCCATACTTTGGCTTGTTATGCCTCTGTCCCAATACTACACCAATGGCATCGTCACTGGCATCACATATTAGTTCGAATGGTAATGTCCAGTCTGGTGCAGAAATAACTGGTGCTGTGACCAGCTTAGCTTTCAGAGTTTCAAATGCCTGCAGACACTCCGTGTTAAAGACAAATGGCATGTCAGCAGCTAGCAGATTGCTCAGAGATTTTGCAATTTTTGAAAAATCCTTTATAAACCTCCTATAGAATCCTGCATGCCCCAGAAAGCTTCTAATTCCCTTAATATTGGCAGGTGGTGGTAATTTTTCAATTATCTCTACCTTAGCTTGATCCACCTCTATTCCCTTGTTCAAAATTTTGTGCCCAATGACAATTCCTTTAGTCACCATAAAGTGACTTTTTTTCCAATTTAAAACCAGGTTAGTCTCTTGGCACCTTTTTAGAACAAGTGCTAGATGGTCAAGGCAGGAGCTGAATGAGTCTCCAAATACTGAGAAGTCATCCATGAAGACTTCCAGAAACTTCTCTACCATATCAGAGAATATAGAGAGCATGCACCTCTGAAAGGTTGCAGGTGCATTACACAGACCAAATGGCATCCTTCTGTAAGCAAATACTCCAGATGGACATGTGAATGCTGTTTTCTCTTGGTCTTGAGGATCTACTGCAATTTAGTTGTAACCTGAATAGCTGATGAGCGGATAATTTATACGCTTTTTGACATTATTTTTAGTATGTTTTTAGTAGGATCTAGTTACTTTTAGGGATGTTTTCATTAGTTTTTATGTTAAATTCACATTTCTGGACTTTACTATGAGATTGTGTGTTTTTCTGTGATTTCAGGTATTTTCTGACTGAAATTGAGGGACTTGAGCAGAAATCAGATTCAGAGGTTGAAAAATGACTGCTGATGCTGTTGGATTCTGACCTCCCTGCACTCAAAATGGATTTTCTGGAGCTACAGAACTCGAAATGGTGCGCTTCCAATTGCGTTGGAAAGTAGACATCCAGGGCTTTCCAGAAATGTATAATAGTCCATACTTTGGCCAATTTTAGATGATGCAAACTGGCGTTCAACGCCAGCTCTTTGCCCAATTCTGGCGTCCAGCGCCAGAAAAGGATCCAAAACCAGAGTTGAACGCCCAAACTGGCACAAATACTGGCGTTCAACTCCAAGAAGGACCTCTACACGTACAACACTCAAGCTCAGCCCAAGCACACACCAAGTGGGCCCCGGAAGTGAATTTATGCATCAATTACTCACTCATGTAAACCCTAGTGACTAGTTTATTATAAATAGGACCTTTTACTATTGTATTAGATATCTTTGGAGATCCGGAGTTTTATCTTTGGACGCCTGGTTCTTAGATCAGAGGGGCTGGCCTCTCGGCCATGCCTGGACTTTCACTTATGTATTTTTAACGGTAGAGTTTCTACACTCCATAGATTAAGGTGTGGAGCTCTGCTGTTCCTCAAAGATTAATGCAAAGTACTACTATTTTCTATTCAATTCATCGTATTTTGCTTCTAAAATATTCATTCGTACTTCAATCTGAATGTGATGAACGTGACAATCATCATCATTCCCTATGAACGCGTGCCTGACAACCACTTCCGTTCTACCTTAGACTGAATGAGTATCTCTTAGATCTCCTAACCAGAATCTTCGTGGCGTAAGCTAGAATGATGGCGGCATGCAAGAGAATCCGGAAGGTCTAAACCTTGTCTGTGGTATTCCGAGTAGGATTCAATGATTGGATGACTGTGACGAGCTCCAAACTCGCGATTGCGGGGCGTTAGTGACAGACGCAAAAGGATAGTAAATCCTATTCCAGCATGATCGAGAACCGACAGATGAATAGCTGTGCCGTGACAGGGTGCGTTGATCATTTTCACTTAGAGGATAAGATGAAGCCATTGGCAAGGGTGATGCCTCCAGACGATTAGCCGTGCCGTGACAGGGCATTGGGTCATTTTCCCGAGAGATGACCGAAAGTAGCCATTGACAATGGTGATGTATCACATAAAGCCAGCCATGGAAAGGAGTAAGACTGATTGGATGAAGATAGCAGGAAAGCAGAGGTTCAGAGGAACGAAAGCATCTCTATTCGCTTATCTGAAATTCTCACCAATGAATTACATAAGTATTTCTATCCCTATTCTATTTAATTATTATTCAAAAACACCATTATCAATTTATATCTGCCTAACTGAGATTTGCAAGGTGACCATAGCTTGCTTCATACCAACAATCTCCGTGGGATTCGACCCTTACTCACGTAAGGTATTACTTGGACGACCCAGTGCACTTGCTGGTTAGTTACACAGAGTTGTGAACCATGGTCTTGGCATCATGTTTTTGGCGCCATTTCCAGGGAAAGAAAGAGCAATGAATTTTACGTAATTAAAGTGTAATCACGATTCCGCGTACCAATAGCCATCCAAAAAGCAGTAGTATTCATGACCTTCTAGTCTTTCTAGCATCTGGTCTATGAATGGTAAAGGAAAATGATCCTTCCTGGTGGCTGTATTGAGCCTTCTGTAGTCAATACACATACGCCACCCTGTAACTGTTCTTGTAGGAACCAGTTCATTCTTTTCATTATGAACCACTGTCATGCCTCCCTTCTTGGGGATAACTTGGACAGGGCTCAACCAGGGGCTATCAGAAATATGATAAATAATCTCAGCCTCCAGTAACTTAGTGACCTTTTTCTGCACCACCTCCTTCATGGCTGGATTTAGCCGCCTCTGTGGTTGAACCACTGGCTTAGCATTATCCTCCAATAGGATCTTGGGCATGCATCTTGCTGAGCTAATGCCCTTAAGATCGCTTATGGACCACCCAAGAGCTGTCTTATGTGTCCTTAGCACCTGAATTAGTGCTTTCTCTTCCTGTGGATTTAAAGCAGAGCTTATGATCACTGGAAAAGTGTCACCTTCTCCCAGAAATGCATATTTCAGAGATGGTGGTAGTGGTTTAAGCTCGGGTTTAGGAGGCTTATCCTCTTTCTGAGGAATTTTCAGAGGTTCCTCTATTCTTTCTGGTTCCTCCAGATCAGGCTGAACATCTTTAAAGATGTCCTCTAGCTCTGATTCGAGACTCTCAGTCATATTGACCTCTTCCACCAAGGAGTCAATAACATCTGCGCTCAGGCAGTCTTTTGGTGTGTCTGGATGCTGCATAGCTTTGATAGCATTCAACTTAAACTCATCCTCATTGACTCTCAGGGTTATCTCCCATCTTTGGACGTCAATGAGGGTTCGTCCAGTTACTAGGAAAGGTCTTCCTAGAATGAGAGTTGCACTCTTGTGCTCCTTCATTTCCAGCACTACAAAGTCAGTAGGAAAGGCAAATGGCCCAACCTTGACAATCATGTCCTCAATTATGCCTGATGGGATTTTAATGGAGCCATCAGCAAGTTGGAGGCATATCCAGGTTGGTTTAACTTCATCAGTCAAACCAAGCTTTTTGATAGTGGATGTAGGTATTAGGTTGATACTTGCCCCAAGGTCACACAGAGCTGTCTTGGTACAAGCACCCTCTAATGTACATGGTATCATAAAGCTTTCAGGATCTTTAAGATTTTCTGGTAAGCTTTTCAGAATGACTGCACTGCATTCTTTAGTGAGGAAAACTTTTTTAGTTTCTCTCCAATCCTTCTTATGGCTTAAGATCTCTTTCATGAACTTAGCATAAGAGGGTATTTGCTCAAGTGCATCTGCAAATGGAATCTTTATTTCAAGAGTCCTGAGATAGTTTGCAAAGCGGGCAAATTATTTATCCTGTTCCGCTTGGCGGAGTTTCTGAGGATAAGGCATCTTGGCTTTGTATTCTTCAACCTTAGTTGCTGCAGGTTTATTTCCTACAGAAGTGGTTGGAGAAGCCTGCTTAAGGGGGTTGTTATCAGCACTTGCAGGTGTCTGACCCCTTATTGGCGTTTGAATGCTAGAATTGGAGGCTGCTTGGGTGTTTAACGCCATATTGCCACCCTTTTCTGGCATTTGGACGCCAGCATTGGATGTCCCTTGGGCGTTTAATGCCACTTTTTCACCCTTTTCTGGCGTTTGAATGCCAGAATCATTCCTCTCTGGGCTCTTACTATCTTCAGAGGGATTTTGGGCAGTGGTTTGGTTATCCTTTGTCAGTTGTTCCTTTCTTGGCTTCCTGCTACCTTGGATTGATACATTCAGTATTTTTCCACTCCTTAATTGAATAGCTTGGCATTCTTCTGTTATCTGTTTAGATAGCTGCTGTCTTGTCTGATCCAATTGTGCTTCCATATTTTGATTAGCATTTTTAGTGTCTTGGAGCATCTCTTTAAATTCTGCGAACTGTTTTGTTATAATAAGCAATTGCTGATTGAGTTCAACAACTTGTTCTTGAGGACTAAGTTCGGTGGATACTGCTTTAGCCTCTTCTTTCAGGGAGGACTCACTACTTAAGTACAGATGCTGATTTCTAGCAACTGTATCAATGAACTCTTGAACCTCTTCAATTATCTTTCTAATGTATATAGATCCACCAGCTGAGTGGTCTAGAGATATTTGGGCCTTTTCTGTAAGCCCGTAGTAGAAGATGTCTAACTGTACCCACTCTGAAAATATTTCAGAGTGGCATTTCCTTAGCATCCCTCTGTACCTCTCCCAGGCATTATAAAGAGATTCATGATCGTCTTGTTTAAAGCCTTGGATGTCCAACCTTAGCTGTGTCATCCTTTTTGGAGGGAAGTATTGATTCAGGAATTTATCTGATAATTGTTTCCATGTTCTTATGCTTGCTGTGGGTTGGTTGTTTAACCACCTCTTAGCTTGATCTTTTACAGCAAATGGAAATAGTAATAATCTGTAGACATCCTGATCCACTTCTTTATCACGTACTGTGTCAGCAATTTGTAAGAACTGTGCCAGAAACTCAGTAGGTTCTTCCTGTGGAAGACCGGAATACTGGCAATTTTGCTGCACCATGATAATGAGCTGAGAATTTAGCTTAAAACTGCTTGCTCTGATGGGGGGCAGATACTGCTCCCGTATGCAGCAGTAATGGGGTTAGCATATGACTCCAGAGTCCTTCTAGACTGTTCATTTCCACTTAGGTCCATGATGGAGAAAAGGGAATTGATGTGAATTGCAAATAAAATATATTTTTATTTTTATTTTCTTTAATTAAAAACAAACCAAATAAAAAATGAGATAAAATAAAATAATTAGAAAATAAAATATAAATTTTGAAAACTAAAAGAAAAAAAGAAATTCGAAAACTAAAATAATTAATTAATTAAGAAGATTTGAAAAATTTTGGATATGATTTTTGAAAAAGATTTTGAATTTTGAAATTTTAAGACTAAGATAATATAAAATAAAAATTTTAAAATAAAAATCTAAATTTTTAAATGAAATTTTCAAAAATTCAATTAAATAAATAGAAAAGATATTTTTGAATTTAATGAGGAAAGAGAAAAACAATAAAATGACACCAAACTTAGAATTTTGGATCAAAACAAAGAAAACAAATAAGAAAACTTTGAATGTCGAGATGAACACCAAGAACACTTTGAAGATCAAGATGAACACCAAGAACAAATTTTAAAAATTTTTAAGAAAATAGAAACACAAAGGACACCAAACTTAAAAATTTTTATATTTTGGACACTAATAATTTGAAAATGTATAAGATAAACAGCAACAAACACCAAACAAGAAATTTTAAAGATCAAATAAAAAAATAAATAAGAACAATTTGAAGATTAAGAAAGAACTAAGAACATATAATTCGAAAAATTGAAGGAAAAATAAAATCATGCAATTGACACCAAACTTAAAACATGAAACTAAACTCAAACAGAAGACTAAACTCGAGGTTATTGGTTTTAAAAATTTTCAAAAATAATTTGGAAAAAAAATAAGAATTTTAAAATTTTGACCAAAAACAAAAATAGAAGACTCAATTTTAGTGACTCTAAACCAAAAAGATAAATTTTTCCTAATCTAAGCAACAAAATAAACCGTCAGTTGTCCAAACTCGAACAATCCCCGGCAACGGCACCAAAAACTTGGTGCACAAAATTATGATTACACTTTTCACAACTCTGCACAACTAACCAGCAAGTGCACTGGGTCGTCCAAGTAATACCTTATGTGAGTAAGGGTCGATCCCACGGAGATTGACAGCTTGAAGCAAACTATGGTTATTTTGTAAATCTTAGTCAGGAGATTAATAATAAGAGTAATTTTTGTTTATGAAAAGTAAATAACATAAAATAGATGGTACTTGTGATTCAGTAATGAGAAACAGGTTGAGGTTCCAGAGATGCTCTGTCATCTGAATCTTTGCTTTCCTACTGTCTTCTTCTCCAAACACGCGTGGCTTCCTTCCATGGCAGGCTGTATGATCCTCTCGGATGAAAAATACCAGGTTCTGTCACCGCATGGCTAATCATCTGTCAGTTCTCACTAGCGTCGGAATAGGACCATTATCCTTTTGCACACTGTCATTGCGCCCAACATTCGCAAGTTTGAAGCTCGTCACAGTCATCCCCTTCCAGATCCTACTCGAAATACCACAGACAAGGTTTAGACTTTTCGGATCTCAGGAATGCTATCAATTGGTTCTAGCCTCTACTACGAAGGTTCTGATCTCATGGATTAGGTCCGTAGATCAGAGACCCAAGAGATACGCACTCAAGCTATCGCCCAATGACTACATTGAGCTCAAATAGAATGGGAGTGGTTGTCAGGCACGCGTTCATAGGGTTGAGGATAATGATGAGTGTCACGGATCATCATATTCTCCATATTGAAGTACGAGTGAGTATCTTAGAATAGAATCAAGCGAGATTGAATAGAAAACAGTAGTAATTGCATTAATCCATTGAAACACAGCAGAGCTCCTCACCCCCACCCATGGGGTTTAGAGACTCATGCTGTCAGAAATAGAATATGAAATGTGAAAAAATGTCATCAGTTCTAAATGAATCTCTAAAAGTAGTTTTTATACTAAACTAGCATCCTAGGGTTACAGAAAATGAGTAACTAAGTGCAGATAGTGTAGAAATCTACTTCTGGGACCCACGTGGTGTGTGCTTGGGCTGAGCATTGAAGCTTTTTCGTGCTTAGGCTGTTCCTGGAGTTAAACGCCAGCTGATGAACGGATTTTTGACGGTTTAGAAATTCACTAATAAAATCTCGTTGTAAAGTATAGTTTCTAAATCAAGCAATAATCCTTTCATACAAAAAGTTGTTTGTCACTAGTACAAACCCCTAAAATTTATAAACCGAAGTATTGGACCTCGGGTCATTCTCCCTAGGAATTGTAATGAAGTGTCTTGTTATCGGTTGTGAGTTATATTTGGGGTTTTTAGGATTTTTAGACAAGAAAAATAAATGGCAAGAAAAGTAAACTAACAACTATAAAAGGCTCTTGGTAAGGTGTGAGAACTAGAAGTCCTATCCTAGTTATCCTTCTCAATTGTGATGAGAATTGTTCATTGCTACCACTTAGTTAACCCTTACTAAATAAAGGAAAGTCAAGTGGATGAATTGACTTGAGCCACAAGTTCTAGCCAACTCCCAAGGAAAGACTAGCTTTAGTGCACTCCAAACCAATTATCAATCTCTCCAATTATCAATCAACAAGGAATTAGATAACTCAAGTGTCACTAATTAATCTACCTGGGCCAAGAGGAACAAAATCTACACTAAAACTAAAAGAGACATTTCAACAAACACATAAAGTGCAATAGAAGTGAACATTATTAAATGCAAGAATTAAAGGAATCTACAACTACAAAAACAAGAGATCAACAATAGAAAAGTAAAGAAGACACATTTATTATGAATTACCTCTTATTAAATTGGAAGAATGTAGAAGGAACAATACTAGATCTACAACAAAATATAAGAACAACATAAAAGAAATTATAACAAAAGAATAGAAGAAGATGAATGTAGCAACAAAGAATTGAAAGATAGAAGTGGAAGAAAGCAAAGATTAAAACCTAGATCTAAGAACTAAACCTAATCCTAATCCTAATTCTAGAGAGAAGAGAGAGCTTCTCTCTCTAGAAACTAACTCTAAACTAATCCTAATGAGTGTGTATGATTGGAATCCCCATTGCTCTTCAATCCTTGGCTTTAAATAGCATCTTTGGCGCCAAAGTTGGTTGGGATTGGGCCCCACAACCCTTGAGAATTCGTTGGTCACGTTTTCATTAAAAAATCATAAACCAGCACCGACGCGTACACGCACAGCACGCGTACGCGTCCATGGGGTGATTCGCAGGTGCGCGCAAGCGCCAGGTGCGCGCGCGCGTCCATGGGCGAGTTCAACTTCTTTGACTTTTCATGATTTCTCCACTTTGCATGCTTTCCTCTTCACTCCTTTGATCCATTCCTAGCCTTTTCAATCTGAAATCACTAACAAACATATCAAGGCATCTAGTGGAATCAAAGGGAGATTAAAACCATCAAATTAAGGGTCTAAAAGCATGTTTTCACATCTAAGCACAAATAAGGAGACAATCACAAAACCATGCTATTTCATTGAATAAATGTAGGTAAAAGGTGATAAAATCTCTTAAAATCAATACAGGATAAACCGTCAAAACGGGGTTTATCAACCTCCCCACACTTAAACCAAGCATGTCCTCATGCTTAAACCAAGAATGAAGCAAAGGGCATGGCATTTATTCAATGGAAACTAATTAAATGCAATCTACCTATATGCAACTATCTAAATGAATGCAATTGCTTGGTCAAAATAAATCAATTCCCAAGAAGTATATATGCACAAAGGCTAAGGACTAGCAAGCCTAATCCACAATTGAATTGAGTTATTAAATATTTTTACAAACTTGCATGAAAAGAGATGATCATAGGTGAAAACATGTAATTGAGCATCAAACCCTCACCGGTAGTGTTTGCACTCTATTCGCTCAAGTGTTTAGGGTCGATTCTCTCAATTCTCCCCTAATCATGCTTTCCAAGATTTGTTTTTCTTCTAACAATCGACATACATTTCATACATGCATACAAGTATCATGAGGTCTTTTCTTTAGGTTGTAATAGGGTTAGGGTCAAGGTAGGATGCATATATGGTCAAGTGAGCTTGAAGTTTGAATCTTTGATAAGCTTAGACTTCCCACCTAACCTATGACATCCTATACAATTAAGTTCTAACCTAACTACCCATTCTTCACTTTTTCACATACTCATGCATTTTCTTTTTCATTTCGCAACACTTATGCATTGATTTTATTGGACATTGCTTTGGGGCATTTTGTCCCCTTTTTATTATTTTTTTTCTTCTTCTTTTTTTTTTCTTTTTCTATTTTTTTCTTTTCCATATTATTTTTCTTTTCTTTTTCTTTTGTTTTTCTTATTTTTTTCTTTTTATATACAAGAACCTCAATGCATAAGGTTTTACATTTGATCAATATATGAGTATGTACCCAATTCCCAATATTTCCAATAACATTACAAAACTACCCTTTTATTCACCCAATGTCCCAAGGTTCCCACACTTGAATGATACTCACACACACTAGCCTAAGCTAATCAAAGATCCAAATTAAGGACATTTATTGTTTTTCGCTTTAAGGCTAGTAATGTGCTAAATTAAAGAACAAATGGGTTAAGCGTAGGCTCAAATTTGGCTAACAAAAGAAGATAAAAGGTAAGGCCATTTGGGTAAGTGAGCTAATGAAATGATGGCCTCAATCATATAAATGCATGAATACACAAAATAATGGACATAAAGAATCAAACAAATCAAAGATTACAATCATAGAAAGAGAATAATGCACACAAGAAGGAAAAATAAATGGTTATAAGATGTAACCACACCATTAGGCTCAAATCTCATTTGCTTATGTTCTTAGCTCAAAAACATGATCCACAATATATATAATTCAAGCAAGTTCTATGAAAAATTTTCACTCAAATCAATTGAGGTGCCCTATAGATAGAAATCCTTGAAAATTTTCATTATTTTGACTAAGCTTATTGTGTATATATATGCAAAAATAAGAAAATGAAAGTAAAAATCCTGAGAACCTAAAATGAAATGCAAAAATGTTGGGATTAGAAATTTGTCACCCAAAATCGCCGACCGGTCGGACGACCTCCCCACACTTAAAAGTTTGCACCGTCCTCGGTGTACTCAAAGATGAGCAAGGGGGTACGGCGACTCTCCGGATTGCTATGTGTTCTTTCTTCCGCTTCCATGGTTGCTTGTGGTGCATTCGTTATGAAAAACAAAAATATAACACCATAAGATGAGAAGATATAAAAGCAAGGAAGCATACATTGTTGTAATGAGGTAAATCACTAGAATGAGGTGAGTGAATTAGTGTGACATTAAGAAATATTAGGTGTGTGAATTCTAAATTGCGCGGTTTAGAATACACATTAGCATAAAAGCTATGTCACAAAAGAAGCATGCACTTCACTTATCCTAGTGTGCTTGAGATGCTTTAAGTAAGCTTGTAAGGTAAGACAAGCATTAGAGAAGCATGAAAGCATTCAAGTCAAACATATGGATGGATATAATCATGAAATACAATGCATTAAGGTAAATGCTCAACATCATCCTTCAAGAGATTGCCTAATCAAAGAATACGGTTCAAATCACATGGTGGCCAAATCATGCAATTCAAAAGAATTACAAGTTCGAAGGCAATTCTCATCACTTGGTAGTTTTCAAAAGGTAAGCATGAAAAACTCAAAACCAAGTAGCAAAATATAACCTCAATCATAGGATTCAACAAAGTTTATATACATAATGATGTTAAGATAACATCTCCTTTTTAATACCCAGCAGCAATTAATGGTAAACAAGAATAACAATCCAACACTTACAATGAAAAAGATAGAAAATAAAATGAAAACTAAACTAAAACTAACTAATCGACTAACTAACTAACTAACTAACTAGGTAACTAAAAGAATTGGTTATTGATGGTGTTTGGAAGTGTTGGATGAGGGGTAGGAGGAGGGAAGAAGAAAGGAGAAGGAAAGAAATGGAAAGAGGTGAAGAAAAGAAATGGATGGAAGAAAGGGCATCCACGCGCACGCACGCATGGCGCGGGCGCGCGGGTGGTGGAAATAGAGAGAGAGGCGCGGACGCGTACTCTGCGCTCACGCGTAGATGGGGATGTGGGCATGGGCACGGACGCGTACCTTGCGCGTCTGCGTGGATGGCCAGCTAGGCCCGCGGCTTAATGTCGGCCCAGAGTTGGCGCAACTCTCTGGAAAATGGACCAGGAGTGTAGGGGGCCTAATCGACGCACGCTGGGCATGTGCGCTTGCGCGTGTATTGCGAATTCAGCATGATGGGCGCGTACGCGCCAAGTGCGCGGACGCGCGGATGGTGTTGGGCCGGGGGCTCAACATTCGCACAGTGAAGGCCTAACTCTCGGGTTTGCTAGCTGGGAGTGGAACTTCTGCATCTTACGCGCGCGCGCCATGTACGCGGACGCGTAAATGGTCGAAAATGCTTGAAGTGTGCGTACGCACGCAGTGCGCGTACGCGTGAATGGTGCTCTGTTTTTCAAATTTTTCTATGTTTTTGCACCATTCCAAGCTCCCAAACATCTACCAAAACACCCTAAAACCTTATTTAACATACTAAACTACCAATTAAACTCAACTATCTAAACAAAACATGAAATTAAACTAATTCTATCAATATGTACAAAAGAGAAAATGAAAGGATTTTACCATGGTGGGTTGTCTCCCACCTAGCACTTTTGTTTATTGTCCTTAAGTTGGACTTATGGGGAGCTCCTCATCAAGGTGGCTTGTGCTTGTATTCATCTTGGAACTCCCACCAATGCTTGGTTCTCCATTGTGCCCCAAGATTCTTCATGGATTGAGCCAAGTCTTGATGGAGTTCTTCACAAGCTTGGGGCTCCCAAAGTTGATCCTCTTCTTGTAATCCGGGATCCCACACTTTATTTTCACACCCGTCTTGAAGTTGATCATCATTATTAATCCATCCGGGTGGTGAACAAGATGAATTCTCTATGAAATGCCCAACAATCCTCCTAGACCCATCTATTTGAGCATTATTCCCACCTTTGTATTCAACTCTTGAAGTATCAACCAAAATGAGCCTTGATTTGCAACGCCAACCACGAAACATCTTTCGCTTACGCTTCATCCCACAAAGCATCCTAAGTTGACCATCCGTTTCAAGCAAGCCATACTCAAGTGGGACAATAAAGCTAATAGAAATGAATTTTACCCACTCAAGTGAAGGGGTAGATGACAACCTAGGCAAAGATGCTTCCAATGATCTTGACAGAGCGTATTCCACTCCCATCCTTCTATTTCTAAGGACTTCCACCTCTTCACAAGATCTCTCTAATTCAATCCTTTGTTCATTAATACTATCTAAGCCTTTTCCCTTAATCAAACTATAATTGGCAGGGTGAAAGAAGTTTACCTCCGCAACATTTTCAAATGCACCGGGAGAAGGTTCTTAAAGTTCAAAGGATTCTCCACCACTAGGACTTGATGCTTGCTCTTCATTGCCATGGGAACTCAATTCTTGCTCTATCCCATCCAAGTCTTCATATGGAATATGCCTTGGAAGGTGTGCACTTTCCTCCCTGGCATCAATTTCAATCATCTTGGAAGGGTTTTCTTCAACTCTATGTTCCCATGGAAGCTCCGCATCTCCTAAGTCTTCTACCACTTCTTCCTTATCTTCAACAATTAAAGCTTCCTCCAATTGTTCCAATACAAAGCAACTTCCGTCATTTTCCACCAGAGTTTCCAATCTCTCCTTCATGCTATGTCCTTCATTCGATTCTCCACATATAGCCATGGGAGTTCCTTGAGTGTTCAAGTATTGGGAGGCTAATTTATTTGTTACCGCATCCAAGGTGGCCATGAAATTTTGCACATCCCTTTTCATCTCTTCTTGCCCTTGAACAAGAACACCAAAGGTTTCATCCATTAGAGATTGGGGTGGACGGAAGGATTCATCATTTTGGGAGAAGGGTTCATAGTAGGAAGATGGTTCTTCTTGGTAGAGTTTTGGTGGTTCAATATTCTCCACTCTTTCCACTTGTTTCACAACACACTCCATGGTTGCTTGAAATTGATCCAATGCTTCCTTGAGACGATCCCTTGACTCTTGTTCCTCTTGGATAATATGATTAGGATCATGTGGCTCTTGGATCAATGGATATGAGTGTTCTCCCATGGAAAGTTGTGGTGGAAAGTAGTATTCATCTTGTGGTTGAAAATTTTCATATATTGGAGGTGGTTCATCTTGGTAATAATGTGGAGGAGGTGGCTCTTGAAAATGTTGATGTTGGCGTGGTGGTGGCTCTATGTGTGGTTCATATTGCTCATATGGTTGTTGGTAGGATGGATATGGATTAGGGTCATATGAAGATGGTTGGTAAGAAGGGGCTTGTGAGTATGGTTGGGAGTTATGTTGAGGGTATGGATCATAGGCATATGGTGGTGGTTCTTGAAAATCACAAGGTGAGTCACCATAGCCATTGGATTGGTATGCATCATAGAATGGCTCTTCTTCATAGTGCATTGGTGGAGGTTGTTGCCATGAAGATTGATCATATGCATATGGCTCCTTCCACCTTTGGTCATCCCATTCTTGATACACATCTTCATTATAGTCCTCATCACCTACAACATAATTGTAACTACACTCATAGCCAAAGTGAGAATTCATGATAGCAAGAGGAAAATGAAAACAAAATCAAATAAGAAGTAAGAAAATTAAATCCTAAAACTAGTAAGAGCTAACAAAAGCAAACATATTCACAGTATTCACATGTATACAATAACCATTAACACAACACCATTGCAAATTCCCCGGCAATGGCGCCATTTTGATGAACGAATTTTTGACGGTTTAGAAATTCACTAATAAAATCTCGTTGTAAAGTATAGTTTCTAAATCAAGCAATAATCCTTTCATACAAAAAGTTGTTTGTCACTAGTACAAACCCCTAAAATTTATAAACCGAAGTATTGGACCTCGGGTCGTTCTCCCTAGGAATTGTAATGAAGTGTCTTGTTATCGGTTGTGAGTTATATTTGGGGTTTTTAGGATTTTTAGACAAGAAAAATAAATGGCAAGAAAAGTACTAACAACTATAAAAGGCTCTTGGTAAGGTGTGAGAACTAGAAGTCCTATCCTAGTTATCCTTCTCAATTGTGATGAGAATTGTTCATTGCTACCACTTAGTTAACCCTTACTAAATAAAGGAAAGTCAAGTGGATGAATTGACTTGAGCCACAAGTTCTAGCCAACTCCCAAGGAAAGACTAGCTTTAGTGCACTCCAAACCAATTAGCAATCTCTCCAATTATCAATCAACAAGGAATTAGATAACTCAAGTGTCACTAATTACTCTACCTAGGCCAAGAGGAACAAAATCTACACTAAAACTAAAAGAGACATTTCAACAAACACATAAAGTGCAATAGAAGTGAACATTATTAAATGCAAGAATTAAAGGAATCTACAACTACAAAAACAAGAGATCAACAATAGAAAAGCAAAGAAGACACATTTATTATGAATTACCTCTTATTGAATTGGAAGAATGTAGAAGGAACAATACTAGATCTACAACAAAATATAAGAACAACATAAAGGAAATTATAACAAAAGAATAGAAGAAGATGAATGTAGCAACAAAGAATTGAGAGATAGAAGTGGAAGAAAGCAAAGATTAAAACCTAGATCTAAGAACTAAACCTAATCCTAATCCTAATTCTAGAGAGAAGAGAGAGCTTCTCTCTCTAGAAACTAACTCTAAACTAATCCTAATGAGTGTGTATGATTGGAATCCCCATTGCTCTTCAATCCTTGGCTTTAAATAGCATCTTTGGCGCCAAAGTTGGTTGGGATTGGGCCCCACAACCCTTGAGAATTCGTTGGTCACGTTTTCATTAAAAAATTATAAACCAGCACCGACGCGTACGCGCACAGCACACGTACGCGTCCATGGGGTGATTCGCAGGTGCGCGCAAGCGCCAGGTGCGCGCGCGCGTCCATGGGCGAGTTCAACTTCTTTGACTTTTCATGATTTCTCCACTTTGCATGCTTTCCTCTTCACTCCTTTGATCAATTCCTAGCCTTTTCAATCTGAAATCACTAACAAACATATCAAGGCATCTAGTGGAATCAAAGGGAGATTAAAACCATCAAATTAAGGGTCTAAAAGCATGTTTTCACATCTAAGCACAAATAAGGAGACAATCACAAAACCATGCTATTTCATTGAATAAATGTGGGTAAAAGGTGATAAAATCTCTTAAAATCAATACAGGATAAACCGTCAAAACGGGGTTTATCACCAGCTTTGGTGCCAGTTTGGGCGTTTAACTCCAATTCTGGTGCCAGTTTGGGCGTTTTACGCCAGAATTTTTAGGCTGACTTTAAACGCCAGTTTGGGCCATCAAATCTCGGGCAAAGTATGGACTATTATATGTTGTTGGAAAGCCAAGGATGTCTAATTTCCATGAGGTTTAGAATCCAACTGCATCTGTAGTCCTTTTTTCAGCCTGAATCAGATTTTTCCTCAGGTCCCTCAATTTCAGCCAGAAAATACCTGAAATCATAGAAAAATATACAAACTCATAGTAAAGTCCAGAATTGTGATTTTTGAATAAAAACTAATAAAAACATAGTGAAAACTAACTAAAACATACTAAAAACTATGTACAATCAATGCCAAAAGGGTATAAATTATCCGCTCATCAACAGGGCTATGCGTACGCATGTCATGTGTATGCGTACGCATACATGCCAGACAGAGACGACCTTTTGCGTAGAGGGGTTCGCGTATGCATACAGTGCAGATTAGTCAAAAAATGGCTAAGTCTGCAGAATTTCCGCTTTGCATTCCGAACTTCCGACGCGCATAGCTCCCTCGTTTTAAAACATTTTTCATCCGTTCTTCGAACGGTGTAAACTTCACAGACCCAATATTCATATAACACAAATTTAAAACAATTTGGGGGTCCGGAAGCCGAGTTATAGCTCGCCAAAGTTCGGCCAAAAATCAGATTTTCACAAAAGTTCACAAACCTCTATTTCCACCAAGAATCAAACTCAATATCAACTTTCTATACACATAAACAACACCACAACACACCAATGCAGCATTACAACCTCCACCTTCTACCACAACCAACTTCACCTCAAGACAAATTATTTCAATCCAAAATTCTCAATTATACCAATATAATTACCAATTATTCAACACTCATATATCCATAGTCATCATTACCATTTATCATCAACCAAGACATCATTATTCAATCATTTTTTATAAACAAAATCCACATTCGTATCATAAATCATTAATCTCATTAAACATCATCAAATATCCATTTAATGTCTACTAAAATTACTAAACATGTTCTAAAGTCATGATTCAACTTATCCTATATCATCTAGCCTAAGTTTTTCACAAGACATTATATATTATACACGAGAAACTAAAACCATACCTTGGTCGATTCCTCGTAAATCCCAGAACATCACAAATAACCACCGCTTCACAAGATCTAAGCTTCCAAGGTCACACTAAACGGGACTCCGACTCCCCAACATCCAATATCAAGTCTCCAACTCCACCAATTTGTTTCCAAACTACACAATCCAAACTGATTTCACAAAATAACAATAAAATTACCATAGGGTTCACTAATTAGATAACTTAAAAAGGGTTAAACGTTCTTCACCTTACCAACGAAGAATTAGGTCAAAACCCGGCAAGTTCGCTAAGTTCGTTTGATCCTAATCATTAAAAATCAACAAAGTCTCAACATCCAAATTCATCTAATTTTTAAAATTAGGGAAAGAAGAACTAAGATTGAAAATGAGACTTCCTTACCAAATTGACCACTGGGCTTTGTAGAGCTCAACACTGTGGTCGCGTGGCCATAAACGGTGCGGCGATTGGAGCTCAGAGCAAGAAGTTATGGAAGATGGAATCAAGACCAAGGGTTTACAAACTTCTCCTCCCCCTTGGCTGTGTTCTTCAGCGTTCTTCAAATGAAGAAAGAAGGAGATGAGTTGAAGCTCATCTATATTGAGGAATTGGGTCGGATCTTAGGCCTAATATGGGCTTAGTTCGCCCAATTCGGCCCGTTCGGCCCACTCTTGGGCAAAATTTTATAAAATTAGTGTCAAAATTCTTATTTTAATTAGCTCTATTACATTAACTATCAAATCCCATTTTCTAATTACTTTGATTAATAAATAATTTATTGGTTAATTATTTACTAATTACTCGGGGTTTACATCCTACTCCCCTAACAAAAATTTTTGCCCTCGAAAATTCGCTTTTAAATCTTCGTATACGCTCTCTCAATACCAACAAATCTCATACCCAATTCTACCATTCTTTAACACAAATTCAAACACTAATTCACATTCCCATTCTCAGGTACAAGATCATAAACTTAATCGAATTCAAGCCTAAGCTATAGCTGTTTGTTTTACTCTTAGCTTTGTCTAACTCTCTCAACGAATACAAACTTCCTTACCCTTCAAGGGTTTTCACTAAATGAAATCAATCTCAATTCTTTCTCAACTGTCCTAAACACTAAACAATTCCTTGATTTCTTATTCTGAGTCAATGTGTTATAACCTAAACCACTCATTCACACTCTCTATTCCTCAATCCTATGTTAATCCTTGAATTATTCTCATATCCTAAGACTTCTTCCTCACGTTCCGATAGTTCTAGAGTCAACAAAATCACCGCGCTTCCGCAGCGCCACTCCGATTCTAAACCATTAAGGACTTAGTCACTCGTCTAATCTGCCAGAATACTCCTTGAATCTCTTTATCTTTCTAACTAAGCGCTATTGACCTTTACTCCAGCTGCACAAGTTCTAATCCATTGGTTTCTTCCATCACCAGGTCCATTACCGCTTCTATCACTGTATCTAGCTTGTTGTCTCAGCCCGTCAGCAATTGCATGTGTAGTCGCCCTATCGCCAACCGTATCACCTCACTCGCGTCTAGAGATGCCCTTTAGGTCTTGTCTACACTGAACAATTGATATTAAAATGATCAGTCTTAATATTTTAAGTCTAGTGCTTCGAATCTCCAAAAGTAATGCTCATAAACTTTTATGCTATATATGTCAAGCAGACATCCTAAATAGCATATACACACAGCTAGATTATGCTCAGAAGCATAGTCAGTCCATTTCCCAAGCTCTACGGGAACGAACTGCTCTGATACCATAATGTAACACCGTACCACACAGAGCTTTATACCTAAGATGTAAAACAGAGGTGGCGAGGAGCTGCGACCTCTAAAAACAAAATTTTATATATATAATATAGTTTGAAAAGGGTTTGTAACTAGGATCCTTTGACGAAAGGTTTTGAATAAAGGGCGAAATGCTCACGTAAATAGAAAGCTTGCATATGAAGGAACGTAAGATATATATATATATATATACATACATACAACAAGAGTAGAGGATCACGGGTTCATAGTAATCAGGCTCCAATCACAGCCTCCGAAGCTAAGGCTGGCCGGGAGTATTTACATACATACATATAATCCCAAATTTAAGGTTCTTAAAATAAATCCTAGTTCTCCAATAAAAGCCTCTATGAGACACCAAGGTATAATACATAAAAGGAGAGGTCCAGCCATAGATACATATACACATAACAAAACTTAAAAGCCAAAAATTCCCATCTTCGCAGCAGTAGAACTCCAGACGCCTAGCGAGGTGCATCTCAACCTGCACCTGAAAAACAATAATATCCTATGGGATGAGAACTGGGGATTCTCAGAATGGTTAAGGTAGCCACATATATAATAAATAAGGTCCCGGAAAAGCTAGAGGCAATCCTAGAACTCCGACGCTCTTGATTATAAAGTTTTAAAAGATTTACAGACGAAAGCCATAATCAAGGTGGTCCTCTAAGGTTCCTAATTCTAACTAAACTCTAACTAAAACTCTTAACTATTCCCTTCCTTCACCATCCTCCAAAACACCAGTAGAACCACACAGACAAACAAACAGACAAAGCAAGCAAGTAAAATACAGGTACAACAAACAGAACATATAGTAGTTAAGCATGAAATAACAAGTAGGTAATCCCAAGAAAGCAAACCAAAGCAAACAGACAAATGCATAAGATGTATGCTTACCCTATGGCTGTTGATATCAACTATCGGTTACTTAGCCAGCCCGACGTGTCTTGGTAGCTAACCGTGGACAGAACACCAAACACGGAGCAAGTGGGACAACGCCTCACCCCTTGCATCTTAGCCACGTACCCGGAGGAGGGGACAACTTCACCCTGTCTCTTATCCAGGCGGTGTTACAGTTCTTGACCCGGAGCAAGCGGCGACAAAACATAGCCCTTGCGTCTTACCCGAAGCCTTGAACTTTTCTGGAGCAAGTAGATAACACAACTGCATCATACTCGGCTCATTGACTCTTTCCCGGAGCAAGTGGATAACACCACTGCATCTTACCTGGCCTTCTCGCATCTTATCCGGAGCAAATGGTTAACACCACTGCATCTTACCCGAAGGCATAACATAATCAAATTCAAGTTCATTTACTTTATTACCTCAATTCATTCATTAATTCATTTTCCATACATTCTCGACATCTATATACTTCTTCAACATATACCCGGAGCGAGTGGTCATTGCCACCGCCTCTTACCCGGTCACCTCTATCTCGTTCAATTCATTCCAATTCAACCACCATTATACCTTTTAAAAATATTTCTTCATCTCCACGTTACCACCTTTTTCCTTGCTTCATCCTACAACTAGGCTTACTACTAATATCTATGGTTAAAAAAATGAAAGTATAAGTTTAGAGGTTCAAAATTGGGTTTGAAACATAAAATGTTCATTTGCTGAAAAATAGGGCTTTGTGCGCATGTCATGTGTATGCGTACGCATACATGTAATTTTGCCCATTATGCGTATGCATTGCCTCGTCCGCGTACGCATACATGCCAGACAGAGATAACCCTTCGCGTATGGAAGGGTTCGCATACGCATACGTTGCAGATCAGTAAAGAGATGGCTAAGTCTATAGAATTTCAACTTTACATTCCGAACTTCCGATGCGCATAACGTTTTAAAACATTTTTCATCGGTTCTTGATGAGCGGATAATTTATACGCTTTTTGGCATTGTTTTTAGTATGTTTTTAGTAGGATCTAGTTACTTTTAGGGATGTTTTTATTAGTTTTTATGTTAAATTTACATTTCTGGACTTTACTATGAGTTTGTGTGTTTTTCTGTGATTTCAGGTATTTTCTGGCTGAAATTGAGGGACTTGAGCAAAAATCAGATTCAGAGGTTGAAGAAGGACTGCTGATGCTGTTGGATTCTGACCTCCCTGCACTCAAAGTGAATTTTCTGGAGCTACAGAACTCCAAATGGCGCGCGTCCAATTGCGTTGGAAAGTACACATCCAGGGCTTTCCAGAAATATATAATAGTCCATACTTTGCCTGAGTTTAGATGACGCAAAAGGGCGTTGAACGCCAGTTCTACGCTGCAGTCTGGAGTTAAACGCCAGAAACACGTCACAAACCAGAGTTGAACGCCAGAAACACGTTACAAACTGGCGTTCAACTCCAAGAATGACCTCTCCACATGTAAACTTCAAGCTCAGCCCAAGCACATACTAAGTGGGCCCCGGAAGTGGATTTATGCATCAATTACTTACTTCTGTAAACCCTAGTAGCTAGTTTAGTATAAATAGGACTTTTTACTATTGTATTTACATCGGAGGATCTTTGGATTATCTTTTGATCTATTGATCACGTTTGGGGGATGGCCATTCGGCCATGCCTGGACCTTCGTTACTTATGTATTTTCAACGATAGAGTTTCTGCACTCCATAGATTAAGGTGTGCAGCTCTGCTATTCCTCATGATTTAATGCAAAGTACTACTGTTTTTCTATTCAATTCAACTTATTCCGCTTCTAAGATATCCATTCGCACCCAAGAACATGATGAATGTGATGATTATGTGACGCTCATCATCATTCTCACTTATGAACGCGTGCCTGACAAACACTTCCGTTCTACATGCAAACAAGCTAGAATGAATATCTCTTGGATATCTAATACAGGGGACCGAGTCCGAGTTATTAGTGTCTTCGTGGTATAAGTTAGAACCCATGGATGGCTATTCCTGAGATCCAGAAAGTCTAAACCTTGTCTGTGGTATTCCGAGTAGGATCTGGGAAGGGATGGCTGTGACGAACTTCAAACTCGCGAGTGCTGGGTGTAGTGACAGACGCAAAAGGAGGGTGAACCCTATTCCAGTATGATCGAGAACCTCCAGATGATTAGCCGTGCCGTGACAGAGCATTTGGACCTTTTTCACAGAGAGGATGGGATGTAGCCATTGACAACGGTGATGCCTTACATAAAGCTTGCCATGGAAAGGAGTAGGAATGATTGGATGAAGACAGCAGGAAAGTAGAGGTTCAGAGGAACGAAAGCATCTCTATATGCTTATCTGAAATTCTCACCAATGATTTACATGAGTATTTCTATCTTTATTTTCTGTTTATTTATTATTATTATTCGAAAAATCCATAACCATTTGATATCCGCCTGACTGAGATTTACAAGATGACCATAGCTTGCTTCATACCAACAATCTCCGTGGGATCGACCCTTACTCACGTAAGGTTTTATTACTTGGACGACCCAGTGCACTTGCTGGTTAGTTGTATCGAAGTTGTGACAAATTATGAATTAAGATTAGAGCACTAAGTTTTTGGAGCCATTACCAGGGATCACAATTTCGTGCACCAAGTTTTTGGCGCCGTTGCCGGGGATTGTTCGAGTTTGGACAACTGACGGTCCATCTTGTTGCTCAGATTAGGTAATTCTCTTTTTGTTTTATTTTCAAAAATATTTCTTCAAAAATCTTTCAAAAAAAAATTTCCTTTTGTTTTCGAAAATTATTTCGGAATTTTTAAGAATGAATTCTAGAGTTTCATGGTAACATGTTGAAGCCTGACTGGCTGTAAAGCCATATCCAAATTCTTTTGGATTGAGGCTTTCACTTGTCAACATAAAAGGCATGTATATGAAGTTGGATGAAGTATCAGCTGTTATATGCCTGATTTGTATCTTCTAAAGCTTGGCTGGCTAGTGAGCCATGTCTAACCCTTGGATTGGAGCTTTAGGCTAACATTGAAAGATTCCTGGAATTCTTATTAAAAATTTTGAATTTCTTATTTTCTTTTTCCTATATGTTTTTCGAAAAAAAATTTAAAAGAAAATACAAAAAATCATAAAATCATAAAATCAAAAATATTTTATGTTGTTTGTTTGAATCTTGAGTCAATTTTTAAGTTTGGTGTCAATTGCATTTTTTCTAAAAATTCTTTATGCATTTTTTCGAAAATTCATGCATTCATAGTGTTCTTCATGATCTTCAAGTTGTTCTTGGCCAGTCTTCTTGTTTGATCTTCATATTTTCTTGTTTTGTGCCTTTTCTTGTTTTTCATATGCATTCTTGCATTCATAGTGTCTATACATGAAAAATTTCTAAGTTTGGTGTCTTGCATGTTTTTTTTCGTGAAAATTTTTCAAAAATAAGTTCTTGATGTTAATCCAGACATTCATAGTGTTCTTGGTGTTCATCTTGACATTCATAATGTTCTTGCATGCATCACATGTTTAGATCTAAAACTTTCATGCATTGCATCATTTTTCATGTTTTTCTCTCTCAACATTAAAAATTCAAAAATCAAAAAAAATATCTTTCCTTTTTTTTTCTCTCATAAATTTTGAAAATTTGGATTGACTTTTTCAAAAAATTTTAAAAATTCAATTGTTTCTTATGAGTCAAATCAAATTTTCAATTTAAAAATCTTATCTTTTTCAAAATCTTTTTCAAAAATCAAATCTTTTTCATTTTTCCTATTTATTTTCGAAAATATCATCAACAATTAATGTTTTGATTCAAAAATTTCAAGTTTGTTACTTACTTGTTAAGAAAGATTCAAACTTTAAGTTCTAGAATCATATCTTGTGATTTCTTGTGAATCAAGTCATTAATTGTGATTTTAAAAAATCAAATCTTTTTCAAAACTAATTTCAATAATATCTTTTCAAAAATATCTTTTTATCTTATCTTTTTCAAAATCATATCTTTTTAATCCTACCTTTTCATATCATATCTTTTTCAAATATCTTCTCTAACTTCTTATCTTCTTATCTTTTAAAAAATAATTTTCAAAATTTATTTCAACTAACTAATTAACTTTTTGTTTGTTTCTTATCTCTTTCAAAACTACCTAACTAACTATCCCTCTCTAATTTTCGAAAATGCCTCCCTCTTTTTCAAAAATTATTTTTAATTAATTAATTGTTTCAATTTTTAATTCTAACTTTATTTCTTATCTAATTTTCGAAAATAACTAACCCCTTTTCAAAAGTTATTTTCGAAAACTTCTTCCTCTCATCTCCTTCTATTTATTTAATTACTTACTAACACTTCTCTTCATCCCATATCTCTGCTCTCCTCACCCTTGTGTTTGGATTCTCCTCCCTTCTCTTTTCTTACATTACATTCTTTTCTTCTTCTACTCACACAAAGGAATCTCTATATTGTGACATAGAGGATTCCATATTTTCTTTGTTATTCCCTTCTTTGTCATATGAGCAGGAGCAAGGACAAGAACATTCTTGTTGAAGCAGATCTTGAACCTGAAAGGACTCTAAAGAGGAAACTAAGAGAAGCTAAAATACAACAATCCAGAGACAACCTTACAGGAATTTTCAAACAGGAAGAGGAGATGGCAGCCGAAAATAATAATAATGCAAGGAGGATGCTTGGTGACTTTACTACACCTAATTCCAATTTACATGGAAGAAGCATCTCCATCCCTACCATTGGAGCAAACAATTTTGAGCTTAAACCTCAATTAGTTTCTCTGATGCAACAAAACTGCAAGTTTCATGGACTTTCATCTGAAGATCCCTTTCAGTTCTTAACTGAATTCTTGCAGATATCTGACACTGTTAAAACTAATGGAGTAGATCCTGAAGTCTACAGGCTCATGCTTTTCCCGTTTGCTGTAAGAGACAGAGCTAGAATATGGTTGGACTCTCAACCTAAGGTAGCCTGAACTCTTGGGATAAGCTGGTCAAGGCTTTCTTAGCCAAGTTCTTTCCTCCTCAAAAGCTGAGTAAGCTTAGAGTGGATGTTCAAATCTTCAGACAGAAAGAAGGTGAATCCCTCTATGAAGCTTGGGAGAGATACAAGGAACTGACCAAAAAATGTCCTTCTGGCATGCTTTCAGAATGGACCATCCTGGATATATTCTATGATGGTCTGTCTGAATTAGCTAAGATGTCATTGGATACTTCTGCAGGTGGATCCATTCACCTAAAGAAAACGCCTGCAGAAGCTCAAGAACTTATTGACATGGTTGCTAATAACCAGTTCATGTACACTTCTGAGAGGAATCCTGTGAGTAATGGGACACCTCAGAAGAAGGGAGTTCTTGAAATTGATACTCTGAATGCCATATTGGCTCAGAATAAAATATTGACTCAGCAAGTCAATATGATTTCTCAGAGTCTGAATGGAATGCAAGCTGCATCCAACAGTACTTAAGAGGCATCTTCTGAGGAAGAAGCTTATGATCATGAGAACCCTGCAATAGCAGAGGTAAATTACATGGGTGAACCCTATGGGAACACCTATAATCCCTCATGGTGAAATCACCCAAATCTCTCATGGAAGGATCAACAAAAGCCTCAACAAGGCTTTAATAATGGTGGAAGAAACAGGTTTAGCAATAGCAAGCCTTTTCCATCATCCACTCAGCAACAGACAGAGAACTCTGAACAAAATACCTCTAATTTAGCAAACTTAGTCTCTGATCTATCTAAGGCCACTCTGAGTTTCATGAATGAAACAAGGTCCTCCATTAGAAATTTGGAGGCACAAGTGGGCCAGCTGAGTAAGAAGATCACTAAAACCCCTCCTAATGCTCTCCCAAGCAATACAGAAGAAAATCCAAAAGGAGAGTGCAAGGCCATTGATATAACCATCATGGCCGAATCCAAGGAGGAAGGGGAGGACGTGAATCCCAAGGAGGATGACCTCCTGGGACGTCCAGTGATCAACAAGGAGTTTCTCTTTGAGGAACCAAAGGACTCTGAGGCTCATCTAGAGACCATAGAGATTCCATTAAACCTCCTTACGCCTTTCATGAGCTCTGATGAGTATTCTTCTTCTGAAGAGAATGAGGATGTTACTGAAGAGCAAGTTGCCAAGTTCCTTGGTGCAATCATGAAGCTGAATGCCAATTTATTTGGTAGTGAGACTTGGGGAGATGAACCTCCCCTGTTCACCAATGAACTAAATGCATTGGATCAACTGAGATTGCCTCAAAAGAAGCAGGATCCTGGAAAGTTCCTAATACCTTGCACCATAGGCACCATGACCTTTGAGAAGGCTCTATGTGACCTTGGGTCAGGAATAAACCTCATGCCACTCTCTGTAATGGAGAAACTGGGAATCTTTGAGGTACAAGCTGCTAAAATCTCATTAGAGATGGCAGACAATTCCAGAAAACAGGCCTATGGACAAGTAGAGGACATATTAGTAAAGGTTGAAGGCCTTTACATCCCTGCTGATTTCATAATCCTAGATACTGGGAAGGATGAGGATGAATCCATCATCCTTGGAAGACCCTTCCTAACCACAGTAAGAGCTGTGATTGATGTTGACAGAGGTGAACTAGTCCTTCAATTGAATGAGGACTCCCTTGTGTTTAAATCTCAAGGACATCCTTCTGTAAACATGGAAAAGAGGCACAGTAAGCTTCTCTCAGTACAGAGTCAACTAAAGCCCCCACAGTCAAATTCTAAGTTTGGTGTTGGGAGGCCTCAGCCAAACTCTAAGTTTGGTGTTGAACTCCCATATCCAAACTCTAAGTTTGGTGTTGGGAGTCTATAAAATTGACCTGATCACCTATGTGGCTCCATGAGAGCCCACTGTCAAGCTATTGACATTAAAGAAGCGCTTGTTGGGAGGCAACCCAATTTTTATTTATCTAATTTTATTTTTATTTTATTGTTCTTTCATGTTTTATTAGGTTCATCATCATGTGGAGTCACAAAATAAATAGAAAAATCAAAAACAGAATCAAAAATAGCATAAGAAAAATCACACCCTAGAGGAAGGGCTTACTAGCGTTTAAACGCCAGTAAGGAGCATCTGGCTGGCGTTCAACGCCAGAACAGAGCATGGATCTGGCGTTGAACGCCCAAAACAAGCAGCATCCTGGCGTTCAGACGCCAGGAATGCACACTGAGGAAAGCTGGCGCTGAACGCCAGAAACAAGCATAGAACTGGCGTTCAACGCCAGAAACATGCTGCATCTGGGCGCTGAACGCCCAGAACAAGCACCAATTCGGCGTTTAAACGCCAGAATTGCATGCAAAGGCATTTTACATGCCTAATTGGTGCAGGGATGTAATTCCTTGACACCTCAGGATCTGTGGACCCCACAGGATCACCTCAGGATCTGTGGACCCCACAGGATCTCCACATACCTCCACTCACCTTCCCTCCTCATAATCCTATATCACCCTCTCTCTCTCTCTCTATTCACAGTCATCCCTTCTATTTTTCATTCACCACTCACATCCATACACCCCACCTACCTTTAAAATTCAAAATCTCTTTCCCACCCAAGCCCACCCATATAGCCAAATACACACATCCCTCCATCTCCCCCATATCTTCTTCTTCTTCTACTATTCTTTCTTCTTTTGCTCGAGGGCGAGCAACATTCTAAGTTTGGTGTGGTAAAAGCATAGTTTTTTTTGTTTTTCCATAACCATTGATGGCACCTAAGGCCAGATAAACCTCTAGAAAGAGGAAAGGGAAGACAAAAGCTTCCACCTCCAAGTCATAGGAGATGGAGAGATTCATCTCAAGGGTCTATAGCTCAGTGGTAGAATATTTGACTGCAAATCAAAAGATCCCTGAGATACCTTAGGGGATACATTTTTCTCCACACAATTATTGGGAGCAACTAAGGGTGGAACATCAAGAGCACTCCATCATCCTTCATGAAAATAGAGAAGATCAAAGAGCAATGAGGGAGAAGCAACAAAGACAAGGAAGAAACATAGAAGAGCTCAAGGACATCATTGGTTCCTCAAGAAGAAAACGCCACCATCACTAAGGTGGACTCATTCCTTGTTCTCAAATTTTCTGTTTTTCGTTTTCTTTATGTTAAGTGCTTATCTATGTTAGTGTCTTATTACATGATCATTAGTATTTAGTAACTTTGTCTTAAAGTTATGAATGTCCTATGAATCCATCACCTCTCTTAAATGAAAAATGTTTTTTTATTCAAAAGAACAAGAAGTACATGAGTTTTGAATTTATCCTTGAACTTAGTTTAATTATATTGATGTGGTGATAATACTTTTTGTTTTCTGAATGAATGCTTGAACAGTGCATATGTCTTTTGAAGTTGTTTATGAATGTTAAATATGTTGGCTCTTGAAAGAATGATGAAAAGGAGACATGTTATTTGAAAATCTGAAAAATCATAAAATTGATTCTTGAAGTAAGAAAAAGCAGTGAATACAAAAGCTTGCAGAAAAAAAAAAGAAGAAAAAAAATGGCGAAAAAAATAGAAAAAGAAAAAGCAAGCAGAAAAAACCAAAAGGCAAGAGCAAAAAAGCCAATAGCCCTTAAAACCAAAAGGCAAGGGTAATAAAAAGGATCCCAAGGCTTTGAGCATCAGTGGATAGGAGGGCCTAAAGGAATAAAATCCTGGCCTAAGCAGCTAAACCAAGTTGTCCCTAACCATGTGCTTGTGGCGTGAAGGTGTCAAGTGAAAACTTGAGACTGAGCGGTTAAAGTCAAGGTCCAAAGCAAAAGAAGAGTGTGCTTAAGAACCCTGGACACCTCTAATTGGGGACTTTAGCAAAGCTGAGTCACAATCTGAAAAAGGTTCACCCAATTATGTGTCTGTGGCATTTATGTATCCGGTGGTAATACTGGAAAACAAAGTGCTTAGGGCCACGGCCAAGACTCATAAAGTAGCTGTGTTCAAGAATCAACATACTGAACTAGGAGAATCAATAACACTATCTGAACTCTGAGTTCCTATAGATGCCAATCATTCTGAAC
This sequence comes from Arachis hypogaea, assembly GCF_003086295.3. Classification (NCBI taxonomy): domain Eukaryota; kingdom Viridiplantae; phylum Streptophyta; class Magnoliopsida; order Fabales; family Fabaceae; genus Arachis; species Arachis hypogaea. Next base: position 74,969,533 of record NC_092046.1, on the reverse strand, counting down.
CTCAACAGATAAAGTGAGATGCCAAAACTATTCAAGAGGCAAAAAGCTGCAAGTCCCGCTCATCTGATCGGAGCTATGTTTCATTGATAGTTTGGAATTTATAGTATATTCTCTTCTTTTTATCCTATTTGATTTCCAGTTGCTTGGGGACAAGCAACAATTTAAGTTTGGTGTTGTGATGAGCGGATAATTTATACACCTTTTGGCATTATTTTTAGTATGTTTTTAGTAGGATCTAGTTACTTTTAGGGATGTTTTTATTAGTTTTTATGTTAAATTCACATTTCTGGACTTTACTATGAGTTTGTGTGTTTTTCTGTGATTTCAGGTATTTTCTGGCTGAAATTGAGGGACTTGAGCAAAAATCAGATTCAAAGGTTGAAGAAGGACTGCTGATGCTGTTGGATTCTGACCTCCCTGCACTCAAAGTGGATTTTCTGGAGCTACAAAACTCCAAATGGTGCGCTTCCAATTGCGTTGGAAAGTAGACATCCAAGGCTTTCCAGAAATATATAATAGTCCATAATTTGCCCGGGTTTAGATGACACAAAAGGGCGTTGACGCCAGTTCTACGCTGTAGTCTGGAGTTAAACGCCAGAAACACGTCACAAACCAGAGTTGAACGCCAGAAACACGTTACAAACTGGCGTTCAACTCCAAGAATGACCTCTCCATGTGTAAACTTCAAGCTCAGCCCAAGCACACACCAAGTGAGCCCCGGAAGTAGATTTATGCATCAATTACTTACTTCTGTAAACCCTAGTAGCTAGTTTAGTATAAATATGACTTTTTACTATTGTATTTACATCGGAGGATCTTTGGATTATCTTTTGATCTATTGATCACGTTTGGGGGATGGCCATTCGGCCATGCCTGGACCTTCATTACTTATGTATTTTCAACGGTAGAGTTTCTGCACTCCATAGATTAAGGTGTGGAGCTCTGCTGTTCCTCATGATTTAATGCAAAGTACTACTGTTTTTCTATTCAATTCAACTTATTCTGCTTCTAAGATATCCATTCGCACCCAAGAACATGATGAATGTGATGATTATGTGACGCTCATCATCATTCTCACTTATGAACGCGTGCCTGACAAACACTTCCGTTCTACATGCAAACGAGCTAGAATGAATATCTCTTGGATATCTAATACAGGGGACCGAGTCCGAGTTATTAGTGTCTTCGTGGTATAAGTTAGAACCCATGGATGGCCATTCCTGAGATCCGGAAAGTCTAAACCTTGTCTGTGGTATTCCGAGTAGGATCTGGGAAGGGATGGCTGTGACGAACTTCAAACTCGCGAGTGCTGGGCGTAGTGACAGACGCAAAAGGAGGGTGAACCGTATTCCAGTATGATCGAGAACCTCCAGATGATTAGCCGTGCCGTGACAGAGCATTTGGACCTTTTTCACAGAGAGAATGGGATGTAGCCATTGACAACGGTGATGCCTTACATAAAGCTTGCCATGGAAAGGAGTAGGAATGATTGGATGAAGACAGCAGGAAAGCAGAGGTTCAGAGGAACGAAAGCATCTCTATACGCTTATCTGAAATTCTCACCAATGATTTACATGAGTATTTCTATCTTTATTTTCTGTTTATTTATTATTATTATTATTCGAAAAATCCATAACCATTTGATATCCGCCTGATTGAGATTTACAAGATGACCATAGCTTGCTTCATACCAACAATCTCCGTGGGATCGACCCTTACTCACGTAAGGTTTTATTACTTGGACGACCCAGTGCACTTGCTGGTTAGTTGTATCGAAGTTGTGACAAATTATGAATTAAGATTAGAGCACCAAGTTTTTGGAGCCATTACCAGGGATCACAATTTCGTGCACCAGTTCTTCAAACGGTGTAAACTACATGGACCCAATTTTCATATAAAATAAGTTTGAAAAAATTTGGGGGTCCGGAAGCCGAGTTATGGCTCGCTGAAGTTTGGCCAAAACTCAGATATTCACAAAAGTTCACAAACCTCTATTTCCACAAAAAATCAAACTCAATATCAACTTCCTATACACATAAACAACACCACAACACACCAATTCAGCATTACAACCTCCACCTTCTACCACAACTAACTTCACCTCAAGGCAAATTGTTTCAATCTAAGATTCTCAATTATACCAATACAATTACCAATTATTCAACACTCATATATCCTTAGTCATCATTACCATTTATCATCAACCAAGACATCATTCTTCAATCATTTTTCATCAATAAAACCCACATTCGAATCATAAATCATTAATCTCATCAAACATCATCAAATATCCATTTAATGTCTACTAAAATTACTAAACATGTTCCAAAGTCATGATTCAACTTATCCTAGGTCATCTAGCCTATGTTTTTCACAAGACATTATATATTATATACGAGAAACCAAAACCATAACTTGGTCGATTCCTCGTAAAACCCAGAACATCACAAATAACCACCATTCCACAAGACCCAAGCTTCCAAGGTCACACTAGACGGGTCTCCGGCTCTCCAAAATCCAATATCAAGTCTCCAACTCCACCGATTTGTTTCCAAAATACACAATCCAAAATAATTTTATAAAATAACACGAAAATTACCATAGAGTTCACTAATTAGATAACTTGAAAAAGGTTAAACGTTCTTCACCTTACCAACGGAGAATTAGGTCAAAACCTGGCAAGTTCGCTAAGTTAGTTTGATCCTAATAATTAAAAATCAACAAAGTCTCAACATCCAAATTCATCTAATTTTAAAAATTAGGGAAAGAAGAACTGAGATTGGAAATGAGACTTCCTTACCAAATTGACCATTGGGCTTTGTAGAGCTCAATGCTGCAGTCACGTGGCCGCAAACGGTGCGGTGATCGGAGCTCGGAATGAGAAGTTATGGAAGATCTAATTAAGACTAAAGGTTTACAAACTTCTCTTCCCCCTTGGGTGTTCTTCAGCGTTCTTCAAATGAAGAAAGAAGGAGATGAGCTGAAGCTAATCTATATTGATGAATTGGGTTGGGCCTTGGGCCTAATACGGGTCTGGTTCGTCCGATTTGACCTGTTCGGCCCAATCTTGGACCAAATTCTTCAAAATTAGTGTCAAAATTCTTATTTTAATTATCTCTATTACATTAACTATCAAATCCCATTTTCTAATTACTTTGATTAATAATTAATTTATGTGTTAGTTATTTACTAATTACTCGGAGTTTACATAAACAACCAAATCACAAAAATCTACTCAAAACCAAAACCTTAATTTCGAAATTCTTAAGGGCTGAAGAATCAAGAATGGAGTGTGGATTTCAAAATCCTACCAACAATACAAAGTGAAAAATGACGGACTCAGCGAAAACTTCGCATAGCTGTAAACGAGACGCGAATCGGAGCACCGTAGTTAAGTTATAAGTGAAAGAAGATGGATGTGAATAGTATTTTCTTGCAACCCTCACCTCTCTTCTCTAATTCACGTTGTTGATGCTGTGTTGTGTTGAAAGTGGCTGAAATGACCACTTAAATGACTTTATATATGTTGTGCTTGGACGCAACTTGGGTCCGGTCCAACCCGTTAGTATTTTTGGTCCGTTTGGCCCAACTTTGGACCAAATCTTTAGAATTAGCGTCCGATTTTCAACTTTAATTATTTTCCTAAGTTTTTCTATAGTTTTTACTCTCACGCAGTACCAGACAGACTTAAGCCAGTATTGCCGGCTAATTTGCCGGTACGCGTTTTTACGCAATTTTCCGTAAAAAATTACATTTTTCAACTCGAAAAATTCTACCGAATTCAAATCTCACATCCAAATTTTAAAATTAAGACTTCTAAATTTTTGACCTATTTTTGGAAAATTAATTTATTATTATTTTACGTTAATTAATCGGTTAATTATTTCCGGTTCTTATACTTAATCTCTTACTCGTCTCAGTAAGCTATGCGGTACAACCACTGGAGCAACCACTTCTCTGCTCAGATTCAAAGCCACTGCGATACACACCCATTCACTGCAAACAGTGTCTATTCTGGAAAAGCTAACAATGTCCTAATGCGCCACAACCTACACCCAATATGCGTCGAAACTGTCTGACTGCGATAGGATTTGAAATAGCGAAGAAATACCCAAGACCATAAGGTTGAGTTCTGCTCTCTAATTAAAATTGCAAGCTGTGTGTTTCGCTTCTCATTTCTCACGTATTTCATTTCACATTTGCTTTTAGTTTTTCTTTTTTTTTTTTTTCTTGGTTTCATTACTCAAATTTTTTATGGGTTGTTATTTAGGCAAAAATAATTTTTGAAACTATCAACTTGGAAGAAACACACATTCTTTTAAAAACTAAGAAATGGAATACCAAAAAAACTAAGATGGACATATCCAGATTTGCCCAAACAAGTTTCATTTTTCTAAGTATGATTAACTATCTTATTTCTTTCATAATTTAATAACACAATTACTAGCTGAGAACGTGTCTCCTCTACCATAAAAAGTATCTGCTCTGATGCTGGAAAACAACACAGACACGCTGCTGAACAGATGAAGTCACACTACTTTCTTCATATGAAGAAACTACTTTTCTTTATCATCGGAGTATAACCCTTAGTATATTACCCATTATGATTTTTGACGGAAATTGCATTTTGTGCACAGCGTTGCAAGGGTATGCTACTATTTAGTCCCTCGGAACCAGGAGCGGATTTAGAGGAAGGCCAATGGGATCTATGACTCCCCTAGAAAATTTTGAAATTTCTAATATATTATATGATGTTGTATTTAATTTCAAAATTAAGTTATTAATCTAGTGACTAATTAAAATATTTTTTGTCTTATGATTAGTGTTCAAATTCTAAATATTACATTTTGAACATTAATATTGTATTATAATTTTTTACGCCAACAATTTTGATCAATATTTTTTTTAATTGTTCTTTTTGTTCTTTATTTTTTTTTCACTAACCATTTGTTTTCTTTATATTTTTTCATTAACCATTTGTTTTGATGAATTCTTTTTTTTATTGTAACTTTTATCTTTTTAATTTTTGTCCTTAATTTTTAAATCTGTTATCGTATAAAAGATACTTTAATTTTTATAACAAATTCTAATTGAACAGTAAAAAAGTATATCATAAAAATTAAATTATTTTAACATTTATTTATTTTTTTATGATATTAAAATAATAATATATTAAATAAATTATATATTAGTATGAATATTTTACATATTAAAAATACATATACCAAAAATATTAAAATAATTGATTTATATTATTCATGTTACATTTTTTTATAATAATAAAGAATAAAATTAAAAATTTTAGTTATTATAAATGATATCAAATATAAATTTTAGTAAAACTTTTTATTTTAATACATCACTTATTAATAATTTTTTTATTAAAAATAATAATAGAAATAATATCATTAATTATATAATACAATATTTAATTATATAAAGATTTAATTTTCGACTCCCTCTTCAAAAGATTTCTACATTCGTCCTGCTTTGAACAGAAAAATAATACATATCAAGGTTATTTTTATGGAATGACATTATCTAAAATGATGGTGATGGTGGTGGTAGTGGTGGTGGTTTTTTAATAATAAAAATATATTTAAAATATTTTAAAATAAAATAAAATATTTAACATTAAATATATATTATTAAAAAATATTTTAAAAATTAAATTTTGATATAATTTTTTGTAAATATAATTAAAAAAATATTTTTTATTTTTAAAATTTAATAAATTTACGTTAAGTAAATTTTTTTATTTATTTTTAAAAATATTTTAAAAATTGTATTTTTATTTGATGTTTTATATATTTTTTAAATAATTATTAATATTTCCATAAAACTTTAGATTAAATGCATAAATAATTTTTAAATATTTATTATAATATTTATTTAGTTGTTTTTATCGTATTTTATAATATTTTAAAAATATTGTTGTCAGCATATTACAAAATAGGAACGGTATTGTCATATCGATGATTTACCTAATAATAATAATAATAATAAATTGATTATTTTTTTAGTGAACTATCAATCTGGTCTCTGTCCATTTTAATTAATAACAACGCAACCCCTCAAAATAAAATCGATTCACTTCGGTCTCTATCTCCTATTTTCGTCACACAACGCGGTCTATGTGGGTATTTTTCTGTCAACTCTGAACGGAAAATGATGACGTGTCAAGTTAAAAAATGGACAGAAATTAATTGTCTTTAAATTTAAATTGGTTAAGGGTTTATTTGTCCTTATTATTCTTTAAATAATATTTTTTTAAATTATTTTTTATTCATTATATTAATATTCTTTCTCTAATAAATTATTAAATATATAATATAATAAATACAAATTAATTAATAAATTATTTAAATTTAAAAATATCATTTATTATGAAACTAAATAAATAATTCTCAAATATAATTTTTAAATATATAAATAATAATAAATAATAAATATTAAAATTCAATTAATACATTAATAATAATAACCCTATGATATACTATTAATATTATGATCTAGATAATTTTTACAATAAAGTAAAAATTAATAAACACATTATTTGATATATAGTGAAATATTTTTGAGTAATAACAAATTTAAATTTTTTATCTCTTTAAACTAAATTAATAATTTTATTTGATATCTTTGTATTAAAATACACTATAAGTAGGCTACTAATAATATATATATATTATGGAGACCATTCATAAACTCAACTATTTCAAAGCATCAATAATATTATTAATCTATTAATAATACATATTTATACATGTTATCAATATAAGAATAATATAGATTAATTAAAATTTTAAGTATATTAAAATTCAATTAAATTTACATATATTTTACTCAAAATATACGTAAAATTAATAGATTAATAATATTATTGATACTTTGAATTTGTTGAGTTTATAACTGATCTCCATAATATATATATATTATTTTATTTCATTTATTATGAGTAGCTTATTCATAGTGTATTTTAGTACAAAGATATCAAATAGAATTATTAATTTAGTTTAAAGAGATAAAAAATTAAATTTGTTATTACTCAAAAATATTTTCCTATATATCAAATAATGAGTTCATTAGTTTTCACTTTATTGTGAAAATTATCTAGATCATAATACTAATAGTATATCATAGGATTATTATTATTAATGTATTAATCGAATTTTAATGTTTATTATTTATTATTTATATATTTAAAAATTATATTTGAGAATTATTTATTTAGTTTCATAATAAATGATAATTTTAAATTTGAATAATTTATTAATTAATTTGTATTTATTATACCATATATTTAATAATTTATTAGAAAAAGAATGTTAATATAATGAATAAAAAAATAATTTAAAAAAATATTATTTAAAGAATAATAAGGACAAATAAATCCCTAACCAATTTAAATTTAGAGACAATTAGACCCTTGTCCATTTCTGAACCTGACACGTCAGCATTTTTCGTTCAGAGTTGATGGAAAAATATCCATAGGGACCGCGTTGTGTGACGAAATTAGGGGACAGGAACCGAAGTGGATCGATTTTATTTTGAGGGGTCGCGTTGTCATTCTTAAAAATGGACAAGGACCGGATTAGTAGTTCACTCGAAAAATAATCAATTTATTATTATTATTATTTTTAAATAATTATTAAAATATTTCTACAAAACTTTACATCAAATGCATAAATAATTTTTAAATATTTATTATAATATTTATTTAGTTGTTTTTAGCGTATTTTATAATATTTTAAAAATATTGTTGTTGTTGTGATAAGAATATTTTATCACATCTTATGTGGATGCCCATTTTCAAGGATGATTGTATTTAATATAGTTTGAAAAAGTAAAGCCTTGCACATGTATAAATAGGGGTATAGGCTGAGGCTTTTTACACAACAATAAGTAATAAAATATTCTCTCTTTATATTTCTTAATTTTTGTTACCTCTTATTTATTTATTTATTTAGTTATTTTATAACACGTTATCAGCACGAAGCTCTAACGAAGTTTTAGGAAGACTTCAGGTAACAAATTTTTATTATGTCGAAACTCTTTCATCTTGAATATAATGCTCTTGATATATCTGAAAATAATTATTTATCATGGATACTAGATGTTAAAATCCATATTGATTTAATGGATCTTAGAAATACCATTAAGGTTAAAAATAACGCATCCCAAAATGATAAATCCAAGGCCATGATTTTCCTTCATCGTCATCTTGACGTATGATTGAAAAATGAATATCCCACATTAAAAGATCCTGCAGATCTGTGGAAAGACCTTGAAGAAAGGTACAATCATGTGATACTTCCTCAAGCCCGATATGTTAGGGAAAACTTTCTCGATCTTCCATGCCTCGAATGTGCTCTTGCAGTAGCAATCTAGAAAAAGGATTTAAAAAATTTTTTGTGCTAATTTCTTGCCTTCTTGTTGCTGAGCGCAACAATGAGTTACTCTTAAAAGAATCATGAAGTGCGCCCAACTGGCGCCGCCCCATTTCCTGAAGTAAATGCGGCAAACTACCCCAGAAGAGATAAATGACAAGGTTTTAGTAACAAGAAAAATTATGGAAGGAAAAGGAATTATGTTCAAAAGAGAGAATCTCACTAGAAGTTGGATAAAGAAAGAAATAATGGGCAAAGTAAATGAGGATAAATGCTTTCGTTGTGGTGGAAATGGCCATTGGTCACGTACCTGTCGTACCCCAAGGCACTTAGTTGATCTTTATCAAGCATCCTTGAAAAGGGATGACAAAGGAAAGGAAACAAATTTTGTTTCAAATAATGAAAATTCTACAACTCATTATGATGTATCTAATTTCTTTAAGGATTCTGAAGGAAATATTAGCTATTTGATCAATGATGGAATAGTTTGATATGTGTATGTGTTTGTTAAGTATTCATGTTAATAATTTTACTATGCATGTACTTCTACTCATTTTATTATTATTATCATTCGTCTTTGAAGAAAAATGGCAAGGACATATTCTGAAGATATTTGCCTTGCGGATAGTACAAGTTCGCACACTATTCTTAAAAGTGATATATATTTTACCCATCTTATGCCAAAAGAAGAATATGTTAATACTATTATTGGCTCGGGCAATGTGATAGAAGGCTCCGGAAGATCTATAATTTTATTTCCTGGAGGAACAAAATTCATAATAAATAATGTACTATTGTCTACCAAGTCTCGAAGAAACTTATTGAGTTTTAAAGATATTCGCCGAAATGGATATCATATTGAGACTATGAATGAGGAAAATCATGAGTACTTATGTATCACAACTCATGATTCAAATAAGAAAGTTATATTAGAAAAGTTGCCCTCACTTTCATCTGGATTATATTATACCAAGATTAGTTCAATTGAATCACATGCCATTGTAAACTAGAAGTTTACTAGCCCAAATGATTTCATAACTTGGCACGATCGATTGGGTCATCTGGGAACAACCATGATGAGGAGAATTATTGAAAACTCCCATGGACATTCACTAAAGAACCAGAAGATTCTTAAAACTAATGAATTTTGTTGTGCTGCATGTTCTCAGGGAAAGTTAATTTTAAGACCATCACCAGTAAAGATTGGATTTGAGTCTCCTGAATTCCTAGAAAGGATTCAAGGTGATATATGTGGACCTATTCATCCACCATGTGGATCTTTTAGATATTTTATGGTCCTGATAGACGCATCTTCGAGATGGTCACATGTGTGCTTATTATCTTCTCGCAACCTGGCGTTTGCGAGATTACTGGCTCAAATTATTTGATTAAAAGTACAATTTCCAGAAAATCCAATCAAAGTAATTCGTCTTGATAATACTGGTGAATTTACTTCCCAAGCTTTTGATGCTTATTGTATGGCTAATGGAATAAGTGTTGAACATCCAGTAGCTTATGTTCACATATAAAATGGGTTAGCAAAATCATTTATTAAATGCCTCCAATTGATTGCTAGACCTTTGCTTATGAGAACAAATCTCCCAACGTCGGTTTGGAGGCATGCTATTTTACATGCCGCATCACTTATTCATTTGAGGCCAACGAGTTACCATCAGTTCTCTCCTATGCAACTAGCTTTTGGCCAGTAGCCAAATATTTTCCATTTAAGAATATTCGGGTGTGCGATATATGTTCCTATTGCACTACCTAATCGTACCAAAATGGGACCCCAAAGAAAATTTGGGATATATGTTGGATATGATTCTCCCTCTAAAGTAAGGTATCTTGAGATACAAACGACAGATGTATTTAAAGCCCAATTTGCGGATTGTCATTTTGATGAATCAAAATTTCCAACATTAGGGGGGAGAGAATAAGCTTCCTGAAAAGGAACTTAATTGGAATGCATCATCGTTGATGCATTTAGATCTTCGATCAGGGCAATGTGAACTAGAAGTTCAAAAGATTATACATTTGTAAAGAATAACAAATAAATTGTCTATTGCATTTTCTGATACAAAGAGGATAACCAAATCTTATATACCAGCAGAAAATTCCCCAATTCGAATTGATGTCCCATTAGGACAAGTATCCACTGAAGCAAATTCATGCCAGAAGTGTGGCAGGACGGAAAATGACCAAATTCGAATTGATGTCCCAGTAGGACAAATAGCCACTGAAGCAAATACACGCCAGAAGCGTGGCAGGCTAAAGAACGAAACTCTTGCGTGATCTAGAATTTTCTAAAAATAAATTCCCGTTGTAAGTATAGCTTCTAGACCGACAAGAATTCCTTTCTTACAAAAGTTTGGTTGTCACAAGTAACAAAACCCAATAAAAATAAATAACCGAAGTATTCAAACCTTGGGTCGTCTTCTCAAGGAGTTGCAGGGCAATATGATTTATTATTGGTTATGAAAAAAGTATATTTTTGGGTTTTTAATGTATAAGATAAAAGGGAAAGAATAGTAAATGGCAAGAAAGTAAACTGTAGGGATTAATTTAAATAAATAAAACTCTTGGCAAGGTATAAGAACTAGACGTCCTATCCTAGTTATCTTTATCAGGTGTGAAGAGAATTGGGTTCTGCTCCCACTTTTAAATTAACCTTTACTAAACAGAGAAAAGTCAAGTGGACCAATTAATTTGATCCTCAGGTCCTAGTCAACTCCTATGGAGAGACTAAAGTTATTGGAGTGCAAATTAACCAGCAAAGAATTCCAATTTCATTTAACAGCTGAGTTTGATAACTCAAGTGTTGCTAATTACTTAACCAAAATCGAAAGGGAAAAATAAATCTAAATTGAATTGAAATCATTCATAAATAAATTAAAGCAAAATCAACTCTGAATACCTCAAAATATATTAATTAATAAAATCATAACATGAATGGTTCATAAGCCAAATCTGGAAGATAAATATCAATTAAAATAATAAAGTAAATAAAACTAGAAAATTAATTAAAGGAACATTGAACCTGTGATTGTAGAAGCAATCCTAAAAATAAGAGAAATCTTAATCCTAATCTTAAGAGAGAGGAGAGAACCTCTCTCTCTAAGAACTACATCTAAAACCTAATATTATGAATTATGAATGTGTATTTCGTCTCTCTCTAGATTCCTCCATTCTCTGACTTATATTCTGTGTTTCTGGCTTGGATTTGGGCCGAAAAAGGGTCCAGAAATCGCTGGGGGCGTTTCCTGCAGATTCTTGTACGTGGCGTCTGTCACGCGTCCGCGTGTGTCACGCGTTCGCGTCATCTGGGAATTTTCCTTGTCACGCGTATGCGTCGGTCACGCGTACGCGTCATTTGCATTCTGCTCAAGGTGCGCGTCCGCGTGATCCACGCGGTCCCGTCGCTGCATTTTCGCGCTAGGCATGCGTTCACGTCGCTGCCATTTTCTTCAAAACTCCATTTTTTGTGCTTTCCTTCCATTTTTTGTATGTTTTCTTTTGTCCTTTGAGTCATTCCTGTCCTATGAGATCTGAAAATACTTAACACACAAATCACAGCATCGAATGGTAATAAAAGGGTAATTAAAATTAATATTTTTAAAGCATAGAAAACATGTTTTTCACATATATCATAAAATAAGGAAGGAAAAGTAAAACCATGCAATTTACATGAATAAGTGGGTGAAGAATTGAATAAATCACTTAAATTAAGCACAAATTACATCATAAAATATGGGTTTATCAACCTCCCCACACTTAAACAATAGCATGTCCTCATGCTAAATCCAAGAGAAATGGTAAAGTTAGAATGGTGGAATCTCATACAATGCAATCTATTCTAAATGCAAACTACCTACACTTATCATGCAATTTTAATTATCACCCACCTATATATATAGAGCTTACATGTGGTTAATTTTGATTCATATTTTCAAGGAATCATATATGCATAGCCAAACCTAAATCATGTTAAAGCACTGTCACAATTGAGTTGGGTTAAAATATTTCATAAGCTTGCAAGACAATTAAATATTTAAACAGAAATATATGGTGATGAGCTATTGAACCCTCACTGGATTTGTGTTTACTCTCTAGTCACTTAGTGTTTGGGGTTAATCACTCTATTCTTTTCTATTCTTGCTTTCTAAAACTTTGTTCTTCATCTAACCAATCAACAAATATTGAATATAGACATATAAAAATTATGAGGTCTTTTAAAGGTTGTAATGGGGCCAAGGTAAAGGTAGGGGTATATATATATATATAACCACAACTCATCCGCTGATTCTTCAACATCAGTCGGTTCGGACCTCCACTTAGTTTCACCCAAGCTTCATCCTGGTCATAGATAGATCACCCAGGTTCGGGTCCATAAGCAGTGACAATTGCCCTATGAAGACTCGCTTTCGCTACGGCTCCGGTGGTTTCCCTTAACCAAGCCACTGCCTATGAGTCGCCGGCTCATTCTTCAACAGGCACGCGGTATATATATATATATATATATAAGGCCAAATGAGCTATAAGTTGAATCCTTAATTAGTCTAAGGTCTCACCTAACATATACATATTCTATATAATTTATAACTTCCTTGGGGTTCCCAATTTTTCGCTTTCTTAATACATACTCATGTACCAATTTCAATTTTTTTATTCTTATTTCATGTGCATTGATTTCTTTACTAAACTTATCATTGGGATAATTTTGTTGTCCCCTTATTTACTTATTTAACTAAAAGGATTTTTTTTTTGAAACATAAATAGAACATATATCAATGTACATGGTATTTTAAATTTGTTTTACATGAGCATGCTCCCAAAATCCTTATTACTTTATTAAATTAATCTTTTCCTATCATCCCATGTTCCCATGTTTCCCCACACTTAGTGGATACACAATCTCTATCTTAAGCTAACCAAGGATTCAACTTGGGATTTTTAATTTGTTTTTATGCTTAAGACTAGTAATGTGGTTATAGAACAAGAGGGGATTAAAAGCTCAAGGGAGCTAACAAGGGTGATGTAAAAGGTAAGCTTATTTGGAATAAGTGAGGAAAAATTTAAATGATGGCCTCAATCATTTCTTGGTATGTAACTATATTCTATATTGGACATATAGATTAAAATAAAGTAAAGATTACCAGAATAAAAAAAGAAGGGCGAACACACAAGAATGAAATAATTATGGTTAAATAATGTAACCATACAAATAGGCTCAAAAACTCACAGGTTTGTGTGTTCTCTGGCTCAAAAACCATATATCAGTTATGTATGTCATGCAAGTAGAAATCAAGAGTTCCCATTATGCTCAATGTGACTCTTAGGATGGCTCTTAAAATCTTAGTGTTTTTCCTTGAAAAATGTTGTCAGCTTAACTAACATGTAATGCTATATATATACAAGGTGTGTGGATTGTTGTGATTCTGTTATACTAAAGTTTCTTTAGTTTACTCTTTTTATTTTCAATTAATCCAAGTTATTGTATGCTAAAAGGGTAAACTAAACTAATTAATCCATATATGCTCTATATCACAACTAGACTAAACTAAATGTCTAAGATAAATATACATAAACTAAGGTGCAAAATGCAGAAATACTGTAAAGATACAGCAAAAGAAAAGTGTGCAAGTACTGAAAGATAAAAATAAAAATAAAAATACAGAAAAATAAGCAAAATAGGATAAAAAGAGTCTGAAAAGTGGTTCACCAAAATAAAGTACACCAGAGATGGCGACCTTTCCATACTTAAATAATAGCATCGTCCTCGATGCTCACTCAGGCTGGGTGTGAGAAGTGTCATCTCCGGAATGATGGGCTGCTGGTGACTCTGTGGTAGGCTGAGGATCTGCAGTCTCTGGAAGTGTAGGAGGAGCTGCCTGCTGAAGCGGAGGCTCTGTCTATATAGGAATCTCTGGATCTGCGGCCTGGATCTGGTGTGGCTCCTCATGATGTGGTGCAGCCTGCTCAGGTCCTCTCTGCTCTGTCTGGGCGTGTGCCTCCTCCTCATGATCATCCGCCTCCGCATCAGAAGGCTTAGAAGCGGTGTCAGGCTCGGAGGGGATGTCGCTGCCGGATCGGATCATCAACTTTAGGTGCTCATAGCGTCGCTTGTGGCGACGCTCCATACGATCTAGGCGTGCGAAGAGGCGGTGCACCAGATGATAAATGGGCTCAGGAGCAGGTGGATGTACAGTGGATGGGGCTGGTGCAGTAGTGGATGCAGAAGGGGCATCTGAAGATGTGGCTGCCTCACCCGAGGCAGTGAGAAAAGGAGGTTTGTACCCTAATGCCAAAAACTTCCTGCTGTGAGGAATGATCTTCTTGCAGTTGGCTTTTCATCAGCCAGCTCCCAAGGCACGTCAGCTCGGCAGCCTAGCTGGGTGATCAGATAAGGGAAAGGGAGAGTGCCTCTGACATGGACCCTAGCCATATAATACCTGATGAAACGTGGAAGATATAGGTCCTTACCCTCCATCACACACCAGATGAGGGTGATCATAGCAGCGGGTACCTCTGTCTCATGAGTGCTCAGCATCACGTAGTTACTCAGGATCTGCTGCCAAAGCCGAGCCTCATCATTCAAATATATCAGCTTGATTTCCTTAGGCATCACTGTATTCTTTCTCATGACCCATGAGGCAGTAGGTTCAAGGGCTATTCTCTGCTTGACTGCATCCCAGTCAAATCTCATGTATCTCATATCCTCTTCAGCCTTTTGGTAATCGTCAGGCTGATCTGACTTAGGCTGAAGCCAGAGGATATCCTCAATAGCTTTCTCAGTGACCAAAATCTGTTTCCCTCTGAGGTGCACTGCATCCAGGGAGGTCTTGAAATAGTTACAATAAAATTCTCTGACCCAGAAAGCATTGACCTCTGTCAAGTTCCTTTCCATGAAGAACCAGCCTCTTTGTTTAATCTGTTCGGTAGTGTACTGGGTGAGTTCTTCTGGAATTTTGAGAGTTCTTTTTAGGTAGAGGTTCCTGACAGTGGCAAACACTGGATACTTGAGCTCACAGTATCTGTTTGTAAACTTGACTGGATCTATGGCAATGAGGAGCTGGTCGGCCTTTTCCTGCGGGGTAAAGTTCTTTTCCCGCCAGGAATCGTCGTGAAGGAGATCCAGGATAGAGGTAGAAGATTCTCCTCTTTTTTGTTTGTCTGTAGTTGCCTTGCCTTTTCCTTTCCTTTGGAGATCAGACATCCTGAAAAGCAGAAGTAGCAGGATATAATTAAAGAACTAAAGCAGGAAAACAAGTAGGCAAGTAGAATTTTGTCAATGTAAGCATAAAGACAAAAGAGTAATAGAAGCATGAGATGAGTTGAATATATGTACATTTTGGATTGAATTTGAGTTAAAAGTCTGAAAGTAAAAAATCACAATCCAAAATATAATAGAAGTGGAATTCAAGTAAATTAGGAAAAACAGTAATCATGCCTTGAGTTAGAAAGTTGAAGTAGTTAGGTAAAAAAAAACTAAAAAGAGAAGTTAGAAAACTAAACTGGTTAGGATTTAAAAGGAAGTTAAAGTGAGTGGCATGAGAATGGTTTTCCTAGTTACCAAGAATTTCACAAACTTGAGGAACAATCAACTTATATTCAAGCAAGGATTGTAGTTTACTGATGATAATTCCTATAGATAAAGTAAGTTTAAAATGAGAATAAAATCATCAATAAGCAATTTAGTACTCAGAGAACCAAAAGGAATAAGAATGCTAGCCCGTGCATTCATGAATTGGTTTGGTTGTAGCCAAGTAATGCAAAATAATGAGTTTTCAAACCAATACATGAATGGAGTAGATTAAACCATAAATTTGTAGAAAATTGGGCAGCATTCCGACTAAAATTGGATGTTCCCGGGTAGTAAACAGTAGGAAAAATCAGTTCATATGAAATTAAATAGTGCTAAAAAGATTAACAATTAGGAAGAACAGTGAAGAACAGTTTATCAGCAACATCAAATATGAAGAACAACATATGAACAGAACAGCAAATTCAGAATTGCGAATCAGATAAAAAACAGTTAACAAGAATGGTGTAATTATCAGGCCTAAATCCACTAACCACATCCTAGCTACCTAACCACCTAAAATCCACTACAATCATGCATCTCTAACTATCCTATTTCGAACAAAAACTGTAAAATGTGCAACTGAATGACTAATGGGGAAAATGAAATCGGTGTTCGGCAGAACCTGGTGTGTAGAAATAGAAAGTAGGCTCAGAGAGATGGTGGTGGCGTTGGTGATGCAGCGGCGATGGGTGGCAGCGTGGTGGCGGTTTGTGGTGGCGGCAGAGGGTTGTGTGGTGGTTTTGGGTGCATGAAGGTTGAGGAGAAGAGGGGAGGAGGGGGGTTGGGGTCGTGGTGGTTAGGGGTGACGTGGTGGTGGAGCGCGGTGATGGAGGCGGCGGCAGTGGGGTACGGTGGTTGTGGAGGGAGGAGGAAAGGGGAGAAGAGGAGGGGAAAAAGGGAGGGGGAAGAAGAAAGGGGGTGGCGTCGGTGGCGGTTCGGCGGCTGGGATGGCAGCGCGGCGGCGGGTCTGGGCGGCTGGGAGAGGTGGTGGTCGGAGGGTGGGAGAAGAGAAGTTGCAGAGGGAGTGGAGGGGGGTTTCGCGTGAATGGGTAGGGTTTCGTGTGAATGGGGGTTAGTGTTTTTGAATCCACGCGAACGCGTGGGGCACGCAATCGCGTGATTTGGGCGAAAAGGATGTTGACGCAAACGCGTCATTGACGCGATCGCTCGATTGTGGGATAATGAAAGTGACGCGTACGCGTGGGCACACGAACACGTCACTCAGAATTGTGCGAAACACACGATTCCAGCGTCGTTTTGGCGCAACTCTCTGTTTCCAAAAAGGGGACCATAAAATCCGCGCGACGCGTACGCGTCGCTCACGCTTTCGCGTGGGATGGGGTTGTGCAAGTGGCGCGTTCGCGTCAGGGATGCGAACGCGTGGGCCAAATTGTGCTAAAGGCACACCAGCCGCACGATTCCAGCCTATCTTTCTGGGCGTTGGATCTTTACGCCGAGTTCCATTCGACGCCCACGCGTGGCCTGCGCGATCGTGTGGAGTGATTTTTTTTATGCAATTGTGCAGTATGCAATATGCAATGCTAAGTAGATGCTATGAATAATTTTAGGTTCAATAAAATAAAATAAAAATAAATAAAACGAAATAAAATTGAAAAAGGAACGATCATACCATGGTGGGTTGTCTCCCACCTAGCACTTTTAGTTAAAGTCCTTAAGTTAGACATCTGGGGGGTCCTTTGTTATGGTGGCTTGTGCTTGAATTCATCCAAAAATCTCCACCACTGTTTGGAATGCCAACAGCCTCCGGGGTCCCAAACTAGGCATGTAAAGCCTTTGAGTAAATTCAAACAGGTTCTCAGGTTCCCGGGGTGTTGAATGTCAGAATAGATTCCAGGATCCCAAACCTTGCTTTTATATCCGCCTTTGTCTTGATTTATATTTTTCCAGCCGGGCGGTTTGGAAGTTGCATTCTCACCAAGATTGCCAAAAATTCTCCGAGACCCATGCAATTTAACTTGAAACCAATCCTTACACTTCAAGTTGAAGCGTGGAACCTTATTGAATCTTGCATACCAGCCTTGAGCACGAACCATTTCCTTTTCGCTCTTAAAGCCGCAAAGAGCTCTAAGCTGACCATCTGTTTCAAGCAAACCATATTCAAGTAGAAAATTAAAGATAAAAGCTAAGGAATTTACCCACTTGAATTTAGTATTGGGCGGTAATGGTCTTGGGATGGGTATTTCCAGTGGTTTTGCAAGCTCATCTCCCTTGTGTTCTTCTGTGAATTCTTCCACTTCTTTGCAATTTTCTTCAGCTGTAACCATGTCTTGATCGAAGTCTTCGATATCTTCCTCATCACTCAAGTCATAAGTTGGGGGTTGCGAAAAATCTACCTCTGCATCATCTTCGTATTCACATGGGGAAGATTCTTCCATCTCAAAGAATTCACTTGCGGATGCAAATTCATTACTAGGAGAACTTGACTCGTGATCTTCATTATCAAGGAAACTTGCTTGTTGAGTTATTCCGTCCAGTTCTTCATAAGATTCCTGCTTTGGAGGTTGGGCACTATCCTCCTTAGCATCAATTATAAATTTCTTGACGGAATTCTCTACAATTCTGGATTCCCATGGAGGTTCAGCGTCTCTTAGGTCTTCAACCAATTCTTCTTCTTCTATAATTTCAGCTTCCTCCACTTGTTACAGTACAAAGTCATGCTCCGTGCTGTCCAGTGGGGTCTCTAGTATCTCCTTCATGCTGCGTTCTTCATTAGATTGCCCACATAAAGCCATGGGGGTTCCTTGAGTGTCCGAACGTTGGGGAGGTAGTCTATTTATTGCTTGATTCAATTGGTGAAGTGTGGCATGAAATCTTTCAAATGTTTCCTTGAGTTGCTCCCTTGTTTCTTGGGGAGTTGGATATGGACATGGTGCATAGGAAGTGGTGGTTCTGGGGAGTAATTAGGTTGGAATTGGGGTGGATACGGGTTAGGGTTATATGGAGGTGAATGGTGGTAGTTGGCTTGTGAGTGTGGTGGTTCAAAGTTGTGTTGAAGAGGTGGTTCATAGGTGTATGATGGGGCTTGTCGGTGATTACAAGGGGGTCCACCATAACTATTGTTCCGACATGCATTATTGAATGGTCGTCGTCCATGATAGTTTGGAATGTGTGGTTGCCTAAAGGGTTGATCAGATCCTCGTGGCTCCATCCATCTCTGATTGTTTTGACCTTGATGCATGTTCCTGTTATAGCTTCCATTCCTTTCAATATTATTATAACCAAACTCAAAGCGGTAGGGGTGAGAATTCATAGTAAATAATAAAAATTAAAAGCGAAAATAAAAAGAAATAAACAAGCAAAAGAAAATATTTACAATAACCAATAATAAGGCACACAGTTGCAACTCCCCAGCAACGGCGCCATTTTGAAGAACGAAACTCTCACGCAATCTAGAATTTTCTAAAAATAAATTCCCGTTGTAAGTTTAGCTTCTAGACCGACAAGAATTCCTTTCTTATAAAAGTTTGGTTGTCACAAGTAACAAAACCCAATAAAAATAAATAACCGAAGTATTCAAACCTCGGGTCGTCTTCTCAAGGAGTTGCAGGGCAATATGATTTATTATTGGGTTTTTAATGTATAAGATAAAAGGGCAAGAATAGTAAATGGCAAGAAAGTAAACTGTAGGGATTAATTTAAATAAATAAAACTCTTGGCAAGGTATAAGAACTAGACGTCCTATCCTAGTTATCCTTATCAGGTGTGAAGAGAATTGGGTTCTGCTCCCACTTTTAAATTAACCTTTGCTAAATAGAGGAAAGTCAAGTGGACCAATTAATTTGATCCTCAGGTCCTAGTCAACTCCTATGGAGAGACTAGAGTTATTGGAGTGCAAATTAACCAGCAAGGAATTCCTATTTCATTCAACAGCTGAGTTTGATAGCTCAAGTGTTGCTAATTACTTAACCAAAATCGAAAGGGAAAAATAAATCTAAATTGAATTGAAATCATTCATAAATAAATTAAAGCAAAATCAAGTCTGAAATACCTCAAAATATATTAATTAAGAAAATCATAACATGAATGGTCCATAAGCCAAATCTGGAAGATAAATATCAATTAAAATAATAAAGTAAATAAAACTAGAAAATTAATTAAAGGAACATTGAACCTGTGATTGTAGAAGCAATCCTAAAAATAAGAGAAATGCTAATCCTAATCCTAAGAGAGAGGAGAGAACCTCACTCTCTAAGAACTACATTTAAAACCTAATATTATGAATTATGAATGTGTATTTCGTCTCTCTCTTGATTCCTCCATTCTCTAGCTTATATTCTGTATTTCTGGCTTGGATTTGGGCCGAAAAAGGGTCCAGAAATTGATGGGGGCGTTTTCTGCAGATTCTTGTACGTGGCGTCTGTCACGCGTTCGCATCATCTGCGAGTTTTCCTTGTCACGCGTACGCGTCGGTCACGCGTACGCGTCATTTGCGTTCTGTTCAATGTGCGCCTCCGCGTCATCCACGCAGTCGCGTTGCTACATTTTCACACTAGGCACGTGTTCGCGTCGTCCATGCTTTCGCGTCGCTGTCCTTTTCTTCAAAACTCCATTTTTTGTACTTTCCTTCCATTTTTTTATATGTTTCCTTTTGTCCTTTGAGTCATTCCTGCCCTATGATATCTGAAAATACTTAACACACAAATCACGGCATCGAATGGTAATAAAAGGGTAATTAAAATTAATATTTTTAAAGCATAGGAAACATATTTTTCACATATATCATAAAATAAGGAAGGGAAAGTAAAACCATGCAATTTACATGAATAAGTGGGTGAAGAATTGAATAAATCACTTAAATTGAGCACAAATTACATCAGAAAATATGGGTTTATCACAGGCCTATCGGTTCCAAAGATAAAAATTCTCGAAAGAGAAAAGAGGTAAATACTATTCCTGTTGAAAAAGACACAGTAAAGACCTGTAGTTGTCCAAAATTCTGATATAATTTTAACGCCAGAAGACGTTCTGGTACTTGAAAATTGTGAAACTGACGAGATCTCGATAAATTATATCTTTACAGGAGAGAAATGGGACCAAAATAAGACAATTGTCAATGAAATATTTGCATATAATGTGGCATTAAATATTATGCATGAAAGTAAGGATCTTGAGCCAAGATCAGTCGAAGAATGTCGACAAAGGAATGATTGGCCAAAATGGAAAGAAGCCATGAAGGCCGAATTAAACTCACTTGCAAAATGTGAAGTCTTTGGACCTGTAGTCCGTACACCTGAAGATGTAAAACCTGTTGGATACCGATGGGTATTTGTGAGAAAACGAAATGAGAAAAATGAAGTTGTGCGCTACAAAGCCCGACTTGTGGCACAAGGTTTTTCACAAAGGCCCGGTATAGATTATGAAGAAACGTATTTCCCTGTAGTGAATGCGATAACATTGCGTTATTTGGTCAGTTTATCTGCATATTATAAACTGCATATGCATTTAATGGATGTGGTAACATCCTATTTGTACGACTCATTAGATCGGGATATCTATATGAAAGTCCCTGAAGGACTAAAGATATCTAAACCATCCAGTGAATATTCGCAAAAGTTATACTCAGTTAAATTGCAAAGATCTTTATATGGTCTAAAGCAATCTGGACGAATGTGGTATAATCGTCTTACTGAGTATCTGGCCAAAAACGGATTCAAGAATGATGATATCTGCCCCTGTATTTTCATAAAAAAATTGCATCTGGATTCAATATTATTGCTGTGTACGTTGATGATTTAAATATCATTGGGACTCCTGAAGAGATTCCAACAATTATAAAAACTCTAAAGAAAGAGTTTGAGATGAAACATCTGGGAAAGACTAAATTTTGTCTCGGCCTGCAGATCGAGCATACAAAAAATGGGATCTTTATTCATCAAACAACATACACAGAAAAGATCTTGAAAAGATTTTATATGGATAAGTCACATCCATTAAGTACCCCAATGATTGTAAGATCTTTAGATGTGGAAAATGATCAATTCCGTTCTAAAGAAGAGAATGAAGATATCCTTGGTCCTGAAGTACCATATCTTAGTGCCATTGGAGCGCTAATGTATCTTGCTAATAATATGCGACCTGACATATCATTCGCGGTGAATTTACTAGCAAGATATAGTTCCTTTCCAACCAGAAGACATTGGAGTGGAATCAAACAAATTTTTCGATATCTTCATGGAACGGTTGATATGAGATTGTTTTATCCTTATGGATCCAAGTCACAACTAGTTGGCTATGCAGATGCTGGATACTTGTCTGATCCACATAAAGGGAGATCTCAAACAGGATACCTGTTCACATATGGTGGTACAGCTATATCATGGAGGTCCACGAAACAGACGATAGCAGCAACCTCCTCTAATCATGCTGAAATACTGGCGATTCATGAAGCTAGTCGCGAGTATTTTTGGCTGAAGAGTCTGATTCAATATATTCTATCATCATGTGGACTGATTGATCATAAGATAGCTCCCAACTGTCCTGTTTGAAAATAATACAGCATGCGTTGCTCAACTTAAAGGCGGATACATCAAAGGCGATAGAACAAAACATATTTCTCCCAAATTCTTTTTCACTCATGATCTTCAAAATCAAGGGACAATTGATGTCCAACAGATCCGTTCAAGTAACAATCTGGCAGATTTATTCACAAAATTACTCCCAAAATCCTCCTTTAAAAGATTAGTACATGAGATTGGGATGCGCCGATTTCGAGACATTAAATGATGTCGGCAAGAGGGGGAGACTGTACTCTTTTTTCTTAGTCAGGTTTTTTTTCCATTGGGTTTTTCTTGACAAGGTTTTTAATGAAGCAGTCCCCATCACAAAGGATATTGTACTCTTTTTTTTTTCACTAAAATTTTTTTCCCATTAGGCTGTTTTTAGTAAGATTTTAATGAAGTAATAATCCCAAATGGTCATCTAAGGAGGAGTGTTGTGATAAGAATGTTTTATCACATCTTATGTGGATGCCCATTTTTAAGCATGATTGTATTTAATATAGTTTGAAAAAGTAAAAACTTGTACATATATAAATAATGTATAAATAAGAGTATAAACTGAGATTTTTTACACAACAACAAACAATAAAATATTCTCTTTTTATATTTTTTAATTTTTATTACTTCTTCTTTATTTATTTATTTAGATATTTTATAACCGTTGTCAGCATATTACAAAATAGGAACGGTATTGTCAAATAATAATAATAATAATAATAATAATAATAATAAATTGATTATTTTTTCAGCCCAAAAAAAAAGGACATAGTTTCCGCATTGATATAATAATGGTAATAGAAATTAAGACACGGTGACTCTCCTCTCCGGTAGGCTCCCGTGCGGTGCGATTAGTGGCAGTTGGCCCTTTCCGGAAAATACTGCAATCGATCCATTCTCTCAGCAACCAAACAACAAACAAAGCCAGGCCCTCCAGAACCGAATAATGGCGGATCCGATGCCGGCGCCACCAAGATCTGCCACGGACCTTTTCTCGGATCCGCTGGACTCCCGCCCTCTGTGGTTCAAACCGGCGTCGTTTCTTTCTCCTGACTTCGACTCCGAATCCTACATCTCTGAGCTGCGAACCTTCGTCCCCTTCGACACGCTACGCTCAGAGCTGAACAGCTACCTCTCCTCCCTCAACCACGAGCTCATCGATCTCATCAACCGCGACTATGCTGACTTTGTTAACCTCAGTACCAAGCTCGTCGACGTTGACGCTGCCGTCGTTCGCATGCGTGCGCCGCTCGTTGAGCTCCGTGAGAAGATCGAGCAGTTCAGGGGATCCGTTGAGGTGTCCCTTGTCGCCATCAAGAACGGTTTGAAGCAGAGATCTGAGGCTGCCGCTGCTAGAGAGACTCTCGAGCTTCTTCTTGACACGTTTCACGTTGTTTCTAAGGTAGGTTGCAATTTTATAGCTGTGGTTTTCCTTTTTAGTCGTTGCTTGATTGAATTTGAGCATCTTTGATGTGAGATCTTGATGTCATTTCTTCTATATCTGGTGAGAATGCGAGTAGTGTGAATGAGTTACTATATAGTGTAATGTGGTGTTTTTGTTTGAGTAGGAAGGTTATGCCATTCTTCTGATGTTTAGGTTTTGCTAGGTTCGTTGTTTTTTATTCCAAAGAATATAGAAACTGGACTAGAAACTTTGTATTTTTGCCAATTCGAGAAGATATCCATATCATTTATAAAGGTTGATTTTTGAATAGTTGAGATTGGGGTAGAAAGCTATTGATCGAAATTCAGTTGCTATTACATGGTGGTAAGCTTGTCGTATCTGGATGATTGCAGGTTGAAAAGCTGATAAAGGAGCTGCCTAGTGTACCCACTGATTGGTCGAATGGGGATGGAAGTTTGACAGACAAGAATTCCCTGAGCAATGGAGTTTCTGTGCAGCATGTTGAGAATGGAACAAGTGTTAGAGAGACCCAAAGCATGCTATTGGAGAGAATTGCTAGCGAGATGAACAGGCTAAAATTCTATGTTACACATGCAAAGGTTTGTTTTAATTTTTTTAATTTTTCTTTTACTTTCATTGAAACACTCTTAGTATCTTATATGTATATTTACTAGTGACAATTTCCAGTGAAATTCAAATCAATTAGCACTAAAATTGTTATCTAAGCTTGATCAGAGGTCAAATCAGTTTATTGTTATTAGTATATGCACACTGTCAACTAATTAGCATTATATATATATATATATATGTGTGTGTGTGTGTGTGTGTGTGTGTGTGTGGACAAACTTGACATAGAGTGCATGTTTGACTTGTTGATAGTTGATAACTTTATTTTCATAATCTCTTTACCGCATTTTTGTATAGGCATGTCTAGTGTTGAAGAGGCTAACGTATGTATTGTTTTGTTTTAGCTCTTCTTCTAGTGTTTAAGAAATTTTTGATTTATGATAAACTAAACCTTTGTTTAAGGCCTTAGTACGTTCTGTGCTCATCTCTTTTTGTCTATTATGCCAGTACAGAACCTGCCTTTTATTGAGAATATGGAGAAGAGGATTCAAAATGCAAGCCAAATAGTGGATGCAAGCTTGGGACATTGCTTTGCCGATGGTCTAGAGCACCGGGATGCAACTGCAATCTACAATTGCTTACGTGCATATGCTGCTATTGATAACACCAAGAATGCAGAAGAACTCTTTCGAACCACTATTGTGGCTCCGTTGATACAGAAGATTATACCACACGGGCCATCAGCTTTGGCTGCAGGATCATCCGGAGATGAGCTCGATAATGATTATCAGCAAATTAAGGAGTGCATTGTTAAGGACTGTAAATTTTTATTGGACATTTCTTCAGCTGGTACATCATCTGACTTTCTTCAAACTACTTTACTACACTTGAATACAGTGGACCATCTTTATCATTACACTTGCACACCTACAATCCATAAGATCCTTGCTCTGCTATTACTGCATTGGTTTCTTCATCCTTTCTGATGCGCTCCTTTGTCTTTATTGGTGTTTAAAAATTGGAAAATAAACTTCTTTTAAATCACCTTTCACTTCTTTTTATTCGGCATGTACTGTTAAGTGTGAAATGAGATATGTACATCTCTGAGGCCTAGTTTTTGTTGCAGAAAATTCAGGTTTGCATGTCTTTGACTTTTTAGCCAATTCAATCCTCAAGGAGGTTCTCTCTTCCATTCAGAAGGGAAAACCAAGTGCATTTTCTCCTGGAAAACCAGCAGAATTCTTGAAGAATTACAAAGCAAGCTTAGACTTCTTGGCTTATCTAGAAGGTAGTAGTCTATCTCACTTTTCACCAGGGGAAACAGAAAAGAACATACACAATATGCTCCTCAAGTCTAAAAGAACTTTGTTGAGTTGATGCATGATTTGAGAATGCATTTGCTAATTTTAGGAACAGGTATTCACTGATGTAAAATTTAATTTCATTATAGGCTACTGTCCGTCCAGATCTGCTGTTGCTAAATTTCGATCTGAAGCAATTTATATAGAGTTCATGAAGCAATGGAATATTGGAGTTTATTTCTCTCTGAGGTACTTATATTGCTTTAGGTCACAATTACGTAAGAATACTTATTTCATTTAAGTACATGGAAATTGTATCTGCTATTGCCTCAGGTTTCAGGAAATAGCAAAGTCTTTAGATGATGTGCTTTCAACATCCAGTCTTGTCCCTTTGCAAGACACAGTCTCTGGCAAAGAAAGTCGAGTTTTAACATTAAAACAAAGTGTTACACTGTTGGAGAGTATGAGATCATGCTGGAGAGAAGATGTTCTTGTCCTTTCTTGCTCTGACAAGTTCCTACGCCTATCCTTGCAGCTTCTGTCCAGGTCAGTTTTATGCTGCTAACACACGATAACTTTTTGTGCTGACAGAAAAAGCTAACATCCATTTGTACTCGCAGATACTCAAATTGGCTGTCGTCTGGACTGAATGCCCGCAAGAGCCATAGCACAAACACCAACACTGGGTTTCAATGGGCTGTTTCTGCTGCTATAGATGACTTTATTTATGTATGCTTCATGTTGCTTTATTAGTTTTATACCTACATTATATGCATTCATAAAATAAAAATGCTCATCTTTACCATATTGTTTGAGGTTACATTAATGGATTGCTAACCAAAAAAAGTAGTGACCATAATGAGAAAATATCGGTATCAATTGCAGTTTTTGCTAGATTTGCAAAATGAAGGTATAATTGATAAAAACTGTACTTAATCTGTATCATATGTTTAAATGAACTGTAGGTAATTCATGATATAAGGTATCTGGAAGAGCATGTTCGTGGAGATTACCTGGAGCACGTGCTTCAGCTCCTATCTTCATGCTCCCCTGATGTTCTTGAATCAGTAAGGCAGAGCATTTTACAAGGTGGTCAATCATTGAAATCTATAGAACCTTTAGTCACCAAAGCAGTAGTGGAGTCACTAGTGGAAAAGTCAGTTGAGGTTGGTGGCATTGTACTGGATTTGTATTGGTTGTGTATACAGATCTGAATTGCTTTATAGTTTTGGAAGATCCTTTTCCATTCGTTTTTTCCATCCTCCCTTCTAATACTTTCATATTTTTTCCTTTTTTCTTGCTCAAAAACAATATAGGACTTGAGACAGATGAAGGGGATAACAGCAACCTACAGGATGACTAATAAACCTCTACCCGTGAAGCATTCACCCTATGTTGCAGGTGTATTACGTCCCCTAAAGGTAAGCTGCATAGATTTACTTGATATTTTTACCTTTTCTTTTCCCCAAAATTTTTGTGCTTTGAATTATATCTTTTAAAGTTTGGAGGGCAGTGAAACTATACTCATGCAAAATTTAATTTAAAATGTGTACCCGATGGCTTCTATGATTCATGTGCCACAATTATAAGGCACTTATTTCTTTTCTAGATACACCAGAAAAATGCAGTGTATCCCTCTTTCACACCTTCATTTTCTGTTATCTTTTGTACAAAAGGAAGCCTAGAGGTTAAGAGAATGTGTTGACCCATCAATATCTTTGGGATGAGTCTAATTTATAAGAAATAATTTTGTTTTCGAATTGGAGTGTATACTGATGACATGCTGAACATCCCAGGCTTTTTTGGATGGAGAGCGAGCTACAAGATATTTGACAAGTGAAAGCAGGAATGAAATACTTCTATCTGCTGCTACTGAGATCACTGATCGTTATTATGAATTAGCATCGGACCTTGTCAATGTGGTACGTATCCAAATTCAAACTGCATTGATGAAATTTTAACCTTGTGAATTTGTTTTATCTTCGAAATTGTTTTAATAAATATTGATAATGTGCAGGCGAGAAAGACAGAATTTTCTCTGCAGAAAATTAGGCAGAGTGCACAAAGACGAGCTGGAGCAAGTTCAGATGTCTCAGATAACAATGTGTCTGACACCGGCAAAATTTGCATGCAGCTGTTCCTTGATATTCAGGTTAATAGATACTCTTGCACTCACAGACACATATATTATGATCTCTTACACACACACACACATGTAGCACATTGATGTTTGTAGTAACCTTCCTCTTTTCACAATGTTACCAGGAATATGCCAGTAACCTCTCCGCATTAGGGGTTGAAGCAGTCAAGATTGCATCCTACCGTTCATTATGGCAGTGTGTGGCTCCTGCTGATGAGCAAAATACAATTTAAGAGTTCGCACTCGTAGAGTCAGTAGACTTTCTTCCTTGTTCAAGATTTTTTTTTTTTTTTTTTAACTTATGAGATCTATAATACGTAAATTAGTTGGACTTTACACAATAATTACAAATTATGATATTTCTTAGAGGGAAAAAAAGAAGAATCTTTGTCAGGTTAATGCTGTCATTATCTTCTAGGTTCTGTTCTCAGTTTTCACTTCTCATTCTGATAGGAAATGCGTGTTATTCTCTGTGGCTTGTTTCTTATTATCATTCTTTCATTCTGCAATTTTGTTTGTGCAAACCTAGAGCCCTTAAAACTGTTCCTTCGGAATTCTGTCGTATTAATATTAAAACTATTGTATACCGTTAGTGTTACTCTACGAGAGATTGATATTCCATTAGACGTCCATTTTGGAATTTAAGTTTTGGCTGAAATACAAGGTCCTCTGTGGAGGGTCAAAGTTATATGTTTCTATATTAGTAAGAATTTAATTAATATACCGACAGTGTAAAATAGATTTACATATACATCTAATTATGTAACATTACATAACTAAAAATGACAGTATGAATGATTATCTAAAAAAACGAATATAATTGGTCAGATTGAATGATTGTGTAAAAGATTTTATACTATTAGTGTATTAAAATTAAACATGTAGTAATGCCTATAAATTCCTAAAATTAAGTAGTAAGTACTAATTTGATATTATTTTTGAAAGATTTGATGCTGATAAAATGGTACTTGAAAGATGTTATTGACAAAAAAATTACTAAAAGAAAATTAATTTTGACAAAAATAACTAGCTATCTTTTGAGTTACTTAAAATTAAGATTAAGTGTTAGACGTGTTAGTTAACAATTATCATAAGAGTCATGTTACCCTACTCAAGTGAAAATTTTTCAACATCTATTGAAATAAGGTATACTTTTTATGAAGGACGTATGCTAGTGTTGATGTGATAGGGGAGACACTGACTAAGTGGTAGCAGTAGCACGCAGGAATTTGTCGAGTGTTCTGAGACAATTAGGTGAAAAAACATGTTTAAATTAAGTGCTTAATCCTTTTTTAGTTTCAAAAAACATTGGGTTGGTAATTTTTTATGCAGTTTGACGTTTTTGACTAGATAGATGGATTGGACTGATATTATATGGGAAAAAGAATTGGGTTGGTCATTTTTTATGCAGTTCAGCATTTTTTGCTAGATAGATGGATTGGACTGATATTGTATGGAAATGATCCAAATTAACTCATACTCCTATGTAAATTAAATAACAGTTAACCAATAAATAAATAAATAAATAACTTAGCTGTTTACCAAAAAAAAAAAAAAAAAACTTAGCTCATAAATTCAAGTGAAAAAAAAAACAACTTACTTGATAAATTCTTGTTTTAATAATCAGTGGTTGTATTATATTCAAATAAATTAAATATTTTATTTTTTAAAATATCAACCTGTTAACAATAATTTATCACAGTTAACTAAATAATAACATTGTCACTCATTTAACTAAACACAATCTAATTCATTTTATTTTTAAATCACAAAATCAAATTTTTTAAAATATTTATTTTCAAATTATTTAATTTATAGTCAATATTTTCAATTTTACATTAATATTCACTAATTTAATAAAGCAAATTTTTTTCCAAAACCAAATACACATCGCTAATAATATAACCATATTACATGGCTATTCCGTCCCGCCAAGCAAAATTAACTCTAAATTTTAAATTTCAAAGTCCCACTAAATCCTAAATCATAAATAATATATATAAATTTAGATAAAAAGAATTTAAAAACGGGTTGTGCTATTATGCTGAAACTTCTTTTTTTTTTTCAACAGGTGTTGAAATGAGTTGGCTAAACAAAAAATCTGACGCATGGAAATGTTATTACTGGACGAGGAAACAACAATTGAAGTGACATAGGAATTGCAGTAAGTTGTCGGATGGAGCAGGCGTAATTACGCTGAAGTTCTATATGCTCCAATATTTTCATACTATTTTTATGGCTTTATGAGTGGTGGCAAAAGCTCTGGTGGGAAGTGTGATGGTAATGATAATTTATGTAGTGATTAATGTGATCATTAATCAATTAGACTTTTTTTTGTTTTAGAGATAGATTTTTGGCAAAGCAGGGTTTGTCTGATTTTTTTGGTATGGCTTCAAATTTTGTAGAGCTTATCATGATAATGAATTTGAACTGGTCCAAAATATGAAGAACAACAATAATAATATCAATTTTTTTTTAAAGTTCTTATTTTCAAATCATTTACTTTATACTAATATTTTTCGTCAATTTTTAATTAATATTCACAAATTTAAAATTTATAAACTAATTTTTTATAAAAAAACAAATACACATCATCTTAAGTTTTAAATTCTAAATTCTTAAACATAAATCTTTAATGATATGTTTTATTTATTTCCTTTGTCTTGCAATATGAACTTTTGTTATTTGTTTATGTCTGGTAAGATGACAAGATAAAATAAAAGTATGTAAACACAATAAATAGGCATTTGAATTGTTTTGTACATTCTAAACAAGAATAAAATGAAAACTAATAAATCAAGAATAATATTATTAACAAAATAAAAAAATAGGGATAAAAATAATTTAACCAAATTATTAAATAATCAAGAAAAAAAGTTCAGTTGTAAAATAAAACTCTAACCAATTTACTTATTAAAAGAGTAAAGTAATTTAATTTTTATTTGTAAAAAAATATTCAAAATACCAAAATTTGACAACGATGACGACGACGATGGAGTTAAACTAAGCCTCACTTGTGGACAAGGATTTAGGTTTCTAGATTCGCCGCTGAATGAACTTATTCGGTTCCTTATATGAATGTCAATGATGATGTTAAAGGGAATCTATGATGGACTGACACGGAACATTTTGATACACGAATTTTAAAGTTTTATAAGATATGAAAACACATATATATATAAAATATAAAGTATTTTTTAAATAAATCGTAATGATATTTTGATCTTTTATTAATATTAAAACATAAATTTATTTTTTAATTGATTTTAGTGTCATTTTTAATTGATTTTAGTGTCTTATTTTAATTATAGAGAATATTTAAAATATTTTTATTATAGTAAATAATAATAGGGTTAAGTACAATTTTGGTTTCAAAGGTATATGTCAAAAATTTTGTTCGTCCCCAACCTTTTTTTGCATATAAAATCGTCCCTAAAATTTAACTTGGTTTTAAAATCGTCCTTACCTTAGGGACCAAATCGTATAGAGGTGGATCGTGAATAGCTTTTTCTTTTTTTTCCTTTTCTCTTTCTTCTTCTTTCCTTTCGCCTTTGCAGGAACAGAAACACTCTCTTTCTCTTATTTTTTTTATTTTATAATTTTTTTTGTTATGAGTAATTTGGTCCAAAATTTTAATATTTAAGTAAAAAGAACGATTTTAAAACTTGAAAACTTTAGGGACGATTTCGTATGCAAAAAAAAATTGGGGACGAAAAATTTTTTTTGGCTTATACCTTAAAGACCAAAATCGTACTTAACCCATAATAATATATATTATTTCTAAATCTATTCTATCTATTCTATTATATAAAAATCAAATTTCTGTATTTAATGATGGACCTGACGTGACATGCTTTTGAGAGTGTTCCCGATTTATTTTTTTTAACTCATTAAATACAAGTTATTACGATAAGCTAACTATATCAACTAATTGATTTGATTAGATATTTAGGTATCACACAATTTAATATTATGTATATCAATTAACATTATTTAATATATCTGAATATTTATTATAGGATATTACGTCTTTATTATTTCGATTCTCTTAGCACCTATGAATATTCTTTTTATATTGTATCATTCTACACAACTTGAATATACACAAATTTTTTTCTACTACTCTCTCTTACATTTTCTAATAATAATGAATATAATTTAATTTAATTCAAAACATGCTGATTCGAATTAGCATGAGGTTGCAACCCTATATAATTCGAATTTCACTGATTCGAACTATGCATGTTTCGCCACTAGTAGTAATTTGAAATATGCATGTTTCGCCCTATTATAATGCTGACGGGCTTGATGCGGCATACATAGTGGCGAAACGTACATATTTCGAATCAGTGAGATTCGAATTATATAGGGTTGCAACCTCATGCTAATTCGAATCAGCATGTTTCGAATTAAGTGAAGCTAATTTGAATTGCACCAATTCGAATTACGTTGAATGCATGGGTGTAAGTAGTTCGAATTGTACTAATTCGAACTACATTCAAATTGAGTTCGAATCGTGGTGATTCGAATTACATAGTAATGCACATTGGTTGATTGCTGAATCAATTTTTCCATTGGCTTATTCGTGTAATATTAAACCAACGATGGCTTATTTTGGTTTTTTACCCTATATATATATATATATATATATATATATATATATATAAACATGACATAATAAAATTGTAAAAAATAATCTTTTTATCACTTTGGATATTTTAATTCTTTTTTCTTTTTTTTTTCTCTTTACATGTAATTTTGTTTTGCGTTAACTTTGTTTATTTAATGATGAAATATACTCATGTTAATTCTATCATATAATAATTTATTTTTCTCCTATGTATTTTGATCGTATAGTTACTATTGATCTTGCTATTTTTGTTTTCTTGAATTGTTCTTTATTTTTTTATGACTTGATAATTTAAATAAAAAAAGCAAAGAAAGAAAAAAAAAACGATGGCCAAAGACAGAGGTTAAAAACCTAAAACAACAACATCATTATTCAGCATTATTATTATCAATATGAACTTTATTATTTCTTTTCTAACATTCTTTAATATGAGCTTCTTTTTTTCTTTATTATTATTAATACTTTTATTATTTTCTTCTCTAATTATAAATTTTCTTATAATACTTCTTTGATAGAATATTTTTTTTGTCTAATGGATTTTTTTATTTTTTGTCAAAAATAATTTATATTAGAAAAAAAAGAAGATACAAATTAAATTTTAAAATTTAAATTTAAATAAGATGTACAAAAGGTAACTATTGAATTTATTTGGTGGATTTAAACTCTTTGTCTTATCTTCATTGAAAATTTCAAATATTATTATAAAATTTTAGATATTTTTTATTTTATTATTCTTAAATTATACATTATACCGTGTATTTGAAGAGTTTTATCTTTGTTGAAATAAGTGTGACATTATATACTTTTTTGGATACAAAGAGATAATGAAATTGAAGTGAGTAACACAATTTATTATATAATAAGATACAAATTTTTAGAATTTCTAGCACATCTATTGTAACACCCTCACTATCAGAAGTCACGCTTCCGGCTGCACTACTCTGATAGCAAGAAGTATTACGACTACTTTACATACTAAATATTAAAATAGGAACCTGACTCAACACCGTATCGCTAATCACTTTATAAATTGGAAATACATACTTCATCTAAAATAAACAAACAGGCATAGATTCATATACAAGACTTCTTACATAATATCTTATAATATATATATATATAACTCCTATCCCTCTTACAAAATTGTAATAACAAAGACAAGGGAAGAAAATAATCTAATTAATACAAAAACATATAAACCAAACGCAGTATAACTCTTCTTAGTGCTTCTTCATTCGGTTCCTGAAAAGTAAAGCTGTAGGGGGGTGAGAACCTAACCACACGGTCTCACCACGGAGTTTCAAAGTTGTCATAAGAAGATATTTTATAAGAAAACTGTTTTCAAGCTCAGTGATTATCATTGCCTTATGAATCTTTTAAAAACCAATAGGTAATCGTTCAAAACCTTTTCAAAGAAACAATGTTTAATATTTCAGAAATCCGAAACCTTTCTTTTCTTATAAGAAAATTTCAATCAGAAACCAACCACGCAATCAAATAACACAATCATTAATATAGCACCAAAGTTCAATCTCAAATGTAGCACGCCAGGACAAACACAGGCAAAGCAGACAAGGAAAGCACAAGTAGGCAGTAGTTACAGCAAATAGTCCAAGTAGCAGTTACGAACAGTTTAGCAATTAGGCAAACCAAAACAAGTTCAAACTCAAGCAAAACATACAAATGCATATGATGCATGCCTGTCCTATGGCTGATGAGGCTCATCTGTCGGTTATCCAGCCAACCCGACAAGTCTGAATTGTACTTAGACTGTCCCCCGACGTGCATCCCCAAGAGTCTGTGCATAGCTTTTTCTCAAATAATCAATATTACTCAATGTGGGTAACATTCCCGGGAATTTATATAGTGCCTGGTCACACACTTACATCGTAGGGTCAACAGAGTATCGAGTTTTCAACCTGGTACACGTGGTGGCAAGCCACGACACTTAATCCAGGGAACCTCGTATCTCAGATATTTCAAATTCATAAGCCATATAAATAATTCAAAGATCATATCTCAACATTCTCAACATCATAATCATTCATCAATCCAAATCTCATTCCCAACCTCATTCAAAAATCATATTTCAAGGAAAATCCTCATCAATCCTCATCATCATTCTTTCCATCCCATTCATTAACAATCTTAATTCAAAACATAATTCTTTCTTTGATAAATAAATCAATCTTGAAACTTAGAACGTTTAAAAACAAATCTTTTTAATTAATTACTTCAAATAAAGTTTCCAATTTTATAAAATTTCGGCAGCATTTCCTTTAAAACTCGGACACTGCCACCTTTTTCGGGTTCCATCCAAACATTTCTCAAATCCTTTCTCAACCATTTCCAAATCTCAATCACTTTCCAAAATTCAACCAATTCCAGTATCAAAGTATTTTTAAATCAGACCAATTCCAATAATAAAACTCTTTTTAAAGTCAAACCAGCTCAAGTATTAAATTATTTATAAAATCTGACCGACTCAAAATCAAACCGGTTTAACCTCAAACCAAGAAAAACCACTTTTCATAATAATCAAGTAATTAACTTTCCAAATCCATTTCTTATCAACAAACATACTTCACTCAAGCAATCAAGCACCCAATAATCCAGTCCAACAATCCATCACATCCACAAGACAAATATAATCACAGAAATATATATTTTTGCATCAATATCTATTTATCACAACTCTGTAATATAAAATAGATTTTAAGAAAACCCCTACCTCGACTAGCTGAATTCACATAGGTTAAACATGGTAACTTCCTTCTCTTTTTGTTAATTTCAGCAGCGGCAACAACTCTAATAGCTCGTTAGTACCATTAAT
Source organism: Arachis hypogaea (assembly GCF_003086295.3). Classification (NCBI taxonomy): domain Eukaryota; kingdom Viridiplantae; phylum Streptophyta; class Magnoliopsida; order Fabales; family Fabaceae; genus Arachis; species Arachis hypogaea. The sequence goes on along the minus strand of NC_092046.1, from coordinate 74,934,170 downwards.
ACTATTACCTATGATGATTTCATCAGCAAACAGGGAAGGCAGAGCAGCAGTGTTAAACAGAAATATAGGTTTTCCTTATTCAGAATAGAAAAGACTAAGAAACAAAATAGAAGCAGAGTAAGGACTGAGGAGTTACATATTCAGAAATAGCAGAATCGGGATTGAAACTGGAAAAGGGCAGTACTGATCGGAAGACAAGAACAGAGGAGGCTGTGGTGGATCCTTCTGATGGCAGCTTGGACGGCGGCAGAGAGACTCACGGTGACCGTATAACTTGGCACAGACAACCTGAGCGACAACTCTCACGATAAAGGTAAACTTTAATGGATAAAGAAGTTGAAGCAGGGTTAGAGCTTACCAACAGACACAGGCTTAAAAGGTGGTTTCCGGCGCCAGCAACGGCGGCGAGGAGCTCCGGCAACGCAGCAACCGCGTGGGCAGAACGACGGCGAGCCCAGCAACGCGGCGGCGACGGCAGCTCCACGATGGTTTCCTTCGCACGCGTTCCCCTATTCGCGACTCAAACGGTGGCGGATCTGAAGATGATAACTCGCGGTGGTTGCAGCAGCGTTCAAGCTCCAGCGATGGCGTGGATGGACCCTCGACGGCGACGCGCACGGACGACGGCGAGCCAGGCTTCACGGACAGCGCGGTTCGCTCTCTCCCCTTCGTCGGCGACGTGGTGGTGGTGCGTGACGGTGGCGTATGCGGATAGCTCCTCCTGCTCCGCGACACACTCTCCTCGTTCCTCCCTCATCAGCGACGACGGCAGCGCGACGAGCGGCGGTGACTCGCCGGCGCACTCTCCCCCCTTCCCCTCTCCTGATTCGCACCCTCTCCTCTCTTTTCTTCCTCTCAGTTAATTTTTGCTGCTGCAAAGTGTTGGTTTTTTCTATTTGATTTTGGAAGGGTGAAGGGTGTGTGGCGGCTGAAAGGGAATGGGAAAGTTAGGATTAGGATTTTAGGAAATATTTAGCAAATTAGGGTTTAATTTGGGACAAAAGTGAAATTAGGGATTTTTGGGCAAATTGGGATTTTGTTAAATTTTAATAAAATTAAGAGATATTATATTAAATTAAATATAAAATATCCATCTTTAAAATACCTTTCAATTACAAATTTATAAATTAGTTTTGATTAAATGCTAATTAAATAAAAATTAGAGACAAATAAATTAATTCTCCTTCATTTATAAAATAAGGTTAAAAATATAAATATTTAAAATTAAGGCATATAAATTATTCACTATTTTTTTAATTATAAGAACTCTAAATAAAAAAATAAGAGCTCACTCAACTTTTATATAAAAATCTCTGAAATACAGTCTTAAATAAATATAATGCATCGTAAATAATTAATTAATAACTTTTAAAAATTTAGAGGTCTTACATCTATTCTATCTATTCTATTATATAAAAATCGGATTTCTGTATTTAATGATGGACCTGACGTGGCATGCTTTTAAGAGTGTTTTTCGATTTATTTTTTTAACTCATTAAATACAAGTTATTACGATAAACTAACTATATCAACTAATTGATTTGATTAGATATTTAGGTACCACACAATTTAATATTATGTATATCAATTAGCATTATTCAACATATCTGAATATTTATTATAGGATATTACGTCTTTATTATTTCGATTCTCTTAGCACCTATAAATATTTTTCTATATTGTATTATTTTACACAACTTGAATATACACAAATTTTTTTTCTACTACGCTCTCTTATATTTTCTAATAATAATGAATATAATTTAATTTAGTTAGAAGTTCATTGTTTTATAGTCATATATATATATATATATATATATATATATATATATATATATATATATAATAAAATTATAAAAAATAATCTTTTTATCACTTTGGATATTTTAATTCTTTTTTCTTTTTTTTTTCTCTTTACATGTAATTTTGTTTTGCGTTAACTTCGTTTATTTAATGATAAAATATACTCATGTTAATTCTATCATATAATAATTTGTTTTTCTCCTATATATTTTGATCGTATAGTTACTATTGATCTTGCTATTTTTGTTTTCTTGAATTGTTCTTTATTTTTTTATGACTTGATAATTTAAATAAAAAAAGCAAAGAAAAAAAAAACAATGGCCAAAGACAGAGGTTAAAAACCTAAAACAACAACATCATTATTCAGCATTATTATTATCAATATGAACTTTATTATTTCTTTTCTAACCTTCTTTAATATGAGCTTCTTTTTTTCTTTATTATTATTAATACTTTTATTATTTTCTTCTCTAATTATAAATTTCCTTATAATACTTCTTTGATAGAATATTTTTTTTTGTCTAATGGATTTTTTTTGTCAAAAATAATTTATATTAAAAAAAAAAAGAAGATACAAATTAAATTTTAAAATTCAAATTTAAATAAGATGTACAAAAAGTAACTATTGAATTCATTTGGTAGATTTAAACTCTTTGTCTTATCTTCATTGAAAATTTCAAATATTATTATAAAATTTTAGATATTTTTTATTTTATTATTCTTAAATTATACATTATACGTGTATTTGAAGAGTTTTATCTTTGTTGAAATAAGTGTGACATTATATACTTTTTTGGATAAAAAGAGATAATGAAATTGAAGTGAGTAACACAATTTATTATATAATAAGATACAAATTTTTAGAATTTCTAGCACATCTATTCTATCTATTCTATTATATAAAAATCGGATTTCTGTATTTAATGATGGACCTGACGTGGCATGCTTCTGAGAGTGTTTTTCGATTTATTTTTTTAACTCATTAAATACAAGTTATTATGATAAACTAACTATATCAACTAATTGATTTGATTAGATATTTAGGTACCACACAATTTAATATTATGTATATCAATTAGCATTATTCAACATATCTGAATATTTATTATAGGATATTACGTCTTTATTATTTCGATTCTCTTAGCACCTATAAATATTTTTCTATATTGTATCATTTTACACAGCTTGAATATACACAAATTTTTTTTCTACTACGCTCTCTTATATTTTCTAATAATAATGAATATAATTTAATTTAGTTAGAAGTTTATTGTTTTATAGTCTTTTATATATATATATATATATATAAACATGACATAATAAAATTGTAAAAAATAATCTTTTTATCAGTTTGGATATTTTAATTCTTTTTTTTTCTTTACATATAATTTTGTTTTGCGTTAACTTTGTTTATTTAATGATGAAATATACTCATGTTAATTCTATCATATAATAATTTATTTTTCTCCTATATATTTTGATCGTATAGTTACTATTGATCTTACTATTTTCGTTTTCTTAAATTATTCTTTATTTTTTTATTACTTGATAATTTAAATAAAAAAAGCAAAGAAAGAAAAAAAAATGATGGCCAAAGACGGAGGTTAGAAACCTAAAACAACAACATCATTATTCAGCATTATTATTATCAATATGAACTTTATTATTTCTTTTCTAACATTCTTTAATATGAGCTTTTTTTTTTCTTTATTATTATTAATACTTTTATTATTTTCTTCTCTAATTATAAATTTCCTTATAATACTTCTTTGATAGAATATTTTTTTGGTCTAATAGATTTTTTCTATTTTGTGTCAAAAATAATTTATATTAGGATAAAAAAAAGAAGATACAAATTAAATTTTAAAATTAAAATTTAAATAAGATGTACAAAAGGTAACTATTGAATTCATTTGGTAAATTTAAACTCTTTGTCTTATCTTCACTGAAAATTTCAAATATTATTATAAAATTTTAGATATTTTTTATTTTATTATTCTTAAATTATACATTATACCGTGTATTTGAAGAGTTTCATCTTTTTTGAAATAAGTGTGATATTATATACTTTTTGGATACAAAGAGAATGAAATTGAAGTGAGTAACACAATTTATTATATAATAATATACAAATTTTTAGAATTTCTAGTACAATTGACAAATTTTTAGTTTCTAAATATATTTTTACTCTATTTTTATCTTTTATTTATTTTTTATAATTTTTTCTTAATTTTCTTAATTAATTGTGATTGTAATAATTCATCACAAATTTGTGTTTTATAGAACAAATTTATCAATCATAAAATACAGAATACTTAACCAAAAAATTTATAAATGTTGATTAATCACAAAATAAAAAATTATGAATTATGTTTTAGTTATGTTGTAAAATACAAATTGGGACTATTTAAAATTAATTTTTTTTTATCATTAATGTTAACTTAAATTATAATAAGATAAAAAAGTAAAAATTGTATATAATAATTTAATTTAATTATTTAAGCTATCAAAATTATTCTTTATTATATCTTATTTATTTTTACGCATTGATAATCTTTCATTGTCTATTAAAAAATAAAAATTTGAATTGATTAAATTAGTTTTTTTAATTAGTAATATAATTATTGTGACATTTTCTTTGCTCAGTAATATTTTTTTATTTATTTAATCTGATTAATAATATTTTTTATTTTATGCTAATTTAACTAATTAAAGTTAATAAATTTTAGTTATTTTAATTCTTGTAATTTTTTATTCTAATAATGTATTTCAATTAATGCATTAATACAAAAATAATAATAATAATTTTATTTTAAAGTGATATTTTATCCCCAATATATATATATATATATATATATATATATATATATATATATATATATATAATATGTCTAATTATAGAAAATCTATTATTTCTTTATACGATTAGATTAGACATATTTATATTCAATTTATTTGATTATTTAATTAGAATTAATTATATTAAAAGATTAGATTAAGATTATTATAGACTAATTATATTGTTATTAATTAATTATATTCAAAGATTAAGATTATGATAAATTATCATTATTTTATTATTTTTATATTAATTTAGATATTTAGTTTCTTTTTTTATTAATTTTTATTTTCTTATTTTTATATGTTTATTGCCATAAATCTTGCTAAATTATACAAGGTACTGTATATCTTATTTTTATTCCTCTTTTATATATACATAAAATTTATTAAATTATTTCTCTATCCGTCTAGTAATTTTGTTTCTCTTATATTTATATTTCATTTCTTCAATGTTTTATTGGTTCTTATTTTTTAAAATTTTACTTATGTATTTGTTCTTATTACACCTAACATTTTTCATTTTATGTGTAATATACATTCTTATATATGTTATAGAAATATAATTTGATTCCATTAACTTACCAATCTTTTTTTTGAAAAATTTAAAGCTAAAGCACAAAAATATATTTATAGATATTTTACTTTTTTAACTAAAAAATATAATATTTTTGCCATATTTGTTGAAATTATAAGGTAAATATGAATATTAATTTTTGAAATAGAATAAATATATTTTAAATATTTTTCATCTAAAAATAATATTCTATCAATATTAAAATTATTTAGATGGATAAGTAATAGAGAATATAGAATTATTTGGGATCGATAGAACTAAGTACATCTTTTTTTATTGAAAATACGAATTTAAAAATATTATATTCAATTCTCAATAGTCAACCTCTCATTGAACCATTATATGTTTAAAAGATTTTTGAAGAAATGAAATAATTTTAGGTATATAATTTTTTGTAAAAATTTAATTAATTCAATATATTTATTGTTGTTGATTGAAAAAGTAAAGTGAAATGACAATTTAATATTTCTATACTCTTAAAATATTATTTATTTATTTTTCTAGCATTCTATATTATCCAATGATCACATTAATATAATTTAATTCAATAAAATTATTTATCATCATTTGATTAAATAAAAATTTTATTTTATTTAAAAATTTTAGGATTTCTCAATTTCAAGATCATCCATGTTAAATCATTAAGAAATATAAATGAGAGCGCAAAAATGTCCCTTCGTTCAAGAGCATGATTGAGATCAGAGAGCTTGGCTCTTGTGGTTCTTTGATATTTGTCAACCAAAACCTTTTGTATCCTTGATAGGGCTGAATCACAACTCCACTATGAAAAAAAAGCTACCGAGCCGAGTTTGATGTGTTGGAGACCAAAATTCTGAAGTCATTATTTATCTTTGAGTGTGACACTCATTAAACCCAAAAACTCAAATAAAATGGTATATATCGTTTTAATCTCATTTATCCAAATCAAAAATAATAATGACTTATTTAATTTAATATTTATGACAATAAATGAGATCACCATTATATAAGTCATTTTAATGTGAAATTACTTAATTTGCGATTATAATTAATATATGTATTATTCATAAATATATTAAAAAAATAATAATTTCTTAATAATCTTCCACTTGGGCTATACATATATATTTTCCTGAGATAATCACATCTTATAAATTTTATGCGCATATCTAAATGTTATTTTCCTGATTACTTTAATAATTTGGTCTATCTCATATATTAGTTATAAAATGACCGTAACTTTTATCACATTAATATCGCAACGAAATCACGATGAACGGCATACTAAAATATTCAATCACGTAGATCAAATTTGGATGAGAAAATTCAGAAATTATATGAAAAAATAATCTTATGCATACCTATTTTCAACTGGTCCAACTTGAATAAAAATTCTATTTTATTCGGTAACAGACTTAGATGAAACTGCAACGGCAATGCCCAGGCTCAAAGCAACGGTGACTAAGTGATGAGTCTGTGGAAGAAGAAGATAAGAACTTAACAGACTCACAGAGAGAGGGGTGAATTTACCTAGAGAAAAGAGACTCGGCATGAGAAAGGTGGTGATGGGCTCAACAGCAATGGTTATGGGATAAGCAGCGATGACGACATGAGCTTTAAAGAAAGATGGGAGCTGTGAAGGGGGTAGGCAGCGATGGGTTCAGCAATGACGATGACGGGAGCTATGAGATTTTTTTGTGAAGAAGTCGAGAAGAAGAAGACTATGAGTGAGGATGACTAGGTTTCTCTTGCGTGGCTATAGAGTATGGACTGAGGTTGTGAATCACTGAATCTGTGATGTGAAGCAAATCCTAATACCTAAAAAGTGTTTATATGTATATATCCGGGGCGGGTACACTCCGGCCATGCCCTATCCTGAGCAAAATCTGCTCTGACTCAGGTAAGTTATTACCCTCTCCAACCGGATATGGGCGGGTCGGGTACTCATATATTCGGGTACTCCTGTCAAGTCTAACCACGTATTGATTCTCTATTTATTAAGAGTTTACTGCTAACTAATGGATTGCTACACACACAAGGTGAGATTCTAACTTGAGATGATCACTCAACAAACTCAAATTGATTAAGACAAATACTAATTATTTTTAATATTTTAATATTAAAATTTTGAGAATTTGATTTTAATTATAATTTTGTAAAATATTTATAATAATAATTATTATATATATTTATTTTTTAAAAATTTTTTTATATAATTTTATGTATTATTCCGTACAGAGTACGGGAACATACGCTAGTTTATTTCAAAAATGTATTTTGAGAATAAAACTGGATACACTGACACGTGATGATATTTAGGTGTATTTAAATGTGTTCAAATATTTTTTTATTTTTTATTACGACACAACTAGACACATACTACCACATATATTTTAATTTTTTAAATTTAAACTGCTCATTTCTTAAAGTAGTACATTTGTTTAACTTGATTAATTAAAATTACTTATTTTAATATTTATCCTACATCCTTAATTTCCAAAGATTTTTTATTTAAATAAATTAAATAAATGTATTAATTACTGAAATAAATAATCATAAAAATTATTATCGAAATTTGTAACCCAACCTTATCTCGTTTACCGATACGTGTTAAATTATTTCGTTTACAATGTAAACGAGATACAGTAAGACAAATTTTCAACAGCTATAAAAGGATGTGCAACTCTTGGCATTCTCCACATACATTTCATATCTTCTTCTCTCCCGTTTTTCTCACAAAATAAAGGAAAAAATATCCAGTAAATAGTTGTGTGTGTTTACCATAATTGTCGTATAAAAAACGGCGACAATGGGGTGATATTTGAGTGTGAAAATCTGTTACTATTGCGCACTCGACGTGTAAGTTCATTATCCAAGTTGAAGAGTTTGATATTGAGCAACATTGGTGGCACAAGAACGAGAGAGGTCGGAAGGGTGGGGTATAGGTTGCTAGCACCGTTGGGTGATGGAGTTTTCTGGTTTTGACTATATCGGCTCCTGGGGGACGAGCATGTGTGACTCATGTTTGACATCCATTGGAGAATCATGGCGGAACAAATGATAGAGCTTTCCACTGAGGTTGGAGATATTGGTGGTGGTGGTTCTGTACACTTGACCTATGTGCTGGACGACCAACCTCTCGCACCACTACTGATTCATGTCGCCATTCCAGTGGAAGACATGGAGGTGGGTGAGAAAGACTCCGACGAAGAGTACATTGCTGATAGTACTGATAGTGATTCTTCTGAAAGGGATGATGAGGAGGAGTTTGTACTGAAGACGCCGGTCGAGACAGATTCAAATGCCGAGATGCAGTGATGCAGGATGTGAAGAACTACAGTATTTACAGAAGTGTTGAGTACCGAGTAATCGAATTGGACCGATTAAAGTACCATGTTCATTACTGATGAGGGCCAAAAACGGGTTTGAAATTTCACAAATAGAATTTCTTCATCGCAAGTATAGTCCAAACCAACAATTGACTCCAATCAAAGTTTAATTTAAAGATGTCACAATTCAAAACAAATTAATAACCAGGAGTTTGAAATCTCGGGTCGTCTCCCTCGAACTATGCAATTAAGATGTCACACTCTTGGTTGTGAGGAAAAAGGGGGGGGGGGTTCAATTGTGTAACGGAAAATTAAAATAACTAACAATTGATCAAAAAGAAAATTAATGCAATCAAAAGGAAAACAAGATCAAACTTAGTGAAAATGCTATAAATGCATAAAAGAGCCTTGACTTGGGAATGAGAATTAAGGAATCCTATCATCGTCATAATCACAACTATGATAACTATGATGAGTTAATCTCACTTCGTCAACTCCTAACATCAAGGAGTAAGTCAAGCAAGCATAATTGACTTTAATCTTTAAGTCCTAGCTAACTTACTAATTACTTAGTAAAAAGCTAGCGTCAATAGAAACAAGAATCAACTAACAATCCAAGAATTACCATTAAATATCGGACATTATGACTCTAGTATCCTAAGAACTCATTTCCCAAGTCAAAGTGTGAAAATCTACTCAAAATTACCAAAGGGCATTTTCACAAACACTTGGTGAGCATAAAAGCAAAATATAAGAAATCGCAAAGGAAAATAAAAATTATAACCAAACTATTCACAATATCAACAATATAAACTCAATCAAGCATATAGAAATCATAAAAGATCAAATTCATAAACAAAAGATTCAAGAAATTAAAGGTTCATATATTAACAAGCAACTTAAAACTATGGGCAAAGTAGCAAGAGTAATGAAATTAAAGAAGAAATTAAAGAGTACTTACAATGAGATAAGCAAAATCTAAGATCAAAATTGAAACTATAAAATTCTACAATGAAACCTAATTAAAAATCTTAAGAGAGCATTTTTTAATCTACACTACTCCTACTCCTAATAATCTATCTAAAATTGAGCTCCCTTCATATGAAAATGATCCCCCTTGATATAGCACTTCAAACCAGCTTCAGCACATCCAAAATTGGGCCAAGAAGCCCCAAAATTGCGAGCCACATGCTTCATTAATGAAGTCACGCACTGGGATTTGTGCGTACGCACACTTGACTGTGTGCTTCTCCTTTGTTTTCTTAATGAAATCTCTCATTTTGCATGCTCCTTCCACTTTTGCCTGGCCATTCTTGCCTAATTGACCTGAAATCACTTAACAAAATATATCACGTTATCGAATGGAATAAAAGTGGGATTAAAATGATCAATTTAAGCACAAAAATGCATATTTTCATATTTTGGTTCAATCTAGAGAGAAATCACAAAAGTATGCTATTTTGGTGATTAAGTGTGAGTTTATGTGATGAAATCCGTCCAATTCAAGCAAAAAATGATCATCAAATATGGACTCATCAATTGCCGTCAAAGTACAAATGGTTGTCCATGGAGTCTCCGTGTTGTCCTCCAACAAAATCTCAGATACTAGTGAGTTCATGTTTAATTGAGGCGTACTAAGTGATTTATTATTGCTATATGTTGAGTAGTTTCCAACCATGAATGTTTTATTTCATTAGGGAGATCCGGAAGGTTAGTGGAGCGCATACTTGTTTAGCACCCACCATGTCGCAGGACCATCGACAGTTAGATAGCAGTCTCATCTGCAAAGTCATCTTGCCATTGATACAGTTCAACCTATCCGTCAACATCCCTGTCCTGCAAGGTGCAGTCCGACAAAGCTATCACTTCAAACCCTCCTACAGAAAGGTATGGATGGCAAAGCAAAAGGCAATTGCTCAGATATATGGAGATTGGGAAGAGTCATACAACAAGGTGTGACTTCCGTGTTTGTTGTAGAGGAGTTAGAGCCGTTCGAGGGTTGGTCACAAGGTTCCTTCCGAATTCGGCTAGTAGCGGGTACATGTGACTGTGGACTCAAGATAACAGGACTAACCGCAGAGTCGGTTGCCCCGGCGTAATGACAAGTCTCATTCAACCTGTTGATATCCGGATCACGTACATCTGCACGCGCCATCGTCGTATTACTCAATAATATGGACAGAACAGGAAAAAAGAGAGGAAAAAGTGGTCGAAAGGTTCAAACCGGGGCCCAAAAACCTCGCTGTCAACGACATGTATACATAGCCATAGCCTAGCCTTATATCGTTTACAGTGTAAACAAGATAAGCTTGCACATATCTCGTTTACACTGTAAACGAGATAAGGTTGAATTACGGATTTCGGTAATAATTTTTAAAATTATTTATTTCAGTAATTAATATATTTATATAATTTATTTAAATAAAAAATTCTAATTTTCAATACTTTGAAAATTAAAAAATATGAAATTTAAAATTATTTGCTTTCAAAGACTTAATAATTTTAAATTCTAAAATTTGAAATTTAAAATTATCTATTTTCAAATCTTTAATGATTTCAAATTCTAAAATTCATTCGGAGACGTGAGTTTATTTAAATTTTATCATTTTCTACTAATAATATTAAATAAATAACCCTAAAACTTTAGGAGTATGTTTGTTTAAATAAAATTACTTATTTTAAAATTTATTTTACAATATTAATTATCAATATTTTAAAATTTAAAAAAATACAAATTTTAAAATTTTTTATTTTTTAAATTTTAATATTTTCAAATTTTAAATTTATTTTGCTACCTTTGTTTATTTCAAATTTTATAATTTTACACTAATAATACTCTTAGATTTATATTTTAGTTTAAAAAATTATAAACTAACATCAACTTTAAAAAAATACTAAATCAACATCAGTTGAATAAAAGTTGTGAGATCTTTAATTAACTAAACACAATTTAATTTATTGTATATTATAATATCAATTTATTTAGAATATTTATTTTCAAATATTTTAATGTATACAAATTTAAAATTTATAAACTAATTTTTTTTAAAAAACTAAATACACATCACTAAACCGAAAATCTTAAACTCTTAAACATAAACTCTAAAACCCTAAATCACAAATCCTAGATTTTAAACCCTAAATCCTAACACAACTTTTTAATTCTAAACCCTCAAAAACATATCTTAAAGTTCTTAACCCTAACCAGGAATCCAAAATACCTCAATCATAACTTAAACTACAAATCCTAAACACTTACTACTAAATAAAAAATACTAAATAAATAACTCTTAAACACTAATCTCTAAATCTTTTAACTCACTCATAAATCTTAATCTATAATTCTAAACTCTAAATCCTTAACTCTTAAAATCTAAACCAAAAACTATAACTCATACAATAATAATAATAATAATAATAATAATAATAATAATAATAATAATAATAAGAGGAAGTATAAGGAGTCAATGTCGTATCTATACAATAAGTACAATGAGAATATAGGGATGTTCGATTCAGTAGGATATCAGATGCTTATTATCTTTGGTATCCGGATGGTTATTCTGGATAATATGGGTGTATTGTGTTTGAGAAATTAGTAGTATTTTATTCTAAATGTTCATTTTTTAACTTATATTGGACCAAATAAATAGTCAATTATACACATTATACAAATACTCCATTAATTCACTAGTAAGATTCTAATAATAATAATTTCTTTTTTGGGTTTAGAAATAGAAATCTTCTCCACTTTCTACCGACAAATTCTGCTTCCACTGTGTCCCCACTGTCAGTCAACCTGCAATGGTTCTGGCGCGCGCCCACACCTCCCCTACACGCTTTTCTCCTTTTTCCGCCGTTATGTTTCACCCTTCGCCGAAGGTTCTCCAGTCTCTCCCAAGGGTGGTATCTCTCCTTCCTCCATTTTACACATTACACAACACACATACTACTATTATTAACATGGGTTCTACCTTCTTTATTGAGGGTGGCAGTTTACCATGAAGCTATCATGCCAATTGAAGGTTCTCTACTCTCTAGGGTCATGCCCAAAGAAGTGGCCAAGTGGGGAGTTTATAATTTACATGAGTAATACTCCAAACATAGGATAGATTTGTCTCCAATAAAGATTAATTTTGTCTAGCTTTCTAACTTCATATGCCGTTAGCCAAAGCCCAAATATGTTGGAGACGAATAGAAAATTGAAAAACTCGGACCAAGTTAATTTTTTGGAACGAATCTATCCCATATCCAAATTTTTGAGACTTATTTGAGGTATTATTCAATTTTAGATTTTTAAATATTGACTTTTTGTCCCAAATGAGAAATATTCCTTTGCAGCACTTTCGTTTACAGCATAGGGTTTTTCATGTTAGTGGCATAATGGCATTTTAGCACAATATATTTAGTGTCCTTGCTCTTATGTTTCTTGTCCTTATTATAAGGCAAATAAGATTGATCTATTGATATCTAAATATCTTATTAGTCAAAGGTTTACCTACTAAGAATGTGTCATTTGTCATATTAGCACACTACCAAGAAAAAAAAAACCAATCAAAAGCAAAAAGAAAGAACTCATGACACCACAAGTACTTGATATCATGTAGCCTCTGCAAAATTACGAAAAAAATTTTAGAATTGTAAAAATTTAGAGGTGGCCACTGCCCTCTTAAACAACAAAAGGCGGGCGTGTTTATTAGTCACTTCAGTGTTAAACACCAAAAAATTATATATATGTATTTTTCTGCTGCAACGTTCTGTTTTGCTTTCAAGCTAATCGTCTGTACCAAAATAGCGGTCACCAAATTCTCCTAAACCTGGTATCACATGGCACTCGTCATTTAGTCCCTCTTCAATCTCCGAAGTGATAATCTTGAGGTGCGGAAAACGTGTGCATACACAATTTATTCCCTCAGGAGCCTGAAAAGTCGGTGTTAAAATGTGTCACATTGAAATTCATCCAAATATATCCAATCCAGTCTGAACATAAACTTACAGAGATGAGGTTGAGGAATATTATATTGGACTCTGGAACCCCTTTTTTTATAAGAAGCTCAATTGCCTGGCTGGCGGTGTTACCTGGATGAATAACCAAAAGTAGCAATGGAGAGTCATGCATAATTATCAGACAAATAATGAATGTGATGAACAGAAGCTTCATGGTAACTCACCCGTACTAAGTACAGGATCCATCAGAAGAACATGTCTCTCTGAAATATCTTTTGGAAGCTTCTCATAGATAAGCTAAAATGGAGGGCAAAAACATGGTGATCATTATATTTGCTGAGTTGTACCACCTTCTTGGAAATCTAACAAATCAAGAAAGATTGATCAAAATCATAACTGTTACCTGGGTTTCCTCACCTTGACGGTGGATGAGTATCTTTCCTATTTTTATACCTTTACAGCATGCACGCAAAGCATTTTCCATGCTTTCACCACTGAAACATTACAATTGATAAGTGAAACCAACATAGAGAGGGTTACAACATTGTTTACATTTTTAATAAAGTGACTTAATCAATGAGAATTCATGGTAGTAAGAGTGCTAGTAAAACTTTTAAATTGTGGAAGTTACCTTCGTATGACGGATACCCCACACAATTGCCTACAAAACTCAACTCCGGTATAAGTTGCTCCTGGAATGGAATAACAAGAATTTTTATGGTGTATATAAAAAGCAAACAACATGAAAGTGTTGAGAGGTAATGAAGGTAGCTTAGTGGAGTCATCAAACGAAGTTTAGTATATTCATGACATATTTCAAAGCATGCCATGAACATGTCTATCTTCTTCTTTAAACGAACCTGTAGGGGTGATAATATGTCTCTCTTTAAATGGCAAGTAACCAAGACCGTGTTCCACTACCTGTTAATACAGTGATACTAAGATTAGTTCTTATTTGTTAATAATAAGTCCACATACATCTCGATGTCCTTGCTTACCAAACGAATTAGCCGATCAGAATAAAAAACAAAATCATGCTTTGAGACATCCTTGTCACGAATAATAGTATGCATGCCTCTAGTCTGTAAGAAATCCAATATCATAAATTAGCATGAGAAATAATTGGTGGGGGGAAGAAATAAGTAAAATTTAGGAGGGGAAAATTATGCAACCTGAAAAGTAGAGAATATCAAATTCAAATTTGGATATATCTTGCAGAGGTTATGTTGGCCAAGCTTGGTACGAATATGTTGAACTATCAAGTCGATCGCTACTCCATTGTCTCCCCCACGAGGTATGATAATGTCAGCATACTTCTTGGATGGAAGAATAAAATCTTCAAATGCAGGCTTAACAAATTTTGCATACTGACAATACATTGAAGATTTTACATATCAGCTAAGTGGACTTTCATGCAGGGGTTGGTCGACAATCAGAAATTAGCTATTCATGAATAAAGCCAAATCTAAAGCATCAGTAGTGTTTAATTTCTATAATAAGAGAAATCCTAATTATTTCTGAATTCCTGATCTGTCAATGTGATATGATCATCTCACCTGTTCCAGTACAGAGTGTACATCTCTACCCCTTTCAACCGTGTCACGTCTTATTCTGCGGGCAAGCCTTACATCAGGATCTACATAACACGGAATGCATAAGGATATACTATAAAAACCCACCGACACCAACATCTCACTGTCACAGAAAACTGTGGCCAGTTAACATCTCAAAAAAGAAAAATTGAAGAGGATTTCTTACCAGCATCAACAAATATTTTCATATTCATCATGTCTCGGACTCTTTGCTCATGAAAAACCAATATACCCTCCATAATGATTACTTCAGAAGCATTCACCTGACAAATAATAATAAGTGTCTCCCTTATTCATAAAGTTTCTTCTGAAAAATGTTCAACACACCTTGGCTTACCAATCGGAAAACATCAGAAGATCTCTGATGGAGCTTGAAATCATATACTGGAACCTGAACTGATTGCCCAGATTTGAGCTTGCTCAGGGTTTCTACAAGTTGCTCTGTATCAAATGCATCTATACCAGAACCAAATCACACAACTCAGCAATCATCATAATTTGTTGTGCCTAATAATGATCTTAATCAGTTAATTGATCTAATTTAAGAAGTTTCGGGATCACAATACCAGGATGATCAAAATTATACTCATGAACGTGTTTCAGCTCATCATTTGTTAGTCCACGATAGAATGAGTCCTGTGATGAAAGCAACACGCACAATCCCTCTTAATGCATAATTCATGACATGATCATTGATCTCTTTATGATCCAAGAACAAGAAGAAATAATAAAATGAATCGTGTAGTGACCTGACAAACAAGAACAACTCTGTGATCTTGCAGTTGTTGAATGATCAATTCACACACTGTGGTCTTCCCCGATGCAGTGCCTCCAGAGACCCCTTCTCCACGCGAATCAAAATCAAATCGAAGCATTCCATTAACAAAATAACAAAATAATTGAAATTATTTGAATTTTCCAGCTATGATGAGAGAATGCATAGCAAGAGATTCATTTTTCATTCCCGATCGAATACAAAGAAACTTGTATTGTGTTTGGTTCCCGAGAAAGTGAAGCATTCGTTTCATCGCATCACAATTCTTTCTTTCTTTCTTACATTGAAGAAAGAAACATTACAAAAAGAAGAAAGAAGAAGAGCTGTTATAAAGAATGAGTTTATATACCGATAACGAAGGGTTGAGATGGAGCGCTGGGAGAAGTAGGAGCAGAAGGCACCGTCGATGATGGCCGCCAACCGGAGAAGTGGGCGCCGGAGACACCTTCGATAATCTCCATTGCCCTTTCTTTGTTTATCGATTTTTTTAAAATTTTTAATTTTTTTTTATTTTTAAATTGTTTGGTTTCTTTGTTACTTTTTGGTTCGCAGGCAGAACATTGCGATTAACGGCTTTATATAGGTATGCGTTTTGGAGGGATTTGGAGGGACAGAGGATGGGTGGTCTCTCACATCATCACATCACACATTCACTATATAAGCCTAACTTTGTAACATTTATTTTTCTAGACAAGGACATTTTTACTTTTTTAGGGTAATAATTTTTTTTTAAAATCCAGTAATAAATCAGGATTTTGATTGCATATTAATGGATGAACTTATTTGTGGAATATAATATATTTAAACAAATATGTACCTAGAGATTTTTCTTTTTAAGTTAACTGATGTGCATTTGTGTAACATATATGATGTCTACTCTAAAAAAAAAAAAAAAAAAAATCCTAATTCTTTCTTTAATTACTTTTTAATTTATAAAAATAAAGAAATTTTGAATTCTTCTTAATTTTTTTATATTTTCAAAAAAATATATATTTAAATTTTTCTCTATTTAAATGTTAAAAAGATAATCAACAAAATGAATTAAAATTTCCAATTATCATTCTTCTTTAAAATCTTATTATCAATCAATGAAAGTTTTAAAAAGTGAAAAATCAATCATGGTGAATAAATATTATGTTACTTGTAGAAAGTTGATCTGCAATGAATTATGCAAAAGAGAAAACAAAGAACGAAGACTGTGTAGTGAAAAAAATTTTAAATTCTAAGTGTATTAGTATTATTTCTTTTAATTGTCTTTTTAAAATCAGTTGTAGAGGTGTAATATATATATATATATATATATATATATATATATATATATATATATATATATTACACCTCTAGTACTAACTGATTTTTGGATATGAAATTTTTTAAAGGACAATTACTTTAATTAAAAGATCTGTTGAATGTGCAGAAAAATTTTCAAATGAGATTTTAACAAAAGATAATTACAGAAATTTTTAAGATGTCTTAATTATATAAGAAAATTTTTACCAAAAATAAAAATTTTATGTGAACTTCTATATAAAAGGTTAAGAAAACAACCTCCTCCTTGGTTAGAAGACATTTTTAAGATAGTTCGAAAAATTAAAACTATAGTTAAAGAGATCTATTGTCTAAGTATACTAGACCCTAAGACATGTCTAATTGTCGAGACGGATGCCTCAGAATTAGGGTACGGAGGAATACCTAAACAAGTTCTTCCAAACTTATCAAAAGAATAAATAGTTAAATATCATTATGGGATATGAAATTCGGCCCAGAAAAATTATGCCACTATTAAAAAAGAAATACTAGCTATTGTCTTATGTGTTTCACGATTTCAAAAAGACCTGTTTAATAAGACCTTCTTAATCATGACTGACTATAAAGCTGTTTCTAGTGTACTAAAAAATGATGTTAAAAATCTAGTTTTTAGACAAATATCTGCTAGATGACAGGCCATATTATCATGCTTTAATTTTTCTATTGAACACATTAAAGGTGAATCGAATGCATTACTTAATTTTCTAATAAGAGAATTTTTGCAAGATAGAAATGAGTAAGAAACAAGCAAGTAGTGAAGATTATGGTCAACCACTTGACCAACCAATGACTTCATTACAAGCTAGACAATTAGCCATTAAACTTTTGACAATGTCACAGGTTGTTAAGAGCGAAAAATTATCTACATCAACAAAAAGATTATATGAAGTTCCTACTTTTAATAGATATACATTATTACAACTATTTAATCTATTCAAAACAAAACCATTATTAGAAGAACATCCTTACCATGAAAAACTTGTACCTATAAAAATAATGACCTTAGAGAAAGAATGGTTCAAGATAGACAGAAGAACCCTTTACAAAATAATTTTTTCAAATACTTTCTATTACCCACCAGTAAGTATTCAAAAAACTCGAACCTTCTATGAATTTATTTTAGTTGACACCAGATCTATTGAATTAACCCACAATAAAGACCTAACCACAAAAGACATAATAAACTCTAACATTAAGATCTTCAATGTAATAACCTTGTCAAAATGGGAAAGACTTCCCTTCCATTGTAAAAGTTTTACTAAAAAATTCGAACCTCAAAATTACTCTTATTATGCTTACATAGATGCCTGGTGGTACACCTTGTATCCTTCTCCAAAAGCACACTCCTTAGTTCATATGGCTTTGCAAGAAAAATTCTTTACAGTTTCTTAAGTGGTTTTAGGTACGGTTCCAAGTGTTCGGACTGATAGAAGCTATTTTATGAAAAAGAGGCTAGCATGGGTTATGAATATTTTAAAAACAAAACCTTATTTTTAGATGGATATAAGCTTATTTTCTTCATTCCCACTGTAAGAACCGGAGTTTTTCACGCAAAACTATTTTAATAAAATAATAATTTTAAGTTCCCGAGATGGATTCAAAATTTAGAAGTTTTAATTTGAAAATATAAAGGTAAAATTTGGTTTCAATGAATTTTTCGGAGTCAGAAAATGTATTTTCTACAAAAGACCAAGAACCGGCAGCTGAATTGGTCGAACCGGTTTAAGTCTGTCCAGCACTGTGTTTTGAAAAAAATAATATTTTGGAAAATTGATTTATTATTTTGAAAGGACAAAAATAATTTAGAATTGAAAATCGGGCACTAATATTAAAGGTGTTGGCCCAAAGTGGGCCAAACGGACTAAAAACGCTAACGGATTAGACCGAACCCAAACCGGACCCAAGATCCAACATATATATGTGTGATTAATGAGTTTCAAACTCATTTTGAAGGGAAGAGAGAGAGAGAGAACTCGGATAGAAGGTGGTGGGGGGTGAAACCCCATTGTTACTATTTATCCTCCATTTCCGGAAGCTATAACTTTTGATCTGGAGCTCCGATTGATGAGCCGTTTGCACCCACGCGAAGCTCTCGATGAGCTCTTCTTTTCTATTTAAGTTTTCTGGTAAGAACTTGAAACTCCATCCCCAGTTTTCTGCCCTAAGTTTCTGTGCGTTTTGGGTTTAGTTCTTGAGCAAGTTTTGTAGTTTTGCTTGTTTAGGTGATCTCTAGTAGCGGGTAATTATTGGATTTTATCCCTAATCTCGTTGGATAAGGTAAGGTTTCACTAAATCCTTATGTTTAGTTATTTTTTGTATCTTAGGTTTTGATTTTGGTGGTATATGTGTTGTTAGATTGAGTTTTGGATGTTTGTTGGAGTTGGTTGAGGCTTTAGATCAAGTTTGGTGGCTTCATTTTGGTATTTATAGCATTTAGGAATCGGCCAAGGTATGATTTCAGTTTCTTTACGTAATATGTAATGTTTCTGGATACTTAGACTAGTTGACCTTAAGATAGGATTGAATTAAATATATGGTGGATTGAATTATGTATGTGGCATGTGAATTGTGATGAAGATTTTATGAGTTGTGTATGTTAAAGTTTGATTTTGGTGTTGATGAGAAAATTGATGATTTGTGTTGTTGATGGAGATTGATTAATGTTGTATTGGTGGTGTGTGGAAGGAATTAGAATAATAACGTTGATTATGTGATTTTGATGATGATTGTTAGTATTTTAAACGATTTTGAAGGTTGATGATGAATACGAGATTTATTGTTGTTGAAGAGGGTTATTGGTTTTAATTATAAATTATGATATTGGTTGATGTTGGTGAGTGTGTATGTTGAGTGTGGTAATACGAATGTGGATAATAACTGATAATTTTGAGGTTAGTTGATGAAGATTTGTAGTGGTTGTTGATGTTTGTTATTGGTTGAAGATGATTATGAGCATTTGTGATGGTTACGGATGTTGATGATTAAGGATTTTGATGGTGTTGAGTCGTGAAATTGGGATATTATGGATGGTTGAGTTGGGAAAGAAATAGTATGGACTTTGATGTTGTCTTGGTATTGTTTGGGTTATGATTAGTTGGTTTTGCATTGTGAGATTTGGTGAATTTGGGATTTTGAGGCTTTTGGTAAAATTGGATTTTTGGTGAACTTTACTTGATCATAACTTTTGCCTCGGTTTTCCAAATTGATTGAAATTTGTTTAGAATTAAAGATCCTTGAAAACCCTTTAAATCAATTTAAAGTTTGTGAAAATTAGGATTTTGTAGGGGAAGTTATGATCATTCAAAGTTGGTATTGAAAATCTGAAATTTTGCTAACTTGCAGAATTTCATGATTTCTGATATGTGCGAGCGCACACCCTCATGCGGATGCACACCCTGCAAAAATTTTGACCTGTGCGGACACACACACCTGTGCGCATGCACAGGCAGGGAGATGCGTTCTTTTTGCAGCGCTAGCACAGCTTGTGCGCGGGTATATCTAAGGAAGGATTTCAACCTGTGCGGACGCACACGTTAGGAAGGCCAGTCTGTTAGGGGCGCTGACACAGGTTGTGCGAGTGAACAGATTCTGTAAGTTTTGCCACCTGTGCTTACACACACCCCTGTGCGTACGCACACATTTTAAGATCTCTTGGGAGTGCGCACGCACACACCCCCGTGCGCACGCACACACCCCTGTGCGGCCGCACACGCCCTGTTTCTCAAATTTTACTTGTTTTTCAATTATTCTACCTTCCCAACAAGGTTGTAAGTTTCTATAACACCATTTTAAGACTTTTGGGCCTAGTTTTGAGTATTAGAACATGGGATATAACCTAAGTGTTCTAGTAGATGATTTTATGATAAATTAGAAAAAATAGAGGCCTAGGTTTCTGGTGTGCTGAGCATGGGTGGGGTGGAGATTAAAGAAGATTTGGTATATGAGATGAGAACTGAGGAGCTATGAGTTTGGAATGGAAAATATGAATTGAGGATGGTTGAGATGAGTTGAGGACTCGAAGAGTAGATGTTGTTGAAAGTGATTTAAGGATGAAGTTATTGGATTGTTGAAAGTATGCGGAGCCTATATCTCTGGCATAGCAGATTGTTCTGCTGCATGACCAGTTTTGTTGAGAGTGTGCGGGGCCTATATCCCTAGCATAGCAAATAGTTCTGCTGCATAATTTGTTGTGGTTATTTCCTTCTCTACTGCAGGAAGTGTGCGGGGCCTATATCCCTGGCGTAGTAGACTCCCTATTACATGAGTGTGCAGGACATTATATCCCTGGCGTAGCAGAAGAGCTGCTGCATGAGTGTGCAGGGCAATATATCCCTGGCGTGGCAGAAAAGGCTACATCCGGGAGGATGTGTCGGGTTGGCATTTACGGACTGACAAGTGATATCAGGAGCCAATAGGATAGACATTCATCATTTGCATCTTCTATATGCTTGTTTGATTTGATTACTTGAGTTTGCCTAATTGTATAGCATGCCCACTTGCTTCTTGAACTACTTGTTATATATGAATATTATCTGTGTTTTACTTGTTTGCATTATTTGTGTTTGTCTGGTGCTGAAGAGGTTAGGTAGGCGGTGGTGATGGGATCGCACGAAGGTTAGGGTGGTGAAGGCTGTGGGATACAGCAGTGTGATTAGTATTAGTTAGAATTTCTCCTAAGTTTAGATAACCCTATTTATGGTTTATGGCTTAATTTATTTATTTTGTTCTAAGCTTGGATATCTGTATGTGATGTGAAGTTCTAGGATTTCTTTTAGCGTCCCGGAGCCTTACATCTTACATCATTGGGCACTGTTACCATACTGAGAACCTCCGGTTCTCATTCAATACTTTGTTGTTATTTTTCAGATGCAGGTCGTAATTTACTTCGGTGAGATTGCAGATATGGTGATAGAGCGGAGTATGGTTCGTTCTTTGTTTATTTCTGTTTTACTTTCATCATAGTTTTCTCTCACCTTTTGTATATTTATCTTTATGGCCTTAGAGGCTTATTTGAGAGAATAGTTGTATAAGCTATTTTTAACTCCAAACTCTGTATGTCTGTATATATACTAGTTGGCTTAAACTCCGCATGTCGCGACTAGTCTCCTATGATTATTATATTATTATATCTATATATATTCCATTCTTTTGCATCTATATCTTGTATCTTATGATTAGCTTCGTGTGAACGTTTTGCGATTTTGTAATTCTGTCTTTGTGCTATATCCTTCATCAGGCTTCTAGATTATGTTATTTCCTTATATATATATATATATATATATATATATATATATATATATATATATATATATATATATATATATATATATATATATATAAGGCTTAGGACTGTCGTAACCTCTGATTAACCTTTGCTTTACGGCTAGAGGTAAGGCTTAGGGTAATTGGGGTGTTACATTAAGTGGTATCAGAGCGGTTCGTCCTCGTGAGCCTGAGGGATGGACCGATTGTACTTTGATGCATACTCTGGGTCATTTTTCTTTAATGCTATTTAGGTTATCTACTTGATATTCCATAGCATGCTTGTTTGTGAGTGTCTTTTTGGGATAATTGAAGCACTAGACTTTTGATATTGAGACTGATCACCTTGATATTGACTGTTTGGTGTGGAAAGGAAACCCGAATGGCAACTCATGAATGAGGTCGATCACGTTAACGGAGAGGTAGTGAGGATGGCTTACCTACCCTATGCGTTACGAGCTCAACCTTTTCAAGAGGACCAGTTCGTGGAGTTTGCGGCATATTAGTTGACGGATGCGGCTCAGTATTAGTGGCAACGGAAGTAACGACAAATGCTTTTGCGGTTTTTAACTTTGATTTTCAGTTGCTAACTGGTATGGTCTTCAATCTTGTTGAAAAAGTTCTAAAGTTTAAAATAATTTTGAAAATTGGTTTGAAACTATTGGTTTAAATGATTTGGTTTTGAAAGAAAGTCAAAACTCTTGGTTTGAATGATATGTTTTGAAAGGAAAAGTGAGTTCTATGATTTTATCAATTTGTGAATTTGGTTTCCAAATTATCTTATCGAAAGGAATTTAAACTGAAAAGTTTTATATAGGAAACCGTGATTGTAAGTATTTGACTTATGAAAAAATAATTTTTGACTCTCTTGAGAAAAATCTTTAACAATGAATTGGTTTAGAATAAACTTGTTTTAAAGGTTTTGGAAGGATGTTACAAAAATCGGTTTTTGTCTTGAGGAAAAATTTCGGGTGCTTGGTGACGATAATCAGAGTGACGCAGCGGAAGGAGAAAGGGAACTTCGGCACGGTAGAACGGTTTGATGGGGATATATCGCGTAACTCGGATTTTCGAGGGCGAAAATCTTTTTAAGGAGAGGAGGATGTAAGAACCCAAGTTTTTCACGTAAAATTGTTTTAATAAAATAATAATTTTAAGTTCCGGAGATGGATTCAAAATTTAGAAATTTTAATTTGAAAATATAAAGGTGAAATTTGGTTTCAATGAATTTTTCGGAGTCAGAAAATGTATTTTTTGCAAAAGACCGAGAACCGACAGCTGAATCAGTCGAACCGGTTTAATCCTGTCCAGCACTGTGTTTTGAGAAAAATAATATTTTGGAAGATTGATTTATTTTTTTGAAAGGACAAAAAATAATTTAGAATTGAAAACCGGGCACTAATATTAAAGGTGTTGGCCCAAAGTGGGTCAAACGGGCTAAAAATACTAACGGGTTGGATCGGGCCCAAACCGGACCCAAGGTCCAACATATATATGTGTGATTAATGAGTTTCAAACTCATTTTGAAGGGAAGAGAGAGAGAGAGAACTCGGATAGGAGGTGGGGGGGGGGAACCCCATTGTTAGTATTCATCCTCCACTTCCGGAAGCCATAACTTTTGATCCGGAGCTCCGATTGACGAGCCGTTTACAGCCACGCAAAGCTCTTGATGAACTCTTCCTTTCTATCTAAGTTTTTCTGGTAAGAACTTGAAAATCCATCCCTTGTTTTCTGCCCTAACTTTCTGCATGTTTTGGGGTTTAGTTCTTGAGCAAGTTTTGTGGTTTTGCTTGTTTAGGTGATCTCTAGTAGCGGGTAATTGTTGGATTTTACCCTTAATCTCATTGGGTAAGGTAAGGTTTTACTAAACCTTTGTGTTTAGTTGTTTTGTGTATCTTAGATTTTGATTTTGGTGGTATATGTGTTGTTAGATTGAGTTTTGGATGTTTGTTGGAGTTGGTTGAGGCTTTGGATCAAGTTTGGTGGCTTCATTTTGGTATTTGTACCATTTGGGAATCGGCCAATGTATGGTTTTGATTTCCTTTACGTAATATGTAATGTTTCTGGACACTTAGACTAGTTGACCTTAAGATATGATTGAATTAAATATATGGTGGATTGAATTATGTTCGTGACATGTGAATTGTGATGAAGATTTTATGAGTTGTGTATGTTAAAGTCTGATTTTGGTGTTGATGAGAAAATTGATGATTTGTGTTGTTGATGGAGATTGATTGATGTTGTATTGGTGGTGTGTGGAAGGAATTGGAATAATAACGATGATTATGTGATTTTGATGATGATTGTTAGTATTTTAAATGATTTTGAAGGTTGATGATGAATATGAGATTTATTGTTGTTGAAGAGGGATATTGGTTTTAATTATAAATTATGATATTGGTTGATGTTGGTGAGTGTGTATATTGAGCGTGGTAATATGAATGTGGATAATGACTGATAATGTTGAGGTTAGTTGATGAGGATTTGTAGTGGTTGTTGATGTTTGTTATTGGTTGAATATGATTTTGAGCATTTGTGATGGTTTTGGATATTGATGATTAAGAATTTTGATGGTGTTGAGTGGTGAAATTGGGATATTATGGATGGTTGAGTTGGGAAAGGAATGGTATGGACTTTAATGTTGTCTTGGTATTGTTTGGGTTATGATTAGTTGGTTTTGCATTGTGAGATTTGGTGAATTTGGGATTTTGAGGCTTTTGGTAAAATTGGATTTTTGGTAAACTTTGCTTGATCATAACTTTTACCTCGGTTTCCAAATTGATTGAAATTTGTTTAGAATTAAAGATCTTTGAAAACCCTTTAAATCAATTTAAAGTTTGTGAAAATTGAGATTTTGTAGAGGAAGTTATGATCATTCAAAGTTGGTGTTGAAAATATGAAATTTTGCTAAGTTGCAGAATTTCATGGTTTCTGATATGTGCGAGCATACACCCTCGTGCAGACGTACACCCTGCAAAAATTTTGACCTGTGTGGACGCACGCATCTGTGCGCACGCACAGGAAGGGAGATGCGTTCTGTTTGCAGCGCTAGCACAGCTTGTGTGCACGCATATCTAAGGAAGGATTTCAACCAGTGCGGACACACACGATGGGAAGGCCAGTCTGTTAGGAACGTTGGCACAGGTTGTGTGAGTGAACAGATTCTGTAAGTTTTGCCACCTGTACGTATGCACACCCCTGTGCGTACGCACACATTTTAAGATCTCCTGGGCGTGCACTCGCACACACCCCTGTGCGGCCGCACACGCCCTATTTCTCAAATTTTACTTATTTTTTAACTATTCTACCTTCCCAACAAGGTTGTAAGCTTCTATAACACCATTTTAAGACTTTTAGGCCTAGTTTTGAGTATTAGAACATGGGATATAACCTAAGAGTTCTAGTAGATGATTTTATGATAAATTAGAAAAAACGGAGGCCTAGGTTTCTGGTGTGCTGAGAATGGATTGGGTGGAGATTAAAGAAGAATTGGTATATGAGATGAGAACTAAGGAGCTATGAGTTTGGAATGGAAAATATGAATTGAGGTTGGTTGAGATGAGTTGAGGACTCGAAGAGAAATGATGATCTTGATGAAAATTGAGAAATTGATGAACTAATGAGTTCGAAGTGGAATTAAGAACTGATGATGGATATGGAAGGAAAGTGTGTAGGGCCTATATCCCTGGCGTATCAGATTTCTCTGCTGCATGAGTAGATATTGTTGAAAGTGATTTGAGGATGAAGTTATTGGATGGTTGAAAGTGTGCGGAGACTATATCTCCGGCATAGCAGATTGTTCTGCTGCATGAGCAGTTTTGTTGAGAGTGTGTGGGGCTTATATCCCCAGCGTAGCAGATAGTTCTGCTGCATGATTTGTTGTGGTTATTTCCTTCTCTGCTGCAGTAAGTGTGTGGGGCCTATATCCCTGGCGTAGTAGACTACCTACTACATGAGTGTGCAGAGCACTATATACCTTGCGTAGCAGAAGATCTGCTGCATGAGTGTGCAGGGCACTATATCCCTGGTGTGGCAGAAAAGGCTACATCCGGGAGGATGTGTCGTGTTGGCATTTATGGACCGACAAGTGATATCACGAGCCAATAGGATAGACATTCATCATATGCATCTTCTATATGATTGTTTGTTTTGATTTCTTGAGTTTGCCTAATTGTATAGGATGCCCACTTGCTTCTTGAACTACTTGTTATATATGAATATTATCTGTGTTTTACTTGTTTGCATTATTTGTGTTTGTCTGGTGCTGAGGAGGTTAGGTAGGCGGTGGCGATGGGATCGCACGGAGGTTAGGGTGGTGAAGGCTGTGGGATATAGCGGTGTGATTAGTATTAGTTAGAATTTCCCCTAAGTTTAGATAACCCTGTTTATGGTTTATAGCTTAATTTATTTATTTTGTTCTAAGCTTGGATATCTGTATGTGATGTGAAGTTCTAAGATTGCCTTCGGCGTCCCAGAGCCTTACATCTTACATTATTGGGCACTGTTACCAGATTGAGAACCTCCGGTTCTCATTCCATACTTTGTTATTGTTTTTCAAACGCAGGTCGTAATTTACTTCGGTGAGATTACGAATATGGTGACAGAGCGGAGTATGGTTCGTTCCTTGTTTATTTCTATTTTACTTTCGTCATCGTTTTCTTTCACCTTTTGTATATTTATCTTTATGGCCTTAGAGGCTTATTTGAGAGAATAGTTGTATAAGCTGTTTTTAACTCCAAACTCTGTATGTCTGTATATATACTAGTCGGCTTAAACTCCGCAAGTCGCGACTAGTCCCCAATGATTATTATACTATTATATCTATATATATTCCATTCTTTTGCATCTATATCTTGTATCTTATCCGTTAGCTTTGTGTGAATGTTTCGCGATTTTGTAATTCTGTCTTTGAGCTATAACCTTCATCAGGCTTCTAGATTATATATATATATATATATATATATATATATATATAAATATATTTGTATAAGACTTAGGACTATCGTAACCTCTGATTAACCTTTGCTTTACGGCTAGAGGTAAGGCTTAGGGTAATTTGGGTGTTACATTAAGTGGTATCAGAGCGGTTCGTCCTCGTGAGCCTGAGGGATGGACCGATTGTGCTTCGTTGCACACTCTGAGTCATTTTTCTTTCACGCTATTTAGGTTATCTACTTGATATTCCATAGCATGCTTGTTTGTGAGTGCCTTTTTAGGATACTTGAAGCACTAGACTTTTGATATTGAGACTGATCACCTTGATATCGACTGTTTGGTGTGGAAAGGAAACCCGAATGGCAACTCACAACTGAGGTCGATCACGTTAACGGAGAGGTAGTGAGGATGGCTAACCTACCCTATGTGTTACGAGCTCAACCTGTTCAAGAGGACCAGTTCGTGGAGTTTGCAGCATATCAGTTGACGGGTGCGGCTCAGTATTAGTGGCAACGGAAGTAACGACGGATGCTTTTGCAGTTTTTAACTTTGATTTTCAGTTTCTAACTGGTATGGTCTTAAATCTTGTTGAAAAAGTTCTAAAGTTTAAAATGATTTTGAAAATTGGTTTGAAACTGTTGGCTTAAATGATTTGGTTTTGAAAGAAAGTCGAAACTCTTGGTTTTAATGATATGTTTTGAAAGGAAAAGTGAGTTCAATGATTTTATCAATTTGTGAATTTGGTTTCCAAATTATCTTATCGAAAGGAATTTAAATTGAAAAGTTTTATATAGGAAACCATGATTAAAAGTATTTGACTTACGAAGAAATTATTTTTGACTCTCTTCAGAAAAATCTTTAACAATGAACTGGTTTAGAATAAACTTGTTTTAAAGGTTTTGGAAGGCTGTTACAAAAATCGAATTTTTTCTTGAGGAAAAATTTTGGGTGCTTGGTGACGATAATCAAAGTGACGTAGCGGAAGGAGAAAGGGAACTTCGGCACGGTAGGACGATTTGATGGGGATATATCGCGTAACTCGGATTTTCGAGGGCGAAAATCTTTTTAAGGAGGGGAGGATGTAAAAACCCAAGTTTTTCACGCAAAATCGTTTTAATAAAATAATAATTTTAAGTGCCCGAGATGGATTCAAAATTTAGAAGTTTTAATTTAAAAATATAAAGGTGAAATTTGGTTTCAATGAATTTTTCGGAGTCAGAAAATGTATTTTCTGCAAAAGACCGAGAACCGACAGCTGAACCGGTCAAACGGGTTTAATCCTGTTCGGCACTGTGTTTTGAGAAAAATAATATTTTGGAAAATTGATTTATTTTTTGGAAGGACAAAAAATAATTTAGAATTGAAAACCGGGCACTAATATTAAAGGTGTTGGCCCAAAGCGGGCCAAATGAGCTAAAAACACTAACGGGTTAGATCGGGCCCAAACCGGACCCAAGGTCCAACATATATATGTGTGATTAATGAGTTTCAAACTCATTTTGAAGGGAAGAGAGAGAGAGAGAGAGAGAGAACTCGGATAGGAGGTGGTGGGGGGTAAAACCCCATTGTTACTATTCATTCTCCACTTCTGGAAGCCATAACTTTTGATCCGGGCTCCGATTGATGAGCCGTTTAAAGCCACATGAAGCTCTTGACGAGCTCTTCCTTTCTATCTAAGTTTTTCTGGTAAGAACTCGAAAATACATCCCCAGTTTTCTACCCTAACTTTCTGCGTGTTTTGGGTTTAGTTGTTGAGCAAGTTTTGTGGTTTTGCTTGTTTAGGTGATCTCTAGTAGCGGATAATTGTTGGATTTTACCCCTAATCTCGTTGGGTAAGGTAAGGTTTTACTAAAACCTTGTGTTTAGTTGTTTTGTGTATCTTAGATTTTGATTTTGGTGGTACATGTGTTGTTAGATTGAGTTTTGGATGGTTGTTGGAGTTGGTTGAGGCTTTGGATCAAGTTTGGTGGCTTTGTTTTGGTATTTGTAGCCTTTGAGAATCGACCAAGGTATGGTTTTGATTTCTTTTACGTAATATGTAATGTTTCTGGACACTTAGACTAGTTGACCTTAAGATAGGATTGAATTAAATATATGGTGGATTGAATTATGTCTGTGGCATGTGAATTGTGATGAAGATTTTATGAGTTGTGTATGCTAAAGTCTGATTTTGGTGTTGATGAGAAAATTGACAATTTGTGTTGTTGATGGAGATTGATTGATGTTGTATTGGTGGATTGTGGAAGGAATTGGAATGATAACGATGATTATGTGATTTTGATGATGATTGTTAGTATTTGAAATGATTTTGAAGGTTGATGATGAATATGAGATTTATTGTTGTTGAAGAGGGTTATTGGTTTTAATTATAAATTATGATATTGGTTGATGTTGGTGAGTGTGTACGTTGAGTGTGGTAATACGAATGTGGATAATGACTGATAATGTTGAGGTTAGTTGATGAGGATTTGTAGTGGTTGTTGATGTTTGTTGTTGGTTGAAGATGATTATGAGCATTTGTGATGGTTTTAGATGTTGATGATTAAGGATTTTGATGGTGTTGAGCGGTGAAATTGGGATATTATGGATGGTTGAGTTGGGAAAGGAATGGTATGGACTTTGATGTTGTCTTGGTATTGTTTGGGTTATGATTAGTTGGTTTTGCATTGTGAGATTTGGTGAATTTGGGATTTTGAGGCTTTTGGTAAAATTGGATTTTTGGTAAACTTTGCTTGATCATAACTTTTGCCTCGGTTTTCTAAATTGATTGAAATTTATTTAGAATTGAACATCTTTGAAAATCCTTTAAATCGATTTAAAGTTTGTTAAAATTAGAATTTTGTAGAGGAAATTATGATCATTCAAAGTTGGTGTTGAAAATCTAAAATTTTGCAAAGTTGTAGAATTTCATGGTTTCTGATATGTGTGAGCACACACCCTCGCGCGGACGTACACCCTGCAAAAATTTTGACCTGTGTGGACGCAGACACCCGTGCGCACGCACAGGAAGCGAGATGCGTTCTGTTTGCAGCGCTAGCACAGCTTGTGTGCACGCATATCTAAGGAAGGATTTCAACCTGTGCGGACACACACGATGGGAAGGCCAGTCTGTTAGGGACGTTGGCACAGGTTGTGTGAGTGAACAGATTCTGTAAGTTTTGCCACCTGTGCGTACGCACACATTTTAAGATCTCCTGGGCGTGCACACGCACACACCCTTGTGCGGCCGCACACGCCCTGTTTCTCAAATTTTACTTGTTTTTCAACTATTCTACCTTCCCAACAAGGTTGTAAGCTTCCATAACACTATTTTAAGACTTTTGGGCCTAGTTTTGAGTATTAGAACATGGGATATAACCTAAGGGTTCTAGTAGATGATTTTATGATAAATTAGAAAAAACGGAGGCCTAGGTTTCTGGTGTGCTGAGAATGGGTTGGGTAGAGATTAAAGAAGAATTGGTATATGAGATGAGAACTAAGGAGCTATGAGTTTGGAATGGAAAATATGAATTGAGGATGGTTGAGATGATTTGAGGACTCGAAGAGAAATGATGATCTTGATGAAAATTGAGAAATTGATGAACTAATGTGTTCAAAGTGGAATTAAGAACTAATGATGGATATGGAAGGAAAGTGTGCATGGCCTATATCCCTGGCGTATCAGATTTCTCTGCTGCATGAGTAGATGTTGTTGAAAGTGATTTGTGGATGAAGTTATTGGATTGTTGAAAGTAGCGGAGCCTATATCTCCGGTATAGCAGATTGTTCTGCTGCATGAGCAGTTTTGTTGAGAGCGTGCGTGGCTTATATCCCCGGCGTAGCAGATAGTTTTGCTGCATGAGTTGTTGTGGTTATTTTCTTCTCTGCTGTAGTAAGTGTGCGGGGCCTATATCCCTGGCGTTGAAGACTCCTTACTACATGAGTGTGCAGGGCATTATATACCTGGCGTAGCAGAAGAGCTGCTGCATGAGTGTTCAGGGCACTATATCCCTAGCGTGGCAGAAAAGGCTACATCCGCAAGGATGTTTCGGGTTGGCATGTTTGGACCGACAAATGATATCACGAGCCAATACGATAGACATTCATCATATGCATCTTCTATATGATTGTTTGCTTTGATTACTTGAGTTTGCCTAATTGTGTAGCATGCCCACTTGCTTTTTGAACTACTTGTTATATATGAATATTATCTGTGTTTTACTTGTTTGTATTATTTGTGTTTGTCTGGTGCTGAGGAGGTTAGGTAGGCGGTGGCGATGGGATCGCACGGAAGTTAGGGTGGTGAAGGCTGTGGGATACAGTGGTGTGATTAGTATTAGTTAGAATTTCCCCTAAGTTTAGATAACGCTGTTTATGGTTTATGGCTTAATTTATTTATTTTGTTCTAAGCTTGGATATCTGTATGTGATGTGAAGTTCTAAGATTGCCTTCGGCGTCCTAGAGCCTTACATATTACATTATTGGGCACTGTTACTAGATTGAGAACCTCCGGTTCTCATTCCATACTTTGTTGTTGTTTTTCAGATGCAGGACGTAATTTACTTCAGTGAGATTGCGGATATGGTGACAGAGCGGAGTATGGTTTGTTCCTTGTTTATTTCTGTTTTACTTTCGTCATCGTTTTCTCTCTGCTTTTGTATATTTATCTTTATGGCCTTAGAGGCTTATTTGAGAGAATAGTTGTATAAGCTTTTTTTAACTCCAAACTCTGTATGTATATATATTCCATTCTTTTACGTCTATATCTTGTATCTTATGCGTTAGCTTCATGTGAACGTTTCGCGATTTTGTAATTCTGTCTTTGAGCTATATCCTTCATCAGGCTTCTAGATTATATTATTTCCTTCTATATATATATATATATATATATATATATATATATATATATATATATATATATATATATATATATATATATAACGCTTAGGACTGTCGTAACCTCTGATTAACCTTTGCTTTACGGCTAGAGGTAAGGATTAGGGTAATGTAGGTGTTACATTAAGTGGTATAAGAGCGGTTTGTCCTCGTGAGCCTGAGGGTTGGACCGATTGTGCTTCGTTGCACACTATGGGTCATTTTTCTTTCATGATATTTAGGTTATTTACTTGATATTCCATAGCATGCTTGTTTGTGAGTGCCTTTTTGGGATAGTTAAAGCACTAGGCTTTTGATATTGAGACTGATCACCTTGATATCGACTGTTTGGTGTGGAAAGAAAACCCGAATGGCAACTCACGAATGAGGTCGATCACATTAACGGAGAGGTAGTGAGGATGGTGGTGCATGAAATTGTGATCTCAACTGTGCCAATAACTTGGTACGCACAATCGTAATCTCAATTCTTTTTCACAACTCCGCACAACTAACTAGCAAGTGCACTGGGTCGTCCAAGTAATAAACCTTACGTGAGTAAGGGTCGATCCCACGGAGATTGTTGAGTTGAAGCAAGCTATGGTCATCTTGTAAATCTCAGTCAGTCAGATTCAAACGGTTATGAGGTTTTGATAATTAAAATATAATTAAAACATAAAATAAGATAGAAATACTTATGTAATTCATTGGTGGGATTTCAGATAAGCGTATGGAGATACTTTGTTCCTTCTGAATCTATGCTTTCCTACTGTCTTCATTGAATCATTCACACTCCTTTCCGTGGCAAGCTGTATGTTGGGGGATCACCGTTGTCAATGGCTACCGTCTGTCCTCTCAGTGAAAATGGTCCAAATGCACTGTCACCGCACGGCTAATCATCTGTTGGTTCTTGATCATGTTGGAATAGGATCCATTGATTCTTTTGCATCTGTCACTACGCCCAACACTCGCGAGTTTGAAGCTCGTCACAGTCATCCCATCCCAGATCCTACTCGGAATACCACAGACAAGGTTTAGATTTTCCGGATCTCAGGAATGGCCGCCAATAATTCTAGCCTATACCACGAAGGTTTTAATCTTCGATTAGAAACCCAAGAGACACACATTCAAGCTTGTTTACATGTAGAACGGAAGTGGTTGTCAGGCACACGTTCATAGGCGAGAATGGTGATGAGCGTCACATAATCATCACATTCATCATGTTCTTGTGTGTGAATGAATATCGTAGAGAAGAAATAGGCTTGAATTGAATAGAAAAACAATAGTACTTTGCATTAATTCATGAGGAACAGCAGAGCTCCACACCTTAATCTATGGGGTGTAGAATACATAAGTGATGAAGGTCCAGGCATGGCCGAATGGCCAGCCCCCTAAACGTGATCCAGAGATCAAAAGTGATACAAAGATAGTCTCAAAAATGATCTAAAGATGTGAAATAAATCACTAAAAGTAGTTTTTATACTAAACTAGTCACTAAGGTTTACAGAAAATGAGTAACTAAGTGCAGATAGTGCAGAAATCCACTTTCGGGGCCCACTTGGTGTGTGCTTGGGCTGAGCATTGAGCTTTACACGTGTAGAGACTTCTCTTGGAGTTAAACGCCAGGTTGCAGCCTGTTTGTGGCGTTTAACTCTGGTTTGTAACCTGTTTCTGGCGTTTAACTTCAGAATAGGACAGGAAGTTGGCGTTTGAACGCCAGTTTGCGTTATCAAAACTCGGGCAAAGTATGAACTATTATATATTGCTAGAAAGCCCTGGATGTCTACTTTCCAACACAATTGAGAGCACGCCAATTGAGTTTCTTTAGCTCCAGAAAATCCATTTCGAGTGCAGGAAGGTCAGAATCCAACAGCATCTGCAGTCCTTTTTCAGCTTCTGAATCAGATTTTTGCTCAGGTCCCTCAATTTCATCCAGAAAATACCTGAAATCATAGGAAAACACAAAAACTCATAGTAAAGTCCAGAAATGTGAATTTTCCATAAAAACTAATAAAAATATAGTAAAAGCTAACTAAATCATACTAAAAACTATGTAAAAATAATGCCAAAAAGTGTATAAATTATCCGCTCATCACAACACCAAACTTAAATTGTTGCTTGTCCCCAAGCAACTGAAAATCAAATAGGATAAAAAGAAGAGAATATATTATAAATTCCAAAATATCAATGAAACTTAGCTCCAATTAGATGAGCAGGACTAGTAGCTTTTTGCCTCTGAACAGTTTTGGCATCTCACTTTATCCTTTGAAGTTTAGAATGATTAGTATCTATAGGAACTCAGAATTCAGATAGTGTTATTGATTCTCCTAGTTCTGTATGTTGATTCTTGAACACAGCTACTTTATGAGTCTTGGCCGTGGCCCTAAGCACTTTGTTTTCCCGTATTACCACCAGATACATAAATGCCACAGACACATAACTGGGTGAACCTTTTTAGATTGTGACTTAGCTTTGCTAGAGTCCCCAATTAGAGGTGTCCAGGGTTCTTAAGCACACTTTTTTGTTTTGGATCACGACTTTAACCGCTCAGTCTCAAGTTTTTCACTTGACACCTTCACGCCACAAGCACATGGTTAGGGACAGCTTGGTTTAGCCGCTTAGGCCAGGATTTTATTCCTTTAGGCCCTCCTATCCATTAATGCTCAAAGCCTTGGATCCTTTTACCCTTGCCTTTTGGTTTAAAGGGTTATTAGCTTTTTGCTCTTGCCTTTTGGTTTAAAGAGCTATTGGCTTTTTCTGCTTGCTTTTTCTTTTTCTTTCTTTTTTTCTTTTATTTTCACCATTTTTTTCGCAAGCCTTATTTTTCACTGCTTTTTCTTGCTTCAAGAGTCAATTTTATGATTTTTCAGATTATCAATAACATTTCTCATTTTTCATCATTCTTTCAAGAGCCAATAATTTTAACATTCATAAACAACAAATTCAAAAGACATATGCACTATTCAAGCATTCATTCAGAAAACAAAAAGTATTGTCACCACATCAAAATAATTAAACTAATCTCAAGGATGAATTCGCAATTCATGTACTTCTTGTTCTTTTGTAATTAAAACATTTTTCATTTAAGAAAGGTGATGGATTCATAGGACATTCATAGCTTTAAGACATAGACACTTGTGATCATGTAATAAGACACAAACATAAATAAGCATAGAGAACGAAAACAGAGAAAAATAAATAGACAAGGAGATTAAGGAACGGGTCCACCTTAGTGAGGGTGGCGTCTTCTTCCTCTTGAAGAACTAATGGTGCTCTTGAGCTCCTCTATGTCTCTTCTTTGCCTTTGTTGCTCCTCCCTTATAGCTCTTTGATATTCTCTAATCTCATGGAGAATAATGGAGTGCTCTTGGTGCTCCACCCTTAGTTGTCCCATGTTGGAACTCAATTCTCCTAGGGAGGTGTTAATTTGCTCCCAATAGTTTTGTGGAGGAAAGTACATCCCTTGAGGCATCTCAGGGATTTCATGATGAGGAACTTCCTCATGCTTTTGTTGAGGTCCATGAGTGGGCTCTCTTGTTTGCTCCATCCTCTTTTTGGTGATGGGCTTGTGAGATGAAT
This sequence comes from Arachis hypogaea, assembly GCF_003086295.3. Lineage (NCBI taxonomy): Eukaryota > Viridiplantae > Streptophyta > Magnoliopsida > Fabales > Fabaceae > Arachis > Arachis hypogaea. The sequence goes on along the minus strand of NC_092046.1, from coordinate 74,898,395 downwards.
CTTTCCATCATCCATGGCTCAGAAGTGGAAGCAATTGCCTTTCTTTTCCTCTTTCTTGAGGTTTCTCTAGCCTTAGGTGCCATTAATGGTTATGAAAAACAAAAAGCAATGCTTTTACCACACCAAACTTAAAAGGTTTGCTCGTCTTCGAGCAAAAGAAGAAAGAAGGGAGTAGAAGAAGAAGAAATAGAGGAGATTGAGGGGTTTTTATGATGGATGGATGTGATTGGTGAAGAGGTGATGGGTAAGGGTGATGGAGATGATTGGTGAAGGATATTTGGGAAAGAGTGTTATGAAAAGGTGAGAGAGAGAGAGAGAGAGAGAGAGAGAGAGAGAGAGAAAGAGAGAGAGAGAGAGAGAGGTGGGGTAGGTGGGGATCCTGTGGGGTCTACAGATCCTGAGGGGTCAAGGACTTAGCATCCCTGCTCCATTTAGGCATGCAAAACGCCCTTAGAGTGCATTCTTGGCGTTTAACGCCAGACTGCTGCTTGTTTCTGGCATTAAACGCCAGCTTTTCTCCCTTTCTTGGCGTTTAACGCCAACTTGATGCTCTGTTCTGGCGTTAAACACCAGTCTGGTGCCTGTTTCTGGCGTTAAACACCAGACTGTAGCCTGTTTCTGGCGTTTAACGCCAGCTTGATGCTTCTTTCTGGCGTTAAACGCCAGTCTGATGCTTCTTACTGGCGTTTAAACGCCAGTAAGCTCTTCCTCCAGGGTGAGCTATTTTTAATGCTATTTTTAATTCTGTTTCTAATTTTTTAGTTGTTTTTGTGACTTCACATGATCATCAACCTAAAGAAAACATAAAATAACAATGGAAAATAAATAGATATAATTAAATAACATTGGGTTGCCTCCTAATAAGCGCTTCTTTAATGTCAATAGCTTGACAGTAAGCTCTCATGGAGCTTCACAGATAATCAGAGCAGGGTTGGGGCCTCTCAACACCAAACTTAGAGTTTGGTTGTGGCCTCTCAACACCAAACTTAGAGTTTGGTTGTGGCCTCCCAACACCAAACTTAGAGTTTGAATGTGGGGATTTTGTTTGACTCTGTATTGAGAGAAGCTTTTCATGCTTCCTCTCCATGGTTACAGAAGGAGAACCTTGAGTCTTGAATACAAGGTAGTCCTCATTCAATTAAAGGACCAACTCTCCTCTGTTAACATCAATCACAGCTTTTGCTGTGGCTAGGAAGGGTCTGCGAAGGATGATGGATTCATCCTCATCCTTCTAAGTGTCTAGGATTATGAAATCAGCAGGGATATAAAGGCCTTCAACCTTCACTAGCACGTCCTCTACTAGTCCATAGGCCTATTTCATTGATTTGTCTGCCATCTCTAATGAGATTCTTGCAGCTTGTACCTCAAATATTCTCAATTTCTCCATTACAGAGAGTGGCGTGAGGTTTATCCCTGACCCCAGGTCACACAGAGCCTTCTCAAAGGTCATGGTGCCTATGGTACAAGGTATAAAGAAATTTCCGGGATTCGGTTTCTTCTGAGGTAATGTTTGCCTCATTAATGCATTCAGTTCATTGGTGAGTAAGGGGGGTTCATTCTCCCAAGTCTCATTACCAAATAACTTGGCATTCAGCTTCATGATTTCTCCTAGATATTTAGCAACTTGATCTTCAGGGATGTCTTCATCCTCTTCAGAGGAAGAATATTATCAGAGCTCATGAATGGCAGAAGGAAGTTCAATGGAATTTCTATGGTTTCTGTATGAGCCTCAGATTCCCTTGGTTCCTCAAAGGGAAACTCCTTTCTGTCCACAGGATGTCCCATGAGGCTTTTCTCATTGGGACTCATGTCCTCCTCACTCTCTCCAGGTTCGGCCATGTTGGTCATAGTTATGGCATTGCACTCTCTCTTGGGATTTTCTTCTGTATTGCTTGGGAGAGTACTAGGAGGAGTTTCAGTAATCTTCTTACTCAGCTGACCCACCTGTGCCTCCAAATTTCTAATGGAGGACCTTGTTTCATTCATGAAACTTAGTGTGGTCTTGGATAGATCAGAGACTATGGTTGCCAGGCCAGAATGACTCTGTTCAGAATTCTCTGTCTGTTGCTGAGAAGATGATGGAAAAGGCTTACTATTGCTAAACCTATTTCTTCCACCATTATTATTGAAGCCTTGCTGAGGCTTCTGTTGGTCCTTCCATGAGAGATTAGGATGATTCCTCCATGAAGGATTGTAGGTGTTTCCATAGGGTTCTCCCATGTAATTCACCTCTACCATTGCAGGGTTCTCAGGATCATAAGCTTCGTCTTCAAAAGATGCTTCTTTAGTACTGTTGGATGCAGCTTGAAATCCATTCAGACTCTGAGAAATCATATTGACTTGCTGAGTCAATATTTTGTTCTGAGCCGATATGGCATTCAGAGTATGAATTTCAAGAACTCCCTTCTTCTGAGGCATCCCATTGTTCACAGGATTCCTCTCAGAGGTGTACATGAACTGGTTATTTGCAACTATTTCAATGAGTTCCTGAGCTTCTGCAGGGGTTTTCAGATGAAGAAATCCTCCTGCAGAATGGTCCAATGACATTTTTGACAACTCAGACAGACCATCATAGAATATACATATGATGCTCCATTCTGGAAGCATGTCAGTAGGACACCTTTTGATCAATTACTTATATCTTTCCCAAGCTTCATAGAGGGACTCACCTTCCTTCTGTCTGAAGGTTTGGATTTCCACTCTAAGCTTACTCATCTTTTGAGGTGGAAAGAATTTGGCCAGGGAAGCACTAACCACCTTTTCCCAAGAGTTCAGGCTTTCCTTAGGTTATGAATCCAACCATGTTCTAGCTCTATCTCTTACAACAAAAGGGAAAAGCCTGTAGACCTCGGGATCAACTCCATTGGTCTTGACAGTGTCACAGATTTGCAAGAATTCAGCTAAGAACTGATGAGGATCTTCCAATGGAAGTCCATGAAACTTGCAATTCTGTTGCATTAGAGAAACTAATTGAGGCTTAAGCTTAAAGTTGTTTGCTCCAATGACAGGAATTGAGATGCTTCTTCCATAGAAGTCAGAAGAGGGTGCAATGAAGTCACCAAGCATCTTCCTTGCATTGTTAGCATTGTTGTTATTTTCGGCTGCCATGTCTTCTTCTTTTTCGAAAATTTCTGTTAGGTCCTCTCTAGAGAGTTGTGCTTTAGCTTCTCTTAGCTTCCTCTTCAAGGTCCTTTCAGGTTCAGGATCAGCTTTAACAAGAATGCTTTTGTTCTTGTTCCTGCTCATATGAAAGAGAAGCGAACAAGAAAGTATGGAATCCTCTATGTCACAGTATAGAGATTCCTTTATGTGAGTAGAAGAAAAGAGGAGAGAATAATTCGAACACAGAGAGGAGGGAGAGGGTTCGAATTTTTTTTAAGAAGAAGAGATGTGTTAGTAAATAAATATATAAATAGAAAGAGATTAGAGAGAGAAGAATTCGAATATAATTAAATAAAAGGAAAAATATTTTTGTTTTTACTTTAATTATTAGTTAGAATTCAAAAATTATAAAAAAGAATAAAATTAAAATTAAAGTTTAAAATAATTAGTTAATTAAAAGGAATTTTGAAAAAGGGATAAGGGATTTTCGAAAATTAGAGTGAGAGAGAGAGAGTTAGTTAGGTGGTTTTGAAAAAGATATGATTGAAATGATTGAAATTTTATTTTGAAAAGGAATTAAAAAGGAAATTAAAAAGATTTGATTTTTGAAATTAAAGTTGATTACTTGACTAACAAGAAACTAAAAGATATGATTTTAAAATTCAAAGATTGAACCTTTCTTAATAGGCAAGTAACAACTTGAAAATTTTTTGAATTAAAACATTAAATGTGAGTGAGATTTTCGAAAATATGAAGTAAGAATAAGAAAAATATTTTGAAAATCAATTTTAAAGTTTTCGAAAATATGTAAAAATAAATGAAAAAGATTTGATTTTTGAAAAAGGTTTGAAAAAGATAGAATTTTTAAATTGAAAATTTGACTTGACTAATAAGAAACAATTAAATTTTAAAACTTTTTGACTAAATCAATCTAAAATTTCGAAAATAATGGGCAAAATAAGGAAAAGATATTTTTTTGATTTTTGAATTTTTAATGAGAAGAGAGAAAAACATCTAAGTGACACAAAACATAAAAGTTTAAGATCAAAACAAAAATGCATGAAAGAACACTTTGAATGTCAAGATGAACACCAAGAACACTTTGAAGATCATGATGAACATCAAGAACATGTTTTTGAAAAATTTTTAAGAAAAGAAAAGCATGCAAGACACCAAACTTAAAAATTTTTATTCTATAGACACTAATAATTCAAGAATGCATATGAAAAACAAGAAAAGACACAAAACAAGAAAAACACAAGATCAAACAAGAAAAATCATCAAGAACAAATTGAAGATTATGAAGAACACATGCATGAATTTTCAAAAATTTTTAGGAAATTAAAAAGATACAATTGACACCAAACTTAAAATTTGACATTAGACTCAAATAAGAAACACAAATTATTTTTGGTTTTATGATTTTATAAATTTTTTTTGTAATTTTTCGAAAATTAAATTGGAAAAAGAAAATAAAGAAATTCAAAACTTTTAATGAGAATTCCAAGAATCATGCAATGTTAGTCTAGAGCTCCGGTCCAAAGTTTTAGACATGACTTAATAGCCAACCAAGCTTTACATGAAAGCTTCGGTCCAAAAGACTAGACATGGCCAATGGCCAGCCAAGCTTCAGCAAAACATTACATACAACAACAAGATTGATAGAAATCAACAAGCTCTTGTGATGATGAGTTGAAACTCGGTCCAAAAGATTGGACATGGCTTCACAGCCAGCCAGACTTCAACAGATCATCATGAAACTCTAGAATTCATTCTTAAAAATTCTGAAGTCATAGAATAATTTATTTTTTTTGAAAATTTTTCGAAAATAAAAATAATAAAAACAAAAAGCTTAAAATTAAAATAAAATTACCTAATCTGAGCAACAAGATGAACCGTCAGTTGTCCAAACTCGAACAATCCCCGGCAACAGCGCCAAAAACTTGGTGCACGAAATTGTGATCTCAACTGCGCCAACAACTTGGTACGCACAATTGTAATCTCAATTCTTTTTCACAACTCCGCACAAATAACCAGCAAGTGTACTGGGTCGTCCAAGTAATAAACCTTACGTGAGTAAGGGTCGATCCCACGGAGATTGTTAGCTTGAAGCAAGCTATGGTTATCTTGTAAATCTCAGTCAGGCAGATTCAAATGGTTATGAGGTTTTGATAATTAAAATATAATTAAAACATAAAATAAGATAGAAATACTTATGTAATTCATTGGTGGGATTTCAGATAAGCGTATGGAGATGCTTTGTTCCTTCTGAATCTCTGCTTTCCTACTGTCTTCATTCAATCATTCATACTCCTTTCCATGGCAAGCTGTATGTTGGGGGATCACCGTTGTCAATGGCTACCGTCCATCCTCTCAGTGAAAATAGTCCAAATGCGCTGTCACCGCACGGCTAATCATCTGTCGGTTCTTGATCATGTTGGAATAGGATCCAGATCCTTTTGCATCTGTCAGTACGCCCAACACTCGCGAGTTTGAAGCTCGTCACAGTCATCGCATCCCAGATCCTACTCGGAATACCACAGACAAGGTTTAGACTTTCCGGATCTCAGGAATGGCCGCCAATAATTCTAGCTTATACCACGAAGGTTTTAATCTTCGATTAGAAACCCAAGAGATACACATTCAAGCTTATTTGCATGTAGAACGGAAGTGGTTGTCAAGCACGTGTTCATAGGTGAGAATGGTGATGAGCGTCACATAATCATCACATTCATCATGTTCTTGTGTTTGAATGAATATCTTAGAGAAGAAATAGGCTTGAATTGAATAGAAAAACAATAGTACTTTGCATTAATTCATGAGGAACAGCAGAGCTCCACACCTTAATCTATGGGGTGTAGAAACTCCACCGTTGAGAATACATAAGTGATGAAGCTCCAGGCATGGCCGAATGGCCAGCCCCCTAAACGTGATCCAGAGATCAAAAGTGATACAAAGATAGTCTCAAAAATGATCTAAAGATGTGAAATAAATCACTAAAAGTAGTTTTTATACTAAACTAGTCACTAAGGTTTACAGAAAATGAGTAACTAAGTGCAGATAGTGCAGAAATCCACTTCCGGGGCCCACTTGGTGTGTGCTTGGGCTGAGCATTGAGCTTTACACCTGTAGAGACTTCTCTTGGAGTTAAATGCCAGGTTACAGCCTGTTTGTGGCGTTTAACTCTAGTTTGTAACCTGTTTCTGGCGTTTAACTTCAGAATAGGGCAGGAATTTGGCGTTTGAACACCAATTTGCGTCATCAAAACTCGGCCAATGTATGGACTATTATATATTTCTGGAAAGCCCTGGATGTTTACTTTCCAACGCAATTAAGAGCGTGCCAATTAAGTTTTTGTAGCTCCAGAAAATCCATTTCGAGTGCAGGGAGGTCAGAATCCAATAGCATTTGCAGTCCTTTTTCAGCCTCTGAATCAGATTTTTGCTTAGGTCCCTTAATTTCAACCAGAAAATACTTGAAATCACAAAAAAACATACAAAGTCATAGTAAAGTCCAGAAATGTGGATTTTGCATAAAAACTAATAAAAACATAGTAAAAACTAACTAAATCATACTAAAAACTATGTAAAAACAATGCCAAAAAGCGTATAAATTATCCGCTCATCAGATGGCTAACCTATCCTATGCGTTACGAGCTCAACCTGTTCAAGAGGACCAGTTTGTGGAGTTTGCGGCATATCAGTTGATGGGTGCGGCTCAGTATTAGTGGCAACGGAAGTAAAGACAGATGCTTTTGCGGTTTTTAACTTTGATGTTTAGTTTCAAATTGGTATGGTCTTCAATCTTGTTGAAGAAGTTCTAAAGTTTAAAATGACTTTGAAAATTAGTTTGAAACTATTGGTTTAAATGATTTGGTAGTGAAAGAAAGTCGAAACTCTTGGTTTGAATGATATGTTTTGAAAGGAAAAGTGAGTTCTATGATTTTATCAATTTGTGAATTTGGTTTCCAAATTATCTTATCAAAAGGAATTTAAATTGACAAGTTTTATATAGGAAACTGTGATTTTAAGTATTTGACTTACGAAGAAATGATTTTTGACTCTCTTGAGAAAAATCTTTAACAATGAACTGGTTTAGAATAAACTTGTTTTAAAGGTTTTGGAAGGATGTTACAAAAATCGGTTTTTGTCTTGAGGAAAAATTTTGGGTGCTTGGTAACGATAATCAGAGTGATGCAGTGGAAGGAGAAAGGGAACTTTGGCACGGTAGGATGATTTGATGGGGATATATCGCGTAACTCAGATTTTTGAGGGCGAAAATCTTTTTAAGGAGGGGAGGATGTAAGAACCCAAGTTTTTCACGCAAAACTGTTTTAATAAAATAATAATTTTAAGTGCCCGAGATGGATTCAAAATTTAGAAGTTTTAATTTGAAAATATAAAGGTGAAATTTGGTTTCGATGAATTTTTTAGAGTCAAAAAATGTATTTTTTGCAAAAGACCGAGAACCGGCAGTTGAACCGGTCGAACCGGTTTAAGCTTGTCTGGCACTGTGTTTTGAGAAAAATAATATTTTGAAAAATTGATTTATTGTTTTGAAAGGACAAAAAATAATTTAGAATTGAAATCTGGGCACTAATATTAAAGGTGTTGGCCCAAAGTGTGCCAAACGGGCTAAAAACGCTAACGGGTTGGATTGGGCCCAAACCAAACCCAAGGTCCAACATATATATGTGTGATTAATGAGTTTCAAACTCATTTTGAAGGGAAGAGAGAGAGAGAACTCGGATAGGAGGTGGTGGGGGGTAAAACCCCATTGTTACTATTCATCCTCCACTTCCGGAAGCCATAACTTTTGATCCGGAGTTCCGATTGACGAGCCATTTGTAGCCACGCGAAGCTCTCGAAGAGCTCTTCCTTTCTATCTAAGTTTTTCTGGTAAGAACTCGAAACTCCATCCCCATTTTCTACCCTAAGTTTCTGCGCATTTTGGGTTTAATTCTTGAGCAAGTTTTGTGGTTTTGCTTGTTTAGGTGATCTCTAGTAGCGGGTAATTATTGAATTATACCCCTAATCTTGTTGGGTAAGGTAAGGTTTCACTAAACCCTTGTGTTTAGTTGTTTTGTGTATCTTAGGTTTTGATTTTTGTGGTATATGTGTTGTTAGATTGAGTTTTGGATGTTTGTTGGAGTTGGTTGAGGCTTTGGATCAAGTTTGGTAGCTTCGTTTTGGTATTTGAAGCGTTTGGGAATCGGCCAAGGTATGGTTTTGGTTTTCTTTACGTAATATGTAATGTTTCTGGACACTTAGACTAGCTGACCTTAAGATAGGATTGAATTAAATATATGGTGGATTGAATTATGTATGTGGCATGTGAATTGTGATGAAGATTTTATGAGTTGTGTATGTTAAAGTTTGATTTTGGTGTTGATGAGAAAATTGACGATTTGTGTTGTTGATGGAGATTGATTGATGTTGTATTGGTGGTGTGTGGAAGGAAATGGAATAATAATGATGATTATGTGATTTTGATGATGATTGTTAGTATTTTAAATGATTTTGAAGGTTGATGATGAATATGAGATTTGTTATTGTTGAAGAGGGTTATTGGCGTTAATTATAAATTATGATATTGGTTGATGTTGTTGAGTGTGGTAATACAAATGTGGATAATGACTGATAATGTTGAGGTGAGTTGATGAGGATTTGTAGTGGTTGTTGATGTTTGTTGTTGGTTGAAGATGATTATGAGCATTTGTGATGCTTTTGGATGTTGATGATTAAGGATTTTGATGGTGTTGAGTGGTGAAATTGGGATATTATGGATGGTTGAGTTGGAAAAGGAATGGTATGGACTTTGATGTTGTCTTGGTATTGTTTGGGTTATGATTAGTTGGTTTTGCATTGTGAGATTTGGTGAATTTGGGATTTTAAGGCTTTTGGTAAAATTGGATTTTTGGTGAACTTTGCTTGATCATAACTTTTGCCTCGATTTTTCAAATTGATTGAAATTTCTTTAGAATTAAAGATCTTTGAAAATCCTTTAAATTGATTTAAAGTTTGTGAAAATTGGGATTTCGCAAAGGAAGTTATGATCATTCAAAGTTGGTGTTGAAAATATGAAATTTTGCTAAGTTGCAGAATTTCATGATTTCTGATATGTGCAAGTGCACACCCTCGTGCGGACAGACACCCTGCAAAAATTTTGACCTGCGCGGACGCACAGGCAGGAAAATGCGTTCTATTTGCAACGCTAGCACAGCTTGTGCGCGTGCATATCTAAGGAAGGATTTCAACCTGGGCGGACGCACACGTTGGGAAGGCCAGTTTGTTAGGGGCGCTGGCACAGGTTGTGCGAGTGAACAGATTTTGTAAGTTTTGCCACCTGTGCGTACGCACACATTTTAAGATCTCCTGGGCGTGCGCACGCACACACCCCTGTGTGGCCGCACACGCCCTTTTTCTCAAATTTTACTTGTTTTTCAGCTATTCTACCTTCCCAACAAGGTTGTAAGCTTCTATAACACCATTTTAAGACTTTTGGGCCTAATTTTGAGTATTAGAACATGGGATATAACCTAAGGGTTCTAGTAGATGATTTTATGATAAATTAGAAAAAATGGAGGCCTAGGTTTCTGGTGTGCTAAGAATGGGTTTGGTGGAGATTAAAGTAGAATTGGTATATGAGATGAGAACTGAGGAGCTATGAGTTCGGAATGGAAAATATTAATTGAGGATGGTTGAGATGAGTTGAGGATTCGAAGAGAAATGATGATCTCGAGGAAAATTGAGAAATTGATGAACTAATGAGTTCGAAGTGGAATTAAGAACTGATGATGGATATGGAAGGAAAGTGTGCAGGGCCTATCTCCCTGGCGTAGCAGATTTCTCTGCTGCATGAGTAGATATTGTTGAAAGTGATTTGAGGATGAAGTTATTGGATTGTTGAAAGTGTGCGGAGCCTATATCTCCGGCATAGTAGATTGTTCTGCTGCATGACCAGTTTTGTTGAGAGTGTACGGGGCCTATATCCCCGGCGTAGCAGATAGTTCTACTGCATGATTTGTTGTGGTTATTTTCTTATCTGCTGCAGGAAGTGTACAGGGCCTATATCTCTGGCGTAGTAGACTCCCTACTACATGATTGTTCAGGGCACTATATCCCTGGCTAGCAGAAGAGCTGCTGCATGAGTGTGCAGGGAACTATATCCCTGGCGTGGCAGAAAAGGCTACATTCGGGAGGATGTGTTGGGTTGGCATTTACGGACCGACAAGTGATATCACGAGCCAATAGGATAGACATTCATTATATGCATCTTCTATATGCTTGTTTGCTTTGATTACTTGAGTTTGCCTAATTGTATAGCATGCCCACTTGCTTCTTGAACTACTTGTTATATATGAATATCATCTGTGTTTTACTTGTTTGCATTATTTGTTTTTGTCTGGTGCTGAAGAGGTTAGGTAGGCAGTGGCGATGCGATCGCACGGAGGTTAGGGTGGTGAAGGCTATGGGATACAGCGGTGTGATTATTATTAGTTAGAATTTTCCCTAAGTTTAGATAACCCTGTTTATGGTTTATGGCTTAATTTATTTATTTTGTTCTAAGCTTGGATATCTGTATGTGATGTGAAGTTCTAGGATTGGGCACTGTTATCATATTGAGAACCTCCGATTCTCATTCCATACTCTGTTGTTGTTTTTCAGATGCAGGTCAAAATTTACTTTGATGAGATTGCGGATATGGTGACAGAGCGGAGTATGGTTCGTTCCTTGTTTATTTTTGTTTTACTTTTGTCATAGTTTTCTCTCACCTTTTGTATATTTATCTTTATGGCCTTAGAGGCTTATTTGAGAGAATAGTTGTATAAGCTATTTTTAACTCTAAACTCTGTATGTCTGTATATATACTACTCGGTTTAAACTCCACAAGTCGCGACTAGTCCCCTATGATTATTATACTATAATATCTATATATATTCCATTCTTTTGCATCTATATCTTGTATCTTATGCGTTAGCTTCGTCTGAACGTTTCGCGATTTTGTAATTCTGTCTTTGAGCTATATCCTTTATCAGGCTTCTAGATTATATTATTTCCTTATATATATATATGTATAAGCCTTAGGACTGTCGTAACCTCTGATTAACCTTTGCTTTACGGCTAGAGGTAAGGCTTAGGGTAATTGGGGTGTTACACCCACTATGGGAATATGTTGGATTATGACTTGGGAATATGACCCTGCAGGATATAAAGACACTCCAAGTGTACAATATTTAATCAGAAACATAAAAATAAAATAGTGGAACAAATTTGACCTCAACCTAATCAGTAAAAAGGCCATTGATAACTGGATGAGTATATCTCAAAAAAGATCAGAACTCTCAAGCTACAGTTCGGAGTTTGAAAAATTATCATACAAAAAAGAGACTCGTTTCTTAGCCCATAAAAAACAGATGATGGCTGCCCTTGTAGCGGCCACCTCAGAAGAAAAAATTCATAATTCTCGAAAAGCAATAAAAGCAGTCCCAGAAGAAGAAGACGAAGAAGTTCAGTCCAGCCCAAGACTGTATATACTAGACACCCAAGATCCATTTGGAGATTAAAAAAAAAAGAGCCCCAGAATAAAAAAATCAGACACCTGTCCGACAACAGAAGAAAATGTATCAAAACATCTCAGAAATCAATAAAGGAATCACATGCAAAAAACAACAAAAGTTTTTAGCAGAATACCAACATAATACTAGTAAAGTTATAAAATTAGCTACCAGAATTACAAAAATTATGATAGAACACATCAAATCCAAGACAGAGTCCGTGAATCACCCACATAAAGATTAAGCAGATTTCTAAAACTAGGGTTAAAATTGTAAAAGAATAAGGAGAATAGCCCACTATAAAAAAGGGAGAGGAAGACGTAAGGCATCTGCATTTACACATAATCTCTCATACTCTGAAATACCTTTAAGCTTTCGTTGCAATCTTTGTATCTTGAATAAGCATCCTTGTATTTCGTTCAAGTTTCTAACTTACAATACAAGTTCATATTATTCGATCATATTGTGAATATTAATATTCATTATTAGTTTATTAGATGTTATCTTGTTATTGATATTACTCTTGTTTAATTTATATCTAATAAGATTGACAGGAGAAAAATCATCGGTAAAAAATTTCACAAAAATAATCGCGTTGCAAGTATAGATCTAAACTGACAATTGAACCTCAATTAAATTTAATGTGTTTGTCACTTAAGCAAACCCAATAAAAATCAACCGAAGTATTTAAACCTTGGGTCGTCTCTCAAGGAATTGCAGGGAAGTATAAATATTATTGGTTATGGGAAAGTATATTTTTGGTTTTTTAAATGTTGAACAAGGAATGTAAATGACAAGAAAATAAACTAATAATTAAGAAAAACTCCTAGCAAGGATTGATAATTGGAATTCCTATCCCCATTATCATAGTCACTTGTGATGGTAATTTCCTTTTTGCTATCACTTAGTTAACCTCTAACAATTGAAGGTAAGTCAAGTGAGAAAATCAACTTGAGATCACAAATCCTAATCAAAGACTAGAGGTAGTGAGGCTCAAGCCAATTGGCTAGTTTCAATCACCAACCAACAAGAGACTTTGACAATTCAAGAGTCTCTAATTACTCAATCTAAGCTAAGAACATAAAAAGCTAATTTAAAATCCAACCAAGCATTTTATCAAACATTTGGAAGGCACAAAATAAAAGCATAGAAAAGCAACAAGATAATGTAAATACTAAAACCAGCAATTGCAAAATCAATGATAACAAATAACGGAAGAAGCAATAAACATGAAATACCTCGAATTGCATTAAAAGGGAAATAAAATCTAACATGAGAATTCATAAACTAAATTGGTAACATAAAGTTATCAATAAGGGAAATAAATAAACTAGAATGCTAGAACAAATAAAAGTAAAAGAGAAACTAAATTGAAATAAGATAGAATTCAGAATTTGAGAAGAAATAAAACTAAGAACCCTAAAACCTAGAGAGAGGAGAGAGCCCCTCTCTCTAGAAAACTACATCTAAAAACCTAATGTGTGAATAATGAAGTGTGAATGTTGAATGAATGAATGATTTCCCCACTCTGCAGCCTCTATTCTGTGTTTTCGGGCTTAGAACTGGGCCAAAAGGAGCCCAAAAATCGCCCACAGCGTCTTCTGTGTAATGCAGCACGTGACGCTTTGTCACGCGTACGCGTCGCTTGACAAAAAATCATGGTCACGCGTACGCGTCATCCACGCATGCGCGTCGATCATCTTTTGTGCCAGTCACGCATACGCATCGCCCACGTGTACGTGTCGCTGCTAGCTTCTCAAAACATCATTTTCTTGTGTTCCTTCCACTTTTGCATGCTTTTTTTTCCATCTTCTAAGGCATTCCTGCCCTATAAACCCTGAAAACACTCAGCAAACATATCACGACATCGCATGGTAATAAGAGGGGATTAAAATTAGCAAATTTAAGGCCAAAGAAGCATATTTTCAATCATAGTACAAAATTAGGAAGGAAAATGTAAAACATGAGAATTATATGAATAAGTGTGAGAATAATGGATAAAATCTACTAAATTAAGCACAAGATAAACCCTAAAAATGGGATTTATCAAAGATATTAACAATAGTTGGTATCGAAGCCTAGTGAAAGCTTGGTTCTGGTATCCTCTCATGAGGCCACCATTTAAGCATATTGTTTATACATGCATACATACATATATACATACATACATACATACATACTATAATAGAAAACCAAAGATGGAAATAGTTAACTAATACCTCAACTAATAGTACATCAAGAATCATTACAAGAATTAGTTATTTCAATTACTAATGCATGATGGTTCTCTACAATTTCCCTCAAACTCATACTAGGTTGAGGAACCACTCTGAGTTTGTGCTTGAATTTCTCAAAAAGAAACAGTAGATAGTGGTTTAGTGAGCACATCAGCAATTTGAAAATTAGTTGGGATATGAATCATATGCAATTTTCCTTTTGACATTGGATCTTGGATAAAGTGCAAATCAACCTAAAAATACTGGCTTCGACTATGAAAAACCGAATTGGCAGAAAGCATTACTACACTGAGGTTGTCACAAAACACAGTAGGCACAATAGGTTGAAGAATACCAAATTTTTGTAGCAACTTAAGAACCCATAATATTTCGGCTCCAGCATCTGTAAGGCATCTAAATTCTACTTCTGTAGATGAGCAACTCACCGCCATTTGTTTTCGACTACACCAAAACATTGGATTATAGCCAAGAAAGACGTAATATCCACTGGTGGACCTGCGATCTTCAATGTCAGTCACCCAATCTGCATCAGCAAAGACAAGAACACGAAGATCAATAAACTTTTTTAAACATAGTCCATAATGATACGTACTTGAAAGATAACAGATGATCTTTTTTAAAGTTGTCTGGTGATATTGCTTGGAATTTTTCATGAATTGACTAACTCGATTCATAGAGAAAGATATCTCTGGATGAGTTAAGGTTATATAACCCTCCAATAAGAGACCTATAGAAAGCTGGGTTTTCATATGGTTAAGAGCCTTCAAAAATTAACTTGAGAGAGGATAGCATAGAGGTGGGGATAGATTTGGAACTAGAGAAGTCTGAATGTCTTGACAAATCAAGAATATATTTTGATTGTGAAATGTGAAGTTCACCAGTGCGTATATTAAATTCTAAACCAAGAAAATAATTTAAACCATCTAAGTCTTTAAGAGGAAATTTAGAGTTCAAGTCAATAATTAGATCATCAATTTCAGTTTTGTTATTACCAATTATAACAATATCACCCACATAGGCGAGTAAATAAATAGTAGAATGTTTAGTATATCGAACAAATAAAGAAGTATTAGCCTTGGTGTTAGAAAAATCATAAATAAAAAGAGTAGAACTGAGTTGAACAAACCAAGCTTTTGGAGTTTGCTTGAGGTTATAGATGACTTTATCAAGCTTGTACACTAATGAAAAGTTACTGGACATAAAACCAGGAGGCTATATCATGGAAACATCCTCAATTAAATCATCATTTAAGAAGACATTGTTAAAATTAAATTGGCAAAGCGGTCAACCATATGTAACAGCAAGAAAAACAACAGTCTGAATTGTAAAAGGATGAATCACAGGGCTACAGATTTGGTTAAAATCTATTCCTTCAACTTGGTCACACCCTTTGGCCACAAAACTGGCTTTATATTTCTTGATGGTGAACTACCAAATTGCACTCAAATAATTGTCATTGACAAAAATGCACTCAAATTTCGGTATCGACAAAAATATCTTCAAATAATTTTAAAATACGACAAAAATGCCCAACATTAAATATGTATTCTAAAAAAAAATTACTTTAGAGATTGAATTTTGATGCAGTTTTTTGCAGGATGCGATATTTTTATCATTAAAAGTTGGTAATTTTTTGCTAAGTATATATATTTTTTTGTTTTGTTTTTTGTCAACAACTAATAATACTTTGAAAAAGTAAAAAAAGGGGCTAACCACCAAAAATACCCCCGAATTATTCAAACACTGATAAAAATGCACCCGAATTTTACTATCGACAAAAATTCTTTTAAATAATTTTATAACTCGACAAAAATGTCCAATAGTAAATATATATTTTCAAAAAATGCCTTAGAGATTGAATTTTGATGTGATTTTTTGCAAGTATAATTAAAAAAATGAGATATTATTATTCTTAAAATTTGGTATTTTTTTTAGGTATATATTTTTTTGTGATTTTTTAAAAATATTATTAGTTGTTAACAAAAAAAATTACAAAAAAAATATATACTTAACGAAAAATCATTAAATTTTAAGAATAATAATATCTCTTTTTTTTAATCATGCTTGAAAAAAATTGTATCAAATTTCAATCTCTAATGTATTTTTTGAGAAATACATATTTAATGTTAGATAATCTTGCAAAAAAAAAACTAACATTAAATATGTATTTCTCAAAAAATAGATTAGAGATTGAATTTTGATGCGATTTTTTGCAAGTATGATTAGAAAAATGAGATATTATTATTCTTAAAATTTGGTGATTTTTTGTTAAGTATATATTGTTTTTATGATTTTTTAAAAGTATTATTGGTTGTTAAAAAAATATAAAAAAAATATATACTTAACGAAAAACCACCAAATTTTAGTTATAATAATATCTTTTTTATTTTTATAATCATGCTTGTAAGAAATTGCATCAAAATTCAATCTAAAAGGTATTTTTTAAAAATATGTATTTACTGTTGGGTATATTTGTTGTGTTTTTAAATTATTTGATTGCTTTTTTATCGATAGTTAAATTCGAATGTATTTTTGTCAGAGTTTAAATAATTCGGGGGTATTTTTTGTGGTTAACCCGTAAAAAAATATAGAGATCAAATTTTTATCCAATTTATGTGTATTTTTTAAATAGTTATCTAAATATTCCTATAAATTTTTGGATCAAATACATAAGCGGTTTATCAAATACAAAAGTCGTTTGATGCTTACAAAAATATAATATTATTTTTGGATATTTTTATCGCGTTTATAAATTATTTGAGAACATTTTTGTCAACAACAAAATTATTCGGGTGCATTTTTAGTAGTTTACCCTTTCTTGATACTATCTATTATCAGGGTCATTTTTAACAGTGTAAACCCATTTACATCCAATAATAGTGGAATTGGAAGGAGGGTTAATAAGATGCCATGTATGATTTTTGACCAAAGCATCATATTCCTCAGTCGTGGCTTGGTGACAATGAGCAGAAGATAAAGCCTCAGAAAGAGTCTTAGGAGGATATTGAGTAAAATCAATGTTAGAAACAACAGTTAAAGCTTTTGGTTTAAGAACACTATATTTATATCTGATAACCATACTATGTGTATTAAATGATTTAGGGATAGGTGAAGAAGTGAGAATGGGAGCCTTCGGTAATTAAATTTCGAGACCATATATAGGTATAGAATCATGAATAGTATAACGACCCAATCTTCTAACATGTCATGATCATGCTAAAACAAGGTGTTACTAATTTGTATACCTTAAATGATAGCTATTAATTAATATATCATATGAGCCTGATTTGTAATTAGAAACGCGAGTGCATTTTTGAGATAGATATATTTTTTTAAGACGCATTGCAAAGAATAACAGTTATGCATAACAAGTTATAAATCATCATAGAAGATAAAAATAAACTTAATTCACAATATAGACCCGTAAATTTCATACAAGCTGTAAGAGAGGATAAGATAGTACTAGTTAAACAAACATAAGTATTATTAACCCAGACTTAGACACCTTTAGTATAATACATATATAGAGTACATCTTTCTACTTACGGCACCCTGAATCCTAGCCTATCTAAAAAAATCCTTTAGTATGGAACTCAGGCTAGATAAGTCCTACCCTCAAGCAAAATTCTAACAAAAAAAGGAAAAAAATACTTTAGGCTCTATAACTTCACATAGCATCAGACGTCCTTTAAATGTACATGTACTTTAAGTTTGGGATGTAGCAAAAAGAGAAGCACCATTTCTTCAACGGGCATCGCCATCAGCTTCGCATATAAGAACAATGAAGAGAAGAGGGTGAGAACGTACAATTCCTACTAAGGTACTAATGAGAGAAACAAATATTCATCATTCCTAAAGCAAGGCTCTAGTGTAGAGGTAGTTGATCGCCTAATCTTTTCGACCCTAGATTATACGATTTTACCAACTTTTCCTCCGTAATCGATTTATTCTTACTTCTTTTTTTTATGTTATTCTATATAGTTTGTCTTTCATCTTTAACTTTAAGGTCGATCTAACAACATTCAATTAGTAACGGTAGACAATCATAGACAAACTGCACAACAATAAGAATTCAAGCACAAAACAATATCACAGTGATTATGCTGTCAACAAGTATGATGCATGTATAGCCCTATGCAGGCAATGAGCTCACGTGTTGATTTACATCCCGCAATTCGACATTACCCAGAAACAAGTCCTAGATATAGTTTTCCATTGTGTTCAGTACGTGCATATGTGTTGATATGGTTAAGAACACCATCAATACGTGACAACCATCAATCGTCACAAAACTTGATGCCATAATATACGCACAATGAAAAATAGTGATCAATCAGTTCGTGGGCATCCTCGAGATCAATCATCAATAATATGTGAGTTTTTCCAATTTCAATAATCAACACTTCAAAAGTACGTGGGTTTTTCCCAATATCATCAATTAAAAGTACGTGGATTTTTTTCCGATTTCAGTCATCAATAGCAAATGAGTTTTCCCCACATTAAAACTATTAACAGTACATGCACTGAGCATGCAGGACAGAATTCTCGTCCTTGCTAGGTCAATTTTTGTCCATTCAGTTATCCTTTACAGATCTTAATTGTCTATCTTCTCTGTTACCTTTCTCTTTTTCTATTCCCAGTTAATCTTTTCTTATTCTTATACTTCACTCTAGATTTTTTATAAGAGAATTTCTAGGTTCTAAACTTTAAATTACTTTTCTATCCTTCATTATTAAGAATTACCTTCATATTCTTAGTCTTTTCACAATTTTCAATACTCTGGTTTTGTTTTCTTATACATTATCTGCTCTCCTTTTTCTGTTTTAACAATTCCAGCAAATAGTGGCAGAAATTTTGCGGCGCATATCGCGGCGGTTAGGGGTGGGGCTGCAATCAGCCTTGCATTTAGCGGTGGTTTTTCTAGAATTGCTGCTATATGCACCGTCGGGTGAGTTATCATTTTATATTTTGCGGCGGTTTTCTTCCAACCGCCGCAAAATGCGTATAACCACATATTTCAATGTTTTCTTTAGTAATAGCCATCTGGGTATAATCTAGTTAAGTTAACACTAGTATTTTAAACTACATATGTTTAAATCATTGTTATTTAAACTCGTAACACTTTTTCTAGATTCGTTTTACGTAAAAAAGTTCACAAGTTAAATAAGCTATATATGTTAACTCATGTGAACAGATTTACCAATAAGATTTTATTGTTTACTTTATTGTCATTTAAATTTGCATTAAAATATAAATATAAAATAAGAAAATAAAATTACACTCTAAATTTATAAAGTTAAAATAAAGTTCTAACAAGCATAAATTAAAGTTACTCCTCTTTGAAGTTATGCCTTACTAAACCTAAATCAAGAAACTCTAAAAGTAGATAAACATGTAAAAATGCAACCCAAATCATTAAATTAAGGGAATCAACATAATTCTTATAATAAAAGATCAAAATTTCTCTTCAACATCATATTGACCTGGCGAAAAATACTCTGTCAAGAATCTATGGGCTTCACGTTTTACAGGATCTGATATTTTATCTCCATACCATGGATTTTTGTTCAGATTAAAGCACCTTTTCTTAATATGTATATCATCTTCTCTTTGTTGGTCTTCTAAAGTTTTATTATCTTCTTCCAGAATCTTATTAAGATCAAACTGCATGGATCTGTCAATTCTAATAGATGAGATATCATCTAAATTGTCTTCTGAATCAGAGTCTTCTCCATCTAGACTGTTAGGAACTATTTCTCCAGAATATTCAGGTAATACTGAAAATATCAACATGCATATAACGAAACTGAGAACTCCTAAGTCATTAAATACTGACTTAGAAAAAAAACCAGACGACAATATACTAAGACAATTTTAAAACTAAACGCAAATTTTCAACAATTACCATCTCCCTTGTTGGTAGTTTGGGAAAATTTCTTAGACAGAAGCTCTGTAGCGAATGTTGTGCTTGCAGAGGATGACAAAAAGTCCTCAGTTTTCATTTTTCCGGTTCCACCGTCATGTTATGTTCACTAATGTTTAAAAAACGTAACATTATTGGAATTGATATTGAATATTAGATATCAAGATTATCAAAACTGCAACACTAAGAAAAACAACAACTGAAACAACATTAAAGATTTAACGTAAACTAACTTTTGACGAAAAAATCGTTGAAAGAAATGGAAAATCTGCTTTTACTCATGAAAATTCATAATACAATAAATACTTAACTGCAAATAAAAAATACACAAGTTTTTTGTAACCAAAGAAAACAACGTACAATGTTGAGTTTATTCATCTTAGTTCATGACACAGAGATCCTTTTTAAATTACGTTAAAATTTTCCATATAAGCATTATGCGACATTGATGAACGGATTTTTGCTAGTAAAGAATTTCACAAATATATTCTCGTTGAAAGTATAGTTTCTAGACCAACAAAGAATCCTTTCGTACAAATAAATTTGGTTGTCACTAAGCAAACCCAATAAAATAAACCAAAGTATTTAAACCTCGGGTCATCTCTCAAGGAATTGCAGGGAGGTGTAGTTATTATTGGTTGTGGAAAAGTATCTTTTTGGATTTTGAATAAGGAACAAGAAAAGTAAATTACAAGAATTAAACTAATAGCGAATAAAGCTCTTGGAAAGGTATGAGAATTAGAAGTCCTATCCTAGCTATCCTTATCAATTGTGACATCAATTGTTCATTGCTCCCACTTAGTCAACCTCTAACTATGAAGGTAAGTCAAGTGGATGAATCAATTTGATTTCTCAAGTCCTAGTCAACTCCCAAGGAAAGACTAGAGTTAGTGGAATTTAAGTCAATTAGCAACTTTCAATTATCAATCAACAAAGGAGTTTGATAACTCAAGAGTCTCCAATTACTCAACCAAAGCCAAAAAGAGAGAAATCTACACTAAAATCCAATCAAGTATTCTATCAAACACTTGGAAGGCATAACATAAAAACACAGGAAACTAGTAAGAGATAATAAAATCCAAACAACCAATTGAAAGCATCCATAATATAAATTGAAGAAAGCAATCATAAATATAAAATGCCTCAAATTGCATTAAATAGAGAATCAAATCTAACATGGAGTTCATAAACCAAATTGGGAAAATAAACAAATCAACAAGAGAAATAAGTAAACTAAAGTGCTAGAACAAATAAGAGTAGAAGAGAAACTAAATTAAAGTAGAGTAGAAGTCTAAAATTAAAAATAGCTAAACCTAAGAATCCTAAAACCTAGAGAGAGGAGAGAGCCTCTCTCTCTAGAAAACTACATCTAAAACCTCAAATTATGTCAATGAATGTTTGATTGAATTGTTTTTTTTATTCCCCCACTCTGCAGCCTCTAATCTGTGTTTTTCGGGCTTGAAACTGGGCCAAAAAAAGCCCAGAAATTGCCCTTAGCGTCTTCTACAATTTCTGCACGTGGCGCATCTCACGCGTACGAGTACGTCACGCGTACGCGTCGCTTGTCTGCCGCACTATCCACGTATACGTGTCATGCACGCGTACGCGTCGCCTAACAGCAAGGCAAATATGACAAATTGCATATCATTTCGAAGCTCCTGATGTTAGCTTTCCAAGGCAATTGAACCCGCCTCATTTGGACCTCTGTAGCTCAAGTTATGTCTGATTTAGTACGAAGAGGTCAAGCTTGACAGCTTTGCAATTCCTTCAATTTCTTGTATTCCTTCCACTTTTGCATGCTTCCTTTCCATCCTCTAGGCCATTCCTGCCCTATAAACCCTGAAAACACTTAACAAATGTATCACGACATTGAATGGTAATAAGAGGGAATTAAAATTAGAAAATTTAGGGCCAAAGAAGCATGTTTTCAATCGTAGCACAAAATTAGGAAGGAAAATGTAAACCATGCGAATTATATGAATAAGTGTGAGTTTAGTGGATAAAAATCCACTCAATTAAGTACAAAATGTACCCCGAAGTAGTGGTGCATCAAATCTCCCCACACTTAAACATTAGCATGTCCTCATGCTAAGCTCAGGAGAAGCTACAAAGCAGTGAAGAGGAATGGTAGAAATTATGAAATGCAACCTATCTATATAAATACAACTACATGCAAAAATGCTTTTACTTACTTAGTTAAAAGTAAACAAATTCTCCCAGACAAACATAAACTGGATTCCACTAATTCAAATCATAAAATAAAGTACAAGAAAACTTGCAGAAGAGGATAGCTCATGAAAGCCGGGAACAAAGAATCGAGCGTCGATCCCTCACCGGAAGTGTATACACTCTAATCACTTAGGTGTTTAAATTTAGACTCTCTCAATTCTCTACTAACCTTGCTTTCTAAGGCTTACTTTTCTTCTACCAATCAACACTAATTTGATGCACAAATACACATATCAAGAGGTCTTTTAAGGGTTGTAATGGGGTTAGGGTCAAGGTAGGATTGTATTTGGTCAAGTGGACTAAAATCTGAATCCTTAATTAACCTAAACTTCTCACCTAACTTAAGACAATTCATGTAATAAAAATGCAAAACCTATCTATCCATTAACCATGTTTTCCACATATTCATGCATCCTAATTCGAGTACAGTACATATGCATTGCTATCACCATTTACCTTGGGGCATTTTTTCCCCTTTTATTATTTGCACTTTTTCTTTTCTTTTTCTCCCTTCTTTTTTTTCTTTTTATTTTTCTTTTTTTTGTTTTGTTTTCTTCACTGCATATGATTAAATTATTGAATGCAATAATATATGCTCAACTATTGTTTTGCACATTTTCACAAGAGACAACACCCAATTCTCAAACCAAATGTTTCCAAACCCACTTTTCCCACACTTAATTCATGAGCACTCTCACTAGTCCAAGCTAAATTAAGGACATTATTGTTTTACGCTTAGAGTTAATGATGTACTAAAGTAAAGAACAAAGGGGTAAAATAGGCTCAACATTGGTTTGCAAAGGATAATGAAAGGGTAAGGCCATATGGGTATGTAAGCTCAGTGAAACAAAGGCCTCAATCATATAAGTGCATGCATACATCAAACAATGGAAATATAGAATTAAGCAAGACAAAGATCACAATTTTAGAGAGAATAACACATACTAAAAACAAAGTATTGGTTGATAAAATACAACCAATCAAATAAGCTCAAAAATCTTACTGGTTTTGTGTGTTCGAGCTCTAAACCATGTTCCAAAATAAATTTCTTCAAGCAAGTTTAACAAAAATTTTAATTCAAATTAGTAAAGTGCTATAAAATAATTTCTTGGAAGAGAAATTATTACTTCAACCAAGTGGTAAAATATGCACAAAATCAAACAATCATGCAATCAAACATGTAAATGCAACAACTAATTTAACAAATAAAATTTAAACATTGGTGTTGAGAAGAAAATAACTAACCCGCGGAAGTCGGTATCGACCTCCCCAGACTTAAAGATTGCACCGTCCTCGGTGCATGCAAAGATGTGCAAGTGGACGGGTGGCTACAACTGATGCTTTTCTCCAAAGGCTATGCAGATGGACTTGTCTGTTGCCCATGTAAAAGTTTTCTGTTTCCCTCTTTGATGGCTGATGAGCGGATAATTTATACCTTTTTTGCCATTGTTTTTACATAGTTTTTAGTATGTTTTATTTACTTTTTATTATATTTTTATTAGTTTTTTTTTGCAAAAATCACATTTCCGAACTTTACTATGAGTTTGTGTATTTTTATGTAATTTTAGGTATTTTCTGACTGAAATTGAGGGACATGAGCAAAAATCTGATTCAGAGGCTGAGAAAGGACTGCAGATGCTGTTGGATTCTGACCCTCCTGCACTCGAAGTGAATTTTCTAGAGCTATAGAAACCCAATTGACGCGCTCTCAATTGCGTTGGAAAGTAGACATCTTGGGCTTTCCAGAAATATATAATAGTCTATACCTTGCCCGAGATTTGATGGCCTAAACAGGCATTAAACGCCAGCCAGAGACCTTTTCTGGCGTAAAACGCCAGAACTGGCACATTTCTTGGCGTTAAATGCCTATTTTGGCACCCAGGGTGGCGTTTAACTCCAACTAGAGTTATATGCATATGAAAGCTTGAAAGCTCAGCCCAAACACTCACCAAGTGGGTCCCAGAAGTGGATTTCTGCACTGTCTGCACTTAGTTACTCATTTTCTGTAAACTTAAGTTACTAGTCTAGTATAAAAACTACTTTTAGAGATTCATTTTGAAACTCATGACATTTTACACTTCATATTGTATCTTCCACGACATGAATCTCTAAACCCCATAGGTGGGGGTAAAGAGCTCTACTGTGTTTCAATGGATTAATGCAATTACTACTATTCTCTATTCAATCACGGTTGATTCTATTCTAAGATACTCACTCGTACTTTAATATAGAGAATGTGACGATCCGTGACACTCATCATTATTCTCAATTCTATGAACGCGTGCCTGACAACCACTCCTGTTCTATCTGAGCTCAACGTAGTCCTTGGGCGACAGCTTGAGTGCGTATCTCTTGGGTTTCTAATCCACGGACCGAGTCCGTGAGATCAAAACTTTTGTGGTAGAGGTTAGAACCAATTGGCAGCATTCTTGGGATCTGGAAAGTCTAAACCTTGTCTATGGTATTCCGAGTAGGATCTGGGAAGGGATGACTGTGACGAGCTTCAAACTCACGAATATTGGGTGCAATGACAGTGTGCAAAAGGATAGAGAGATCCTGTTCCGACGCTAGTGAGAACTGACAGATGATTAGCCGTGCGGTAGCTGTACCTGGTATTTTTCATCCGAGACGAAAAATCCAACAGTTGATTAGCCGTGCAGAAATCGTACCTGGTATTTTTCATCTGAGAGGATCATACAGCTTGCCATTGAAGGAAGCTATGTGTGTTTGGAGAAGAAGACAGTAGG
Source organism: Arachis hypogaea (assembly GCF_003086295.3). Lineage (NCBI taxonomy): Eukaryota > Viridiplantae > Streptophyta > Magnoliopsida > Fabales > Fabaceae > Arachis > Arachis hypogaea. The sequence continues at coordinate 74,873,600 of NC_092046.1, read as the reverse complement.
AAAGCAGAGATTCAGACGACAGAGCATCTCCGGAACCCCAACCTGTTCCCCAGTACGGAATCACAAGTACCATTTATTTCATGTTATTTACTTTTCATAAACAAAAATCATTTTTATCATTAATCTCCTGACTAAGAATTACAAGATAACCATAGCTTGCTTCAAGCCGACAATCTCCGTGGGGTCGACCCTTACTCATGTAAGGTATTACTTGGACGACCCAGTGCACTTGCTGGTTAGTTATGCGAAGTTGTGAAAAGTGTAATCACAATTTCGTGCACCAAGTTTTTGCCGCCGTTGCCGGGGATTGTTCGAGTTTGGACAATTGACAGTTTATTTTGTTGCCTAGATTAGGAAAAATTTATCTTTTTGGTTTAGAGTCACTAAATTTGAGTTTTTTATTTTTTTTCAAAAATCTTATTTTTCTTTATTAATCTTTAATTTTCCTTTGAATTTTCTGTTTGAGTTTAGTTTCATGCTTTAAGTTTGGTGTCAATTGCATGTTCTAATTTTTCTTTAATTTTTGAAAATATATGTATTGTGTTCTTCATTGATCTTCAAGCTGTTCTTGTTTATTTTCCTTGTTTGATCTTTAGTTTTTCTTGTTTCGTGTCTTTCCTTGTTTTTCTTGTGCATTTTCGAATTTTTAGTGTCCAAAGTATAAAAATTTTTAAGTTTGGTGTCCTTTGTGTTTTTATTTTCTTAAAAATTTTCAAAATTTGTTCTTAGTGTTCATCTTGATCTTCAAAGTGTTCTTGGTGTTCATCTTGACATTCAAAGTTTTCTTGTTTGTTTTCTTTGTTTTGATCTGAAAATTCTAAGTTTGGTGTCATTTTATTATTTTTCTCTTTCCTCATTAAATTCAAAAAAATATCTTTCCTTTATTTACTCATTATTTTCGAATTTCTTAGGTTGACTCATTCAAAATTTTTAAAATTTGGTAGTTTCTTGTTAGTTAAGTTAAAATTTTAATTTTGAAATTTATCTTTTTAAAATCTTTTTCAATTTTCTTTTTATATTTTTTGAAAATCTTTTATAAAATTTTTCAAAATCTTTTTCTTTTTTTTTAATATAATTTTCGAATCGCTTGTCCTATTTTATTATTTTGATTGAAAATTTTTAAATTTGGTATTTTCTTGTTAAGAAAGTTTCAAGTCTTAAAATTTTAAAATCATATCTTTTTCAAATCTTTTCTTTTATTTATTTATTTTCTTACAAGTACCTTTAATTTTAAGACATATCTTTTTCAAAACTTCCTAACCACTTTCTCTCTCTTCATTTTTCGAAAATTATATCCAAAATATTTCAAATCTTTCTAATTAATTAATCATTTTAGTATTCAAATTTCTTTTATTTCTTTTTCTTTTAGTTTTTGAAACATATTCTATTTTCCAATTATTTTATTTTATTTTTTTTGAATTCGGTTTATCCTTAATTAAATAAAATAAAAACAAAAATATTTTATTTTATCTTGTATTTTATTTACAACCCACATCATCTCCCTTTCTCCATTATGGACTCAAGTGGAAATGAACAGTCCAGAAGGACTCTGGGGTCATATGCTAAAACCACTAATGCTTCCTATTGGAGTAGCATCAGGGCCAGCAGTTTTGAGCTAAACCCTCAGCTCATTATCATGGTGCAGCAAAATTGCCAATATTCCAGTCTTCCACAGGAAGAACCTACTGAGTTTCTGGCACAGTTCTTATAAATTTCTGACACAGTACGTGATAAAGAAGTAGATCAGGATGTCTACAGATTATTACTATTTCCATTTGCTGTAAAAGATCAAGCTAAGAAGTGGTTAAATAACCTACCCACAGCAAGTATAAGAACATGGAAACAGTTATCAGACAAATTCCTGAATCAATATTTCCCTCCAAAAAGGATGACACAACTAAGGCTGGACATCCAAGGCTTTAAACAAGAGGATAATGAATCTCTTTATAATGCCTGGGAGGGGTATAAAGAGATGCTAAGGAAATATCCCTCTGAAATATTTTCAGAATGGGTGCAGTTAGACATCTTCTACTACGGGCTTACAGAAAAGGCCCAGATGTCTCTAGACCAATCAGCTGGTAGATCTATACACATGAGGAAGACAATTGAAGAGGCTCAAGAGCTCATTGATACAATTGCTAGCAATTAGCATCTGTACTTAAGCAGTGAGTCCTCCATGAAAGAAGAGGCTAAAGCAGTATCCACTGAATTTAGTCCTCCAGAACAAGTGGTTGAACTCAATCAGCAATTGCTTCTTATAACAAAACAGTTAGCAGAATTTAAAGAGATGCTCCAAGACACTAAAAATGCTAACAAGAATATGGAATCACAATTGGATCAGACAAGACAGCAGCTATCTAAACAGATAACAGAAGAATGCCTTCTGTTCATTTAAGGAGTGGAAAAACACTGAATGTATCAACTCAAGATAGCAGAAAGCCAAGAAAGGAACAACTAACAGAGAATGACCAAGCCACTGCTCAAAACCCCTCTAAGGACAGTAAGAGCCCAGAGAGGAATGATTCTGGCGTTCAAACGCCAGAAAAGGGTGAAGAATTGGCGTTAAACGCCCAAAGGATAGCAAATTCTGGCGTTCAAACGCCAGAAAAGGGTGGCAACCTGGCGTTAAATGCCCAGAAAACACCCAATGCTGGCGTTCAAATGCCAATAAGGGGTCAGACACCTGCAAGTGCTGATAACAACCCCCTTAAGCAGGCTTCTCCAACCACTTCTGTAGGAAGTAAATCTGTAGCAACTAAGGTTGAAATATAAAGCCAAGATGCCTTATCCTCAGAAACTCCGCCAAGCAAAATAGGATAAATAATTTGTCCGCTTTGCAGACTATCTCAAGATTCTTGAAATAAAGATTCCGTTTGCAGAGGCACTTGAGCAAATACCTCTTATGCTAAGTTCATGAAAGAGATCTTAAGTCATAAGAAGGATTGGAGAGAAACTGAAATAGTTTTTCTCACTGAAGAATGCAGTGCAGTCATTCTGAAAAGCTTACCAAAGAATGCAGTGCAGTCATTCTGAAAAGCTTACATTAGAGGGTGATTGTACCAAGACGGCTCTATGTGATCTTGGGGCAAGTATCAACCTAATACCTGCATCCACTATCAAAAAACTTGGTTTGACTGATGAAGTGAAACTAACCCGAATATCCCTCCAACTTGCTGATGGCTCCATTAAGATTCCATCAAGCGTAATTGAGGACATGATTGTCAAGGTTGGGCCATTTGCTTTCCCCACTAACTTTGTAGTGCTGGAAATGGAGGAGCACAAGAGTGCAACTCTCATTCTAGGAAGACCTTTTCTAGCAACTGAAAGAACCCTCATTGACGTCCAAAAAGGGGAGATAACCCTGAGAGTCAATGAGGATGAGTTTAAGTTGAATGCTGTCAAAGCTATGCAGCATCCAGACACATCAAAGGACTGTATGAGCGCTGATTTCATTGACTCCCTGGTTGAAGAGGTCAATATGACTGAGAGTCTCGAATCAGAGCTAGAGGACATTTTTAAAGATGTTCAGCCTGATCTAGAGGAATCAGAGAAAATAGAAGAACCTTAAGCCCTGAAATATTCATTTCTGGGGGAAGATGACACTTTTTCGGTAATCATAAGATCTGCTTTAGAGCCACAGGAAGAGAAAGCACTAATTCAGGTGCTAAGGACACACAAGACAACTCTTGGGTGGACCATAAGTGATCTTAAGGGCATTAGCCTAGCCAGATGCATGCACAAGATCCTATTGGAGGATGATGCTAAGCCAGTGGTCCAACCATAGAGGCGGCTGAATCCAGCCATGAAGGAGGTGGTGCAAAAAGAGGTCACTAAGTTACTAGAGGCTGGGATTATTTATCCTATTTCTGATAGCCCCTGGGTGAGCCCTGTCCAAGTTGTCCCCAAGAAGGGAGGCATGACAGTGGTTCATAATGAAAAGAATGAACTGGTTCCTACAAGAACAGTTACAGGGTGGTGTATGTGTATTGACTACAGAAGACTCAATACAGCCACCGGAAAGGATTATTTTCCTTTACCATTCATAGACCAAATGCTAGAGAGACTAGCAGGTCATGAATACTACGACTTTTTGAATGGCTATTCAGGTTACAACCAAATTGCAGTAGATCTTCAGGACCAAGAGAAAACAACATTCACATGTCCTTTTGGAGTATTTTCCTACAGAAGGATGCCATTTGGTCTGTGCAATGCACTTGCAACCTTTCAGAGGTGTATGCTCTCTATCTTCTCTGATATGGTAGAGAAATTTCTAGAAGTCTTCATGGATGACTTCTCAGTATTTAGAGACTCATTCAGCTCCTGTCTTGACCATCTAGCACTTGTTCTGAAAAGGTGCCAAGAGACTAACCTGGTTTTAAACTGGGAAAAATGTCACTTTATAGTGACTGAAGGAATTGTCCTTGGGCACAAATTTCAAACAAGGGAATAGAGGTGGATCAAGCTAAGGTAGAGGTAATTGAAAATATACCACCACCTGCCAATGTTAAGGCAATTAGAAGCTTTCTGGGGCATGCAGGATTCTATAGGAGGTTTATAAAGGAGTTTTCAAAAATTGCAAAACTCTGAGAAATCTGCTAACTGCTGACACGCCATTTATCTTTGACACAGAGTGTCTGCAGGCGTTTTAGACTCTGAAAGCCAAGCTGGTAACATCACCAATCATTTTTGCACCAGACTGGACATTTCCATTCGAACTAATGTGTGATGCCAGTGACCATGCCATTGGTGTAGTATTGGGACAGAGGCATAACAAGCTTCTGCATGTCATTTATTATGCTAGACGTATTTTAAATGACGAGTAGAAGAATTACACAACCACAGAAAAGGAGTTGCTTGCAGTGGTTTATGCCATTGACAAGTTCAGATCTTATTTAGTAGGATCAAAAGTAATTGTATATACTGACCATGCTACTCTAAAATATCTCCTCACAAAATAGGATTCAAAACCCAGACTCATAAGATGGATGTTACTTCTTCAAGAGTTTGATATAGAAATAAGAGACAGAAAAGGGACAGAGAACCAAGTAGCAGATCACCTGTCCCAGATAGAACCAGTAGCAGGAGCGTCCCTCCCAAACAGAAAAGGGACAGAGAACCAAGTAGCAGATCACCTGTCCCAGATAAACCCAGACTCATAAGTATCTCTATCTTATTTTATATTTTATTCATCTTTTAGTTATCAATTTTCCATAACCATTTGAATTCGCCTGACTGAGATTTACAAAATGACCATAGCTTGCTTTAAGCCGACAATCTCCATGGGATCGACCCTTACTCACGTAAGGTTTATTACTTGGACGACCCAGTGCACTTGATGGTTAGTTGTGTGGAATTGTAAAAAGGAGTTGAGATTATAATTGTGGGTACCAAGTTGTTGGCGCCATTGATGATCACAATTTCATGGACCAAGTTTTTGCACTGTTGCCGGGGATTGTTCGAGTTTGGACAACTGACGGTTCATTTTGTTGCTTAGATTAGGTAACTTTATTTTATTTTTATTCTTCAGAATTTTGAAGAATTAATTCTAGAGTTTTAGATGATGTTTTTATCATCACAAAAGCTGATTGATTCTCATCAATTTGGCTGTTGTATGTAATGTCCTGCTGAAGCTTGGCTAGCCATGTCTAATCTTTTTAGACTGAAGCTTTAGACTAACATTTCATGATTCCTGGAATTCTTATTAAGAATTTTGAAATCTTTATTTTCTTTTCCAAATAATTTTTGAAAAATTACAAAATTTTTTTATAAAATCATAAAACCAAAAATAATCTATGTTTCCTGTTTGAGTCCAGTGTCAATTTTTAAGTTTGGTGTCCTGCATGTTTTATTTCTTGCAATTTTCGAATATATGCATTATGTTTTATTTCCTTGCTCTGATCTTTAAATTCTCTTGTCTTGTGTGTTTTGTTGTTTTTCATATGCATTCTCAATTTGTTAGTGTCTCTAATATGAAAATTTATAATTTTGGTGTCTTGCATGCATTATTTGTTTTGATCTTGATTTTCCATGATTAGTTTCATTTTATTATTTCTCATCATTAAAAATTCAAAAAAAATTTCAAAATTATGTCTTTTCAAGTCAATAATACAGAGAATTGAAGATTCAGAACATACAGCAGAGGAATTACACAGAAAAAGCTGGGCGTTCAAAACGCCTAGTGATGAAGGAAAACTGGCATTTAAACGCCAGCCAGGTACCCTGGCTGGGCGTCAACCGCCCAAAAAGGTAGTATTTTGGGCGTTAAATGCCAGAATGGATACCATTCTGGGCGTTTAACGCCAGGAGGGCACAAGAGGGAAGATTTTGTTTTCAATTCAAATCTTTTTCAAATTTTCCTAATTTTTCAAAATCAAATCTTTTTCAGATCATATCTTTTCAATCATATCTTATCAAAATCAAATCCTTTCCATTTTTTTAGTATTTTCGAAAATCCTTGCTACAATTAATGATTTAATTCAAAATTTTCAAGTTGTTACTTGCCTATTAAGAAAGGATCAAATTTTAAATTCTAGAATCATGTCTTTTAATTTCTTGTTAGTCAAGTAATCAACTTTAATTTTAAAAATTTCTTTTAAATTGATTTTCAATAATATCTTCTCAATCATATCTTCTCAATCACATATTTTTCAAAATAATTTTCAATCATATCTTTTTTTTATTTCTGATTTCAAAATCTTTTTCAAAATCACTTATCTACTTTCTCAATTTTAATTTTTGAAAATCATCAATCAATTTTTTTCAAAATTTCTTTTAATTATTTCAAAATCTTTCAAAATTTAATTTCAAAAATTCTTTTCCCCCTTCTCACCTTCTTCTATTTAAGGGACTAGCACTCTTCCTCAATGTGCAATTCAGACTCCCTCTCTCTTTAAGTTCGAATTCTCTCTGTTCTACCTCCTCCTTCTATTCGTCATTTCCTCTGACATCTCAAGGAATCTCTATACTGTGACATAGAGGATTTCATACCTTCTTCTTCTCTCTTTCATATGAGTAGGAGCAAGAACAAAGGCATTCTCGTTGAAGCTGATCCTGAACCTGAAAGGACCTTGAAAAGAAAGCTAAGAGAAGCTAAAGCACAACTCTCTGGAGAGGACCTAACAGAAATTTTCAAACAAGAAGAAGCCATGGCAGCTGAAAACAACAACAATACCAACAATACAAGGAAGGTGCTTGGTGACTTTGCTGCACCTACTCCCGACTTCTATAGGAGAAGCATCTCTATCCCTGCCATTGGAGCAAACAACTTTGAGCTGAAGCCTCAATTAGTTTCTCTAATACAACAGAACTGCAAGTTTCATGGACCTCCATTGGAAGATCCTCATCAGTTCTTAGCTGAATTCTTGCAAATCTGTGACACTGTCAAGACCAATGGGGTTGACCCTGAGGTCTACAGACTTATGCTTTTCCCTTTTGCTGTAAGAGACAGAGCTAGGATATGGTTGGATTCACAACCTAAGGAAAGCCTGAACTCTTGGGAAAAGCTGGTCAGTGCTTTTCTGGCCAAATTCTTTCCACCTCAAAAATTGAGTAAGCTAAGAATAGAGGTCCAAACCTTCAGACAGAAGGAAGGTGAATCCCTCTATTAAGCTTGAGAATGATACAAGCAATTGATCAGAAGGTGTCCTTCTGACATGCTTTCTGAATGAAGCATCATAGGTATCTTCTATGATGGTCTGTCCGAACTGTCCAAGATGTCATTGGACAGCTCTGCTGGAGGATCTCTTCATCTGAAGAAGATGCCTGCAGAAGCTCAGGAGCTCATTGAGATGGTTGCAAATAACCAATTCATGTACACTTTTGAAAGGAACCCTGTGAATAATGGGACAAATCAGAAGATAGGAGTTCTTGAAATTAATACTCTGAATGCCATATTGGCTCAGAACAAAATATTGACTCAGCAAGTCAATATGATCTTTCAGAGTCTGTCTGGCATGCAAGCAACAACAGGTAGTACCAAAGAAGCTTCATCTGAAGAAGAAGCTTATGATCCTGAGAACCTAGCAATGAAAGAGGTGAATTACATGGGAGAACCCTATGGAAACACCTATAATCCTTCATGGAGAAATCATCCAAATCTCTCATGGAAGGACCAACAGAGGCCCCAACAAGGCTTCAATAACAGTAATGGTGGAAGAAATAGGTTTAGCAATAGCGAGCCTTTTCCATCATCTTCTCAGCAATAGACAGAGAATTCTAAGCAAAGCCAATCTGACTTAGCAACCATAATCTCTGATCTAACTAAAACCACTCAAAATTTCATGACTGAAACAAGGTCCTCTATTAGAAATTTAGAGGCACAAGTGGGTCAGCTGAGTAAGAGGATTACTGAACTCCCTCCTAGTACTCTCCCAAGCAATACAGAAGAAAACCCAAAGAGAGAATGCAAGGCCATAAACACGTTCCACATGGCCGAATGCATAGAGGAGGGAAAGGCAGTGATTTCCACTGAGAAAGACCTCAATAGACGTCTGCTGACCTCCAAGGAGTTCCCTAATGAGGAACCATGGGAATCTGAGGCTCACACTGAGACCATAGAGATTCCATTGAATTTACTTTTGCCATTCATGAGCTTTGATGAGTATTCTTCCTCTGAAGAGGATGAAGATGTTACTGAAGAGCAAGTTGCTAAGTACCTTGAAGTAATCATAAAGCTAAATGCCAAGTTATTTAGTAATGAGACTTGGGAGGATGAACCCCCCTTGCTCACCAAAGAACTGGATGACTTGACTAGGCAGAGATTACCTCAGAAGAGACAGGATCCTAGAAAGTTCTCAATACCTTGTACCATAGGTACCATGACCTTTGAGAAGGCTCTGTGTGGCCTGGGGTCAAGTATAAACCTCATGCCACTCTCTGTGATGGAGAAGCTAGGGATCTATGAGGTACAATCTGCAAGAATCTCACTAGAGATGGCAGACAATTCAAGGAAACAGGCTTATGGACTTGTAGAGGATGTCTTGGTAAAGGTTGAAGGCCACTACATCCTTGCTGATTTCATAATCCTAGACACTGGGAAGTGTATAGATGAATCTATCATCCTTGGCAGACCCTTCCTAGCCACAATAAAAGCTGTGATTGATGTTGACAGAGGAGAATTGGTCCTTCAAGTGAATGAGGACTCCCTTGTGTTTAAAGCTCAAGGATCTCCCTCTGTAACCATGGAGATGAAGCATGAAAAGCTTCTCTCAATACAGAGTCAAATACAGCCCCCACATTCAAACTCTAAGTTTGGTGTTGGGAGGCCATCATCATGCTCTGAGTATATGTGAGGCTCTATGAGAGCCCACTGTCAAGCTATTGACATTAAAGAAGCTCTTGTTGGGAGGCAACCCAATTTTATTTAATCATATCTATTTATTTTCCATTGTTTTTTTATGTTTTCTGTAGGTTGATGATCATGTGAAGTCACAAAATCAACTGAAAAAGCAAAAACAAAATGAAAAATAGTATTAAAAATAGCACACCCTGGAGGAGAAGCTTACTGGCGTTTAAATGCCAGTAAGGGTAGCAGAATGGGCGTTAAACACCCAGTCTGGCACCATTCTGGGCGTTTAACGCCAGAAATGGGCACAGAGCTGGCGTTTAAATGCCAGAAAGGGGAGAAAAGCTGGCGTTAAACGCTAGAAATGGGCAGGAACCTGGCATTTAACGCCAGGATTGGCAATCAAGGGGGCGTTTACACGCCAATATGGTGCAGGGATGAGAAATCCTTGATACCTCAGGATCTGTGGACCCCACAGGATCCCCACCTACCTCATCTCTCTCTCTCTTCTTCACACCTTCCCATAACACCCTTCCCCAAATACCCTTCACCAATCACCTCAATACCTCTTCCCCCAAAACCCTTCACCTATCAAATCCTACCCTCTTCTCCATAATCTCTTCACCAATCCACATCCATCCATCATAAAACCCCACCTACCTCACCATTCAAATTCAAACCACTTTCCCTCCCAAACCCACCCATACATGGCCGAACCCTACCCCTCTCTCCACTCCTATATAAACCCATCTTCACTCCTTCATTTTCACACATCATACACACTACTTCTCCCCCTTGGCCGAACCACAAAACCCCCTCCATCTCCTCCATTTTCTTCTTCTACTCTTTTCGTTCTTCTTTTGCTCGAGGACGAGCAAACCTTCTAAGTTTGGTGTGGTAAAAGCGTTGCTTTTTGTTTTTCCATAACCATTTATGGCACAAAAGGCCGGAGAAAGCTCAAGAAAGAGGAAATGGAAGGCAAAAGCTTCCACCTTCGAGTCATGTGTCTGTGGCATTTATGTATGAGGACAAGTCATCTTAGCCTAGTTTCACTAGCCTTTTTCTTTTGTTTTCGATTGATTTATGCACTTTCTTGAGCCATAAGCAAGCCAATTGGGTAGATTTCCATGTTTCCTTTGATTCAATCAACCATGTATGAATTTAATGCAATTTCATGAGATTTTATGCTATAATTGTCATATATTATGAAAGAATAACAAACTCATGATTTTAAGCAAAGCTTTGATGTGTTTGGTTGATTGATGATAGGTGAAAAGAGTTTTGAAGAAGGTTGAAGAAAGAAGGAATGGCTAGGAGTAAGAGAGAACAAAAAGCTTGAGCAAAAGTTTTCCTTAAACTTTGGCTCAAACTTTTAATTGAGTTGAAAACACTCCAGAGGAAAAAAGCTTGAGCAAAAGTTTGACCTCAAACTTTAGCTCAAACTTTTGGGAGAAAAGCTTGAGCCAACGTTTGCCTCAAACTTTTTGGCAAACGTTGGCATCACAAAATCAATACCCTGGAGGAAAAAGCTTGCGCCAACGTTTGAGGTCAAACTTTTGCTCAAACGTTGGCGCCACTCTTGCACACCTTGGAGGAAAAAGCTTGCGCCAACATTTGAGGTCAAACTTTTGCTCAAACGTTGGCGCAACACACATTTACAAGGGGGCCAACGTTTGAGCAAAAGTTTGACCTCAAACTTTGGCTCAAACGTTGGTAGCAGCAAAGTGAAGCTATCTGGTATAAAAAGTTTGAGTAAAAGTTTGCCTCAAACTTTTACTCAAACTTTTACTCAAGCTTTTATGTTTTTCAACCCGGTTCACAATGGATCTTTCTCCAACTCCAAGAGCAATCAACCAAGGCCTTTATCAACCCAATTCCATCAAGAACAAAGGCCCAATTCAAGGCTTGAAGACCATTTGAAGAAAGTGTATAAATAGCTTAGGATTTAGGTTTTAAAGGAGTTTTTCCGTAGAGAATTCTTAGAGACTTACAGTGGAGAACTCACCTTTAGATTTTTGAATTGTTGTTTTAGAATTCTAGAGAATTGGGAAGGAGAATTGATCTCTCTTCTTCCTTGTTCTTGCTTGAGCATTCTTTACTTTTCTTGCTTCGGATCTTGGGTGGAGAATTGAAGAACTTCTGTTTCAATCTCACCTTGAGATCTTGTTAAATTTTCTGCTTAATTGAATTTTCTTTTCTGTTAATTGCTTCTTCTTCTATTCTCTCTGCAATTTACACTCCTTTATTTCTCTTGCAATTGATTTCTGGATTGGATCTAGGAAGGCATTGAGATCTAGACTTGGTTATCTAGTCTCTTGGGTCCTGAGATCTGAAATTCCCTTTTTATTTCTCTGTTGAACGTTTCTTTAAGCGATTTACATTTTCTGTTTGAGATCTATTGCAATTAAATCCATCTTTTACTTCCCTGCTTGTTGAAATTTTACTTTTCCTTGTTTAAATTCTGCAAATCCACTTCCCAATTCCCTTTACAATTCAAGCCATTTACATTTCTTGCACTTTAAGATTCTGCAATTTACATTTCTTGCATTCTAAGTTTCTGCCATTTAATTTCTTGTTCTTTAAGATTCAACACTTTATTTTCTGTTCTCTTTAATTTCATGCAATTTACCCATTACCTTTACTTTCCATGCAATTTAAATTCTGTTAATCACAAATCACTCAACCGAATCTTGATTCGCTTGACTAAATCAACCACTAAACTAAAATTGCTCAATCCTTCAATCCCTGTGGGATCGACCTCACTCCCGTGAGTTTTTATTACTTGATGCGACCCAGTGCACTTGCCGGTGAGTTTTGTGTGTTTGGAATTCGTTTTCCGAAAATACACATCAAGTTTTTGGCGCCGTTGCCGGGGATTGAAATAGATTGACAATGATTACGTAAAGTGGAGATCTAGATCAAGCACTTTTTCTTTTCCGTTTCTCTAATTTTTGACTAACACGCTAACTGTTTGAATTTTTGCCTGAGCTAATCGAAACCTCACTTTAGCAATAGAGTGAAGTTCTCTTGGTTTAACTTGCTGAGTATGATTCTCATAGCTTGATAAATCAACGAGAGAAGTGATTTTCGATCATTAATCTCTCAAGTTTACCAACTGTTTGACACATTGCGTTAACTAACCCTTTTATCATATCCTGGCATAAATATACTCTATCTTCATTTGAACTGTATGTGATTGTGCAGACCATGGAAGGGAACTCAAAGAATTCCAATAAGCAGGGGAGTGATATCTCCACCTTAGATGACAAGCAACCACTCATCACCATGAACGACATTGCTCAGTGGTTTGAAGCTTTCCCACAAGGAAACATCATCGGATGGGAAGAACTAATGAGTGAACTCCTAGTCAAGCTGAAGCCACCTCAAAGAACTGTTAAACCAGAGGCAGGAGTGCAACCATTCGCACAAGAGAAGGAAATTGAAGGTATTCGTGCAATCATGGCCCAAAGCGAGCAGATACATCAACAGCTTAAGCAACAATTGGAGCTGATTAACAGAAAAGTAGATGAACTGCAACATGCTGTGGCAAATGCACAGAATTCACCTCAAAATCCCCATTGTTGGAATCAATCTGAAAACGGTTCTGGAGTAATTAACTATGAGCAACAAAGTCATGAGCGATCACACTCTCCAAATAGCTCCTCAAGCATGTTCCAACGTAGGACTCAGAATGATGTGTACAACCCACCCTGGAGAACTCAATCCAACTGGAGGGGGGTTGAAAACCAAAATCAAAGACCAAGGGACTTCAACTGTAACAACCCCAATTTCAAAAACCAGCATAAAAACCATCCCACAACAACAACCATCACGCACCACCCCAATGCACACACTTCCAACCCCATCCTACCTCACAACTTGCCCAAAATGATTCTCATCAACCATCACAGTTGACACAACCACAACCAATTCCAAACTCTCAAAGACTTTATGTCCTAGAAATGATGATGGAAAGATACATGAAGGTTCAAGAAATGATGATAGTAGAGCAGGAAGAAATAAGGAAAAATCAAGAGATGATAAGCAGGAACCAAGAGGCCTCACTCAGAAGAGTTGAAAAGCAAATGGAACAACTGGTTCAAAACCTTGCTGAATTGGGCGAGAGAGAGGCAAATATATCCCTAAGGGCCACTGAAGATGACCCAAAGAACAGTGAAAAAGCTGCTGGGTTGAAAGAGAAAGCAGTTATGGAAAAAAGTGAGAAGGCTACGGGAAAAGAAACAATCATCAAGGAAAAGCCCACGGTGAGAGGGGGAAACCAAAGGCAACAGAAGCCTCAACTTCCATGATCAGAAAATGAAGGATGTCAAGCTAATGACAATAAAAGAGCGCTTGTTGGGAGGCAACCCAACCTGAGGTAGTTTTCTTTCCATAGTTATTTTAATAAAAAGGTTAATTAACTTCATCTATATTGCAAGAAGCTAAGTTTGGTGTTACACACCAAAACAATATAAAGGAGAATGAAGGATTCTAAGTTTGGTGTTCCACCAAAATTTCATCATAAAACGCATTCTCACTTTCTGCATAATGTTAGCTTCAAGCATTTAGATAAACTAGTTAACTATTCTGCTGTTTCCTAGTTTTCAGTTTTATTACTTTTGAAAAAGAAAAAAGAGTTTCACATATGGTTAATCTGATGCATAAGAACCATTGGCAAGGTACTAAGTTTGGTGTTCCCACACCAAAGTAAGTTCAAGGGCCCACAAATAAATCATGCATGCTAACCATTTTTCAAGTGCTTGGGGAACAAGCAACTTTCAATATCATTGCAGAGCATCATACAAGCTTTTGGAAGGATTAAGCATCATCAACCAAAGAGATGAAAGAGGAATGTGTGGATCAGTGATGATGATGATGAGGAGTAAAGCAAGCGAACTCCAAAAGGTTGTATTGTTAAGTGATTATCTTACATCAAACACTGCTATGATTGAGAGTGGTTTTGTTTCCCTGATTATCTGTCTGTTTAGTATAGTTTTTTTTTTCTGAAATTCAATAAGCAAGATGCTTGATCATTTACAACATTATACTCTCCAAAACTTGTTTGCACTCAATTTTTCAAAAAATGCATCACATGAAAGTTCTTTGAAAAGAAGGATTGAGGAATTAAACAATTTTGAGGCAAGCAAAAGATTAGGAGAAGTGGTGGTTCTAGTTGTATAATTATGTATTGAGGTTGCATGCTTATGAAAACTTGCATGGGAGCTCATAGGCGGGACATAGAGTTCAAAGAAGTGTTGTGGAGATTCTCAAACATTTATTGATCCAAGAAGCAGCAAACAAAACAAAAGAAAATAAAGAAAATACAGAAACAAAAAGAACATGGCCTAAGGCTCTGAGCATCAATTACTAGGCATGAAAAGAAGGAAAGAATCAAGAACTCAAAGAGTTATTATCCTAGTAAATGCTTGTGGTCGAAGTGTGTCAAAGAGAGAGGCTTGAGCAAGTAAATCCTAAGGGGTGCTTTAACACCTAATACCTTAAAACCAACTGGTTTAGGAGTATTGATTGAAAGCTTATCTAAAGAGCCGCTTTGAGACATGACACTTAGAGTCAAGGCCAAAGCACAGAAACTATTAGCTGCTTCAAGGTGATTACCTATAGAGAGATCTCCATGATATCATTTGGATGAAAGTCCTAATACCTAAGACTTCCAATATGTAAGGACTAGAAAGCACTGAGGCCCTTGCATGAGCATATGATTTAGAGTTCACCCCACTGTCACTTGATCACTTCACTCACAGGATAGTACATGTAATTTTTCAAATCCATTCTGATTGAAAGAACCTTTGAGCATAATTCTTTTCTTGCTTAGGGACAAGCAAGCTTTAAGTTTGGTGTTGTGATGACAAGTCATCTTAGCCTAGTTTCACTAGCCTTTTTCTTTTGTTTTCGATTGATTTATGCACTTTCTTGAGCCATAAGCAAGCCAATTGGGTAGATTTCCATGTTTCCTTTGATTCAATCAACCATGTATGAATTAATGCAATTTCATGAGATTTTATGCTATAATTGTCATATATTATGAAAGAATAACAAACTCATGATTTTAAGCAAAGCTTTGATGTGTTTGGTTGATTGATGATAGGTGAAAAGAGTTTTGAAGAAGGTTGAAGAAAGAAGGAATGGCTAGGAGCAAGAGAGAACAAAAAGCTTGAGAAAACGTTTGCCTTAAACTTTGGCTCAAACTTTTAATTGAGTTGAAAACACTCCAGAGGAAAAAAGCTTGAGCAAAAGTTTGACCTCAAACTTTAGCTCAAACTTTTGGGAGAAAAGCTTGAGCCAACGTTTGCCTAAAACTTTTTGGCAAACGTTGGCATCACAAAATCAATACCCTGGAGGAAAAAGCTTGCGCCAACGTTTGAGGTCAAACTTTTGCTCAAACGTTGGCGCCACTCTTGCACACCCTGGAGGAAAAAGCTTGCGCCAACGTTTGAGGTCAAACTTTTGCTCAAACGTTGGCGCAACACACATTTATAAGGGGGCCAACGTTTGAGCAAAAGTTTGACCTCAAACTTTGGCTCAAACGTTGGTAGCAGCAAAGTGAAGCTATCTGGTATAAAAAGTTTGAGTAAAAGTTTGCCTCAAACTTTTACTCAAACTTTTACTCAAGCTTTTATGTTTTTCAACCCGGTTCACAATGGATCTTTCTCCAACTCCAAGAGCAATCAACCAAGGCCTTTATCAACCCAATTCCATCAAGAACAAAGGCCCAATTCAAGGCTTGAAGACCGTTTGAAGAAAGTGTATAAATAGCTTAGGATTTAAGTTTTAAAGGAGTTTTTCCGTAGAGAATTCTTAGAGACTTACAGTGGAGAACTCACCTTTAGATTTTTGAATTGTTGTTTTAGAATTCTAGAGAATTGGGAAGGAGAATTGATCTCTCTTCTTCCTTGTTCTTGCTTGAGAATTCTTTACTTTTCTTGCTTCGGATCTTGGGTGGAGAATTGAAGAACTTCTGTTTCAATCTCACCTTGAGATCTTGTTAAATTTTCTGCTTAATTGAATTTCCTTTTCTGTTAATTGCTTCTTCTTCTGTTCTCTCTGCAATTTACACTCCTTTATTTCTCTTGCAATTGATTTCTGGATTGGATCTAGGAAGGCATTGAGATCTAGACTTGGTTATCTAGTCTCTTGGGTCCTGAGATCTGAAATTCCCTTTTTATTTCTCTGTTGAACGCTTCTTCAAGCGATTTACATTTTCTGTTTGAGATCTATTGCAATTAAATCCATCTTTTACTTCCCTGCTTGTTGAAATTTTACTTTTCCTTGTTTAAATTCTGCAAATCCACTTCCTAATTCCCTTTACAATTCAATCCATTTACATTTCTTGCACTTTAAGATTCTGCAATTTACATTTCTTGCGTTCTAAGTTTCTGCCATTTAATTTCTTGTTCTTTAAGATTCAACACTTTATTTTCTGTTCTCTTTAATTTCATGCAATTTACCCATTCCCTTTACTTTCCATGCAATTTAAATTCTGTTAATCACAAATCACTCAACCAAATCTTGATTCGCTTGACTAAATCAACCACTAAACTAAAATTGCTCAATCCTTCAATCCCTGTGGGATCGACCTCACTCCCGTGAGTTTTTATTACTTGATGCGACCCGGTGCACTTGCCGGTGAGTTTTGTGTGTTTGGAATTCGTTTTCCGAAAATACACATCAATGTATCCGGTGGTAATACTGGAAAACAAAATGCTTAGGGTCACGGCCAAGACTCATAAAGTAACTGTGTTCAAGAATCAACAATACTGAACTAGGAGAATCAATAACACTATCTAAATTCTGAGTTCCTATAGATGCCAATCATTCTAAACTTCAAAGGATAAAGTGAGATGCCAAAACTGTTCAGAGGCAAAAAGCTACTAGTCCCGCTCATCTAATTGGAGCTAAGTTTCATTGATAATTTGGAATTTATAGTATATTCTCATCTTTTTATCCTATTTGATTTTCAGTTGCTTGGGGAAAAGCAACAATTTAAGTTTGGTGTTGTGATGAGCGGATAATTTATACGCTTTTTGGCATTATTTTTAGGTAGTTTTTAGTATGTTTTAAATAAAAATTACATTTCTGGACTTTACTATGAGTTTGTGTGTTTTTCTGTAATTTCAGGTATTTTCTGGCTGAAGTTGATGGACTTGAGCAAAAATCTGATTCAGAGGCTGAAAAAAGACTGCAGATGCTGTTGGATTCTGATCTCGCTGCACTTGAAGTGGATTTTTTGGAGCAACAGAAGCCCAATTGCCACGCTTTGAATTGCGTTGGAAAGTAGACATCCTGGGCATTCGAGCAATATATAATAGTCGATATTTTGCCCGAGATTTGATGGCCCAAACCGGCGTTCCAAGTTAGCATAAAATTTATGGCATCAAAACGCCAGAACTGGCATAAAAGCTAGAGTTAAACGCCCAAACTGGCACCCAAGCTGGCGTTTAACTCCAAGAAAAGTCTCTACATGTGAAAGCTTTAATGCTCAGCCCAAGCACACACCAAGTGGGCCCGGAAGTGGATTTCTGCATCATTTACTTATTTCTGTAAACCCTAGGCTACTAGTTCTCTATAAATAGGACCTTTTGCTATTGTATTTTCATCTTGGAATCTTTAGTTCATCTTTTGATCTCTTGATCACGTTTTGGGGGCTGGCCATTTGGCCATGCCTAAACCTTTTGTTCTTATGTATTTTCAACGGTGAAGTTTCTACACACCATAGATTAAGGTGTGGAGCTCTACTATTCTTCATGAATCGATGCAAAGTACTATTGTTTTTCTATTCAACTCAAGCCTATTTCTTCTCTAAGATATTCATTCGCACACAAAAAACATGATGAATGTGATGATTATGTGACACTCATTACCATTCTCACCTATGAACGCGTGCCTGACAACCACTTCTGTTCTACATGCAAACAAGCTTGAATGTGTATCTCTTGGGTTTCTAATCTAAGATTAAAACCTTCTGGTATAGGCTAGAATTATTGGCGGCCATTCTTGAGATCCGGAAAGTCTAAACCTTGTTTGTGGCATTCCAAGTAGGATCTGGGAAAGGATGACTATGACGAGCTTCAAACTCGCGAGTGTTGGGCGTAGTGACAGACGCAAAAGGATCAATGGATCCTATTCCAATATGATCGAGAACTGACAGATGATTAGCCGTGCGGTGACAGCGCATTTGGACCATTTTCACTTAGAGGACGGGAGGTAGCCATTGACAACGGTGAAACCCAACATATAGCTTGCCATGGAAAGGAGTATGAATGATTGGATGAAGACAATAGGAAAGCAGAAGTTCAGGAGGAACAAAGCATCTTCATACGCTTATCTGAAATTCTCACCAATGAATTACATAAGTATCTCTATCTTATTTTATATTTTATTTATCTTTTAATTATCAATTTTCCAATACCATTTGAATCCGCCTGACTGAGATTTACAAGATGACCATTGCTTGCTTCAAGCTGACAATCTCCGTGGGATCGACCCTTACTCACGTAAGGTTTATTACTTGGATGACCCAGTGCACTTGCTGGTTAGTTGTGCGAAATTGTGAAAAAGAGTTGAGATTACAATTGTGCGTACCAAGTTGTTGGCGCCATTGATGATCACAATTTCGTGCACCAAGTGCCTAGAGAAGAGGCACAGAAGATCCTATGGCATTGCCATGGATCACAATATGGAGGACACTTTGGAGGTTAGCGAACAGACACAAAGGTTCTCCAATGTGGTTTCTACTGGCCTACTCTCTATAGAGACTCCTGAGAGTTTGTATGTAACTGTGACAGTTGCCAGAGAGCTGGTAATCTGCCTCACGGCTATGCCATGCCTCAGCAAGGGATCCTAGAGATTGAGTTGTTTGATGTATGGGGTATTGACTTCATGGGGCCTTTCCCACAATCATATTCAAACACTTATATTCTGGTGGCAGTAAACTATGTATCTAAATGGGTAGAGTTAATTGCAACACCCACTAATAATACTAAGACAGTGATGAAATTCCTCCAGAAGCATATCTTCAGTAGGTTCGGTGTCCCTAGGATACTGATCAGTGATGGAGGCACTCATTTCTGCAATAAATAGCTTGACTCTGCTCTGGTCCGATATGGAATTAACCATAAAGTGGCAACTCCATATCATCCACAGACAAATGGGCAGGCTAAAGTCTCAAATAGAGAACTAAAATGAATCCTGGAACGGACCGTAAGTACCCGTAGAAGGGATTCGGCAAGAAGTCTGGATGATGCTCTGTGGGCATACAGAACAGCATTCAAAACTCCTATAGGGACCTCTCCATACCAGCTTGTGTATGGAAAAGCCTGTCATCTGCCAGTGGAACTGGAACATAAGGCATACTAGGCAACCAGGTTCCTAAACCTTGATGCAAAGTTAGCTGGAGAAAAAAGATTACTCCAATTGAATGAGCTGGAAGAGTTCAGACTCAATGCTTTTGAAAATGCTAAAATTTACAAGGAGAAAGCAAAAAGGTGGCATGACAGAAAGCTGTCATCTAGAGTCTTTGAGACAAGACAGAAGGTTCTGCTATTTAACTCTAGGCTCAGATTGTTCCTTGGGAAATTGAAATCCCGGTGGAAGGAACCATATGTGATTACAAGCGTGTCACCATATGGATATGTAGAGCTTTAGGATATGGACTCTGATAAAAAGTTCATTGTCAATGGACAGAGAATCAAACATTATCTTGAAGGCAATATTGAGCAAGATTGCTCAAAACTGAGACTAAATTAAAAGCTCAGCAAAAGTCCAGCTAAAGACAGTAAAGAAGCGCTTGCTGGGAGGCAACCCATCCATTATCAAAAATTAAATGTTTATAAGAATTATATAAGTCTATTTAATTTTGTTGCTCATGATTAGTTAATACATTTCAGTGAATAAATCAGGAAAATGGAGGTTCAAAACATAAAGCAGAAGAATCACAGAGAAAAAGAGCTCACTGACATTAAAACGCTAGTAAAGAGGCAATTTGGGCGTTAAACGCCCAGAATGGTAGCCATTCTGGGCGTTAAATTCCAGAATGGGCAGCATTCTGGGCGTTTAACGCCAGAAATGGCAGCATTCTGGGCGTTCAGAAAAATGCCCAATAAAGAAGGATTTCTAGCGTTTAACGCCAGCTAGGGTACCTGGCTGGGCGTTAAACGCCCAAAATGGCCACCAGATGGGCGTTAAATGCCAGAATGACTATCATTCTGGGTGTTTAACGCCAGAACAGCAAGGGAGAGGTAATTTCGTTTCCAATTCAAATCTTTTTAAATTTTCATGTTTTAATTCATAATTTTCTGCATAAAAATGTTACAAATAGTCATCTTTCAATTTCCAATTTCAAAAATTAATAATCTTATAAACTCTTTTCAATCCTTTTTTTAAATGTTCTTAAAAGAAAAAATAAACTCATTTACCTTTCCAATTTCTTTCCAAATCTTTTTAATTCATCCATTTTATCTTTTATTTCTTAGGTGCATTCATAAAAATTTAGATTTAACTTCCTCATATATTTTTTAAATCTCTCATATTTTACAAATTGTATCTTTTATCAATCATATCTTTCTATCTTATCTTTTTCAAAAATAATTCGAAACCCATTCCCTCACTCCCTTTTAAATACACATTCGGCCAGCCCCTCTTCATCCATCATTCGAATCCTTCTCTCCATCTATTCATCTTCTTTCTTTTTATTTTGCTTGAGGACAAGCAAATCTCTAAGTTTGGTGTGATTTCTATGATCTCTGAGCTAAAACAAACTAATCTCATGGCACCCAAAGGAAGACAAACCGCTTCAAGAGACAAGAAAGAAAGCAATCCAAAACCACGTTGGATGCATGAGAATTTCTGCACCAAAAAACATGCAGACCATTATTTCAAAATTGTGTGCAGAAGATCAGTGATCCCAGAAGTCAGGTTCAATCTGAAAGAAGATGAATACCCGGAGATCCAAGAGCAGATTCAAAACAGGGGCTGGGAAGTCCTGGCTAATTCTGAGATACATGTTGGAAGAAACATGGTCCAAGAATTTTATGCAAATCTGTGGATGACAGAAAAGAAAAGATAAGAGGGAACTGCTTTCTTCTCCTTTCGGACTATGGTCAGAGGGAAGATTATTTACTTCTATTTTAATAAAGTGATCTACTGAGGCCAAACAAGGAATTTACATGTTTACAAACAAGGAATCTACTGAGGCCAAACTGGCCTACCCAAGCTTGATTAGTCTGTTATGTAAAGATACGGGGGTATAGATGGGTGTGGATGAATATATCCCAGTTGAACGCCCAATCACCAAAAAAGTGATGGATGGACCTCAAATTCAAGATAACCTCATCAAGAGGGGGGGCGCATGATCTCCTTCCATAAATTCCTCAATTTGACTATTGGGCTCGCTTAGATGCATCTATCACCAAGCTGCAAGAAGCTGTGAATCAACTCAAAGAAGAGCATCAGAATCAAAACAGCATGCTCTGCAAACTGCTCATAGAACAAGAGAAACAAGAGCGTGAGATACAGGAGTTAAAGCGCCAGAAGCTGTCCCTTGAAGAGCCCGACGTCCCACAGATTGAAGGAGTACTTACCTCTCAGAATGAAGGTTGTTGAGTCCTAACTCTGTAATAACTTTTATTATTAGAAACCTATTTTAAGAGTTACATAAGCATTAGCATTAGAGTCATTTATTTTTATGTCTTTAATT
The DNA here is from genome assembly GCF_003086295.3 of Arachis hypogaea. NCBI lineage: Eukaryota > Viridiplantae > Streptophyta > Magnoliopsida > Fabales > Fabaceae > Arachis > Arachis hypogaea. The sequence continues at coordinate 74,851,605 of NC_092046.1, read as the reverse complement.
TCCTTTCTTTTATTATTTGTTTGCTTTTATGTTTATTTTATGTCTTATTTTTATTACATGATCATTAAAGTTTAGAGTCTATGTCTTAAAGCTATGAATGATTCCATGAATCCCTCACCTTTCTTAAATGAAAAATGTTTTTAATTGCAAAAGAACAAGAAGTGCATAGTTTCAAAATTTATCTTGAAATTAGCTTAATTATTTTGATGTGGTGGCAATACTTTTTGTTTTCTGAATGAATGCTTGAACAATGCATATTTTTGATAGTGAAGTTTATGAATGTTAAAATTGTTTGCTCTTGAAAGAATAATTAAAAAAGAGAAATGTTATTGATAATCTGAAAAATCATAAAATTGATTCTTGAAGCAAGAAAAAGCAGTGAAAAACAGAAAGCTTGCGAAAAAATGGCGAAAAAAAAAGAAAAATAAAGAAAAAGAAAAAGCAAGTAGAAAAAGCCAATAACCCTTTAAACTAAAAGGCAAGGATAAAAAGGATCCAAGGCTTTGAGCATTAATGGATAGGAGGGCCCAAAAGAATAAAATTCTGGCCTAAGCGGCTAAATCAAGCTGTCCATAACCATGTGCTAGTGGCGTGAAGGTGTCAAGTGAAAAACTTGAGACTGAGCGGTTAAAGTCATGGTCCAAAGCAAAAAGAGTGTGCTTAAGAGCTCTGGGCACCTCTAACTAGGGACTCTAGCAAAGCTGAGTTACAATTTGAAAAGGTTCACCCAGTTATGTGTCTGTGGCATTTATGTATCCGGTGGTAATACTGGAAAACAAAATGCTTAGGGTTACGGCCAAGACTCATAAAGTAGCTGTGTTCAAGAATCAACATACTGAACTAGGAGAATCAATAACACTATCTGAATTCTGAGTTCCTATGGATGCCAATCATTCTGAACTTCAAAGGATAAAGGGAGATGCCAAAACTGTTCAGAAGCAAAAAGCTACTAGTCCCGCTCATCTAATTGAAACTAATCTTCATTGATATTTTTGAAATTTATTGTATATTCTCTTCTTTTTATCCTATTTTATTTTTAGTTACTTGGGGAAAAGCAACAATTTAAGTTTGGTCTTGTGATGATGAGCGGATAATTTATACCCTTTTGGCATTGTTTTTATATAGTTTTTAGTATGTTTTATTTACTTTTTATTATATTTTTATTAGTTTTTATGCAAAAATCACATTTCTAGACTTTACTATGAGTTTGTGTATTTTTCTGTAATTTCAGGTATTTTCTGGCTGAAATTGAGGGACCTGAGCAAAAATCTGATTCAGAGGCTGAGAAAAGACTACAGATGCTGTTGGATTCTGACCTTCCTGCACTCGAAGTGGATTTTCTGGAGCTACAGAAGCCCAATTGGCACGCTCTTAATTGCGTTGGAAAGTAGACATCTTGGACTTTCCAGCAATATATAATAGTCCATACTTTGTCCGAGATTTGATGGCCCAAACTGGCGTTAAACGCCAGCCAAAGACCATTTTCTGGCGTAAAACGCCAGAATTGGCACATTTATTGGCGTTAAACGCCCATTTTGGCACCCAGGGTGGCGTTTAACTCCAACTTGAGGCATATGCACGTGAAAGCTTGAAAGCTCAGCCCAAACACTCACCAAGTGGGTCTCGGAAGTGGATTTCTGCACTGTCTGCACTTAGTTACTCATTTTCTGTAAACCTAAGTTACTTGTCTAGTATAAAAACTACTTTTAGAGATTCATTTTGCAACTCATGACATTTTACACTTCATATTGTATCTTCTACAGCATGAGTCTCTGAACCCTATAGGTGGGGGTGAGGAGCTCTGCTGTGTTTCAATGGATTAATGCAGTTACTACTGTTCTCTATTCAATCATGCTTGATTCTATTCTAAGATACTCACTTGTACTTCAATATAGAGAATGTGACGATCCGTGACACTCATCATTATTCTCAATTCTATGAGCGCGTGCCTGACAACCACTCCCGTTCTATCTGAGCTCAACGTAGTCATTGGGCGACAGCTTGATTGCGTATCTCTTGGGTTTCTGATCCACGGACCGAGTCTATGAGATCAGAATCTTCGTGGTAGAGGCTAGAACTAATTGGCAGCATTCTTGGGATCCAAAAAGTCTAAACCTTGTCTGTGGTATTCTGAGTAGGATCTGGGAAGGGATGACTATGACGAGCTTCAAACTCACGAATGTTGGGCGCAGTGACAGTGTGTGAAAGGATAGAGAGATCCTATTCTGACGCTAGTGAGAACCGACAGATGATTAGCCGTGCGGTAGCTGTACCTGGTATTTTTCATCCGAGACGAAAAATCCGACAGTTGATTAGCCGTGCAGAAACCGTACCTGGTATTTTTCATCCGAGAGGATCATACAGCTTGCCATTGAAGGAAGCCATGCGTGTTTGGAGAAGAAGACAGTACGAAAGCAGAGATTCAGACGATAGAACATCTCCGGAACCCTAACCTATTCCCCAGTACTGAATCACAAGTACCATTTATTTGATGTTATTTACTTTCCATAAACAAAAATCATTTTTATCATTAATCTCCTGACTAAGAATTACAAGATAACCATAGCTTGCTTCAAGCCAACAATCTCCGTGGGATCGACCCTTACTCACGTAAGGTATTACTTGGACGACCCAGTGTACTTGCTGGTTAGTTGTATAAAGTTGTGAAAAGTGTAATCACAATTTCGTGTACCAATGGCCATCCTTAAAGAAGAGAAAAGGGAAGAAAAGTAACCAGGAAACAAAGATAGAAAACAAATAAAATATGGGTGGGTTAATGCCAAATAATAAGGGTCTCAATTACATGGTAGCTACAGCATGCGAGTGAGAAGACAGTAGAAGCAAATGGCATATCAGTAGTGTAAGAATTACAACAATGGGGAAGAGAGATTGGGTAATGCAAGATAGTATAAGTGCATGTCAATGCAAAGAGAATACAAATGTCATAAAAATTAGCATTGACGTATAATTAATAATACCCAACAATTTAAAACAAGTCACGAAGCACCAAAATAATTCAAGAAAATATGCAACAGTTGAATGAGAAAATTTAACACCAATGAAAAAATAATAAACGGAGAAAAGAAAATAAAAGTATGCACAAGATTAAAATGCAAGGAAGAAAAATATGCAAATGCAGTAAGTAAAAGAAATGGAAAGAGAATACGGATGATAATGTAAGGGAATGAAAAAGAGGAAAGTAAGAAAGGAGGAAGAAAGAAGGAGAAATGTTGAGAGAACAAGAAACAAACGTGACGCGCGTGCAAGCGTCACATGTACGCGTGAAAACTGAAGAAGCCATGTGACGCGTAAGCGTCGCCCACGCGTACGCGTGGGTGGCAAAACATGCACACTGACGCGTGAGCAACAGTCTCACGTACGCGTGACTGCTCGCGCGATTCCAGCATAGTGGCAGCCTAACTTTTTGTCAATTCGCTCTTTATGCCGAATTCCATGTCCACGCGTACGCGTCACTGACGCTTACGCGTGGGTTGAAAAATTAGCATGGGACGCGTACGCGTGAGGCACGCGTACGCGTGGGTTGGCTTGTGCGCTAGGCACCCCTCTCGCGTCGTTCCAGCACAACTCTCTGTTTATTTTATTACTATTACGCACGGACACATGACGCATCCGCGTCATCGACGCATACGCGTCAAGTGTAAATTTTTTTTTAAAACCAGAAATTAATAAGAAACTAAACCATGAATTAAAAGAAATAAACATAACTAAAAATGAAAATCTAACTTATTACTAATATAAATAAAAGGAAATTAGATAGAATCTACCATGGTGGGGTGTCTCCCACCTAGCACTTTTAGTTAAAGTCCTTAAGTTGGACATATGGTGAGCTCCTTGTCATGGTGGCTTGTGCTTGAACTCATCTTGACAATTCCACCAACGCTTGGACTTCCAATAAGCTTCAACATCTCCAAATAAATTCACCAAGCCTTGATGAAGTTTCCCACAAGCTTTGAGCTCCCAAAGTTGATCCTCTTGTATGCCCGAATTCCAAATCTTATTCTTACACCCCTCTGTAAGTTGTTCATCGTTGTTCCAACTGGGTGGCAAACAGTCTGAATTCTTAATGCAATACCAAACTCTTCTCCTAGATCTAACCAAATGATCATTAGTTCCACCCTTGCATTTAGCTCTAGAAGTCTCAACCTTGATGAGCTTTGATTTGCAACTCCAACCACTAAACATTCTTCTCTTACGCTTAATGCCACAAAGACTCCTAAGTTGACCATTCGTTTCAAGAATACCATACTCAAGTGGGACAGTAAAGCGAATAGCGATAAGTCTTACCAACTCAAATGAAGGAGTAGATAGCAACCTAGGTGGAGAAGTCTCCAACGTTCTTGACAAGGCGTACTCAACTCCCGTCCACCCTTTCCGAAGGACTTCCGCTTCCATAAGATTCTCGGACTCAATCAGAGAAGGGTCTTCATATTCACGTAGTTCTTTTGCCGATGTAGATTCATCACTAGGAGGACTTGATTCATTATCCTCATCACCAAGGGAACTTGCTTCTTGATCTATCCTGTCTAAGTCTTCATAGGGAATATGCCATGGAGGTTGTGCACTAGCCTTCTTGACATCAATTTCAATCTTTTTGGAGGAATACTCTGTAACTCTAGATTCCCATGGAGGTTCAGCGTCTCCTAAGTCTTCAACCACTTCTTCCTCTTCAACTATTACGGATTCCTCCACTTGTTCCAATACAAAATCACGTTTCTTATTGTCCACCGGACTTTCTAGTGTCTCCTTCATGCTACGCTCTTCTAATGATTCTCCATATGTAGCCATGGGAGTGCTTTGAGTATCGAAGCGCAGAGAGGCTAAGTTACCTACTACCTCGGTCAAGGTAGCTATGAACTCTTGTGTCGTCCTTTGCATCTCTCTTTGCCCCTGAAAAAGAACACTTAGAGTATTATTCATTGGAGATTGGGGTGGATATGATGGTTTATTATTTGGGAGGAAAGGTTCATAATAAGAGGGTGGTTCATCATAATAAGGGTATGGTGGTTCAACACTCTCCATCTTTTTCACTTGTTGCACAACACACTTCAATCCTTTGTTCTCGAGTTGAGATTCTTTAGCCATGAGAGCTTCGTGTACTTTTCGATTTCCCACTTGATCCAATTGATGAAGGGTTGCTTGAAATCGATCCAGTGTTTCCTTGAGACGATCCCTTGACTCTTGTCCCTCTTGAATAACATGATTAGGATCATATGGCTCTTGGGTTGATGGATATGGACATGGTGTATATGGAGGTGGTGGTTCTTGGGAGTAATTGGGTTGGAATTGGGGTGGTTCTATGTATGGTTCATATGGCTCATAGGGTGATTGATATGGTTGATATGAGGGTGTTTGGTAGTAGGGGGCTTGTGAGTATGGTGGTTCAAAGCTATGTTGAGGAGGGGGTTCATATGCATATGGTGGGGCTTGTTGGTAACTACAAGGGGTCTACCATAGTTATTGAATTGACATGTGTCCTGGAATGGCTCTTGCTCATAGTACATTGGAGGGTTGTTGCCAAGAGAGTTGAACAAATCCTTGTGGCTCCTCCCATCTTTGATTGTCCCAACCTTGATGCATGTTCGCATTGTAGCTTCCATTCCCTACATAATTTGAACCAATATCGTAGCCAAAGGGGTGAGAATTCATAGTATCAAGAGAAAATAAAAACACAAAAACTAATAAGGAATATTGAAACTAAACTCCTAAAACTAGAAACAACTAACAAAGAAACGAAAAAGTAAATTTATTCACAATATTCACAATAACCAATAATAAGGCACACATTTGCAACTCCATGGCAACGGCGCCATTTTGACGAACGGATTTTTGCTAGTAAAGAATTTCACAAATATATTCTCGTTGAAAGTGTAGTTTCTAGATTAAGGTAATTTTATTAGGACTAATTTATTTAGATTTTTGTTAATATTTTTTGCTGTACTTTTTGATTTCTTCATATTTGTATTGTATTTTATTTTAATACAGTTAAACATAATTTTCATTTTAATTAATCAATTATTCGGTCCTATTAACTTTTTTTAGGATTTTTTTCTAAAATAAAATTAAAAAATAATTATTTCTTAAAACCCCATTTTTCAACTTTAATTTTTCAAATACAATTTTTTTTTATTTAGAGCAAGTACGCCACACTCTATAATTTTTATAGAGTTCGTCTGACCCCGACGAACTCTACTTCAAATTCTAAAAAAAATGGCTAACTCAAATTTTTAAGCTTCACAACAGACAATAACAATCATTATCATCATCTCCATAGTACATAGGAATACACACCACTACACAGGAAGTCATATTTTTATTGGGAAAATAATATTCTTTTTATTTATAATGAAAAAAATCCTTGTTAAATATGAATTATTCCCGTATATCTGTGTATTCGGTCTTATTTGCTTTTCTTTTATTTCATCTTCCAACATAGTTTAACCCACTCTCACCCACCAATATCCCACTATGTGCATGGTAGAATTATTTTCCATTCATTTAATTGTGGAACCCAATACGGCTTAGAAATATAGTATTGTAAGTTTCGCTGTTATTTGTGTTAATTGTTAACGCATTTAACCAGTAGAAGAATGAGTAGAGTAAATATTGAGGATTTTTTCAATTTCTTTTCTGGACGGAATTAATTATTGTTTATTTAGCATTTTATGGTAAATTTTTTTATCTAAATTTTTAATTTGTTGTTATCAAAAAATAATAAATAAATTTTTAATAAATGAAATAGACCAATAGCAATATTTCCAAAATAATAAATTTAACTTTTTTTTACATAAATACATACATCTTTTAAAATTAATGTATTATTAGAACCATTCTATTCATGTTTCAAATTATAGTAATTAAATTCAAAACATAATATTTTTATTTTTATTTTGAAAAAAAACTATAATTTCAAATCAATAAATATTATTTTACAATCAGCCACTACCCAATATAAAATACAAGATCTAAAATAGTATCATTTGAATTTTTTAATTATTATTTTATTATATGAAATTATATATTTTCTAATTCTATACCATTTTTAAATATAATTTAACATATAATAAATAACATAAAAATAATTATTATTCATCTCTATCATTATATATAATGTCTATTCCAATTAATTTGTTCGGTAAAGATTTATTTATACTATATAACTTAAAAAATTATAATACCTCTTAAAGAAATGGCAATGTAATAAAAATATGGCCCACAACACAATAAATACACTTACTAATAAAATAACAAAAAAAAAAAACCCAAAACCCCAGCGCATCCCCCTTCCCCCAAAATCCCTTCCTTTCGTGAATTTTTTCAAATTTGGTCTCGTCACCCACAAAACATGCCTTTTCCAGAGTTGAAAAACTAAACCTCCACAAATCCGATTGCTTCAACGGTGTCATGGCCACCGTTCGTGGTTATCGTTTGTCCGAGGCTTTGAGTTGGTCGGCATAGTCTAGTCTTGGTCTCGTCGCTTGCCGCCGTCTCGTCTGGTTGCTGCCATCTCGCCGCTTCGCCCGGTCACTGCTGTATCGCCGATCGTCGTCGTATCGCCAATCGCCATAGTCTCTGCGTTGTCATGCTCCCCGTTGAAGATTAGTGGCGTTTTTATTTCTGGGTTTTGTGTTGTTTGATGGCTATTGGTGAAATCATTTTTGAAGATAGAAAATTTACTATGCGGTTGATGTGTTTTAATTTCTATGGCTTCTTTTGAAATATTTATGAAAATCGATTTGACCATTTGTGAGTCTGTTGTTGTGAACATGTTTTTTAGTTGTATCTTTGTTTTGGTAAAAAATTTAATTTATCAAGTAGCGTTTATTATGATTTGTAATATTTATCATTGAGATGACAATTTCTTTTACATATTTAATATTTTATACATTCTAATTTTTTTATAAATTTGATGATGAAAATAAAAAAATTATGTCTTTTTTAAGAGGAAGGCTACTGCTAAAGAAAGAAAAATATATAGTGTCCAAGACGGTCTATTTTCAGTAGCGGTGAAACAATACTTTAAAATTAATTTAAATTAGATTAAAATTAGAACAATTATAAAATGGGGGTATCAAATAATACATACATGAGATGCAGATAAATATTTACTTACCTGGTTGAAGATCTATATAACTGTCTATTAGTGTGAAAATTAAAGCCTTCAAAAATCTGAAAAAAAAAAAAAACAAATTCATCATGTGAAACCAAAATAATTTCATAAGATAAAAAAATCATTAAAGCACGAAGAAATAAACCCATTATGGAGGTGAGGTGCATAGGGAGTGTGTATACTTGTTATGTAAAAACTATTTATAAAGGCCGAAAAAAACTCTAGAGAAAACAGTTCAAAGTTGAATATAAATAAATCTTTAGAGAAAAACACAAAAAGAAGAGAACCAGATAGGTGTGTGATGCTTGCGAAATAATTTGTGCTGAAAATGTGTAAACTGATTTTATTGCTTATCAGTAAAGTTTATTAAATTGAAGTGACACGTTTATATACCTTTGAGAAGCACAGATTTTTATAACTGATTAGTTCAACAAACATTTGAAATTAAACCGATATTCTCTACTTTTTTTTAGCCTAACAGTTTAAGTTCATATAAATTATCCAAGTGGTTCAATATAATTTTTAAAAGAAGCAATAGTTAACCTTCTTAAATTTATCCCGTAACTTCATAAGAGATTTGGAACGACAATAAAGGAACAGGGATACAGCTATAATACAAATTTAAGGTGATCTAAAAATAAAAATAAATTCTTTGAATGGTTAACGTTAAATCCATAGGTCAAATCTTGTTGTGATCTCCTCCTAATTCTAAGCATTTTCTGTTTTCTCCATACGCTCCAACATCTCTATAACTCTCAAACCCTCACCTAAGGTGAACGTCCATCTCATCAGGTGAGAGACTTCTCCCTTTCAAACCCTTACATGAGTTAAACCCTTGCTGAATTAATTTTTTTCCATGGCATGTTAAATATATTGTTATCTTTTTATATATTCTCAAGCTTCATGCATTTTGGTACACAGTACCACTAAGGAGTCAGAGATAGATAACCGTGTGTGACAACTGAAAGAGTCCAAATTTATGTAAAAAGCATATTTAAGCGTCAAACAACCCTTTCACTATGCTGCTCAAAATAACCACTTCTTACAACTTGTTAACAGCCATCAATCGGAAACTGAGACCAACCAAGTAAATATTGGATTTGAAATTTAATCTCCAAAGTTAAGGTACTTTTTTGCTCCTCTTATCTTTACCTTATTTTATTTTTCTTTTAAATATCATTCAGTAGTAAGTAATGTATACTATCCAAATTCCTCTAGTTTAGAGATGAACCTCTCGTGTTATTTGTCTAAATTGTTAAACTTTTTTTTAAGAAAAAGAAATTCTCTATTTTTATTCCTTAACTTGTATTAATTTCATTCACTACTTTTTTGGTTTAGTAATACCTGTTTAGGAAAAAAAATAATTCTCTAGAAAAACTAAAACGAGAAAAATATTTTATGATAGATAGTTATGAAAGATTCAAATCACTTGGAATTGGGAAGATCTAGCACCGATTTTTTTTTTTAAAATACAAAATTTGGGCATCTAGTATTCTTGCAACATGTAAACTTCACATTAGGCCTTAGACCGTTTATGCGTAATAGGCTTTAGTGTTATTCCTATTAAAATTCTCTTATATCTGATCCCAAATAAAATAAAAATAATCATAACTCAAAAAAAGAGAAAGAAATAAATCTGACCTGGAAAGAAAAAAAGAATAGATGATAAATTTTATAAAATAGTCAACTTTTCAAATTTAATTCGTTAAAGTTCTTAATCTAAATTTAAAAAAAAAAAAGAAAAACTGTTTTGGTATAAATTACATACTATCATCGGTATATTTTTTCCTCCTATTTTTGTAAAAAGTCATAGTGAAAGTCCTTTACTTCTATTTTTCTTTTGGGCAATGAATAGATAGTAATTTTTTTTTCGTACACTTCTTAGAGGACGGCGTGATAAAAGGGTCTAAGCTGAGTGTGAAGGAGGCTATAGCACTTCCTTCTAATACAAAGATAATACTCCCATTTAACAAAGAGTTGCAACCAATTGGTCAGGTAGCTGGACTATTCAGTGATTTTTTAGGGAGTTTGGACGCTGATTATTCAAACTTTTCCATATGTGAAGAGAGTGGGAAGCACGTGAACAAAGCTAAGAAGGAACATGCATACGACATGATTAAGGTACATCTTTTAGCTTCAACATTTTAAGCAATTTTAGTATTAAAATTTTTTTTTGGGTAAGACATTTTGCATGGGTAAATTATATGGCTGGTTAAATTTTCAAATTTCATTTTCCACATGTTTATTTCAGCATTTCTATCTTGTACGTAATTGCGACTACTTGTACTGGATTTGAGTGTTATATTTTTTCAATTTAGAGTAGCCTATAATGATTGTGGATATTCTTCAAATTACCAGTCTTATGCTTGTTAGTTGGTTTTGGTTAATGACAATGGAAATTAATTGCAGCGGGTCTTTCACTATGAGGATGATGCCGGAGGAAAAATAAAGTGCAAAATTATGCAAAGGATAAGAAATAACTGGAAGGATACAAGACACAACTTGTATCATAAGTGTTACAAAGAAACAAGGACTTTTAAGAAAAATCTTAAGCATTGCCCGTCGGGAATAGAAGAAAATGAATGGAAAAGGTTCTTTGAATATCGCCAAAAGGAAGAAACAAAGGTAAGCATTGGTATTTTTTATTTTTTCCACAAAAACAAACATGTGTATACATATTATACCCCTTACATTTTATATTCAACATCCCATTCTCATTTATATTTATTCTGTTATTTGTTCATAGAAAAAGTGTAAATAAAATGCTTTAAATATGAGCAATAAACTTGTCAAACATATTGGGGGCTCCAAAACATTGGTAAGAAAAAAAGACGAAGTGGTAATAAGTAATTATTTGCATTGAGATTTTGATTAATCTTCCTGATATGGTGTTGTTATTTACATAATTGTATTGATATCAATGATATAGGAGAAAGAACAAGGAATGCCCGTTGGTAGAGGAGAGTTGTTTATCATCACTCATAAGAAAAAAATGGTTCGTATATCCATCCTGATGCGCGTGTTGTTAGTGTAAGTAATGTTTGAACAATTTATACTTAGATTACTGTATATATCGTGCTAATTTTAAATCTTGTCTTTCTAATTTCTTGTATATTTGTAAGAAGCAATTGTGGATGTTGAGAGGCAAGATGAATCCTCTAAGCACCTTTCACAAAATGATTCGCTAGCACAAGTTCTTGGAAAGGAGCACCCAAGACGAGTTCATGCCTTAGGTGCTAGACCATGTCCCATCCAAATATTTGGTAATGCTTCTGGACAACCGTCGGGTTTGGGTGAGCCAAATTAAGAGTATGAGAGAAGGATTGTAGAATCAACTGCTAAGATAGAAGAAGAGTAGGTGAAGAGACAGTTGATAGAGAAGGTTTTGGGATATATAATTGATGAGCGGATAATTTATACGCTTTTTGGCATTGTTTTTAGTATGTTTTTAGTAGGATCTAGTTACTTTTAGGGATGTTTTCATTAGTTTTTATGTTAAATTCACATTTCTGGACTTTACTATGAGTTTGTGTGTTTTTCTATAATTTCAGATATTTTCTGGCTAAAATTGAGGGACTTGAGCAGAAATCAGAATCAGAGGTTGAAGAAGGACTGCTGATGCTGTTGGATTCTGACCTCCCTGCACTCAAAGTGGATTTTCTGGAGCAACAGAACTCGAAATGGCACGCTTCCAATTTCGTTGAAAAGTAGATATCCAGGGCTTTTCAGCAATATATAATAGTCCATACTTTGACTAAGAATAGATGACGTAAACTGGCGTTCAACGCTAGCTTTTTACCCAAATCTGGCGTCTAGCGCCAGAAAAGGAGCCAAAACCAGAGTTGAACGCCCAAACTGGCACAAAAGCTGGCGTTCAACTCCAAGAAAGACCTCTACACGTGCAACACTCAAGCTCAGCCCAAACACACCAAGTGGGCCCCAGAAGTGGATTTATGCATCAATTACTTACTCATGTAAACCCTAGTAGCTAGTTTATTATAAATAGGGCCTTTTACTAGTCCTTTTAGAACATCTTGGAACGCATAGTTCTTACACCATGGGGGCTGGCCTCTCGGCCATGCCTGGACCTTTCACTTATGTATTTTCAACGGTAGAGTTTCTACACTCCATAGATTAAGGTGTGGAGCTCTGCTGTTCCTCAAAGATTAATGCAAAGTACTACTGTTTTCTATTCAATTCATCTTATTTCGCTTCTAAGATATCCATTCACACCCAAGAACGTGATGAAGGTGATGATTATGTGTGACGCTCATCACCATTCTCCCCTATGAACACGTGCCTGACAAACACTTCCGTTCTACATGAAATAAGCTAGAATGAATATCTCTTAGATCTCTTAACCAGAATCTTCGTGGCGTAAGCTAGAATGATGGCGGCATTCAAGAGAATCCGGAAAGTCTAAATCTTGTCTGTGGTATTCCGAGTAAGATTCAATGATTGAATGACTGTGACGAGCTTCAAACTCGCGATTGTTGGGCGTTAGTGACAGACGCAAAAGGAGGGTGAATCCTATTCCAGCATGATCGAGAACCGATAGATGATTAGCCGTGCTGTGACAGAGCATGTGAGCATATTTTTCACTGAGAGGAGGGGATGTAGCCACTAACAACGGTGATGCCCTTGCATAAAGCCAGCCATGGAAAGGAGTAAGACAGATTGGATGAAGATAGCAGGAAAGCAGAGGTTCAGAGGAACGAAAAGCATCTCTATTCGCTTATCTGAAATTCTCACCAATGAATTACATAAGTATTTCTATCCCTATTCTATTATATATATTATTCGAAAACACCATTATCAATTTATATCTGCCTAACTGAGATTTGCAAGGTGACCATAGCTTGCTTCATACCAACAATCTCCGTGGAATTCGACCCTTACTCACGTAAGGTATTACTTGGACGACCCAGTGCACTTGCTGGTTAGTTGCATCGAAGTTGTGAACCATGGTATTGGCACCATGTTCTTGGCGCCATTGCCAGGGAAAGAAAGAGCCATGAATTTTACATAATTAAAGTGTAATCACGATTACGCGTACCAAGTTGCTCACGTTGCCAGGGATTGTTCGAGCCTGGACATCACAATTTCGTGCACCAAGTTTTTGGCGCCGTTGCCGGGGATTGTTCGAGTTTTCGGCAAGCTTTTGGTCCGGTAACATCAGTGCCAAGTTTGATCCAGCAACAGCACCAAGTTTTTGGTGCCGTTGCCGGGGATTGTTCGAGTATGGACAACTGACGGTTCATCCTGTTGCTCAGATTAGGTAATTTTCTTTCTTGTTTTCTTTTCAAAAAAAAAAATTTTTTTTCAAAAATATTTCAAAATTTTCTCACCTATTTTCGAAAAAAATTTTAGATTCAAAATTTTTAAGAATGAATTCTAGTGTTTCATGAAGCATGTGAAGCCTGGCTGGCTGTAAAGCCATGTCTAAATTCTTTTGGACTGAGGCTTCCAACCATCAGCTGTTATACGACTGTAGGGTATGTCAGGCATGTCATGTCTGATTTACATGCTGAAGCTTGGCTGGCCATTGGCCATGTCTAGTGTTTTGGACTGGAGCTTTCATTGAAAGCTTGGCTGGCTAGTGAGCCATGTCTAATTCCTGGACTGAAGCTTTAGACTAAGAATGCAAGATTCCTGGAATTCATATTAAAAATTTTGGAATCCTTATTTTTCTTTTTCAATTAATTTTTCGAAAAATCCAAAAAAAAAATTTAGAAAATCATAAAAATCAAAAATATTTTTTTGTTTCTTGTTTGAGTCTTGAGTCATGTTATAAGTTTGGTGTCAATTGCATATGCACCTTGCATTTTTCGAAAATATCATGCATTCATAGTGTTCTTCATGATCTTCAAGTTGTTCTTGGTAAGTCTTCTTGTTTGATCTTGATGTTTTCATGTTTTGTGTCTTTTCTTGTTTTACATGTGCATTTTTCGTTTCTTAGAGTCTAAACATGAAAGATTTCTAAGTTTGGTGTCTTACATGTTTTCTTTGCATAAAAAATTTTTCAAAAATATGTTCTTGATGTTCATCTTGACATTCAAAGTATTCTTGGTGTTCATCTTGACATTCATATCATTCATGCATGCATTCATTGTTTTGATTCAAAATTTTCATGCATTGAGTCTTTTTGTTGTTTTTCTCTCTCATCATAAAAATTCAAAAATCAAAAAAATATCTTTCCCTTTTTCTCTCATCAAATTCGAAAATTTGGATTGACTTTTTCAAAAATTTTAAAATCAAATTGTTTCTCATGAGTCAAATCAAATTTTCAATTTGAAAATCTTATCTTTTTCAAAATCTTTTTCAAAAATCAAATCTTTTTCAAAATTCTTAGTTATTTTCGAAAATTCCAAAAATATTTTTCAAAAATCTTTTTCTTATTTTTATACCAAATTTTCGAAAATAACAATAACAATTAACGTTTTGATTCAAAAATTTCAAGTTTGTTACTTGCTTGTTAAGAAAGATTCAAACTTTGAGTTCTAGAATCATATCTTGTGATTTCTTATGAATCAAGTCAATAATTGTGATTTTAAAAATCAAATCTTTTTTTCAAAAACTAATTTCTATCATATCTTTTCAAAAATATCTTTTCATCTTATCTTTTTCAAAAATCTAATTTCAAAATATCTTTTCTAACTTCCTAACTTCTTATCTTTCCAAAATTTGTTTCAACTAACTAACTAACTTTTTGTTTGTTTCTTAACTTTTTCAAAACTACCTAACTAACTCTCTCTCTAATTTTCGAAAATATCTCCCCCCTTTTTTCAAAAATTTCTTTTTAATTAACTAATTATTCTTATTTTTATTTTTGATTTTAAAAATTTTCGAAAAATACTAACATTTTTCAAAAACCATTTTCGAAAATCACTAACTCTTTTTCAAAAATATTTTTCGAAAATTCTCCCTCTCCCATCTTATTCTATTTATTTATCCATTTACTAACATCTCATCTCACATCTCTGCCATCCTCACAGTTGTGTTTCTTTCTTTACATCACATTCTTTGTCTCCCTCTTTTCTTCCACTCACAAAGGGATCCCTATACTGTGGTATAAAGGATCTCTATTATTATTATTATTTTTCTGTGCCTTCTTCTTTGTCATATGAGCAGGAGCAAGGATAAGAACATTCTTGTGGAAGCAGATCCAGAACCTGAAAGGACTCTGAAGAAAAAATTAAGAGAAGCTAAAATACAACAATCCAGAGATAACCTTTCAGAAATTTTCGAACAGGAGAAGGAGATGGCAGCCGAAAATAATAATAATGTAAGGAAGATGCTTGGTGACTTTACTGCACCTAATTCCAATCTACATGGAAGAAGCATCTCCATTCCTGCCATTGGAGCAAACAACTTTGAGCTGAAACCTCAATTAGTTTCTCTGATGCAGCAGAACTGCAAGTTTCATGGACTTCCATATGAAGATCCTTTTCAGTTCTTAACTGAATTCTTGCAGATATGTGATACGGTTAAGACTAATGGAGTAGATCTTGAAGTCTACAGGCTCATGCTTTTCCCTTTTGCTGTAAGAGACAGAGCTAGATTATGGTTGGATTCTCAACCCAAAGACAGCCTGAACTCTTGGGATAAGCTGGTCACGGCTTTCTTAGCCAAGTACTTTCCTCCTCAAAAGCTGAGCAAGCTTAGAGCTGATGTTCAAACCTTCAGATAGAAAGAAGGTGAATCCCTCTATGAAGCTTGGGAAAGATACAAACAGTTGACCAAAAAGTGTCCTTCTGACATGCTTTCAGAATGGACCATCCTGGATATATTCTATGATGGTTTATTTGAGCTATCAAAGATGTCACTGGACACTTCTGCAGGTAGATCCATTCACCTAAAGAAAACGCTTGCAGAAGCTCAAGAACTCATTGACATGGTTGCTAATAACCAGTTCATGTACACTTCTGAAAGGAATCCTGTGAGTAATGGGACACCTATGAAGAAGGGAGTTCTTGAAGTTGATACTCTGAATGCCATATTGGCTCAGAACAAAATATTGACTCAGCAAGTCAATATGATTTCTCAGAGTCTGAATGGAATGCAAGCTGCATCCAACAGTACTCAAGAGGCTTCTTATGAAAAAGAAGCTTATGATCCTAAGAACCCTGCAATAGCAGAGGTGAATTACTTAGGTGAACCTTATGGAAACACCTATAACTCATCATGGAGAAATCATCCAAATTTCTCATGGAAGGATTAAAAGCCTCAACAAGGCTTTAATAATGGTGGAAGAAACAGGTTTAACAATAATAAACCTTTTCCATCATCTACTCAGCAACAGACAGAGAACTCTGAACAAAATGCTTCTAATTTAGCAAATCTAGTCTCTGATCTATCTAAGGCCACTGTAAGTTTCATGAATGAAACAAGGTCTTCCATTAGAAATTTGGAAGCACAAGTGGGCCAGCTGAGTAAAAGGATCACTGAAATCCCTCCTAGTACTCTCCCAAGCAATACAGAAGAGAACCCAAAAGGAGAGTGCAAGGCCATTGACATAAGCACCATGGCCGAACCTACAAGGGGAGTGGAGGACGTGAATCCCAAGGAGGAAGACCTCCTGGGACGTCCAGTGATCAATAAGGAGCTTCGCTCAGAGGAACCAAAGGAATCTGAGACTCATCTAGAGACCATAGAGATTCCATTGAACCTCCTTATGCCCTTCATGAGCTCTGATGAGTATTCCTCTTCTGAAGAGAATGAGGATGTTACTGAAGAGCAAACTGCCAAGTTTCTTGGTGCAATCATGAAGCTGAATGCCAAATTATTTGGCATTGATACTTGGGAAGTTGAACCTCCCTTGTTCATCAATGAACTAAGTGATCTGGATCAACTGACATTGCCTCAGAAGAGACAGGATCCTGGAAAGTTCATAATACCTTGTACTATAGGCACCATGATCTTTAAGGCTCTGTGTGACCTTAGTTCAGGAATAAACCTCATGCCCCTCTCTGTAATAGAAAAACTGGGAATCTATGGGGTGCAAGCTGCTAAAATCTCATTAGAGATCGCAGACAGTTCAAGAAAACAGGCTTATGGACAAGTAGAGGACGTGTTAGTGAAGGTTGAAGGCCTTTACATCCCTGCTGATTTCATAGTCCTGGATACTGGAAAGGAAGAGGATGAATCCATCATCCTAGAAAGACCTTTCCTGGCCACAGCAAGAGCTGTGATTGATGTTGACAGAGGTGAAATAGTCCTTCAATGGAGTAAGGACTCCCTTGTGTTTAAATCTCAAGGATCTCCCTCTGCAACCATGGAGAGGAAGCAGAAAAAGCTTCTCTCAAAGCAGAGTCAACCAGAGCCCCCACAGTCAAACTCTAAGTTTGGTGTTGGGAGGCCACAACCAAACTCTAAGTTTGGTGTTGAACTCCCATATCCAAACTCTAAGTTTGGTGTTGGAGAGTCTCAACAAAGCTCTGCACATCTGTGAGGCTCCATGAGAGCCCACTGTCAAGCTATTGACATTAAAGAAGCACTTGTTGGGAGGCAACCCAATTTTTATTTATCTAACTATATTTTTCTTAATTATATGTCTTTATAAGTTCATGATCATGTGGAGTCACAAAATAAATATAAAAATTGAAAACGGAATCAAAAACAGCAGAAGAAAAATCACACCCTGGAGGAGCATCTGTCTGGCGTTCAGCGCCAGAACAGAGCATGGTTCTGGCGCTGAACGCCCAAAATGGGCAGCTTCTGGACGTTGAACGCTAGAACAGGCATGGTTCTGGCGTTCAACGCCAGAAATGGCACACAAATGGGCGTTGAACGCCTAAAATGGCCACCAACCTGGCGCTGAACGCCCAGAGTTGGGTGCAAAGGCATTTTTACATGCCTAATGGGTGCAGGGATGTAAATCCTTGACACTCAGGATCTGTGGACCCCACAGGATCCACTCAGGATCTGTGGACCCCACAGGATCCCCACCTACCTCCACTCACTTCTTCTCACCACTCTTCCCCATAAACACTCTTCCCCGAAAACCCTTCACCAATCACCTCAAACTCTCTTCCCCATCACCTCTTCACCACTCACATCCATCCACTCTTCCCCATAAACCTACCTCATAAACTCCACCTACCTTCAAAAATTCAAAACCAATTTCCTACCCAAACCCACCCATATGGCCGAAACCTTTCCCCCCTCCCTTCCCTATATAAAGCCCTCCATTCTTCATCAAATTCACACAACACATCCCTCTACACTCCTCTTGGCCGAAACCACATCTCCCTCTCCCTCTCCATATTTCTTCTTCTTCTTCTTCTATTCTTTTGTTTATTGCTCGAGGGCGAGCAATATTCTAAGTTTGGTGTGGTAAAAGCATAAGCTTTTTGTTTTTCCATTACCATTGATGGCACCTAAGACCGGAGAATCCTCTAGAAAGGGGAAAGGGAAGACAAAAGCTTCCACATCCGAGTCATGGGAGATGGAAAGGTTCATCTCCAAAGCCCATCAAGACCACTTCTATGATGTTGTGGCCAAGAAGAAGGTGATCCCTGAGGTCCCTTTCAAACTCAAAAGAAATGAGTATCCGAAGATCCGACATGAAATTCAAAGAAGAGGTTGGGAAGTTCTAACAAATCCCATCCAACAAGTCGGCATCCTAATTGTTCAAGAGTTCTATGCTAATGCATGGATCACCAAGAACCATGATCAAAGTAAGAACCCGGATCCAAAGAACTATGTTACAATGGTTCGGGGGAAATACTTAGATTTTAGTCTGGAGAATGTGAGGTTGGCGTTCAACTTGCCAAACATGGAAGAGAACGCACACCCCTACACTAGAAGGGTCAACTTTAATCAAAGGTTGGACCAAGTCCTTATGGACATATGCGTGGAAGGAGCTCAATGGAAGATTAACTCCAAAGGCAAGCCGGTTCAACTAAGAAGATTGGACCTCAAGCCTATAGCTAGAGGATGGTTGGAGTTTATTCAATGCTCAATCATTCCCACTAGCAACCGGTCTGAAGTTACTATAGACCGGGCCATCATGATCCATAGCATCATGATTGGAGAAGAGGTGGAAGTTCATGAGATTATACCTCAAGAACTCTACAAGGTGGCTGACAAGTCCTCCACCATGGCAAGGTTAGCCTTTCCTCACCTCATTTGCCACCTATGCAATTCGGCTGGGATTGACATAGAGGGAGATATCCTCATTAAAAAGGACAAGCCCATCACTAAGAAAAAGATGGAGCAAGCAAGAGAGCCCAGTCATGGAGGTCAAGAGGCGCAAGAAACTCATTTTCATGAGATCCCTGAGATGCCTCAAATGCACTTTCCTCCACAAAACTATTGGGAGCAAATCAACACCTCCCTAGAAGAATTGAGTTCCAATATGGGACAACTAAGGGTGGAACATCAAGAGCACTCCATCATGCTTCATGAAATAAGAGAAGATCAAAAAGCAATGAGGGAGGAGCAACAAAGACAAGGAAGAGACATAGGAGAGCTCAAGGACATCATTGGTTCCTCAAGAAGGAAACGCCACCATCACTAAGGTGGATTCATTCCTTGTTCTTGCTTTCTCTGTTTTTCGTTTTCTATGTGCTTATCTGTGTTTGTGTCTTCATTACATGATCATTAGTAGTTAGTAACTATGTCTTAAAGTTATGAATGTCCTATGAATCCATCACCTCTCTTAAATGAAAAATGTTTTAATTCAAAAGAACAAGAAGTACATGAGTTTTGAATGTATCCTTGAACTTAGCTTAATTATATTGATGTGGTGACAATGCTTCTTGTTTTTTGAATGTATGCTTGAATAGTGCATATGTCTTTTAAAGTTGTTGTTTAAGAATGCTAAATATGTTGGCTCTTGAAAGAATGATGACTAGGAAACATGTTATTTGATAATCTGAAAAATCATAAAAATGATTCTTGAAGCAAGAAAAAGCAGCAAAGAACAAAGCTTGCAGAAAAAAAAAAGAAAAAAAAATAGAAAGAAAAAAAAATAGAAAGAAAAAAAAGCAAGCAGAAAAAGCCAAATCTCTTAAAACCAAAAGGCAAGGGCAAATAAAAAGGATCCCAAGGCTTTGAGCATCAGTGGATAGGAGGGCCTAAAGGAATAGAATCCTGGCCTAAGCGGCTAAACCAAGCTGTCCCTAACCATGTGCTTGTGGCGTGTAGGTGTCAAGTGAAAACTTGAGACTGAGCGGTTAAAGTCAAGGTCCAAAGCAAAAAACAAAGAGTGTGCTTAAGAACCCTGGACACCTCTAATTGGGGACTTTAGCAAAGCTGAGTCACAATCTGAAAAGGTTCACCCAATTATGTGTCTGTGGCATTTATGTATCCGGTGGTAATACTGGAAAACAAAGTGCTTAGGGCCACGGCCAAGACTCATAAAGAAGCTGTGTTCAAGAATCATCATACTGAACTAGGAGAGTCAATAACACTATTCGAAATCTGAAGTTCCTATAGATGCCAATCATTCTGAACCTCAATGGATAAAGTGAGATGCCAAAACTATTCAAGAGGCAAAAAGCTATAAGTCCCGCTCATTTAATTGGAGCTATGTTTCATTGATAGTTTGAAATTTATAGTATATTCTCTTCTTTTTATCCTATTTGATTTTCAGTTGCTTGGGGACAAGCAACAATTTAAGTTTGGTGTTGTGATGAGCGGATAATTTATACGCTTTTTGGCATTGTTTTTAGTATGTTTTTAGTAGGATCTAGTTACTTTTAGGGATGTTTTGATTAGTTTTTATGTTAAATTCACATTTCTGGACTTTACTATGAGTTTGTGTGTTTTTCTGTGATTTCAGGTATTTTCTGGCTGAAATTGAGGGACTTGAGCAGAAATCAGATTCAGAGGTTGAAGAAGGACTGCTGATGCTGTTGGATTTTGACCTCCCTGCACTCAAAGTGGATTTTCTGGAGCTACAGAACTCAAAATGGCACGCTTCCAATTGCGTTGGAAAGTAGACATCTAGGGCTTTCCAGAAATGTATAATAGTCTATACTTTGGCCAAGAATAGATGATGTAAACTGGCGTTCAACGACAGCTTTCTACCCAAATCTGGCGTCCAGCGCCAGAAAAGGAGCCAAAACCAGAGTTGAACGCCCAAACTGGCACAAAAGCTGGCGTTCAACTCCAAGAAAGACCTCTACACGTGCAACACTCAAGCTCAGCCCAAACACACACCAAGTGGGCCCCGGAAGTGGATTTATGCATCAATTACTTACTCATGTAAACCCTAGTAGCTAGTTTATTATAAATAGGGCCTTTTACTAGTCTTTTTAGAACATCTTGGAACGCATAGTTCTTAGACCATGGGGGCTGGCCTCTCGGCCATGCCTGGACCTTTCACTTATGTATTTTCAATGGTAGAGTTTCTACACTCCATAGATTAAGGTGTGGAGCTCTGCTGTTCCTCAAAGATTAATGCAAAGTACTACTGTTTTCTATTCAATTCATCTTATTTCGCTTCTAAGATATCCATTCACACCCAAGAACGTGATGAAGGTGATGATTATGTGTGACGTTCATCACCATTCTCCCCTATGAACACGTGCCTGACAAACACTTCCGTTCTACATGAAATAAGCTAGAATGAATATCTCTTAGATCTCTTAACCAGAATCTTTGTGGCGTAAGCTAGAATGATGGCGGCATTCAAGAGAATCCGGAAAGTCTAAATCTTGTCTGTGGTATTCCGAGTAAGATTCAATGATTGAATGACTGTGACGAGCTTCAAACTCACGATTGTTGGGCGTTAGTGACAGACGCAAAAGGAGGGTGAATCCTATTCCAGCATGATCGAGAACCGACAGATGATTAGCCGTGCTGTGACAGAGCATGTGAGCATATTTTTCACTGAGAGGAGGGGATGTAGCCACTGACAACGGTGATGCCCTTGCATAAAGCCAGCCATGGAAAGGAGTAAGACAGATTGGATGAAGATAGCAGGAAAGCAGAGGTTCAGAGGAACGAAAAGCATCTCTATTCGCTTATCTAAAATTCTCACCAAATAATTACATAAGTATTTCTATCCCTATTCTATTATATATATTATTCGAAAACACCATTATCAATTTATATCTGCCTAACTGAGATTTGCAAGGTGACCATAGCTTGCTTCATACCAACAATCTCTGTGGGATTCGACCCTTACTCACGTAAGGTATTACTTGGACGACCCAGCGCACTTGCTGGTTAGTTGCATCGAAGTTGTGAACCATGGTATTGGCACCATGTTCTTGGCGCCATTGCCAGGGAAAGAAAGAGCCATGAATTTTACATAATTAAAGTGTAATCACGATTACGCGTACCAAGTTGCTCACGTTGCCAGGGATTGTTCGAGCCTGGACATCACAATTTCGTGCACCAATAATCCAACAGCAAGGAGGCAATTTGCCAACTGACGTTACTGTAGCGCTGGATTATTTGGGCAGTACAGCAACCTCGTCGCGTGCAAGGCCATCTTCATCTGGCAACCATGACCCGCAACAAAAATAATGACTTTCAATCAATGTCATTAGACACTATTGAATTTAAATTGGTTTAGTGCTTTATATTTATTTTCTTCAAATTATGAAATTTTACTTTATATTAAATTTTGCACTTATGACAATCTCATTATATAAGTTATGTTTGCATATATATAATTTGGTTTGTTATGTTATTTAGTTGTGTTATTTGGTTGGAAGTTTTTTAAATTAATTGGTAACTAATAAATTAAAGCTGAATAAACATACTATTTTAAAAGAGTCAAAATAATAAAGAAAAGCTAGAATTTTAATGGAAATCCTGAACTTGGTGGAAGTTTCTAACTGCCGCAATATAAGCATATTGTACGTTTTCCGGCATTTAGCGGCGGTTGAAAACTGCCGCAAAACGAACACCGTTTTCAATTCCCTGCCATTTAGCGGCGGTTTGTAACCACCGCGACACCATTTTTATTACGTTGCGGTTACTCCAGCGATTAATTAAAATCGCCGCTAACCATTTACCTGCGGCTTATCTTCCAGCGTTTGGTTTAACTGCCACAATATGTTTGACGGCGGTTGTAAACCGCCACAATATGGCCCTGAGAACTGCTGCAAAATGCCGGTTGTGTTGTAGTGGTTTTATGAAGAAAACCTCTAAATTCTAGGCCTTAAATTATCTTTCTACATCTTTTATTAAGAATTATTATTTTGTCCTTAATTTTTTTCAATTTTACCATCATGTCCTAGCTTTTATCATATTTATCTTTATGTCCCTTATACTTTATACAATTACATAATCACCTGTTAACTTTCCTATATTTACTTTTTAACCCCATAACTTTTTTCTATTTATATTTTAATCCTTGTACTTTTACTTATTTATATTTTAATCTCTAATCTATTATATAATTACACTTTTGTCATTCTACTTTTACATAATTATTATTTTATCCGTATACTTTTACATAATTATCTTTTTACTCCTAGAGACTCGAGTTGATCATTTTATCTTTATACATTTTATTAATGACCAAAATATTCTTATACCTCCAAATTATTATTTAACCTTAATCTTTTATTGAAAGAATATTTTTTCCTTATTATAAGAACTTTAAGTTCTTAATACCATGTGAAAAATTTATCTGCAATGAATTATGTAGAAGAAAAAACAAAAAATGAAAGCTTTGTGCAACAAAAACAGATTTAGAATTCTAAATGTATTAGTATTATTTCTTTCAATTATCTTTTCAAAATCAGTTACTACTAGAAGTGTACTAACAGAAAGTCAAAAATAAAAATAGTCAACTAACACCTTAACTAATAGTACATGAAGAATCATCACAAAAATTAGTTATTTGCTTATTTCAGTTACTGATGATGCATGATGGTTCTTTACCTTTCTAATTATTTAGATTTATAATAATGTGAAAATTTTTTAAAATTTTATTAATTATTTAACTATGTAAAATTATATTATATTATCAGTATATAAAAATAATTAATTTTTTAATTTGTTTGCCTGGTATAATTTATATTATCTTTTGGTTTTACATTTTTATCTAAAAATGTATACTTTTGATTAAGTTTATGCACAAATTTTTATGTTAATGAATAAATATTAAATTTACATTTTTCCTTACTCTCTTATGGCTATGACGAAGAGAATTAGGATACAAAAGTTTTCATTTGAGAATGTTAAAAAAGAATTAAACTCACCAAAATATATTTAGATTAAAATGTTAATAAATCTAAATTTATTAGCATTTTTATTCTCTGATTATATAATTATAATTACATCTATTTTTATTTAACAGGATAATAATAATATTAATTATCTTTTACAAAAATCTATATTAATTGTTATTTAAGAATTCTCTAGATGTTTTTACAAAAAAATATATTTTATTTGGTACAATTTAATTTATATATTTTTTCAAAATAAAAATATTTTTATTTTGTTCATACACTATAGTTATTTTTATATATAAACAAATTTATACAAAAATATTTCAAAATAGAAATAGTGATATAAAAACCACATGTTTATTTAGGCAGAAACTCATCTGCAGTCGACTTCACATGAAGTTATTTCTGGATAGCTGACATGTGTTACCATATGGTTTAAAAAAATCGGTTTATTTTATACAAGTAATTTAAAAAAAAACAATTTAAATTGGACCAAACAGTTACTTTTATTCCCTTATTCTTTGTTTCACACTTAAAATTCCTTCTCTTCCAATCCCTTTCTCAGAATTAATATTAAACTTTCAATTGGGTATGTTTCTCTTATTTATATTTCTTAATCAAATTTATTATTTCAAATATATTTCTTAATTTATGTTTGTATTCACTCCTCTATGAATGATGAAAATTATTTAATAAATATGTAACTGTTCATGTCATCACACCATTTTGATGTTCAGGATGAAATTGATTAGATATTAGACAACAATTTTGGGAGTTATACTGTCCACATCTTTGTCTAGAGTCAATACAGAGATTGATTGGATTGGCATTACTTCTCAAATTCAAGTCATTATAGGTAAAGTTAGTACCTTTATCCTGCAAGTATTGAATTAATGAGTTATACTTTTTTTAAAATAATTTGTGAAATATAATTGTACTAAGTGTTGATTTGATATCAACAATATGTAGAAATTAACGTTGTTGGTGTTGTCCATACAAATACCTAATTAAATATAATAGGTAATTGTATGAGATTTAACTCTATTATAAAAATAGAGATAATTTTTTCAATAGAACTACATCAATTGAACTGTATATACATTTAAGCTTAATATTTAAAGATGTCTCTACTCTTTGTATTCTTATTTAAACTCAATTAGTTTTGATGAATGCATTTTATATTAACAAAGATGTGATCTAGTCTTGTATTATATTTTAAGAAATATATTAATTCACAAAGAGGATATTGAATTAGGGAGTAATAAACTATGTACTCTAATTTAATATTTATATTTGATTAAAGAACAATAAATTATTATTTTTTTTCAATTGAATACCTTACTAACTGAATATAACCTATCTTATTCTCTTTATTTAGTTTGGTGTTGATTTGAGATGTTTAAAGAGTAGGCGAAATTAATTTTAAGAGGTTAATTTTAAGAATTTGAATGAAATTCTTATATATATATATAAAAGTTGGTATGGTTAAAAATCTTAGTACCAACCATGAGTACTAGAATGAAAAAAACATATATAAACCAAAATACTCCAAATATAACTATAGTGTAGTATAGGTCTGAGTATTTTTTTAAGTTTGCCACAGTAATATTTGTAAAGAATAAAATAGTGTTTTGGGATTTAGATTTTTATCTTAATACAGGTTTAACTTGTGTATATTTTTTTTCTTGAAAAGAATTATGTGAAGCAAAGTATTGACTTTATAGAAACATATTTTAAATTATTAACAACTTATTAAAAGTAATTTAAACTTTAATATTAATCATAACAAAATTTGACCTATATAATAGTATTAAGGTATATGACTAAAGATGTTTAGAACTAAATTTTATATATCTTCTCATTTATTTTTCTAGTCTATTTGTTAAAAAATTTATGTCACTAGTAAAAAGGATACGTGAACAATAGAGAATAAACCATGAGATTATATTGTTGTAATTCTTCAATTTTATAAGTTATTTTATTTTAATACCGACGTAGGTAAGAAAAAAATATGGAAAATATATCACATTCTGAAGAGGATGAATGTTATATAGAGGAGGAAAAAAATGAAAACGGTAATGATAAAACTACTGATGGTAAGGAGGTAGCTATTTTGAGTGCAAATGATATTTTGAATAAGCAATGTGTAAGTTATGAAGAAGATTACGAATGTTATGTAAGGTATGCCAAGTGTGTGGGGTTTGGAGTTCGAAAGGGGGATGCTGCTACTGATAGTACTGACAGTTATGTTCGACGTAAATTCTTGTGCAACAGAGTAGGTGTGAGAGAGAAGAAATGCTACGCAACTACTAGTAGGATAAGAAAGTAAAAGCATGAGACCATAAGAAATTGTAATGCAATGTTGTCAATTTATCTTGATAAAAGTTGTTCAATGTGGAAAGTCAGAAAGATTGTGGAGGATTATAACCATCCTATGATACTGCTTAAATTTGTTCACCAAATTCCAAATCATCGTACAATGACAGATGCAGACAAAGCATAAGTGGATAGCATGCACAGACATGACCTCCCACCTTCGAAGATCATGGGTCTTATTGCTGGACAAGCTGTTGGTTATGAATTTGCTGGTTTTACAAAAAAAAAAAAAGATTTGGATAACTATATTGAAAGAAATATACGTTCAAAGATCATTGAAGGAGATGTAAATGCAACTCTTAATTATTTGCATGGAAAAGCGGAGGATGAACTTATGATGCTTGTGAGGCATAGTTTAACAGATGACGATAAATTGGAGCATTTATTCTGGGCGGATGATTTAAGTCGATTTGACTATCAATATTTTGGTGATGTTCTAGCATTTGATTTTACCACAGAAAAAATAAGTATAATAGGCCGCTAGTTATCTTTTCAGGAATAAACCATCATTGTATTTTTGGCTTCGGTTTGCTAGCAGGTGAACAAACAAAATCATACAAGTGGTTGCTAGATAACTTTTCAGAGGCGATGATGAATAAGCATCCGAGTTTTGTCATAACGGATGGTGATAATGCCATGAAGAGTGCAATTGAAGAAGTTTTTCCAAATGCTACCCATTGATTGTATGCTTGGCATCTGTATAAAAATGCAGTATCTCCTATCAAGGACCCAGAATTTCGTGAGGAATTTAAGAAATGCTTGTATGCCAAATTTGAATGTGATGAATTTGAAGAGTATTGGCATGACATAGTTGAAAGGTTTAATCTTGTGGGAAATAACTGAGTGGAGAAACAATATAGAAGGAAAGAAAAATGGGCTACTGCTTATTTGAGTAGCAAGTTTTGCGCTGGATTTAGAACTACATCCAGATGTGAAAGCATAAATTCTTTCATTAAAAGCTTTGTTGACTCAAGGGATAGTATACTTGCATTGGTGCAAAACCTAGAACGCGCTTTAAGGGACTACAGAAATAATGAGATTGTTGCTGAATTCAAAACAATAAATGGAGAACATGTGCCCACAACAGGTTTACATTCTCTTGAGCATCATGCTGTGTCAGTGTATACTAGGGAGATATTTTGGGAAATATTAAAGGAGATTAAAGGTGTGGCAGCTTTAGATATTGTGTGATCTGGGAGTCGTTCAACAACTACAGAGTATAAGATCATCAAGTATGGAAGACCTGATCATGAGTACATTGTTTTATATGGTCAAGATACTCAGAAAATGGTGTGTCAATGTCAAAGTTGGGATAGTTATGGCATTCCATATGTTTTGTGTGATGAAACGGGAACAGATCAAGGAATTTCCAGAAACTCTTGTATTGAAAAGATGGACTAAAGACATTAAAAAAATTGACGATGATTGACGCGAGCAAATTCGTCGGTTAAGAATTCCTTCTCGGTAAAGGAGAAATAACCTCGTTGCAAGTATAGTTCTCAACCAACAAGTAATGCCCGATCAAAGTTTACAATTTCTAATCTAAACCAAGAGTCTTTCAACCTCATGTCATTCTCCCTAGGAATGCAAATGAAATGTTACTTCTTTCGGTTGTGAAGAGGGCAAAAGGGAGATTTTCAAGCAGGAAATTAAAGATTAAACGAACTAAGCAATAAAAGAACTAATAGATGATCGAAATTAGAATTGATGCAAGTAAAGAGAAGGTAAGAGCAAAACTAGTGAAAATGCTATAAATGCAATAAAGAGTCTCGACTTGGGAATGAGTGTCCAAGGAATCCTATCATCGCCATAACCACAACTATGGTAATTATGATAAGTCAATCTCGCCTAGTCAACCCCAACCATCGAGGAGTAAGTCAAGCAAGCATAATTGACCTTAATCCATAAGTCCTAACCAACTTACCAAACTAGTTGATAAAAGGCTAGCGTCAATGGAAACAAGAGCCAACTAACTACCCAAGAATTGCCACTAAATGTCGAATATTATGACTCTAGTATCCTAGGAACTCAAACCACAAGCCAAGGTGAGAAAATCTACTCAAAATCTAGAGTTGGCATTTTCACAAAAACCTTGTGTGCATAAAAGTAAAACATGGGAATTTGCAAAGGAAATTAGAGAACTATAACCAACTATCAACAAAACCAAACATAAACAAGCAATCAAACATAAAGGAAGCATGAAACATTAAATTCATCAATCAAAACTTCAAGAACTCAAAATTGCAACTATAAACAAAGTGCTTGAACCAAACGAAATGAAAGTAAAAGACAATGTAATTAAAGAGGAATTAAAGAGTACTTACAATTAAAGATGATCAAAATCCAAAATTAAGCTTGCTATAAAATGCTACATGAAAACTACATAAACCCTAGGAGAGCTCTCTACTTTACACGACTCCTACTCCTAATTACTATGCAAAACTATGAGGAAATTCCTAATGAAAGCTAATCGCTTGATATGTGTTGATTCTCCCCTCATATAGCACTCCAAAACAGCATCCCAGCCTTCCAAAATGAACCAAGAGGCCTCAGAAATTGCGAAATATGTGCATCATTTATGAAATCACGTGTTGGGACCTGTGCGGACGCACAGACATGTGCGTCCACACACGCGACTGAAAATTGACCTGTGCATACGCACAGGTGCGTGCGTACGCACACATGGAAATTCTTGTTTGTGTGCACGCACGCACACTTTGCTGTGTGTGCTTTTCCTTATTTTCTTCATGTTTTCTCCCTTGTACATGCTTTCTTCCACTTTTGGCTATCTATTCTTGCCTTCAAGGCCTGAAATCACTCACAAACCATATCACGACATCGAATGACATAAAAGTAGAATTAAAAATCACTAATCTAAGTATTAAAACGCATGTTTCACATTTAGGACCAAATTAGGAATCAAACACAAAAGTATGCTATTTGAGTGCTTAAGTGTGAGTTCATGTGCTAGAATCCATCCAAATCAAGTCAAAATACGTCGGAAAATATGGACTCATCAATTTCCCCACAGTTAATCAGTAGCATGTCCTCATGCTAAACTAACAAGGAGAATGATCAAAGGGGCAATCAACTTATTAAATGCAACTACCTATATGCATGAAAGTATGTTATATTCCATCTATATCTATATATCTATCTATAGTATCTATATGAAATTGGTGAAAACAAACAATCAAGTTCCCAAGCAAGTATGGACAAATAGGGCTAAGCAAGGATATAATCCAATGCATCCAAAATCTAAAGAATTGATTCAACTCATCAAAGTGAAGAAACTTGCAAGAATGCATGATAAGAAAAATGGAAACATAGAATTGAGTAATTGAACCCTCACTAGGTGTGTGTACACTCTTATCACTCGGTGTTTAGGGTTTCAATCACTCAAGTTTCTTCTAATCATGCTTTCAAGGAATTGCTTTTCATCTAACAATCAACAACAAGTAATGCATGAATGCAATTATCATGAGGACTTCATATGGTTGTAATGGGGTTAGGGTAAAGGTGGGATAGATATGGCTAAGTGGACTAAAATGGTTGAATCCTTGATTAGTTTAAGTCATCCACATCAACCTATATCAATCAAAATCAAAACAAAATGCAATCCTAACCTTCCATCATTTCTTTTCACTAGCACTCATGTATGCTTTTCTCATAAACATCCCATATGCAATTCTTTATTCGTTTGTTTACCCTTTTGGGTGACTTTGCGCCTTTTTATTGATGAAGGGGTATTTTTTTTAAAGTAAAAGACAATGCATATGGTTCAATAGCTCATACATGGATGCACCCATTTTCCAAAGTTTTCAATGAATACCCAAAATCAAACAATTTTATTTGCTACCAATGTTTCCCAAAATTCCCCCATACTTAAATGAAACACACTTCTCAACCTAAGCTAATCAAGGATACAATCCAAGGTAAATCATGATTTTTCACTTAAAGTTGTGATGTGCTAATATCAAGAACAATGAGGTAAATAAAGCTCAAAAGGGGTTAACAATGGTAGATGCAAGGGTAAGGCTATATGGGTAAAGTAAGCTTTTATCAAAGGTGGCCTCAATCATGTTCAATGCAATTCAAAACATCAATCATAGGAAATAAAGAATTAAGCAAAACCAAGATTACAATCATAGAAGAGATACATCACACAATGAACAAAATTAGTGGTTAAAATGTGTAACCACTCAATATAGCTTAAAAACTCACAAGGTTATTGTTCTTTACTCTTCTATGTTCCAAAAAGAAATCATTCAAGCAAGTTTGAAAACAGTTTTCTCAATCAATTCAATAGCATTCCCTTGACAAATTCTTAGAAATTCTTGTTGTTTTTCACCAAAATTATTTCCTATATGTATGTATGATGTGATGGATGCAAAATTTTTCAAAATTTCCTAGTTTTTTTCCCAATTTTCAACAAGTAAAAAGTAACATGAACAATTAGGATCAAGATAAACTAGGCATAGGCTATTCACATCATCCAATCACAATCCATACCTATACTATATACTAGCAATATAAGGATGCAATATATATACCAAAACTAGAAATGCAATACTAAAGATAACTAGAAGCAACTAATATATATATACCCAAAAGTACTAAACAGTAGTGCATAAGTCAAAGTACTATAAATATCCACAAAAAGCATAATAAAACTCAAGATAAACTAAATGACAAGTGTTCGGAAGAGAATATTTACACCCAAAAATAGTAGTTCCTCCCCCACACTTAGATGATGCATTGTCCTCATTGCCCAAAATAGCCAGTCGGAGGGAATCATCCATGAGGGGCTCCACCGTCAGATGGTGGTGGGTGGTGGTGGTGACGTTGGTAAACAATGATGGCGCTGGATGTCGCTAGGGTGGTCTGTGCTGTTGGCTGGTCAACTGCCTGGTCAGTTGTCTCGACTGCCATGTCAATTGGCAACTCGGCTCCAGTTGCCGGCTCCTCGACTGTAGGCTCCTCATCTCTATGTTCTTCAGCTATGGGCTCCTCAGGTCTCCGCTCTGGCTGCTTGACTGCCTGGCCAGCTTCAGCTGCTAGCTCCTCAGATGCAGGCTCCTCGGCCTCAGGTTCTGGTGTATCTGGAGGAGGTGGCCCAAGGTCTCTACCCTCAAACTTCACCACTATCCACTGGAAGCGGCGAGCATTGCGGCGCTCGTAGCGGTGGACGGCCTGAAGGATCTCCCGACACAACTCATATGGCGTCTGAGGTCGGGGTGTGGGTGCGGGTGCTGAAGGCTCTGCTGCTGCTGATGTAGGCTCAGAGGTCTTCCTCTTCTTCTGACGCGGCCCGTCATAATTACCGTATGGAAGAAATGGCTGCTTACTGATGTAGACAGACGTCCGATTTATTGGCCGTCTCTCTACACCGGATAGGGCTGCTAATCTGGTGATCAATGATGGGAAGGGAACGTTGAATTTTAGCTATTGGTTCACATTCATCATCGACTCTCTGATCAGGGAAAGAACAGAGATCCTCTTCCCCTCCAGAATAGCCCATAGCAAAACTGCCACCCGGACTCTGATATGCATGGCATGCGTGCTCGAAAGAATGTAGTTGGCAATGATCTGCTGCCAGATCCTCGCCTCTGGGTTGAGGTCAGTGCACGCAATGCTCAACGGGACTGCCTGCTCTCCCTTGCTGTACTCCCATCTAGCCTTAGGCTGGCCAATCTTCTCCAGGACCACATCCAAAGAAATTTTGCCCAATGACACGTCCTTCATTATTTGAGTCTAAGCGTCCCGAGTCAGAGGAATATGCGGAATATCCAAGAGGGCCTCTAAAGCAGTATCAGAGGTGTCCAAGGTGACACCTCTTAGAAAAATAGTTTGAGCATCCCACTTTAGGAGATTTGCGTAGAATTTCTTGACCTGGTGTTCATTTACTTCCACCGGGTCGGATTTTATGAATCCCCAATGATAAAAATTTATTCTGTTAAAGATTTGATCCACATATTTCTCAGGCAAGTTTAGCTTCCTCTCATAATGAAAGGTGCGCTTTTCTAGCTTCTTGTATTGTTCCTGGGCTTCGGCATTGACGAATGTGTCCGGTTGGTTACTTGGTTGCACCGGAGGAAGACGAGCCAAAGGATTGGCTTTCTCCTTTCCTTGCAGGCCATCCTGAAAAAGACAAAAACAGAATACACTTTAGGAGAAATAGATAGAAATTCATAGAAGGAAGAAGGATATGATCAAACAATTTAAATAAGAGCCATCAGAGTAAACAAATACTCAATCCAGGGAAAAACATGTATAAAACAGTTAAATGCGCAAAAGAAAATGCGTTTCCCCAAAATCAAGCAACCTAAGTGACAAATCAATGAGTGAACAACAATTAAAGCATACATAGGACTTAGGTGTAACAATGCAAGTGAATTGAATGGAAAGAAATTGATTGTTGCCATTGTGCCTTGAAGATTGAAAAGTTTCGCAAAAATTGGCACGAAAGGCAATAATCAAAGCAAAGGTAAAAGCATGCACTTATTCATGTTAAAAAGATTACAAATAATCACATGTACATAACTTCTCGTCCAAAGCAATGCTCCATTGAGAAATGGATTGCATGGCTCAAAAACATAAAGGAGCAAAGTGGTTATGTACATGGCTTTGATGTTAAAAACACATGAATAAGCAATTGATCAATTCACGGAGAAAACAATGTATGTACTGCTGCTAATGACACCAAACAGATTTCAAAATTGGAAGTTTAATGCTAGTTTGGTGTGTGAGCAGAAAGGAATGGGCAGTCAGCACATAATGTAGTAACTTAGCATGCTACGCACTTACAAAGGTATCAAACAGAATGAATTTCAGCTTGGTTGATTTTTGAAATGCAGTTTGATGTGTCAGTAAAAATTAACAGATAAGTGCTCAGCTAGCAATGTATCAAATGGAATCAAATATGCATAGGAACAATGACACCAACAGAAGAAACAAAGCTGTAAATTTCAGGTTCAAAATGGTGTTGAGGCATTGGTGCACGAAATTGTGATCTCAATGGCGCCAACAACTTGGTACGCACAATCGTAATCTCAATTCTTTGTCACAACCTCGCACAACTAACCAGCAAGTGCACTGGGTCATCCAAGTAATAAACCTTACGTGAGTAAGGGTCGATCCCACGGAGATTGTCGGCTTGAAGCAAGCTATGGTCACCTTGTAAATCTCAGTCAGGAGGATTCAAATGGTTATAGAGTTTTGATAATTAAAAGATAAATAAAACATAAAATAAAGATAGAGATACTTATGTAATTCATTGGTGAGAATCTCAGATAAGCGTATGGAGTTGCTTTGTTCCTTCTGAATCTCCGCTTTCCTACTGCTTTCATCCAATCCTTCCTACTCCTTTCCATGGAAAGCTTTATGTAGGGCATCACCATTGTCAATGGCTACTTCCCGTCCTCTCAGTGAAAATGGTCCAAAATGCGCTGTCACCGCATGGCTAATCATCTGTCGGTTCTCGATCATACTGGAATAGGATTCAGTAATCTTTTTGCGTCTGTCACTACGCCCAGCACTTGCGAGTTTGAAGCTCGTCACAGCCATCCCTTCCCGGATCCTGCTCGGAATACCACAGACAAGGTTTAGACTTTCCGGATCTCAAGAATGGCCGCCAATAATTCTAGCCTATACCACGAAGACTCTGATCTCACGATCAGGAGGCTAAGAGATATGCACTTAAGCTATTGCAAGTAGAACGGAAGTGGTTGTCAGGCACGCATTCATAGGTGAGAATGATGATGAGTGTCACGGATCATCACCTTTCTCAGGTTAAAGAACAAGTGTATATCTTAGATAAGAAATAGGCTTGAATTAAATAGAGAAACAATAGTACTTTGCATTAATTTATGAGGAACAGCAGAGCTCCACACCTTAATCTATGGTGTGTAGAAACTCTACCGTTGAAAATACATAAGTGATGAAGGTCCAGGCATGGCCGAATGGCTAGCCCCATAAAGGTCTAAGATAGCATAAAACCAATCAAAGATCAGACCTAAATACAATAGTAAAAAGTCCTATTTATACTAAACTAGTTACTAGGGTTTACAGAAATGAGTAAATGATGCAGAAATCTACTTCCGGGGCCCACTTGGTGTGTGCTTGGGCTGAGCATTGAAGTTTTCACGTGTAGAGGTCTTTCTTGGAGTTAAACGCCAGTTTGTACCCTGTTTCTGGCATTTAACTCTGCTTTGCAACCTGTTTCTGGCGTTTAACTCCAGAATAGGGCAGAGAGCTGGCGTTGAACGCCAGTTTGCGTCGTCTAAACGCGGGCAAAGTATGGACTATTATATATTGCTGGAAAGCCCTGGATGTCTACCTTCCAACGCAATTAAGAGCGCGCCATTTGGACTTCTGCAGTTCCAGAAAATCCACTTTGAATGCAGGGAGGTCAGAATCCAATAGCATCTGCAGTCCTTCTTCAACCTCTGAATCTGATTTTTGCTCAAGTCCCTCAATTTCAGCCAAAAAATATCTGAAATCATAGAAAAATACACAAACTCATAGTAAAGTCTAGAAATGTGATTTTTATTTAAAAACAAATAAAAATATACTAAAAACTAATCAAATCATACTAAAAACTATGTAAAAATAATGCCAAAAAGCGTATAAATTATCTGCTCATCACAACACCAAACTTAAATTGTTGCTTGTCCCCAAGCAACTGAAAATCAAATAGGATAAAAGAAGAGAATATACTATAAATTCCAAAATATCAATGAAACTTAGCTCCAATCAGATGAGCGGGACTAGTAGCTTTTTGCCTCTTGAATAGTTTTGGCATCTCACTTTATCCATTGAAGTTCAGAATGATGGGCATCTATAGGAACTTAGAATTTAGATAGTGTTATTGATTCTCCTAGTTCAGTATGTTGATTCTTGAACACAGCTACTTTATGAGTCTTGGCCGTGGCCCTAAGCACTTTGTTTTCTAGTATTACCACCGGATATATAAATGCCACAGACACATAACTGGGTGAACCTTTTCAGATTGTAACTCAGCTTTGCTAGAGTCCCCAATTAGAGCTGTCCAAGGTTCTTAAGCACACTCTTTTTTTGCTTTGGACCTTGACTTTAACCGCTCAGTCTCAAGTTTTCACTTGACACCTTCACGCCACAAGCACATGGTTAGGGACAGCTTGGTTTAGCCGCTTAGGCCAGGATTTTATTCCTTTAGGCCCTCCTATCCACTGATGCTCAAAGCCTTGGATCCTTTTTATTACCCTTGCCTTTTGTTTTTAAGGGCTATTGGCTTTTTGCTCTTGCCTTTTGGTTTTAAGAGCTTTTGGCTTTTTCTGCTTGCTTTTTTCTTTTTCTTTCTTTTTTTTTTGCTATTTATTTTTTTCTGCAAGCTTTTGTATTCATTGCTTTTTCTTGCTTCAAGAATCAATTTTTATGATTTTTCAGATTATCAATAATATTTTTCCTTTTTCATCATTCTTTCAAGAGCCAACATATTTAACATTCATAAACAACAATATCAAAAGACATATGCACTGTTCAAGCATTCATTCAGAAAACAAAAACTATTGTCACCACATCAAAATAATTAAACTAATTTCAAGGATGAATTCGAAACCATGTACTTCTTATTCTTTTGTAATTAAAATAGTTTTCATTTAAGAGAGGTGATGGATTCATAGGACATTCATAGCTTTAAGACATAGACATTAAACACTAATGATCATCTAGTAAAGACACAAACATAAATAAAATATAAGGCTCAAAAACCGAAAAACAGGAAAATAAGAACAAGGAGATTAAGGAACAGGTCCACCTTAGTGAGGGTGGCGTCTTCCTCTTTTTGAATAACCAATGGTGCTCTTGAGCTCCTCTATGTCTCTTCCTTGCCTTTGTTGCTCCTTCCTCATAGCTCTTTGATCTTCTCTAATCTCATGGAGGATGATGGAGTGCTCTTGGTGCTCCATCCTTAGTTATTCCATGTTGGAGCTTAA
Source organism: Arachis hypogaea (assembly GCF_003086295.3). NCBI lineage: Eukaryota > Viridiplantae > Streptophyta > Magnoliopsida > Fabales > Fabaceae > Arachis > Arachis hypogaea. The sequence continues at coordinate 74,814,988 of NC_092046.1, read as the reverse complement.
TTCTCCTAGGGACGTGTTGATTTGCTCCCAATAGTTCTGTGGAGGAAAGTGCATTCCCTGAGGCATCTCAGGGATTTCATAGTGAGGAATTTCCTCATGCTCTTGTTGAGGTCCATGCTCTCTTGTTTGCTCCATCCTCTTCTTAGTGATGGGATTATCCTCTTCAATAAGGATGTCTCCCTCTATGTCAATTCCAGCCGAATTGCAGAGGTGACAAATGAGGTGAGGAAAGGCTAACCTTGCCAAAGTGGAAGACTTATCGGCCACCTTATAGAGTTCTTAAGGTATAATCTCATGAACTTCCACTTCCTCCCCAATCATGATACTATGGATCATGATGGCCCGGTCTATAGTAACTTCAGACCGGTTGCTAGTAGGAATGATTGAGCGTTGAATAAACTCCAACCATCCTCTAGCTACAGGCTTAAGATCCAGTCTTCTTAATTGAACCGGCTTGCCTCTTGAGTCAACTTTCCATTGAGCTCCTTCCACACATATGTCCATGAGGACTTGGTCCAACCTTTGATCAAAATTGACCCTTCTAGTGTAGGGGCGTGCGTTTTCTTCCATCATTGGCAAGTTGAACGCCAGCCTTACATTTTCCGGACTGAAATCTAAGTATTTCCCCCGAACCATGGTAAGCCAATGCTTTGGATTCGGGTTCACACTTTGATCATGGTTCCTAGTGATCCATGCGTTTGCATAGAACTCTTGAACCATTAAGATCCCGACTTGTTGAATAGGATTAGAGAGAACTTCCCATCCTCTTCTTCTAATCTCTTGTCGGATCTCCGGATATTCGCTCTTTTTGAGCTTGAAAGGAACCTCAGGGATCACTTTCTTCTTGGCCACAACTTCATAGAAGTGGTCTTCATGGACCTTTGAGATGAATCTCTCCATCTCCCATGACTCAGAGGTGGAAGCAATTGCCTTCTCTTTCCTCTTTCTTGAGGTTTCTCTGGCCTTAGATACCATTAATGGTTATGGAAAAATAAAAAGCATTGCTTTTACCACACCAAACTTAAAATGTTTGCTTGTCCCCAAGCAAAAGAAGAAAGAAGGAAGGAGGAGAAGAAGAAAAATGGAGGAGAGGGAGAGAGGTGTGTATTCGGCCAAGGGAAGAAGAAAGGGTTGTGTTGTGTGAAAATGAAGGAGTGATGAGGGGTTTATATAGGAGTAGGGGGAGGTTTAGGGTTCGGCCATTAGGGTTGGGTTTGGGAGGGAAAAGAGTTTGAATTTTGGAGGTAGGTGGGGTTTTTGGGGAAGAGAGGATGGATGTGCATGGTGAAGAGGTGATGGAGAAGAGTGATTGAGGTGATTGGTGGGGGGTATTTGTGAAAGAGAGTGAAGAGGAGAGAAGAAAATGTGGGGATCCTGTGGGTCTACAGATCCTGTGGGGTCCACAAATCCAGTGGGGTCAAGGACTTAACATCCCTGCTCCAATTAGGCATGTAAAGCGCCCTTAGCATGCATGTCTGGCGTTAAACGCCAGCTTGCTGCTTGTTTTTGGTGTTAAACGCCCAAATGTAGCCTGTTTCTGGCGTTTAGCGCCACTTCCATGCTCTGTTCTGGCGTTAAACGCCAGTCTGGTGCTTGTTTCTGGCGTTTAACGCCAGCTTGATGCTTCTTTCTGGCGTTAAACGCCAGTTTGATGCTTCTTACTGGCGTTTAAATGCCAGTAAGTTCTTCCTCCAGGGTGAGCTATTTTTAATGCTATTTTTCATTCTGTTTTTAATTTTTCAGTAGTTTTTGTGACTCCACATGATCATCACCTAAAAAAACATAAAATAGCAATAGAAAATAAATAGATATAATTAAATAACATTGGGTTGCCTCCCAATAAGTGCTTCTTTAAAGTCAATAGCTTGACAGTGAGCTCTCATGGAGCCTCACAGATGTTCAGAGCATTTTTGGAACCTCCTAACACTAAACTTAGAGTTTGAATGTGGGGGTTCAACACCAAACTTAGAGTTTGGTTGTGGCCTCCCAACACCAAACTTAGAGTTTGACTGTGGGGGCTTTGGTTGACTCCGCAGTGAGAGAAGCTTTTCATGCTTCCTCTCCATGGTTACCGAAGGAGAACCTTGAGTTTTAAATACAAGGTAGTCCTCATTCAGTTGAAGGACCAACTCTCCTCTATCCACATCAATCACAGCTTTTGCTGTGGCTAGGAAGGGTCTTCCATGGATGATGGATTCATCCTTATCCTTCCCAATGTCTAGGATTATAAAATCAGCAGGGATGTAAAGGCTTTCAACCTTCACTAACACGTCCTCTACTTGTCCATAAGCCTATTTTCTTAAGTTGTCTGCCATCTCTAATGAGATTCTGGCAGCTTGCACCTCAAAGATCCCAAGTTTTTCTATTACAGAGAGTGGCATTAAGTTTATGCCTGACCCCAGGTCACACAGAGCCTTCTCAAAGGTTATGGTGTCTATGTTACAGGGAATTAAGAATTTACCAGGATCCTATTTCTTTTGAGGTAATTTCTGCCTATCCAATGCATTTAGTTCATTGGTGAGCAAGGGAGGTTAATCTTCCCAAGTCTCATTACTAAATAATTTGGCATTCAGCTTCATGATTGTACCAAGGTACTTAGCAACTTGCTCTTCAGTAATGTCTTCATTCTCTTTAGAAGAAGAATACTCATCAGAGCTCATGAAGGGCAGAAGGAGGTTCAATGGAATCTCTATGGTCTCTAGATGAGCCTTAGATTCCTTTGGTTCCTCAAAGGGAAACTCCTTATTGGTCACTGAACGTCCCAGGAGGTCTTCCTCACTAGGATTCACGTCCTCCTCCTCCCTTGTAGGTTCGGCCATGATGGTCAAATCAATGGCCTTGCACTCTCTCTTTGGATTTTCTTCTGTATTGCTTGGGAGAGTACTAAGAGGAGTTTCAGTGACCCTTTTACTCAGCTGGCCCACTTATGCCTCCAAATTTCTAATGGAGGACCTTGTTTCATTCATGAAACTTAAAGTGGCCTTAGATAGATCAGAGACTATATTTGCTAAGCTAGATGGATTCTGCTCAGAATTATCTGTCTGTTGCTGAGTGGATGATGGAAAAGGCTTGCTATTGCTAAACCTATTTCTTCCACCATTGTTAAAGCCTTGTTGAGGCTTTTGTTGATCCTTCCATGAGAAATTTGGATGATTTCTCCATGAGGGATTATAGGTATTCCCATAGGGTTCCCCCATGTAGTTCACCTCTGCTATTGCAGGGTTCTCAGGATCATAAGCTTCTTCTTCAGAAGATGCCTCTTGAGTACTGTTGGATGCAGCTTGCAATCCATTCAGACTCTGAGAAATCATATTGACTTCCTGAGTCAATATTTTATTTTGAGCCAATATGGCATTCAGAGTATCAATTTCAAGAACTCCCTTCCTCTGAGGCGTCCCATTACTCATAGGATTCCTTTCAGAAGTGTACATGAACTGGTTATTTACAACCAACTCTTTAGGTGAATGGATCCACCTGCAGAATGGTCCAATGACATCTTTGATAATTCCGACAGACCATCATAGAATATATCCAGGATGGTCCATTCTGAAAGCATGTCAGAATGACACTTTTTGGTCAGTTGCTTATATCTCTCCCAAGCTTCATAGAGGGATTCACCTTCTTTCTGTCTGAAGGTTTGAACATCTACTCTAAGCTTACTCAGCTTTTGAAGAGGAAAGAACTTGGCTAAGAAAGCTGTGACCAGCTTATCCCAAGAGTTCAAGCTATCTTTAGGTTGAGAGTCCAACCATATTCTAGCTATGTCTCTTACAGCAAATGGGAAAAGCATAAGCCTGTAGACCTCAGGATCAACCCCATTGGTCTTAACAGTATCACAGATCTGCAAGAATTCAGTTAAGAACTGAAAAGGATCTTCTGATGGAAGTCCATGAAACTTGCAGTTTTGTTGCATCAGAGAAACTAATTGAGGCTTTAACTCAAAATTGTTTGCTCCAATGGTAGGGATTGAGATGCTTCTTCCATGTAAATTGGAATTGGGTGCAGTAAGGTCACCAAGCATCTTCCTTGTATTGTTATTATTTTCGGCCATGTCTCCTTCTTTTTCGAAAATTTCTGTCAGATTTTCTCCAAAGAGTTGTGCTTTAGCTTCCCTTAGCTTCCTCTTCAGAGTCCTTTCAGGTTCAGGATCAGCTTCAACAAGAATGTTCTTATCTTTGTTCCTGCTCATATGAAAAAGAAGAGAACACAAAAGAAAATATGAAATCCTCTATATCACAGTATAAAGATTCCTTATGTAAGTATAAGAAGAGAAGAATAGAAGAAGGAAAAGATAAGAATCCAAACACAGAGGGGAAGAGTGGGTTCGAATTCTTGAGTGAAAGAGGGGTGTTAGTAGATAAATAAATAATTAGAAAGAGGTGAGAGAGAAGAATTTTCGAAAATAATTGAAAAGAAAAGAAAAATATTTTTGTTTTTAATTTAAAAATTAAAGTTAAAATTCGAAAATTAAGAAAGGAAAATAAAATTAAATCAAATTAACATTTAAAACAAATAGTTAATTAAAAAGGAATTTTGAAAAAGACGAAGGTGATTTTTGAAAATTAGAGAGAGAATTAGTTAGGTAGTTTTGAAAAAGATATGATTGAAACAAAAAGATAGGATTAGTTTGAAAAAGATTTGAAAATCAATTTTTGAAAAGATAAGAAGTTAAAAAAAGAAGTTAGAAAAGATTTTGAAATTGATTTTGAAAAGATGTGATTGAAACTTATTTTGAAAAAGATTTGAAAAAGCAATTTAAAAAGATTTGATTTTGAGAATTAAACTTGATTACTTGACTAACAAGAAACAAAAAGATATGATTTAAAATTTAAAGATTGAACCTTTCTTACTAGGCAAGTAACAAACTTTAGAATTTTTGAATCAATCACATTAATTGTTAGCATTAATTTTGAAAATATGAAATAGAAATAAAAAAAAGATTTTGAAAATCATTTTGAAATTTTTGAAACTCATAAAAGAAAAATGAAAAAGATTTGAAAAAGATAGAATTTTTAAATTGAAAATTTGATTTGACTCATAAGAAACAACTAGATTTTTAAAAATTTTTGAAAAAGTCAAGTCAAATATTCGGATTTTATGAGAAGAAAAGGGAAAGATATTTTTTTTTATTTTTGAAGTTTTAATGATGGAAGAGAAAAACATGAAAAAGACTCAAAACATGAAAATTATGAATCGAAACACATTATGCATGTAAGAACACCTTGAATGTCAAGATGAACATCAATAATTTATTTTTGAAAATTTTTAAGAAAAGAAAAACATGCAAGACACCAAACTTAAAAATTTTTCATGTATAGACACTAACAAATTGAAAATGCATATGAAAAATAAAAAAAGACACAAAACATGAAAATGCAAAGATCAAACAAAGAAATTCATCAAGAACAACTTGAAGATTATGAAGAACACCATGCATGAGTTTCAAAAATTTCAAAAAAATTAAAAATATGCAATTGACACCAAACTTAAAAATTGACACAAGACTCAAACAAGAAACATCAAATTTTTTGGTTTTTATGCTTTTATTAAATTTTTTTGTAATTTTTTTGAAAATATTTTGGAAAAGAAAAATAAGGATTTCAAAATTTTTAATGAGAATTCCAGGAATCATGCAATGTTAGTCTAAAGCTCCAGTCCAGGAATTAGACATGGCTCACTAGCCAGCCAAGCTTTTAGTGAAAGCTCCGGTCCAAAACACTAGACATGGCCAATGGCCAGCCAAGCTTCAGCAGATACAAATCAGGCATATAACAGCTGATTAGATGAGAGTCTAAGGACTCTTACCATGATAAGTGGAAGCCTCAGTCCAAAAATTTAGACATGGCTTAATAGCCAGCCAGGCTTCAACAGATCATGAAGAAACTCTAGAATTTCTTCTTAAAAATTTTGAAGAATAGAGAATAATTCATAATTTTTTTTCGAAAATAAGAACAACAAAAACTGAAAATTAAAATAAAATTACCTAATTTGAGCAACAAGATGAACCGTCAGTTGTCCAAACTCGAACAATCCCCGGCAACGGCGCCAAAAACTTGGTGCGACGAAATTGTGATCTCAATGGCGCCAACAACTTGGTACGTACAATCGTAATCTCAATTCTTTGTCACAACTTCGCACAACTAACCAGCAAGTGCACTGGGTCGTCCAAGTAATAAACCTTACGTGAGTAAGGGTCGATCCCACGGAGATTGTCGGCTTGAAGCAAGCTATGGTCACTTTGTAAATCTCAGTCAGGCGGATTCAAATGGTTATAGAGTTTTGATAATTAAAAGATAAATAAAACATAAAATAAAGATAGAGATACTTATGTAATTCATTGGTGAGAATTTCAGATAAGCGTATGGAGTTGTTTTGTTCCTTCTGAATCTCCGCTTTCCTACCGCTATCATCCAATCCTTCCTACTCCTTTCCATGGCAAGCTTTATGTAGGGCATCACCGTTGTCAATGGCTACTTCCCGTCCTCTCAGTGAAAATGGTCCAAAATGCACTGTCACCGCACGGCTAATCATCTGTCGGTTCTCGATCATACTGGAATAGGATTCAGTAATCCTTTTGCGTCTGTCACTACGCCCAGCACTCGCGAGTTTGAAGCTCGTCACAGCCATCCCTTCCCGGATCTTGCTCGGAATACCACAGACAAGGTTTAGACTTTTCGGATCTCAAGAATGGCCGCCAATAATTATAGCCTATATGACGAAGACTCTAATTTCACGATCAGGAGGCTAAGAGATATGCACTTAAGCTATTGCAAGTAGAACGGAAGTGGTTGTCAGGCACGCGTTCATAGGTAAGAATGATGATGAGTGTCACGGATCATCACCTTCCTCAGGTTGAAGAACAAGTGTATATCTTAGATAAGAAATAGGCTTGAATTGAATAGAGAAACAATAGTACTTTGCATTAATTTATGAGGAACAGCAGAGCTCCACACCTTAATCTATGGTGTGTAGAAACTCTACTCTTGAAAATACATAAGTGATGAAGGTCCAGGCATGGCCGAATGGCCAGCCCCCATAAAGGTTTAAGATAGCATAAAACCAATCAAAGATCAGACCTAAATACAATAGTAAAAAGTCCTATTTATACTAAACTAGTTACTAGGATTTACAGAAATGAGTAAATGATGCAGAAATCTACTTCTGGGGCCTACTTGGTGTGTGCTTGGGCTGAGCATTGAAGCTTTCACGTGTAGAGGTCTTCCTTGGAGTTAAACGCCAGTTTGTAACCTGTTTCTGGCGTTTAACTCTACTTTGCAACCTGTTTCTGGCGTTTAACTCTAGAATAGGGCAGAGAGCTGGCGTTGAACGCCAGTTTGTGTCATCTAAACTCAGAAAAAGTATGGACTATTATCTTTTGCTGGAAAGCCCTGGATGTCTACTTTCCAACGCAATTGAGAGCGCGCCATTTGGACTCCTGTAGCTCAGAAAATCCACTTTGAGTGCAGGGAGGTCAGAATCCAACAGCATCTGCAGTCCTTCTTCAACCTCTGAATCTGATTTTTGCTCAAGTCCCTTAATTTCAGCCAGAAAATACCTGAAATCACAGAAAAACACACAAACTCATAGTAAAGTCCAGAAATGTGATTTTTATTTAAAAACTAATAAAAATATACTAAAAACTAATCAAATCATACTAAAAACTATGTAAAAACAATGCAAAAAAGCGTATAAATTATCCGCTCATCAGGCATGTATAAGGCAGAGTGCATACAGAATTCCATCTCAAGCAGCATTTATATTTAGCATAAAGTTGAACTATATGAAAATAAAATGCCAAATGGAAGCAAAATCCAAGCTCTTTTGCTGATCAGACAAAGAAATCAGACCAAAAACTTTATTCAGGCATTTCAACAAGCATAACAAGTTCAGTATTCACAGGCATCAATCACAGTTAAACAATTGCAGCATCCAGAGTTCAGTCAAGAACAGCATCACACAGTCCAGAAAGTAATCCAAAATACTCAAGCAGCATCACATATATTCAATCCAGAAAACTAGAAATCATCTAACCTAAAACCATCTAGGAACTAAAGCAGAATTAAAAAGAATCAAAAAAGAAATGAAACAGGGCAGGGGACACAAGGCTTGAACCTGTAATGCAGAAGAAGAAGGATTGAAGGAAGGTGAGGGCGAGACAGAGAGGGGTGCAGCGGCACAGGGGTCCGCCACCACTGGCGGTTGCTCACCGGAACAAGGATGTGCGGCCTAGGGCTGGGCACTACGCGGAGGCAGAGACAGGGAAGAGAGAGAGAAGGGAAATGTAGAAGAGAAAGAATAAAGAAAAAGAAACAAGGTGAGAGAGAGAGAGAGTGACGGCGAGGGCGTGGTGGTCGCCGGCCGTGTTTGGTCGCGGGGTGGAGGATTGGTGGTATGAAGAGGAGGGGTTGGATTCTGAGAGAAGAAGAAAGGTTTGGGGGGGTTTGGAACTGAAGCGCGAGTGTACCCCCTTTCCGAATTAACGTTCAAAAAGTGACCTATGCGGACACACACAGGGGAGAAAGAAGGGGTATGCGCGTGCACAAGATCGTGCAGACGCTGCGAACAGAAGGTGTAACGCGTCCTGTGCGGGCGCACACGAGCCGTGCGCTCGCACGTAAGGAGAAAGGAGGGGTTTGTGCGCACGCACAAAAGAGTGTGTGGACGCACAAAAGAAGAAAGGGGGTGGCGTGCGATCGCACAAGAGGTGCGATCGCTGCAACCAGAAGGGTTTGTTCAGGCTATACGAGCGCACAAGGGGTGTGCGCTCGCACATGTGGCTTTTTTTTAGATAGTGCAGCCGCACGCATAATGTGCGGTCACACAAAAAGGGAAAAGGAGGGTGGTGTGCACGCGCACAAGTCGTGCGTGTGTTGCGAGCAGAGGGGGTGTTGGGTGGTGTGCGTGCGCAAGATGCTGTGCGGACGCACAAGAATGGGAAAACAGGGGATCTGTGCGCACGCACAAGGCTGTGCGGACACACATTTCTCTGTTCCTGCAACAAAAATTTCGGCTCTAAGACACCAAACCTGATGTCCAACACAGGTTTTCAAGCCCCAAAACATCACAAAACTCCCAAAAACACATTATTTCACTAAAATTACCTAATAAACATAAAAAAGAACCCAACTAACCAAGCAAAATAGCCAATTTATTCATGAAATAAAAGCTAAAAGAGAGAAAGTTAGAAGGATATTACCATGGTGGGGTGTCTCCCACCTAGCACTTTGGTTTATAGTCCTAAGTTGGACTTGGTGAGGAGATCCTTGTTAGGGCCGCTTATGCTTCCACTCCTCCTTGAATCTCCAACCAAGTTTGCTCTTGATTTGACCTCCGGGGTCCCAATTAGGTTGCATCAAACTCATGAGAGAATTCATGCTAGCACTTAGGATCCAACTTTGTTGACTCTTAGAACATATGCCCGGATCCCATACTTGTGTTCCTCTATCACCATTGACATGCTTGTGCATTCCCCGGAATCCACTACATTGACTCTTGCACCATAATTGAGCTCTAAATGTTGGATTGGTCCCTTGGATGAACATTCTACTCCTTGGCCAATTAACATTCTTCTCTTCACCATCCGCTACTCCAAGAAAGGTTCGAAGTTGACCATCCGTTTCTATAACAGCATATTGATGTGGGCCTAGAAATCTTGTTAGAGAAGTCTTCACCTGCTCAATTCGTTCTTGCACAACTATCTTCACTTCTTGGCGGATAGAGTCTTCCTTAACCTCTTTTGAATATTCTTCATCATCACTCAAGTAAAAAATTGGAGGTTGTGTGAAGTCCACATCAACGTCTCCTTCCAAATCTAATAATGGAGGTCTATGAAGGTCATAGAAGGAATTACCCAAGTTGGACAAAAAATCTTGAATGATGGAATCCTCTTGATCAATTCCTACCCAATCTTCACTTATCTCCTTTGGCACTTCATGTTGTGACTTGACATCTTCTACTTGAATTTTCGATTCTTCTTTCACGCCACACTTTTCACTTGAGCCCACACATTCATCCACTAGAATTTCTTGCTTGTGGCACGAACGCAATGAAGCTAATTGACCCAAAGCTTTTGCTAAGGTAGACATGACTTGCTCTTGCTTCTTCCAAAACTCTTGTTGTTCTTGAATTAGCATGAAAAGTACTTCTTGTGTGGCTTGATCCATATATGAAGATGGAGATTGAGGTGATGAAGGTTAACAGTCAAACTCATGAGGATAAGGGTTTTGGTTTTGTATGTAGTGAGGGGATGGTGTGTAAGATTGGTGACTATGAAGGTAAGTGTTTGGGTTCCATTGGGGTGCATTGTGGTGATGGTGAGAAAAAGTCATCAAGAAAATATAAACAAAAACCTACTAACAAAAGCAAACAAACAACCGAAAAGGAACTATTTACACTATTAACATATTCACAACAACCTAAAGATATAACACCGTTTGCAATCCCCGGAAACGGTGCCAAAAACTTGACGCGAGTAAATTCGTCGGTTAAGAATTCCTTCTCAGTAAAGGAGAAATAACCTCGTTGCAAGTATAGTTCTCAACCAACAAGTAATGCCCGATCAAAGTTTACAATTTCTAATCTAAACCGAGAGTCTTTCAACCTTGGGTCGTTCTCCCTAGGAATTCAAATGAAATGTTACTTCTTTCAGTTGTGAAGAGGGCAAAAGGGGGTTTTCAAGCAGGAAATTAAAGATTAAACGAACTAAGCAATAAAAGAACTAAGAGATGATCAAAATTGGAATTGATGCAAGTAAAGAGAAGGTAAGAGCAAAACTAGTGAAAATGCTATAAATGCAATAAAGAGCCTCGACTTGGGAATGAGTGTCCAAGGAATCCTATCATCGCCATAACCACAACTATGGTAATTATGATGAGTCAATATCGCCTAGTCAACCCCAACCATCGAGGAGTAAGTCAAGCAAGCATAATTGACCTTAATCCATAAGTCCTAACCAACTTACCAAACTAGTTGATAAAAGGCTAGCGTCAATGGAAACAAGAGCCAACTAACTACCCAAGAATTGCCACTAAATGTTGGACATTATGACAGTAGTATCCTAGGAACTCAAACCACAAGCCAAGGTGAGAAAATCTACTCAAAATCTAGAGTTGGAATTTTCACAAACACCTTGTGTACATAAAAGTAAAACATGGGAATTTGCAATGGAAATTAGAGAACTATAACCAACTATCAACAAAACCAAACATAAACAAGCAATCAAACATAAAGGAGGCATGAAACATTAAATTCATCAATCAAAACTTTAAGAACTCAAAATTGCAATTATAAACAAAGTGCTTGAACCAAACGAAATGAAAGTAAAAGACAATGTAATTAAAGAGGAATTAAAGAGTACTTACAATTAAAGATGATTAAAATCCAAAATTAAGCTTGCTATAAAATGCTACATGAAAACTACATAAACCCTAGGAGAGCTCTCTACTCTACACTACTCCTACTCCTAATTACTATGCAAAACTATGAGGAAATTCCTAATGAAAGCTAATGTCTTGATATGTGCTGATTCTCCCCTCATATAGCACTCCAAAACAGCATCCCAGCCTTCCAAAATGGGCCAAGAGGCCTCAGAAATCGCGAAGCACGTGCATCATTAATGAAACCACGTGTTGGGACCTGTGCGGACGCATAGACGTGTGCGTTCGCACACACGGCTGAAAATTGACCTGTGCGTACGCACAGGTGCATGCGTACACACACATGAAAATTCTCGCTTGTGTGCGCGCACGCAGGGCTGTGCGCACGCACACTTCGCTGTGGGTGCTTTTCCTTGTTTTCTTCATGTTTTCTCCCTTGTACATGCTTTCTTCCACTTTTGGCTATCCATTCTTACCTCCAAGGCCTGAAATCACTCACAAACCATATCACGGCATCGAATGACATAAAAGTGGAATTAAAAATCACTAATCTAAGTATTAAAATGCATGTTTCACATTTAGGACCAAATTGGGGATCAAACACAAAAGTATGCTATTTGAGTGCTTAAGTGTGAGTTCATGTGCTAGAATCCATCCAAATCAAGTCAAAATATGTCGGAAAATATGGACTCATCAATGATTAAGGTAACATAAACGGAAAACAGGATGAAGAAAGGAGCATTCTGATGTAGATAGGTGCAATATCAGTTGCTAGTTCTCGTATGATATACTAAGGAGGTAGAAAATTGTCTCATTTTTGCTACACAATGAATGAAATTTGTAGAGTGACGAAAGACTTGGAAGCAAAGTTGGAGCAGACTATTTCATCTTAAAAAGACAAGAAAGTTGGTGATCCTTCTGTTGCAAAATCCAAAGGTGCACCAAAAGTCTGAAAAGATGAAAATAAAAGGCAACAATATTCTAATTGCAATCAAACTGGTCACACAAAAAGGAAATGTATAGAGAACTATTTAAAAAGATGTTCAACATAACGATAGAATGGTCAGCGAAGATGAATTTGAAGATGGTGATGAATCTGTTAGTATTCCAAATGATCAGGTAACACGAGAATTTATTATTACTCACAGAATTTATTATTACTTACTAGTCTAAACAACTAATGTCATGATATTTTGAGTTAATATGTACATTTTTAACTTTGTTTTTTATATGAAATTTATACTTTTGTTAATTTTGAACTAACTTTTTATAATTTTATATGAACAGACTCCTGTAACACCCTACTGGTGGACGAAATTGTGATTCACACTTTACACAACTCCGCACAACTAACCAGCAAGTGCACTAGGTCGTCCAATAATACCTTACGTGAGTAAGGATTGATCCCACGGAGACTGTCGGCTTGAAGCAAGCTATGGTCATCTTGTAAATCTTAGTCAGGCGGATTCAAATGGTTATGAGAATTGATAATTAAAAGATAAATAAAGCATAAAATAAAATAAAGTTACTTATGCAATTCATTGGTGGGAATTTCAGATAAGCGTCTGGGAACGCTTTGTTGCTTCTGAACCTCTGCTTTTCTATTGCCTTTTTCCAACCATGCATGCTCCCTTCCATGGCAAGCTGTATGATCCTCTTGGATGAAAAATACCAGGTACGATCTCTGCACGGCTAATCAACTGTCGGATTGCTCATCTCGAATGAAAAATAACATGTATAGCTACCGCACGGCTAATCATCTGTCGGTTTCCGCTAGCATCAGAATAGGACCCTTGTCCTTTTGCACACTATCACTGCGCCCAACATTCACAGGTTTGAAGCTCGTCACAGTCATCCCTTCCCAGATCCTACTCGGAATACCACAGACAAGGTTTAGACTTTCCGGATCCCAGGAATGCTGCCAATTGGTTCTAGCCTATATCACAAAGATACTAATCTCACGGACTCGGTCCGTGTATTAGATATCTAAGAGAATATACTCCCGCTGTCGTCCAATGACTACGTTGAACATCATGTAGACCGCTTGTGGTTGTCAGGCACGCGGATCTTGGCTAAGCGAGTAACGAAGATAGTAGGTGATTATCACGGGTCACCGCTTCATTCTGACTTAACTGAATTAAGTACAAGAGTCTATCTTGGAGAAGAAGTAGGCATGAATTGAAAGAAAAACAATAGTACTTGCATTAATTCATGAAGAACAGCAGAGCTCCACACCTTAATCTATGGGGTGTAGAAACTCCACCGTAGGAAATACATAAGTGAAAATAGTCTAGGCATGGCCGATGGCCAGCCTCCAAAATGTGAACAATGGTCTCCAAAGTATGATAAAAGATCCAAGATTCTGAATACAATAGTAAAAAGTGCTATTTATACTAAACTAGTTACTAGGGTTTACAGAAAATAAGTAACTAAGTGCAAATAGTTTAGAAATCCACTTTCGAGGCCCACTTGGTGTGTGCTTGGGCTGAGCATTGAGCTTTACACGTGCATAGGCTGTTCTTGGAGTTAAAGGCCAGCTTGGGTGCCAGTTTGGTCGTTTAACTCCAATTCTGGTGCTAGTTCTGGCGTTTTACGCCAGAAAGTTTTATGCTGGCTTTTAACGCCAGTTTGGGCCATCAAATCTCGGGAAAAGTATAGACTATTATATATTGCTAGAAAGCCCAGGATGTCTACTTTTCAACAAAATTGAGAGCGCACCAATTGAGCTTCTGTAGCTCTAGAAAATCCACTTAAAGTGCAGGAGGGTCAGAATCCAAAGCATCTGCAGTCCTTTTTCAGCCTCTGAATCAGATTTTTGCTCAGGTCCCTCAATTTTAGCCAGAAAATACCTGAAATCACAGAAAAAAAACACAAACTCATAGTAAAGTCTAGAAATGTGATTTTTGAATAAAAACTAATAAAAATATAATAAAAAGTAATTAAATCATACTAAAAACTATATAAAAGCAATGCCAAAAAGGGTATAAATTATCCGCTCATCACAACACCAAACTTAAATTGTTTCTTATCCCCAAGCAACTAAAAACAAAATAGGATAAAAAGAAGAGAAGATACAATAAATTCCAAATATCAATGAAGCTCAGTTCCAATTAGATGAGCGGGGCTAGTGGCTTTTTGCTTCTGAACAGTTTTGGCATCTCATTTTATCCTTTGAAGTTCAGAATGATTGGCATCTATAGGAACTCAGAATTCAGATAGTGTTATTGATTCTCCTATTTTAGTATGTTGATTCTTGAACACAGCTACTTTATGAGTCTTGGCCGTGACCCTAAGCATTTTGTTTTCTAGTATTACGACCGGATACATAAATGCCACAGACACATAACTGGGTGAACCTTTTCAGATTGTGACTCATCTTTGCTAGAGTCCCCAGTTAGAGGTGCCCAGAGCTCTTAAGCACACTCTTTTTGCTTTGGACTACGACTTTAACCGCTCAGTCTCAAGCTTTTCACTTGACACCTTCACACCACAAGCACATGGTTAGGGACAACTTGGTTTAGCCGCTTAGGCCAAGATTTTATTCATTTGGGCCCTCCTCTCCATTAATGCTCAAAGCCTTGGATCCTTTTTACCCTTGCCTTTTGGTTTAAAGGGTTATTGGCTTTTTCTGCTTGCTTTTTCTTTTTCTTTTTTTTTTCTGCAAGCTTTTCACTGCTTTTTCTTGCTTCAAGAATCAATTTTTTGCTTTTTCAGATTATCAACAACATTTCTCTTTTTTCATTATTCTTTCAAGAGCCAACAAGTTTAACATTCATAAACAACAATATCAAAAATATGCACTGCTCAAGCATTCATTCAGAAAACAAAAAGTATTGCCACCACATTAAAATAATTAGATTATTTTCAAGATGTAATTCGAAATTCATGTACTTCTTTTTCTTTTTCAAAAAACATTTTTCATTTAAGAAAGGTGAAGTATTCATAGGACATTTATAGCTTTAAGACATAGACACTAGACACTAATGATCATGTAATAAAGACACAAACATAGATAAAACATAAAGCATAGAAATCGAAAAACAGAAAAATAAGAACAAGAAAATTAAAGAACGGGTCCACCTTAGTGATGGCGGCTAGTTCTTCCTCTTGAAGATCTTATGGAGTGCTTGAGCTCCTCTATGTCTCTTCCTTGCCTTTGTTTCTCCTCTCTCATGGCCTTTTGGTCCTCTCTTATTCATGGTGGATGATGGAGTGCTCTTGGTGCTCCACTCTTAGTTGCTCCATGTTAGAACTCAAATCTCCTAAAGAGGTGTTGAGTTGCTCCCAATAGTTATGTGGAGGAAAGTGCATCCCTTAAAGCATCTCAGGGATTTCATGATGAGGAATTTTCTCATGCTCTTGTTGAGGCCCATGAGTGGGCTCTCTTATTTGCTCCATCCTTTTCTTAGTGATGGGCTTGTCCTCTTCAATGAGGGTGTCTTCTTCTATGACAACTCCAGCTAAATTGCATAGGTGACAGATGAGATGAGGGAAGGCTAACCTTGCCAATGTGGAAGACTTTTCCACCACCTTATATAGTTCTAGAGATATGATCTCATGAACTTCTACTTCCTTTCCAATCATGATACTATGGATCATGATAGCCCGGTCCACAGTAACTTCAGACCAGTTGCTAGTAGGAATGATAGAGCGTTGGATGAACTCCAACCATCCCCTAGCCACGCGTTTGAGGTCAGGCCTTCTTAATTGAACCGGCTTGCCTCTTGAGTCTCTCTTCCATTGAGCTTCTTCCACAAAGATGTCCATGAGGACTTCGCCCAACCTTTGATTAAAGTTGACTCTTTTTGAGCATGAAAGGGACCTCGGAGATCACCTTTTTCTTCGCCACAACTTCATAGAAGTGGTCTTGATGCACTTTTGAGATGAATCTCTCCATCTCCCATGACTCGGAGGTGGAAGCAATTACCTTCCCCTTCCTCTTTCTAGAGGTTTCTCCGGCCTTAGGTGCCATTAATGGTTATAGAAAAACAAAAAACAGGGCTTTTTCCACACCAAACTTAGAAGGTTTACTCGTCCTCAAGAAAAAAAGAAAAGAAAGGAAGAGGAGAAGAAGAAATGGAGGAGATAGAGGTGAGGAGTGGGTTCGGCCAAGGGGGGTAAGTGTGTAAGATGTGTGAAGTGGAAGGTGATAAGGAGGGGTATTTATAGGAAAAGAGAGGGATGGAGTTCGTGTAAGAGGGGGTTGGGTTTGGAAGGGAAATGTTTTGAATTTGAATGGTGAGGTAGGTGGGGTTTTATGATGGATGGATGTGAGTGGTGAAGAGATTATGTGTTTTAGGAAGAGGTATTGATGTGATTGGGAAAGGGTATTTGGGGAAGAGTGTTATGAAAAGGTGTGAAGAGGAGAGAAGAAGAGGTGGGATAGGTGTGGATCCTGTGGGGTCCACAGATCCTGAGGTGTCAAGGAATTCTGCTCCCTGCACCATTCTGGCGTGTAAACACCCTCTGTGTGCCAATTCTGGTGTTTAATGCCAGCTCTGCTACCTTTCCTGGCATTAAACGCCAGACACCCTTTTCTGGCGTTAAACACCCAGAATGCTGCCCATTCTGGCATTTAAACGCCAGTAACCCTGTCTTCCAGGGTGTGCTATTTTTAATGCTGTTTTTTATTCCACTTTAATTTTGCAGTTGTTTTTGTGACTTCACATGATCATCTACCTAAAGAAAACATAAAATAACAATGGAAAACAAATAAATATAATTAAATAACATTGGGTTGCCTCCCAATAAGCGCTTCTTTAATGTCAATAGCTTGACAGTGAGCTCTTAGAGAGCTTCACAGAGACTCAAAGCTTAATGGTGGCCTCCCAACACCAAACTTAGAAGTTAAGTGTGGGGGCTTTGTTTGACTCTGTATTGAGAGAAGCTTTTCATGCTTCCTCTCCATGGTTACAGAAGAAGATCCTTGAGCTTTAAACACAAGGTAGTCCTCATTCAATTGAAGGACCAATTCTCCTCTGTCCACATCAATCACAGCTCTTGCTATGGCTAGGAAGGGTTTTTCAAGGATAATAGATTCATCCTTATCCTTCCCAGTGTCTAGGATTATAAAATCAATAGGGATGTACAGACCTTCAACCTTCACTAAGACATGCTCTACAACTCCATAAGCCTGTTTCCTTGATTTGTCTGCCAATTTTAATGAGAATTTAGTAGCTTGTACCTCAAAGATCCCTAGTTTCTCCATTACAGAGAGTGGCTTGAGGTTTATTCCTGATCCCAGGTCACACAGAAACTTCTTAAAGGTCATGGTGCCTATGGTACAAGGTATTAACAACTTTCCGAGATTCGATTTCTTCTAAGGTAACTTTAGTTGCCCCAAAGCATTCAGTTCATTGATGAGCAATGGAGGTTCACCCTCCCAAGTCTCATTACCAAATAACTTGGCATTCAGCTTCATGATTGCTCCTAGATACTAAGCAACTTGCTCTTCAATAATTTCTTCATCCTTTTTAGAGGAAGAATACTCATCAGAGCTCATGAATGGTAATAGTAAGTTCAGTGGAATCTCTATGGTCTCTATATGAGCCTCAGATTCCTTTGGTTCCTCAATAGAGAACTCCTTAGTGGTCAGTGGGCGTCCATGGAGGTCTTCCTCACTGGAAATCACTGCCACTTCCTCCTCTGCAGGTTCGGCCACTATGGGTATATTGATGGCCTTGCACTCTCTCTTTGGATTCTCTTCTGTATTGCTTGGGAGAGTACTAGGAGGGATTTCAGTAACTCTTTTACTCAGCTGACCCACTTGTGCCTCCAAATTTCTGATGGAGGACCTTATTTTAGTCATAAAACTGAGAGTGGTCTTAGATAGATCAGAGACTATGGTTGCTAAGTCAGAGAGGCTCGGCTTAGAATTCTCTGTCTGTTGCTGAGAAGATGATGGAAAAGGTTTGTTACTGCCAAACCTATTTCTCCCACCATTATTGTTACTGAAGCCTTGATTAGGCTTCTGTTGATCCTTCCATAAGAAATTAGGATGATTCCTCCATAAAGGATTATAGGTGTTTCCATAGGAATCTCCCATGTAATTCACCTCTTCCATTCCAGTATTCTCAGGGTCATAAGCTTTTCCTTTAGGGGAGGCTTCTTTAGTGCTGCCTGATGCAGCTTGCATTTCAGTCAGACTTTAAGAAATCGTATTGACTTGCTGAATCAATATTTTGTTCTGAGCTAATATGGCATTCAGAGTATCAATCTCAAGAACTCCTTTCTTCTGAGTTGTCCCATTATTCACTGGATTTCTTTCAGAAGTATACATGAACTGGTTATTTGTAACCATTTCAATGAGTTCCTGGACTTCTGCAGACGTCTTCTTCAAATGAAGAGATCCACCAGCAGAGTGGTCCAATGACATCTTGGACAATTCAGACAGACCATCATAGAATATACATAGGATGCTCCATTCTGAAAGCATGTCAGAAGGACACCTTTTGATCAATTGCTTGTATCTTTTCCAAGCTTCATAGAGGGATTCACCTTCCTTCTGTCTGAAGGTTTGGACTTCCACTCTAAGCTTGCTCAACTTTTGAGGTGGAAAGAATTTGGCCTAGAAAGCATTGACCAACTTTTCCTAAGATTTCAGGCTTTCTTTAGGTTGTGAGTCCAATCATGTCCTAGCTCTGTCTCTTACAGCAAAGGGGAAAAGCATAAGTCTATAGACCTTGGGATTAACCCCATTGGTCTTAACAGTGTCACAGATTTGCAAGAATTCAGCTAAGAACTGATGAGGATCTTCCAATGGAAGTCCATGAAACTTGCAATTTTGCTGCATTAGAGAAACTAATTGAGGCTTAAGCTCAAAGTTGTTTGCTCCAATTGCAGAAATTGATATGCTTCTTCCATAGAAGTCAGAAGTTGGTGCAGTAAAGTCATCAAGCATCTTCCTGGCATCTCCACCATTGTTATTGGGTTCGGCCATGTCTTCTTCTTTTTCGAAAATTTCTGTAAGGTCCTCTCCAGAGTGTTGTGCTTTAGCTTCTCTTAGCTTCCTCTTCAGAGTCCTTTCACGTTCAGGATCAGTTTTAACAAGAATGTCTTTATCCCTGTTTCTGCTCATACGAAAAAGAAGAGAATAAAAAAGAAGAGGAATCCTCTATGTCATAGTACAGAGATCCCTTTATGTGAGTAAAAGAATAGAAGAATGAGGTAGAGATAGAATGAGAAGAATTCGAATACAGAGAGAGGGAGATGGTTCGAATTATAAGAAGAAGAGAATTGTTAGTAAATAAATAAAATAAATAGAAAGAGATGAGAGAGAGAGAGTATTCGAATATTAATTAAAAAGAAAAGAAAAATATTTTTTTATTTTAATTAGAAGTTAGAATTCGAAAGTATTAAAAGAAAGAAAATAAAATTAGAATTTAAAATAATTAGTTAATTAAAAAAAATTTTGAAAAAGTGGTGAGGAGTTTTCGAAAATTAGAGAGAGAGAGAAGAGTAGTTAGGTGGTTTTGAAAAAGATAAGAAATAGTAGACTTTTTAAAATTAAAACAAACAAATCAAGTGGTTAATTGAAAAAGATTTGAAAATCAATTTTGAAAAGATAAGAAGTTAGAAAAAAGATTTTGAAATTAAATTTTGAAAAAGATATGATTGAAATTTATTTTGAAAAAGATTTGAAAAGGAAATTAAAAAGATTTGATTTTTGAAATTAAAGTTGATTACTTGACTAACAAGAAACTAAAAGATATGATTCTAGAATTTAAAGATTGAACCTTTCTTAATAGGTAAGTAACAACTTGAAATTTTTGAATCTAAACATTAATTGTTAGCAATAATTTTGAAAATATGAAATAAAAATAAGGAAAAGATTTTGAAAATTAAATTTTGAGAATTTTCCAAAAAACATGAAAGGAAAATGAAAAAGATTTGATTTTGAAAAGATTTGAAAAGATAGAATTTTTAAATTGAAATTTTGACTTGACTAACAAGAAACAACTAAAATTTAAAACTTTTGACCAAATCAAACCAAAATTTCGAAATTTATTAGTAAAATAAGGGAAAGATATTATTTTTTATTTTTTTTGAATTAATGAAGGAAGAGAAAAATAACAAAATGACACAAAACATAAAAATTTAAGATGAAAACAAAAATGCATGCAAGAACACTTTGAATGTCAAGATGAACACCAAGAACACTTTGAATGTCAAGATGAACACCAAGAACACTTTGAAGATCATGATGAACATCAAGAACATATTTTTGAAAATTTTTAAGAAAAGAAAGACATGCAAGACACCAAACTTAAAATTTTTTTTTACTTTAGACACTAATAATTCAAGAATGCATATGAAAAACAAGAAAGGACACAAAACAAGAAAATTTAAGGATCAAGTAAGGAAAATCATCAAGAACAACTTGAAGATCGATGAAGAACACAATGCATATATTTTCAAAAATTAAAGAAAATTAAAAACATGCAATTGACACCAAACTTAAAATCTGACACTAGACTCAAACAAGAAACACAAAATTTTTTGTTTTTATGATTTTATTAAATTTTTTTTTGTATTCTTCGAAAATTATTTTGGAAAAAGAAAATAAAGGGATACAAAATTTTCAATAAGAATTCCAGGATTCATGCAATGTTAGTCTAAAGCTTCGATCCAAAAGAATTAGACATGGCCAAATGGCCATCCAAGCTTTAGCAGAGCATTACATACAATAGCCAAATTGATGCGAACCAAAAAGGCTCCTGCAAAGATAAGTGAAAACCTCAGTCCAAAAGATTAGACATGGCTTAACAGCCAGCCAGGCTTCAACATATCTTATGAAACTCTAGAATTCATTATTAAAAATTCTGAAGAACAAATTTTTTGAATTTTTTGAAAACTATATTTATTTTATTTTATTTTATTTTTGAATTTTTCGAAATTAAAAATAAAAAAAACTTAAACATAAAATAAAATTACCTAATCTAAGCAACAAGATGAACCGTCAGTTGTCCAAACTCGAACAATCCCCGGCAACGGCGCCAAAAACCTGGTGGACGAAATTGTGATTTACACTTTTCACAACTCCGCACAACTAACCAGCAAGTGCACTGGGTCGTCCAAGTAATACCTTACATGAGTAAGGGTCGATGCTACGGAGACTGTCGGCTTGAAGCAAGCTATGGTCATCTTGTAAATCTTAGTCAGGCGGATTCAAATGGTTATGAGTATTGATAATTAAAAGATAAATAAAGCATAAAATAAAATAAAGTTACTTATGCAATTCATTGGTGGGAATTTCAGATAAGCGTCTGGAGATACTTTATTGCTTCTGAACCTCTGCTTTCCTATTGCCTTCTTCCAACCATGCGTGCTCCCTTCCATGGCAAGCTGTATGATCCTCTCGGATGAAAAATACCAGGTACGATCTCTCCACGGCTAATCAACTGTCGGATTGCTCGTCTCGAATGAAAAATAACATGTATAGCTACCGCACGGCTAATCATCTGTCGGTTCCCGCTAGCATCGGAATAGGACCTTTGTCCTTTTGCACACTGTCACTGCGCCCAACATTCGCAGGTTTGAAGCTCGTCACAGTCATTCCTTCCCAGATCCTACTCAGAATACCACAGACAAGGTTTAGACTTTCTGGATCCCAGGAATGCTGCCAATTGGTTCTAGCCTATATCACGAAGATACTAATCTCACGGACTCGGTCCGTGTATTAGATATCTAAGAGAATATACTCCGGCTGTCGTCCAATGACTACATTGAACATCATGTAGACCGCTTGTGGTTGTCAGGCATGCGGATCTTGGCTAAGCGAGTAACAAAGATAGTGGGTGATTGTCACGGGTCACCCCTTCATTCTGACTTAACTGAATTAAGTACAAGAGTATATCTTGGAGAAGAAGTAGGCGTGAATTGAAAGAAAAACAATAGTACTTGCATTAATTAATAAAGAACGGCAGAGCTCCACACCTTAATCTATGGGGTGTAGAAACTCCACCGTAGGAAATACATAAGTGAAAATAGTCTAGGCATGGCCGATGGCCAGCCTCCAAAACGTGAAAAATGGTCTCCAAAGTATGATAAAAAGATCCAAGATTCTGAATACAATAGTAAAAAGTGATATTTATACTAAACTAGTTACTAGAGTTTACAGAAAATAAGTAACTAAGTGCAGATAGTGCAGAAATCCACTTCCGGGACCCACTTGGTGTGTGCTTGGGCTTAGCATTGAGCTTTACACATGCATAAGCTATTCTTGGAGTTAAACGCCAGCTTGGGTGCCAGTTTGGGCGTTTAACTCCATTTCTGGTGCCAGTTTTGGCGTTTTACACCAGAAAGTTTTAGGCTGGCCATTAGCACCATCTTGGGCCATCAAATCTCAGGCAAAGTATGGACTATTATAAATTTCTGGAAAGCTGATGAGCGGATATTTTATACGCTTTTTGGGGTTAATTTCATATAGTTTTTAGTATGTTTTAGTTAGTTTTTAGTTTATTTTCATTAGTTTCTAGGCAAAATTCATATTTCTGGAATTTACTATGAGTTTGTGTATTTTTCTATAATTTCAGGTATTTTCTGGCTGAAATTGAGGGAGCTGAGCAAAAATCTGATTCAAGCTGAAAAAGGACTGCTGATGCTGTTGGATCCTGACCTCTCTGCACTCGGAATGGAATTTCTGGAGCTACAAGAGTCCAATTGACGCGCTTCCAATTGCGTTGGAAAGTAGACATCTAGGGCTTTCCAGAAATATATAATAGTCCATACTTTGCTCAAGGATAGACGACATAAACTGGCGTTCAACGCCAGTTCCATGTTGCAGTCTGGCGTCCAGCGCCAGAAACACGTTACAAGTTGGAGTTCAACGCCAGAAACAGGTTACAGCTGGCGTTGAACGCCCAAAACAGCCCAGGCACGTGAGAAGCTTTAGTCTCAGCCCCAGCACACACCAAGTGGGCCCCAGAAGTGGATTTCTGCACTATCCATCATAGTTTACTCATTTTCTGTAAACCTAAGTTACTAGTTTAGTATTTAAACAACTTTTAGAAATTTATTTTGTATCTCATGACATTTTAGATCTGAACTTTGTACTCTCTGACTGCATGAGTCTCTAAACTCCATTGTTGGGGGTAAGGAGATCTGCTGTGTCTCGATGAATTAATGCAAGTATTTCTGTTTTCCATTCAAACATGCGTGTTCCTATCTAAGATATCCATTCGCACTTCAACATGAATGTGATGAACGTGACAATCATCATCATTCCCCCACGAACGCGTGCCTGACAACCACTTCCGTTCCACCGTAGAATGAATGAATATCTCTTGGATCTCTTAATCAGAATCTTCGTGGTATAAGCTAGATTGATGGCAGCATTCAAGAGAATCCGGAAAGTCTAAACCTTGTCTGTGGTATTCCGAGTAGGATTTAGGGATTGAATGACTGTGACGAGCTTTAAACTCGCGAGTGCTGGGCGTAGTGACAGACGCAAAAGGATAGTAAATCCTATTCCGGTACGATTGAGAACCTGCAGATGATTAGCCGTGCGGTGACAGCGCACCTGGACCCTTTTCACTGAAAGGATGGATGGTAGCCATTGACAACGGTGATCCACCAACACACAACTTGCCATAGGAGGACTTGCGTGCGTGAATCAGAAAACAGAGGAAAGCAGAATTTTAGAAGACAAAGCATCTCTAAAACTCCAACATATTCTCCATCATTGCACAATAAGTATTTATATTTATGCCCTCTCACTTTTTACAATTGAACTTAAAAAACACTATTATTGGCATCCTGACTAAGAATAATAAGATAACCATAGCTTGCTTCAAACCAACAATCTCCGTGGGATTCGACCCTTACTCACGTAAGGTATTACTTGGACGACCCAGTGCACTTGCTCGTTAGTTGTGCGAAGTTGTAAGAGAGTAATGTGAACATTGACATTACAATTTCGTGCATCTAGTTTTTGGCGCCGTTGCCGGGGATTGTTTGAGTTTGAACAACTAACGGTGAATCTTGTTGCTTAGATTAGGAAAAATTTTTCTTTTTGGTTTAGAGTCTTCTAATATTGTTTTTGGTTAAAATTTTCTTTTTAAAATCCTTTCTTTTAATTTTTCAAAAAAAATTTTTTTTTCTTAGTATTAAAAATACTTTTTCAAAACAAGTGTTACATTTACTGCCCAATTGGCTGGAGCGTTGGTCTGTGTTCTTGATAATTGGGTACCTTCTTGTTAAAATTCTTTTTCAAAAATAATTTTTACATTAAATCTTGTGCCAAACTTTAAGTTTGGTGTTTTCTTGTTAATTTTTCTTTGGTTTTCGAAAATCTTGTTTTGGTTTTCTAAAAATTTTAAGTTTGATGTTCTTTCTTCATGTTCTTGTGTTCTTGTGAGTCTTCAAAGTGTTCTTAAGTTTTCCTTGTGTCTTGATCTTAAAATTTTTAAGTTTGGTGTTCCTTGGTGTTTTCCCTCCAAAATTTTCGAAAACAAGGAGCATTAGATCTAAAAATTTTAAATCTTGTGCTATCTTATTATTTTTCTCTCTCCTCCTTAAATTCAAAAATATCTTTTCTCTCTATTTTAAAGCAAATTTTCGAAATTTATATTTAAAATTCAAATTTTCATTTCAAAATTTAAAACCTTTTTCAAAAATCATCATATCCTTTTCAAAACTTCC
Organism: Arachis hypogaea; assembly: GCF_003086295.3. Classification (NCBI taxonomy): domain Eukaryota; kingdom Viridiplantae; phylum Streptophyta; class Magnoliopsida; order Fabales; family Fabaceae; genus Arachis; species Arachis hypogaea. The sequence goes on along the minus strand of NC_092046.1, from coordinate 74,789,972 downwards.
TAACCACTTTCTCTCTCCTCATTTTTTCGAAAATCTTCACCTATTTTTATTTATTTTATTTTAATTTATTTTATTTTCGAAATAAATAAATAAATAAATAAATAAAAATAATTTTTTTTTATTTTACATCATCTCCCTTTCTCCATCATGGATCTAAGTGGAAATGAACAGTCCAGAAGGACTCTGGGGTCATATGCTAACCCCTCTACTGCTTCATATGGGAGTAGTATCTGCATACCCTCCATTGGAGTCAGTAGCTTTGAGTTGAATCCTCAGCTCATTATCATGGTGCAGCAAAGCTGCCAATATTCCGGTCTTCCACAGGAAGAACCTATAGAGTTTCTGGCACAGTTTTTACAAATTGCTGACACAGTACATGATAAGGAAGTAGATCAGGATGTCTACAGATTATTACTATTTTCATTTACTGTAAAAGACCAAGCCAAGAGGTGGTTAAATAACCAACCTAAGGCCAGCATAAGGACATGGAAACAGCTGACAGAAAAATTCCTGAATCAATACTTTCCTCCAAAACGGATGACACAGCTAAGGCTGGACATCCAAGGCTTTAAACAAGGAGATAATGAATCTCTTTATGATGCCTGGGAGAGATACAGAGAGATGCTAAGAAAATGCCCCTCTGAAATGTTTTCAGAGTGGGTTCAGTTAGACATCTTCTATTATGGGCTTACAGAAAGAGCTCAGATCTCTCTAGACTACTCAGCTGGTGGATCTATCCACATGAGAAAGACAATTGAAGAAGCTCAAGAGCTCATTGACACAGTTGCCAGAAATCAGCATCTGCACTTAAGCAGTGACCCTTCCATGAAAGAGGAGGCTAAAACAGTAACTGCTGAACTCAGTCTTGTAGAACAAGCTGCTGAATTCAATCAGTAATTGGACTTTCTAACACAACAGTTAGCTGAATTCAAAGATAGACTACAAGAGACAAGGATGGCTAATATAAATATGGAAGAACAATTGAAGAAAACAAAACAGCAGCTGTCAAAACAAATAACAGAAGAATGCCAAGCAGTTCAATTAAGAAGTGGGAAAACATTAAATACCCCATCTCAAGGCAGCAGGAAGCCAAGAAATGAGCAAACCACCCAAAATCCATCTGAGGACAGTAAGAGCCCAGAAAAAAATAATTCTGGCGTTAAAACGCCAGAAATTGGGTGGAAGGCTGGCGCTGAACGCCCAGACCATGCTCAGGACTGGCGTTCAACGCCAGAAACAAGCAAGGAATTGGCGTTGAACGCCCAAAAGAAGCACAGTTCTGGCGTTCAGACGCCAGGAACAGATAAGGAGTTGGCGTCTAACGTCACTCCAGCTTCTAACTCTGGCACTCAATTGCCAGAGAGGGATCAGACACACACAAGTGCTGATGACAACCCATCTAAAAAGGCTTCTTCAACCACTTCTGTAGGAAATAAATCTACAGCAACCAAGGTTGAAGAATATAAAACCAAGATACCTTATCCTCAAAAACTCCGCCAAGAGGAGCAGGATAAGCAATTTGCTCGCTTTGCAGATTATCTCAGGACTCTTGAAATAAAGATTCCATTTGCAGAAGCACTTGAGCAAATACCTTCCTACGCCAAGTTCATGAAAGAGATCTTGAGTCATAAGAAGGATTGGAGAGAAACTGAAAGAGTTCTCCTCACTGAAGAATGCAGTGCAGTCATTCTGAAAAGCTTTCCTGAAAAGCTTAAAGATCCCGGAAGCTTTCTGATACCATGCACATTAGAAGGAAATTGCACCAGGACAGCTTTATGCGATCTTGGGGCAAGTATCAACCTAATACCTGCATCTACCATTAGAACGCTTGGTTTAACTGAAGAAGTTAAACCAACCCGGATATGTCTCCAACTTGCTGATGGCTCCATTAAATACCCATCAAGCGTGATTGAGGACATGATTGTCAGGGTTGGGCCATTCGCCTTTCCCACTGACTTTGTGGTGCTGGAAATGGAGGAGCACAAGAGTGCTACTCTCATTCTAGGAAGATCTTTCCTAGTAACTGGACAAACTCTCATTGATGTCCAAAAGGGGGAAGTCACCCTGAGAGTCAATGAGGATGAGTTTAAGTTGAATGCTGTCAATGCCATGCAGCATCCAGACACACCAAAAGACTGCATGAAAGTTGATCTTATTGACTCTCTGGTGGAGGAGATCAACATGGCTGAGAGTCTCGAATTAGAGCTGGAAGACATCTTTAAAGATGTTTCGTCTGACCTAGAGGATTCAGAGGAATCGAAAGAGCCTCTGAAACTTCCTCAGGGAAAGGAAAAACCTCCTAAACCCGAGCTCAAACCATTACCACCATCCCTGAAATATGCATTTCTGGGAGAAGGTGATACTTTTCCAGTGATCATAAGCTCTGCTTTAAATCCACAGGAAGAGGAAGCACTAATCAAAGTGCTAAGGATACACAAGGCAGCTCTTGGGTGGTCTATAAGTGACCTTAGGGGCATAAGCCCAGCTAGATGCATGCACAAAATCCTATTGGAGGATGATGCTAAGCCAGTGGTTCAACCACAGAGGCGGCTAAACCCAGCCATGAAGGAAGTGGTGCAGAAAGAGGTCACTAAATTACTGGAGGTTGGGATTATTTATCCTATTTCTGATAGCCCCTGGGTGAGTCCTGTTCAAGTTGTCCCTAAAAAGGGAGGCATGACAGTGGTTCGTAATGAAAAAAATGAACTGGTTCCTACAAGAACAGTTACAGGGTGGCGCATGTGTATTGATTACAGAAGGCTCAATACAGCCACCAGAAAGGATTATTTTCCTTTACTATTCATAGACCAGATGCTAGAAAGACTAGCAGGTCATAATTATTACTGCTTTTTGGATGGCTATTCAGGCTACAACCAAATTGCAGTAGATCTCCAGGATCAAGAGAAAACAGTATTCACATGTCCATATGGAGTATTTGCTTACAGAAGGATGCTTTTTGGGCTGTGTAATGCGCCTGCAACCTTTCAGAGATGCATGCTCTCTATTTTCTCTGATATGGTGGAAAAATTTCTGGAAGTCTTCATGGATGACTTCTCAGTATATGGAGACTCATTCAGCTCCTGTCTTGATCACCTGACACTGGTTTTGAAAAGATGCCAAGAGACCAACCTGGTTTTAAACTGGGAAAAATGGCACTTTATGGTGACTGAAGGGATTGTCCTTGGGCATAAAATTTCAAACAAGGGAATAGAGGTGGATCAAGCTAAAATAGAGGTAATTAAAAAATTACCACCACTTGCCAATGTTAAGGCAATCAGAAGCTTTCTAGGGCATGCATGATTCTATAGGAGGTTTATAAATGATTTTTCAAAAATTGCAAAACCTCTAAGCAACCTGCTAGCTGCTGACACGCCATTTGTGTTTGACACAGAATGCCTACAAGCGTTTGAAACTCTGAAAGATAAGCTGGTCACAGCACCAGTTATCTCTGTACCAGACTGGACATTGCCATTCGAATTAATGTGTGATGCCAGTGATCACGCTATTGGTGCAGTACTGGGGCAGAGGCATGACAAGCTTCTGCATGTCATTTATTATGCTAGCCGTGTTCTGGATGATGCCCAGAAAAATTACACAACCACAGAAAAAGAATTGCTTGCAGTGGTTTATGCCATTGACAAGTTTAGATCATACTTAGTAGGATCAAAGGTGATTGTGTACACAGATCATGCTGCTCTTAAATATCTACTCACAAAGCAGGATTCAAAACCCAGACTCATAAGATGGGTGTTACTTTTGCAAGAGTTTGATATAGAAATAAGAGACAGAAAAGGGACAGAAAATCAAGTGGCTGACCATCTGTCCCGGATAAAACCAGTGGAAGGGGCGTCCTCCCCCTATATTGAGATCTCTGAAACCTTTCTGGATGAGCATTTGTTCGCCATTCAGAAATTACCATGGTTTGCATACATTGCAAACTACAAAGCTGCAAGGTTCATTCCCAAGGAGTACAGCAGGCAACAAAAGAAAAAATTAATTACTGATGCAAAGTACTACTTGTGGGATGAACCCTATCTCTTTAAGAGATGTGCAGACGGAATAATCCGTGGGTGTGTGCCTAGAGAAGAAGCGCAGAGGATCCTATGGCATTGCCATGGATCACAATATGGAGGCCATTTCGGAGGTGAGCGAACAGCCACCAAGGTCCTCCAATGTGGTTTCTACTGGCCTATACTCTATAGAGATTCCCGAGAGTTTGTACGTAACTGTGACAGTTGCCAGAGAGCTGGTAATTTGCCTCACAGTTATGCCATGCCTCAACAAGGAATCTTGGAGATTGAGTTGTTTGATGTATGGGGAATTGATTTCATGGGGCCTTTCCTACCATCATACTCAAACACTTATATTCTGGTGGCAGTTGACTATGTATCAAAATGGGTAGAGGCCATTGCTACACCCACCAATAATACTAAAACAGTACTAAAGTTCCTCCAGAAACATATATTCAGCAGATTTGGTGTTCCTAGAGTACTAATCAGTGATGGGGGCACTCACTTCTGCAACAAACAGCTTTACTCTGCCATGGTCCGGTATGGGATTCGCCATAAAGTGGCAACTCTATATCATCCGCAGACAAATGGACAAGCTGAAGTCTCTAACAGAGAACTAAAAAAAATCCTGAAACGGACTGTGAATACCCGTAGACAGGATTGGGCACGAAGCTTGGATGATGCTCTGTGGGCTTACAGAACAGCATTCAAGACTCCTATAGGGACCTCTCCATACCAACTTGTGTATGGTAAGGCTTGTCACCTGCCCATGGAACTGGAACATAAGGCCTACTGGGCAACCAGATTCCTTAACTTTGATGCCAAATTAGCTGGAGAGAAAAGATTGCTCCAGCTGAATGAGCTAGAGGAATTCAGATTCACTGCTTTTGAAAGTGCCAAGCTTTACAAAGAGAAATCAAAAAGGTGGCATGACAGAAAGCTGTCATCTAGAATCTTTGAACCAGGACAAAAGGTTCTGTTGTTTAACTCTAGGCTCAGGCTATTTCCCGGGAAACTGAAGTCCCGGTGGAGAGGACCATATGTGATTACAAGTGTATCACCATAAGGTTATGTGGAGCTTCAAGATATTGATTCTGATAAGAAGTTCATTGTTAATGGACAGAGAATCAAGCACTATCTTGAAGGCAATGTTGAGCAAGAGTGCTCAAGGCTGAGGCTAGATTAAAAACTCAGCAAGGTCCAGCTAAAGACAATAAAGAAGCGCTTGCTGGGAGGTAACCCAGCCATGGGGCATCACTTCCTCTAAGCATTTTGCCCTATTCTTGATTTTATTTGTTTATATAAAGTTCATTGACACTAAGGTAAAGAGTCAATTGTATAAGTTTACAAGGTTACAAAAGGATTCTGCACACAAAACAGAGAAAAAGAGCTCACTGGCAAGAAAACGCCAGTAAAAGTCTGTTTTGGGCGTTCAACGCCAGTAAGGATAGCCATCTGGGCGTTAAATGCCAGAAAGAAGCATCTTCTGGGCGTTGAACGCCAGAAAGAAGCTCCTTCTGGGCGTTTAACGCCAGATTTACAACGTCCTGGGTGTTCAGAAAAATGCCCAGTGACAAAGGAATTCCTGGCGTTCAACGCCAGAAAGAAGCAATAGCTGGGCGTTGAACGCCCAGGAGAAGCAGCAGTTGGGCGTTGAACGCCCAAAACATGCAGCGTTTGGGCGTTAAAATGCCAGGATGGTGGGGAGGAGGTAAATTCGTTTTTACTTCAAATTTTTCATTTCAATTTTAATTTTCATGTTTCAATTCATGATTTCTTGCATAAACATGTTACAAACCCTGATTTCTAAAATCCCTAATTTCTAAAAACCCTTCTTTAAAAATATCAAATGTATCTTAATCCATAAGCACAAATCCTTTTTTCAATCCAATTCAACTCTTTTTCAAAATTTTCAAAACAAATCTATCTCTTTTCATTCAAAAATCTTTTCAACTAATCAATATCTTTTTCAAATCTCCATATTATCTTTTTCAAAAATCCAATTTTATCTTTTTCAAATATCTTTCATATCTTTTCAATTTTAAATTATATATTTTCTTATCATACTTATCTTTTTTTTAAATCATATCTTCTATCTTATCTTTCTCCCTATTTTCGAAAACCCCCCTTCCCTTTTAAAAACCCATTCGGCCTCCTTCCTCTCATCCACCATTCAACACTAGCTCTCCTTCTATCCCTCTCCTTTCTTTTCTTTTGCTTGAGGACAAGCAATCCTCTAAGTTTGGTGTGTTTATCCGTGATCACTAAACCATACCCACTAAGATCATGGCTCCTAAAGGAAAATAACCCACCCCAAGAGGCAAGAAAGAGAATGTTCCAAAACCACTTTGGAATCAAGGGAGGTTCTTAACCAAAGAACATTCAGACCATTACTACAAAATAATGGGTCTAAGATCTGTGATCCCGGAAGTCAAGTTCGATCTGAAAGAAGATGAATATCCGGAGATCCAAGAGCAGATTCGAAACAGGAACTGGGAAGTCCTAGCTAATCCTGAAACGAAAGTGGGAAGGAATATGGTTCAAGAATTCTACGCTAATCTGTGGCAAACAGACAGGCAAAGAATATCTGGAGCTGCCCTCTATGACTATAGGACTGTGGTCAGAGGAAAGATTGTTCACATCCACCCTGACAAAATCAGGTAGATCTTTAAGCTACCTCAGCTGAAAGATGACCCAGACTCCTTCAATAGGAGAATGATGAGAACAAACAAGGGCCTGGATAAGATTCTAGAGGATATATGCATCCCTGAAGCCAGGTGGACCACCAGCACGAAAGGTGCCCCAAATCAACTCAAGAGAGAAGATCTCAAACCAGTCGCCAGAGGATGGCTGGACTTCATTGGGCGTTCTATATTGCCCACCAGCAACCGTTCTGAAGTCAATATTAGAAGAGCAGTGATGATCCATTGCATTATGTTGGGAAAAGAAGTAGAAGTTCATCAACTGATCCCATATGAATTCTACATACTTGCCAACAAGAACTCCAAGGATGCCAGGTTGGCTTATCCAAGCCTAATCTCTATGCTCTGCAAAGATGCTGGAGTAAAGATGGGAATAACAGAGTATATCTCAGTGGAGCAACCAATCACTAAAATCACAATGGAAAAACAACAAATGCAGGATGACCCCATCAAGAGGAGGGCGCAAGAATTCCTACCAGAACTTCCTCAATTTGAATACTGAGAGCATATTGAGGCATCTGTCACTAAGTTGCAAGAAACCATGGACCAATTGAAGGAAGAACAGCAAAATCAAAACAGCATGCTTTGCAAACTGCTTAGAGAACAAGAGGTGCAAGGGCATGAATTAAGAGAACTAAAGCGTCAGAAACTATCTCTTGAAGGGCCAAGCACCCCACAGACTAAAGAGGCATCCGCTTCCCAAAGTCAAGGTTGTTGAGTTCTGATCTTAACCTTAACCCTGTGATAACTTTTTTTTATTATTTGAGTTTCCCCTTAGGAGTCATATAATGGCAATTAGTATTTATATTTTGATTTTATCCCCAATTAAGCTATAATTTATTTTTCTCATCATCATTAAACATGAATAAAATAGAAGATTTTCTTTAGAACAAGGAGGCAATAATTTTCGAGTTTTTAATAAAACAAATTCTAATTGTTTACATGTGGTGGCAATGCTTTCTGCCTTCTGAATGAATGCTTGAACAGTGCATATGTCTTTGGAATTTGATGTTCCTGAATGTTAAATATGTTGGCTCTTGAAAGAATGATAAACATGAGACATGTTATTGGTAATCTGAAAAATCATAAAAATGATTCTTGAAGCAAGAAAAAGCAGTGAATACAAAGCTTGCCAAAAAAAAAGCAAGCAGAAAAAGCCAATAACCCTTAAAACCAAAAGGCAAGGGTAATAAAAAGGATCCAAGGCTTTGAGCATCAGTGGATAGGAGGGCCTAAGGAAATCAAATCCTGGTCTAAGCGGCTAAACCAAGCTGTCCCTAACCATGTGCTTGTGGCGTGAAGGTGTCAAGTGAAAACTTGAGACTGAGCGGTTAAAGTCAAGGTCCGAAGCAAAGAGAAGAGTGTGCTTAAGAACCCTGGACACCTCTAATTGGGGGCTTTAGCAAAGCTAAGTCACAATCTGAAAAGGTTCACCCAATTATGTGTCTGTGGCATTTATGTATCCAGTGGTAATACTGGAAAACAAAGTGCTTAGGGCCACGGCCAAGACTCATAAAAGTAGCTGTGTTCACGAATCAACATACTGAACTAGGAGAATCAATACCACTATCTGAATTTTGAGTTCCTATAGATGCCAATCATTCTGAGCTTCAATGGATAAAGTGAGATGCCAAAATTGTTCGGAAGCAAAAAGCTACTAGCCCCGCTCATTTAATTAGAATCTGAGCTTCACTCAAAAACTCGGAGATATTATTGTTTCTTGACTCATTTGTATTCTATTTTATTTATCTAGTTGCTTGAGGACAAGCAACAGTTTAAGTTTGGTGTTGTGATGAGCGGATATTTTATACACTTTTTGGGGTTAATTTCATATAGTTTTTAGTATGTTTTAGTTAGTTTTTAGTTTATTTTCATTAGTTTCTAGGCAAATTTCATATTTCTGGACTTTACTATGAGTTTTTGTTTTTTCTGTAATTTCAGGTATTTTCTAGCTGAAATTGAGGGAGCTGAGCAAAAATCTGATTCAGGCTGAAAAAGGACTGCTGATGCTGTTGGATCCTGACCTCTCTACACTCGGAATGAAATTTCTGGAGCTACAAGAGTCCACTTGACGCGCTTCCAATTGCGTTGGAAAGTAGACATCCAGGGCTTTCCAGCAATATATAATAGTCCATACTTTGCTCAAGGATAGATGACGTAAACTGGCATTCAACGCCAGTTCCATGTTGCAGTCTGGCGTCCAGCGCCAGAAACATGTTACAAGATGGAGTTCAACGCCAGAAACAGGTTACAGCCTGGCGTTGAATGCCCAAAATAGCCCAGGCACGTGAGAAGCTTTAGTCTCAGCCCCAGCACACACCAAGTGGGCCCAGAAGTGGATTTCTGCACTATCCATCATAGTTTACTCATTTTCTATAAACCTAGGTTACTAGTTTATTATTTAAACAACTTTTAGAGATTTATTTTGTATCTCATGACATTTTAGATCTGAACTTTGTACTCTCTGACAGCATGAGTCTCTAAACTCCATTGTTGGGGGTGAGAAGCTCTGATGTGTCTCGATGAATTAATGCAAGTATTTCTGTTTTCCATTCAAACATGCGTGTTCCTATCTAAGATATCCATTCGCACTTCAACATGAATGTGATGAACGTGACAATCATCATCATTCCCCCACAAACGCGTGCCTGAAAACCACTTCCGTTTCACCGTAGAATGAATGAATATCTCTTGGATCTCTTAATTAGAATCTTTGTGGTATAAGCTAGATTAATGGCAGCGTTCAAGAGAATCCGGAAAGTCTAAACCTTGTCTGTGGTATTCCAAGTAGGATTCAGGGATTGAATGACTGTGACGAGCTTCAAACTCGCGAGTGCTGGGCGTTGTGACAGACGCAAAAGGATAGTAAATCCTATTCCGGTACGATTGAGAACCTGCAGATGATTAGCCGTGCGGTGACAGCGCACCTGGACCCTTTTCACTGAAAGGATGGATGGTAGCCATTGACAACGGTGACCCACCAACACACAGCTTGCCATAGGAGGACTTGCGTGCATGAATCAAAAAACAGAAGAAAGCAGAATTTCAGAAGACAAAGCATCTCCAAAACTCCAACATATTCTCCATCATTGCACAATAAGTATTTATATTTATGCCCTCTCACTTTTTACAATTGAACTTAAAAAACACTGTTATTGGCATCCTGACTAAGAATAATAAGATAACCATAGCTTGCTTCAAACCAACAATCTCCGTGGGATTCGACCCTTACTCACGTAAGGTATTACTTGGATGACCCAGTGCACTTGCTGGTTAGTTGTGTGAAGTTGTAAGAGAGTAATGTGAAAATTGACATTACAATTTCGTGCATCAAAAGCCCAGGATGTCTACTTTCCAACGCAATTGAGAGCGCACCAATTAGGCTTTTGTAGCTCCATAAAATCCACGTCGAGTGCAGGAGGGTCAGAATCCAATAGCATCTGCAGTCCTTTTTCAGCCTCTGAATCAGATTTTTGCTCAGGTCCCTCAATTTCAGCCAGAAAATACCTGAAATCACAGAAACACACACAAACTCATAGTAAAGTCCAGAAATGTGATTTTTGAATAAAAACTAATAAAAATATAATAAAAAGTAATTAAATCATACTAAAATCTATATAAAAGCAATGCCAGAAAGGGTATAAATTATCCGCTCATCACATACCATACAGAGTCTTATGCTTAAGTCATAATTCAGAGATGGCAAGGTATTACGACCTCTAAAAATTAAAAATTTAGTACATATAGTAATGTGAATAAAGATTATAACTAGGAGCCTTTGAAGGAAAATGAGTAAAATAAATCGCAACTCGAAAGCGCAACACTCCGATCGAAAACATGTCGAACAAAGGATGAACCAACGTGGGATTATATATACAAAGGAGTGTCAAAAACATGAATATCAAAACTCATAATCCGGTTACGAAGATAACCGGTCCGAGCATAGCAATATATACAAGTAAATAAAATAGGAAACCCCAAGGGACATAAATACAAGAAAGCCTATTCTCCAAAATCCCCTCTAAGAGGTGTCATCACAGTTTGTATTATTCAGTGGAGATAAAGGTATCCCAGCATAACATATAAACCAAAAATAGAGACCCAAGAACAAAGGATCTTCGCTAATCCAGAAGTCTCCAGCACGTCTCAGCGAGAAGCCTCACGTCCTGCATCTGAAAACCACAAAATCCGCATGGGTGAGAACTGGAGGTTCCCAGTATGGTAACAGTTCCCACATATTTAACATGTAACATCAGAGGAAAACCGAAGGCAATCCTAGAACTTCCACCAGATAAATTCAAAGCTTATAAATAGGCTAATCCATAAAGGACAACTGACTAAAGATTCTTCAGTCTAACTAATACTTCCCTTTCTAAATCCTTCAAACCTTCCAACCACCAGCAGGAGTATAATATGGCAAACACAGTTATATCAGACAAGAGATATACAAATAGGAACAGACAAGGCATTTAGATAATTTGCAAGTAATATACAGTCAATTAGACAATCTCAAACAAATCATGTAGTATGCAATATGATGAATGTCTGTCCCTAATGGCTGATGATATCATCTGTCGGTTATATAGCCAACCCGACAAGTCCTGGTAGCTAACCATTGGACTGTCCCTCTGTCACGCATCCCCAACTCGAGTTATACTCAACGTAATCGTGATCATAATTATGATCCATATCTAACACCCTCAATGGTGTATATTCACGGGGCGAGCTAATCCGACGCTTTCACAGTGCCCGGCCACCCTTACGACATAGGGTCAACAGAGTCTCGAGTCTCCACCTGGAGCACGTGGTGGCTAGCCACTGCTTTCTTTCAGGAAAACTCGTATAACATGGCCATAATCCAGCCATCCGGCTTGATGACAAGTCATCTTAGCCTAGTTTCACTAGCCTTTTTCTTTTGTTTTCAATTGATTTTATGCACTTTCTTAAGCCATAAGCAAGCCAATTGGGTAGATTTCCATGTTTCCTTTGATTCAATCAACCATGGATGAATTCATGCACTTTCATGAGATTTTATGCTATAATTGTCATATATTATGAAAGAAACACAATCTCATGATTTGGGGCATAGCTTTGATTGTTTTGATTGATTGATGATAGGTGAAAAGAGTTTTGAAGAAGGTTGAAGAAAGAAGGAATGGCTAGGAGCAAGAGAGAACAAAAAGCTTGAGCCAAAGTTTGCCTCAAACTTTAGCTCAAACTTTTGGAAGAATTGAAAACACCCCAGAGGAAAAAAAGCTTGAGCCAAAGTTTGCCTCAAACTTTAGCTCAAACTTTTGGGAGAAAATCTTGAGCTAACGTTTGCCTCAAACTTTTTGGCAAACGTTGGCATCACAAAACCTACACCCTGGAGGAGAAAAGCTTGCGCCAACGTTTGCCTCAAACTTTTTGGCAAACGTTGGCGCCACACTTGCACACCCTGGAGGAGAAAAGCTTGCGCCAACGTTTGCCTCAAGCTTTTTGGCAAACGTTGGAGCCACACATATACACAAGGGGACCAACGTTTGAGCAAAAGTTTGACCTCAAACTTTAGCCCAAACGTTGGTAGCAGCAAGTGAAGCCATCTGGTATAAAAAGTTTGAGTAAAAGTTTGCCTCAAACTTTTACTCAAACTTTTATGATTCTTGACCCGGTTCACAATGGGTTTCTCTCCAACTCCAAGAGCAATCAACAGAGACTCTTATCAACCCAATTCCATCAAGAGCAAAGGCCCAATTCAAGGCTTGAAGACCATTTAAAGAAAGTGTATAAATAGCTTAGGATTTAAGTTTTAAAAGAGCTTTTCCTTTTTAGTTTTGCTGAGTAGTTTTGGAGAGCTTTTGGGTTTTGAATTATTTGGAGTTTCTGAGTTTCGGAGAGGAGAATTGAATTCTCTTCCTCTTAGTTTTCTTGTTTTCAATTTTAATTACACTTGTCTTGAGTCTTGGGTGTTGAGAATTGGGGAAATTCTGTCTCAATCTCACCTTGAGATCTCTTTCTGTTTCTTTTACTGCACCATTGGAGAATTGAGATTTACATTCAAGTTTTCTTCTGTTTTGATCTTTAATTTCTTACAATTGAATTCTACATTTGGATCTAAGAAGGCATTGAGATCTAGACTTGGCTATCTAGTCTCTTGAGTCCTGAGATCTATAGCTTTCAATTTCAATTTCCTTGTTTCGTTGTCACACCAAGCTTATTCTCATTTTCATTTAAGATCCGATTTAATTGAATCCATCTTTTACATTCCTGTTTGTTGAATTTTTCTTTTCCTTGTTTAATTTCTGCAAATCCAATTCCCAATTCCCTTTACAATTCAAGCCATTTACATTTCTTGCACTTTAAGATTCTGCAATTTACATTTCTTGCGTTCTAAGTTTCTGCCATTTAATTTCTTGTTCTTTAAGATTCAGCACATTTACCTTCTCTGCTCTTTAATTTACTGCAATTGTCCCTCTCCCTTTTAATTTCATGCAATTTAGCTTCTGTCGAATACAAACCACTCAAATCAACTCTTGATTCGCTTGACTAAATCAACCACTAAACTAAAATTGCTCAATCCTTCAATCCCTGTGGGATCGACCTCACTCCCGTGAGTTTTATTACTTGATGCGACCCGGTGCACTTGCCGGTGAGTTTTGTGTGTTTGGAATTCGTTTTCCGAAAATACACATCACGGCTCACGGTTAAATCCATAACCAGCCAATTCATAACAATTGCAACCCTTAGGCTCATGGCACATACAGCACTTCCACCGCCATCCTCTGCATCTCATATAGTCATCTTTGATCCTCATTGATCATTCATTTTTCCCTTGCTTCACTCGCAAGTTACCACATTCCCTAGCTCTTCTTCTCATTGCTAGGCATCTCATAATGATTTAAGACATAAGTGGTGAGATCGAAGGCTTAGAAGTATGAAATTTGGCTTTTAAAACTCAAAAATCAATTTTGGGATGAAAACAGGGCCACGCGTACACGTCCTCCACACGCACGCGTGAATGGCCAAAAAGTTCATTGACGCGTATGCGTCACCCATGCGCACGCGTGGATGGGAAAACAGTCAAGGGATGCCTACGCGACAGCCACGCGCACGCATGGGTGCATTTGTGCCCCACGCACAGAACTCGCACAGTGCTCGCGCAACTCTCGGAAAATTTGGCTGGGCAACCATTTTAGCACATCGACGCGTACGCGTGAGTCATGTGCACGCGTGGATGGCGTTTTTCTGAAAACGACGCATGCGCGTCAAGCACGCCTACGCGTGGGGGGGGTATTCTGCTAAAAAATTTTCTAAGTTAAAAGTTGCAGAATTCACAGATTAAACCCCTAATTTTCCAACGGACATAACTTCATCGTTTTAAACGTTTTTCGTCCGTTCTTCGAACGGCATAACCACTCCAGATCCAATTTCAGTTTTTAAACAGATTTGGCACAAAACGGAGATCTAGAGTTCAAGTTACGTCCCATCAAATTATACCCAAAAACCACAATTTTATTCAAAACCACAATGTGCCATTTTCAAAACATCCAAATTTCATCCTTTTTTGAAGTCAACCAAATCATACCAATTTCAACCCTTTTTGAAATCAAGGAAGGTATACCAAAAATTAACTCTAGCCTCTTCAACTCATACATTAGCATATTTAACACGTTACAAGCCAACAACTCACCATTTCATCCCATCTCAATCAAATAGCCCAATATTAAATACATTAACATGGCATATACCCTTCCTTATCACAATTTCCAATCACATCATTACCAATTAACCAACATTACACATAATCACTACCATGCTCACTCTCACATGGATCCATCCATAATTCAACCTTAATCATTCATCAAGCATATATCATAGCATGCATTTTTCTCATATATCACACCATCAAGGCATCAATATTTATAATCACATATATGACCACATCATATATCTCAACCATTCAATAACATCAATAATTTAATGTCTATCTTAGGGTCTCTAGCCTAAGTATTTCCTACTACATTACATTTTAGATACGAAAAAATGAGACCATACCTTAACCGATTTCCCAAGCTCAACCGGAGTACTTCCAAACCACTTTTCTACAAGCTCTCAAGGTCTCAACACCTCTAAGAATAGATTTTTATCACCAAAAATCTCTTTTCAAGCTTTTCAAAGTCTCAATCAAGCTCCAATATCCACATATACACAACATAAGCCACAATTATCATACCCAAACACAACATCTCAATACCCAAACATCATAGAACAACAATTTATACTAGGACTGAGAATCTTACCACACCCAAAGTCCAAAGAGACAAGATTAACCTTCTCCTTCAGGAGAGTTGGGTCCTATAACATCAAAGAGCCCAAAATCTCAACATTTTTACTCATGAAACTCGAAATCAAAGCTGGAAAGTCGAAGAGCAAACTGTAGCTTAACTCAAGATTGATTGAATGGGTTTTGTAGAGCTCTCCGCGATGAACGCGTGGCCACAAACGGTGCAGCAATTGGAGCTCTAGATCAAAAGTTATAGTGATTTGAAGATCAAATGAGAGAAAGAACTTGAGAGAGTGTTCTTCCCTCTTGTGCCTCCATTTCAGCGTGTTTAGTGTCTTAGAGAGGGGAGAGAGAGTGCTGAAATGAGTGTTTTACGGTTAATTTAGTTGGGCCAAGGGCCCACTATGATCCGGTTGGCCCGGTTTGGCCCGTTCGGTCCAATCTTGGTCCGATTTCTATAAAATTAGTACCAAAATTCTCGTCTCAATCTTCTCTATCATATTTAGCCATAAAAATCACATTTTTGGCTTTCTAGAATAAATTCTCATTTATAGGTTAATTAGCCATAAATTAATCGGATTTTACAACTCCAATAGCTTCTTCTGTGGAGGTGAATGTTAAAAATATACACTTTTGGGGTGAGAAAAAGAATCCACAATTGTCTCAAGAAGATATAAGTAAAGTCTATAATTCTGGTATACACATTATTCAATTTAGTATATTTCTAATTCAATCATTCTAGAATTATACTACTATGAACTATGTCTTTGTGAAGGTTCAAATTCTACATTTTTTGGAGGAGATAGCAACCATACATCTGCTAGCTATGAAACTTCCTTATATGGTCTCATTCCTAGTCATAGATGGTTGCTACAGGTAATTAAGATTTGTTGTCATTTATCTATCTTATATTTAGTTTTCAAATAATATTTTCCCATGAATTTATATCTTTTGGGATTTAATAGCGTGTGAATGATTTAGTTTTTTATTTTGATAGGCCATGCAAAATACACCACAGTCAAATAAGGAGCGATTTTTGAGATTAATATCATGTAATAGACAGCTTTGTACCATAGAAAACGTATATTTGGGACTAAAGACATGGATATTAAAGAAATGCAAATATGTTTTGTGATTATTAGCTGAAGAAACTTTTTATTTAGAGACATTGATAAAAAAATAATGCAAGTCTATATCTGTAACTAATTGTTTGTGAATATTATTAAATTAATTCAATTTATTATTATTATTATTATTATTATTATTATTATTATTATTATTATTTTGGCCAATAAATCTATGCTTTTATGCTTTATATTTTTTTATTAAGCACATTATATACATAATAAAACACATATTATTATTAAACAAAAATATTATAAATTAGAACTATATTAAATAATTAATACTAACAATTTAATAATACTCGGCATTAGTTTGACTTTTTTTTATAGTTAATGTACTTCAAGAAAAAGAAAAAGTTATATCAAGGACAATATTCTACTGAATAAATTTTGTTAAAACCGAGTTGACATTGGATAAAAATACATAATTTGATAGATGTAAGTATATAAATCACTAAAAATATTATTTATTTAATTAGGTTTTAGCAGAAATTAATGTTTCTCATATTATATATATATATATCAATTTTATAGAAAAAATTTTAAAATATAATGATACATAGTCAATACAATAGTAAAAAAAAACATTTAATTTTTATAAAAAATAATATCATTACATAATAAAATAATTAAATAAACAATAAATATAAGTTTAAGAGAATTTCTAATCAAGTCCTATTTGCAATTCTAAACATTTTTGGAGAAATTTTGTAATGAAAAATTTTAGAATACGGTTTTATTCTTATCCATTAATATAGTACCTTAAATACTAATCCTTTAAAAGTACATCATAGGTCAATAGAAAGTAGATATTTTAATTAAGGATAATTTAATGCATGTTTATATGTAATTATGTTGTTTGCAAAATATTTTTTAATTAACGTTTACTTCTTTTAACAAATTTTAGTGTGTACGATAAATTTTGTCTGAGTTAAAAAAATTACTTTTAAACAAAACATAATAAATAAATAAATAATATTTTATATTATTATATTCAAACATATTTAGTAGATATAAAATATTTTTTATAAAATATAATAAATAAACAAAATATATTTTTATATCCTAGGACCATATGTAAAAGTTTTTTTTAAAGTGATATATTCAAATATTAAATTACTTGTATTTTTTATAAGATTCTTTAAAAAAAATTATTCTAACATTTTTTTTAAAGTTATACCCACACAAGATAATGTACTATTACTATCCGATTTATATGTAAACAATAAAAATATGAAGAATAAAATAAATTTAATTCTAAGATAGATATTATAAATTTTTATTCACTTATTTTGTTTTTTGGGGTTATATTAAGTTAATTAGGTTAAAATCTAAGGTAATCCGATACTTTTTATAAATACCCATTGATTTTATAATAGTACACGTCTTCTTTTAATATGAATGTAATGCAGCAGAATATTACGTATTAAAAAAAATAAAGATAAAATAATAATCATTCTTATGCAAATACATTATGACTAACAAGCTCAATTTTTATTAATTTAAAATTCATAGACTTATAATTTACTAAAGGGTTAACCACCAAAAACGTCCCCGAATTATTCAAACGCTGACAAAAATGCACCTGAATTTTACTATCGACAAAAATGCCTTTAAATAATTTAAAAACACAAAAAAACCCAATAGTAAATATATAGTTTCAAAAAATGCCTTAGAGATTACATTTTGATGCAATTTTCCGCAAGCATGATTATAAAATTTAAATATTATTATCCTTAAAATTTGGTGATTTTTCGTTAAGTATATATTTTTTTTATAATTTTTTTTGTTAACAACCAATAAAACTTTTAAAAAATCACGAAAAAATATATACTTAACAAAAAGTCACCAAATTTTAAGAATAATAATATCTCATTTTTCTAATCATACTTGCAAAAAATCACATCAAAATTCAATTTTTAATATATTTTTTGAGAAATACATATTTAATGTTAGTTTTTTTGCAAGATTATCTAACATTAAATATGTATTTCTCAAAATATATATTAGAGATTGAATTTTGATGCAATTTTTTGTAGTTATAATTAAAAAAATAAGATTTTATTATCCTTAAAATTTGGTGATTTTTTGTTAGGTATATAATTTTTTTGTAATTTTTTTGTTAACAACCAATAATACTTTTAAAAAATTTAAAAAAATATATACTCAGCAAAAAATTACCAAATTTTTAGAATAATAATATCTCATTTTTTTAATAATTCTTGCAAAAAATTGCATCAAAATTCAATCTCTAAGATATTTTTTGAAAATACATATTTATTGTTGGGTATTTTTGTTACATTTTTAAATTATTTAAAGACATTTTTGTCGATAGTAAAATTCGGATGTATTTTTATCAGCGTTTGAATAATTCAGAGACTTTTTGGTACTAAAACAAAAAGTAATGAAATTTTCTAAAGAAATAAACTAATAATTCTAATATAAAATTATAACTAAACTAGATTACCCTATAAAACTAAGATAATCAAGACACTTTCTTCAAATGAAGAAAAATTAAAATTGTTCCTAATTTAAATTATTCTAAAATTAAATTGGTCTTGAATTGTTGTTCCAATTTTTGATAGCGAGATCTTCTATTTCCCTCTTCTTGATGTTGTGATCTCCACTAACCAAATCAATTGCAAGGCGCTTCTTGTAAAGTCATTCACTCTCTGTTACAGAATAAAATTATAATATTATATTAGATTAGAAACTAACTTATGAATTTAATAAATTAAATATATTGTTATAGTACCCCAACATCATATGATCCCCAAAGATTTGATAGTATCATCCATTGTGCAACATAAATACCACAATCATTCCTGCAATAGAACATGTAAGACCCATAAGTTTTAGAAAATCTTATTATGAGCTGATTTCAAATTTATTTATTTATTAGAGATTTTATTTTCAAAAATTATTTCATTGAGAATAATTAAATCAAGTTTTGATAATTAAAACGAAGATTTTACTTAATTTCATAATTATTGAATAATTTTCTATATTTAAATTATAAAGTTTAATAGTTGTAAAAGAAAAGAATTTTTATATGATTTAGTTTGAACAATTGAGATTTTAGAATTTAATATTTTAATTTTTATAAATAGAGAAAATTTATTATATTATCTTATATTTTAAATTAAAATACTTGATTGAGAGTTAATTAGCAAATTGATAATTAAATAATATTTTTAAAGTAATTTTGAGGGATTAAATTAGATTTTAAAATAAATACAATGTAACTTAAATTGATTTAGAAATTACCAACCTTAATTTAACCCAAAAATTCCTAATTTCAAAGTTACCCCAAATCAAACCCTAATCCTAAAAATCAAACCCACAAACCCTAACCCCTTTAGCCCAAGCCGCAGCCCTCTTTCCCAACAAGACACACGCGCACACACAGTAAGAAAGGGAGATGGAGAGAACGGGAAAATAGAAGAGAGAAAGGAGGAAGGAGATGCGCCTGTGCTAGTGGCCTTCACCGTCGAGTCAACAAGATGGAAGAGAGAGTTTGAACAGAGGAGAAGAAGAAGGGTGGCCACTGTTGCTGCTGTCCGCGCCATCGCAGACGCCATCGTTCTGTGGAGTCGTCGTCCTCACCGCATCACTGCCGGTACATCCACGAGCCGCCGGCAGAACCGATAAGGGAGAGAGTGCACGAACAGAGAAGAAGATTGACGGGGGAGGAGTGCGACGCTCAGAATGAGGCGACGCTGTTCACATCACCGTCGCCGAATACCAAACGCCGCCATCGTTGCGTGCTCCGTCATCACTGTTGGAATTGAGCAGCTGAGCTTCTGCCACCAGGGAATGCCGCCGCTGTTCAGGTCACTGGAAACGTGGCTGTGATCACCGAAAACACCATCGGAGTTGCCGCTGTTTCAGGTAAGCCATTCTTCCTTGTCTGGGTAAGAGTTTCATTCTGGAACCTTTGAATCGGTATTTTCTGTTTCAAGTTGTTTAAGGATCTGAGGTTTTGGTATACCGTCCACATGTTTTTAAAAGTGAATGCTGTGGGGTTCGTGGTGGTTTACGGCCCACATATGTGTGTTGTTTTCCAATTGAAGATCTTGCGAGGTTCGTGGTGGTGTATCGCCTACCAGTTTTCAAGAGGACGATATCCAGGTTAGCTACCAGATGTGTCAGGCTCTGGCAAAGTAACCGACACGTGAGCTTATGGCCAGAAGGACAGGTATGCATCATACTACATTTATTTGCCATTGTTTGGGTGTGCTTAAATTGTTTTAGTTTGCTTATCTGATAAGTTATGCTTAACTGGCAACTGTGATATTTGCTGTGACTGTTCTTTAAGTGTGTTTGCCTTGTATTTGTTTGTGCTTGTGATTGGTTTCTGTTTGAAGTATTGGTGATGGATTGATGATAGCAGTCATGAGTTTTGTTGGGCTAGAGGCCGAAATATAATTGTATATTGGGCCGGAGGCCGTGACGGGCGAGTTTGGGTTGATTGATCCCATGGTATTTACATTGAATATTATGTCTACTTATAAAAAATGGAACTTTTACGAAATTAAGATATGGGTGTTGGAATTTTGGATCTAATTACATGTCGATATTTGAATAGATTCATAAGACAACGACGACTATTGAGCTTTTAAAACAGTTTTCGTTAAAAATATCTTCTCATAACAATTCTCAAAACCCTCTACTGAGAACTCTTTCGAAGATGATGTTCTCACCCCCCCTACAGATTTTCCTTTTCAGGATATGGACGCAAAAGTCATGAAGAGTTTACCTAGTTGTTATTGTCGCAATGTTTTATATTGCTTTAGTTATTATTTAATATTTTCCTTGCCTTTATCTTTCACAATTTGTAAGAGGGATAGGATTTGTTTTATGTAAAGCTTGTAAGTTAATACTATGTATATGTATGTATATGGTTGTAAGTATGGATTTATGTTTTGTTTTAAAGGGTCTTTTGAAAAATACGGTTTAAGTTTTAAACAGGCTCATATTTTAGTATTAAATATTTTAAGAGTCTTCGTAATACCCGAGCTATCAGAGTGGCGTAGCCGGAAGCGTGACATTTTGATAGTTAGGGTGTTACAGAACACATAAAGAAAAAAAAAAGATAATACTAAGTTTTTAAAATTTTAATAATATTGCTTCCTAATAATAAGATAAGTTTATGTAATTATTATAATTTTTCACTCATATTAATTTAGATTAAAATTAGTGAATGAAGTACGAAATTTTTATTTACTTACGAGCCATCTTCTTGCTGCGTAACTTCGGGATCTACCAATTTATAAGTAGAAATTGTAGGTGATATCCCAACAGACAATTTATATGTTCCGTCACCCAAAATATTTTCAAGAAATGACGCCTGAATGATAGTCATCAATAATAAGCGGTAATCCAAATATGGTGAAAGAATATTTTTTAAATACAATCTGGTTTGCTTAAATGGCTCGTCACTTTATTGACTGCTGTCATCCTTGACTTTTTTTGTATCTTAGATTTTTTAGAGTCAAGATACACAATTTGTTGATCAGATATGTTAACAACCATTAAGAACCAGTGAAAATTCACGTGAATTGGAACATAAATCTACAATAACAAAGACATTAGAGTACAAGATTATTTGTTACAATAATAAATCAATTTTAGCATTATACTTTGATAGTAAATTCCTCTATGAGACTATGATAAACCCATATTTTATGATATAATTTGTGCTCAAATTGAGTGTTTCTATCAATTCTTCACCCACTTATTCATATAAATTGCATGGTTTTACTTTCCCTTCCTTATTTTATGATATATGTGAAAAACATGTTTCCTATGCTTTAAAAATATTAATTTTAATTATCCTTTATTACCATTCGATGCCGTGATTTGTGTGTTAAGTATTTTCAGGCTTCATAGAGCAGGAATGACTTAGAGAACAGAAAAGAAACATACAAAAATGAAAGGAAAGCACAAAAATGGAGTTTTGAAGAAAAGGCAGCAACGCGAATGCATTGACGACGCGAACGCGTGCCTAGCGCAAAATGGTAACGACGCGTATGCGTGGACGATGCGAACGCGCGCCTTGAGTAGAACGCAAATGACGCGTACGCGTGACAAGGAAAACTCCCAGATGACGCGAACGCATGACCCACGCGAACGCGTGACAGACGCCACGTACAAGAATCTGCAGAAAATGCCCCCTGCAATTTCTGGACCCTTTTTCGGCCCAAATCCAAGTCAGAAACTCAGAATATAAGCCAGAGAATGAAGGAATCAAACAACGAAACAACTTAGTGATACAATATTGATAATTTTTAGGATTAGATGTACTTTTAGAGAGAGAGGCTCTCTCCTCTCTCTTAGGATTTAGGATTAGGATTTCTCTTAGGATTTAGGATTTCATCTTCAATCACAGGTTCAATATTCCTTTAATTTATTTTCTACTTTTATTTATTCCATTACTTTAATTGTCATTTATCTTTTCATTATTGATTTACAAACTCTCCATGTTAGGATTTGAATTTATGTTTAAATGCAATTTGAGGTATTTCAAATTAATAATTGTTTTAATTATGATGGTTTCAATTCAATTTAGATTTATTTTCCCCTTTTGGCTTTGGTTAAGTAATTAGCAACACTTGAGTTATCAAACTCAGCTGTTGATTGAAATTGGAATTCTCTGCTGGTTAATTTGTACTCCAATAACTCTAGTCTTTCCATAGAAATTGACTAGGACTTGAGGATCAAATTAATTAGTCCACTTGACTCTCCTTTGTTTAGCAAGGGTTAATTTAAGTGGGAGCAGAATCCAATTCTCATCACACCTGATAAGGATAACTAGGATAGGACCTCAATTTCTTATACCTTGCCAAGAGATTTTATTATTATTAATTTATTTTTCTTGTCATTTAAATTACTTTTAATTTATTTCAAAAACCCAAAAACATATATTTTTACATAACCAATAATAAATCATACCTCCCTGCAATTCCTTGAGAAGACGACCCGAGGTTTAAATACTTCGGTTATAAATTTTATTGGGTTTTGTTACTTGTGACAACCAAACTTTTGTACGAAAGGATTCTCTGTTAGTTTAGAAACTATACTTGCAACGCGATTATATTTTTAATAAAAATTCTAGACCATACGAAAATTCTAACGTTAACATGTCTATCTTAGTAAGATTATATGCTTCTCTCATAAAATTGGCCTTAATGTAATTCCAAGTTCCGATGGAAACGTTTTCTAGATGCATTGTAATTTGCTGTAAAAGACATGTCAATTAGAACGAGCATACATACCTATATTAATGCGGAAAAAAAAAATAAACATACCGCAAATGTTGTGGGAAGAAACCACTTGTGACCATCATCATTATGAGTTAGCATGGAAACAACAAGGATAAGGACCTATAGTTATATTAAATCACAAGGTCCAAAATTATATAAAACAAACAATTCAATAAAATTTGCTATAAAATAAAGTCAATTTGAGTACATCTTGGATAAATTTGTAACAAAGCAAAAAAAAATACAATACATCATCAACAATAGAATGTCTAGGTTTTAATGTCATCAAAGCTTCTCTTATGCCTGAACAATGATCATTGGAAACCAATTCTTCCCTATTAAAAACAAAATCATTACTTTGTGTCATCTTTTAAAAAATCACCGTATACCTTCTAAAAATATATTAAGAAGATTGTATAGTACTTTGGGTCATAATTAAAATAAAAAATATATGACGCAAGGGCAAGATCTGCTTCTCTAAACCTCGAATTCCTTGTTGCCAGAAATGCAACCGAGAAACACTGCATAATATATTGTAAAAAATAAATAATATACCTAATTAAACTAAATTCATTTATATTGTTTATTAATTTATTAGTTACTTGAAAAATTTTATCTCCATTCATTAAGGTTGAGACATCTTCAGCTGAATTTTCTTCGTGCCAGAATAAATTACGCTAAAGTGAAAAAAAAACACGTACGAATCATGTTAGACTTATGAATAAGAAAAATAAAATTGGTTATGCAACTAATTTTTTAAAGACAATAATACCTTAGTGTCAGTCTTAGATGGTGTCTTCCTTACTCCATTTTGTCTAGTTTTTGGCCATAAAGATTTCATTTTTTTGCGCGCAAAACCTTTATCAGTCTCACCATTCTGTCTTGAAGATGTTTGTGTTGTCTCTTTGGGTGTAGTTTTCTTCTTAACAGTATTTTTCATACCACTGGAAATTGGACCACTTAGGAGTAGTATCCATGCATTGACTCATAGGAGGCGTTGAGTTCATTGGTCGTGATGATAGTTCGTCTACCTTTTTGGTCAACAGCTGTAGTTGCTCATTTAGTCCTTGTAAAAATTTTGTTGGAATTATACTTACTTCAGCATTAGTCTATCACAAAAACAAGAATGGAACAATCAAATCAATTAAGAATAGAAACGAGTTGCCTAATAAAGAAAATGATAAAGAAGGATTTATGGTTACCATTGTGAAAACAAGTTTGGAGTTCGTGTCTATCCACTTAGTATCATAAGGGTGTAATGTATCCATACTTGTGGACTCAGTCTTTAACTTCGAAGAATCCATTAACTATCCTTCACTTAAAATATAAAAATGTTTTGAATATTTTCTTTAGCTGTGAAGGAAAGCATGTATATATAGATAGTATTTTTTAACATAAGTTGGTTACATAAATGTCTCACTACTCTCTCATTTATAGAAAGATCTTGAACAACTAAATAACCGTTCAACATTATCTTAGAATTCGGTGATAATGAAAAAGAAATTTACAAGAGAAACAGGTAGTGCAGTATGCACAATATATATTTTTTCATATACACTTGTAGATAAATATTACCATATATGCTGTTTAATAAATTGAGTTGCACTTATCACTTATCTAAAAATATGAAAAAAAAATTGACATACTTAGATTTACACAAAAAAAAAAATTATTTCCAACATTCATCTAAATTTAGAGAGCAAACAAAATTAGTTCTTTTTATTTGCGGTTTCACATTTTAATTTAATATTAAATAAATTATATTATGTAAATTTTTTACTTTACCTTAACCTCCTATGTTGCTATGTTTTTTGTTCATTCATGAGAGAAAGTGATAGAGAGCACATAAACTATAAAAATATTTTTTTAAGATATAATTATAACTATAACAAAAACTTGTTACATTAAAATTAAATTCTTTGACCTCACCTAGAAAAGAATTAAAGGTAGCATATCTTTGTTCGGGTACTCACAATTGAAAAGACATTATTTATACTCAATAATAATAAATTTACTATTTGTGTTAAACACTAATAAGTTATATAAAAGATTATGTAAATCTGTTAGAAATTAAAAATTAGATACCAATTTTATAGGGACTAAATTTACTGACTAATTAATTTTAAATAACCAAAACATCAATGTTAATGTGAAAAGACATTTAATTTCATCATAATGAGTTAATTTATTTAATTTTAATATGAATTAGAATTTTAGTTTTATAAAATAATTATTCATTTAAATTTTTTTAGAGTGACGATAGACTAAAATATTATTATTAGATAAAATATTGTTTAATTTTAGTAATCATTAAATATTTAAATTTAGTTTTAAAAACTGAAATATCTCACGAGTTCACTTTTACAAGAGAACAGACCGAAATATTGTAAGAGGGTTCTTTCTAGTAATTTCTTTTATGTTGTTTCTTTTTTAAAACTATAAGTCATGCAGGATCAATCTGGTAACAAAGTAGTACAGCCAAATGTTTCTATTAGAACTTAAAAAATTACATAGTAATATATAATAATATTATTTATTTATCCTCCTTAGTTTATAAATTTTGACATTGTTATATTACATAATTCTCTTCTATTAGATTAATATAAAAATCATTGTATTAGATTTAATTCTATATATAACAAATATAAAAAAAAAAACTCTATTTAAAAAATTATTGGGTTAATTTAATTGATCTCACAAAATTACTTTGTAAAACTCAATTAATATATTAAAATTTAATGATAACTGTGCATATCAAGTAGGGTTGAAAGTGAGTCAATACAGCTCATAAGCCAGCACAAACTTGACTCGCTAAAAGCTCAATAAGCTAAACTAGTGAGTTGGTGAGCCGAGCTTGAAAAAGGAATCGAACTCATAAATTAAATAACCCATCTTTACCTTGGATAAGTTCAGCTCATTAACTCGTAAATAGGCTCGATTATATGTATAATATTACATATATCATACATACATACATACATACATACATACAAATACATATACATATATCCTATATGCATTTAAGCTATACTTTCGATGTAGGACATAAATAAAAAAATTATGATAATAAATAAATAGACAATATGTAAAATTTATCTTTTTTAATAATTTTCACTATATACATAAGTTATAATTAATTGAAATAGAATTATAAATTATGTTCTTGTTATTTGAGCCAGCTCATGAGCATTTGGTGAGCCAAGCTTGATCTTAAGAAATAGGCTCGATTGTTAATGAGTCGAGCCATGAGCCAAGTTCAATTTTCGTGACCTGAACTTAAGTTTGGTATACTCAACTCAACTCGACTCACTTCTAGCCCTAATGTCAAATAGCACTTCTATTGTAAGTTAATAACTAAATCTCATATAGATATTAAGATTCACTTAAAAAACGAAAAAATGTAGAAATGAAAAAAATGTAATTTATGATATTTTAGTTACAACTAATGGTATCAAACTGGGGATTACATATTTTGAAAAAAAAATCTTAGAGTCCCATACATAATAGCTTTAGGACTGGCAAGAGTAATCTCGCACTATTCATGTATATCATGATTTTAATGGTGAAATTTCATTATAAGTTTGAATAAGTTTTATTACATTATTTATATAATTTGACTATATAAATTTATAAATATTAATTGTGTTAAAATTTTAATACGCAAAATATATATTTCTCCCGAGTGTCGAAAATTTTTATATTTACCTTTGGACGATGATTTTTGTAAATATTATTTGATGCGAGTTGTCGTAACTTAGTATCATAACACTATGTTTGTAGGATTGCAAGAATAGACTTGATCTTTAATCAAACATAAAAGCAAATCAAGTTAAATATGGTATTAGCATAAGTGATTGGTTTGACCCACGATAATGGAAAAAGTGTCACATATTAACTTGTGATAAATTGAATCTATTTGTAAATCTCAAGTTCAACTTACTAGATAATCTATTTGTAAATTATTTAATATTTGAAATGACCCCTGAAATTTGACCTCTGACATAATTTAGTCCACCTAGCCATCCTTAGGGGCTGGGATGATCTTTCCATCAACGATTGTGCAACCACTCCACCATAGTTGTAGCTGCCTCCGCCTTTTTCGCCCTGGCCCAAGCCTTCTCCAAGTCAGACCTCAACCCGTCCTTCTCCTCTTCCAACTATTTTTTAATCTCTTTAAGTCTGTCCACCTCAGCTCGGGCAGCCATTAAAGAACTCTGAGTATCATTGAGAGGAGTCTTCTCCAACTCCCTGGCCAAGATAGTACACACACCAGCGGCCCGATTTCCATTTCGGACAATGAGTTGAAGGTGGTTTTGAATAGCCATGTCATCCATACTGATATGCCTATGGGGAAGAATATTTTAAATCACATCCAGCTCTCAACATCGGAGTTGGTATATCTTCAAAAAATAATAGAAGTTCAGGTGTAGCTGGGTAGGGGGAACATCGCAGGTCTAGATAACATTGATCTCGAAATCAGAAAAAGGAAGCCTAACATCTAACTTCGAGAAAAAGCAATCCTAAGCATAGAAAAAGGGACACTCTGACTCATCTAAAGGGGGGAAGCATACCCTCTCTTCAGGATCAGCCACTACTATCTCATAATTCCACTCATCCTCTCGATTCTCACATAGCCTATGGTGTCTACGAAAAGTTTGAGTGTATTCTTTATCAATTACAGGAACAACAGTCAGGATAAAAGTGTCTACCTAAGCTAAAATGGAAGGGGGGACTTTTGTCAACATATCATGAACAATGGATCGAGACATACAGCTATACCTACAAATGCAACAAATGAACATCATCGCTAAAGGAACTCGGTCAAATCCAGAGGAAGTCGGGTAAAAGCAACAAAACAAAACACGCGATTTCACAAGATATTTTCAAAACAGAACGAATAGAAATGGCATCCCTCCTACACTATTAGCAGCGACACCATTGGGGGACAATGTGATTATGTTCTACAAGTAATGAACGGCAACAAGTTTCTCCAAAATTCCAAATACAGAGCTAAACGTTCATAACAGTAACATCAGATGACAAAAACAGTTTCAAAAAGGGGTTTTTAGTAAACAAAGCAGCAGCATTGAACAACTTTTTCCAAAGAAGTTTCAAGACACAAACAAAATCAACAATGTAAGAATCTCCACTACTACTTAAAATGTCCCCCGAAATACAAGAAGCAGATTGAAAGAGCCCAGAACAGTTACACAAAAAGAAGTCAAGAATACCAACCTTGGTGAGGTGCGAAAAGGGAAAGGCACGTCTCACAGCAAGCAACCACAAACGTTCCTCTCCAAAGGGTGAAAAGAGACCTTCAAAGAGTCTAAGACAGAGAAATCTTGGGTCGAGACGACGAACAAGGAGTGAAAAGGGAAAAGTGAAGAAAAGATTCTTTTTGCATCTAGAAGGAAACATGGCAACATTGAGAGTTTTTCAGATATGGAATAAGGAAGAAGAAGAGTGTGAAGCTTGTATAAGAGCGAAGGGGAAAAAAGGGTATCTTGCACCCTTCTTTAAAGCTATGCGCGGATTCCAACGAAACGGCCACGTAATGCTCACCCCTCATTTAAAGTGGTAACATTCAAAATTTTAAAATACGTCGAGTATCCGACCTCTTGAAGGCGGCATACCTGATCAAAATATATCAATCGTGTAACACCCTAACTACCAAAGCTCACGCTTCCGGCTGAGCGACTCTGATAGATCGGACATTATGACGAATACTATTTAATACTAAAATATGAGCCTGTTTAAAACTTTAAACCGTGATACCGCTCCCAAAAATACTTTCGTTCGATAACGTACATCCATAAATACCATACAACTTACAACAATTCATAAAGAGTACATCCATATATATACATTAATATATATAAATGACTTTACAAGCATTAACCAATACAATTCCTATCCCTCTTACAGAATATATCAAGATAAAGGTGAGGGTACAATAAACCATAACTAAAACATTACAGAGCATCTCAACAACAAATAAATAAACTCTTCGTAACTTCTGCGCCCATATCCTGAAAGGGGAAAAATGTAGGGGGGGTGAGAACATCATCCTCGAAAGGGTTCTCAGTAGAAGATTTTTGGGAATTACTGTAATAGGATACGTGAAGATAAACCGTACCAGTGATTAATAACCGTCTTATGCCTCTTTTCAAAAACAACGATTTACAATAAAAGAGGATTCGGAATTCTTTTCTGAAAGAGGAACAGTTCAATTCTCAAAAACTCAAAAGCCTTTCAAAACGGTCTATTTATGTTGAACCAAAATAGCCTTTTGTATTTTTCTAAACCAGAAACACAAAACCAAAACCAACCATCAGTCCATTTCATTTCAACCACGGCCCTAGGCCCAAACAATCCAACCATCAACCAATCACAACAATCTAACAGAGTCCCAGTTGCAAACACAGATAGGAAGATGCAAGCACAAACAAACAGTTATTACAAGTAGAACAGTTAGCAATTAATCACATAGGCAAACCAAGTATAATATGCACACCCAAAAAATATCACATAAATGCATATGATGCATGCCTGTCCCTAGTGGCTGATGATATCATCTGTCGGTTATATAGCCAACCCGACACGTTCTGGTAGCTAACCATGGATAGAAACACCCATCGCAGAGTAAGTAGGTTTGAGCTACAACCCCCTTGCTACTGCCCACTCAACCCAGAGCCAGTGGAATAACCACTACTGCGGCTACTACCCAGGCGGGTGTTTAAAAGCTCAACCTGGAGCGAGTGGAATCACTACTACTACTGCTACTACCAAGGCGTCACAGTCTCTAACCTGGAGCAAGTGGGACATACCACAACCCTTGCTACTACCCAGGTATCTCAAGCATATATTCATTCAGTCCCAGCCATGGATCAACATCCATCTCAGCCATCCGGCTTAAATTCATAATTCATAATCAGCCATACGGCCCATAACTCATTTGGCACTCCGCCATAAATCAATATTATACACAGCCATTCCGGCTCATAACAAAATGGCACCTCCACCATTCAACATCATCAAATTCATAAAACCGGTATTTAAGCCACAAATCACTTTTTCTCAAATCGTTTCACTTTGAGATCAAGTTTCAACTCTTTTCAGCCTTGGCTTTAGAAATCTCGTTTCTCAAATCATCTCAGGCTCATAAGCCAAATTTACTCAAAGTGAGTTCCCTTTTTAAAACAAAGCCACTCTCGGCATTCTCTTTCCAAAACTTCCAAAACCATGGCAAGTTAAGGATTTATTTCAAAGTATTCAAAATCACCCATACAACAATGGGATTTTATACCAAAAGTTTCTCGGCAGAGTCCCAAGTCTTTAGGGAAGGTCAACCTATATCATTTGCTTAAAATTCATTGAAACTATTAAAATCATGGATTCTCGGTTCAAGTAAATGAAACTGAATTTATTATGAAACCGACCATACAAAATCACAAGTTCCAACCTGGTCCAAAAATCAACTCATTTGAAAAGGAACCGGTTCATTTGAATCAAACCACTTTCAGGTTTTTTTTTTGGAACCCATTTTTCTAACTCTTCCAAAATGCCTCAAACTTAATTACTCAATCAAAAGTCTAGATTCCTTTGAAATCACTAAAAGCTCCTTTTTATATTGAAATCAATATTAGAGCATCATTCTTTCCTTCAGTGATTCAAACGGTAAAAATAGTTCATTTCTAAATAAGTCAAACTCAAGGCATAAAGTTCTCTAAATAAATTAAGCTTGAAAATATAAATATTCTCTTAATAAATCAAATAATACAACTTCTCAAATCCAACCCTTTTTAAATAACTTTTCAAACAAGACTAGGATTTTGTAAAAATTTTGGCAGCACCTCCCCTAAAACTTGGACTTTTGCCACCCGGTTCTGGTCCCAACTAAACCATTTCACATTCCTTTTCAACAGCTCAAAACCAGAAATCAATTCAAAGCAAGCTAAATCCAACAGTCGCCTCAGTGGCATATCTCAAGAAAACCGTTTCAAAATCAAATCAACATCAACCGATTTAACTCATTTCCAAAGCTTTAAAGAAACGGCTCAGTAACAAAGCATTTGTCCCAAAACCAAGTCAATTAAAGTAATCCAGGCTGAATTTCAAGAGTATTCTATCTTTCACATCATCAAAATAATCAATTCAATTCAAATCAATCCTCAACGGATTGAACTCAGATTTCAAATATTTAAAGAATCAGCTTCAAAACATTACATTTCACAAAGCCTCACAACAACTCAGCCAAACCAACATCCATAAACATTCGAGTCAATCAAATAATACATAAGGCCGATACAATCACCAATTACACATTTTCTCACATCAGTATCCATATGTAATAATTCCAACATATAAAAATATAGTTTTGGAAAGCGCCCCTACCTCAAAACGCAATTCCATAACCCAAACGTCTCACAGAGTCCTTTCCGCCTCAACCCGAACTGACGGCAACCAAAACCTTAGCTCCCAGTCACGTTCGCAACAATCTCAACAACTCTAATCGTAATATACAACAACCGAAACTCAATCGTATAACAATTGATGCCGCAAAACCTTAGTATATGAAGCCAGAATAGTAACTAGAGAGCTTTCAAATCGAAAACGCTTACCGAATGAAGAAGGAACAACTGAACTGGAACAGTGACGGTCTCTGAACCGGTTCAACGGCAGCCCGAAAGCCACCTCAAGCGGCAGCGACGACAATTTCCGATTGCACCAACTGAAACCAACACGCAGTGACTACGGTATTCTCGGAATTCAAAAAGGACAGAAACCACAATTAAAACCCTTACCGGCAACTTTTCCGGCGATGGCAGAAGTAGCCAGAAGCTCCGGCGGTGGTCTCGGAAGTCACAGAACCACTCCTGGCGGCCAGAACCCTTTTCTGACGGTGGCAGTTCCGACGGAGGCGGCGCCGGCAACGCGAACGGCGGCCGGGCGCGGAGGCTGAATTCCCACAACACCTTCAGATCTCTCTCGTCTGCTCTACTCCCGAACTCTCTCTCTCTCTGGCTCTGCCATAGAGGACGGCGATTGACACTGCGGCAAGGTTGACGGCGGCGCAGCTTAGCAACGGCGGTGACAACAACGTCGCCCTTCTCCTGCGCGTGCACGCATGCTCCCTCTTCCTCGCGTCGGGCTCCTACATCACACCCCTCACGTTCGCAGTTCTGGGTCCGGCGTGGTTCAATGGCGATCGACGGCGAGGTGCGTCGGCCAACCAGCGCCTCCTTCCTCTCCCCTGCGCGCACGAGCTTTCTCTCGCCTTCGTGACACTCCTCAGGCGACGGAATGGGGTGATGGTGGCAGAACCGCGACTGGGCAGGGATGAACGGGGCGGCTTCGACGGCGGCGCTCCTCGCGTGCAGCAGTCTGGCGGTCACGGCAGCAGTACCCAGCCGGCGGCGCCGATCCTTTCCCCCTCTCTTTCTCTTCTTCTGGACCAGTCTCCATTTCTGATTTTTCCCGTTCTTTCTTTCCATGTTTCTGTGAATGAGAGGGTGAAGGGAAATAAGTGGGGTGCGGCTACTGGGTTCAGAGGGGGAAACGGGTTCTGGTTAGGGTTTTCAGGGTTAGGGTTTTCCTTTTCAAAAATTAGGGTTAGGGACATTTTAGTAATTTCACTTAAAAATAGGTATAATGTAGTAATTAGAAATAAATTCTAATTCAACAATAATAGTGTATAAAAATACTATTTGCTCATCAATTTTATAAAATCGTTTTCAATAAAATGTCCCAACCAAATAATTAAAAGTAATATACTTAATTTCTTCATATTTCAAAATAGCAAAACTAATATTTAAAATATTTCTTATCTAGCCCAAATCATATAAAATTCTTATTATTTCACAACTGTCAACTTTATAATTTGAATACAGGAAAATAATCCAATAATTGTAAAATTGGATAATAATCATAACGTATCTCAAATTCAATAAATCAAAACTTGCCTTAATTATCCTTAATAAAATGATTTCCGAAATTAAGGCTATAAATAACTATATGATTTGAGACTTGATCATAATAAGACTTTTCAAAAGTTCTGGGTCTTACATTCTACCCACCTTATAAAAATTTTCGCCCTCGAAAATTGATACAAAATGAAAGAAATTCCATAACAGTTCACCCTTGTACACATTTAAGGAAGAAGCAAAAATATCTCAAAATGTAAACATATATATGTTTTTTTTTTCAAATACTTGGATGGTCGTATGCATAACGATACAAAGGTAGGAGTGTGATTGCAAAGCAAACGTTACAAGATAGGCTCAATGCACAAGGTCATATGATCTCAAAGCTTTACAAAAACTTGAGGTGCTAAAATAGGGTGCAAATCAAGATAGGCG
The DNA here is from genome assembly GCF_003086295.3 of Arachis hypogaea. Lineage (NCBI taxonomy): Eukaryota > Viridiplantae > Streptophyta > Magnoliopsida > Fabales > Fabaceae > Arachis > Arachis hypogaea. Next base: position 74,756,250 of record NC_092046.1, on the reverse strand, counting down.
TTCACAAAGCAAAGTGGTAATTAGTGTGGAAAAAGGCTGCAAAGCATGTTGGTATTTAAACAGCGGCATAACGTTTGCTGACAAACCTCGTTCCCACTTCAGAACTTCAATTTCCTAACTCCACCAATCATTTTACAACTTCATAGCCAATCATAAGCCTAACGACCGCAAACCCATTCGCAAGGAACAGAACACCCACAACTCATAACGTTTTACACCTACCACTTCAACTTCCGTATACGCATATCATGTCTCAAAGAACTAACGCATCGCGTTACTACGTCTACAAATCACACGTGACATCAAACAATTCTCGAGTCTACTCAGAAGAATACGAGATCTTAGAAAGGAGAGACAAATGTCAAAGACAATACTCATAGATTTGAAAGAATATATCCAATTCCAGATAAACAAGGATGTTCAAGCAATGAAGTTTGCTAGACACAATTCAATTGACAACTTCAAAGATAACCCTTAGATCAAAGAAGTTCAATAGGATGAATAAGAAGAAAACCAGCGCATCAGTTTGAAACAAACTCAAGCTGAGTCGAGGAAGAATGAGGTTTAGAGAAGAGAATATTTCAAACCCAAGACAAAGCTCACAGAACTCAAGAGCACGATTAAAAGTACTTCCGAATACATTGTTCATAAAGGAACCAAAACTTGCGGAAAAACCACTTCGCAGTCTAAAAGAAAGGTTAAGTAACAACATCCTTCAAGAGAGTAACAAAAGCATAATCGTGGCTTTACTTCAATACAATTTCATGTTGAAGTAAATCATGTAGAGTTTTAAAAACAAAATGCACACAAGTTTCGCTAAGAGCTAAAATATTTCCTCAAATATTTTAGAAGGATAGTTAGGTGCACAACCTAACCAAAAGCAATTCATAAAAACTCGGAAGTAATCAAATGCTTGTTCAAAATTCTCAAAATTTCATATTCAAACAAGCGTGTATAACATTTATAGCAAGTACGAAAGAGGAAGTTAAACTCTTTTTAGAAAAGAACTCTAAAGTAAAAATTTGCTTACATTTTTTTTGGTAAAGGAAATAAGTGGTGCGTTACAAACAAACCGGTTTCCACAAAACAAGGAAGCTTTTCAAAACCTCATTTAAAATAGCGCATGCCACTTTAAAACAACTTTGTCAAAGTTGAACGATGGTTTCCATTACAATCAAGCAACAGAAAAATAAATTCAGTTTAGAACTTCTTCAAAGAGAATTCAAAACTTCAAAAAGTTCGAAACAAGAATCCAAAGTTTACTTGAAATCACCATCTCAGAAAAATATTCAAGAAGTTCAAGATGTACTAGAAAGGAGTCAAGCCATGCAAGAAAGGATCTTAAACCAAGATAGTTCAAACAAGACCCACTAGGCATGAGACACCCAACAAGCTTTCAATTAATCCAAAAGAATACGAAAGTCATAGGAAGGACCATTCAATCATTAGTAATTTCTCAAAGATAGATCTTGGACTAAAACTCTGGTAAAGGCAATGAGAGGATAAATGATGCACTAATTTGAAACGAATCAATCTAACTCACATAAGAATGAGATTCACAAGAGAGGACAAACCAAGATCTATGATAATGTTCGCAAGATGTAAAAGATTAGTTAAAAACAGAATCACGTATGACATTCATAGAGGTGAAAAGCTTAAGAAGGGACGAGTCCATTCATAAGAAGAAAGCTACGAGTCCAACATTTTCAAAAGAACAACAATGGCATAAACCATGTAGTATGCCAAATCAGACTCAAATCAAAATGAATTAAGTAAAGTTTATCAAACGAAACTCAACCGGGATAAAAGTGGTAAATCCTTTCTTTTCAAAATTTTGAAAAATATCCAAATACATAATCAAATGAAGATGTGCATTGGAACTATAGTAAAATTACTAGAAAGTCAAATTGTAATTTAAAGTAAATGCAGTTCCGTAAACCAGTAAAAGTACAGGCGAGGTATTAGAAATAAATAGTTGTTAAATTGTATAAGAAATCTTCAAAGTTTCATATATAGATAAGTATGTATCTATTCAACAGCAATTTTCATAAAAATCTCAAAATTGGCTGTAATTCACTGTCAAATAAGAGGAACACTGAATCAACAATTTCTCAAAGAATGGACTCAGAACCCGGAGTTAAAAAAGCACAGCGCATTAAGACAAGTTCAAAGCTATATCAAAGAACACCTGAATCAAGAAGAACTCAAACAAAGGAAGATAGATGCAACAAGGATTCCAAACAAGCATATGCAATTAAGATCAAAACAACAATGCATATGATTGGAGGGATAGAGTTGAAAAATCAAACTACATTTCAAAAGGATTAGCAAACAAGAACTTCAAATCAGGATATGAAAGAATAGGTCGACTTGAACAGAAATCAAGACACACAACTGAATAGCCTCGAGAAATAGTTTCCAACGTTCCCAAAACCCGCGATTTGCTTTGCTCAAAACTCGTATTTCATCTATGATAACCCATCAGTGCTTTCATATACATAATTTACTAGTATTAAGTCGGCCAAACTTAATATCAGGAATTATGCAATGCAAGACTAACAGCGTTAAATCAATAGATCGTCATGTGCATAAAGCTCTAATTCTCGTCATCCGACAAGACCTAATACATGACAAACTCTTAGAGTATGCAATTGAAGCATAGTCAGTCCATCACTCAGGCTCTACAGGAAGGACTGTTCTGATACCATAATGTAACACCCTAACTACCAAAGCTCACGCTTCCGGCTGCGTGCTCTGATAGATCGGACATTACGACGAATACTATTTAATACTAAAATATGAGCCTGTTTAAAACTTTAAACCGTGATACCGCTCCTAAAAATACTTTTGTTCGATAGCGTACATCCATAAATACCATACAACTTACAACAATTCATAAAGAGTACATCCATATATATACATAAATATATATAAATGACTTTACAAGCATTAACCAATACAATTCCTATCCCTCTTACAGAATATATCAAGATAAAAGCGAGGGTACAATAAACCGTAACTAAAACAATACAGAGCATCTCAACAACAAATAAATAAACTCTTCGTAACTTCTGCGCCCATATCCTGAAAGGAGAAAAATGTAGGGGGGGTGAGAACATCATCCTCGAAAGGGTTCTCAGTAGAGGGTTTTGGGGAATTACTGTAATAGGATACGTGAAGATAAACCGTACCAGTGATTAATAATCGTCTTATGCCTCTTTTCAAAAACAACGATTTATAATAAAAGAGGATTCGGAATTCTTTTCTGAAAGAGGAACAGTTCAATTTTCAAAAACTCAAAAGCCTTTCAAAACGGTCTATTTATGTTGAACCAAAATAGCCTTTTGTATTTTTCCAAACCAGAAACACAAAACCAAAACCAACTATCAGTTCATTTCATTTCAGCCACGGCCCTAGGCCCAAACAATCCAACCATCAACCAATCACCACAATCCAACAGAGTCCCAGTTGCAAACACAGATAGGAAGATGCAAGCACAAACAAACAGTTATTACAAGTAGAACAGTTAGCAATTAATCACATAGGCAAACCAAGTATAATATGCACACCCAAACAATATCACATAAATGCATATGATGCATGCCTGTCCCTAGTGGCTGATGATATCATCTGTCGGTTATATAGCCAACCCGACACGTCCTGGTAGCTAACCATGAACAGAAACACCCATCGCGGAGCAAGTAGGTTTGAGCTACAACCCCCTTGCTACTGCCCACTCAACCCAGAGCCAGTGGAATAACCACTACTGCGGCTACTACCCAGGCGGGTGTTTAAAAGCTCAACCTGGAGCGAGTGGAATCACCACTACTACCGATACTACCCAGGCGTCACAGTCTCTAACCTGGAGCAAGTGGGACGAACCACAACCCTTGCTACTACCCAGGTATCTCAAGCATATATTCATTCAGTCCCAGCCATGGATCAACATCCATCTCAGCCATCCGGTTAAATTCATAATTCATAATCAGCCATACGGCCCATAACTCATTCGGCACTCCGCCATAAATCAATATTATACACAGCCATTCCGGCTAATAACAAAATGGCACCTCCACCATTCAACATCATCAAATTCATAAAACCGGCATTTAAGCCACAAATCACTTTTTCTCAAATCGTTTCACTTTGAGATCAAGTTTCAACTCTTTTCAGCCTTGGCTTTAGAAATCTCGTTTCTCAAATCATCTCAGGCTCATAAGCCAAATTTACTCAAAGTGAGTTCCCTTTTTAAAACAAAGCCACTCTCGGCATTCTCTTTCCAAAACTTCCAAAACCATGGCAAGTTAAGGATTTATTTCAAAGTATTCAAAATCACCCATACAACAATGGGATTTTATACCAAAAGTTTCTCGGCAGAGTCCCAAGTCTTTAGGGAAGGTCAACCTATATCATTTCCTTAAAACTCATTGAAACTATTAAAATCATGGATTCTCGGTTCAAGTAAATGAAACTGAATTTATTATGAAACCGACCATACAAAATCATAAGTTCCAACCCGGTCCAAAAATCAACTCATTTGAAAAGGAACCGGTTCATTTGAATCAAACCACTTTCAGGTTTCTTTTTTTTTTTTGGAACCCATTTTTCTAACTCTTCCAAAATGCCTCAAACTTAATTACTCAATCAAAAGTCTAGATTCCTTTGAAATCACTAAAAGCTCCTTTTTATATTGAAATCAATATTAGAGCATCATTCTTTCCTTCAGTGATTCAAACGGTAAAAATAGTTCATTTCTAAATAAGTCAAACTCAAGGCATAAAGTTCACTAAATAAATTAAGCTTGAAAATATAAATATTCTCTTAATAAATCAAATAATACAACTTCTTAAATCCAACCCTTTTTAAATAACTTTTCAAACAAGACTAGGATTTTGTAGAAATTTTGGCAGCGCCTCCCCTAAAACTTGGACTTTTGCCACCCGGTTCGGGTCCCAACTAAACCATTTCTCATTCCTTTTCAACAGCTCAAAACCAGAAATCAATTCAAAGCAAGCTAAATCCAACAGTCGCCTTAGTGGTATATCTCAAGGAAACCATTTCAAAATCAAATCAACATCAACGGATTTAACTCATTTCCAAAGCTTTAAAGAAACGGCTCAGTAACAAAGCATTTGTCCCAAAACCAAGTCAATTAAAGTAATCCAGGCTGAATTTCAAGAGTATTCTGTCTTTCACATCATCAAAATAATCAACTCAATTCAAATCAATCCTCAACAGATTGAACTCAGATTTTAAATATTTAAAGAATTAGCTTCAAAATGTTACATTTCACAAAGCCGCACAACAACTCAGCCAAACCAACATCCATAAACATTCGAGTCAATCAAATAATACATAAGGCCGATACAATCACCAATTACACATTTTCTCACATCAGTATCCATATGTAATAATTCCAACATATAAAAATATAGTTTTTGGAAAGCGCCCCTACCTCAAAACGTAATTCCATAACCCAAACGTCTCACAGAGTCCTTTCCGTCTCAACCCGAACTGACGGCAACCAAAACCTCAGCTCCCAGTCACGTTCGCAACAATCTCAACAACTCTAATCGTAACATACAACAACCAAAACTCAATCGTATAGCAATTGATGCCGCAAAACCTTAGTGTATGAAGCCAGAATAGTAACTAGGGAGCTTTCAAATCGAAAACGCTTACCGAATGAAGAAGGAACGACTGAACCGGAACAGCGGCGGTCTCTGAACCGGTTCAACGGTAGCCCGGCAGCCACCTCAAGCGGCAGCGACGACAATTTCTGATTGCGCCAACTGAAACCAACACGCAGTGACTACGGTATTCTCGGAATTCAAAAAGGACAGAAACCACAATTAAAACCCTTACCGGCAACTTTTTCCGATGACGGCAAAAGTAGCCAGAAGCTCCAGCGGTGGTCTCGAAAGTCACAGAACCACTCCTGGCGGCCAGAACCCTTTTCTGACGGCGGCAGTTCCGACGGAGGCGGCGCCGGCAACGCGAACGGCGGCCGGGCGCGGTGGCTGAACTCCCACAACACCTTCAGATCTCTCGCATCTGCTCTGCTCCCAAACTCTCTCTCTCTGGCTCTACCATAGAGGACGGCGACTGACACTGCGGCAAGGTTGACGGCGGTGCAGCTCAGCAACGGCGGTGACAGCAGCGTCGCCCTTCTCCTGTGCGTGCACGCACGCTCCCCCTTCCTCGCGTCGGGCTCCTGCATCGCACCCCTCACGTTCGCAGTTCTGGGTCCGGCGTGGTTCAATGGCGATCGACGGCGAGGTGCGGCGGCCAACCAGCGCCTCCTTCCTCTCCCCTACGCGCACGAGCTTTCTCTCGCCTTCGTGACACTCCTCAGGCGACGGAATGGGGTGATGGTGGCAGAACCGCGACTGGGCAGGGATGAACGGGGCGGCTTCGATGGCGGCACTCCTCACGTGCGGCAGTCCGGCTGTCACGGCGGCAGTACCCAGCCGGCGGCGCCGATCCTTTCCCCCTCTCCTTCTCTTCTTCTGGACCAGTCTCCATTTCTGATTTTTCCCGTTCTTTCTTTCCATGTTTCTGTGAATGAGAGGGTGAAGGAAAATAAGTGGGGTGCGGCTGCTGGGTTCAGAGGGGGAAACGGGTTCTGGTTAGGGTTTTCAGGGTTAGGGTTTTCCTTTTCAAAAATTAGGGTTAGGGACATTTTAGTAATTTCACTTAAAAATAGGTATAATGTAGTAATTAGAAATAAATTCTAATTCAACAATAATAGTATATAAAAATACTATTTGCTCATCAATTTTACAAAATCGTTTTGAATAAAATGTCCTAACCAAATAATTAAAAGTAATATACTTAATTTCTTCATATTTCAAAATAGCAGTACTAATATTTAAAATATTTCTTATCTAGCCTAAATCATATAAAATTCTTATTATTTCACAACTGTCAACTTTATAATTTGAATACAGGAAAATAATCCAATAATTGTAAAATTGGATAATAATCATAACGTATCTCAAATTCAATAAATCAAAACTTGCCTTAATTATCCTTAATAAAATGATTTCCGAAATTAAGGCTATAAATAACTATATGATTTGAGACTTGATCATAATAAGACTTTTCAAAAGTTCTGGGTCTTACATATCGTTCTTCCATTACTCCATGATCAATCGTGTTCACACAAATTCTGCTGGTTTTTTTAATCCAATCAAAATATAATTTCCTTGATGATGAGCTATATAAATCACAATGCATTCTTATACTTTAATATAATAGGTACTTTTATTTGTTATTGGAGTACTCTTATCATGACCACTACCAACTCCAAAAAAGAGTTAAAATTGTCGATGGAGATGCTCTTGCCAAAGGCATTACGTATGAAATCTGGTTGTGAGAAAAAAGTTCATACAACAAAAAATACAGAAAAGTATTCTTCTGTGTCAATTGACATCCTTGCCAAAGGAACAGAGACCGACATCTACATTCCCCTGGTGAGTGCCTTAGACATTTAGCAATATATACAAATGAATTATATATTGTTATTTCGGTCAAGATTGTATTATTAAACATTCAGTTACAATTTTTTATTTTAACTTCTTATAAATGCAGTGGTTACCCATTTTGTTTAGACCCCTCCATGGATGACATTGAAACACACATAAACACTAGTTGCAACATATGTTTACGGCATAGCCAATGATACAAAAACTCATTGGTTTGTATAAATTTATATATATTTTTCACACTTAAATTTTTTGTTTAAATTGGTGTTAACATTTATTTGAGCAAAGATGAAATATTTGCTAAATCAAGCCAATTTAGTGCCAACATATCATCATTTAAGACTCTGTGTCCAGGAAATCGTATAGATGAAAATGCAAGGTCCCCTATCATTTATAAACCACATGTACACTCTACCATATTAAGTAAAACTAAAATTTATAATTTACTAAACAGGTACTTAATGTGTTGGCTTCAATGTTGACATATGATGAAAGATCAGTGTCAGAATTGCATATGAATTGGTACATGCCATTGGTGCACGAAATTGTGATGTCCAGGCTCGAACAATCCCTGGTAATGGCTCCAAAGCTTGGTGCTTTGATCTTAATTCACAACTTCGATACAACTGACCAGCAAGTGCACTGGGTCGTCCAAGTAATACCTTACGTGAGTAAGGGTCGAATCCCACGGAGATTGTTGGTATGAAGCAAGCTATGGTCACCTTGCAAATCTCAGTCAGGTGGATTTAAACATGATACTTTATTAGATTAAAATAAACAATAAAAGGGATAGAGATACTTATGTAGATTCATTGGCAGGAATTTCAGATAAGCGAATGGAGATGCTTTTCGTTCCTCTGAACCTCTGCTTTCCTGCTATCTTCATCCAATCCGTCTTACTCCTTTCCATGGCTGGCTGTATGCAAGGGCATCACCGTTGTCAGTGGCTACATCCCCTCCTCTCAGTGAATCATATGCTCACGCACCCTGTCACGGCACGGCTATTCATCTGTCGGTTCTCGATCATGCTGGAATAGGATTCACCCTCCTTTTGCGTCTGACACTAACGCCCAGCACTCCCAAGTTTGAAGCTCGTCACAGTCATTCAATCATTGAATCCTACTCAGAATACCACAGACAAGGTTTAGACCTTCTGGATTCTCTTGAATGCCGCCATCATTCTAGCTTACGCCACGAAGATTCTGGTTAGGAGATCTAAGAGATACTCATTCTAGCTTAATTCATGTAGAACAGAAGTGTTTGTCAGGCACGCGTTCATAAGGGAGAAGGATGATGAGCGTCACACATAATCATCACCTTCATCACATTCTTGGGTGCGAATGGATATCTTAGAAGCGAAATAAGAAGAATTGAATAGAAAACAGTAATACTTTGCATTAATCTTTGAGGAATAGCAGAGCTCCACACCTTAATCTATGGAGTGTAGAAACTCTACCGTTAAAAATACATAAGGGAAGGTCCAGGCATGGCCGAGAGGCCAGCCCCTCTGATCTAAGAACCAGGCGTCCAAAGATGTCAAATACAATAGTAAGAGGTCCTATTTATAATAAACTAGTTACTAGGGTTTACATGAGTAAGTAATTGATGAATAAATCCACTTCCGGGGCCCACTTGGTGTGTGTTTGGGCTGAGCCTAAGTGTTGCACGTGAAGAGGCCATTTGTGGAGTTGAACGCCAGTATCTGTGCCAGTTTGGGCGTTCAACTCTGGTTTTGGATCCTTTTCTGGCGCTGGACGCCAGATTTGGGCAGAAGGCTGGCGTTGAACGCCAGTTTACGTCGTCAATTCTTGGCCAAAGTATGGACTATTATATATTGCTGGAAAGCCCTGGATGTCTACTTTCCAACGCAATTGGAAGCGCACCATATCGAGTTCTGTAGCTCCAGAAAATCCACTTTGAGTGCAGGGAGGTCAGAATCCAACAGCATCAGCAGTCCTTTTTCAACCTCTGAATCTGATTTCTGCTCAAGTCCCTCAATTTCAGCCAGAAAATACCTGAAATCACAGAAAAACACACAAACTTATAGTAAAGTCCAGAAATATGAATTTAACATAAAAACCAATGAAAACATCCCTAAAAGTAACTAGATCCTACTAAAAACATACTAAAAACAATGCCAAAAAGCGTATAAATTATCCGCTCATCACAACACCAAACTTAAATTGTTGCTTGTCCCCAAGCAACTGAAAATAAAATAGGATAAAAAGAAGAGAATATACTATAAATTCCAAACTATCAATGAAACATAGCTCCAATCATATGAGCGGGACTTATAGCTTTTTGCCTCTTGAATAGTTTTGGCATCTCACTTTATCCATTGAGGTTCAGAATGATTGGCATCTATAGGAACTTCAGATTTCGAATAGTGTTATTGACTCTCCTAGTTCAGTATGATGAATCTTGAACACAGCTTCTTTATGAGTCTTGGCCGTGGCCCTAAGCACTTTGTTTTCCAGTATTACCACCGGATACATAAATGCCACAGACACATAATTGGGTGAACCTTTTCAGATTGTGACTCAGCTTTGCTAAAGTCCCCAATTAGAGGTGTCCAGGGTTCTTAAGCACACTCTTTTTTTGCTTTGGACCTTGACTTTAACCGCTCAGTCTCAAGTTTTCACTTGACACCTACACGCCACAAGCACATGGTTAGGGACAGCTTGGTTTAGCCGCTTAGACCAGGATTTTATTCCTTTAGGCCCTCCAATCCACTGATGCTCAAAGCCTTGGGATCCTTTTTATTTGCCCTTGCCTTTTGGTTTTAAGGGTTATTGGCTTTTTCTGCTTGCTTTTTCTTTTTCTTTTTTTTTTTCTATATTTTTTTTTTCGCCTACTTTTTTTTCTTTTTTTTTCTTTTTTTTTTTCTGCAAGCTTTGTTCTTTGCTGCTTTTTCTTGCTTCAAGAATCATTTTTATGATTTTTCAGATTATCGAATAACATGTCTCCTAGTCATCATTCTTTCAAGAGCCAACATATTTAACATTCTTAAACAACAACTTCAAAAGACATATGCACTGTTCAAGCATACATTCAGAAAACAAGAAGCATTGTCACCACATCAATATAATTAAACTAAGTTCAAGGATAAATTCGAAACTCATGTACTTCTTGTTCTTTTGAATTAAAACATTTTTCATTTAAGAGAGGTGATGGATTCATAGGACATTCATATCTTTAAGACAAAGTTACTAACTACTAATGATCATGTAATGAAGACACAAACATAGATAAGCACATAACATAGAAAACAAAAAACAGAAGAAAGAAGAACAAGGAATGAATCCACCTTAGTGATGGTGGCGTTTTCTTCTTGAGGAACCGATGATGTCCTTGAGCTCTTCTATGTCTCTTCCTTGTCTTTGTTGCTCCTCCCTCATTGCCTTTTGATCTTCTCTTATTTCATGCAGCATGATGGAGTGCTCTTGATGTTCCACCCTTAGTTGTCCCATATTGGAACTCAATTCTTCTAGGGAGGTGTTGATGTGCTCCCAATAGTTTTGTGGAGGAAAGTGCATTTGAGGCATTTCCGGAATCTCATGGTGATGAGCTTCTTGTGCCTCTTGAGCTCCATGACTGGGCTCTCTTTCTTGCTCCATCTTTTTCTTAGTGATGGGCTTGTTCTCTTTAATGAGGATATCTCCCTCTATGTCAATTCCAGCTGAATTGCATAGGTGGCAAATGAGGTGAGGAAAGGCTAACCTTGCCATGGTGGAGGACTTGTCAGCCACCTTGTAGAGTTCTTGAGGTATAATCTCATGAACTTCCACCTCTTCTCCAATCATGATGCTATGGATCATGATGGCCCGGTCTATAGTAACTTCAGACCGGTTGCTAGTGGGAATGATTGAGCATTGAATAAACTCCAACCATCCTCTAGCTATAGGCTTGAGGTCCAATCTTCTTAGTTGAACCGGCTTGCCTTTGGAGTCAATCTTCCATTGAGCTCCTTCTACACATATGTCCATAAGGACTTGGTCCAACCTTTGATCAAAGTTGACTCTCCTTGTGTAGGGGCGTGCGTTCTCTTCCATGTATGGCAAGTTGAACGCCAACCTCACATTCTCCGGACTAAAATCTAAGTAATTCCCCCGAACCATTGTAACATAGTTCTTTGGATCCGGGTTCTTACTTTGATCATGGTTCTTGGTGATCCATGCATTGGCATAGAACTCTTGAACCATTAAGATACCGACTTGTTGGATGGGATTTGTTAGAACTTCCCAACCTCTTCTTTGAATTTCATGTCGGATCTCCGGATACTCATTTCTTTTGAGTTTAAAAGGGACCTCAGGGATCACCTTTTTCTTGGCCACAACATCATAGAAGTGGTCTTGATGGGCTTTGGAGATGAACCTTTCCATCTCCCATGACTCGGATGTGGAAGCTTTTGTCTTCCCTTTCCCTCTTCTAGAGGATTCTCCGGTCTTAGATGCCATCAATGGTAATGGAAAAACAAAAAAGCTATGCTTTTACCACACCAAACTTAGAATATTGCTCGCCCTCGAGCAATAAACAAAAGAATAGATGAAGAAGAAGAAGAAATAGAGGAGAGGGAGAGGGTGATGTGGTTCGGCCAAGAAGGGTATAGAGGGGTTGTGTTGTGTGAATTGATGAAGAGTGGAGGTCCTTTATATAGGGAAGGGAGGGGGGTTTAAGGTTCGGCCATATGGGTGGGTTTGGGTGGGAAATTGGTTTTGAATTTTGAAGGTAGGTGGAGTTTATGAGGTAGGTTTATGGGGAAGAGTGGGTGGATGTGAGTGGTGAAGGTTTAGTGGGGAAGAGAGATTGATGTGATTGGTGAGGGGTTTTTAGGGAAGAGTGTTTATGGGGTTGTGTGAAAGAGAGTGGTGAGAAGAAGTGAGTGGAGGTAGGTGGGGATCCTGTGGGGTCCACAGATCCTGAGTGGATCCTGTGGGGTCCACAGATCCTGAGTAGATCCTGTGGGGTCCACAGATCCTGAGGTTTTTCAAGGATTTACATCCCTACACCCCTTAGGCATGTAAAAATGCCTTTGTATCCAACTCTAGGCGTTCAGCGCCAGGTTGGTGGCCATTTTGGGCGTTCAACGCCCATTTGTGTGCCATTTCTGGCGTTGAACGCCAGAACCATGCCTGTTCTGGCGTTCAGCGCCCAGAAGCTGCCCATTTTGGGCGTTCAGCGCCAGAACCATGCTCTGTTCTGGCGCTGAACGCCAGACAGATGCTCCTCCAGGGTGTGATTTTTCTTCTGCTGTTTTTGATTCCGTTTTCAAATTTTCTATTTATTTTGTGACTCCACATGATCATGAACCTAAGAAAACATGAAAAATAAGAATTAGATAAACATTGGGTTGCCTCCCAACAAGCGCTTCTTTAATGTCAATAGCTTGACAGTGGGCTCTCATGGAGCCTCACAGATGTGCAGAGCTTTGTTGAGACTCTCCAACACCAAACTTAGAGTTTGGATATGGGAGTTCAACACCAAACTTAGAGTTTGGTTGTGGCCTCCCAACACCAAACTTAGAGTTTGACTGTGGGGGCTCTGGTTGACTCTGCTTGGAGAGAAGCTTTTCCTGCTTCCTCTGCATGGTTGCAGAGGGAGATCCTTGAGTTTTGAATACAAGGGAGTTCTCATTCCATTGAAGGACTATTTCACCTCTGTCAACATCAATCACAGCTCTTGCTGTGGCCAGGAAAGGTCTTCCTAGGATGATGGATTCATCCTTTTCCTTTCCAGTATCCAGGACTATGAAATCAGTAGGTATGTAAAGGCCCTCAACCTTTACTAATACATCTTCTACTTGTCCATAAGCCTATTTTCTTGAGCTGTCTTCCATCTCTAGTGAGATTTTAGCAGCTTGCACCCCATAGATTCTCAGTTTCTCTATTACAGAGAGGGGCATGAGGTTTATTCCTGAACCAAGGTCACACAGAGCCTTAAAGATCATGGTGCCTATGGTACAGGGTATTATGAACTTTCCAGGATCCTGTCTCTTCTGAGGCAATGTCAGTTGATCCAGATCACTTAGTTCATTGATGAACAAGGGAGGTTCAACTTCCCAAGTATCAATGCCAAATAATTTGGCATTCAGCTTCATGATTGCACCAAGAAACTTGGCAGTTTGCTCTTCAGTGACATCCTCATTCTCTTCAGAAGAGGAATACTCATCAGAGCTCATGAAGGGCATAAGGAGGTTCAATGGAATCTCTATGGTCTCTAGATGAGCCTCAGAGTCCTTTGGTTCCCCAGAGGGAAGCTCCTTATTGATCACTGGACGTCCCTGGAGGTCTTCCTCCTTGGGATTCACGTCCTCTCCTCTCCTCACAGGTTCGGCCATGGCGCTTATGTCAATGGCCTTGCACTCTCCTTTTGGATTCTCTTCTGTATTGCTTGGGAGAGTACTAGGAGGGATTTCAGTGATCCTTTTACTCAGCTGGCCCACTTGTGCTTCCAGATTTCTAATGGAAGACCTTGTTTCATTCATGAAACTTACAGTGGCCTTAGATAGATCAGAGACTAGATTTGCTAAATTAGAAGCATTTTGTTCAGAGTTCTCTGTCTATTGCTGAGTTGATGATGGAAAAGGCTTGCTATTGCTAAACCTGTTTCTTCCACCATTGTTAAAGCCTTGTTGAGGCTTTTGATCCTTCCATGAGAAATTTGGATGATTTCTCCATGATGAGTTATAGGTGTTTCCATAAGGTTCACCTAAGTAGTTCACCTCTGCTATTGCAGGGTTCTCAGGATCATAGGCTTCTTCTTCAGAAGATGCCTCTTGAGTACTGTTGGATGCAGCTTGCATTCCATGCAGACTCTGAGAAATCATATTGACTTGCTGAGTCAATATTTTATTCTGAGCCAATATGGCATTCAGAGTATCAACCTCAAGAACTCCCTTCTTCATAGGCGTCCCATTAGTCACAGGATTCCTTTCAGAAGTGTACATGAACTGGTTATTAGCAACCATGTCAATGAGTTCTTGAGCTTCTGCAGGCGTTTTCTTTAGGTGAATGGATCCACCTGCAGAAGTGTCCAGTGACATCTTTGATAGCTCAGACAGACCATCATAGAATATATCCAGGATGGTCCATTCTGAAAGCATGTCAGGACACTTTTTGGTCAACTGTTTGTATCTTTCCCAAGCTTCATAGAGGGATTCACCTTCTTTCCGTCTGAAGGTTTGAACATCGGCTCTAAGCTTGCTCAGCTTTTGAGGAGGAAAGTACTTGGCTAAGAAAGCCGTGACCAGCTTATCCCAAGAGTTCAGGCTGTCTTTAGGTTGAGAATCCAACCATAATCTAGCTCTGTCTCTTACAGCAAAAGGGAAAAGCATGAGCCTGTAGACTTCAGGATCTACTCCATTAGTCTTAACAGTATCACATATCTGCAAGAATTCAGTTAAGAACTGAAAAGGATCTTCAGATGGAAGTCCATAAAACTTGCAGTTCTGCTGCATCAGAGAAACTAATTGAGGTTTTAGCTCAAAGTTGTTTGCTCCAATGGCAGGAATGGAGATGCTTTTTCCATGTAAATTGGAATTAGGTGCAGTAAAGTCACCAAGCATCTTCCTTACATTATTATTATTTTCGGCTGCCATCTCCTCTGCCTGTTCGAAAATTTCTGAAAGGTTATCTCTGGATTGTTGTATTTTAGCTTCTTTTAATTTTCTCTTCAGAGTCCTTTCAGGTTCTGGATCTGCTTCCACAAGAATGTTCTTATCCTTGCTCCTGCTCATATGACAAAGAAAAAGGCACAGAAAAATAATAATAATAATAGAGATCCTTTATACCACAGTATAGGGATCCCTTTGTGAGTGGAAGAAAAGGGGGAGACAAAGAATGTAATATAAAGGAAGAAACACAACTGTGAGAATGGAAGAGATGTGAGATGAGATGTTAGGATATGAATGAATAAATAGAATAGGATGGGGGAGGTATAATTTTCGAAAATTATTTTGAAAAGGAGTTAGTGATTTTTGAAAATTGGTTTTTGAAAATTTGTTAGTATTTTTCGAAATTTTTTTTTTTGAAATAAAAATAAAAATAAAAATAATTAGTTAATTAAAAAGAAATTTTTGAAAAAGAGGGAAGATATTTTCGAAAATGAGAGAGAGAGAGTTAGTTAGGTGGTTTTGAAAAAGTTAAGAAACAAACAAAAAGTTAGTTAGTTAGTTGAAACAAATTTTGAAAAGATAAGAAGTTAGGAGGTTAGAAAAGATATTTTGGAAAGATATTTTTGAAAAAGATAAGATAAGAAGATATTTTTGAAAAGATATGATTGAAATTAGTTTTGAAAAAGATTTGATTTTTAAAATCACAATTAATGACTTGATTCATAAGAAATCACAAGATATGATTCTAGAACTTAAAGTTTGAATCTTTCTTAACAAGCAAGTAACAAACTTTAAATTTTTGAATCAAAACATTAATTGCTTATGTTATTTTCGAAAATTTGGTATAAAAATAGGAAAAACATTTTTAAAAAATATTTTTGGAATTTTCGAAAATAACTAAGAATTTTGAAAAAGATTTGATTTTTGAAAAAGATTTTGAAAAAGATAAGATTTTCAAATTGAAAATTTGATTTGACTCATGAGAAACAATTTGATTTTAAAAATTTTTGAAAAAGTCAATCCAAATTTTCGAATTTGATGAGAGAAAAAGGGAAAGATATTTTTTTTATTTTTGAATTTTTATGATGAGAGAGAAAAACAAGAAAAATAATGCAATGCATGAAATTTTTAGATCAAAACAATGAATGCATGCAAGAATGCTATGAATGTCAAGATGAACACCAAGAACACTATGAATGTCATGATGAACATCAAGAACCTATTTTTGAAAATTTTTTTTAATGCAAAGAAAACATGCAAGACACCAAACTTAGAATTCTTTAATGCTTAGACACTAAGAATTCAAGAATGCATATGATAAACATGAAAAGAAACAAAACAAAAAATCATCAAGATCAAACAAGAAGACTTACCAAGAACAACTTGAAGATCATGAAGAACACTATGAATGCATGATATTTTCGAAAAAATGCAAGATGCATATGCAAGTGACACCAAACTTATGATATGACTCAAGACTCAAACAAGAAACACAAAAATATTTTTGATTTTTATGATTTTCTAATTTTTTTGGATTTTTATTTTATGTTTTTCGAAAAATAATTTTGAAAAAGAAAATAAGGATTCCAAAATTTTTAATATGAATTCCAGGAATCTTATGCTCTAAAGCTCCAATCAAAGGGTCAGGCATGGCTTAATAGCCAGCCAAGCTTTAGTATGTAACTCAGACATGACACGCCAGACATTCCTTACATTCAACAGCCAATTGGCTAAGAAAGATAAAGAAGCTCTTCTCTTGAGTATAAGAATTGAGACATGGCTTTACAGCCAGCCAGGCTTCAACATGCTCCATGAAACACTAGAATTCATTCTTAAAAATTCTGAAAGGAAAATATATTTTTGAAAACATTTTTATTTTAAAAAAAAATTTTTTTTTTCAAAAACAAAGGAAGAATTTTTGAAAGATTTTTGAAAAATTTTTTGAAAACAAGACAAAAAGAAAATTACCTAATCTGAGCAACAAGATGAACCGTCAGTTGTCCAAACTCAAACAATCCCCGGCAACGGCGCCAAAAACTTGGTGCACGAAATTGTGATGTCCAGGCTCGAACAATCCCTGGTAATGGCTCCAAAGCTTGGTGCTTTGATCTTAATTCACAACTTCGATACAACTAACCAGCAAGTGCACTGGGTCGTCCAAGTAATACCTTACGTGAGTAAGGGTCGAATCCCACGGAGATTGTTGGTATGAAGCAAGCTATGGTCACCTTGCAAATCTCAGTCAGGCGGATTTAAACATGATACTTTATTAGATTAAAATAAACAATAAAAGGGATAGAGATACTTATGTAGATTCATTGGCAGGAATTTCAGATAAGCGAATGGAGATGCTTTTCGTTCCTCTGAACCTCTGCTTTCCTGCTATCTTCATCCAATCAGTCTTACTCCTTTCCATGGCTGGCTGTATGCAAGGGCATCACCGTTGTCAGTGGCTACATCCCCTCCTCTCAGTGAATCATATGCTCACGCACCCTGTCACGGCACGGCTATTCATCTGTCGGTTCTCGATCATGCTGGAATAGGATTCACCCTCCTTTTGCGTCTGTCACTAACGCCCAGCACTCGCGAGTTTGAAGCTCGTCACAGTCATTCAATCATTGAATCCTACTCAGAATACCACAGACAAGGTTTAGACCTTCCGGATTCTCTTGAATGCCGCCATCATTCTAGCTTACGCCACGAAGATTCTGGTTAGGAGATCTAAGAGATACTCATTCTAGCTTAATTCATGTAGAACAGAAGTGTTTGTCAGGCACGCGTTCATAAGGGAGAAGGATGATGAGCGTCACACATAATCATCACCTTCATCACGTTCTTGGGTGCGAATGGATATCTTAGAAGCGAAATAAGAAGAATTGAATAGAAAACAGTAGTACTTTGCATTAATCTTTGAGGAACAGCAGAGCTCCACACCTTAATCTATGGAGTGTAGAAACTCTACTGTTAAAAATACATAAGGGAAGGTCTAGGCATGGCCGAGAGGCCAGCCCCTCTGATCTAAGAACCAGGCGTCCAAAGATGTTAAATACAATAGTAAGAGGTCCTATTTATAATAAACTAGTTACTAGGGTTTACATGAGTAAGTAATTGATGAATAAATCCACTTCTGGGGCCCACTTGGTGTGTGTTTGGGCTGAGCCTAAGTGTTGCACGTGCAGAGGCCATTTGTGGAGTTGAACGCCAGTATCTGTGCCAGTTTGGGCGTTCAACTCTGGTTTTGGATCCTTTTCTGGCGCTGGACGCCAGATTTGGGCAGAAGGCTGGCGTTGAACGCCAGTTTACGTCGTCAATTCTTGGCCAAAGTATGGACTATTATATATTGCTGGAAAGCCCTGGATGTCTACTTTCCAACGCAATTGGAAGCGTGCCATTTCGAGTTCTGTAGCTCCAGAAAATCCACTTTGAGTGCAGGGAGGTCAGAATCCAACAGCATCAGCAGTCCTTTTTCAACCTCTGAATCTGATTTCTGCTCAAGTCCCTCAATTTCAGCCAGAAAATACCTGAAATCACAGAAAAACACACAAACTCATAGTAAAGTCCAGAAATGTGAATTTAACATAAAAACTAATGAAAACATCCCTAAAAGTAACTAGATCCTACTAAAAACATACTAAAAACAATGCCAAAAAGCGTATAAATTATCCGCTCATCAGCCATCAACCTTCGTAGTGAGTATATAAAAATATTTTTAAAAATTAATTTTTAAATATAGTTCATTCTTAAATTATTTTTTTATTTGTCCTCTATAGAAATACATACTAGATGAGGAGGGATCGTCAAAGAATATGCGAAGAAAATATCAAGAGGATTTTATGGGGAAGGTAGATTACCTTAGAAAGGTGATTGAATTATTTACAATTTAATTTTTATAAAAATTTATTTAATTTTGTATTTTTCATTTTCTGTTTACTCACAATTAAAAAATTATTAGATGTTTGTTAGTGTTAAAGAAGACAACAATCATTGGTATTTAGTGGTGTTTGATTTTCGAAAGCAAGAAGTTATTTTATTAGATCCAACACCTGATCTATCTAAAGAGGACTTAAAGGATTTAACCATTAAAAGACTGGTAATTATACTTGTTTGATAATCTTAGTTGTCTAATTTCTATTTTATTTGTAATAATGTTAAATGGTTAAAATGGATGCAGGTTTTGTATACCGTAGCCATGTTACAGGATCCCACATTTTATGACTCCAAACGCACTGTAATGCCAAAAGTTTCAAAATTTGCTGTCGTCAACTCGTCATGTCAGATGAAATCGGGAGATGTGAAAAGTATTTGTTTTATTTATAGTTTACTCAACAAAATTATATTACAATCCAATTGAACATTTTTATTGACTGTAACTTACTTTGTAGAAATGATGGAGGTGTTTGGGTGACTCAATGGATGAGAGAATGCGGTTGGTGCGATCAATATTCTTCTATTGATGTAAGTAGTTGTAGCATAATATAAAAAAATTAAGTATTTATTTCAAATTGCATGAATATTTTTTTTCTTTTTACAGGTTCACGATGAAATTCGGATGAGACTTTCTTTGGATCTCATATTGCATCAGTACAATGTGAAAAGGGACATTGTCATCAAAGTTGCCGAAAAAAATTACAAGGAAATTCATGCCAAGTATAGGACTTTAGTTAAAAAAGTAGAATGCATTAGTATTAGATCTCCAAATTATTTATTTGTCTACTGTTAGTATGATGTTCTTTCTTTTAATATTTGTTATTTCTGCTCATGTTATTCATCTTTTTTAATTGTTATTTTATTTCACTTAAAATTTGTTAATCTTTATGTAGTTTGATATATGTTAAATATATAATTTATGATCATATATGCTGCTGATTATTAGAATTGGATATTTGAATGTATATTTTAATGTAAAATAGTCTATATTCAAATAGAAAATGATCTATACTCAAATGGAAAATGATCTATACTCAAAAGCTCCTAAAACAATTTTTAATTTAACATAACTGTACGACGAATGAAAACACAAAATAATAATAATAATAATAATAAGGGTAAGTTTAGATGGATACATAACATCTTTTATTCTTCTAAATTATGATTATTATAACATAGTTGTCAAAATAATTTGTTAATACTTATAGTATAGGTATTATTTCATCATTTGTTAACTCTTCTCAATATTTACTTTTGAACTTCTTGAAGTACTCTAATTTAGATTTCTACCTTTTTTTGCCTTTATCTTCTTCATCCATAATTATAGTATTTTTCTAGAATAAACAAAAGTGGGAATATATCAATATCGACAAAGATGATATTAAACAAAAATATTATATTTTACAATTAAAAGTACATAACTAGAGTACAAAATTAGAGTATAAGAATACAACTACTCATGAAAATTAAGTGACTACATTCTTGACAATAAAGAAGAAGTTAAATATAGTAGTATAATAAGAAAGATAAAAATTTTGATGACCATGACCTCGAGAGAAATTTATACAAATAAGTTTTTATTAAAATTTCATTAACGTGACTATTTTCAAGACTTTTTGCTTATTGTCCATAATAATAAAAAATATATTATTTCATTGATAAAAAAATATACAAATGTCTTAGCCCATACATAGCACTGACATCAAGAGAAAAATTATTTAAATTAATGAAAAGCGTATATCTTTATAAGAAAACATACTTAACCTATTGGAAAAATGAAAAAACAAAAAATCAATAATTTCTTACAATGTTGGGACAACACAACATAACCACCAATACATTTATTACAATGACATTTATAGGTTGTCTCCTAATTTTTTTTAAAAGTAAAATTACTGTGATACATTTTTTTTTTCCAGCTAAAGCTTCCAATAATAAATAGCTTATATTAATCTCTGTTTGTTCGGATGAATGCATTAGGAATTTTCGGAGTCCTGATTCTTCTAGGAAGGAAGATAAGAAACTCATGCATTGAGCCTATACCAGAGAGATATGGATTTAGACCTAGAAGATATGGGTATATTGTTGGATAGGTTTTTTTTATTTAAATAAAATAAAGAGGGATCAATTTTATTTGATTCTACAAATTCGAAAACGTGAATTCCCTACACCTACTAATATATAAATCGTGCTATAGTAGTATGTATTAGATATTATATTAAACACTGATTTATGCATCAAATTCCTTCAAAAAAAAGTTCATAAATCGTCTCAGGACACCGAACCTCCCAAATTGTATATAATTCGTCTTAGGTAGCATGGTTTACTTTTTTTTTTTCTGAATAACCCTAAACCTCAATTCATTATATATGTTTAGTTTATTTTGTCAAATAAAATATATCTTTAAAAATTTATTTTGTTATTTGAGTTTTTTAAAATATATTTTGTTCAGTTTGCTGGGTACCAAACGGGTCGGAGATGCTTTGAGGATGAGGTGGTGGGAATCGGCTTGGATCTGGGTCACTGGTACGTGAGGAATGAGGCTTTACGACCTTCCGAGCTATTGTGGTGTAAAAGGGAGGAGACACCTGCAAAAAAGACTCCGATGCTCAAGTCAAAATCTGTATAGATTGCAGTAAAAGTGAGGAGGTAGTGACGTACCTGGGGGAGGGGTAGGGCCTTCCTCTTATATACTCTGTACCTAGGACGGGTCCTATAGGAGCAGACTTGCCTTCCAGGAAATTTCCTTTCCTCCAGCTATCAGGTGCCTTGCTGGAGGGGTGGAATGGCTGAGTCGGGTTCCCAGTTTGGGGGCGACGTGCCCGTCGGGTCGGCCATTCAGACTTGGGAGTTGTTCCAGCTGAGTCAGGCCGAAACAGTACCCCCCAACGTGCCAGCTGTGGTCGTGAGAACCGCTGTTGGAAATAACAATGGAAAATAAATAGATATAATTAAATAACATTGGGTTGCCTCCTAATAAGCGCTTCTTTAATGTCAATAGCTTGACAGTGAGCTCTCATGGAGCCTCACAGATAATCAGAGCAGGGTTGGGGCCTCTCAACACCAAACTTAGAGTTTGGTTGTGGCCTCTCAACACCAAACTTAGAGTTTGGTTGTGGCCTCCCAACACCAAACTTAGAGTTTGAATGTGGGGGTTTTGTTTGACTCTGTATTGAGAGAAGCTTTTAATGCTTCCTCTCCATGGTTACAGAAGGAGAACCTTGAGTCTTGAATACAAGGTAGTCCTCATTCAACTGAAGGACCAACTCTCCTCTGTTAACATCAATCACAGCTTTTGCTGTGGCTAGGAAGGGTCTGCGAAGGATGATGGATTCATCCTCATCCTTCCAAGTGTCTAGGATTATGAAATCAGCAGGGATGTAAAGGCCTTCAACCTTCACTAGCACGTCCTCTACTAGTCCATAGGCTTGTTTCATTGATTTGTCTGCCATCTCTAATGAGATTCTTGCAGCTTGTATCTCAAAGATTTCCAATTTCTCCATTACAGAGAGTGGCATGAGGTTTATCCCTGACCCCAGGTCACACACAGCCTTCTCAAAGGTCATGGTGCCTATGGTACAATGTATGAAGAGATTTTCGGGATCCGGTTTCTTCTGAGGTAATGTTTGCCTCATTAATGCATTTAGTTCATTGGTGAGTGGTGCACGAAATTACAATCACACTTTTGCAACTCCGCACAACTAACCAGCAAGTGCACTGGGTCGTCCAAGTAATACCTTACGTGAGTAAGGGTCGATCCCACGGAGATTGTCGGCTTGAAGCAAGCTATGGTTATCTTGTAACTCTTAGTCAGGATATCAATAATTCTCAGATTTAATTGTAAAAAGTAAAAGAACATGAATAAATACTTGTTATGCAGCAATGAGGAACAGGTTGAGGTTTTGGAGATGCTCTGTCCCCTGAATCTCTGCTTTTCTACTATCTTCTTCTTTACACACGCAAGACTCCTTCCATGGCAAGCTTTATGTTGGGCATCACCGTTGTCAATGGCTACTTCCCGTCCTCTCAGTGAAAATATTCCAAATGCGCTGTTACCGCACGGCTAATCATCTGTCGGATCTCGATCATACTGGAATAAGATCTATTGATCCTTTTGCGTCTGTCACACGCCCAACACTCGCGAGTTTGAAGCTCATCACAGTCATCCCTTCCCAGATCCTACTCGGAATACCACAGACAAGGTTTAGACTTTCCGGACCTCAGGAATGGCTGCCAATAATTCTAGCCTATACCACGAAGGTTCTAATCTTAGATTAGAAACCCAAGAGATACACATTCAAGCTTGATTGCATGTAGAACGGAAGTGGTTGTCAGGCACGCGTTCATAGGTGAGAATGATGATGATTGTCACGGATCATCACATTCATCAGGTTGAAGTGCGAATGAATATATTAGAATAGAAGCAAGCGTGATAGAATGGAAAACAGTAGTAATTGCATTAATTCATCGAAACACAGCAAAGCTCCTCACCCCCAACAATGGGGTTTAGAGACTCATACCGTAGAAGATACAATATGAAATGTGTAGAATGTCATGAGGTACAAGATGAATTACTAAAGGTAGTTTTTATAGTAAACTAGTGACCTAGGGTTACAGAAAATGAGTAAGCTAGGGTATTTAGTGTAAAAATCCACTTCCGGGGCCCACTTGATGTGTGATTGGGCTGAGCATTGAAGCTTTCATATGTAGAGACTTTTCTTGGAGTTAAACACCAGTTTTGTGCCAGTTTGGACGTTTAACTCCAGCTTTTATACCAGTTCTGGCGTTAAACGCCAAAATTCTTAAGCTAACTTGGAACGCCAGTTTGGGCCATCAAATCTTGGGCAAAGTATAGATTATTATATATTGCTGGAAAGCCCAGGATGTCTACTTTCCAACGCAATTAAGAGAACGCCAATTGGGCTTCTCTAGCTCTAGAAAATCCACTTCGAGTGTAGGGAGGTCAGAATCCAACAGCATCTGCAGTCCTTTTTCAGCCTCTGAATCAGATTTTTGCTCAGGTCCCTCAATTTCAGCCAGAAAATACTTGAAATCACAGAAAAACACACAATCTCATAGTAAAGTCTAGAAAAGTGAATTTTAAATAAAAACTAATAAAAATATAATAAAAACTAACTAAAATCTACTGAAAACATACTAAAAAAAATGCCAAAAAGCGTATAAATTATCCGCTCATCACAACACCAAACTTAAATTGTTGCTTGTCCCCAAGCAACTGAAAATCAAATAGGATAAAACGAAGAGAATATACAATGAATTCCAAAAACATCTATGAAGATCAGTCTTAATTAGATGAGCGGGGCTATTAGCTTTTTGCTTCTGAACAGTTTTGGCATCTCACTTCTTCCTTTGAAGTTCAGAATGATTGGCATCTATAGGAACTCAGAATTCAGATAGTGTTATTGATTCTCCTAGTTAAGTGTGTTGATTCTTGAACACAGCTACTTTATGAGTCTTGGCCATGACCCAAAGCATTTTATTTTCCAGTATTACCACCAGATACATAAATGCCACAGACACATAACTGGGTGAACCTTTTCAGATTGTGACTCAGCTTTGCTAGAGTCCCCAATTAGAGGTGTCTAGAGCTCTTAAGCACACTCTTTTTTGCTTTGGACCATGACTTTAACCGCTTAGTATCAAGTTTTCACTTGACACCTTCACGCCACAAGCACATGGTTAGGGACAGCTTGGTTTAGCCGCTTAGGCCAGGATTTTATTCCTGAGGGCCCTCCTATCCACTGATGCTCAATGCCTTGGATCTTTTTTATTACCCTTGTCTTTTGGTTTAAAGGGCTATTGGCTTCTTCTGCTTGCTTTTTCTTTCTTTTTCTTCTTTCTTTTTTTTTTCTGCATATCATCCTCTCTCTTTTTTTTTCTTTCTATTCACTGCTTTTTCTTGCTTCAAGAATCAATTTTTTGATTTTTCAGATTATCAATAACACTTCTCTTTTTCCATCATTCTTTCAAGAGCCAACAATTTTAACATTCATAAACAACAAATTCAAACATATGCACTGTTCAAGCATTCATTCAGAAAACAAGAGTATTGCCACCACATCAAAATAATTAAACTGTTTTAAAATTTGAAATTCATGTACTTCTTTTTCTTTTTCAATTAAAAACACTTTTTATTTAAGAAAGGTGATGGATTCATAGGACATTCATAGCTTTAAGACATAAACTTTAAATTTTATTAATCATGGAATGACAATAAGACTCAAAAATAAATATAAGAGCAAACTAATAATAATAGGAGACAGAAAAGTAAAAAAAAAATAGAAAAATAAATGACTCTTAAAATAGGCTTTTAATAATAAAGGTTATCACAGAGTTAGGACTCAACAACCTTGATTTTGAGAAGTGGATGCTCCCTCAATCTGTGGGGTGCTTGGTCCTTCAAGGGAGAGCTTCTGGCACTTCAGCTCCTGTAGCTCACGCCCTGCTTCTCCTGTTCCTTCAGCAGTTTGCAGAGCATGCAGTTTTGATTCTGCTGTTCTTCCTTATGTTATTCCATAGCTTCTTGCAGCTTGGTAACAGATGCTTCTAGGCGGATCCAGTAGTCAATTTCAGGAATTTCTGGGAGGAACTCCTGTGCCCTCCTTTTTATGGAGTTGTCTTGCACTTGTCCTTCCATTGACTTCTCGGTGATTGGGTGTTCGATTGGGATGAATTCATCTACTCCCATCCTCACCCCAGCATCTTTACATAGCAGAGAAATTAAGCTTGGGTAGGCCAGTTTGGCTTCAGTGGAGTTCTTGTTTGCAATTGTGTAAATCTCACAAGAAATCAGATGATGAATCTCCACTTCTTTTCCAAGCATAATACAATGAATCATCACTGCTCTTTTGACAGTAACCTCAGAGTGGTTGCTAGTGGGCAATATAGAACGCCCAATGAAGTCCAACCATCCTCTTACAACTGGTTTGAGATCTCCCTCTTGAGTTGGTTTGGGACACCTTTTGAATTGGTTATCCACTTAGTTCCAGGGAGGTATATGTCTGCTAGAACTTGATCCAACCCCTTATCTACTCTCACCATTCTCCTATTAAAGGATTCTGGATCATCTTGTAGTTGAGGCAATTTGAAGACCTCTCTTATTTTGTCCAGATGGAAGTAAATAAGCCTCTCTCTGACCATGGTTCGGTAGGTGTGAAAGGCGGTTCCAGTTATTCTCTGCTTATCTGTTAGCCATAGATTTGAGTAGAATTCCTGAACCATGTTTCTTCCAACCTTTGTTTCAGGATTAGCTAGAATTTCCCATCCTCTGTTTTGAATTTGCTCTTGGATCTGCGGAAATTCATCTTCTTTCAGATTGAATTTAACTTCCGGGATCACTGACCTCAGACCCATTATTTTATGGTAATGGTCTGCATGTTCTTTGGTTAGGAACCTCTCTTGATTCCAAAGACTCTTTGGAGTATTCTCTTTCTTGCCTCTTGATTTGGTTTGCTTTCCCTTAGGTGCCATGATCTTGATGAGTCTTAGCTCAGTGATCACGAAAAAACACACCAAACTTAGAGGTTTGCTTGCCTTCAAGCAAAAGAAAGGAAAGGGGAGAGAGAGGAGAAGAGGCAAATTCGAATAGTGGAGAGGAGGGAATGGCCGAATGTATATTTATAAGAGGAGGGGAGGCATTTCGAAAATTTTGAAAGAGATATGTCATAGAGATATGATTGATGGAAGAAAATAAAATCATGATATGAAAAAGATGAAATTTTCAATTGAAAAAGATATAAAGAGGTTAAATCTGATAATTTGGTTATGCATCTAAGAAATAAGAGATGATATGATGGGTTTGAAAAGATTTGAAAAGAAATTGAAAAGATACTTGAGTTTTTGAAGAAGATTTGGGAAGGATTTGCAAGAAAATTGAAAAAGAGATTTAGAGAATTGTTGAATTTTTGAAAATTGAGGGTGAATAATGAAAGTTTGAAACATGTTTATGCAGAAAATTATGAGTTAAAACATGAAAATTTGAAAAAAAATTTGAATTTGGAAACAAAATCTCCTCCCCCTGCCTTTCTGGCGTTAAACGCCCAGAATGGTATCCATTCTGGCGTTTAACACCCAATTGTTGGCCATTATGGGCGTTTAACGCCCAGCCAGGTACCCTGGCTGGCGTTAAACGCCAGAAACCCCTTTATCACTGGGCGTTTTGCTGAACGCGCAGGATGCTGCAATTCTGGCGTTAAACGCCCAGAATGGTACCAATTCTGGCGTTTAACGCCGAAAATGGTACCTTCACTGGCGTTAAACGCCCAGAATGGTACCCATTCTGGCGTTTAACGCCCAAAATGCCCTTTCCTGGCGTTTTCTTGTCAGCAAGCTCCTTTTCTCTGCTTTTTGCACTGAATCCTTCTATAACGCTGTGTTTAGCTGCTAATGGCTAGGTTGCCTCCCAGCAAGTGCTTCTTTATTGTCTTTAGCTGGACCTTTACTGAGCTTCATTCAAGCCTCAGTTTTGAGCATTCTTGCTCAAAATTACTTTCAAGATAATGTTTGATTCTTTGTCCATTAACAATGAACTTTTTGTCAGAATCAATATCTTGAAGCTCAACATATCCATATGGTGACACTCCTATAATCACATATGGTCCTCTCCACCGGGATTTTAATTTTCCGGGGAATAATCTGAGCCTAGAGTTGAACAGCAGAACTTTTTGTCCTGGCTCAAAGACTCTGGATGACAATTTTTTGTCATGCCACTTTTTTGCTTTTTCTTTATAAATTTTTGCATTTTCAAAAGCATTGAGTCTGAACTCCTCTAGCTCATTTAGTTGGAGCAATCTTTTCTCACCAGCTAACTTAGCATCGAGGTTTAGGAATCTGGTTGCCCAGTAGGCTTTATGTTCCAGTTCCACGGGCAGATGACAGGCCTTGCCATACACAAGCTGGTATGGAGAGGTTCCTATAGGAGTCTTGAATGCTGTTCTGTATGCCTACATAGCATCATCCAAGCTCTTTGCCCAATCCTTTCTACGGGCAATTACAGTCCGTTCCAGGATTCTTTTTAGCTCTCTATTAGAGACTTCAGCCTGCCCATTTGTCTGTGCATGATACGGAGTTGCTACTTTGTGGCTAATTCCATATCGGACCATGGCAGAGTAAAGCTGTTTATTACAGAAATGGGTGCCCCCATCACTGATTAGTACTATGGGAACCCCAAATCTGCTGAAAATATGTTTCTGGAGGAACTTCAGCACAGTCTTGGTATCATTAGTGGGTGTGGCAATTGCCTCCACCCATTTAGATACGTAGTCTACTGCCACCAGAATGTAAGTGTTTGAGTATGATGGTGGGAAAGGACCCATAAAGTCAATACCCCATACATCAAACAACTCAATCTCTAAGATCCCTTGTTGAGGCATAGCGTAACCATGAGGTAAGTTGCCAGCTCTTTGGCAACTGTCACAGTTACGCACAAACTCTCGAGCATCTCTATAGAGAGTAGGCCAGTAGAAGCCACATTGGAGGACTTTAGTGGCTGTGCGCTCACTTCTGAAGTGTCCTCCATACTTTGATCCATGGCAATACCACAGGATCTTCTATGCCTCCTCTCTAGGGACGCATCTGCAGATCATTCCGTCTGCACATCTCTTAAAGAGATATGGTTTATCCCACAAGTAGTACTTTGCATCAGAAATTAGTTTTTTCTTTTGCACCCTGCTGTACTCCTGGGGTATGAACCTCACAGCTTTATAATTTGCAATGTCTGCAAACCATGGTGCTTCCTGAATAGCAAAGAGTTGCTCATCTAGAAAGGTCTCAGAGATCTCAGTAGAAGGGAGGGACGCCCCAGCTACTGGTTCTATCCGGGACAGGTGATCAGCTACCTGGTTCTCTGTCCGTTTTCTATCTCTTATTTCTATATCAAACTCTTGCAGAAGCAACACCCATCTTATAAGCCTAGGTTTTGAATCCTGCTTTGTGAGTAAATATTTATGAGCAGCATGGTCAGTGTACAAAATCACTTTTGATCCTACTAAATAGGATATAAACTTGTCAATGGCATAAACCACTGCTAGCAGCTCTTTTTCTGTGGTTGTGTAATTCTTCTGTGCGTCATTTAGAATACGACTGGCATAGTAAATGACGTGCAGAAGCTTGTTATGCCTTTGTCCCAACACTGCACCAATGGCATGGTCACTGGTATCACACATTAATTCAAATGGTAATGTCCAGTCAGGTGCAGAGATGACTGGTGCTGGGACCAGCTTGGCTTTCAGGGTTTCAAACGCCTACAGAAACTCTGTGTCAAACACGAATGGCGTGTCAGCAGCTAGCAGGTTGCTTAGAGGTTTTATAATTTTTGAAAAATTCTTTATGAACCTCCTATAGAATCCTGCATGTCCCAGAAAGCTTCTGATTGCCTTAACATTGGCAGGTGGTGGTAATTTTTCAATCACCTCTACCTTGGCTTGATCCACCTCTATTCCCTTGCTTGAAATTTTGTGCCCAAGGACAATTTCTTCAGTCACCATAAAGTGATATTTTTCCAAGTTTAAGACCAGGTTAGTCTCTTGGCACCTTTTCAGGACAAGTGCTAGATGATCAAGACAGGAGCTGAATGAGTCTCCAAATACTGAGAAGTCATCCATGAAGACTTCCAGGAACTTCTCTACCATATCAGAGAGGATAGAGAGCATGCACCTTTGAAAGGTTTCAAGTGCATTGCACAGTCCAAAAGGCATTCTTCTGTAAGCAAATACTCCAGATGGACATGTGAATGCTGTTTTTTCTTGGTCTTGAGGATCCACTGCAATTTGGTTGTAGCCTGAATAGCCATCCAAAAAGCAGTAGTATTCATGGCCTGCTAGTCTCTCTAGCATCTGGTCTATGAATGGTAAAGGAAAATAATCCTTTCTGGTGGCTGTATTGAGCCTTCTGTAGTAAATACACATACGCCACCCTGTAACTGTTCTTGTGGGAACCAGTTCATTCTTTTCATTATGAACTACTGTCATGCCTCCCTTCTTGGGGACAACTTGGACAGGGCTCACCCAGGGGCTATCAGAAATAGGATAAATAATCCCAACCTCTAGTAACTTAGTGACCTCTTTCTGCACCACCTCCTTCATGGCTGGATTTAGCCGCCTCTGTGGTTGAACCACTGGCTTAGCATCATCCTCCAATAGGATCTTGTGCATACATCTTGCTGGGCTAATGCCCTTAAGATCACTTATGGACCACCCAAGAGCTGTCTTGTGTGTCCTTAGCACTTGAATTAGTGCTTTCTCTTCTTGTGGATTTAAAGCAGAGCTTATGATCAATGGAAAAGTGTCACCCTCTCCCAGAAATGCATATTTCAGGGATGGTGGTAGTGGTTTGAGCTCGGGTTTAGGAGGTTTCTCCTCTTCCTGAGGGATTTTTAGAGGTTCTTTTATTTCCTCTGGTTCCTCCAGATCAGGCTGAACATCTTTAAAGATGTCCTCTAGCTCTGATTCAAGACTCTCAGTCATATTGATCTCTTCCACCAAAGAGTCAATAATATCAGTGTTCATGCCATCATTTGATGTGTCTGGATGCTGCATAGCTTTGACAGCATTTAACTTGAACTCATCCTCATTGACTCTCAGGGTCACTTCCCCTTTTTGTACATCAATAAGAGTTCGTCCAGTTGCTAGGAAAGGTCTTCCTAAAATGAGAGTTGCACTCTTGTGCTCCTCCATTTCCAGCACTACAAAGTCAGTGGGAAAGGCAAATGGCCCAACCTTGACAATCATGTCCTCAATTATGCCTGATGGATATTTAATGGAGCCATCAGCAAGTTGAAGACATATCCGAGTTGGTTTGACTTCTTCAGTCAACCCAAGCTTTCTGATAGTAGATGTAGGTATTAGGTTGATACTTGCTCCAAGGTCACATAGAGCTATATTAGTACAAGTACCCTCTAATGTGCATGGTATCATAAAGCTTCCTGGATCTTGAAGCTTTTCTGGTAAGCTTTTCAGAATGGCTGCACTGCATTCTTCTGTGAGAAACACTTTTTCAGTTTCTTTCCAATCCTTCTTATAACTTAAGATCTCTTTCATGAACTTAGCCTAAGAGGGTATTTGCTCAAGTGCCTCTGCAAACGGGATCTTTATCTCAAGAGTCCTGAGATTGTCTGCAAAGTGGGCAAATTGTTTATCCTGTTCCGTTTGGCGGAGTTTCTGAGGATAAGGCATCTTGGCCTTATACTCTTCAACCTTAGTTGCTGCAGGTTTATTCCCTACAGAAGTGGTTGGAGAAGCCTTCTTAGAGGGGTTACTATTAGCACTTGCAGGTGTCTGATCCCTCATTGGCGTTTGAACACCAGGATTGGGTAAAGGATGGGCGTTTAACGCCAGCTTCCCACCTTTTTCTGGTGTTTGAACGCCATAACTGGGCAAGGAATGGGCGTTTAACGCCAACTTTTCTCCCTTTTCTGGCATTTGAACGCCAGAGTTATTCCTCTCTGGGCTCTTGCTATCCTCAGAGGGATTTTGGGCAGTGGTTTGATAATCCTCTATCATTTGTTCCTTTCTTGACTTTTTGCTACTTTGAACTGAATTATTCAATGTCTTCCCGCTCCTTAGTTGAACAGCTTGGCATTCTTCTGTTATCTGTTTAGATAGCTGCTGTCTTGTCTGATTTAATTGTGCTTCTATATTCTTGTTAGCATTTTTAGTGTCTTGGAGCATCTCCTTGAATTCTGCTAATTGTTTTGTCATTAGAAGTAATTGCTGATTTAGTTCAATAATCTGTTCTTGAGGATTATGATCAGTAGTTGCTACCATAGCTTCTTTTTCTTTGGAGGGCTCATTGCTTGAGTACAGATGTTGATTTCTAGCAACTGTATCTATAAGTTCTTGAGCCTCTTCAATTGTCTTTCTCATGTGTATAGATCCACCAGCTGAGTGGTCTAGAGACATTTGAGCTCTTTCTGTAAGCCCATAGTAGAAGATGTCTAACTGTACCCACTCTGAAAACATTTCAGCGGGGCATTTCCTTAGCATCCCTCTATACCTCTCCTAGGCATTATAAAGGGATTTATGATCCTCTTGTTTAAAGCCTTGGATGTCCAACCTTAGCTGTGTCATCCTTTTTGGAGGGTAAAATTGATTCAGAAATTTGTCTGATAACTGTCTCCATATTTTTATGCTTGCTGTGGGTTGGTTATTTAACCACCTCTTAGCTTGATCTTTTACAGTAAATGGAAACAGTAATAATCTGTAGACATCCTGATCCACTTCTTTATCACATACTGTGTCAGCAATTTGTAAAAACTGTGCCAGAAACTCAGTAGGTTCTTCCTATGGAAGACCGGAATACTGGCAATTTTGCTGCACCCTGATAATGAGCTGATGATTTAGCTCAAAACTGCTTGCTTTGATGGGAGGTATACAGATGCTACTCCCATATATAGCTGTAATGGGGTTGGCATATGACCCCAGAGTCCTTCTGGACTGTTCATTTCCACTTATATCCATGATAGAGAAAAGGGAATTGATATGAATTGTAAATAGATTATATATATATATATATATATATATATATATATATATATATATATATATATATATTTTAAGGTAACCGAAATTAAAATAAGCTAAAATAAAACAAAATAAAATAATTGAAAAATTGAATATAAATTCGAAAATTAGAAGAAATTGAAATAAAAGCAAATTGAAGACTAAATTAATTAATTAATTAAAAAGATTTTGAGATTAGCAATCAAAAAGATATGATTGAGGATTATTTTGAAAAAGATATGATTGAAAAGATATGATTGAAGAAATTAAAAAGATTTGATTTTTTTTTTTGAAAAAGATTTGAAAAGATCAATTTTTGAAATTAGAATTTTGACTTGATTAAAAAGAAAAGATATGATTTTGAAAATCTTTGACTACTTTAATGCTAAATTTTGAAAATTATGAGTAAAATAAGGAAAAAGATATTTTTTTATTTTTAAATTTTAATGAGGAAAGAGAAAAACAACAAAACGACACTAAGTTTAGAAATTTTAGATCAAAACAAAGAGAACAAATAAGAAAACTTTGAATGTCAAGATGAACACCAAGAACAAATTTTTGAAAAAAATCTTTAAGTAAATAAAAGCACAAAAACACACCAAACTTAAAATTTTTAGAAAATTAAACACAAATTTTCGAAAAATTAAAAGAAAACACAAAGAAGACACCAAACTTAGAATTTTTAAAGATGAAGAAACAACTAAGAGTATGCAAATTTGAAAAACTAAAAGAAAGTAAAAGCATGCAATTGACACCAAACTTAAAATATGAAACTAAACTCAAATAAAAGACTCTAAACCAACAAAAATAAAATATTCCTAATCTAAGCAACAAGATAAACCGTCAGTTGTCCAAACTCGAACAATCCCCGGTAACGGCGCCAAAAACTTGGTGCACGAAATTACAATCACACTTTTGCAACTCCGCACAACTAACCTGCAAGTGCACTGGGTCGTCCAAGTAATACCTTACGTGAGTAAGGGTCGATCCCACGGAGATTGTCGGCTTGAAGCAAGCTATGGTTATCTTGTAACTCTTAGTCAGAATATCAATAATTCTTAGATTTAATTGTAAAAAGTAAAAGAACATGAATAAATACTTGTTATGCAGTAATGAGGAACAGGTTGAGGTTTTGGAGATGCTCTGTCCCCTGAATCTCTGCTTTCCTACTATCTTCTTCTTCACACACGCAAGGCTGCTTCCATGGCAAGCTTTATGTTGGGCATCACCGTTGTCAATGGCTACTTCCCGTTCTCTCAGTGAAAATATTCCAAATGCATTGTCACCGCACGGCTAATCATCTGTCGGATCTCGATCATGCTGGAATAGGATCCATTGATCCTTTTGCGTCTGTCACACGCCCAACACTCGCGAGTTTGAAGCTCGTCACAGTCATCCCTTCCCAGATCCTACTCGGAATACCACAGACAAGGTTTAGACTTTCCGGACCTCAGGAATGGCTGCCAATAATTCTAGCCTATACCACGAAGGTTCTAATCTTAGATTAGAAACCCAAGAGATACACATTCAAGCTTGATTGCATGTAGAACAGAAGTGGTTGTCAGGCACACGTTCATAGGTGAGAATGATGATGATTGTCAAAGATCATCACATTCATCAGGTTGAAGTGCGAATGAATATCTTAGAATAGAAGCAAGCGTGATAGAATGGAAAACATTAGTAATTGCATTAATTCATTGAAACACAGCAGAGCTCCTCACCCCCAACAATGTGGTTTAGAGACTCATGCCGTAGAAGATACAATATGAAACATGTAGAATGTCATGAGATACAAAATGAATTACTAAAAGTAGTTTTTATAGTAAACTAGTGACCTAGGGTTACAGAAAATGAGTAAGCTAGGGTGTTTAGTGTAAAAATCCACTTCCGGGGCCACTTGGTGTGTGATTGGGCTGAGCATTGAAGCTTTCATATGTAGAGACTTTTTTTGGAGTTAAACGCCAGTTTTTGTGCCAGTTTGGGCATTTAACTCCAGCTTTTATGCCAGTTCTGGCGTTAAACGCCAGAATTCTTAAGCTGAATTGGAACACCGTTTGGGCCATCAAATCTTGGGTAAAGTATGAACTATTATATATTGCAGGAAATCCCAGGATGTCTACTTTTCAACGCAATTGAGAGCACGCCAATTGGGCTTCGGTAGCTCCAGAAAATCTACTTCGAGTGCAGGGAGGTCAGAATCCAACAGCATCTGCAATCCTTTTTTAGCCTCTGAATCAGATTTTTGCTCAGGTCCCTCAATTTCAGCCAGAAAATACCTGAAATCACAAAAAAACACACAAACTCATAGTAAAGTCCAGAAAAGTGAATTTTAAATAAAAACTAATAAAAATATAATAAAAACTAACTAAAATCTACTGAAAATATACTAAAAATAATGCCAAAAAGCGTATAAATTATCTGCTCATCAGTGAGCAAGGGGGTTCATTCTCCCAAGTCTCATTACCAAATAACTTGGCATTCAGCTTCATGATTGCTCCTAGATATTTAACAACTTGCTGTTCAGTGATGTCTTCATCCACTTCAGAGGAAGAATATTCATCAGAGCTCATGAATGGCAGAAGGAAGTTCAATGGAATCTCTATGGTCTCTGTATGAGCCTCAGATTCCCTTGGTTCCTCAAAGGGAAACTCCTTTCTGTCCAGAGGACGTCCCATGAGGCTTTTCTCACTGGGACTCACGTCCTCCTCACTCTCTCCAAGTTTGGCCATGTTGGTCATAGTTATGGCCTTGCGCTCTCTCTTGGGATTTTCTTCTGTATTGCTTGGGAGAGTACTGGGAGGAGTTTCAGTAATCTTCTTACTCAGCTGACCCACCTGTGCCTCCAAATTTCTAATGGAGGACCTTGTTTTATTCATGAAACTTAGTGTGGTCTTGGATAGATCAGAGACTATGGTTGCGAGGCCAGAATGACTCTATTCAGAATTCTTTGTCTGTTGCTGAGAAGATGATAGAAA
The DNA here is from genome assembly GCF_003086295.3 of Arachis hypogaea. Taxonomy (NCBI): domain Eukaryota; kingdom Viridiplantae; phylum Streptophyta; class Magnoliopsida; order Fabales; family Fabaceae; genus Arachis; species Arachis hypogaea. The sequence goes on along the minus strand of NC_092046.1, from coordinate 74,720,732 downwards.
AGGCTTACTATTGCTAAACCTATTTCTTCCACCATTATTATTGAAGCCTTGCTGAGGCTTCTGTTGGTCCTTCCATGAGAGATTAGGATGATTCCTCCATGAAGGATTGTAGGTGTTTCCATAGGGTTCTCCCATGTAATTCACCTCTGCCATTGCAGGGTTCTCAGGATCATAAGCTTCTTCTTCAAAAGATGCTTCTTTAGTACTGTTGGATGCAGCTTGCAATCCATTCTGACTCTAAGAAATCATATTGACTTGCTGAGTCAATATTTTGTTCTGAGCCAATATGACATTCAGAGTATCAATTTCAAGAACTCCCTTCTTCTGAGGCATCCCATTTTTCATAGGATTCCTCTCAGAGGTGTAAATGAACTGGTTATTTGCAACCATTTCAATGAGTTTTTGAGCTTCTGCAGGGGTTTTCAGATGAAGAGATCCTCCTGCAGAATGGTCTAATGACATTTTTGACAACTCAGACAGACCATCATAGAATATACATATGATGCTCCATTATGGAAGCATGTCAGTAGGACACCTTTTGATCAATTACTTATATCTTTCCCAAGCTTCATAGAGGGACTCACCTTCCTTCTGTCTGAAGGTTTAGATTTCCACTCTAAGCTTACTCATCTTTTGAGGTGGAAAAAATTTGGCCAGGAAAGCACTGACCAGCGTTTCCCAAGAGTTCAGGCTTTCCTTAGGTTGTAAATCCAACCATGTTCTAGCTCTATCTCTTACAGCAAAAGGGAAAAGCATAAGCCTGTAGACCTCGGGATCAACTCCATTGGTCTTGACAGTGTCACAGATTTGCAAGAATTCAGCTAAGAACTTATGAGGATCTTCTAATGGAAGTCCATGAAACTTGCAATTCTGTTGCATTAGAGAAACTAATTGAGGCTTAAGCTCAAAGTTGTTTACTCCAATGGCAGGAATTGAGATTCTTCTTGCACAGAAATCAGAAGAGGGTGCAATGAAGTCACCAAGCATCTTTCTTGCATTGTTGGCATTGTTGTTATTTTCGGCTACCATGTCTTCTTCTTTTTTGAAAATTTCTGTTAGGTCCTCTCCAGAGAGTTGTGCTTTAGCTTCTCTTAGCTTCCTCTTCAAGGTCCTTTCAGGTTCAAGATTAGCTTCAACAAGAATGCCTTTGTCCTTGTTCCTGCTTATATGAAAGAGAAGAGAACAAGAAAGTATGGAATCCTCTATGTCACAGTATAGAGATTCCTTTATGTGAGTAGAAGAAAAGAGGAGAGAATAATTCGAACACGGAGAGGGGGAGAGGGTTCAAATTTTTTTTAAGAAGAAGAGATGTGTTAGTAAATAAATAAATAAATAGAAAGAGATGAGAGAGAGATGAATTCGAATATAATTAAAATAAAAGAAAAAATATTTTTGTTTTTACTTTAATTATTAGTTAGAATTCGAAAATTATAAAAAGGAATAAAATTAAAATTAAAGTCTAAAATAATTAGTTAATTAAAAGGAATTTTGAAAAAGGGATAAGGGATTTTCGAAAATTAGAGAGAGAGAGAGAGAGAGAGTTAGTTAGGTGGTTTTGAAAAAGATATGATTGAAATGATTGAAATTTTATTTTGAAAAGGAATTAAAAAGATTTGATTTTTGAAATTAAAGTTGATTACTTGACTAACAAGAAACTAAAAGATATGATTTTAAAATTCAAAGATTGAACCTTTCTTAATAGGCAAGTAACAACTTGAAAATTTTTTTAATTAAAACATTAAATGTGAATGAGATTTTCGAAAATATGAAGTAAGAATAAGAAAAAGATTTTCAAAATCAATTTTTAAAGTTTTCGAAAATATGTAAAAATAAATGAAAAAGATTTGATTTTTGAAAAAGGTTTGAAAAAGATAGAATTTTTAAATTGAAAATTTGACTTGACTAATAAGAAACAATTAAATTTTAAAACTTTTTGACTAAATCAATCTAAAATTTTGAAAATAATGAGCAAAATAAGGAAAAGATATTTTTTTGATTTTTGAATTTTTAATGAGAAGAGAGAAAAACATATAAGTGACACAAAACATAAAAGTTTAAGATCAAAACAAAAATGCATGAAAGAACACTTTGAATGTCAAGATGAACACCAAGAACACTTTGAAGATCATGATGAACATCAAGAACATGTTTTTGAAAAATTTTTAAGAAAAGAAAAGCATGCAAGACACCAAACTTAAAAATTTTTATTCTATAGACACTAATGATTCAAGAATGCATATGAAAAACAAGAAAAGACACAAAACAAGAAAAACACAATATCAAACAAGGAAAATCATCAAGAACAACTTGAAGATTATGAAGAACACATGCATGAATTTTTGAAAATTTTTAGGAAATTAAAAAGATGCAATTGACACCAAACTTAAAATTTGACATTAGACTCAAACAAGAAACACAAATTATTTTTGGTTTTATGATTTTATAAATTTTTTTTGTAATTTTTTGAAAATTAAATTAGAAAAATAAAATAAAGAAATTCAAAATTTTTAATGAGAATTCCAAGAATCATGCAATGTTAGTCTAGAGCTCCGGTCCAAAGTTTTAGACATGGCTTAATAGCCAGCCGAGCTTTACATGAAAGCTTCGGTCCAAAAGACTAGACATGGCCAATGGCCAGCCAAGCTTCAGCAGAACATTACGTACAACAGCAAGATTGATAGAAATCAACAAGCTCTTGTGATGATGAGTTGAAACCTCGGTCCAAAAGATTGGACATGGCTTCACAGCCAGCCAGACTTCAACAGATCATCATGAAACTCTAGAATTCATTCTTAAAAATTCTGAAGTCATAGAATAATTTATTTGTTTTGAAAATTTTTTGAAAATAAAAATAATAAAAACAAAAAGCTTAAAATTAAAATAAAATTACCTAATATGAGCAACAAGATGAACCGTCAGTTGTCCAAACTCGAACAATCCTCGGCAACGGCGCCAAAAACTTGGTGCACAAAATTGTGATCTCAACTGCGCCAACAACTTGGTACGCACAATCGTAATCTCAATTCTTTTTCACAACTCCGCACAACTAACCAGCAAGTGCACTGGGTCGTCCAAGTAATAAACCTTACGTGAGTAAGGATCGATCCCACGGAGATTGTTGGCTTGAAGCAAGCTATGGTCATCTTGTAAATCTCAGTCAGGCAGATTCAAATGGTTATGAGGTTTTGATAATTAAAACATAAAATAAGATAGAAATACTTATGTAATTCATTGGTGGGATTTCAGATAAGCATATGGAGATGCTTTGTTCCTTCTGAATCTCTACTTTCCTACTATCTTCATTCAATCATTCATACTCCTTTCCATGGCAAGCTGTATGTTGGGGGATCACCATTGTCAATGGCTACCGTCCGTCCTTTCAGCGAAAATAGTTCAAATGCACTGTCACCGCATGGCTAATCATCTGTCGGTTCTTGATCATGTTGAAATAGGATCCAGATCCTTTTGCGTCTGTCACTACGGCCAACACTCGCGAGTTTGAAGCTCGTCACAGTCATCCCATCCCAGATCCTACTCGGAATACCACAGACAAGGTTTAGACTTTCTGGATCTTAGGAATGGCTGCCAATAATTCTAGCCTATACCACAAAGTTTTTAATCTTCGATTAGAAACCCAAGAGATACACATTCAAGCTTGTTTGCATGTAGAATGGAAGTGGTTGTCAGGCACGCATTTATAGGTGAGAATGGTGATGAGCGTCACATAATCATCACATTCATCATGTTCTTGTGTGCGAATGAATATCTTAGAGAAGAAATAGGCTTGAATTAAATAGAAAAATAATAGTACTTTGCATTAATTCATGAGAAACAGCAGAGCTCCACACCTTAATCTATGGGGTGTAGAAACTCCACCGTTGAGAATACATAAGTGATGAAGGTCCAGGCATAGCCGAATGGCCAGCCCCCTAAATGTGATCCAGAGATCAAAAGTGATACAAAGATAGTCTCAAAAATGATATAAAGATGTGAAATAAATCACTAAAAGTAGTTTTTATACTAAACTAGTCACTAGGGTTTACAGAAAATGAGTAACTAAGTGCAGATAGTGCAGAAATCCACTTCCGGGGCCCACTTATTGTGTTCTTGGGCTGAGCATTGAGCTTTACACGTGTAGAGACTTCTCTTGGAGTTAAATGCCAGGTTGCAGCCTGTTTGTGGCATTTAACTCTGGTTTGTAACCTGTTTCTGGCGTTTAACTTCAGAATAGGGTAGGAAGTTGGCGTTTGAATGCCAGTTTGCATCATCAAAACTCGGGCAAAGTATGAACTATTTATATTTCTGGAAAGCCCTGGATGTCTACTTTCCAACGCAATTGAGAGAGCGCCAATTGAGTTTCTGTAGCTCCAGAAAATCCATTTCGAGTGCAGAGAGGTCAGAATCCAACAGCATCTACAGTCCTTTTTCAGCCTCTGAATTAGATTTTTGATTAGGTCCCTCAATTTCAACTAGAAAATACCTGAAATCACAAAAAAATACACAAACTCATAGTAAAGTCCAGAAATGTGAATTTTGCATAAAAACTAATAAAAACACAGTAAAAACTAATTAAATCATACTAAAAACTATGTAAAAACAATGCCAAAAAGCGTATAAATTATCCGCTCATCAAATGGCTAACCTATCCTATGCATTACGAGCTCAACCTATTCAAGAGGACCAGTTCGTAGAGTTCGCGGCATATCAGTTGACGGGTGCGGCTCAGTATTAGTGGCAACGGAAGTAAAGACAGATGCTTTTGCGGTTTTTAACTTTGATTTTCAGTTTCAAATTGGTGTGGTCTTCAATCTTGTTGAAAAAGTTCTAAATTTTAAAATGATTTTGAAAATTAGTTTGAAACTATTGGTTTAAATGATTTGGTTGTGAAAGAAAATTGAAACTCTTGGTTTGAATGATATGTTTTGAAAGGAAAAGTGAGTTCTATGATTTTATCAATTTGTGAATTTGGTTTCCAAATTATCTTATCAAAAGGAATTTAAATTGACAAGTTTTATATAGGAAATCGTGATTTTAAGTATTTGACTTACGAAGAAATGATTTTTGACTCTCTTGAGAAAAATCTTTAACAATGAACTGGTTTAGAATAAACTTGTTTTAAAGGTTTTGGAAGGATGTTACAAAAATCGGTTTTTGTCTTGAGGAAAAATTTCGGGTGCTTGGTGATGATAATCAGAGTGACACAGCGGAAGGAGAAAGGGAACTTCGGCACGGTAGGACGATTTGATGGGGATATATCGCGTAACTCAGATTTTCGAGGGTGAAAATCTTTTTAAGGAGGGGAGGATGTAAGAACCCAAGTTTTTCACGCAAAACTGTTTTAATAAAATAATAATTTTAAGTGCCCGAGATGGATTCAAAATTTAGAAGTTTAAATTTGAAAATATAAAGGTGAAATTTGGTTTCGATGAATTTTTCGAAGTCAGAAAATGTATTTTCTGCAAAAGACCAAGAACCGGCAGCTGAACCGGTCGAACCGGTTTAAGCCTTTCCAGCACTGTGTTTTGAGAAAAATAATATTTTGGAAAATTGATTTATTATTTTGAAAGGACAAAAAATAATTTAGAATTGAAATCTGCGCACTAATATTAAAGGTGTTGGCTCAAAGTAGGCCAAACGGGCTAAAAACGCTAACATGTTGGATTGGACCCAAACCGGACCCAAGGTCCAACATATATATGTGTGATTGATGAGTTTCAAACTCATTTTGAAGGGAAGAGAGAGATAGAACTCGGATAGGAGGTGGTGGGGGGTAAAACCCCATTGTTACTATTCATCCTCCACTTCCGGAAGCCATAACTTTTGATCCGGAGTTCTGATTGATGAGCCATTTGCAGCCACGCGAAGCTCTCGACGAGCTCTTCCTTTCTATGTAAGTTTTTCTGGTAAGAACTCGAAACTCTATCCCCGTTTTCTTCCCTAAGTTTCTGCGCATTTTGGGTTTAGTTCTTGAGCAAGTTTTGTAGTTTTGCTTATTTAGGTGATCTCTAGTAGCGGGTAATTATTGGATTTTACCCCTAATCTTGTTGGGTAAGGTAAGGTTTCACTAAACCCTTGTGTTTAGTTGTTTTGTGTATCTTAGGTTTTGAATTTGGTGGTATATATGTTGTTAGATTGAGTTTTGGATGTTTTTTGGAGTTGGTTGAGGCTTTGGATCAAGTTTGGTGGCTTCGTTTTGGTATTTGAAGCGTTTGGGAATTGGCCAAGGTATGGTTTTGGTTTCCTTTACGTAATATGTAATGTTTCTGGACACTTAGACTAGTTGACCTTAAGATAGGATTGAATTAAATATATGGTGGATTGAATTATGTATGTGGCATGTGAATTGTGATGAAGATTTTATGACTTGTGTATGTTAAAGTTTGATTTTGGTGTTGATGAGAAAATTGACAATTTGTGTTGTTGATGGAGATTGATTGATGTTGTATTGGTGGTGTGTGGAAGGAAATGGAATAATAATGATGATTATGTGATTTTGATGATGATTGTTAGTATTTTAAATAATTTTGAAGGTTGATGATAAATATGAGATTTGTTATTGTTGAAGAGGGTTATTGGTGTTAATTATAAATTATGATATTGGTTGATGTTGTTGAGTGTGGTAATACGAATGTGGATAATGACTGATAATGTTGAGGTAAGTTGATGAGGATTTGTAGTGGTTATTGATGTTTGTTGTTGGTTGAAGATGATTATGAGCATTTGTGATGGTTTTGGATGTTGATGATTAAGGATTTTGATGGTGTTGAATGGTGAAATTGGGATATTATGGATTGTTGAGTTGGGAAAGGAATGGTATGGACTTTGATGTTGTCTTGGTATTGTTTGGGTTATGATTAGTTGGTTTTGCATTGTGAGATTTGGTGAATTTTGGATTTTGAGGCTTTTGGTAAAATTGGATTTTTGGTGAACTTTGCTTGATCATAACTTTTGCCTCGGTTTTTCAAATTGATTGAAATTTCTTTAGAATTAAAGATCTTTAAAAATCCTTTAAATCGATTTAAAGTTTGTGAAAATTGGGATTTTGCAGAGGAAGTTATGATCATTCAAAGTTAGTGTTGAAAATATGAAATTTTGCTAAGTTGCATAATTTCATGATTTCTGATATGTGCGAGCGCACACCCTCGTGCGGACGCACACCCTGCAAAAATTTTGACATGTGCGGACGCACAGGTAGGGAGATGCGTTCTGTTTGCAGCGCTAGCATAGCTTGTGCGCGCGCATATCTAAGGAAGGATTTCAACCTGTGCGGACGCACACGTCGAGAAGGCCAGTCTGTTAGGGGCGCTGGCACAGGTTGTGCGAGTGAACAGATTCTGTAAGTTTTGCCACCTATGCGTACGCACACATTTTAAGATCTCCTGGGCGTGTGCACGCACACACTCCTGTGTGGCCGCACACGCCCTGTTTCTCAAATTTTACTTGTTTTTCAACTATTCTACCTTCCCAACAAGGTTGTAAGCTTCTATAACATCATTTTAAGACTTTTGGGCCTAGTTTTGAGTATTAGAACATGGGATATAACCTAAGGGTTCTAGTAGATGATTTTATGATAAATTAGAAAAAAATGGAGGCCTAAGTTTATGGTGTGCTGATAATGGGTTGGGTGGAGATTAAAGAAGAATTGGTATATGAGATGAGAACTGAGGAGCTATGAGTTCGGAATGGAAAATATGAATTGAGGATGGTTGAGATAAGTTGAGGATTTGAAGAGAAATGATGATCTTGATGAAAGTTGAGAAATTGATGAACTAATGAGTTCGAAGTGGAATTAAGAATTGATGATGGATATGGAAGGAAAGTGTGCAGGGCCTATCTCCCTGGCATAGCAGATTTCTTTGCTGCATGAGTAGATGTTGTTGAAAGTGATTTCAGGATGAAGTTATTGGATTGTTGAAAGTGTGCGGAGCCTATATCTCCGGCATAGTAGATTGTTCTGCTGCATGACCAGTTTTGTTGAGAGTGTACAGGGCCTATATCCCCAGCGTAGCAGATAGTTCTGCTACATGATTTGTTGTGGTCATTTCCTTATCTACTGCAGGAAGTGTGCGGAGCCTATATCCCTGGCGTAGTAGACTCTCTACTACATGAGTGTGCAGGTCACTATATCCCTGGCGTAGCAGAAGAGCTGCTGCATGAGTGTGCAGGGCACTATATCCATGGCGTGGCAGAAAAGGCTACATCCGGGAGGATGTGTCGGGTTGGCATTTACGGACCGACAAGTGATCTCAGGAGCCAATAGGATAGACATTCATTATATGCATCTTCTATATGCTTGTTTGCTTTGATTACTTGAGTTTGCCTAATTGTATAGCATGCCCACTTGCTTCTTGAACTACTTGTTATATATGAATATCATCTGTGTTTTACTTATTTGCATTATTTGTTTTTGTCTGGTGTTGAAGAGGTTAGGTAGGCGGTGGCGATGGGATCGCACGGAGGTTAGGGTGGTGAAGGTGTGGGATACAGCAGTGTGATTATTATTAGTTAGAATTTTCCCTAAGTTTAGATAACCCTGTTTATAGTTTATGGCTTAATTAATTTATTTATTTTGTTCTAAGCTTGGATATCTGTATGTGATGTGAAGTTCTAGGATTGGACACTGTTACCATATTGAGAACCTCCGGTTCTCATTCCATACTTTGTTGTTGTTTTTCAGATGCAGGTCGAAATTTACTTTGATGAGATTGCGGATATGGTGACAGAGCGGAGTATGGTTCGTTCCTTGTTTATTTTTGTTTTACTTTCGTCATATTTTTCTCTCTCCTTTTGTATATTTATATTTATGGCCTTAGAGGCTTATTTGAGAGAATTGTTGTATAAGCTGTTTTTAACTCCAAACTCTGTATGTCTGTATATATACTTGTCGGCTTAAACTCCGCAAGTCGCGACTAGTCCCCTATGATTATTATACTATTATATCTATATATATTCCATTCTTTTGCATCTATATCTTGTATCTTATGCGTTAGCTTCGTGTGAACGTTTCGCGATTTTGTAATTCTGTCTTTGAGCTATATCCTTCATCAGGCTTCTAGATTATATTATTTCCTTCTATATATATATATATATATATATATATATATATATATATATAAGCCTTAGGACTGTCGTAACCTCTGATTAACCTTTGCTTTACGGCTAGAGGTAAGGCTTAGGGTAATTGGGGTGTTACACCCACTATGGGAATATGTTGGATTATGACTTGGGAATATGACCCTGCAGGATATAAAGACACTCCAAGTGTACAATATTTAATCAGAAACATAAAAATAAAATAGTGGAACAAATTTGACCTCAACCTAATCAGTAAAAGGGCCATTGATAACCGGATGACTATATCTCAAAAAAGATCAGAACTCTCAAGCTACAGTTCGGAGTTTGAAAAATTATCATACGAAAAAGAGACTCGTTTCTTAGCCCATAAAAAATAGATGATGGCTGCCCTTGTAGCGGCCACCTCAGAAGAAAAAATTCATAATTCTCGAAAAGCAATAAAAGCAGTCCCAGAAGATGAAGACAAAGAAGTTCAGTCCAGCCCAAGACTGTATATACTAGACACCCAAGATCCATTTGGAGATTTAAAAAAAAAAAAGAGCCCCAGAATAAAAAAATCAGACACCTGTCCGACAACAGAAGAAAATGTATCAAAACAGCTCAGAAATCAATAAAGGAATCACATGCAAAAAACAACAAAAGCTTTTAGCAGAATGCCAACATAATACTAGTAAAGTTATAAAATCAGCTACCAGAATTACAAAAATTATGATAGAACACATCAAATCCAAGACAGAGTCCATGAATCACCCACATAAAGATTAAGCAGATTTCTAAAACTAGGGTTAAAATTGTAAAAGAATAAGGAGAATAGCCCATTATAAAAAAGGGAGAGGAAGACGTAAGGCATCTGCATTTACACATAATCTCTCATACTCTGAAATACCTTTAAGCTTTCGTTGCAATCTTTGTATCTTGAATAAGCATCCTTGTATTTTGTTCAAGCTTCTAACTTACAATACAAGTTCATATTATTCGATCATATTGTGAATATTAATATTCATTATTAGTTTATTAGATATTATCTTGTTATTGATATTACTCTTGTTTAATTTATATCTAATAAGATTGACAGGGGAAATCGTTGGTAAGAATTTCACAAAAATAATCGCGTTGCAAGTATAGATCTAAACTGACAATTGAACCTCGATTAAATTTAATGTGTTTGTCACTTAAGCAAACCCAATAAAAATCAACCGAAGTATTTAAACCTTGGGTCGTCTCTCAAGGAATTGCAGGGAAGTGTAAATATTATTGGTTATGGGAAAGTATATTTTTGGGTTTTTAAATGTTGAACAAGGAATGTAAATGACAAGAAAATAAACTAATAATTAAGAAAACGTCCTAGCAAGGATTGATAATTGGAATTTTTATCCCCATTATCATAATCACTTGTGATGGCAATTGTCTTTTTGCTATCACTTAGTTAACCTCTAACAATTGAAGGTAAGTCAAGTGAGAAAATCAACTTGAGTTCACAAATCCTAATTAAAGACTAGAGGTAGTGAGGCTCAAGCCAATTAGCTAGTTTCAATCACCAACCAACAAGAGACTTTGACAATTCAAGAGTCTCTAATTACTCAATCTAAGCTAAGAACATAAAAAGCTAATTTAAAATCCAACCAAGCATTTTATCAAACACTTGGAAGGCACAAAATAAAAGCATAGAAAAGCAACAAGAGAATGTAAATACTAAAACCAACAATTGCAAAATAAATGATAACAAATAACGGAAGAAACAATAAACATGAAATACCTCGAATTGTATTAAAAGGGAAATCAAATCTAACATGAGAATTCATAAACTAAATTGGTAACATAAAGTCATCAATAAGGGAAATAAATAAACTAGGATGCTAGAACAAATAAAAGTAGAAGAGAAACTAAATTAAAATAGGATAGAATTTAGAATTTGAGAAGAAATAAAACTAAGAACCCTAAAACCTAGAGAGAGGAGAGAACCTCTCTCTCTAGAAAACTACATCTAAAAACCTAATGTGTGAATAATGAAGTGTGAATGTTGAATGAATGAATGATTCCCCCACTCTGCAGCCTCTATTCTGTGTTTTCGGGCTTAGAACTGGGCCAAAAGGAGCCCAAAAATCGCCCACAGCGTCTACTGTGTAATACAGCACGTGACGCTTTGTCACGCGTACGCGTTGCTTGACAAAAAATCCTGGTCATGCGTACACGTCATGCACGCATGCGTGTCGATCGTCTTTTGCGCCGGTCACGCGTACGCATCGCCCACGTATACGCGTCGCTGCTAGCTTCTCAAAACATCATTTTCTTGTGTTCCTTCCACTTTTGCATGCTTTCTTGCCATCTTCTAAGCCATTCCTGCTCTATAAATCCTGAAAACACTCAGCAAACATATCACGGTATCGCATGGTAATAAGAGGGGATTAAAATTAGCATATTTAAGGCCAAAGAAGCATATTTTCAATCATAGTACAAAATTAGGAAGGAAAATATAAAACATGCGAATTATATGAATAAGTGTGAGAATAATGGATAAAATCTACTAAATTAAGCACAAGATAAACCCTAAAAATGGGGTTTATCAAAGATATTAACAATAGTTGGTATCAAAGCCTAGTGAAAGCTTGGTTCTGGTATCTTCTCCTAGCTTGGTACTTGTATCCTCTCATGAGGCCACCATTTAAGCATATTGTTTATACATGCATACATACATATATACATACATACATACATACTATAATAGAAAACCAAAGATGGAAATAGTTAACTAATACCTCAACTAATAGTACATCAAGAATCATCACAAGAATTAGTTATTTCAGTTACTAATGCATGATAGTTCTCTACAATTTCCCTCAAACTCATAGTAGGTTGAGGAACTACTCTGAGTTTATGCTTGAATTTCTCAAAAAGAAACAGTAGATAGTGGTTTAGTGAGCACATCAGCAATTTGAAAATTAGTTGGGATATGAATCATATGCAATTTTCCTTTTGACATTGGATCTTGGATAAAGTGCAAATCAAACTCAAAATACTGGCTTCAACTATGAAAAACCGAATTGGCAGAAAGCATTACTACACTGAGGTTGTCACAAAACACAGTAGGCACAATAGGTTGAAGAATACCAAATTTTTGTAGCAACTTAAGAACCCATAATATTTCGGCTCCAGCATCTGTAAGGCATCTAAATTCTACTTCTGTAGATGAGCAATTCACCGCCATTTGTTTTCGACTACACCAAAACATTGGATTATAGCCAAGAAAGACGTAATATCCACTGGTGGACCTGCGATCTTCAATGTCAGTCACCCAATCTGCATCAGCAAAGACAAGAACACGAAGATCAATAAACTTTTTTAAACATAGTCCATAATGATACGTACTTGAAAGATAACAGATGATCTTTTTTAAAGTTGTCTGGTGATATTGCTTGGAATTTTTCATGAATTGACTAACTCGATTCACAGAGAAAGATATCTCTGGATGAGTTAAGGTTATATAACCCTATAATAAGAGACCTATAGAAAGCTGGGTTTTCATATGGTTAAGAGCCTTCAAAAATTAACTTGAGAGAGGATAGCATAGAGGTGGGGATAGATTTGGAACTAGAGAAGCCTGAATGTCTTGACAAATCAAGAATATATTTTGATTGTGAAATGTGAAGTTCACCAGTGCGTATATTAAATTCTAAACCAAGAAAATAATTCAAACCATTTAAGTCCCTAAGAGCAAATTTAAAGTTCAAGTCAATAATTAGATCATCAATTTCAGTTTTGTTATTACCAATTATAACAATATCACCCACATAGGCGAGTAAATAAATAGTAGAATGTTTAGTATGTCGAACAAATAAAGAAGTATTAGCCTTGGTGTTAGAAAAATCATAAATAAAAAGAGTAGAACTGAGTTGAACAAACCAAGCTTTTGGAGTTTGCTTGAGGTTATAGATGACTTTATCAAGCTTGTACACTAATGAAAAGTTACTGGACATAAAGCCAGGAGGCTATATCATGAAAACATCCTCAATTAAATCATCATTTAAGAAGACATTTTTAAAATTAAATTGGCAAAGCGGTCAACCATATGTAACAGCAAGAAAAACAACAGTCTGAATTGTAAAAGGATGAATCACAGGGCTACAGATTAGGTTAAAATCTACTCCTTCAACTTGGTGACACCCTTTGGCCACAAAACCGGCTTTATATTTCTTGATGGGTAACTACCAAATTGCACTCAAATAATTGTCATTGACAAAAATGCACTCAAATTTCGGTATCGACAAAAATATCTTCAAATAATTTTAAAATACGACAAAAATGCCCAACATTAAATATGTATTCTAAAAAAAATTACTTTAGAGATTGAATTTTGATGCAATTTTTTGCAAGTATGATTAAAAAAATGCGATATTTTTATCATTAAAAGTTGGTAATTTTTTGCTAGGTATATATATTTTTTTGTTTTGTTTTTTGTCAACAACCAATAATACTTTGAAAAAGTAAAAAAAGGGGCTAACCACCAAAAATGCCCCCGAATTATTCAAACACTGATAAAAATGCACCCGAATTTTACTATCGACAAAAATTCTTTTAAATAATTTTATAACGCGACAAAAATGTCCAATAGTAAATATATATTTTCAAAAAATGCCTTAGAGATTGAATTTTAATGTGATTTTTTGCAAGTATAATTAAAAAAATGAGATATTATTATTCTTAAAATTTTGTGTTTTTTTTAAGTATATATTTTTTTGTGATTTTTTAAAAATATTATTAGTTGTTAACAAAAAAATTACAAAAAAAATATATACTTAACGAAAAATCACTAAATTTTAAGAATAATAATATCTCTTTTTTTTAATCATGCTTGAAAAAAAGTTATATCAAAGTTCAATCTCTAATGTATTTTTTGAGAAATACATATTTAATGTTAGATAATCTTGCAAAAAAAACTAATATTAAATATGTATTTCTCAAAAAATAGATTAGAGATTGAATTTTGATGCGTTTTTTGCAAGTATGATTAGAAAAATGAGATATTATTATTCTTAAAATTTGGTAATTTTTTGTTAAGTATATATTATTTTTGTGATTTTTTAAAAGTATTATTGGTTGTTAACAAAAAATATAAAAATATATATACTTAACGAAAAACCACAAAATTTTAGTTATAATAATATATTTTTTATTTTTATAATCATGCTTATAAGAAATTGCATCAAAATTCAATCTCGAATATGTATTTACTGTTGGGTATATTTGTTGTGTTTTTAAATTATTTGATTGCATTTTTATCAATAGTTAAATTCGAATGTATTTTTGTCAGAGTTTAAATAATTCGGGGGTATTTTTTGTGGTTAACCCGTAAAAAAATATAGAGATCAAATTTTTATCCAATTTTTTATGTGTATTTTTTAAATAGTTATCTAAATACTCCTATAAATTTTTGGATCAAATACATAAGGGTTTATCAAATACAAAAGTCGTTTGACGCTTACAAAAATATAATATTATTTTTGGGTATTTTTATCGTGTTTATAAATTATTTGAGAACATTTTTGTCAACAACAAAATTATTCGGGTGTATTTTTAGTAGTTTACCCTTTCTTGATACTATCTATTATCAGGGTCATTTTTAACAGTGTAAACCCATTTACATCCAATAATAGTGGAATCGGAAGGAGGGTTAATAAGATGCCATGTATGATTTTTGACCAAAGCATCATATTCCTCAGTTGTGGCTTGGTGACAATGAGAAGAAGATAAAGCCTCAGAAAGAGTCTTAGGAGGATATTGAGTAAAATCAATGTTAGAAACAACAGTTAAAGCTTTTGGTTTAAGAACACTATATTTATATCTGATAACCATACTATGTGTATTAGATGATTTAGGGATAGGTGAAGAAGTGAGAATGGGAGCCTTCGGTAATTAAATTTCGAGACCATATATAAGTATAGAATCATGAATAGTATAACGACCCAATCTTCTAGCATGTCATGATCGTGCTAAAACAAGGTGTTACTAATTTGTATACCTAAAATTATAGCTATTAATTAATATATCATATGAGCCTGATTTGTAATTAGAAACGCGAATGTATTTTTGCGATAGATATATTTTTTTAAGACGCATTGCAAAGAATAACAGTTATGCATAACAAGTTATAAATCATCATAGAAGATAAAAATAAACTTAATTCACAATATAGACCCGTAAATTTCATACAAGCTGTAAGAGAGGATAAGATAGCACTAGTCAAACAAACATAAGTATTATTAACCCAGACTTAGAAACCTTTAGTATAATACATATATAGAGTACATCTTTCTACTTACGGCACCCTGAATCCTAGCCTATCTAAAAAAATCCTCTGGTATGGAACTTAGGCTAGATAAGTCCTACCCTCAAGCAAAATTCTAACAAAAAAAGGAAAAAATACTTTAGGCTCTATAACTTCACATAACATCAGACGTCCTTTAAATGTACACGTACTTTAAGTTTGGGATGTAGCAAAAAGAGAAGCACCATCTCTTCAACAGGCATCGCCATCAGCTTCGCATATAAGAACAATGAAGAGAAGAGGGTGAGAACCTACAATTCCTAGTAAGGTACTAATGAGAGAAACAAATATTCATCTTTCCTAAAGCAAGGTTCTAGTGTAGAGGTAGTTGATCGCCTAATCTTTTCGACCCTAAATTATACGATTTTACCAACTTTTCCTCCATAATCGATTTAGTCTTACTTCTTTTTTTTTATGTTATTCTATATAGTTTGTCTTTCATCTTTAACTTTAAGGTCGATCTAACAACATTCAATTAGTAACGGTAGACAATCATAGACAAATTGCACAAAAATAAGAATTCAAGCAAAAAATAATATCACAGTGATTATGCTGTCAACAAGTATGATGCATGTATAGCCCTATGCAGGCAATGAGCTCACGTGTTGATTTACATCCCGCAATTCGACATTACCCGGAAACAAGTCCTAGATATAGTTTTCCATTGTGTTCAGTACGTGCATATGTGTTGATATGGTTAAGAACACCATCAATACGTGACAACCATCAATCATCACAAAACTTGACGCCATAATAGACGCACAATGAAAAATAGTGATCAATCAGTTTGTGGGCATCCTCGAGATCAATCATCAATAATATGTGAGTTTTTCCAATTTCAATAATCAACACTTCAAAAGTACGTGGATTTTTCCCAATATCATCAATTAAAAGTACGTGGATTTTTTTCTGATTTCAATCATCAATAGCAAATGAGTTTTTCCCACATTAAAACTATTAACAGTACATGCACTGAGCATGCAGGACAGAATTCTCGTCCTTGCTAGGTCAGTTTTTGACCATTCAGTTATCCTTTACAGATCTTAATTGTCTATCTTCTCTGTTACTTTTCTCTTTTTCAATTCCCAGTTAATCTTTTCTTATTCTTATACTTCACTCTAGATTTCTTATAAGAGAATTTCTAGGTTCTAAACTTTGAATTACTTTTCTATCCTTCATTATTAAGAATTACCTTCATATCCTTAGTCTTTTCTCAATTTTCAATACTCTGGTTTTGTTTTCTTATACATTATTTGCTCTCCTTTTTCTGTTTTAACAATTCCGGCAGATAGTAGCAGAAATTTTGCAGCGCATATCGCAGTGGTTAGGGGTGGGGCTGCAATCAGCCTTGCATTTAGTGGGGGTTTTCCTAGAATCGCTACTATATGCACCGTCGGGTGAGTTATCGTTTTACATTTTGCGGCGGTTTTCTTCCAACCGCCGCAAAATGTGTATAACCACATATTTCAATGTTTTCTTTAGTAATAGCCATCTGGGTATAATCTAGTTAAGTTAACACTACTATTTTAAACTACATATGTTTAAATCATTGTTATTTAAACTCGTAACACTTTTTCTAGATTCGTTTTACGTAAAAAAGTTCACAAGTTAAATAAGCTATATATGTTAACTCATGTGAACAGATTTACCAATAAGATTTTATTATTTACTTTATTATCATTTAAATTTGCATTCAAACATAAATATAAAAGAAGAAAATAAAGTCACACTCTAAATTTATAAAGTTAAAATAAAGTTCTAACAAGCATAAATTAAAGTTACTCCTCTTTGAAGTTATGCCTTACTAAACCTAAATCAAGAAACTGTGAAAGTAGATAAACATGTAAAAATGCAACCCAAATCATTAAATTAAGGGAATCAACATAATTCTTATAATAAAAGATCAAAATTTCTCTTCAACATCATATTGACCTGGCAAAAAATACTCTGTCAAGAATCTATGGGCTTCACGTTTTATAGGATCTGATATTTTATCTCCATACCATGGATTTTTGTTCAAATTAAAGCACCTTTTCTTAACATGTATATCATCTTCTCTTTGTTGGTCTTCTAAAGTTTTATTATCTTCTTCTGGAACCTTATTAAGATCAAATTGCATGGATCTGTCAATTCCAATAGATGAGATATCATCTAAATTGTCTTCTGAATCAGAGTCTTCTCCATCTAGACTATTAGGAACTATTTCTCCAGAATATTCAGGTAATACTGAAAATATCAACATGCATATAACGAAACTAAGAACTCCCAAGTCATTAAATACTGACTTAGAAAAAAAAACCAGACGACAATATGCTAAGACAGTTTTAAAACTAAACGCAAATTTTCAACAATTATCATCTCCCTTGTTGGTAGTTTGGGAAAATTTCTTAGACAGAAGCTCTGTAGCAAATGTTGTGCTTGCAGAGGATGACAAAAAGTCCTCAGTTTTCATTTGTCCGGTTCCACCGTCATGTTATGTTCACTAATGTTTAAAAAACATAACATTATTGGAATTGATATTGAATATTAGATATCAAGATTATCAAAACTGCAACACTAAGAAAAACAACAACTGAAACAACATTAAAGATTTAACGTAAACTAACTTTTGACGGAAAAAATCGTTGAAAGAAATGGAAATCTGCTTTTACTCATGAAAATTCATAATACAATAAATACTTAACTGCAAATAAAAAATACACAAGTTTTTTGTAACCAAAGAAAACAACGTACAATGTTGAGTTTATTTATCTTAGTTCATGACACAAAGATCCTTTTTAAATTACGTTAAAATTTTCCATATAAGCATTATGTGACATTGATGAACGGATTTTTGCTAGTAAAGAATTTCACAAATATATTCTCGTTGAAAGTATAGTTTCTAGACCAACAAAGAATCCTTTCGTACAAATAAATTTGGTTGTCACTAAGCAAACCCAATAAAATAAACTAAAGTATTTAAACCTCGGGTCATCTCTCAAGGAATTGCAGGGAGGTGTAGTTATTATTGGTTGTGGAAAAGTATCTTTTTGGATTTTGAATAAGGAACAAGAAAAGTAAATTGCAAGAATTAAACTAATAGCTAATAAAGCTCTTGGAAAGGTATGAGAATTAGAAGTCCTATCCTAGCTATCCTTATCAATTGTGACATCAATTGTTCATTGCTCCCACTTAGTCAACCTCTAACTATGAAGGTAAGTCAAATGGATGAATCAATTTGATTCCTCAAGTCCTAGTCAACTCCCAAGAAAAGACTAGAGTTAGTGGAATTCAAGTCAATTAGCAACTTTCAATTATCAATCAACAAAGGAGTTTGATAACTCAAGAGTCTCCAATTACTCAACCAAAGCCAAAAAGAGAGAAATCTACACTAAAATCCAATCAAGCATTCTATCAAACACTTGGAAGGCATAACATAAAAACATAGGAAACTAGTAAGAGATAATAAAATCCAAACAACCAATTGAAAGCATCCATAATATAAATTGAAGAAAGCAATCATAAATATGAAATGCCTCAAATTGCATTAAATAGAGAATCAAATCTAACATGGAGTTCATAAACCAAATTGGGAAAATAAACAAATCAACAAGAGAAATAAGTAAACTAAAGTGCTAGAACAAATAAGAGTAGAAGAGAAACTAAATTAAAGTAGAGTAGAAGTCTAAAATTAAAAATAGCTAAACCTAAGAATCCTAAAACCCAGAGAGAGAAGAGAGCCTCTCTCTCTAGAAAACTACATCTAAAACCTCAAATTATGTCAATGAATGTTTGATTGAATTGTTTTTTTTATTCCCCCACTCTGCAGCCTCTAATATGTGTTTTTCGGGCTTGAAACTGGGCTAAAAACAGCCCAAAAATTGCCCTCAGCGTCTTCTGCAATTTCTGCACGTGGCGCATCTCACGCGTACGCGTCGCTTGTCTGCCGTACTATCCACGCATACGTGTCATGCACGTATACGCATTGCCTAACAGCAAGGAAAATATGGCAAATTGTATATCATTTTGAAGCCCCGGATGTTAGCTTTCCAAGACAATTGGAACCGCCTCATTTGGACCTCTGTAGCTCAAGTTATGTCTGATTTAGTACGAAGAGGTCAAGCTTGACAGCTTTGTAATTCCTTCAATTTCTTGTATTCCTACTACTTTTGCATGCTTCCTTTCCATCCTCTAGGCCATTCCTGCCCTATAAATCCTGAAAACACTTAACAAACGTATCACGGCATTGAATGGTAATAAGAGGGGATTAAAATTAGCAAATTTAGGGCCAAAGAAGCATGTTTTCAACCGTAGCACAAAATTAGGAAGAAAAATGTAAAACATGCGAATTATATGAATAAGTGTGAGTTTAGTGGATAAAAATCCACTCAATTAAGTACAAAATGTACCCCAAAGTAGTGGTGCATCAAATCTCCCCACACTTAAACATTAGCATGTCCTCATGCTAAGCTCAGGAGAAGCTACAAAGCAGTGAAGAGGAATGGTAGAAATTATGAAATGCAACCTATCTATATAAATGCAACTACATGCAAAAATGCTTTTACTTACTTCGTTAAAAGTAAACAAATTCTCCAAGACAAACATAAACTGGATTCCACTAATTCAAATCAAAAAATAAAGTACAACAAAACTTGCAGAAGAGGATAGTGATAAACCCATATTTCATGAGTTCTTTTGTGCTTAATTAGAGTGATTTATTCAACTCTTCACCTACTTATTCACATTAATTGCATGGTTTTACTTTCCCTTCCTTATTATGTCATGTTGTGAAAAACATGTTTCCTAAGCTTTAAAAATTAATTATTTTAATTACCTTTATTTCCATTCGATGCCGTGATTAGTGTGTTGAGTAGTTTCAGATTTTCTAAGGCAGAATGACTTAAAGGATGAAAAAGGAAACATACTAAAATGGAAAGAGAAAGCAAAACGGAGCTTTAAAGAAACTGGTATCCACGCGATCGCATGGATGACGCGATCGCGTGCCAAGCACGAATCAGCAGCGACGCGACCGCATGACTGACGCGACCACCAGCAGCGGACTGCAGGAAGATCATCCCGCACAGCAGGAACTTCCTTGCCTTGGGCTACAGACCACCACCTGTCACTGCTACTGATGAGACAGCCCCTCCGTCTACTGGACCCTCTTCATCCACAGCTGCCCCAGCTGCCCATGCTGCCACCACTGCACCTCCACCCGCCTCTGAGCCAGTTTATCGCCTCGTGCACCGTCTTTTTTGCCAGCTTGATCAGATGGAGCGCCGTAGCAGGCGCCGGTATGAGAGATTGGAGCGCCGCAGCAGGCGACGCTATTCCCATCTGAAGCTGATGATCAGACAGGGCGCCGACATCCCCTCCGAGCCCGAAACCCCTTCAGAGCCATCAGAGGAGGAGGAGGATGAACACGAGGAGGAGACTCATTCCCAGGCGGAGACTCATCAGCAGGCAGCCACAGAGCAGACTGCCCCGCATCAGGAGGTTATGCCCCAGATTGAGGCTGCAGATCTGGAGATTCTGATCCAGTCAGTCTCCCCTCTACAGCAGCCAGACTCTCAGCCCACCACCGCCACAGAGACCCCAGCTACCATCCCTACCAGTGATGACACTCCTTCACACCCGGCTTGATTGAGCATCGAGGACGATGCTTCATTTTAAGTGTGGGGAGGTCGCCATCTCTGGCGTTTATTTTGGTGAACTACTACATACTTTTTCTTTCATTTTGGGTATTTTTCTATATTTTTATCTTTTTCTTTTATTGTTATTTTCTGAGTACTTATACATTGCTACTTGTGTATTTTACTCTATTTTCTGCATTTTGCATTTTTTTTGTTCATATTTTAGTTATTTAGCTCATTTTAGTCATTTAGTTTTGTTTGCAATTCTGATTTATTAGTGGATTAATTAGTATAGTTTACCCTTTTTAGCATAAGATAGTATAGTTTAAATAAAAAAATACAAAAAGGAAGTAAACTAGAAACTTTAACAGAATCAAAACAACCCACACCTTGTATATATAGCATTACATGTTAGTTGACAACATTTCATCAAGGAGGAACATTAAAACTTTAAAAGCTACCCTAAATAATTTTTTTCAAGAGAATAATGGGAATTTTTAACTAAACCTGCATACAATATATAAATGATATATGATGCTTGAGTTAGAGAACACACAGCCTGTGAGTCTTGAGCTTAAATTGTATGGTTGCATTCAAACCATAATTTCATTTCTGTGTGTTACATTTCTTTTTATTTTGATGTTCTTTCCTTTGCTTTAATCTATATGTCCAATTATAGAATATAGAATAGATACATACCAAGAGAATGATTGAGGCCATCATTTGATTTTAGCTCACTCACCCCCAAATTAGCCTGCCTTTTACATCACCCTATTAAAACCCCTTTATTCTATTTAGCCAAATTACTAGCCTTAAGCAGAAAAACAAAAGAAAATCCCAAGTGAATCCTTGGCTAGCTTAAGATAGAAAATCATGAATAGAGTTAAATGTGGGAAACCTTTTGGGAACATGGATGATAGAACCAAAAAGGTAGAAAAAGTAAAAAGGAATAAAATAAAATTTGGGAAGCATGCTCATGAGAAAATCTAAGTGATTTAATTATCATGTGCATTAAAAAAAAAGTTATTTTTCAGCATCTAAATAAGAGGGAATACAAAAAGGAAATTCTCCAATGAAAACAATGCACATGGAATAAAAAAATAAATTAAAAAGTGAAACATGAGCTTGTAACAATAAGTGGGAAATATGGGAAAATAGGTAAAGAAATTTTATTTTACTAAATATGTATGTTAGGTGAGATCTTAGTCTAATTAAGGATTCACTTATTAGCTCACTTAGCCTTATACATATATCCTTACCCTTTGCCTTGACCCCATTACAACCTTAATTAAAGACCTCATGAGTTTTGGTATGACTATATTCTATAATTGTTGATTGGTTAGATGAAGAACAAAGCTATAGAAATTAAGAATAAAAAGAGAAATAGAGTGAATAAACCCAATAAACACTGAGTGACTAGAGAGTAAACACAAAATCCAGTGAGGGTTCAATAACTCATCAACATATATCTGTACTTAAATTACTAATTGTTTTGCAAGTTTGTACAAAGTTTTCTTTCCCATCTCATTTGCTAAAATGCTTTATTATTTAAGGGTTAGCTATATATATATATATATATATATATATATATATATATATATATATATATATATATATATATATATATATATATATATATATATCTCCTTGAGAATGTGAGTTAACTTAGCTACATGTAAGCTTTATATATGAGTAGATGAACTAGAATTGCATGACCCATTAGGTAGATGCATTTAGCATAGGTTGCATTTCATAACATTCCATAACTTTAACCTTAATTATTTACCTTGGATTTAGCATGAGGACATGCTAGTGTTTAAGTGTGGGGAGGTTGATCAACCCATATTTCATGAGTTCTTTTGTGCTTAATTAGAGTGATTTATTCAACTCTTCACCTACTTATTCACATTAATTGCATGGTTTTACTTTTCCTTCCTTATTATGTCATGTTGTGAAAAACATGTTTCCTAAGCTTTAAAAATTAATTATTTTAATTACCTTTATTTCCATTCGATGCCGTGATTAGTGTGTTGAGTAGTTTCAGATTTTTTAAGGCAGAATGACTTAAAGGATGAAAAAGGAAATATACTAAAATGGAAGGAGAAAGCAAAACGGGGCTTTAAAGAAACTGGTATCCACGCGATCGTATGGATGACGCGATCGCGTGCCAAGCACGAATCAGCAGCGACGCGGCCGCATGACTGACGCGACCGTGCGCCTTAAGCAGAACGCATATGACGCGGTCGCATGACTGACGCGACCGCGTGGCAAGGAAAAGCTCCGAATGACGCGACCGCGTGACCCATGCGGATGCATGACAGAGGCCACGCACCAGAAATCACAGAATACGCCCCCAGCGAATTCTGAAGCCCTTTTTGGCCCAGATCCAAGTACAGACAGCATAGACCAGAGGTTATAAAGTGTGGGAATGCTTCCATTCAAAGGGAGCTCGCATATTTTTACCTTTCAATGATTTAGATTTAGTTGAGAGGGAGATCTTCTCTCTCTCTCTTTTAGGATTTAGGATTTCTTCTTGTTTTAAGAGTAACTCTGGATCCCAGGTTTAATGTTCTTTTAGTATTACTTCTATTTATTTATTCCAACATTTGAATTGATTATTATAATTTGATTTATGAATTCTCTCATGTTACAGACTGTTATTTAAATTAATGATAATTGAGGTATTTTCAGTTTATGATTATTCTCTTTGATTTAAGTTACCATTGCTTCCCATCTAAGGACCTCTTTATCATTCCAGCAATTTTACTTTTCCCCTTTTGGTTCTGGTTAAGAATTTAGTAACTCAACAGTTATTAAACTCAACATAATTGGTAATCGTTATCTTGCTAATTGAGCTGAACTTAAATAATCCCAACCTTTTCTGAGGAAATAATTAGGATTCGAAAGTCAATTTAATTAGTCCCTTGACTTTCCTTTGCCCTGGTGAAGGTTGACCAAGTGGAGTTTAGATTCAACTTTCATTATTGTAGAGAGAGATAACTAAGTTGGACCTCTAATTTCTCTACCTTGCTAAAAGTTGCTTTACAGTTATTATTTATTCTTAATTGCCATTTAATTCACTCGTCATTTAAATTACTTGCTTCTCACCTTCTAAACCCCGATTATAACCTTTATAGCCAATAATAAAAACATACTTCCTCGCAGTTCCTTGAGAGGACGACCCGAGGTTTGAATACTCGGTTAATAATTTTTAAAGGGGTTTGTTACTTGTGACACCCAACACGTTTGTACGAAGGGATTTTTGCCGGTTTAGAAACTATATCTACAATGCAACCATTTCTATGAATTTCTTTACTGGTAGAAAACCCGACGTCAGATAGCTCATGAAAGCCGGGAACAAAGAATCGAGCGTCGATCCCTCACCGGAAGTGTATACACTCTAATCGCTCAGGTGTTTAAAGTTTGACTCTCTCAATTCTCTACTAACCTTGCTTTCTAAGGCTTGCTTTTCTTCTACCAATCAACACTAATTTGATGCACAAATACACATATCAAGAGGTCTTTTAAGGGTTGTAATGGGGTTAGGGTCATGGTAGAATTGTATTTGGTCAAGTGGACTAAAATCTGAATCCTTAATTAACCTAAACTTCTCACCTAACTTAAGACAATTCATGTAATAAAAATACAAAACCTATCTATCCATTAACCATGTTTTCCACATATTCATGCATCCTAATTCGAGTACAGTACATATGCATTGCTATCACCATTTACCTTGGGGCATTTTCTCCCCTTTTATTATTTGCACTTTTTCTTTTCTTTTTCTCCCTTCTTTTTTTTTCTTTTTCTTTTTCTTTTCTTTTCTTTTCTTTTGTTTTCCTCAATGCATATGATTAAATTATTGAATGCAATAATATGTGCTCAACTATTGTTTTGCACATTTTCACAAGAGTATACAACACCCAATTATCAAACTAAATATTTCCAAACCCACTTTTCCCACACTTAATTCATGAGCACTCTCACTTGTCCAAGCTAAATTAAGGACATTATTGTTTTACGCTTAGAGTTAATGATGTACTAAAGTAAAGAACAAAGGGGTAAAATAGGCTCAACATTGGTTTGCAAAGGATAATGAAAGGGTAAGGCCATATGGGTATGTAAGCTCAGTGAAACAAAGGCCTCAATCATATAACTGCATGCATACATCAAACAATGGAAATATAGAATTAAGCAAGACAAAGATCACAATTTTAGAGAGAATAACACACACTAAAAACAAAGTATTGGTTGATAAAATACAACCAATCGAATAAGCTCAAAAATCTTACTGGTTTTGTGTGTTCGAGCTCTAAACCATGTTCCAAAATAAATTTCTTCAAGCAAGTTTAACAAAAATTTTAATTCAAATTAGTGAAGTGCTATAAAATAATTTCTTGGAATAGAAATTATTACTTCAACCAAGTGGTAAAATATGCACAAAATCAAACAATCATGCAATCAAACATGTAAATGCAACAACTAATTTAAACAAAGAAAATTTAAACATTGGTGTTGAGAAGAAAATAACTAACCCATAGAAGTCGGTATCGACCTCCCCACACTTAAAGATTGCACCGTTCTCGGTGCATGCAAAGATATGCAAGTGGACAGGTGGCTACAACTGATGTTTTTCTCCAAACACTGTGCAGATGGACTTGTCTGTTGCCCCATGTAAAAGTTTTCCATTTCCCTCTTTGACGGCTGATGAGCGGATAATTTATACCCTTTTTGGCATTGTTTTTACATAGTTTTTAGTATGTTTTATTTACTTTTTATTATATTTTTATTAGTTTTTTTTTTTTGCAAAAATCACATTTCTGGACTTTACTATGAGTTTGTGTATTTTTCTATAATTTCAGGTATTTTCTGGCTAAACTTGAGGGATCTGAGCAAAAATCTGATTCAGAGGCTGAGAAAGGACTGCAGATGCTGTTGGATTCTGACCCTCCTGCACTCGAAGTGGATTTTCTGGATCTACAAAAGCCCAATTGATGCGCTCTCAATTGCGTTGGAAAGTAGACATCTTGGGCTTTCCAGAAATATATAATAGTCCATACTTTGCCCGAGATTTGATGGCCTAAACAGGCATTAAACGCCAGCCAGAGACCCTTTTCTGGCGTAAAACGCTAGAACTGGCACATTTATTGGCATTAAAT
This sequence comes from Arachis hypogaea, assembly GCF_003086295.3. Classification (NCBI taxonomy): domain Eukaryota; kingdom Viridiplantae; phylum Streptophyta; class Magnoliopsida; order Fabales; family Fabaceae; genus Arachis; species Arachis hypogaea. The sequence goes on along the minus strand of NC_092046.1, from coordinate 74,694,564 downwards.
GCCCATTTTGGCACCCAGGGTGGCGTTTAACTCCAACTTGAGTCGTATGCATATGAAAGCTTGAAAGCTCAGCCCAAACACTTACCAAGTGGGTCTCGGAAGTGGATTTCTGCACTGTCTGTACTTAGTTACTCATTTTTTATAAACCTAAGTTACTAGTCTAGTATAAAAACTACTTTGAGAGATTCATTTTGCAACTCATGACATTTTACACTTCATATTGTATCTTCTACGGCATGAATCTCTAAACCCCATAGGTGGGGGTGAGGAGCTGTACTATGTTTCAATGGATTAATGCAATTACTACTGTTCTCTATTCAATCACGCTTGATTCTATTCTAAGATACTCACTCGTACTTCAATATAGAGAATGTGACGATCCGTGACACTCATCATTATTCTCAATTCTTTGAATGCGTGCCTAACAACCACTCCTGTTCTATCTGAGCTCAACGTAGTCATTGGGCGACAGCTTGAGTGCGTATCACTTGGGTTTCTGATCCACGGACCGAGTCCGTGAGATCAAAACTTTTTTGGTAGAGGTTAGAACCAATTGGCAGCATTCTTGGGATCTGGAAAGTCTAAACCTTGTCTATGGTATTCCGAGTAGGATCTGGGAAGGGATGACTGTGACGAGCTTCAAACTCACGAATGTTGGGTGCAGTGACAATGTGCAAAAGGATAGAGAGATCCTATTCCGACGCTAGTGAGAACCGATAGATGATTAGCCGTGAGGTAGCTGTACCTGGTATTTTTCATCCGAGACGAAAAATCCAACAGTTGATTAGCCGTGCAGAAACCGTACCTGGTATTTTTCATCCGAGAGGATCATACAGCTTGCCATTGAAGGAAGCCATGCGTGTTTGGAGAAGAAGGCAGTAAGAAAGCAGAGATTCAGACGATAAAGCATCTCCGGAACCCCAACCTGTTCCCCAGTACTGAATCACAAGTACCATTTATTTCATGTTATTTACTTTTCATAAACAAAAATCATTTTTATCATTAATCTCCTGACTAAGAATTACAAGATAACCATAGCTTGCTTCAAGCCGACAATCTCCGTGGGATCGACCCTTACTCACGTAAGGTATTACTTGGACAACCCAGTGCACTTGCTGGTTAGTTGTGCGAAGTTGTGAAAAGTGTAATCACAATTTCGTGCACCAAGTTTTTGCCGCCGTTGCCGGGGATTGTTTGAGTTTGGACAACTGACAGTATATTTTGTTGCCTAGATTAGGAAAAATTTATCTTTTTGGTTTAGAGTCACTAAATTTGAGTTTTTTATTTTCTTTTCAAAAATCTTATTTTTCTTTATTAATCTTTAATTTTCCTTTGAGTTTTCTGTTTGAGTTTAGTTTCATGCTTTAAGTTTGGTGTCAATTGCATGTTTTAATTTTTCTTTAATTTTCGAAAATATATGCATTGTGTTCTTCATTGATCTTCAAGCTGTTCTTGTTTATTTTCCTTGTTTGATCTTTAGTTTTTCTTGTTTCGTGTCTTTCCTTGTTTTTCTTGTGCATTTTCGAATTTTTAGTGTCCAAAGTATAAAAATTTTTAAGTTTGGTGTCCTTTGTGTTTTTATTTTCTTAAAAATTTCCAAAATTTGTTCTTGGTGTTCATCTTGATATTCAAAGTTTCCTTGTTTGTTTTCTTTGTTTTGATCTGAAAATTCTAAGTTTGGTGTCATTTTATTGTTTTTCTCTTTCCTCATTAAATTCAAAAAACTATCTTTCCTTTATTTACTCATCATTTTCGAATTTCTTAGGTTGACTTATTCAAAATTTTTAAAATTTGGTAGTTTCTTGTTAGTTAAGTTAAACTTTTAATTTTGAAATTTATCTTTTTAAAATCTTTTTCAATTTTCTTTTTATATTTTTTGAAAATCTTTTATAAAATTTTTCAAAATCTTTTTCTTTTTTTTTTATATAATTTTCGAATCACTTGTCCTATTTTATTATTTTGATTGAAAATTTTTAAATTTGGTATTTTCTTGTTAAGAAAGTTTCAAGTCTTAAAATTTTAAAATCATATCTTTTTCAAATCTTTTCTTTTATTTATTTTCTTACAAGTATCTTTAATTTTAAGACATATCTTTTTCAAAACTTCCTAACCACTTTCTCTCTCTTCATTTTTCGAAAATCATATCCAAAATTTTTCAAATCTTTCTAATTAATTAATCATTTTAGTATTCGAATTTCTTTTATTTCTTTTTCTTTTAGTTTTCGAAACATATATTCTATTTTCCAATAATTTTATTTTATTTTCTTTTGAATTCGGTTTATCCTTAATTAAATAAAATAAAAACAAAAATATTTTATTTTATCTTGTATTTTATTTACAACCCACATCATCTCCCTTTCTCCATTATGGACTCAAGTGGAAATGAACAGTCCAGAAGGACTTTGGGGTCATATGCTAACCCCACTAATGCTTCCTATGGGAGTAGTATCTGTATACCCCCCATCAGGGCCAGCAGTTTTGAGCTAAACCCTTAGCTCATTATCATGGTGCAGCAAAATTGCCAATATTCCAGTCTTCCACAGGAAGAACCTACTGAGTTTCTGGCACAGTTCTTATAAATTGCTAACACAGTACGTGATAAGGAAGTAGATCAAGATGTCTACAGATTATTACTGTTTCCATTTGCTGTAAAAGATCAAGCTAAGAGGTGGTTAAATAACCAACCCACAGCAAGTATAAGAACATGGAAACAGTTATCAGACAAATTCTTGAATCAATATTTCCCTCCAAAAAGGATGACACAGCTAAGGCTGGACATCCAAGGCTTTAAACAAGAGGATAATGAATCTCTTTATAATGCCTGGGAGAGGTATAAAGAGATGCTAAAGAAATGCCCCTCTGAAATGTTTTCAGAATGGGTGCAGTTAGAAATCTTCTACTACGGGCTTACAGAAAAGGCCCAGATGTCTCTAGACTACTCAGCTGGTGGATCTATACACATGAGGAAGACAATTGAAGAGGCTCAAAAGCTCATTGATACAGTTGCTATTAATTAGCATATTTACTTAAGCAGTGAGTCCTCCATGAAAGAAGAGGCTAAAGCAGTATCCACTGAACTTAGTCCTCCAGAACAAGTGGTTGAACTCAATCAGCAATTGCTTCTTATAACAAAACAGTTAGAAGAATTTAAAGAGATGCTCCAAGACACTAAAAATGCTAACAAGAATATGGAATCACAATTGGATCAGACAAGACAGTAGCTATCTAAACAGATAACAGAAGAATGCCAAGCTGTTCATTTAAGGAGTGGGAAAACACTGAATGTATCAACTCAAGGCAGCAGAAAGCCAAGAAAGGAACAACTAACAGAGAATGACCAAGCCACTACTCAAAACCCCTCTGAGGACAGTAAGAGCCCAGAGAGGAATGATTCTGGCGTTCAAATGCCAGAAAAGGGTGAAGAACTGGCGTTAAATGCCCAAAGGATTGCAAATTCTGGCGTTCAAACGCCAATAAGGGGTCAGACACCTGCAAGTGCTGATAACAACCCCCTTAAGCAGGCTTCTCCAACCACTTCTGTAGGAAGTAAATCTGCAGCAACTAAGGTTGAAGAATATAAAGCCAAGATGCCTTATCCTCAGAAACTCCGCCAAGCAAAACAAGATAAATAATTTGCCCGCTTTGCAGACTATCTCAGGACTCTTAAAATAAAGATTCCATTTGCAGAGGCACTTGAGCAAATACCTCTTATGCTAAGTTCATGAAAGAGATCTTAAGTCATAAGAAGGATTGGAGAGAAACTGAAAAAGTTTTCCTCACTGAAGAATGCAGTGCAGTTATTCTGAAAAGCTTACCAGAGAAGCTTAAAGATCCCGGAAGCTTTATGATACCATGCACATTAGAGGGTGCTTGTACCAAGACGGATCTATGTGATCTTGGGGCAAGTATCAACCTAATACCTGCATCCACTATCAAAAATCTTGGTTTGACTGATGAAGTTAAACCAACCCAAATATCCCTCCAACTTGCTGATGGCTCCATTAAGATTCCATCAGGCGTAATTGAGGACATGATTGTCAAGGTTGGGCCATTTTCTTTCCCCACTGACTTTGTAGTGCTGGAAATAGAGGAGCACAAGAGTGCAACTCTCATTCTAGGAAGACCTTTCCTAGCAACTGGACGAACCCTCATTGACGTCCAAAAAGGGGAGATAACCCTGAGAGTCAATGAGGATGAGTTTAAGTTGAATGCTGTCAAAGCTATGCAGCATCCAGACACATCAAAGGACTGTGTGAGCGCTGATATCATTGGATCCCTGGTTGAAGAGGTCAATATGACTGAGAGTCTCGAATCAGAGCTAGAGGACATTTTTAAAGATGTTCAGCCTGATCTGGAGGAATCAGAGAAAATAGAAGAACCTTTAAACACTCCTCAGGAAGAGTAGAAGCCTCCTAAACCCGAGCTCAAGCCAGTAACACCATCCCTGAAATATGCATTTCTAGGGGAAGATGACACTTTTCCGGTAATCATAAGATCTGCTTTAGAGCCACAGGAAGAGAAAGCACTAATTCAGGTGTTAAGGACACACAAGACAGCTCTTGGGTGGTCCATAAGTGATCTTAAGGGCATTAGCCCAGCCAGATGCATGCACAAGATCCTATTGGAGGATGATGCTAAGCCAGTGGTTCAACCATAGAGGCGGCTGAATCCAGCCATGAAGGAGGTGATGCAAAAAGAGGTCACTAAGTTACTAGAGGCTGGGATTATTTATCCTATTTCTGATAGCTCCTGGGTGAGCCCTGTCCAAGTTGTCCCCAAGAAGGGAGGCATGACAGTGGTTCATAATGAAAAGAATGAACTGGTTCCTACAAGAACAGTTACAGGGTGGCGTATGTGTATTGACTACAGAAGACTCAATACAGCCACCGGAAAGGATCATTTTCCTTTACCATTCATAGACCAAATGCTAGAGAGACTAGCAGGTCATGAATACTACTGCTTTTTGGATGGCTATTCAGGTTACAACCAAATTATAGTAGATTCTCAGGACAAAGAGAAAACAACATTAACATGTCCTTCTGGAGTATTTTCCTACAGAAGGATGCCATTTGGTCTGTGCAATGCACTTGCAACCTTTCAGAGGTGCATGCTCTCTATCTTCTCTGATATGGTAGAGAAATTTCTGGAAGTCTTCATGGATGACTTCTCAGTATTTGGAGACTCATTCAGCTCCTGTCTTGACCATCTAGCACTTGTTCTGAAAAGGTGCCAAGAGACTAACCTGGTTTTAAACTGGGAAAAATGTCACTTTATGGTGACTGAAGGAATTGTCCTTGGGCACAAAATTTCAAATAAGGGAATAGAGGTGGATTAAGATAAGGTAGAGGTAATTGAAAAATTACCACCACCTGCCAATGTTAAGGCAATCAGAAGCTTTCTGGGGCATGCAGGATTCTATAGGAGGTTTATAAAGGAGTTTTCAAAAATTGCAAAACCTCTGAGCAATCTGCTAGCTGCTGACACGCCATTTATCTTGAACACAGAGTGTCTGTAGGCGTTTGAGACTCTGAAAGCCAAGCTAATCACAGCACCAGTCATTTCTGCACCAGACTGGACATTTCCATTCGAACTAATGTGTGATGCCAGTGACCATGCCATTGGTGCAGTATTAGGATAGAGGCATAACAAGCTTCTGCATGTCATTTATTATGCTAGCCGTATTTTAAATGACGCGCAGAAGAATTACACAACCACAGAAAAGGAGTTGCTTGCAGTGGTTTATGCCATTGACAAGTTCAGATCTTATTTAGTAGGATCAAAAGTAATTGTGTATACTGACCATGCTGCTCTAAAATATCTCCTCACAAAATAGGATTCAAAACCCAGACTCATAAGATGGGTGTTGTTTCTGCAAGAGTTTGATATAGAAATAAGAGACAGAAAAGGGACAGAGAACCAAGTAGCAGATCACCTGTCCCAGATAGAACCAGTAGTAGGAGCGTCCCTCTCTCCTACTGAGATCTCTGAAACCTTTCCGGATGAGCAACTCTTTGCCATTCAGGAAGTACCATGGTTTACAGACATTGCAAACTATAAAGCTGTGAGATTCATACCCAAAGAGTACAATAAGCAACAAATAAAAAAATTGATTTCTGATGCAAAGTACTACTTGTGGGATGAACGATATCTCTTTAAGAGGTGTGCAGATGGAGTAATCCGCAGATGTGTGCTGATGAGCGGATAATTTATACGCTTTTTGGCATTATTTTTAGGTAGTTTATAGTATGTTTTAGTTACTTTTTATTATATTTTTATTAGTTTTTGCTCATACCCTGGGTCGAGCTATCCGACCTGGGATGATTGGCGACGAAACGACCGACCTCTTCAGGTCAGGCTATCCGACCTCTTCTCAAAGAGGTCGGCCAAATCGATAGGAAAGCCCAATAAAGGGCCCAAATAGAGGAACACGACCCAAATCCACAGGTCCTCCAAGCCTATAGAGATAAGGGCATTTCCCTTGAAGATAAGCTGACCTCAACTCAAAGATAAAGATAAGATAAGATAACTAACTTATCTTATCTAGAAAAGGTCACTCTACAACCACTATAAATACACTGGAGCACCCAGGTATAACTCATACTCTGATTCTACAATAAACCTGCTTAATACCTGGTGCGCAGAATATGTGATTACACTTTGATTATGTAAAATTCATTGCTCTTTCTTTTCCTGGCAATGGCGCCAAAAACATGATGCCAATACCATGGTTCACAACTTCGCACAACTAACCAGCAAGTGCACTGGGTCGTCCAAGTAATACCTTACGTGAGTAAGGGTCGAATCCCACGGAGATTGTTGGTATGAAGCAAGCTATGGTCACCTTGTAAATCTCAGTCAGGCAGATATAAAATAGTAATGGGGTTTTCGAAAATTAATAAGAAGGATAGAAATACTTATGTAGATCATTGGTGAAAGTTTCAGATAAGCATATGGAGATGCTTTCATTCCTCTGAACCTCTGCTTTCCTGCTGTCTTCATCCAATCAATCTTACTCCTTTCTATGGCTGGCTTTATGTAAGGATGTCACCGGTGCCAATGGCTACTTTCGATCTCTCTCGGGAAAATGATCCAAATGCTCTGTCACAGCATGGCTAATCGTCTGGAGGCATCACCTTTGTCGTTGGTTGCATCCTATTCCTCCCTGTGAAAATGGTCCGATGCACTGTCACTGCATGGCTAATCATCTGGAGGTTCTCGATCATATTGGAATAGGATTTACTATCCTTTTGCGTCTGTCACTACGCCCAGCACTCGCAAGTTTGAAGCTCGTCACAGTCATTCAATCCCAGAATCCTACTCGGAATACCACGGACAAGGTTTAGACTTTCCGGATTCTCATGAATGCCGCCATCAATCTAGCTTATACCACGAAGATCCCAATATCTCGGACTCGGTCCCCTGTATTAGTAATCTAAGAGATACTCGTTCAATCGAAGGTAGAACGGGAGTGGTTGTTAGGCACGCGTTCATAGGGAATGATAATGATTGTCACGTTCATCACATTCAGGTTGAAGTGCGAATAAATATCTTAGAAGTGGAATAAGTTGAATTGAATAGAAAACAGTAGTACTTTGCATTAATCTTTGAGGAACAGCAGAGCTCCACACCTTAATCTATGGAGTGTAGAAACTCTACCGTTGAAAATACATAAGTGAAAGGTCCAGGCATGGCCGAGAGGCCAGCCCCCAAAACGTGATCACAGGATCAAAATACAATCCAGGATGTCTAATATAATACTAAAAGGTCCTATTTATAATAAACTAGCTACTAGGGTTTACAGAAGTAAGTAATTGATGCATAAATCCACTTCCGGGGCCCACTTGGTGTGTGCTTGGGCTGAGCTTGAGTGTTGCACATGTAGAGGTCCTTCTTGGAGTTGAACGCCACCTTTTGTGCCATTTTGGGCGTTGAACTCCACTTTGCAACTTGTTTCTGGCGTTGGACGCCAGAATTAGGCAGAGAGCTGGCGTTGAACGCCAGTTTACGTCCTCTAAACTTGGGCAAAGTATGGACTATTATACATTTCCTGAAAGCCCTGGATGTCTACTTTCCAACGCAATTGGAAGCGCGCCATTTTGAGTTTTGTAGCTCCAGAAAATGCACTTTGAGTGCAGGGAGGTCAGAATCCAACAGCATCAGCAGTCCTTCTTCAACCTCTGAATCTGATTTTTGCTCAAGTCCCTCAATTTCAATCAGAAAATATCTGAAATCACAGAAAAACATACAAACTCATAGTAATGTCCAAAAATGTGAATTTAACATAAAAACTAATGAAAACATCCCTAAAAGTAACCAGATTCTACTAAAAACATACTAGAAACAATGTCAAAAAGCGTATAAATTATCCGCTCATCACAACACCAAACTTAAATTATTGCTTGTCCCCAAGCAACTGAAAATCAAATAGGATAAAAAGAAGAGATTATACTATAAATTCCAAACTATCAATGAAACATAGCTTCAATCAGATGAGCGGGACTTGTAGCTTTTTGCCTCTTGAATAGTTTTGGCATCTCACTTTATCCATTGAAGTTCAGAATGATTGGCATCTATAGGAACTCAGGGTTCAGATAGTGTTATTGATTCTCCTAGTTCAGTATGATGATTCTTGAACACAGCTATTTTATGAGTCTTGGCCGTGGCCCTAAGCACTTTGTTTTCCAGTATTACCACCGGATACATAAATGCCACAGACACATAATTGGGTGAACCTTTTCAGATTGTGACTCAGCTTTGCTAAAGTCCCCAATTAGAGGTGTCCAGGGTTCTTAAGCACACTCTTTTTTTTTTGCTTTGGACCTTGACTTTAACCGCTCAGTCTCAAGTTTTCACTTGACACCTACACGCCACAAGCACATGGTTAGGGACAGCTTGGTTTAGCCGCTTAGACCAGGATTTTACTCCTTTAGGCCCTCCTATCCACTGACGATCAAAGCCTTGGGATCCTTTTTATTTGCCCTTGCCTTTTGGTTTTAAGGGTTACTGGCTTTTTGCTCTTGCCTCTTGGTTTTAAGAGCTTTGGCTTTTTCTGCTTGCTTTCTCTTTTTCTTTCTATTTTTTTTGCCTATATATATATATATATATATATATATATATTGCAAGCTTTGTTCTTTGCTACTTTTTCTTGCTTCAAGAATCATTTTTATGATTTTTCAGATTATCAAATAACATGTCTCCTAGTCATTATTCTTTCAAGAGCCAACATATTTAACATTCTTAAACAACAACTTCAAAAGACATATGCACTATTCAAGCATACATTCAGAAAACAAGAAGCATTGTCACCACATCAATATAATTAAACTAAGTTCAAGGATAAATTCGAAACTCATGTACTTCTTGTTCTTTTGAATTAAAACATTTTTCATTTAAGAGAGGTGATGGATTCATAGGACATTCATAACTTTAAGACAAAGTTACTAATTACTAATGATCATGTAATGAAGACACAAACATAGATAAGCACTTAACATAGAAAACGAAAAACAGAGAAAGTAAGAACAAGGAATGAGTCCACCTTAGTGATGGTGGCGTTTCCTTCATGAGGAACCAATGATGTCCTTGAGCTCTTCTATGTCTCTTCCTTGTCTTTGTTGCTCCTCCCTCATTGCTTTTTGATCTTCTCTTATTTCATGAAGGATAATGGAGTGCTCTTGATGTTCCACCCTTAGTTGTCCCATGTTGGAACTCAATTCTCCTAGGGAGGTGTTGATTTGCTCCCAATAGTTTTGTGGAGGAAAATGCATTTGAGGCATCTCCGGGATCTCATGGTGATGAGCTTCATACGCCTCTTGAACTCCATGAATGGGCTCTCTTGCTTGCTCCATCTTTTTCTTAGTGATGGGCTTCTCTTCCTTAATAGGAATGTCTCCTTCTATGAAAGCTCCAGCTGAGTAACATACATGGCAAATAAGATGAGGAAAAGCTAGCCTTGCCATGGGGGATGACTTTTCGGCTATTTTGTAGAGTTCATTAGAGATGACTTCATGAACTTCTATTTCCTCTTCAATCATGATGCTATGAATCATGATGGCCCGATCCACAGTAACTTCAGATCGGTTGCTAGTGGGGATGATGGAGCATTGGATGAATTCCAACCATCCTCTAGCCACAGGCTTGAGGTCCAATCTTCTTAGTTAAACCGGCTTGCCTTTGGAGTCAATCTTCCATTGAACTCCTTCCACACATATGTCCATAAGGACTTGGTCCAACCTTTGATTAAAGTTGACCCTTCTAGTGTAGGGGCGTTCATCTCCTTGCATCATAGGCAAGTTAAATGCCAACCTCACATTTTCCGGACTAAAATCCAAGTATTTCCCCTGAACCATTGTAACATAGTTCTTTGGATCCGGGTTCTTACTTTGATCATGGTTCTTGGTGATCCATGCATTGGCATAGAACTCTTGAACCATTAGGATGCCGACTTGTTGGATGCGATTTGTTAGAACTTCCCAACCTCTTCTTTAAATTTCATGTTGGATCTCCGGATACTCATTTCTTTTGAGTTTGAAAGGGACCTCAGGGATCACCTTCTTCTTGGCCACAACATCATATAAGTGGTCTTGATGGGCTTTGGAGATGAACCTTTCCATCTCCCATGACTCGGAGGTGGAAGCTTTTGTCTTCCCTTTTCCTTTTCTAGAGGATTCTCCGGTCTTAGGTGCCATCAATGGTAATAGAAAAACAAAAAGCTTATGCTTTTACCACACCAAACTTAGAAGTTTGCTCTCCCTCGAGCAAGAGAAGAAAGAATAGATGAAGAAGAAGAAGAAATGGAGGAGAGGGAGAGGGGGTTGTGTTTCGGCCAAGAAGAGAAGAGAGGGTTGTGTTGTGTGAAAATGAGGAAGAATGGAGGGTTATATATAGCGATGGGAGGGGGGTAAAGGTTCGGCCATTTAGGGTGGGTTTGGGTGGGAAATTGATTTTTAATTTTGAAGGTAGGTGGAGTTTATGAGGTAGGTTTATGGGGAAGAGTGGATGGATGTGAGTGGTGAAGAGGTGATGGGGAAGAGAGATTGAGGTGATTGGTGAAGGGTTTTGGGGAAGAGTGTTTATGGGATTTTGTGAAAGAGGGGTGAGAAGAAGTGAGTGGAGGTAGGTGGGGATCCTGTGGGGTCCACAGATCCTGAGATGATCCTGTGCGGTCCACAGATCCTGAGGTGTTCAAGGATTTACAACCTTGCACCAAATTAGGCATGTAAAATGCCCTTGCACACAACTCTGGGCGTTCAGCGCCAGGTTGGTGCCCATTTTGAGCGTTCAACGCCCATTTATTGCACATTTCTGGCGTTGAACGCCAGAACCATGCTTGTTCTGGGCGTTCAGCGCCAGCTCCTCTCCAGGGTGCAATTCTGGCGTTCAGCGCCCAGATACTGCCTATTTTGGGCGTTCAGCGCCAGAACCATGCTCTGTTCTGGCGTTGAACACCAGGCAGATGCTTCCTCCAGGGTGTGATTTTTCTTCTGCTGTTTTTTGATTCCGTTTTCAATTTTTATATTTATTTTGTGACTCCACATGATCATGAACCTATAAAGACATATAACTAAGAAAAATATAGTCAGATAAAAATTGGGTTGCCTCCCGACAAGCACTTCTTTAATGTCAATAGCTTGACAGTGGGCTCTCATGGAGCCTCACAGATGTTCAGAGCATTGTTGAGACTCTCCAACACCAAACTTAGAGTTTGGATATGGGAGTTCAACACCAAACTTAGAGTTTGGTTGTGGCCTCCCAACACCAAACTTAGAGTTTGACTGTAGGGGCTTTGTTTGACTCTGCTTTGAGAGAAGCTCTTTATGCTTCCTCTCCATGGATGCAGAGAGAGATCCTTGAGTTGTAAACACAAGGTTGTCCTTATTTAATTGAAGGATCAATTCTCCTCTGTCCACATCAATCACAGCTCTTGCTGTGGCTAGGAAAGGTCTTCCTAGGATGATGGATTCATCCTCTTCCTTTCCAGTATACAGGACTATGAAATCAGCAGGGATGTAAAGGCCTTCAACCTTTACTAACACGTCCCCTACTTGTCCATAAGCCTGTTTTCTTGAATTGTTTGCCATCTCTAATGAGATTTTAGCAGTTTGCACCCCATAGATTCCCAGTTTCTCTATTACAGAGAGGGGCATGAGGTTTATCCCTGAACCAAGGTCACACAGAGCCTTAAAGATCATGGTGCCTATAGTACAAGGTATTATGAACTTTCCAGGATCCTGTCTCTTCTGAGGCAATGTCAGTTGATCCAGATCACTTAGTTCATTGATGAACAAGGGAGGTTCATCTTCCCAAGTATCAATGCCAAATAATTTGGCATTTAGCTTCATGATTACACCAAGGAACTTGGCAGCTTGCTCTTCAGTAACATCCTCATTCTCTTCAAAAGAGGAATACTCATCAGAGCTCATGAATGGCATAAGGAGGTTCAATGGAATCTCTATGGTCTCTAGATGAGCCTCAAAGTCCTTTGGTTCCTTAGAGGGAAGCTCCTTATTAATCACTGGACGTCCCAGGAGGTCTTCCTCCTTGGGATTCACGTCCTCCTCTCCCTCATTGGGTTCGGCCATTTTGGTTATGTCAATGGCCTTGCACTCTCCTTTTGGATTTTCTTCTGTATTGCTTGGGAGAGTGCTAGGAGGGATTTCAGTGATCCTTTTACTCAGCTGGCCCACTTGTGCTTCCAAATTTCTAATGGAAGACCTTGTTTGATTCATGAAACTTACAGTGGCCTTAGATAGATTAGAGACTAAGTTTGCTAAATTAGAAGTATTTTGTTCAGAGTTCTCTGTCTGTTGCTGAGTGGATGATGGAAAAGGTTTATTATTGTTAAACCTGTTTCTTCCACCATTATTAAAGCCTTGTTGAGGCCTTTGATCCTTCCATGAGAGATTTGGATGATTTCTCCATGATGGATTATAGGTGTTTCCATAAGGTTCACCTAAGTAATTCACCTCTGCTATTGCAGGGTTTTCAAGATCATAAGCTTCTTCTTCATAAGAAGCCTCTTGAGTACTGTTGGATGTAGCTTGCACTCCATTCAGACTCTGAGAAATCATATTGACTTGCTGAGTCAATATTTTGTTCTGAGCCAATATGGCATTCAGAGTATCAACTTCAAGAACTCCCTTCTTCATAGGCGTCCCATTATTCACAGGATTCCTTTCAGAAGTGTACATGAACTGGTTATTTGCAACCATGTCAATGAGTTCTTGAGCTTCTGCAGGCGTTTTCTTTAGGTGAATGGATCCACCTGTAGAAGTATCCAATGACATCTTTGATAGCTCAGATAAACCATCATAGAATATATCCAGGATGGTCCATTCTGAAAGCATGTCAGAAGGACACTTTTTGGTCAACTGTTTGTATCTTTCCCAAGCTTCATAGAGGGATTCACCTTCTTTCTGTATGAAGGTTTGAACATCCACTCTAAGCTTGCTCAGCTTTTGAGGAGGAAAGAACTTGGCTAAGAAAGTCGTGACCAGCTTATCCCAAGAGTTCAGGCTGTCTTTGGGTTGAGAGTCCAACCACACTCTAGCTCTGTCTCTTACAGCAAAAGGGAAAAACATGAGCCTGTAGACTTCAGGATCTACTCCATTAGTCTTAACAGTATCACATATCTGCAAGAATTCAGTTAAGAACTGAAAAGGATCTTCAGATGGAAGTCCATGAAACTTGCAGTTCTGCTGCATCAGAGAAACTAATTGAGGTTAAAGCTCAAAGTTGTTTGCTCCAATGGCAGGAATGGAGATGCTTCTTCCATGTAAATTGAAATTAGGTGCAGTAAAGTCACCAAGCATTCTCCTTGCATTGTTGTTGTTGGGTTCGGCTGCCATCTCCTTTACTTGTTCAAAATTTTCAATAAGGTTGTCTCTGGATTGTTGTAATTTAGCTTCTCTTAGTTTCCTCTTCAGAGTCCTTTCAGGTTCTGGATCAGCTTCAACAAGAATGCCTCTTTCTTTGTCCCTGCTCATAAGAAAGAGAAGAGAAAAAGAAAAGAAGAGGAATCCTCTATGTCACAGTAAAGAGGTTCCTTATTGTTAGTAGAAGAAGAGAAGAAGAAGAAAAAAAATTCGAACACAGATAGAAGAGGGGGGTTCGAATTTGGTGAGTGATGTGAGGAAGAGATGTTAGTAGATGAATAAATAAATAGAATAAGATGAGAAAGGGAGAGGATTTTCGAAAATAATTTTTGAAAAAGAGTTAGTAATTTTCGAAAATAGTTTTTGAAAAATGTTAGTAATTTTTGAAAATTAAGATTTTAAAAAATTGAAATAATTAGTTAATTAAAAAGAAATTTTGAAAAAGAGGGAAGATATTTTCGAAAATTAGAGAGAGAGAGTTAGTTAGGTGGTTTTGAAAAAATAAGAAACAAACAAAAAGTTAGTTAGTTAGTTGAAACAAATTTTGAAAAGATAAGAAGTTAGGAAGTTAGAAAAGATATTTTGAAATCAAATTTTTGAAAAAGATAAGATGAGAAGATATTTTTGAAAAGATATGATAAAAATTAGTTTTTTTGAAAAAAAGATTTGATTTTTAAAATCACAATTAATGACTTGATTCACAAGAAATCACAAGATATGATTCTAGAACTTAAAGTTTGAATCTTTCTTAACAAGTAAGTAACAAACTTGAAATTTTTGAATCAAAACATTAATTGTTATTGTTATTTTCGAAAATTTGATATAAAAATAAGAAAAAGATTTTTGAAAAATATTTTTATAATTTTCGAAAATAACTAAGAAAAATGAAAAAGATTTGATTTTTGAAAAAGATTTTGAAAAAGATAAGATTTTTAAATTGAAAATTTGATTTGACTCATAAAAACAACTAGATTTTAAAAATTTTTGAAAAAGTCAAATCTAATTTTCGAAATTTTGAGAGAGAAAAAGGGAAAGATATTTTTTTGATTTTTAAATTTTTAATGAAGAGAGAGAAAAACAAGAAAAATGATGCAATGCATGAAAGTTATGGATCAAAACAATGAATGCATGCAAGAATGCTATGAATGTCAAGATGAACACCAAGAACACTATGAAGATCATGATGAACATCAAGAACACATTTTTGAAAAATTTTTAATGCAAAGAAAACATGCAAGACTCCAAACTTAGAATTCTTTAATGCTTAGACACTAAGAATCCAAGAATGCATATGAAAAACAAGAAAAGACACAAAACATGCAAATGCAAAGATCAAACAAGAAGACTTACCAAGAACAACTTGAAGATCATGGAGAACACTATGAATGCATGATTTTTTTGAAAAATGCAAGATGCACATGCAATTGACACCAAACTTATAACATGACTCAAGACTCAAACAAGAACACAAAAAATATTTTTGATTTTTATGATTTTCTAATTTTTTTGTATTTTTTTGAAAATTATTTGAAAAACAAAAATAAGGATTTCAAAATCTTTAATATGAATTCCAGGAATCTTGTGCTCTTTAGTCTAAAGCTCCAATCAAAGGGTCAGACATGGCTTAATAGCCATTCAAGCTTTAGAATGGATTTACATCCATTGAGGTGATTAGTTGAAGACCAATCCCAAAGGAGTTTGGGTATGGCTTTTCAGCCAGATAGGATTCAACATGTTACCATGAAACTCTAGAATTCATTCTTGAAAGTTTTGAAGCCATAGAATAATTTATTTTGAAAATATTTTTATTTTAAAAATTTTTTTTTTCGAAAACAAAGGAAAAAATTTTGAAATATTTTTGAAAATTTTTTGAAGAGAAAACAAAAAGAAAATTACCTAATCTGAGCAACAAGATGAACCGTCAGTTGTCCAAACTCGAACAATCCCCGGCAACGGTGCCAAAAACTTGGTGCACAGAAATTGTGATTACACTTTGATTATGTAAAATTTATTGCTCTTTCTTTTCCTGGCAATGGCGCCAAAAACATGATGCCAATACCATGGTTCACAACTTCGCACAACTAACCAGCAAGTGCACTGGGTCGTCCAAGTAACACCTTACGTGAGTAAGGGTCAAATCCCACGGAGATTGTTGGTATGAAGCAAGCTATGGTCACCTTGTAAATCTCAGTCAGGCAGATATAAAATAGTAATGGGGTTTTCGAAAATTAATAAGAAGGATAGAAATACTTATGTAGATCATTGGTGAGAGTTTCAGATAAGCATATGGAGATGCTTTCATTCCTCTGAACCTCTGCTTTCCTGCTGTCTTCATCCAATCAATCTTACTCCTTTCTATGGCTGGCTTTATGTAAGGATGTCACCGGTGCCAATGGCTACTTTCGATCTCTCTCGGGAAAATGATCCAAATGCTCTGTCACAGCATGGCTAATCGTCTGGAGGCATCACCTTTGTTGTTGGTCGCATCCTATTCCTCCCTGTGAAAATGGTCCGATGCACTGTCACTGCATGGCTAATCATCTGGAGGTTCTCGATCATATTGGAATAGGATTTACTATCCTTTTGCGTCTGTCACTACGCCCAGCACTCGCAAGTTTGAAGCTCGTCACAGTCATTCAATCCCAGAATCCTACTCGGAATACCACGGACAAGGTTTAGACTTTCCGGATTCTCATGAATGCCGCCATCAATCTAGCTTATACCACGAAGATCCCAATATCTCGGACTCGGTCCCCTGTATTAGTAATCTAAGAGATACTCGTCCAATCGAAGGTAGAATGGGAGTGGTTGTCAGGCACGCGTTCATAGGGAATGATAATGATTGTCACGTTCATCAGATTCAGGTTGAAGTGCGAATAAATATCTTAGAAGTGGAATAAGTTTAATTGAATAGAAAACAGTAGTACTTTGCATTAATCTTTGAGGAACAGCAGAGCTCCACACCTTAATCTATAGAGTGTAGAAGCTCTACCGTTGAAAATACATAAGTGAAAGGTCCAGGCATGGCCGAGAGGCCAGCCCTAAAAATGTGATCACAGGATCAAAATACAATACAGGATGTCTAATATAATAGTAAAAGGTCCTATTTATAATAAACTAGCTACTAGGGTTTACAGAAGTAAGTAATTGATGCATAAATCCACTTCCGGGGCCCACTTTATGTGTGCTTGGGCTGAGCTTGAGTGTTGCACGTGTAGAGGTCCTTCTTGGAGTTGAACACCACCTTTTGTGCCATTTTGGGCGTTGAACTCCACTTTGCAACTTGTTTCTGGCGCTGGACGCCAGAATTGGGCAGAGAGCTGGCGTTGAACGCCAGTTTGCGTCATCTAAACTTGGGCAAAGTATGGATTATTATACATTTCTGCAAAGCCCTGGATGTCTACTTTCCAACTCAATTGAAAGCGCACCATTTTGAGTTCTGTAGCTCCAGAAAATCCATTTTGAGTGCAGGGAGGTCAGAATCCAACAGCATCAGCAGTCCTTCTTCAACCTCTGAATCTGATTTTTGCTCAAGTCCCTCAATTTCAGTCAGAAAATACCTGAAATCACAGAAAAACACACAAACTCATAGTAAATTCCAAAAATGTGAATTTAACATAAAAACTAATGAAAACATCCCTAAAAGTAACCAGATTCTACTAAAAACATACTAGAAACAATGTCAAAAAGCGTATAAATTATCCTCTCATCAATACCCGTGCTAACTTAAGCATCGGAGTCCCTTACAGGTACCCCCCACCCTCCAGTGACCAAGGATCAGAAGTGAAGCAAGTCCAACAAGTCGGACACAACAGCTCCGACTGCCACCAGCCAGCCAGACACGTCATCTCCGACCAGTACAGAAGATCTCATCTGAGATCGGCCTACAGTTTCAGGTAACCCTCGGAACATTGGCGCCGTTGCCGGGAAACCTGGAAGTCATCCCATCATTATGGCGGACGACCATGATTCAGATCTAGAGGACAGAACGCCGCACAAAAACGCGGACGCTACACCAAAAGATACTCTGGAATCTAACAGAGACAAAAACTCATCACATCCGGGAGTAATAGAAGCGCTTCAAGATCATCTAAAGCAACTTGAAAAAGAAAGCCAGCATCAACGAGAAGTTGGCAAGGATCTACAAAGAGAGGTAAGGAGACGTCGAGATCTAGAAGATAAAATCCTACAACTCGAAGCCAATCTCAAAGCAAAGGCTACCCGGACCACCCCTGAGGACAATTCACGCAAAGATCAAGATCCATTCACTAGGGACATCATGAAAACTAAAATTTTTAAGGACTTCAAACTCCCGGATATGACTCTGTATGATGGCACTACAGATCCCAACCATCACCTCAGCAACTTCAGAAGTAGAATGTACCTCACCGACGCCTCGGACGCTATTCGCTGCAAAGCTTTTCCAACGACCCTCACGAAGACAGCAATTAGATGGTTCGACAACTTACCTCCTAAGTCCATCTCAAGCTTTGACGACCTAGCCAAAAAATTTCTGGCCAGATTCTCCATCCAAAAAGACAAGGCCAAGCACGCCCCCAGTCTACTAGGAATCAGGCAAGGAGATCGGAAAAGTCTTCGCAACTACATGGAGAGATTCAACAAAACATGCCTAGACATACAAAGCTTGCCAACAGAGGCCGCCATCATGGGCCTCATCAATGCCCTACGAGAGGGACCTTTCAGCCAATCTATATCGAAGAAATATCCCACATCTCTGGATGAGGTCCAGAGGCGAGCGAAAAAATATATCAACATGGAAGAAAACTCTCGGTTGGGAGAAACCTCAAAATTCGGATTCTCCTACCGAGACAATAATAAAGAATCCAAAAGGAAGGAAGATCGACAAGGGGAGAAAATTAAAAAATATCATAATTATACCCCTCTTAGTGTATCCCTGGTAGATGTCTACAAAGAAGTCTGCCATACGGAAAAGATACCCCCAGCTCGACCACTCAAAGGTAAAAGAGGAAGAGGAAATCGGAACGAATACTGTGAATATCACCGACTCTGAGGGCACTCTACCAACGAATGCTTCAACTTAAAAAATATCATAGAAAAATTAGTAAGAGAAGGAAAACTAGATCGGTTTCTGGCCACCCGAGATGATGATCAAAGAAAGAGAAGAAGGGATGAAGATGTCGGACGAATCGAGCAATCACCTCGTACGTCAGAAAGACATGTCCATATGATACACGGAGGATTTGCAGGAGGAGGAATCTCCAAATTAACTACTTTTTTTTTAATTTCAGGTATTTTTTGGCTGAAATTGAGGGACATGAGCAAAAATCTGATTCAGAGGCTGAAAAAGGACTGTAGATGCTGTTGGATTCTGACCTCCCTGCACTCGAAGTGGATTTTCTGGAGCTACAGAAACCCAATTGGCACGCTCTCAATTGAGTTGGAAAGTGGACATCCTGGGCTTTCCAGAAATATATAATAGTCCATACTTTGCCCGAGATTTGATGGCCCAAACCGGCGTTCCAAATCAGCATAAAAATTATGGCGTCAAAACGCCAGAACTGGCATAAAAGCTGGAGTTAAACGCCCAAACTGGCACCCAAGCTGGCGTTTAACTCCAAGAAAAGTCTCTACATGTGAAAGCTTCAATGCTCAGCCCAAGCACACACCAAGTGGGCCCGGAAGTAGATTTCTGCATCATTTACTTATTTCTGTAAACCCTAGGCTACTAGTTTTCTATAAATAGGACCTTTTGCTATTGTATTTTCATCTTGGAATCTTTAGTTCATCTTTTGATCTCTTGATCAAGTTTTGGGGGCTGGCCATTCGGCCATGCCTAAACCTTTTGTGTTCTTATGTATTTTCAACGGTGGAGTTTCTACATACCATAGATTAAGGTGTGGAGCTCTGCTGTTCTTCATGAATCAATGCAAAGTACTATTGTTTTTCTATTCAACTCAAGCCTATTTCTTCTCTAAGATATTCATTCACACACAAGAACATGATGAATATGATGATTATATGACACTCATCACCATTCTCGCCTATGAATGCGTGCCTGACAACCACTTCCGTTCTACATGAAAACAAGCTTGAATGTGTATCTCTTGGGTTTCTAATCTAAGATTAAAATCTTCGTGGTATAGGCTAGAATTATTGGAGGCCATTCTTGAGATCCGGAAAGTCTAAACCTTGTCTGTGGTATTCCGAGTAGGATCTGGGAAGGGATGACTGTGACGAGCTTCAAACTCGCGAGTGTTGGGCGTAGTGACAGACGCAAAAGGATCAATGGATCCCATTCCAACATGATCGAGAACCGATAGATGATTAGCCATGCAGTGACAGTGCATTTGGACCATTTTCACTAAGAGGACGGGAGGTAGCCATTGACAACGGTGAAACCCAACATACAGCTTGCCATGGAAAGGAGTATGAATGATTGGATGAAGACAATAGGAAAGCAGAAGTTCAGGAGGAACAAAGCATCTTCATACGCTTATCTGAAATTCTCACCAATGAATTATATAAGTATATCTATCTTATTTTATATTTTATTCATCTTTTAATTATCAATTTGCCATAATCATTTGAATCCGCCTGACTGAGATTTACAAGATGACCATAGCTTGCTTCAAGCCGACAATCTCCGTGGGATCGACCCTTACTCACGTAAGGTTTATTACTTGGACGAACCAGTGCACTTGCTGGTTAGTTGTGCGGAATTGTGAAAAAGAGTTGAGATTACAATTGTGCGTACCAAGTTGTTGGCGCCATTGATGATCACAATTTCGTGGACCAAGTTTTTGGCGCCATTGCCGGGGATTGTTCGAGTTTTGACAACTGACGGTTCATCTTGTTGCTTAGATTAGGTAACTTTATTTTATTTTTATTCTTCAGAATTTTGAAGAATGAATTCTAGAGTTTCAGATGATGTTTTTATCATCACAAAAGCTGATTGATTCTCATCAATTTGGCTGTTGTATGTAATGTCCTGCTGAAGCTTGGCTAGCCATGTCTAATCTTTTTAGACTGAAGGTTTAGACTAAATTTCATAATTCCTGGAATTCTTATTAAGAATTTTGAAATCTTTATTTTCTTTTCCAAATAATTTTCAAAAAATTACAAAAATTTTTTATAAAATCATAAAACCAAAAATAATCTATGTTTCCTATTTGAGTCCAGTGTCAATTTTTAAGTTTGGTGTCTTGCATGTTTTATTTCTTGCACTTTTCGAATATATGCATTATGTTCTTCATTAATCTTCAAGTTATTCTTGAGGATTTCCTTGCTCTGATCTTTAAATTCTCTTGTCTTGTGTGTTTTGTTGTTTTTCATATGCATTCTCAATTTGTTAGTGTCTCTAATATGAAAATTTAAAAGTTTGGTGTCTTGCATGCATTATTTGTTTTGATCTTGATTTTCCATGATTAGTTCCATTTTATTGTTTCTCATCATTAAAAATTCAAAAAAATTTTCAAAATTATGTCTTTTCAAGTCAATAATACAGAGAATTGAAGATTCAGAACATTCAGTAGAGGAATTACATAGAAAAAGCTGGGCGTTCGAAACGCCCAGTGAGGAAGGAAAACTGGCGTTTAAACGCCAGCCAGGGTACCTGGCTGGGCGTTAACCGCCCAAAAAGGTAGTATTTTGGGCGTTAAACGCCAGAATGGATACCATTTTGGCCGTTTAACGCTAGGAGGGCACATTAGGGAAGATTTTGTTTTCAATTCAATTCTTTTTCAAATTTTCCTAATTTTTCAAAATCAAATCTTTTTCAGATCATATCTTTTCAATCATATCTTTTCAAAATCAAATCCTTTCCATTTTTTTAGTATTTTTGAAAATCCTTGCTACAATTAATGATTTAATTCAAAAATTTCAAGTTGTTACTTGCCTATTAAGAAAGGATCAAATTTTAAATTCTAGAATCATGTCTTTTAATTTCTTGTTAGTCAAGTAATCAACTTTAATTTTAAAAATTTCTTTTAAATTGATTTTCAATCATATCTTCTCAATCATATCTTCTCAATCACATCTTTTTCAAAATAATTTTTAATCATATCTTTTTTTTTTATTTCTGATTTCAAAATCTTTTTCAAAATCACTTAACTACTTTCTCAATTTTAATTTTCGAAAATCATCAATCAATTTTTTTCAAAATTTCTTTTAATTATTTCAAAATCTTTCAAAATTTAATTTCGAAAATTCTTTTCCCCCTTCTCACCATCTTCTATTTAAGGGACTAGCACTCTTCCTCAATGTGCAATTCGGACTCCCTCTCTCTTTAAGTTCGAATTCTCTCCTTTCTACCTCCTCCTTCTATTCTTCTTTTCCTCTGACATCTCAAGGAATCTCTATACTGTGACATAGAGGATTTCATACCTTCTTCTTCTCTCTTTTATATGAGCAGGAGCAAGGACAAAGGCATTCTTGTTGAAGCTGATCCTGAACCTGAAAGGACCTTGAAGAGAAAGCTAAGAGAAGCTAAAGCACAACTCTCTGGAGAGGACCTAACAGAAATTTTCATATAAGAAGAAGCCATGGCAGTCGAAAACAACAACAATGCCAACAATGCAAGGAAGGTGCTTGGTGACTTTACTGCACCTACTCTTGACTTCTATGGGAGAAGCATCTCTATCCCTACCATTGGAGCAAACAACTTTGAGCTAAAGCCTCAATTAGTTTCTCTAATGCAACAGAATTGCATGTTTTGTGGACTTCCATTGGAAGATCCTCATCAGTTCTTAGCTGAATTCTTGCAAATCTGTGACACTGTCAAGACCAATGAGGTTGACCCTGAGGTCTACAGACTTATGCTCTTCCCTTTTGCTGTAAGAGACAGAGCTAGGATATGGTTGGATTCACAACCTAAGAAAAGCCTGAACTCTTGGGAAAAGCTGGTCAGTGCTTTTCTGGCCAAATTCTTTCCACCTCAAAAATTGAGTAAGCTAAGATTGGAGGTCCAAATCTTCAGACAGAAGGAAGGTGAATCCCTCTATGAAGCTTGGGAAAGATACAAGCAATTGATCAGAAGATGTCCTTCTGACATGCTTTCTGAATAGAGCATCATAGGTATCTTCTATGATGGTCTGTCTGAACTGTCCAAGATGTCATTGGACAGCTCTGCTGGAGGATCTCTTCATCTAAAGAAGATGCCTGCAGAAGCTCAGGAAATCATTGAGATGGTTGTAAATAACCAATTCATGTACACTTCTGAAAGGAACCCTATGAATAATGGGACAAATCAGAAGAAAGGAGTTCTTGAAATTGATACTCTGAATGTCATATTGGCTCAGAACAAAATATTGACTCAGCAAGTCAATATGATCTTTCAGAGTCTGTTTGGCATGCAAGCAACAATAGGCAGTACCAAAGAAGCTTCATCCGAAGAAGAAGCTTATGATCCTGAGAACCCAACAATGGAAGAAGTGAATTACATGGGAGAATCCTATGGAAACACCTATAATCCTTTATGGAGAAATCATCTAAATCTTTCATGGAAGGACCAACAGAGGCCCCAACAAGACCTCAACAACAGTAATGGTGGAAGAAATAGGTTTAGCAATAGCGAGCCTTTTCCATCATCTTCTCAGCAACAGATAGAGAATTCTAAGCAAAGCCAATCTAACTTAGCAACCATAATCTCTGATCTAACTAAAATCACTCAAAGTTTCATGAATGAAACAAGGTCCTCCATTAGAAATTTAGAGACACAAGTGGGTCAGCTGATAAGAGGATTACTAAACTCCCTCCTAGTACTCTCCCAAGCAATACAGAAGAGAACCCAAAGAGAGAATGCAAGGCCATAAACACGTTCCACATAGACAAATGCATAAAGGAGGGAAAGGCAGTGATTTCCACTGAGGAAGACCTCAATGGACGTCCACTGGCCTCCAAGGAGTTCCCTAATGAGGAACCATGGAAATCTAAGGCTCACACTGAGACCATAGAGATTCCATTGAATTTACTTCTGCCATTCATGAGCTCTGATGAGTATTCTTCCTCTGAAGAGGATGAAGATGTTACTGAAGAGCAAATTGCTAAGTACCTTGGAGCAATCATGAAGCTAAATGCCAAGTTATTTGGTAATGAGACTTGGGAGGATGAACCCCCCTTGCTCACCAAAGAATTGGATGCCTTGACTAGGCAGAGATTACCTCAGAAGAAACAGGATCCTAGAAAGTTCTCAATACCTTGTACCATAGGCACCATGACCTTTAAGAAGGCTCTGTGTGACCTGGGGTCAAGTATAAACCTCATGCCACTCTCTGTAATGAAGAAGCTAAGGATCCGTGAGGTACAAGCTGCAAGAATCTCACTAGAGATGGCAGACAATTCAAGGAAACAGGCTTATGGACTTGTAGAGGATGTCTTGGTAAAGGTTAAAGGCCACTACATCCCTGCCGATTTCATAATCCTAGACACTGAAAAGTGTATGGATAAATCCATCATCCTTGGCAGACCTTTCCTAGCCACAGCAAAAGCTGTGATTGATATTGACAGAGGAGAAATGGTCCTTCAAGTGAATGAGGACTCCCTTGTGTTTAAAGCTCAAGGATCTCCCTCTGTAACCATGGAGAGAAAGCATGAAAAGCTTCTCTCAATGCAGAGTCAAATAGAGCCCCCAGATTCAAACTCTAAGTTTGGTGTTGGGAGGCCATCATCATGCTTTGAGTATCTGTGAGGCTCCATGAGAGCCCATTGTCAAGCTATTGACATTAAAGAAGCACTTGTTGGGAGGCAACCCAATTTTATTTAATCATATCTATTTATTTTCCATTGTTATTTTATGTTTTCTATAGGTTGATGATCATGTGAAGTCACAAAAACAACTGAAAAAGCAAAAACAAAATGAAAAACAGTATTAAAAACAGCACACCCTGGAGAAGAAGCTTACTGGCGTTTAAACGCCAGCAATGGTAGCAGAATGGGCGTTAAACGCCCAGTCTGGCACCATTCTAGGCGTTTAATGCCAGAAATGGGCACAGAGCTGGCGTTTAAACGCCAGAAAGGGGAGAAAAGCTAGCGTTAAACACCAGAAATGGGCAGGAACCTGGCATTTAACGCCAGGATTGGCAATCAAGGGGGCGTTTACATGCCAATATGGGGCAGGGATGAGAAATCCTTGACACCTCAGGATCTGTGGACCCCACAGGATCCCTACCTACCTCATCTCTCTCTCTCTTCTTCACACCCTTCCCCAAATACCCTTCACCAATCACCTCAATACCTCTTCCCCAAAAATCCCTCACCTATCAAATCCTACCCTCTTCTCCATAATCTCTTCACCAATCCACATCCATCCATCATAAAACCCCACCTACCTCACCATTCAAATTCAAACCACTTTCCCTCCCAAACCCACCCATACATGACCGAACCCTACCCCTCTTTCCACTCCTATATAAACCCATCTTCACTCCTTCATTTTCACACATCATACACACTGCTTCTCCCCCTTGGTCGAACCACAAAACCCCCTCCATCTCCTCCATTTTCTTCTTCTACTCTTTTCTTTCTTCTTTTGCTCGAGGACGAGCAAACCTTCTAAGTTTGGTGTGGTAAAAGCGTTGCTTTTTGTTTTTTCATAACCATTTATGACACCAAAGGTCGGAGAAACCTCAAGAAAGAGGAAAGGGAAGGCAAAAACTTCCACCTCCGAGTCATGAGAGATGGAGAGATTCATCTCAAAGGTCCATCAAGACCACTTCTATCAAGTTGTGGCCAAGAAGAAGGTGATCCTTGAGGTCCCTTTCAAAATTAAAAAGGGTGAATATCCGGAGATCCGACTTGAGATTCAGAAAAAAGGTTGGGAAATTCTCACCAACCCCATTCAATAAGTCGGGATCTTAATGGTTCAAGAGTTCTATGCCAATGCATGGATCACCAAGAACCATGATCAAAGTGTGAACCCAGACCCAAAGAATTGGCTTACAATAGTCCAGGGGAAATGCTTAGATTTTAGTCCGAAAAATGTAAGGTTGGCATTCAACTTGCTCATGATGCAAGGAGATGCACGCCCCTACACTAGAAGGGTCAACTTTGATCAAAGGTTGGACCAAGTCCTCATAGACATTTGTGAAGAGGGCACTCAATGGAAGAGAGATTCAAGAGGGAAGCCGGTTCAACTAAGAAGGCCTAACCTCAAGCCCATGGCTAGGGGATGGTTGGAGTTCATCCAACGCTCAATCATTCCTACTAGCAACCGGTCTGAAGTTACTATAGACCGGGCTATCATGATCTATAGCATCATGATTAGAGAGGAAGTAGAAGTTCATGAGGTTATATCCCTAGAACTCTACAAGGTGGCGGACAAGTCCTCTACTTTGGCAAGGTTAGCCTTCCCTCATCTCATTTGTCACCTCTGCAATTCAGCTGGAATTGACATAGAGGAAGACATCCTCATTGATAAGGACAAGCCCATCACTAAGAAAAGGATGGAGCAAACAAGAGAGCCCACTCATGAACCTCACCAAGAGCATGAGGAAATTCCTCATCATAAAATCCCTGAGATGCCTCAAGGGATGCACTTTTCTCCACAAAACTATTGGGAGCAAATCAACACCTCCCTAGGAGAATTAAGTTCTAATATGGGATAACTAAGGGTGGAGCACCAAGAGCATTCCATCCTCCTCCATGAAATTAGAGAAGACCAAAGAGTCATGAGGGAGGAGCAACAAAGGCAAGGAAGAGACATTGAGGAGCTCAAGCACTCCATAATATCTTCAAGAGGAAGAACAAGCCGCCATCACTAAGGTGGACCTGTTCTTTAATTTCCTTGTTCTTATTTTTCTGTTTTTCGAAAATTATGCTCTGTGTTTCATTCATGTTTGTGTCTTTATTACATGATCATTAGTGTTTAAGTGTCTATGCCTTAAAGCTATGAATGTCCTATAAATCCATCACCTTTCTTAAATGAAAAATGTTTTAATTACAAAAGAACAAGAAGTACATGATTTCGAATTCATCCTTGAAATTAGTTTTATTATTTTGATGTGGTGACAATACTTTTTGTTTTCTGAATGAATACTTTAATAGTGCATATTTTTGAATTTGTTGCTTATAAATGTTAAAATTGTTGGCTCTTGAAAGAATAATGAAAAAGGAGAAATGTTATTGATAATCTGAAAAATCATAAAATTGATTCTTGAAGCAAGAAAAAGCAGTGAAAAAGAAGAAGCTTGCGAAAAAAAATGGCGAAAAAATAAAAGAAAAAGAAAGAAAAAGAAAAAGCAAGCAGAAAAAGCCAATAGCCCTTTAAACCAAAAGGCAAGGGTAAAATAAAAAGGATCCAAGGCTTTGATCATTAATGGATAGGAGGGCCCACAGGAATAAAATCCTGGCCTAAGTGGCTAAACCAAGCTGTCCCTAAATCATGTGCTTGTAGCGTGAAGGTGTCAAGCCAAAAGCTTGAGACTGAGCGGTTAAAGTCGTGATCCAAAGCAAAAAGAGTGTGCTAAAGAGCTCTGGACACCTCTAATTGGGGACTCTAGAAAAGCTGAGTCACAATCTGAAAAGGTTCACCCAGTTATGTGTCTGTGGCATTTATGTATCCGGTGGTAATACTGGAAAACAAAATGCTTAGGGTCACGGCCAAGACTCATAAAGTAATTGTGTTCAAGACTCAACAATACTGAAGTAGGAGAATCAATAACACTATCTAAATTCTGAGTTCCTATAGATGCCAATCATTCTAAACTTCAAAAGATAAAATGAGATGCCAAAACTGTTCAGAGGCAAAAAGCTACTAGTCTTGCTCATCTAATTAGAGCTAAGTTTCATTGATAATTTGGAATTTATAGTATATTCTCTTCTTTTTATCCTATTTGATTTTCAGTTTCTTGGGGAAAAGCAACAATTTAAGTTTGGTGTTGTGATGAGCGGATAATTTATACGCTTTTTGGCATTATTTTTAGGTAGTTTTTAGTATGTTTTAGTTAATTTTTATTATATTTTTATTAGTTTTTAAATAAAAACCACATTTCTGGAATTTACTATGAGTTTGTGTATTTTTCTATAATTTCAGATATTTTCTGGCTGAAATTGAGGGACCTGAGAAAAAATCTGATTCAAAGGCTGAAAAAGGACTGCAGATGCTGTTGGATTCTGACCTCCCTGTACTCGAAGTGTATTTTTTGGAGCTACAGAAGCCCAATTGGCACGCTCTTAATTGCGTTAGAAAGTAGACATCATGGGCTTTCCAGCAATATATAATAGTCCATACTTTGTCCGATATTTGATGGCCCAAACTGGCGTTCCAAGTCAGCATAAAAATTCTGGCGTCAAAACGCTAGAACTGGCATAAAAGCTGGAGTTAAACGCCCAAAATGGCACCCAAGCTGGCGTTTAACTCCAAGAAAAGTCTCTACATGTGAAAGCTTCAATGCTCAGCCCAAGCACACACCAAGTGGGCCCGGAAGCAGATTTCTACATCATTTACTTATTTCTGTAAACCCTAGGCTACTAGTTCTCTATAAATAGGACCTTTTGCTATTGTATTTTCATCTTGGAATCTTGGAATCTTTAGTTCATCTTTTCATCTCATGATCACGTTTTTGGGGCTGGCCATTTGGCCATGCCTAAACCTTTTGTTCTTATGTATTTTCAACGGTGGAGTTTCTACACACCATAGATTAAGGTGTGGAGCTCTGCTGTTCTTCATGAATAAATGCAAAGTACTATTGTTTTTCTATTCAACTCAAGCCTATTTCTTCTCTAAGATATTCATTCGCACACAAGAACATGATGAATGCGATGATTATGTAACACTCATCACCATTCTCACCTATGAACGCGTGCCTGACAACCACTTCAGTTTAACATGCAAACAAGCTTGAATATGTATCTCTTGGATTTCTAATCTAAGATTAAAAACTTTGTGGTATAGGCTAGAATTATTGGCGGCCATTCTTGAGATCCCAAAAGTCTAAACCTTGTCTGTGGTATTCCGAGTAGGATCTGGGAAGGGATGACTGTGACGAGCTTCAAACTCGCGAGTGTTGGGCGTAGTGACAGACGTAAAAGGATCAATGGATCCTATTCCAACATGATCGAGAACCGACAGATGATTAGCCGTGTGGTGACAGCGCATTTGGACCATTTTCACTGAGAGGACAGGAGGTAGCCATTGACAACGGTGAAACCCAACATACAGCTTGCCATGGAAAGGAGTATGAATGATTGGATGAAGACAATAGGAAAGAAGAAGTTCAAGAGGAACAAAGCATTTTCATACGCTTATCTGAAATTTTCACCAATGAATTTCATAAGTATCTCTATCTTATTTTATATTTTATTCATGTTTTAATTATCAATTTTCCAATACCATTTGAATCCGCATGAATGAGATTTAGAAGATGACCATAGCTTGCTTCAAGCCGACAATCTCCGTGGGATCGACCCTTACTCACGTAAGGTTTATTACTTGGATGACCCAGTGCACTTGCTGGTTAGTTGTGCGGAATTGTGAAAAAGAGTTGAGATTACAATTGTGTGTACCAAGTTATTGGCGCCATTGATGATCACAATTTCGTGCACCAAGTGCCTAGAGAAGAGGCACAGAAGATCCTATGGCATTGCCATGGACCACAATATGGAGGACACTTTGGAGGTGAGCGAATAGCCACAAAGGTTCTCCAATGTGGTTTCTACTGGCCTACTCTCTATAGAGACTCCTGATAGTTTGTACGTAACTATGACAATTGCCAGAGAGCTGGTAATCTACCTCACAGCTATGCCATGCCTCAGCAAGGGATCCTAGAGATTGAGTTGTTTGATGTATGGGGTATTGACTTCATGGGGCCTTTCCCACTATCATATTCAAACACTTATATTCTGGTGGCAGCAGACTATGTAGCTAAATGGGTAGAGTTAATTGCAACACCCACTAATGATACTAAGACAGTGATGAAATTCCTCCAGAAGCATATCTTCAGTAGGTTCGGTGTTCCTAGGATACTGATCAGTGATGGAGGCACTCATTTCTGCAATAAATAGCTTGACTCTACTCTGGTCCGATATAGAATTAACCATAAAGTGGCAACTCCATATCATCCACAGACAAATGGGCAGGCTAAAGTCTCAAATAGAGAACTAAAACGAATCCTGGAACGGACCATAAGTACCTGTAGAAGGGATTCGGCAAGAAGTCTGGATGATGCCCTGTGGGCATACAGAACAGCATTCAAAACTCCTATAGGGACCTCTCCATACCAGCTTGTGTATGGAAAAGCCTGTCATCTGCTAATGGAACTGGAACACAAGGCCTACTGGGCAACCAGGTTCCTAAACCTTGATGCAAAGTTAGCTGGAGAAAAAAGATTACTCTATTTGAATGAGCTGGAAGAGTTCAGACTCAATGCTTTTGAAAATGCTAAAATTTACAAGGAGAAAGGAAAAAGGTGGCATGACAGAAAGTTGTCATCTAGAGTCTTTGAGACAGGACAGAAGGTTCTGCTGTTTAACTCTAGACTCAGATTGTTCCCAGGGAAATTAAAATCCCGGTGGAAAGGACCATATGTGATTACAAGCGTGTCACCATATGGATATGTAGAGCTTTAGGATATGGACTCTGATAAAAAGTTTATTGTCAATAGACAGAGAGTCAAACATTATCTTGAAGGCAATGTTGAGCAAAATTGCTCAAAACTGAGACTAAATTAAAAGCTCAGCAAAAGTCCAGCTAAAGACAGTAAAGAAGCGCTTGCTGGGAGGCAACCCAGCCATTATAAAAAATTAAATGTTTATAACAATTATATAAGTCTATTTAATTTTTTTGCTCATGATTAGTTAATACATTTCAGTGAATAAATCAGGAAAATGGAGGTTCAGAACATAAAGCAGAAGAATCACAGAGAAAAAGAGCTCACTGGCATTAAAACGCTAGTAAAGAGGCAATTTGGGCGTTAAACGCCAGAATGGCTACCATTCTGGGCGTTTAACGCCAGTAAAGTATCATTCTTGGCGTTAAACGCCAGAATGGGCAGCATTCTGGGCATTTAACGCCAGAAATGGCAGCATTCTGGGCGTTTAGAAAAACGCCCAGTAAAGAAGGATTTCTGGCGTTTAACGCTAGCCAGGGTACCTAGCTGGGCGTTAAACGCCCAAAATGGCCACCAGATGGGCGTTAAACGCCATAATGGCTATCATTCTGGACGTTTAACGCCAGAACAGCAAGGGAGAGGTAATTTCGTTTCCAATTCAAATTTTTTTAAATTTTCATGTTTTAATTCATAATTTTCTGCATAAAAATATTACAAATATTCATCTTTCAATTTCCAATTTCAAAAATTAATAATCTTATAAACTCTTTTCAATTTTTTTTTAAATGTTCTTAAAAGAAAAATTAAACTCATTTACCTTTCCAATTTCTTTCCAAATCTTTTTAATTCATCCATCTTATCTTTTATTTCTTAGGTGCATTCACAAAAATTCAGATTTAACTTCCTCATATCTTTTTTAAATCTCTCATATTTTACAAATTGTATCTTTTATCAATCATATCTTTCTATCTTATCTTTTTCAAAAATAATTCGAAACCCATTCCTTCCCTTCCTTTTAAATACACATTTGGCCAGCCCCTCTTCATCCATCATTCGAATCCTTCTCTCCATCTATTCATCTTCTTTCTTTTTATTTTGCTTGAGGGCAAGAAAATCTCTAAGTTTGGTGTGATTTATGTGATCTCTGAGCTAAAACAAACTAATCTCATGGCACCCAAAGGAAGACAAACCACTTCAAGAGACAAAAAAGAAAGCAATCCAAAACCACATTGGATGCATGAGAATTTCTGCACAAAAGAACATGCAGACCATTATTTCAAATTTGTGTGCAGAAGATCAGTGATCCCGAAAGTCAGGTTCAATCTGAAAGAAGATGAATACCCGGAGATTGATGAGCGGATAATTTATACGCTTTTTGGCATTGTTTTTAATATGTTTTTAGTAGGATCTAGTTACTTTTAGGGATGTTTTCATTAGTTTTTATGTTAAATTTACATTTATGGACTTTACTATGAGTTTGTATGTTTTTCTGTGATTTCAGGTATTTTCTGGCTGAAATTGAGGGACTTGAGCCAAAATCAGATTTCCAGAAAATTGCTGATGCTGTTGGATTCTGACCTCCCTGCACTGAAAATGGATTTTCTGGAGCTACAGAACTCAAAATGGCGCGCTTCCAATTGCGTTGGAACGTAGACATCCAGAGCTTTCCAGCAATATATAATAGTCCATACTTTGCCCAAGTTTAGATGATGCAAACTGGCGTTCAACGCCAGCTCTCTGCGTAATTTTGGCGTCCAGCGCCAGAAACAAGCTGCAAAGTGGAGTTCAACGCCCAAACTGGCACAAAAGCTGGCGTTCAACTCCAAGAATGACCTCTCCACTTATAGACTTCAAGCTCAGCCCGAGCACACACCAAGTGGGCCCCGGAAGTGGATTTATGCATCAATTACTTACTTCTGTAAACCCTAGTAGCTAGTTTATTATAAATAGGACTTTTTACTATTGTATTAGACATCTTTTGATCATTTTTAGATCTCTAGACCTCCATGGGAGGCTGGCCATTCGGCCATGCTTACCCTCTATTCACTTATGTATTTTTAACGGTAGAGTTTCTACACTCCATAGATTAAGGTGTGGAGCTCTGCTGTTCCTCAAAGATTAATGCAAAGTACTACTGTTTTCTATTCAAGTCATCTTGTTTCGCTTCTAAGATATTCATTCGCACTTCAACCTGAATGTGATGAACGTGACAATCATCATCATTCCCTATGAACGCGTTCCTGACAACCACTTCCGTTCTACATTAGATTGAATGAGTATCTCTTAGATCTCTTAATCAGAATCTTCGTGGTATAAGCTAGATTGATGGCAGCATTCATGAGAGTCCGGAAAGTCTAAACCTTGTCTGTGGTATTCCGAGTAGGACTCTGGGATTGAATGACTGTGACGAACTCCAAACTCGCGAGTGCTGGGCGTAGTGACAGACGTAAAAGGATAGTAAATTCTATTCCAGTATGATCGAGAACCTCCAAGATGATTAGCCATGCAGTGACAGCGCATCGGACCATTTTCACAGAGAGGAATAGGATGCAACCAACGACAAGGGTGATGCCTCCAGACGATTAGCCGTGCTGTGACAGAGCATTTGGACCATTTTCCCGAGAGGATTGAAAGTAGCCATTGGCACCGGTGACATCCTTACACAAAGCCAGCCATAGAAAGGAGTAAGACTGATTGGATGAAGACAGCAGGAAAGCAGAGGTTCAGAGGAATGAATGCATCTCCATACGCTTATCTGAAATTCTCACCAATGATTTACATAAGTATTTCTATCCTTATTTTAGTATTAATTTCGAAAACTCCATAACTATTTTATATCCGCCTGACTGAGACTTACAAGGTGACCATAGCTTGCTTCATACCAACAATCTCCGTAGGATTCGACCCTTACTCACGTAAGTTATTACTTGGACGACCCAGTGCACTTGCTGGTTAGTTATGCGAAGTTGTGAAGATATGTTTAGACCATGGTTCTGTGCATCCGTTTTTGGTGCCATTGCTAGGGAATCTATTTTGAACAACAATTCACAACCTGAGTAACAATTTCGCATACCAAGTTTTTGGCGCCGTTGCCGGGGATTGTTTGAGTTTGGACAACTGACGGTTCATCTTGTTGCTCAGATTAGGTAATTTTCTTTTTGTTTTGTTTTCAAAAAATTTTTCAAAAAATTTTTCAAAAAATTTTTCAAAAATTTCTCCTTTGTTTTCGAAAAAAATCTTAAAAAAAAAAATTTCAAAATAAAAATGTTTTCAAAAATATATTTTTCTTCAGAATTTTTAAGAATGAATTCTAGTGTTTCATGAAGCATGTTGAAGCCTGGCTGACTGTAGGGAATGTTAGGCGTGTCATGTTTGAGTTACATACTAAAACTTGGCTGGCTATTCAGCCATGCCTGACCCTTTGATTGGAGCTTTAGACTAAAGAGCATAAGATTCCTGGAATTCATATTAAAAATTTTGGAATCCTTATTTTTCTTTTTCAAAATGATTTTCGAAAAAAAATTAAAAGAAAATACAAAAAAAAAATCACAAAATCATAAAATTCAAAAATACTTTGTGTTTCTTGTTTGAGTCTTGAGTCAGATTTTAAGTTTGGTGTCAATTGCATATTCATCTAGCATATTTCGAAAATTCATGCATTCATAGTGTTCTTCATATGCATTTCTGAATTCTTTATGTCTAGGCATTAAAGAATTCTTGGTAAGCCTTCTTGTTTGATCTTTGCATTTGCATGTTTTGTGTCTTTTCTTGTTTTTCATATGCATTTCTGAATTCTTTATGTCTAGGCATTAAAGAATTCTAAGTTTGGTGTCTTGCATGTTTTCTTTGCATTAAAAATTTTTCAAAAATGTGTTCTTGATGTTCATCATGATCTTCATAGTGTTCTTGGTGTTCATCTTGACATTCATAGCATTCTTGCATGCATTCATTGTTTTGATCCATAACTTTCATGCATTGCATCATTTTTTTCTTGTTTTTCTCTCTCATCATAAAAATTCAAAAATAAAAAAAAATCTTTCCCTTTTTCTCTCTTAAAATTTCGAAAATTAGATTTGACTTTTTCAAAAAATTTTAAAATCTAGTTGTTTTTATGAGTCAAATCAAATTTTCAATTTAAAAAAATCTTATCTTTTTCAAAATCTTTTTCAAAAATTAAATCTTTTTTCAATTTTTTTAGTTATTTTCGAAAATAACATCATCAATTAATGTTTTGATTCAAAAATTTCAAGTTTGCTACTTGCTTGTTAAGAAAGATTCAAACTTTAAGTTCTAGAATCATATCTTGTGATTTCTTGTGAATCAAGTCATTAATTGTGATTTTAAAAATCAAATCTTTTTCAAAACTAATTTCAATCATATCTTTTCAAAAATATCTTCTTATCTTATCGTTTTCAAAAAAAAAAATTTTTTCTAACTTCCTAACTTCTTATCTTTTCAAAATTTGTTTCAACTAACTAACTAACTTTTTGTTTGTTTCTTACCTTTTTCAAAACCACCTAACTAACTTTCTCTCTCTAATTTTCGAAAATATCTTCCCTCTTTTTCAAAATTTCTTTTTAATTAACTAATTATTTTATTTTTTATTTGAATTTTCGAAAAACTACTAACCTTTTTCAAAAACTATTTTCGAAAATCACTAACTCTTTTTCAAAAATTATTTTCGAAAATCCTCTCCATCTCTCATCTTATTCTATTTATTTATTCATCTACTAACATCTCTTCCTCACATCACTCACCAAATTTGAACCCCCTTCTATCTGTGTTCGAATTTTTTCTTCTTCTCTTCTTCTACTAACAATAAGGAACCTCTTTACTGTGACATAGAGGATTCGTCTTCTTTTCTTGTTCTCTCCTCTTTCTTATGAGCAGGAACAAGGAAAAAGGCATTCTTGTTGAAGCTGATCTAGAACCTGAAAGAACTCTGAAGAGGAAACTAAGAGAAGCTAAATCACAACAATCCAGAGACAACCTTATTGAAAATTTCGAACAAGTAAAGGAGATGGCAGCCGATCCCAACAACAATAATACAAGGAGAATGCTTGGTGACTTTACTGCACCTAATTCCAATTTACATGGAAGAAGCATCTCCATCCCTACCATTGGAGCAAACAATTTTGAGCTGAAACCTCAGCTAGTTTCTCTGATGCAGCAGAACTGCAAGTTTCATGGACTTCCATCTGAAGATCCTTTTCAGTTCTTAACTGAAGTCTTGCAGATCTGTGATACTGTTAAGACTAATGGAGTAGATCCTGAAGTCTACAGGCTCATGCTTTTCCCTTTTGCTGTAAGAGACAGAGCTAGAGTGTGGTTGGACTCTCAACCCAAAGACAGCCTGAACTCTTGGGATAAGCTGGTCACGGCTTTCTTAGCCAAGTTCTTTCCTCCTCAAAAGCTGAGCAAGCTTAGAGTGGATGTTCAAACCTTCAGACAGAAAGAAGGTGAATCCCTCTATGAAGCTTGGGAAAGATACAAGCAGCTGACCAAAAAGTGTCCTTCTGACATGCTTTCAGAATGGACCATCCTGGATATATTCTATGATGGTTTATCTGAGCTATCAAAGATGTCATTGGATACTTCTGCAGGTGGATCCATTCACCTAAAGAAAACGCCTGCAGAAGCTCAAGAACTCATTGACATGGTTGCTAATAACCAGTTCATGTACACTTCTGAGAGGAATCCTGTGAGTAATGGGACGCCTATGAAGAAGGGAGTTCTTGAAATTGATACTCTGAATGCCATATTGGCTCAGAACAAAATGTTGACTCAGCAAAGCAATATGATTTCTCAGAGTCTGAATGGAGTGCAAGCTGCATCCAACAGTACTCAAGAGGCTTCTTATGAAGAAGAAGCTTATGATCCTGAGAACCTTGCAATAGCAGAGGTAAATTACATGGGTGAACCTTATGGAAACACCTATAATCCATCATGGAGAAATCACCCAAATCTCTCATGGAAGGATCAAAAGCCTCAACAAGGCTTTAATAATGGTGGAAGAAACAGGTTTAGCAATAGCAAGCCTTTTCCATCATCCACTCAGCAACAGACAGAGAATTCTGAGCAGAATCCATCTAGCTTAGCAAATTTAGTCTCTGATCTATCTAAGGCCA
This sequence comes from Arachis hypogaea, assembly GCF_003086295.3. Taxonomy (NCBI): domain Eukaryota; kingdom Viridiplantae; phylum Streptophyta; class Magnoliopsida; order Fabales; family Fabaceae; genus Arachis; species Arachis hypogaea. The sequence continues at coordinate 74,658,039 of NC_092046.1, read as the reverse complement.
CTGTGAGATTCATGAACGAAACAAGGTCTTCCATTAGAAATTTGGAAGCACAAGTGGGCCAGCTGAGTAAAAGGATCACTGAAATCCCTCCTAGTACTCTCCCAAGCAATACAGAAGAGAATCCAAAAGGAGAGTGCAAGGCCATTGAATTAATTACCATGGCCGAACCCACAAGAGAGGAGAAGGACGTGAATCCCAAGGAGGAAGACCTCTTGGGACGTCCAGTGATCAATAAGGAGCTTCCCTCTGAGGAACCTAAGGAATCTGAGACTCATCTAAAGACCATAGAGATTCCATTGAACCTCCTTATGCCATTCATGAGCTCTGATGAGTATTCCTCTTATGAAGAGAATGAGGATGTTACTGAAGAGCAAGCTGCCAAGTTCCTTGGTGTAATCATGAAGCTAAATGCCAAATTATTTGGTATTGAAACTTGGGAAGATGAACCTCCCTTGTTCACAAATGAACTAAGTGATCTGGATCAACTGACATTGCCTCAGAAGAGACAGGATCCTGGAAAGTTCATTATACCTTGTACCATAGGCACCATGATCTTTAAGGCTCTGTGTGACCTTGGTTCAGGAATAAACATCATGCCCCTCTCTGTAATAGAGAAACTGGGAATCTATGGGGTGCAAGCTGCTAAAATCTCATTAGAGATGGCAGACAATTCAAGAAAATAGGCTTATGGACAAGTAGAGGACGTGTTAGTGAAGGTTGAAGGCCTTTACATCCCTGCTGATTTCATAGTCCTGGATACTGGAAAGGAAGAGGATGAATCCATCATCCTAGGAAGACCTTTCTTAGCCACAGCAAGAGCTATGATTGATGTGGACAGAGGAGAATTGATCCTTCAATTAAATAAGGACAACCTTGTGTTTACAACTCAAGGATCTCTCTCTGCATCCATGGAGAGGAAGCAGAAAAAGCTTCTCTCAAAGCAGAGTCAACCAAAGCCCCCACAGTCAAACTCTAAGTTTGGTGTTGGGAGGCCACAACCAAACTCTAAGTTTGGTGTCAAACCCCCATATCCAAACTCTAAGTTTGATGTTGGGAGGTCTCAACAAAGCTCTGCACATCTGTGAGGCTCCATGAGAGCCCACTGTCAAGCTATTGACATTAAAGAAGCGCTTGTTGGGAGGCAACCCAATTTTTATTTATCTAACTATATTTTTCTTAGTTATATGTCTTTATAGGTTCATGAACATGTGGAGTCACAAAATAAATATAAAAATTGAAAACGGAATCAAAAACAGCAGAAGAAAAATCACACCCTGGAGGAAGCACCTGCCTGGCGTTCAACGCCAGAACAGAGCATGGTTCTGGTGCTGAACGCCCAAAATGGGCAGTGTCTGGGCGTTGAACGCCCAAAATGGGCATCATCTGGGCGCTGAACGCCAGAATTGCACCCTGGAGAGGAGCTGGCGCTGAACGCCCAGAACAAGCATGGTTCTGGCGTTCAACGCCAGAAATGGGCAACAAATGGGCGTTGAACGCCCAAAATGGGCACCAACCTGGCGCTGAACGCCCAGAGTTGTGTGCAAGGGCATTTTACATGCCTAATTTGGTGCAAGGTTGTAAATCCTTGAACACCTCAGGATCTGTGGACCCCACAGGACCATCTCAGGATCTGTGGACCCCACAGGATCCCCACTACCTCCACTCACTCTCTTCTCCCTTCTCAATCATCCTCCATTCCCAATAAACACTCTTCCCCAAAACCCTTCACCTATCACCTCCATCTCTATTCCCTATTAACCCTTCACCACTCACATCCATCCACTCTTCCCCATAAACCTACCTCATAAACTCCACCTACCTTCAAAATTCAAAATCAATTTCCCACCCAAACGCACCCTAAATGGCCGAACTTAACCCCCCTTCCCTATAAAAAGCCTTCCATTCGTCTTCATTTTCACACAACACAACCCTCTCTTCTCTTCTTGGCCGAAACACACCTCCCCCCTCTTCTCCATATTTTCTTCTTCTTCTTTATCATTTCTTTCTTCTCTTGCTCGAGGGCGAGCAACATTCTAAGTTTGGTGTGGTAAAAGCATAAGCTTTTTATTTTTCCATTACCATTGATGGCACCCAAGACCGGAGAATCCTCTAGAAAAGGGAAAGGGAAGACAAAAACTTCCACCTCCGAGTCATGGAAGATGGAAAGACTCATCTTCAAAGCTCATCAAGACCACTTCTATGATGTTATGGCCAAGAAGAAGGTGATCCCTGAGGTCCCTTTCAAACTTAAGAGAAATGAGTATCCGGAGATCCGACATGAAATCCAAAGAAGAGGTTGGGAAGTTCTAACAAATCCCATCCAACAAGTCGGCATCCTAATGGTACAAGAGTTCTATGCCAATGCATGGATCACCAAGAACCATGATCAAAGTAAGAACCCGAATCCAAAGAACTATGTTACAATGGTTCGGGGGAAATACTTGGATTTTAGTCCGAAAAATGTGAGGTTGGCGTTTAACTTGCCTATGATGCAAGGAGATGAACGCCCCTACACTAGAAGGGTCAACTTTAATCAAAGGTTGGACCAAGTCCTCATGGACATATGTGTGGAAGGAGCTCAATGGAAGATTGACTCCAAAGGCAAGCCGGTTCAACTAAGAAGATTGGACCTCAAGCCTGTGGCTAGAGGATGGTTGGAGTTCATCCAACGCTCCATCATCCCCACTAGCAACCGATCTGAAATTACTGTGGATCGGGCCATTATGATCCATAGCATCATGATTGGAGAAGAAGTAGAGGTTCATGAAGTCATCTCCCTTGAACTCTACAAAATAGCCGAAAAGCCCTCTCCTGGGGCAAGGCTAGCTTTTCCTCATCTTATCTGCCATCTATGTTACTCAGCTGGAGCTTCCATAGAAGGAGACATTCACATTGAGGAAGAGAAGCCCATCACTAAGAAAAAGATGGAGCAAGCAAGAGAGCCCATTCATGGAGCTCAAGAGGCGCAGGAAGCTCATCACCATGAGATTCCGGAAATGCCTCAAATGCATTTTCCTCCACAAAACTATTGGGAGCAAATCAATACTTCCCTAGGAGAATTAAGTTCCAACATGGGACAATTAAGGGTGGAACATCAAGAGCACTCCATCATCCTTCATGAAATTAGAGAAGATCAAAAAACAATGAAGGAGGAGCAACAAAGACAAGGAAGAGACATAGAAGAGCTCAAGGACATCATTGGTTCCTCAAGAAGGAAACGCCACCATCACTAAGGTGGATTCATTCCTTGTTCTTATTTCCTCTGTTTTTCGTTTTCTATGTTAAGTGCTTATCTATGTTTGTGTCTTCACTACATGATCATTAGTAGTTAGTAACTTTGTCTTAAAGATATGAATGTCCTATGAATCCATCACCTCTTTTAAATGAAAAATGTTTTAATTCAAAAGAACAAGAAGTACATGAGTTTCAAATTTATCCTTGAACTTAGTTTAATTATATTGATGTGGTGACAATGCTTCTTATTTTCTGAATGAATGCTTGAACAATGCATAAGTCTTTTGAAGTTGTTGTTCATGAATGTTAAATATGTTGGCTCTTGAAAGAATGATGACAAGGAGACATGTTATTTGATAATCTGAAAAATCATAAAAATGATTTTTAAAGCAAGAAAAAGCAGCAAAGAACAAATCTTGCAGAAAAAAATAGGCGAAAAAAAAAATAGGAAGAAAAAGCAAGCAGAAAAAGCCAAAAGCTCTTAAAACCAAGAGGTAAGAGCAAAAAGCCAATAACCCTTAAAATCAAAAGGCAAGGGTAAATAAAAAGGATCCCAAGGCTTTGAGCATCAGTGGATAGGAGGGCCTAAAGGAATAAAATCCTGGCCTAAGCGGCTAAACCAAGCTGTCCCTTACCATGTGCTTGTGGCGTGAAGGTGTCAAGTGAAAACTTGAGACTGAGCGGTTAAAGTCAAGGTCCAAAGCAAAAAAAGAGTGTGCTTAAGAACCCTGGACACCTCTAATTGGGGACTTTAGCAAAGCTGAGTCACAATCTGAAAAGGTTCACCCAATTATGTGTTTGTGGCATTTATGTATCCGGTGGTAATACTGGAAAACAAAGTGCTTAGGGCCACGGCCAAGACTCATAAAATAGCTGTGTTCAAGAATCATCATACTGAACTAGGAGAGTCAATAACACTATCTAAACTCTGAGTTCCTATAGAAGCCAATCATTCTGAACTTCAATGGATAAAGTGAGATGCCAAAACTATTCAAGAGGCAAAAAGCTACAAGTCCCGCTCATCTGATTGGAGCTATGTTTCATTGATAGTTTGGAATTTATAGCATATTCTCTTCTTTTTATCCTATTTGATTTTCAGTTTCTTGGGGACAAGCAACAATTTAAGTTTGGTGTTGTGATGAGCGGATAATTTATACGCTTTTTGGCATTGTTTTTAGTATGTTTTTAGTAGGATCTAGTTACTTTTAGGGATGTTTTCATTAGTTTTTATGTTAAATTCACATTTTGGGACTTTACTATGAGTTTATGTGTTTTTCTGTGATTTTAGGTATTTTCTGGCTGAAATTGAGGGACTTGAGCCAAAATCAGATTCAGAGGTTGAAGAAGGACTGCTGATGCTGTTGGATTCTGACCTCCCTGCACTCAAAATGGATTTTCTGGAGCTACAGAACTCAAAATGGCACGCTTCTAATTGCGTTGGAAAGTAGACATCCAGGGATTTCCAGAAATATATAATAGTCCATACTTTGCCCAAGTTTAGATGATGCAAACTGGCGTTCAACGCCAGCTCTCTGCGCAATTCTGGCGTCCAGCGCCAGAAACAAGCTGCAAAGTGGAGTTCAACGCCCAAATTGGCACAAAAGCTGGCGTTCAACTCCAAGAATGACCTCTCCACTTGTAGACTTCAAGCTCAGCCCGAGCACACACCAAGTGGGCCCCGGAAGTGGATTTATGCATCAATTACTTACTTCTGTAAACCCTAGTAGCTAGTTTATTATAAATAGGACTTTTTACTATTGTATTAGACATCTTTTGATCATTTTTAGATCTCTAGACCTCCATGGTAGGCTGGCCATTCGGCCATGCTTACCCTCTATTCACTTATGTATTTTTAACGGTAGAGTTTCTACACTCCATAGATTAAGGTGTGGAGCTCTGCTGTTCCTAAAAGATTAATGCAAAGTACTACTGTTTTCTATTCAAGTCATCTTGTTTCGCTTCTAAGATATTCATTCGCACTTCAACCTGAATGTGATGAACGTGACAATCATCATCATTCCCTATGAACGCGTTCCTGACAACCACTTCCGTTCTACATTAGATTGAATGAGTATCTCTTAGATCTCTTAATCATAATCTTCGTGGTATAAGCTAGATTGATGGCGGCATTCATGAGAGTCCGGAAAGTCTAAACCTTGTCTGTGGTATTCCGAGTAGGACTCTGGGATTGAATGACTGTGACGAACTCCAAACTCGCGAGTGCTGGGCGTAGTGACAGACGCAAAAGGATAGTAAATTCTATTCCAGTATGATCGAGAACCTCCAAGATGATTAGCCATGCAGTGACAGCGCATCGGACCATTTTCACAGAGAGGAATAGGATGCAACCAACGACAAGGGTGATGCCTCCAGACGATTAGCCGTGTTGTGACAGAGCATTTGAACCATTTTCCCGAGAGGATTGAAAGTAGCCATTGGCACCGGTGACATCCTTACACAAAGCCAGCCATAGAAAGGAGTAAGACTGATTGGATGAAGACAGCAGGAAAGCAGAGGTTTAGAGGAATGAATGCATCTCCATACGCTTATCTGAAATTCTCACCAATGATTTACATAAGTATTTCTATCCTTATTTTAGTATTAATTTCGAAAACTCCATAACTATTTTATATCCGCCTGACTGAGACTTACAAGGTGACCATAGCTTGCTTCATACCAACAATCTCCGTGGGATTCGACCCTTACTCACGTAAGGTATTACTTGGACGACACAGTGCACTTGCTGGTTAGTTATGCGAAGTTGTGAAGATATGTTTAGACCATGGTTCTGTGCATCCGTTTTTGGTGCCATTGCCAGGGAATCTATTTCGAACAACAATTCACAACCTGAGTAATAATTTCGCATACCAGAGATCCAAGAGCAGATTCAAAACAGGGGCTGGGAAGTCCTGGCTAATCCTGAGATACATGTTGGAAGAAACATGGTCCAGGAATTTTATGCAAATCTGTGGATGACAGAAAAGAAAAGATAAGAGGGAACTGCTTTCTTCTTCTTTCAGACTATGGTCAGAGGGAAGATTATTTACTTCCATTTTGACAAAGTGAGAGAAGTTCTCAAACTTTCTCAACTACAAGATGATCTAGAGTCCTTTAACAGGAGAATGGCCAAAGATGAAAGGCTAGATCAAGTTCTAGAGGACATATGCCTTCCTGGAACTAAGTAGATTGCTAATTCAAAAAGTGTCCCAAACCAGCTAAAGAGAGGAGATCTCAAACCAGTTGCTAGAGGTTGGCTGGATTTCATTGGGCATTCTATACTCCCAACCAGCAACTGATCTGAAGTCACTATCAAGAGGGCAGTGATGATTCACTGTATTATGTTAGGGAACGAGGTAGAGATTCATCAGCTGATCCCTGTTGAAATTTACATGTTTGCAAACAAGGAATCCACTGAGGCCAAACTGGCCTACCCAAGCTTGATTAGTCTGTTATGTAAAGATACGGGGGTACAGATAGGTGTGGATGAATATATCCCAGTTGAATGCCCAATCACCAAAAAAGTGATGGATGGACCTCAAATTCAAGATAACCTCATCAAGAGGGTGGGGCATGAGCTCTTTCCAGAAATTCCTCAATTTGACTATTGGGCTCGCTTAGAAGCATCTGTCACCATGCTGCAAGAAGCTGTGAATCAACTCAAAGAAGAGCAGTAGAATCAAAACAGCATGCTCTGCAAACTGCTCATAGAACAAGAGAAACAAGGGCGCGAGATACAGGAGCTAAAGCGCCAGAAGCTGTCCCTTGAAGAGCCCGACGTCCCACAGATTGAAGGAGTACTTACCTCTCAGAATGAAGGTTGTTGAGTCCTAACTCTGTGATAACTTTTATTATTAGAAACCTATTTTAAGAGTTACATAAGCATTAGTATTAGAGTCATTTATTTTTATGTCTTTAATTTCCTTTCTTTTATTATTTGTCTGCTTTTATGTTTATTTTATGTCTTATTTTTATTACATGATCATTAAAGTTTAGAGTCTATGTCTTAAAGCTATGAATGATTCCATGAATCCCTCACCTTTCTTAAATGAAAAATGTTTTTAATTGCAAAAGAACAAGAAGTGCATAGTTTCAAAATTTATCTTGAAATTAGCTTAATTATTTTGATGTGGTGGCAATACTTTTTGTTTTCTGAATGAATGCTTGAACAGTGTATATTTTTTATATTGTTGGCTCTTGAAAGAATAATGAAAAAAGAGAAATGTTATTGATAATCTGAAAAATCATAAAATTGATTCTTGAAGCAAGAAAAAGCAGTGAAAAACACAAAGCTTGCGAAAAAAATGGCAAAAAATAAAGAAAAAGAAAAAGCAAGCAGAAAAAGCCAATAACCCTTTAAACTAAAAGGCAAGGATAAAAAGGATCCAAGGCTTTGAGCATTAATGGATAGGAGGGCCCAAAGGAATAAAATCCTGGCCTAAGCGGCTAAATCAAGCTGTCCCTAACCATGTGCTTGTGGCGTGAAGGTGTCAAGTGAAAAGCTTGAGACTGAGTGGTTAAAGTCATGGTCTAAAGCAAAAAGAGTGTGCTTAAGAGCTCTGGGCACCTCTGACTGGGGACTCTAGCAAAGCTGAGTCACAATTTGAAAAGGTTCACCTAGTTATGTGTCTGTGGCATTTATGTATCCGGTGGTAATACTGGAAAATAAAATGCTTAGGGTTACGGCCAAGACTCATAAAGTAGCTGTGTTCAAGAATCAACATACTGAACTAGGAGAATCAATAACACTATCTGAATTCTGAGTTCCTATGGATGCCAATAATTCTGAACTTCAAAGGATAAAGGGAGATGCCAAAACTATTCAGAAGCAAAAAGCTACTAGTTCCGCTCATCTAATTGAAACTAATCTTCATTGATATTTTTGAAATTTATTGTATATTCTCTTCTTTTTATCCTATTTTGTTTTTAGTTGCTTGGGGACAAGCAACAATTTAAGTTTGGTCTTGTGATAATGAGCGGATAATTTATACCCTTTTTGGCATTGTTTTTACATAGTTTTTAGTATGTTTTATTTAATTTTTATTATATTTTTATTAGTTTTTATGCAAAAATCACATTTCTAGATTTTACTATGAGTTTTTAATTTTTTTTGTAATTTCATGTATTTTCTGGCTGAAATTGAGGGACCTGAGCAAAAATCTGATTCAGAGACTGAGAAAGGACTGCAGATGTTGTTGGATTCTGACCCTCCTACACTCGAATTGGATTTTCTGGAGCTACATAAGCCCAATTAGCACGCTCTTAATTGCGTTGGAAAGTAGACATCTTGTACTTTCCAGCAATATATAATAGTCCATACTTTGTCCGAGATTTGATGGCCCAAACTGGCGTTAAACGCCAGCCAAAGACCCTTTTCTGGCGTAAAACGCCAGAATTGGCATATTTCTTGGTGTTAAACGCCCATTTTGGCACCCAGGGTGGCGTTTAACTCCAACTTGAGGCATATGCACGTGAAAGCTTGAAAGCTCAGCCCAAACACTCACCAAGTGGGTCTCAGAAGTGGATTTTTGCACTGTCTGCACTTAGTTACTCATTTTCTGTAAACCTAAGTTACTAGTCTAGTATAAAAACTACTTTTAGAGATTCATTTTGCAACTCATGACATTTTACACTTCATATTGTATCTTCTACTGCATGAGTCTCTAAACCCCATAGGTGGGGGTAAGGAGCTCTGCTGTGTTTCAATGGATTAATGCAATTACTACTGTTCTCTATTCAATCACGCTTGATTCTATTCTAAGATACTCACTCGTACTTCAATATAGAGAATGTGACGATCCGTGACACTAATCATTATTCTCAATTCTATGAACGCGTGCCTGACAACCACTCCCGTTCTATCTGAGCTCAACGTAGTCATTGGGCGACAGCTTGAGTGCGTATCTCTTGGGTTTCTGATCCACGGACCGAGTCCGTGAGATCAGTACCTTCGTGGTAGAGGCTAGAACCAATTAGCAGCATTCTTAGGATCCAAAAAGTCTAAACCTTGTCTGTGGTATTCTGAGTAGGATCTGGGAAGGGATGACTGATAAACCCATATTTCATGAGTTCTTTTGTGCTTAATTAGAGTGATTTATTCAACTCTTCACCTAATTATTCACATTAATTGCATGGTTTTACTTTTCCTTCCTTATTATGTCATATTGTAAAAAACATGTTTCCTAAGCTTTAAAAAATTTAATTATTTTAATTACCTTTATTTTCATTCGATGCCGTGATTAGTGTGTTGAGTAGCTTGAGGTTTCCTAAGGCTGAATGACTTAAAGGATGAAAAAAGGAAACATACGAAAATGGAAAGAGAAGGCAAAACGGAGCTTTAAGGAAACTGGTATCCACGCAATCGCATGGACGACGCGATCGCGTGCCAGAAGCAAAGAAGCAGCGACGCGGCCGCATGACTGACGCGACCGCGTGCCTTGAGTAGAACACCCACGACGCGGACGCGTGACTGACGCGACCGCGTGGAAAGGAAAAGCTCCAGATGACGCGACCGCGTGACCCATGCGGACGCGTGACAAAGGCCACGTATCAGAATTTACAGAATACGCCCCCAGCAATTTCTGAAGTGCTTTTTGGCCCAGATCCAAGTACAGAAAGCATAGATTAGAGGTTATAAAGTGGAGGAATGCATCCATTCAAAAGCGAGCTCGCCAATTTCTAGTTTTCATGATTTAGATTTAGTTTAGAGAGAGATTCTCTCTCTCTCTTAGGATTTAGGACTTCTTCTTGTTTTGGGAGTAACTCTGGATCCAGGTTTTAATGTTCTTTTATTTCAATTTTACTTTTATTTATTTGATTCCAATATTTGAATTGATTATTATAATTTAAGTTATGAATTATTCCATGTTACAGATTTCTATTTGAATTAATGATATTTAAGGTATTTTTCAGTTTATGATTGTTCTCTTTGATTTAAGTTGCCATTGCTTCCCATCTAAGGACACTTTTATTATTCCAGCAATTTACTTTTTCCCCTTTTGGTCTTGGTTAAGAAATCAGTGACTCAACATTATCGAACTCAGCATAATTGATAATCCTTATCTTGCTAATTGATCTGAACTTCAATAATCCCAACTTTTTCCTAGGAAATAAATAGGATTCGAAGGTTAAACTAATTAGTCCCTTGACTTACCTTTGCTTCATAGGTTAACTAAGTGGAATTAAGATACAACTTTCATTATTGTTGAGAGGGATAACTAAGTTGGACTTCTAATTTCCCTTATCTTGCCAAAAGTTGTTTTATAGTTATTGTTTATTTTTAATTGCAATTTAATTCACTCGTCATTTAAATTACTTGCTTCACACCTTCTAAACCCCGATTACAACCTTTATAACCAATAATAAGAACATACTTCCTCGTAGTTCCTTGAGAAGACGACCCGAGGTTTGAATACTCGGTTAACAATTTTTAAGGAGTTTGTTACTTGTGACACCCAAAACATTTGTACGAAAGGGATTTTTGTCGGTTTAGAGACTATATCTACAACGCGACTATTTTTATGACATTCTTTACTGGCAGAAATCACGATCGTCAAAATGGCGCCGTTGCCGGGGAACTGCTAACGTGTGCCTTATTATTGGTTATTGTAAATATTTTTCTTTTGCTTGTTTATTTATTTTTGTTTTTCCTTTTTATCTTTATTTGCTACTATGAACTCTCACCCCTCTCGCTTTGAGTTTGGTTCTAATATTGTTAAAGGAAATAAAAGTTACAGTAGGAATGTGCATCAAGGTCAGACCAATCAAGGATGGATGGAACCAAGAGGATCTAATCAACCCTTTTGGCAGCAACACCCTCCGAGATATCCTGGACAAAGACCATTCTACCGTGCATACCCAGCTGAAAGACATGGTGGACAACCTTGTAACTACCAACAAGCCCCACCCCGTGCATATGAACCATCCTTTAAACATAACCTCGAACCACCACACTCACAAGCTTCTCTTCACCATTCGCCATCATATGATCCTTCCTTACCCCAATACCAATCCAATCGTTCCCAATCATCACCACTTTCCTTTGTATCATGTCCAAGTCCGGCAAACCGCGAAGCAGAGGATCGCCTAAAAGAAACAGTAATTAAATTTCAAACAACCATTTAACAACTGGAGCAAGCACTAATTCAATGGGCCACTAGGCGCTCAAATATACAAGGATCAACCACAGCTCCATGTGGACAGCCCGATGAAGACCGTAGCATGAAAGAAATACTAGAGACTCCAGTGGACAAGACAGAGAATGAATTCGTACTAGAACAAGTGGAAGAAGCTGTCATTGTTCAAGAAGAAGAGTTGGTTGAAGATCTAGGAGATGCTGAACTTCCTTGGGAATCCAGAATTGAGGAAAACTCCATCCAAGATGCTACAGTTGATGCTAAAGAGGATACCGTACAATCTCCAAGGCAAGTCGTTTACGAAGAATCAGACGGAATAATCCAAGAAGCAAATTTCCTTGATGATAATAGTCACAAGTCTAGTTCTCCTAGTGATGAACTTGCGCCCGCAAGTGAATTCTCTGAAATCGAAGAATTTTCTCCAAGTGAATATGAAGATGATGCGGAGGTAGATTTCTCTCAACCTCCAATCTATGACTCGAGTGATGAGGAAGACATAGAAGACTTTGACCAGGATACAGATACAATTGAAGATCTTTGCAAGGAAGTGGAAGAATTCACAGAAGAGCACAAGGAAACGGAACTTGCAGAAGTACCAAAAACACCTATCCCAAGGCCATTACCACCTAATACAAGCTTCAAGTGGGTACAATCCTTAACTTATAATTTTACTTATTTACTTGAATATGGTTTGCTTGAAACAGATGGCCAACTTAGAGCTCTCTGCGGCTTTAAGAGTAAGAGGGAATTGGCTCGTACTCAGAACTGGTGCACCAGGTTCAATAAGGTTCCACGCTTCACCTCGAAGTACACGGATTGGTATCATGCTCAATTGTATGGATCACGGAGAACGTTTGGTCACCACGGTGAGATTCTACTTTTTAACTCGCCCGAATGGAAACTTACAAATCAAAATGGAGGCGGATCTAAAAACACAGCTTGGGATCATGGATTATATTCTGACATTCGTCATCCCGGGAGGCTGAATATCTGTTTGAAGCTGCTCAGAAGCTTTACATGCCTAGTTTGGGACCCCGGAGGCTATTGGCATTCCAAGCACTGGTGGAAATTTTTGGACAAATTTAAACATAAGCCACCATAACAGGATACTCTTCCAATGTCCAACTTAAGGACTTTAACTAAAAGTGCTAGGTGGGAGACAACCCACCATGGTATGGTCGCTTCTTTCTCAATCTATTTCTTGTTTATTGTTTTCAATTTACCCTTTTTTTTATTTTAACATTAACCTGGAATCATGCATAGCATTCATGTTAATCACTGCATCCTGCATTTTTCAGTTAAAAAAAAAAAGGGTTGCACGACGCGACTGCATGCCCCATGCGATCGCATCATATCGCGAAAAACACCACCCATGCGACCGCGTGACCCACGCGGCCGCGTGATATATATATCGGCGTAAGGATCCAACGAACAGAAAGTTGGGCTGGAATCGTGCGGCTCTTGTGCGTTTCGCACAAATTGGCCCACGCAATCGCATGCCCCATGCGATCGCGTCACTCACCCAATACCAATCCCACGCGACCGCGTGAGCGACGCGATCGCGTCGCATAGATTGCATATCACCCCAAAAGGAGACAGAGAGTTGCGCCGAAACGGCGCTGGAGTCGTGCGTTTAGCACGACTTCCAACGACGCGATCGCGCGACCCACGCGATCGCGTCACCCCTCTTTTCCCCCCTTTCATGCGATCACGCGCCCCACGCGATCACTTCTCCCCCATTTTCACCCCAACCACGCGACCGCGTGCCCCACGCGGCCGCGTGGATTCGAAAATATAACCCCCCAGCCACGCGAACCCTATCAGTCGCGCAGCCCCCCCTTCACCCCCAACCCTCTTCTCCTTCTCTGTTCTTCTTCCCACAGCCACCGCCGGCCAGCCACCACGCCACCACCCCGACGCCGCCGCCGCCCAGACGCCGCCGCCGTACCATCCACTCCCCTTCTCTCTTCTTCCTTCTTCCTCTCTCCTCCCCTTTCCACCACAGCCACCTCCGCGAGCACCGCCCAGCCACCGCCCGCCATCCAGCTGCGCCCCCCTCTCCGCTACCCACCCCCTTCAGCCAGCAACAACCACCGCCCTCCCTTCCCCTATCCTCTTCCTCTCTCACTAACCCTAATACCTCCCTCCGCCACTGCCCCCTCAGCCGCCACCGTGACGCCGTGCACCACCACTGCGCCGGACGCCGCCGCAGCCACCTTCTTCCCTGTTCCACCCCTTCCGCTTACCAGGTTCCACAACACGCAACCCTTTCTATCCGTTCGTCACTTTTCTGTATTTTTTTTCCGTTTATGTTCATGATTAGGATAGCTAGACTTGCATGTTGTAGTGGATTTTTCGGTTGTTAGGTAGCTTAGTCTGTGGTTAGTGGATCTAGGTCTGTTTCCTTGCACTGTTCTTACTTCTGTTTTATCCTATGTGCAAATCTGTTGCTGCTATAATCATGATTCATATGCTGCTTTCTTGTATGTTGCTGCTGTTTACATTGAGTTTTTATGTTTATTTTATATCTTTGTACATGCAGCTTGCTTTCTTTTAATTCATATTGTTTTCATTCTTGTTTTGGTTTGGCAACTCTGTTTTACTCTGCTTCCCCCAAACCATTTCATGAATGCTAGGGCCACTTTCTTATCCTCTTTGATTTCCTGGTTCATAACCTGCATTTGTGATTCACTAATTCCAATTTCTGATTTCTTTATTTCTATTCGAATCAGCATCACCCTGTTTTCTTTATTTGATTATGAGTACTTCTATTCTTACCTGTGAATCCTTGTTATATGGAATTTTTTCTATGCCACTTACTTTCCTAACTCACTAATTTTAATTTACTAATTTCTTTTTACCATACTAACCCTCTTGATCTCTTTTCTGATCACTTTCACTTCCTCTAACTTTCTCACTATAGCATATTGATTTTTTTCTTTCCATTTAACATTAATTCAATCACATTTCAATTACTCATTTTCCTTATTCTATTTTTCCCTTACCGCTTTGAGTTTCCTTTGTTTAAATTGCCTATTTGCTTTCCTATTTTATCCATTTCCTGGTTTTCTGTTTTTCAGGATGTCTGCCTCACAAAGGAAAGGCAAAGGCAAGGCTACTGGCAAGCGCAAGCAAGGAGATTCCTCCCAGTCCATCATTGCTCTAATGCACGATTCCTCATGGCGGGAGAAGAACTTCACACAGCAGGAAAAAGCTGACCAGCTGCTCCCTTCGACTGATCCTATAAAATTTGCAAACCGGTACTGTGAGCTGAAGTACCCGACTTTTGCAAACTCCAGAAATCTATACCTGGAACGTACCTTGAAGATTCCAGAAGCCCTCCAGCAATACACCACTGAGCAAATCAAGCAAAGGGGCTGGTTCTTTCTGGAGAGACCACTGACAGAGGTCAATGCATCTTGGGTACGGGAATTCTATTGCAACTACTACCTTACTACCCTAGATGCAGTGAACCTGAGGGGTAAGCAAATTCTGGTCACTGAGGAGGCCATAGAGACCGTTCTCCAGCTCCCAGCCAAGTCTGATCAGCCAGATGGTTATGCACAGGCTGAGGAGGACATGAGCCAGATGCGATTTGATTGGGATGCTGTGAAGGCACGGATAGCTCTCGACCCTGCTGTTCCTTAGGAGATGGGTCAGGACACCACTATGCCTAGAGGGATCAAGAGAGTGTACTTGAATGATGAGGCTCGGCTATGGCATCAGATCTTGAGCAACTATGTGATGCCGAGTACTCATGAGACTGAGATCCCGGCTGCCATGATCACCCTCCTCTGGTGTGTGCTGGAGGGTAAGGACCTGCACTTGCCTCGTTTTATCCGGCATTATATGGCCAGGGTCCACGTCCGAGGCACCCTCCCCTTTTCTTATCTGGTTACACGGCTAGGCCGTCAGGCTGATGTGCCTTGGGAGGATGCCGACGAGCGACCACCAGCAGCGGACTGCAGGAAGATCATCCCTCACAGCAGGAACTTCCTTGCTTTGGGCTACAGACCACCACCTGTCACTGCTACTGATGAGACAGCCCCTCCGTCTGCTGGACCCTCTTCATCCACAGCTGCCCCAGCTGCCCCTGCTGCCACCACTGCACCTCCACCCACCTCTGAGCCGGTTTATCGCCTCGTGCACCGTCTATTCCGCCAGCTTGATCAGATGGAGTGCCGTAACAGGCGCTGGTATGAGAGATTGGAGCGCCGCAGCAGGCGACGCTATTTCCATCTGAAGCTGATGATCAGACAGGGCGCCGACATCCCCTCCGAGCCCGACACACCATCAGAGCCATCAGAGGAGGAGGAGGATGAGCACGAGGAGGAGCCTCATTCCCAGGCAGAGACTCACCAGCAAGCAGGCACAGAGCACGCTACACCACAGCAGGAGGCCCCACATCAGCTTGAGGCTGCAGATCCGGAGATCCCGATCTAGTCAGTCCCCCCTGTACAGCAGCCAGACTCTCAGCCCACCACCGCCACAGAGACCCCAGCTACCATCCCTACCAGTGATGACACTCCTTCACACCCAGCTTGATTGAGCATCGGGGACGATGCTTCATTTTAAATGTGGGGAGGTCACCATCTCTGGCGTTTATTTTGGTGAACTACTACATACTTTTTCTTTTATTTTGGATATTTTTCTGTATTTTTCTCTTTTTCTTTTATTATTATTTTCTGAGTACTTATACATTGCTACTTGTGTATTTTACTCTATTTTCTGCATTTTGCATTTTTTGTTCATATTTTAGTTATTTAGTTCATTTTAGTTATTTAGTTTAGTTTGCAATTCTAACAAATTAGTGGATCAATTAGTATAGTTTACCCTTTTTACATAAGACAGCTTAGTTATAGCTTAGTTTAAAATGAAAAATATAAAAAAAGAGTAAGCTAGGAACTTGAACATAATAGATTTAGATCCATAAAACCTTGTATATATAGCATTACATGATGTAGTTAAACTGACAACATTTCATCAAGGAGAAACATTAAAACTTCAAAGGCTACCCTAAATTACTTTTTAAGAGAATAATGAAAATTTTTAACTAAACCTGCATGACATACATAAGTGATAAATGATTTTTCAACTAGAGAACACATAGCCTGTGAGTTTTGAGCTTAACTGTATGGTTACATTCAAACCATAATTTTTATTTCTGTGTGTTCCAACCTTCTTTCTTATTCTAGTGTTCTTTACTTTGTTTTAGTCTATATGTCCGATTATAGAATATAGGTACATCTCAAAATAATGATTGAGGCCATCATTTGATTTTAGCTCACTTATCCCAAATTAGCCTACCTTTTATATTACCTTTGTTAGCCTCCTTTGAGCTTTTTTTTAAAAAAAAAAAAACCCTTATTCTATTTTAGCCAAATTACTAGCCTTAAGCAGAAAAACAAAAGAAAATCCCAAGTGAATCCTTGGTTAGCTTAAGATAGAAAATTATAAATAGAGTAAAATGTGAAAAACTTATTGGGAACATAGTTGATAAAGACAAAAGGTAGAAAAATTAAAAAGAATAAAGCAACTCAAAATTTTGGGAAGCAGGCTCATGAAAATTCAAATTAATTAAAATTACCATGTGTATTCAAAAAAAAAAGTTAGTTTTCAAGCATGTAAATAAGGGGATACAAAAAGAACTCCCCAATGCAAAATAAAAAGCAATGCACATGGGATAAAAACAAGAATTGGAACATGAGCATGTGACATCAAAAGCGAGAAAATAGGGAGAATAGGTAAAGAAGCATTGTTTTACTAAGTATGTATGTTAGGTGAGATCTTAGTCTAATTAAGGATTCACTTATTAGCTCACTTAGCCTTATACATATATCCTTACCCTTTGCCTTGACCCCATTACAACCTTAATTAAAGACCTCATGAGTTTTGGTATGACTATGTTCTATAATTGTTGATTGGTTAGACGAAAAACAAAGTTATAGAAAGGAAGAATGAAAAGAAGAATAGAGTGATTAACCCAATAAACACTGAATGATTAGAGAGAAAATACAAAATCCAATGAGGGTTCAAAAGCTCATTAAACATTTATCTCTGATTATCTTGCAAGTTTTTTTCTCTCATCTCATTTGCAAAAAAATGCTTTATTATTTGAGGTTAGCCATATATGTATATATATCTCCTTGAGAATGTGAAATAATTTGACTACATGTAGGCTTTATATATGAGTGGATGAATTAGAATTGCATGACTCATTAGGTAGATGCATTTAGCATAGGTTGCATTTCATAACATTCCATCACTTTAACCTTAATTATTTACCTTGGATTTAGCATGAGGACATGCTAGTGTTTAAGTGTGGGGAGGTTGATAAACCCATATTTCATGAGTTCTTTTGTGCTTAATTAGTGTGATTTATTCAACTCTTCACCTACTTATTCACATTAATTGCATTGTTTTACTTTTCCTTCCTTATTATGTCATATTGTGAAAAACATGTTTCCTAAGCTTTAAAAAATTTAATTATTTTAATTACCTTTATTTCCATTCGATGCCGTGATTAGTGTGTTGAGTAGCTTCAGGTTTCCTAAGGCTGAATGACTTAAAGAATGAAAAAAGGAAACATACAAAAATAGAAGGAGAAGGCAAAACGGAGCTTTAAGGAAACTGGTATCCACGCGATCGCATGGACGACGCGATCGTGTGCCAGAAGCAAAGAAGCAGCGACGCGGCCGCATGACTGACGCGACCGCGCGCCTTGAGTAGAACACCCACGACGCGGACGCGTGACTGACGCGACCGCGTGGAAAGGAAAAGCTCCAGATGACGCGACCGCGTGACCCACGCGGACGCGTGACAGAGGCGAGGTATCAGAATTTACAGAATACGCCCCCAGCAATTTCTGAAGCCCTTTTTGGCCCAGATCCGAGTACAGAAATCATAGATTAGAGGTTATAAAGTGGAGGAATGCATCCATTCATAGATTAGGACTTCTTCTTATTTTAGGAGTAACTCTGGATCCAGGTTTTAATGTTCTTTTATTTCAATTTTACTTTTATTTATTTGATTCCAATATTTGAATTGATTATTATAATTTAAGTTATGAATTATTCCATGTTACAGATTTCTATTTGAATTAATGATATTTAAGGTATTTTTTAGTTTATGATTGTTCTCTTTGATTTAAGTTGCCATTGCTAAGGACACTTTTATTATTCCAGCAATTTACTTTTTCCCCTTTTGGTCTTGGTTAAGAAATCAGTGACTCAACATTATCGAACTCAGCATAATTGATAATCGTTATCTTGCTAATTAATCTGAACTTCAATAATCCCAACTTTTTCCTAGGAAATAAATAGGATTCGAAGGTCAAACTAATTAGTCCCTTGACTTACCTTTGCTTCATAGGTTAACTAAGTGGAATTAAGATACAACTTTCATTATTGTTGAGAGGGATAACTAAGTTGGACTTCTAATTTCCCTTATCTTGCCAAAAGTTGTTTTATAGTTATTGTTTATTTTTAATTGCCATTTAATTCACTCGTCATTTAAATTACTTGCTTCTCACCTTCTAAACCCAGATTACAACCTTTATAACCAATAATAAGAACATACTTCCTCGCAGTTCCTTGAGAAAACGACCCGAGGTTTGAATACTCGGTTAACAATTTTTAAGGGGTTTGTTACTTGTGACACCCAAAACGTTTGTACGAAAGGGATTTTTGTCGGTTTAGAGACTATATCTACAACGCGACTGTTTTTATGACATTCTTTACTGGCAAAAATCACGATCGTTAATGACTGATGAGAGAACTTTTGCGTGGTCTAGAAATTTGCGGATAAATCCTCGTTGCAAGTATAGTTTCTAAACCTTCAAAAGTCCTTTCATACAAATGTTTTGGTTGTCACAAGTAACAAATCCCTTAAAAATTGTTAACCGAGTATTCAAACATCGGGTCATCTTCTCAAGGAACTGCAAGGAAGTATGTTCTTATTATGGGCTATAAGGGTTGCATTCGGGGTTTAGAAGGTGAGAAGCAAGTGATGACAAGTGAAGTAGATGGCAATTAAAATAAATGAATACTGTAAAGTAACTTTTGGCAAGGTAAGAGAAATTGGAAGCCCAACTTAGTTATCTCTCTCAACAATAATGAAAGTTGAATCTAAATTCCACTTAGTTAACCTTTACTAAAGCAAAAGAAAGTCAAGGGACTAATTAGTTTGACCTTCGAATCCTATTTATTTCCTAAGAAAAAGTTGGGATTGTTGAAGTTCAGTTCAATTAGCAAGATAGCGATTATCAATTATGCTAAGTTTAATGATGTTGAGTTACTGATTTCTTAACCAAGACCAAAAAGGGAAAAAGTAAAATTGTTGGAATAAAAATGTCCTTAGATGGAAAGCAATGGTAACACAAATTAAGAAGAAAGCAATCAATAACTGAAATACCTCAAATAATCATTAATTCAAATCATAACATGGAAAGGGTTCATAAGTCAAGTTGGCAACATTTATAGGTACGAATAAAAGCATTAAAGTAAATATTAAACCTAGATCGAGAGTCACTCTTACAAACTAAGAGAAGTCCTAAATCCTAATCCTAATCCTAAGAGAGAGAGGAGGGAACCTCTCTCAAACTAAATCTAAATCGTGGAAAGTGAAAATTGGCGAGCTCCCTTTGAATGGATGTGTTCCCCCACTTCATAACCTCTGGTCTATGCCTTCTGGACTTGGATTTGGGTCAAAAAGGGCTTCAGAATTCGCTATGAGCGTTTTCTGAAATTTCTGGTACGTGGCCTCTGTCACGCGTCCGCGTGGGTCATGCGGTCACGTCATTCGGAGCTTTTCTTGCCACGCGGTCGCATCAGTCATGCGACCGCGTCATGTGCATTCTGCTTAAGGCGCGCGGTTGCGTCAGTCATGCGGCCGCGTCGCTCCTGATTCGCGCTTGGCGCGCGATCGCTTCGTTCATGCGATCGCATGGATGCCAGTTTCTTCAGAAGCTCCGTTTTGTGCTTTCCTTCCATTTTTGTATGTTTCCTTTCCATCCTTTAAGTCATTCCTACCTTAGAAGATCTGAAACTATTCAACACACTAATCACAGCATCGAATGGAAATAAAGGTAATTAAAATAATTAATATTAAAGCATAGGCAACATGTTTTTCACATATATCACATAATAAGGAAAGGAAAGTAAAACCTTGCAATTAATATGAATAAGTGGGTGAAGGATTGAATAAATCACTCAAATTAAGCACAAAATATATCATAAAATATGGATTTATCAACGTCCCCACACTTAAACAATAGCATGTCCTCATGCTAAATCCAAGGTAAAGAGTAAGGTAAGGTTAAAGTGGTGGAATGTTATGCAATGCAACCTATTCTAAATGCATCTACCTGAATGAGTCATGCAATTCCAATTTATCAACTCATATATAAAGCTTACATGTAGTCAAATTAATTCACATTCTCAAGGAGTCATATATATATATAGCTAACCCTTAAATAATAAAGCATTTTAGCAAATGAGATGGAAAATAAAAATATTGTACAAACTTGCAAAACAATTAGTAAATTAAGCACAGATATATGTTGATGAGTTATTGAACCCTCACTGGATTTTGTGTTTACCCTTTAGTCACTCAGTGTTTATTGGGTTTATTCACTCTATTTTTCTTTTTATTCTTACTTCCTACAACTTTGTTCTTCATCTAACCAATCAACAATTATAGAGTACAGTCATACCAAAAGTCATGAGGTCTTTAATTAAGGTTGTAATGGGGCCAAGGCAGAGGTAAGGATATATGTATAAGGTTAAGTGAGCTAATAAGTGAATCCTTAATTAGACTAAGATCTCACCTAACATACATATTTAGTAGAACAAAACTTTCTTTACCAATTTTCCCATATTATCCCACTTGTTGTTACATGCTCATGTTTCAATTTTTGTTTTTATCCCATGTGCATTGCTTTTATTTTGCATTGGGGAATTCTTTTGTATTTCCTTTTATTAAATGCTGAAAAATAACTTTTTTTTAATGCACATGGTAATTGAATCACTTTATTTCTCATGAGCATGGTTCCCAAATCTTATTTTATTTCTTTTAACTTTTCTACATTTTGTTTCTATCATCCATGTTCCCAATAGGTTTCCCACATTTTAATCTATTCATAATTTTCTATCTTATGCTAACCAAGGATTCAACTTGGGATTTTATTTTGTTTTTGTGCTTAAGGCTAGTAGTGTGGCTAAATAGAATAAAAGGGATTTTAAAGGCTCAAGGGGGCTAACAAGGGTGATGTGAAAGGTAGGTTATTTTGGGGTAAGTGAGCTAAAATCAAATGATGGCCTTAATCATTCTTTTGGCATGTATCTATATTCTATAATTGGACATATAGATTAAAGCAAGGTAAAGAACATCAGAATAAAAAGAAGCGAAACACACAGGAATGAAATTATGGTTTGAATGCAACCATACAATTAAGCTCAATACTCACAAGCTGTGTGTTCTCTAATTCAAGCATCATATATCATTCATATATGTTATGCAGGTTTAGTTAAAAATTCCCATTATTCTCATAAAAAAATTATTTAGGGTAGCCTTTAAAGTTTTAATGTTCCTCCTTGATGAAATGTTGTCAACTTAACTATATGATGTAATGCTATATATACAAGGTTTATGGATTTAAATCTGTTATGTTCAATTTCCTAGCTTACTTCCTTTTTATATTTTTCAATTTAACTATGCTATCTTATGCTAAAAAGGGTAAACTATACTAATTAATCCACTAATAAGTCAGAATTGCAAACTAAACTAAATAACTAAAAATATGAACTAAAAATGCAAAATGCAAAAATAGAGTAAAAATACATAAAAGCAGCAATGTATAAGTACTCAGAAAAAAAGAAAGAAAAATACAGAAAAATATCCAAAATAAAAGAAAAAAGAGATGTAGTGGTTCACCAAAATAAAACGCCAGAGATGGCGACCTCCCCACACTTAAAATGAAGCATCGTCCCTGATGCTCAGTCAAGCTGGGTGTGAAGGGGTGTCATCACTGGTAGGGATGGTAGCTGGAGGCTCTGTGGTGGTGGTGGGCTGAGGGTCTGGCTGCTGTAGAGGCGGTGCTGACTGGATCGGGATCTTCAGATCTGCAGCCTCGATCTGATGTGTAACCTCCTGATGCGGGGCGGCCTGCTCTGTGGCTACCTGCTAATGGGTCTCCTCCTGGAAATGAGTCTCCTCCTCGTGCTCATCCTCCTCCTCCTCTGATGGCTCAGATGGTGTGTCGGGCTCAGAGGGGATGTCACTATCCTGTCGGATCATCAGCTTCAGATGCGAATAGCGTCGCTGGCTGCGACGCTCCAATCTCTCATACCGGCGCCGGTTACGGCGCTCCATCTGATCAAGCTGTCGGAATAGGCGGTGCACGAGGCGGTATACGGGCTCAGAGGCAGGTGGAGGTGCAGTGGTAGCAGCAGGGGCAGCAGTGGCAGCTGTGGATGAAGAGGGTCCAGCAGACGATGGGGCTGTCTCATCAGTAGCAGTGAAGGGTGGTGGTCTGTAGCCCAAGGCTAGGAAGTTCCTGCTGTGAGGAATAATCTTCCTGCAGTCCGCCGCTGGTGGTCTCTCATCGGCATCCTCCCATGGCACGTCAGCTCAACGGCCTAGCTGTGTAACCAGATACGGGAAAGGGAGGGTGCCTCGGACGTGGACCCTGGCCATATAATGTCGGATAAAGCGTGGTAGATAAAGGTCCTTACCCTCCAGCACACACCATAGGAGGGTGATCATAGCAGCTGGGATCTCCGTCTCATGAGTACTCGACATGACATAATTGCTCAAGATCTGGTGCCATAACCGAGCCTCATCATTTAAGTACGCCCTCTTGATCCCTCTAGGCATGGTGGTGTCCTGACCCATCTCCCAAGGAACAGTCGGGTCGAGAGCTATCCGTACCTTTACAGCATCCCAATCAAACTACATCAGGCGCATGTCCTCCTCAGCCTTTGAATAACCATCAGGCTGATCGGACTTGGCTGGGAGCTGGAGAATGTCCTCTATGGCCTCCTCAGTGACCAGAATTTGTTTTCCTCTCAGGTTTACGGCATCTAGGGTGGTGAGGTAGTAGTTGCAGTAGAATTTCCGGACCCAAGATGCATTGACCTCTGTCAATGTTCTCTCCAGAAAGAACCAGCCTCTTTGCTTGATTTGCTCAGTGGTGTACTGCTGGAGTGCTTCTGGAATCTTCAGAGTTCTCTCCAGGTATAGATTCCTGGAGTTTGCAAATGCCGGATACTTCATCTCACAGTACCGGTTTGCAAATTTTATTGAATCATTTGCAGGGAGCAGTTGGTCAGCTTTTTTCTGCTGTGTAAAGTTCTTCTCCCACCATGAGGAATCATGCATGAGGGCAATGATGGACTGGGAGGAATCTCCTCTCTTGCGCTTGCCAGTAGCCTTGTCTTTTCCTTTCCTTTGTGAGGCAGACATCCTGAAAAATGGAAAACCAGGATATGGATAAAAATAGGGAAGCAAAGAGGCAATTAAACAAAGAAAACTCAAAGCGGCAAAGGAGAATTAGAATGAGGTAAATGAGTCAAGTAAATGTGCATTAAGGATTGTTTAGTAGTTTAAAATTTGGAAAGGAAGAAATTACAATCCAAAATGTATCAGAATCCAAGTTAAATAGAAAAAATTGTCAGTATGCCATGGTTAGAAAGTTAGAGGAAAGTGAAAAAAAATATCAGAAAAGAGATTTTGAAAAGGTTAGTAATGTTAGAATTTGAAAAAGAAGTTATTAAATTAAAATTAGTGAGTCAGTAAAATGTGGGTTAAGGTAAGTGGCATAAAGAAAATATTCCAGATAACAAGGATTCACAATTATGACTAGAATTAACTCACAACCGAACAAGGAAAACAGGGTGATATTGATTCAAAGAGATATAAAGAAAGCAAGAATTGGAATCAGAATATCACAGATGCAGTTTATGAACCAGGAAATCAAAGAGGATAAGAAAGTCTGCCATAGCATTCATGAAGTGGATTGGGTAGGGCAGAGGACAACAGAGTTTAGATTGCCAAACCAAAACATGAATGAAAACAATTCACAAAATATTTGGGCAGCATTCTGGCTAAAATTGGATTGTCCCAGAAAATAAACAGCAAACAAGGCAGTTCATATGAATTAAAAACTTGCTGCAGTTATCTATAATTAATAGAAACATGAAAAGTCAGATTAACAAGCAGCAAATGCAGAAAATCACAGCATATGAACAAGGTCACAGGAACAACGGAATTGCAGTTTTGATAAAACAGAAGCATGAATAGTGCAAGTAAACAGACCTAGATCCATTAACCACAGCCTAAGCTACCTAACAACCTAAAAATCCACTACAGCATGCATATCTATCTATCCTAATTATGAACAGAAATAGAAAAAAATTGTAAAATAACTGCGAAGGATAGGAAGGCGGCGTTCGTCGGAACCTGGTACGCGTGAGGAGTAGAACGGGGTAAGAAAGTGGCTGGGTGGTGGCTGCGGCGGCGTCCGGCGCGGTGGAGGCTGAGGGGGCAGTGGCGAAGGGGGTAATAGGGATAGGGTTTAGGGTAATTGATAGAGGAAGGGAGGGGGGTAGCTTGTGGGTGGCGGAGGGGGCGCGGCTGGGTTGGGTACGGCGGTGTGAGGTGGGCAGTGGCGGAGGGCAGTGGCGGAGAAGGAGGGAGAAAGAGGAAGAAGGAGAAAGAAAGAAGGGGAGGGAGGAAGGGGGTCGGTGGCGGCGGCGTTTGGGCGGCGGTGGCGACTGGGTGGTGGTCGGGGCGGCGGCAATGGTGGCTGGATGGTGGTTGAGAGAAGAGGAGGAAGAGAGGGAGAAGAGGATTGGGGGGCTGCGCGACTGATAGGGTTCGCGTGGCTGGGGGGTTATATTTTCAAATCCACGCGATCGCGTGGGGGACGCGGTCGCGTGGTGGGGGTGAAAATGGGGGTGACGCGATCGCATAGGTCGCGCGATCGCGTGAGAGGGGTAGGAGAGAGGGTGACGTGATCACGTGGGTCGCGCGATCGCGTCGCTGGACATTGTGCTAAACGCACGACTCCAGCACCGTTTCAGCGCAACTCTCTGTCTCGTCCTAGGGTGTTGTGCCATCCATGCGATGCGATCGCGTCGCTTACGCGATCGCGTGGGATTGGTTTTGTGCAAGTGATGCGATCGCATGAGGCATACGATCGCATGGTCCAATTTGTGCAAAACGCACAAGGGCCGCACGATTCCGGCCTAACTCTCTGGACGTTGGATTTTTGATGCCGATCTCTACGGCACGCGGCCGCGTGGATGACACGGTCGCGTGGATAGTGTATTCGCAGTATGACGCGATCGCATGGGGTATGCGGTCGCGTCGTGCATCCTTCTTTTTTTTAACTGAATGCAGGATACAATGCTTAAAGTGAATGCTATGCATGATTCCAGTTTTAATAAAATAAAAATAAAATTCAAAAACAAACAAAACGAAATAAAATTAAAATTGCAAAAGGAACGATCATACTATGGTGGGTTGTCTCCCACCTAGCACTTTTAGTTAAAGTCCTTAAGTTGGACGTTGGAAGGGCTTCCTGTTATGGTGGCTTGTGTTTAAATTCATCCAGAAATCTCCACCAGTGCTTGGAATGCCAATAGCCTCCGGGGTCCCATACTAGGCATGTAAAGCTTCTGAGCAGCTTCAGACAAATTTTCAGGCTCCCGGGGTGACGAATGTCAGAATAGATTCCAGGATCCCAAGCTTTGCTATTAAATCCACCTCCATCTTGATCTATATGTTTCCATCCGGGCGGTTTAGAAAGTAGAATCTCACCATGGTGACCAAACGTTCTCCGTGATCCATGCAATTGAGCATGATACCAATCCATGTACTTCGAGGTGAAGCGTGGAACCTTATTGAACCTTGTGCACCAACTCTGAGTACGAGCCGTTTCCCTCTTACTCTTAAAGCCGCAAAGAGCTCTAAGCTGGCCATCTGTTTCAAGCAAACCATATTCAAGTGAATAAGTAAAGTTATAGGTTAAGGATTGTACCCACTTGAAGCTTGTATTAGGTGGTAATGGCCTTGGGATAGGTGTTTCTGGTGGTTCTGTAAGTTCTACTCCCTTGTGCTCTTATGTGAATTTCTCCACTTCCTTGCAAGGTTCTACAATTGTATCTGTGTCCTGGTCAAAGTCTTCTATGTCTTCCTCATCACTTGAGTCGTAGATTGGAGGTTGAGAGAAATCTACCTTCGCATCATCTTCATATTCACTTAGGGAAGATTCTTCGATCTCAGAGAATTCACTTGCGGATGCAAGTTCATTACTAAAAGAAATTGACTTGTGACTATCATCATCAAGGGAATTTGTGTCCTGGATCACTGTCTGATTCTTCATAAACAACTTGCCTTGGAGATTGTACAATATCCTCCTTAGCATCAACTGTAGCGTCCTTGACGGAGTTCTCCTCAGTTCTGGATTCCCATGGAGGTTCAGCATCTCCTAGATCTTCAACCAACTCTTCTTCTTGAACAATGACAGCTTCTTCTACTTGTTCTAGTACGAATTCGTTCTCTATCTTATCCACTGGAGTTTCTGGTATTTCCTTCATGCTATGCTCTTCGTTAGACTGTTCACATGGGGCTGTGGCTGATCCTTGTGTATTTGAGTGTCTAGAAACCCATTGAATTACTACTTGCTCCAGTTGTCGAATGGTTGTTTGAAATTTATTTATTGTTTCCTTTAGGCGAACCTCTGCTTCTCGGGTTGCCGGACTTGGGCATGATACATAGGAAAGTGGTGGTGATTGGGAGTGATTGGATTGGTACTGGGGTAAGGAAGGATCATATGGTGGTGAATGGTGAAGAGAAGCTCGTGAGTGTGGTGGTTCGAGGTTATGTTGAAAGGATGGTTTAAATGCACAGGGTGGGGCTTGTTGGTAGTTAGTTACAAGGTTGTCAACCATATCCTTCAGCTGGGTATGCACTGTAGAATGGTCTTTGTCCAGGATATCTTGGAGGGTGTTGCTGCCTAAAGGGTTGATTAGATCCTCTTGGCTCCATCCATCCTTGATTGGTCTGACCTTGATGCATATTCCTGCTGTAATTTCTATTTCCTTCAACAAATTTAGAACCAAACTCAAAGCGAGAGGGGTGAGAGTTCATGGTAGCAAATAAAGATGAAAAGGAAGAACAAAAATAGAGAAACAAGCAAAAGAAAAATATTTACAATAACCAATAATAAAGCACACGTATGCAGTTCCCCAGCAACGGCGCCATTTTGATGAGAGAACTTTTGCGTGGTCTAGAAATTTGCGGATAAATCCTCGTTGCAAGTATAGTTTCTAAACCTTCAAAAGTCCTTTCATACAAACGTTTTGGTTGTCACAAGTAACAAACCCCTTAAAAATTGTTAACCGAGTATTCAAACCTCGGGTCGTCTTCTCAAGGAACTGCAAGGAAGTATGTTCTTATTATTGGCTATAAGGGTTACAATCGGGGTTTAGAAGGTGAGAAGCAAGTGATGACAAGTGAAGTATATGGCAATTAAAATAAATGAATACTGTAAAGCAACTTTTGGCAAGGTAAGAGAAATTGGAAGTCCAACTTAGTTATCTCTCTCAACAATAATGAAAGTTGAATCTAAATTCCACTTAGTTAACCTTTACTAAAGCAAAGGAAAGTCAAGGGACTAATTAGTTTGACCTTCGAATCCTATTTATTTCCTAAGAAAAAGTTGGGATTGTTGAAGTTCAGTTCAATTAGCAAGATAGCGATTATTAATTATGCTGAGTTTAATGATGTTGAGTTACTGATTTCTTAACCAAGACCAAAAAAGGAAAAAGTAAAATTGTTGGAATAAAAATGTCCTTAGATGGAAAGCAATGGTAACACAAATTAAGAAGAAAGCAATCAATAACTGAAATACCTCAAATAATCATTAATTCAAATCATAACATGGAAAGGGTTCATAAGTCAAGTTGGCAACATTTATAGGTACGAATAAAAGCATTAAAGTAAATATTAAACCTGGATCGAGAGTCACTCTTACAAACTAAGAGAAGTCCTAAATCCTAATCCTAATCCTAAGAGAGAGAGGAGGGAACCTCTCTCAAACTAAATCTAAATCATGGAAAGTGAAAATTGGCGAGCTCCCTTTGAATGGATGTGTTCCCCCACTTCATAACCTCTGGTCTATGCCTTCTGGACTTGGATTTGGGTCAAAAAGGGCTTCAGAATTCGCTATGAGCATTTTCTGAAATTTCTGGTGCGTGGCCTCTGTCACGCGGTCGCGTCATTCGGAGCTTTTCTTACCACGCGGTCGCGTCAGTCATGCGACCACATCATGTGCGTTCTGCTTAAGGCGCGCGGTTGCGTCAGTCATGCGGCCGCGTCGCTGCTGATTCGCGCTTGGCGCGCGATCGCTTCGTTCATGCAATCGCGTGGATGCCAGTTTCTTCAGAAGCTCCGTTTTGTGCTTTCCTTCCATTTTTGTATGTTTCCTTTCCATCCTTTAAGTCATTCCTACCTTAGAAGATCTGAAACTATTCAACACACTAATCACGGCATCGAATGGAAATAAAGGTAATTAAAATAATTAATATTAAAGCATAGGAAACATGTTTTTCACATACATCACATAATAAGGAAGGGAAAGTAAAACCATGCAATTAATATGAATAAGTGGGTAAAGGATTGAATAAATCACTCAAATTAAGCACAAAATATATCATAAAATATGGGTTTATCAATGACTATGATGAGCTTCAAACTAACGAATGTTGGGCGCAGTGACAGTGTGCAAAAGGATAGAGAGATCCTATTCCGATGCTAGTGAGAACCGATAGATGATTAGTCGTGCGGTAGCTGTACCTGGTATTTTTCATCCGAGACAAAAAATCTGACAGTTGATTAGCTGTGCAAAAATCGTACCTGGTATTTTTCATCCGAGAGGATCATACAGCTTGCCATTGAAGGAAGCCATGCGTGTTTGGAGAAGAAGACAGTAAGAAAGCAGAGATTCAGACAACAGAGCATCTCCGGAACCCCAACCTGTTCCCCAGTACTGAATCACAAGTACCATATATTTCATGTTATTTACTTTTCATAAACAAAAATCATTTTTATCATTAATCTCCTTACTAAGAATTACAAGATAACCATAGCTTGCTTCAAGCCGACAATCTCCGTGGGATCGACGCTTACTCACGTAAGGTATTACTTGGATGACCCAGTGTACTTGCTGGTTAGTTGTGCAAAGTTGTGAAAGTGTAATCACAATTTTGTGCACCAATGGCCATCCTTAAAGAAGAGAAAAGGGAAGAAAAGTAACCAGGAAACAAAGATAGAAAACAAATAAAATATGGGTGGGTTAATGCCAAATAATGACAGTCTCAATTACATGGTAGCTACAGCATGCAAGTGAGAAGACAGTAGAAGCAAATGGCATATCAGTAGTGTAAGAATTGCAACAATGGGGAAGAGAAAGTGGGTAATGCAAGATAGTATAAGTGCATGTCAATGCAAATGGAATATAAGTGTCATAAAAATTAGCATTGACGTATAATTAATAATACCCAACAATTTAAAACAAGTCACGAAGCACCAAAATAATTCAAGAAAATATGCAACAGTTGAATAAGAAAATTTAACACCAATGAAAAATAATAAACGGAGAAAAGAAAATAAAAGTATGCACAAGATTAAAATGCAAGGAAGAAAAATATGCAAATGCAGTAAGTAAAAGAAATGGAAAGAGAATACGGATGATAATGTAAAGGAATGAAAAAGAGGAAAGTAAGAAAGGACGAAGAAAGAAGGAAAAATATTGAGAGAACAAGAAACAGACGTGACGCGCGCGCAAGCGTCACGCGTACGCGTGAAAACTGAAGAAGCCATGTGACGCGTAAGCGTCGCCCACGCGTACGCGTCGGTGGCAAAACATGCACACTGACGTGTGAGCTATGCGTGACTGCTCGCGCGATTCCAGCACAGTGGCAGCCCAACTTTCTGTCAATTCGCTCTTTACGCCGAATTCCATGTCCACGCGTACGCGTTGCTAACGCTTACGCGTGGATTGAAAAATTAGCACGGGATGCGTACGCGTGAGGCACGCGTACACGTGGGTTGGCTTGTGCGCCAGGCACCCCTCTCGCGTGGTTCCAGCACAACTCTCTATTTATTTTATTACTATTACGCACGAACACATGACGCGTCCGCGTCATCGACGCATACGCGTCGAGTGTAAATTTTTTTTTTAAAACCAGAAATTAATAAGCAACTAAACCATGAATTAAAAGAAATAAACATAACTAAAAATGAAAATCTAACTTATTACTAATATAAATAAAAGGAAATTAGAAAGAATCTACCATGGTGGGGTGTCTCCTACCTAGCACTTTTAGTTAAAGTCCTTAAGTTGGACATATGGTGAGCTCCTTGTCATGGTGGCTTGTGCTTGAACTCATCTTGAAAATTCCACCAACCCTTGGACTTCCAATAAGCTTCAACATCTCCAAATAAATTCACCAAGCCTTGATGAATTTCCCCACAAGCTTTGAGATCCCAAAGTTGATCCTCTTGTATGCTCGGATTCCAAATCTTGTTCTTACACCCGTCTGTAAGTTGTTCATCGTTGTTCCAACCGGGTGGCAAGTAGTCTAAACTCTCAATGCAATACTAAACTCTTCTCCTAGATCCAACCAAATGATCATTAGTTCCACCCTTGCATCTAGCTCTAGAAGTCTCAACCTTGATGAGCTTTGATTTGCAACTCCAACCACTAAACATTCTTCTCCTACGATTAATGCCACAAAGACTCCTAAGTTGACCATCCATTTCAAGAATACCATACTCAAGTGGGACAGTAAAGCGAATAGCGATAAGTCTTACCAACTCAAATGAAGGAGTAGATGGCAACCTAGGTGGAGAAGTCTCCAACGTTCTTGACAAGGCGTACTCAACTCCCGTCCACCCTTTCCGAAGGACTTCCGCTTCCATAAGATTCTCGGACTCAATCAGAGAAGGGTCTTCATATTCACGTAGTTCTTTTGCCGATGTAGATTCATCACTAGGAGGACTTGATTCATGATCCTCATCACCAAAGGAACTTGCTTCTTGATCTATCCCGTCCAAGTCTTCATAGGGAATATGCCATGAAGGTTGTGCACTAGCCTTCTTGACATCAATTTCAATCTTTTTGGAGGAATACTCTGCAACTCTAGATTCCCATGGAGGTTCAGAGTCTCCTAAGTCTTCAACCACTTCTTCCTCTTCAACTATTACGGCTTCCTCCACTTGTTCCAATACAAAGTCACGTTCCTTATTGTCTACCGAACTTTCTAGTGTCTCCTTCATGCTACGCTCTTCTAATGATTCTCCACATGTAGCCATGGGAGTGCTTTGAGTATCGAAGCGCAGAGAGGCTAAATTACCTACTACCTCGGTCAAGGTAGCTATGAACTCTTGTGTCGTCTTTTGCATCTCTCTTTGCCCCTGAAGAAGAACACTTAGAGTGTTATTCATTGGAGATTGGGGTGGATATGAGGGTTCATTATTTGGGAGGAAAGGTTCATAATAAGAGGGTGGTTCATCATAATAAGGGTGTGGTGGTTTGACACTCTCCATCTTTTCTACTTGTTGCACAACACACTTCAATCCTTTGTTCTCGAGTTGAGATTCTTTAGCCATGAGAGCTTCGTGTGCTTTTCGGTTTCCCACTTGATCCAATTGATGAAGGGTTACTTTAAATCGATCCAGTGTTTCCTTGAAACAATCCCTTGACTCTTGTCCCGCTTGAATAACATGATTAGGATCATATGGCTCTTGGGTTGATGGATATGGACATGGTGTATATGGAGGTGGTGGTTCTTGGGAGTAATTGGGTTGGAATTGGGGTGGTTCTATGTATGGTTCATATGGCTCATAGGGTGGTTGATATGGTTGATATAAGGATGTTTGGTAGTAGGGGGCTTGTGAGTATGGTGGTTCAAAGCTATGTTGAGGAGGGGGTTCATATGCATATGGTGGGGCTTGTTGGTAACTACAAGGGGTCCACCAAAGTTATTGAATTGACATGCGTCTGACAAACCCCAATTTGACGGTTTGTTTTGCATTGAATTTAGAGTATTTTGATAACCTTTTGTCACATTTAGCCTAGGAGTTAGCATGATTTTGTTATCTCTCCCATATTTGTGCTTAAGTGTAAAAACATGCTTTTTAAGCCTTATCTTGATGAATTCTAATTCTTCTTTGATTCCATAAAGATGCCTTGATGTGTTTGCTAGTAATTCCAGGATTGAAATAGGCTAGGCATGGATCAAAGGAAGCAAGGAAGGAAGCATACAAGTGGAGAGAAGCATAAAAAGTCAAAGAAGCAAAGTCAGCCATGCACGCGCACGCGCACAAGGCGCTCGCGCGCACATCGAAGAATTAGCCAGGGACGCGCACGCGTACCGTGCGCGCACGCGTCGATGAGGGCACATGACCTCACTAATGCAACACGTGCCTGGCGATTTGAGAGGGTTTCTGAACCCATTTTTGGCGCCAAATTGCTAAGGGAAAGGAATAAAAGGATGAAGGATTAAGGGGAAGGCATGAATCATCACCTTTTAACCAATAATCACTTTTAGTTTAGAGTTTTAGAGAGAGAAGCTCTCTCTTCTCTCTAGAATTAGGATTAGGAATTAGGGTTAGATTAGGATCTCATAGTTCTAGGTTTAATTCAAGTCTCCTTCTACTTCTACCTTCAATTGATGATTGCTACTCTTTGATTCTTCTCTCTATCCCTATTCTCTTGTTGTAATTTCTCTTATTTTGTTTCTAGGTTTTGTAATTGAGATACTCTTGTTCTCTTTAATTCCTTTTAATAATGCAATTTGAGGTAATTCATGATAATTGTGATTTCCTTGGTTGTTGTTGTTGATCCTTTGTATTCAATTGTAGTTAGAATTCATTCTTGTTGTGATTGACTATACTTTTCTTTTGTGCTTTCCAAGTGTTTGATGAAATGCTTGGTTGGATTTTAGTATAGATTTGTTCCTCTTGGCTATGGTAGAGTAATTAGTGACACTTGAGTCATCTAATTCCTTTGTTGATTGATAATTGGAGAGATTGCTAATTGGTTTGGAATGCACTAAATCTAGTCTTCCCTCGGGAGTTGGCTAGGACTTGTGGCTCAAGTCAATTCATCCACTTGACTTTCCTTTAATTAGTAAGGGTTAACTAAGTGGTAGCAATGAATAATTCTCATCACCATTGAGAAGGATAACTAGGATAGGACTTCTAGTTCTCATATCTTGCCAAGAGCTTTTATAGTTTTTAGTTTATTTTCATTGCCATTTACTTTTCATGCTCCTTATCCAAAACCCCAAAATAACTCATAACCAATAACAAGACACTTCATTGTAATTCCTAGGGAGAACGACCCGAGGTCCAATACTTCGGTTTATAAATTTTAGGGGTTTGTACTAGTGACAAACAACTTTTTGTATGAAAGGATTATTGCTTGGTTTAGAAACTATACTTTACAACGAGATTTCATTAGTGAATTTCTAAACCGTCAAAAATCCATTCGTCAAAATGGCGCCGTTACTGGGGACTTGCAATGGTGTTATGTTATTGGTTATTGTACATATGTGAATAGTGTAAATAGTTTGTCTTTTGCTTGTTTACTAGATTTTGTTAGTTTTATTTTGTTTTTCCATAATGAATTCTCACTTTGGCTATGAGTTTGGCTCTAATTGTGTTGTAGGGGATGTGAACTTCAATGCTAACATGGACCAAGGATGGAACACTCCAAGATGGGAGGAGCCTCAAGGAATTGATCACTCCTATTGGCATCAACCTCCGGACACTTATAGGTATAATTCTCATCCTAATGCATGTCAATTCAATGGCTATGGTGACTCCTTTTATGACAACCAACCACCACCATATGCCTATGAATCTTATCCTCAACATGATGCTCAACCATACTCACAAGCCCATTTCTACCAAGTACCTTTATGTGACCCTTATCCATCATATAACCAATCACCCATACCACATCCTTGTGATCATTATGAGCAAGAACCTTTAGAACCACCACAACCCTATCAAAATTACTACCATGAACCACCTCAACCATCACCATCTCCATACCCTTACCAAGAAGAACCACCTTCCTACTATGAACCCTCCCTCCAAAATAATGAACCTTCCTATTCACCCCAAGCCCCAATAGACGATCCTCTCACTTTGTTACTCCAAGGACAAGAAGCCATGAAGCGGGATACACTTGAGTTTGTGACCAATTTGACCAAGGTGGTGCACACTTTAGCCCACCAATGCTTGAATACTCAAGGTACTTCCGCGACCACATGGGAAAAGTCAAAAGAAGAGCAAAGCATGAAGGAGAGATTGGAAAATTCGGTGAAAAAGGAGAAGTCAAGTTTTGTGTTGGAGCAACTAGAGGAACCTATAATCATTGAAGAAAGGGGAGAAGTGGTTGAAGATCTCGGAGATGTCGAAAGTCCATGGGAATGTAGCATCATGGAGAACTCTTCCAAGAAGCTTGATATTGATGTTAAGGAGGGTACGCAATCTCCAAGACATATCATCGTTGGAGACTTGGAAGAGGCTTATCAAGAGATGGATTCAATCATGAATGAATTTCTCTCTACAATGGAATCCTCTCCCATTGGACATGGAGTTGAAAGTATAAAAGAGTGTGCACAACCTCCCATACCCTTGGTGAGCAATGAGAAAGAGAGCTACCAAGAGGAAAACGTTGGCATGGTGTATATCGAAATTGAAGAATATGAAGAGGTTGACCAAGAAATGGATTTATTCATCAATGAGTTCCTATCCAAAATTGAGTCACCTCCCATTAGGCAAGAAATCAAAGTTCTTGAAGACAACACCAAGCTATGTGATAAAAGGGGAAAGGTTGAAATCAAGGAAGCTCGCAAAGAGGTGGAAATAAACAAAGAAGAGCACAAGGAAGTAGACCTTGCATTGTCTAAGTGTGGGGAGGTCTCCCTTCCCGAGT
The DNA here is from genome assembly GCF_003086295.3 of Arachis hypogaea. Classification (NCBI taxonomy): domain Eukaryota; kingdom Viridiplantae; phylum Streptophyta; class Magnoliopsida; order Fabales; family Fabaceae; genus Arachis; species Arachis hypogaea. Next base: position 74,622,657 of record NC_092046.1, on the reverse strand, counting down.
CACCATCCAATACAACATTCAAGTGGGTAAAATTCTTATCCATAAGCTTTACTTTCTCGCTTGAATATGGTTTGATTGAAACGGATGGACAACTTAGAGCTCTCTGTGGAATTAAAAGCAAGAATAAGTTGTGTAGTGGTTGCAAGTTAGGAATTAGGCTCATTAAGATCAAAGTTTCAACGCATAGGAACGATGATTGGAAGAATATCATATTGCATGGGTCTCAACAGAAGGTTTGGTATGTTAAAGAGAATTCTATATGTCTACCACCCGGAAAGAGAGAGTATGAAGACCAAATCGAAGACGGGTGCGAAGATAAGATATGGGATCCCGGTTCGCTATATGAAGACCAACTATGGGGACTCATATCTTGGGTAGAACTGTGCCCGAGCTTGATGAATATGGTTGGAAATTCTGTCAACCAATTGAGAAGCAAGGATCCTTGGAGATTCAAGGATGAGTACAAACATAAGCCACCATGACAATAAGCTTCTCAACATGTCCAACTTAAGGACTTAAACTAAAAGTGCTGGGTGGGAGACACCCCACCATGGTAAACTCTTTCCACTCTTCTACATTTACTTAATAAGTGATTCGAGTTACCATTGTAGGTAGATGTTTCATACAAATTTGTTTGTACAACTTAATTGTTAGCTTAGTCACATGCATGTTGTGTTTAGTAGTAGATGAATAATACCAAAAATTGCATTTTTGTGAATTGTATGATGGTTGAGTGAATAAGAGTTGTGAACACTAAAGGGAGCAACCAGCATGATAAAAAAAAAAAATGGCATGGACGCGCGCGCACAATGTACGCGTATGCGTCCCGGTGCGGATGCACCACGAGTCCCACTCCCGAGAGTTGGGCCTCTCTTAGGCCAGCCTTGTGCCTCGAGCCCAATTCATTCCACGCTGACGCACACCACACGCGTGCGCGCCTATAAAGCTATAGGGAAACGCACGCGTACGCGCATCTGCCGCGTACGCGTCGACTCGCTGCTAGAACTTCTGGGCCTCTTTTAAGCCCCCAGCTCAACTCCACTCGCGCGAACGCACGCTGTACGCGTCCGCACCCCTCGCTGTTCACGCGTTGGCGCACTTCAGGCCTCCGCACCCATCCAATAAGATCAAGCAGCTCACGCGAACGCGCCCAGTGCGCGTGCGCGTCGATGCGTATTAGCATCACCCAGGGCCACGGACCAGAGAGTTGGGCGTGCCTCAAGCCCATTCTAAGCCTCAGGCCCAATCTCATGTACACGTGCACGCAAGATACGCGCACGCGCTCCTGCCTAATATGCCACCCCACGTTAGCGCGCATTGCACGCTCACGCGTGGATCTCCATTTCCCTCAATGCACGCGGACGCGTACTTGCCGCGTGCGCGCAAATCTAGTGGCGCGACTCCCAGGCCATTCTCCAGAGAGTTAGGCCTGAGTTGGGCCAACTCTAAGCCCCTAGCCCAACTCCATGCACGCGTGCGCGCACGGTACGCGCACGCGTCCTTCCCTATTTTGCTCATCCCCGCTTAAGCGCGTTGTACGCGCACGCGTAGGACCCATGTTTTTTTTCAATGGATGCGGACGCGCAAGGTGCGCGCGCGCGCCGATTCAAAAATAGGGATAACCCTAGCACGCGATGCACACTGCGCAGTCGCGCACCCCATTTCCCCAACCTCCATCTTCTTCTTCTTCTCTCCCCCAACTACCGTCGCAGCAGCGGTAACGGCCGCCGACCACCACCGTTCACCATAAATCCTCTCTCTCTCATCCATTCACTTGCTTTTCCCTTCTCACCACCACCCACCCGTCCTCTCTCTCCCTCTGACCTCCTCTCCCTCTCACCGTCCCTTTTCCCCTCAGTTTCTCACCGTCACTGCGCCACCATCTCCGCCGCCGCGCCATCATTACCGCCGGCAACTCGGCCTCAACCTCTCTCTCTCTCACCCACCCATTCCATCTCCGCCGCCGCAGCAACTCTCGCCGCTGCTCCTCTGCCATAACCGCCACCGTGACGGCGGCGCAATTTCTGATTCTGTGGCCCCCTGCTCCCGAATTCCCTTTCCATTCTTAGTTCCCTTCTGCCCCCAGGTTCCTACGCAACTTACACCTTTCTGTTTTCCTTTTCATCATCTGTTTCTGTTCGTTAGTCTATTGCATGTTAGTTATTTAGGCTTAGAATTTTGTATGTCAGGATAGATAGATATAATTGCTGTTAGGTAGCTAGGGCTGGATAGATGATTCTAGGCCTGATAATTGCTCCGTATGTGCATATCTACTGCTTGCTTCCTTGAGTACGGTATGTTGGTTTTGGGTTGATATTCCATGCAATATGTGTTGCCAAATAGTATCTGTTTGCTGCTGTGCATGATTGATGTCATTTTTGTGCTAATTGTGCTATTTTGCTATCCGGGAACGTCCAATTTTAAGCCGGAATGCTGTCCGATTTTCAAGGAAATTAGTTTCATCTTGATCTTTATTTCAGTTTTGGGCACATTTTCGTTTCCTTTTTGACTTCCCGGATTTGCACAATCATTGTGAACATGAACCGCAACTTCTCGTTCAAATTGAGCCTATATATCATCATATCACTAATCCACTTTTCTAACTTACTAATCCCTTAACCGTTTCACTTCCACTCACCTTTAACCCTCTTTAACGATTCTTTCACAAATATGATGATATTATTGCCTTTTGAATATGAGATGTTGCCTTTAATGAAAATTCCAGTCTTGGTTCATTCACTTATGCTTACTTGTTCACTTTTACATATTCAGCGCAACATCCTGATTGCTCTTTGATAATTGTATCCTGAACATGCCTTCTTTGTTACATGCTAAATGTTTTATATATTCTATCATATTTTTCAGGATGTCGGATAAAGGCAAAGCCATAGCCACCGCCTCTAAGAAGAGAAAACACTCTACCCCCTCCACTCCCTCCATCTACAAGAACTATGCTAAGAATCCATTGCATGACGAGGATAAAGAGAATCAGCAGTTGCCTTCTACCAATCCGGACAAATTCCCCAATCTCTACTGTGAGCTTTGGTTCTCTAGATATCGAACAACGAAGCTAAATATTGAGAAGAAGTTGCTCCTACCTAATGATGTGAGACGGCGCATTACCGGTCGGATCCTTGAGTTAGGTATTGACTTTGTTGACCGGGATTTGGGTGACATAAATATATCTTGGGTAAAGGAATTCTACTGCAACTTCTTCCGTCCGACCTTGGATTCAGTTCAGGTGCGGGGTAGAGAGATTATGGTCACCGAGACCGCCATTGGGGAGGCATTACATTGCCGACACATTCCGCATGACCAGTGTGCCCATCATCAGGCTGAGATAGCCATCCATACCATGACTTTTGATTATGAGGCGCTTCGGCGCGTGATTGGGATACCGGATGCTTCATGGGTTATGGATGCGGGCAACACCAAGCCAAAGGGGATGTTATTCACTCATTTGACTAGGGAGGCCAGGACTTGGCAGATGATCTTCGCCCACTACGTCCTGCCTACCACCCACTTTTCTGAGGTCCCCATGGAGATGCTTCTGCTGATCGGGTGTGTTATGGAGGGGAAGGATGTCTCTTTCCCTGACTTATCCGACAGTGCATGTGGCGGGCGCATATTCGTGGCCTACTTCCATTTCCTACATTGGTCACGAGTATGGCAGCCTTAGCTGATGTCCCGTGGTCAGATGATGATGTGCGACCACCACCAGCTGATGCAGATGACAGGGAGGTTACTATCCCTTGGGGTGTTTGGGTGCACGAGAAGCCACCTGCTAGACGCCGCTCTCGGGCTAGAGCTGTCATAGGGACACCTTCACCACCAGCCCCTACAGCTGGCCCATCATCTTCTACGACCGCAGCTCCTTCACCATCTACAGGCCCTCCAGCAGCACCTGAGCCTACCTATCTCCTGGTCCAGCGTCTCTTCCGGTTCTTAGAGCGAGAGCGACGCCATGTCAGACGCCGTTTGGATCAGATGGACCAGGCACTTATCTCTCTGGGCGCTGAGCTACCTCCGCTTCCCGATTCTCCGGCCTCCGATGAGCTGGATCATCAGGAGGAGGACTGATGCACGAATTGTGAATTACACTTTTCACAACTCGTACCACTAACCAGCAAGTGCACTGGGTCGTCCAAGTAATACCTTACGTGAGTAAGGGTCGAATCCCACGGAGATTGTTGGTTTGAAGCAATCTATGGTTATCTTGTAAATCTTAGTCAGGAAGTCAATTATGTTTATCAATTGAATTGTGAGTAACCAGTAGAGCATAAATTAAAAGTTACTTGTTGTGCAGTAATGGAGAATATGTTGGAGTTTTGGAGATGCTTTGTCTTCTGAATCTCTGCTTTCCTCTGTCTTCTTGTTCACGCACGCACGTCCCCCTATGGCAAGCTGTGTGTTAGTGGATCACCGTTGTCAATGGCTACCTTCCGTCCTCCCAGTGAAAACTACGCTCACGCGCTCTGTCACAGCACGGCTAATCACCGGTTGGTTCTCGATCCGGTTGGAATAGGATTTACTATCCTTTTGCGTCTGTCACTAACGCCCAGCCTTCAGGAGTTTGAAGCTCGTCACAGTCATTCAATCCTTGAATCCTACTCGGAATACCACAGACAAGGTTTAGACTTTCCGGATTCTCATGAATGCTGCCATCAGTTCTAGCTTATACCACGAAGATTCTGATTAAGGAATCTAAGAGATACTCATTCAATCGTATATAGAACGGAGGTGGTTGTCAGGCACGCGTTCATGGTTTGAGGAAGGTGATGAATGTCACGGATCATCACCTCCATCACAGTTAAGCGCGAATGAACATCTTAGATAGGAACAAGCGTGTTTGAATGGAAAACAGAAATACTTGCATTAATTCATCGAGACACAGCAGAGCTCCTCACCCCCAACAATGAGGTTTAGAGACTCATGCCGTCAGAGAATACAAAGTTTAGATCTGAAATGTCATGAGATACAAAATAAGTCTCTAAAAGTTGTTTAAATACTAAACTAGTAGCCTAGGGTTACAAAATATGAGTGGACTATGATGGATGATGCAGAGGTCCACTTCTGGGGCCCACTTGGTGTGTGCTGGGGCTGAGATTTGAGTGAGTCACGTGCAGAGGCCATTTGTGGAGTTGAACGCCAGTTTTTATGCCAGTTTGGGCGTTCAACTCCAGTTTTTGATCCTTTTCTGGCGCTGGACGCCAGAATTGGGCAGAGAACTGGCGTTGAACGCCAGTTTACGTCGTCTATCCTTGTGCAAAGTATGGACTATTATATATTGCTGGAAAGCCCTGGATGTCTACTTTCCAATGCAATTGGAAGCATGCCATTTCAAGTTCTGTAGCTCCAGAAAATCCAATTTGAGTGCAGGGAGGTCAGAATCCAACAGCATTAGCAGTCCTTTTTTCAGCCTGAATCAGATTTTTGCTCAGCTCCTTCAATTTCAGCCAGAAAAATACCTGAAATTACAGAAAAACACACAACTCATAGTAAAGTCCATAAATATGAATTTTTCCTAAAAACTACTAGAAATAGACTAAAAACTAACTAAAACATACTCTAAACTATATGAAGTTATCCCCAAAAAACGTATAAAATATCCGCTCATCACAACACCAAACTTAAACTGTTGCTTGTCCTCAAGCAACTAGACAAATAAAATAGAAGACTAATAGGTTGAGAAGCAATAATATCTCAGAGTTTTTGATTGAAGCTCAGATTCTAATTAGATAAGCGGGACTAGTAGCTTTTTGCTTCTGAACAGTTTTGGCATCTCACTTTATCCATTGAAGCTCAGAGTGATTGGCATCTATAGGAACTCAGAATTCAGATAGTGTTATTGATTCTCTTAGTTCATTGTGATGATTCTTGAACACAGCTTCTTTATGAGTCTTGGCCGTGGCCCTAAGCACTTTGTTTTCCAGTATTACTACCGGATACATAAATGCCACAGACACATAACTGGGTGAACCTTTTCAGATTGTGACTCAGCTTTGCTCAAGTCCCCAATTAGAGGTGTCCAGAGTTCTTAAGCACACTCTTCTTTTTGCTTTGGACCTTGACTTTAACCGCTCAGTCTCAAGTTTTCACTTGACACCTGCACGCCACAAGCACATGGTTAGGGACAGCTTGGTTTAGCCGCTTAGACCAGGATTTCAGTCCTTTAGGCCCTCCTATCCACTGATGCTCAAAGCCTTGGGATCCTTTTTAATTGCCCTTGCCTTTTGGTTTTAAGGGTTATTGGCTTTTTCTGCTTTCTTTTTTTTTTTTTTTCTGCAAGCTTTGTTCTTTGCTGCTTTTTCTTGCTTCAAGAATCATTTTTATGATTTTTCAGATTATCAATAACATGTCTCATGTTCATTATTCTTTCAAGAGCCAACATATTTAACAGTCTTAAACAACAAATTCAAAAGACATATGCACTGTTCAAGCATTCATTCAGAAGACAGAAAGCATTGCCACCACATTTAACCAATTAGAATTTGTTTTATTTAAACTCGAAATTTTATTGCTTCTTATTCAAAAGATCTACTATTTTATTCATGTTTAATGATGATGAGAAAAATAAACTATAGCTTAATTGGAGATAAAATCAAAATAGATACTAATTACTACTATATGACTTCTAAGGTACTTTTTTTTTTATAAGGACACTGTCACAGAGTTAAGGAAGAAATTGGAAATTAACAACCTTTATTCTGGGGGTATGGGGGTTCCTCTGATCCTTGGGAGGCTTGGTATCACAGAAGATTTTTGGCGCTTCAGTTCCCTTAAGTCACGTCCCTGCTCCTCTTGTTCTTTAAGCATATGGGTCAGCATTTGACTGTGTTCCTTCTGTTGTTTTATTATTTGCTCCATAGCTTCCTGTATCTTGGTGACAGACGTCTCAAGATATTCCCAATATTCTGCTTGAGGAATCTCTGGGAGGAATTCCTGTGCTCTCTTCTTGATAGGATCCTCCTGTGCTTGTTGTCTCTCCATTGATGCTTTGGTGATTGACTTTTCAATTAGGATATATTCAGTTATTCCCATCTTGACTCCAGCGTCCTTGCAGAGCAGAGAAATCACGCTTGGATAAGCCAACCTGGCCTCTCTTGAATTTTTGTTAGCGATCTTATAGAGCTCTGTTGAAATCAGCTAATGAACCTCCACTTCCTTTCCCATCATGATGCAATGAATCATCACTGCTCTTTTAACTGTGACTTCAGAACGGTTGCTGGTGGGCAACAGAGAACGCCCAATGAAGTCCAGCCATCCTCTGGCAACTGGTTTGAGATCCTCCCTCTTGAGTTGATTTGGAACGCCCTTTGTGTTGGTGGTCCACCTGGCTTCAGGGATACAGATGTCCTCTAGAATCTTATCCAGGCCAATGTCTACTCTCATCATCCTCCTGTTGAAGGAGTCTGGATCATCCTTTAGCTGAGGTAGCTTTAATATCTCTCTGATCTTGTCAGGGGTGGTATGAACAATCTTTCCCCTGACCATGGTCCGAAATTCGTAGCAGGCTGTTCCGGATAGTCTTTGCTTGTCAGTCTGCCACATATTAGCATAGAACTCCTGGACCATGTTCCTTCCTACTTTCGTTTCAGGATTAGCTAGGACTTCCCAGTTCCTGATTCGAATTTGCTCCTGGATCTCCGGATATTCATCTTCTTTCAGATCGAATCTAACTTCCGGGATCACTGATCTCAGACCCATTACTTTAAGATAATGGTCTGAATGTTCTTTAGATAAGAACTTCCCTTGATTCCAAAGTGGTTTTGGAACGCTCTCTTTCTTGCCTCTAGGAGTGTATTGTTTCCCTTTGGGAGCCATGATCTTAGTGATTTCGGAAAAACACACCAAACTTAGAGGTTTGCTTGTCCTCAAGCAAAAGAAAAGAAAGGAGAGGGATAGAAGGAGATCGAGGTGCACTTGTTGATGGAGGAAGGGGGGAGGCCGAACCGAATTTAAAGGGGTGGGGGGTGAATTTTCGAAAAGTTGGAAGAGATAAGATAAAAAGATTGAGTTGAAAAAGATAAGATAGAAGATATAGTTTGATTTTGAAAAGATAGGATAGATTTTTGAAAAAGATAAATCTGGGTTTTTGAAGAAGATAATATGAAGATTTGAAAAAGATATTGATAAGATTTTTAGAGTGAGAAAGATAGATTTGTTTTTGGAAAAGATTTGAAAAGAGTTGGATTGAATTTGCAAAGAGGGTGTGTGCTTATGAATTAAGATACATTTGATATTTTGAAAGTAGGATTTTTAGAAATCAGGGTTCTTGACATGTTTATGTAAATAAAATCATGTATTGAATCATAAAATTATAAATTAGAATGGAAATACGTGTAGGATTACTGGATTTGGCTCCTCCCTGTCCTCCTGGCGTTTGAACGCCCAAACACTGCCTGTTTTGGGCGTTCAGCGCCCAAATGCTGATCTCCTGGGCGTTCAGCGCCCAGTTGCTGCCATTCCTGGCGTTCAACGCCCAGTGGGTGGCCATTTCTGGCGTTGAACGCCCAAATGCTGCCATTACTGGCGTTCAGCGCCCAGTGGATGCCCATTTTGGGCGCTGAACGCCCAAAATGCCCCTTTACTGGCATTTTCTTGCCATTGAGCTCTTTTACTCTGTTTTGTGTGCCGAGGTCTTCTGTAAATGATTATTTACCTTGTTGTCAATGAACTCTATATAAAAAATAAAGATAGAAATAGGGCAAAATGCTTAGAGGATTGTTGCCCCATGGCTGGGTTGCCTCCCAGCAAGCGCTTCTTTATTGTCTTTAGCTGGACCTTGCTGAGCTTTTAATCTAGCTTCAGCCTTGAGCATTCTTGCTCAGTGTTGCCTTCAAGATAATGCTTGATTCTCTGTCCATTAACAATGAACTTCTTATCAGAATCAATATCTTGAAGCTCCACATAACCATATGGTGACACACTTGTAATCACGTATGGTCCCCTCCACCGGGATTTCAGTTTCCCGGGGAATAGCCTGAGTCTAGAGTTAAACAACAGGACTTTTTGTCCTGGTTCAAAGATTCTAGATGACAGCTTTCTGTCATGCCATTTTTTTTATTTTTCTTTATAAAGCTTGGCATTTTCGAAAGCTGTGAATCTGAATTCCTCTAGCTCATTTAGCTGGAGCAATCGTTTTTCTCCTGCTAATTTGGCATCTAAGTTTAGGAATCTGGTTGCCCAGTAGGCCTTATGTTCCAGTTCCACGGGCAAGTGGCATGCCTTACCATACACGAGTTGGTATGGAGAGGTCCCTATAGGGGTCTTGAATGCTGTTCTGTAAGCCCACAGAGCATCATCCAAGCTCCTTGCCCAATCCTTTCTACGGGTATTTACTGTCCGTTCCAGGATTCTCTTTAATTCTCTGTTAGAGACTTCAGCTTGCCCGTTGGTTTGTGGATGATATGGAGTGGCCACTTTGTGGCGAATTCCATACCGAACCATGGCAGAGTAAAGCTGTTTATTGCAGAAGTGAGTGCCCCCATCGCTGATTAACACTCTAGGGACACCAAACCTGCTAAAGATATGTTTCTGGAGGAATTTCAGCACTGTTTTAGTATCATTGGAGGGTGTGGCGATAGCCTCAACCCATTTTGATACATAGTCAACTGCCACCAGAATATAAGTGTTTGAGTATGATGGTGGGAAAGGTCCCATGAAGTCAATTCCCCATACATCAAACAACTCTATTTCCAAGATCCCTTGTTGAGGCAAGGCGTAACCATGAGGCAGGTTACCAGCTCTTTGGCAACTGTCACAATTACGTACAAACTCTCGGGAATCTTTATGGAGTGTGGGCCAATAGAAGCCACATTGGAGGACCTTGGTGGCTGTTCGCTCACCTCCGAAATGGCCTCCATATTGAGATCCATGGCAATGCCATAGGATTCTCTGTGCTTCCTCTCTGGGGACACACCTACGGATAATTCCGTCTTCACATCTCTTAAAGAGATAGGGTTCATCCCACAAGTAGTACTTTGCATCAGTAACTAATTTCTTCTTTTGTATTCTATTGTACTCCTTGGGTATGAACCTTGCAGCTTTATAGTTTGCAATATCGGCAAACCATGGTGCTTCCTGAATGGCAAATAGATGCTCATCAGGGAACGTCTCAGAGATCTCAAGAAAGGGGAGGGACGTCCCTTCCACTGGCTCTATCCGGGACAGATGATCAGCCACTTGATTCTCTGTCCCTTTTCTGTCTCTTATTTCTATATCAAACTCTTGCAGAAGCAATACCCATCTGATGAGCCTGGGTTTTGAATCCTGCTTTGTGAGTAGATATTTAAGAGCAGCATGGTCAGTATACACAATCACTTTTGATCCTACTAAGTATGATCTGAACTTGTCAATGGCGTAAACCACTGCAAGTAGTTCTTTTTCTGTGGTTGTGTAATTTTTCTGGGCATCATTTAGAACGCGACTGGCATAATAAATGACATGCAGAAGCTTGTCATGCCTCTGTCCCAATACTGCACCAATGGCATGATCACTGGCATCACACATTAACTCAAATGGCAATGTCCAGTCTGGTGCAGAAATGACTGGTGCTGTGACCAGCTTAGCTTTCAGCGTTTCAAACGCCTGCAGGCATGCTGTGTCAAACACAAATGGCGTGTCAGCAGCTAGCAGATTGCTTAGAGGTTTTGCGATTTTTGAAAAATCCTTTATAAACCTCCTATAGAATCCTACATGCCCTAGAAAGCTTCTGATTGCCTTAACATTGGCAGGTGGTGGTAATTTTTCAATTACCTCTATTTTTGCTTGATCCACCTCTATTCCCTTGTTTGAGATTTTATGCCCAAGAACAATTCCTTCAGTCACCATGAAGTGACACTTTTCCCAGTTTAAGACTAGGTTGGTTTCTTGGCATCTTTTCAGAACAAGTTTCAGGTGATCAAGACAGGAGCTGAATGAGTCTCCATATACTGAGAAGTCATCCATGAAGACTTCCAGAAATTTTTCCACCATATCAGAGAAAATAGAGAGCATGCATCTCTGGAAGGTTGCAGGTGCATTGCATAGCCCAAAGGGCATCTTCTATAAGCAAACACTCCGGATGGACATGTGAATGCTGTTTTCTCTTGATCCTGGGGATCTACTGCAATCTGGTTATAGCCTGAGTAGCCATCCAAAAAGCAGTAATAATCATGACCTGCTAGTCTCTCTAGCATCTGGTCTATGAATGGTAAAGGAAAATGATCCTTTCTGGTGGCTGTATTGAGCCTTCTGTAGTCAATACACATGCGCCACCCTGTAACTGTTCTTGTAGGAACCAGTTCATTTTTTTCATTATGAATCACTGTCATGCCTCCCTTTTTTGGGACGACTTGAACAGGGCTCACCCAGGGGCTATCAGAAATGGGATAAATAATCCCAGCCTCTAGTAATTTGGTGACCTCTTTCTGCACCACTTCCTTCATGGCTGGATTTAGCCGCCTCTGTGGTTGAACCACTGGTTTGGCATTATCCTCCAGTAGGATTTTGTGCATGCATCTAGCTGGGCTTATGCCCTTAAGGTCACCTATGGACCACCCAAGAGCTGTCTTGTGTGTCCTTAGCACTTGAATAAGTGCTTCCTCTTCCTGTGAATTTAAAGCAGAGCTTATGATCACTGGAAAGGTGTCACCTTCTCCTAGAAATGCATATTTCAAGGATGGTGGCAGTGGCTTGAGCTCTGGTTTAGGAGGTTTTTCCTCTTTCAGAAGAAAGTTCAGAGGCTCTTTCATGTCCCCTGAATCCTCCAAATCAGGCTGAACATCTTTAAAGATGTCTTCCAACTCTGATTCGAGACTCTCAGCCATGTTGATCTCTTCTACCAAAGAGTCAATAAGGTCAACTTTCATGCAGTCTGTTGATGTGTCTGGATGCTGCATGGCTTTGACAGCGTTCAACTTGAACTCGTCATTGTTGACTCTCAGGGTTATTTCTCCCTGTTGGACGTCAATGAGGGATCGTCCAGTTGCTAGGAAGGGTCTTCCTAGAATGAGAGTGGCACTCTTGTGCTCCTCCATTTCCAGCACAACAAAGTCAGTGGGAAAGGCGAATGGCCCAACTCTGACAATCATGTCCTCAATCACGCCTGATGGGTATTTAGTGGAACCATCAGCAAGTTGGAGACATATCCGGGTTGGTTTAACTTCTTCAGTTAAGCCAAGCTTCCTGATAGTGGATGCAGGTATTAGGTTGATGCTTGCCCCAAGATCGCATAAAGCTGTCTTGGTGCAATCACCTTCTAATATGCATGGTATCAGAAAACTCCCAGGGTCTTTAAGCTTTTCAGGAAAGCTTTTCAGAATGACTGCACTGCATTCTTCAGTGAGGAGAACTCTTTCTGTTTCTCTCCACTCCTTTTTATGACTCAAGATCTCTTTCATGAACTTGGCATAAGAAGGTATTTGCTCAAGTGCCTCTGCAAATGGAATCTTTAATTCAAGAGTCCTTAGATAATCTGCAAAGCGAGCAAATTGCTTATCCTGCTCCTCTTTCCGGAGTTTTTGAGGATAAGGTATCTTGGCTTTATATTCCTCAACCTTAGTAGTTAAAGAAGCCTTTTTAGAGGGGTTGTTGTCAGCACTTGTGTGTGTCTGATCCCTCACTGGCAATTGAATGCCAGAGTCAGAAGCTGGAGTGACGTTAGACGCCAGCTCACTGTCTGTTCCTGGCGCCTGAACGCCAGAAATGCGCCCCTGTTGGGCGTTCAACGCCAGATTCTTGCCCGTTTCTGGCGTTGAACGCCAATCCTGCCTTGTTTCTGGCGCTGAACGCCAGTTTTGGGCATGGTCTGGGCGTTCAGCGCCAGCCTTCCACCCATTTTCTGGCGTTTTAGTGCCAGAATTATTTTTCCCTGGGCTCTTACTGTCCTCAGGGGAATCTTTGGTGGGTCGCTCATTTCTTGAATTTTTGATGCCTTGAGGTGGGGTATTTAATGTTTTCCCACTTCTTAATTGAACTGCTTGGCATTCTTCTGCTATTTGCTTTGATAGCTGCTGCTTTGTTTGCTTAAACTGTTCATCCATATGTATATTAGCTATCCTTGTCTCCTGTAACCTGTCTTTGAATTCAGCTAGCTGTTTTGTTAGAAAATCTAATTGCTGATTGAATTCAGCAGCTTGTTTTACAGTACTGAATTCAGCAGTTACTATTTTAACCTCTTCATTCATGGAAGGGTTGCTGCTTAGATACAGATGCTGATTCCTGGCAACTGTATCAATGAGCTCTTGAGCTTCTTCAATTGTCTTTCTCATATGGATAGATCCACCAGCTGAGTAATCTAAAGACATCTGAGCTCCTTCTGCAAGCCCATAGTAGAAGATGTCTAACTGAACCCACTCTGAAAACATTTCAGAGGGGCATTTTCGTAGCATCTCTCTGTATCTCTCCCAGGCATCATAAAGAGATTCATTATCTCCTTGTTTAAAGCCTTGGATGTCCAGCCTTAGCTGTGTCATCCTTTTTGGAGGGAAATATTGATTCAGGAATTTTTCTGTCAGCTGTTTCCATGTTCTTATGCTGGCCTTTGGTTGGTTATTTAACCACCTCTTGGCTTGATCTTTTACAGCAAATGGAAACAGTAATAGTCTGTAGATATCCTGATTTATTTCCTTATCATGTACTGTGTCAGCAATTTGTAAAAATTGTGCCAGAAACTCTGTAGGTTCTTCCTGTGGAAGACCGGAATACTGACAACTTTGCTGCACCATGATAATGAGCTGAGGATTCAACTCAAAACTACTAACTCCAATGGAGGGTATGCAGATGCTACTCCCATATGAAGCAGTAGAGGGGTTAGAATATGACCCCAAAGTCCTCCTGGACTGTCCATCTCCACTTATGTCCATGATGGATATATGGATATAACTTGGACTGATTTACCTTTTTATTTATTTTATTTTATAAGAAGTAAATACTTAAATAAAATAAAATAACTAAAAAGGATTTGAATTTTGAAATAATAAAATATATATATATATATATTTTTTTTTCGTAAAAAAATTAAAAATAGTTAGTTAAGAAAAAAAAAGGAAATTTTTGAAAAAGAGGGGAGATATTTTCGAAAATTAGAGAGAGAGAGTTAGTTAGGTAGTTTTGAAAAAGTTAAGAAACAAACAAAAAGTTAGTTAGTTGGTTGGAACAAATTTTGAAAAGATAAGAAGTTAGGAAGTTAGAAGAGATATTTTGAAAAGATATTTTTGAATTCAGTGAGGAGAGAGAAAAACAATAAGATAGTACAAGATTTAAAATTTTTAGATCTAATGCTCCTTGTTTTCGAAAATTTTGGAGGGAAAACACCAAGGAACACCAAACTTAAAAATTTTAAGATCAAGACACAAGGAAACTCAAGAACACTTTGAAGACTCACAAGAACACAAGAACATGAAGGAAGAACACCAAACTTAAAATTTTTAGAAAACCAAACCAAAATTTTCGAAAATCAAAGGGAAATCAACAAGAAAACACCAAACTTAAAGTTTGGCACAAGATTTAATAGAAAAAAAATATTTTTGAAAAAAAAGGTTTTGAAAAGAGTATAAAAGATTCTAACCCAATTACCAAGAACACAGATTAACGCTCTAGCCAAATGAGTTATGGGACCTTCAAAAATTTTAAGAAAGATTATTTTTGAAAACACCAAACTTAAAGTTTGGCACAGGATTTAATAGAAAAATTATTTTTGAAAAAGGTTTTAAAAAATATGATAGCCAATTATCATGAACATAAACACCACGTTCGAAATAACTGAGCTATAAGTTTAAAGTATTTTAACAAGGGATAAATAATAAAAGACTCTAAACCAAAAAAAGAAAGATTTTTCCTAATCTAAGCAACAAAATAATCCGTCAGTTGTTCAAACACGAACAATCCCCGGCAACGGCGCCAAAAACTTGATGCACGAATTGTGAATTACACTTTTCACAACTCGTACCACTAACCAGCAAGTGCACTGGGTTGTCCAAGTAATACCTTACGTGAGTAAGGGTCGAATCCCACGGAGATTGTTGGTTTGAAGCAATCTATGGTTATCTTGTAAATCTTAGTCAGGAAGTCAATTATGTTTATCAATTGAATTGTGAGTAACCAGTAGAGCATAAATTAAAAGTTACTTGTTGTGCAGTAATGGAGAATATGTTGGAGTTTTGGAGATGCTTTGTCTTCTGAATCTCTGCTTTCCTCTGTCTTCTTGTTCACGCACGCACGTCCCCCTATGGCAAGCTGTGTGTTAGTGGATCACCGTTGTCAATGGCTACCTTCCGTCCTCCCAGTGAAAACTACGCTCACGCGCTCTGTCACAGCACGGCTAATCACCGGTTGGTTCTCGATCCGGTTGGAATAGGATTTACTATCCTTTTGCGTCTGTCACTAACACCCAGCCTTCAGGAGTTTGAAGCTCGTCACAGTCATTCAATCCTTGAATCCTACTCGGAATACCACAGACAAGGTTTAGACTTTCCGGATTCTCATGAATGCTGCCATCAGTTCTAGCTTATACCACGAAGATTCTGATTAAGGAATCTAAGAGATACTCATTCAATCGTATATAGAACGGAGGTGGTTGTCAGGCACGCGTTCATGGTTTGAGGAAGGTGATGAATGTCACGGATCATCACCTCCATCACAGTTAAGCGCGAATGAACATCTTAGATAGGAACAAGCGTGTTTGAATGGAAAACAGAAATACTTGCATTAATTCATCGAGACACAGCAGAGCTCCTCACCCCCAACAATGAGGTTTAGAGACTCATGCCGTCAGAGAATACAAAGTTTAGATCTGAAATGTCATGAGATACAAAATAAGTCTCTAAAAGTTGTTTAAATACTAAACTAGTAGCCTAGGGTTACAAAATATGAGTGGACTATGATGGATGATGCAGAGGTCCACTTCTGGGGCCCACTTGGTGTGTGCTGGGGCTGAGATTTGAGTGAGTCACGTGCAGAGGCCATTTGTGGAGTTGAACGCCAGTTTTTATGCCAGTTTGGGCGTTCAACTCCAGTTTTTGATCCTTTTCTGGCGCTGGACGCCAGAATTGGGCAGAGAACTGGCGTTGAACGCCAGTTTACGTCGTCTATCCTTGTGCAAAGTATGGACTATTATATATTGCTGGAAATCCCTGGATGTCTACTTTCCAATGCAATTGGAAGCATGCCATTTCAAGTTCTGTAGCTCCAGAAAATCCAATTTGAGTGCAGGGAGGTCAGAATCCAACAGCATTAGCAGTCCTTTTTTCAGCCTGAATCAGATTTTTGCTCAGCTCCTTCAATTTCAGCCAGAAAAATCCTGAAATTACAGAAAAACACACAACTCATAGTAAAGTCCAGAAATATGAATTTTTCCTAAAAACTACTAGAAATAGACTAAAAACTAACTAAAACATACTCTAAACTATATGAAATTATCCCCAAAAAGCGTATAAAATATCCGCTCATCAAGGACGCGGAGGCGCCGGTTCAGCAGGATGTCCCTGACACTACAGAGCCACCACAAACTCAGGAGGAGCCGGTCCCGCATCCACAGTCAGAGCCGGAGCCTATCGTTGTACCTCCCACTGATCCTCCGGTTTAGCATCGAGGACGATGCTTGGTTTTAAGTGTGGGGAGGGCACCGGTAGCATTATTTGGGAACCGGTGAACTTTTCGGCCTAGTTATCTCATTTTGCACATCTTTGTATATATTTTGATGCATTTCTAGTTTGCTTTGGATACTTTTATTGCTTATTTTGGATCTTAGATATTTTGATGCTTTTGGATATTTTTAGATCTTTTGGATGATAGATTCCGTACTTTTAGTTGGATTCTTCTTTATACATTTTGTTTATCCTTGTTTTTAGTTTGCGGTTGTGATTAGAAATCATGTTTTAAGTGAAACTTAGGCACCCTTTTTGCATAATATATTGGTTCTAAGTGAAAAAGGAAAGGGTGAACTAAGAAAATTTTTGAACTTTTCAATCACAACAATGCTTAGTCAAACATTGAGGTTTTTCAAGAAGTTTAAATATAGGGCATTAACCCAATTGATTGAAGGAAACTTTTGGCGCAACTTGCTTGAATTTCATACTTTGTGAAGCATGTATTGAATTGAGAACACAAGCTTGTGAGACTTGAGCCTATTGATGTGGTTACATTTTATAACCATTTATTTTCCATTCTTGTGTGAAATTGCTCTCTTTCCATGATTGTGATCATTGATTTGCTTGATTCTATATATCCGTTTATTTCTTGTGTTTGTGCATTTATATGATTGAGGCCATTATTTCATTAGCCACTTACCCAAATAGCCGACCTTTTACTCTCCGTTGTTAGCCAATTTTGAGCCTATGCTTAACCAACTTATTCTTATTCTAGCACATTACAAGCCTAAGGCCGGAAAACCAATGAAAAGTCCTTGTTTGGATCTTTGATTGACCTAGGCTAGTGCGAGTGTTTTATTATTCAAAGTTGGTGAGGCTTGGAAACATTGGATGGGATAAAAAGGGGCAGTACACTTTTATGTTTAAAGATTTGGGCACATATTCATGTATTGATTAAATGTAGAGACCTTATGCATCGATGTTCTCGTATTTAGTTTGAAAGAAGAAAAAGAAAAAAATATATATATAAAAAAAATGATGATGAAAAGAAAAGAAAAAAAAATGTATATAGAAAAAGAGAAAAAAGAAAAAAAGAAAGAAAAGAGAAAAGCAATAAAGGGGACAAAATGCCCCAAAGTGAAGCTCAATAAGAGTCAATGCATAAGTGTTGTGAAATGAAAAGAAAATGCATGAGTATGTAAGAAAAAAAAAGAAGTGAAAATGGGTAGTTAGAATAGCTCGCATTTGTATAGGTCATTAAATAGGTTAGGTGGGAAAGTCTATGCTAATCGAAGATTCAATTCCTAGTCCACTTGACCATAAATGATCCTACCTTGACCCTAACCCCATTACAACCTAAATAAAAGACCTCATGATGAATGTATGCATGCATCGAATAAGTGTTGATTGTTAGAAGAAAATCAAATTTTGGAAAACATGATTAGAAGAGAATTGAGTGAATTAACCCTTAAACACTTGAGTGAATAGAGCGGATACACATCCGGTGAGGGTTCAAAAGTTCAATCACATGTGTTCACCCATATTATCTATATTCTTGCAAGTTTGAACTCCTTTTTGACAATTCAATACAATTGTGGTTTGGACTTAGTCCTTATTGCCTAGCTCTTGTGCTTACACATGCTCTCTTGGGAATTGATTTGTTTGAACTAAGCATTTCCAATTGCTTTAGATAATTGCATTTAGATAGGACTCATATAGTTTAGTTGCATTCAATAAATGTCATAACCCTTAGTTCCTTCTTATTTTAGCATGAGGACATGCTAAGGCTTAAGTGTGGGGAGGTTGACAAACCCCAATTTGACGGTTTGTTTTGCATTGAATTTAGAGTATTTTGATAACCTTTTGTCACATTTAGCCTAGGAGTTAGCATGATTTTGTTATCTCTCCCATATTTGTGCTTAAGTGTAAAAACATGCTTTTTAAGCCTTATCTTGATGAATTCTAATTCTTCTTTGATTCCATAAAGATGCCTTGATGTGTTTGCTAGTAATTCCAGGATTGAAATAGGCTAGGCATGGATCAAAGGAAGCAAGGAAGGAAGCATACAAGTGGAGAGAAGCATAAAAAGTCAAAGAAGCAAAGTCAGCCATGCACGCGCACGCGCACAAGGCGCTCGCGCGCACATCGAAGAATTAGCCAGGGACGCGCACGCGTCGATGAGGGCACATGACCTCACTAATGCAACACGTGCCTGGCGATTTGAGAGGGTTTCTGAACCCATTTTTGGCGCCAAATTGCTAAGGGAAAGGAATAAAAGGATGAAGGATTAAGGGGAAGGCATGAATCATCACCTTTTAACCAATAATCACTTTTAGTTTAGAGTTTTAGAGAGAGAAGCTCTCTCTTCTCTCTAGAATTAGGATTAGGAATTAGGGTTAGATTAGGATCTCATAGTTCTAGGTTTAATTCAAGTCTCCTTCTACTTCTACCTTCAATTGATGATTGCTACTCTTTGATTCTTCTCTCTATCCCTATTCTCTTGTTGTAATTTCTCTTATTTTGTTTCTAGGTTTTGTAATTGAGATACTCTTGTTCTCTTTAATTCCTTTTAATAATGCAATTTGAGGTAATTCATGATAATTGTGATTTCCTTGGTTGTTGTTGTTGATCCTTTGTATTCAATTGTAGTTAGAATTCATTCTTGTTGTGATTGACTATACTTTTCTTTTGTGCTTTCCAAGTGTTTGATGAAATGCTTGGTTGGATTTTAGTATAGATTTGTTCCTCTTGGCTATGGTAGAGTAATTAGTGACACTTGAGTCATCTAATTCCTTTGTTGATTGATAATTGGAGAGATTGCTAATTGGTTTGGAATGCACTAAATCTAGTCTTCCCTCGGGAGTTGGCTAGGACTTGTGGCTCAAGTCAATTCATCCACTTGACTTTCCTTTAATTAGTAAGGGTTAACTAAGTGGTAGCAATGAACAATTCTCATCACCATTGAGAAGGATAACTAGGATAGGACTTCTAGTTCTCATATCTTGCCAAGAGCTTTTATAGTTTTTAGTTTATTTTCATTGCCATTTACTTTTCATGCTCCTTATCCAAAACCCCAAAATAACTCATAACCAATAACAAGACACTTCATTGTAATTCCTAGGGAGAACGACCCGAGGTCCAATACTTCGGTTTATAAATTTTAGGGGTTTGTACTAGTGACAAACAACTTTTTGTATGAAAGGATTATTGCTTGGTTTAGAAACTATACTTTACAACAAGATTTCATTAGTGAATTTCTAAACCGTCAAAAATCCATTCGTCAGCGTCCTGGAATGGCTCTTGCTCATAGTACATTGGAGGGGGTTGTTGCCAAGAGAGTTGAACAAATCCTTGTGGCTCCTCCCATCTTTGATTGTCCCAACCTTGATGCATGTTCGCATTGTAGCTTCCATTCCCTACATAATTTGAACCAAACTCGTAGCCAAAGGGGTGAGAATTCATAGTATCAAGAGAAAATAAAAACACAAAAACTAATAAGGAATATTGAAAGTAAACTCCTAAAACTAGAAACAACTAACAAAGAAACGAAAAAGTAAATTTATTCACAATATTCACAATAACCAATAATAAGGCACACATTTGCAACTCCCTGGCAACGGTGCCATTTTGACGAACGGATTTTTGCTAGTAAAGAATTTCACAAATATATTCTCGTTGAAAGTGTAGTTTCTAGACCAAGAAAGAATCCTTTCTTACAAATAAATTTGGTTGTCACTAAGCAAACCCAATAAAATAAACCGAAGTATTTAAACCTCGGGTTGTCTCTCAAGGAATTGCAGGGAGGTGTAGTTATTATTGGTTATGGAAAGGTATCTTTTTGCGTTTTGAATAAGGAACAAGAAAAGTAAATTGCAAGAATTAAACTAATAGCTAATAAAGCTCTTAGAAATGTATGAGAATTAGAAGTACTATCCTAGCTATCCTTATCAATTGTGACATCAATTGTTCATTGCTCCCACTTAGTCAACCTCTAACTATGAAGGTAAGTCAAGTGGATGAATCAATTTGATTCCTCAAGTCCTAGTCAACTCCCAAGGAAAGACTAGAGTTAGTGGAATTCAAGTCAATTAGCAACTTTCAATTATCAATCAACAAAGGAGTTTGATAACTCAAGAGTCTCCAATTACTCAACCAAAGGCAAAAGGAGAGAAATCTACACTAAAATCAAATCAAGCATTCTATCAAACACTTAGAAGGCATAATATAAAAATATAGGAAACTAATAAGAGATAATAAAATCCAAACAACCAATTGAAAGCATCCATAATATAAATTGAAGAAAGAAATCATAAATATGAAATGCCTCAAATTGTATTAAATAGAGAATCAAATCTAACATGGAGTTCATAAACCAAATTGGGAAAATAAACAAATCAACAAGAGAAATAAGTAAACTAAAGTGCTAGAACAAATAAGAGTAGAAGAGAAACTAAATTAAAGTAGAGTAGAAGTCTAAAATTGAAAATAGCTAAACCTAAGAATCCTAAAATCTAGAGAGAGGAAAGAGCCTCTCTCTCTAAAAAACTACATCTAAAACCTCAAATTATGTCAATGAATGTTTGATTGAATTGTTTTTTTTATTCCTCCACTCTGCATCCTCTAATTTGTGTTTTTCGGGCTTGAAATTGGGCCAAAAATAGCCCAGAAATTGCCCCCAGCATCTTCTACAATTTCTGCACGTGGCGCATGTCATGCGTGACGTACGCGTCGCTTGTCTGTCGCACTATCCACGCGTACGTGCACGCATATGCGTCGCCTAACAGCAAGGCAACTATAGAAAATTGCATATCATTTCGAAGCCCCAGATGTTAGCTTTCCAAAGCAACTAGAACCGCCTTATTTGGACCTCTGTAGCTCAAGTTATGTCTAATTTAGTACGAAGAGGTCATTGATGAGCGGATAATTTATACGCTTTTTGGCATTGTTTTTAGTATGTTTTTGATAGAATCTGGTTACTTTTAGGGATGTTTTCATTAGTTTTTATGCTAAATTCACATTTCTGGGCTTTACTATGAGTTTGTGTATTTTTATGTGATTTCAGGTATTTTCTGGCTGAAATTGAGGGACTTGAGCAAAAATCAGATTCAGAGGTAGAAGAAGGACTGCTGATGCTGTTGGATTCTGACCTCCATGCACTCAAAGTGGATTTTCTGAAGCTACAGAACTCAAAATGGCGCGCTTCCAATTGCGTTGGAAAGTAGACATCCAGGGCTTTCCAGCAATGGATAATAGTCCATACTTTGGCCGAGTTTAGATGACGTAAAAGGGTGTTGAACGCCAGTTCTATGCTGCTGTCTGGAGTTAAACGCCAGAAACAAGTCACAAACCAGAGTTGAACACCAGAAACACGTTACAACCTGGCGTTCAACTCCAGAAAGAGCCTCTGCACGTGTAACATTCAAGCTCAGCCTAAGCACACACCAAGTGGGCCCCAGAAGTGGATTTATGCATCAATTACTTACTTTTGTAAACCCTAGTAACTAGTTTAGTATAAATAGGACTTTTTACTAGTGTATTAGATATCTTATGATCTTTGGATCATCTTTGAACATCTTTGGACGCCTAGTTCTTAGATCAGAGGGGCTGGCCATTCGGCCAAGCCTGGACCTTTCACTTATGTATTTTCAACGGCAGAGTTTCTACACTCCATAGATTAAGGTGTGGAGCTCTGCTGTTCCTCATGAATTAATGCAAAGTACTACTATTTTCTATTCAATTCAACTTATTCCGCTTCTATGATATTCATTCGCACTTCAACTTGAATGTGATGAATGTGACAATCATCATCATTCCCTATGAACACGTGCCTGACAACCACTTCTGTTCTACCTTCGATTGGATGGATGTCTCTTGGATATCTAATACAGGGGACCGAGTCTGAGTTATTAAATGTCTTCGTGGTATAAGTTAGAACCCATGGATGGCCATTCATGAGAGTCCGGAAAGTCTAAACCTTGTCTGTGGTATTCCGAGTAGGACTCTGGGATTGAACGACTGTGACGAACTTCAAACTCGCGATTACTGGGCGTAGTGACAGACGCAAAAGGAGGGTGAATCCTATTCCAGCATGATCGAGAACCTCAGATGATTAGCCGTGCTGTGACAGAGCATTTGGACCATCTTCACAAGAGGATAAGATGCAGCCATTGGCAAGGGTGATGCCTCCAGACGATTAGCCATGCAGTGACAGCGCATCGGACTATTTTCCAGAGAGGATTAAAAGTAGCCATTGACAACGGTGATCTCCTTACATAAAGCTTGCCATGGAAAGGAGTAGGAATGATTGGATGAAGACAGCAGGAAAGCAGAGGTTCAGAGGAACGAAAGCATCTCTATACACTTATCTGAAATTCTCACTAATGATGTACATAAGTGTTTCTATCCTTATTTTATGTTTACTTATTATTTAATATTCGAAAACACCATAACCATTCTATATCCGCCTGACTGAGATTTACAAGATGACCATAGCTTGCTTCATACCAACAATCTCCGTGGGATCGACCCTTACTCGCGTAAGGTTTATTACTTGGACGACCCAGTGCACTTGCTGGTTAGTTGTGCGAAGTTGTGATAAAAAGTTGAGATTACAATTGAGCGTACCATGTTGATGGCGCCATTGATGATCACAATTTCGTGCACCAAGTTTTTGGCGCCGTTGCCGGGGATTGTTCGAGTTTGGACAACTGACGGTTCATCTTGTTGCTCAGATTAGGTAACTTTCTTTTTGTTTTATTTTCAAAAATTTTTCAAAAATATTTCAAAAATTTCTCATCTGCTTTCGAAAAAAATAAAAATGTTTTCAAAAATATATTTTTCTTCAGAATTTTTAAGAATGAATTCTAGCGTTTCATGAAGCATGTTGAAGCCTGGTTGGCTGTAAAGCCATGTCTAAATTCTTTTGGACTGAGGTTTCACTTATACTCAAGAGAAGAGCTTCTTTGTCTTTCTTAGCAAATTAGCTTATGCAGGTAATTACATACTAAATCTTGGCTGGCTATTAAGCCATGCCTAACCCTCAGATTGGAGCTCTAGACTAAAGAGCATAAGATTCCTGGAATTCATATTAAAAATTTTGGAATCCTTATTTTTTTTTCAAATTAATTTTCAAAAAATACTAAAAAAATTAGAAAATCAAAAAAAATCAAAAATATTTTTCATGTTTCTTGTTTGAGTCTTGAGTCAAGTTGAAAGTTTGGTGTCAATTGCATATTCATCTTGCGCTTTTCGAAAAATTCATGCATTCATAGTGTTCTTCATGATCTTCAAGTTGTTCTCGGTAAGTCTTCTTGTTTGATCTTGATGTTTTCATATTTTGTCTTTTCTTGTTTTTCATATGCATTCTTGCATTCATAGTGTCTATACATGAAAAATTTTTAAGTTTGGTATCTTGCATGTTTTCTTTGCATTAAAAATTTTTCAAAAATTAGTTCTTGATGTTCATCTTGACATTCAAAGTGTTCTTGGTGTTCATCTTGACATTCATAGCATTCTTGCATGCATTCATTGTTTTGATCCAAAATTTTCATGCATTGAGTCTTTTTCAAGTTTTTCTCTCTCATCATTAAAAATTCAAAAATAAAAAAAATATCTTTCCCTTTTTCTCTCTTAAAATTTCAAAAATTAGATTTGACTTTTTCAAAAATTTTAAAAAATCTAGATGTTTTTATGAGTCAAATCAAATTTTCAATTTGAAAATCTTATCTTTTTCAAAATCTTTTTCAAAAATCAAATCTTTTTCAATTTTCTTAGTTATTTTCGAAAATTTTAAAAAATATTTTTCAAAAATCTTTTTTCTATCTTTATCACATAATTTTCGAAAATAACATCATCAATTAATATTTTGATTCAAAAATTTCAAGTTTGTTACTTACTTGTTAAGAAAGATTCAAACTTTAAGTTCTAGAATCATATCTTGTGATTTCTTGTGAATCAAGTCATTAATTGTGATTTTAAAAATCAAGTCTTTTTCAAAACAAATTTCAATCATATCTTTTCAAAAATATCTTCTTATCTTTTTCAAAATTTGATTTTAAAATATCTTTTCTAACTTCTTATCTTCTTATCTTTTCAAAATTGATTTTCAAATTTGTTTCAACTAACTAACTAACTTTTTGTTTGTTTCTTATCTTTTTCAAAACTACCTAACTAACTCTCTCTCTCTCTCTAATTTTTGAAAATATCTTCCCTCTTTTTCAAAAATTTCTTCTTAATTAATGATGAGCGGATAATTTATACGCTTTTTGACATTGTTTTTAGTATGTTTTTAGTAGGATCTAGTTACCTTTAGGAATGTTTTCACTAGTTTTTATGTTAAATTCACATTTCTGGACTTTACTATGAGTTTGTGTATTTTTCTGTGATTTCAGGTATTTTCTGGCTGAAATTGAGGGACTTGAGCAGAAATCAGATTCAGATGTTGAAGAAGGACTGCTGATGCTGTTGGATTCTGACCTCCCTGCACTAAAAGTGGATTTTCTGGAGCTACAGAACTCGAAATGGCGCGCTTTCAATTGCGTTGGAAAGTAGACATCCAGGGCTTTCCAGCAATATATAATAGTCCATACTTTGGCCAAGAATAGATGATGTAAACTGGCGTTCAACGCCAGCTTTCTACCCAAATCTGGCGTCCAGCGCCAGAAAAGGAGCCAAAACCAGAGTTGAACGCCCAAACTGGCACAAAAGCTGGCGTTCAACTCTAAAAGGGACCTCTACACGTGCAACACTTAAGCTCAGCCCAAACACACACCATGTGGGCCCTGGAAGTGGATTTATGCATCAATTACTTACTCATGTAAACCCTAGTAGCTAGTTTATTATAAATAGGACCTTTTACTTGTCTTTTTGACAATCCGGGATCCTGGATTGTATTTTGATCCTGTGATCACGTTTTAGAGGGCTGGCCATCTCGGCCATTCCTGGACCTTCACTTATGTATTTTCATACGGTAGAGTTTCTACACTCCATAGATTAAGGTGTGGAGCTCTGCTGTTCCTCAAAGATTAATGCAAAGTACTACTGTTTTCTATTCAATTCATCTTATTTCGCTTCTAAGATATCCATTCGCACCCAAGAACGTGATGAAGGTGATGATTATGTGTGACGCTCATCACCATTCTCCCCTATGAACACGTGCCTGACAAACCCTTCCGTTCTACATGAAATAAGCTAGAATGAATATCTCTTAGATCTCTTAACCAGAATCTTTGTGGCGTAAGCTAGAATGATGGCGGCATTCAAGAGAATCCGGAAAGTCTAAACCTTGTATGTGGTATTCCGAGTAGGATTCAATGGTTGAATGACTGTGACG
Source organism: Arachis hypogaea (assembly GCF_003086295.3). Taxonomy (NCBI): domain Eukaryota; kingdom Viridiplantae; phylum Streptophyta; class Magnoliopsida; order Fabales; family Fabaceae; genus Arachis; species Arachis hypogaea. The sequence continues at coordinate 74,596,755 of NC_092046.1, read as the reverse complement.
AGCTTCAAACTCGCGAGTGCTGGGTGTTAGTGAAGACACAAAAGGAAGGTGAATCCTATTCCAGCATGATCGGGAACCGACAGATGATTAGCCGTGCTGTGACAGAGCATGTGAGCATATTTTTCACTGAGAGGAGGGGATGTAGCCACTGACAACGGTGATGCCCTTGCATAAAGCCAGCCATAGAAAGGAGTAAGACTGACTGGATGAAGATAGCAGGAAAGCAGAGGTTCAGAGGAACGAAAGCATCTCTATTCGCTTATCTGAAATTCTCACCAATGAATTACATAAGTATTTCTATCCCTATTCTATCAATTATTATTCGAAAACACCATTATCAATTTATATCTACCTAACTGAGATTTGCAAGGTGACCATAGCTTGCTTCATACCAACAATCTCCGTGGGATTCGACCCTTACTCACGTAAGGTATTACTTGGACGACCCAGTGCACTTACTGGTTAGTTGTATCGAAGTTGTGAACCATGGTATTGGCACCATGTTCTTGGCGCCATTGCCAGGGAAAGAAAGAGCCATGAATTTTACATAATTAAAGTGTAATCACGATTACGCGTACCAAGTTGCTCACGTTGCCAGGGATTGTTTGAGCCTGGACATCACAATTTCGTGCACCAATTAACTAATTATTTTAATTTTCGAAAACTAACTTTTTTTTCAAAAACTATTTTCCAAAATCACTAACCCTTTTTCAAAAATAATTTTCGAAAATCCTTCTCCCTCATCTCCTTCTAATTATTTATTCATCTACTAACACTTCTCTTCATCTCACATCACTACTCCTATCCTTACCTTTGTGTTTGAATTCTTCATTCTTCTTCACCCCTATTCCTTTTCTTCTTTTACTAACAATAAGGAACCTCTTTACTGTGATATAGAGGATTTTTCTTCTTTTCTTGTTCTCTTCTCTTTCTTATGAGCAGGAACAAGGAAAAAGGCATTCTTGTTGAAGCTGATCCAGAACCTAAAAGGACTCTGAAGAAGAAACTAAGAGAAGCTAAATTACAACAATCCAGAGACAACCTTATTGAAAATTTCGAACAAGTAAAGGAGATGGCAGCTGAACCCAACAACAATAATGCAAGGAGAATGCTTGGTGACTTTACTGCACCTAATTTCAATTTACATGGAAGAAGCATCTCCATTCCTGCCATTGGAGCAAACAACTTTGAGCTGAAACCTCAATTAGTTTCTCTGATGCAGCAGAACTGCAAGTTTCATGGACTTCCATCTGAAGATCCTTTTCAGTTCTTAACTGAATTCTTGCAGATATGTGATACTGTTAAGACTAATGGAGTAGATCCTGAAGTCTACAGGCTTATGCTTTTCCCTTTTGCTGTAAGAGACAGAGCTAGAGTGTGGTTGGACTCTCAACCCAGAGATAGCCTGAACTCTTGGGACAAGCTGGTCACGGCTTTCTTAGCCAAGTTCTTTCCTCCTCAAAAGCTGAGCAAGCTTAGAGTGGATGTTCAAACCTTCAGACAGAAAGAAGGTGAATCCCTCTATGAAGCTTGGGAAAGATACAAACAACTGACCAAAAAAGTGTCCTTCTGACATGCTTTCAGAATAGACCATCCTGGATATATTCTATGATGGTCTATCTGAATTGGCTAAGATTTCATTGGATACTTCTGCAGGTGGATCCATTCACCTAAAGAAAATGCCTGCAGAAGCTCAAGAGCTCATTGACATGGTTGCTAATAACCATTTCATGTACACTTCTGAGAGGAATCCTGTGAGTAATGAGATGCCTATGAAGAAGGGAGTTCTTGAAATTGATACTCTAAATGCCATATTGGCTCAGAACAAAATATTGACTCAGCAAGTCAATATGATTTCTCAGAGTCTGAATGGAATGCAAGCTGCATCCAACAGTACTCAAGAGGCATCTTCTGAAGAAGAAGCTTATGATCCTGAAAACCTTGCAATAGCAGAGGTAAATTATATGGGTGAACCTTATGGAAACACCTATAACCCATCATGGAGAAATCATCCAAATTTCTCATGGAAGGATCAAAAGCCTCAACAAGGCTTTAATAATGGTGGAAGAAATAGGTTTAACAATAGTAAACCTTTTCCATCAACCACTCAGCAACAGACAGAGAACTCTGAACAAAATACCTCTAATTTAGCAAACTTAGTCTCTGATCTATCTAAGGCCACTGTGAGTTTCATGAATGAAACAAGGTCATCCATTAGAAATTTGGAGGCACAAGTGGGCCAGCTAAGTAAAAGGATCACTGAAATCTCTCCTAGTACTCTCACAAGCAATACAGAAGAAAATCCCAAAGGAGAGTGCAAGGCCATTGAATTAATCACCATGGCCGAACCTGTGAAGGAAGGAGAGGACGTGAATCCCAAGGAGGAAGACCTCCTGGGACGTCCAGTGATCAATAAGGAGCTTCCCTTTGAGGAAACAAAGGAATCTGAGACTCATCTAGAGACCATAGAGATTCCATTGAACCTCCTTATGCCATTCATGAGCTCTGATGAGTATTCCTCTTCTGAAGAGAATGAGGATGTTACTGAAGAGCAAGCTGCCAAGTTTCTTGGTGCAATCATGAAGCTGAATACCAAATTATTTGGTATTGAAACTTGGGAAGATGAACCTCCCTTGTTCACCAATGAACTAAGTGATCTGGATCAACTGACATTACCTCAGAAGAAACAGGATCCTGGAAAGTTCGTAATACCTTGTACCATAGGCAACATGATCTTTGAAAAGGCTCTGTGTGACCTTGGTTCAGGGATAAACCTCATGCCCCTCTCCGTAATAGAGAAACTGGGAATCTATGGGGTGCAAGCCACTAAAATCTCATTAGAGATGGCAGACAATTCAAGAAAACAGGCTTATGGACAAGTAGAGGACGTGTTAGTAAAGGTTGAAGGCCTTTACATCCCTGCTGATTTCATAGTCCTAGATACTGGGAAGGATGAGGATGAATTCTTCATCCTTGGAAGACCCTTCCTAGCCACAGCAAGAGTTGTGATTGATGTGGACAGAGGAGAATTGATCCTTCAATTAAATGAGGACAACCTTGTGTTTAAAACTCAAGGATCTATCTCTGTACCCATGGAGAGGAAGCACAGTAAGCTTCTCTCAAAGTAGAGTCAACCAGAGCCCCCACAGTCAAACTCTAAGTTTGGTGTTGGGAGGCCACAACCAAACTCTAAGTTTGGTGTTGAACTCACATTTCCAAACTCTAAGTTTGGTGTTGGAGAGTCTCAACAATGCTCTGAACATCTGTGAGGCTCCATGAGAGCCCACTGTCAAGCTATTGACATTAAAGAAGCACTTGTTGGGAGGCAACCCAATTTTTAATTATCTAATTTTATTTTTCTTGTTCTTTCATGTTTTATTAGGTTCATGATCATGTGGAGTCACAAAATAAATATAAAAATTAAAAACGGAATCAAAAACAGCAGAAGAAAAATCACACCCTGGAGGAAGACCTTACTGGTGTTTAAACGCCAGTAAAAAGCATCTGGCTGGCGTTCAACGCCAGAACGGAGCAAGGTTATGGCACTGAACGCCCAAAATGGCCAGCATCTGGGCGTTTGAACGCCAGAAGTGCACCCTGGAGAAGAGGTGGCGCTGAACGCCCAGAACAAGCATGGTTCTGGCGTTCAACGCCAGAAATGGGCAACAAATGGGCGTTCAACGCCCAGAACAAGCACCAATCTGGCACTGAACGCCCAGAGTTGTGTGCAAGGGCATTTTGCATGCCTAATTTGGTGCAAGGTTGTAAATCTTTGAACACCTCAGGATCTGTGGACCCCACAGGATCCCCACCTATCTCCACTCACTTCTTCTCACCCCTCTTTCACACAATCCCATAAACACTCTTCCCCAAAACTCTTCACCAAACATCTCAATCTCTCTTCCCTATCACCACTCACATCCATCCACTCTTCCCCATAAACCTACCTCATAAACTCCACCTACCTTCAAAATTCAAAATCAATTTCCCACCCAAAACCCACCCTTATGGCCGAACCTTACCCCCCTCCCTTCCCTATATAAAGCCCTCCATTCTTCCTCATTTTCACACAACACAACCCTCTCTTCCCCTTCTTGGCCGAATACACCTCTCCCTCCTCTCCTCCATATTCTTTTCTTCTTCTTCATCTATTCTTTCTTCTCTTGCTCGAGGACAGGCAATATTCTAAGTTTGGTGTGGTAAAAGCATAAGCTTTTTGTTTTTCCATTACCATTGATGGCACCTAAGACCGGAGAATCCTCTAGAAAAGGAAAAGGGAAGACAAAAGCTTCCACCTCCGAGTCATGGGAGATGGAAAGATTCATCTCCAAAGCTCATCAAGACCACTTCTATGACGTTGTGGCCAAGAAGAAGGTGATCCTTGAGGTCCCTTTCAAGCTCAAGAAGAATGAGTATCCGGAGATCTGACATGAAATCCAAAGAAGAGGTTGGGAAGTTCTAACAAAACCCATCCAACAAGTCGGCATCCTAATGGTTCAAGAGTTCTATGCCAATGCATGGATCACTAGGAACCATGATCAAGGTAAGAACCCGGACCCAAAGAATTATCTCACCATGGTTCGGGGGAAATACTTAGATTTTAGTCCGGAAAATGTGAGGTTGGCGTTTAACTTGCCTATGATGCAAGGAGATGCACGCCCCTACACTAGAAGGGTCAACTTTAATCAAAGGTTGGACCAAGTCCTCATGGACATATGTGTGGAAGGAGCTCAATGGAAGATTGACTCCAAAGACAAGCCGGTTCAACTAAGAAGACTGGACCTCAAGCCTGTAGCTAGAGGATGGTTAGAGTTCATACAACGCTCCATCATCCCCACTAGCAACCGATCCGAAGTTACTGTGGATCGGGCCATCATGATTCATAGCATCATGATTGGAGAGGAAGTAGAAGTTCATGAAGTCATCTCCCTTGAACTCTACAAAATAGCCGAAAAGTCCTCCCCCATGGCAAGGCTAGCTTTTCCTCATCTTATTTGCCATCTCTGTTACTCAGCTAGAGCTTTCATAGAAGGAGACATTCCCATTGAGGAAGAGAAGCCCATCACTAAGAAAAGGATGGAGCAAGCAAGAGAGCCCTTTCATGGAGCTCAAGAGGCGCATGAAGCTCATCACCATGAGATCCCGGAGATGCCTCCAATGCATTTCCCTCCACAAAACTATTGGGAGCAAATCAACACCTCCCTAGGAGAATTAAGTTCCAATATGGGACAACTAAGGGTGGAACATCAAGAGCACTCCATCATCCTTCATGAAATTAGAGAAGATCAAAGAGCAATGAGGGAGGAGCAACAAAGACAAGGAAGAGACATAGAAGAGCTCAAGGACATCATTGGTTCCTCAAGAAGGAAACGCCACCATTACTAAGGTGGACTCATTCCTTGTTCTTACACTCTCTGTTTTTCGTTTTCTATGTTAAGTACTTATCTATGTTTGTGTCTTATTACATGATCATTAGTAGTTAGTAACTATGTCTTAAAGTTATCAATGTCCTATGAATCCATCACCTCTCTTAAATGAAAACTGTTTTAATTCAAAAGAACAAGAAGTACATGAGTTTCGAACTTATCCTTGAACTTAGTTTAATTATATTGATGTGGTGACAATGCTTCTTGTTTTCTGAATGTATGCTTGAACAGTGCATATGTTTTTTGAAGTGTTGTTCATGAATGTTAAATATGTTGGCTCTTGAAAGAATGATGACAAGGAGACATGTTATTTGATGATCTGAAAAATCATAAAAATGATTCTTGAAGCAAGAAAAAGCAGCAAAGAACAAAGCTTGCAGAAAAAAAAAGAGAGCGAAAAAAATAGAAAGAAAAAGAAAAAGCAAGCAGAAAAAGCCAAAAGCTCTTAAAACCAAGAGGCAAGAGCAAAAAGCCAGTAACCCTTAAAACCAAAAGGCAAGGGTAATAAAAAGGATCCCAAGGCTTTGAGCATCAGTGGATAGGAGGGCCTAAAGGAATAAAATCCTGGCCTACGCGGCTAAACCAAGCTGTCCCTAACCATGTGCTTGTGGCGTGAAGGTGTCAAGTGAAAACTTGAGACTGAGCAGTTAAAGTCAAGGTCCAAAGTAAAAGAAGAGTGTGCTTAAGAACCCTGGACACCTCTAATTGGGGACTTTAGCAAAGCTGAGTCACAATCTGAAAAGGTTCACCCAATTATGTGTCTGTGGCATTTATGTATCCGGTGGTAATACTGAAAAACAAAGTGCTTAGGGCAACGGCCAAGACTCATAAAAGCTGTGTTCAAGAATCATCATACTGAACTAGGAGAATCAATAACACTATCTGAACTCTGAGTTCCTATAGATGCCAATCATTCTGAACTTCAATGGATAAAGTGAGATGCCAAAACTATTCAAGAGGCAAAAAGCTACAAGTCCCGATCATTTAATTTGAGCTATGTTTCATTGATAGTTTAAAATTTATAGTATATTGTATTCTTTTTATCCTATTTGATTTTTAGTTGCTTGGGGACAAGCAACAATTTAAGTTTGGTGTTGTGATGAGCGGATAATTTATACGCTTTTTGGCATTGTTTTTAGTATGTTTTTGATAGAATCTGGTTACTTTTAGGGATGTTTTCATTAGTTTTTATGCTAAATTCACATTTCTGGACTTTACTATGAGTTTGTATGTTTTTCTGTGATTTCAGGTATTTTCTGACTGAAATTGAGGGACTTGAGCAAAAATCAGATTCAGAGGTAGAAGAAGGACTGCTGATGCTGTTGGATTCTGACCTTCCTGCACTCAAAGTGAATTTTCTGGAGCTACAGAACTCAAAATGGCACGCTTCCAATTGCGTTAGAAAGTAGACATCTAGGGCTTTCCAGCAATGTATAATAGTTTATACTTTGGTCGAGTTTAGACGACGTAAAAGGGCGTTGAACGCCAGTTCTATGCTGCTGTCTGGAGTTAAACGCCAGAAACAAGTCACAAACCAGAGTTGAACGCCAGAAACACGTTACAACCTGGCGTTCAACTCCAGAAAGAGCCTCTGCACGTGTAACATTCAAGCTCAGCCCAAGCACACACCAAGTGGGCCCCGAAAGTGGATTTATGCATCAATTACTTACTTCTGTAAACCCTAGTAACTAGTTTAGTATAAATAGGACTTTTTACTAGTGTATTAGATATCTTATGATCTTCGGATCATCTTTGAACATCTTTGGACGCCTAGTTCTTAGATCAGAGGGGCTGGCCATTCGGCCATGCCTGGACCTTTCACTTATGTACTTTCAACGGCAGAGTTTCTGCACTCCATAGATTAAGGTGTGGAGCTCTGTTGTTCCTCATGAATTAATCCAAAGTACTACTGTTTTCTATTCAATTCAACTTATTCCGCTTCTAAGATATTCATTCGCACTTCATCCTGAATGTGATGAATGTGACAATCATCATCATTCCCTATGAACGCGTGCCTGACAACCACTTCTGTTCTACCTTCGATTGGATGGATGTCTCTTGGATATCTAATACAGGAGACCGAGTCCGAGTTATTAAATGTCTTCGTGGTATAAGTTAGAACCCATGGATGGCAATTCATGAGAGTACGAAAAGTCTAAACCTTGTCTGTGGTATTCCGAGTAGGACTCTGGGATTGAATGACTGTGACGAACTTCAAACTCGCGATTGCTGGGCGTAGTGATAGACGCAAAAGGAGGGTGAATCCTATTCCAGCATGATCGAGAACCTCAGATGATTAGCCGTGCTATGACAGAGCATTTGGACCATTTTCACAAGAGGACAGGATGCAGCCATTGGCAAGGGTGATGCCTCCAGACGATTAGCCATGTAGTGACAGCGCATCGGACCATTTTCCAGAGAGGATTAAAAGTAGCCATTGACAACGGTGATGTCCTTACATAAAGCTTACCATGGAAAGGAGTAGGAATGATTGGATGAAGACAGCAGGAAAGCAGAGGTTCAGAAGAACAAAAGCATCTCTATACACTTATCTGAAATTCTCACCAATGATATACATAAGTGTTTCTATCTTTATTTTATGTTTACTTATTATTTAATATTCGAAAAATCCATAACCATTCCATATCCGCCTGATTGAGATTTACAAGATGACCATAGCTTGCTTCATACCAACAATCTCCGTGGGATCGACCCTTACTCGCGTAAGGTTTATTACTTGGACGACCCAGTGCACTTGCTGGTTAGTTGTGCGAAGTTGTGATAAAAAGTTGAGATTACAATTGAGCGTACCATGTTGATGGCGCCATTGATGATCACAATTTCGTGCACCAGTCATGCTTGACAGCTTTGCAATTCCTTCAATTTCTTGTAATCCTTCCACTTTTGCATGCTTCCTTTCCATCCTCTAGGTCATTCCTGCCCTATAAACCCTGAAAACACTTTACAAACATATCACGGCATCGAATGGTAATAAGAGGGGATTAAAATTAGCAAATTTAGGGCCAAAGAAGCATGTTTTCAATCATAGCACAAAATTAGGAGGGAAAATGTAAAACATGCGAATTATATGAATAAGTGTGAGTTTAGTGGATAAAAATTCACTCAATTAAGTACAAAATATACCACGAAGTAGTGGTGCATCAGACATCATCAAAATTCTCTGGAACATTTTCTGTGGGGTCTTCTATATCATCCTCCCTTGTTAACAATAAATCTCTAATGTCACCTTCCGCTGACATGTTCAACACTGGCTGTGCAGAAAAACCAACTTCACCTTCTTCATTCTCTTCTCCCATGTCATACAAATCTCATGGTTTCACATGAACCACAACACTCTATTCCTTAGCTACTTCATCATCCACATAGTGTACAAGTTGAGCTTATGATGCCAATATGTACGGTTCATCTTCTTCTCGATCACTAGTGTGTATCGGACGAGAGAAACTAACTCTGGTAATCCCCAAATGGTCTTGCTTGATGCCTCTACTAGTAGTGGTATCAGCCCAAACACATTTGAACAATACCACTCTGAAATGACAGCTATAATTCAATTCAATTATGTCCATAATTTTCTCGTAATACGGAACACTGCCAACAGCCACTCTATTATCACGCATACTTGCATAACTTCTTGTATTATATAATACATATACTTCACTATTTTGGATTTTCAGCTCGTCTTCCTTTGTGATAGTTCTAAACTTGTACCCGTTAATGTTGTACACCCCAAAACGTCTTGCCTGAATCATGGAACCGCATGCAAGCAACTTTATTTCTTTCGAATGAAGCGTACTTTCCATTGGAACCTAGAACCACATAACATTCATGCTTTATATTAAAATCGGATTTCATAAACTACTAATTCTATGCTAAAAACACATTGGTCAGGATCAACCTCATGCTTGAACCACCGAGGAAATTCGTATGCACAACACTATCTATCTTAAATTGCAACCTTCTTTGAGTCCGTAAGCTTCGCTTTGTCTTTTCCTTAAATGTACTTTATAAGAGAAAATAAAATTAGTCCAACTAGTCACTAGAGAAAAGAGTTATATTGGTGTTTTAAAAATACATGTGTATACTTACTCAACGAAATCACAGCATCACAGTTGACTAGCACATGATGATGTGCTTGATGTTTTTCCATTGGAGTGAGTTTGAAATGCGAAACAACCCCTAATGCCTTTTCAATAGCTAGGAACATAGTTTCCCCTGAATTATGTGTAACATCAACGAGTTGATCATTAACTCTCCCTGGTCGGTTGATTCTAGTTTCAATATTATCCAAATATCTAGAACAGAAAGTCAGGATTTTCTCAGATAAATAGCCTTCTGCAATTAAGCCTTCTGGTTGTGCCCTATTACGAACATATTGCTTTAAACGTCCTAGATACCTATTATATAAATACAACATAACGCTCACTATATACACAATTAATTCAATTGATTGTATTAAAGGGGTTTATCAGCAAGCTAAACTTTCTATTGGATACATCCACCGATAATGTACTAGTCCACCAAGAGTTACCTCATCAACGAGATGCACCGTGAGGTGAACCATGACGATAAAGAAGGATGGAGGAAAAATTATTTCCATCTGACACAGGGTTTGCACAACATGATTCTGAAGGTCAGCAAGCTGCATAGGGTTTATGGCTTTCCCATAAAGTTCTTGGAAAAATGATGACAAATTTGCAATCACATTGGACACTGGATTTGGAAGTGCATTCTTCACCAGAATCGGAAGTAAATGTTTCATCAGAATATGGCAGTCATGACTTTTCAACCCAGACAACTTATGCTGTCGCAAATCAACATAACGAGTACATTGCTAGAGTAACCATCTGGAAAGATCACATTTTGTAGAGTCTTCAGATATACATCCCTTTGTGAATTTGACATCGCAAATATTACAGAAGAATATTTACCACCTTCGCTCGGCCATAATACAGGCCTTATGCCAATGCATTGTAAATCTTTGTGAGCTTTAAGATTATTTTTTGATTTGTTGCTATCGTTTAAGATAGTGAATACCACATTGTCACAAGCATTTTTCTCTACATACATCACATCAATGTTATAACTCAACATCTGATCCTTCCAGTATGGGGGGTCAAAGAAAACACTCTTCTTTTTCCAATGTGAGTCATCTTCATCGGTATCCTGACCATTGCGTCTTTTTTTGGATGTCATAGTTGAAATCTTTCCAAATGAAACGTGCACATTAGACTGTTGCCTCAATACATCTGTTTCGGATAACTTCTTCGGTGGATCTCTACCTTCGACTTGCTCGTCAAATCTATTCTAGTCTAGTCTGTATTTGTGTCCCTGATTCAAAAAGCGGCGATGGCCCCATTTTTGACTGTCTTTCAGCCAATGAGGCTTAGTGTCCAATTTACACGTAGTATAAGCTAACCCACTGTGCATATTCCAACCAGATAGGTTTCTCAATCCTGGAAAGTCGATGATCATCCACATTAGTGCCGCACACATCTTGAAAGTGCTTCCCTCTTTGGGATCATACGTTTCAATGCCATCCCATAATTGCTTCAATTCATCTACCAAAGGCTGCAAGTAAACATCTATGTCGTTACTTGGCATTTTCAGCCTAGGAATAAGCATGGATAGAATGAAAGATGTCTGTTTCATGCAAAGCCAGTGCAGAAGATTATACAGAATAAGAATTACTGGCCAGATAGAATACTTTGTGCTCATATTCCCAAAAGGATTAAATCCATCGCTCGCCAAGGCTAGGCGAACATTGCACGGATCCTTCGAAAAGTTAGTATACTTTGCATCAAACTTTTTCCATGCTTCAGCGTCCCTTGGATGCCTAAGCAAACCATCATTATTTCACGTCTCTTTATTGCATAACATGTCAGTTGATGTCTTGTTGCGTATGAATAATCGTTGTAGTCGTGGTATGAGAGGAAGGTAACGAAGAGTCTTGGCTGCTATAGGTTTCTCATTTCTCTTCACAAGTACGTTGAGCCTAACAATAGAGCACATTTTAGTCTTCTGCTTCCATCTTAAAGACCCACATTGCCTGCACCTAGTCAAGTTTTCATCATCACCTTGATACAGCATACAATCATTTGGACTAGCATTTACCTTGGTGTATTCAATACCCAACTTTCTTATTGTCTTCCTGGCTTCATATAATGTCTTTGGAAATTTTGCTTGTTCGAATACGTCCCGTAGTAAGTCAAGAATCATGGTAATTTCCTTGTCACTCACACCGCACATACACTTAATATGATAAAGCTTCACTAAGAATGATAATTTGGAGTACTTTGAGCATCCGGGATATAATTCCTTCTCTCCATCTGACAGTAGATCGTTAAAATCCCGCGCCGCGCAACTTGGACCTTCATATAAGTATGGCAACACGCCTTCATCATCTTTGGCATGTTCGATTGTTGTTGTGTCTTCACTCCCATGTTGAAGCGTGAAATTGAATGCCTCGTTGACCATTTGGTGCATTTGATTCACTTGGGATATCAGATTTTTATCTACTCGTCCCAATCCAGATCTCTCTTCAACCGGCTTCTCACCATGACGCAGCCAAATAGTATATTCAGGGGAAAATGGTCGTAACAACAGATAGTCGTATGCATCCTCGCTTGTTTGCATAAGTTGAAACCCACATTTAGAACATGGACACTTTATCATGCCATTGGATGATGCATTTGCAAATGCAAAGTCTAAAAAATTATTCAATCCTTGCCTATATTTCACACTATTCCGTGACTTTGAAATTCAGCTTTTATCAATATCTAGTATAGTATCAAAATATATCGAACTAATTAATAGTGACATACGAATTATGGAAAAATAAACTTGTAAAAATTTTCATCCATCTGAATAATCCCAGTTTAGTTTATTGCTTTAATTAAGTTCAGCGAATTGCAGTCACTCTAAAATTATCATAGATTTGCACAATATTTTAAAATATCTTTCCTTCACTAACTACTCTTTTAATGCATGGAAATAAATGTGACCAATAATATTTAACAAAAATACAACAACCAATGGTTTTATGAAAATCTTTTTATGTTTTTTACGTTGTTATTATATAAAGTACTATCGATGTACGTTAAATATTTAAATGTGTAACTAATGTTTATATTAAATATTTTGTTAATTCTTTTTGTTTTATGTAAATTATTTATTACGTGTCATAAAATTTGGTCGTATGTATTTTTATTTTAGGTTAAGTATTATTGATTAATAATTAAATTAAACTCCAATATATTTTAAGTATCCCACTATTCATACACCTTGATTAAAATTTTATATCACTTTGTAGAGAAAATAATAGTACTTATTTACAGACGACATAATAAAGTTCTTAGAACAATGGACGGTTATAAAAGATTTTTTATTTTTAATTTATATGTTTCAGTTGTTTGGAAACTGCATATGTTAAATGTTTGATATAGGTATTATTTGGACTTGTACTAATTGACTTAGTTTTAACTTAATAAAATTATTAAGTATTTGTTAATTAAGGTAATTTTATTAGGACTAATTTATTAGATTTTTGTTAATATTTTTTGCTGTACTTTTTGATTTCTTCATATTTGTATTGTATTTTATTTTAATACAGTTAAACATAATTTTCATTTTAATTAATCAATTATGCGGTCCTATTAAGTTTTTTTTAGGATTTTTTTCTAAAATAAAAATAAAAAATAATTATTTTCTAAAATCCCATTTTTCAACTTTAATTTTTCAAATGCAATTTTTTTTATTTAGAGCAAGTACGCCACACCTCCGGTGAACTCTATAATTTTTATAAAGTTCATCGGACTCCCAACGAACTCCACTTCAAATTCTAAAAGAAATGGCTAACTCAAATTCTTAAGCTTCACAACAGACAATAACAATCATTATCATCATCTCCATAATACATAGGAATATACACCACTACACAGGAAGTCATATTTTTATTGGAAAAATAATATTCTTTTTATTTATAATGAAAAAAATCCTTGTTAAATATGAATTATTCCCGTATATCTGTGTATTCGGTCTTATTTGCTTTTCTTTTATTTCATCTTCCAACATAGTTTAACCCACTCTCACCCACCAGTATCCCACTATGTGCATGCTAGAATTATTTTCCATTCATTTAATTGTGGAACCCAATACGTCTTAGGAATATAGTATTGTAAGTTTCGCTGTTATTTGTGTTAATTGTTAACGCATCTAACCAGTAGAAGAATGAGTAGAGTAATTATTGAGGATTTTTTCAATTTCTTTTCTGGACGGAATTAATTATTGTTTATTTAGCATTTTATGGTAAATTTTTTTATCTAAATTTTTAATTTGTTGTTATCAAAAAATAATAAATAAATTTTTAATAAATGAAATAGACCAATAGCAATATTTTCAAAATAATAAATTTAACTTTTTTTTTACATAAATACATACATCTTTCAAAATTAATGTATTATTAGAACAATTCTATTCATGTTTCAAATTATAGTAATTAAATTCAAAACATAATATTTCTATTTTTATTTTGAAAAAAAACTATAATTTCAAATCAATAAATATTATTTTATAATTAGCCACTACCCAATTTAAAATACAAGATCTAAAATAGTATCATTTGAATTTTTTAATTATTATTTTATTATATGAAATTATATATTTTCTAATTCTATACCATTTTTAAATATAATTTAACACATAATAAATAACATAAAAAATAATTATTATTCATCTCTATCATTATATATAATGTCTATTCCAATTAATTTGTTCGGTAAAGATTTATTTATACTATATAACTTAAAAAATTATAATACCGCTTAAAGAAATGGCAATATAATAAAAATATGGCCCACAACACAATAAATACACCTACTAATAAAATAACAAAAAAAAAAAAAAATAAAACCCAAAACCCCAGCGCATCCCCCCTTCCCCCAAAATCCCTTCCTTTCGTGAATTTTTTCAAATTTGGTCTCGTCACCCACAAAACATGCCTTTTCCAGAGTTGAAAAACTAAACCTCCACAAATCCGATTGCTTCAACTGTGTCATGGCCACCGTTCGTGGTTATCGTTTGTCTGAGGCTTTGAGTTGGTCGGCATAGTCTAGTTTTGGTCTCGTCGCTTGCCGTCGTCTCGTCTGGATGCTGCCATCTCGCCGCTTCGCCCGGTCACTGCTGTATCGCCGATCGTCGTCGTATCGCCAATCGCCGTCGTCTCTGCGTTGTCATGCTCCCCGTTGAAGATTAGTGGCGTTTTTATTTCTGGGTTTTGTGTTGTTTGATGGCTATTGGTGAAATCATTTTTGAAGATAGAAAATTTACTATGCGGTTAATGTGTTTTAATTTCTATGGCTTCTTTTGAAATATTTATGAAAATCAATTTGACCATTTGTGAGTCTGTTGTTGTGAACATGTTTTTTAGTTGTATCTTTGTTTCGGTAAAAAATTCAATTTATCAAGTAGTGTTTATTATGATTTGTAATATTTATCATTGAGGTGAAACGTTTCTTTTTAAAAACAAAGGGCAAGGGTGTTCGGTCTAAATAGTATAAACACGTAACAAATAAAAAAACACTAAAGAGTTGAGCCATAGAAGTTCGAAATTCTGATAAAATGGACTTCTTAGAGCGAATGCGTTCATTAGATTTAATAACATTATTTTGTTGTATCCAGACAAATTCAATCCATTTTATGAAAAAAATGTGACCAATTAACCAACCTCCAAAACCACTTGTTAAAAACAACAATTTTTTGTAATTTCTTTTACATATTTAATATTTTATATATTCTAATTTTTTTAGAAATTTGATGATGAAAATAAAAAAATTATGTCTTTTTTTAAGAAGAAGGCTACTGCTAAAGAAAGAAAAATATATAGTGTCCAAGATGGTCTATTTTCAGTAGCGGTGAAACAATACTTTAAAATTAATTTAAATTAGATTAAAATTTAAACAATTATAAAATGGGGTATTAAATAATACATACATGAGATGCAGATAAATATTTACTTACCTGGTTGAAGATCCATATAACTGTCTATTAGTGTGAAAATTAAGGCCTTCAAAAATCTGGAAAAAAAAAAACAAATTCATCATGTGAAACCAAAACAATTTCATAAGATAAAAAAATCATTAAAGCACGAAGAAATAAACCCATTATGGAGGTGAGGTGCATAGGGAGTGCGTATACTTGTTATGTAAAAACTATTTATAAAGGCCGAAAAAAATTCTAGAGAAAACAGTTCAAAGTTGAATATAAATAAATCTTTAGAGAAAAACACAAAAAGAAGAGAACCAGATAGGTGTGTGATGCTTGCGAAATAATTTGTGCTGAAAAGGTGTAAAATGATTTTATTGCTTATCAGTAAAGTTTATTAAATTGAAGTGGCACGTTTATATACCTTTGAGAAGCACAGATTTTTATAACTGATTAGTGCAACAAATATTTAAAATTAAACCGATATTCTCTACTTTTTTTTAGCCTAACAGTTTAAGTTCATATAAATTATCCAAGCGGTTCAATATAATTTTTAAAAGAAGCAATAGTTAACCTTCTTAAATTTATCCCGTAACTTCATAAGAGATTTGAAACGACAATAAAGGAACAGGGATACAGCTATAATACAAATTTAAGGTGATCTAAAAATAAAAATAAATTCTTTGAATGGTTAACGTTAAATCCATAGGTCAAATCTTGTTGTGATCTCCTCCTAATTCTAAGCATTTTCTATTTTCTCCATATGCTCCAACATCTCTATAACTCTCAAACCCTCACCTAAGGTGAACGTCCATCTCATCAGGTGAGAGACTTCTCCCTTTCAAACCCTTACATGAGTTAAACCCTTGCTGAATTAATTTTTTTCCATGGCATGTTAAATATATTGTTATCTTTTTATATATTCTCAAGCTTCATGCATTTTGGTACACAGTACCACTAAAGAGTCAAAGATAGATAACCGTGTGTGACAACTGAAAGAGTCCAAATTTGTGTAAAAAGCATATTTAAGCGTCAAACAACCCTTTCACTATGTTGCTCAAAATAACCACTTCTTACAACTTGTTAACAACCATCAATCGGAAACTGAGACCAACCAAGTATTGGATTTGAAATTTAATCTCCAAAGTTAAGGTACTTTTTTGCTCCCCTTGTCTTTACCTTATTTTAATTTTCTTTTAAATATCATTCAGTAGTAAGTAATGTATACTATCCAAATTCCTCTAGTTTAGAGATGAACCTCTCGTGTTATTTTTATTCCTTAACTTGTATTAATTTCATTCACTACTTTTTGGGTTTAGTAATACCTGTTTAGGAAAAAAAATAATTCTCTGGAAAAACTAAAACGAGGAAAATATTTTATGATAGATAGTTATGAAAGATTCAAATCACTTGGAATTGGGAAGATCTAGCACCGATTTTTTTTAAAATACAAAATATGGGCATTTAGTATTCTTGCAACATGTAAACTTCACATTGGGCCTTAGACCGTTTATGTGTAATAGGCTTTAGTGTTATTCCTATTATAATTCTCTTATATCTGATCCCAAATAAAATAAAAATAATCATAACTCAAAAAAAGAGAAAGAAATAAATTTGACCTGGAAAGAAAAAAAGAATAGATGATGAATTTTATAAAATAGTCAACTTTTCAAAATTAATTCGTTAAAGTTCTTAATCTAAATTTAAAAAAAAAAAACCGTTTTGGTATAAATTACATACTATCATCGGTATATTTTTTTTCCTCCTATTTTTGTAAAAAGTCATAGTGAAAGTCCTTTACTTCTATTTCTCTTTTGGGCAATGAATAGATAGTAATTTTTTTTCCATACACTTCTTAGAGGACGGCGTGATAAAAGGGTAGCTGAGCGTGAAGGAGGCTATAGCACTTCCTTCTAATACAAAGATAATACTCTTATTTAACAAAGAGTTGCAACCAATTGGTTAGGTAGCTGGACTATTCAGTGGTTTTTTAGGGAGTTTGGACGCTGATTATTCAAACTTTTTCATATGTGAAGAGAGTTGGAAGCACGTGAACAAAGCTAAGAAGGAACATGCATACGACATGATTAAGGTACATCTTTTAGCTTCAACATTTTAAGCAATTTTAGTATTAAAATTTTTTTTGGGTAAGACATTTTGCATGGGTAAATTATATGGCTGGTTAAATTTTCAAATTTTGTTTTCCACATGTTTATTTCAGCATTTCTATCTTGTACGTAATTGCGACTACTTGTACTGGATTTGAGTGTTATATTTTTTCAATTTAGAGTAGCCTGTAATGGTTGTGGATATTCTTCGAATTACTAGTCTTATGCTTGTTAGTTGGTTTTGGTTAATGACAATGGAAATTAATTACAGCGGGTCTTTCACTACGAGGGGTCTTTCACTACGAGGACGATGCCGGAGGAAAAATAAAGTGCAAAATTATGCAAAGGATAGGAAAGAACTGGAAGGATACAAGACACAACTTGCATAAGTGTTACAAAGAAACAAGGACTTTTAAGGAAAATCTTAAGCATCGCCCGTCAGGAATAGAAGAAAATGAATGGAAAAGGTTCCTTGAATATCGCCAGAAGGAAGAAACAAAGGTAAGCGTTGGTATTTTTTATTATTTCCACAAAAAGAAACATGTGTATACATATTATACCCCTTACATTTTATATTCAACATCCCATTCTCATTTATATTTGTTCTGTTATTTGTTCATAGAAAAAGTGTAAATAAAACGCTTTAAATCTGAGCAATCAACTTGTCACACATATTGGGGGCTCCAAAATATTGGCAAGAAAAAAAGACGAAGTGGTAATAAGTAATTATTTGCATTGAGATTTTGATTAATCTTCCTGATATGGTGTTGTTATTTACATAATTGTCTCGATATCAATGATATAGGAGAAAGAACAAGGAAGGTCCGTTGGTAGAGGAGAGTTGTTTATCATCACTCATAAGAAAAAAAATGGTTCGTATATCCATCCTGATGCGCGTGTTGTTAGTGTAAGTAATGTTTGAACAATTTATACTTAGATTACTGTATATATCGTGCTAATTTTAAATCATGTCTTTCTAATTTCTTGTATATTTGTAAGAAGCAATTGCGGATGTTAAGAGGCAGGATGAATCCTCTAAGCACATTTCACAAAATGATTCGCTAGCACAAGTTCTTGGAAAGGAGCACCCAAGACGAGTTCGTGCCTTAGGTGCTGGACCATGTCCCATCCAAATATTTGGTAATGCTATTGGACAACCATCGGGTTCTGGTGAGCCAAATCAAGAGTATGAGAGGAGGATTGTAGAATCAACTGCTAAGATAGAAGAAGAGTAGGTGAAGAGACAGTCGATACAGAAGGTTTTGGGATATATAATCCAACAGCAAGGAGGCAATTTGCCAACTGACGTTACTGTAGCGCTGGATTATTTGGGCAGTACAGCAACCTCTTCGCGTGCAAGGCCATCTTCATCTGGCAACCATGACCCACAACAAAAATAATGACTTTCAATCAATGTCATTAGACACTATTGAATTTAAGTTGGTTTAGTGCTTTATCTTTATTTTCTTCAAATTATGAAATTTTGCTTTATATTAAATCTTGCACTTATGACAATCTCATTATATAAGTTATGTTTGCATATATATAATTTGGTTTGTTATGTTATTTAGTTGTGTTATTTGGTTGAAAGTTCTTTAAATTAATTGGTAACTAATAAATTAAAGCTGAATAAACATACTATTTTAAAAGAGTCAAAATAATAAAGAAAAGCTAGAATTTTAATGGAAATCTTGAACTTGGTGACAGTTTCTAACTGCCGCAATATAAGCATATTGTACGTTTCCTAGCATTTAGCGGCAGTTAAAAACTGCCGCAAAACGAACGCCGTTTTCAATTCCCTGCCATTTAGCGGCGGTTTGTAACCACCGCGACACCATTTTTATTACGTTGCAGTTACTCCAGTGATTAATTAAAATCGCCGCTAACCATTTACCTACGGCCTATCTTCCAACGTTTGGTTTAACTGCCACAATATGTTTGGCGGCGGTTGTAAACCGCCGCAATATGGCTCTGAAAACTACTGCAAAATGCCAGTTGTGTTGTAGTAGTTTTATGAAGAAAACCTCTAAATTCTAGGCCTTAAATTATCTTTCTACATCTTTTATTAAGAATTATTATTTTGTCCTTAATTTTTTTCAATTTTACCATCATGTCCTAGCTTTTATCATATTTATCTTTTTGTCCCTTATACTTTATACAATTACATTATCACCTGTTAACTTTTCTATATTTACTTTTTAACCCCATAACTTTTTTCTATTTATATTTTAATCCTTGTACTTTTACTTATTTATATTTTAATCTCTAATCTTTTATATAATTACACTTTTGTCATTCTACTTTTACATAATTATTATTTTATCCGTATACTTTTACATAATTATCTTTTTACTCCTAGAGACCCGAGTTGACCATTTTATCTTTATACATTTTATTAATGACTAAAATATCCTTATACCTCCAAATTATTATTTAACCTTAATCTTTTATTGAAAGACTATTTTATCTTTATTATAAGAACTTTAAGTTCTTAATACCATATGAAAAATTTATCTGCAATGAATTATGTAGAAGAAAAAACAAAAAATGAAAGCTTTGTGCAACAAAAACAGATTTAGAATTCTAAATGTATTAGTATTATTTCTTTCAATTATCTTTTCAAAATCAGTTACTACTAGAAGTGTACTAACAGAAAGTCAAAAATAAAAATAGTCAACTAACACCTTAACTAATAGTACATGAAGAATCATCACAAAAATTAGTTATTTGCTTATTTCAATTACTGATGATGCATGATGGTTCTTTACCTTTCTAATTATTTAGATTTATAATAATGTGATAATTTTTTAAAATTTTATTAATTATTTAACTATGTAAAATTATATTTTATTATCAGTATATAAAAATAATTAATTTTTTAATTTGTTTGCCTAGTATGTTTTATATTATCTTTTGGTTTTACATTTTTATCTAAAAATGTATACTTTTGATTAAGTTTATGCACAAATTTTTATGTTAATGAATAAATATTAAATTTACATTTTTCCTTACTCTCTTATGGCTATGACGAAGAGAATTAGGATACAAAAGTTTTCATTTGAGAATGTTAAAAAAAAATTAAACTCACCAAAATATATTTAGATTAAAATGTTAATAAATCTAAATTTATTAGCATTTTTATTCTCTGATTATATAATTATAATTACATCTATTTTTATTTAACAGGATAATAATAATATTAATTATCTTTTACAAAAATATATATTAATTGTTATTTAAGAATTCTCTAGATGTTTTTACAAAAAAAATATATATTTTATTTGGTACAATTTAATTTATATATTTTTTCAAAATAAAAATATTTTTATTTTGTTCATACACTATAGTTATTTTTATATATAAACAAATTTATACAAAAATATTTCAAAATAGAAATAGTGATATAAAAACCACATGTTTATTTAGGCAGAAACTCACCTGCAGTCGACTTCACATGAAGTTATTTCTGGATAGCTGACACGTGTTACCATATGGTTTAAAAAAATCGGTTTATTTTATACAAGTAATTTTTTAAAAAAAAAACAATTTAAATTGGACCAAATAGTTACTTTTATTCCCTTATTCTTTGTTTCACACTTAAAATTCGTTCTCTTCCAATCCCTTTCTCAGAATTAATATCAAACTTTCAATTGGGTATGTTTCTCTTATTTATATTTCTTAATCAAATTTATTATTTCAAATATATTTCTTAATTTATGTTTGTATTCACTCCTCTATGAATGATGAAAATTATTTAATAAATATGTAACTGTTCATGCATCACACCATTTTGATGTTCTGGATGAAATTGATTAGATATTAGACAACAATTTTGGGAGTTATACTGTTCACATCTTTGTCTAGAGTCAATACAGAGATTGATTGGATTGTCATTACTTCTCAAATTCAAGTCATTATAGGTAAAGTTAGTACCTTCATCCTGCAAGTATTGAATTACTGAGTTATGCTTTTTTTTAAATAATTTGTGAAATATAATTGTACTAAGTGTTGATTTGATATCAACAATATGTAGAAATTAACGTTGTTGGTATTGTCCATACAAATACCTAATTAAATATAATAGGTAATTGTATGAGATTTAACTCTATTATAAAAATAGAGATAATTTTTTCAATAGAACTACATCAATTGAACTGTATATACATTTAAGCTTAATATTTAAAGATGTCTCTACTCTTTGTATTCTTATTTAAACTCAACTAGTTTTGATGAATGCATTTTATATTAAAAAAGATGTGATCTAGTCTTGTATTATATTTTAAGAAATATATTAATTCACAAAGAGGATATTGAATTAGGGAGTAATAAACTATGTACTCTAATTTAATATTTATATTTGATTAAAGAGCAGTAAATTATTATTTTTTTTCAATTGAATACCTTACTATTTGAATATAACCTATCTTATCCACTTTATTTAGTTTGGTGTTGATTTGAGATGTTTAAGGAGTAGGCGAAATTAATTTTAAGAGGTTAATTTTAAGAATTTGAATGAAATTCTTTTATATATATATATATATATATATATATATATATATATATATTTAAAGTTGGTATGGTTAAAAATCTTAGTACCAACCATGAGTACTAGAATAAAAAAAACATATATAAACCAAAATAGTCCAAATATAACTATAGTGTAGTATAGGTCTGAGTATTTTTTTAATTTTGCCACAGTAATATTTGTAAAGAATAAAATAGTGTTTTGGGATTTAGATTTTTCTCTTAATACAGGTTTAACTTGTGTATATTTTTTTTCTTGAAAAGAATTATGTGAAGCAAAGTATTGACTTTATAGAAACATATTTTAAATTATTAACAACTTATTAAAAGTAATTTAAACTTTAACATTAATCATAACAAAATTTGACCTATATAATAGTATTAAGGTATATGACTAAAAAGATGTTTAGAACTAAATTTTATATATCTTCTCATTTATTTTTCTAGTCTATTTGTTAAAAAATTTATGTCACTAGTAGAAAGGATACGTGAACAATAGAGAATAAACCATGAGATTATATTGTTGTAATTCTTCAATTTTATAAGTTATTTTATTTTAATACCGACATAGGTAAGGAAAAAATATGGAAAATATGTCACATTCTGAAGAGGATGAATGTTATATAGAGGAGGAGAAAAATGAAAATGGCAATGATAAAACTACTGATAGTAAGGAGGTAGCTGTTTTGAGTGCAAATGATATTTTGAATAAGCAATGTGTAAGTTATGAAGAAGCTTACGAATGTTATGTAAGGTATGCCAAGTGTGTGGGGTTTGGAGTTTGAAAGGGGGATGCTGCTATTGATAGTACTGGCAGTTATGTTCGACGTAAATTCTTGTGCAACAGAGTAGGTGTGAGAGAGAAGAAATGCTACGCAACTACTAGTAAGATAAGAAAGCAAAAGCCTGAGACCAGAAGAAATTGTAATACAATGTTGTCAATTTATCTTGACAAAAGTTGTTCAATGTGGAAAGTCAGAAAGATTGTGGAGGATCATAACCATCCTATGATACTGCTTAAATTTGTTCACCAAATTCCAAATCATCGTACAATGACAGATGCAGACAAAGCACAAGTGGATAGCATGCACAGACATGACCTCCCACCTTCGAAGATCATGGGTCTTATTACTGGACAAGCTATTGGTTATGAATTTGCTGGTTTTACAAAAAAAAAGATTTGGATAACTATATTGAAAGAAATCTACGTTCAAAGATCATTGAAGGAGATGTAAATACAACTCTTAATTATTTGCATGGAAAAGCAGAGGATGAACTTATGATGCTTGTGAGGCATAGTTTAACAGATGACGATAAATTGGAGCATTTATTCTGGGCGGATGATTTAAGTCGATTTGACTATCAATATTTTGGTGATGTTCTAGCATTTGATTTTATCACAGAAAAAATAAGTATAATAGGCCACTAGTTATCTTTTCAGGAACAAACCATCATTGCCAAACTTGTATTTTTGGCTTCGGTTTGCTAGCAGATGAACAAACAAAATCATACAAGTGGTTGCTAGATAACTTTTCAGAGGCGATGATGAATAAGCATCCGAGTTTTGTCATAACGGATGGTGATAATTCCATGATGAGTGCAATTGAAGAAGTTTTTCCAAATGCTACCCATTGATTGTATGCTTGGCATCTGTATAAAAATACAGTATCTCCTATCAAGGACCCAGAATTTCGTGAGGAATTTAAGAAATGCTTGTATGCCAAATTTGAATGTGATGAATTTGAAGAGTATTGGCATGACATGGTTAAAAGGTTTAATCTTGTGGGAAATGACTGAGTGGAGAAACAATATAGAAGGAAAGAACAATGGGCTACTGCTTATTTGAGTAGCAAGTTTTGCGCTGGATTTAGAACTACATCCAGATGTGAAAGCATAAATTCTTTCATTAAAAGCTTTGTTGACTCAAGGGATAATATACTTGCATTGGTGCAAAACCTAGAACGCGCTTTAAGGGACTACAGAAATAATGAGAATGTTGCTGAATTCAAAACAATAAATGGAGAACATGTGCCCACAACAGGTTTACATTCTCTTGAGCGTCATGCTGTGTCAGTGTATACTAGGGAGATATTTTGGAAAATATTAGAGGAGATTAAAGGTGTGGCAGCTTTAGATATTGTGTGATCTGGGAGTCGTTCAACAACTACAGAGTACAAGATCATCAAGTATGGAAGACCTGATCATGAGTACATTGTTTTATAAGGTCAAGATACTCAGAAAATGGTGTGTCAATGTCAAAGATGGGATAGTTATGGCATTCCATATGTTTTGTGTGATGAAACGGGAAAAGATCAAGGAATTGCCAGAAACTCTTGTATTGAAAAGATGGACTAAAGACATTAAAAAAATTGACGATGATTGACGCGAGCAAATTTGTCGGTTAAGAATTTCTTCTCGGTAAAGGAGAAATAACCTCGTTGCAAGTATAGTTCTCAACCAACAAGTAATGCCCGATCAAAGTTTACAATTTCTAATCTAAACCAAGAGACTTTCAACCTCATGTCGTTCTCCCTAGGAATGCAAATGAAATGTTACTTCTTTCGGTTGTGAAGAGGGCAAAAGGGGAATTTTCAAGCAGGAAATTAAAGATTAAACAAACTAAGCAATAAAAGAACTAAGAGATGATCGAAATTGGAATTGATGCAAGTAAAGAGAAGGTAAGAGCAAAACTAGTGAAAATGCTATAAATGCAATAAAGAGCCTCAACTTGGGAATGAGTGTCCAAGGAATCCTATCATCGCCATAACCACAACTATGGTAATTATGATGAGTCAATCTCGCCTAGTCAACCCCAACCATCGAGGAGTAAGTCAAGCAAGCATAATTTACCTTAATCCATAAGTCCTAACTAACTTACCAAACTAGTTGATAAAAGGCTAGCATCAATGGAAACAAGAGCCAACTAACTACCTAAGAATTGCCACTAAATGTCAAACATTATGACAGTAGTATCCTAGGAAATCAAACCACAAGCCAAGGTGAGAAAATCTACTCAAAATCTAGAGTTGGAATTTTCACAAAAACCTTGTGTGCATAAAAGTAAAACATGGGTATTTGCAAAGGAAATTAGAGAACTATAACCAACTATCAACAAAACTAAACATAAACAAGTAATAAAATATAAAGGAGGCATGAAACATTAAATTCATCAATCAAAACTTCAAGAACTCAAAATTGCAATTATAAACAAAGTGCTTGAACCAAACGAAATGAAAGTAAAAGACAAAGTAATTAAAGAGGAATTAAAGAGTACTTACAATTAAAGATGATCAAAATCTAAAATTAAGCTTGCTATAAAATGCTACATGAAAACTACATAAACCCTAGGAGAACTCTCTACTTTACACGACTCCTACTCCTAATTACTATGCAAAACTATGAGGAAATTCCTAATGAAAGCTAATCGCTTGATACGTGTTGATTCTCCCCTCATATAGCACTCCAAAATAGCATCCCAACCTTCAAAAATGAACCAAGAGGCCTCAGAAATTGCGAAACATGTGCACCATTAATAAAATCACGTGTTGGGACCTGTGCGGACGCACAGACGTGTGCGTCCGCAAACGCAACTGAAAATTGACCTGTGCGTACGCACAGGTGCATGCGTACGCACACATGGAAATTCTCGCTTGTGCGCGCGCACGCACAATTCGCTGTGTGTGCTTTTCCTTGTTTTCTTTATGTTTTCTCCCTTTTACATGCTTTCTTCCACTTTTGGCTATCCATTCTTGCCTCCAAGGCCTAAAATCACTCACAAACTATATCACGGCATCGAATGACATAAAAGTGGAATTAAAAATCACTAATCTAAGTATTAAAACGCATGTTTCACATTTAGGACCAAATTAGGAATCAAACACAAAGGTATGCTATTTGAGTGCTTAAGTGTGAGTTCGAGTGCTAGAATCCATCCAAATCAAGTCAAAATACGTCGGAAAATATGGATTCATCAATTCTCCCACACTTAAACATTAGCATGTCATCATGCTAAACTAACAAGGAGAATGATCAAAGGGGTAATCAACTTATTAAATGCAACTACCTATATGCATGAAAGTATGTTATATTCCATCTATATCTATATATCTATCTATAGTATCTATATGAAATTGGTGAAAACAAACAATCAAGTTCCCAAGCAAGTATGGACAAATAGGGCTAAGCAAGGATATAATCCAATGCATCCAAAATCTAAAGAATTGATTCAACTCATCAAAGTGAAGCAACTTACAAGAATGCATGATAAGAAAAATGGAAACATAGAATTGAGTAATTGAACCCTCACTAGGTGTGTGTACACTCTGATCACTCGGTGTTTAGGATTTTAATCACTCAAGTCTCTTCTAATCATGCTTTCATGGAATTGTTTTTCATCTAACAATCAACAACAAGTGATGCATGAATGCAATTATCATGAGGACTTCATATGGTTGTAATGGGGTTAGGGTAAATGTGGGATAGATATGGCTAAGTGGACTAAAATTGTTAAATCCTTGATTAGTTTAAGTCATCCACATCAACCTATATCAATCAAAATCAAAACAAAATGCAATCCTAACCTTCCATCATTTCTTTTCACTAGCACTCATGTATGCTTTTCTCATAAACATCCCATATTCTTTATTCATTTATTTACCCTTTTGGGTGACTTTGCACCCTTTTATTAATGAAAGGGTGTTTTTTTTTTAAGTAAAAGACAATGCATATGGTTCAATAGCTCATACATGGATGCACCCATTTTCCAAAGTTTTCAATAAATACCCAAAATCAAACAATTTCATTTGCTACCAATGTTTTCTAAAATTCCCCTACACTTAAATGAAACACACTTCTCAACCTAAGCTAATCAAGGATACAATCCAAGGTAAATCATGATTTTCCGCTTAAGGTTATGATGTGCTAATATCAAGAACAACGGGGTAAATAAAGCTCAAAAGGGGTTAATAATGGTAGATGGAAGGTGATAAACCCATATTTTATGATATATTTTGTGCTTAATCTGAGTGATTTATTCAATCCTTCACCCACTTATTCATATTAACTGCATGGTTTTACTTTCCCTTCCTTATTATGTGATGTATGTGAAAAACATGTTTCCTATGCTTTAAAATTAATTATTTTAATTACCTTTATTTCCATTCGATGCCGTGATTAGTATTTGAGTGGTTTCAGATCTTCTAAGGCAAGAATGACTCAAAGGATGGAAAGGAAACATACAAAAATGGAAGGAAAGCACAAAATGGAGTTTTTAGGAGAAATTGGCATCCACGCGATCGCATGGACGACGCGGCCGCATGCCAAGCGCGAAGAAGCAGCGACGCGGCCGCATGACTGACGCGACTGCGTGACAAGGAAAACTCTGAATGACACGACCGCGTGACCCACGCGGACGCGTGACAGAGGCCACACACCAGAAATTGCAGAAAACGCTCCCAGCGAATTTTGAAGCCCTTTTTGGCCCAAATCCAAGTCCAGAAGGCATAGACCAGAGGTTATGAAGTGGAGAAATGCATCCATTCAAAGAGACACTCCACTTTTAGTTAGTTTTGCATGATTTAGATTTAGTTTTGAGAGAGGTTCTCTCCTCTCTCTTCTCTCTTTAGGATTAGCATTTAGAATTAGGATTTTATTCGCTTTCAGGATTATCTCTTTATCAGGTTCAATATTCCCTTTTATTTACTTTTGCAATTTAATTTATGAATTCTTCCATGTTACAGTTTACTCTTTTGAATTAATGTTAATTGAGGTATTTCAGTTTATTATTGCTTTCTTTTATTTACATTATGGTTATTCCCATCTGAAGACATTTTTATTCCAGTAGATTTACTTTTCTCCTTTTGGCCTTGGTTAAGAAATCCGTAACTCAGGATTTATCAAACTCAAACATGATTGATAATTGTTATCTTTGTTAATTAAATTGAACTTCAACAATCCCAATCTTTTCCTAGGAAATAAATAGGATCCGAAGATCAAACCAATTAATCCCTTGACGTTCCTTTATCTTAGTAAGGGTTAACAAAGTGGAATTAAGATCCAATTCTCATCATCATTGATAAAGATAACTAGGATAGGACCTCCAATTCCTTATACCTTGCCAAAAGTTTATTTACAATCATTTATTTATTTTACTTGCAATTTAAATCGCTTGTTCTTCATTTACTTTATTTGCTAATTAAACCATTCGCTCCTCATTCTCAAAACCCCAATTTACAACCCTCATAACCAATAATAAGAACATACATCCCTGCAGTTCCTTGAGAAGACGACCCGAGGTTTGAATACTTCGGTTATCAATTTATTTAGGGGTTTGTTACTTGTGACAACCAAAACGTTTGTAAGACAGGTTGATTGCTTGGTTTAGTAACTATACTTACAACGAGAGTTTATTATGACCTCTAAACCATCAATCTTCAGGCCTTTCAAAATGGCGCCGTTGCCGGGAACTGCAATCGTGTGCCTTATTATTGGTTATTGTAAATATTTTTTTTACTTGTTTATTTGTCTTTATTTTCCCCTTTTTATTTCTATTAGCTACTATGAATTCTCACCCTTTTCACTTCGAGTTTGGTTCTAATGTTATTGAAAGGAATGGAAGTTATAACAGGAACATGCATCAAGGTCAAAACAATCAAAGATGGATGGAGCCAAGAGGATCTGATCAACCCTTTAGGCAACAACACCCTCCAAGATATCATGGACAAGGACCATTCTACAATGCATACCAAGCCAATAGACATGGTGGACAGCCTTGTAACCACCAACAAGCCCCACCATATGCTTATAGACCATCCTCTCAACATAACTTCGAACCACCACACTCACAAGCTCCTTTTCACCATTCACCACCATATGATCCTCATCTACCCCGATTCCAGTCCAATTACCCCCAAACATCACCACTTCCCCATGTACCATATCCAAATCTATCACCCCGAGAATCAGAGGTTCGCCTCAAGGAAACAGTAGATCAACTTCAAACAACCATTCATCAACTGGAGCAAGCAGTAAGTCTATTATCTTCTAGACGTTCGAACATTCAAGGACCTCTCAGAGCCCCATGTGGACAATCTAACGAAGAGCGCAGCATGAAGGAGATACTAGAAACTCCAGTGGACAAGACAAAGCATGGCTTCGTACTGGAACAAGTAGAAGAAGCTATCATTGTTAAAGAAGAAGAGTTGGTTGAAGACTTAGGAGACGTTGAACTTCAATGGGAATCCAGAGTTGTGGAGCATTCTGTCAAGGATGTTACAATTGATGCTAAGGGAAATTGTGCACAATCCTCAGAGCAAGTCTTTCATGAAGAACTAGACAGAATAACCCAAGAAACAAGTTTCCTTGATGATGATAATCTCAAGTCAAGTTCTTCTAGTAATGAACTTGCATCCGCAAGTGAATTCTCTGAGATCGAAGGATCTTCCCCAAGTGACTACGAAGATGATACGGAGGTAGATTTCTCTCAACCTCCGATCTATGACTTAAGTGATGAGGAAGACATAGATGGCTTTGATCAGGACATGGATACATTTGAAGAATCTTGCAAAGAAGTGGAGAAATTCACAGAAGAGCACAAGGGAGTAGAACTCACAGAACCACTGGAACCACCTATCCCAAGGCCATTACCACCCAATACAAGCTTCAAGTGGGTATAATCCTTAACCTTTAACTGTATTTTTCCACTTGAATATGGTTTTCTTGAAATAGATGGCCAGCTTAGAGCTCTCTGCGGCTTTAAGAGTAAGTGGGACATGGCTCGTACTCAGAGCCGGTGCACAAGGTTCAATAAGGTTCCACGCTTCAATTCGAAGTGTAAGGATGGTTTCATATTCAATCAAATGGATCTCGGAAAGCGTTTGGTCATCTTGGTGGGAATCCAATTTTTAAACCGCCCAGATGGAAAAGTATAGATAAAGACGAAGGCGGATTTAAAAGCAAAGTTTGGGATCCTGGAATCTATTCCGACATTCGTCACCCCGGGAGCCTGACAATCTGTTTGAAGCTGCTCAGAAGCTTCACATGCCTAGTTTGGTACTCCAGAGGCTATTGTCATTCCAAGCATTGGTGGAGATTTATGGATGAATTCAAGCATAAGCCACCATAACAGGAAGCTCCTCCAATGTCCAACTTAAGGACTTTAACTAAAAGTGCTAGGTGGGAGACAACCCACCATGGTATGACCGTTCCTTTTTCAATTTTTTTTATTTTGTTTTATTTGTTTTCAAGTTTTATTTTATTTTATTATATTGAACCTGGAAGTTTTGCATCGCATTCATATTAATCATTGCATTCTGCATACTGCATAAAAAAAAGGGTGTGCGACACGACCGCATCACTCACGCGATCGCGTCAAATTGCGAAAAACACTACCCACGCGACCGCGTCATTCACGCGACCGCGTGATCTGGAGATCGGGGTAAAAATCCCAACATCCAGAAAGTTAGGTTGGAATCGTGCGGCCATTTTGCGTTTCGCACAAATGACCCACGCGATCGCGTCCCTGACGCGATAGCGTCACTTGCACAACACACATCCCACGCGACAGCGTGAGCGACGCGATCACTTCGCATGGATTGCACAAACACCCCAAAGGAGACAGAGAGTTGCGCTGAAACGACGCTGGAACTGTGCGTTTTGCACAAATTCCAGTGACGCGATCGCATGCCCCAGGCGATCGCGTCATTCACTCTTTTTGCCCTCCACTCGATCGCGCCACTCGCGCAATCGCGTCGACCCCATTTCACCCCAGCCACGCGACCGCGTGGATTCAAATTTATACCCACCCAGTCACGTGAACCCTATCAGTCGTGCCCCCTACCCCCCCCCCAAACCCCTCTTCTTCCTCTCTTCTTCTCCAACCAAGCACCATCACCCACCGCCGCCACCACCGACTACCCCCCAGACCCCGCCGGCCACCCATCCCCCTTCCTTTTCCCCCCCTCTTTCTTCTTCTTCCTTCTTCTTCCTCCCTCCACCGCCACTGCCCTCCTCTGCCATCACCACTGCCCAGCGCCAACCACAGCCCCCCTTCCTTCCCCTATTACCCCCTACCCCCATTCCCCTCCCTTTTCCCTCCCTTCCTCCGAATAGCAGCCACCGCCGCCGTGCCACCCTCCTCCGCCACGCCGGACACCACCACTGCCGTCCCCAGCCACTTCTCTGCCCCACTCTCCTTAATTCGCCTACCAGGTTCCGACGAACGCCACCCTTCTATCCATTCATAGTTATTTCATATTTTTCTGTTTATGTTCATATTTAGGCTAGTTAGATATGCATGTTGTAGTGGATTCTAGGTTGTTAGGTAACCTAGGATGTGGTTAGTGGATTTAGGTCTGTTTAATTACACTGTTCGTGTTTCTTGTTTTATCAATTTGCAATTTTGCTGTTGCTGTGAAGTTAGTAATGTTCATATGCTGCTCTTCAAGTTCATGCTGCTGTGCTCTTTCTTATTCATACTATTTAATTGGAGCTTTAATTTTGATTCATATGTACTATTCTGTTGCTGTTTATTTTCCAGGACAATCCAATTTTAACCGGAATGCTGCCCAAATTTCTGTAAAATGTTTCCATTCATGTCTTGGTTTTGGCGTTTTCAACTGTGCTTTCCTTAGATTTAACCAAACCATTCATGAATGCCAAGGCAAGCTTTCTTATTCTTTTTGATTTTCTGGTTCATAAATTGCATTTTTGATGCTTAGATTCCAATTTTTGCTGTTTCTATATCTATCTGAATCATCATCAA
The DNA here is from genome assembly GCF_003086295.3 of Arachis hypogaea. Taxonomy (NCBI): domain Eukaryota; kingdom Viridiplantae; phylum Streptophyta; class Magnoliopsida; order Fabales; family Fabaceae; genus Arachis; species Arachis hypogaea. Next base: position 74,564,938 of record NC_092046.1, on the reverse strand, counting down.
CCTGTTTCCTTGTTTGGTTATGAGTCACCTGTAGCCTTTACTTGTGAATGCTTGTTACTTAGAAACTTATCATTATGTCACTTACATTAACCCACTTTTTGCTACCTCACTAATTTTAACTTCTTAAACTCTTTTTCAATTCTAACCAACCTAACATTTCATATTCTCTCTTCTGTTTTTCACTTTCTTTTAACCTTCTAACCATGGCATACTAATAATTTTTCCTAATTAACATGTCTTCTATTATATTTTGGATTGTGAATTCTTCTTTTCAGACTTTTAACTCCTATACAATCCTTAGTGCACATTAAATTAACTCATTTTACTTATTCTATTGCTACTTTGCCACTTTGTGTTTCTTTTGACTATTTGCCTATTTATTTTCATTTTTTTTATATATCCTGGTTTTTTGTTTTTCAGGATGTCTGCCAGCCAGAGAAAGGGAAAAACAAAGGCAACTACTGGCAAACGTAAAAGAGGAGAATCCGCTATGTCCATCATGGATATCATGCACGATGACTCCTGGCGGGAGAAGAACTTTACCCCGCAGGAGAAGGCCGACCAGCTGCTCCCTGCTAATGATCCAGTAAAGTTTGCAAATCGATACTGTGAGCTGAAGTATCCGGTGTTTGCAACCTCCAGGAATCTGTACCTGGAGAGGACTTTGAAGATCCCAGAAGAACTCCAGTAATACACCTCTAATCAGATCAAACAAAGAGGCTGGTTCTTCCTGGAGAGAAATCTGACTGAGGTCAATGCATCTTGGGTTAGGGAATTCTACTGCAATTACTTCAAAAATTTCCTAGATGCAGTGAACCTTAGAGAGAAGCAAATTCTGGTCACTGAAGAGGCCATTGAAGATGTTCTGAAACTTCTGCCTAAAACTGATCAGCTGGATGGTTATCAAAGAGCTAAGGAGGATATGCGCTTCATGAAGTTTGATTGGGATGCAGTCAAGGCCCGGATAGCCCTTGACCCGACCGTTCCTTGGATTATGGGTCAGAACACTACCATGCCAAAGGGAATCAAGCAGATTTACTTGAATGATGAGGCTCGGCTATGGCATCAGATACTTAGCAACTTCATTATGCCGAGTACTCACGAGACTGAGATACCAGCCGCTATGATCACCCTCCTATGGTGTGTGATGGAGGGTAAGGACCTGTACCTGCCATGCTTTATCCGGTACTATATGGCCAGGGTCCACGTCCAAGGCACTCTTCCTTTTTCCTATTTGATTACACAGCTAGGCCGTCGAGCTGACGTGCCTTGGGAGGATGCTGATGAAAAGCCACCTGCTGCAGAATGCAAGAAGATTATCCCTCACAGCAGGAACTTTCTGGCTTTGGGCTACAGACCTCCTTTTTTCACTGCTACTGCTGAGATAGCCACACCATCTGCCGGCCCCTCTTCTTCTACAGCTACCCCTGCCACCACCACTGCACCTCCACCTGCCCCAGAGCCCGTCTATCATCTAGTGCACCGCCTGTTTCGACGGCTTGACGAGATGAGCACTTGAAGCTGATGATACGATCTGGCGACATCCCCTCCGAGCCTGACACACTATCCGAGGCATCTGAGGAGGAGGTGGATGCGCCTGAGGCTGCGACTTATCCACAGCAGGAGGCTGAGCAGGCAGGCACCCAGCAGGCAGCACACCAGGAAGAGATCCCGCATCAGATTCAGGCTGTAGACCCCGAGATCCCTATCCAGTCAGCACCTCCTCTGCCACAGGCAGCTCCTCAGACCACCACCACAGATACTCCAGCTACCCGTCCTTCCAGTGATGACACCCCTTCACACCCTACTTGAGTGAGCATCAGAGACGATGCTACATTTTAAGTGTGGGGAGGTCGCCATCTCTGGCGTTCTTTTTTTGGTGAACCACTACATACTCTTTTTATTTATTTTGCTACTTTTCTGTATTTTTTTTTATTTTCTTAGTACTTATATATATTGCTATTTTTATGTATTTATTCTATGTTGCACTTTAGTTCATATTTTAGCCATTTAGTTTTAGTTGCAATTCTAACTTATTAGTTATAGAAATTGTGGATTAATTAGTATAGTTTACCCTTTTTTTTAGCATAAGATAGCTTAGTTTAAATTGAAAAATATAAAAAGGAAGTAAACTAGAGACTTGAACATAATAGAAACAATCCACACACCTTGTATATATAGCATTACATGTTAGTTAGTTAACAACATTTCATCAAGGAGAAACACTAGAACTTTAAAGCCACCTTAAGTTTTTCATTGAGAATAATGGAAATTTTTAACTAAACCTGCATGACATACATAACTGATAAATGATTTTTGAGCTAGAGAACACACAGCCTGTGAGTTTTGAGCTTAATTGTATGGTTACATTCAAACCATAATATTTTATTCCTGTGTGTTCTACCCTTCTTATTTATTCTGGTGTTCTTTACTTTGTTTTAATCTATATGTCCAATTATAGAATAGAAATACATACCAAGAGAGTGATTGAGGCCATTATTTGATTTTAGCTCACTTATCCCAAAATAGCCTACCCTTTACATCAACCTTGTTAGCCCCCTTAAGCCTTTAAATCCCCTTTTATTCTATAAACCACATTACTAGCCTTAAGCAGAAAAACAAAATAAAAACCCCAAGTTGAATCCTTGGTTAGCTTAAGATAGAAATTGTGTATGGTTTACATGTGGGAATATTGGGAACATAGATGATAAAAACAAAAAGGTAGAAAAGTTGAAAAGAATAAAATAATTAAAAATAAAAGTTTTGGGAAGCATGCTCATGTGAAATCAAAATAATTCAATTACCATGTGCATTAAAAAAAAAAGTGTTATCTTTCAGTAGTTGAATAAAGGGGACACGAAAGAATTCCCCAAGTGTGAAATAAAGCAATGCACATGGGATAAAAATAATAAACATTAAGGCATGAGCATGTAACATTAAAAGTGGGAAAATATGGGAAAATAGGTAAAGAAGCTTTGCTTTAGAAAGTATGTATGTTAGGTGAGATCTTAGACTAATTAAGGATTCACTTATTAGCTCACTTAGCCTTATACATATACCCTTACCTTTACCTTGGCCCCATTACAACCTTAATTCAAGACCTCATGATTTTTGGTATGTCTATATTCTATAATTGTTGATTGGTTAGATGAAGAACAAAGTTATAGAAAGAAAGAATAAAAAGAAGAATAGAGTGATTAACCCAATAAACACTGAGTGATTAGAGAGTAAACACAAAATCCAGTGAGGGTTCAATAGCTCATTAACATATATCTCTGCTTAAATTATTAATTGTCTTGCAAGTTTATAAAATGTTTTTCTCTCCCATCTCAATTGTAAAGGCACTTTATCACTATCTAAGGCTTGGCTATATATATATATATATATATATATATATATATATGACTCCTTGAGAATGTGAATTAATTCAACTACATGCAAGCTTTATATTCAAGTGAATAAAAATTAGAATTGCATGATGCATCATTCATTTAGGTAGTTGCATTTAGATTAGATTGCATTGCATGACATTCCACCACTTTAACCTTACCTTACTCTTTATCTTGGACTTAGCATGAGGACATACTATTGTTTAAGTGTGGGGAGGTTGATAAACCCATATTTTATGATATATTTTGTGCTTAATCTGAGTGATTTATTCAATCCTTCACCCACTTATTCATATTAACTGCATGGTTTTACTTTTCCTTCCTTATTATGTGATGTATGTGAAAAACATGTTTTCTATGCTTTAAAATTAATTATTTTAATTACCTTTATTTCCATTCGATGCTGTGATTAGTGTGTTGAGTAGTTTCAGATCTTCTAAGGCAGGAATGACTCAAAGGATGGAAAGAAAACATGCAAAAATGGAAGGAAAGCACAAAATGGAGTTTTTAGGAGAAATTTGCATCCATGCGATCACATGGACAACGCGGCCGCATGCCAAGCGTGAAGAAGCAGCGACGCGGCCGCATGACTGACGTGACCGCACTCCTTAAGCAGAAGACATATGACGCGGCCGCATGACTGACGCGACCGCATGACAAAGAAAACTCCGAATGACGCAACCGCGTGACCCACGCGGACGCGTGACAGAGGCCACGCACCAGAAATTGCAGAAAACGCTCCCAGCGAATTCTGAAGCCCTTTTTGGCCCAAATCCAAGTCCAGAAGGCATAGACCAGAGGTTATGAAGTGGGGGAATGCATCCATTCAAAGAGACACTCCACTTTTAGTTAGTTTTCCATGATTTAGATTTAGTTTTGAGAGAGGTTCTCTCCTCTCTCTTCTCTCTTTAGGATTAGGATTTAGAATTAGGATTTTATTCGCTTTCAGGATTATCTCTTTATCAGGTTCAATATTCCCTTTTATTTACTTTTGCAATTTAATTTATGAATTCTTCCATGTTACAGTTTACTCTTTTGAATTAATGTTAATTGAGGTATTTCAGTTTATTATTGCTTTCTTTTATTTACATTATGGTTATTCTCATCTGAAGACATTTTTATTCCAGTAGATTTACTTTTCTCCTTTTGGCCTTGGTTAAGAAATCAGTAACTCAGGAGTTATCAAACTCAAACATGATTGATAATTGTTATCTTTGTTAATTAAATTGAACTTCAATAATCCCAATCTTTTTCTAGGAAATAAATAGGATCCGAAGATCAAACCAATTAATCCCTTAACCTTCCTTTATCTTAGTAAGGGTTAACAAAGTGGAATTAAGATCCAATTCTCATCATCATTGATAAGGATAACTAGGATAGGACCTCCAATTCCTTATACCTTGCCAAAAGTTTATTTACAGTCATTTATTTATTTTACTTGCCATTTAAATCGCTTGTTCTTCATTTGCTTTATTTGCTAATTAAACCATTCGCTCCTCATTCTCAAAACCCCAATTTATAACCCTCATAACCAATAATAAGAACATACTTCCCTGCAGTTCCTTGAGAAGACGACCCGAGGTTTGAATACTTCAGTTATCAATTTATTTAGGGGTTTGTTACTTGTGACAACCAAAACATTTGTAAGATAGGTTGATTGCTTGGTTTAGTAACTATACTTACAACGAGAGTTTATTATGACCTCTAAACCATCAATCTTTAGGCTTTTCACAAGGGTAAGGCTATATGGGTAAAGTAAGATTTTATCAAAGGTGGCCTCAATCATGTTCTATGCAATTCAAAACATTAATCATAGGAAATAAAGAATTAAGCAAAACCAAGATTATAATCATAGAAGAGATACATCACACAATGAAAAAAATTAGTGGTTAAAATGTGTAACCACTCAATATAGCTCAAAAACTCACAAGGTTATTGTTCTTTACTCTTCTATGTTCCAAAAAGAAATCATTCAAGCAAGCTTGAAAATAGTTTTCTCAATCAATTCAATAGCATGCCCTTGACAAATTCTTAGAAATTCTTGTTGTTTTTCACCAAAATTATTTCTTATATGTATGTATGATGTGATGGATGCAAAATTTTTCAAAATTTCCTAGTTCTTTTCCCAATTTTCAACAAGCAAAAAGTAACATGAACAATTAGGATCAAGATAAACTAGGCATAGGCTATTCACATCATCCAATCACAATCCATATCTATACTATATACTAGCAATATAAGGATGCAATATATATACCAAAACTAGAAATGCAATACTAAAGATAACTAGAAGCAACTAATATATATATATATACCCAAAAGTACTAAATAGTAGTGCATAAGTCAAAGTACTATAAATATCCACAAAAAGCATAATAAAACTCAAGATAAACTAAATGACAAGTGTTCGGAAGAGAATATTTACACCCAAAAATAGTAGATCCTCCCCCACACTTAGATGATGCATTGTCCTCAGTGCCCAAAATAGTCAGTCGGAGGGAATCATCCATGAGGGGCTCCACCGTCAGATGGTGGTGGGTGGTGGTGGTGACGCTGGTAAACAATGATGGCACTTGATGTCGCTGGGGTGGTCTGTGCTGCTGGCTGGTCAACTGCCTAGTCAGCTGTCTCGACTGCCATGTCAACTGGCAACTCGGCTCCACTTGCCAGCTCCTCGACTGTAGGCTCCTCATCTCTATGCTCTTCAGCTATGGGCTCCTCAGGTCTCCGCTCAGGCTGCTCGACTGCCTGGCCAGCTTCAGCTGCTGGCTCCTCAGATGCAGGCTCCTCGGCCTCAGGTTCTGGTGTATCTGGAGGAGGTGGCCCAGGGTCTCTACCCTCAAACTTCGCCACTATCCACTGGAAGCGGCGAGCGTTGCGGCGCTCATAGCGGTGGACGACTTGAAGGATCTCCCGACACAACTCATATGGCGTCTGAGGTCGGGGTGTGGGTGCGGGTGCTGAAGGAGGTGCTGAAGGCTCTGCTGCTGCTGATGTAGGCTCAGAGGTCTTCCTCTTCTTCTGAGGCGGCCCTTCATAATCACCGTATGGCAGAAATGGTTACTTACTGATGTAGACAGACATTCGATTTGTTGGCCGTCTCTCTACACCGGATAGGGCTTCTAATCTGGTGATTAATGATGGGAAGGGAACGTTGAATTTTAGCTGTTGGTTCACATTCATCATCGACTCTCTGATCAGGGAAAGAACAGAGATCCTCTTCCCCTCCAGAATAGCCCATAGCAAAACTGCCACTCGGACTCTAATATGCGTGGCATGCGTGCTCGAAAGAATATAGTCGGTAATGATCTGCTGCCAGATCCTCGCCTCTGGGTTGAGGTCAGTGCACGCAATGCTCAATGGGACTGCCTGCTCTCCCTTTCTGTACTCCCATCTAGTCTCAGGCTGGCCAATCTTCTCCAGGACCACATCCAAAGAAATTTTGCCCAATGACACGTCCTTCATTATTTGAGTGTAAGCGTCCCGAGCCAGAGGAATATGCGGAATATCCAAGAGGGCCTCTAAAGCAGTATCAGAGGTGTCCAAGGTGACACCTCTTAGAAAAACAGTTTGAGCATCCCTCTTTAGGAGATTTGCATAGAATTCCTTGACCTGGTGTTCATTTACTTCCACCGGGTCAGATTTTATGAATCCCCAATTATAAAAATTTATTCTGTTAAAGATTTGATCCACATATTTCTCAGGCAAGTTTAGCTTCCTCTCATAATGAAAGGTGCACTTTTCTAGCTTCTTGTATTGTTCCTGGGCTTCGGCATTGACGAATGTGTCTGGTTGGTTACTTGGTAGCACCGGAGGAGGACGAGCCAAAGGATTGGCTTTCTCCTTTCCCTTGCAGGCCATCTTGAAAAAGACAAAAATAGAATACACTTTAGGAGAAACAGATAGAAATTCATAGAAGGAAGAAGGATATGATCAAATAATTCAAATAAGAGCCATCAGAGTAAACAAATACTCAATCCAGGAAAAAACATGTATAAAACAGTTAAATGCTCAAAAGAAAATGCGTTTCCCCAAAATCAAGCAACCTAAGTGACAAATCAATGAGTGAACAACAATTAAAGCATACATAGGACTTAGGTGTAACAATGCAAGTGAATTGAATGGAAAGAAATTGATTGTTGCCATTGTGCCTTGAAGATTGAAAAGTTTCGCAAAAATTGGCAGGAAAGGCAATAATCAAAGCAAAGGTAAAATCATGCACTTATTCATGTTAAAAAGATTACAAATAATCACATGTACATAACTTCTCGTCCAAAGCAATGCTCCATTGAGAAATGGATTGCATTGCTCAAAAACATAAAGGAACAAAGTGGTTATGTACATGGCTTTGATGTTAAAAACACATGAATAAGCAATTGATCAATTCACAGAGAAAACAATGTATGTACTGCTGCTAATGACACCAAACAGATTTCAAAATTGGAAGTTTAATGCTAGTTTGGTGTGTGAGCAGAAAGGAATGGGTAGTCAGCACATAATGTAGTAACTTAGCATGCTATGCACTTACAAAGGTATCAAACAGAATGAATTTCAGCTTGGTTGATTTTTTAAATGCAGTTTGATGTGTCAGTAAAAATTAACAGATAAGTGCTCAGGTAGCAATGCATCAAATGGAATCTAATATGCATAGGAACAATGACACCAACAGAAGAAACAAAGCTGTAAATTTCAGGTTCAAAATGGTGTTGAGGCATGTATAAGGCAGAGTGCATACAGAATTCCATCTCAGGCAGCATTTATATTTAGCATAAAGTTGAACTATATGAAAATAAAATGCCAAATGGAAGCAAAATCCAAGCTCTTATGCTGATCAGACAAAGAAATCAGACCAAAAACTTTATTCAGGCATTTCAACAAGCATAACAAGTTCAATATTCACAGGCATCAATCACAGTTAAACAATTGCAGCATCCAGAGTTCAGTCAAGAACAGCATCACACAGTCCATAAAGCAATCCAAAATACTCAAGCAGCATCACATATATTCAATCCAGAAAACTAGAAATCATCTAACCTAAAACCATCTAGGAACTAAAGCAGAATTAAAAAGCAGAATTAAAAAGAAGCAGAAAAGAAATGAAACAGGGCAGGAGAAACAGGGCTTGAACCTGTAATGCAGAAGAAGAAGGATTGAAGGAAGGTGAGGGCGAGACAGAGAGGGGCGCAGCGGCACATGGGTCCACCGCCACTGGCGGTTACTCGCCGGAATAAGGATACGCGGCCTAGGGCTGGGCGCTGGCGCGGAGGCAGAGACAGGGAAGAGAGAGAAGGGAAATGTAGAAGAGAGAGAATAAAGAAAAAGAAAGAAGGAGAGAGAGAGAGTGATGGCGAGAGCGTGGTGGTCGCCGGCCGTGTTTGGTCGCGGGGTGGAGGAGTGGTGGTATGAAGAGGAGAGGTTGGATTCTGAGAGAAGAAGAAGAAAGGTTTGGGGGGGTTTGGAACTGAAGCGCGAGTGTACCCCCTTTCCGAATTAACGTTCAAAAAGTGACCTGTGCGGATGCACACAGGGGAGAAAGAAGGGGTATACGCACGCACAAGATCGTGTGGACACTGTGAACAGAAGGTGTAACGTGTCCTGTGCGGGCGCACACGAGCCGTGCGCTCGCACATAACAAGAAAGGAGGGGTTTGTGCGCACGCACAAGAATGGGAAAACAGGGGATCTGTGCGCACGCACAAGGCAGTGCGGACACATATGTCTCTGTTCCTGCAACAAAAATTTCGGCTCTAAGACACCAAACTTGATGTCCAACACAGATTTTCAAGCCCCAAAACATCACAAAACTCCCAAAAACACATTATTTCACTAAAATTACCTAACAAACATCAAAATGAACCCAACTAACCAAGCAAAATAGCCAATTTATTCATGAAATAAAAGCTAAAAGAGAGAAAGTTAGAAGGATATTACCATGGTGGGGTGTCTCCCACCTAGCACTTTGGTTTATAGTCCTAAGTTGGACTTGTTGAGGAGATCCTTGTTAGGGCTGCTTATGCTTCCACTCCTCCTTGAATCTCCAACCAAGTTTGCTCTTGATTTGACCTCCGGGGTCCCAATTAGGTTGCATCAAACTCATGAGAGAATTCATGCTATCACTTAGGATCCAACTTTGTTGACTCTTGCAACATATGGCTGGATCCCATACTTACGTTCCTCTATCACCATTGACATGCTTGTGCATTCTCCGGAATCCACTACATTGACTCTTGCACCATAATTGAGCTCTAAATGTTGGATTGGTCCCTTGGATGAACATTCCATTCCTTGGCCAATTAACATTCTTCTCTTCACCATCCACTACTCCAAGAAAAGTTCGAAGTTGACCATCCGTTTCTATAACAACATATTAATGTAGGCCTAGAAATATTGTTAGAGAAGTCTTCACCCGCTCAATTCGTTCTTGCACAACTATCTTCACTTCTTGGCAAATAGAGCCTTCCTTAACCTCTTTTGAATATTTTTCATCATCACTCAAGTAAAAAATTGGAGGTTATGTGAAGTTCACATCAACGTCTCCTTCCATATCTAATAATGGAGGTCCATGAAAGTCATAGAAGGAATTACCCAAGTTGGACAAAAAATCTTGAATGATGGAATCCTCTTGATCAATTCCTACCCACTCTTCACTTATCTCCTTTGGCACTTCATGTTGTGACTTGACATCTTCTACTTGAATTTGCGATTCTTCTTTCACGCCACACTTTTCACTTGAGCCCACACATTCATCCACTAGAATTTCTTGCTTGTGGCACGAACGCAATGAAGCTAATTGACCCAAAGCTTTTGCTAAGGTAGACATGACTTGCTCTTGCTTCTTCTGAAACTCTTGTTGTTCTTGAATTAGCATGAAAAATACTTCTTGTGTGGCTTGATCCATATATGAAGATGGAGATTGAGGTGGTGAAGGTTGACAGTCAAACTCATGAGGATAAGGGTTTTGGTTTTGTATGTAGTGAGGGGATGGTGTGTAAGATTGGTGACTATGAAGATAAGTATTTGGGTTCCATTGGGGTGCGTTGTGGTGATGGTGAGAAAAAGTCATCAAGAAAATATAAACAAAAACCTACTAACAAAAGCAAACAAACAATCCAAAAGGAGCTATTTACACTATTAACATATTCACAACAACCTAAAGATATAACACCGTTTGCAATCCCCGGCAACGGTGCCAAAAACTTGACGCGAGCAAATTCGTCGGTTAAGAATTCCTTCTCGGTAAAAGAGAAATAACCTCGTTGCAAGTATAGTTCTCAACCAACAAGTAATGCCCGATCAAAGTTTACAATTTCTAATCTAAACCGAGAGTCTTTCAACCTCGGGTCGTTCTCCCTAGGAATGCAAATGAAATGTTACTTCTTTCAGTTGTGAAGAGGGCAAAAGGGGGTTTTCAAGTAGGAAATTAAAGATTAAATGAACTAACAAATAAACGAACTAAGAGATTATCAAAATTGGAATTGATGCAAGTAAAGAGAAGGTAAGAGCAAAACTAGTGAAAATGCTATAAATGCAATAAAGAGCCTCGACTTGGGAATGAGTGTCCAAAGAATCCTATCATCGCCATAACCACAACTATGGTAATTATGATGAGTCAATATCGCTTAGTCAACCCCAACCATCGAGGAGTAAGTCAAGCAAGCATAATTGACCTTAATCCATAAGTCCTAACCAACTTACCAAACTAGTTGATAAAAGGCTAGCGTCAATGGAAACAAGAGCCAACTAACAACCTAAGAATCGCCACTAAATGTCGGACATTATGACTCTAGTATCCTAGGAACTCAAACCACAAGCCAAGGTGAGAAAATCTACTCAAAATCTAGAGTTGGCATTTTCACAAACACCTTGTGTGCATAAAAGTAAAACATGGGAATTTGCAATGGAAATTAGAGAACTATAACCAACTATCAACAAAACCAAACATAAACAAGCAATCAAACATAAAGGAGGCATGAAACATTAAATTCATCAATCAAAACTTCAAGAACTCAAAATTGCAATTATGAACAAAGTGCTTGAACCAAACGAAATGAAAGTAAAAGACAATGTAATTAAAGAGGAATTAAAGAGTACTTACAATTAAAGATGATTAAAATCCAAAATTAAGCTTTCTATAAAATGCTACATGAAAACTACGTAAATCCAAGGAGAGCTCTCTACTCTACACTACTCCTACTCCTAATTACTATGCAAAACTATGAGGAAATTTCTAATGAAAGCTAATCTCTTGATATGTGTTGATTCTCCCCTCATATAGCACTCCAAAACAGCATCCCAGCCTTCCAAAATGGGCCAAGAGGCCTCAGAAATCGCGAAGCACATGCATCATTAATGAAATCACGCGTTGGGACTTGTGCGGACGCACAGACGTGTACGTCCGCACACGCGGCTAAAAATTGACCTGTGCGTACGCACAGGTGCGTGCATACACACACATGAAAATTCTCGCTTGTGTGCGCGCACGCAGGGCTGTGCGCACGCACAATTCGCTGTGTGTGCTTTTCCTTGTTTTCTTCATGTTTTCTCCATTGTACATGCTTTCTTCCACTTTTGGCTATCCATTCTTGTCTCCAAGGCCTGAAATCACTCACAAACTATATCACGGCATCGAATGACGTAAAAGTAGAATTAAAAATCACTAATCTAAGTATTAAAATGCATGTTTCACATTTAGGACCAAATTAGGGATCAAACACAAAAGTAAGCTATTTGAGTGCTTAAGTGTGAGTTCATGTGCTAGAATCTATCCAAATCAAGTCAAAATATGTCGAAAAATATAGACTCATCAATGATTAAGGTAACATAAACGGAAAACAGGATGAAGAAAGGAGCATTCTGATGTGGATAGGTGCAATATCAGTTGCTAGTTCTCGTATGATATACTAAGGAGGCAGAAAATTGTCTCATTTTCGCTACACAATGAATGAAATTTGTAGAGTGACGAAAGACTTGGAAGCAAAATTGGAGCAGACTATTTCATCTTAAAAAGGCAAGAAAGTGATCCTTCTGTTACAAAATCCAAAGGTGCACCAAAAGTCCGAAAAGATGAAAATAAAAGGCAACAATATTCTAATTGCAATCAAACTGGTCACACAAAAAGGAAATGTATAGAGAGAACTACTGAAAAAGATGTTCAACATAACGATAGAATGGTCAGCGAAGATGAATTTGAAGATGGTGTTGAATCTGTTAGTATTCCAAATGATCAGGTAACACGAGAATTTATTATTACTCACAGAATTTATTATTACTTACTAGTCTAAACAACTAATGTCATGATATTTTGAGTTAATATGTACATTTTTAACTTTGTTTTTTATATGAAATTTATACTTTTGTTAATTTTGAAACTAACTTTTTATAATTTTATATGAACAGACTCTTGTAACACCCTACTGGTGGACGAAATTGTGATTCACACTTTTCACAACTCCGCACAACTAACCAGCAAGTGCACTGGGTCGTCCAATAATACCTTACGTGAGTAAGGGTCGATCCCACGGAGACTGTCGGGTTGAAGCAAGCTATGGTCATCTTGTAAATCTTAGTCAGGAGGATTCAAATGGTTATGAGTATTGATAATTAAAAGATAAATAAAGCATAAAATAAAATAAAGTTACTTATGCAATTCATTGGTGGGAATTTCAGATAAGCGTCTGGAGATGTATCTCTGCACGGCTAATCAACTGTCGGATTGCTCGTCTCGAATGAAAAATAACATGTACAGCTACCGCACGGCTAATCATCTATCGGTTCCCGCTAGCATCGGAATAGGACCCTTGTCCTTTTGCACACTATCACTGCGCCCAACATTCGCAGGTTTGAAGCTCGTCACAGTCATCCCTTCCTAGATCCTACTCGGAATACCACAGACAAGGTTTAGACTTTCTGGATCCCAGGAATGCTGCCAATTGTTTCTAGCCTATATCACGAAGATACTAAACTCACGGACTCTGTCAGTGTATTAGATATCTAAGAGAATATACTCCGGCTGTCGTCCAATGACTACATTGAACATCATGTAGACCGCTTGTGGTTGTCAGGCACGCGGATATTGGCTAAGCGAGTAACGAAGATAGTGGGTGATTATCACGGGTCACCCTTTCATTCTGACTTAACTGAATTAAGTACAAGAGTATATCTTGGAGAAGAAGTAGGCATGAATTGAAAGAAAAATAATAGTACTTGCTTTAATTCATGAAGAACAGCAGAGCTCCACACCTTAATCTATGGGGTGTAGAAACTCCACCGTAGAAAATACATAAGTGAAAATAGTCTAGGCATGGCCGAATGGCTAGCCTCCAAAACGTGAACAATGGTCTCCAAAGTATGATAAAAGATCCAAGATTCTGAATACAATAGTAAAAGGTGCTATTTATACTAAAATAGTTACTATGGTTTACAAAAAATAAGTAACTAAGTGCAGATAGTGCAGAAATCCACTTTCGGGGCCCACTTGGTGTGTGCTTGGGCTGAGCATTGAGCTTTACACGTGCATAGACTGTTCTTGGAGTTAAAGGCCAGCTTGTGTGCCAGTTTGGGCGTTTAACTCCACTTCTGGTGCTAGTTCTGGCGTGTTACGCCAGAAAGTTTTAGGCTGGCTTTTAGAGTCAGTTTGGGCCATCAAATCTCAGACAAAGTATAAACTATTATATATTGCGGGAAAGCCCAGGATGTCTACTTTCCAACGAAATTGAGAGCGCACCAATTGGGCTTCAGTAGCTCTAGAAAATCCAATTCGAGTGCAGGAGGGTCAGAATCCAAAGCATCTGCAGTCCTTTTTCAGCCTCTGAATCAGATTTTTGCTCAGGTCCCTCAATTTCAGCCAGAAAATACCTGAAATCACAGAAAGAAACACAAACTCATAGTAAAGTCCAGAAATATGAGTTTTGAATAAAAACTAATAAAAATATAATAAAAAGTAATTAAATCATACTAAAAACTATATAAAATCAATGCCAAAAAGGGTATAAATTATCCGCTCATCACAACACCAAACTTAAATTGTTTCTTGTCCCCAAGCAACTAAAAATAAAATAGGATAAAAAGAAGAGAAGATACAATAAATTCCAAATATCAATGAAGCTCAGTTCCAATTAGATGAGCGGGCTAGTGGCTTTTTGCTTCTGAACAGTTTTGGCATCTCATTTTATCCTTTGAAGTTCAGAATGATTGGCATCTATAGGAACTCAGAATTTAGATAGTGTTATTGATTCTCCTATTTCAGTATGTTGATTCTTGAACACAGCTACTTTATGAGTCTTGGCCGTGACCCTAAGCATTTTGATTTCCAATATTACCACCGGATACATAAATGCCACAGACACATAATTGGGTGAACCTTTTCAGATTGTGACTCAGCTTTGCTAGAGTTCCCAGTTAGAGGTGCCCAGAGCTCTTAAGCACACTCTTTTTGCTTTAGACCACGACTTTAACCGCTCAGTCTCAAGCTTTTCACTTGACACCTTCACGCCACAAGCACATGGTTAGGGACAACTTGGTTTAGCCGCTTAGGCCAGGATTTTATTCATTTGGGCCCTCTTATCCATTAATGCTTAAAGCCTTGGATCCTTTTTACCCTTGCCTTTTGGTTTAAAAGGTTATTGGCTTTTTCTGCTTGCTTTTTCTTTTTCTTTCTTTCTTTTTTGCCACTTTTTTCTTTTTTTTTTTTTTGCAAGCTTTTCACTGCTTTTTCTTGCTTCAAGAATCAATTTTATGATTTTTCAGATTATCAACAACATTTCTCCTTTTTCATTATTCTTTCAGGAGCCAACAAGTTTAACATTCATAAACAGCAATATCAAAAATATGCACTGTTCAAGTATTCATTCAGAAAACAAAAAGTATTGCCACCACATTAAAATAATTAGATTATTTTCAAGATGTAATTCGAAATTCATGTACTTCTTTTTCTTTTTCAGAAAACATTTTTCATTTAAGAAAGGTGAAGGATTCATAGGACATTCATAGCTTTAAGACATAGACACTAGACACTAATGATCATGTAATAAAGACACAAACATAGATAAAACATAAAGCATAGAAATAAAAAAATAGAAAAATAAGAACAAGGAAATTAAAGAACGGGTCCACCTTAGTGATGGCGGTTAGTTCTTCCTCTTGAAGATCTTATGGAGTGCTTGAGCTCCTCTATGTCTCTTCCTTGCCTTTGTTGCTCCTCTCTCATGGCCTTTTTATCCTCTCTTATTTCATGGTGGATGATGGAGTGCTCTTGATGCTCCACTCTTAGTTGCTCCATGTTGGAACTCAAATCTCCTAAAGAGGTGTTGAGTTGCTCCCAATAGTTATGTGGAGGAAGGTGCATCCTTTGAGGCATCTCAGGGATTTCATGACGAGGAATTTCCTCATGCTCTTGTTGAGGCCCATGAGTGGGCTCTCTTATTTGCTCCATCCTTTTCTTAGTGATGGGCTTATCCTCTTCAATGAGGGTGTTTTCCTCTATGACAACTCCAGCTGAATTGCATAGGTGACATATGAGATGAGGGAAGGCTAACCTTGCCAATGTGGAAGACTTTTCTGCCACCTTATATAGTTCTAGAGATATGATCTCATGAACTTCTACTTCCTTTCCAATCATGATACTATGGATCATGATAGCCCGGTCCATAGTAACTTCAGACCAGTTGCTAGTAGGAATGATAGAGCGTTGGATGAACTCCAACCATCCCCTAGCCACGGGTTTGAGGTCAGGCCTTCTTAATTGAACCGGATTGCCTCTTGAGTCTCTCTTCCATTGAGCTTCTTCTACACAGATGTGCATGAGGACTTCGCCCAACCTTTGATCAAAGTTGACTCTTTTTGAGCATGAAAGGGACCTCGGGGATCACCTTTTTCTTGGCCACAACTTCATAGAAGTGGTCTTGATGCACATTTGAGATGAATCTCTCCATCTCCCATGACTCGGAGGTGGAAGCAATTACCTTCCCCTTCCTCTTTCTAGAGGTTTCTCCGGCCTTAGGTGCCATTAATGGTTATGGAAAAACAAAAAGCAGGGATTTTTCCACACCAAACTTAGAAGGTTGCTTGTCCTCGAGAAAAAAAGAAAAGAAAGGAAGGGGAGAAGAAGAAATGGAGGAGATAGAGGTGAGGAGTGGGTTCGGCCAAGGGGGGGTTAAGTGTGTAAGATGTGTGAAGTGGAAGGTGATAAAGAGGGGTATTTATAGAAAAAGAGAGGGAGGGAGTTCGTGTAAGAGGGGGTTGGGTTTGGAAGGGAAATGTTTTGAATTTGAATGGTGAGGTAGGTGGGGTTTTATAATGGATGGATGTGAGTGGTAAAGAGATTATAGAGAAGAGGGTAAGATTTGATAGGTGAATGGTGTTTTGGGAAGAGGTATTGATGTGATTGGGGAAGGGTATTTGGGGAAGAGTGTTATGGAAAGGTGTGAAGAGGAGAGAAGAAGAGGTGGGGTAGGTGAGGATCCTGTGGGGTCCACAGATCCTGAGGTGTCAAGGAATTCTGCTCCCTGCACCATTCTGGCGTGTAAACGCCCTCTGTGTGCCAATTCTGGCATTTAATGCCAGCTCTGCTACCTTTCCTGGCATTAAACGCCAGTCTGCTGCCCCTTTCTGGCGTTTAACGCCAGCCAGACGCCAAACACCCTTTTCTGGCATTAAACGCCCAGAATGCTGCCCATTCTAGCATTTAAACGCCAGTAAGCCTGTCCTCCAGGGTGTGCTATTTTTAATGCTGTTTTTTATTCCACTTTAATTCTGCAGTTGTTTTTGTGACTTCACATGATCATCTACCTAAAGAAAACATAAAATAACAATGGAAAACAAATAAATATAATTAAATAACATTGGGTTGCCTCCCAATAAGCGCTTCTTTAATGTCAATAGCTTGACAGTGAGCTTTTAGAGAGCTTCACAGAGACTCAGAGCTTAATGGTGGCCTCCCAACACCAAACTTAGAAGTTGAGTGTGGGCCCTGTTTGACTCTGTATTGAGAGAAGCTTTTCATGCTTCCTCTCCATGGTTACAGAAGAAGATCCTTGAGCTTTAAACAAAAGGTAGTCCTCATTCAATTGAAGGACCAATTCTCCTCTGTCCACATCAATCACAGCTCTTGCTATGGCTAGGAAGGGTTTTTCAAGGATAATGGATTCATCCTTATCCTTCCCAGTGTCTGGATTATGAAATTAGCAGGGATGTACAGGCCTTTAACCTTCACTAAGACATCCTCTACAACTCCATAAGCATGTTTCCTTGATTTGTCTGCCAATTCTAATGAGAATTTAACAGCTTGTACCTCAAAGATCCCTAGTTTCTCCATTACAGAGAGTGGCATGAGGTTTATTCCTGATCCTAGGTCACACAGAGCCTTCTTAAAGGTCATGGTGCCTATGGTACAAGGTATTAAGAACTTTCCGGGATCCAGTTTCTTCTAAGGTAACTTTAGTTGCCCCAAAGCATTCAATTCATTGATGAGCAATGGAGGTTCATCCTCCCAAGTCTCATTACCAAATAACTTGGCATTCAGCTTCATGATTGCTCCTAGATACTGAGCAACTTGCTCTTCAATAATATCTTCATCCTCTTCAGAGGAAGAATACTCATCAGAGCTCATGAATGGCAATAGTAAGTTCAGTGGAATCTCTATGGTCTCTATATGTGCCTCAGATTCCTTTGGTTCCTCAATAGAGAACTCCTTAGTGGTCAGTGGGCGTCCATGGAGGTCTTCCTCACTAGAAATCACTGCCTCTTCCTCCTCTGTAGGTTCGCCACTATGGGTATATTGATGGCCTTGCACTCTCTCTTTAGATTCTCTTCTGTATTGCTTGGGAGAGTACTAGGAGGGATTTCAGTAACTCTTTTACTCAGCTGACCCGCTTGTGCCTCCAAATTTCTGATGGAGGACCTTGTTTTAGTCATAAAACTGAGAGTGGTCTTAGATAGATCAGAGACTATGGTTGCTAAGTCAGAGAAGCTCTGCTTAGAATTCTCTGTCTGTTGCTCAGAAGATGATGGAAAAGGCTTGCTATTGCCAAACCTACTTCTCCCACCATTATTATTATTGAAGCCTTGATTAGGCTTCTGCTGATCCTTCCATGAGAAATTAGGATGATTCCTCCATGAAGGATTATAGGTGTTTCCATAGGATTCTCCCATGTAATTCACCTCTTCCATTCCAAGATTCTCAGGGTCATAAGCTTCTCCTTCAGGGGAGGCTTCTTTAGTGCTGCCTAATGCAGCTTACATTTCAGTCAGACTTTGAGAAATTGTATTGACTTGCTGAATCAATATTTTGTTCTGAGCCAATATGGCATTCAGAGTATCAATCTCAAGAACTCCTTTCTTCTGAGTTGTCCCATTATTCACTGGATTTCTTTCAGAAGTATACATGAACTGGTTATTTGCAACCATTTCAATGAGTTCCTGGGCTTCTGCAGGCGTCTTCTTCAGATGAAGAGATCCACCGGCAGAGTGGTCCAATGACATCTTGGACAATTCAGACAGACCATCATAGAATATACATAGGATGCTCCATTCTGAAAGCATGTCAGAAGGACACCTTTTGATCAATTGCTTGTATCTTTTCCAAGCTTCATAGAGGGATTCACCTTCCTTTTGTCTGAAGGTTTGGACTTCCACTCTAAGCTTGCTCAACTTTTGAGGTGGAAAGAATTTGGCAAAGAAAGCATTGACCAACTTTTCCTAAGAGTTCAGGCTTTCTTTAGGTTGTGAGTCTAACCATGTCCTAGCTCTGTCTCTTACAGCAAAGGGGAAAAGCATAAGTCTATAGACCTCGGGATTAACCCCATTGGTCTTAATAGTGTCACAGATTTGCAAGAATTCAGCTAAGAACTAATGAGGATCTTCCAATGGAAGTCCATGAAACTTGAAATTCTGCTGCATTAGAGAAACTAATTGAGGCTTAAGCTCAAAGTTATTTGCTCCAATTGCAGGAATTGAGATGCTTCTTCCATAGAAGTCAGAAGTTGGTGTAATAAAGTCACCAAGCATCTTCCTGGCATCTCCACCATTGTTATTGGGTTCGGCCATGTCTTCTTCTTTTTCAAAAATTTCTATAAGGTCCTCTCTAGAGTGTTGTGCTTTAGCTTTTCTTAGCTTCTTCTTCAGAGTCCTTTTACGTTCAGGATCAGTTTTAACAAGAATGTCATTATCCCTGTTTCTACTCATATGAAAAAGAAGAGAATAGAAAAGAAGAGGAATCCTCTATGTCATAGTATAGAGATCCCTTTATGTGAGTAGAAGAATAGAAGAATGAGGTAGAGATAGAATGAGAAGAATTCGAACACAGAGAGAGGGAGAGGGTTCGAATTATAAGAAGAAGAGAATTGTTAGTAAATAAATAAAATGAATAGAAAGAGATGAGAGAGAGAGAGTATTCGAATATTAATTAAAAAGAAAAGAAAAATATTTTTTATTTTAATTAGAAGTTAGAATTCGAAAGTATTAAAAGAAATAAAATAAAATTAGAATTTAAAACAATTAGTTAATTAAAAAGAATTTTGAAAAAGTGGTGAGGGGTTTTCGAAAATTAGAGAGAGAGAAGAGTAGTTAGGTGGTTTTGAAAAAGATAAGAAATAGTAAACTTTTTAAAATTAAAACAAACAAATCAAGTGGTTAATTGAAAAAGTTTTGAAAATCAATTTTGAAAAGATAAGAAGTTAGAAAAAAGATTTTGAAATTAAATTTTGAAAAAGATATGATTGAAATTTATTTTGAAAAAGATTTGAAAAGGAAATTAAAAAGAATTGATTTTTGAAATTAAAGTTGATTACTTGACTAACAAGAAACTAAAAGATATGATTCTAGAATTTAAAGATTGAACCTTTCTTAATAGGCAAGTAACAACTTGAAATTTTTGAATCTAAACATTAATTGTTAGCAATAATTTCAAAAATATGAAATAAAAATAAGGAAAAGATTTTGAAAATTAAATTTGGAGAATTTTCAAAAAAACTTGAAAGGGAAATGAAAAAGATTTGATTTTGAAAAGATTTGAAAAGATAGAATTTTTAAATTGAAATTTTGA
The DNA here is from genome assembly GCF_003086295.3 of Arachis hypogaea. Taxonomy (NCBI): domain Eukaryota; kingdom Viridiplantae; phylum Streptophyta; class Magnoliopsida; order Fabales; family Fabaceae; genus Arachis; species Arachis hypogaea. The sequence goes on along the minus strand of NC_092046.1, from coordinate 74,544,512 downwards.
CTTGACTAACAAGAAACAACTGAAATTTAAAACTTTTGACCAAATCAAACCAAAATTTTGAAATTTATCAGTAAAATAAGGGAAAGATATTATTTTTTATTTTTTTTGAATTAATGAAGGAAGAGAAAAACAACAAAATGAAACAAAACATAAAAATTTAAGATCAAAACAAAAATGCATGCAAGAACACTTTGAATGTCAAGATGAACACCAAGAACACTTTGAATGTCAAGATGAACACCAAGAACACTTTGAAGATCATGATGAACATCAAGAACATATTTTTGAAAATTTTTAAGAAAAGAAAGACATGCAAGACACCAAACTTAAATTTTTTTTTTACTTTAGACACTAATAATTCAAGAATGCATATGAAAAATAAGAAAGGACACAAAACAAGAAAATTTAAGGATCAAATAAGGAAAATCATCAAGAACAACTTGAAGATCGATGAAGAACACAATGCATATATTTTCAAAAATTAAAGAAAATTAAAAACATGCAATTGACACCAAACTTAAAATCTGACACTAGACTCAAATAAGAAACACAAAATTTTTGGTTTTTAATTTTATTAATTTTTTTTTTGTATTTTTCAAAAATTATTTTGGAAAAAGAAAATAAAGGGATACAAAATTTTCAATAAGAATTCCAAGATTTATGCAATGTTAGTCTAAAGCTTCGGTCTAAAAGAATTAGACATGGCCAAATGGCCAGCCAAGTTTAGCAGAGCATTACATACAATAGCCAAATTGATGGGAACCAAAAAGGCTCCTGCAAAGATAAGTGAAAACCTCAGTCCAAAAGATTATACATGGCTTAACAGCCAGTCAGGCTTCAACATATCTTATGAAACTCTAGAATTCATTCTTAAAAATTCTGAAGAACAAATTTTTTGAATTTTTTGAAAACTATATTTATTTTATTTTATTTTATTTTTGAATTTTTCAAAATTAAAAATAAAAAAACTTAAACATAAAATAAAATTACCTAATCTAAGCAACAAGATGAACCGTCAGTTGTCCAAACTCGAACAATCCCCGGCAACGGCACAAAAAACTTGGTGGACAAAATTGTGATTCACACTTTTCACAACTCCGCACAACTAACCAGCAAGTGCACTGGGTCATCCAAGTAATACCTTACGTGAGTAAGGGTCGATCCTATGGAGACTGTCGGCGTGAAGCAAGCTATGGTCATCTTGTAAATCTTAGTCAGGCGGATTCAAATGGTTATGAGTATTGATAATTAAAAGATAAATAAAGCATAAAATAAAATAAAGTTACTTATGCAATTCATTGGTGGAAATTTCAGATAAGCGTCTGGAGATGCTTTATTGCTTCTGAACCTCTGCTTTCCTATTGCCTTCTTCCAACCATGCGTGCTCCCTTCCATGGCAAGCTGTATGATCCTCTCGGATGAAAAATACCAGGTACGATCTCTGCACGGCTAATCAACTGTCAGATTGCTCGTCTCGGATGAAAAATACCATGTACAGCTACCGCACGGCTAATCATCTGTCGGTTCCTGCTAGCGTTGGAATAGGACCCGTGTCCTTTTGCACACTGTCACTGTGCCCAACATTAGCAGGTTTGAAGCTCGTCACAGTCATCCCTTCCCAGATCCTACTTGGAATACCACAGACAAGGTTTAGACTTTCCGGATCCCAGGAATGCTGCCAATTGGTTCTAGCCTATACCACGAAGATACTAATCTCACGGACTCGGTCCGTGTATTAAATACCCAAGAGAATATACTCCGACTGTCGTCCAATGACTACGTTAAACATCATGTAGACCACTTGTGGTTGTCAGGCACGCAGATCTTGGCTAAGCGAGTAACGAAGATAATGGGTGATTGTCACGGGTCACCCCTTCATTCTGACTTAACTGAATTAAGTACAAAAGTATATCTTGGAGAAGAAGTAGGCGTGAATTGAAAGAAAAATAATAGTACTTGCATTAATTCATGAAGAACGGCAGAGCTCCACACCTTAATCTATGGAGTGTAGAAACTCCACCGTAGGAAATACATAAGTGAAAATAGTCTAGGCATGGCCGAATGGCCAGCCTCCAAAATGTGAACAATGGTCTCCAAAGTATGATAAAAAGATCCAAGATTCTGAATACAATAGTAAAAAGTGCTATTTATACTAAACTAGTTACTAGGGTTTACAGAAAATAAGTAACTAAGTGCAGATAGTGCAGAAATCCACTTCCTGGGCCCACTTGGTGTGTGCTTGGGCTGAGCATTGAGCTTTACATGTGCATAGGATGTTCTTGGAGTTATACGCCAGCTTGGGTGCCAGTTTGGGCGTTTAACTCCATTTCTGGTGCCAGTTTTGGCGTTTTACGCCAGAAAGTTTTAGGCTGGCCTTTAGCACCATTTTGGTCCATCAAATCTCGGGCAAAGTATGGACTATTATAAATTTCTGGAAAGCCTAGGATGTGTACTTTCCAACGCAATTGAGAGCGCACCAATTGGGATTTTGTAACTCCAGAAAATCCACTTCGAGTGCAGGAGGGTCAGAATCCAACATCATCTGCAGTCCTTTTTCAGCCTCTGAATCAGATTTTTGCTCAGGACCCTCAATTTCAACCAGAAAATACCTGAAATCACAGAAAAACACATAAACTCATAGTAAAGTCCAGAAATGTGATTTTTGAATAAAAACTAATAAAAATATAATAAAAGGTAATTAAATCATACTAAAAACTATATAAAAGCAATGCCAAAAAGGGTATAAATTATCCGCTCATCACCTACCATACAGAGTCTTATGCTTAAGTCATAATTCAGAGATGGCAAGATATTACGACCTCTAACAATAAAAATTTTAGTACATATAGTAATGTGAATAAAGATTATAACTAGGAGCCCTTGAAGGAAAAGGAGTAAAACAAATCGCAACTCGAAAGCGCAACACTCCGATCGAAAACATGTCGAACAAAGGATGAGCCAACGTGGGATTATATATACAAAGGAGTGTCAAAACATGAATATCAAAACTCATAATCGGGTTACGAAGATAACCAGTCCGAGCATAGCAATATATACAAGTAAATAAAATAGGAAACCCCAAGGGACATAAATACAAGAAAGCCTATTCTCCAAAATCCCCTCTAAGAGGTGTCATCACAGTTTGTATTATTCAGTGGAGATAAAGGTACCTCAGCATAACATATAAACCAAAAATAGAGACCCAAGAACAAAGGATCTTCGCTAATCCAGAAGTCTCCAGCACGTCTCAGCGAGATGCCTCACGTCCTGCATCTGAAAACCACAAAATCCGCATGGTGAGAACCGGAGGTTCCCAGCATGGTAACAGTTCCCACATATTTAACATGTAACATCAGAGGAAAGGCGAAGGCAATCCTAGAACTTCCACCAGATAAATTCAAAGCTTATAAACATGCTAATCCATAAAGGGCAACTGACTAAAGATTCTTCAGTCTAACTAATACTTCCTTTTCCAAATCCTTTAAACCTTCCAACCACCAGCAGGAGTATAATATGGCAAACACAGTTATATCAGACAAGAGATATACAAATAGGAACAGATAAGGCATTTAGACAATTAGCAAGTAATATACAGTCAATTAGACAATCTCAAACAAATCACGTAGTATGCAATATGATGAATGTCTGTCCCTAATGGCTGATGATATCATCTGTCGGTTATATAGCCAACCCGACAAGTCCTGTAGCTAACCATTGGACTGTCCCTCTATCACGCATCCCCAACTCGAGTTATACTCAATGTAATCGTGATCATAATTATGATCCATATCTAACACCCTCAATGGTGTATATTCAGGGGGCGAGCTAATCCGACACTTTCACAGTGCCCGGCCACCCTTACGACATAGGGTCAACAGAGTCTTGAGTCTCCACCTGGAGCACGTGGTGGCTAGCCACTACTTTCTTTCAGGAAAACTCGTGTCTCAGATATTGGAAGTGTAACATTTATATTTCATTCAATAGCATATATGCATTTATACACGGCCATAATCAATAATGGCACCGCCGTAACATGGCCATAATCCAGCCATCCGGCTCACAGTTAAATCTATAACCAGCCAATTCATAACAATTGCAGCTCTTAGGCTCATGGCACATACAGCACTTCCACCGCCATCCTCTGCATCTCATATAGTCATCTTTGATCCTCATTGATCATTCATTTTTCCCTTGCTTCACTCGCAAGTTACCACATTCCCTAGCTATTCTTCTCATTGCTAGGCATATCATAATGATTTAAGACATAAGTGGTGAGATCTAAGGCTTAGAAGTATGAAATTTGGCTATTAAAACTCAAAAATCAACTTTGGGATGAAAACAGGGCCACGCGTACACGTCCTCCACGCGCATGCGTGGATGGCCAAAAGGTTCATCGACGCGTATGCGTCGCCCACGCGCACGCGTAGATGGGAAAATAGTCAAGGGACGCCTACGCGTCAACCACACGCACGCGTGGGTGCATTTGTACCCCACGCATAGAACTCGCACAGTGCTCGTGCAACTCTCGGGAAATTTGGCTGGGCAACCATTTTAGCACATCGACGCGTACGCGTGAGTCACGCGCATGCGTGGATGGCGTTTTTCTGAAAATGACGCATGCGCGTCAAGCACGCCTACGTGTGGGGGGGATATTCTGCTAAAAAATTTTCCAAGTTAAAAGCTGCAGAATTCACAGATTAAACCCCCAATTTTCCAACGGACATAACTTCATCGTTTTAAAATGTTTTTCGTCTGTTCTTCGAACGGCATAACCACCCCAGATCCAATTTCAGTTTTTAAACAGATTTGGCACAAAACGGAGATCCAGAGTTCAAGTTACATCCCATCAAATTATGCCCAAAAACCACATTTTTATTCAAAACCACAATGTGCCATTTTCAAAACATCCAAATTTCATCCCTTTTTGAAGTCAACCAAATCATACCAATTTTAACCCTTTTTGAAATCAAGGAAGGTATACCAAAATTCAACTCAAGCCTCTTCAACTCATACATTAGCATATTTAACACGTTACAAGCCAACAACTCACTATTTCATCCCATCTCAATCAAATAGCCCAATATTAAATACATTAACATGGCATATACCTTTCCTTATCACAATTTCCAATCACATCATTACCAATTAACCAACATTACACATAATCACTACCATGCTCACTCTCACATGGATCCATCCATAATTCAACCTTAATCATTCATCAAGCATATATCATAGCATGCATTTTTCTCATATATCACACCATCAAGGCATCAATATTCATAATCACATATATGACCACATCATATATCTCAACCATTCAACAACATCAACAATTCAATGCCTATCTTAGGGTCTCTAGCCTAAGTATTTCCTACCACATTACATTTTAGATACGAAAAAACGAGACCATACCTTAACCAATTTCCCAAGCTCAACCGGAGCACTTCCAAACTACTTTTCCACAAGCTTTCAAGGTCTCAACACCTCCAAGAACAGATTTTTATCACCAAAAATCCCTTTTCAAGCTTTTCAAAGTCTCAATCAAGCTCCAATATCCACATATACACAACATAAGCCACAATTATCATATCCATACACAACATCTCAATACCCAAATATCATAGAACAATAATTTATACTAGGGCTGAGAATCTTACCACACCCAAGGTCCAAGGAGACAAGATTAACCTTCTCCTTCAAGAGAGTTGGGTCCTATAACATCAAAGAGCCCAAAATCTCAACATTTTTGCTCATTAAACTCGAAATCAAAGCTGGAAATTCGAAGAGCAAACTGTGGCTTACCTCAAGATTGATTGAATGAGTTTTGTAGAGCTCTCTACGGTGAACGCGTGGCCGCAAACGGTGCGGCAATTGGAGCTCTAGATCAAAAGTTATGGTGGTTTGAAGATCAAATGAGAGAAAGAACTTGAGAGAGTGTTCTTCCCTCTTGTGCCTCCATTTCAGCGTGTTTAGTGTCTTAGAGAGGGGAGAGAGAGTGCTTAAATGAGTGTTTTAGGGTTTAGTTTAGTTGGGCCAAGGGCCAACTATGGGTCCGGTTGGTCCGATTTGGCCCGTTCGGTCCAATCTTGGTCCGATTTCTATAAAATTGGTACCAAAATTCTCGTCTCAATCTCTTCTATCATATTTAGCCATAAAAATCATATTTTTGACTTTCTAAAATAAATTCTCATTTATGAGTTAATTAGCCGTTAATTAATCGGATTTTACAACTCCAATAGCTTCTTCTGTGGAGGTGAATGTTAAAAATATACACTTTTAGGGTGAGAAAAAGAATCCACAATTGTCTCAAGAAGATATAAGTAAAGTCTATAATTCTGGTATACACATTATTCAATTTAGTATATTTCCAATTCAATCATTCTGGAATTATACTACTATGAACTATGTCTTTGTGAAGGTTTAAGTTCTACATTTTTTGGAGGAGATAACAACCATACGTCTGCTAGCTATGAAACTTCCTTATATGGTCTCATTCCTAGTCATAGATGGTTGCTACAGGTAATTAAGATTTGTTATCATTTATCTATCTTATATTTAGTTTTCAAATAATATTTTTTCATAAATTTATATCTTTTGGGATTTAATAGCATGTGAATGATTTGGTTTTTTATTTTGATAGGCCATGCAGAATACACCATAGTCAAATAAGGAGTGATTTTTGAGATTAATATCATGTAATAGACAGCTTTATACCATAGAAAACGTATATTTGGGACTAAAGACATGGATATTAACGAAATGCAAATATGTTTTGTGATTATTAGCTGAAGAAACTTTTTATTTAGAGATATTAATAAAAGAAAATAATGCAAGTATATATCTGTAACTAATTATTTGTGAATATTATTAAATTAATTCAATTTATTATTATTATTATTATTATTATTATTATTATTATTATTATTATTATTATTATTATTATTTTGGCCAATAAATCTATGCTTTTATCCTTCATATTTTTTTATTAAGCACATTATATATATAATAAAACACATATTATTATTAAACAAAAATATTATAAATTAGAACTATATTAAATAATTAATACTAACAACTTAATAGTACTCGGCATTAGTATAACTTTTTTTTTATAGTTAATGTACTTCATTTCTTAAAAAAAGAAAAAGAAAAAGTTATATCAAGGACAATATTCTACTGAATAGATTTTGTTAAAACCGAGTTGACATTGGATAAAAACACATAATTTGATAGATGTAAGTATATAAATCACTAAAAATATTATTTATTTAATTAGGTTTTAGCATAAATTAATGTTTTTCATTTCTCATATATATATATATATATATATATATATGATCAATTTTATAAAAAAAAATTTTTAAATACAATGATACATAGCCAATACAATAGTAAAAAAACATTTAATTTTTATAAAAAATAATATCATTACATAATAAAATAATTAAATAAACAATAAATATAAGTTTAAGAGAATTTCTAATCAAGTCCTATTTGCAATTCTAAATATTTTTGGAGAAATTCTGTAATAAAAAATTTTAGAGTACGGTTTTATTCTTATCCATTAATATAGTACCTTAAATACTAATCCTTTAAAAGTACATCATAGGTCAATAGAAAGTAGATATTTTAATTAAGGATAATTTAATGCATGTTTATATGTAATTATGTTGTTTGCAAAATATTTTTTAATTAACGTTTACTTCTTTTAACAAATTTTAGTGTGTACGATAAATTTTGTCTGAGTTAAAAAAATTACTTTTAAACAAAATATAATAAATAAATAAATAGCATTTTATATTATTATATTCAAACATATTTAGTAGATATAAAATATTTTTTATAAAACATAATAAATAAACAAAATATATTTTTATATCCTAGGACCATATGTAAAAGTTTTTTTTTTAAAGTGATATATTCAAATATTAAATTACTTGTATTTTTTATAAGATTCTTTAAAAAAAATTATTCTAACATTTTTTTTTAAAGTTATACCCATACAAGATAATATACTATTACTATCCGATTTATATGTAAATAATAAAAATATGAAGAATAAAATAAATTTAATTCTAAGATAGATATTATAAATTTTTATTCACTTATTTTGTTTTCTTGGGGTTATATTAAGTTAATTAGGTTAAAATTTAAGGTATTCCAATACTTTTTATAAATACCCATTGATTTTTTAATAGTACACGTCTTCTTTTAATATGAATGTAATGCAGCAGAATATTACGTATTAAAAAAAATAAAGATAAGATAATAATAATTCTTATGCAAATACATTATAACTAACAAGCTCAATTTTTATTAATTTAAACTTCATAGACTTATAATTTACTAAAGGGTTAACCACCAAAAACGTCCCCGAATTATTCAAACGCTGACAAAAATGCACCTGAATTTTACTATCGACAAAAATACCTTTAAATAATTTAAAAACACAACAAAAATACCCAATAGTAAATATATATTTTCAAAAAATGCCTTAGAGATTATATTTTGATACAATTTTTCACAAGCATTATTATAAAATTGAAATATTATTATCCTTAAAATTTGGTGATTTTTCGTTAAGTATATATTTTTTTATAATTTTTTTGTTAACAACCAATAAAACTTTTAAAACATCACAAAAAATATATACTTAACAAAAAATCACCAAATTTTAAGAATAATAATATCTCATTTTTCTAATCATACTTACAAAAAATCACAACAAAATTCAATTTTTAATATATTTTTTGAGAAATACATATTTAATGTTAGTTTTTTTGCAAGATTATCTAACATTAAATATGTATTTCTCAAAAAATATATTAGAGATTGAATTTTGATGCAATTTTTTGTAATTATGATTAAAAAAATAAGATTTTATTATCCTTAAAATTTGGTGATTTTTTGTTAGGTATATAATTTTTTTGTTAACAACCAATAATATTTTTAAAAATTACAAAAAATATATACTCAGCAAAAAATTACCAAATTTTAAGAATAATAATATCTCATTTTTCTAATGATTCTTACAAAAAATTGCATCAAAATTCAATCTCTAAGGTATTTTTTGAAAATACATATTTACTGTTGGGTATTTTTATTGCATTTTTAAGTTATTTAAAGACATTTTTGTCGATGGTAAAATTCGGGTGTATTTTTGTCAGTATTTGAATAACTCAGAGACATTTTTGGTAGTTAACCCTTTATTAAAACAAAAAGTAATGAAATTTTCTAAAGAAATAAACTAATAATTCTAATATAGAATTATAACTAAACTAGATTACCCTATAAAACTAAGATAATCAAGACACTTTCTTCAAATGAAGAAAAATTAAAATTGTTCCTAATTTAAATTATTCTAAAATTAAATTGGTCTTGAATTGTTGTTCCAATTTTTGATAGCGAGATCTTCTATTTCCCTCTTCTTCTTCTTGATGTTGTGATCTCCACTAACCAAATCAATTGCAAGGCGCATTCTTGTAAAGTCATTCACTCTCTGTTACAGAATAAAATTACAATATTATATTAGATTAGAAACTAACTTATGAATTTAATAAATTAAATATATTGTTATAGTACCCCAACATCATATGATCCCCAAAGATCTGATAGTATCATCCATTGTGCAACATAAATACCACAATCATTCCTGCAATAGAACATGTAAGACCCATAAGTTTTAGAAAATCTTATTATGAGCTGATTTCAAATTTATTTATTTATTAGAGATTTTATTTTCAAAAATTATTTCATTGAGAATAATTAAATCAAGTTTTGATAATTAAAATGAAGATTTTACTTAATTTCATAATTATTGAATAATTTTCTATATTTAAATTATAAAGTTTAATAGTTGTAAAAGAAAAGAATTTTTATATGATTTAGTTTAAACAATTGAGATTTTAGAATTTAATATTTTAATTTTTATAAATAGAGAAAATTTATTATATTATCTTATATTTTAAATTAAAATACTTGATTGAGAGTTAATTAGCAAATTGACAATTAAATAAATTTTTAAAGTAATTTTGAGGGATTAAATTAGATTTTAAAATAAATACAATGTAACTTAAATTGATTTAGAAATTACCAACCTTAATTTAACCCAAAAATTCCTAATTTCAAAGTTACCCCAAATCAAACCCTAATCCTAAAAATCAAGCCCACAAACCCTAACCCCTTTAGCCCAAGCCGCTGCCCTCTTTCCCAACAAGACACACGCGCACACACAGTAAGAAAGGGAGATGGAGAGAACGGGAAAAGAGAAGAGAGAAAGGAGGAAGGAGATGCGCCTGTGCTGGTGGTCCTCACCATCGACTCAACAGGATGGAAGAGAGAGTTTGAACAGAGGAGAAGAAGAAGGGTGGCCACTGTTGCTGCTGTCCGCGCCATCGCAGACGCCACCGTTCTGTGGAGTCGTCGTCCTCACCGCATCACCGCCGGTACATCCACGAGCCGCCGGCAGAACCGTGAAGGGAGAGAGTGCACGAACAGAGAAGAAGATTGACGGGGGAGGAGTGCGATGCTCGGAAGGAGGCGTCGCTGTTCACATCACCGTCGCCGAATACCAACGCCGCCATCGTTGCGTGCTCCATCGTCATTGTTGGAATTGGGCAGCCGAGCTTCTGCCGCCAGGGAATGCCGCCGCTATTCGGGTCACTGGAAATGTGGCTGTGATCACCGAAAACACCATCGGAGTTGTCGCTGTTTCAGGTCAGCCATTCTTCCTTGTCTGGGTAAGAGTTTCATTCCGGAACCTTTGAATCGGTATTTTCTGTTTCAAGTTGTTTAAGGATCTGAGGTTTTGGTATACCGCTCACATATTTTTAAAAGTGAATGTTGTGGGGTTCGTGGTGGTTTATGGCCAACATATGTGTGTTGTTTTCCAATTGAAGATCTTGCGAGGTTCGTGGTGGTGTACCACTCGCAATGGTGGGGTTCGTGGTGGTGTATCGCCTACCGATTTTCAAGAGGACGATATCCAGGTTAGCTACCAGATGTGTCGGGCTCTGGCAAAGTAACCGACACGTGAGCTTATGGCCAGAAGGACAAGTATGCATCATACTACATTTGTTTGCCATTGTTTGGGTGTGCTTAAATTGTTTTAGTTTGCTTATCTGATAAGTTCTGCTTAACTGATAACTGTGATATTTGCTGTGACTGTTCTTTAAGTGTGTTTGCCTTGTATTTGTTTGTGCTTATGACTGGTTTCTGTTTGAAGTATTGGTGGTGGATTGATGATAGCAGTTATGAGTTTGTTGGGCCGGAGGCAGAAATTTAATTGTATATTGGGCCGGAGGCCGTGACGAGCGAGTTTAGGTTGATTGATCCCATGGTATTTACATTGAATATTATGTCTACTTATAAGAAATGGAACTTTTACGAAATTAAGATATGGGTGTTGGAATTTTGGATCTAATTACATGTCGATGTTTGAATAGATTCATAAGACAACGACGACTATTGATCTTTTAAAACAGTTTTCGTTAAAAATATCTTCTCATAACAATTCTCAAAACCCTCTACTGAGAACTCTTTCGAAGATAATGTTCTCACCCCCCCTACAGATTTCCCTTTTCAGGATATGGACGCAAAAGTCATGAAGAGTTTACCTAGTTGTTATTGTCGCAATGTTTTATATTGCTTTAGTTATTATTTAATATTTTCCTTGCCTTTATCTTTCACAATTTGTAAGAGGGATAGGATTTGTTTTATGTAAAGCTTGTAAGTTAATACTATTTATATGTATGTATATGGTTGTAAGTATGGATTTATGTTTTGTTTTAAACGGTCTTTTGAAAAATACGGTTTAAGTTTTAAACAGGCTCATATTTTAGTATTAAATATTTTAAGAGTCTTCGTAATACCCGAGCTATCAGAGTGGCGTAGCCGAAAGCGTGACATTTTGATAGTTAGGGTGTTACAGAACACATAAAGAAAAAAAAGATAATACTAAGTTTTTAAAATTTTAATAATATTGCTTCCTAATAATAAGATAAGTTTATGTAATTATTATAATTTTTCACTCATATTAATTTAGATTAAAATTAGTGAATGAAGTACGAAATTTTTATTTACTTACGAGCCATCTTCTTGCTGCGTAACTTCGGGATCTACCAATTTATAAGTAGAAATTGTAGGTGATATCCCAACAGATAATTTATATGTTCCGTCACCCAAAATATTTTCAAGAAATGATGCCTGAAGGATAGTCATCAACCATAAGCGGTAATCCAAATATGATGAAAGAATATTTTTTAAATACAATCTGGTTTGCTTAAATGGCTCATCACTTTATTGACTGCTGTCATCCTTGACTTTTTCTGTATCTTAGATTTTTTAGAGTCAAGATACACAATTTCTTGATCAGATATGTTAACAACCATTAAGAACCAGTGAAAATCCACGTGAATTGGAACATAAATCTACAATAACAAAAGACATTAGAGTACAAGATTATTTGTTACAATAATAAATCACTTTTAGCATTATACTTTGATAGTAAATTTCTCTATGAGACATGTGATAAACCCATATTTTATGATATAATTTGTGCTCAAATTGAGTGTTTCTATCAATTCTTCACCCACTTATTCATATAAATTGTATGGTTTTACTTTTTCTTCCTTATTTTATGATATATGTGAAAAACATGTTTCCTATGCTTTAAAAATATTAATTTTAATTATCTTTTATTACCATTCGATGTCGTGATTTGTGTGTTAAGTATTTTCAGGCTTCATAGGGCAGGAATGACTTAGAGGACAGAAAGGAAACATACAAAAATAGAAGGAAAGCAAAAAAATGGAGTTTTGAAGAAAAGGCAGCGACACGAACGCATGGACGACGCGAATGCATGCCTAGCGCGAAATGGCAGTGACGCATACGCGTGGACGATGCGAACGCGCACCTTGAGGAGAATGCAAATGACGTGTACGCGTGACTGACGCGTACGCGTGACAAGGAAAACTTCCAGATGACGCGAACGCGTGACCCACTCGAACGCGTGACAGACGCCACGTATAAGAATCTACAGAAAATGCCCCCAGCAATTTCTGGACCCTTTTTCGGCCCAAATCTAAGTCAGAAACTCAGAATATAAGCCAGAGAATGAAGGAATCAAACAACGAAACAACTTAGTGATAAAATATTGATAATTTTTAGGATTAGATGTACTTTTAGAGAGAGAGGCTCTCTCCTCTCTCTTAGGATTTAGGATTAGGATTTCTCTTAGGATTTAGGATTTCATCTTCTTCAATCACAGGTTCAATTCCTTTAATTTATTTTCTACTTTTATTTATTCCATTACTTTAATTGTCATTTATCTTTTCATTATTGATTTACAAACTCTCCATGTTAGGATTTGAATTTATGTTTAAATACAATTTGAGGTATTTCAAATTAATGATTGTTTTAATTATGATGGTTTCAATTAAATTTAGATTTATTTTCTCCTTTTGGTTTGGTTAAGTAATTAGCAACACTTGAGTTATCAAACTCAGCTGTTGATTGAAATTGGAATTCTCTGCTGGTTAATTTGTACTCCAATAACTCTAGTCTTTCCATAGGAATTGACTAGGACTTGAGGATCAAATTAATTAGTCCACTTGACTCTCCTTTGTTTAGCAAGGGTTAATTTAAGTGGGAGCAGAATTCAATTCTCATCACACCTGATAAGGATAACTAGGATAGGACCTCAATTTCTTATACCTTGCCAAGAGATTTTATTATTATTAATTTATTTTTCTTGTCATTTAAATTACTTTTAATTTATTTCAAAAACCCAAAAACATATCTTTTTACATAACCAATAATAAATCATACCTCCCTGCAATTCCTTGAGAAGACGACCCGAGGTTTAAATACTTCGGTTATAAATTTTATTGGGTTTTGTTACTTGTGACAACCAAACTTTTGTACGAAAGGATTCTCTGTTGGTTTAGAAACTATACTTGCAATGTGATTATATTTTTAATAAAAATTCTAGACCATACGAAAATCCTAACATCAACATGTCTATCTTAGTAAGATTATATGCTTCTCTCATAAAATTGGCCTTAATGTAATTCCAAGTTCCGATGGAAACATTTTCTAGATGCATTGTAATTTGCTGTAAAAGACATGTCAATTAGAACGAGCATACATACCTATATTAATGCGAAAAAAAATAAACATACCGCAAATGTTGTGGGAAGAAACCACTTGTGACCATCATCATTATGAGTTAGCATGGAAACAACAAGGATAAGGACCTATAGTTATATCAAATTACAAGGTCCAAAATTATATAAAACAAACAATTCAATAAAATTTGCTACAAAATAAAGTCAATTTGAGTACATCTTGGATAAATTTGTAACAAAGCAAAAAAAAAAATACAATACATCATCAATAATAGAATGTCTAGGTTTTAGTGTCATCAAAGCTTCTCTTATGCCTGAACAATGATCATTGGAAACCAATTCTTCCCTATTAAAAACAAAATCATTACTTTGTGTCATCTTTTAAAAAATCACCGTATACCTTCTAAAAATATATTAAGAAGATTGTATAGTACTTTGGGTCATAATTAAAATAAAAAATATATGACGCAAGGGCAAGATCTGCTTCTCTAAAGCTCGAATTCCTTGTTGCCTGAAATAAAACCGAGAAACACTGCATAATATATTGTAAAAAATAAATAATATACCTAATTAAACTAAATTCATTTATATTGTTCATTAATTTATTAGTTACTTGGAAAATTTTATCTCCATTCATTAAGGTTGAGACATCTTCAGCTGAATTTTCTTCGTGCCAGAATAAATTGCACTAAAATGAAAAAAAAAACACATACGAATCATGTTAGACTTATGAATAAGAAAAATAAAATTGGTTATGCAACTAATTTTTTAAAGACAATAATACCTTAGTGTCAGTCTTAGATGGTGTCTTCCTTACTCCATTTTGTCTAGTTTTTGGCCATAAAGATTTCCTTTTTTTGCGCGCAAAACCTTTATTAATCTTACCATTCTGTCTTGAAGATGTTTGTGTTGTCTTTTTGGGTGTAGTTTTCTTCTTAACAGAATTTTTCATACCACTGGAAGTTGGACCACTTAGGAGTAGTATTCATGCATTGACTCATAGGAGGCGTTGAGTTCATTGGTCGTGATGATAGTTCGTCCACCTTTTTGGTCAACAGCTGTAGTTGCTCATCTAGCCCTTGTAAAAATTTTGTTGGAATTATACTTACTTCAGCATTAGTCTATCACAAAAATAAGAATGGAACAATCAAGTCAATTAAGAATAGAAACGAGTTGCCTAATAAAGAAAAGGATAAAGAAGGATTTATGGTTACCATTGTGAAAACAAGTTGGGAGTTCGTGACGTATCCATACTTATGGACTCAGTCTTTAGCTTCGAAAAATCCATTAACTATCCTTCACTGAAAATATAAAAATGTTTTGAATATTTTCTTTAGCTGTGAAGGAAAGCATGTATATATAGATAGTATTTTTTAACATAAGTTGGTTACATAAATGTCTCACTACTCTCTCATTTATAGAAAGATCTTAAACAATCAAATAACTGTTTAACATTATATTAGAATTCGGTGATAATGAAAAAGAAATTTACAAGAGAAACAAGTAGTGCAGTATGCACAATATATATTTTTTCATATACACTTGTAGATAAATATTACCATATATGCTGTTTAATAAATTTAGTTGCACTTATCACTTATCTAAAAATATGAAAAAAAAATTGACATACTTAGATTTACACAAAAAAAAAATTTTATTTCCAGCATTCATCTAAATTTAGAGAGCAAACAAAATTAGTTCTTTTTATTTGCGGTTTCACATTTTAATTTAATATTAAATAAATTATATTATGTAAATTTTTTACTTTACCTTAACCTCCTATGTTGGTGTGTTTTTTTTTTCATTCATGGGAGAAAGTGATAGAGAGTACATAAACTATAAATATTTTTTTAAGATATAATTATAACTATAACAAAAACTTGTTACATTAAAATTAAATTCTTTAACCTCACCTAGAAAAGAATTAAAGGTAGCATATCTTTGTTCGGGTACTCACAATTGAAAAGACATTATTTATACTAAATAATAATAAATTTACTATTTGTGCTAAACACTAATAAGTTATATAAAAGATTACATAAATCTGTTAGAAATTAAAAATTAGATACCAATTTTATAGGGGCTAAATTTACTGACTAATTAATTTTAAATAACCAAAACATCAATGTTAATGTGAAAAGACATATTTAATTTCATCATAATGAGTTAATTTATTTAATTTTAATATGAATTAGAATTTTAGTTTTATAAAATAATTATTCATTTAAATTTTTTTAGAGTGACGATAGACTAAAATATTATTATTAGATAAAATATTGTTTAATTTTAGTAATCATTAAATATTTAAACTTAGTTTTAAAAACTGAAATATCTCAGGAGTTCACTTTTACAAGAGAACAGACCGAAATATTGTAAGAGGGTTCTTTCTAGTAATTTCTTTTATGTTGTTTCTTTTTTAAAACTATAAGTCACGCAGGATCAATATGGTAACAAAGTAGTACAGCCAAATGTTTCTATTAGAACTTAAAAAATTATATAGTAATATATAATAATATTATTTATTTATCCTCTTTAGTTTATTAATTTTGACATTGTTATATTACATAATTCTCTTCTATTAGATTAATATAAAAATCATTGTATTAGATTTAATTCTATATATAACAAATATAAAAAAAACTTTATTTAAAAAATTATTGGGTTAATTTAATTGATCTCACAAAATTACTTTGTACTACTCAATTAATATATTAAAATTTAATGATAATTGTGCATGTCAAGTAGGGTTGAAAGTGAGTCAATACAGCTCATAAGCCAGCACAAACTTGACTCGCTAAAAGCTCAATAAGCTAAACTCGTGAGTTGGTGAGCCGAGCTTGAAAAAGGAATCGAACTCATAAATTAAATAACCCATCTTGACCTTGGGTAAGTTCAGCTCATTAACTCGTAAATGGGCTCGATTATATGTATAATATTACATATATCATACATACATATATCCGATATGCATTTAAGCTATACTTTCGATGTAGGACATAAATAAAAAAATTATGATAATAAATAAATAGACAATATGTAAAATTTATCTTTTTTAATAATTTTTACAATATACATAAGTTATAATTAATTGAAATAGAATTATAAATTATGTTCTTGTTATTTGAGCCAGCTCATGAGCATTTGGTGAGCCGAGCTTGAGCTTAAGAAATAGGCTCGATTGTTAATGAGTCGAGTCATGAGCCAAGTTCAATTTTCGTGACCTGAACTTAAGTTTGGTATACTCAACTCAACTCGACTCACTTCTAACCCTAATGTCAAATAGTACTTCTATTGTAAGTTAATAACTAAATCTCATATAGATATTAAGATTCACTTGAAAAACGAAAAAATGTAGAAATGAAAAGAATGTAATTTATGATATTTTAGTTACAACTAATGGTATCAAACTAGGGATTACATATTTTGAAAAAAAAATCTTAGAGTCCCATAAATAATAGCTTTAGAACTGGCAAGAGTAATCTCGCACTGTTCATGTATGTCATGATTTTAATGGTGAAATTTCATTATAAGTTTGAATAAGTTTTATTACATTATTTATATAATTTGACTATATAAATTTATAAATATTAATTGTGTTAAAATTTTAATACGCAAAATATATATTTCTCTCGAGTGTCGAAAATTTTTATATTTATCTTTGGACGATGATTTTCGTAAATATTATTTGATGCGAGTTGGCGTGACTTAGTATCATAACACTATGTTTGTAGGATTGCAAGAATAGACTTGATCTTTAATCAAACATAAAAGCAAATCGAGTTAAATATGGTATTAGCATAAGTGATTGGTTTGACCCACGATAATGGAAAAAGTGTCACATATTAACTTGTGATAAATTGAATCTATTTGTAAATCTCAGGTTCAACTTACTAGATAATCTATTTGTAAATTATTTAATATTTGAAATGACCTCTGAAATTTGACCTCTGACATAATTTAGTCCACCTAGCCATCCTTAGGGGTTGGGATGATCTTCCCATCAACGATTATGCAACCACTCCACCATAGTTGTAGCTGCCTCTGCCTTTTTCGCCCTGGCCCAAGCCTTCTCCAAGTCAGACCTCAACCCGTCCCTCTCCTCTTCCAACTATTTTTTAATCTCTTTAAGTCTGTCCATCTCAGCTCGGGCAGCCATTAAAGAACTCTGAGTAGCATTGAGAGGAGTCTTCTCCAACTCCCTGGCCAAGATAGTACACACACCAGCGGCCCGATTTCCATTTCGGGCAATGAGTTGAAGGTTGTTTTGAATAGCCATGTCATCCATACTGATATGCCTAAGGGGAAGAATATTTTAAATCACATCTAGCTCCCAACATTGGAGCTGGTATATCTTCAAAAAATAATAGAAGTTTAGGTGTAGCTGGGTAGGGGGAACATCGCAGGTCTAGATAACATTGATCTCGAAATCAGAAAAAGGAAGCCTTACATCTAACTTCGAGAAAAAGCAATCCTATGCATAGAAAAAGTGACACTCTGACTCATCTAAAGGGGGGAAGCATACCCTCTCTTCAAGATCAGCCACTACTATCTCATAATTCCGTTCATCCTCTCAACTCTCACATAGCCTATGGTGTCTACGAAAAGTTTGAGTGTATTCTTTATCAATTACAGGAACAGTGGTCAGGATAAAAGTGTCTACCTAAGCTAAAACGGAAGGGGGGACTTTTGTCAACATATCATGAACAATGGATCGAGACATACAGCTATACCTACAAATGCAACAAATGAACATCGTCGCTAAAGGAACTCGGTCAAAGCCAGAGGAAGTCGGGTAAAAGCAACAAAATAAAACACGCGATTTCACAAGATATTTTCAAAATAGAACGAATAGAAATGGCATCCCTCCTACACTATCAGCAGCGACACCATTGGGGGACAATGTGATTATGTTCTACAAGTAATGAACAGCAACAAGTTTCTCCAAAATTCCAAATACAGAGCCAAACGTTCATAATAGTAACATCAGACGACAAAAACAGTTTCAAAAGGGGTTTTTAGTAAACAAAGCAGCAGCATTGAACAACTTTTTCCAAAGAAGTTTCAAGACACAAACAAAATCAACAATGTAAGAATCTCCGCTACTACTTGAAATGTCCCCCGAAGTACAAGAAGCAGATTGAAAGAGCCCAGAACAGTTACACAAAAAGAAGTCAAGAATACCAACCTTGGTGAGGTGCGAAAAGGGAAAGGCACGTCTCACAGCAAGCAACCACAAACGTTCCTCTCCAAAGGGTGAAAAGAGACCTTCAAAGAGTCTAAGACAGAGAAATCTTGGGTCGAAATGACGAACAAGGAGTGAAAAGGAAAAAGTGAAGATAAGATTCTTTTTGCATCTAGAAGGAAACATGGCAACATTGAGAGCTTTTCAGATATGGAATAAGGAAGAAGAAGAAGGGTGCGAAGCTTGTATAAGAGCGAAGGGGAAAAAAGGGTATCTTGCACCCTTCTTTAAAGCTATGCGCGGATTCCAACGAAACGGCCACCTAATGCTCACCCCTCATTTAAAGTGGTAACATTCAAAATTTTAAAACACGTCGAGTATCCGACCTCTTGAAGGCGGCATACCCGATCAAAATATATCAACCGTTCTTCCATTACTCCATGATCAATCGTGTTCACACAAATTCTGCTGGTTTTTTTAATCCAATCAAAATATAATTTCCTTGGTGACGAGCTATATAAATCACAATGCATTCTTATACTTTAATATAATAGGTACTTTTATTTGTTATTGGAGTACTCTTATCATGACCACTACCAACTCCAAAAAAGAGTTAAAATTGTCGATGGAGATGCTCTTGCCAAAGGCATTACGTATGAAATCTGGTTGTGAGAAAAAGTTCATACAACAAAAAATACAAAAAAGTATTCTTCTGTGTCAATTGACATCCTTGCCAAAGGAACAGAGACCGACATCTACATTCCCCTGGTGAGTGCCTTAGACATTTAGCAATATATACAAATGAATTATATATTGTTATTTCGGTCAAGATTGTATTATTAAACATTCAGTTACAATTTTTTATTTTAACTTCTTATAAATGCAGTGGTTACCCATTTTGTTTAGACCCCTTCCATGGATGACATTGAAACACACATAAACACTAGTTGCAACATATGTTTACGGCATAGCCAATGATACAAAAACTCATTGGTTTGTATAAATTTATCTATATTTTTCACACTTAAATTTTTTTTTAAATTGTTGTTAACATTTATTTGAGCAAAGATGAAATATTTGCTAAATCAAGCCAATTTAGTGCCAACATATCATCATTTAAGACTCTGTGTCCAGGAAATCGTATAGATGAAAATGCAAGGTCCCCTATCATTTATAAACCACGTGTGCACTCTACCATATTAAGTAAAACTAAAATTTATAATTTACTAAACAGGTACTTAATGTGTTGGCTTCAATGTTGACATATGATGAAAGATCAATGTCAGAATTGCATATGAATTGGTACATGCCATCAACCTTCGTAGTGAGTATATAAAAATATTTTTAAAAAATAATTTTTAAATATAGTTCAGTCTTAAATGATTATTTTATTTGTCCTCTATAGCAATACATACTAGATTAGGAGGGATCGTCAAAGAATATGCGAAGAAAATATCAAGAGGATTTTACGGGGAAGGTAGATTACCTTAGAAAGGTGATTGAATTATTTACAATTTAATCTTTATAAAAATTTATTTAATTTTGTATTTTTCATTTTCTGTTTACTCACAATTAAAAAATTATTAGATGTTTGTTAGTGTTAAAGAAGACAACAATCATTGGTATTTAGTGGTGTTTGATTTTCGAAAGCAAGAAGTTATTTTATTAGATCCAACACTTGATCTATCTAAAGAGGACTCAAAGGATTAAACCATTAAAAGACTGGTAATTATACTTGTTTGATAATCTTAGTTGTCTAATTTCTATTATATTTGTAATAATGTTAAATGGTTAAAATGGATGCAGGCTTTGTATATCGTAGCCATGTTACAAGATCCCACATTTTATGACTCCAAACGCACTGTAATGCCAAAAGTTTCAAAATTTGCTGTCGTCAACTCGTCATGTCAGATGAAATCGGGAGATGTGAAAAGTATTTGTTTTATTTATAGTTTACTCAACAAAATTATATTACAATCCAATTGAACATTTTTATTAACTGTAACTTACTTTGTAGAAATGATGCAGGTGTTTGGATGACTCAATGGATGAGAGAATACGGTTGGTGCGATCAATATTCTTCTATTGATGTAAGTAGTTGTAGCATAATATAAAAAATTAAGTATTTATTTCAAATTGCATGAATATTTTTTTTTCTTTTTACAGGTTCACGATGAAATTCGGATGAGACTACCTTTGGATCTCATATTGTATCAGTACAATGTGAAAAGGGACGTTGTCATCAAAGCTGCCGAAAAAAATTACAAGGAAATTCATGCCAAGTATAGGACTTTAGTTAAAAAAGTAGTATGCATTAGTATTAGATCTCCAAATTATTTATTTGTCTACTGTTAGTATGATGTTCTTTCTTTTAATATTTGTTATTTCTGCTCATGTTATTCATCTTTTTTAATTGTTATTTTATTTCACTTAAAATTTGTTAATCTTTATGTAGTTTGATATGTTAAATATATAATTTATGATCATATATGTTGCTGATTATTAGAATTGGATATTTGAATGTATATTTTAATGTAAAATAGTCTATATTCAAATAGAAAATGATCTATACTCAAATGGAAAATGATCTATACTCAAAAGCTCCTAAAACAATTTTTAATTTAACATAACTGTACGATGAATGAAAACACAAAATAATAATAATAATAATAATAATAAGGGTAAGTTTAGATGGATACATAACATCTTTTATTCTTCTAAATTATGATTATTATAACATAGTTGTCAAAATAATTTTTTAATACTTATAGTATAGGTATTTTTTCATCATTCGTTAACTCTTCTCACTATTTACTTTTGAACTTCTTGAAGTACTCTAATTTAGATTTCTACCTTTCTTTTGCCTTTATCTTCTTCATCCATAATTATAGTATTTTTCTAGAATAAACAAAAGTAGGAATATATCAATATTGACAAAGATGATATTAAACAAAAATATTATATTTTGCAATTAAAAGTACATAACTAGAGTACAAAATTAGAGTATAAGAATACAACTACTCATGAAAATTAAGTGATTACATTCTTGACAATAAAAAAGAAGTTAAATATAGTAGTATAATAAGAAAGATAAAAATTTTGATGACCATGACCTCGAGAGAAATTTATACAAATAAGTTTTTATTAAACTTTCATTAACGTGACTATTTTCAAGACTTTTTGCTTATTGTCCATAATAATAATAAATATACTATTTCATTGATAAAAAAATATACAAATGTCTTAGCCCATACATAGCACCGACATCAAGAGAAAAATTATTTAAATTAATGAAAAGCGTATATCTTTATAAGAAAACATACTTAATCTATTGGAAAAATGAAAAAACAAAAAATCAATAATTTCTTACAATGTTGGGACAAGCAAAACGAACGCTGTGGATACACTTTTGAAAAATCTCGTGCTAAAGAGCGTGGAGGTTCGAGTCCTCTTCAAGGCATAATATTGAGATCTCTTATTGAATTGGAATAAGTTCGGCAGCGCATCACGAAATTTTTTTTTCAAAGGAGTCCATCATGTAATTAAAAGAGTTGATCTTTTTGAGAAATCGATGTTTCTTGTTCAATCGTCTGAACTAGCTAATTTAGGATTGGAGCTATGGCTGCCGATGAAAGATTTGACTCATGAGACCTGATGAAGAACACAACATAACCACCAATACATTTATTACAATGACATTTATAGGTTGTCTCCTATTTTTTCTTAAAAGTAAAATTACTGTGATACATTTTTTTTCCAGCTAAAGCTTCCAATAATAAATAGCTTATATTAATCTCTGTTTGTTCGGATGAATGCATTAGAAATTTTTGGAGTCCTAATTCTTCTAGGAAGGAAGATAAGAAACTCATGCATTGAGCCTATACCAGAGAGATATAGATTTAGACTAGAAGATATGGGTATATTGTTGGATAGGTTTTTTTTATTTAAATAAAATAAAGAGGGATCAATTTTATTTGATTCTACAAATTCGAAAACGTGAATTCCCTACACCTGCTAATATATAAATCGTGCTATAGTAGTGTGTATTAGATATTATATTAAACACTGATTTATGCATCAAATTCCTTAAAAAAAAAAGTTCATAAATCGTCTCAGGACACCGAACCTCCCAAATTGTATATAATTCGTCTTAGGTAGCATGGTTTACTTTTTTTTTCTGAATAACCCTAAACCTCAATTCATTATATATATTTAGTTTATTTTGTCAAATAAAATATATCTTTAAAAATTTATTTTATTATTTGAGTTTTTTAAAATATATTTTTGTTCGGTTTGCTGGGTACCAAACGGGTCGGAGATGCTTTGAGGATGAGGTAGTGGGAATCGGAGGTGCGTGAGGACTGAGGCTTTACGACCTTCCGAGCTGTTGTGGTGTAAAAGGGAGGAGACACCTGCAAAAAAGACTCCGATGCTCAAGTCAGAATCGGTATAGATGGCAATAAAAGTGAGGAGGTAGTGACGTACCTGAGGGAGGGGTAGGGCCCTCCCCTTATATACTCCGTACCTAGGGCGGGTCCCATAGGAGCAGACTCACCTTCCAGGAAATTTCCTTTCCTCGAGCTATCAGGTGCCTTGCTGGAGGGGTGGAATGGCTGGGTCGGGTTCCCAGTTTGGGAGCGACGTGCCCGTCGGGTCGGCCATTCGGACTCGGGAGTTGTTCCAGATGAGTCAGGCCGAAATAATGCCCTCCAACGTGCCAGTTGTGGTCGTGAGAACCGCTGTTGGCGCGTTTTGACCTCCTTTATTTGTATCGCTGCTTGGTCGGTCGCTCGTATTTGGGGCGTGCCTTCTACGCGCGTGTAGGCTTCACCGTCTCGAGGGAGCATTGTTTGTCGCCTCGTTCTTCTTAATTAAGTGCATTTATGACTAATTTGAAGGTGTGGGAAAAGTCCATTTTACCTCTGACCTTCGCGCTTCTCCATGGCAGTTACTCTTTCATTTTGGTTTTCTTCTCTTTCCTTCGCGTCTCCTTTCCTTGTTTTCTAATCACTACCACAAACTTCTCATTTCCCTTCTGCACTTTCTGAAGCTTCTTCATTTGGGATTGATTCAGTAAAATTTCTTCAAGATTTCGTAACTCCTTTCAATCATCATCATTTTCCTGGTGAGTCTTTTCTTCCTTTCGTGCTTCTTAACTTTATTGTGCATTTATGTTGCCTGTGTGCCTTTTCCTATTCATGCCTATTTGGAGTAAGTGTTGGGTTTGCATGTTTGACAATGCTAGGTAGATGTTAGGGGGGTTGTAATTTAGGTTCCTGATTTTTGATCTTTACTTAGCTGTAGATTTAGTCTTGTCTTAACTGTAGATAGGCTCACTGTAGCGTTTAGTGTTAGTTCCTGTTTTCCTGACCTACCGGCCTTTTGGTCTAACCTTAAGTGGTGCCTCCACTATAGGTATGGCGCAACTTCCTTTCCTGAGACCCCGTGTTAACAGTTACGCCTGGGTCACTTCTGACGTGAAGTATACACCTTCACAAATAACCTTAGAGGAGCTCGCGGAGTTTCGTCTTTGCGACCAGCTGTGTGGGGGAGGTGGCGAGGAGGGGCGTTATGAGGTGTTCGTTCCCGCCACCCACGAGCGCATATGCCATCTTAACCTTAACACCCCCCAGATTGCCGACTGAATTTGGATGTATAAGGCAATGTTCACCATTCTGGGGGTTCGCATCTCCTTCACCCCCTTCCAAATGGCGCTTCTTAACCGGTGCGACGTGGCTCCATCGCAGCTGCACCCGAACAGTTGGGCAGCCATCCGGTGTTTTGAGATGGTCTGCTAGTACCTAGATCTGCCGGCCTCTGTGGAGGTGTTCTTATGGTTGTTTGTCTTGACTAACCCTTCCAAGGAGGGAAGACACAAGAAAGGGTTTATGTCATTCCGGGCTGCTCAGGGCAGACAAATTTTTGCGGTGTTTAAAGACTCATTTCATGGTTTTAGAGTAACTTCTTAAGGTCTGACCTACCAAAGGTGACCATCCTTTCTGGTTGACTCTAGAAGGGGAGCGGCGGATTCTGACTTACTGGAGTTTTGGGTCCGGGTGCAACGTTTTTACTAAGGTTACATATAAAGGCCTTACTCAGCGGGATAAGAACATTGCTGATGTGTTGCTGGCAATTTTTAACAAAAACAACATTAACCCTCATCTTTTAATGGGTGACCGGGAGATGGGTAGAGGTTACATAGGTGAGTGGTCGGCTGGTTTTGTTGCCCTTTCTCTCTTTTTTTTTGTATATATATACCAGACTGACGACTTGTTGTGTGTCGCAGTGAGTATGGCCGCCGAACATACTGGACTTGAAGATTTGATGTCTCAGTTCATTCCTGGCCACAGTGAGGATAGCTCTGCCACCCAGTTTGCCGAGCAACCGTCCTCCCCTAATGCCGAAGCGCAGACAGCAACTCCTCCCCCACCACCAAAATCTATCAGCCCAATTGTTATAACTGGTCCAAGCAGTAGTGGAGTGGTGCCTCTTAAGGTCGAGCCGGCTGAATAGGGTCCCGATGTCGCGATAGTCGACAACCCTCATAAGCAAAAATCGACCTCTAGTCCTGAGGGGTCACTCACCGTAATGGAGAAGAATTTTGATGCTGGGGGCTTCATTGATTCCCAGCTTATGCCTGGTACAGACGAATTCTTTCATGACGGGGACCTCGGCGCACAAGCTCGGTGGATCTACCGATCTATGTTAAGGGCTGCGACTATTGCCAGGAGAGCTGAGCCTATTTTGACCCAAGCTGGGACGTTGGATGGGAAGTATCGCCAATCCACTCGAGAGGTCGAGAGCTTGAGGTTGGAGGTCCAAATCTTAAAAGAGAAGTTAGCTGACTCAGAAGGGAAACTGAAGTCCTCCGACGAAGCGGTCGCCCGTCTTGCTGAGCGGGAGATGACCTTGGAGTTTGAGCTCAACTTCGCTCGTGGTGAGGCTTCTGCCGCCCAGGCCAAGGTTACTGCTTTGGAGGCCAAGCTTGAAGAGGTCGAGAAGTCGGCCAAGAGTGCTAAAGATGAGGTCGCCAGGCTGAAGGGAGAATTTGCCGGCTTGAAGAAGAAAAATAAAGACACCGTGAAGAAGGCGAGGGAGGTGATCAACGGGACCGAGGAGGTGATTAAGGCCCAGGTCAAGCTACTTTCTCCCGACTTTGACACTTCTACAATTGGAGCTTTCAAGACTATTCGGGATGGTCGGATTGTGGACATCCTGAAGAAGTAATGTAACTTTGTTGTATTTTGTTTTGAACTCTGTAATAGTTTATGTAGACCTTTGAACGCTTGAGTAGTTTTAATGAACTTGTTTACCGCTTTGTTGGTAGTTAACAACTTGCTTGCCTTTAATGCGCTTGCCTACCATTTTTTTGGTAATTAACGACTTATTTACCACTTTGCTCTTGTCTGGTAATTAGCTAATTGCTTACCATTTTTTTTGTCATTGATAATTGGGGAAAATGACTCGTGGCTAGCTGGCTCCTGGAGTGATCAATCCTGTGAGGCCGTAACCGTAGTAGGCCGGTTAGTTGGTAAGTAAATAAAGTGAAGAGAGAGCAGTGATGAAACAGGAATTTGTTAAGTAAATAGTAGAAATTAACAACTGGTAATAATTACTGGTAATAATTTCACATAAAGTAAAATAGATATTACTGAATCGGCAAGACGAGTGGTCGCCCTGCTCTCTAGGGGTAGAACCTTGTCAAGTTTGTCGCATTCCATGTTCGGGTACCCCCTTCCCGTCTTGGTGTTCCAACTTGTATGCCTCGTTGCCGACCACTTCTTTCACTCTGTGTGGACCTTCCCAGTAAGCCACCGGCTTCCCTTCCCCAGGGGTGGGGAGTCCTACGTTGTTGCGTCATAACACCAGGTCGTCTCACTCAAATCTCCTTCTTAGCACTTTAGCATTGTAGCGAAGTGCCACTCTTTGCTTCAGTGCCGTTTCCGACATGTGTGCCATTTACCTGGTCTTATCAACCAGGTCTTTCTCTACAGCTTCCTCTACTCCACCCAGGAATAGTCGTAGACTTGGCTCCCCGTAGGTAAGTCAGAAAGGCGTTTCACCGGTGGAGGATTGAGGTGTTGTTCTATACGACCATAGGACCCATGGTAGTTCGTTTGCCCACGCTCCCTTCCTCTGTCGAGTCACTTTTTCAAGCCCTGGAGGATGACTTTGTTTGCGGCTTTGACTTGGCCATTGGTCTGGGGATGCTCTATCGACGAGAACCTTTGTTTTACTCCTAAGCCGGCGAGGAACTCCTTAAATTTCTTGTCCACAAACTGTCCCGTTGTCCGATATCACAGACTCTGGGATTCTGAACCTGGAAATTATCTGTCCCTATACAAACTTAAGGCAGTTAGCTGACGAGATGCTAGCCAATAGTTTTGCTTCAATCCACTTTGTGTAGTAATCAATGGCCATAATCGGTATTTGACCTGTCCAAGGCCAACTGGGAAAGGACCCAGGAGGTCGATCCCCCATTAGCTGAAAGGCCGAGATGCCATTAGTAAACTGAGCTCAGATGCCGGTGCCTTGTGGAAGTTAGCATTTTCCTGGCACTTCTTGCATCTCATGACAAATTCTTGGGAGTCTGCCATCATCGTGGGCCAAAAGTAACCAGCTCTAACGAGCTTCCGAGCCAAAGCCTTCCCCCTAATGTGATGGCCGCAACAACCCTCGTGGACCTCCCTAAAGACGTAGTCCGTCTGATCGGGTCGTAGGCACTTCAACAGGGGTTTATTCAGTCCTCTTTTGAACAGCTGGCCTTGCACTATTGCATACTTGGCCGCCTCCCTTCTCAACGCCTTCACCTCCTTGTGGTCGTTAGGGAGCTTGCCACTTTCCAAGAAGTCGATGATTGGATCAATCCATGAGGGATCGACGTCTGCTCGGGTTGTGCACAGGGTGACTGTTGGTTCTTTCACCAAGCCTTGAATTAAGGAACGGTTTCCCGTTCCTGGTTTTGTGTTGGCTAGTTTGGATAAGAGGTCGGCTTGAGTGTTCCTCTCACTTAGGACATGCTGTACCACGACCTCTTCGAAGTCCTTTCTCAAGCCCTTTACCTTTTCCAGGTATTTTTTTTTCAGAGGGTCATTGGCTTGATACATTCTGTTGACCTGGGAGGTGACGACCTGAGAGTCGCTATTCACCTCTACCCTTGCTACCCCACTTCTTTTGACAATAGTAGGCCGCCAATAAGGGTCTCGTATTCTGCCTTGTTGTTGGAGACCGGGAACTCAAACTTGATGGATTGTTCGTACACTATCCCTGACGGGCTCTCGGGGATTATCCCTCCTCCTCCAAACGTTTGGTTGGAGGCTTCGTTAACGTGGAGCTTCCACCATGTGCCCGGGGCTTCGTGAGGGTCTCCCGCGACCTCCACGAGGAAGTCGGCCATGGCCTGGGCCTTGGTCGCATGTTTGGGCTCGTACTGCAGGTCGTACTGAGATAGCTCGATTACCCAGGTCATCATCCGTCCTGCTAGGTCGGGCTTTTGCAGGAATTGACGTATTGCTTGATCCGTTCTGATGACGATACGATGACTTTGGAAGTACTGTCGTAGCCTTCTAGATGAGGTTAATAGCGCATACGCTAACTTTTCCAACTTACAGTATCTCAGCTCCGCTCCTTGAAGTGCTTTGCTAACAAAATATATCGGTTGTTGGGTCCTCCCTTCTTCCCGTATCAAGATGGCCGCCAAGGCTTTGTCGGTTACGTCCAAGTACAGATACAGTATTTCAGAGTCTTTGGGTTTCTCGAGAACCGGGGGTGCCGATAGTATTCTTTTAAAATGGTGGAATGCCTCCTCAAATGCTGGGGTTCATTTGAATGCAATCCCTTTTTTCATCAAGTTGAAGAATGGGAGTGCCTTTGCTGCCAACGTGCCGAGGAAATGTGATAGGGCAGTAAGCCTTTCGGCTAACCTTTGTAGGTCTTTGACGCATCCCGGGCTCTTTATTTGCAGGATTGCTTCACACTTTTCAGAGTTAGCCTCTACTCCTCTCTGAGTTATCATGAATCCCAGGAACTTTTTAGCCTCCACAGAAAAGGCACACTTGAGAGGGTTAAGTCTCATGTTGTGTCTCCGGAGGGACACAAACACAGTCTCCAGATCACTGAAGAGGTCTTCTGGCTGGGTGGTCTTCACCAGGATGTCGTCTACATAGACTTCTACTGTCCTTCCGATAAGGTTTCTAAAAACCTTATTCATCAGCCTTTGATAAGTATCTCCTACGTTTTTTAGTCCAAACAGCATCACCTTATAGCAGTATGTACCCCCTGGCGTTATGAACGCCGTTTTCTCCTCGTCTGGCCGGTGCATCGGAATCTGTTTGTAGCCAGAGTATGCGTCCATGAAACTCAGAAACCGATACCCTGTAGCTGCGTCCACTAGAGTGTCAATGTTAGGAAGGGGGAAGGAATCCTTAGGGCTTGCCTTGTTGAGATCGGAATAGTCTACACACATCCTCGACTTCCCATTGGCTTTCTTGACCAGGACTACATTTGATAGCCAGGTCGAGTAGTCCATTTCTCGGATGAACCCCGCTTCTAGCAAGCTGGCCATTTGCCTGGCCACCTCGTTAGCTCTCTTTTGGGACATCTTTCTTCTTCTCTGTGCCACTGGTTTAGCCTTTGCCTTCACAGCCAGGTGGTGTGACATGAACTGAGGGTTAATCCCCGGTATGTCGGTTGGGGTCTAGGCGAACAGATCGCCATTTGCTCGAATCATCTCCACCAATGGCTTTTTCAAGTTCTGGGGGAGGTTTCAGCTCACAAAGGTGAACTTGTCTTCTGAGTCACCCACCCTGAACTTTTTGAGGTCTCCTTCAGGTTCCGGTCTCGGCTTGTCGTCGACCCTAGCATCTAGATCAGCTAGGAAAACCCCAGATGCATCCTTTGACTTCTTCCTTAGGAAGAGGCTGGCATTGTCGCACGCGACCGCCGTTTCGAAATCTCCCCTGATGGATCCCACTAACCCATCGTCAGTCACAAACTTCATCATCAATAACTTGGTACATATTACCGCTCTGAACTCATTGATTGTTTTCCTTCCCAAGATAAGGTTGTAAGCCTTGGAGTCTCTTAGAACAATGAACTCCGCCATTAACGACCTCTTTCCTTGACATCCTCCTATAGAGACCAGTAGGGAGACTATTCCATCATGCTTGATAAAGTTATCCCCTAAGCTGACCACCCCGTGCTGGTGGGTTTTCAGGTCGGCTTCTCGGAGGCCCAGAGCTTCGAACACGTTTTGGAACATGATGTTCGAGTCGGCTTCGGTGTCAACGAGGATTCATCTGACTAATCAAGTTTCCACTCCTGCCGTGATCACCATGGAGGGGTTCTCCGGTACGTCGTGGAACCACTGGTCCTCTGGTCCATATGATATTGTCGAGACTCTCCTAGAGGAAGGCACAGGACTAGATGATGATACTGCCAAGATTTTGGCATCTTTTTTGTCGCGTTCACTGTCCTCGTCGGGTTCGTGCCTTGGTCTCATGGCGTGGCTCCTGTCGTCTTCAGATCGGTCGCGATCTCGTCTCTTGGGTTCTCTTATGAGGTGAGAGAACTCCGCCAGCTTACCTTCCCGGATCGCCTGCTCTAGAGCATCCTTCAGGTCGAAGTAATCTTGGGTTTTATGGCTGAAGCCCTTGTGGTAGTCACAGTAAAGGTTCTTGTTCCCTCCAATTCTATCCTTGAGCTGGCGAGACTTCGACAAGATGCCCTTGTCGGCTATCTGCTGGTACACCTCGACGATCAGGGCTGTCAGGGGAGTGTAATTAGTGAACTTCCCTACCCGGGGGAACGGCTTGAAGGCTTTAGTTGGCCCTCCGTCCTTGGAGTGCTCCTTAGGCCTTTTCCCGTTACCGAGCTGATGAGCAGGGTGATAGGCGGGCTGCTGCTTGTTGGCTGCCATGACTTGGCTAACCTCCTCGTCGTTGATGTACTTCCTAGCCACATTTTGGATTTCTTGCATCGTTCTCACGGGCTTGATGGTAAGGTGTTTTCTGAAATCGTCGTTCAACAGCCCATTTGTCAGACACAAGTTGGTCACCGAGTCGGTCAGGCCGTCAATCTCCAGGCATTCATCATTGAACCTATCCAAATACTTCCTGGTCAGTTCCCCGCTTCTCTGCGTCACCCTTAGCAAGTTGATCGGGTGCTTCGCTTTGGCAATACGCGTGGTGAACTGAGCCAGAAAAGCGCGGGTTATGTCCGCAAAGGTTGTCACAGAGCCTTGGGGGAGAGCATTGAACCAGCGGATTGCCAGCCCTGCTAAGGTCACGGGGAAGGCGCGACACCTCACTTAATCACCCACACCTTCCAGATTCATCCTGGCCTCAAAGGCCGTTAGATTTTTCTGGGGTCCCTGGGACCCGTTGTATCTCATGTCCGTTTGCTTATTGAAGTGCTTCGGTAGCCGGACCTCAAGAATGGAGTGGTGAAAAGGGGTTGCCCCCATGATCACAGGGTGTCACTTTCTCCTTGGTCTTTCTCTGCTATCTTCTCGGTTTTCCTCTTTGGTGTGTCTCGCTCGAGGTTGATTGTAGATTATAAGGTCTTGCCGTCTCCTCGGCACCTCTCTACTCTCCCCTTGGCTTTCTGGATCAGACTGGGAGGTCGGTGTGCATCTGGAGCAGTCTCTTCAGGGACTTCTCCCTCTAGTTTCCCCCTCTTTTGAGGAGACCGGGAATGATGCTGCCTCAGGGCGAGCTGGTAGCGCTCTCTGGTTTCTAGCTCCCGCTCCAGGTTCTACACCCTGTGGCGCAGTTCCTGCATTATTCTAGCGCTGTTGCTCTGCGTTCCTCCGAAGGGACGCCTTTCCTGGGAACGGGAGGGAAACTCATCCCGTCGAGGGGGGGGGGATCTCGTGTGTTCACGGGAGGAAGCCAAGGAGGCTACCCTACTAGTTCGGTGAACCACTTCCTCCCCACGTGGCTCGCCTCCATCATCTCCTTCCACAGGACCCAACAGAAAATCCATTCAGGCTGGTCCCCACAGATGGCGCCAATGTTCGGTTTGTTAGGTACCAAACGGGTCAGAGATGCTTTGAGGATGAGGTGGTGGGAACTGGCTTGGATCTGGGTCACTGGTGCGTGAGGACTGAGGCTTCATGACCTTCCGAGCTGTTGTGGTATAAAAGGGGGGAGCCACCTGCAAAAAGGACTCTGACGCTCAAGTCCGAATCCGTACAGATGGTAGTAAAAGTGAGGAGATAGTGACGTACCTGGGGGAGGGGTAGGGCCCTCCCCTTGTATGCTCCGTACCTAGAGTGGGTCCCACAGGAGCAGACTCGCCTTCCAGAAAGTTTCCTTTCCTCCAACTGTCAGGTGCCTTGCTAGACGGGTGGAATGCCCGGGTCGGGTTCCCAGTTTAGGCGCGACGTTCCCGTCGGGTCGGCCATCCGGACTCGAGCATTGTGCCAGCTGGGTCGGGTCAAAACAATTTTGTTAAAATTATAATTTTAAAAAGTATAAATGTTTTTGTAAAAATAAAAGTGACATATTAAATTAGGTTAAGTGTGATGAGTAGTATTTTGAAATAAGAAGGGAGAAAGCACTTAGGTACAGGACATAATTGATTAATTTAAATTAAAAAATTGTAGTTACTTTTTTTTAATATAAACTTGAGGAAAAAATTTCTAGATTAATTATAAAACTTAATTGGCATCGGTGATTTAAGTATATAGGATATATGATATAGTCATGATGTTAGATTTTTAACCATTATATGAATTTTATTATAAAAACAAATTGATTAATTTAAATTGGGAAATTGTAGTTAATTGATTACTATAAATTTTTAAACCAAAATTATAATTGAAAAATCATTCAAAAGAAACAAAATTAGTTAGTATATTGGACCAACTCAATGTTAATCACATTTTATTTTTCTATTATAAAATATAAAATTTTAATTCTCAAAACATTAAAATCAAGTTATTTTTTTGGATTTAATTTTTTATAGTGTTTTCATAAAATTTGCACGAAATTCATCTATCACATTGATTTAACTTATTTATTTACATAAATTTTGTCTATGAACTCAGCAAACTTGCTTATATTTTAATACGATTTAAATTGCATTGGTATATTTTTATTTTTCAATCAATTTAATTTATTTAAATAATTTAAATTAATGATTAAATTAAATTTTATAAAATTATATGTATTTTTGTTATTGTAATTAATTATATTTTTTTAATTTAAAAAAATAACGATTTGAAACCGTTAATTCTTAACTAAAAAATAAATACACTTATATTATTTTTAACTGAAAATTTATTAAATAAATGTATTCTTATTATTTTAATTTTTTATTTTAAATAAATATATTCGTATTATTTTAAATAAAATTTAAAATTAATATAAATAAGTTTATTTAAAATTTAAAATTTTTATTTAAAATAATACGAATATGTTTATTTAAAATTTTAAATTTTAGTATTTTAAATAAACATACTCTTATTACTTTAAAATTTTTAAAATTTAAATAAACGTACTCATTATTTTAAATCATTTTGAAATTAATACAAGTAGATTGATTCAAAATTTTAGAATTTTAAATAAATATATTTTTATTATTTTAAATAAATATATTCTTTTAATTTGAAAATAATATGAATGTATTTAAATAAATATAGGCATGTTCTTTTAATCCTGTGTGTTAAGGTAGTGTGGGATAGGTTATTGCACGTTAATCGTGCTCACTACTAGAAAAATAGTTATTACAGATGGATATTTCCGACGGATTTTATCCCACGGAAATACAGATGAAATTTTAGAGGAATTTTTTTGTCGGAAAATAAAAAAAATGAATTAGCATAAATTACAGACAGAAAATAGAATCCGTCGATAATTCTGTCGATAAAATTATTTTTTTCGTGAGAAATGGTTACAGACGGAAAATTCGTCTGTAATTAAATAAACAAAACGCTGTATTTTATTCAATTATTACAGACAGAAAATTCGTCTGTAATTTAAAATTTTTCGTCGAAAATATATTAGAATAAGGAAATGGGTCACTTTGGTTCCAATACTTCAGTTCACTTTTTTTTTTCACGTTCTCCTTGAATTACTCCCATGCCTTCTCTCTCTCCATTGAAGATGTGACATCCTCCACTGTCGCCGCCGCCGCCGCTCGCGTCGCACGAGCTCCTTCCACCGCCGCTCTCAATGCGTTTGCTCCTTTTGTCGTCACACGAGCTCTCTCGGCCGTGCTCTTGTCTTACGAGCTCCCTCCGCCGCCGCTCTCGCGCTGCTTCTTCTCTCCTCGCCGGAGGTTTGTCATCGTCTCTTCTCGTCGCTGTTAGTTCAGGTAGGCCTCCGCCTCCTTCGTCCCTAGCCCTAACCCTTCCTTTTTGATTCTGTTCCGATTTCATTATCCCTAGCCCTAACCCTGTCCCTTCCCTGTTTTTCTTAACCCTAATTCTCGTCCCTTAACCCTAATTTTCCATTTGTTCTCTCCGGTTTAGAATTATGTTATGTGGATCAATTTTAATCCTAATTTGTTTTTTTCAGATCCGCTGAAGGTTACACCATTTATGGTTGAGTGAAGATCCCCAACAGTATGCTTTATTTTTCTTTTTTGTCACTCTGATTTTTATTTTCTTACTTTTTAGTTAATTCAAAATCTAATTGTTGGATGGTGACTGATGCGAATAACCATTGCATTCGAATTGGTAGATTTTTTATATTTTGTTCAATAAACTTTATATGAAGTAAAGCTTTCAACTTTAATATGTAGATGCACTAAAGCACTTTAATATGTGAGATTGACTTTGAATTGTTGATGGGACTGGTAATGGTGCTTGGGGTCATATGTCAGTTCAAGTTGTTCATATTGTTTTGGAGTTCACACCAAAATCAAGTTTGATTTAGTCATTCAGGATTCATCTAATTTGAAGCTTCGGTTGGTTTATAGTATCAATTGTAATTTGAAATATTTAGGAAGATGGATGTCAGAGCCTGTTAGCATCTCTGGTGTCATTTCATTTACTTAGGTGTATCTGATAATGTTAATTGAGTAAAATTCAGCAAGATTTTGCTAGAGTTCATTATGGTGTGCATCCATTCCTTTGTGTGCATCCATTCCTTACATCCATTTCTTGTTAATGATGTGCATAAATTTGTTTGCAGATTTAGGAACAAAAGACTATATAATTCTTGGAAAAGTGTCGAATGTCAAAGTTATACTCAATGGTGGTCAGAGAGTTACTTTTTTGAGGCCTGATGGATATTTCTCACTGTATCCTTTAATTTACATCTTCATTTTAAACTCATTTCAATTTGCATGATAACTGCTATTGCAATACTTCAGGTCATGTTTAATTTGATCTCTTTTTGCTGTCCTGATATTGCTTTTGCAAAGTTATAGTTAATGATAGTATTTCATTGTTGAGCAATAAACTAGTTCCTTAACATGTTTGCTTTAAGCCACAATGTCCCAAATATTTCTTGATGGATGCTTCATGAGGTCTGAAAATTATAGCTTCTTTGATGAGTATGCAGGGCCAGGGGACAAGGCTGTTTGTGGAAACAAAACTAGGACGAATTCAAGTTTTCAAGCGGCCGCAAAGCAGGCGATTTTGGAAGTAGTTCAAGCTGCACCAAACAGCATAGGATGCTATACAAGAGGAAAGGTTGATGTTTCTAGAAGGGTAAATGAATCTGCTTATGTTTTGGCTAATTGTTGGAAGAGTTTGAACAGTAGTCTTGTAAAGTATGTCTTGAGAATTCTCATGAAAATTGCTGATTTTGGACTGGTATTGATTTAGAGGGGAACAAGGTCCCCTGAGCTATTTTGTATTTTATCCCAGTTTTTTAAGCCTCACACAGTTAATGATTACTTGTAGGGTCCACCACTGGCTGGAAGGTATGACATGGGAGCTCTATGCATGCATGAGCATTCTGAAAAACTTTGTGCTGGGCATGTGCATTTATTTTGTGCTACTTTTAAATGAACTTTTGGAGACATAAGGGAATCTTGATTAGAAGAACTAAGTATTTGGACTGTGGTGCTGAGGTATTCGTCTGGGTTGGCCGGGTCACACAAGTTGAAGAGTGAAAAGCAGGTTGTCTTGCAGCTGAGGTAATGCCACTATAGAATCTTTGTTTCTTCTTTTTATGTTAGTTTAAAGTGGATTAATATATTGAGCTACTAATATCTTGAGACTCCTCCCACCTTTGATTATCCCAACCTTGATGCATGTTCTCATTGTAGCTTCCATTTCCTACAACATAATTTGAACCAAACTCGTAGTCAAAGGGGTGAGAATTTATAGTAACAAGAGAAAATAGAAACGAAAAATAACAAGAAATAATGAAAATAAACTCCTAAAGCTAGCAACAACTAACAAAGAACCGAAAAGGCAAACATATTCACAATATTCACAATAACCAATAATAAGGCACACATTTGCAATTCTCGGCACCGGTGCCAAAAATTTGACGGAGGAAAATTGTCGGCAAAGATTTTCACAGAAATATCGCGTTGCAAGTATAGTTCTAAACCAACAAATTATCCTCGGTCAATGTTTAAATTGTTTGTCATAAATACAAACCCAATAAAATAACCGAAGTATTCAAATCTCGGGTCGTCTCTCAAGGAATTGCAGGGAAGTGTAGTTTATTATTGGTTATGGAAAAGTATATTTTTGGGGTTTTTGAAATAAGGAATAAGAAAATATAGATTGCGAGAAAAATAAACTAATAACTAAGAAAGCTCTTAGCAAGGATTGAGAATTAGAAGTCCTATCCTCATTATCATCGTCAATTGTGATGGTAAATGTGAATTGCCTTCACTTAGTTAACCTCTAACCAATGGAGGAAGGTCAAGTGCATACAATCAACTTGAGTTTAAAAGTCCTAGTCAACTCATGATGAGAGACTAGATTTAGTGAAGTTCAAGCTAACCGACAATCTTTAATTACCAATCAACAAGAGATTTTGATAACTCAAGAGTCTCTAATTAATCAATTCAAGTCAAGAACATAAAAATCTAATTTAAAATCTAACCAAGCATTTTATCAAACACTTGGAAGGTACAAAATAAAAACATAGAAAACTAACAAGACATAGCAAATCTAAGACTAACAATTGTAAGAGGAAACAATAACTACAAATTAAAGAAAGCAATCATAAATATGAAAACATAAATTGCATTAATATGGATTAAAGGAAACAAGAAGAATTCATAAACTAACTTGGCAACATAAAGAAATCAACAAGAGGAGTAGATAAACTAAAGTACTAGAACAAATAAAAGTAGAAGAAAACTAAATTAAAGTAAGGTAGAAATCTGAATTTGAAAAGGAACAAGACTAAAAACCCAAAAACCTAGAGAGAGGAGAGAGCCTCTCACTCTAAAAACCTACATCTAAACCTAAAGTGTGAATGAATGAAAAGTGAATTGAATGATCCTTCCAGCTTCACTCTGCATCCTTTAATCTGTAATTTTGGGCCTGAAACTGGGTCAAAAGCATCCCAGAAATTGCCCCCAGCGTTTTCTGTTGATTGCAGCATGTGACGCCCGTCATGCGTACGCGTCAGCCAGTCGTATGCATCGCTGGACTTTTCACTGGCCACGCGTAGGTGTCAGCCACACGTGCACGTCATTTGGTTATGACTTGGTCACGTGTACGCATCGTCCATGCGTACGCGTTGCTACCAACTTCTGAAAACTTCAATTTCTTGTGTTCCTTCCACTTTTGCATGCTTCCTTTCCATCCTCTATGCCATTGCACCCCTATAAACCCTGAAATCATTTAACACACACATCACGACATCGAATGGTAGTAAGAGAGGACTAAAAATTAGTGATTTTAAGGCCTAAGACGCATGTTTTCAATCATAGCACAAAATTAGGAAGGAAACTTAGAAACATGCAATTTATATGGATAAGTGTAGGAATAGTTGATAAAATCTACTCAATTCAATACAAAATAAACCATAAAATAGTGGTTTATCACGCTTTTGACGCTACCCACTGCAAAGCCTTTCCAATAACTTTGACAAAGGCATGAAGTGGTTCGATCCCCCATGGTCGGTCACCAGATTTGATGACCTCTCGCGTAAGTTCCTTATGCGACTTTCAATCTAGAATGACAAAGTCAAGCACACGCCTAGTCTCCTGGGAGTAAAATAGGAGATCGGAGAACCCCTGAGGGATTACATGGAAAGGTTCAACAAGGCATGCCTAGAAATTCAAGACCTGCCTATAGAAGCAGTGATCATGGGCCAAGTAAATGGACTCCGAGAAGGCTCCTTATCTTAGTCCATCTCGAAAAGGCATCCGACTTCTTTGAGTGATGTACAAGAAAGAGCAGAAAAGTACATCAATATGGAAGAAAATGTTAGACTGCGGGAACCGAGCTGGCGATCCAGGCACCCTAACTCGTCAAAGGAAAAGGAGAGGGAGCCCAAAGAGAAAGAAGAAGTCGGGTCTGAAAGGCCTAGAAGATATCATTCTTACACTCCCCTACGAGTTTCCTTAGTTGATATTTACAGAGAAATTTGCCACACTGAAAAGTTACTTCCCTCTCAGCCAATCAAAAACAAGAAGGGGGGAGTCATAGCGAATACTGTGAATATCACAAGTTATATGGGCACTCTACCAATGATTGTTATGACTTAAAAAATGTGATAGAAAAGCTGGCCAGGGAAGGTCGACTTGACAGATATCTCATGGAAAGGTTGGACAATCATGGAAAAAAGAAACGAGATGAGGAATATCGGAGAGATCCGCCACCATGAACCTCAGAATGACATATACATATGATCTCGGGAGGGTTTGCTGGAGGAGGACTCACAAAATCATCTCGTAAAAGACATCTGAAGGAAGTTTACTAGGTCGGGAGCGAACTACTCGACCTCCCAACCATCTGTTTCAGCAAGGAAGACGGGCAGCGTATTGCTCCTGGACATGACGATCCGGTGGTAATTACCATGATTCTCGCCAACGCTCATCTACGCAGAACCCTGGTGAATCAGGAAAGCCCAGCAGACATCCTCTTTAAACCAGCTTTTGACAAGTTAGGATTGGATAAAAAGAAGTTAAGGGCATACTCTGACACCCTCTTTGGGCTGGGGGACACACCAATAAAACCATTAGGATTCATACCCCTACATACAACTTTTGGAAAGGGAATGAAATCCAAAACCCTAAGCATCGACTTCATTATCATCGATCTGGGCTCGGCCTATAATGCCTTGATAGGTAGAACGACCCTAAATCGGCTTGGGGCAGTGGTATCTACCCCCCATCTTTGCATGAAATTTCCAACACCAGAAGGAATAGCAACCATCAGGGGAGATCAGAAGCTGGCGAAAAAGTGATACGACGAAAGCCTAAACCTAAGGGGTAAAGGCAAGGAGGTGAACACCATTGAACTCGGAGGCATCCGAGTTAGGTAAGAATTGAGGCCACAACCCGGAGCGAAGACTGAAGAAGTACAGATCGGGCAGGAAGACGGAAAGAATACCAATATAGGAGCCAATTTAAAAGAGGATTTGAAGCAAAAGATGATAAGGCTCCTACAAGAAAATTCTGACCTCTTCGCTTAGAAAGCTTCCAATATGCCCGGGATAGATTCTAAACTCATGACGCATAAATTGTCGGTATACCCAGGGTCCCGACCTGTCCAACAGCGAATATGGAAGCTCGGTCCAGAACGGGCTCAAGTGGTCGAGGAGCAAATACAAGCCCTCTTAGAGGCCGGCTTTATCAGAGAAGTCAAGTATCCGGCCTGGCTGGCAAACGTGGTGCTAGTCAAGAAGCAGAACGGCAAGTGGAGGGTGTGCGTCGACTACACCGACTTGAATAAGGCATATCCAAAAGACCCATACCCTCTTCCAAATATTGATATCCTAGTAGACTCCACCTCGGGATATCAATACTTGTCATTCATGGATACGTACTCGGGATATAATCAAATCCTGATGTACAGTCCGGATTAGGAAAAAAACATCTTTCATCACGCCTAGAGCGAATTACTGCTATGTGGTCATGCCCTACGGGTTAAAAAATGCAGGAGCCACATACCAAAGGTTAATGAACAAGGTGTTTGCACCTCACCTTGGAGGTTTAATGGAAGTTTATGTGGATGACATGTTAATAAAAACCAAGGATGAGGCCGACCTCCTGACTGACCTCTCACAAGTCTTCAACACCATAAGGGCGCACGGGATGAGATTGAATCCCGCAAAGTGCACCTTTGCAGTAGTGGCTGGAAAGTTTCTAGGGTTTATGCTAACACAAATGGGGATTGAAGCTAACCTCGATAAGTGTAGAGTAGTTCTGGAAATGAAGAGCCCGACCTATTTAAGGGAGGTCCAGCAGTTGAACAGCCAACTTGTAGCTGTCTCCAGATTTTTAGCAAGATCAACATTGAGATTCCTACCACTTTTTTCTCTATTAAGAAAAGGATTCCAGTTTGAATGGACTTCTGAATGCAAAGAAGCTTTCCAGGAGTTCAAAAGGTTTTTGAGCTAACCTCCCGTTCTGACCCGATCTAAAATTAGGGAAGAACTCGTCTTGTATTTGTTTGTAGCCAAAAAGGTTGTGGCATCAGCACTAATACGAGAAGATGAGGTCGGGTAGCATCCTGTATACTTCACCAGTAAAGTTCTACAAGGCCCCGAGTTAAGGTATAAAAAACTCGAGAAGTTTGCGTATGCCCTAATAGTGGTGTCTCAAAGGCTACAGCCTTATTTTCAAGCTCATACAATAAAAGTTCGAACGAACCAGCCCATTAAAGAAATTCTTCTAAAAATAGATATTGCAGGCAGAATGGTTCAATGGGCTATAGAACTATCCGAGTTCGACTTAAAGTATGAAATTCGGACAGCGATTAAAGCCCAGTTCCTAACCGACTTCATGGCAGAATACGTGGGAGATCAAGAGGAGTAGGCCTCCACAACTTGGGAGTTGTATGTGGACGACTCTTCCAATAAAGTCAGAAGCGGCGTAAGCATAATACTGTTCAACCAAAAAGGAACCAAAATAGAGGTCTCCCTAAAATTTGAATTTCCGGCCTCCAACAATAAGGCAGAATATGAGGCCCTGGTTGCCAGGTTGAAGCTAGCAAAAGAAGTCGGTGCGACCAAAGTAGTGGTCTTCAGTGACTCTCAAGTGGTGACTTCTCAAATTAATGAAGAGTACCAGGCTAAAGACCCAAATATGAAAATGTACTTAGACAAAACTTTGGAGTACCTTAGGCGATTCTCAGAGACTTAGGTCAGACACATAACTTGGGATCTTAATAGTAGAGCGGATGCCCTTTCCAAGTTAGCAAGTACCAAGCCAGGGGGAATAACAGAAGCCTGATCCAGGAAACTCTCCAAGAACCCTCAGTCACGAAAAAAGAGGCTAAACAAGATGTCCCAGAGGTATCCGGCTTGGACCTCAGGTGGATGACCCCATTAATCAAATACGTAAAATTCGACATCCTACCCAAGGAGGAAAAAGAAGCCAAGAAAATTCGAAGGGAGGCACAAAGTTAAAAGTTGGTGAAAAATATCCTCTATAGAAGAGGAATATCCACACCATTGCTGAAGTGCGTCCCGACCTCAAAGACAACAGAAGTTTTGGAAGAAGTGCACAATGGCATCTGCGAAAATCATCTCGGAGCAAGGACTCTAGCCAGAAGAGTTATCCGAGCCGGGTTTTACTGGTCGACCTCGCAGAAGGATGCTACCGACTTCGTGAAGAAATGTCAGCCATGCTAAATGCATGCCAACTTTCATGTCACTCCCCCCCGAAGAGCTCATCAGCATAACTTCTCCATGGCCTTTTGCAAAATGGGGATTAGACCTACTCGGACCCTTTCTCCAAGCGCCTGGACAAGTAAAATACCTCATAGTGGGAGTAGACTACTTCACAAAGTGGATTGAAGTAGAACCCTTGGCCACCATTACAGCTCAGAGAAGTAGGAAGTTCCTCTACAAAAATATCATTACCATGTATGGAATTCTGATGAATGGTTTATTGACAGTGTAGAATTTCTCAAATGAAATCTCGTCGAAGTATAGTTTGCAAATCAACAATAATCCTCTCATGCAAATATTTTGTTTGTCACAAGTACAAACCCCTAATTATTCTAATAACCGAAGTATTTAAACCTCGGGTCGTCTCTCAAAGAAATTCAGGGTAGTGTTCTTGTTATTGGTTATGGACATGTATAATTTGGGGTTTTGGACTGGTGCACGAATTATAAATCACACTTTTCACAACTCGTACCACTAACCAGCAAGTGCACTGGGTCGTCCAAGTAATACCTTACGTGAGTAAGGGTCAATCCCACGGAGATTGTCGGCTTGAAGCAAGCTATGGTTATTTTGTAATTCTTAGTCAGGAAATCAATAATAAGGGTGATTATATTTATGAAGAGTAAAAAGTGTAAATTAAATAATACTTGTTATGCAATAATGGAGAACAGATTGAGGTTTTGGAGATGCTCTGTCTTCTGAATCTCTGCTTTCCTACTTTCTTCTTCTTCACGCATGCAAGACTCCTTCCATGGCAAGCTGTATGTTGGTGGATCACCGTTGTCAATGGCTACCATCCATCCTCTCAGTGAAAATGGTCCAAATGCGCTGTCACCGCACGGCTAATCATCTGTCGGTTCTCACTCATGTGGAATAGGATCCATTGATCCTTTTGCGTCTGTCACTACGCCCAGCACTCGTGAGTTTGAAGCTCGTCACAGTCATCCCATCCCAGATCCTACTCAGAATACCACAGATAAGGTTTAGACTTTCCAGATCTCAGGAATGGCTGCCAATAATTCTAGCCTATACCACGAAGACTCTGATCTCACGGATTCGAATGCTCTGTTGTCAGGAGATGCAATCAAACGCGTGAACTAGGAATCAAAGAAATACACACCAATCTAAGGTAGAATGGAAGTGGTTGTCAGGCACGCATTCATGGGTTGAGAATGGTGATGAGTGTCACGGATCGTCACATTTGTCATGGTTAAGTGCGAGTGAATATCTTAGAGCAGAGACAAGCGTGTTTGAATAGAAAATAGAAGTAATTGCATTAATTCATCGAGACACAGTAGAGCTCCTCACCCCCAATCATGGGGTTTAGAGACTCATGCCATCAGAAATACAATATGAAACGTGTAAAATGTCATGAGGTACCAAAATAAATCTCTAAAAGTTGTTTAAATACTAAACTAGTAACCTAGGTATACAGAAAATGAGTAAACTATGATAGATAGTGCAGAAATCCACTTCCGAGGCCCACTTGGTGTGTGCTGGGGCTGAGACTTGAGCTTTACACATGCCTAGGCTATTTTTGGAGTTAAACGCTAGGTTGTAACCTGTTTCTGGCGTTTAACTCTGCTTTGCAACCTGTTTCTGGCGTTTAACTCCAGAATAGGGCAGGAAGCTGGCGTTGAACGCAAGTTTGCGTCATTTATCTTCAAGCAAAGTATAGACTATTATATATTGTTGGAAAGCCCTGGATGTCTACTTTCCAACGCAGTTAAGAGCGCACCATTTGGACTACTGTAGCTCCAGAAAATTCACTTTGAGTGCAGGGAGGTCAGAATCCAACAGCATCTGCAGTCCTTTTTCAACCTCTGAATCAGATTTTTCTCAGGTCCCTCAATTTCAGCCAGAAAATACCTGAAATCATAGGAAAATACACAAACTCATAGTAAAGTCCAGAAATGTGAATTTTGAATAAAAACTAATAAAAATATAGTAAAAACTAGCTAAATCATACTAAAAACTACTTAAAAACAATGCCAAAAAGCGTATAAATTATCCGCTCATCACAACACCAAACTTAAATTGTTGCTTATCCCCAAGCAACTAGAAATCAAATATGATAAAAAGAAGAGAATATACTATAAATTCCAAAATATCAATGAAACGTAGCTCCAATCAGATGAGCGGGACTAGTAGCTTTTTGCCTCTTGAATAGTTTTGGCATCTCACTTTATCCATTGAAGTTCAGAATGATTGGCATCTATAGGAACTTAGAATTTAGATAGTGTTATTGATTCTCCTAGTTCCGTATGTTGATTCTTGAACACAGCTACTTTATGAATCTTGGCCGTGGCCCTAAGCACTCTATTTTCCAGTATTACCACCGGATAGATACATGTCATAGACACATAACTGGGTGAACCTTTTCAGATTGTGATTCAGCTTTGCTAAAGTCCCCAATTAGAGGTGTCCAGGGTTCTTAAGCACACTCTGTTTTTA
Source organism: Arachis hypogaea (assembly GCF_003086295.3). Classification (NCBI taxonomy): domain Eukaryota; kingdom Viridiplantae; phylum Streptophyta; class Magnoliopsida; order Fabales; family Fabaceae; genus Arachis; species Arachis hypogaea. Next base: position 74,499,981 of record NC_092046.1, on the reverse strand, counting down.
CTTTGGGTCTTGACTTTAACTGCTCAGTCTCAAGTTTTCACTTGACACCTTCACGCCACAAGCACATGGTTAGGGACAGCTTGGTTTAGCCGCTTAGGCCAGGATTTTATTCCCTTGGGCCCTCCTATCCACTGATGCTCAAAGCCTTGGATCCTTTTTATTACTCCTGCCTTTTTATTTTAAGGGCTATTGGCTTTTTCTGCTTGCTTTTTTTTTTCGCAAGCTTTTATATTCACTGCTTTTCTTGCTTCGAGAATCAATTTTATGATTTTTCAGATTATCAATAACATTTCTCCTTTTCATCATTCTTTCAAGAGCCAACATATTTAACATTCATAAACAACAATATCAAAAGACATATGCACTGTTCAAGCATTCATTCAGAGAACAAAAAGTATTGTCACTACATCAAAAATAATTAAACTAATTTCAAGGATGAATTCGAAATCATGTACTTCTTGTTCTTTTGTAATTAAAACATTTTTTCATTTAAGAAAGGTGATGGATTCATAGGATGCTCATAACTTTAAGGCATAGACTCTAATCTTTATTTATTATTTAATGGAAATAATATAAATTAGGCATAAAAGCAGACACTTAGTAATAAAAGAAAAGAAACTAAAGACATAAAGACAAATGACTCTAATTTTAATACTCATATACTCTTAAAATAGATAAAAGCTTATCACAGAGTTAGAACTCAACAACCTTTGCTTGGCCCTTCAAGAGATAGCTTCTGGCGCTTCAGTTCTTTCAGTTCACGCCCTTGCTCTTCTTGTTCCCTAAGCAGTTTGCAGAGCATGCTGTTTTGATTTTGCTATTCTTCCTTCAGTTGATCCATAGCTTCTTGCAACTTGGTGATAGATGCTTCTAGGCGCCCTCTAGTATTCAAATTGAGGAATTTTTGGGAGAAACTCCTGTGCTCTCCTCTTGATGGGGTCGTCCTGCACTTGTCCTTCCATTGACTTTTTGGTGATTGGTTGCTCAACTGAAATATACTCATATACTCCCATTTTTACTCCAGCATCTTTACATAACAGGGAGATCAAGCTTGGATAAGCCAATTTGGCATCTTTGGAGTTCTTGTTTGCAATTTTGTAAAGCTCACAAGAAATCAGCTGATGAACTTCCACTTCTTTTTCCCGCATAATTCAATGAATCATTACTGCTCTTTTGATGGTGACTTCAGAGCGGTTGCTAGTGGGCAGTATAGAGCGCCCAATGAAGTCCATCCAGCCTTTGGCGACTGGTTTGATATCTCCTCTTTTGAGTTGGTTTGAGACACCCTTTGTGTTGGTTGTCCATTTGGCTCCAGGAAGGCATATGTCCTCTAGGATTTTGTCCAAGCTCTGATTTGGTCTCATCATTCTCCTGTTAAAGGAGTTTGGGTCATCTTACAGTTGAGGCAGCTTGAAGACCTCCCTTATTTTGTCAGGGTGGGTGTGAACAATCTTCCCTCTGACCAGAGTTTGATAGTCATAGAATGCGGTTCCAGCTATTCTCTGTCTGTCTGTCTGCCATAGATTAGAGTAGAATTCCTGAACCATGTTTCTTCCCACCTTTGTTTCAGGATTAGCTAGGACTTTCCAGCTCCTGCTTCAAATTTGCTCTTGGATCTCCGGATATTCGTCTTCTTTCAGATCGAATTTAACTTCCGGGATCACTGACCTTAGACCCATTATTTTGTAGTAATGGTCTGAATGTTCTTTGGTTAAGAACTTCCCTTGATTCCAAAGTGGTTTTGGAATATTCTCTTTCTTGCCTCTTGAGTTGGTTTGTTTTCCCTTAGGAGCCATGATCTTGGTGGGTATTGGCTTAGTGATCACGGATAAACACACCAAACTTAGAGGTTTGCTTGTCCTCAAGTAAAAAAAAAAAGAAAGGAGAGGGATAGAAGGAGAGCCAAGTTCGAATTTGTGGATGAGAGGGGGGAGGCCGAACGAGGATTTAAATGGGAGGGGGTGGGTTTTCGAAAATCTTTTAAAAAGATATGATAGAAAATGTGATTTGGAAAAGATAAGTAAGATAGGAAAAGATGTAATTTAAAATTGAAAAGATATGAAATATATTTGAAAAAGATAGATTTGTTCTAAAAATATTGTGAAGATTAGAAAAAGATATTGATGAGTTTGAGAAAAGAAAAAAATTTGAAAAAGATAGATTTATTTTGAAAAAAGATTTGAGAAGAGGTTGAAGAAGAATTGAGAAAGATTTAATTTTAGGATTACGATAAAAAAAAGTTTGAAAAATGAAAGTATGGGAACATGTTTATGCAAGAAAAATGGATGGAAATATGAAATTTTAAAAAAATCCAAGTTGGGAACAAAAACTTCCTCCCCTCCACAATCCTGGCGTTAAACACCCAACTGCTGCTTGTTTTGGGCGTTTAACGCCCATCTGTAGCCTCTTTTGGGCGTTTAACGCCCAGCTGTTGCTTCTGGCTGGCGTTAAACGCCAGAAATCTTTTGTCACTGGGCATTTTTCTAAACGCCCAGGATGCTGCAGGTATGGCGTTAAACGCCAGAAAGGTATCTTTACTGGCGTTAAACGCACAGTAAATGCTTCTTTTGGGCGTTTAACGCCCAAATATACCTCTTACCGGCGTTTTCTTGCCAGTGAGCTCCTTCTCCCTGTTTTGTATTCTGAATCCTTCTGTAACCCTGTGAACTTATGCAATTAATTCTTTACCTTGAAGATTATTTATATTAAACTTGTATAATTAAAATTAAATAAATAAATAAAAAGCTTTACTAATGGCTGGGTTGCCTCCCAGTAAGCGCTTCTTTATTGTCATTAGCTGGACCTTGCTGAGCTTTTAATCTAGCCTCAGTCTTGAGCACTCTTGCTCAACATTGCCTTCAAGATTATGCTTGATTCTCTGTCCATTAACAATGAACTTCTTATTAGAATCAATGTCTTGAAGCTCCACATAGCCATACGGTGACACACTTGTAATCACATATGGTCTCCTCCACCGGGATTTCAGTTTCCCGGGGAATAGCCTGAGCCTAGAGTTAAACAGTAGAACCTTTTGTCCTAGTTCAAAGACTCTAGAGGATAGCTTTCTGTCATGCCACCTTTTTGCTTTCTCTTTGTAAAGCTTGGCATTTTCGAAAGCAGTGAGTCTGAATTCCTCTAGCTCATTCAGCTGGAGCAATCTTTTTTCTCCAGCTAATTTGGCATCAAAGTTTAGGAATCTGGTTACCCAGTAGGCCTTATGCTCCAGTTCCACGGGCAGATGGCAAGCCTTACCATACACAAGCTGGTATGGAGAGGTCCCTATAGGAGTCTTGAATGCTGTTCTGTAAGCCCACAGAGCATCATCCAAGCTTCTCGCCCAATCCTGTCTACGGCTACTTACAGTCCGTTCCAGGATTCTTTGTAGTTCTCTATTAGAGACTTTAGCTTGCCCGTTTGTCTGTGGATGATATGGAGTTGCCACCTTGTGACTAATTCCATACCGGACCATAGCAGAGTAAAGTTGTTTGTTGCAGAAGTGAGTGCCCCCATCACTAATTAGTGCTCTAGGGATACCAAACCTGCTGAAGATATGTTTCTGGAGGAACTTCAGCACTGTCTTAGTATCATTAGTGGGTGTGGCAATGGCCTCTACCCATTTGGATACATAGTCGACTGCCACCAGAATATAAGTGTTTGAGTATGATGGTGGGAAAGGCCCCATGAAGTCAATACCCCATACATCAAACAACTCAATCTCCAAGATTCCTTGTTGAGGCATGGTGTAACCATGAGGCAGATTACCAGATCTCTGGCAACTGTCACAGTTACGTACAAACTCACGGGAATCTCTATAGAGGGTAGGCCAGTAGAAGCCACATTGGAGGACCTTGGTGGCTGTTCGCTCACCTCTGAAATGGCCTCCATATTGTGACCCATGGCAATGCCATAAGATCTTCTATGCTTCTTCTATAGGCACACACCTACGGATTATTTCGTCTGCATGTCTCTTAAAGAGATAGGGTTCATCCCACAAGTAGTACTTTACATCAGTAATTAATTTTTTCTTTTGTTGCCTGTTGTACTCCTTGGGTATGAACCTTGCAGCTTTATAGTTTGCAATGTCTGCAAACCATGGTGTTTCCTGAATGGCGAACAAATGCTCATCCGGAAAGGTTTCAGAGATCTCAATAGAGGGAAAGGATGCCCCTTCTACTGGTTCTATCCAGGACAGATGATCAACCACTTGGTTTTCTATCCCTTTTCTGTCTCTTATTTCTATATCAAACTCTTGCAGAAGCAACACCCATCTTATGAGCCTGGGTTTTGAATCCTGCTTGTAAGTAGATATTTAAGAGCAGCATGGTCAGTGTACACAATCACTTTTGATCCTACTAAGTATGATCTAAACTTGTCAATGGCATAAACCACTGCAAGCAATTCTTTTTCTATGGTTGTGTAATTTTTCTGGGCATCATTTAAAACACGGCTAGCATAATAAATGACATGCAGAAGCTTGTCATGCCTCTGCCCCAATACTGCACCAATGGCATGGTCACTGGCATCACACATTAGTTCGAATGGTAATGTCCAGTCTGGTGCAAAAATAACTGGTGCTGTGACCAGCTTAGCTTTCAGAGTTTCAAACGCCTGTAGACACTCTGTGTCAAACACAAATGGCGTGTCAGTAGGTAGCAGGTTGCTCAGAGGTTTTGCAATTTTTGAAAAATCCTTTATAAACCTCCTATAGAATCCTGCATGCCCCAGAAAACTTCTGATTGCCTTAACATTGGCAGGTGGTGGTAATTTTTCAATTACCTCTACCTTAGCTTGATCCACCTCTATTCCCTTGTTCGAAATCTTGTGCCCAAGGACAATCCCTTCAGTCACCATAAAGTGACATTTTTCCCAGTTTAAAACCAGGTTAGTCTCTTGGCATCTTTTCAGAACCAGTGTCAGGTGATCAAGACAGGAGCTGAATGAGTCTCCATATACTGAGAAGTCATCCATGAAAGACTTCCAGAAAATTTTCCACCATATCAGAGAAAATAGAGAGCATGCATCTCTGAAAAGTTGCAGGTGCATTACACAGCCCTAATGGCATCCTTCTGTAGGCAAATACTCCTGATGGACATGTGAATGCTGTTTTCTCTTGATCCTAGGGATCTACTGCAATTTGGTTGTAGCCTGAATAGCCATCCAAAAAGTAGTAATAATCATGACCTGCTAGTCTTTTTAGCATCTGGTCTATGAATGGTAAAGAAAAATGATCCTTTCTCGTGGCTGTATTGAGCCTTCTGTAGTCAATACACATGCACCACTTTGTAACTGTTCTTGTAGGAACCAGTTCATTTTTTTCATTATGAACCACTGTCATGCCTCCCTTTTTGGGGACAACTTAGACAGGGCTCACCCATGGGCTATCAGAAATAGGATAAATAATCCCAGCCTCCAATAACTTGGTGACCTCTTTCTGCACCACTTCCTTCATGGCTGGATTTAGCCGCCTCTGTGGTTGAACCACTGGCTTAGCATTGTCCTCCAATAGGATCTTGTGCATGCATCTTGCTGGGCTGATGCCCTTAAGATCACTTATGGACCACCCAAGAGCTGTCTTGTGTGTCCTTAGCACCTGAAGTAGCGCTTCCTCTTCCAGGGGATTTAAAGTAGAGCTTATGATCACCGGAAAAGTGTCACCTTCTCCCAGAAATGTATATTTTAGGGATGGTGGTAATGGTTTGAGCTCGGGTTTAGGAGGTTTTTTCTCTTCCTGAGGAAGTTTCAGAGGCTCTTTCAATTCCTCTGATTCCTCCAGATTAGGCTGAACATCTTTAAAGATGTCTTCCAGCTCTAATTCGAGACTCTCAGCCATGTTGATCTCTTCTACCAAAGAGTCAATAAGATCAACTTTCATGCAGTCTTTTGGTGTGTCTGGATCCTGCATGGCTTTGACAGCATTCAACTTAAACTCATCTTTATTGACTCTCAGGGTTACTTCCCCCTTTTGGACATCAATGAGAGTTCGTCCAGTTGCTAGGAAAGGTCTTCCTAGAATGAGAGTAGCACTCTTGTGCTCCTCCATTTCCAGTACCACAAAGTCAGTGGGGAAGGTGAATGGCCCAACCCTGACAATCATGTCTTCAATCACGCCTGATGGGTATTTAATGGCGCCATCAGCAAGTTGGAGACATATTCGGGTTGGTTTGACTTCTTCCGTTAAACCAAGCTTTCTGATAGTGGATGCAGGTATTAGGTTGATGCTTGCTCTAAGATCACATAAAGCTGTCTTGGTGCAATTACCCTCTAATATGCATGGTATCATAAAGCTCCCGGGATCTTTAAGCTTTTCTGGGAAGCTCTCCAGAATGACTGCATTGCATTCTTCAGTGAGGAAACTCTTTTAGTTTCTCTCCAATCCTTCTTATGACTCAAGATCTCTTTCATGAACTTGGCATAAGAGGGTATTTGCTCAAGTGCCTCTGCAAACGGAATCTTTATTTCAAGAGTCCTGAGATAGTATGCAAAGCGGGCAAATTACTTATCCTGCTCCTCTTGGCGGAATTTTTGAGGATAAGGTATCTTGGCTTTGTATTCCTCAACCTTAGTTGCTGCAGGTTTATTTCCTACAGAGGTGGTTGGAGAAGCCTTTTTAGAGGGGTTGCTATCAACACTTGTGTGTATCTGATCCCTCACTGGCGTTTGAACGCCAGAACTGAGCTTCCATTGGGCGTTTGACGCCAGCTCCTTCCCTGTTTTTGGCGTTTGAACGCCAGAACTGCGCATGGGTTGGGCGTTTAACACCAACTTTGCATCCTTTTCTGGCGTTTGAACGCCAGTGTTGTTCCTCCTTGGGCTCTTACTGTCCTCAGAGAGATTTTGGATAATATTTTGCTCATCCTCTATCAGTTGTTCTTTTCTTGGCTTTCTGCTGCTCTGAAGTGAGGTATTTAATGTTTTTCCGCTTCTTAATTAGACTGCCTGGCACTCTTCTGTTATCTGCTTTAATAACTACTGTTTTGTTTGATTCAATTGTGCTTCCATATTTTTATTAGCATTTTTAGTGTCTTGTAGCATCTCCTTGAATTCTGCTAGCTGTTTTGTTAGAAAACACAATTGTTGATTGAGTTCAGCAATTTGTTCTGGAGGACCAAGTTCAGTAGACACTGCTTTGGCTTCTTCTTTTATGGAAGACCCACTACTTATGTACAGATGATGATTTTTGGCAACTATATCAATAAGCTCTTGAGCCTCTTAAATAGTTTTTCTCATGTGTATAGATCCACCAGCTGAGTGGTCTAGAGATATCTGAGCTCTTTCTGTAAGCCCATAGTAGAAGATGACTAATTGCACCCACTCTGAAAACATTTCAGAGGGGCATTTCCTTAGCATCCCTCTGTACCTTTCCCAGGCATTATAAAGGGATTCATCATCCTCTTGTTTAAATCCTTGGATGTCCAGCCTTAGCTGTGTCATCCTTTTTGGAGGGAAATATTGATTCAGGAATTTTTCTGATAACTGTTTCCATGTTCTTATGCTTGCTGTGGGTTGGTTATTTAACCACCTTTTAGCTTGATCTTTTACAACAAACAGAAACAGTAACAACCTGTATACATCCTGATCTACCTCTTTGTCACGTACTGTGTCAGCAATTTGCAAGAATTGTGCCAAAAACTCAGTAGGTTCTTCTTGTGGAAGACCGGAATACTGGCAGTTTTGTTGTACCATGACAATGAGCTGAGGATTTAGCTTAAAACTGCCTGCTTTGATGGGAGGTATACAGATACTACTCTCATATGCAGTAGTAGTGGGATTAGCATATGATCCCAGAGTCCTTCTGGACTGTTCATTTCCATTTAGATCCATGACGGAGAAAGGGATATTATGTGAATTGCAAGTAAAATGTAATTTTTTTATTTTTGTTTTATTTAATTAAAAATAACCAAAAAATGAAATAAAATGAAGTAAAATAATTAGAAGACAGAATATAGATTTCGAAAATTAAAAGAAAAAGAAAATAAGAAGAAATTTGAATGTTAAATTGACTAATTAATTGAAAAGATTTGAAAATTTTTGAATATGATTTTAGAAAAAGATTTGAATTTTGAATTTTTAAAACTAAGATAAGATAAAATAGAAAGTTTTTAAAATAAAAATCTGAATTTTTAAAGGGAAATTTCAAAAATTAATTGAAATAAAGAGAAAAGATATTTTTGAATTTAATAAAGAAAGAGAAAAACACACAAAAGACACAAGACTTAAAATTTTTAGATCTAATGTTCCTTGTTTTTCGAAAATTTTGGAAGGAAAACACCAAGGAATACCAAACTTAAAAATTTTAAGATCAAAATATAAAGAAGACTCAAGAACACCTTGAAGACTCACAAGAACAACAAGAATAAGTTTCAAAGACTCAAGAACATAAAAAGAACACCAAACTTAAAACTTTTAGAAAAACTAAAAATAAATTTTCGAAAATTAAAGAAAGATAGCAAGAGAACACCAAACTTAAAAGTTTGGCACAAGATTTAATCAAAGAAAAATTATTTTTAAAAAGTTTTAAAAGGAAGATACTCAATTACCAAGAACATAAGCACAACGCTCTACCCAACTGAGCTATAAATTTAACGTGTTTTTTTTTAAGAAAATATTCAATGTATAAAAATTTTTGGAAACTGATAATTTGAAAACACACAAGAAAAATAAGAAAAGACACAGGACAGGAAAAACTAAAGATCAAACAAGAAAAATAGCAAGGACAACTTGAAGATCAAGAAAGAACAATGAACACAAATTCAAAAATTTAAACGAAAATAAAAAAAACATGCAATTGACACCAAACATAAAATATAAAACTAAACTTAAACAGAAAACTCTAAAGATTAATAAAGAAAAATAATAAATTTTTGGAAATTTTTGAAAAGAAAATAAAAGACTCTGACCCAAAAGACAAAATTTTCCTAATCTAAGCAACAAAATAAACCGTCAGTTGTCCAAACTCGAACAATCCCCGGCAACGGTGCCAAAAACTTGGTGCACGAATTGTAAATCACACTTTTCACAACTCGTACCACTAACCAGCAAGTGCACTGGGTCGTCCAAGTAATACCTTACGTGAGTAAGGGTCGATCCCACGGAGATTGTCGGCTTGAAGCAAGCTATGGTTATTTTGTAATTCTTAGTCAGGAAACCAATGATAAGGGTGATTATATTTATGAAGAGTAAAAAGCGTAGATTAAATAATACTTGTTATGCAGTAATGGAGAACAGATTGGGGTTTTGGAGATGCTCTGTCTTCTAAATCTCCGCTTTCCTACTGTCTTCTTCTTCACACACGCAAGACTCCTTCCATGGCAAGCTGTATGTTGGTGGATCACCGTTGTCAATGGCTACCATCCGTCCTCTCAGTGAAAATGGTCCAAATGCGCTGTCACCGCACGGCTAATCATCTGTCGGTTCTCACTCATGTGGAATAGGATCCATTGATCCTTTTGCGTCTGTCACTGCGCCCAGCACTCGTGAGTTTGAAGCTCGTCACAGTCATCCCATCCCAGATCCTACTCGGAATACCACAGACAAGGTTTAGACTTTCCAGATCTCAGGAATGGCTGCCAATAATTCTAGCCTATACCACGAAGACTCTGATCTCACGGATTCGAATGCTCTGTTGTCAGGAGATGCAATCAAACGCGTGAATCAGGAATCAAAGAGATACACACTCAATCTAAGGTAGAATGGAAATGGTTGTCAGGCACGCGTTCATGGGTTGAGAATGGTAATGAGTGTCACGGATCGTCACATTCATCATGGTTAAGTGCGAGTGAATATCTTAGAGCAGAGACAAGCGTGTTTGAATAGAAAATAGAAGTAATTGCATTAATTCATCGAGACACAGCAGAGCTCCTCACCCCCAATCATGGGGGTTTAGAGACTCATGCCGTCAGAAATACAATATGAAACGCGTAAAATGTCATGAGGTACCAAAATAAATCTCTAAAAGTTGTTTAAATACTAAACTAGTAACCTAGGTTTACAGAAAATGAGTAAACTATGATAGATAGTGCAGAAATCCACTTCTAGGGCCCACTTGGTGTGTGTTGGGGCTGAGACTTGAGCTTTACACGTACCTAGGCTGTTTTTGGAGTTAAACGCCAGGTTGTAACCTGTTTCTGGCGTTTAACTCCAGAATGGGGCAGGAAGCTGGCGTTGAACGCCAGTTTGCGTCATTTATCTTCAAGCAAAGTATAGACTATTATATATTGCTAAAAAGCGCTGGATGTCTACTTTCTAACGAAATTGATAGCGCACCATTTGAACTTCTGTAGCTCCAGAAAATCCACTTTGAGTGCAGGGAGGTCAGAATCCAACAGCATCTAGAGTCGTTTTTCATCCTCTGAATCATATTTTTCTCAGGTCCCTCAATTTCAGCCAGAAAATACTAGATATCACAAAAAAACACACAAACTCATAGTAAAGTCCAGAAATGTGAATTTTGAATAAAAACTAATAAAAATATAGTAAAAACTAGCTAAATCATACTAAAAACTACTTAAAAATAATGTCAAAAAGCGTATAAATTATCCGCTCATCATGGACAAGAAACTAGGAGAGTAAATGATAAAGGAAATCAAATGACAAAAAGGTCTTGGCAAGGTTTGGTGATCAAGGCTCTCTATCCTTATCACTAACCACAATATGATAATTGCAAGGATCAATCCCATTAAGTCATCCTCTAACAAGTAAAAGAAAGACAAATGAGTTGCATCAATCCAAGCCCATAAGTCCTAGCTATTCACTAATGGAATTAATGAGAGCTAGAGTCAATGGTTACAAACTATCAATCACTTGGACATTAGTAACTCAAGAATTCCTAAGTTACCTTCCCAAGCCAAGAACATAAAATTCTATTCTAACATCTTCTCAAGCATTTTTACAAACACTTGGAAGGCATAAAAGAAAAGCATAGTAAATTGGCAACAAGAATGAAATCTAACAACATTTATTGCAACGAATTAACAACACAATCAAAAGGAACACAATTATTAGCTAGAGTCAATGGTTACAAACTATTAATCACTTGGACATTAGTAACTCAAGAATTCCTAAGTTACCTTCCCAAGCTAAGAACATAAAATTCTATTCTAACATCTTCTCAAGCATTTTTACAAACACTTGGAAGGCATAAAAGAAAAGCATAGTAAATTGGCAACAAGAATGAAATCTAACAACAATTATTGCAACAAATTAACAACACAATCAAAAGGAACACAATTATTATGAATTACCTCAAATTGAATTGAAGGAAAATAGAATGAACAAGAGTAGATCTACAACAAAGTATGGAAACAAAATAGAAGAAATTACAACAAAGGAATAGAAGAACAAGATGTAACAACAAAGAATTGATAAGTAGAAGTAGATGAAAACATGAATTAAAACCTAGATCTAAAATTATTGACCTAAACCTAATCCTAATCCTAGAGAGAAGTGAGAGCTTCTCTCTCTAAAACTAACTAAGGCCTTCTCTAAACTAAAACTATGTGTAAAGTGATGGAATCCCCCCTTGCTCTTTAATCCTTGGTCCTTTAAAGCATTTTGGCGCCAAAGTTGGTTGCAAACTGGGCCCCGCAGCTCTCAGAATTCGCTGGGCACGTTTTCACTTTAAAATCACGTGCTGGCACGGATGCGTATGCGTACAGCACGTGTGCGCGTCCCTTGAGTTTTCGCGATCCACGCGTGCGCGTACATTGCGTGTGCACGTGGATGGTTGCATCCAAATCTTTGGCTTTTTCCATGTGTTCTCCACTTTGCATGCTTTCCTCTTCACTCCTTTGATCCATTCCTAGCCTTTTCAACCTGAAATCACTTAACAAGAAAATCAAGGCATCTAGTGGAATCAAAGGTGAATAAAAATCATCAAATTAAAGGTCTAAAAGCATGTTTTCACATTTAAGCACAAATCAAGGGAGAATCACAAAACCATGCTATTTCATTGAATAAATATGAGAAAAGGTTGATAAAATACTCTAAATTCATCACAAGATAAACCCTAAAACGGGGTTTATCAAATTCCCCATTCCATCACCACGGATAGTGAAACCCAGTTCACCGACTCTACATTCAGAAACTTGGTAGCCAGTATGAAGATCAAGCACCAGTTCACCTCGGTTGAACACCCACAAGCAAATGGGCAAGCCGAGGCAGCCAATAAAGTCATACTGGCCGGACTGAAGAATAGGCTTCAAGATGCAAAGGGGGCTTGGGTCGAGGAGCTCCCTCAAGTGTTCTGGGCCTATTGAACGACGCCTCAATCAGCTACTAGAGAAACACATTTTCGACTTGCTTATGGCATAGAAGCCATGATACCAGTTGAAGTCAACGAGTAAAGTCCAAGGGTGAGATTCTATGATGAGGTTAGCAATCTCAGGGCACATAAAGAAGAGCTCAAACTACTCCCTGAACACCGAGAACAGGCCCAGATAAGGGAAGCAGTGCTTGTTCCGAGGGTTACCTGAAACTGTAGGTCGATCTCGGACGAGATCTTCTGTGCTGGTCAGCGCTGACGTGTCCGACTTGTGGGTGGTGGCCAGAGCTGCCGCGCCCAACTTGTTGGACTTGTTGGTGATGCTGATCCTTCGTCACCGGAGGGTGGTGGTACCTGCAAGGGACTCCGATGCTTAAGTTAGCAAGGGTATTAAGCAGGTTTTTAGTAGAATCAGAGTATGAGTTATACCTGGGTGCTCCAGTGTATTTATAATAGTGAGGAATGACCTTTCTGGAGATAAGATAGTTATCTTATCTTATCTTATCTTTGAGTGAAGTCATCTTATCTTCAAGGGAACCGCCTTTATCCCAATAGGCTTGTGCTGCCTTTGGATTTGGGTCATGTTCCTTTCTTTGGGCCCTTATTGGGCTTTTCGGGTGATTTGGCCGAGCTCTTTGAGAAGAGGTCGGGTAGTTGGTGCACGAAATTGTGATCTCAGGCAACGGCGCCAAAAACTCTGTACGCACGTCTTAATAAATCGTTTTTCATTCACAACTTCGATACAACTAACCAGCAAGTGCACTGGGTCGTCCAAGTAATAAAACCTTACGTGAGTAAGGGTCGATCCCACGGAGATTTTTGGTATGAAGCAAGCTATGGTCACCTTGTAAATCTCAGTCAGGCGGATATCAAATAGTTATGGAGTTTTCGAATAATAATAATAAATAAACAGAAAATAAAGATAGAAATACTTATGTATATCATTGGTGAGAATTTCAGATAAAGGTATAGAGATGCTTTCGTCCCTCTGAACTTCTGCTTTCCTGCTGTCTTCATCCAATCAGTCCTACTCCTTTCCATGGCTGGCTTTATGTAAGGACATCACTATTGTCACTGGCTACTTTTAATCCTCTCTGGAAAATGGTCCGATGCGCTGTCACTGCATGGCTAATCGTCTGGAGGCATCACCGTGGTCAATGGTTGCATCCTATCCTCTTGTGAAAATGGTCCAAATGCTCTGTCACAGCACGGCTAATCATCTGAGGTTCTCGATCATACTGGAATAGGATTCACCCTCCTTTTGCGTCTGTCACTACGCCCAGCACTCGCGAGTTTGAAGTTTGTCACAGTCATTCAATCCCAGAGTCCTACTCAGAATACCACAGACAAGGTTTAGACTTTCCAGACTCTCATGAATGTTGCCATCAATCTAGCTTACACCACGAAGATTCTGATTAAGAGATCCAAGAGATAATCATCCAATCTAATATGGAACGGAAGTGGTTGTCAGGCACGCGTTCGTGGGAGAATGATGATGATTGTCACGTTCATCACATTCATGTTGAAGTGCGAATGAATATCTTAGAAACGGAATAAGTTGAATTTAATAGAAAAACAGTAGTACTTTGCATTAATCTTTGTGGAACAGCACAGCTCCACACCTTAATCTATGGAGTGTAGAAACTCTACCGTTTGAAACACAACTAGAAAATGGATTAATACAGACAGATTTACAGACGGATTTAGTCTTTATTACAGACGGATTTTTGGTTACCGACGAAATTACCGACGGATTTTGTCCCTCTGTAAAAGCCCTGTCGGAAATTATTTACCAACGAATTTTTTCTCCGTCGGAAAATTACAGACAGATTTTTACCAGTTACCGACGGATTTTCCCTCTGTAAATTTTCTACCCATTTCCCAAAGGCGACGCACTTTCAGACGAATTTTCCGTCTGTAATTACAGACGGATTTTCAGACGGATTTTCCGTCTGTAATTACAGACGAATTTTCAGACGGATTTTCCGTCTGTAATTACAGACGAATTTTCAGACAGATTTTCCGTCTGTAATTACAGACAGATTTTCCAAACTTTGAATACAGACAGAAAATCCGTCTGTAAGTCCATCAGTAAGGTAAATTTTTTTTTTAGATTTTTTCTTTACAAAATACACCTTTTTTCATACAAAATAAATATAAATTTAATAAATAAATATTTTTATCTAATTTGTATTCGAATATTTATAATATTTCAAAAAATAAACAAATTTATTATCTTATCGAACTAAAAGAAAAATACTATAATCAAGGAAGCCAATATAATTCAAAAAATAAACAAAGTGTATTGATACATCAACTATAATAATAAATAACTATACATCAATAAAATGTGTTGATACATCAACTATAATTCAAAACATATACTCTGTGTATTGTTCTTATAGCATCATATAAAGAGGAAGAAGAAGTTACATTAAATTAATTAATTATTTGACAAATGCATCCTTGCTGGGAGTTACATTATTTGTAACTCATTCTTGTATATTTTAATCTCAGCTTCAAATGGAGTAATGATGCTATCAATTGGGAGAATATCATCATCCTTTTGATTTGCATGTACCCTTCTAAGAGTTGCTTCTGCCGCATATTGTGTAGCCAATGCACATTTCTTTTCATCTGTCAATTTCTTGATTTCCAGATTCTGCATGGCAGTAGATTTAAAAACATGCATTTAGATATACTAAACATGATTTCAAATTCCATGAAATAACAGGACCAGACTATACAGCACCTTTTGTTTGAGATGATCATCAGTAACTCCAAGCCTCTCCTCCAGTTTATTAACTTCATTTCTCAACTGGCAGACTCCAAAAGAATATGTTTTGTAATTATAATGCAACTGAAATACACAGAAACTAAAACTTAAATGCCAAAATTAGTTGATGATACCTTGAACATTATCACACTAGCTAGGATTGTAAGTGTTGTGAACATGACATAGTATATAGGAGAAACTACTGCAGTGTTGAAGGTGTCAAGAGCCTGAAATATTACAATTACGTTACATTAGTTAAGCATAGTTGATTTCAAATTGCAAAAATTGTGTGTAATTCACAAAACAAATATGAAGTATGGCAATTATTCATGTTCCACTAAATAAAATTGAGACAACATTTTCAACCTAAAGAAATCAAATCCAAAGCAAATGTTAATTTAGCTTTTGGAAAGAAGATTATAAAGACTAACCGTGACTGATTTTTCCCTAAAGAAGTGGACACTGATATCACAATCATATTCTGAAAAAACAGGACCAAAATTGATATATTAAGCAAATAAACCACTATTAGTCTTCTTGAGACAGATACCAAAAAAGAAGGATATGGTGGTACCTACCGCATGAGCAATTCTTAATAGGACTTCATGTGAAGCTCTGCCAGTAAGAACTTTCTTCAAAGCATAAAAATAGTACAACAAGATGAATTCACCAAAGCATAAAAATGGTACAACAAGACTGAAATGCCAAATGAATATCCATAATTCTCACTATAATACAGGACTAAACAGTTAATAGAGAAAGCCAAAGAACAATACCATTCCAGAATGCACTGAAAATGAAACTCATGCTTGCAACTTGTCACCTGCAGGAAGGGTGAAAGAAACCAGCATGATCAAAAGAGTCAAACAAAAGTCATCCAAAGAAATGAACACATGATAAAAAAAATTAGGGTCATACGGTGGAAGGATCACTGTCACAGAAGGCTTCAAGACAGATGCTACAAGAATTGTCACAAGCATCCTGAATTTAACCCTCCACAGAAGCAGCAGCTGAAGTCAATTGCGCCTCAGACTTGTCGCTATCTTCAATTCCAGGAGATCCCTACAAAAACAATACCATCCAAAAAATCCCCAAAATCAGAACACAACTAATAAAAAAATGACACATAAAGCTACCCCTCCCTCAAAACTAAGATGTTAAAAGCAACACGCATTTTAAAAGATAAAAAGAGAGAGGGGGGAGGAGAACAAGCATTTGCATTAAGACATTAACTAACCTATCATAGTTCACAGCAGCTCTAATTTTCAGATAAACAAAGCATAAATTCGGTTAAGAAATGAAATATGGTCATCATTCAAAGATCCAACCCTACTTGAAGTAAGCCAATTGTTTATTAGGACAATCTAATCAGCACCACCATTGATCACAGCTTCTTTAGCAGAAATAAGCTCATAAAGCCCCAAAAGGTTTTTGAGATCCTTGACAGCCATATTGCTCAAAGCCTCACCCAAGATTTGCCTACATCATGCAATAATTGTTCAATTTTTCTGTGATTCAATTATTTAGTAATAATTGGTTCATCGAACTTGCCTGTTGTGGTTCTGAAGGTTACTGATTTGCACACGCAGTTTTGCAGATTCTTGCTGGTAATGCTGAAATATATATATATATATATATATATATATATATATATATTTAGTGAAAAAGCTATATATATATATATGATGCTGATGAGATTAATAATGAATTAATAAGTAATAACCTGAGCATTAATCTCAGAAGTGGATCCACCATTAGAAGAATCTGAACTGGCTTTCTTGTACCTCTCAATAGATGCTTTGACACTGTTAAAATGTTGAAGAATTGAAAGTCAAATCATCCAACTCAATGAGTTAACTGAACCTTAAACGCAACTATTCAAATGCCTCAACGTCAAAGTCTAATTGGATTTGATCAAAAATAAAATGTTTAAATAGTACCCTACTCTTACAAATACCTTAATTTCCTTGACCCACTCATTGGCTGCACCTGCCACCGTTTTATCTCTGAAATAGAATGAAACTCTTAGCACTAGAACTCCAAACCCGCAGTCCAAATAAAATTCACTTTTTAATATTCATTTCAGATTAGGCAGGGGCAGGTAGAAAAATTGTTCCAATCCCATATTTTTATTTTTGTTTTTTTGCACACAGAACTTGATGATGTGCTGGGGATGGCATTTGATATTCAATACACTATCTTCCAATTCCATCTCCCCCCCCCCCAAAAAAAGAATAGCAGGAATGGAAGAAAGAAAGAAAGAAAGAAAGTGCACCTCCATACAAGGAATCAAGGATAGCAGGATCAGTTTGTATTATAGCAGAATGGAAGAATGTGCAAGCAAATATTAGTTCAGGTATAATGCTGCAATCCAATTTAACGATTCAATAGTTTATTGGTAGCACGAATTGTGAATCACACTTTTCACAACGCGTACCACTAACCAGCAAGTGCACTGGGTCGTCCAAGTAATACCTTACGTGAGTAAGGGTCGAATCCCACAGAGATTGTTGGTTTGAAGCAATCTATGGTTATCTTGTAAATCTTAGTCAGGAAGTCAATTATGTTTATCAATTGAATTGTGAATAACCAGTAGAGCATAAATTAAAAGTTACTTGTTGTGCAGTAATGGAGAATATGTTGGAGTTTTGGAGATGCTTTGTCCTCTGAATCTCTGCTTTCCTCTGTCTTCTGATTCACGCACGCACGTCCTCCTATGGCAAGCTGTGTGTTGGTGGATCACCATTGTCAATGGCTACCTTCCATCCTTCCAGTGAAAACTACGCTCACGCGCTCTGTCACAGCACGGCTAATCACCGGTTGGTTCTCGATCCGGTTGGAATAGGATTTACTATCCTTTTGCGTCTGTCACTAACGCCCAGCCTTCAGGAGTTTGAAGCTCGTCACAGTCATTCAATCCTTGAATCCTACTCGGAATGCCACAGACAAGGCTTAGACTTTCCGGATTCTCATGAATGCCGCCATCAGTTCTAGCTTATACCACGAAGATTCTGATTGAAGAATCTAAGAGACACTCATTCAATCGGATATAGAACGGAGGTGGTTGTCAGACACACGTTCATGGGTTGAGGAAGGTGATGAGTGTCATAGCTCATCACCATCATCACAGTTAAGCACGAATGAACATCTTAGATAGGAACAAGCGTGTTTGAATGAAAACAGAAATACTTGCATTAATTCATTGAGACACAGCAGAGCTCCTCACCCCCAACAATGGGGTTTAGAGACTCATGCCGTCAGAGAATACAAAGTTTAGATCTGAAATGTCATGAGATACAAAATAAGTCTCTAAAAGTTGTTTAAATACTAAACTAGTAGCCTAGGGTTACAAAATATGAGTGGACTATGATGGATGATGCAGAGATCCACTTCTGGGGCCCACTTGGTGTGCTGGGGCCCACTTGGTGTGTGCTGGGGCTGAGACTTTAAGCAATTCTCATGCAGAGGCCATTTGTGGAGTTGAACGCCAGTTTTTGTGCCAGTTTGGGCGTTCAACTCCAGTTTTTGATCCTTTTCTGGCGCTGGACGCCAGAATTGGGCAGAGGACTGGCGTTGAACGCCAGTTTACGTCGTCTATTCTTGTGCAAAGTATGGACTATTATATATTTCTGGAAAGCCCTGGATGTCTACTTTCCAACGCAATTGGAAGCACGCCATTTTGAGTTCTGTAGCTCCAGAAAATCCACTTTGAGTGCAGGGAGGTCAGAATCCAACAACATCAGCAGTCCTTTTTCAGCCTGAATCAGATTTTTGCTCAGCTCCTTCAATTTCAGCCAGAAAAATACCTGAAATTACAGAAAAACACACAACTCATAGTAAAGTCCAGAAATATGAATTTTTCCTAAAAACTACTAGAATTAGACTAAAAACTAACTAAAACATACTCAAAACTATATGAAATTATCCCCAAAAAGCGTATAAAATATCCGCTCATCACAACACCAAACTTAAACTGTTGCTTGTCCTCAAGCAACTAGACAAATAAAATAGAAGACTAATAGGTTGAGAAGCAATAATATCTCAGAGTTTTTGAATGAAGCTCAGATTCTAATTAGATGAGCGGGACTAGTAGCTTTTTGCTTCTGAACAGTTTTGGCATCTCACTTTATCCATTGAAGCTTAGAGTGATTGGCATCTATAGGAACTCAGAATTCAGATAGTGTTATTGATTCTCTTAGTTCAGTGTGATGATTCTTGAACACAGCTTCTTTATGAGTCTTGGCCGTGGCCCTAAGCACTTTGTTTTCCAGTATTACCACCGGATACATAAATGCCACAGACACATAACTGGGTGAACCTTTTCAGATTGTGACTCAGCTTTGCTAAAGTCCCCAATTAGAGGTGTCCAGAGTTCTTAAGCACACTCTTTTTTTTTTTTTTTCGCTTGGACCTTGACTTTAACCGCTCAGTCTCAAGTTTTCACTTGACACCTGCACGCCACAAGCACATGTTTAGGGACAGCTTGGTTTAGCCGCTTAGACCAGGACTTCAGTCCTTTAGGCCCTCCTATCCACTGATGCTCAAAGCCTTGGGATCCTTTTTAATTGCCCTTGCCTTTTGGTTTTAAGGGTTATTGGCTTTTTCTGCTTGCTTTTGCTTCTTTTTTTTTTTTCTGCAAGCTTTGTTCTTTGCTGCTTTTTCTTGCTTCAAGAATCATTTTTTTTTTATTTTTCAGATTCTCAATAACATGTCTCATGTTCATCATTCTTTCAAGAGCCAACATATTTAACAGTCTTAAACAACAAATTCAAAAGACATATGCACTGTTCAAGCATTCATTCAGAAGACAGAAAGCATTGCCACCACATTTAACCAATTAGAATTTGTTTTATTTAAACTCGAAATTTTATTGCTTCTTATTCAAAAGATCTACTATTTTATTCATGTTTAATGATGATGAGAAAAATAAACTATAGCTTAATTGGAGATAAAATCAAATAGATACTAATTACTATTATATGACTTCTAAGGTAAACTTTTTATAAGGACACTATCACAGAGTTACGGCAGAAATTGGAAATTAACAACCTTTATTTTGGAGGTATGGGAGTTCCTCTGATCCTTGGGAGACTTGGTATCACAGAAGACTTTTGGCACTTCAGTTCCCTTAAGTCACGTCCCTGCTCCTCTTGTTCTTTAAGTATATGGGTCAGCATTTGACTGTGTTCCTTCTGTTGTTTTATTATTTGCTCCATAGCTTCCTGTATCTTGGTGACAGACGTCTCAAGATGTTCCCAATATTCTGCTTGAGGAATCTCTGGGAGGAATTCCTGTGCTCTCTTCTTGATATGATCCTCCTGTGCTTGTTGTCTCTCCATTGATGCTTTGGTGATTGACTTTTCAATTAGGATATATTCAGTTATTCCCATCTTGACTCCAGCGTCCTTGCAGAGCAGAGATATCACACTTGGATAAGCCAACCTGGCCTCTCTTGAATTTTTGTTAGCAATCTTATAGAGCTCTGTTGAAATCAGCTGATGAACCTCCACTTCCTTTCCCATCATGATGCAATGAATCATCACTGCTCTTTTAACTGTGACTTCAGAACGGTTGCTGGTGGGCAACAGAGAACGCCCAATGAAGTCCAGCCATCCTCTGGCAACTGGTTTGAGATCCTCCCTCTTGAGTTGATTTGGGACGCCCTTTGTGTTGGTGGTCCACCTGGCTCTAGGAATACAGATGACCTCTCCAATTTTATCCAGGCCAATGTCTGCTCTCATCATCCTCCTGTTGAAGGAGTCTGGATCATCCTTTAGCTGAGGTAGCTTTAGTATCTCTCTGATCTTGTCAGGGGTGGTATGAACAATTTTTCCCCTGACCATGGTCCGAAATTCGTAGCAGGCAATTCCAGATAGTCTTTGCTTGTCAGTCTGCCACATATTAGCATAGAACTCCTGGACCATGTTCCTTCCTACTTTCGTTTCAGGATTAGCTAGGACTTCCCAGTTCCTGATTCGAATTTGCTCCTGGATCTCCGGATATTCATCTTCTTTCAGATCGAATCTAACTTCCGGGATCACTGATCTCAGACCCATTACTTTAAGATAATGGTCTGAATGTTCTTTAGATAAGAACTTCTCTTGATTCCAAAGTGGTTTTGGAACGCTCTCTTTCTTGTCTCTAGGAGTGTATTGTTTCCCTTTGGGAGCCATGATCTTAGTGATTTCGGAAAAACACACCAAACTTAGAGGTTTGCTTGTCCTCAAGCAAAAGAAAAGAAAGGAGAGGGATAGAAGGAGATTGAGTAGCACTTGTTGATGAAGGAGGGGGGGCCGAACCCAATTTAAAGGGGGGGAGGGGTGAATTTTCGAAAAATTGGAGGAGATAAGATAAAAAGATTGAGTTGAAAAAGATAAGATAGAAGATATAGTTTAATTTTGAAAAGATAGGATAGATTTTTGAAAAAGATAATTCTGGATTTTGAAAAAGATAATATGAAAAAGATATTGGAGAAGATATGGATTAGTTGAAAAGATTTTTGAGTGAAAAAGATAGATTTTGAAAAAGATAGATTTTTCAGAAAAGATTTTGAAAGGAGTTGGGTTGAATTTGGAAAGATGGATTTTTAGAAATTAAGGTTTTTTGAAATCAGGGTTCTTGATATGTTCATGTAAACATCATGCATTGATGCATAAAATTTGAAATGGAAATACGTGTGGGATTGCTTGGATTTGGCTCCTTCCTGTCCTCCTGGCGTTTGAACGCCCAAACACTGCCTGTTTTGGGCGTTCAGCGCCCAAATGCTGATCTCCTGGGCGTTCAGCGCCCAGTTGCTGCCATTCCTGGCGTTCAACGCCCAGTGGGTGGCCATTTCTGGCGTTGAACGCCCAAATGCTGCCATTACTGGCGTTCAGCACCCAGTGGATGCCCATTTTGGGCGCTGAACGCCCAAAATGCCCCTTTTGGCGTTTTCTTGCCATTGAGCTCTTTTACTCTGTTTTGTGTGCTGATTCCTTCTGTAACCCTGTAAACTTATACAAATGACTTTGTACCTTAGTGTCAGTGAACTTTATATAAACAAATAAAAATAAAAATAGGGCAAAAATGCTTAGAGGATTGTTGCCCCATGGCTGGGTTGTCTCCCAACAAGCGCTTCTTTATTGTCTTTAGCTGGACTTTGCTGAGCTTTCAATCTAGCTTCAGCCTTGAGCATTCTTGCTCAGTGTTGCCTTCAAGATAATGCTTGATTCTCTGTCCATTGACAATGAACTTCTTATCAGAATCAATATCTTGAAGCTCCACATAACCATATGGTGACACACTTGTAATCACGTATGGTCCCCTCCACCGGGATTTCAGTTTCCCGGGGAATAGCCTGAGTCTAGAGTTAAACAACAGGACCTTCTGTCCTGGTTCAAAGATTCTAGATGACAGCTTTCTGTCATGCCATTTTTTTGATTTTTCTTTATAAAGCTTGGCATTTTCGAAAGCTGTGAATCTGAATTCCTCTAGCTCATTTAGCTGGAGCAATCGTTTTTCTCCTGCTAATTTGGCATCTAAGTTTAGGAATCTGGTTGCCCAGTAGGCCTTATGTTCCAGTTCCACGGGCAAGTGGCATGCCTTACCATACACGAGTTGGTATGGAGAGGTCCCTATAGGGGTCTTGAATGCTGTTCTGTAAGCCCACAGAGCATCATCCAAGCTCCTTGCCCAATCCTTTCTACGGGTATTTACTGTCCGTTCCAGGATTCTCTTTAATTCTCTATTAGAGACTTCAGCCTGCCCATTGGTTTGTGGATGATATGGAGTGGCCACCTTGTGGCGAATTCCATACCGAACCATGGCAGAGTAAAGCTGTTTATTGCAGAAGTGAGTGCCCCCATCACTGATTAACACTCTAGGGACACCAAACCTGCTAAAGATATATTTCTGGAGGAACTTCAGCACTGTTTTAGTATCATTGGTGGGTGTGGCAATAGCCTCAACCCATTTTGATACATAGTCAACTGCCACCAGAATATAAGTGTTTGAGTATGATGGTGGGAAAGGTCCCATGAAGTCAATTCCCCATACATCAAACAACTCTATTTCCAAGATTCCTTGTTGAGGCATGGCGTAACCATGAGGCAGATTACCAGCTCTTTGGCAACTGTCACAATTACGTACAAACTCTCGGGAATCTTTATAGAGTGTGGGCCAATAGAAGCCACATTGGAGGACCTTGGTGGCTGTTCGCTCACCTCCGAAATGACCTCCATATTGAGATCCATGGCAATGCCATAAGATTCTCTGTGCTTCCTCTCTGGGGACACACCTACGGATAATTCCATCTGCACATCTCTTAAAGAGATAGGGCTCATCCCACAAGTAGTACTTTGCATCAGTAATTAGTTTCTTTTTTTGTATTCTATTGTACTCCTTGGGTATGAACCTTGCAGCTTTATAGTTTGCAATATCGGCAAACCATGGTGCTTCCTGAATGGCAAATAGATGCTCATCAGGGAATGTCTCAGAGATCTCAAGGAAGGGGAGGGACGTCCCTTCCACTGGCTCTATCCGGGACAGATGATCAGCTACTTGGTTCTCTGTCCCTTTTCTGTCTCTTATTTCTATATCAAACTCTTGCAGAAGCAATACCCATCTGATGAGCCTGGGTTTTGAATCCTGCTTTGTGAGTAGATACTTAAGAGCAGCATGGTCAGTGTACACAATCACCTTTGATCCTACTAAGTAGGATCTGAACTTGTCAATGGCGTAAACCACTGCAAGTAATTCCTTTTCTGTGGTTGTGTAATTTTTCTGGGCATCATTTAAAACGCGACTGGCATAATAAATGACATGCAGAAGCTTGTCATGCCTCTGTCCCAGTACTGCACCAATGGCATGATCACTGGCATCACACATTAACTCAAATGGCAATGTCCAGTCTGGTGCAGAAATGACTGGTGCTGTGACCAGCTTAGCTTTCAGCGTTTCAAACGCCTGTAGGCATGCTGTGTCAAACACAAATGGCGTGTCAGCAGCTAGCAGATTGCTTAGGGGTTTTGCGATTTTTGAAAAATCCTTTATAAACCTCCTATAGAATCCTGCATGCCCCAGAAAGCTTCTGATTGCCTTAACATTGGCAGGTGGTGGTAATTTTTCAATTACCTCTATTTTTGCTTGATCTACCTCTATTCCCTTGTTTGAGATTTTATGCCCAAGAACAATTCCTTCAGTCACCATGAAGTGACACTTTTCCCAGTTTAAAACTAGGTTGGTTTCTTGGCATCTTTTCAGAACAAGTTTCAGGTGATCAAGACAGGAGCTGAATGAGTCTCCATATACTGAGAAGTCATCCATGAAGACTTCCAGAAATTTTTCCACCATATCAGAGAAAATAGAGAGCATGCATCTCTGGAAGGTTGCAGGTGCATTGCATAGCCCAAAAGGCATCCTTCTATAAGCAAACACTCCGGATGGACATGTGAATGCTGTTTTCTCTTGATCCTGGGGATCTACTGCAATCTGGTTATAGCCTGAGTAGCCATCCAAAAAGCAGTAATAATCATGACCTGCTAGTCTCTCTAGCATCTGGTCTATGAATGGTAAAGGAAAATGATCCTTTCTGGTGGCTATATTGAGCCTTCTGTAGTCAATACACATGCGCCACCCTGTAACTGTTCTTGTAGGAACCAGTTCATTTTTTTCATTATGAATCACTGTCATGCCTCCCTTTTTTGGGACGACTTGAACAGGGCTCACCCAGGGGCTGTCAGAAATAGGATAAATAATCCCAGCCTCCAGTAATTTGGTGACCTCTTTCTGCACCACTTCCTTCATGGCTGGATTTAGCCGCCTCTGTGGTTGAACCACTGGTTTGGCATTATCCTCCAATAGGATTTTGTGCATGCATCTAGCTGGGCTTATGCCCTTAAGATCACCTATGGACCACCCAAGAGCTGTCTTGTGTGTCCTTAGCACTTGAATAAGTGCTTCCTCTTCCTGTGAATTTAAAGCAGAGCTTATGATCACTGGAAAAGTGTCACCTTCTCCTAGAAATGCATATTTCAAGGATGGTGGCAGTGGCTTGAGCTCTGGTTTAGGAGGTTTTTCCTCTTTCAGAAGAAAGTTCAGAGGCTCTTTCATGTCCCCTGAATCCTCCAAATCAGGCTGAACATCTTTAAAGATGTTTTCCAACTCTGATTCGAGACTCTCAGCCATGTTGATCTCTTCTACCAAAGAGTCAATAAGGTCAACTTTCATGCAGTCTGTTGATGTGTCTGGATGCTGCATGGCTTTGACAGCGTTCAATTTGAACTCGTCATCGTTGACTCTCAGGGTTATTTCCCCCTGCTGGACGTCAATGAGGGATCGTCCAGTTGCTAGGAAGGGTCTTCCTAGAATGAGAGTAGCACTCTTGTGCTCCTCCATTTCCAGCACAACAAAGTCAGTGGGAAAGGCGAATGGCCCAACTCTGACAATCATGTCCTCAATCACGCCTGATGGGTATTTAGTGGAACCATCAGCAAGTTGGAGACATATCCGGGTTGGTTTAACTTCTTCAGTTAAGCCAAGCTTCCTGATAGTGGATGCAGGTATTAGGTTGATGCTTGCCCCAAGATCGCATAAAGCTGTCTTGGTGCAATCACCTTCTAATATGCATGGTATCAGAAAACTCCCAGGGTCTTTAAGCTTTTCAGGAAAGCTTTTCAGAATGACTGCACTGCATTCTTCAGTGAGGAGAACTCTTTCTGTTTCTCTCCACTCCTTTTTATGACTCAAGATCTCTTTCATGAACTTGGCATAAGAAGGTATTTGCTCAAGTGCCTCTGCAAATGGAATCTTTATTTCAAGAGTCCTTAGATAATCTGCAAAGCGAGCAAATTGCTTATCCTGCTCCTCTTTCCAGAGTTTTTGAGGATAAGGTATCTTGGCTTTATATTCCTCAACCTTAGTGGTTAAAGAAGCCTTTTTAGAGGGGTTGTTGTCAGCACTTGTGTGTGTCTGATCCCTCACTGGCAATTGAATGCCAGAGTCAGAAGCTGGAGTGACGTTAGACGCTAGCTCACTGTCTGTTCCTGGCGCCTGAACGCCAGAAATGTGCCCCGGTTGGGCGTTCAACGCCAGATTCTTGCCCATTTCTGGCATTGAACGCCAATCCTGCCTTGTTTCTGGCGCTGAACGCCAGTTTTGGGCATGGTCTGGGCGTTCAGCGCCAGCCTTCCACCCATTTTCTGGCGTTTTAGTGCCAGAATTATTTTTTCCTGGGCTCTTACTGTCCTCAGGGGAATCTTTGGTGGGTTGCTTATTTCTTGAATTTTTGATGCCTTGAGGTGGGGTATTTAATGTTTTCCCACTTCTTAATTGAACTGCTTGGCATTCTTCTGCTAT
Source organism: Arachis hypogaea (assembly GCF_003086295.3). Classification (NCBI taxonomy): domain Eukaryota; kingdom Viridiplantae; phylum Streptophyta; class Magnoliopsida; order Fabales; family Fabaceae; genus Arachis; species Arachis hypogaea. Next base: position 74,473,612 of record NC_092046.1, on the reverse strand, counting down.
TTGCTTTGATAGCTGCTGCTTTGTTTGCTTAAACTGTTCTTCCATATGTATATTAGCTATCCTTGTCTCCTGTAACCTGTCTTTGAATTCAGCTAGCTGCTTTGTTAGAAAATCTAATTGCTGATTGAATTCAGCAGCTTGTTTTACAGTACTGAATTCAGCAGTTACTGTTTTAACCTCTTCATTCATGGAAGGGTTGCTGCTTAGATACAGATGCTGATTCCTGGCAACTGTATCAATGAGCTCTTGAGCCTCTTCGATTGTCTTTCTCATATGGATAGATCCACCAGCTGAGTAATCTAAAGACATCTGAGCTCCTTCTGCAAGCCCATAGTAGAAGATGTCTAACTGAACCCACTCTGAAAATATTTCAGAGGGGCATTTTCGTAGCATCTCTCTGTATCTCTCCCAGGCATCATAAAGAGATTCATTATCTCCTTGTTTAAAGCCTTGGATGTCCAGCCTTAGCTGTGTCATCCTTTTTGGAGGGAAATATTGATTCAGGAATTTTTCTGTCAGCTGTTTCCATGTTCTTATGCTGGCCTTAGGTTGGTTATTTAACCACCTCTTAGCTTGATCTTTTACAGCAAATGGAAACAGTAATAGTCTGTAGACATCCTGATCTATTTCCTTATCATGTACTGTGTCAGCAATCTGTAGAAACTGTGCCAGAAACTCTGTAGGTTCTTCCTGTGGAAGACCGGAATACTGGCAACTTTGCTGCACCATGATAATGAGCTGAGGATTCAACTCAAAGCTACTAACTCCAATGGAGGGTATGCATATGCTACTCCCATATGAAGCAGTAGAGGGGTTAGAATATGACCCCAGAGTCCTCCTGGACTGTTCATTTCCACTTATGTCCATGATGGATTTCTATGGATATAACTTGGACTGATTTATCTTTTTATTTATTTTATTTTATAAGAAGTAAATACTTAAATAAAATAAAATAACTAAAAAGAATTTGAATTTTGAAAATTATTTTTTTTTTTTGTAAAAAAAATTAAAAATAATTAGTTAAAAAAAACGAAATTTTTTTTTTGAAAAAGAGGGAAGATATTTTCGAAAATTAGAGAGAGAGAGTTAGTTAGGTAGTTTTGAAAAAGTTAAGAAACAAACAAAAAGTTAGTTAGTTAGTTGAAACAAATTTGAAAAGATAAGAAGTTAGGAAGTTAGAAGAGATATTTTGAAAAGATATTTTTGAATTTAGTGAGGAGAGAGAAAAACAATAAGATAGTACAAGATTTAAAATTTTTAGATCTAATGCTCCTTGTTTTCGAAAAATTTGGAGGGAAAACACCAAGGAACACAAAACTTAAAAATTTTAAGATCAAGACACAAGGAAAACTCAAGAACACTTTGAAGACTCACAAGAACACAAGAACATGAAGGAAGAACACCAAACTTAAAATTTTTAGAAAACCAAACCAAAATTTTCGAAAATCAAAGGGGAATCAACAAGAAAACACCAAACTTAAAGTTTGGCACAAGATTTAATAGAAAAAATATTTTTGAAAAAGAAGGTTTTGAAAAGAGTATAAAAGATTCTAACCCAATCAAATTAATGTTCTAGCCAAATGAGTTATGGGACCTTATTAAAGTTTGGCACAGGATTTAATAGAAAAATTATTTTTGGAAAAAGGTTTTTTAAAAATATGATAGCCAATTACCATGAACATAAACACCACGTTCTAATTAACTGAGCTATAAATTTAAAGTGTTTTAACAAGGGATAAATAATAAAAGACTCTAAACCAAAAAAAAAAAGAGAAGATTTTTCCTAATCTAAGCAACAAAATAATCCGTCAGTTGTTCAAACACGAACAATCCCCGGCAACGGCGCCAAAAACTTGGTAGCACGAATTGTGAATCACACTTTTCACAACGCGTACCACTAACCAGCAAGTGCACTGGGTCGTCCAAGTAATACCTTACGTGAGTAAGGGTCGAATCCCACAGAGATTGTTGGTTTGAAGCAATCTATGGTTATCTTGTAAATCTTAGTCAGGAAGTCAATTATGTTTATCAATTGAATTGTGAATAACCAGTAGAGCATAAATTAAAAGTTACTTGTTGTGCAGTAATGGAGAATATGTTGGAGTTTTGGAGATGCTTTGTCCTCTGAATCTCTGCTTTCCTCTGTCTTCTGATTCACGCACGCACGTCCTCCTATGGCAAGCTGTGTGTTGGTGGATCACCGTTGTCAATGGCTACCTTCCATCCTTCCAGTGAAAACTACGCTCACGCGCTCTGTCACAGCACGGCTAATCACCGGTTGGTTCTCGATCCGCTTGGAATAGGATTTACTATCCTTTTGCGTCTGTCACTAACGCCCAGCCTTCAGGAGTTTGAAGCTCGTCACAGTCATTCAATCCTTGAATCCTACTCGGAATGCCACAGACAAGGCTTAGACTTTCCGGATTCTCATGAATGCCGCCATCAGTTCTAGCTTATACCACGGAGATTTTGATTGAAGAATCTAAGAGATACTCATTCAATCGGATATAGAACGGAGGTGGTTGTCAGACACACGTTCATGGGTTGAGGAAGGTGATGAGTGTCACAGCTCATCACCATCATCACAGTTAAGCGCGAATGAACATCTTAGATAGGAACAAGCGTGTTTGAATGAAAACAGAAATACTTGCATTAATTCATTGAGACACAGCAGAGCTCCTCACCCCCAACAATGGGGTTTAGAGACTCATGCCGTCAGAGAATACAAAGTTTAGATCTGAAATGTCATGAGATACAAAATAAGTCTCTAAAAGTTGTTTAAATACTAAACTAGTAGCCTAGGGTTACAAAATATGAGTGGACTATGATGGATGATGCAGAGATCCACTTCTAGGGCCCACTTGGTGTGCTGGGGCCCACTTGGTGTGTGCTGGGGCTGAGACTTTAAGTAATCCTCGTGCAGAGGCCATTTGTGGAGTTGAACGCCAATTTTGTGCCAGTTTGGGCGTTCAACTCCAGTTTTTGATCCTTTTCTGGCGCTGGACGCCAGAATTGGGCAGAGGACTGGCGTTGAACGCCAGTTTACGTCGTCTATTCTTGTGCAAAGTATGGACTATTATATATTGCTGGAAAGCCCTGGATGTCTACTTTCCAACGCAATTGGAAGCACGCCATTTCGAGTTCTGTAGCTCCAGAAAATCCACTTTGAGTGCAGGGAGGTCAGAATCCAACAGCATCAGCAGTCCTTTTTCAGCCTGAATCAGATTTTTGCTCAGCTCCTTCAATTTCAGCCAGAAAAATACCTGAAATTACAGAAAAACATACAACTCATAGTAAAGTCCAGAAATATGAATTTTTCCTAAAAACTACTAGAAATAGACTAAAAACTAACTAAAACATACTCAAAACTATATGAAATTATCCCCAAAAAGCGTATAAAATATCCGCTCATCATTTATGTAGATCAAGAAACCACAGAACCAAATTAGTGTTCACAACAATGATTAAAATCCATTTCAAAATCTCATGCAAGAAAACCAAGAGACAAACATGGCATCTCAAACAAACACTACACTTAACATTTCTGAGCTACAAGTAGAAGAGAGTGTGAAGTAGTGTCTACAAATACACCACAATTCATTTTCACATGCCAAGAGAGCAGCAGAAACACTCAATAAGATCAAGAAAATGCATAGCAATATAACTGAATACAAGTCATACTGTTTACCTTGTTTATCTCCTCTTTGTTATAATTATAATTCTCAAGCGGCTTCCATTCTTTTGTTGCCTTCAGCAGGACAGAACATAATATACAGTTCCTGTATATGAAACCGCATGATTTATCTTTCAAGCTGCCACTAAGTTCCTGTATCATTAATCTTTTTGAGTCAAGGTATTAACATGTTATTAGTGTAAAGATGCACCACCAAGCACAACTATTTGCAATCAGTAAAAGATTAGTTAATCACTTTTCAGCTTGAAAGAAAGAGTTTATGACTAGAATCCCTTGTGAAACAGATACTAAAACAAATATTAAGAACAAATGACATTTAAAAGAAGAAAATGGTCTCACCAGTCTTGAAACACAAGGAAGTGACGGGTTCCACAATAACATCCATAACCAGTCTCGCCACATCTTTGCACCGCATGTCAAACCAGCAAACACGGCCATCCTTTTATTTCAATATTTTCAATTAAGAAACAGATAAAAATCAATGCGTTAAATCAGAACAAAATAGTTAAATTTATAAATTGGAGATCTTAAGATAAAAGTGGAAGCCACGATGAATGAATCTCACCTCAACTAAACTGAGTAGATGGTTGCAAATATTGTGAGAGTAAGATTGATAATGTTGTTCCTAGGGTTTGCAAAAGTTGTGAGAGTAAGATTGATAAAGTGAGCTCGGAGAGTGTGAGACAGGTGAGCGCGCGATGAGAGTTTGACACAGAGTTACCTAAAATCAGAGAAGAGAAGGGGCAGGAGCAGTGAATCAGAAACGACGCACGGCGAGGAGGGGAGGAACCCTTCGCGACGGCGATGCCACGAGCTCAACTCAGAACTTCGTGCAATGGCGAGGAGAGGAGGAACGATGCGAAGAGGGCCGAGTAGAGCTTCCCCAGATGACGGCACCCACGGTCTATCCCCGCCGGCGGCGACAGCACCTTCTACCGGAGGAGAAGAGTACTCGACGACAACTTTGAAGAGGGATGAGGGTGAAAATGAGAAAATGAGTTCATAGGTCAGGAGTGTGAATGGAGCTCGATAGTGTGGTGATAAAATTAGGGTTAACTCAATATTTCCGACGGAAAATTTTAAATTACAGAGGGAAAATCCGTCTGTAATAATTTAATGAAACGCAACATTTTTTCTATTTAATTACAGACGAATTTTTCGTCTGTAACTATTTCTCACGAAAAAAAATTAATTTTACCGACGGAATTATCGACGGATTCTATTTTCCGTTTGTAATTTATGCTAATTCATTTTTTTTGTTTTCCAACAAAAAAATCCCTCTGAAATTCCGTCTGTATTTCCGTGGGATAAAATCCGTCGGAAATATCTGTCTGTAATAACTAATTTTCTAGTAGTGAAAATACATAAGTGAAAGGTTCAGGCATGGCTGAATGGCCAGCACCCAAAACGTGATCACAGGATCAAAAATACAATCCAGGATGTCTAATACAATAGTAAAAAGTTCTATTTATAATAAACTAGCTACTAGGGTTTACAGAAGTAAGTAATTGATGCATAAATCCACTTCCGGGGCCCACTTGGTGTGTGCTTGGGCTGAGCTTGAATGTTACACGTGCAGAGGCTCTTTCTAGAGTTTAACGCCAGGTTGTAACGTGTTTCTGGCGTTCACTCTGGTTTGTGACGTGTTTCTGGCATTTAACTCTAGACAGCAGCGTAGAACTGGTGTTCAACGCCCTTTTACGTTATTTAAACTCGGCCAAAGTATGGACTATTATATATTGCTGGAAAGCCCTGGATGTCTACTTTCCAACGCAATTGGAAGCGCGCCATTTTGAGTTCTGTAGCTCCAGAAATTTTACATTGAGTGCAGGGAGGTCAGAATCCAACAGCATCAGCAGTCCTTCTTCAACCTCTGAATCTGATTTTTGCTCAAGTCCCTCAATTTCAGCCAGAAAATACCTGAAATCACAGAAAAATACACAAACTCATAGTAAAGTCCAGAAATGTGAATTTAACATAAAAACTAATAAAAACATCCCTAAAAGTAACTAGATTCTACTAAAAACATACTAAAAACAATGCCAAAAAGCGTATAAATTATCCGCTCATCACAACACCAAACTTAAATTGTTGCTTGTCCCCAAGCAATTGAAAATCAAATAGGATAAAAAGAAGAGAATATACTATAAATTCCAAACTATCAATGAAACATAGCTCCAATCAGATGAGCGGGACTTGTAGCTTTTTTCCTCTTGAATAGTTTTGGCATCTCACTTTATCCATTGAGGTTCAGAATGATTGGCATCTATAGGAACTCAAAGTTCAAATAGTGTTATTGATTCTCCTAGTTCAGTATGTTGATTCTTGAACACAGCTACTTTATGAGTCTTGGCCGTGGCCCTAAGCACTTTGTTTTCCAGTATTACCACCGGATACATAAATGCCACAGACACATAATTGGGTGAACCTTTTCAGATTGTGACTCAGCTTTGCTAAAGTCCCCAATTAGAGGTGTCCAGGGTTCTTAAGCAGACTCTTCTTTTGCTTTGGACCTTGACTTTAACCGCTCAGTCTCAAGTTTTCACTTGACACCTTCACGCCACAAGCACATGGTTAGGGACAGCTTGGTTTAGCCGCTTAGGCCAGGATTTTATTCCTGTAGGCCCTCCTATCCACTGATGCTCAAAGCCTTGGGATCCTTTTTATTTACCCTTGCCTTTTGGTTTTAAGGGCTACTAGCTTTTTGCTCTTGCCTCTTGGTTTTAAGAGCTTTTGGCTTTTTCTGCTTGCTTTTTCTTTTTCTTTCTATTTTTTTTTCGCCATTTTTTTTTCTGCAAGCTTTGTTCTTTGCTGCTTTTTCTTGCTTTAAGAATCATTTTTATGATTTTTCAGATTATCAAATAACATGTTTCCTTGTCATCATTCTTTCAAGAGCCAACATATTTAACATTCTAAAAACAACAACTTCAAAAGACATATGCACTGTTCAGGCATTCATTCAGAAAACAAGAAGCATTGTCACCACATCAATATAATTAAACTAAGTTCAAGGATAAATTCGAAACTCATGTACTTCTTGTTCTTTGAATTAAAACATTTTTCATTTAAGAGAGGTGATGGATTCATAGGACATTCATAACTTTAAGACATAGTTACTAACTACTAATGATCATGTAATAAGACACAAACATGGATAAGCACTTAACATAGAAAACGAAAAACAGAGAATGTAAGAACAAGGAATGAGTCCACCTTAGTGATGGTGGCGTTTCCTTCTTGAGGAACCAATGGTGTCCTTGAGCTCTTCTATGTCTCTTCCTTGCTTTTGTTGCTCCTCCCTCATTGCTTTTTGATCTTCTCTAATTTCATGAAGGATGATGGAGTGCTCTTGATGTTCCACCCTTAATTGTCCCATGTTGGAACTTAATTCCCCTAGGGAGGTGTTGATTTACTCCAATAGTTTTGTGGAGGAAGATGCATTTGAGGCATCTCCGGGATCTCATGGTGATGAGCTTCATGCGTCTCTTGAGATCCATGCATGGGCTCTCTTGCTTGCTCCATCTTTTTCTTAGTGATGGGCTTTTCTTCCTCAATGGGAATGTCTCCTTCTATGTCAATCCCAGCCGAATTGCATAGATGGCAAATGAGGTGAGGAAAAGCTAACCTTGCCATAGTGGAGGACTTGTCAGCCACCTTGTAGAGTTTTTAAGGTATAATCTCATGAACCTCCACCTCTTCTCCAATCATGATGCTATGGATCATGATGGCCCGGTCTATAGTAACTTCAGACTGGTTGCTAGTGGGAATGATTGAGCGTTGAATGAACTCTAACCATCCTCTAGCTACAGGCTTAAGGTCGAGTCTTCTCAGTTGAACCGATTTGCCTTTTGAGTCAATCTTCCATTGAGCTCCTTCCACACATATGTCCATGAGGACTTGGTCCAACCTTTGATCAAAGTTGACTCTCCTTGTGTAGGGGCGTGCGCTCTCTTCCATCATTGGCAAGTTGAACGCCAATCTTACATTTTCCGGACTAAAATCTAAGTATTTCCCCCGAACCATGGTGAGATAATTCTTTGGGTTTGGGTTCTTACTTTGATCATGGTTCCTAGTGATCCATGCATTGGCATAGAACTCTTGAACCATTAGAATGCCGACTTGTTGGATGGGGTTTGTTAGAACTTCCCAACCTCTTCTTTGGATTTCATGTCGGATCTCTGGATACTCATTTCTTTTGAGCTTGAAAGGGACCTCGGGGATCACCTTCTTCTTGGCCACAACATCATAGAAGTGGTCTTGATGGGCTTTAGAGATGAACCTTTCCATCTCCCATGACTCGGAGGTGGAAGCTTTTGTCTTCCCTTTCCCTTTTCTAGAGGATTCTCCGGTCTTGGGTGCCATCAATGGTAATGGAAAAATAAAAAGCTTATGCTTTTACCACACCAAACTTAGAATTTTTCTCGCCCTCGAGCAAGAGAAAAAAGAATAGATGAAGAAGAAGAAATGGAGGAGAGGGAGAGAGATATGTGTTTCGGCCAAGAAGGGGAAGAAGAGAGGGTTGTGTTGTGTGAAAATGAGGAAGAATGGAGGGCTATATATAGGGAAGGGAGGGGGGGTAAGGTTCGGCCATAAGGGTGGGTTTTGGGTGGAAAATTGATTTTGAATTTTGAAGGTAGGTGGAGTTTATGAGGTAGGTTTATGGGGAAGAGTGGATGGATGTGAGTGGTGAAGTGGTGATAGGGAAGAGAGATTGAGGTGATTGGTGAAGGGTTTTGGGGAAGAGTGTTATTGGGAAGAGAGGATGAACATTGAGAAGAGGAAGAGAGTTAGTGGTGGTAGGTGGGGATCCTGTGGGGTCCACAGATGCTGAGATGATCCTGTGGGGTCCACAGATCCTGAGGTGTCAAGGAATTTCATCCCTGCACCAATTAGGCATGTAAAATGCCTTTGCATGCAATTCTGGCGTTTAAACGCCGAACTGATGCTTGTTCTGGGCGTTCAACGCCCAGATGCAGCATATTTCTGGCGTTGAACGCTAGCCAGATGCTTGTTTCTGGCGTTCAGCGCCAGCTCTTCTTCACTGCGCATTTCTGGCATTTGGACGCCAGGATGCTGCTTGTTTCTGGCGTTCAACGCCAGAACATGCTCTGTTCTGGCGTTGAACGCCAGACAGATGCTCCTTACTGGTGTTTAAACGCCAATGAGATCTTCCTCCAGGGTGTGATTTTTCTTCTGCTGTTTTGATTCTATTTTCAATTTTTATATTTATTTTGTGACTCCACATGATCATGACCTAATAAAACATGAAATAACAATAAAAATAAAATAGAATTAGATAAATAAAAATTGGGTTGCCTCCCAACAAGCGCTTCTTTAATGTCAATAGCTTGACAGTGGGCTCTCATGGAGCCTCACAGATGTTCAGAGCATTGTTGAGACTCCCCAACACCAAACTTAGAGTTTGATATGGGAGTTCAACACCAAACTTAGAGTTTGGTTGTGGCCTCCCAACACCAAACTTATAGTTTAACTGTGGGGGCTCTGGTTGACTCTGCAGAGGGGGAGGCTTACTGTGCCTCTTTTTCATGTTTACAGAAGGATAACCTTGAGTTGTAAACACAAGGGAGTCCCCATTCAATTGAAGGACTAATTCACCTCTGTCAACATCCAATCACAGCTCTTGCTGTGGCTAGGAAGGGCCTTCCAAGGATGATGAATTCATCCTCATCCTTCCCAGTATCTAGGACTATGAAATCAGCAGGGATGTAAAGGCTTTCAACCTTTACTAATATGTCCTCTACTTGTCCATAAGCCTGTTTTCTAGAATTGTCTGCCATCTCTAATGGATTTTAGCAGCTTGA